>NC_090299.1:25505000-28005000 GCF_039906515.1 Pseudorca crassidens
GCCAACTGTTACACACATTCTAGTGTATCAGTAGAAGACCATGACTGAGAACTAATGTGTGCTTTGAAGCACACATTTATTGGAATTTTATTTTGATTTTTAGCTATAATTTTGTTTATATCTCACCTTGATTTTTAAAAATAATTTTTAAATTGATAGGATATTTCTGGTTTCTTCGTGGTCAGAGTCTAGACTAAGAGTAGGCACTGTTTTTTTTGTTGTTGTTTTTTCATATGTAAGCAGCATGTGTAGTGGTTAAACAAGTAAATTTGCATTTCCCAAACTTTGTACCAAGGTACCTGGGGCATGCAGTAAACTCTCAGGAGTGCCACAAGATCTTTTAAATATTTGAGAAAAACACAGGGACATCTGTCAGATACCATGTATACTACTATTATTAACTTTAGGAAACCAAATATGTAATAATAGAACTCTAAGAAATTTTTTTGGTCTAGGAATACCATGTGATAGTAAAAATGCTATCAATGGAAAAAGTTTGGGAACCTCTGACGCAGAGTCTGGAGCCAACCTCTCGGTGTTTATATCACAGATATGCCAGTTGTAAAGACGTCCAACATATAATGAGTACTATAAACTATTTGTTAAATAAATTTAATAAGTAAATCATTATATCTCTAGCACCACCCTTAGAAGTTGGCATATAATAGGCACTTAATATTTGACGACAATGAATAAATGACTGAATAACTAAACCTTTCACAAGAAGCCATTACTTCATAAGGAAAAAACTGCCACCTGTTTTTTGGGTTCTTTTTAAATTTCTGAAGTGACTTCCACAAATATCTGCGGGGTAGAGTCTTCACTGAGTGTGTATTGAGAAAATTCAAACCTATCTATAGGCAGGGACTCAGACATCTCACAAGTATATAATGTGATTTGTCAGAAAAAATAAATGAAAAACACCAAATTCTGCTGATAATGATCAGGAACATCCTTGGAATGAAAAGGAGATAGATATCAAAGCTCTGTGATTAAATTAACTTCAAAACAAGACATTTAATCTTTTTCCTTTACATTCATATTTCAGTGATACACTTTCATTCAGAGGTAATCCTTCTTAGAGAATGCTATTAGCCAGCCTGTCAGCACAGCGCTAACCAGAAACCACCTTGAACTGATTTGCATCATACCCATATTTAATATTGAGGTTTTTTTCTTTTTTTAAACCTGTTTGAATTTTCCTTCAGTGAACTGGGAAAGTTCTGGAAGGCTGAGGCACTTGATAAATAATTGCATGTTTTTAAAAAGCTATAATTAGTAAATAATAATGAGATCCAAGAAAAGAAGCAATCATTGTTAAATAATTTATCTAAAAGTTGTCTTTAATATACTCTGTATTTTCTGTAAATTGAGAGTTGGATCTAGAGACTAGATGAGATTCAGACTCACTATTTAAGTAAGACTCCTTCAAAAAGGGGGTTGTCTTCCTTCATCAGGAGACACATAATATCTGGCTGTCTCTGGTTTTAGCAGCCATTAATGATCAATGCCTAGATCCATTAATTTATTAGGAATTGTGAAATGGTGATATTGTAATTCCTTCTTTATTTATTATCTCTTTATAGAGTACCTCTATAAAGAGGAACTTCACTATTTGGTTATTTGTGGTACAGTTCATAAAGGAAAGGTGAAATGCTCACTTTTTTTTACCCACTAGTTTTCAAAAGAAATTGTTGGTTAACTGGCATTCTCCAACTGTGAACAGTTATTTGCTTTTTGTTTTCAGTATCCTTATGAGCTATATAAGCTATATAAAGATATACATGTATATATTTAAATCTACTGAAGAGATTCTTATCCATTATTGATGCTCAAATTATTCCAACTGGACTTGTGGGAAACAGTTCAATTTGCTATGTAGTATAACAAGATGTTCCAGCTTCAACTTGTTCACTTTCTGGTCTAGAACTGGATTCAAGTATTTTGCCAAAAAGCCCTGGCTCCTGTTAGACATCTTTCATGGCTGCGAACTATGCCCTAAGGATGTTCACTGTTTTCATATAAAATATATTATCTAAGTGTCATACTCATAATCCCAATTCAAACTGGACCACAAGGTTTCATTTCTGTCTCACGTGTATATCTCCTTTCTCCATGCTGAGAGGTGTTCAGTGACACTGAGAATACTTGAAGAGGACAATTGACTTATATGTCATATCTCACGATACAAACCGAACATTCTTAGGATAATCATACCAATGTGATTATTGATAACACAAACGTTTTGTAGTTCTTTTAGTTCTTAAGATGTATTACAGTAGAAAAGTACAGAACATTACTTTGATTAAAAGCTTCATTAGATAGTACCCTACTGTGCAGTTATACCTCTAGTTGGATGGACATTTATCTTCATTTATTTTATTTTTAATATCTATGGAATTCTTTTCAACAATTAATTTAAAAAATTATGTTAACTTGTTACATGCTCCCAAAGAAAAATTCACCAAACAAGGTATATTCAAAGAAGTCAAGCTTTTAGTTCTGTCTTTCACTATTCCATCAATCCCCTTTTCAAAAACTAGCTTTGATTTATCCTTTTATTTTTTAAAATGTAAGTAGATACATATGTACTACTTATACACCCCTCTTTCCTTAGATAAATACTAATATACACTACAAACTCTTCCCTACATTCATTTTTTTTCTTAACAAAAGAACTTGGAGATCAGTTCATAGTAGTATAGAGAGATATACAGCATAGTGTTGGATTTAGGATTGTTAGGCAATATGAATACATTTTCTTTTAATAGATGAGTTAAGCCATTTATATTTATTGATTAATCAATATGGATAGCTTTGGCTCTGTTATATTATGCACATATGTGTGCGTGCGTGGGCACACACACACATACACACACACTTCGTGTCACTGCATTTGCCCTGCTTTCATTCCTCGCTTAATTTAGATTCTACTACTAACAGTTATTTTTTCCCCCTCAGTATAGAATTTGTCCACGTTAGAAGCTTCTGTCGATTAGTTCTGAGGTTCATATGTCCAGCTATAATTACTGTAACTGTACAGTGTTTCCCTTTGACTCATCTGTGAAAGGAGACATGTCTGTACTCAGGTGTTCCCCACACCCTCTTGCTCCCCTTTGCTTCCTCCTCTACAGAAGCTGAAACTGCATTAATCTTTTACCTGTATGTAGTTTGATCACACACACTCATTTTGTGGGTTCATTAGAATACCTGTTCACCTACCTTTGTTTTAGATGCAGTCCTTGTTTCTAGTTTCTCTATATTTTTATGTTTGTGGGATATTCAGAGGGATGTGCTGCTGCTGCCATATTCCTGGAATATTTCTTATAACTTAATTTTTAAAGGGGAAAAGTCACATGTTTAAAAACTTACATGCTTAACAACAGGTTCTTTAATGCTTTGAAAATAAAGGAGCGTAAGTCTTTATATGAAGACAGAATATTGATATTAAAGATAGGGTGTCTCAGGTTTTTTTCATTGGTTGAATGCTAAATTTAACGAATGGGTGTTAAGCCACTGGACCCTTTTTCAGACCTAGATTTGCTTCTCTGACTTTCATTTTTTTGCCAAACATCAGAGAAATTTATGGCTTCTTTGATGGCATTCATCACCTCTTCTCTTGCATAGGGTTCCTTTTTCCATTGTCTTATCCTTTCCCCAGTTTTCCCCTTCCTGTTGCCTCTGAAGTTAAGGACAAATCAAACTGTAATGATTTTCCCAGCAAATAACCACACCAAAAAGACAGGATAGCAAAAAAAAAAAGAGCGGGAAAGTTAGAAAGGTTATTGGACTTCCTAAAATTTATTGCAGTTATCCCTGTTTATAGTTTCTCACTCTTTTTATGAAATGGTAAAGAAAAGCCCACTTGAGTCCACTAAACAAATATTAATTGAACAGATGTAATGTGTAAGGCACTGTGCTTGATTCTAGATGCACAAAATATACAATCTATTCTACCCAGATGAGGTTTTGACTTCTGTTTTTATTCTTACTTTCTGATTTTAGCTTCAGATGCAAAGTCAAAACACGTATTTAACACAGAAGAAGTCACCTGTGAACTTCTCTCAAGTTCCCATCTTTGATGGCCTATTTATTCCACGGGGTTATTCTCCCACCCTCTAGTTGCTTCCTTCAAATATTTCTTCATAAATTTATTTCTTCTAATTTAAGAGTAGGGTCCTGAAGCTGGCATAATATTGATGGTTATGTTGTTGAATACCTGAATCAATAATTATGACTCAGAACTGACACCGACTAAAATTACTAGGATCCTAACTTTAGCCTTCAGCATTACGTATTTATTGGAAGTTATCCAAATCAATTATTTATCCCTTAATTCTGAAAATATTTGTTGAACACATGTGATGTTCCAGAAACTAAATTTATGCCCCGGAGACATTTAAAAAATCCCTGATCACAGAGAACGTTCTGGAGAGAAAAGTATACACATCATATATACATAAATGTATATATACATATATATATCATATATATATATATATGATGTATATACACACACAACAATAGTAGGAACAACCAAAAATTCTGTTACTGAGGATTTGTATAATGTGTAGATACTTTAAAACAGCGATCCCCAACCTTTTTTCCTTTTTGGCACCAGGGACCATTTTCGTGGAAGACAATTTTTTCAAGGACCAGGGAGGTGGGGGTAGTTTTGGGATGATTCAAGCCCATTATATTTATTGTATACTTTATTTCTATTGTTATTACTTCAGCTCCACCTTAGATCATCAGGCATTAGATCCTGGGGGTTGGGGACCCCGGCTTTAAAATATAAAATTATATCTTTCTCATTTTGCTATGGATTTACCGACTCAACTCTTGCTCCACAAATTAGCAATTATATGCTCAATTCAAAATTCAAAAGTCACCCATATCTCCTTCTGCTCCTTGGTGGTACATTTTGCTTATTTACCGTTACTTGTCTTGCTTTGACTCCATTTCCATGGGTCACTAGTCGCTAGCAGTGTTCACTGTGTTACAGATTACTCTTGCCTCTACATCTTTTTTCCTTTCTGGAAGGCTCATTAATGGCCACCATCCTTACAAAGGAGATGACAACCTTATTGATCTTAAATCATTCTATTTCTCTTTTCATGAAAGCTCTTGTAGCATACACATTCTTTCTCTGTCTTCCCCCCACCTTTGTCTCTCTCTTAAAATACAACATAATTTACCAAGTGAGATAACAAATAAAAAGTTGCTTCCTCTCATATATATATATATATATTTTTTTTTACATCTTTATTGGAGTATAATTGCTTTACAATGGTGTGTTAGTTTCTGTTTTATAACAAAGTGAATCAGTTATACATATACATATGTTCCCATATCTCTTCCCTCTTGCATCTCCCTCCCTCCCACCATCCCTATCCCACCCCTCTAGGTGGTCACAAAGCACCGAGCTGATCTCCCTGTGCTATGCGGCTGCTTCCCACTAGCTATCTATTTTACGTTTGGTAGTGTATATGTGTCCCTGCCACTCTCTCACTTCATCCCAGCTTACCCTTCCCCCTCCCCGTGTCCTCAAGTCCATTCTCTGCATCGGCATGTTTATTCCTGTCCTGCCCCTAGGTTTTTCAGAACATTTTTTTTTTTTTTAGATTCCATATATATGTGTTAACATATGGTATTTATTTTTCTCTTTCTGACTTACTTCACTCTGTATGACAGACTCTAGGTCCATCCACCTCATTACAAATAGCTCAATTTCGTTTCTTTTTATGGCTGAGTAATATTCCATTGTATATATGTGCCACATCTTCTTTATCCATTCATCCGATGATGGACACTTAGGCTGTTTCCATCTCCGGGCTATTGTAAATAGAGCTGCAATGAACATTTTGGTACGTGATCTTATATATTTTTTAAGTTTTGTTCTTATATTTTAACTAACTTTTGTTTCATACTTCGCCTTTTCTAGTTGCTGATAAAAATATTGTAAGTATGAAAATAAATATGAAAGATATTATATAATTGTGTTCCTTATTTAATATCAAAATAATATTTGAAAATTTTTGTTATTACTGAATAATGATTTTGCTTTGATGTCTTTATAGTATAAGACCATCCATAGATATCAGATGCTTAAGAGGTAGATTAGTCATGTATCATTAAAGTATACCTTTAAGTTGATTTTCTATATATAGAAAAGATGTACAAACTTGCAGTAAAAGTCCTGGGGAAGAATTTGGGTTTTGACATCTGCCTGTTATATAACCCTGGCAATTTTTATTAATCTCTTGTTGCAGAATCTCCGCTTTTAAAGGGAGAATACGTAAGGATTTTTATTTTCATCCTTCTGGTAAAATGACTAGATGAAATGATTTATCTTAAATCACTTTATAAATTATATATATTTACTATTATTAGTTTTTCTTGTTAGAAAATTTAGAGTATTTATACCACATATTCACACACATAATTACTATTTTTAAAATGATAGAAATATACAGTTTATATTAAATCTACATTTAAAAACTAATAGTTTATAGCTATAAACTATTGTGAACAGAAATGTTTTATATGAAAACAAGAGGAAGGTAAATGGAAAGATCATAGTTTCTTTTAAACTTGTGTTGCAAATATTTGTTAAAGACAGAGCTCTGTTAAGAAATATTATGTAGTAGTCAACTTTGAGAAAATTTTCTAACCAGATGAAAACATTTTTCTCCTTTGAGAAGTAAGGTTTTTGAAATAAGAAACATTGTTAACATTTACATTTTTATTAATTCTGTGTTCCCCCACTGCCTGTTAAAACTGCTATGTTCTAATAAACAATCAAAGAAAGCAGTGTAATCATTTATTTGAATCTTTACTTCCAAAGATAACTACTCAGAAGCTTAGAGTCCCAATTACCTTGACTAGCATACAGGGGCATAAGATAAATCCAAGTAATGCTCTTATTATCTTTCTGTATCCTTACTGGTAATGACATTTTCCATTGTAAGTAGAATTAAATAATTTACTTTCATAGAATGAATTAGAGTTTTTGCTACATCCTTGTTCTGCAGCTGACAAAGGAGGCCCTGAGCAGGAGTCAGGAATAAACATGGTACTTTTATACCCACATGTGACCAATATATTCAGTGTGTTTAAACATTCACAATGTACCTACCCATATGCTGGATGTTCTTACTCCTTAACTGGTAGTTCCCTTAAAAACAAAACCATGCCATTGTGTCTTAAATAATATGGTATATATTTTAATCTCTGAATTTAATGGGACTACAAATTATATTTCCACAATTAGTTACTCATCAGCCTTCGAACCTGTCACTCATGCCTTTTGCTTACCTCTTCTATAGTTTCTATGTCCTTTGTGCATACAAATCCTGCTGCTCTTTCCCTGTATTATCTTACTTTGAAGAACCAGCACCAATCCTATGACCATGTGGACTTTACTCATTACTTCAACTACGACCTTTATCTCTTCACAATTCATAGCCTTTGTTTTCCGTTTTTCTGTATCATATGAAATACTACCTAGTGAAATTTATTTTATTCTATTTTGCATACTCCTATTGTTTAAGTTAGACACAATCTTGTTTTTACCACAAACTTGCAAGTCCCTTAGCGGTATGGACTCTCTGATTTAAGGAGGTATTAAAGAACCAGATAAAGGAATAACAAAGGAGCAGACCATGTCCCACTTCGGTCACTGCCATTTTAAATCTGAGCTGGGGAGAACAAAAGACATATTAAACCAGGTAGGGGATCACACTTTTTATTTAATGGGACTGGATTTCTTTTCATCCTTGAAAATTAAACTAACACTGAAAAGTGAACAAGAAAGTTATGAGTTATACCTGAGATGTCATTGGGGGGGATAGAGAAACAAGACCCAACAGAGAGGGAATGATGACATTGCAGGGGAAATACTAGTTATATTGGCTACAGTTGCTTAATCATTCCTTACAGAGTACGGTATCAAGATTTCTAAACATCCTTGAAATCCTTTTCTGAATTATCTATCTTATCTATCCTTTCTCCATTAATGTGTGAGATCCAGCACTTGCCTTATTTATAGTACTGTCCTCAAAGAACATGACACAGTTTTGTAGTCTTCCCTAGTAACATACTCTTCACTTTATCTTAAACACATCTTCTGACTTTTGCTATCTTTGGAAACCTCTCCACCCAACTGAATTTATTTTCCTTACCTTGCTTTAAAATTTTCATTGCAATTATTCGCAAATGTAGAATCAGAATTATATTTTTAGCATCCTCTATTCATCTCCTTTGAGTTGCTTTTTAATGTCTCTGACCATGAGATAACAATAAAATGTTTCTATTTTATTGTTTTTTTTCTCAAAAGCCTGACTCCTCTGTTAGGATTCCCTTTTTTCTCTATTAAACAATGCAGGATGACGTGGTTACTATGACTTAAAGTTTCTGTCAAGATGACATTAAAAATAAACATTTTTGTGGAGGGCAGAATTAAATTCAAGCTAGAGTTTCTCTTGTTATGTCTTCCTTCTAAGTAAGACAGTCGTCTACAAATTCCATTAAAAGTTTATTAGATGCTCAGCATTAACAGAATAAAAAGTACATAATGCATTCATATTATGCATTCAAATGCATTTGAAATGCATTCAAACTTATTCTGAGTTTATCAAAACATTATGCCCCACTCCTAACTACAAACTTCCCCCCACGTTCTCTGCAATGCTCTTTGGATTGTGAATTATCTTTCCTACCTTCTCAACCTTTCCACAGAAGGCTTTTATCTTATCTTGCCTTTAATGAAAACTGGAACTCTTAGGGACATTCCTTTCTCTGTGGCCCTTTCTGTAACTAAAAATATACTGCCCTAGCAGAGAAGTATGGCATTCTCCTGATGCTTTACTGCTGCTTCAGAAATCACTCCTCAATCCTGATGAACATTTGGATTGTTTGTATTTCCTGGTTGGAGCATCAGACCAATTGGCCACACAGACCTCAACCTGTTCCACTGTCATCTAACAACCTCCTAATCATAGACTGAAAACTTTAGGTTCTCATAGTCTTCCTCTCCATCCCAATTCCCTTCTCCAACCTAGATTTCAACCTAGAAGTCAACTTCCAAGTGGGGCCTGCCCCTAAGCCTCTGTTGTCACAGAGGATAGTACTAAGACCAATCCAATGAGTTACCTAAGGAGGTAAGAAAGAGATTGCCAGACCCAATCTGGACTTATTGAGACAGTATCTTCATAGATGGTTTTAAAATATTAGCACTGTTAATTCCTTTAGTCATTCTTATGCTTAAATGTGTTCAAGAACCACTACCTTAAGATCTCAGTTCTCTGTCCACACCAATTTTAATTCCTTCATGTCCACTCTCCTGCTACCTCCTCTTAAAGCCATCATCTGAAACTTTTCAACCTCAGAGACAGATTGCACTGTCAACTCTCTGACCAAAACCTTTTTTCCATTTAGCTTTACTATACCCTCACCTAGTGCGTCTGCTTTGTTTGTCTTGTAGGAATTTTTAGCCCATCATCCCTGTTTCTTCTGTCATGCATATATAATGAAACCCTGAATTGAGTCAGTATTAAAATCTGTGTTCTCTACCATTAGGAATAAGTTTTATGAGTAAATAATTTGTTTTGAGTTTTCTTTTTGTGAGTTTATCTACTCGTTAATGAGTAAATAAGTTCTTCTGAGAAAAATCACAACACTGAGAAAGTGGTAGAAGGTACCTGACCCCCCGGTTGAGCCTTTATGTATTTGCTTGTCATTCCACTTACTTGTTCTTCTCAAAGATCATAGAAAACATGCTCCACAGTGCCCCCTACTCAACAGCCTTCCCCCTTAGTAGTTTTATCCTCAAATTTATAAAGAAAATAAAGGCCACTCTAATATAATATTTCTCATACATGAAACATATCTCCATACACACGTATCCTTCTTTTTTTCCAAAATATCAGATGAAGAAGTGCCCCTCTTCCTGTTTAATACCAATTCCTTAATCTGTGTCCCTGACCCCATCTCATTCTCCCCTGGAATCTTGATTTATGAATGAATAACTCTGTTCCCTATATTTTCAACCTCTCTTAGAAGGCATTCTTCGTTACAGCCTATTAACATGCTCAATGCTCACTTATCCTAAAAATGTTTCTTTGAACTCTCATGCCTTTCTGGTTGCCGCTGATTTTTTTTTTTCTTTTCCTTCTCACTGACACGTTTTTAAACAGTAGCCTACTCTCGATTTTAGCACTTGCTTTTACCATATTTGTGCTTTATATCTTACATGTGCCTCTCCAGATCTGGGCTGACCTCTATGGGTTACATCAGTGAACTGCCCTGTTCTATAGCTTCCAATTGAGTTTTGCCAATATGAAACACACATAGAAGCTTGGCAGAAGGAAAGTGAGATACAAAAATCCATTTACTTGTAGGGTTGCAGCACTCTGGCTGAGTGTCTTGACTGAAACTCTTACTTCTCTCGGATGGCCCCTCTACATAGAATTCTTTTCCTCTTAGCCCTCATGATCTCATGACACATAGGTTTGGAAGCGGTAATGGAGTCTTGTGTTTAGGTTCTAAGACATTATATTATCCTTTGTGTTTTTTCTACTCCCAATCCTCATTTTTATAAATCACTCCTTTATAAAATTCTCCTCTAGTCACCTTAATTTTAATGAGGTGTGCTTTCTGCAAGCATCTTGACTAATAAACACTATATTCAATTCTCACCTAATGTACTCTGGATTTACCACATGTCTATAATATAGCTTTTCTTGCTGAGTGTTCTAAGTACCTCCTACTTTTTATTTCTAGTTAGTCTTTTTCAATTCTTATTTTAGTGACATTGACACTACATATAGCGTTACTCTCCTGCAACTCACTACCTTCACAAATTCAGGCGTATGATAGTCTTGTGTTCCTTGTAGCTTCCTATCGCTTGACTCTTTTTTTGTCTGGTTCTAATATCTTCTCTTGGAATGTTGTTGCTCCCAGTGGTTCCAGCTCAGTCCATTGTTATTTTTATTCTGCACTTTCAGATTTGCAAGTTTGATCAATAGAGTTTCAGCACACGTGTACACTAATGTATTTCAAATCTGTACTTGTACCCACATCTCTTTCCTGAGATTCAGATTTTAATACTGAACCACCTGTTAAGCACCAACCCTTGGCAGTTCCTGTCCAAAGTATAGCTACAAACTCTACCCTTTATAAAGGATTTTCATCCTACACTTTTTAAACTCATTATTCTTTGATAGCAAGTTCATCCAACCAGATGTTCCTGCTAAGAGTCCAGAGAGCCATAACTGTTCCTCTCTGTCACCTCTAACCTCTAATCAAGACTTACTGCTGATTATATCCCCTAAATATCTCCTGGAATTTATGCCCTCCTATCTTTCTCTACTATAAGTACATTCATAGGAATCACTGAGATGATGATTTATTCCACTCAGGGTTATTGTGAGGTGTCAGTGGGCTGATATATGTGAAGCTCTTATAACAGTGCCTGCCAAAAATGTTAAATGCTCAAAAATAGTGCTTTAACATGATGCTAAAATTTAAGTTTCCAAAAAGATATAATAGACATGACATCACAAAATCAGATCAGGATATGAAGGGTTTACGAAGAAAATAGTCAAAAACTGTATCCACGATACTTGAAACTTCACTTACTATGAGACTGTAAAAAAGATCAAGAGATCAGTTTGAGAAAAATTCTTCAAAAAGATCTGGTGAAGACTCACTCTTCTCCCCAGGTGAAGGTAGGATGTAGGTTACTCTCTTTTCCATATCAAACATACAGAGATTGCACTTTAAGGAGACAACTCCGAAAGCTTAATATGTTTTACCTAGAGTTTTGAGGCATATTGCTCTCACCCAGAAATCTAGAAGTCAATACGTGGCCTGACAAACTGCTTTGGTGGAGAAGTTTGGAGTGAGAGCAGGGTTTCATTTCCCATAACAGCTGTGTGTTTCAAAAGGAGCAAATGTAAGACTCGGGGGCAGAAAGGGGAGGCAGTTGATATCAAGTCCTGTCCAAGAGGAACTTGTGGGGACATATGTAGACTACAGCATATGTATGGAGCTGCCTACCTGTGAAACTCACTGAAAAGGAGTGGTCAACAGAGAAATTAAATACCATACCTACACAGCATGCAGAAATGCAATCTGAGAATTCATAGGATTCACAGTACTGTGAACATTCAAAGAACTTGTGAAAACACCCCAACAGAGAAAGGGTCAGCCAGGTTACCTCTTTTCCCTACTATCCTTCCTTTGAACCAAGCGGGGAGTTAAAGAGCAGCTAAACTTCAGGAAAGTGTGGGAGCGGCGAAAGCAGAGGCTGATTATACCTTCTTTTCAAAGGCAGGCTGGAGTGTGGAAGGGAGAGAAGGGAGAAGTCTTATCTGAAATAACGATTGATTTGTGTTTAATGTGATTAACATTTTTGTCTGCCTACTTTTAATTTCTGAGTGAATGAACCTGTGAGGAAGCAGGACTGATTACTGTTTAAGACTGAGCAGAAAAGTCAGAAGCCTGCTCAAGTTTTCTTTGTAGTGCAGTGTAACACTACACCTTATTGGATGAATTCAACAGGATGGTGGAAGACAAAATAAAGTCAAGTTTGGGTCATGCCACAAACTGTGCACTCCAACTCTCTGGGTACATTAGCTCCTATTATTGTTTCTACTATTATTAATAATGATAATGATGATGGTTACTATCTTCTCTTTTGTAAAATTATAACAAAATTATTCCCAACTCTTTTGCTGATTCTACTTGCATTCTTTTTAAGTTCATCTTCCACAAAATTACAAGAAGAATCTATCTGAAACATGAGTCAATCAAGTCCTATATAAACTCCTACATAAAACACTTCAATGACTCCTTTTTCTATAAACTTCTATGCCTTACAGTACCCTCCACAATGCTGTGCCTGCGCATCTCTCTAGTGGCACAGAGATATTTGAGATGATAATCTGAGTCAAGGCCAAAAAAAAAAATGCATGATGAATAAGGAATTATAAATCTCTTCTATCTGGACTTTAGCATGGCCGACCTAGAGTAGTAGGAGTGTAAACCAGAGATGTGGGTGAGAGTCAGTGAAAACCAAATTCTGCATGTGTGTGTGTATGTGTGTGTGTGTGTGTCTGTGTGTATAAAATATTTTCTTTCCTTCAATAATGAAACTATAAGAAAACGTGTGTCTGAGTGTGCATGTATACATATATATGAGTGTGTATATGTGTGTGTGAGTTTGTGTATGTACATGAGTGTTTTGGAGAACAAATATGTAGAAACTATAGTTCAAATGTATTTCACTGAGAAGTTAACCTCCATCATATTTTCTAATATAGAGTGTAATGATTATGATTCCTTCTTATAACACCTCTTTCTTTGAGAGCCCTAAACTGACTCAAACCAATGTGTTTCAATAAACACCATAAACTTCAATAAAGTCAATGATACAAGATGTTTTTTGTAGGAAATTAACTTCAGGTTTATCTATAGGTAATCAAATGGAAAATTGGCTATCCCAAAAAGAGTTAAAAGGTAAATAAAGCTTTATTATTCTAGACCTAGAGCAAGGAATTTTGGAAGGAAAAGTACTCTGTATAACATTCAATGACATAAGTAGAAAATCATAGATATTAATTTTTAAGACTATAAAACCAGTTCAATGGAAATATGAGTATTATTTCACTAACCTAAGTGACACTTTAATAAAAAGGAACAGATATCATTTGAGAAACTGGTTCAGTCTATAAGAAATGTTTATAGAATTTACAGAAGTTCTCATCAACAAAGTCATATTGTATAAGTATATACCTTGGGTAAACATGTTTTTAGAACTATATCCAGGACTGGTAAGCTTTAAAGTAAATACTTCAGGCATCACTTTAAATTATGTCTCTGTACACTAAACTCTGTTCATCTATGGTGATAAATATGTACCACGGGATGTATGAACTCTAGAAATGTAATGCATGCTATTCATGTGATAGCAAGCCAATAGGATTTTTATGGAATACTTCTCCTTTGATTATGGCCTTTATGAAGAACAAATAACAGAGATGGAAACTTACTAATAAATTTAAATTATCCCCGAAGGTTAAATTCTGTTGAGAACTCTCAAAAATATCTCTAAATTTTAAGTTTGCTTTTGAGTGTACATTTTGTTTCTTCATGTTCACAGGGTAAGTAATATCAGGAAGTAACCTATCTTTGCCTCTTCAAAGACATTTATTCTCCAGGGAAGGTACTGAATTGACAAACAGGATCAGATTGTCAAATCAGACTAACACGGAAGCTCAGAGGAAGCAGAAAATGTTCTAGGGTATCAAGGCTGTTCTCTAGGTCCCCTCTTCTCATGTTGGATCTGCCACTCTGGCTCAAGAGAATGAGGTACCAGAGGGAGGTTTTGGGGGTCTTTAAAACAGTGGGGAAAACTTAAATTATAAAATGTGTTCATTTTATAACATGAGGGTTTCATAACTTATGTAATATTCTTCCTGAGACCAGGCCTTATAGGTGCACAGTTCTATTTATTATATAAATAATTTTAATTCTCATGGCATTTCAGAAATTAGGTCTCTTCCTTCTAACAAATCTAATCATATTTTTTTTAACCCAAAGATTCAGATGACAATAAGATTAGACTGGGTTTCCTGCTTTCCTTTTTTTTTTCTGGGGATGTCTTTAATAAAGGGAAAGATTAGATCATAGGTCATTACTCTTAACTCCTTTTCCCAAGTAATATAGTCTATAAAAGTCTATTATTATGTATAATCCTAATTGAAAGAAATTTATACTTTTATGGAAGTTTAAAAAAAAATGTTTTCCATACTAGTATATTTTGTTTTGAGGGGAAACATAAGAATCCCATTGGACAAAGTTAGTAATTTATCCACAGTTATATATTTGGCACAAAATGTCTGGAAATCTTTTCTTTAAATAGTTAAATGAAAGCTGGGTATTATATGGGTGAGAAATCTTTCTTTAGCTCAAGTTATTTGACAACCACATTGCTGATAATGCAGGATCCAGGAGAAATGGTCAGTGAGAACAAGAATTTGGTTAAATGAATATTTAAACAAAAAAAAAAAAGAAAGAAAAGAGGAAATGGTTTTGAAGGGAGAGCTTCACCTTCTGGTACCTTATTTTTTATTGTATTGATTGATATATATTTTTACTGAGCATGAACAGTAAGCCTAATAATAATTTATAAGTACTTTATTATCTTAGCTCCATGATTTATTTTATAAATATTCTAAATTTTGCAATCTTAAAAAAATAAAATAATGCACATCTGCCACATACACCACTTAATTTTTGTTCCTGGCGTTTATGTAAAACTCTGCTCAGGGTACTAATTGATAATAGAAGATTTGTAGTCCATCTTGCAATCATTGACAAATCACTTATTGGAAGAGAATAATATGGAAACACACTTTAGTAATTTTGATTGAGTTCTTTCATTCTTATCTTTTCAAAATTATTTGTGAAAAAATAAAGTCAAAATAGTGAAGCTGAGATTGCTTGCAAAGAAGAATTTAAATATATGTGGTTAAAACTCATCAGTCAGGGCTTCCCTGGTGGCGCAGTGGTTGAGAGTCCGCCTGCCAATGCAGGGGACACGGGTTCGTGCCCCGGTCCAGGAAGATCCCACATGCCGCGGAGCGGCTGGGCCTGTGAGCCATGGCCGCTGAGCCTGCGCGTCCAGAGCCTGTGCTCCGCAATGGAAAACTCATCAGTCAGTCCCCATATTATTTATACTGAAAAAGAGGTTTCATATAGAAAATTTAAATTAACATATTTCCATATCGTACTGAGGATTTTAACTGTTTTCTATGAAGAAATCTGCTACACATCATACTAGTTAATATGGCAAAATTTCTGCTGCACATGCAAATATTGCAATTTGTATTAAAGATACTTGTAAATAAGTACATGGGGAGTGGGGTTAGTCATTGCTCCCACGGCTATCATTTTTCTGTTGTTGAAAGTAAATTATTATTAGCTTAATTTCCTTTTTAGTTATCCATTTTAAGTATTTTGAGTACAGTAGTGTTTAGTGACAGGCATATGCATGCTCCAACAGCATTTTAACTTATAAAAATAACTAGATCTTGAGAAAAATATGTAATCGTTTTTCAAACACATATATCCAATCCCCTATTACAGACCCACAATATCATACCCTTATTAATATAGTAGGTATATATTAAGCTTTTCTTCTCCAATTTTTTTGTGGAAAAAAGGTCTCTAATTACTATAACCAAACAAATATATGATACTCTCCTCTCCTCTCTTCCTAAAAAATTAGGAATGGGCTGTGAAGTTGGGCACTGGGGGCCTTTGCGTTGCTTCTGGGATCTCTAGTCCAAAAAGTTTGAGAAGCACTGTTCTAGATAAGACCTTTATAAACTATTGCTTTCTTTTTCCTCAGTAATCAAGACATTTTCTGATACAGCTAGCACATTTTTACACTGGGTTCACCTCTTGTCATCTGAATGTTTTACTACACATTCCTTTAGAAAATAAAATGGCTTCCTTTCAAGGGAGTGAATTAGGTGGCAAGGGAAAATCAAATCCACACCCATACCCGTTGTTGCCCAAACGAACCTTGTGTGTAAGGATTCACGGAATGGAGTAAGATGATACTCCATTGGCTAAGGAAGGAGTGCTCTGGAGAAAAGAGTATTGTACGTAGCAATGTTCCAAGACTATCTATTATGTGGCTCTTTATTTGGATGATGTGCTTGGTGGATAAAACAAAGAAGAAAAATATACATGTTGAATAAAAGTGGCCATGAAGTGTAATTGAATTTCATAGAATTCAAAAGTGACATTAAGCAAAAGAAAATACTTTGTATTATATCCTTGCTTTTTTGATAATAACATGCTGAAGTTTTAAAAAGCCAATTTGCTTTATTAAATAGTATGTTCTCCCTTAATAACAATTAGTAATATTTGACAACTTTTAAGTGATTGTTCTGTTTGAGTGACTTAATTGTAATTGAAACCATTTTACAGTTAAGCATCAAGTAACTGAGTAATGAAATTTTTTCAAAAGCACAATAAATAGCTAGTTTCTGATAAAGAAAAACTACTTCCTAATTTTAAGATCGCTCAGTTTATTCCAAAATTGCTCTGAAGTATGATTCTGACAGTTAACAGTACTGTATTGTATATTTGAAAGTTGCTAAGAGAGTAGATCCTAAAAGTTCTTACCACAAGAAAGAAAAATTGTAACGATGTGATATGATGCTATTAACTAAACATATAGTGGTAATCACTGCAATACATACATATATCAAATAATTATGCTGTACACCTTAAACTAACACAGTGTTATATGTCAATTTTATCTCAATAAAACTGGAAAAAAGTAATATATGAATGTATTATTCAGAGTTCTCCAAAGAAATAGATCAATAAGACAGAGAGATAGAGATAGGGAGATTGATTTATTATAAGGAATTGGGGCACATGATTATGGAAGCTGAAAAATGTCATTATCTGAAGACCCCAGAGGGCTGATGGTAAGATCCAGTCTGAAAGCCGGCAGGCTCAAGATCCAGAAAGTGCTGCCTTTTCCTTTTAGGCTAGAGGCAAGAAAAGACTGATACCCCAGATCAAATAGTCAGGCAGGAGGAATTCCCTCTTACTCAGCTTTTTTTCCTATTCAAGTCTTCAACTGATTAAGTAAGGTCAACCCATATTAGGGAAGGCAATCTACTTTACTCTGTCTACCAATACAAAAATTAATCTCATCCAGAAACAAACACCCTCACAGGCACACCTGGGATAATGTCTGAACAAATATCTGGGTACTCTGTGGCCCAGTGAAGTTGACACATAAAATTAACACAAGGAATTTCAGTTAATTGAGTTATTCATTCAATAAATATTTGAAACCCCACATTAAGTGTGGTAAGTTGTGAGCAGATGCAAATATTATGGGCTATTCTTAAGTCCAACTGGAAATATAATGCATCAGTAATATACTGATGGCAGAATGTCATTAAGCGGTCTACATAACGTATTCAAGGCAGATGGCCTTTAAGCATAGTCCACAAGATAATACTATTAGTTCAAGCTGGTGGGTTAAGGAGGTAAGAGTGGCATCACTTAGGCATAGAGGAGGAAACAATATTTGTCCTAGGCCTTGAATTATAGATTCAACTTGAATATGTGAAAATGAAGAATAAGCGGAATGTCATTTCCCAAGGATGATGGAATACAGATAATGTGCATAGAAAAATTTCCTCATTTGAACGTCATTTAATTATTTGGACTTGGGTTGCATAAGGAAAACTCTGGGAGATAGGCTGGGAAAATAATGTGGGAGACACATTTTAGAGGATTTTGCCTGCCACACAATATCATTTGTAAACTTTGGTAGATAATATGTAGCTACTGAATGTTTTTGAATGAGCTAACATTGACAATGATCTAGTTTTGGGTTGATAAGACTCTGAAGTAGTTAAAGGTAATGAAAAGATTTAAAAAATGGATCATGAGGGGAAAACTGTTAAGACAGAGTAGGCAGATGTTGAGAGACTGGAGCATGACCTTGATTCTTTTAACCTTGGGTAAAGCATTAGAAATTTCTGTAGCATTAGAGGAAATCAGGAAACTGGAAGGAGTATGATTTTGAAATGGAGGTAAATTAAATTTTAGTTATATTAAACTTGAGGTGATGAAAGGCGTTTGACTTGAGAGGTTCCTTCGGTGACTGGCAAGCGGACTGTGACTCAGGAAAGAGCTCTGGACTGGATGTGTATTTAATGGACAGATGTAATGTGGTGATCATTTAAATAATTTTATTTTTAAAAGTATTTAAATTTTACAGGAGTGAAAGTAGTGAGTATGAAGCTTGGGGATTATTCTACATTGAAAATTAAGGAAAGCCTCTGCAATAGACAAAAGCAAGAGTAATAAAAGAGAACTACCCTATTCAATACCATACAAAGATAGGGAAAGAAGTTTTTAAATGTTATCAAAGAAAATGAAGTATGAGAAAAAGATCTATTCTGCAGCTAGATTTTATTAATAACAATTGTGTTGAATTTCTGATAGTGCTAATTTGAGCTAAATTATTAGAAGGAAAGGAGTAAATATAGCTTATTTTTAAAAGAAGTTTGCTAGTAAAAAGACAGATGGAATAATACTGAGGGAGCAAGAAAGTTTTGGTTCTTTTTTCCAGGGTAGTAAAGTTCTTTCTATTCTTTATACATTTAAAAATGTTTTTAAAAAGACAGAACACAAGTTAGATGTAGGAAATTCCATTAACTGAATTATTCATGAAGTGCTCGATAACTTCACAAAACTAATATAGGTAACAAACTTAATTACGGTTTTGAAAATATATTTCTTTTTTTTTTAAAGAAGATGTTGGGGGTAGGAGTTTAATTAATTTATTTATTTTTGCTGTGTTGGGTCTTCGTTTCTGTGCGAGGGCTTTCTCTAGTTGTGGCAAGCAGGGGCCACTCTTCATCGCGGTGCGCGGGCCTCTCACTATCGCGGCCTCTCTTGTTATGGATCACAGGCTCCAGACGCGCAGGCTCAGTAGTTGTGGCTCACGGGCCCAGTTGCTCTGCGGCATGTGGGATCCTCCCAGACGGGGCTCGAACCTGTGTCCCCTGCATTAGCAGGCAGATTCTCAACCACTGCGCCACCAGGGAAGCCCTGAAAATATATTTCAATCAACCTTTGTATTATAGGAATAATATTATATTTTGTTTTATATTATATTCTTTATATTAAGAATCACAGGGCAAGCACTCACTCCAGTATAAAAAGTTTATTTTACTTAATTTGGGTGAAAAAATTCCAATAAGAAAAGAGAGCAAGTGAGGTCACAAACTGTGGTGTTGGGTTGATAGTTTTATTTTGTAACCATCAACACCACCATTGATTTAGAGTGACACTGAGCCATAACATCAGGTAGTGAAAATTTAAGATGCTGGTTCAATTTCCCATCAGATAACCCAGACATTTATAAGTGAAAGCTCCCATATATCAGTGATAAATGTAAAAAGAAGACATTTTGCTGGTTGTAAAAAATGGTCTCAGGAATACCTGGCTTTAATAGGCATAATATCTAGATTGATAAATTATCATTATCAACTGATAAATTATCATTATCAACTGATAAATTATCATTTTTTTATGATGATAGCATTGACAGAATCAATAGTTGCTTGCTTATTGGTTTGTATTTTTTTGTTTTATTTTGTTCTCTGAAATGATGGATTAGCTCTAAGACTCTAGTACTCATTCTAGGTGGTCATTAAATCCCCCTTTCACTTTATCCACTTCACCTCTGCCACACACGCATGCACACACAAACTTATTCTCTCTCCTTCATTTTGCCATTTATGTATCCTATTTGTAAAGTCTTTTATGAATTAATGCAATTCTTCTATTACAATTAACAACCTATATGTTTTTGATTGTAGACACGAAAAATTTTCACTGGCCAATGTATCTGCAACACTATTCATGTAGGACCATGTAACTATTATAAGTTAAATATGTTATTTCTTACTTCTGTTCTTAATGATTGGGTTCCATGTGAAATAGTGTTCTTTTGCCTCAGGGAGATGTACTGGAATATAAAATAAAGTAAGTTCTGCGATTCTTCAGAGAGATAAAATATTTGAAAATATTTTAATTGATACTATATTATTTATGATTCTGAGATGAGTAGACCTTAACAAAATAGATTTTTATTGTTTATTATTACCTGTATTGCTATTTCTCTAATACATTAAATACCTCACTTAAAAAAGGGTTGTATAAGTTGACAGCAGTAGACCTTACAAGAAATGTCAGTTCATAAAGCTATCAATCATTTTAAAAAAACAAGTATATACATGGAAATTGTAGCATTAAAAAAAAAGTGATGGCTTAATGTTGGTCTGTTATAAAAGTAGAAAGTTTTATGGTGCATGAAATATAATGAAAGGTTAAGATATAGACTTGAATGGAATATCTGAAGAGATAAAGTGATAAGACTTTTCTCAGAGTGTAGAAATACAGATAAGTACCAGAATGACATGACAGCTGTGAAGTGAGGTTAAGGTAATTGTTTACCATAGAGATGAATAGAAAGTATTCAACAGACAAGTAAGTCATACAGTGGAATAAGATAAGCACCTTGTGTCTGACTACTAAACTTTCAAAGGCAAACTAAATGTAAATATTATAGATGGTTTTATCATTGTCCTTTTTTTTATTCTTTTCAACTTATCAGTTACCAGTTGCTTCATACTTTAGTGACTGTGGGAAAGGAAAGGCATTGCAATTAAATTGCATAAGAAAATTAAACTATCATCAATGGAAAAAACCCCTACAACATAGACTTCTTTGATTATCATTTTTGCATTATTTAGTTCTGAGTTAGTGATACACTTCAGCATTTTATTTAATCAAAGGATTGCAGAATAGTTGCTACATTTTCTTAAGCAATGGTTTATTTCTTGTTTTAATTGAGCAAAATGCCTAGCAGCTTCACTTTTAGAAATAGTTTAAAAGAAATTTGAATTGCGTTTGAAAGAATGAAGAGTTTATATGGTAATTGTCTTTCATATCATCTGAAATTCCGAGTCTCTATTCAGTCAACCATTTAAGATACTGAAGTCACGAGGAGCCATTTGACAAAATGAATGACAAATATAAACAGATCTATCTTATGTCAATTGGAGTAACAGAAGAAAAGAATGTGAAAGAGGAAGGCAAAATACTTTAAGATATAATGACTGAGAATATTCCAAAATTGCTGAAAGATGTTAACTTCATACTCAGGAAATCAGGCAAAAAAAAAAAAAAAAACCAAGAAATAAATACCAAAAACACAAAAACAAAACAAAAGGGAAAAAACCTCACTCAGGTACATTGTGGCCAAGCTACTGAAAACCAAAGTAAAAGAGAAAATTCAAAAGAAGCATACCAATAGGGGACCAACTATACAAATCATGGCTAACTTATCAGAAACAAGAGGCTTGAGGACAATTGAAAGACATCTTTAAAATGCTTAAAGAAAAAAGTAAAACCTGTGTATTAGTCTATTTGGACTGCTGTAACAAATTACTATAAATTGGATGGCTAAAGCAACAGAGATTTATTTCTTACAGTTTTGGAAGCTAAGAATTCCAAGATCAAGGTGAAGGTTCATTCAATTCCTGGTGAGACTTTTCTTCCTGGCTTGCAGAAAGCTGCTTTCTTGCTATGTGCTCACGCGGCCTTTCCTAGGTGCATGTATGCAGAGAGAGTGATCTCTCTCTTACTCTTATTATGAGGCCACTAATCCCATATGAAAGCTCCACCTTCATGACCTAATCTAAATTTTATTTCCTCCCAAAGGCCACATGTCCAAATATCATCACATTGGCGGTAAAGGCCTCAACATATGAATTTTGAGAGATACAAACTGTTAGTCCATTCTTCACCCAGCTTCACAAAATTCATGTCCATCTCACATGCAAATACATTCATTATATCCCAACAGCCACCAAAATCTTAACTCATTCCAGCATCAACTCTAAACTCTGAAGTCAAAGTTTCGTCTAAATATCATCTAAATCAGGCATGGTGAAACCTGAGATACAGTTCATTCTAAGGCAAAATTCCTCTCCAGCTGTGAACCTGTAAAACTAGATAAGTTATGTGTTTCCAAAATGCAATGCTGGGATGGGCATAGGATAGACTATTTCAAATGGGAAAAATAGATAAGAAGGAAAGGGTGACAGGTCCAAAACAAGTCCAAAAACTAGCTAGGCAAATCCATCCGATCTCAAGCCTCAAGAATAATCCTCTTTATAGTATCTTCAATAACTGGTCCACATGCAAAAGACCTCACCAGAATTACCCTTCATATTCAAGTTTGTAGCATGTACCTCAAAAATCTTCCAGCTTCTACCCATTGCCCGGTTCCAAAGCTGTTTATGTATTTAGGTATTCATTACAGTAGCACCCCATTTCTTATTAACTAAATCTGTATTAATTCTCTTAGGCTGCCATAGCAAAATACTGCAGATGGTGGATTAAGCATCAGATTTATCTCTCACAATTCTGGAAGCTGGGAACCCCAAGATCAAATTGCTGGCTGATTTGGTTCCTGACTTGCAGAGAGCTGACTTCACACTATGTCCTCACATGCCTCTTCCTCAATGTAGAAGTACACAAATCTCTCCTTCTCTCTCCACTAATCCCACCATTACCTAATCTAACTGTAATTACCTCCCAAAGGCCACATGTCCAAATACATCACATTGGGACTTAGGGCTTTAACATATGAATGGGGGGAACATTTAGTTCATAAAAACCTGAGACTTTGAGTTCTGTACCCTATAAATATATTCTTCAAAAATCAAGGTGAAATAACATTTGAGACAGAATAAAAACTGAAAGGGGCTTCCCTGGTGGTGCAGTGGTTGAGAGTCCGCCTGCTGATGCAGGGGATGCGGGTTCGTGCCCCAGTCCGGGAAGATCCCACATGCCGCGGAGCGGCTGGGCCTGTGAGACGTGGCCATTGAACCTGTGCGTCCGGAGCCTGTGCTCTACAACAGGAGAGGCCACAGCAGTGAGAGGCCCACATACCAAAAAAAACACAAAAAAACAAACCAAAAAAAAACTGAAAGTGTTTGTTTTCAATACATATAAACTGTGAAAAATGCTAAAAAGATGTTCTTGAATCCGAAGTGAAATGGTATCATATAAAAGTCAGTATCAGCAGGAAGCAATTAAAAACGACAAAAAGAGGTAAATATCTGGGTTAATTGATGTCTTTGTCTTTATTTTTCATTACACATAACTTAAATTTTTTAAAAGCATATTAATTATTTAAAGTGACAAAAATAATATATTTTGGAGTTCAGAGCATATGTATAAGTAAAATATATGCCAACAAGAGCACAAAGAAAAGAATTATAGAATTGCAGTGTTGTAAGGCTCTTACATTGTCAGTGAAGTAGTATACTATTCGAATACAGACTGTAATGCCTTAAAGATATATATTGTAATATTTAAAGCAGTCGTTTAAAAATGGCTGTAGCTAAAAAGTCAATAGAGGGGAATTAATAGAACATAAAATGTTCAATTTACCCAAAAGAATGCATAAAAGTAAGAATAAAGAACAAGTAAACCATATGAGACGTATTGAAACAAAACACTGAGATGGTTGATGTAAAACAGAACCATATCAGTAATTATTTAAATGTAAGCAACTAAGACTCCAATTAAAAGACAGATTATAATATTGAACAAATGCAAGCTCCAACCTCTATGGTATTTATAGGAAACTCATTTTAAATATAAATTGTAAAACTCAACGGGTAGAAAAATAAGAGGCATGGAAGCATGAAGCAAAGAAAGTCGGTGTATCTATTGGTAAATTATTAACAGACAATAAACTTCAAGATAAATAGTGTTGAAAGAAATTAAAGATGATACAAACAGATGGAGAGATATACCATGTTCTTAGACTGGAAGAATCAACATTGTGAAAATGACTATACTACCCAAAGCAATCTACAGATTCAATACAACCCCTATTAAACTACCAATGGCATTTTTCACAGAACTAGAACAAAAAATTTCACAATCTGTATGGAAATGCAAAAGACCCCGAATAGCCAAAGCAATCTTGAGAAAGAAAAATGAAGCTGGAGGAATCAAGCTCCCTGACTTCAGACAATACTACAAAGCTACAGTAATCAAGACAGTATGGTACTGGCACAAAAACAGAAAGATAGATCAATGGAAAATGATAAAAAGCCCAGAGATAAACCCACGCACATATGGTCACCTTATCTTTGATAAAGGAGGCAAGAATATACAATGGAGAAAAGACAGCCTCTTCAATAAGTGGTGCTGGGAAAACTGGACAGCTACATGTAAAAGAATGAAATTAGAACACTCTCTAACACCATACACAAAAATAAACTCAGAATGGATTGAAGACCTAAATGTAAGGCCAGACACTATCAAACTCTTAGAGGAAAACATAGGCAGAACATTCTATGACATAAATCACAGCAAATTCCTTTCTGACCCACCTCCTAGAGAAATGGAAATAAAAACAAAAATAAACACATGGGACCTAATGAAACTTAAAAGCTTCTGCACAGCAAAGGAAACCATAAACAAGATGAAAAAACAACCCTCAGAATGGGAGAAAATATTTGCAAATGAAGCAGCTGACAAAGGATTAATCTCCAAAATTTACAATAACAATAACAAAAAAACAAGCAACCGAATCCAAAAATGGGCAGAAGACCTAAATAGACATTTCTCCAAAGAAGATATACAGATTGCCAACAAACACATGAAAGGATGCTCAACATCATTAATCATTAGAGAAATGCAAATCAAAACTACAATGAGATATCATCTCACACCGGTCAGAATGGCCATCATCAAAAAATCTAGAAACAATAAATGCTGGAGAGGATGTGGAGAAAAAGGAACACTCTTGCACTGTTGGTGGGAATGTAAATTGATACAGCCCCTATGGAGAACAGTATGGAGGTTTCTTACAAAACTAAAAATAGAACTACCATACGACCCAGCAATCCCACTACTGGGCATATACCCTGAGAAAACCATTAATTCATAAAGAGTCATGTACCAAAATGTTCATTGCAGCCCTATTTACAAAAGCCAGGACATGGAAGCAACCTAAGTATCCATTAACAGATGAATGGATAAAGATGTGGCCATATATACAATGGAATATTACTCAGCCATAAAAAGAAACGAAATTGAGTTATTCGTAGTGAGGTGGATGTACCTAGAGTCTGTCATACAGAGTGAAGTAAGTCAGAAAGAGAAAAACAAATACCGTATGCTAACACATATATATGGAATCTAAGGGGGGGAAAAAAAGGTCATGAAGAACCTAGGGGCAAGACAGGAATAAAGATACAGACCTACTAGAGAATGGACTTGAGGATATGGGGAGGGGGAAGGGTAAGCTGGGACAAAGTGAGAGAGTGGCATGGACATATATACACTACCAAATGTAAAATAGCCGGCTAGTGGGAAGCAGCCGCATAGCACAGGGAGATCATCTCAATGCTTTGTGACCACCTAGAAGGGTGGGATAGGGAGGGTGGGAGGGAGGGAGATGCAAGAGGGAAGAGATATGGGAACATATGTATATGTATAACTGATTCACTTTGTTATAAAGCAGAAACTAACACACCATTGTAAAGCAATTATACTCCAATAAAGATGTTAAGGAAAAAAATAACCAAATAATATTACTTTAGACAAAAAATATAATGTGCCCTAGTAGTGACACAGAAGAGTAAATAAGTCATCTGACAGGTGAAAGGAAGAAGATAAAAGGAGGGTTCATTAGAACTATATCTTGAAGAGTTAATACTAGTTTGGTCTTCATACAAATATTTTAATAAGTGATTTTGGAGATGACAGTCCAGCTGTAAATCTTCCCTTAATTCAGTTCTCTCTCTTGTTTAATAATCTGTTTTCAATGAATTAGTTCTCAAGATTTTGAGGAGAGCACAGTATATTACCAGCACTGTCCTATATATCAGTGACTCATTTGTCCAGAGTAGATATTTTAGAAGCAAGTAAGTGGTTAATTCAGTGAGTTTTATGAGGAGTTTTTCCCCTAGGAATCCTTACTGGAAGGTTACTCTAGTAAATTATTTAGTAAAACACTGAAAGATCAAGGAAATTGCTGTGACCTCATCTCAAAACATTTGAAGCCCCGCAGTTCATGGGAGGGCTAACAGGCAAATTGTATCAGCCTCAGAAAACACAGCATATCATCTGACATCCATATGTATGAGTGCAAGTGTATGTGATTGCTTGAGGCAAGAGTAATGGCAATTCACTGTGTTAACTCTAGTATGTGTGTGACTTTTTTTTGTTGTCCAATATTGTAAAGTAAGTTATTTGTAAACCCAATAAAGTTGTGCCTATGTCTTTCAAAGACAATCACATAATGTAACTGTCACTTACTATTACCAAATATATGGAGAACATAAATTAAGTAGAGGCAAATGCAAAAACTTCTACTTAAGATTACCATCTAAAATTTTAGTTGAAATCTGGGAGAAATCTTGAGTAAAAGATGAGTCTAGGTAAAGGAAAAATCTCCTAAAATATTAAATTTATGGAGCTAGACTTAGTCAATGAATTTACTTATTGGAGAACCACAAAATCATCTCATATTCTTATTCATATAAGTCTGACAACTATATGGCAATAAGGGAAAGACAAATGGTATATTTATGACATAATAGTTTTTATTGTGCCCTCTCGAAATATATTACATTTGATGTGTGTATGATGAAAATTCTAAAGTTAAGATTCCCTCATCTCGTCCATCTGTCAGAACTTATCATATCTCTGAGGCTAGTCTTAAGGCCAACTCAGAGATTCTCTTCTGGGTCAGAAACCTTAGAAAAACCTACTAAGCTCTAGGTCATTCCCTAGGTTTCTAAATGTACTCAATGAATATTTTAAAAATGAATAAAAAGAGAGATAAGTGAATTGTTCTTTTTAGACAGTATAGCACCAAACACATAATAGGTATTCAATGAATGTTTATAGCGTTAGTAATGAATTAAAGCTTTAAACTATTAAATTTTAACAATTATATTAAAGATAAGCAATTTAAAATTAAAGAAGCAAGTCCTTGTTAAAATTAGAGGGAAAATTCCCCCACTATGGTAAGATTGAAAAATACTCAACCTTGTAAATTCAATTTTATTTCAGTTTGATCATCTGAAAATCAAATTTGTTACAGCTTAACTTTCCTGTGAAAAGTTTTTTTTAACTTTCCAATGAAAAAATTTTATTTTTTCACTTTTTTCTCCTCTCACTAATTTAAAGACAATTCTAGGAACTTTTTGCCCAATTAGCCCTGAAAAGGATGAAATATTAAGGACTGAGGAAATATCATACATGTCATGTACAGCTCAAAACTAATACATCTGTTATAGTAGAATAAGTTTCTGTTATATGTACAAATGGTGCTGTGATTTGGGGTTGACTAAAAAGGGGTGGCTCCTGTGATGAGCAGCAAGATGAAGATGCACTTATACCAACCGAGGCCAGCTTAATGTACAAAATGACAGATATGCAGTTTGTGTGCCACAGCTCGGAAAGCCTCCTGTTGTAGTCATTGCATAGTGCGCCCAAAGCTTAGGGATTCGGGAATAAAGTATTACAAAGTGCCAGCTGCAAAAGCAATCAACCAAATCCCTTTACCTCCCAATGGAATGAAAATTGAATTGTACTATTTGGAAGCCTATACCTTTTTTAGATCTCCACTGAAGATTCTCATTTATTTATTGTTTTGATAATTAGTGAGTAATACAAGGTTAAAGCCAAAATATCTATTAATATTGAAGGGTGATCATGATAAAACACATCTAATTATTTTTGTTTGTTTTAATGGGCTATGGCATCATGTTTGTACAAACGACTGATTTTCAACTGTTTAAACACTGAAGTTTAAATTATTTTATTTTTAGCTACTTAATTTAAAAAATTAAAACTTAGGAGATTAGATCCATAGAGGTAGGCAAAGGGCAGGATATTTATTTAATTTTGAGAAGTAAAGACAGCCATAGATCAGTAAGTAATGAGAAAGCAGATTCTTGCCGTAATGGGCTGCCCAGTAGTCAGGGACACACAGTACCAAGTCTCCTCGATACTCAGCCACTTACTGACCATGTGAACAGGCAAAACACATTTAAAAATTGTGTGCTTCATTTTCTTTATTTATAAAATGATTATAAAATAACATTTATTAAATCCTAGTACCAATTTTGTAATACTCCCTTTACATTATTATATAGTAGCAGAGTAGCATCACAATTTAAGGTAGATGTTATCTATTTATTCTTTTTTTTTTTTTGTAGAGTTTGTGTGATCTCTTTTTTTTAGCTTTTTATTTTATATTGGAGTATAGTTGATTAACAGTGTTGTGTTAGTTTCAGTTGTATAGCAAACTGAGTCATTTATACATATACATGTATATATTCTTTTCCAAATTCTTTAACAGAAGAGGAGACAGACTACAGAGACATTGTATAGCATGCCCCAGAAGACAAGAGCCCCTAAGTGGTAGAGTAGGTTTCAAACCTCTCTCTGCCCATGTTCTTTCCTATTGGCAATGCTGCCTTTAGGCATGATGATAATATCTGTCTTGGAAAGTTCACACAGTGGATATAAAAATAAGTTGATTTTATGAACTAACTTTAAAACTGTAAACGATTATTGAAAACTGGGCACATTTTAACAATTATTATTAAGAACTGCCCAGTGCTTAGTTGAGGGTTGTTGTGAAAATAAGGTATACTACATAATTCTAATCCTGAAGGAGTTTACAATATTATATACATATAAGACTAATACATTAGTGAAAAAAATTAGTGAAAACACTTATAAATATGTAACTAAATTCTAATATAGGGCTCCCATAAAAGTTACCTAATATACAGAGTTGTTTTTCTTTGTTAATCAAATGGAATCAGGCTGTGGTTATCTTAAGCAAAATCAGTTGGAAAGCTGGAGGGGAAAAAAATTGTTTTCAAAACAGAGAGCAGGACAGCCCTGATAGTCTAGGTGGGGGAAATTAATGGCCGTACTCTCTACAGCATCACTTTAGTAAGTCAATCAACTCTAAGCATCTGTCTTTGGATCACTCCACTGAATAATTAAAATCCTGGAAGAGAGAGTCTGGTCCGCCTAGTTTGTGTTCATGCTCACTCCTTAGATAAAGCAGGGCAGGCATTAAGAAACCCGCTAAGACCTCATGCAATGGAGGAAAATTAAGGTGCTAGTATGAGGGAAATAAATAATTGGCAAGGAAAATAAAAATTACCACTCTAAGGAGAAAATTATGATGGGTGGAGGATTTCAACGAAGGCTTCAGTAAAGATGTAGATCTTGAAAGATAGGATTTGAACAGCTGGATGCAGAAAACTCTTGCAGAAGGGAAAGAATTTTTGCATAAAAACTAGTATCATACCAAGACTTTGGACAATGAAGACAGAGTTTTTGAGTTTCTGCATCAAGGAATTTGGGGGTTGTTTGGTTTTACTTTAGTTTCTTTTTAAAATGATTGGCAATCCACTTGGAACTATGTTTAAACAAAGTTCTCACTGCATATATGGAAAGGAGCTAAAACATCTTAAAATCCTTTGTATCTTTGATTTATCATCATGTGCTGATTAATGGAGATATTTGATTTCTTAGTAGGACTTCTAAGGAGCACATATTCCCATGAGGCAATATATAAGCGACAAGAAAGATTAAATTCCTGGGAAATGAGGTAAACTGTTAAAATGAAGATACTTGATTTTCCCACACTGCCTGTAATTTATGTCAATTAACTTTACCCTTAATTTACCATGATTTTGAGTTGGCATTATAGTCAAATCAGTTCCCATTTAGTGTAAGATGATCTAGCTGCCGTGATATTTTAGAAGTGAATTGGATTGATAAACTATAGCTTTTAAACAAGTATAAAATTTAATATTTTGAAACATAATTTTGAATTCCACATTGTTGCATTACAACATAGAATGACAGATGTTCGTGACTGTTGATCAAAAAAAGTCAGATGTATATACTTTATTAAGGATTTTGAATATATTTGAGAAAGATGAAAATGTTGCCACTTAAACTAAGATTGGAGAAGTGAGGATTTGTCCGTATAGGTCTTTTTTTTTAATTTTTATTTTTTTTGCGGTACACGGGCCTCTCACTGTTGTGGCCTCTCCCGTTGCGGAGCACAGGCTTCGGACGCGCAGGCACAGCGGCCACGGCTCACGGGCCCAGCCGCTCCGCGGCATGTGGGATCTTCCCAGACCGGGGCACGAACTCGTGTCCCCTGCAATGGGAGGTGGACTCTCAACGACTGCGCCACCAGAGAAGCCCCGTATAGGTCTTTTAATTGATCACCTCCACCAAGGGCCTTCCCTACATGTCAATTACGTGCTTAGTAAATATCTTATTGGGACTGTGAGGTATTATACACTTCCTAACTGTCCTTACCATAATGATTCTTTCCCTACTACAGCCCATATTTCAGAATAATCATCCTGGAAAACCTCTGTGATTACTTGTTACCTAGAAAATAACTTCCAGCTTATTAGTAAGAAAAGAATAGAAAGGACACTCAGAATGTTTTACCATTCCATGAACATGCTATGCTATGACCTTTTGCATACATTTCTTATGCTTTAAATCTTCTCCATTTGTCAAAGTCAGGTACAAGTTTAGTTAAATGAATGCACATCCAGATAACAATTATGTAAATGTTTTATTATGATAATATTAATCACTCATCTTTATTGAGCACTTTCTGTTTGCCAGGAAACTATTCTAAGCACTTCCTATGTAGCATCTCTGTTATTGATCACAAGACACTATTGGGTGGATACAAATATTTGTCCCATTTTACAGATGATGGAAGTAAGAGGTGAATGAAATTCCAAATGGTCACATTACTAGTACTTAGCAAACCAGATTTCAAAATTCAGAGATCCTGCAAGGGTTCTGAAGCAAGACCATCTATGATTAAATCCAGGCTTTGCCTCATACCAGCTGTTTGACTTTACTTACCTCTCTGAGCCACAGTTTCATCATCTGTAAAATGAAGTAGTAGTAACATGTACCCAACTAATACAGATTAAATGAGTTAATATGTATATAGTGCTTAGAACAGTGCTTAATAAATGCTCAATAGAGGTTAGTTTTTATTACCTATTAATTTCTATGGAAGTACAATCTAAAAATCACATTTACAAAAATGAGCAGATGATTAAATATCTTGATGAAACATAAAACTGTCATTGATGTGTTAATCTATCCATTAATTTGCATAGATGCATTTAAGTACTTAGTATAGTACAAACCAGAAACTGTGCTTGGCATTGGTGATATAGCAATAAATAAAACAGACATTGACTCTGCTTTCATGAAGCTTATTCTCCCAGTCCTTCATGGTTGTTAGTAGGAATTAAGCAAGGTACATTCTCAACATGATCCAAAGTTTAGGCCCAGAATGGAGGGGATAGCAAATCATGCCTTGTTATGAGGCTTGGTGGTTGAAGTGACTCATCTGAGAAGAGCTAGCACAATTTAAATTCAAGGCCTAAAAGATCTCTCTTTGCCAGTAGGAGATCTTCAACCAAAGGGTAAAATATACATCATGAGGCAGTAGCCTCATCAAACAGAGGCAAGACCACAAAATATTAAGTCTGGGGTTAAGTTAAAAAAAGTCTGAGTACAAAACTATAGTCAGACCACAAAACTTCCTCTATCAGCAGTGTCACTATATCTGAGAGCAATGAGGCTTGAAAGCCTGAATTTTAGCACTTATGTTATGAGACTGCTTTTAATCCTTGCCCAGAGCCTGCTTTCTTTTAGAAACAATGTTTCCCTAAGGCCTTCATCAAGGGGGTGAGGTATGTGCTACTCCAGAGTATCCGCTACCCAGGGAATAGTTAATGGGGTTGTACAATACGAGCCATGACCTTCAGGTCTCTGCATTTTGGAGACTCCATTTTCAACTTGGATTCTAAGCTAGAAGTGATTCTTTCCATTAAAACGGGTTTTAAAAAGCCTCTCTCATACCCACAGTATGCCAGAAAAAGTATCTCCAGAAGAGGCTATAGATATAAGATGCTCACTTGGGGGATAGATGGAGAAAGTTGCAGTGTGAAATAGCCGTTCTTGCATTTAGCAAAGCAAACACTAAGTTTTGTGGACAGTTGCAAGAATTCTGAGACTAGAGGACATGCCAGGAAAGCAGGCAGGGGATAACAGCCTCTAGTGGAAATTATTAATCCCCAGGCCCTCTAAGTACAGAAATACAGTGCAAGGCAAAACGATTCCATTAGCCACACTACTTAAGTTATCATCAGTGGAGGAAAACCAGAGATGACTATCACAACATATTGTAGATGCTTATGTATCATAGACTTCATATAATTTCCAATATAGAGTGTCATTTCCAACAAATCCTTTAATCCTCTTCAAAAGGATGCAAGTTTAAAACCCCTAGAACTAGGGAAATAGTACTCCTCTATTAAATCAGGATTTTGATGGTTGGAGTGGGCAAAAAAGAACATCACTAACATAATTCTTCCAAAATGAGTCATATTTCTCTCCGGGTATATTAAGAAATCTAATGGTGTATTCAGTTCAATTCAATCCAGTAGCTGCTGGGTCTGTACTATGGACAGTGCACTGTGCATGTTTGTTTACGTAAGAAATATGAAGATAAATAAGATTAAGTTCCTTCTTTCTGAGCCCTTGCTATCGTGTAGGAAGTTAAGAAGAGACCCACAAAAACTATAAGACTGAATCACTGACATAGCTTTCTTCTGAGGTAATATTACGTCTATATTCAGATTCCTTGTAAATGGAGGTGGACGTTACTTTCTACTGTACTGAAAAAATCGGTCACTGAAAAATTAGAATGGTGACATATTTCACACCTTTAAGAGCTGATTTTATGAATTTTTGATAATATTATCACCGATTTTATAGATATATATTTCCTATAGGAACTTGGAGAGCCTATCTCCATTTTTTTTCCTTGTTCTGTCTCCTTCATCTATATGGATGACTAAATATGCTAGAAGTAGAATGAAAATAGGATGGAAAGGGAAATTCTCTCCTAATGAAGAACTGGGAAAAGCATCATGGAAATTTTAGATTTATAAGTGGATTTGGAGGAAGAGTAATTTTTATAATAGATAGAGCTGCAGTGGAAGTGAAAAGTACCCCAAATACACAAAAGCTCAGAAGTTGGAGAAGGAATCGTATTTGCTAAGCAACAAGTGATACTGAGACAGGCTGGGATGTGGGACCCTTTGCTGCAGTTCTGCAGTGCTTGCACCTGGACAAATGTCTCCTCCAGCAACAAAATACAAAGAAACTATACTGGACTAAAAATAACGTGCACAGTTGTGGCAAATTCTGAACAAAAGATACAAAAAGACCAAAAAGTCCCAACTGCCACTTCTGAAGAGCCAGGAGCAGAAACAGGGTGTCGAGAGCAAAAGCAGGGTACTGTGCATGACCCCTGCACTCAACACTACCTAAGGGGTGGGCAAAATTTCTAAGCCACACCTCAGGCCCGACCCCTGGACACACCCCTACCCTCACCCCACATAAGGAACCAGCTGACCCCATCTTGGGGAGTGGGCAAGGGAACGTGTTACTTGATTTCACTTTTTCCTGTGGCCGCAGGAGCCCCAGTAAAGCCTTGTCTGTATTTCTTGTCTGGCCAGTAGTCAATTTCTATTGATTGGGAAAGGTCAAGAACCCTGATTGGTATCAATATCATCAGCCTGGATAATAGAGAAATGTGTGGAAATGTAAAAGGTATACATGACTCCCTCCAGGGTCCCTAAATTCAACTAAGTACAGCATGGACAGTTGAGGTAGCTGCCTCACTGAAACCTACATGCCTCAGTTGAACATCTTGCAGCATCACTGATTTTTTAAAGAATGCATTGAAGTAAAAACAAGTAGTTATTTCTTCTGAACATGACTTTTTTTTTTCATTTTGGTCTGTGAGGCCACCTATGAACACATGAAAGGAATTCTCCAGAGTCATTTTCTAATTTAGCCTGAATGAAGAGACTCACACTGGCAAGTAATTTGAATTCTCAGTTTAAGCCAGTGGAGGGCTGCAGACTGAAAGAAAATTAGATTTTTAATATTGGCCTTGTTTAAATAACTTAAGGAGTTTGTCATAATAAAAATGAGGGGTGTTTATTTGATCCTAGGCTGATCACCTTTCTGACAGGTACAGGGAGGGGACTAGGCTTGCTGCAGAAAGCAAATGCCTCCAGATCTGAGATGGAACTTGGGAAACAGAGGTAAGAGATGAAGATTCAGCCCTGCCTGAGAATGCCTCTTGCATATTACTGTTATTTAAGTGTGTCCTTATGGTGAAAGGTGTTCTTTGACACAACAGTTTGGAGTTAGACATGAATAACAACATAGCATAGTAGAAAGATGAGGGAGCAGAAAACAAGGATCCCAATCTCTAAGATGAACTTCCTCTAAGAATTTAAGAAATCTTATTATCATGGTTTTCTACTTCTCTGTACATAAAAAGTATATGTGCCAGGCAGCTTTTCATGATTTGTATCATTTATATCTCACATTAATTCTTCAAGGTAAGTCTTTTTATTTCTATTTTAAGGATGGGAAAACTCACTCATTTTAACGTTCCGAAAACTCACTCTGTCAGTGGACAACACAAGTTTCTACTTTAACTCTTTACTGCATTATAATTCTAATGCATCAAAAAACCAATAGAAGTTTTTTTCACAGTAACAAAAGAGATTTTTTAAAAGATTATTTTTACAGAGAAATTATAAAAGGTATTTGTAAAAATCAAATGTACAATATACGAAACAAATAAAAACCAAGGCATTCAATTAAAATGAATGATTGGGAAGACAATTTTGGAGAATTCAAATAAAATTTACAAAGAAATGCCAGGATCATTTAACATCATTTAGTCTCTGGTCATATATGGTAGCCAGAAGAAATGTATTGGACCACACAAAATAATGCTACACATGTGTCTAATGTAGATGCTTATTCAAATTAACATTATATTTCAATATCAGAATTTTAGCAGTGTAATGATAATAGTTATATAAAAGAGATGTCAAAATATTTTCATCTTTCATTACTCCTAAGTGAAACTAGCAGAGGTATCAGTTTATTGAAAATGAATCAGTAATATAAATTATGATGAATCTAATATCTTAATTCAAATTAAAATATATGTCAACATATCATTGTAAATGTTTCATGTACTGATTTGAGGTTCACAATTCCCTTAACAGTGATGAAATAGCTCTGGATTCATCTGATTATATCATTAACCAACAGTTCATAACTGTATATCTTCCTGCCCAGTTTAGGGGAAATTAGAAAAAAATGAGAAATGCTTCTTTGAGATTCTCAGAGAGGAACTGTGTGAATTAGAGCAGACAGTTCAGCACACATTTCAGTCTCTAAATTTATACTTCTTGTACCACTTCAGAGATCTGTAATCGTTACAAATCAGAGAGAATTTCAGAGACTTCTTGAAGTGACCTATTCCAAGAAAAGCAGATAATTTATTCAGAGATTTTTCTGCTGCTGCTCAAAATGTCTATTGAGATTTTTATGGTTTTCTCCATTTAGCGTGGCATTTCCTGGTTAGTTAATCATGAATACCTACTTACTTCCAGCTTGTTGATTAATTAACAGGAAAAATGAAAGCCATTATTTATTTTTTTTTAACTCTAGGCGTTTATTTTTCACAAGATCAAAGTGTTCTTCAAGTTGCAATCTTACTCTTACAGTATGATCTGATTATCTAACCCAACAGGCTCAAATACCCAGCTATATACAATGGGCCAGTAACGAAAGAAAACATGGTGAACATGATTCTCTATTCCTCTCAGCCAATAGACAGTAATTACAGCTCCACTGGAATGTCTTCACCCTGGGGCTGTGAAATGTGAGCACCTACCTCCTAGTAATTGATTTCCATCAGTTCCAAACACTGTCATCATTCATTCACTGCATATTTATTGAGCACTCTATGTTCCAGGTACTGTTTTAGCCCCCGGGATATATCAGGGTACAAAGAAAGGTCTCCTACCCTTATTTGAGTGGCAGGGGGGCAGGGAAGTGACAGTTCACATATATAATAAATAAGTAATATGACATATTGAAGGAGTTAAGTCCTATGGCAAATAAAGAAAATGTAGAACAGGATAAGGAGTACTGAGTGAGGGTTGGAGGAGGCTGCATCATTAAATCGCTCAGTCAAGGTTGCTTTAGGGGGAGATTAGACGGAAATCTTGAATTAATCCCAGAATTAACTGCCAGTACTGCTTCAACAAACCAAGGACCCTGTTTTTCTGTGTGAAACCAAGAAAATCATTGTTAGCCAAGGAAGATCTATTCAAAATAAGTAATTACATGAAATGATGGAACATAACTCCTGTCACATTTGAAATGCAAATTATACTGAATCTCTTATCAAGAGTTCCCTTCAGGACTTCCCTGATGGCGCAGTGGTGGAGAGTCCGCCTGCCGATGCAGGGGACACGAGTTCGTGCCCCAGTCCGGGAAGATCCCACATGCCGCGGAGCAACTAGGCCCGTGAAGCATGGCTGCTGAGCCTGCGCGTCCAGAGCCTGTGCTCCGAAATGGGAGAGGCCACAACAGTGAGAGGCCCGCATACCGCAAAAAAAAAAAAAAAAAGAGTTCCCTTCCAAGAAAAAGATTGGGTCACAGTTGTTTTGTTTTTAAATAATAACTTCATCAGATTAATTTTATAAAAATACCTTCTATCACATATTGAAAATAAATGTTCTAGAAGAGAGGAAGGAATTTACTAATATATGCAAAAGAGAATGAAGCTACAGCTAACACATGGGCCCCCCACACATTGCACGATATCATATTGAAGACTGACAAAAAGAAAGGAGGTTTGAGGTAATGCCAAATAACTCCAGTATATATGTACATTTGATTTCGTGGAACTAATATAATCTCACACATTCTGGATCCTGCCTGACCTCAGATGGATTCTTTGTTGTCATATAACAGCAGCAACAATGATTTGTGTTTATTGAAGGCTTATTACCTACCACACGTTGTTCACATGTTGGAACATTATATGTTACTTCAATTATTCCTCCCAACATGTCTACAAAGTATGTAACACCCTCGTTTTACAGGTGGGGGAGTTAGGAAACAGAAGGCATAAGTAAGGTAAGTGGTAGAGCTCATTTTGAACCCATGCATATGACTTCTGAGCTCTTAACCACAATGTGACCTTGACAAGCACCACTCCAATATGGGTTAAATACAAGGCAATCAATTGGCGTTTGGGAAAAAGTGTTAGGACACTGATGGATATTCATCTAAAAGAAAGAGAGGTATTGACCTAAAATATTATTTTGTAGGGATGAACCCTGATGCCCCACTAGGCTGAATCTCAGGCAGCCTCCTCTCTCAGACCACATCACAGCATCCTTGGAGGAGAAAGGGAGTGACACAGTGAGCAGGGTTGACAACAGTAAACCTCCCTGCTTTCTTCAATTCCAATCTATTGTTACATATTGTACTTTATAAAATGATATAAAGGCACTTACAGATTTTTATGCTCCAGTTTGATTAAGTTAACCCTCCCAGATGAAGCAAGTAGTTTGAAAACTCTTCCTAGGAAGAGACCACTGATTAAACGTAATACCAATAACTCGAGCACAAATGAACAGCAAGAAAATGGCACAGCTGACAGTACTCCCACTTCCTTAGTGCATGTTTTGTCAGTCAAGTCACATTACAGGTTTCAAACAAGGCTCTCTTATCAGATCTGACTTGTTCAGTCACATTCCTTTCAGTTAAGACATTATAATTTTTGTTAGCACCAAAAAAAATATTATGCTGTTAACAAATATAATAAAACATTTAAAATTAGTGTTCATTTCATTTACTCATTTCTATTTTGCACATTTTATAAACTACATAAGTGATTATGGGAGTACAAGTATATGATTTATAAAAATAAATATTCATGTATTAAGGACATAATCTCAAAATATTTACTGATAGTTGTAAGGCCACAGATCCAGATCATCAAAACTATTACCATTACAAGTGGGAATGAATTTTTATTATAAAATTAACATTAATTTACTTCTGTATTAACATACAAATTAATAATAATTAAATGTCCATACTTACACCTTTTGAATAATGTCTCTAAATGTCTGAATGAATCTTACTCTTTCAAGCTTAGTTCTAACTCTGGGTTTTTTCTATCATTTTATAAATGGTTATATTTGGGACATAGGCATGCATTTATGCAAGAATATAGTATGTTTAATTCATCTTCAGGTCATTTTAACTTATTTAAAATATTTAATGTTAACACTTCATTGATGTCACCATCCATACCAGTTATTTTTCCTTTAACGTCAATATCATTCTATGTGTGGGCTCCCAGTCTTCTCAGACACTCAGGCTCAAAGTTCTCTATTTCCTCTCTATTTCTTGGCATGTAACAAAACTAGCAAGTCCTGCGTTTTCTTCCTCTGCATGGTACTCCATTTGTCTCTTCCTTTGTGTTCATGGCTACCACCACCAAAGCTCTTAAAGCCCAAGTAAATATTACTTTAATAACCTCTTTTTCAGTAGTTTCCCGTTATGTCCAAATCCCATCTAACAGCCATGACTGATCTGTCCACACTTGCCAGATTATTCTAATTTTAAAGATTAAAGTTTTTTGAAGAGGGCTTATTTCCAATCCTCTTCAAAAAACCATCCTGAAGTACACAAGTTCTCCCACCTGGCTCATAAAACTCTCTGCCTCACCTGTCTTATCTTGCACCCTTTGGCCTCCTCATTCTGTATTTTGCCTGCTGCCTGGTACAAGACAATAATGTCAAGCCTCTTTTGAACTTTCATAGCACTTTGCTGATAAAATACTTATGATATTTTTTCCGCTTTTTATTATAATTACTCAGGTACATGTTTTCCTTCACACTGATTACCCTTGAGGATAGAGACCATGTTTCACACATAAGAAAAAAATCTTACCAACTTCTAGCATATTTGCATGCTGATAAGTACTCAAAGTTAATATTTGATGAGTAAAAGTACTCTAAAATAATGCAATATTTCCCTGGTTATTTATAATGGACTTTAACATATTTCAGGACCTTATAGGCCCTAATATTCTCTTTGTCCTTGATCAGTGTGTTTGAGTAAACATTAGCTAATATTGTACATGTGGAAGCTACTTAGACACATGTACAAAGAAGTGCAGGAAATTTAACAATATGTCATTTTATGGGAAATGTGGAAATAAACTCTCATAGCCAGATATTCAAACTGTGGGATGTCATTTAAAATAACCCAGTTCTCTCCAAAATCAGAGAATGGGGAGAAAAGAAATGCAACTTCCAAAATATATGATAGTAAATAATTCACCTCTGCCTGCTCTCTCTCACCTTTCCCTGATTTTTTTCTTCTTGTACACTAAGTCAAATATTACAATTTCCTCAAAGATCTGTTTTTTTTTAAAATTTTTATTGGAGTATGGTTGATTTACAATGTTGTGTTAGTTTCAGGTGTAAAGCAAAGTGAATCAGTTATACATGTACATATATCCAGTCTTGGTTTTTAGATTCTTTTCCCATATAGGCCATTACAGAGTATTGAGTAGATGTCCCTGTGCTATACAGCAGGTTCTTATTAGTTATCTATTTTATATATAGTAGTGTGTATATGTCAATCCCAATCTCCCAATTTATCCATCCCCCCCTTATCCCCTGGTAACCATAAGTTTATTTTCTACATCTGTGACTATTTCTGTTTTGTATATAAGTTCATTTGTACCCGTTTTTTTTTAGATTCCACATGTAAGCCATATCATATGATATTTGTCTTTCTGTATCTGACTTACTTCAATCAGTATGACAATCTCTAGGTCCATCCATGTTGCTGCAAATGGCATTTATCTTATTCTTTTTTATGGCTGAGTAATATTTCATTATATATATGTAGCACATCTTCTTTATCCATTCCTCTGGTGGTAGACATTTAGGTTGCTTCCATCTCCTGGCTATTGTAAATAGAGCTGCAGTGAACATTGTGGTACATGACTCTTTTTGAATTATGGTTTTCTCTGGGTATATGCCCAGTAGTGGGTTTGATGGGTCATATGGTAATTCTATTTTTTAGTTTTTTAAGGAACCTCCATACTGTTCTCCATAGGGGCTGTACCAATTTACATTCCCACCAGCAGTGTAGGAGGGTTCCCTTTACTCCACACCCTCTCTAGCATTTATTGTTTGTAGATTTTTTGATGATGGCCATTCTGACCAGTGTGTGGTGATACCTCATTGTAGTTTTGACTTGCATTTCTCTAATAATTAGTGATGTTGAACATCTTTTCATGTGCTCTTTGGCCATCTGTCAAAGATCTGTTTTAAACTCACTAACTTAATGGAACCTCCTCTGATCAACATTATACTGCTCTACTCTTTTCTTTAATTTGGATTCATTGAGCATTTACGTCTAGTTGCTTCTGTCATACCATTCTTTTCATGCTGCCTTTTATACAGCTTTATTTTGTTTTGTTTGTTCAACAGAAAATTACTTCTTTTAGATGTAGGGACAATTACTTTATATATTTTGGTTCCTGCTAAAACCATGGAAGAGTTTCAAGTATATACTAAGTACTCCATCTGTACAAGTTTTATTGAATGGGAATAAGAATATGATTTTTGACAAATATAACACTATATCAAAAAAAAGTCAGCACATTGTTTTTGAGACTTATACAAATGTATCTTAACAATTTGGCATCAATCTCTGAACCAAATACCAGGGTCAAATATGGCTTTCAAAATGAAACAGATACAGGGTAATACTTTTAACAATTTCCTTAAGATTTGCCAATAAACAGTGCCCCTAGAAAGATATGGAATGCAGTTGACCATTTATGAATCATGAATAAAAACAGAATTACTAATCTGCTTTTACATCTTGAATTGAGGTGGTACAACCAAAACCAGAGGAACAATGTGTTTATGGAAGTTCACTTCAAGGATAAGGATTTTAACTTTAAATAACTAGAGAACTCCTAGACAGAAGATAGACTTGATGCGTGCACAGGTTTCCAGGATTCATAACAAACCTGTATAGACAGTTGCCTCCATCACTTGGTTTTGAAAACAGAAGCTCAAATATAATTTTTAAAATTACTTTAAATTTGTTTATCTGTCAAAAGGGATGTAAAGTACACATAAAATATCCAACAAAAACAGATCTAAAAGTCAGCAGAATAGGTGTCCGCTGGAAGGCATCATCATAACAACTTGGAATTAATGCTGAGACCGGGCTACTTTCTATGTCTCATTCTTCCTGTCAGCCACCAGCACATCTAAAAGTAGTCTTCTTTAAACCAGAAACAATAACTTTAAGGTTAGAGGGCAAAAAGACACCTAATAAGTCTGCAGCCTATCCTATTCTTATCAGATAAGGAAAAATATGAAGAAATACATTACTAATTCAGGTTTTTGTCAAAATAAATGAGTCCTAAACCTTTCAGATTGGGTCCAATTTAGCAGTGGACCCGGATGAAATTCCTATATCCAAAACAGCTCTAGATTCTTAGCATGGAAATAAGAGTAATGAGCAAAAAGATTTTTTAAAATCTCAACTAAATTTTTTAAACAGTATAGATGCTTTGTAACTTGAGTCTCATTTCTTTATTTGAGATTCCAAGCACTTACTGTATATAGCACAGCATGAAACTAAATTATAATTATATAACATAATTTAAATACTATTTTATTTATGTGAGTTTTAACTCCTTCATTTGAGACATTAAATTCTGAAACTGAAGTGGCTATTTAAGTGAAATATACGTAGCTCAGCTAAACTAGTCACAGTTCAGCTAACCATCAGTAAGTAGATGGTGGTACACAGAGGACAGTAGCCAGAGGTCCCATAGGTACTGTGAGGAACAAGAGATTTGGAATCATAAGTTTCAGATTTCAGAGCCTGGTTGAGCCACACCACTTTTTAGATGAATTTTTAACCTCAGCTGTGAAATAAAGATAACAACAATGCACAGAATTATTCTGAACATTAAGTGAAATACTATATGACAATATTTTGAAAAATTTAAAACGCTCAACAGACATTATTCATAGTATAGCAGTATGGTATAATGTTTTCTCAACTTAAAAAAAAAAAAAAACTTTTGAAATAAGTCCTCATTTGTAAAGTTCTCTTCTTTCCCAAATCTTAATTTTCCCCTCTGCATATCTGGAAAAGCCAAAGCAAGGAGACTGTCAAAAGGAAAACTGAGAGCCAATTTTATTGTCTCTCATAACTGGATATTTTGGACTTTGTAGTTAATATATATTTTATTTATTGAATAACTTCCAAGTGCACACAATTGACCACCTTTGATTTCATTTAAACACATTTAGACAAAACCATAAAATGGTGTTTAAATAAATATATACAGTAATTTCTTTATGATCAACAACTATACAGAATTTTATTCTCCTTAAAGACAAGGGATGTTTACTGTATTGTCTCCTTCCCACATCATTTTACTCTAGTCCATATCACAGTGCTACATACAAAAAGATGGTCAATAAAAACTGATCTGCCTTTTTGTATTGAGTCATTTACCAAATAAATTTTATTTCAAGCGTTATCCATAAAAGAAAAAAATTGTTAAGTGGGACTTCAGTAAAATTCAAAACTTCTGCTCTGCAAAAGACATTGTAAGAGAATGGAAAGACAAGCCAGAGAAAATATTTGTAAAACACATATCTGATAAAGGACTTGCATCCAAATATATAAAGAACTCTAAAAACTCAATAACAAGAAAACAGACAACCCAAATGAAAAGTGGGCAAAAGAACTGAACAGATACCTCACCAGAGAAGATAAACAGATGGCAAATAGTATATGAAAAGATGCTCAACAGCATATGTCATTAGGGAACTGCAAATTAAAACAATGAGTTACCACTACCACACCTATCAGAATGGCCAAAGCCAAAGTACTGACATCACCAAATGCCGGGGAGGATGTAGAGCGGCAGGAACTTTCATTCATTGCAAAATGAATGCAAAATGGTACAATGCAAAATGGTACAGTCACTTTGGAAGACAGTTTGGCAGTTCCTCACAAGACTAAACATACTCTTACCTTACCATCTAGCAATTGCACTCCTTGGTATTTATTCAAATGAGTTGAAACTTATGTCCACACAAAAACCTGCACCTGAATGTTTATAGCAACTTTATTCATAATTGCCCAAACTTGGAAGTAACCAGGATGTCCTTCAAAAGGTCAATGGATAAACAAAACATGTATATCCAGACAACGGAATCCAGCAATAAAAACAAATGAGCTATGAAGCCACAAAAAGACATGGAGGAGTCTTAAATGCACATTGCAAAGTGAGAGAAGCCAATCTGAAAAAGCTACATGCTGTATAATTGTATAATTTAATTGTATAATCATTCAATTAAATGATATCCTAGAAAGGGCAAAACTAGGGAGTTAGTAAAAAGATCAGTGGTTGCCACGAGGAGAGGGATGAATAAGTGGAGTGCAGGGGATTTTTAGGGAAGTGAAACTTTTCTACGTGGAATTGTAATGTGGATACATGAAATTCTACGTTTGTCGAAACCCATAGAATTTACAACACAAGGAAGGAACCCTAATGTAAACTATAGACTTTAGTTAATAATAACGTTAATTCATCAATTTTAACAAATGGGGAATCTGGGAGGGGATACAGGGAAGAGGGAGTATATGGAAACTCTGTACTTTTGCTTATTTTTTCTGTAAACCTAGAACTGCTCTAAAAAAAAGTGTGAATCTCATAAACAAGAGGAGCCTAAGGAGACATATACTTAAATGTAATGTATCCTGAAGCAGAAACAGGATATTAAGGAAAACCTGAGAAAAATATGAATAAAGTATAGACAGTTAATAATAATATATCAGTATTAGCTCTTTAATAGTGATAAATGTACCACACTAACATAAGATGCCATGGGTGTTGGTATATAGGAACTGTCTGTACTGTCATTGCAATTTTTCTGTAAATCTAAAAAATTCTACAATTTTATTGAAGTAAAATATTTATGGTTCATATACTCTAATCCAGGAACAATGCTTAGAAACATAAAAAGGTATGTACTAGATTTCATGTGTAAATATAAAGTTACTGAAGGCATATGTTTAAATTAAAAATATATTATCATTAAACATTTAGATATTAATTAGAAAGCAATGTACAAGATTAAAATCACCCGTGTGTGAATGTGTATGCTGTCAGAGCAAAATGAAAGTGTTTTGGGCTTTAACCACACTATTTGTTAAGTGCAAAGGCTTCATGTAATTGCTATGCTCGAATCTCTTGGTTTCATTCATATTAAAATTTACGTAAGTAGCAAGTTGTTCATACTATCTGTTATGACAGGACTACATATTATTTAAATTCACCTTCCCCTGTGGTTAGAGGTATGCATTGCCTGCAAAGGCAAATAAGAACTGACATTCCCAGGAATTTAACAGTTTAGCAGCTAAGTTTCCTCTGAATATACATATTCTTATATCTCATGCTAGGTCCACATATCTTATACATTATTAAAAATAGTTCCCCAAATATTGACTTGCTTTTGCTTCACATTCTGTGATAAAATGTTTGAGATTAGTTTTTCTGGGCTCAATTAATATAGCATGTTTTCTCTCAACCCCATAACTCATTCCTCATGCAAAAGACAAATCATGCCCCTGCAGCCCTATTGATCCAGGGGGCCCTTTTGGTTAGGAGTAAAGCCTCTTTAATTACTTTGGCTGACTTTCATTTTTTACAGTCTTAGGCACATTGGCTATCGCACTGTAGGGTTCTCATTCGTCTTAAATTTAGATGCACCTTGGTCTCTGGAGATTGATTGACTGTCTATATTCTTGAGAAACCACCACCTGCCCCAGTCTACACTAACTCTGCTTAGCTTAGAAATCTGAAAGAGCTATCTCTCAGCTTCTCCTAGGGTTTGATAACCTCTTCGCTTTCCTTCACCAGAGGTGTTTTGACCTTTAATTAAAAGGAAAATTTGTTGTCTTCCTTTCAGAAGACAGCAAATAATGAACTCATTAAAATGAGGTTACTGTTCAGGCCTTAGAGCAATAAGAGTTGAAGTCTCATTAGCAGCTAACAATGCAGAACACAGCACATAAATAAACCTAATATTGGCACAGCAAAATGCCTCGGTGCATTAAATTTGAGCAGAATCAAATGTTTACCGTCAATGATGTCTAGGGCATGAAGTTTTAGTGCACTTAATAAAGGAAAGCAAGTTGCTTCCTATTAGCCATGAAATGTAACCACAGAAATTGCCCCCAAAAGTGTATTATGTAAATGTGGGATATGTTAGTAATTAACAAGGATATTGTAGAAAAATATCTGTCTTGCTTAATAGATGCAGCAATTAGGAAGAATAAAGATGGCTCAAAAATCTAAAAGTAATTCTGGATATTAATGTAAAATAATGTGGAATGTGAGAGTAAGATTTTTTTAAGAGGCTTTATCTCATTCATGGCCCAAGGTGAGAGATATTTGCAACGTCAAACTAAAGAGTCAGTTAATAAAATGAAACGTCCCTGTAGTTGATTAAATATATTCTAGGAAAGAGATTCCTTAAGAACTTATTTAAAAGAATTAACTACACTTCATTTATAGAAGTAAGAAGACTTTTGTTTCAACAAATTCTAACACTTAGTTAAGTTTTTTTTATAATGCTAAGTGAGCCATAATTAGTAAAATAAGAATTGTTTTATTGAGTTTTATTTCAACAGTTCAGAGAATGGAATGAAAGTGTAAATCCTATTTAATATCTGATGTCTATACCACAATATCTACATAAAATGATTGGTAATGATATGCTTTTCATTTTACATTGTTTCAGATACCTTAAATAAGGTTTGTTAAATATGTCTCAATGTATTTCCTCTGCATTTACCCTGTATCTAATATTCGTAAATAAAAAATCATTAGAGCAGTAGTTTTACTTGATAACTCATCCCAACATTTTTTTTCCAAAATATTTGAAAAAGCTTGCTTTCACTCCACACTTTTTGAGCTCTCATGAAAACACAGATGGAAAAAAAAAATTGTTTGGCCAAAAATTTTAATTGATTAGGAACACCTGCTTTTTGTAGATGAAGCCAACACACTAAATGATACTCTGGGGATGCTGAAGAGATACTTCAGTCCCTGAGAATAGATGTGGCTGGTAACTTCCAAACAACTTTCATCTGATACACAAAATATGGGAACAAATGCAGTAGTCATCATGCACCCCATTCAGATCTCTCACAAGCTGCATTCAGTTCATCATGTGACATTTAGAGTCCTAGATGTTTACAAGCTCTATCCCGAATCTGACCACTTTCCTCCTACATTACCACCAACTCCAAGACATTCATTCCTCAAATAGGGTAGTTCTTTCTTCTAAATGTTTCCCTCTTCCATACATGTCCTCCTTGACCCAGGTAATTCTTCATACAATGACCAGATTTCAAGGTGTGATGAACATGATATCTCTGCTTGATCAAAACTCCCCAACGGCTTCTTAGTACCATCATCTTACTGCACCATATCTTTATTTGTTTATTGTCTGTCTCATCCACTGGAATATGAACTCCTAAAGAAAGGACTTTGTTTTGTTCAAAGCTGAATCTCTACTATGTAGAACAGCTGGAATATTAGCTACTCAAATATTTCCTGCATGAGTAAATACAATAACATATTTCACTTATTTGAGAGGCCTTCTTAAAATTAAATTATAGCCAAATTCTGTATAAAAACTACTGTGAAAGGTGGATAAAGTCAGTCATAGAACTCTAAAGGATACCTTTTACATAGAAAATATTTTGAATGTTGCCTTCTTGTGTTGGAAAATGAGAGCTGTACAGAAAATGTTGCCATTAATATATTTTTGTTTTTGTCGGTCTCCTTTATGAATATCTCACTAGTTTCCCTTCATTTACCAGAAAGCAGAGTTGGTAGACTAGTAGGTGTTTATCAGATGATGTCAAGACTGTTTTGTTAAGAGCCTGAATCGTAATTAGGCTTTAAATAGAATTGAGCTTGAGGGGGTGTTAACAACATCTCACAGGAGCTTTTTATTTTCAAAAGTCTTAAATTTTGTCAGAGGGAGGGAGAGACTTGCTGAAAGATAATTTGTCTGCAACATACAGGAAAAATCCACCTTGAAATATCTATACTATGAATGGTAATATACTTTGGGTATGGTTTCTATAACCAAATCTATTAGATAATGACGTATATTTCATATTGATTTTTTTTTTGAAAACTACAAATAGATGCATCTTTTCCTTGCTGGCAGTATAATGAGAAGATTCTACTACATATGAACTTAAACAGTAAAGAAGATTTAATGCCTCCAATGTATATAATTTGACACATGATTTGATATTTAGCCTTTGGAAATGATTTTTGTGATATGCATTTAAAATATATGTATCTGAATGTGCCTTTGCAAAATATTAAACTATGTAGCATACGAAAAATTTTCTGAAGTTTATGGGATTGATCATGAAATTTTTAACTAACCCAGATTTCAAAATGGTAAAATAACATGAAAATAAGACACAGAAATGTTTCTACACAGAGACTATTTACTTATTTACACAGAGACTATTTACTTATTTACATAATTTTTAAAGGGGCACAGTATATTAGCAAGACCTAGGAGACAGCTTCAAAGATACCAGTGGTTTGGGCTTCCCTGATGGCGCAGTGGTTGGGAGTCCGCCTGCCGATGCGGGGGGCGCGGGTTTGTGCCCCGTTCCGGGGGGATCCCGCGTGTTGTGGAGCGGCTGGGCCCGTGGGCCATGGCCGCTGAGCTTGCGCGTCCGGAGCCTGTGCTCGCGGCGGGAGAGGCCACAGCAGTGAGAGGCCCGCGTACAGCAAAAAAAAAAAAAAAAAAAAAAAAAAAAGATACCAGTGGTTAGATAAATGCTTGTTGGAGTACAGTTCCTTATGGAGATAAAGTTTTTGGTATTTACTTGAAGTCTATTTGGTTACTACAGGTAGATGTGTTTATTTACAAATAAATTTTCACCTGTTAAATAAACTAAATACTGAATTTATACTATTACAATGACTAAATGAAAAATTCTAATGACCATTGCAGTTTCAATTTTATTATCAGTAATAACCTTTCTTTGTTTTCTAAGCCATCAAGGGAATGTTCTTGATTTTTTTAATTTGACCCTCCTATCCTTTTATCCAAATACGTCAATATTCTGAAGTAATGATCCTTTCTAAAAGTCTAAACAATTATGTTATCATGTACCACCTTTACACCCTGATGATAAATAATAAATTTGCTAATAGATGCAGTCTGTTTATTCATCTATTAGCCCAATTATGTATTTAAAAATAGATATCCTTATTCAGAAAGAAGACAAATATATTCACTGTGGGACGTAAAACACACACACATATAGATATAGATATATAGATATCAGCATGCCACCTATCCTACATGTATTATGCAATTTTTCAATACCCAATAAAGTCAATGATTTATCTTTGTTCAAATCACTTAGAGCATATCAATCAGTTGAATCATTACTGCACACAGCTATTTTCACCATTATCAACTTGCTCTGCCCCAGTGGTAACTTCAGGTTGATAAGATTGGCTCTATTAATGTAGCAAATAAAAGTAAGGCAAAGCTTTGGTTCCTTTAAAATTAATAACAGAAAGATAGTAATAAAGTTAAAACATATGATTTGTAATTTTTAAGTATAATCTTAAAGAAATAACTCTAGTGAAAGGAAAAGTTTGGCCACTGGAAAGATCATATGGATTTTAACCTGAAATTTATTTATACTTTGAGTAGAGAGAAATTGTGAGTGAAATCACAGAGAAGACAGGAAGAGACTATACCTTACTAAGAGAAAGTGGATAAAAACCTGCAGACATCCCTTGATACTCTCAGTAATGTATCCCTTCCTTCTGTGGGACAGGAATGATGGAAACTGACAAGAAAGTAAATTTTTTTCTTTTTAATCTTTGATGAAATGGCTGTAGAGATAAAACTGAAATTAAAATGCTGAATACCTACCATCCTCAGAACTCCCTTTCTGTGGTTCCAGGACATTTTAGGAGAATTATTATAGAACAGACATATCTGCCAAAGCTATGGCAGGAATCTCTGAAGCCTGTCTCCAATATCCTAAAAATCTGACACAGAGTTCAGGTGTTTCTAGGGTGCATCCATGAAAGAATGGGGAGTTGTATAAAGCTGAGAATAGAGTGTACACCTTCTGTGCTCAAGAAATATTTTGGAATTGTTACAACACAATATTTAATGAAAGAATGATAGCTAATAAGCAAAAGAATGAAAGATGATAGCTAATAAGCTGATACCTCGACATTTTGAAGAGATTTCTGACTGTATGTGAGCAGAGGGTATTTCTAGAGATGAAATTAGGGAGGTCAGTTACAACACCAGCCTACAACTACTGGATATCTGTGTTGTGCCAGGAACTGTTGTAAGAGGCCCTAGACTTGTACCGAGTGACCAGAGGATGGAGAATGAGACATGGAGATTGTGACCAGAGGATGGAGAATGAGACATGGAGATTGTGAACAGAGGCAGAGCACGATTCCTAAGGAAGGATGCCAGTACCTGACCTTGATTAAGCAGACAGCTGCTGGAGAGGCCTACATTTTTTAAGGCCTAAAAAATAAAATGAGAATTTTTTTTTTTGGATCATGAAGTAAAACGTAATTTAGAGATACGTCTAAATTTACTTAATTAGACCTATCCTTACTTAATTTAGGTAATGAAAACAACTTAATAGTTGTTTTTAATAAGTTTTCAACAAGAATAAGATGCTCCAAGAAGGAACATCATGTTTATCAAAAGGGTAATTATTTCTAAGTATATTTCCACGATTTCATAATACTAAGAAACTGAGTTTGATCTGAAGTTCTTGTGGGATGACAAATCCTGGAATAATGGAAAAGTCCTCTTTTTCTACAGATCACATGCAGAGATTTAATGTGATTATATAACTGAATACATATGCAGAACCACATTTCATGTAAAAATTACAGCTATTATATTTTGCCATTTGCATTTGATACTAAATAGAAAACTGTATTTGATCAAGGATATCATGACCCCAGGAAATACCTCTACCTCCAAGGTATTAGCCATCCACTTAATGTTTTTTTCCTAAGTCTGTATCTTAAAATTAGGCAGGTAGGAGTGTGTGTTACTGGCAAATAGTTTGGGGGAAAAGCTGAGATAAATCAAGTACAAAATTTTTTCTACTAAAGACTTTAGCATGTAAATGTGAATTGAGAACCTCCCAAGAGGGATATACTACAGAGTGTTTCCCAAACATTTTGAACATGGAATTATTTTTTCATGGAACTGTTAAATTTTACAGACCCAGTGACCCATGGATCACCGTTTGGAAATCCGTAATCAGGAACTCTTGTTTCACTAGTTATCATGTCTTACATAATAAAATCATCCATGATGACTCATTATTGAAGGCAGCCCAAGCTTCCACACTTCAGAGACCCCAAGCTAGCTCCTAAGGTGATTCTGTGTCTGCTTTGGTACTTCCACCGGAGGACAAAGCATTTCTATCACGTAGGCTCTCCAACACAGAAGTCAGGATTACGCAGGGTGACTCAAGTTTCATTTTACAGTTTCAACCTAACACAGAGAGAATTTGGGCCCAGTTCAGTGCAGATCCTTACTTAGAATCTCTGGAAATATTTTGAGTTAAAATGGCTTTCCTCCCATCCTTCCTTAATAAAGGTCTGACATTATTATTTTGTTGTGCATGTGTATGTTTCTCTCAGCTCTCTGATTCCTGATGATTCCTGAAGCCATCTTTCAGTCACTGAGCTTACAATGACCAGTTTCATTCCACATCCCCGAAGAAGTCCTCATGTAAGATAGTTCTATCTCACTATTACTTTATCATTTAGTTAAACATTTGGGCCTAGGGAAAATAAGACAGTTATTCTTGCCATTACTTTATAAAATCCTTTTAAGGAAATAATCATGCTACATGAACCATGAATTCTAAAGTTACATTATATTTATCTTTTTACAACTCAAAAATTCTTGCAGGCCATGATGGAGACTTGGGAGCAAAGCTTGTAGAAAAAGTAAATTAAATAATACAATTGAAGACGAGACTTAGAAGAACTAACTTATAAAGGAAAAAGCCAGTGGTTCAAGTAGTACTATCTCAAGGGTCATACGAGTTCATATTTGATTCAAATTTATTTATTTGATTCAAAATTCCAATCGATTAGGTAGAGCATGAAAAACATGGAAACAGAGGTAGAGAGAGAAGGGCATACTCACAGTTTAAGGTGACCTCTATGGGCTGAACTTGAGAATACAGTTGAAGAGAAACTGGGGCTCTTAAGAACTGGGCAGTAAGTCACCACCTTTATGGAATTTTTCCGATCCCAGGGAGAGAACCAGAGTGCCAATCAGAAAACAGAAGCAGAAATTCATCTCACATGCTTTCAGAATGGACTGAAGTCATTGGCTTAGAATTCTGTGGACACAGAGATGCCAATGACATTCCCCCGTAACACAGTTTAGGGCACAAGACAAATCAGTCCATAGCCACTGGGAAGGGAGTCAAAGACACATGCTTTGACTTTGCTGATACAATCAAAATTTACAACACTGTAAATGCACTTCAAGTTTAATGATTTATATAACCTTCATTGTGTTCTTTGATAATCAAGCAGAAAATGCAGACTCTTCACATACGTGACATGAATTAATATTATTTTACAAGGTCAAACTAATTTTCAATTTTTTTCTTCTCTTTGCCTGTATCTTTAATCAGTATCAATGTTTAACCTTCCGGTATCCAAAAAGCACTCCCTGTACTATGAGACCACTCCCCTTGCTAATATATACACTCCTTGTTCAGTTACCTCTAATCATGGGTACCAATGTTTGAAAACAATGACGATGTGGGACTTTAAACTCTGTTTTTCCTGTTGGGGTAATGTAGAGTTTTCAACAACATAGCCATCCTGCTGTGGGGAAGAAATGTTTAGTGTAGCCATGGAAGTGTTGATTTTCCCTCAAAACCTATCTCAACTCTTCCCTCACTTCATCGAATGTCAGAAATCTGAATCATTAATGAAATTACTCAGCTTTACTTCCCACATCGGCCCATCAATAATTACACTATTTACTTCTTTCCATTCCCAGTGCCACCAGTAGAAGCCATGCCTTTATTTTCTCTTACTGGAACTACTGCAAAATCCTCCTAAATGATTTCCCCCATTTCTTACCAGTTTTCCTACAATTCCTTATCAGCAAGTAGCCAGAGAAATCAATTTAAAATGTAAATCATATCCTATGTGAGGTGAAGTAGAGGGTGGTGTATTAAAAAGGTGTCAAGGTCCTTCCTGACATGGAGCCCTGTTTTCACTGGCCCCCTTGCCTGGAGCACATGCTCTGGAGTCCCTGTTTTAGACATAGCTGGCCTCTCATCTCTCTCTTTCAACTAAACTGCCACTGTTTCAGAAAGACCTTCATACAGCTCATTGCCTATCCTGTTAAAATGTAGGTACTCTGTTAGTTTCAATATTAGCATATACTATAATTATTTTTACATTAATAATAATTTCAATTAAATAATTATTTGATTGATTTGCCATGTGTATCATCTGCATGTCTAAAAAGAATGTAAGCTCCATGAAAACAACAAATATAGTGGTTTTGTCTGGCAGACACTTTCTATCTCCATAACCTTAGGTAGCTTATTTAGGCTCTCTGCGATTTATTTTCCCCACTTGTAAAATAGGGTTAATAAAGGGATCATGGAGAGATTTTTATTTAATAAATTTATTTATTTTATTTATTTATTTTTGGCTGTGTTGGGTCTTTGTTGCTGCACATGGGCTTTCTCTAATTGCGGCGAGCGGGGGCTACTCTTCGCTGTGGTGTGCAGGCTTCTCGTTGCGGTGGCTTCTCTTGTTGCGGAGCACGGGCTCTAGGCATGCGGGCTCAGTAGTTGTGGCTCGTGGGCTCTAGAGCACAGGCTCAGAAGTTGTGGTGCACGGGCTTAGTTGCTCCCCAGCATGTGGGATCTTCCCGGACCAGGGCTCAAACCCATGTCCCCTGCATTGGCAGGTGGATTCTCAACCACTGCGCCACCAGGGAAGCCCAAGGGATCGTGGAGAGATTTAGAGATAATTCAAGTTGAGTGCTTCTTATAGTACTCATAGTACCTAGCAGTACCTAACACAATTATGTTAGATATTATTGTTACCATTCTCTACTGTATCCTTAGTACCTAGAAGAATGCCTAAAACAAGAAGCAGGGGTTCAGTCAATACTGTTTGAATGGATAAATGAGTGAATAATAGCACAAGGAGGTAGAGAGCCCAGAGAGTTCCAGATTCTTTGCTTCCTGGAGACTTAAGTGAGAGAAGATAGATAGCAGTGGAACACTTAGGTGATGGGCAGAAAGCGAGAGGATAATTGCTCTGAAACACTATGGTGTTTTTCTACCTGGCAAGTTGTTCTTTGAATTGAATGTGATTTCATCAGAAGGACCCCCCAATCCCCAAACCTTTCTCCCCACAAAAGATATCAGAAGTATACATTCATTCTTTCTTAATTAACTCACCCATTCCACAATCATAGCTAAACTGTTCCATGTGAAATTGTTTAGAAGACTCAGCATGTTGGTATAATAAGCTTTTGTCAATTTATAAATTATATCAAACAATTTCCTCTTTGAGCAGCAGTAAGATTTTATCAAAAAAAAGGAAGAGAGTAGATTTCTGAAGGAATGGAGATTTCTAAGGGGAAAGAGATGAACAAGAAGGGAGGCAGAAACTTTCAAAGGCAAACTTCAAAAGCGGCATACTTTCACACTGGGTCAGCCCTATGCATTTTCATCTGTACATTGACAAATAGTCTCTGCACAGAAGTTCATGAAATTCCGAGTCAAACTGGGTGGCCACACAGATTTACTGTAGAGAGACCTGAGGTTAAAGTCGGACCAAATGTTAAGGCAAACGTGCTCGATTTTGGCCCTCTTGTTGTGTTATCTGGGTGGGTCATTTAAACTTTCCATGAAGCAATTTTTTTCCACCTGGAAAATAAGTATAGATGTAACCTTTTCTGATTCCCACATCAAGATCTTGTAAGTAAGATAAAAAGATAAGTAAGATCTTGTAAATAAGATAACATTTTTATTGAGTTATTGAATGTAATAAAAAACTTTCCAAGGCAGACAAACAAAAACTATCACCCTTTGGTATTTGATTTGAAATTCTGAAAACATAAGGCTATACCAAAGTATGTATACAGTCATGACTTATTAATTACGTACACGTAGAGAAAGTGTTAACCTGATGATAAACAATCTGAATATCAGAATGGCTTAAGACATGTGCAATATACCTTGAAATTAAATATGAATAGTGCACTAACAATATTTCCTGAAGTTCCTTGATGGCTATAATCTCCAGTTTGAAACTATAAGAATCACTGTTAAAAACACAGATTCCTAGGCTCCATCCTATACTGTAACTCAGAATACCCAGAAAATGGGCCTGGGAAAAGCATCCTGGTGTTTCATTTCATTTCTTATGGGTAAATTGGAAACAATTGCTTGACCCTTCTTAAGAACCAACTGGGGTCTATAATGAAATACACATACTTGGGCACCATCATAGACAGATTAAATCAATAACTCTTCAAGTGGATCCCCAGAATTGACAATTTTAGCAGCCTCCTCTATAAAATTTTATGTCTGGTAAAGTTTGAAAACCATTGTTCTCTTTAACATTTTGCAGTAGGGCAGAGTTGGACTTGCTTTATTAAATACTGAGGAACTTATTATAAGAACATTAAGTGAATGCAAGTAATGTTTGTTAAAATAATGACTTTTTGCTTCTGCTTAAATACATTATATATTTATTCTCTTTGATACCCAATCAAATAACTTAGTGAGCCTTTCATAAATAATGCAAGGGAAAACTTCAAAGCCGTTTATATATATTTTTATGACTTATAAACTATTAAAGAAAATAACTAAGGTTTATTATCCAAACACTGTATATATTTTATTTTACATATATTTTCAAAAGTTAGTCAAATTTCCCCACAAAATATTCAGATAAAAATAGTATATACACAGCTGTATACTATTTCCTATGCTTTACTGTTTGATTTTTATCTCAAATTGAGACCTTATTTCTAGTCCATTAACAAATTTTTCCAAAAGAAGTTTTTTTGGTTTTATTATATTTTATTTATTCATAATTTTATATTTGTATTTTTCCTGTCTGATATTTCCTCTGGCATTTTACATTTTTCCTGTATTTCAATCCTTTATTTTTTTCTATATTTCTTCATTATTTTTTATGGTTTAACATGTTTTTCTTTTACACTTATTTCTGAGTTTTATTTTTAAAAATTATATCCACTTTATAACATATTTATTTGTGTCTCTCTTTTTCTTATCATTGAAAGACATGGAACCTTTCTTTCCTTGAATTTTGAAACTCAAAGAACATTCAGTTACAATGAAGTAGGAAAGCTTGAATCTTTTAGAATTTGCTTCTTTTTATCCATTTGTTTTGTTTTTACTTACAGAAATTGTCATTTTACTCCCACATTAATCAAGATTACATGTTGGCAGGCTGTGACTAGACAACTCTACTTCTTTTAACAATGGAAAGGTCTGTCAAATTCTTCATATAGCTAATTAGCGCCAGTGGAAGAAAATCCATATGCCCTCGCCTCTGTGAGCTTGTCTTACTAGGCGACTTACAATAGAAGATTATAAAACATCCATATTATGAATGTGCTCATGAAATGCAAGATCCTATCTATATCATTTAATGGTATGGTCCATGAGCCATTTTTATCATTTTACCATCAGAAAAATATTAGTAATAAAAATAAATGAAACTAATTCAATTGGCAGCTGTGCATTAATATATGCTCCTATCACATTTTTTAAATGCCTTCCATATATATGAAGCTATATTTAGCAACATGGCATGTGTAAAAATGAGTAAGGTTTGATCAACCTTCAGGTACTTTTAAACTAAAAGGAGAAATAAAATACAAAGTTATATAGTAAAGTGGAAAATGATGCAAGTCTTAAGATAAACAATTTAGGAACTTACTTTGGGAGATGAGAAAAGGAAAAGCTTTAAGGCATCAGGGAAGGCTTCATACAAAAAGGTGGCATTTGGGCAGATCTTTAAAAATGGGTTGGGACTGGAAAATGAGATTGGGAACAACTGGACACTTTCCAGCCCCCCCCCCAAAAAAAACAGAAAAACATGGAGAAATGTAGGAGGTGGGGAATAGTGCAGACGACAGGGTGATTTGGGGAAATACCAATGCAGGTAGCTTAATATGGAAATATGAAGTCACCATTTATACCTAATTGGTGGGAAGAGAATGACATATTAAGTGATCATTAACAGCATTTATCAAGTTCTTACTATGTACCAGGCACTTAGCTAAGCACTTTGTATGCCTAATACAATGTAATCTTCACAATAATACTGTGAAACAAGTGTTAAGCATGATCCCATTTCACAGATAAGGGGAAAGTTGTGAGAAGTGAAATGACCGACCAAGCTGAGTCATTAAGTGAATGGCTTGCCTGACCTCAAGGGTAAAGTGCATTTACTGCTTCTAGGATGTTAGCATGACTGCAGAGTATAAAATAGAATAGAGGAAGGTGGGAATATGGTTAGCAGTCTACAGTGTTTTAAAGCCCAAGAAAAAGACATGAAGGCCTGCCTAAAGTGGTAGCAAGCTAATTGGGAAAAAATAGATCGTTTGATCTTTTTAAAATGGCCCCTTAGAAAGCATCAAGTGTAGGCCCACTTCCCCAGTCTAAACTAAATCCCTTAATTTATCTATCACAACATGCTCTAGATTTGTTTTGTAGCACTTATTATGATTTGTAATTACACATTTGTGGGACCCTCTATTTAATAGCTCTCTCCCGCTCAGTAAAGCCCAAGGTTACAGAGACTGTGCTTGCCAAACCCAACACTGTATCCACCTACAAGGAATATTTACTGAATTTAAGAATGGTTGGTGGATAAATAAATGTGGAATAAAGAATGCCTTCAAGACCCCAGAGGTAGAAAATTGAGTGGATGTGGTTGGAGCAGTGAGGAGAACAGGGAAAGGAAGAACTAAAAAAAAAAAAAATGATTTCAATATATGAAAGCTCAGGGATTGTGCACTGAACATAACAAGAGTGCCAGAAAAAGGAACTCCCTTAGAAAAAAGGATGCATGATCGTTTTATTTTTTTAATTTTAAAGCTATATTCTACAGTCTTTACCAATAAGCTCAACTAGTTCAATAAATTTATTTTTAACTCTACTCTCTTTTTAGTATCTAGTTTGCTTTTTTATGAGAACTTTTTTGAATATTTTATATAACTGAGTCAAACTACTAGGTCTGTTTTTTCCTTTTTCTATTGAATTGATAATATTTAAATAAGTTAGCCAGGATTACATGCAGTATAACTGTAATCTTGGATAACCAGAAACTATAGCTTATCAACCTTTTAATTATTTGGTCATTTCTTTCTTTTTTTTTTTTTTTTTTCTTTACAAATTTGCCGGAGAGCCCTCTTAACTCTGGGGAAATAAAAAGTTAGGTTCACAAATTTTTGAAGCAAATGCTTAGCCACCATAACTAATGCTCAAAAGAAATTGTCTAAACTTTTGACTCTTTATTTACCTTAAAAGATGGATAGTAGTAACAAAAATCAGTCTTAATAATATGTTCTTATCCTGTCTACAAACAAGAAATTAACATAGAATAATTCCAAAAGGAGAAATTAGGAAAATTTTTGCAATGTTTAGAGAATATTTCTTTATGGAATTACCCATTTCCTACCTGTCCTTTCCTTGTTCATTTGTAATTACCATCCTATAAAGTATAAAAATTGCTGTTTAGTTTGTAAAGTAAAAATCCAAGCTTTCAACTCAATAATTATGCCTTAAAAATGATAGGAGAGGTTGCACAGTTAAGTAGAATACTCAGTTACTACTCAAACAAAAGTTAACTTCTTGTCCTTTACCAACAAATACAGGACCTGCCTGCATCCAACAATTCTGAAAAATTTTCCCCAAGGAAAAGAAGTGTGATAATCTGAAATTCAAGAAATGTCTCACACAGAAATGAAAAATGATTTCAATGCTGTGTGGTTAGAGAATTGCCTCTCAGCCGCTTATAAAATGCTTAGGACTTAACTGCTTCATAATTCGTAACCTTCAGTAAAAATAATAACAATAGTGATTATAATACATACCAGTAGCCATCAAAAACCCAAAAAGCAACAAAGCCCACATTTTGTTTCACTCATGCATACACTTTTGAAAAAGAGGCATCCCAAATCTTCATATTTATTTTTCTAAAATCATGTTAATTTCTTATTTATTTCAGGCATTACTAGAGACTCAAAATTTACTGCGCACTCAGGTTGCAAATTTTACCTTCAACCTTGGATTTTCAGGGAAGTTTTACCACACAGGTAAGAAGGAGCTTTGTGTTCTCAGGCAGCTACATATAAATAGGAGAGAGGATTTTTAATGTTTCATAAGTAGGAGAAATAGAATATCCAGGCTGATTATGGGAAAAACTTGGGTGCATTATGAGTAGCCAAATCCAAAATCAATGAACTTGTTTACTTTTTCAAATACTGTTAGAATCAAGGGCAAAAGAGGAAGAGAACTGACTTTGTCAACTCAGTAAAAGAAACTATAACCATTGTTCTAAGTGTGTCTGTGCATCTTGTGTCAGCATAGTCTAAGTAGGAAGCATAGTGACGATGATGATGATGATGACAATGACATAATAATGATAATAATAATAATGGACAGTGTTTTTTAATCGTAGGACAATCCAGGTGACATTTTTGTATGTATTATTTTCCTTTTGAAAACATCTAGTGATAAGGGAGGAATTTTATAGCCTCAAAGAAATTTAATAGATTTTGAGTCATCTTGCTTAATTTACCTTCCCTTGCAGGATTTTCCTTAAAAATATTGCAGTGATTTGGCTCAACATACATTAATACCATCACAATCAGGTTTATATTTCTTTCCATGTCTATCTAGTCACAGTTACACTTCTGTTCAGTCTCAGCCTCTCAACAGATTCTCAGAATGTGAACGGTGTTCATGCACTACTCCATGTTCTCATATTTCTCACCTCTTTACCCATCTTTACCTCCAGAATTTGACTCTTATTTTCTGAATAGCAACATTACAATGTCAGGGACTAGTATAGAGAAAACTATGTGCATAAAAGTGATTGTTGGATAGTAATAACAAAAATGGCACAAAATGGTGTCTTTCAGACTGTATTAGGGCAATACCTACTATCTGCTTCTATTTCTGCATCTCTGGTGAAAGCTAAATGCTTTGTTTAGGACTCTGCATCGTTCTTCCTTCACAGTATCTTAGTGAAAACATTTCATAGTATTCTCTATGAATGCATGCAGTTTAGTGACTCATCAAAAATATCCCATGCAAAGGTAGTCTTTTATTATCATATATGTAGTTCATTTACCCAAAGAGGCTTTTTAATGTTTACCCAAATAAGCTCAGCATGTTTTATTAGAATATTGAAGTAGCAATGTCTTATTGGCTTTTCTTTAATGCTTTTCTCCTCCTGCTCTGAAACATGTAAATCTGTTTAAAGTAATAGAAGGAAAAGTTGTATTTAGACCAGTTGATAAATCAAATCATTGCATATTTTAAAAGGATGTTTTGCAGAGAAAGATTTGGGTCATCACATCTGCACAGGCAAAGCAATTCTAGCTTACAATTTTGAAAATAGACATGGTGTTGTAAATCCTTTTCAAAAGCCCCCTCAGGAAATGAGTTCAGACCTAAGAATCACCGACTATGAAGTTATAAAGCAGGTAGCTCTAAAGGCTGTATCTACTCATGCTGGGGAAAAAACCATGGGATTATTTGGAGTTCACACACAAACAGTACTATTTTGTCTTAAATAGCTGTATAGGGTAAGTAAAGCCATTCTTTAGGCTGAAATATATCTGGATAACAGCCTCAGCTTTTATATACTTTTCATATTCAGACCTATTAAACCTGCCAGACATTTGCAGCATTAATGTTCATAGCAGGTTATAACACTTCCCATTTCTTTTTTATAATCCCAAACATGTACACACTACACATCCACTAGGAAATGAACAACACACTAGTAAATATCACAGGGACGGTTGTTGGAGGAAGGTACCAAACAACAATAACAAAAAAAGGTATTATATCTCTTAAATGGACCTTATTGACTCTTTATGTTAGTACTAACCTAATAAAAATACTGGAAGAAACACTATCCCGTTATGCTGTGGGGTAACTCACTTTAGAGACTAAGTAATATATATATATATATATATATATATATATACACACACATATATATGTGTATATATATGTATTTATAGTTTTATATATAAATTTGTGAGTCCTGGAAGTTTAATTACCTTCACATAAATATGAAACTTTATTTGATTTGCTACTTTATGTGTAGAATCATTGAAATGCATCCATGACGTTTTTCAAGGGTGCAGTAGTATATATTAAGTACTTATTTATTCACTCGGGGATATCAAGGTTTCTTCCAGAGTGGAGTTAAACATTGATGATATTCACCATGGGGAGAGCATGCCTCTCTCCTTTCTAGTCACATTCCTATATGGAGGTTTAACTGTCGCAAGCTTAACAAATCAGAAAAGTGTTTTCCTCACCTATGCACTTGATTGTGATGTGTAACCATGAGAAGATGGCCTTGTCATAGTGAGTGTCTCAGATCTCTCCCGGGATGATCTGATTTCCCAATGCATGAAGATGCTGATTGATGAGCCTCATTGTTTTGAAGACATTTAATCACATATGCCCACTGTAATAATGATAGATTCTGCCTTCTCAGACTGCTTCACTTATTTGTATTTTCCATGTATTCTTTCCTGTTCAGTTTCTCTGTCCTTCACATGCTAAAAACAATCTCACCCAAAAAGGACATATCACTAAGCCTTCCCTAAAAGTCAGTCACTCATGGGTGCCAAATTGAAAGGGGAAGGACATGCTGTTGATTAAAAGTAAAAAAATAAAAGCATGGAGTTCAGAGTAAAATATTTTAGTCTAGAAATATTTAAAGCATGATTGGAATTGCACAATGAAAACTCAATTGAAAAATGGAGACATTACAAGATTAAGATGGCTTGTAGGGATGGAAGGCTACAAATACTTTTTGTAGACATGATTTCTGGTGGCAGTCATTGCCATTCTCTAACTAATAATGAATTGAATATGAATCAAACAATTACCTCGTATAATATTTACAAATTGAATAAATACTGGTCTTTTCTATAAGAGGTCATTTTTATATAAAGAAAACAGATCTTTATATAAAACTATTAACTTTTAAACATGAAAGTAAAAAACAGTGTCACATTTATTCTCTTTTGTTTGCTTTTGCTTTTCTGTATAATATATTGGCTCAAAGACTCGACATTGGAAATGACCTGCTTTTGTTTAAATCTAGTCTCTGACATTTCGCTAGCTATGTGAACATAAACAGATCACTTTTCTGTACCTCAATTTCCACATCTCCAAAATGGGAATAATAATATCTCTCTTGTCTAGAACAGTGCATAGCATGTCATGCTATGTAAGTGTCTATTATTATTATTACTTTTTAAAGTTTTGGGTTTGTTTTTTTTTTGCTATACATGGGCCTCTCACTGTTGTGGCCTCTCCCGTTGCAGAGCACAGGCTCCGGATGCGCAGGCCCAGCGGCCATGGCTCACGGGCCCAGCCACTCCGCGGCATGAGGGATCTTCCCGGACCGGGGCACGAACCCGTGTCCCCTGCATCGGCAGGCGGACTCTCAACCACTGCGCTACCAGGGAAGCCCTAAAGCGTTTTTTAAAATCAAATATTATTTTAAAATATTGAATTATTCCCCAGGCTTTATTTTCCAGTTTTGGAAATGCAGATAGCTTGTAATCAATTTTCATCATCAAATGATTCTTTTCATTTAGTTTGCTATTTAAAATGAGTTTATTCTATACCCACTTATAGGGAACTGTGCCAGGTACAGTGTACAAAGAAAATTAGACACCTCTTCTTGCTTTTGAGGAATTACAATATTTCATATATAATAGCAAATATAAGACAAACATTTGTACAAAATTGATAATGCAGACAATGGAATTGTATGTATCTGATTCTTTTTTTACGAGTAAATACAAAAGAACTTATTTCATTTTTAAATTTCTTCAAAACTTAACATACAGTTTAAAACAAAGATGATAACGATGTATTGTGAGATCTATAATACATGTAGAAGTTTTATAGTTTTAGCTTCTATTTCTAGTTTTCAGCACCTATTCTAGGTCCTTTGCTTTATAGCACTATAAGTTTTTAAAATATCCATCAATTTCTTTTAAAAAGCTTCCTAAGATTATGAATCTATAGATTTATTTTAGAATCTGAATCCATAGATAATTCAGGGAAAATTGATCTAGCCACAAAATTGAGTCTTCTGATCCATGAACACTCATATCTCTCTATTTATTTAGGGCTTTAAAATTTTGTCTCATAAATAATAAGGTAGTTTTTATTGTAGCGGTCTTAGACATTTTTCTTAAATTTATGGGTATTTTATGTTTTTTGATACTATTGTGAATGGCGTTTTGTACTTTTATTTTGTAATTGTTCACTGTCCTAGTATACAGAATAGCAAATGGTTCTTTAAATACTAATCTTGTAGTCTTCCTGTATTCACCTATTAGTTATAATAGTTTTTATTGTAGATTCTTTAGGATTTTCAATATGTACAATCATGTCATCTGCGAATAAAGTAAGTTTTACTTTTTCCTTTCACATCTGTAGGCCTTTTATTATCTTTTTATTGAGTTGGCAAGGATCTCCATTACAACACTGAATGAAAGTGATGAGATCACACATCCTTGCCTTGTCCCCAGTATTAGGTGGAAAACATTTAGTTTGGCATTAAATATAACAGCTGTAGATTTTTTGCTGTAGATGCTTTTTATTGGGTTGAGGAAGTTCCATCTACTCCTAGTTTGCTGAGGAACTTTAAAAATATATGTGCAAAGGGCTTCTCTGGTGGCGCAGTGGTTGAGAGTCCGCCTGCCGATGCAGGGGACACTGGTTCGTGCCCTAGTCCGGGAAGATCCCACATGCCGCGGAGCGGCTGGGCCCGTGAGCCATGGCCGCTGAGCCTGCGCGTCCGGAGCCTGTGCTCCGCAACGGGAGAGGCCACAACAGTGAGAGGCCCGCGTACCGAAAAAAAAAAAAAAAAACATATATGTGTGTGTGTGTGTGTGTGTGTGTGTGTGTGTGCATGGTTGTTGAATTTCTCCAGTACTTTTTCTGCATCAGGATGGTTATAGAGTTTTTCTCTTTGATACGATGTATTGCATTTATTTATGTATCTGATTTTAATGTCACAACTGTGCCTTATGGAAACTAACCTATGGCCCAAATCTTGCTAAAATTATTCTTATTTTGGCAGATTTAAAAACTTCTAGAAGCACACTATTATCTCATAACACAGATCCTCCAAGAGCGGAAACAAAGAAATGAGTGCATAAATATTTTACTTCTGAATTAAAATACTTTTATCCTCTGGGAATCAGTAAAGCAAAATGATATAACATTTAAATGAAAACAAAAAATACCATATTTTTAATTAACAATGATGTAGATTTGAATCTAGATCAGGTTAGAAGTGAAAGGCTCAGTTTGAACATAGACACCTTAACGTACTAGAACTTGTGCTAAATATAGTCATGTATGAACTGTAAATTTTATTCTCAAGTGTAATTTAATCATAAATTAGGTATAAAAAATAAGTGTATACAAGGAGTCAAAAGTTTAATATTTTAATTTAGCTATATTTGAAAATATTTGAAATTCTTCTTTGGTCCCTCAGCATGACTTGAGATCACATTTTTCATTAAGCAATTTCTAGTGTCATGAGCTAGGCTTATGTGGCTTTGAATTATATGACCTGTATAAAATAAGAGAAAGGCTGATAGGGAATTAATCCTAGGAGTAAAAAAAGAGGTTTTAAATATCACTGTTAACCTTGTGGGGAGTACTTATAAATTAACACACTCTCTGGTATAAAAATCACCAAGATTTTAGGATCAATTATACATCTGTTTATATCAATAGTTGGCAAAATTTTCTTTAAATGAGTAATTGACCTCTTTCTTGGTCAAGTATGCATTATGTGCTTCCTGCCGCTTCCAATAACAATCTATGGAGTTTAAAGTGAATGGAAGCATTTCTCAAACATTGTATATTCAAAGCACAACAGGACTGTGGGAGAACGATCAATTCATTCATCTCATGTGACATAAAGTAGCCCTTTCTAATCTGTGCCTTAGTCTGCTAAATTATGACCATGAGAGACACTTGGTCTATGGCATAAATACTTCATACTTAAAATCCATCTGAGGAAGTGACAAACTTCTCTTCATTTGGATTTCAATATTTGAAATTCTCAATATATTAACAAAAGCCAATGAATTGTAAGTCTGTATTACTAACAGTAGAATTTTTGTCTGCTTATCTAATTCATAGAACTTTATCACATTCAGAAGTCCTGTTTCTTTACCTTTTATATATTTATATAGTAGCAACTGTTATAGCAGTAACTGCCAAAATACTAACTAAACTTGGTGGTCCTTACACCTTTTGAGAATTATGGATTATGGAATATATACCAAGAATGTTGCATATACATAAATACACACAGAAATTGACATGCACTTAAGCAGACATATGAAGGCTCTAAAATTCACTGACTATATATATTAAGACTGAATTAAATTATTCCCTTATTTACTCTCCTGGGGAAGTGGCATGATACAATGCCTATTAAAGGGATCCAGTCTCTGACTTCAAGAATTTAATAATATAGGCAGGCAACATTTTTCATAATGTGTGGAAACATGTAAATTTAGAACGCCACAGGTATAAACCAGTAGATACTATTTTTAAGAAGAAACTGATCCTAATGTTTATGAATGCTAACTATCTGCAATTCACAATGTTAACTGCTTTAATAGATTGATCTCCTTGACTCTTCACAAGAGCCTGTGAGATAGATATTCATTTCCCCATTTTTCAACCAGGAAACCAAGACTCAAAGAAGTTAACTTATACAAGATCACATAGCCAAATGTATACTTTAACAAATGTATGCTTTAACCATTTCATGGCACTACTTCATGATTCATGCAATCTTTACTATAGGGCACTCAAATGGAATATTTAAAGAAGAGTCTTTAAAAATTTTTCCTTAATATTTATCTAAGTAAAGGATATAAAATCACCTATAAAACATACTCCAATTTAAAAAAAAATAATCCAAATAAATATACCTCACACTGTAAGCCAGGATTTGTTACTTTACTTATTTGGTTAAGTATCTAGAGAGCACATAGGAATCAATTCGTATACTATTGATTCAGAATATTTTAAAATTGGGCTGAATGTTGTAAAATTGTACAAAAACTATGAATTCATACAGTGAAAATATTTTTGGATAGCCTGCAACATAGTGAATTTCCTTGGAACTAAGTTGCTGATGTTGTTTTTCCTTCCTTTCTTTAATTTTTTTCACTTGTGGCATGACAAATACTTTTTTGTATGCATTGGGCATTGTTAGCAAATTTTCCTAATAGAGGATGAGAAATTAATGTTAGTTTTAAATTCCCAAGTCAAGTTTCTATTGTGTTAATAGATTTATTGTTTACATTTTATAAAATATTTATATCAAAATGAGAAATGTTTGTTCATAATGGTAAGTTTAAAATGTAAGGACACAAACGTATTTATACAGTAAGACTTCAACTTTTAAAAAAATAAGTAGAAAAGGATTTAACGAAAGATACCGAAACGTTTCCACTGGGTTAGTTCTGGAAGATGTTTTTTTGTTTGGTTTGGTTTTTTGTTTTTATGTATCACTTGTCTATCCTTCTCACATTTCTTCAGTAAGCACATATTATTTTATATTCAGAAAAAAATCAACAAACTTCATCAATTAAATTTAAAGATTTTTCAGCTCAATATTAGACATATGCAGAAATATTTTTAAGAGTAAAAAGAATAATCACCTTTGACTACGCTTCCCCTATGTATGCAACAAAAGAGAGAATTAAGAGTTAATGAATTTAAAACAAAAATAAATTGACTAATACTCGGTCTTTTTTTTTATTACCACCATATGCTAGCTATTCTAAACAATGTCAGTGATAAAATTCCCCTAAATTCTAAATCTAAACAACTATCTGCACTTACCCCCCCCCCCAACCTGCATTGCCTCTGATGTAATTTAGGGTATGGTCATTTCTCTTTTATTAGAACAACACAAAATCGGATTTATGTATCAGGAGCAAGAAGAATAACAAAAATATGACAAGCATAACCTTTAGTTAATATAGAATTTTCACTTAAGCCATTTTATATGCTGTACAGGGACTGAAGAGGAGGATGAAGGAGACGACCTTTTACTTCATTCTGTGGATGAGTTCTGGTGGTTTCCTCACATGTGGAGCCACATGCAGCCCCATCTCTTCCACAATGAGTCATCTTTAGTGGAGCAGATGATTCTCAACAAGGAATTTGCACTGGTGAGCACATTTTATTGCAGAATTTTTCAAACTATGAGTTGTGATATATTGTAAAATCAATTTATTGGATTTAATCTAATAGAAATATATAGAATGAAACAGAAGATACCAGAGTGCATCACAAGCATTAAGGGTACACATTGCTTTGTATTATTTCGTTTCAGGCATGTGTGTGTATTTGTATTGGGTCGTGATGTGCTGTAAAATGTATTTCAGAAAAATTGGTCGTTGACAGAGAGTTACCATCTCCTGATTTATGGAAGGGTTATTCTATGAAGAGGGAAAATAGTACTTTCTCCATTGTATTTCTAGTACATGATAATTGCCGTCTCAAAAAGTATTTGTTGCAAGGGTGAATAAATAGACGGATAAATTGAATCATTAGAACAATGGCTCTAGATCAGTGCTTCTCAAACTTTAGCATGTAACTTTTTCACCTAGAAGACTTTTTAAGACACAGATGCTAGGCCCACTCCTGGAGTTTCTGGTTTAGTAGATTGTCCAAGAGGCCTGAGAATTTGGATTTCCAACAAATTCTCAGAGGATACCCTTGCTGCTGGGACTGCACTTTGAGAACCACTGTTCTGGACTAGCAGTTGGCAAACTGTGGCCTATGGGTCAGATCTGGCCTGCTGATTGCTTTTTATTGTTCCTGAACGAAGATAGTTTTGTTTGGGGTTCTCTAAATTACGTCTTAAAATGAAAAACAAAGACAGTAATATTCTGTGACATAAAAATTATATAAAATTCAAATTTCAATGTCCATAAATAAAGTGTTATTGGAACAGTACCACAACTCTTCTCTTTATGCATTGTCTGCAGCTGCTTTTTCACTGCAACAGCAGAGTTGGGTAGTTGCAAAAGAGATTATATGTCCCACAGAGCCCAAAATATTAACTATCTGGACCTTTACCGAGAAAGTCTGTCCACCCCTGTGCTGGATATCAAGTAAATCATGTATCCTTTTAACAATCCAATGAAAGAAATGTTTTCCCCAGAAAAATACTCAGATGCATATTCTCACATCTTCACACAGTGTGGCAGTTGGTCACAAGGGGTATGTGAATTCCCCAAAGACCCTGGGCCCCGGTTAAAATCTCTGTCTTCAAGTTTTCATTTAAAATAAACAGTTCATTTGCACTGTATGATTGCTGATATGCTTAATTTTTTAAAAGCCAAATTGGGAGGCGTAGACCCAAGGCCATATGAGTACAATGATATTTAATAATGTTATGCCTAGCTATTATGTTAATGGCTCACCCCTCTTTCCATCTCTAAAGCTCCAGGACTGTGTCAAATCTGCACATAGGATCCTTACTAGTAAGTGTGGGAGTATAAAAAGCAGTTAAGATCATTAACTCAATCGCCAGATTTCCTGTGTTTGAATCCTGACCTTCCATCAATGGCTGCTTGATCTTGAACAAAAATTACTTAGACTCTGTGTCTCAGTTTCCCCATCTGTAAAAATGAAAATAATCATGACAACTACCTCATACGACTGTTTTGAGGAAATGTATAATGTGCTTAGAGCAGTGCCTGGAATACAATAAGTATTCAATGTGTGTTAATTAATCAATTATGATATTTCTAAATCCAGACAATTATGCAGTTGTCTTACTTTACAAAAGCCAAATATTTTTCAAAATATGGATTCATAAAAGTTTGATCCTCACTCACTTTTGGGGAATGTCTAAAAATTTTGTACTGCTTCATAATGTTGGAAAATTAAGTAAGTATTCCTTTTTCGAAAAAATAAACTTACCTTGAGTAAGCATGCTGAATTCTCTCAGTGCAGTTACCTTGAAAATAGACTGTGTTTATCTTTTGGCTTAAACCTCCCCCACCCCACCTCATTCCCACTCTGAAGGCTTGCTTTTTAGGCATGTAGATTATATTTCATAATGGTTGATTTCACCTGTTTGTGTAATTTTTTTTTAAAGCCATGCTGAGAGCACTGGGAAAGACTCAGATGTAATTGCTTTGTAATGAAATGTTGAAAGCTATTTAGAGTCCATTCAGAACAATTACATTTGTTTAGTTGGTGGCTAGAAACTAGACTGAAGCCTATAAATATACTTTGTAAGAAAAATATTATATGTTGCATAATCAAAATATGATAACTAAAGTGAAGTCCGTTAAACACACATAGTGAAATGACATTGTCCTTTTCCTTCTGGTGTTGAGCTCAATAAAACTTCTCAAGATTCTTCAAGCGGTGACATTCAGAACCCCACCTTTAACTGTAAACCTAGGATGGCAATATGTGTGTTGTTCAAAGAGCCAGGAAATGTATTTCTTTCTTATTAAATTATTATCTTTCCGTGCCCAGATGACACTTCAAAACCCTCAACAGTATCAAGATGGGATAGGGTAGTGGAAAGCACTATATTAACAGGCTAAATTTTATCCCTGACAGCTAGTAACAAGTTCTAATACAGCTGGCAATGCATTTAATATCTTTATGCCTCGGTTTCCTCCCCTGAGATGGTAATGATTCCTTTTTTCACTCTAAACTACAGAGTTTTTAGATAATTAATTTAAATCAACTCATCTGCCAACCAAAAGCACGGGGCCAGATAATCCACTGATCAATTCCAATTCCAAAATTCTTTGATCATTGACATCAGTCCACAAATTTGGAATGGACATCTTGAAATACTCATCTAGCTGCAGTCGAAGCAATTATGGGAAGAGATTTTCAAACTAAATGACCAATTTATACTGAAAAAAATCAAAAGTGTTTAAATCTCTTTTTTCTTTCATCCTGACATTCCTCCCTATTCCTTGATATGACCTTGTCTGGCAGAGGGACTATCAGTGAAAGGCACAGTTGTTCTCACAACATTTACAAAAATGATTCAAATAACATATTAGTAGCTTCATACTGATATTTCAAAAACTGTTAATCAGTCGAAATGGTTCCATTTGTAGAATTTCTCCGAATTCTTTCTGGATAGAGTTTATTTTCTGTTGTAATATGTCTAAAGGTCATGAGAAAAACATATTGCAAGTCTGTTTCTTTACTATTTCATTATGTCAGAAGAACTATTATTACTGTACAGCATCATTATTTCTTAATCCATGCACATTTATGTATGCAGTGTGAATGTTTGTGTATATGTATGGGCAGTTACATGTATGTCTGTGTTTAATCCATGAGCACATGTGTATGCAGTGTGAGTGTGTGCTTGTGTGTGCATATATATATGTATGTATGTTTAATCCATGAACATATATGCCATGAGTGTGTGTGCATGTGTATGTTTTTTCTTCATACACACCTTCATGTGTATGAAGGTGTTAATCTAATGATTAGCACAGGCAACCCAGATATGGTCATTGCAAGACACTATACTTGTATGGCAGTAGGGTAGGGGGAAATAATTTTGATCCCTTTTTTTTTTTTTTACTAAATCATACTTTTAGTATGACTAGTTTTATTTTAGTGACTTTTTATTGTCACTAAATAAAAACAACACTTCAAAGATGACAACAGAGGGCTTCCCTGGTGGCGCAGTGGTTGAGAGTCCGCCTGCCGATGCAGGGGACACGGGTTCGTGCCCCGGTCCGGGAAGATCCCACATGCCGCAGAGCGGCCGCGCCCGTGAGCCATGGCCGCTGAGCCTGCGTGTCCGGAGCCTGTGCTCCGAAACGGGAGAGGCCACAGCAGTGAGAGGCCCACGTACCATAAAAAAATAGAGCAACTATGAACAATCTTTGTGTCGTAATGACCTGAACACTAAATCAGCTATGTAGAGATTTCAATTAAAAAATAAAGGAGTATGATAGTGGAATTAATGGCACAATGAAATAAAACAGAGGGAGAGCTGCCTTTCAATAGCTGCTAAGCCTCTATGTTTACTAAATGATGCAGTATGTAGCCTTATGCTGTACATCAAATACCAGATGTCAAAAAACCCTGATAATTACAACTAATAACGTATTTCAATGGTAGGAAATGTAGAGAAGGTAATAATATTTAATCAAAAGTAAAACTGTGAACAAATATTGATTTGATGAAAGTTTACTATGGAGCAAATAGTATATTTTGGAGGTTCAGTGATGTATAAGGCAGTCTGTACACTCAGCAGAGTGGACATTTACATGAACATGGACTTAGATAAAATATAAAGAAGCAAAGCATCCAGGCAAAGAAAAGTTTGAAATATTTTCAGCAATTGCATGAGTTCTTGAGGGATCCTTCAGAATACACACCCTTGTGTGTATATCCATGTAAAATACATATCCATGTAAAATACTTTGGTAATTGAGTGTATTTGTCTTCTATTGCTTCATAACAAATTAGCCCAAGACTTAACAACTTAAAACAACACACACTGATATCTAACAGTTTGTGTAGGTCAGAAAGTTGAATATGACTTAACTGGATCCTGCAGTTCAGAATCTCTTAAAAGACTTCAACCAAGGTGTCAGCTGGGGCAGCAGTCATTTCAAGGCTCAACTAGAGGGTGGACCAGCTCTGAAGTTCACTCACATGGTTGTTGACAAGATTCAGTTCCTCATGGATTGTAAGACTATGGACCTGAGTTTCTCCTCAGTTGCTGCCTGGGTCCACCCTCAGTTCCTCACCATGTGGGCCATTCTAGAGGGCAACTCACAACATGCAGATTGTCTTGGCTCTTTGAAGTTCTTTGAAATTACCATATGAATTGTAGGATCAGCTTATCAATTTCTGCACAATGGCCGGCTGGAATTTTGATAAGGATAGCATTGAATCCACAGATCAATTTGGGAAATATTGTCATCTTAACAACATTAGCTCTTCTGATACATAAACATGGGCTGTTTTTTCATTTATTTAGGTGGTCTTTAATTTCTTCCAACAATATTTTATAATTTTCAGGGTCTATGTTTTACACTGCTTTTATTAAAAATAATCCTAACTATTGTATTCTTTTTAATGCTATTGTAAATGGAAATTTTTATTAATTTCATTTTCACATTGTTCATTTTTATGCATAGAAGTACAATTGATTTTTGTATATGGACCTTGTAACCTTCAAATTTGCTGTACTCACGTATTAGTTCTAGAGGTTTTTTTTAATGGATTCCTCAGGATAGTCTATATGCAAGATCATGTTATATGTAAATAAAGATAGTTTTACTTCTTCTCCAGTTTGTATACAGTTTATTTCATTTTATTGTTTAATTTCCCTGACTAGAACCTGGAATATAATGTTGAATAGAAATGGTAAGACCAAATATCCTTGTCTTATTCCTGATCTTAGGAGGGAAGCATCCAGTCCTTCACCATTAAGCATGATCTTAATTGTGGGCTTTTTATAGATACTCATTATCAAGTTGAATTTTCTGTCTATTCCTACTCAGTTGAGTATTTTTATCATAAAAGGCTGTTGGATTTGTCACATGATTTTTTTTTTTTGGTGTCTATCCAGTTGATTATGTTTTTTTCTTTTTTTATTGTTATAGTATATTATATTAATTGATTTTTAGACGTTAAACCAACCTTACGTGTGTGTGATAAATCCCATTGACCATGGTGTATAATGCTTTTCATATGTTGTTGAATTTAACTGCTAGTGTTTTGTTGAGGGTTTTGCATCTATGTTCATAAGGATATTCATCTGTAGTTTTCTTTTATTATGATATCTTTGTCTGGTTGTGGTGTTAAGGTAATAACCAAATATACTGATGCACTTAACAGTGTCCTACATTTCTCTGAGATTCTACTGAATTTTCTTACTTTTTTCCTCTGAGTTCTTCAGACTGCATAATCTCTATAGATCTATGTCTAAGTTCATGGGATCTTTCTTCTGCCAGCTCTAATGTACTGTTGAACCTCTCTAATAAATTTTTCATTTTAGTAATTGTACTTTTCAATTGCAGGATTTCCACTTGATTCTTTTTTAATAATTTCTGTCTTTTTATTGATATGATCTATTTGATGAGTCACTGTTATCATATATTCCTTTATGTCTGGAAGTATGGTTTGTTTCAGTTCTTAGAATACATTTGAAATCTTTGTCTACTAAGTCTGGCATCTGGGCCCTTTAAAGACAGTTTGCATTGCTTACTTTATTGTCCTGTCTATAGGTCACCCTTCCAGTTTCTTTGCATATCTTGTAATTTTCTGCTTAAAACTGGACATTTTAAATAATTTTTGTAGCACTCTTGATGTTGATTCCCTCCTCCCATCTCCAGGGTTTTGTTTTTGTTATTGTTATTTACTCATCAGTTTACTTGTTTAGTATATGATTGGGAAATAAGTGAAGACTCTTTCCCTTGTGGTGTGTAGCCTCAATGCTACTCCTCAGAGGCAGCACAGTCACTCTGTCGTAACAGTATTTTTAGTAAGGTTGCTTTTACATCTTTTCCTGATGTCTCTATTAAGCTGTCTGCCTGTGGTAGACAGCTAGCCAGGTATAAAAGTTAGCTAGATAAGAACCTACAGTAATTACCAACAATATGCTTTATTGTTTTTGACAATGCCCTAGGATGCAAATTGTGCCATAGTCTGAACCACTGAAATGTGGGCCTTTTCACAGTAGTCTTTGAAGCCAGTATATGAGGCTTTTTATGACTCCAGGAGCAACCCGAGCTGTCTCTTTCCCCGATTCTGTCTAGTAAACTTTTGTTTGGTCTATTATCAGCTTGTTGTTAATCTTAATTAAAATGAAAACAACCTCCTCTTAATTGCTTATTATCAAAATCATCATTTGTTTTCAAGAGTGATCTTAGGTTTGAACTTCATAACTCCCTGTCCCAAAAAAAGTCAGTTCCCTTCGAGAGAACTTAGGAACTCTCTCTTCTTATGGTGTGCCTCCTACCCTGGGCAAAATCTCTACACCAATGCTCCAGAGCTGAGGGTGGAGATAATGGCCCCTTCTCACAGAGTGATACCCAGATTTATGATCAGGGTGCTGGGTTGAGATAGTAGCCTCTGGTCCTCTCAGCTTGCCTCTCCTGGCTTAGAACTACCACCCTATAATTGAGCTGGAGCCAGGACAAATCATGGTTCCAGTATTCTTGGTCTGCATCTGGGGTACAGTTTCTGCTCTATGAGTGTGGCTACCTTGAGGAGGAGAGGTACCCCCTGTGTTCTTGGCTGCACCCAACGTGGGTAGGGGTTTTGCCACTTTAAACTAGAGCAAGTGGGGAAAGGGGTGGGCCATGGCTCAAATGCTACACACTTTCACTGTTCTTACCAATCTTAGTAGATTTCTTGAATAAATATTTCTTTGCTGTATCTTCTTGGTTCATTTTCCAGAGATTTAAAATGCTTGGCATTTTTAAAAAATAATTTCTACCAGGTATGGTTGTTTTGCTGGAAAAGGGACCACGGAGCTCCTCACAGCACCATTCCAGATGTCTGAACTCTATCATCATTTTTTTTTAAGCTGCACATAGACTATTTTAAATGAAAGCTCGTGAATATTTTTTCATGCAGTGTCTTGCTGATAGTCTCTTAAAAGACTATAGATATTTCAAATGTATGTCCTTATTAAAGTATTTTCATATAACTGTCCTATTGATATAATAAAAGTTAAAAGTCTAGTTGCAAAATATGTACCCAAGAAGAGCTATTACCCATCTCTGCATATCTCTAAATGAATCATGTTTTGAATTGGAGAATAAAGGAGGACTTTCCAACTATTTTGATTTAATAAAAACTTACTCAGCTTTAACTATAGTTATGGACAATTTGTTTAGACAGAAGACATCTTTACTATTATATATTTATCACTTGGCTTTGAAAAATGAAAGGACTGATATCTATCATTTTTTAACATCTTTATTGGAGTATAATTGCTTTACAATGGTGTGTTAGTTTCTGCTATATAACAAAGTGAATCAGTTATACATATACATATGTTCCCATATCTCTTCCCTCTTGCGACTCCCTCCTTCCCACCCTCCCTATCCCACCCCTCTAGGTGGTCACAAACCACCGAGCTGATCTCCCTGTGCTATGCGGCTGCTTCCCACTAGCTATCTATTTTACATTTGGTAGTGTATATATGTCCACGCCACTCTCTCACTTTGTCACAGCTTGCCATTCCCCCTCCGCATATCCTCAAGTCCATGCTCTAGTAGGTCTGTGTCTTTAATCCTGTCTTACCCCTAGGTACTTCAGGACCGTTTTTTTTTTCTTTTTTTCTTAGATTCCATATATATGTGTTAGCATACAGTATTTGTTTTCCTCTTTCTGACTTACTTCACTCTGTATGACAGACTCTAGGTCCATCCACCGCACGACAAAAAATTCAATTTCTTTTCTTTTTATGGCTGAGTAATATTCCATTGTATATATGTGCCACATCTTCTTTATCCATTCATCTGTTGATGGACACTTAGGTTACTTCCATGTCCTGGCTATTGTACATAGAGCTGCAATGAACATTTTGGTACATGACTCTTTTTGAATTATGGTTTTCTCACGGTATATGCCCAGTAGTGGGATGGTAGTTCTACTTGTAGTATTTTAAGGAACCTCCATACTGTTCTCCATAGTGACTGTATCAATCTACATTCCCACCAACAGTGCAAGAGTGTTCCCTTTTCTCCACACCCTCTCCAGCATTTATTGTTTCTAGATTTTTTGATGATGGCCATTCTGACCGGTGTGAGGTGAAACCTCATTGTAGTTTTGATTTGCATTTCTCTAATGATTAGTGATGCTGAGCATCCTTTCATGTGTTTGTTGGCCATCTGTATATCTTCTTTGGATAAATGTCTATTTAGGTCTTCTGCCCATTTTTGGATTGGGTTGTTTGTTTTTTTCATACTGAGCTCCATGAGCTGCTTGTAAGTTTTGGAGATTAATCCTTTGTCAGTTGCTTCATTTGCAAATATTTTTCTCCCATTCTGAGGGTTGCCTTATTGTCTTGTTTATAGTTTCCTTTACTGTGCAGAAGCTTTTAAGTTTCGTTAGGTCCCATTTGTTTATTTTTGTTTTTATTTCCATTCCTCTAGGAGGTGGGTCAAAAAGGGTCTTGCTATGATTTATGTCATAGAGCATTCTGCCTGTGTTTTCCTCTGTTTGATAGTTTCTGGCCTTACATTTAGGTCTTTAATCCATTTTGAGTTTATTTTTGTGTATGGTGTTAGGGAGTGTTCTAATTTCATACTTTTACATGTACCTGTCCAGTTTTCCCAGCACCACTTATTGAAGAGGCTGTCTTTTCTCCACTGTATATTCTTGCCTCCTTTATCAAAGATAAGGTGACCATATGTGCGTGGGTTTATCTCTGGGCTTTCTATCCTGTTCCATTGATCTGTATTTCTGTTTTTGTGCCAGTACCATACTGTCTTGATTACTGTAGCTTTGTAGTATACTCTGAAGTCAGGGAGCCTGATTCCTCCAGCTCCATTTTTCGTTCTCAAGATTGCTTTGGGTATTCGGGATCTTTTGTGTTTCCATACAAATTGTGAAATTTTTTGTTCTAGTTCTGTGAAAAATGCCAGTGGTAGTTTGATAGGGATTGCATTGAATCTGTAGATTGCTTTGGGTAGTAGAGTCATTTTCACAATGTTGATTCTTCAAATCCAAGAACATGGTACATCTCTCCATCTATTTGTATCATCTTTAATTTCTTTCCTCAGTGTCTTGTAATTTTCTGCATACAGGTCTTTTTTCTCCTTTGGTAGGTTTATTCCTAGATATTTTATTGTTTTTGTTGCAGTGGTAAATGGGAGTGCTTTCTTAATTTCACTTTCAGATTTTTCATCATTAGTGTGTAAGAATGCCAGAGAATTCTGTGCATTAATTTTGTATCCTGCTACTTTACCAAATTCATTGCTTAGCTCTAGTAGTTTTCTGGTAGCATCTTTAGGATTCTCTATGTAGAGTATCATGTCATCTGCAAACAGTAACACCTTTACTTCTTCTTTTCTGATTTGGATTCCTTTTATTTCTTTCTCTTCTCTGGTTGCTGTGGCTAAAACTTCCAAAACTATGTTGAATAAGAGTGATGAGAATGGGCAACCTTGTCTTGTTCCTGATCTTAGTGGAAACGGTTTCAGTTTTTCACCATTGAGGATGATGTTGGCTGTGGGCTTGTCATATATGGCCTTTATTATGTTGAGGAAAGTTCCCTCTATGCCTACTTTCTGCAGGGTTTTTATCATAAATGGTTGTTGAATTGTGTCAAAAGCTTTCTCTGCATCTATTGAGATGATCATATGGTTTTTCTCCTTCAATTTGTTAATATGGTGTATCACGTTGATTGATTTGTGTTTATTGAAGAATCCTTGCATTCCTGGAATAAACCCCACTTGATCATGGTGTATGATCCTTTTAATGTACTGTTGGATTCTGTTTGCTAGTATTTTGTTGAGGATTTTTGCATCTATGTTCATCAGTGATATTGGCCTGTAGTTTTCTTTCTTTGTGACAGCTTTGTCTGATTTTGGTATCAGGGTGATGGTGGCCTCATAGAATGAGTTTGGGAGTGTTTCTCCCTCTGGTATATTTTGGAAGAGTTTGAGAAGGATAGGTGTTAGCTCTTCACTAAATGTTTGATAGAATTCACCTGTGAAGCCATCTGGTCTTGGGCTTTTGTTTGTTGGAAGATTTTTAATCACAGTTTCAATTTCAGTGCTTGTGATTGGTCTGTTCATATTTTCTATTTCTTCCTGGTTCAGTCTCAGCAGGTTGTGCATTTCTAAGAATTTGTCTATTTCTTCCAGGTTGTCCATTTTATTGGCATAGAGTTGCTCGTAGTAATCTCTCATGATCCTTTATATTTCTGCAGTGTCAGTTGTTACTTCTTTTTCATTTCTAATTCTTTTGATTTGAGTCTTCCTTTTTTTCTTGATGAGCCTGGCTAGTGGTTTATCAATTTTGTTTATCTTTTCAAAGAACGATCTTTTAGTTTTATTGATCTTTGCTCTCGTTTCCTTCATTTCTTTTTCATTTATTTCTGATCTGATCTTTATGATTTCTTTCCTTCTGCTATCTTTGGGGTTAAAATGGGAGTAGGAACATACATATCGATAATTACCTTAAAAGTAAATGGATTAAATGCTCCCACCAAAAGACACAGACTGGCTGAATGGATACAAAAACAAGACTCATATATTTGCTGTCTACAAGAGCACCACTTCAGACCTTGGGACACATACAGACTGAAAGTGAGGGGATGGAAAAAGATATTCCATGCAAATGGAAATCAAAAGAAAGCTGGAGTAGCAATTCTCATATCAGACAAGATAGACTTTAAAACAAAGATTATTACAAGAGACAAAGAAGGACACTACATCATGATCAAGGGATCGATCCAAGAAGAAGATATAACAATTGTAAATATTTACGCACCCAACATAGGAGCACCTCAATATATAAGGCAAATGCTAACAGCCATAAAAGGGGAAATCAACAGTAACACACCATAGTAGGGGACTTTAACACCCCAGTTTCACCAATGGACAGATCATTCAAAATGAAAATAAATAAGGAAACACAAGCTTTAAATGATACATTAAACAAGATGGACTTAATTGATATTTATAGGACATTCCATCCAAAAACAACAGAATACACATTTTTCTCAAGTGCTCATGGAATATTCTCCAGGATAGATCATATCTTGTATCAGAAATCAAGCCTTGGTAAATTTAAGAAAATTGAAATCGTATCAAGTATCTTTTCCGACCACAACGCTATGAGACTAGTTATCAGTTACAGGAAAACATCTGTGAAAAATACAAGCACATGGAGGCTAAACAATACACTACTAAGTGACCAAGAGAGCACTGAAGAAATCAAAGAGGGAAACAAAAAATACCTAGAAACAAATGACGATGGAAACACAATGACCCAAAACCTATGGGATGCAGCAAAAGCAGTTCTAAGAGGGAAGTTTATAGCAATACAATCCTACCTTAAGAAACAGGCAATATCTCAAATAAACAACCTACCCTTGCACCTAAGGCAATTAGAGAAAGAAGAATATCATCATTTCTTGACTCATTTGTTTCAATAGCCTCTTCACTGGTCTCCAGTTCCACTCTTGACCCTGTGGAGTCTGTTCTTATCAAAGTAACTACAGTGATCTTGTTAACATGTAATTCAGATTCTGTGACATTTTGTCTCAAAGCCCTTCAAACTACCTTAAAAGAGCCCACAAGGCCCTAGCATCTGGCCCCTTATATTGTGTTTTATATGCTGCCATCTCATTTTTTAATGAATAATACTTGAAAGTCTCCAGTGCGCCTCCCTTCATGCAGTCCTTGATGATGACTGTTGTTTTTCACAGTTATCACACTTGTGTTGTGCTGCTCCTCCCAGTTTGGTGACTCTGGTTTTGACCCCAGTTTTCTCCTACTCTCCCTACAAGTCACTGCTAACATAATGTCATCCAGGCTCTGGGGTTCTTGAATTTGGAAGAGCATTTCCTTACCTCCCATTCTCTACACCATATACACACTCTTAAGAACAAATGAGAAAGGTATGGGTTAAAGAATATTTTAGTGACATCATCTTGTGTTAATTCAAAAGTTATCCTTGACAGTACTGAAAAGAAGTTGAAGAGAGAGGAAAGTACTGCCTTTGTCTCTTCTCCCTAAAAGTTAATTGCCTGTGTTCTAGTCTTATCTTCCCTTTTCCCTTTTCCTTGCTCCTTAAGGATGGGACCACTGGTATTTTACTTCGTTTTTCATATACTTCAGTCTGTGTAATCCACTATCCTAATTCTCCATACCAAAGTTGCCATCCTACTTTTAGATTTAAGCCCTGTGATAGAAATGCAACTATAATTGCTGGTAATTTCCCCTGATAAGCTAGAATTTCTAGACTGGGTTTTCAAATTAAAACCCACTATATATTTGGAAACGATTTTTTGTATCAGTTTTTAATCCTGAAACAGGCAAAATATATTTTTAAGCTTGAAAAAGCATTAAATAATGAAATCAAATATTAATGGCATTACCTTGGAAGACAGAGCAGTGAAAGTTTGCTAAATGTTTAGTAAATGGAATATTTGTATGATCTTGAATATATTTAATTCTACTTATTGGAAACCTATGATGAGCAAAATGGTGTTCAGAAAGAAGAAAACAATAAAATCACAGTGGGATGATTATAGGATACCAGCCAGCAAACTTGAAGCTCATTGATACGAGCATTTAAATGATTTTGTTACTGAATATAGAATGTTTATTTATAGATGGCATTTTCCAACAGTTTAAAAGTATTTCCATATATCCATGTGGTCAGTAGAGATATCCCTTCATCATTATGTCTGTTAATTTTTTCTTTTTATATTATATATACATATATTTCTCATCTCTTGTTCGAAACTATTCACAGACACAATTCATCCATTACCATATTCCTTTTCTGTGACAATATTGAAATATCACAATCCTTTGTACCTTCCTGTTAATATTCTTGTGTTTTATTTAAAATAAAAGTGAATAAAACTTAGTGTGAAAAATTGCACACCTATAGATTCAACCTTTAATATATGCTATATCAAGATGAAATATTGTGTTACAATAAGTGAGCTATCCATTTGTCACTGAAAATCTTTAGCATTTGAGTGCTTTATTGTTTTAAGCATTTCAGAGAGTAACCTTTTAAAATACATAACTTACCACTTTTAAAATGGTAAATGTGTCCTAAGCATCATGACACATTTTTCATGACAGCTAAAGGTTTTCATGTTAATACAAATGATTTTACTGTACTCTTTTCCTGCTGTGCTGTCAGAGTCAGCTGTGATTATATGGATTATTTGCTCCTAAACTATGTTCACAGAATTTTTGAATTCTTGTGTCTACTTTTTCTAGTTTTCCAGTCTATTGTTTGTAATGTTGGTAGCTTTCTTTTCTAGCCATTGTCATGTTATCTGGGCCTAGTAGCCAGATTCCCATTTCAGTAAAATGAAGTGGTCAAAGTAGATGACCACTGAAACCCCTGATATCTGTAAAATTATGTGAATCTGAATTGCCCTGAGCTTGGAAATCAGGTAGAGAAGGCTTCCTAGGTTTGTTTCTAAAGTGATAATGAAAGCTCTCAATTTCACAAATGAAAAAACTGAGCTCATAAGTGACTTGTACTTGGTCACACAGGGAACCCACACTCTGCCTTGTGGTTCCTAATTCATTGCTCTCAATTGCACCATACAACACCCCAAGCAAGAGCTGATGATCTGTGGGAAAACCAGACAGTATCTTCCCAAGGTAAAATGAACCAACTTGTGTGCCCTGTTATTCTAATGGCCTTTTGTTAACCATAGTCCAGGTAATTAAGGTAATATATGTGACTTCTGCAAAGCTGAATAATAGTTGAAGAACCCAGACCTTTCTTCTGTATTGAGAGAAGTAGATGTTATTGTATAAAATTTCAAAGATTAATATGGAAAATTTCATGTATTAATGGCATAATTATCAATGCATTGTGTAACAAGCGAAAATATTTTGATTTCCCTTTCAGCTACCCATTGACAGCAGATAGGTATAGGTTTTTGGCCTTTTTACAAGTAGGATGATATTGTTTAATAAAATTCTTAGCTAGTTTATTCAAGCAGTCGCTAAAGTTCTCAATTTCTGTTTTCACCAAACCTAGGCCATGAAGAATAGGATAAACTTTTTGCCTGGAAATTAGAATTGGTTTTTCACTAGCTATTAATATTCATACTGCTTAGTAATGGATTTAGAGAAAAAAAATGGCTTTTCTTGTCATGTGTTGTATCATGGTCAGTCCTTGACTTGCCAGTCTGGTATTGACGGGTAGATAAAAGAATTTCCCTTAGACAGAAAATTTCTACAATACATATTTATCTATTTGATTTTTTTTAGCAGAGGGGACCATCAGACACCCCCATCCCCCAAATCCCTATTTTAGCTGCAGCATCTTTTTTCTGTATAGTAGCTTTTTTTTTCCTGAACATGTTTAATCTCAAAGGAATAAATGCCATCTACAGAATGCACTGTAATATTGGGCAGCAATAATTGAAGGAAATGAACTATTTATATTACTCAGATGCATTGATATGAATCTACCAAGGTTTGCACCTGTCTGTTCTTGTTGTCATTATTTTTAGTAAGTATAAAGTCTTGAAAGTCATTCTTTCTGCTTTATGGTTTTTATGCATTTAAATAATATTTTAAGATTAACTAGAGGAGCTCCAATTCTTTTCAAGTGCTGATACATATAACAGTTGCAACAAAGATTTCCCCCTATAGGAGGTAAGCTGATAACTGCTTAAAGTAGTTGTTAATATTTAATTTACTTGCTTTAAGGTAAATAAATATTTCCTCTAAATATTAAGTTTTATTTATATAATATTTATTATAGTTTTATTTATATAATACAGAGCAATAAACTGTGCACAAAATACAAAAGAAAAATTCACGTTCCTCTGCAGAAAACAAAACCTTAACTATTTTTATACATAAAAATCTTTTATGACGTGAGTTTACCCTGTGTGTGACACAGCCTAATTGCCCTGAGTAGTAAGTTCATGTGTTTAGCTTCAGATGTATCTTGGTTCAAATTTTGCCGATTACTAGATGGGTGCCCTTAGCAAATGACTTAAAATTCCAGTGCTTTAATTATGAATGTGTAAACTGGAGATGATAGTTGTTTCTACCACATAGGTTTTTACGAGGTTTAGGTGATGTGTGTACATGTTCATATGTGTATAATGCTTAGCTAAGTGCTTGGCACATAAGTCTTTCAAAAAGCATTTGTCCTCCTCCTCATCATCATCATGGCTACCATCATTCTTACCATATTTCTTCAGGAAGCATGTGATCATTCCTCTTGAAATAAGAGGTTGATGATGATTGTAAAATGACCAAGTGACTTTTTCAAGGTAATGTAATATGCACATTGGGAACAGATCCAAGATAGTCTAATTTGCTTTGCAGTCCTCCATCTATCCATCATTCAGTACTGAATGTGGTCACTAATTTTTGGTGATTCAAAGAGACCAATATCTTACCAAACATTCCAGGAAAAAGGAACATTCATGATAAAAGTTGTGTTTTTAAAGAAAATAAGCGAAATATAAAAAAAAAAAGTTGATACATGTATATGTGAACTCTTGAATCTTTGAAATTATTGCTTTCCAATTATGTCCAAAAATTTTCAGATACTTCCTCCAGTGTGAAAAAGTAACTCCCGTCTTTCATTTGTTCAGCTGTTTGTTCATTTCTTTCTTCTTTCTTCCCTTTCTTTCTCCCTCTTTTCCTTCCTTCCTCTCCTCAACAGATAATTAATGAATGTGTATTATCTAGTAAGCACTTTACTTGACACCAAGAATGCAAAAATGAATGAGATGCTGCTTATTCTTGGGATATAACTTCAGTTTAACAAAACAGCATTTTGGGTTTTTGAGAGACAGGTACAGAGCCCAGCATAGCCACAAAGGGGACACGGGTTATTTATAAGAGGAAGAAAAATCATAAACAGGACAGACAATTGAGATAACACCACTTGTGAAAAATGAGTAGGTGTGCTTGAGGCAGAAGGCAGGAACAGGGCATCCAAGCAGAGGGAGCAGTATGAGAAAGGGCACAAGATAGTGCCAAAAAGAACGTGTTCCACTCTTGCGACAAAATATATATCAATATATATTGCTTCAGCAACAACCTATCTGTGGGTCAGGAAACTATTGCCTGTGGGATTTAGCTGCAGCCTGTTTTGGTATGGCTGGTCTGCTAAGAGTGGATTTTACATTTGTAAACGGTTGTAAAAATCAAGTAAACAAAGAAAAACATGTGACAGAGACATTTTGTTGCTGGCAAAGCCTAAAATATTTCCTACATAGCCCTTTGGAGAAAAAGTCTCCCAAACTTTGACCTACACACTTTGACCTATAAAGATGCAGAGGAAGGTATGTCAAATTGGAATCATAATAATGGACAGTATTTCATGAATCCCTAATTAATGTACATCTAGCCATAATGATTATTGGTAACTTGCTGTGTCCTTAGAAATATGAAATTTGTGGAACATAAAATACATTTCTGATAATTCTTGCCCTTATGAATCTCCAAAAGGAGCATAAAATATTGAAGAAAAGAAGAAATTGATTTGGTGTCAGAAGAGGCTTTGAGTTGGGAATTAAGAGAAAATGAGCCCGTGTAGTTCATGTGGAGCCAGAATATGAAGGAACTTTTCCCTCTAGGTTTTAGGGCCTCAGGGACCCTAAATCCAACTGTTCTGATCACTTTTGCTTAAAACTCTACCTTCTGAAATTCCAGTTCTCCAGATTCTCATAACACCTCCCCTAATTAATGTATTCTAATCTACTGCTCTCCTGTTTACCTCCTAGATCAGGACTCTTATGTGCCTTTTATACATAAGATTAGGAAGTGGGCTGCTTAGCAACAAGGCATGAGAATTCTTATTTCTACATTCTGATAGGGTACAGATTAATACTTGGTCATCACTTCTGAATGCATACTCAGTACCCATTTTCACACTCTTCCTAGTGAATAAAGCCAAAGTTTGCTTGTGGAGCCAAAATGTCTAGCTAGAGGACAGATTTTTCAGCTTTTATTTCAGGTAGAGAGCATTTAACATAGTTCTGGCCAATTAGATATAAAAGTAAGTCACGGTATGGAACTTCCAGGAAAGCAGGTTAGAGATGGCTGATGTTTGCCCTTCTGCACTTTGCCTTTGTTCCTTTCTCTTGCCTAGTATGTGGTCCTATTGGCTGGAACAAAGACATTCATCTAAAACATGAAGGAAAGGCCAAGAGAATCAGAGACCTTACATCTGGCATTCTTGAACTTCTGAACCAACCACTCATCTCTGGATTTCCAATTACTCAAGAAAAATAAGCACTTTTCTTTTTCTCAATCCACTGTTTCTTGCTTTTCTGATGCAAAGTTTGACCATTTCCTATCCAGTGCTTTTCCATTGCATTTTTTCTCTTAAGCTGTTTTGAGATTTGCCTACATCCAAACTGCCCCATTGTCTAAAATTTGTAGACCCTTCAAAGGAATATTTATATAGAATACCCTAAACATGGCCTAACACTTTTTAAGAAGTGTTGATAGTGAAAATTTGACACCTAATTATCAATCAATTATTAGATAGCAGTTTTGTGAGTGAATTCTTAGAATGCTTAATAATAGCATAATTAACTTTCAGTGACAGATTTTCATTTTATTGCTTCAATGACCAAACTTGTTTTTAATTAATAAATGATTGTGAGCTAATCAAAAGCCAAGGTTTGCAAGATTTTTTTAAAAATTTAACTCCTGCTCTACTGAGTATACCCTATTCAAATTGGATAATCCATCAAAAGCAGTAGTTATCACATGTTTTTCGTTTTCTTTTCTTTTATTCTCTTTTGTTTTTCAATTTGAAAAATTCAGCTAGATAGTTTCTTTTATGCTTTATCGGTAGGGGCTGAACATTTTCATCATTCTGTAATCACCTCTTCAGAGTCAACATTTCAGTTCCATGCAATCACTTCTGCAGTAACCTGAGCAATATGAGAAATTGTTTTCAAACATGTTGACAGTGGAGAGAGTTAAAGCTGGTTAATAATATAGTAGAACTGAAGGGCTTGAAATGGAGTTGTTTTGAGACGAAAACTGTATTGAAACTTTGATTTCCAAATATCATGCCACTTTAACATGAAAATAACAAAATGGAAGTATAATATTTGGTATGGCATGTCTACAGAAACGTATAGTAATTTACCCATCTTTATAGACAGTTACTTAAGTCATCATAATTTAAGTTTTTTTATTATATACGTACCATTTATTAACATAAGCTTTTTGTCTGATGAAATTTATTTCACATGGTAGTAAAGTTTCCACAAAATTGGAAACAATCACAGATGGGAATTATTTTAACTCCTAGAGAAGGCACAGGATGTCACAGAGGACAACATGTAATAACCCTTTGTATTTTGGAGGTGGGGGAGAAAATTTACAACCAGAGGGATGGCTCATTCCTACACCAAATGTTTAAAGCATTTTTCCATAAATGCATTAAGCTGGCATTAAGGGGAAAAATGACTCCTAAGGGAAATCTCAGCTTGACTCAAAAATAATATTAGAAATATATTCCATTGCTCAGAGTAAGTAATAGTTTATGCAAATCTATTTCTGCAAAGTGATGCGTTTAAATTAATGATTCTAAACCATCAGCTATATAACTGTGGAAGCATCCAAAAAGTTAGGAAATGTGAGCAAAATTTTAAAATGAAGGACATTCCAGCCAGTTTCAAAAAGGACAAGTTGCCTTCCTCTGCTTGTCTACCACACACACACACACACACACACACACACACACACACACACACACACACACACACACACCCCTAGCCATTTCATCTAAACCAGAGCTTTATTTCATGAACATAGGCAATCAGGTAGAAGATTTTTAAAAATTATTTAATACTTGCTGTGTATAGATATTTGAGGTACTAAGAATGGAAATATATGGGAAGGTAAGTTAGTTACATTATTTACTTGAGATAAAATTACAGATGAACGTATTGTGAAAATGCTGTGATTTGTATTAAGCAAAATTATCTTGAGTACCTTCTTTTTGCACGTTTCTGCTTATAGTAACTATAGAAATGATATCATAATGGAATGGATCATACTATTCTTGTTTCCATCTCTTAACACATTTACAAAGAATCTTGAATGTTATTCCTTCCAGGTTAAAGGCATTGTTAGAAGCTCTAAATATTTACTATCTGGTATCATTTCTCTTGTCACTAACTTACATCTAGAACTAGATCTTTCCATGCAGCAGAGGCAACAATGAAGAGAAAGGTACTAAAATGCAGATCTAGTATTTCCTGAGATAGCCTGATATCACATCTTTGCTGCCCCAAACTCTTCACAGGTCTTTGCTTTCCTCTTTATTAAGCTCTTCTCAAGAACCCATCATTATAAGCATTCTCTTGAATCCTCCCTGAACTCCTTTACATTTCTTCGTTCTTCAAACTCCCTTGCAAAGTCTCAACTCCTTTTAAATCCAAATCTCTACCTAGTCCACTCCTGTACCCCTGAAAATTAATGTGGCTAGGATCAACACTTAACTGTTCTCACTTTAAAACCATGACCACAGACCTCAAGTGGAGCTCAATACTGCCTGGAAGTTACACAGCAAGTCCTTATTTTGTTCACAATCTTACTCTCCTGGATCACTGTTTCATACCTTCTCTTTCTGCAAACTACTGCACGTCTTGCCCCATCTTCATTCTCAACTGATGAGTTTCTTATTTCACTGAAAAAAAAAAAAAAAAGTCAAGCAATTGAAAGAGGACTTCCACATGGCCCCATTACTACAACTACTACTTCAACGTGGTGATAACAAAATGTAAATATAATAATAGGTTTGATTTTAATTTGAAACGTGAGCATGTCTATACAGAAAAGAAAACATAAAAATTATAATAATCTTCAGAGCTAGTTACTCAAGTGGTCCTAATTATTTAGTACAATCTTTTTGAATATGTAGGTACCCCTTATTACCATAAACTGTGTTAACAGTGACCTAAATATTCGTCGTGGCTTGGCATGCTGTGAGGGCAGCACACAATCCTGGTTTCTGTCTTGAAACAACGAATAAAAGAGCTAGAAATGCAAAGACCAAATTCTGTCCTTTTGCACTCAATCACGTCCCTTCCCAACTGTTCGAGAATATCATTCCAGGGCCCCTCCCAGAAGGCCCGGCAGGGACCTGGCCCTGCGCATCCAGAGCTTGGGCGGCGCACAGCACCAGCGCCAGCGCCGCGACCCGCGTCTTCGCGCGGGGCGGGATACGCACCTGCAGATCCTGGGCGAACTGGCGATGGAGAGCTGGGAGACCCCTACCGGCAAGCGCTGGCGGCCGCCGCCGCCTCCAGAAAGGGCCAGGTCCTGGAGGTGGGCTTCGGTGCGGCCATGACAGCTACGAAGGTGCAGGAGGCCCACATCGACGAGCACTGGATCGTTGAATGCAACGACGAAGTTTTCCAGCGGCTCCAGGACTGGGCTCAGCGGCCTCCCCGCAAGGTGGTTCCCTTGAAAGGCCTGTGGGAGAAGGTGGCGCCCCACCTGACAGACAGTCACTTCGATGGGATCCTGTACGACACGTACCCGCTGTGTGAGGGGACCCGGCACACACACCAGTTCAACCTCATTAGGGACCATGCCCTTCCGCCTGCTGAAGCCAGGGAGCATCCTCACCTACTGCAACCACACCTCCTGGGGGAGCTGATGAAGTCCAAGTACTACTCAGACATCACCACCGTGTTCCAAGAGACGCAGGTGTCTGCCCTGCTGAAGGCGGGCTTCAGGCGGAAGAACATCCACACACAGGTCACGACCGACTACCGCTACTACCCCTTCCGGTGGATGATCACGCCCGGTCACCAAGCATTGAGGCCACTGGGCCCACCCGCTCAGCGCCCACAAAGCCCTGCGGACTCCAGGCTTCAGGTACTCCCAACTCCCACGACGCTACTCAGCACCTTAGTGGCCAGGAGTGCAGGCTCTGGCCTCGCAGCCCGAGCCAGACCCACGCCAGCTGCGTGACATCAGCAAGCTTCCCTGGCCTCTGCAACGGGATTACCACTACCTTCCTCCTAGGGTCCTGAGGATGAAATAAACACTAACGCTGGGGTTGGCCAATCAAAAAATGTTAAATATATATATAATTTAAATTATATATATAAAAAACTGTAATTCCATTAGTTCTCCCCTGTCTTCTAAATCATTACCCTTTCTATAAACATACAGCTATTTCTCCAATCTTTAGATAGTCCTGTGCTTATGGTGTTTCTCCAACTACAGCACCATTTCTTGACTCTTCATTTTAGCAAAACTTCTTAAAATCGTTGTTATACTCACTCTCACCATTTCAGCTCCCTCTAGACTCTCTTAAATCCACTCTGATTTTCTTGCCTTTCACCACTCCACCAGATCTTCTCTTTTCCAGTTCATTAAAGGACATCCAGTGTTAAACCCAATGGGCAATTCTTAGTTCTCCTTGGAAATTCCTGGTGTTCCTCCCATCTCACTTGCAATACTCTTTCTGAGTGTATTTTCTGGATTTCTTCTCTCCTCTCTGCCTTCTTGATGTTAATCTGTCCCAAAGACTTAGCCTTCCTCTTCTCTCTGTTTACACATTCATTCTGTTGGTGATCTTAATGAGTTTTATGACTTTAAATAAAATTGATATCTGGAGCTCTCCAGCTGAACTTGCTCCTCTAAATGCTAAACTTATTTATTTGACTTCCCAATTGAATGGGAAGACATTAGACATCCAATTGAATGCCTAATGTCAAACATTTGTCCTTTCTCCCCCAAACCTGTTTAATTTTTTTTTATTATTTTTTATTTATTTATTTATTTATTTTGTGGTACGTGGGCCTCTCACTGTTGTGGCCTCTCCCGTTGTGGAGCACAGGCTCCAGACGCGCAGGCTCAGCAGCCATGGCTCACGGGCCCAGCCGCTCCGCGGCATGTGGGATCTTCCCGGACCGGGGCACGAACCCGTGTCCGCTGCATCGGCAGGCGGACTCTCAACCACTGCGCCACCAGGGAAGCCCAACCTGTTTAATTTTTAAACTTTCCAGACTCACTTGATGGAAATTCTATCCTTCTAGTTGAGCACCTTGTCTCATCTTGCATATTCAATCTATCATCAAATTCTGTGGCTCCACCTTCACAATATATCCAGAATAAAATCACTTTTCACCAGTTACATTGTCCCCACCCTGGTCCAAGCTATCATTATCTCTCACTTAGATTGTTACCAAAACCTAGTAACCGGCTCCTACTTTCCTCCTTACTTCCTTTCAGTCAGCTGTCAACATAGAAGCCAGAAGAATTTTTTTTTTTTAATTGTAGTCTAGATCATCTGTCTGCTCAGAACTTCCCAGTAGCTTTTCATCTCATTCAAGGTAAATACCAACATCCTTATTGTGGCACATTAAGGACTTAAATGCTCTGCACCCATTCCTTCTTGTCAGTGACACTGCATCATACAACCTCTGTAAAAGCATAGTCGATGTGAATGGTGCCCCCTGGAGTTGTTCAGTAAATAACTGACAAGGCTACTTGCAGCAGTGCCACCTCTTGACATTATCTCTTGCTACTCTCCCCCTTTGCTAACGCTGCTCCAAAAGCAACTGAATTCTTATTCTTCCTCAAAAATACCTGAGGTTCTTTCAACTCACAACAATGTATGTACTGTCCTTCTGCCTGGAATGATCTTCTCCAAGTTATCTGTATGGCTTAATCTCTTACAACTTTAGACCTTGTTTCAAAATATTACCTTCTCCATGAATAATCTATTTAATATTGCAACCCATACCCCTTCATTCCTCTCCTTTTCTCTGCTTTATTTTTCCCAGTAGCTCTTAGCCCTTCTAATATAATATACAATTTACCTACTTGTTTTGTGTAATCTTGGTCTCACCTCACTAAAATATAAGCTTCCCTATGGCAGGAATTTCTGTCTGTTTGTTCAATGCTGTATCCTCTGCAACAAATGGCTCCTAGTATGTTATTATACATAATAAATATATATTGAATGATTGTCAATGAAGTGGGACTTCTGGATACCAAAAGTTAGCAATGAAAATGCTTAATCAACCACATTTTATACAGTGTGAATGAAGACTTGCTTAGTCTTTGTGTTAGTTCTTTTCAAGCAGCTAAGTAGACCTTCAGCAGGGTCAAGAATATTAAAGGGATGTGTCTCAGTTGCCCAAAATAGCTCTACTTAGAATTGGAAAGTTCACACTATAGAAGAAATACTATTGCTGTGCTATTCCTATTTCAAAAGAAAAATCCATTTGTAACACAGAGCTCTCCAGAGATTTGTCACCATTTACTAGGCTTCAGTCCAAAAAGTGTAAGGACTGACCCAGCCAATTTCCAGGGTCACACAGTTATTGCTTTTATCACTTATGAAAACAGAAGACAATTTCAGTTCCAAACACTGTGCAAAATCAATGATCCTAGGATCATTCTCAAAGTTGACAAGTGATTCCACATTGTCCTTATTAAAAGGAAAATTAGATAATGAGATCTGTTTCCTTTAGCACCAGTGTCACTCCCTAGAAATTGTATATTTAGGAAGACAAATCAATACTTTAAGTTCAAAAAGTTACTGTTCAGGCTCCCCTGGTGGCACAGTGGTTGAGAGTCTGCCTGCCGATGCAGGGGACACGGGTTTGTGCCCCGGGTCCGAGAAGATCCCACATGCCGCGGAGCGGCTAGGCCCGTGAGCCATGGCCGCTGGGCCTGCGCATCCGGAGCCTGTGCTCCGCAACGGGAGAGGCCACAGCAGTGAGAGGCCCGCGTACCGCAAAAAAAAAAAAAAAAAAGTTACTGTTCAATGAACTATCTCTTTACCACAAGTACATTCATTTATGCAAAAATCATTTTATTTATTTTTCTTTTCTATTCATTTATTAAATTTCTATGATGAATTTAATAAAAAATTTTATTTGCTATTTCCTTTAAAAAATATTTATTCAACACCAACAATGTGCCAGTCATGGTGCTAACACTGGGACTATTAAACCATCCTAAATGTATTAGGTCTAGTTTCACAAGCCATATCTCCTGGAGTGTAAACAGAAGGTCATAATAATAGGGAAAACTGCCATTTGTCTGGCTCTTTCTCCTCTCTGTATCAGGACCTCCAACCATTATTCAGGCTACTGTCCAGCTATTTGTGGTAGCTGTAGGAAATATCTCTTATATGTCCATGAGTCCAATCCTCCCAACTCCTAGTTTTCTCCTTTTCTTCTCTGGTTCTCTATGGTGTGCCAGGTCTTCTAAAGAGTATCTACCAATGACTGACCACAGATTGTTCTTTCCACCTCTGCATATGATGCCTGCAGTTCTTTTTGCCCGTATATTAGGACGTGTTTATCCTATGAAGGGGTATTGCTTTACGTGCTGGCACAAAGGTGCTTGCAAGTCATCAGAATTAATCCATTAGAACAATGTTCTTTCAGTGCAATCCATTCCCCTTCTTTTGTTATAACATGATTTCACCATGGGGTTCACCTGTGACTTTTATTATTTAAATAGACTAGTCTCCTAGTTATTTTCTCTATACACTAGTCATTGATCAACATAGGATTTAACAGTCGTATATATAACATGATAGTATCTAGCTAAACAAATAGGTGTTTCGCATGTATCAATGAGTTTTCTTGGAGAAATGCTGGGCAGTGCTTTAGCAAACTCTTCTTCTAGTTTTCCTAGTTTCCAACCACTGACATCTCACCTGAACCTCTTAAACCTTTTATACTTATTAGAAAGGGGAAAGACCACTTGTATCAGTCAGATTTCCATGATAGACGCAGAAGCCATTTGGAACTTTTTGAAAGGGAGTTTTTATTCAGCGATCTAAGTGCTTCCAAAAACTTTGGAAGGGCTGATGGAGCAGATTCTAGGCTGTACTCTTCTGGGACTTTGCAGAGCCAGACAGAACTGGTTCCCTAGTGGGGCCACTGCTTTTAAAGCTGCCACTGGAGCTCTGACAGAAGCAAGAAGTTTTCACCGCTGCCCTGCAAATGGGCACCAAATACTGCTTCAGAAAAGATCTTACGTACCAGCAACAGGAGCCAGGAGCTGCCAGACTTTAGCATCTGCCCACCTGCTTCCTTCTGACATCTATCCTAAGTACTTCTAATTGGCTGAAACTTGTTTGCATCAAAAATGATAGCGGCAGAGTTTGGGAAATGTATAATTTTGCTTTATAACCCCCCCCCAAGTAAAAATAGAGTGGTAGGAGTTCCAATTCAGAACTATATATTAAAATCAATTCCCTTTTGTCAGTAAAGTGCTTCTAGTCATTAACTTGGAGCAGGGAGAGAGGGTCACAGTAGTAGCAACCTAGTAGAAAGACAAAAGCAATGAATTTAGAGGACTTGGGTATAATTCTAGCTCTGACATTTGTGAACATGAGTAAGTCATTTGCTTTCTCTGAGCCTCAGTTTCCACATTTGATAATCCAGGCCACCTCACAGGGTAATTATGAGGATAATGTTAGACATGAATGTAAAAACACTTCATGACTATCAGGTACTAAGCAATTGCAAGCAGATAGGATCAGTAAGAATGACTAAAGAAAAATTAAATGAGATCATTTCCATTACGTTAGATGTTTGGTGCTAAATATATTTTCTAGTTTTGGAAAAATGATGACCCTGTTTTTATATAGTCTGTAAGTTACCACATTATCTCATTTTCCAATCAACTGGGAATTTCATGTAAATAGGAATGATCAAGTTAAGCTTCCCATAAACATTTGTGGTGTTATCTCATATTATGATATCATAGAACTCCTAGATCTTTTCAAAGACATTGTTTTAATAAATAATAAAAGCCACGTTTGAATTAGTTTACTCTGTCATTTACATGTCTAATTTTGTAGTCTCCAATGCTTCCTATATTCACATTAGAAAGTCTTTCAAATTTTGCAATTTTTGTGATCTTGTGTAAATATATGTTTAGCTCACTTTTTAGTTTACCAAGTCACTGGGAAGGGTGTTTTAAGCTCTGGACAGTAAAGAATGAAGGTTTCTATAGAAAGCCCCTTGATAACAGAAAAAGAGTTTGACTAGGGAATTACTTTTCATTTTGTGTTATCATTTAGATTGAAAAAATATAAACTCATAATTATCTAGTGTGATTTACTATTTTGATTGAGCTCCAGTTGTCAGTGTGATAAGATGACCTTATAAGCAGTAGAACATTAAGCTCCCAGAAATCAATAAATATAATAAAATCCTTTTACTTCCTTCCTACTCACCAAATCAATTGCTTTTTACCTTCTGGTTTCTTCATGAAAGTTCTACAGTTCATTTTACTACCTGTCAAAAGTGAAACGTCTTTTTTTTCTGAAGAGATACAGCTGTTTAATATTTCAATTCTCTCATTTTTTTTTTTTATCTCTTTGCTTCTGGAAGATTCGCACACTTATCTAGTGTTCTGGGCCCAAAATTTGAAATAAAATATTAAACAGTGATAAAAAATGGAGACTAACAAAATGATTGGTGAAGGCTATTAGGATTCATACACCAATGATTTTGTTATTCTTCTAGTCATGGGACAAGACAGTTATGAAACCTCGGTATGAATCGTTTGAAAGAGTAATAAGAGTATAACAGATTGTCTTCCCCCTTTTTGTAAATCAGAACTACTTCTCTAAGCAACAGTCATACAAATTCTATTTACCAGACAGAAAGGTTTGAACACCCTTGACCTTAGATTTCTCTCATGAGAAAGTTCATCTGTATCTCATACCCAGTGCATCCACATCTTGGCTACTCTGCGATACTCATCCTCAGAACACTTTGTGACAATTCACTGGGCAACATGGAACTAACCAGAGATCTAAGGCTTTTTCCAGTACATGCTTCCCAGTGAGTGTCAGGGTAACAGTAGTTGCCTGCTCCCTCTGGTAGTCCTAGTAGTTTTGTTACTGGACTTTTCCAACTTTGCTTTATATTGAAAATACAGGCTCCTGGAAGAAGTATTTTTCCTCTGCACACACAAAGAAATGAATTTTCCCCAATACCTAGCCAAAGACTCCAGATCACTTTACAGCATTGATTTTATAATTCAGTCTTTCTACAGTCAGTTATTGTAATAGATGTTAGAAAACACATACTCCTAGTGAAAGAGAGGTGAATTTGGCCATACAATGAGGATCATTCCATAAAAGGAAGAATGAAGGAAACTTGCAAAATATTTAGGGCCCATCTTCTGAACTGAACGTGGCGTATGACTTAGGTATTGTAGATATGTGACCCATTCACTACTTGCTTATTATGCCAAACTGAATTCTTTTCCTATGCTGTGTGTCATGTAATAGAAAATATAAATGGCAATTGTCAAGTCAACACTTTTGTGTTCTGTTTATTGATTCAATCAGCCTTCATGTATTACTGTATATTGTCATTTATAACCTCAGTTGATGAGATTCAATCCTGTAAGGCATCTTTATAAAGCAGATAAGCATTTAAAGGGAGAAATATAAAGAAGCGGAAATTAGAAGACTGCAGATCTGTATCGTGTACTTCACAATATAATACCATTCTTCGACAATTTTTTTCATATTCTTGTTTTAAATTTATACCTCTTTTCCTTTAGAGTTGACTGTCTACCCAAGGCAAGCATCTCATAGTAAACAGTAGGCTTTATAAAAATAAATTGAGCTGCTAAGACCCAAAACCAATCTTCACTTTTCCTTTACCGTCAGTATCCAAAACATTACTGAATCTTGTGTGGCATTTATCCCCAGGCTTTTAATCCAACCACCAACAATCAAGTTTAGGTACTCATGTGCCCTCTAATCTGCGCCATTGTAATAGCTTCCTAATGCACAGCCTTGATTCATTTCTTCCCCACTTCTAGTTCATCTTAACATGTTGTGACTATATCCTTCTTCCCAAGACATAGAGCAGATCATGGCCCTCCATGCTCACAGAGCTTCCTGTCTATACTATTCAAATAGAATAAATCCCAATCCCTTAGGTCAACAGTAAAAGCTTATCACATTATGGTTCATACCTACCTTTCTGGTTGTCTTCAACATCATAGACACACACACACACACACACACACACACACACACACACACACACACCACATTGGGCTATTCTGTCTTCCATATTTGGGTACTTACTCAAGTGGCACCTTTTTTTTTTTTTTTTGTATCTGTCTGAGAAAGGGCCATATCTTCTTCCTGTCTTCCCCCCAAACCTTCTATTTTCAAAATTCAGAGTTAATCTTAGCTACACACCACATGCCCAAAGTATTTACTATGTCTATCATAGGATTATAAAACTCTACCCTATTAGTTTTTATATTTCTCATCATTAGCATAGATGTTTGTGGAAACAATTTTAGTTGAATTCAATTGACCACACTCCATATGATGTTGTTCTGGCTTTCTTTTAGGAACATGGAATACCTGTCAACATGGGCTATGCTGTGGCACCACATCACTCAGGGGTCTACCCAGTTCATATTCAGCTGTATGCAGCTTGGAAGAAGGTCTGGGGTATTCAGGTCACCAGCACTGAAGAGTATCCACATTTGAAACCTGCACGGTACCGAAAGGGCTTCATTCACGATAGCATCATGGTGAGCATATACTGCTGTGTGTATTGAAGGTTCTTAGTATCTACATGTGGTATGAAGACAAAATCTAACTTCAGAAATCTTTTACATGAGTATCATAAATCCCTTGGCTACCATGGTGGGCACACATTAATACATTGCTTAACCATAGACTTGCTTCTTAAGCTGTGAGGTAGTTTTGGCAAATTCAAGGCAAAGCTCAAAATATTGGAAACAAGCTTCATATAGGTCATCCACTGCAGTTTCTGGATTAAAGTTTTGTCTAGGGACCTTATACTTCTGGGGAGTTTCTCCATGTCTATTAAACACCTCTCAAGTCACTACACCATCAACAGACAGAATCCAACAAATAGCATCTGAAAGCTAAATTTATCTTCTCAGTTGATTTTGGCTTTCAGACACTCAAGAATCTTAAGATAGCATTTTTCATTGTTCTTTTTCTTGCATACTATGGAAACAAAGGTATATATTTTCTTTTCAGATAAATTAACTGAAAAAATAATAATCTGATGTAAGAATGATATGCTCCTATAAATGAGAATAAAACCAAGTGAATATTAGATGGGAATTTATAATTATTCATTGGAATGAAAAAAATCCTATTTTTTACTTTGAGATAAAATAGTTCATTTTAAAACTTCCATCCCCACGTCCAGTGCCTTAGGTCATGTTCTCATCATCAGTTGCCAAGATCATAGGAAAGGTTTACAAACTGTTCTCCCTCCTTTAAATATTTACATCTTTTCAGTCCATTGTTCAGATTGCTATTAGAATTATCTACCTGTCTGTCTGTCTATCTAATAATTATCTAAAACCAAAGAAAAAGTAATAGCACATATGTTAACCAGAGCTAATACTCAATATTCTTTAATCATAAAACTTTAATATTTTATTGTAAATTGGTACTAGAAGACGTAAAGAAGCCTTGGATTTAAATGGAGCTATTGATAATGCAAATAATAGTATATGGTGTCCATAGAAATCAAGGCGATATAAAAAGTATTACTCTGATATAATTGCAAAGCAAAGTGAAAGCAGTTTTCTTAACTGAGTAGCATGACCATTTGTTATATTATTAAATAAAAACATTCCTTTAAACCAATACTACACACATTCATTTACCTTGAATTTAATACAAACTGTTATGAAAATTAAGCAAAGAATAAATAAAATTATAGCTATTCTGTGCAATTGGATGCATTTTCCCATTAGATTATAAATAGTTTATTATTCAAAATAAGTTTTGGAATAAAATTACTTATTTGCTTTCTCTGCTGAACATTCAGATGTACAACAGAATTAACCACAGAATATGCAGGAAGCAATCATTAGATGATCTGACTACTACTGTGATTAAAATTTTAATTCAGAGTAGTAAAAACAAAACAAAGTAAAGGTGGCGAGGGTGATGAAAACTCATTGTTTTGAATCCCAGAACCTGAGGACCATGTAAAACTGTATTTCAGAAACAAGGAGAGTAATGGTCTAATACCATGAAAAATGTAACCCTGGAGAATCTCTATATTTGAATTAAACCAACCCTAAGAAGACTTTTATTTTTTACCATTTCTTTAACATAACTCAGATGGTGAGTGAGATTTATAGGCATGAATGAAAATGCTTTAACCTATATGTCCTATAGCAGGGGTCCCCAACCCCGCGACTGCAAACCGGTACCGGTCCACGGCCTGTTAGGAGCCGGGCTGCGCAGCAGGAGGTCAGCGGTGGGTGAGCAAGTGAAGCTTCATCTGTCGCTCCCCATGGCTCCCCATGGCTCCCCATCTCTCACATTACCACCTGAACCATCCCTGCCATAGCTCGTGTTACTGCCTGAACACCCCGCACCCCAATCTGTGGAAAAATTCTCTTCCATGAAACCCATCCCTAGTGCCAGAAAGGTTGGGGACTGCTGTCCTATAGCTTTTATTTAACAAGTCTCTTAATATGTACATAATTACACCAACATCAACTCTTGATTACATTAAGATTTTGGCTTTATCAGCTAAGGAACTCCAATAGGAATGAAATTCGCAGACTCTGAAGTCATGACACAGTGATGGAGCTTTTAATTAAGTCGTGTCGATGTGCTGCTTTTTCTTTTTCCTCAGGTCCTCCCTCGACAGACCTGTGGGTTGTTCACACACACTATTTTCTACAAAGAGTATCCAGGAGGCCCCCAAGAATTGGATAAAAGTATCAGAGGAGGTGAACTTTTCCTCACAATCCTTCTAAACCCAGTACGTATTCTATTTATGCTTTTTACCGTAACATTAGAACTTTCAAATATATGTTTCGTTTTATTTCTATTGTCAACCCTCTCACAAGAATAGTTGGTAAATACTAGAGAGAAATTAGACTAAATCTCCAAATATTCAATTCCCTTTATAATCGTCAATCAAGAAAAACACAGATTTGTTAAGATTCGTATGTTGAATATAACAGTTAAATGTAAGATATCTCAATGTTGTCTCCTATACTTGAATTGTAGTAAAGACATATATACAGTTCTATAACCACAAATTAACATTCAGAATATTGTGGTGCATACTTTGTCTACAAGTTGAATTTGCTCCTAGCTCAAGGTATTAGTAGACACACATTTCAGTCTCTAAAAATGATCACAATGCAAAACTGCATTGAAAATACATAGCTATGCATTATTTTTGTATAGTAGGGTCATCTGAGGCCTGTTTTTAAAATCTCCATTAATTTTATTTGGAATCAAAGCTAGAGAATTTGTCCCTTTCGATTGTGCCCTTTCATCTTTCAAAGTTTTGCAATTTTATTTCCAGTTATATGTGGAAAAGTATAGCAGTGTGGGAATATATTATCATTAGATAATGTTGAGATTATTTCAGCTTTCTCAATTTTTTCCCATAAAGATTCCATTTCTGAGGCCTTAAAGAGGCATGTCCTTTTTTACATCCCACTGCACCAATAAAAAATATGAAATAGTGAGTTGCATGCTATGTCCACCTTGTTTAGTATAAGAAATTTTCATACTCAGCGAAAATGATTCATGCTTTAAACAAAACTATAGCTCAGTTGTCTGTGGCAAAGCTCCAGGTATGTTTTAAACAAATTATTTAGATAATTTATATATGATGTTTTTAATTCCTGAAGAAATTAATAAAAACCTACCTTGTGTAAAGATGAAAACTTTTAAATTGGATTGGAGGGATAGGGAAGTGGGGGCCAAAAATGCTTCACATGAGTGTGGGTAATCAACAACCTCCTCAAACTGCACAACTATTAAAAACAAAACAAAACGGTCTGTTGTGTTGGGGTACCACTAAATTGGGGAACAGATTGGATGCTCTATGATCTTAGCAAGAAACTCTATTTCTCAGAGCTTGCTTGCTCTCCTGTAAAACAAGCTTGTTGAACTGGACAGTCTTCAATGTTCCTCAAAAGTATTCCTTTTGGATATTCCATTTTTTTGTGTATAATTCAAATTCATTGAGACTTAAAAGAATCAAAAACGTTACAAAAATATTTTTTGGAAATTGAGGTGTACATGTGAATGTTAATTCAAGCAAATGTGGGAAATCTTTCTCTTTAACCCTTCCCTCACTAATTGAGAATTTGATCTCCATAGAGGCAACGGCCACATCTTCATACCGTTTTCACTCTGGAGCTACACTCCCAACCCCAATCTGCTCTGGTCACCTACTCAGGGGAAGAGATAAGCATCACAACACTGATGATTGCCCCCCCTAAACCTCTTGCTCCCCAGGTCTGATTGTTACTGATATTTACTACCTGGGTGCCCATCTGACTACTTGTCGTTAAAGAGATGGATTTATAACTGTTTTTTTGTTTTTTGGGGTTTTTTGTGGTACGCGGGCTTCTCACTGTTGTGGCCTCTCCCGTTGCGGAGCACAGGCTCTGGACACGCAAGCTCAGCGGCCATGGCTCACGGGCCCAGCCACTCCGCAGCATGTGGGATCTTCCCGGACCGGGGCACGAACCCGTGTCCCCTGCATCGGCAGGTGGACTCTCAACCACTGCACCACCAGGGAAGCCCTATAACTGTTTTTAAATTTTTTGAATTCAGTACTCTTTATAAAACATCATTCAGAGACTAATAGTTGGTCCCTTAAATAAGATGAAAGACTATTTGGCATCTCTATCTTTAGCACTTGTTGTGAACTAGCAAAATAACACTAACCTTACGTAAAAAGCTTACCATTGCCACACAGATTTATTTTAATTGCAGAGGAATAGAACGGTGGAAGAGGAGAGTTTTCAGGAGACTTCTAGAGTCCAATCACAAACTGCAGTTACTTTATCATTGTGAATTGATGGTGATCTTAAAGTAGGATCCATGAGTAAATGAGAGAGACCCAGATAGACACAGAAAAAAAGCAATGCTACAGGTAGTCAATAGTGTGGATAATATAGGACATTCTATGTATGGCGATATGAGCCTGGATCAGACAAATAATGGTCCACAAAGATATGGGAGAAAGGAATAATGTTGCTCAAAACATGAACAGCATAGCCATAGGCAATCCAGGTAGAGGCTACTCAGCTCTCTATGGAGACAGGCTGCAAGCAGCATCTGACAGAACCCAGATCAAAACAGGGCTTAGTTCTAGAGCTGCATACACAGAAGTTACCAGATGTATTAGTCAGGGTTCTCCAGAGAAACAGAACCAAGAGGATGAGTGGGAGAAGAGATTTATTATAAGGAATTTGCTTATGTGTTTATGGAGGTTGACAAGTCTCAAAATCTATAGTCAACAAGCTAGAGTCCCAAGAGAGCTGATAGTGTAGTTCTAGTAGAAGTTCTATGGCTTGAGAAACAGGAGACCTAATGGTATAGTTCCAGTCCAAAAGCTGGCAGGATTGAGACCCAGGAAGAGCCAATGTTTCAGTTCAAGTTCGAAGGCAGGAAAAAAACAACAACAACAAACAAAAAAAACCCCAAAAAGCAACCATCTTGTTCAAAGGCAATCAGGCAGGAGGAGTTCCTTTTTACTCACAAGAGAGTGAGACTCTTTGTTCTATTTGGCCTCAACTGATTGGATGAGGCCCATCCACATTAGGGAGGGCAATCTGCTTTACTCAGTTGATCAATTCTGTTGTTAATCTCATCCAAAAGCATCCTCACAGGCACACCCAGAATAATGTTTGAGCAAATATCTGAGTAACCTGTGGTCCAGTTGAGTTGAGACATGAAATTAACTATCATTCCTAATGAGGAACTTAAGATGGGAGCAGACTAGAAGTAAGTGAAATGAAAAGGGGAGCACAGAAAGAGGGGAAGAAGTGATGAATGAAGTAAAGATAATGTAAGCTTGGAATTTTTTGTACGTGTGTCCTATTGTGAATAGAGAGGCATCACAGATGATGGGCTATGATCAATAGTCACTTCACCGGTGTGGAAAAAAAGAAGTATTGAGGCTGCTTGATTAATTATTATTTTAAGTTATATGGTTCCAGCAAGGCTGGCAAAGATGGAGTCTGCAGGAAGAGAATGAGGAAAGAAGAAAACAAAAAAATAATACTGATACACAGCCTTCTCCTCTGGTCTATTCTTTTTCTCTAGTCATCACTTAATTCTTTGTCAGAATAAAGAGTATCTCATTATTCTTTCACCAAAACCATGCTGAAGAAAAAAATCTATAAATTAATTGATGTGAAGGTATGTTTTCAACATTAACTAATTAATATGCTAACTCTAAAGAATATTTGTATTCTAACAGAGCCTATTCCCGAATGAGAGGTCTATGATTGTATTAATTTAGGTATCAAAGTTCCTTGGGGAAATATGATTTTAGTAAAAAGCATTCAACATCCATGAAATCATAAAGAAAGATGACTGACCACCTCTTCTACCTAGGAAAATTGATGTCTGTGAGGGCTTATAAGTAGGATAAGTGATCATAGTGTTAGCATAAACTCTAAAGATTTAAGGCCATTCTAACTTTATTTCATTTTTTCAATAATGATCTATACTTTCACATCATGAAAATACTGTAGACATCCTATATTATAACACCTCTCCTGCATGGTGATTTTCTCCTCTGATTTATAAATGATCCATAGAATTTTGTCCTTTTACTTTTTGGTTTTCAGTATGTTAATGAATGGATGAATAACGATATAGATAGCATGACACAAAGCTGGCAGTGACGGTAATTACACCAGATGATAATATTAATACCCAGTTATACTTAGCAAATTGGAGTGATAGACAAAATCTAGCAAGATGAAATTTAACAGGGAATAATGAAAAGCCCCCAAATTACTTTCAAACAAAATAGTGTATAATGCCAGCATTATATAAGGATAAATATTATATAAAGATAGAGTAAATCTGCCAGAAAATTGTATGGGCTGCATCATGTCCTATTCAATTCCTTGTCATTGAAGTTGTCTAAACAGAAATTTTATAGGAATGTGAAATCTCTTACTTTTAATCTGACGCTAAGACTGTGATTCTGTTCTTATCCAGTTAGACGTGGGGTATATCTTTTTCACTGTAAAATATAAAAAATATGAAGTAGGTTTAATTTTATGTATTACAGACCAGCATTATATATTTAGTTTTAGTCTATGATTATAAGGTCAGAGAAAAAAGGGAAATGGTAACTTATCAACATGTATAAGAACTAAAAAATGAGATAAAAATGGGAAGATATTCAGTGGTAGATGTATTGAGGGAAGTAGAAGAGAAAAAATTTTCTATCATCAATATACTGAAAGAAATATTAGTGCCAGATTTAGCAGACCATTTTGAACTGGTTGGTAGTTTCTAGATTCATTTGTATGCAAGCATCCTATGAGTCTAATAAAAGCTGGAAAAGGTATGTGAGGGAATATCCTGGAATTTCCCCCTCTAGAGTACTTTAAAAGAGAATCAATGACTATATAGTTCTTTCTTATTGCCTTGGGAGTTCATCTACCTAAAGGAAGGGGACTGGATTAAATAATGTTGAAAAGTTCCACATATTTTTTTTTCTGGTTCATAACTTCCACAACTCTGGTCTGAAGTCAAAAAGGCATGAACCACACCAAGACCAGCATAGCCTCTTTCCCTGTCCAGCTTCCAATTTAGGAATTCACATTATTTTGTGTCGCCCCCTCCCCCCACTTAGAATAGACCTGTATCCTTTCTGTGTTCAAAAGTCTCTGATATTTTTTCTTTATGCATTTTCAATAGTTTTTTAAAGTTAATTTTGACTCTAGCTGCTATCTTGTTCTCATAGTTTGACACATTTTAAAATATGTCATTATTTCTAATATATCATAAAGCAGAAAATGCAAATTGAAATATATTTTTACATCTTGACTCACATATGAACTCCTAATACTGTTGCATGTTAGATTTTTTGATTCAGAAAACTGCAAGAAATGGGGTTTCTTGATTTCCTTAGATACCAACTTGTTTTGCCCAAAAGAATATAAAAATTGAAAATTAAATGATATTAGGGCTGTTTGAATGACATTTCAAAAGAAGAGCTAGGCATCTGTCCACTTAGCATTCAGGTAACTTCCTCATTTTTTTTTTAGATTCTATCATGACCTCATCACATATTGATATTTGCCTGTACTGTTCCACACTTGTCAAATACTAACATGTATTTCCCTAGTGCCAAATTCTTCTTGTATTTTCAATATAGTCTTTGTATAGATAGGAAGAAAGATAATTTAATCATGTATGAGGTGAAACAGCTTACACCAGGTAACCCACCATCATTCAAATTGAGACCCTACCCTATAAAATATGCAGCAACTGGCAATAGTAAGGAAGTCTGGAGTCTTATCAGATGGTGTCACTAGTAACTATAAAACCTTGAAATGAATATGCCTTACCGGATTTAATTTTTTTTTCTAGCTCATTTTAATTTTGTGCTACACAAAGAACAGTATGAAGATAGAATTTTCTAAGTTTTCTTAACATATATATCTAAAGATGCTCCGATTCTAGAGTGCTTTAAAATGGCAGTACTGTAACCAGGAAGTCTACATTGTCCAAAGTTCAGAGCAGTGCCTAGACTCATTAACCTTTGTCTGTTCTTTGGCCAGTTGCAAATTCAGGTGAACAAAAAATATGTGCCTGAAACAGCAGTGTACTTGAAACTGACAGTAGAGTATAATGGAACCGCAATGATATACTTCCCCATGTGCTGTCTCCTGAAACTTCATACACTTAGGCTGGTTAATGACCTTTCCTTTCTCATGTATATCAATCTCCAAAATCATGGAATCTAATAGCAGGTCAGTACATTATGGATTAGAGCTGGCTTTTCAGACAGATTAGAGAAAAGGCAGCTGCAAGGCGTAGGAAAACATCAACATGAAATAACCTGAACCAAACTTTAATTTCTTTTTCATGCTTAAATAATATGGAAGTAGATATGTAAGATAATTCACAGAAACATATTTTATGTGCGGTGCAGCAAAATAAAATGCAAGAAACATCCCGAGTCCTTTTCAGAGAAGATTAAAAAGAATTACAGATTACTGATATTCAAAGCCTCCAAATATTCTTTGACGATTTTGATTTTGATTTTCTATAAATGCTGCACTTTATAGAAGATTGTAACAATCAGATAATATTTCATGTAGAACAAAACATATATTCCACCAAAATATACTTCTTTATAAAATAATATATTAATATTTCTAACTCAGGGTCACGAGGGATATTGACACATGTTCCAGCAGTGTTTATTAGAAAAACAATAATAAATTAACTTCCAACTGCTCTACTACAGTGAAATGTGCCTCTCTTATCTGTGCAGGGACTTTGAAGCAATTAATGTTATTGGGAGCTCTGAGGCTTACAGCCTGGGAGAACAGCCACCAACTGTGAGAAGAATGAACCCCTGTAGAATATATAGATTGTGGAAAATTGTATTTCCACTCACTGAAAAACCTACAGTCACCTCTTTTTTTCCCTTTATCTGTTTTTTGAGTTTTGGGGGTTTTGGGTTTTTTTTTTCCGTTTTTTACTTTTCTTAAAGATTTGCAAGACTAACCTTTACAAAAGGGCATGAATCACCACTTCTGCAGTGATTCACACTCTCAGCAGGGATACTGTAGAATATGGAGTCAGCTAAGATCCGTGGCCTCAGTACAGATGAAAACCTACAGTCACCTCTGAAAAACCTACAGTCACCTCTTTTTTTCCCTTTATCTGTTTTTTGAGTTTTGGGGGTTTTGGGTTTTTTTTTTTCTGTTTTTTACTTTTCTTAAAGATTTGCAAGACTAACCTTTACAAAAGGGCATGAATCACCACTTCTGCAGTGATTCACACTCTCAGCAGGGATACTGTAGAATATGGAGTCAGCTAAGATCCGTGGCCTCAGTACAGATGATATTTTTTTCTGTCCACACTGAAAATCAGGATCAGAGTTATTATAAGGTTTTAGAGAATGAGGAGAAAATTTTGCTTTCTCCTGATTTGGGGGTAGTGCATGTTTTGTATGATTTCCCACAGTTGGATTTACTTAGCAATTAATAGCTCAGAATATAAAGTGCACCACCACAAAAGAATAGGATCTTTTGTCTCCTAAACCTGAACTCTGTCTTCTTGCCAAATGAGAGAAAGGTTGCTATTATTGTACAGACATGCATCTTTCTAAAGCAATGGTGGCTACAGGTCCTGATGGAATACAATTTACATTCCTCTATACTTCTATATCATGAACAAATCCATAAAATTGCGTTGTTTTTTTCAATTTTGTTTCCCTAGAAAAATAAATGAAAGCAGCAATATTTTAGTGGGGAAGTCTATTTCATCTTGTGTAACTGGGTAATTTAGTTTTCCCAAAGCATGTTATGAAAGGTAGTGGAATAGCTCTTTAGCATAAATAAATTTTCAACAGCAAAAAATACAACCTCCTGTTTATGTAGTTGTTAGTCAACAGATAAACCTTTTATTCCTCTCTGTTTTGAGGCTTACAGTATATAAATATTAGGCGCATAACGCTCACGACGATTAGGGATAGTTTGGAAGGAAAATCAGTGAATTCATGATTGTTAAAAAAACAAAACCATCTCTGCATTAGTCTTTATATGATTTAGTGGCTGGTGAGATAGTAAGAAATTAGGGGGTTCGGTGGGAGCCCACAAAATTAATATTGATATGTGTGCTTTTTTTGGCTTGTGAGTATTCACCCACCATGGTGTTCAAAATGGTTGATTTTATTCTCTCTTCCACAAATTATAGAACACCTAGATATATATGCAATATATATTGTTTCTCTCTTTCTCATTTATTTATTTATTTTTAAATCTTAAAGTGCATTGAAGCAGAAAGGCTTCTTTGGATCACTTTACTTTATTTCATCTCGGTTTTTCCTACTTCATTTTCCTCTGACTGCTCCTCAGAGTAAGATATTGTGAAAATAAAAATGTGCGTTCTTTTCTAAAACATGTTGATATTTTCACATTTTTGTATTTTAAGAGTCCAAATTATTTTGTCTTAGTTTTTCCATTAGTGGCTTAATGGAAAACTTAATGCTGATATGATAAGGAGTATTTATAAATATTAAACTTGCTGGTACCCATTGAGGAATTAAAAAGTCTTATAATTTCCGTCCATACAGTCTTATCCACAGATGTCCAAAGGGGTCTATCACTCAAGTTAGCTTGAGTTGATATTTGTTAAATTTTTCTTTGAGATTCATAAAATCTCAAACGTAAAAATTGTTGACAAAAATAATTGGGAGTCTGGTGTTTAATTCATAATGAATTGTTAGAATGCCATCAATGGTATTTGTATCTCAGTCGTTTCATTTTTGTTTATTTGATCTTTTTTTTCAAGGAGATCTTCTTGATGTGTTCACTATCAAGTAGTTCTATTGTATAGATGTTCATGTGTGTGTACAACCCCTTCAAGGAAGGCTTCGGAATCCTGTCCAGAGGACTTGATATTTGAACTGAGCATTGTAGGGACTCGCCAGACAAATAAGGTAGTGTGGTGGGGAACGTGAGTTTGCAGTAGGAGAGGGAAGAGCTGCAGAATGTTACAGAGGCTAAAATGACCGTGGCAAGTTTGGGAACTGTAAATGTTTGCATTTCACAGTACAAAATGAAGACAAGAGTGGGTAAATAAAATTATGAAAGGTTTTGTATGACATGTTGACAGTTTGAATGCTATTATTGTGAAGAGGGAAGGAATTTAAACAAGGGAGTGATAGATAGACCCAAATAATAATTGTTATTTGTAATTCTAGTTGACAGGTCGGGGCCTTCCTACACACTCCTTCTTATGCCTATAGTAGTTTTCTATTCCCACTGCTCTTGACTCGACCTTACTATTTTCCCTCAGATTTTACCTCTAATTTCTTTTGCTCACCTGGGTCCCCTCACAGGCTTAGGTCAGCTCTCACTGCTGTATGTTCACACAGAGCCACATGCATAATACTGTTCACAGTGGTGTCTTTATGTTTAGTGAATGTTGTCTCCCTCACCTGGGCTACATGCATACCCTGGAACATAGTATTGCCTCAGTAGGTACTTGTTCAATTAGACAATAAATAAAAATTATAGCATCAGAACTGTATGTGTCTACCTCATGCCATTTCACATGGTTTGTTAACTTTGTATCAGAAGAAAAGGGAAAGGAAAGGAGAAGGAAGGAATGAAAAAGGGGGTGGGGAGAGGAAATAAAGGAGAGGGGAAATATAAAAGGAAAAGGAAGAAAAAAGAGGAGAAGAAGGGAGTTAAGGATGGAAAGAAAGAAGGAAAACGGGAAGCCATTTCTTCCTCTTTTCATAAAATCAGATGGGCAGCAGGAATGTAACTGTATTGTCTACTAACCAAACTCAGAAAATCTTGTTTTATTTTATTTTTACTGGCTGGCTAAATACTGAAGAAAAAGTCCTATGATTTCTCTGTGCCTCAGAATTTCTCTGTCCATAAAATGGGGAAAATAATGTTGGTTCCCTTACTGTTTTACACAGATAGTGTGAGACGTAGCGAAAAGCAAGTGCTTTGATTTTTCAGAGAAAATGTATATAATTTGGACATAATTCTTATTTGAAAACGTAGAAGTATATATCACTTTTATTATCAGTGATATCTGAGGTGTGTTAGCAACCCATAAACCGTGGTTTTATTTACAGTTTGAATTTTGCTTGATTGTTTCTCCCTGTTAGAACACATAAATCATGTGATAAAGACAGTCTCCTTTACAAAGGTATTTATTTCATTATAAGTTTTGCTTCTGAAAACGTTTTTGGTTGTCACCTTATTGTGCTTTCTGAGCTATTTTTAAATGATAAAATTTCTACCATTATTCTTTATTCCAGTGAAACAAACTGAGTCATTGAACCCAGTGCTTGCTTGGTCGGTCAAGACTGCTTTTTTTTGGTGGGTGGGGGGGCGGGTACGCGGGCCTCTCACTGTTGTGGCCTCTCCCATTGCGGAGCAACAGGATCCGGAGGCGCAGGCTCAGCGGCCATGGCTCACAGGCCTAGCCGTTCCGCGGCATGTGGGATCTTCCCGGACCGGTGCACGATCCCGTGTCCCCTGCATCGGCAGGCGGACTCTCAACCACTGCGCCACCAGGGAAGCCCAAGACTGCTTTTTTAATTTGATTTTGTTGTCTACCAAAGTACCTCAGATGTTTTTGCCAAAGGTTTTTGTTTTTGTTGTTAGTGTTGCTGATTTTGAGGCCTTTTATCTATTTTTTGTTTTATATTAATAGAGAGTTTTTCTGGAAACACTAGGTCCATACTTTGTAATACTTTATGGTTAACACTGACTGTAGTGCTCAAATGAGAGGTGAGTAGAATTATTGCAGTCTCTGTGTTTAGTACACAAAATTAATGACATGAAAAATGGAAGACCTTCCTAAATAAAACATAATTACAGATAATTTAGATGAATGAGTTGAACTTACTAGAAATAAGAAAACCCAACCCCACAAGCCAAATAGAAAACTCTAGGCTGATTTTCATGATGTATCACAAGGGGAAAGATACTCTTCATGTCAGCCAGCCTTGATCCTATAGATCTGTCTCCACTGGACTTCACATCTAACAGAACAGTCAGTGTTCAATTACCTCTCTGTGATAACATTAACTACAACTAGAGAGGGAGCCAACAGATTTACAAGTAAAGTAACGTCATGTTTTTGTGAACAGAGTTCATGGTGACTGCCAGCCTCCTTTAGCACTGTATGAAAATTACTAGCTTAAACAATGTAAAAGGTAAGATTTCGAGCATGAAGTGTTTCCCTGATTTATAGTTGTCACTTTTAACACAATTTAAGGTATTCAATAATGCCATTCAAAACATAAAGTGTAAGTAGCAGAATTGTTTTCCTTCGTTTTTATTTTTTTTCCTTAATACTTATAAGCTAGGTATTATTATTATTTTTTAGCATCTTTATTGGAGTATAATTGCTTTACAATGGTGTGTTAGTTTCTGCTTTAGAGCAAAGTGAATCAGCTATACATATACATATATCCCCATATCTCCTCCCTCTTGCATCTCCCTCCCACCCTCCCTATCTCACCCCTCTAGGTGGACACAAACCACTGAGCTGATCTCCCTGTGCTATGTGGCTGCTTCCCACTAGCTATCTATTTTACATTTGGTAGTGTATGTAAGTCCATGCCACTCTCTCACTTCATCCCAGCTTACCCTTCACCTTCCCCATGTCCTCAATTCCATTTTTTACCTCTGCATCTTTATTCCTGTCCTGCCCCTAGGTTCTTCAGAACCTTTTTTTTTTCTTTTAGATTCCATATATATGTGTTAGCATACGATATTTGTTTTCTCTTTCTGACTTACTTCACTCTGTATAACAGTCTCTAGGTCCATCCACCTCACTACAAATAACTCAATTTCATTTCTTTTTATGGCTGAGTAATATTCCATTCTATATATGTGCCACATCTTCTTTATCCATTCATCTGTTAATGGACACTTAGGTTGCTTCCATGTCCTGGCTATTGTAAGCCAGGACATGCTTCCATGTCCTGGCTATTGCAAAAGAACAAAAAATTTCACAATTTGTATGGAAACACAAGACCCCAAATAGCCAAGGCAATTTTGAGAAAGAAAAATGAAGCTGGAAGAATCAGGCTTCCAGACTTCAGACTATACGACAAAGTTACAATAACCAAGACAGTATGGTACTGGCACAAAAACAGAAATATAGATCAATGGAACAGGATAGAAAGCCCAGAGATAAACCCACACACATATGGTCACCTTATTTTTGATAAAGGAGGCAAGAATATACAGTGGAGAAAAGACAGCCTTTTCAATAAGTGGTGCTGGGAAAACTGGACAGCTACATGTAAAAGAATGACATTAGAACACTCCCTAACACCATACACAAAAATAAACTCAAAATGGATTAGAGATCTAAATGTAAGGCCAGACACTCTAAAACTCTTAGAGGAAAACATAGGCAGAACACTCTATGACATAAATCACAGCAAGATCCTTTTTGACCCACCTCCTAGAGAAATGGAAATAAAAACAAAAATAAACAAATGGGACCTAATGAAACTTCAAAGCTTTTGCACAGCAAAGGAAACCATAAACAAGATGAAATGACCACCCTCAGAATGGGAGAAAATATTTGCAAACAAAGCAACTGACAAAGGGTTAATCTCCAAAATATACAAGCAGCTCATGCAGCTCAATATCAAAAAAACAAACAACCCAATCCAAAAATGGGCAGAAGACCTAAATAGACATTTATCCAAAGAAGATATACAGATTGCCAACAAACACATGAAAGGATGTGCTCCTTCTTGAAGCTGTTATCATATCCACTTAAACTCTCTTTCACACACAGGTACACATTCAAGTCAAATGTGAATAAAAGATGGGACTTGAAAATTGCCATTCTCCTGCAATTTATTTTCAGAAGTCCATTCTGTAGTTCACTTAAACAACTTGCTCAAGCAATCACATATATAGAGTTTTCTACATGGGCTGAGTTTTTATGATCATAAACACAGAGATTTTAGGAATTATGAGCTATTTAAAGATATAAAAAAGAAACTTTAAACACATCGCATTGCCCCAAATTGGAATCACCTCTTATTCCATCTTTTGCTGAATTCATCTTAAAAAAATATATGCTATAGCTTATAATGATTCTTGAATTTTTAGTAGTTTAGATATTAGAAAAGAAACCCATCTATAGGAAGTGCAGTGATAGTGACTTACAATGTAAAGAATCATTGGCTCAATTATTGTGGTTTTGGAAATGATTTTCTAGAGAGCAGTCAAACTCCCAAGTAACATCAGGAGACATTCTTTTTACACGTTTATTCTCAAAGTAGGTCCCATTATATATCTGTTGAATGAATAAATCTATCAATAAGTACTGTCAACTCTACTTCCAGTGGCTCCATCATCTCTCCCCCAGAGAACTGCTATCATTCTGGCCACATAGAATCCATTATCCCCAAGAGCAGTCAGAATGCTATTGTTAAATTCAAAATACAGCATGTCATGGCCATTCTTAAATACCAAAGACTTCTCATTTAATCCCAGAATAAAATTCAAACCGTGGTCTATGACCTGGCCCTCTGCTGGCTTCTCTGCATTGACCAAGTTCCATTCTCACCATGCCATGATTATTTCCACACAGTCCTTCAAATATGCCATGATTGTTTGCCCCTCAGGGCTTTTGTGCTACCATCACTTTGCTTGGAGTGAGCTGCTTCCAGGAATTTGTTAGCCTTGATTTCTTCTGCCTTTTATGTCTCAGGTCAAAAGTCACTACCTCGGAGAGTGGCTGCCTGGCCTTTTCGCAGTCATTCTCTATCACTTATCTGTCTTATTTTTTCATGGTATTCATTACTCTCTAGACCTCTCCCATTGATTTATGTGTTCATCATCTGTTTCCCTTCCCCAGTTTCACTCCCCATCCTCAAACCACCAATGATCCACTCCACATTAGCTCCATGAGTCCAGCAACATTTATGTTGCGGTGGAGGGTACAGGAAGGATATGAGTGGCATAGAAATTGCTAAACCATTTGATGGTTAATCATTGTTTATTCCTAGGTAGATATCTTTGTGAGCTTTGGAAGTGATATTTAGCTAAAGATTTAAAATGTTAATGTGCAAATGAAAACAATTCTGTATATTTGATCATTGTTTATTTGTTTTGATGTACACAGATAATTTTACAATTTTTATGGAAAACAATCCATATACCTGAAGTGTTTTATAATATTTATGCAAATTTGACTTAAAGTAATATTTCATTTTACCTTACCAAACTGGTTAGATTAATATCTGCCTAATATTAGAAAAATATACCTAGTAATCATATCTTAAGAAACACAAATATAAATCAGGAATGTTCAATATTCTCTCAAGTATTGATATCTATTACTTTTAATGTAATAGAGCTCTTTGTTCTATTTAGAGTAACTAGTACTTATTCAATGTTACCTATATTTAAAATTCTATATGCTTTCCATGTATTAACTCATTTAATTCTCCCAGCAACCACATAATGATAATGCTATTATTATCCCCATTTTCTGAATGAGGAAACTATCCAGAGAAGTTAGCTAATTAATCCAATATCATGCAGATAGAGAGCAGCAGAGCTACAATTTAAACTCAGGAGGCTGGGTTCTAAAACCCCTCACTCTTTTACCAGTATAGTACACTGTCTCTCCAAGTCAGACTACTGTGCAAAATAATAATATAACTTGGGAAAAATCTGTCTTTTTGTGGGAGAGTGATTCTAACAGCAATAACTGTACTCCATCAACTTCCAGGGTTGAATACATTTATGCAATTGCAGATATGTATACATATCTATATCTATATTTTTCAAAATTCCTTGCTCACCTCAAAGCTGTAGGCTCCTTGATTCTTTCGGTATACACCTATTAGGTATGATTAGTGTGCCAGAGACATAAGAAAACAAAGAGTGCAGTCTTCACAGACTGGTGGGAGAAATAAACATACAGCAGAAATTTGGGTACAGTTTGATATGTGTTGTCACAAAAGGGCATGTAAATACAGACAAGGGGAGATTGTCACACGCCTACAAGGGCGATGTGATATTTGAGCTGAACAGAATGTATAGAGTTTTGAGTGTCATTGGAGAAGGATGTTTCACACTGTGAGGAAGCTAATGAGCTAATGAGCTGGAGGCATATAAAGAAAAGGGTATGGAAAGAACAAATAATAAAAAGAGGGAGGGATAAGAGTAAAGGGAAAGAATGAGATGGGCAGAGGGTCAGGGCTGCAGGTTTTATGGATCATTCATTTGTAGGGATGCTGAGTGATGTGATACTCAGATGTAGAGACAAACCTAGTATTATTATTTCTTAATATTTGAGCTATTCCATCAAAATGATAACCTTCCTTGAGAGAGGATAGTTTTTTGTTTTGTTTTGTTTTGTTTTAATCAGACCACGAGTTTGCTAGAACTTTTTTAGAAAAACTATCCTCATCTCAAGGAAGTACAGAAATAAATCTTCTTAGTCCTTTGCTCACAAAGAAAATGGTGATATAAGAGACAACTATATACATATACAAAGTATATGCTGTCCTTTCTTCCTAGGCTGTCTTTGCAAAATGAGCAAACCTCAGGACTTTGAAGATTAGTCTTTTTAAATTGATTTTAAAACCATGTAAGAATTAGAAATATTGCAATATTAGATCCATAGTCTTTGTGTTTTTTTCCTTTTTTTGTTTTTTTCTTCTTTTTCTCTCTCCTCCCTCTTTCCCCTCTCTCCCCTCCCCCCTCTCCTCCTTCTCTCCCCCTTCCATTTTACCTTCTTCTCCTTCTGTCTTCTTTAATTAACAGGTTCAGCTAATTACTTCTAGAATCATTATATTATTAGTCCACAAGAAACATGTTGTAATTTTATACCATCCATTGACATTCGATGTCATTTATAATGACAAAAATAATAGACTCCAATTAACAACCAATGACTTAGACTTTAAAATGAACTTATGTTTAGAAGAACACACAGGCTTTGTATACTTCATCTAGTATTTTTAATGAAATCTTTTCTGTGTTAAAGAAAAACAGAAATCTGTTCTTAAGACTGTCACTACCCAAGAAAAATAACTTTAACTTATAATTTTAATGATGAAAAGGAGGGCTGTAATTCTTTGCACATTTGACTGTTAAACAGATGGTTATAAAAGAGGAATAAATTTAATACCGTGTATGTGTGTGTGTGTGTGTGTGTGTGTGTATATATATATATATATATATATATATATATATCTTAACTTCTAATTAGACTTATTAACCTCATTGCATCTTATCTGGAGTCACTGGAGGGAAAATACTGAGCCATTAAGAAACAAAACCAAATTCAAGTACAACTAGCTCACTGGCTCCATTATGGCATTGACCAGTCTTTCAAGGTTCCTTCTTGGGGATCTGACAGCTTTGTGGTTTTGTTCTTAGAAGACTGGCAGAGGCTGCCTATTTGTGATTGCTGGAGAACCCCTGAGAACAGAGGGAGGCTAGTGAGAATAATTTCCTTCAGGGGTCATCTTACCAGTTTACTGGAGAACTTTGCTTTTCAGGTTCATATCTAGCACTTTTGCTAAGCAATATGTTATATTCAATTTTTTCTGCATTTAACAAAATTCATTAGGATAGTACCAGTTTAATATTTCAGGAGAAAATAAAGATCAGATCAACATCTGTAGTAAAGGAGAAATTATAGGAGCAGACATAAAAAATGCCCCTATCTCCACCTGCCACTGTCTGAGTGCAAGTTACCTATTCTCTGCCTGGCGATGCCAGGAGTGAAAAAGAACTTGATAAAACATTAAAGGGAAACAAGCAGTTGCTCTTGCCTTTCAAAAGATGGTAATTAAAAGTGTCAACTGGAAATTCAAGTCCTCCCTATCTCAATTTCCTGCCGCCTCAGAATGGTACTAATTCTGAAAGCATGATTGTTACCTTATTAAAAAAATAAGTGCTGATGGATACAAGCACATTTGCAAGATGGGGAATATTGGGAGAGGAGCCAGTTTGGAAAAAGGACTATCAAGAACACATTTATTGATAAGTTGATTTTGAGATGTACTTTAGGCATCCAACACGTTATTTGTTTGCTATTTGGCTACATGAGTCAGCAGCTCAAGAGCTCTCTCTGTAAGATATATTGGCATCAAGATGGAATATAAAGTTATGGGACTGAACGATCTATCTGCAGAGCAGAAGAATAGATTCAATAGCAGGCAAAATTTATTTCTCATATTTAGGAATATTATCCAGACTGCTATGTCTTATTAGTAATTGCAAGGAAAATCTCATTTTCTCTGACAAAGAACAAGCCAGAATACACACACACAAAACCCACTCCCTTTAATGACTGTCATAATATTGAAATGTGGTGATGTTTTAGGGCCTCTTTTTTCTTCTAATAGAAATGTTCATTTCCTGAAGTGGCAATTTTGAGAAGTTAAGGACATGGATGATTGAAATGAGCTTTCCATTTTTGCTCACATACTAAAGTTTTTGCCTCATTGGATAACTTTAATTTTCCCCCTATTTCTTCACCAAGATTTTGAGTAGGTCTGAAGAGAAAGTGCTCTGACATATTTAAGACATCCTGAGACAGAATCTGCACCCATGATCATATCTCTTTAGTGTCTACAAGGTCTCATAGAATGTTTTTCCTAGCTCATCTTTCTTGCTCCCTTGCCATTTTGGAAGATAAAGAACCAGCTCATAAATACTTAACGGACAAGATAAGCTAATAAATACAGCTCTAAATACCATCCCCTTACAATAGTCCAAGAATTATCAATCCTGGAATAACTCCTTATACCAACCAAGAAGAGCTCTCTATAAAGCCAAACTGTTTAAGTCAAAATTCAAAACAAAATCTACATTTCAAATGAGATATTAACAACTCTTCTGGCATTTTAGTGATACATTTGCTACTCATCTCAATAACCTTTTAATTTCATACTAATGCATAAGATTGTCTTTACTAATGAGTAAGGATTTGCCCAAGGAAATTGGTGATATCTTAATTTATAAATTTTTGAATGGCCATTGAATTAATCTAAATTAGAAATTTAGATTTCAAATAAGTCTTAGTGGTTGAGATTTTTTAAGCCACTAACCCTGATGCTATGCCAGCCTATATAAAATGAATTATCTAACAACCTCTTCATCCTCAATATGCCTTATTCATAGACATCATACTGATTAAGGGAAAACATTAAATTATTTATTTATTTATTTAATATTTTATTTTTTAAGGGTATCCCAGAATAGGAGGGGGTAATTTTTTGATAAGTGAATTTTGAAAGTAATAATAAATATATAAATATTTTTCAATTATATATTTGGGTCAAATCAAAACACTGTTTTGGTTAGGATATTGACAGAGAAATAATATTGAGGTTATAGAAAAAGAATTGGTCCATTCCAAGCCATTATATTATATAAAATATTATTATATTTTGTAACATATTTTTTGTAAAAATTTCCTTTATTTTTATAGACTTATTAATTTAAAAAATTTAGTAAAAGACTTATTACTTTTATTTATTGAAAGCAAAATTTTCATAAAATATGCAAAGACTCCAGTCTTGACAAACAGGCTTAATTGTGAAAAATAAATGCACCACAGTCCCTTCAGAAGAGCTGGAGTCCCAGATATGTTCAAATGCAAGTTGATCCGAAGCTTGCCTCTAGTCTATATAAAGACCAGATTTATACATATAATATATATCTTCCAAACTTAAAGTCAGAAGGTCTATAACAAGATAGACAAAAAAATGATTTTATTCAATAAATATGGGAAAACTTAACAATTAAGTATTTTACATATCTTGTATCTGTGATGGCATGTGAAATTAACTGAGTTAGGGCACAGAGTGGCTTAACCACCTCCATTTGTTTACAGTATGGAAGTTTAAAGATTACATTAATAGTGAAAGGTACGTTACTAAAGAATGTTTATCTGTAGAATAATCTCCCCCAAATATCTCCTTTCATAACAAGAAAAGCTGCTAGAGGTGATAACATGGTAGAAAAAGTATAGTACAAACATAAAAGTCAAAGGGACTTTTATCATCCAACTCCAGATACGTGATTAAATCTGTTTCTTCCTAATTCAAGGCTTTCTACACAATTTCTCTTCCTAAATATGATTGTGTAAGTCTATCTTTCTTTACAATCCTTCTCCCTCACTTTCCTTCTTAATGCAGAGTTCCTAAATGAAGCAAAATATCAGGGTGTATGGAAAATAATACTTTTCAGCTTCATATTTTATAGTTAATTATGTTATGACTCATAGAAAAATTGATCCCAAGGTTCATAATTTTTCTTTTTCTAATTTCTTCTATTTGAAATCTGCCTTTCCACCATTTCCTCATTAACGTAAACCAACAGTGGTCCTTGTTTGAAAGTACTTCATCAGAATTAGCCTCAAGTGAGTGAGCTGATGGAAGAAATGGTAATAAATTAACATGTGTCAACAGAGGGCTGTTGAGCAAAAAATTCAGTTACCTCCAGCACAGACTACAGGATAATTTATTAAAGTGTCAGAAGCAAACCTTTAAGGTAAAAAATAGCTGATACAAAATTCTCGGATTACCCAAAATGAAACTTTAATGTAAGTAAACGGAAAAGAACAGAATTGTGACTGTGCTGTTCACCATTCAAAATTATTTGGAAAATGGTTGATTTGAAAATATGAAATACTCTAACTGACCACATAGTGAATAAAATTAATTCCAAGGATTGTTTACACACAGTAGAGTTCCAAAATGAGTGTTAATTATCACTTGCAAGTGATTTGAATCATAAAAGTTATTTTTAAAAAACTGAAATGAAATCAGCTAGACAATGGAAAACAAAGAGAAAGTCATGAAAACAAATAACTTATCTTTTGTATCTCAATTTCACCGGTTCTTTGCAGTTTTTATAACCTAAGTTTTAAAAAGCATTCTTAATCTAAGCAAAGTTAAATAAAGCCCTTTATCTACACTTATAAGGACATTCTGATTAAAAAGTCAGATTAAGTCTTCTCTGTGAGCAGCTGATAAGTTGATATGAAATCCCTATTAACACATTACAGAGAGATTCAATTTGTATGTGCTACACAGTTGTTTTAAGAAGCTAAATATTACCTGTATAATTCTATCCAGGATGAATAGCCTACTTAACAAGCTTTATTCTCACAAATTAGCAATGAAGTGGTCCAGGGATGCATTATGTAGGACTTTTATAGAGTGGTATATCAATTAGTTTAAGGCTATGCATGTACACAGATTGATCTGCAAGAGGGAAAAAAAAGAAAGAATTTCCACCGTGCCACTATATTTTGGGTAGGGCAGATGAAGAAAGAAACTAACTTTAAACAAATTATTATAGATTTTTTGTTCATTTGTTCATTTGTTTTCCATTTTTAGCTTGGTTTAATGGTGTGGGTAAAGTACCTTTAAGAGGATGTGGAAATTTTAAACTCTACAACCCACTACCAAAGAGTGAAAATGTTCCTTTTTTGAGTCTGTTCCAGTCTTTAATTAACTGTTAATTATATGGATGGGTAAACATAACAAAGTCTCAAAATTGTTTGATTATCTGAAAATTTCTATAATACATGTGTGGCCTATAATAATAATTTCTATAATACATGTGTGGCCTATATAATACATGTGTGGCCTATAGTAATTAGTGGAGGGGATATTAGATATAATACCTATCGGTCTACTTGGAATTGTATATATTTAATAGTATTGCTATTGATGTTTTATATCTTGTTCTTTATTAAAAACAATTAAACAAAAAACAATTAAAAACAATCTCTAGAACTTAGTAAAATGATACATATTCTTTTTGTCCAATATGTTAGAATTACGGAAATAGTTATTCTAAAAATTTCTTTTAACATTAAGCTATTTCTAGCATCTATGTAACAAAGCAGTTGGATGAATATTGTCAAAAGTAAGTTTCAGATACACATACATGAGAAATACATGATATACATTACAGTAAAGACTTACACTTGAATGAGAAATAGGAAATTGAAGAAACTACTGTTATTCAGGTATCATTTATATGGAAAAGTATAACGGTTTTTGTGACTTAGAATATCTTTCTCAAATGTTTTCTCTCATATTTCTAATTATACATTAACCAAAGGGCAAATATTTTCATATTTAAATCACTAATATTATGAAAGATATGTGACATTAGGACTAACATTTTTTTAAAAACATGAATATAGGAATTATAATGCCAATCTTAAAGGAACCCTAAACTAAGCTTTGCAGAATCTTATTTCATTCCATCAGCTTCTGCCTTTAGCATCTGTAACTTAAGTGAAAATTCCTATAGGTGTCAATAATCTAGAGATTTCCAGATACTGGAGAATTAAGATGGGAGACCAAAGTTTAGATCACAAGTGTTTCAAACTTAAAGATAGTGCATATGTTGCTTTTTATTTATTTCTTTTTTGTTTTTCTTTACAATAAATCAATCCAGACTTCAGATTTCTGGTCTGGCATGTAAAAAGTTTGGAAGTCACCACTCCATCCTAACAACAAATAAAAAGCTAAACAAACTGGAAAATCAACAACTGTTCTTAGGTCAGAGAAGTGAGGTCACAGAGCAAACTGCTGCCTCCAAAATTGGAAACAGAGAGAGGTGAATAGAGAGAATCACAACTTTCTGTAGCAGAAACTTCCTTGCAAACCAGTGGCCAGGTAGAAGAAACTGAACTGTAATTGATATGTTGTTGGAGGCTCAGTGGAGATAGCCTGAGAGTCCAACAGGGGGACCCAGTCTTAGGGGACCCCCCACACTTTTGTGAGTTTTACATTCAGAAGCTCAACCAGGAAATTTCCAGTTTTAAAATAAGCCACAGGGATGTAATATATAGCATAAAGGATATGGTCAATAATACTGTAATAACTTTGTAAGGGGCAAATGGTTACTATACTCATCATGGTGATCATTTCATAATGTATGCAAATATCAAATCGCTACATAGTACAGCTAAAACTAACATAATATTGTACATAAACTACATTTCAATAATAATTTTATTTTTCTTTACGAGTGAATACCTGAGAAAATTCCTCCTGTGCTTCTGGCAGGGGGAAGGAAAAAGGAACCATTGTGAAGTACCCCAGAGCACTCTGTTTTTCTTAACAAAGGCTTCCCTCAGGAGAAACTTTTCGACCAAAGCCTAGCCTACAGGGATTTTATAAGAACCTAATTGACTTGGGAGAAGAAAAATACCCAACTCCAGGCCAGTCTAGACATCCTGTCCCATCTGAGTGAAGACGGTGACTAAGAAGCACTTGAGAAATTCACAGTCCAAGACATAGGTGCAGCACAAGACTGAGACCTTATCATAGGACTAGAGACTGCTTCACCTCTTCCCACACCTCACAACCACATCAATTAAAGTCTGTTTACCACAGATCCTTCTATCCAGTACATCATGTCAGGCTATCAAGAAAAGTATTAAAGGCACAGTAAGAGACAAAAAACACATTTTGAAGAGACAAAGCAAGCATCAGAACTAAACTCAGATACAGTAGGGATGTTGGAATTAACAGACCAAAGTTTTTAACACCATTATGATTAATAATGTGATAATGTTAATTAATAATTTTTGTAATGTTTATAAATATCGAATCCCTATGTTTTACACCTGAAAATAACATAATGTTGTAAGTCAATTATATTTCAATAAATAGGAAAAAAAAAAAAAAGAAAATGGAGTAAAATATTTAAAGTGTTGAGAGGAAAACATCCACCAACCTAGAATTCTGTGTCCTGTGAAATAATCCTTTAAAGTGAAGGAGAAATAAGGACTCTCTCAGACAAAAATTGAGGGAATTTGTTGGCAGTAGACTTGCCTGCAAGAAATGTTAAAGGCATTTCATTAGAGAAAAGGAAAAGTATATAGGACAGAAACTCAGATCTACTCAGAATAAAAGGCAAAAATATGAACAAAGAATAAGGGCAACAAAGGAAAAACAGTAACAAATATTGTAGATATTAACCAACTATATCACTAATCAATATGAATTTGACATGAGCCTAAATATACCAAATAAAAGACAAATTGTCAGAGTGGATCAACAAACAAGACCCAACCATATGTTCTCTACAGGAAATCAACTTTAAATATAAAAACATATATACATGTAAAATAAATGGATGGAGACATATATAATACTAGCACTAATAAAAAAAAAGTAGGAGTCGCTATATTAGTTTCAAACAGAACAGACTTCAAGGTAAGAAGTTATCAGGAATAAAAAGGGGAATTACATAATGATAAAGGGGTCAATTCTCCAAGAAGACATAACAATTCTCAATGTGTATATGCCTAATAACAGAGCATCAAACTATGGAAGGCAAAAACTGATAGAACTGCAAGCAAAAATAGATGAATCCAATATCATAGTTGGAGACTTCAATACTCATTTCTCAGAAATAGACAAATCCAGCAGGCAGAAACTCAGGACGTGATTGAATTCAACACCATCAATCAACAGGATATAATGGACATCTATGTACTATTTCATCCAAAAACAGCAGAATACACATTCTTTCCAAGTTCACATGGAACATTCACCAAGAAAGATCACTTTCTGGGCCTTAAAAGATACCTTAACAAATGGAAAAGAATATAAATCATACACAGTGGAATTAAACTAGCAAACAATAACAGAGAAATAGCTGGAAAATCCCCAGGTACATGGAGATTGAACAATACACTTTTAAATAACATATGAGTCAAAAAAGAAATCTTATGAGATATTAGAAAATATTTTAAACTAAATGAAAATGAAAATACAATTTATCGAAATTTGTGGGATGTAGCGAACACAGTACTTAAAGGTAAATTTATAGCATTGAATGAATATATTATAAAAGAATAAAGTTCTATAATCAATCATCTAAGCCTCCACCTTAGAAAACTAGAAAAAGAAGAGCAATTCAAATCCAAAGTAGTCAGAAGAAGAGAAATAATGAAAATTATAGTAGAAAGGACATTAAAACGATAATCAAATAATACTATGAACAACTCTATTCCAACAAATTTGATAACCTAGGTGAAATGGATCAATTTCTTGAAAGTACAATTTGCCAAAACTCACATAAGAAGTAACAGACAGTTGGAGAAGACAAACCACAGACATGGAGAAGGTATCTGCAAAAGACACATCTGATAAAGAACTACTGTCCAAAATACACACAAAAGAGTCTTAAAACTCAACAGGAAGAAAAAAACCCACACAATTAAAAAGTGAGCCAAAGACCTTAACAGAAACCTCTCCAAGACAGATATACAGATGGCAAATAAGTATATGAAAAGATGTTCCACATCATAAGATATCAGTGAAGTACAAATTAAAACAACAGTAAGATAACACAGTACACTTCTTAGAATGGCCAAAATCCACAACACTGATAACACCAATTTTTGGCAAAGATATAGAGCGATAGAAGCTCTCAGTCATTGCTGGTGGGAATGCAAACTGGAACAACCACTTTGGAAGACAGCTTGGCAGTTTCTTACAAAACTAACACACTTTTACCATATTATCCAGCAATTTCACTCCTTAGTAATTCTCCAAAAGAGTTGAAAACTATGTCCGCACAAAATCTGCATACAGATGTTTATAGCAGCTTTATTCACAATTGCCAAAACTTGAAAACAACCAAGATATTTGTCAGTTAGGTGAATGGATAAATAAACTGTAGTACTTCCAGACAAGGGAATACATTTAGAGATAAAAAGGAATGACCAAACCATGAAAAGACATGGAAGAATCCTAAATCCATATTACTACATGAAAGAAATCAATATGAAAAGGGTACATACTGTATAATCCCAACTATATAACCTTCTGGGAAAGGAAAAACTATGAAGGAGATAGTAAAAAGATCAGTGGTTGCTAGGGGTTAGAAAGGAGAGAGAGATGAAGAGTTGGAGCACAGAGGATTTTTAGGGCAGCGAAACTATTCTGTATGACACTATAATGGTGGATATATGTCATACATTTGTCCAAAGCAATAGAACACACAACATTAAGAGTGAACTCTAATGTAAACTGTAGGCTTTGGGTGACAAAGATGTGTTGATGTAGATTCATCAATTGTAATAAATGTACCAATCTGGTGGTGAATGTTGATAAAGGGAGAAGTTATGTATGTATGGGAGCAAGAGGTTTACGGGAAATCTCTGTACTTTAAGCTCAATTATGCTGTGAACCTAAAACAGCTCTAAAAAATAATAACATCTGGGCTTCCCTGGTGACGCAGTGGTTGAGAGTCCGCCTGCCGATGCAGGGGACACGGGTTCGTGCCCCGGTCCGGGAAGATCCCACATGCCGCGGAGTGGCTGGGCCCGTGAGCCATGGCCGCTGAGCCTGCGCGTCCGGAGCCTGTGCTCCACAATGGGAGAGGCCACAACAGTGAGAGGCCCGCGTACCACAAATAATAATAATAATAATAATAATAATAATAATAATAATAATAATAATAATAATAATAATAATATCTATTTAAATACATGCATATACGATATATATTGATACATACATACATAAATCCTTGAGTTAGACATGGTTGACTCTGACAAACATTTTGACAACAAACCATAATTTTCTTAAAAACATGAAAACAAACATAAAAAGGTAGTAATCCTAAAAACATGTAAAATAACTGTTTGCTTGTATTTTCTTGCAAATAATTTGCATGCAATCTGAATAATTCATATATAGTCCAGGTGAATATCCAGATGCATATTTTTTTGTCCAAAGCAAATAATTTAGAAATGGGCAATGATACTTTCACCCTCACTTAAAAAGCCATCATGATTGAAAACCATACTAGTCAATGTCTTCATTCTCGGTTTCAACTAAAAGAAATACAGGTGAATGATCTCAAAGACTGAGTCAGGACCATACCACAGAGACAGACTTTCATAGTTGTCACTGGTTATATGGTATTAAAGCTTCTATGTTCTTGATAATTTTATACCATAATTCCATGAATATAAGGAGAGTTTTAACATTGTTTAATTATTCTTTTATAACAGAATCACATTTATTTATTGCTTTGTTAGATTAAATACAAGATTCTGAATTCTTAATACAAATTTGTTAGGTAGATTTAACACTTTTGAAAATGAGGAAGCAGATATAGACACAATCTTAACACTCACAATCCCTTTTTAGGCCTTCTCATCTCTCCAGCATACCTATTTCTATCTCAAAATGTCACCGAAAGTGGGGTCTGGCTGCTCGCTGCTCAAAAGCCAATAGAGAGGCAAGGTTGGTGGAAAGGAAAGTTTGCTTTATTTTGGATGCCAGCAACCAGGGGAGAGGGCAGACTCCTGTTCAAAGGCCGACTCCCCGCCACTGACAATCAGTGGGCAAGAGCATTTATAGGCAGAAGGAGGGGGCTACATGTCATCTCTGACAATCATCTTGAAATTAGTCATGCAATGGTCTGATCAGCACCATCTTGATTGTTTTAAGTACAGTTAGTCTTTAGTTCCAGGGTTGGTTTTTTCCCATTTCTTTGAGGCCAGCTCTTAGAATTGTGGCAACTTATGTCATGGCTACAGTCTGGTCATCATGTAGTTAACATCTTCCACCTGGTGAGGGGCTCAGTATCTACAAGACAGCTCAAAGGATATCGCTTAGAATATTACCTATAGCCCTTGAGAAAAAACTAAAGGTCCTTGACTTTGCTTACTGACTAAACTATTATTTAGTCATGTTGGACTGTTTTCCTTTGCTTCTGCATTTTCTTACTTCTCTGATTGAACTTATATACTGGCTAAAGTTTTTCTACAGATGAAAGGCAGGCAGAGGACATTGCGGGCAGGAGAGAAGGACCATAGTGTCCTGCTCCATTTCAGATACATGTACACACTCTCTAATAATTAACGAATTAGTTATGAGAGGCATAATATATGTGAAATGCATTTACTTGCATTATGATAAAAATTTAAGCAGTGTGGATATGAAACAGGGATTTCTTGGTGGTGAAATTTACTGGTTACTCAGGCATCATTCTTATACAAAAGAAGGATAGCACTTTACAGCTCTTTGAGAAGAAGAAAGTGGGACAACTCACACAACTGGATACCAAAGCTAATTATAAAAATGCATTATGTACCTTTCTGTATGTGTGTTATATTTCAAAGCACAGAATGTCAAAAAATATTAGGGTAGAAAAATATAAGTAGGCTAATAGTACTAAGTTAATTATTCACAATATATCCCAACTATAAATGATGTATATGGTATTCATTATCAACTCATAAATTCAATAAGTTAATATTAACTGAGCAATCATAAATATAAATATATGCTGGGAAATTTTCAAAAAAAGATAAACCTCAATTCTACCTTTAAGGAGCTTCTAATTTAATAGAGGAAAATGTTAGGTTACACCAGGTAAAATTGCCTGTACTCAAACATTTTTGGCCTAAAAATGGCAATTTCATATGGTTCACCTAGTATAACCAAAAAATCTCACACAGAATGTGTGGTATATGCAGTAAGAGAAGGATGGGGTGCTAAAATTATTCAGGAGGTGAACCTGAGGAAGGACTAGAATTTCCAAAAGTAAAATTGGAAAGGAGAACACATAGACAAGAGTACATACACTGATATGGGGAAATAAATGTTTGAGAAACAGCAGTGACATGCAGTTATATCAGAGTCAAGACCTCTGGTCTGGGACCTGTGATTTAATCCCAAGACCTGGTTGGGATTAAATCACAAAGGGTCTCAAACAGTACTGAAGCAGCTTCAACTTCAATTAACAGGTACTGAAAGCAGTGAACAGTTCTGAGAGAGAAAGACAAAGATATGCCTTATGGTGAATAATGTGGTGGTTGATGCTGAATGAATTATGATGGCAAAGATGGAAGCTCAGACCAAGGAGGAGATTCTTGCAATAAAGCTAAAGACATGGAAAAAGACTCTAAATTAAAATGATGGAAATGCAAATGGAAAGGAAAAACTTGTAGCAGGAGTAGTGCCAGGGTAAACTCAATAGTCAAATGACATAAAGATTCTAAACTGATAGAAATGGTGAAGAGAAACTGACTTGGAGATACAAACAAGGAGTTGAGAAGAACCTGAGAGGGCTACAGCTCAGATTGCAAATGTGGCATTAAATTTTTTCAGCTCTGAAGGTATTTTTGATTCCTTTACTTTTAGACAATAATCAGAGACAAGACCTTTTATAATATTAGGAGAGGATATTGCACAGCGAAAGAGAAGGAAACGATTGTATACAGAACTCAGAGGACTTTTCAAGAGGAGAGGAAGAACCAATAAAAGAGAACAAGCAAGTGTGAACTGAGTTTGTTTTCTTGGTAGAAGATGAGCACTGTAGAAACAGGAAAAGTCAACACTGTCCTCAAGTCCATCCTCTAGTAGGTCTGCGTCTTTATTCCCGTCCTGCCCCTAGGTTCTTCATGACCATCTTTTTGGTTTGTTTTTAGATTCCATATATATGTGTTAACATACGGTATTTGTTTTTGTCCTTCTGACTTACTTCACTCTGTATGACAGATTCTAGGTCCATCCACCTCACTACAAATAACTGAATTTCATTTCTTTTCATGGCTGAGTAATATTCCATTATATATATATATGTGCCACATCTTCTTTATCCATTCATCTGTCAATGGACAGGTAAGTTGCTTCCATGCCCTGGCTATTGTAAATAGAGCTGCAGTGAACATTGTGGTACATGACTCTTTTTGAATTATGGTTTTCTCAGGGTATGTGCCCAGTAGTGGGATTGCTGTGTTGTATGGTAGTTCTATTTTTAGTTTTTTAAGGAACCTCCATACTGTTCTCCATAGTGGTTGTTTTAGTTTACATTCCCCCCAACAGTGCAGGAGGGTTCTCTTTTCTCCACGCCCTCTCCAGCATTTATTGTTTGTAGATTTTTGGATGATAGCCATTCTGACTCGTGTGAGGATGATATCTCATTGTACTTTTGATTTGCATTTCTCTAATGATTAATGATGTTGAGCATCCTTTCATGTGTTTGTTGGCCATCTGTATATATTGTTTGGATAAATGTCTATTTAGGTCTTCTGCCCATTTTTGGATTAGGTTGTTTGTTTTTCTGATATTGAGCTCCATGAGCTGCTTGTATATTTTGGAGATTAATCCTTTGTCAGTTGCTTCATTTGCAAATATATTCTCCCATTCTGAGGGTTGTCTTTTCGTCTTGTTTATGGTTTCCTTTGCTATGCAAAACCTTTTAAGTTTCATTAGGTCCCATTACTTTATTTTTGTTTTTCTTTCCATTTCTCTAGGAGGGGGTCAAAAAGGATCTTGCTGTGATTTATGTTATAGAGCGATCTGCCTATGTTTTCCTCTAAGAGTTTGATAGTTTCTGGCCTTACATTTAGGTCTTCAATCCATTTTGAGTTTATTTTTGTGTATGGTATTAGGGAGTGTTCTAATTTCATTCTTTTACATGTAGTTGTCCAGTTTTCCCAACACCGTTTATTGAAGAGGCTGTCTTTTCTCCATTGTATATTCTGGTCTCCTTTTTCAAAAATAAGGTGACCATATGTTCATGGGTTTATCTCTGGGCTTTCTATACTGTTCCATTGATCTATATTTCTGTTTTTGTGCCAATACCATACTGCCTTGATTACTGTAGCTTTGTAGTATAGTCTGAAGTCAGGGAGTCTGATTCCTCCAGCTCCGTTTTCCTTTCTCAAGATTGCTTTGGCTATTCAGGGTCTTTTGTGTTTCCATAAAAGTTGTGAAATATTTTGTATTACTTCTGTGAAAAATGCCAGTAGTAGTTTGATAGGGATTGCTCTGAATCTGTAGATTGCTTTGGGTAGTATAGTCATTTTCACAATGTTGATTCTTCCAATCCAAGAACATGGTATATCTCTCCATCTGTTTGTATCATTTTTAATTTCTTTCATCAGTGTCTTATAGTTCTCTGCATACAGATCTTTAGTCTCCTTAGGTAGGGTTATTCCTAAGTATTTTATTCTTTTTCTTGCAATGGTAAATGGGAGTGTTTCCTAATTTTCACTTTCAGATTTTTCTTCATTAGTGTTTAGGAATGCAAGAGATTTCTGTGCATTAATTGTGTATCCTGTTACTTTACCAAATCCATTGATTAGCTCTAATAGTTTTCTGGTAACATCTTTAGGATGCTCTATGTATAGTATCATGTCATCTGCAAACAGTGACAGCTTTACTTCTTTTCAGATTTCAATTCCTTTCATTTCTTTTTCATCTCTGATTGCTGTGGCTAAAACTTCCAAAACTATGTTGAATAACAGTGGTGAAATTGGGCAACCTTGTCTTGTTCCTGATCTTAGTGGAAATGGTTTCATTTTTTCACCATTGAGGATGATGTTGGCTGTGGGCTTGTCATATATGGCCTTTCCTATGTTGAGGTAAGTTCCCTCTATGCCTACTTTCTGGAGGGTTTTTATCATAAATGGGTTTTCAATTTTATCGAAAGCTTTTTCTGCATCTATTGAGATGATCATATGGTTTTTATTCTTCAATTTGTTAATATGGTGTATCACATTGATTGATTTGTGTATATTGAATAATCCTTCCATTCCTGGAATAAACCCCACTTGATCATGGTGTATGACCCTTTTAATGTGCTGTTGGATTGTTTGCTAGTATTTTGTTGAGGATTTTTGCATCAATGTTCATCAGTGATATTGGCCTGTAGTTTTCTTTCTTTGTGGCATATTAGTCTGGTTTTGGTGTCAAGGTGATGGTGGACTTGTAGAATGAGTTTGGGAGTGTTCCTCCCTCTGCTATATTTTGGAAGAGTTTGAGAAGGATAGGTGTTAGCTCTTCTCTAAATGTTTGATAGAATTCTCCTGTGAAGCCATCTGGTCCTGGGCTTTTGTTTGTTGGAAGTTTTTTAATCACAGTCTCAATTTCATTGATTGTAATTGGTCATTTATATTTTCTATTTCTTCCTGGTTCGGTCTCGGCAGGTTGTGTTTTCTAAGAATGTCTCCATTTCTTCCAGGTTGTCCATTTTATTGGCATAGAGTTGCTTGTAGTAATTTCTCATGATCCTTTGTATTTCTGCAATGTCAGTTGTTACTTCTCCTTTTTCATTTCTAATTCTATTAATTTGAGTCTTCTCCCTTTTTTTCTTGATGAGTCTGGCTAATGGTTTATCAATTTTGTTTATCTTCTCAATGAACCAGCTTTTAGTTTTATTGATCTTTGCTATCGTTTCCTTCATTTCTTTTTCATTTATTTCTGATCTGATCTTTATGATTTCTTTCCTTCTGCTAACTTTGGGGTTTTTTTGTTCTTCTTTCTCTATTTGCTTTAGGTGGAAGGTTAGGTTGTTTATTTGAGATGTATTTTGTCTCTTAAGGTAGCACTGTATTGCTATAAACTTCCCTCTTAGAACTGCTTTTGCTGCATCCCATGGACTTTGGGTTGTCGTGGTTTCATTGTCATTTGTTTCTAGGTATTTTTTGATTTCCTCTTTGATTTCTTCAGTGATCTCTTGGTTATTAAGTAGTGTATTGTTTAGCCTCCATGTGTTTGTATTTCTTAAGGATTTTTTCCTGTAATTGATATCTAGTCTTATAGCATTGTGGTCAGAAAAGATACTTGATACAATTTCAATTTTCTTAAATTTACCAAGGCTTGACTTGTGACCCAGGATGTGGTCTATCCTGGAGAATGTTCCATGAGCACTTGAGAAGAAAGTGTATTCTGTTGTTTTGTGATGGAATGTCTTATAAATATCAATTAAGTCCATCTTCTTTAATGTATCATTTAAAGTTTCTGTTTCCTTATTTATTTTCATTTTGGATGATCTGTCCATTGGTGAAAGTGGGGTGTTAAAGTCCCCTACTCTGATTGTGTTACTGTCGATTTCCCCTTTTATGGCTGTTAGTATTTGCCTTATGTATTGAGGTGCTCCTATTTTGGGTGCATAGATATTTACAATTGTTACATCATCTTCTTGGATTGATCCCTTGATCATTATGTAGTGTCCTTCTTTGTCGCTTGTAATAGTCTTTTCTTTAAAGTCTATTTTGTCTGATATGAGAATTGCTACTCCAGCTTTCTTTTGATTTCCATTTGCATGGAATATCTTTTTCCATCCCCTCACTTTCAGTCTGTATGTGTCCCTAGGTCTGAAGTGGGTCTCTTGTAGACAGCATATTTATGGGTCTTGTTATTGTATCCATTCAGCCAGTCTTTGTCTTTTGATTGCAGCATTTAATCCATTTACATTTAAGGTAATTATCGATATGCATGTTCCTATTACCATTTTCTTAATTGTTTTGGGTTTGTTACTGTAGGTCTTTTCCTTTACTTGTGTTTCCTGCCTAGAGAAGTTCCTTTAGCATTTGTTGTAAAGCTGGTTTGTTGGTGCTGAATTCTTTTAGCTTTTGCTTGTCTGTAAAGGTTTTAATTTCTCAGTCAAATCTGAATGAGATCCCTGCTGGGTAGAGTAATCTTGTTTGTAGGTTTTTCCCTTTCATCATTTTAAATATGTCCTGCCACTCCCTTTTTGCTTGCACAGTTTCTGCTGAAAGATCAGCTGTTAACCTTATGAGGATTCCCTTGTATGTTATTTGTTGCCTTTCCCTTGCTGTTTTTAACATTTTTTTCTTTGTATTTAATTTTTGATAGTTTGATTAATATGTGCCTTGGCATGTTTCTCCTTGGATTTATCCTCTATGGGACTCTCTGCAGTTCCCGGACTTGATTAACTATTTCCTTTCCCATATTAGGGAAGTTTTCAGCTATAATCTCCAGATATTTTCTCAGTCCCTTTCTTTTTCTCTTCTTCTTCTGGGACCCCTATAACTCGAATGTTGGTGCGTTTAATGTTGTCCCAGAGGTCTCTGAGACTGTCCTCAATTCTTTTCTTTCTTTTTTCTTTACTCTGCTCTGCAGTAGTTATTTCTACTTTTTTTATCTTCCAGGTCACTTATCCGTTCTTCTGCCTCTGTTATTCTGCTATTGATTCCTTCTAGAGAATTTTTTATTTCGTTTATTGTGTGGTTCATCATTGTTTGTTTGCTCTTTAGTTCTTCTAGGTCCTTGTTAAACATTTCTTGTATTTTCTCCATTCTATTTCCAAGAGTTTGGATCATCTTTACTATCATTATTCTGAATTCTTTTTCAGGTAAACTGCCTATTTCCTCTTCATTTGTTTGGTCTGGTGGGTTTTTACCTTGCTCCTTCATCTGCTTTTTTTTTAGTTTTCTCCATTCTATTTCTAAGATTTTAGATCATCTTTACTGTTATTATTGTGAATTCTTTTTCAGGTAGACTGCCTATTTCCTCTTCATCTGTTTGGTCTGGTGGGTTTTTACCTTGCTCCTTCATCTGCTTTGTGTTTCTCTGTCTTCTCATTTTGCTTAACTTACTGTGTTTGGGGTCTCCTTTTCGCAGGCTGCACGTTCGTAGTTCCGGTTGTTTTTGGTGTCTGCCCCCAGTGGCTAATGTTGGTTCAGTAGGTTGTGTAGGCTTCCTGGTGGAGGGGACTGATGCCTGTGTTCTGGTGGATGAAGCTGGATCTTGTCTTTCTGGTGGGCAAGTGTGCATCTGGTGGGTATTTTTTGTGGTGTCTGTGACCTTATTATGATTTTAGGCAACCTCTCTGCTAATGGGTGGTGTTGTGTTCCTGTCTTGCTAGTTGTTTGGCACAGGGTGTCCAGCAGTGTAGCTTGCTGGTTGTTGATTGGAGCTGGGTCTTGGCGTAGCGATGGAGATCTCTGGGAGATTTTTGCCATTTGATGTTACATGGAGCTGGGAGGTCTCTGGTGGACCAATGTCGTGAACTCAGCTCTCCCACCTCAGAGGCACAGTCCTGATGCCCAGCTGGAGCACCAAGACACTGTCATCCACACAGTTCAGAATAAAAGGTAGAAAAAAAGAAAAGGAAGGAAGGAAAGAAAGAAAGAGAGAGAGAGAGAGAAAGAAAGAAAATAATAAAGTTATTAAAATAAATAAAAAATAATTATTAAAAAATTAGTAAAAATTTTTAAAGGTAATTTAAAAAAAAGAAAGAAGAGAGCAACCAAATCAAAAAACAAATCCACCACTGGTAACAAACACTAAAATCTATACAAAAAACCAAAAAGGACAGACGGAATCCTAGTACAAATGGTAAAAGGAAAGCTATACAGAGAAAATCACACACAGAAGCATACATGTTCACACTCACAGAAAAAGAAAAAGGAACGAAATATATATATCGTTGCTCCCAAAGTCTACTACCTCAATTTGGGATGATTCATTTTCTATTCAGGTATTCCACAGATGCAGGGTACATCAAGTTGATTGTGGAGATTTAATCCGCTGCTCCTGAGGCTTCTGGGAGAGATTTCCCTTTCTCTTCTCTGTTCGCACAGCTCCCGGGGCTCAACTTTGGATTTGGCCCCGCCTTTGCGTGTAGGTCGCTGGAGGGCGTCTGTTCTTTGCTCAGACAGGACGGGTTAAAGTAGCCGCTGATTCGGGGGCTCTGGCTCACTCAGGCCAGGGGGAGGGAGGGGCATGGCGTGCGGGGCGAGCCTGCGGCGGCAGAGGCCAGCGTGACGTTGCACCAGCGTGAGGCGCGCCGTGCGTTCTCCCGGGGAAGTTGTCCCTGCATCACGGGACCCTGGCAGTGGCGGGCTGCACAGGCTCCCGGGAGGGGAGGTGTGGATAGTGACCTGTGCTCGCACACAGGCTTCTTGGTGGCGGTAGCAGCAGCCTTAGCGTCTCATGCCCTTTTCTGGCGTCCGCGATGATAGCCGCGGCTCCCGCCCGTCTCTGGAGCTCGTTTAGGCGACGCTCTTAATGCCTTCTCCTTGCGCACCAGGAAACAAAGAGGGAAGAAAAAGTCTCTTGCCTCTTCGGCAGCTCCAGCTCTTTTCCCAGACTCCCTCCCGGCTAGCCGTGGTGCACTAAGCCCCTGCAGGCTGTGTTCATGCCGCCAACCCCAGTCCTCTCCCTGCGCCCCGCCCGAAGCCCGAGCCTCACCTCTCAGCCCCGCCCGCCCCGGCGGTGAGCAGACAAGCCTCTCCAGCTGGTGATTGCTTGTCGGCCCTGATCCTGTGTGCGGGAATCTCCCCGCTTTGCCCTCCGCACCCCTGTGGCTGCGCTCTCCTACGCGGCTCCAAAGCTTCCCCCTCCGCCACCCGCAGTCTCCGCCCGCGAAGGGGCTTCCTAGTGTGTGGAATGCTTTCCTTCTTCACGGCTCCCTCCCACTGGTGCAGGTCCCGTCCCTATTCTTTTGTCTCCAGGTACGTGGGGAGTTTCTTGCCTTTTGGGAGGTCTGAGGTCTTCTGCCGGCGTTCAGTAGGTGTTCTGTAGGAGTTGTTCCACGTGTAGATGTATTTCTGATGTATTTGTGGAGAGGAAGGTGATCTCCGCGTCTTACTCTTCCACCATCTTGAAGCTCCTCTGAAGGCAATTTTAGAATAAAGAGACTAGATGATTGTAAGCAAAGTGATAATGGAAAGTAGGTAGAATAAATTTGCAAGAGTATGTCTTAGAATGGGAGAAGGGTTTGGGTAATTAATAGGAAAAATGCCCTGAGGACAGAGGAGAGTACCACGAAGAGTACACAGGATTAACTTTGGGTGACCAGCCTAGTCTACGCTATTCTGAGAAGCAAGAAGAGTGAAAAAGAGGATAACGTGTTTTGGAGATATTAGGAAATAAGTTGCAGGAGCCCTTAACTATCTCTTATATTGAGATAGGAATAACAACTGTTATTTCTGCTGGGGGAAAGTTTCTGCATTGTAGTCAACTTCCATAATTTTACTGAAAATATTGGTGGTGATGACTCTTGAGGAAAAGGCGTTTGGGGGCTTCTCTCAGGACATTTCCCATGAATGAGTCACTGTCTCGTTACTTGTAAGGTGATCCTATAGGCAAGGCTTTGTGCGTTAATGAAGTTTCATCAGAATGTCCCTGACTTACTGCTCTTATTTATTTAAAGGTGCTCTAACACTTTATTTATATTCCTACTTACAGTCTTCCCAATAAACTATATTAGATTTGTAAATATTCTTACCCCCCAAACTATAACTTGGAAAATGGTACAAATGTAGACTCTACAAAAAGAGATGCCAAGAGACTTTACAAAGAAAGTGGAACTTTCTGTTTTTAACTACTAAAAATTTGTATACTTGTTATACAATGATTAAAAGAACTGTCAGTGGGGCTTCCCTGGTGACGCGGTGGTTGAGAGTCTGCCTGCCGATGCAGGGGACATGGGTTCGTGCCCCGGACCGGGAAGATCCCACATGCCGCGGAGCGGCTGGGCCCGTGAGCCATGGCCGCTGAGCCTGCGCGTCCCGAGCCTGTGCTCCGCAACGGGAGAAGCCACAACAGTGAGAGGCCCACGTACTGCAAAAAAAAACAAAAAGAAAGAACTGTCTGTGGATAAAACAACAAATGATTTAGTGTTTAGCATTGGAGTTTCCAAAGAATAGCTTGAGAAAGGTGCCAAGATTTCTTAAGATCCATCTCTGTCGTTATTGTATTTTCATTGAACATTCAAAAACACAGTATTCACTGTGAACCAAGTACTTTTCTTCTCGCGATAATCTTATGATGTGGGTATCATTATCCCCAGTTTGCAGATGGAGTCACTGAGGTTCTAAGAAGCTAAATAAATTCCCCAAGGCCAATAGCTAGAAAAAGATGAAATCAGAAGTTACATACAGGTGCATTTGATATCAAGTTCTGTACTTTTTTCTCATGCAATCTACCTCCCTGGAAGGTGCAGCTGTTCCATTTAGGGACAGCACATAACATTTTTTAAAGAAGTTTATAATTGATGCTTGCTTTGACATTTTCTAAAGGTCTTTGTAAACCTCTAAGAGGATTATCAATTTTGCTGCACCTCTCTTGAGTTTAGTGCTTTGCTCCAAGTATGACTTAACTTCAAGCACATTATTACCTAAAGTGAAAACAGGTTTTATTATCCCTGCCAGCTATCACGTTCAGCTTAGTCTTATTATTCGACTTAGTGTGCTCTTCAAGGTCATCTTCAGTCTACTCCCTTCTTTGAATACTCCTTAATATTTGATAAGAAATAACCAGTTATATAATATGTATGTTTATCACCTGTCATAAGTAAATGGGACCAAAATCCATTTAGTGTAAAATGTACTAAAATGAGCCACTTAAAAGTATCTTGCACAGGCAATCCAAAAGAATATCCCCATTTTCCAAAGAAAGGACTACAAATTGAAATATTCACTTTGGTGGCAAAGGGGATAGGGATAGCTGTTCTTTTGCTCAAAAACATGTGCTTTTTTGAGATATAAAAATCTATGGTTTGAAAATGTAGATGTGCATATTTTATACCATAAAGGATGTTATTTAAGAAAGTATGATAATATCCAGCCTGCCTAAATATGTGGAAGGGGTAGCTCAGCAGAGAGGTGTGGATGAGAACTGGAGGTGGAAATGACATAAGAGAAAGAAAGAAAGAAAGGAAGGAAGGAAAAGGGAAAGGAAGGAAAGAAGGAGGGGAAGGGGGAGGGAAGGAAGGAAGGAAAAAAGAAAAGGAAAGAAATAAAGGAAAATAAATTTAAGGTAGAAATAAATTACTTGTTCTGATCCCCAAAGTACCAAAAATGTAGAATGAGAAAACAAATCAGAATGACTATGGGATGTAAGATCCAATACCTAAACTATCATGATCTCTACAGAAGAAATAGTGACCAATTGTCTTTCTTAGGGCCAAAGTCAAGGGCTACTCATTGATCAGGAAAGTAGTAACAAGGCCAAAAAATTAAACATGTTAAGGAGGAAATTTTTATCAAATGTAAAAAAAAAAAAAACTTGTAGATTAACAGGAAAATGATACATTGCACATAGAATACTGTTTAAGAGGGTTTGAGAATCATAAACTCCTTGTGTTTTAAGCCCAATCTGTGTTATTGTGTGTAGGTTATGTAATCTCTCTGTTTCAGCTTCTTCAGCGATTAAATAAGCATTATAGGGCAATTGCAAAGACTAGAATATAGGCACTACTTTGTGAGTACTCGTGATTAGACATTTTTAAACTTCAACCGTCCTCTGACTCAGTGACTAGGCAAATAAATGCTTTTAAGCTTGAGCCTTAATAACTGAGCAGCGTGAAACTGAACTGATTCTACTTCTCAGGTGTATTATTTCTCCCTGGAATTTTTGTCACTGGTAGTAGAGTGTAGTTACATTCTAAGACAGTGCTAGCTGCAATGAATAAGGGAGAGAGCAGCCGAATCAATATGAAAACTCCAATAGAAGGTTTGCTAGGACCCAGACAACCAATTATATGAGAAGAATCTGTTTCCCTTTTTATCATAATGAAGGCAATCAAAGAAACCTGAGATTACCTAGTGATAACAAGTGGGAAATCCCTGGGTAAAGTATGTGTCCTTTGCCTACCTGTAGTCCAAAAGGTGAAAAAGTTAAATTGCATAGGGAAAATAAACTCATTACTTTAGTAAATGAACTGAATGTGTTCCAGGTGAGCAAAGATATTATCTAACATTTCAGGCATTTTAAATGCCAAATTACCTTCAGCTAGATAGCTTGGGATTTCATAGAATAATTAGGGAACAGATCTACACATGGATGCCTGTTTGTTTTTGTGCCAACAGGCAGACAGGAGATGCTTATAAGTTTTAATCACAGAGCCTGTTCTGTGTAGCTGCAGCTGAATGTCAATTTAGCCTTAATCGAAAACTCGACACTAAACCTTATAGAGAGGTATGTGCAGGTGGACGTTTCCTTAAACACTTCTCACTTAAGCACTGACCTCTTCCTTGCTCAGGTTTGAAATGTTCTCCTGCATGATTCTCAAAACAATCCAGATTCCATTGTCACAATACTTGCTAATTTCTATTTATCTAGCTCTTTCTTGACGTTAAAAAATCACATTTAATTTGAAGTACATTAATATTTACAGCAATCAAAGAGTTTGCTGCTGCTTCTTAGAGTACACCAAGTTAGACCCAGATATTCTTAAAAGTCTTTATTCATAAATTACCTGGTTTCTCCTCTAGAAACTGATTTTGAATTCAGATTCTCTGAGAACCAAACTTTAGCCTGTTTAGGAATACTTGGTTTCACATTTGCCTCTTGTCGCTGCATCGTTGTTTTCTGAGTGTAGTTCACAATGGACTCATTGCTATTATGCACCTCTTAAAAAGCACCTACATAGGCCTATCTGACAGATAATATCACATACTCACTAAAATGCATAACTCTCTCTTATCTTTTCTGGTTTTCTAAGTCCTCCTGTGAGTTCCTTTGTTTGTGAGGTCTTAATAAGCCTAAGCCCTCTGTACTCACATAAAAATATTCAAAACTTCTGTTTGTTATTTGCCAACAAGCAGGCAGGAGATACAGAGATATGGAAGATCCAGAGCCATGTAAGCTGCTGGATTTCTCTTTCCATCTTTCATCACGTGTTTCTCATTCTCTCATTGAATGAAGCCTCAGATGGTATCTAAGAGTAAGAGAAATCAATTTTTCCCATCAAAAAATGATTAGTTCTGGGCTTCCCTGGTGGCGCAGTGGTTGAGAGTCCGCCTGCCGATGCAGGGGACACGAGTTTGTGCCCCGGTCCGGGAAGATCCCACATGCCGCAGAGCGGCTAGGCCTGTGAGCCCTGGCTGCGGAGCCTGCGCGTCCGGAGCCTGTGGTCCACAACGGGAGAGGCCACAGCAGTGAGAGGCCTGCGTACCGCAAAAAAAAAAAAAAAAATTAGTTCTACCAAAAAATACATGGTAATGAGCAAAACCATAAACTGTAAACAAAAATGTAAGAGGTTTATAATACTTTAAAAATTAGACAATACTCAATAGTGTACAACCCGCTCCCTTGTTTAGGTTCACAGCCTAATTGCTCATGTCACAGATATTTCTCTTCACCAAGAACTGGCAATGTGAAATCTTCATACAAGGTGGAAAATAACTTACAGGAAAACAGTAAACAGCTACAAGAAAGTGTTTTCTGCATCCATCCAGAGTTGCCCAGTGAATCCAAGGACTTGTCTCTATGTTCTAAAGAATTTGATGGACATTCAGTTCCTTGTTCAATTCCAAGAATGAAGTAGGGGTGCTGCATGGACCAATACTTCTCTACTACATAAGACAGTGAAACAAGCCCCCAATGTTATATGCCATCCAAGCCTTCACTTATCACCCCATAAATATCTTCCTCAGCGCTGGTTGATTCAATGATCTCTTTCATCTGGCCTCAGGCTTTCCTAAGCTACATCCCACTGTCTATCTACATAAATCCTCTACTCCTACTAAAATGGTGTGCTCATTAGTTTGCTGGGGACGCCATAACAAAATACCACAGACCATGTGGCTTAAACAGCAATTACTTTCTCACAGCTCTGGAAACGAAGTCCATGATCCTGAGGCCTCTCTCCTTGGCTCTCAGACGGCCACTTTCTTGCCGTGTCCTCACATGGTTTTTTCTCTGTGCTCATACATCCTTGGTATCACTTTCTTCTTTTTATAATGTCACCAGCTAGATTGGATTAGGGCCCATACTAAAGGCCACATTTTAGCGTAATCACTTCTTTAAAGTTTATATCTCCAAATAGTCACATTCTGACATATTGGGGGTTAGTGCTTCAATGACTAAAATTTTAAGGGAACATCATCAGCTCATAAAACATTCTCCAGTGTGCCTTACAGGTCCCATTTTCATACTTTCCTTCCTATCCAAAGTGAAATAATACCAAACACTTTCTTCTAGAGATAGTCAAAATATACTTATATTCAAAGTATAATTGAAGTTCCTTTTATTTTGTGAATTCTTCCTGGACTGTTCCAATACACTGAAGACCTCCTCTGTTTTCAAAGCAAATGCTATCTGTTGTGTTCATCCAACAGCCTTATAACATATTTGCATTGCTTGTTTTCATAATTTTTACCTTTCTTTCTCTGTTGACATTTTCACTGGAATATATATATATATATATATATATATATATAATTTTTTTTTTTTTTTTTTTTTTTGCGGTACGTGGGCCTCTTACTGTTGTGGCCTCTTCCGTTGCGAAGCACAGGCTCCGGACACGCAGGCTTCGCAGCCATGGCTCACGGACCTAGCCGCTCCGCGGCATGTGGGATCTTCCCAGACTGGGGCACGAACTCGTGTCCCCTGCATCGGCAGGCGGACTCTCAACCACTGCGCCACCAGGGAAGCCCCCACTGGATTATATTTTGTTTCTACATAATAATTGTCAATGGTTCCAGGTAAGTATAACTCCATAAAACTAGGACAAATGCTGAAATTGTTCAATACTTTCTTTTTACATCTGTTTTTCCCTATTAAATGGTGATATCATGAAAATATTAGTATTATATTTAATAATAATTTTATTAAGAGCACAAAGAGATTTTCAAATTGCATGAGTACTTGAAGAATTTAAAAGGTTGTTTTTTCTTTAATTTGAATATTTTAAGTAGCCATATATTGATCAAGCAGTCTTTCACTTCTCTCTTCATGACTTTCTAAATTTCAATATGGATGTTTAAAGGAAAAAATATTTGGGGTTCACTTTTTAGAAAAGTCAATGGAAATTTCATTTTACTTGTAACAATATTACACAGTTGCTTAGTGTGCCTCACAGATCCCATTACTGAAATTTAGAAATTCATGAGGAGATAAGTGAAAGATTGTTTGATCACTATATGGTGGCTTAAAATATTTAAATTAAAGGAAAATCAACTTTTCAAATTTGCAAGCACTCATTCAATTTGAAAACTATCTCTTTATGCTCTTGATTTATAAATTTGTATAGCCAAAAAAGAAATTGTACTGCATTTTATTTATTTTTTTGTTTGCATTTTAAGTATTTTTATGACTTTAAACTCATTTTCTGTAGAATAGTTATTAGTTTTATTAATTAATATAAATGTATGTTTTAATAAATGATAAATTTTAAAATACTAACAACTGGTTAATGAAACCATGCTTCAAAATGAATGGTCTATGAAATATATAACTTTTGATGCCCTGCTTTTAGCCATTTATATATTTGTTGAGTACCTTCTTCAAAGTTTAAAAGACTGTCAACACGTGACCTAAATTCAATTCACAGATATGTTTTGTTTGGGAGGAAGATTGTTCACCATTACTTCAAAATGGAAATGTATTAGCAAAGTTTATACGAAACCTTGAAAAGAAGCATGGCCATCTACTGGAGAGTTGAGAGCAAAGCATGGGCTTGCTAGGTCAATACTGACACCACCACCCCGATTGTCTTGAATGTGAATTTGAGCTTTCTATCGTGTGCATCTTGTTTTTGTTTTGCTTTCTTAAATTTATAAATCCAAACTATTGTATTATACTTTAACTGCTGGCCCCTACATTCATATGAGTGTGTGGTTCCTGTTCTGTCTTATGCCAGGAACTACACAGAGTCCAAGATAAAGAAATGTATAAAATTTTTCCCTGCTCCAGATATGCTCACAATCCGGTGGAAAAAATAATTAATTAAAATATAATAAACAAGCATATAAAGCCATATTCAAAATGCTATGGGAACACAGAAGAGAGAAAACATTTCATTCACATGTTGCCTCTTTGTCCTTTCATTGAAGAAATATTACAAAGACAACATTTAACTCTTATGTCAGATGTGCTGAAGTAAAAACACACTTGTATTGTATATCAATACAAGTACCAAATTAAAGCACAGGAACAATTTTCAGGCACATAAATTACTTTGTTTCAGGAGCAAAAGGGTCATGCATATGAAAAGTGTTGAATTCTGAGACAATTTGTCATTATTAAAATTAGTGCTCTGTCAGTCCAAAATCTCTGTTTCAGCAATCCTTTTGTGTTGCTGCAGCTGCTTGTTGAGTTACCAGATCCAAGTGCTCCAGGAGATCCAACAGCAGTGAATGGACTATACTTTTTAATCTGTAATAGCAGATTGTGATCTGTAATGGTAGACTGTCAGGAGATGATACATGTTAAACACTCAAATCTCAAAGAACTGCTGTGACAGATAACCAAGGATGGAGCTGTTTTGGTACTGAGAAATGCACAATTGACAGGAATGTTTTTGTTCACAAGGCTATTCATGTATTTAAAAATATAGCCTTCTGGCATGCAGATCAGATTTTGACAGTTTGGAAATTATAGGACATTTTGCTAGTTCAATAAAAAGACTGAGGCCAGCAAAACCCATAGTTATATCAGCATACAATATAAAGCAGAAAATAGGAACATGGTAGACAGAAGTTTAAAAAATGGTGAAATGAAAAGATAATTTTTTCTTCATATCTGACCATTGCAAAACCATAAAGGTCACAAGTCACTGAGATGACTATCACACAGTAGGGTCATTTTAGCCGCCTGGCTCACTTTAATCAAAATTTCAGTACCCCTATTTTTAAATATGTATTTTGATATTATTTGTCAATCATGATGTTTCAATAGAGGAGTTATTCTAATATTCTTCGTTTAGTGTTAGGTGGAACACCGTTTATATCCTTTACATGACTTCTTTACTAAAAGGCAACAAAGAAAAAAAAACCAAACCACAGATACTTTTAAATGAGAAACAATACCTCTTAAAAGTTAATTCAGGGATTCCCTGGTGGCGCAGTGGTTGAGAGTCCGCCTGCCGATGCACGGGACACGGGTTCGTGCCCCGGTCCGGGAAGATCCCACATGCTGCGGAGCGGCTGGGACCGTGAGCCATGGCCACTGAGCCTGCGTGTCCGTCTGGAGCCTGTGCTCCGTAACGGGAGAGGCCACAACAGTGAGAGGCCCGCGTACCGCAAAAAAAAAAAAAAAAAAAGTTAATCCAAATCAATATTATACATGGATATTGATTTAACCCATGTTAAAGTAAGTTTTAACGCAGATATAAGCATTACCTATGTTAAAGTGTTTAGATAAAATAATTTTAAAGGTACCATATCACTGTGAGCTATTAAAGAACTGTTATTGGAAAACATATGATTATGTAATAAGATTATTATATAAGAACTCTACATGTGCTACATTGAACCTTGCTTCCTGCAGGGTAGGGGATTCAATAAGACTATCTTAACCAGAATCCATAACTCTCTGGCCACTTTTAGTTATAAGAACATTATAAATATTTTAAGTTAAAAGTTGTGATTTTAAACCCAAAGATTTTTCCTTCTCCCAATGTTGACTGTGTCTGCTTGTCTCCCCAGTAGCTTGGAGTTTGTGTAGGTGTGCACACAAGTCTACATATGGATGTGCAAGTGAATATGTCTGAGCGCATATGTGCATGAGTGTACCTGCACATGTGTGTGTGTGAAGAGTATATGTGTGAGTGTGCAAAGTCTGGTGTCTGTTCTTGGCAATGTATGTACTCTTTATTCATGAAATCCTTCTTGTTCTGGAGCCAACTTTTCTAAAATAAAAATAGGTACTCTAGCTTTCTTTGTTTTATGTCAGCATGACATATTTTTCTCCATCCTTCTACTTTTAACCTGGTTGAGTCATATTTAAAGTGGGTTTCTTGTAGACAACATATAGAGTCTTGTTTTTTTAATCCATTCTTATCATCTCTAATTGTTGGATTTAGAACATTTACAATTAATGGGATTATTGATAGTTGGATTAGTATCTACCATGTTATAACTGTTTTCTATTTGTTGCATTTGCTCTTGCCCCCCTTTCTTTTTTGGTTTTTGCCGGTTTTAATTGAACTTTTTTTTTTTTTTTTTGCGGTACGCGGGCCTCTCACTGTTGTGGCCTCTCCCGTTGCGGAGCACAGGCTCCAGACGCGCAGGCTCAGCGGCCATGGCTCACGGGCCCAGCCGCTCCAAGGCATGTGGGATCTTCCCGGACCGGGGCACGAACCCGCGTCTCCTGCATCGGCAGGAGGACTCTCAACCACTGCGCCACCAGGGAAGCCCTAATTGAACATTTTAAATGACTCCATTTTATTTCCTCTTTTAGCATGTCAATTATACTTCTTTTAAAAAGATTTTTAGTGGTAGCCCTAGAGTTTGCAATATACATGTTTAACTAACTTGTGATTATTTTCAAATAACACTGTACTGTTTCATATGCAGTGCAGGTACCTGTACCAGAGTATTCAGAATTCTTCCTTCCCATTCCTTATGACATTGTGTATCTATAAAGTGAGTAGTTTAAAGTATAAAAATATACTTTAAAAGATTGAAAATATTGTTAATTTACAGAAAATACTTTGAGATAATTTCAATCTCTGTCTGCCAGTCATTACTAAGAAACCCCTTGTCCCACTTCTCTTCCATTCCATTACTTTGGCAAATCCCCAATTCTGGAAGAGTTCAACTGTCTGCCCCCTTCAGATCTATAGCTGGCTTCTAACTGACAAAATACTGGAGAATATCATACAGCTTGGAGTCTCTGTAAATGTATGTGGTATCAACAGACCCCTCAGAGCAGCCATAGCAAGAGCCTGTGCTTCCCTTTTGAACTTTCTGTCTGGTTCTCTGTAGCCACTGTTTTAGAGCTTTTGTTTCTCAATCTTTTCTTCTATTCATTCCTCTATTGTTTCCTATTTTGGTAAAATTGTTCCAGTTACCTAAGCCAGAAAATTGAGTGTCATCTTTGATCGCTTCTTTTTTTCACTTTTCACATATGATCAAACACAGATCATTAGAGATTCATTATTTTTTCCATCTTTATAGAGATATAATTGACATATTGTGTAAGTTTAAGATGTACAACAAGGTGATTTGATACACATACATCACAAAATGATTACCACTGTAAGGTTAGTTAACATCTCCATCACCTCACATAATTATCATTGTATGTGTGTGTGTGTGTGTGCGCGTGCGCGTGTGAGTGCGTGTGTGTGTGCGGTGAGAACAATTACGATTTACTCTCTTGGCAACTTTTGAGTATATAATAGAGTATATGATACGGTATTGTTAGCTATAATCACTATGCTGTCCATTAGATCCTCAGAACTTATTCCTCTTATAGCTGGAAGTTTGTATCCTTTGACCAACATCTCCCCATTTCTCTCACCTCAGAGCCCCTGGTAACCACCATTTTACTCTCTGTGACTATGAGTTTGACTTTTTTAGATTTTTTTAGATTCCACATATAAGTGATATCATATAGTATTTGTCTTTCTCTGTTTACCTTATTTCACTTAGCAGAATGCCCACGAAGTCCATCCATTGTTTTAAATTGCAGGATTTCCTCCTTTCTCATGGCCGAATAATATCCCATGACCTCCATGTCTTTGGGGTCAGTTACTGGAAGATTACTGTGATCCTTTGGTGTTTCCTTGATTTTTCATGTTCTTTGAAGTCTTGCATCTGCATCTTCACATTTGAAGTAGTCATCACCTCCTCCAGTCTTCAGTAACTGACTTTGGGAGAGAAATACCTTCCTTCAGCCCTGCTAGAGATTCTGAGGTTTTCTCAGTCCTTCTTAAATACACTTTCTCCACACTTCTTCTCTCTTGTGAGAGAGTTCTTAATTGTATGCCTTCTCTTGATCCTGTAACGTACCAGCATGGCTTCTGACAGTCTCCCTTTTGCTTTCCCAGGGGTGGAGCTAAAGCTGAAATTTGTAGTCTCTTAATAGGCCACCAAGTCTGCCTGGTTCCCTGCGCACGTTCATTAGTTGTCTGCCGAGGCTCTTGCTGCCCTTGGAGCGTGCACTGAGAGCCGGCCACAGGGTAGAAGTGTGTGTGGGTGAGGTGTGCAGGGCTCTGGGGTTTCCTGTAGGCCATTTGGGGGAATCTGCAGACAGGCATGCCCAGAGGCTCCTGGATGGGCTTCTTGATGGAGTCTGAGAAGCAGTTAGTAGGACCCACAACCTTTGAATCCCTCTGAGAGTCTTATCTGCGGCTCTCCCAGCCTCTTCCCACCTCCCAGTCACACAGCTCATGACTCAGCATGCTGGATGGAGTGAGAGACGCGTAGCCCTCTTTGGCAGCACCCTGCATAGCAGAGGAAGCTGGGTGCTCCCTCACAAGCTTTCACTTTCCCCCTCAGGAGAAATCAGGGGTTGAGAAAATGTCTCTTGGCCCTGAACTATGCTGTCTTGGGGGAAAGATGATGTGAGGTAAACTCAAACTCTTCCTCTTACCCTCTCCAATGCATCCAAACTCATATTTTTTTTTCCTCTCTAACGGTGGTGTGCTGGAAATTCTCCACTGGAATCTGGACTTCCACAAGGGGTCTCTCATCAATGGGTGATTGTCTAAGACAGTGTTCTCCAGGGACCCCTGGACCGAATCCAAGAGGGGCCAGACTCAGTTCATAGGCCACTGCAGGGACCACAGCTGGGACTGAGGTCTGTATGCCTATTACTGTCCCCCCACCAACACACACACACACACACACAGACACACACACACACACACACACACACACACACGGGGGATAGACTCCTTCTAGGTCCCTCGGCATGTGATGCTGGGTCCCACAGCTCTCTCAAAGCACTTTGGTCCATGGATGTATGCCAGATTGTTATTGTTTGAAGGAAAGACACAAATAAGGGGCATCTTATTCCGCCACACTGCTGACATCACTCCTGGAGATTGATTAGCTTAATATCACTCAAATCTATTTAATTTCTCTCCTTTCCCATGGCCACTGGCCAGGTCATCATTATCTCCCAATCATATGCCTAGAAAAACCTCCTAAATGACTCCTGACCTCCAATCTTCACCTTTTTTCATAAGGCACTCAGGATATATTTCCTAAAATGCATATCTGACTATCTCTCACCCCTACGCAAAATCTGTCAGTGTTTCTCCATTGTTCTTAGGGTTAAAGCCCAAGCCCTTCAAGAATTTAAAAGATTGATATGACTGGTCTTTTCTTTTCTCTTGCTACCTTACCCCCTTGCATGGACTACATTGCATTTTTAGTTTCTGGAATGTAAACTTTCACCAACTGCCTTTCACATACACAGTTCCTTCTTCTAACACATGACCTCAGCCTCATGTCACCCACTTCTACTCCAACCTATCCTCTCACCTGAAGTGTCCCTAACTCATCACTTTTCAGATCTTAGCTCCAAGGTTCTTTTTTTTTTTTTTTCAAGAAGCCTTCCGCAAGTCTTAGATCAATGCCCAACTGCCTGCATCTGTGTGATGTCGTAGAGCAGGGAATTTCCACTTCACATTGTATTATAATCTGCTATGTTCTTTTCTATATCAACACTTAATCCTAGACTCCTTTAGGCAAAAACTATTCATAATTTATTCACAATTATATCTCCAGTTCCTAATAGACTGGCACTTAGTAGGCATTTAATAAATATTTGTCAATTGGTTGATTGTTTGAATAAATAAAAATTACTTTTTTTCCCCCTGAAAACTGTTGAACTCTGAGGCTGTTACTGCAGCTTACACCATCACTAATGGACATGTTTTCTCTACCCAGGGGCTGAACTGCCCGTGATTATTCGCGGGGTTATGAATTTGCACTTCAATGACTTTTATGTGGCATCACTGCAACATGGTTGGAAAGGAGATTTCTTTTCTTGAAAAGAGAGTAGTGCTAAGTAGCTCAGATGGAAAGCAGCTTTGGTAGTTTGTCTTTGTGTAAAATGGTAGATCTTTGTCCAAAATCAGGGCATTCTAAAAGGCAGTTACTGTCACATCTAAAACCTCAGTTCTGACTTGACTATTAAAGCAGGACAAAACACAAATATATGCAATAACAATGTGGTTGTGAGCATGTGTTGCCTTTTAATGACTTAGGCCTCTATTAATGTACAAGAAAAATGGAGAGTTAAGCTCCTACTCACTGAAATAGAGCAGGAGCCTTCTGTTCTCCGTTAGAACAGCTGCCCTATTTCCGGCTGCTTTGACGAAATCACTGCCCAACTTCTTTATTCAGGAGGATCAGTGTTTACACTCTAGTTGGTCTTGAATCAAAACAGTCCTGATTTGTTAATAATTCACTAACCAAATATTATGACTGAAAAACTGGGACACTGGTAAATAATCAGATGCAGAATGGAACTTCTGTTGCATTTAATCTGATAATGGAAATGGAAAACACAAATTAAAAAAATGTAATTTAGCAGTTCATTGTATCCTGTTAAATGCCAGCTGTTTTCAGGGATTGAGGATAGAATGTTTTGGTTTTCCCCTCACATCTTTAGAATATGGGAATAATTGGAAAGCAATTAAGTTATTTCACATTTTCTACTAGCAGAAGAAGGGTATGGTACCAAGGATTCATTTGTTTATTCAATAAATATTTGTTGTGCGCCTAGTATTGCCAGACTTCTTACAAACCCTGAGGATATAGCAGCAGTAGAGTGTCTAGACACAGGGAGCTTACATTCTAACATGGGAGTGTGGAAACAATAAATAACCAAACAAATGCATAATATGGCAAGCGGTGAGTGCCTTTAAGGGCAGGGGAGAGGGCTGGAGTTGCTCTTTGATTTGGGGTGCATGGGGTAAAGCAAAGCAGACAGCAGCTGATGGCACTACCACCCTTGAGTCCTGTCTCTAAAATCTCCTCATGGCACTTTTTGAAATGAAACAAAGGATTCTATTTAACAATCTCCTCCTATACTGATTTTTAACTGCAGCTGTCAGAGGTGATTCTGGGGGATAAAACTTGCATTTATTAAGAAATTACATGAAGACTACAAAAGAGCTTCATATATTAGGTATCAAACTTAGTGATTTTTACTCTGGTATAAATATACCCAACATTTTCTGTTTTGACTAAAAATCACAGTAATTATCATAAGCACCACATATGCAGTTACTTCAGCGGAACAAAGAAACACCGACTTTGCTTCCAAAAGATATTATTGTCGCTGAGATATATATCAACTGATTTAAAATTATATTTGATATGTTAACTACTCCATAGTTACCTTAATTGAATGTGCATAATGATGATAAATTTTATACAATGTTTTTCATTTTACAAAATATTTTGGAATTCCCCAACTCATTGGAGCATCACATAGAACTGTAAAATAAGGTATTGTTTCCATTTACAGTAGGAAAGTTAGAGATTCAGAGAATTAATTGATATGGTAAGATAGAGACAGTCCTCAAACCCAGACATTCTGGTTCCAAATTTCACATTGCTACTGTCCCACTGTGTGCAAACCAAACCAATGTGAATTATAACAGCAACCCAGAGTCCTTTCTCTATATTTTCTGACTCATGCAATAGAGACTCCCAGGATAATATTTTAATTACTAACTCTTTTGTTTTTTAAACTGTTTGATTAGCATTATTTTCTTCATTAAACCTGCTCCAAATTAAAAACAAAGGTTTAGTTTGGTTTATGAGAAAAGGTTTAGTTTGGGGTTTTTTTGTTTGTGTTTTTTTACACACCCAAGAAAAGTCTTCCTTTTAATAGTCAAGGGTGTGGGGTATTAAAACATCAACTAAGAATAGTAATTAATTATAAATGCCTGTGGTGATGCACATCTTACATGAAACCACATTGAAAGTCACGTGGAGCAAGAGAGCTCCTTCTGCTTAGTGGTTTCACTTAAGTTTCCTGAGTGGTTGAATCAATAGATTCAGTAGAGTTCAGTTTACTCAGTAGAGAGTTAAAGCCATGAACTAAATCATTCCTACTTTTTTCCTGTCCATGTGCCCTACAGATGGTGAGATATGTTTGATTTTGGAGCTATTCTTTGCTTCTCTTTCTTCCTTTTCTTCTCTTCCTTCCTGCCCACCTGCCTTCTTCCCTCCCTCCATGCTTCCCTCCCTTCCTTCTTTCCTTCTTTCTTTCCATTCTTTATTCCTTTCTTCTTCTCCTCTTTTTCTTTCTCCTTCTAAGAGTAGTTCTTAGAGGGATATATCTTGAAGGGTCTGTTAAAATCAAACATGTTTCTTTAAGATTGGAAGGTTGGAGTTACTTTTAATTTCTATAACACATTTATATTAAGAAATATGCTAGGGCTTCCCTGGTGGCGCAGTGGTTGAGAGTCCGCCTGCTGATGCAGGGGACACGGGTTTGTGCCCAGGTTCGGGAAGATCCCACATGCCGCGGAGCGGCTGGGCCTGTGGGCCATGGCCGCTGAGCCTGGCTCCGCAACGGGAGAGGCCACAGCAGTGAGAGGCCCGCGTACCGCAAAAAAAAAAAAAATAATAAGAAGAAATATGCTAATCTTTGCAAATGAAATAACCATTTCTCTCTTCAGTGTGAATTATCTTGAAATGTTCAGAGTCAATAATCAGTTGAAACGTATGTATGTAGAAATATAAATATTGAAATATTGACTTTTATTTCTTATACTTCTAAAAAATTTTAATACATAAGTGAAATTTTATGTTGGATCAATTCTAGGAAAAGTACACAAAGAAATATTAGTTTTAACCTAATATTGTTACAAATAAAATCTACCAGGTAATTAAAATAATAGAAGGAGGAAAAGCAGAAAATAGAAGTTAGATGAACTTGCGGCCAAAGTCTCTGGCAGAACACTGGCTGTGAGAGAGCACGGGTTCTGAACCCACATGCCCAACTTTGAGCACTGGTTCTGAACCCGCATGCCCAACTTTGAGCACTGGTTCTGAACTCGCATGCCCAACTTTGAGCACTGGTTCTGAACTCGCATGCCCAACTTTGAGCACTGGTTCTGAACCCGCATGCCCAACTTTGAGCACTGATTTGCTAGGATTTCCTCTGTAGTCTCAGAAAGATCACTTAAACCCTTTGATCTTAATTTCCTTTTCTTTAAAAATTAGGATGAGTTCTTAGTACCTAATCAATACAACAAAAATGAACATAAAATCCCATGGCAAAGTTATTAAATAAATTCACATTTAGATTCAACAACATCATGTGTTTAAAAAAGATCAGTCATTGACCAATCATTCAATATATGATACATTTTTTAAAAATAAACTTGTATATCTCAATAGTGAATTCCAGTCTAAGGATGGGTTTTAGATTGAGTGGCAGAGTAATATAATTATATTAGGTTTGGGCAAATATTCCTTACTTTTGGCATCTGAGGACATAGATGTATGCATATACCAACTTATTAGTTGCCCAGGACCAAAAAGTAGTGCTGGGGGGCCTCTAATTATTTCACAACAATTACGTCATTGGTGTTTAAATCTGGAAATGTACCGGCGGCATACAAATTGGTAATGTTAAGCATGATCCGACTCTTAGTATCTTTTGTCTGGTTCCAGCCCATATTCAGAAAAAATGAAGACATAAAATTGCCTTTTATAGGAAAAATATGAGTAGATTCCAAAGCACATAAGATGAGCCATCAAAGATGCCTTCCCCTTTTTTCTATCTATCTTCACATTTTATGAGAACTAAAAGCCTAATCAATAATTTAACAAACTAATGGACATATTTTTAGACACAATGGACTCTTTCTGAAAAGCAGTACACTGACAGGGCCACAGAGGCAAAAATGGAAACTAACTGCTAATATTTAATGTTTGTCTTGAAAAGTTCCGTGCTGTGTCATGAGCACAGGGCAAGCTGCCTTAAAACAGAGTACATCTCTTCTTTCTCTGCAGAGCTATTGTTTCTGTATTTGTTATAATAATGTGTTTTTCCTATGAGCTATGTATCCAACAACTCTGTAAATGATATCATTTTTAGAGGCACTATAAGACACAGAACTGATATCCAAATATTTAATGTGTACTTTAAATAAGAATACATGCTCTAAAAAGATTTTAAATTCTAATTGAAGATACTATACTTGATATTCTGGTTATGGATATTAATATCCATACAATTTACAATGACATTGTGCTTGCCATACAAGTAGGAAAAGCCAGAAAATTATTCTGGTATTGGCAGTCTGAAAATATTTTAGCTCAACTTAGAGAGGGTTGATGCTTCATTTTCTGGATAAAATAAAGCCTTTGTTTTTTATTTTATTTTTCCCTTTTTCCTTTATCCTTTCTACTTAGTAAGAGAGGCAAAGTAAAATGCTATACAAAACAATTGTATGACTTGCAGCTAAAGACTCAGAAGAACAGCCACTTGCCCACATTTACATAATATTGATACTATCCTGTTTGTCTCTACAACAGGCAGTGCTTTTACCCACATTTAAAGATTATCCTTAGAGTTCCATTATTTTTATGCAATTCCCTATTATCAAGATTTATACATCACTTTATTTAAAACCTCCTTTTTCCTTGGACTCTAGACACATCATTAAATGGATTTATTCCACAGGTAAATGATCTTCCTAAATTTAGTGCATGCATATTGCATCTGACATTGAGAAATGCTGTTATATATTTTTAATGAATAATTAGACTATGAGAGTGCCTTCAAGATTGGTTTTTAATTTTTACAACAGGTAAAAGGTAGAATGTAGATTTGTTTCTTGTTCGGTTATAATGGAGTTGAGAGTGTTGAGAGTTGAGGAAGGGGCATGTGTAGCAGCGTCAATGACAAGGTGGGGGCAGCCCAGAGGCCAGCTTGGTGATAGAAGCCCGACCTCGGTGACCCCTCTGGAAGGCCTGCTGCAGGTGGCCTGCTGACATTAGCATTTTATATCTTATTCTTAAACTCATCCATCGAACACGGTGTCATTGCCCATGTTTATCATGTGAGAGGTAAACTGCTGCTTGTCTGAATCCATGCAGATCTCTGAGCTGCAATATTTCAAGGTACAGTGGGTTTGCATCTGCAAACCATTTGCACCAATGTAGCACAGTCATACCTTTTCTAGATGATGCTTTGGGGAGTACTGAGCCAGAATAGTCTTACTGTATCCTTAAGGAAATAACAATCAAAATAAATAAATATATAATAGCACAGAATAAGTGGAGGAACATACACTGTCATATAAAAAATAATAGCAATATGCTATGTCTGTGAGAAATTATTTGCAAATATTTCATACTGCATTTCTTTCCACTTCCCTTATTTATGCTTCAAACCTCATACATTCTTAATTTGTCTTATTCTTCCTACACTCTCTGAACAGGTTTTGCTTTTCCTTTTTATAAACAAGCCATGTGGCCAGAAATACTAAAACTAAAATGTTCTGTCTGCACAATAGCTGCTTTTAGCAAGTCAGATATGCACAGTTAAGCTGTGCTTGCAGAATCTTTCTTCTGAAAGTGCAGTCAATTGACCATGTACCAGCACGAATATATTTCTAACCAGTAAAGCATGTACACATGCTACCCTGTACACAGTGATTTCAACTGTTGTGGCCAGGGTGCTCATCTTTTTTCTTGGCAAAGGAACATTTAAATGCAGAAGCATGCCTCAGCTTAGAACCATGCAACATCTCCAGACCCTGCTTTCTTCCAAAGGTGGATTTTCCGTTTGCCCTGCATCAATGTTACACTTCCTTCAGAAAGCAAGGCTTGTTCTCCTAAAGAGATTCTGGATAAATGACTTAGAATTAGTGGGCCACAAAATCATTTAGAAGCATTATGGCAATACCCTAACAAAATGGTATACATCTGCCCATGATATAAAAATAATTTTTACAGTATTCTTCAAGTAGTATTTTTATTTACAATTTTGGCAGATTTTAGACACTTACAGGTGCCTTAAAGTTCCATCTTAAAATAACAGTGCTAGAGGGCAGGTGGCAGATTTCTAGGACGTTATTGTATTTCTTCAGGCATTCAGGTGCTAGCCGGGTTTTTCAGTCCCAAGAAACTATAATTATCATGGAGAACACTGCTTATACTGTCTTATTTCTTAATTACAGTAGCAACATGAGATAAATGCATACTTATTGGGATCAAATGCATATTATTTTGTGGTGATTACAAAGACGTTCTCATGACAATGATTGCAATTATATGGTCATCAAGTACTGATACTATGTTATGTTCTAAAAACTCTATAATTAAAGTCCTGCCAAGAGGGCACTTCCTATTTGAAAAAAAGAAAAAGAGCTTAAGAGTGAGGGAGAGTTTGGCCAATGTAAAAATCAGTGACGTAGTTACCCTGAGTCTGTTCAAGTGATTCCACATGAATCTTAAGATCATTTTATCAACTAGCATTTGAGGGCTTTAATTTAAATTTCTATCCAAGCAAGCTATGTAAAGAATATTCTTTAAAATAGCTTTTCTCTTTTTTTGACCTTCAGAATAAAAAGCTTTGAATATACCCTGGGGGGGGGTGGAAATGGACTGGAAATATGATAGGAGTGATACTGCCTTCAAAGATAAATTTGCAGTCTGTCAGTAAAATTCTTTTCAAATATTATAAATCGTTGTCTGAAAAGTTTTCATGTAAGATTCCAAAAATAATTTATGTTCTGTCATTCTGATTTTTTAAAAAAAGACTTTAAGTTGCCAAGATAATACTTACATAAATTTTCCACTTTCTTCTATAAATAGATACTCTTTGTCTTTTATTTTCAAAACGGCAAATGGAAAACAATGATGGATGTCAAACTCCATACATAAAACTATTTGGGTGAAGGTTTCAGATATATCATGTGTCAGATTTGCCTAGCTTTTAAATTCTGCTCTGCCATTGACTAGATGTGAGACTTGAACAAATTATTTCACTGTGCCTCAGTTTCTTCATCTGTAGAAGGGGACAATAACTGTACCTACCTTATAAGACTGTTGTGAGGACTTAATCATTCCATACAAGTAAAGGGCTTAGATTTATGCCTAGCACATAGTAAGCTCTATATACTTTTTAGGTGATATTTACAGGGAATAGGCCAAGTTCTCCCACTCTCTTCCCCACCTTCAACCTTGGTGAGGAGTATCTTTAATCATCTTAATGGGCTTTCCTCAGAGGATCCTTTTCAGCATTCTAGTAAAGGGCATTCCATGAACCTGATACCTTTCACTTACACTACCTTATCAGAATGTTGTTTTTTTAATTCTTATGCAAACTAGTGCTCTATTATTTTTTTCTTCTAGTTTTATTGAGATATAATTGACATACAGCAGTGTATAAGTTTAAGGTGTGATTTGACTTAACATACATTATGAAATGATGACCACAATAAGTTTAGTGACCATCCATCATTTTATATAGATACAGAATTAAAGAAATTAGAGGGCTTCCGTGGTGGCGCAGTGGTTGAGAGTCCGCCTGCCGGTGCAGGGGACACGGGTTTGTGCCCCGGTCCGGGAAGATCCCACATGCCGCGGAGCGGCTGGGCCCGTGAGCCGTGGCCATTAAGCCTGCGCTTCCGGAGCCTGTGCTCCGCAACGGGAGAGGCCACCACAGTGAGAGGCCCGCGTACCACAAAAAAAAAAAAGAAAGAAAAAGAAAAAACGAAATTAGCAAAGAAATATTTTCTCCTTATGATGAGAACTTAGGATTTCCTCTCTTACCAACTTTCATATATAACATAGAGCAGTGTTCGTTATCTTTATCATATTGTGCATCACATCCCTCATAGTTATTTAGCTTGGAACTGGAAGGTTGTACCTTTGGACTACCTTCATCCAATTCCCCCTCCCCCAGTACCCACTACCTGCCACCGGCTCTGGTAGCCACAGATCTGATCTCTTTTTCTATGAGTTTGTATATTTGTTTGTTTGTTTGTTTTTGAGGTATAATTGGCCTACCACACTATATTAGTTCCTGGTTCACAATATATTGATTCATTATTTCTATACATTTAAAAATGACCACCATGATAAGTCTAGTTACCATCTGTTACCATACAAAAATATTAAATATTTATTGACTGTATTCCCCACACTGTATGTTTCATACTCATGAGTCATTAGACCATACACACAAAAAAAAAACAAACACGTTTTCTTGAGTTTGATTTCATTTCAACCTGTATACATATCTATACCAAAAAAGGTCTGGAACAGTTTTTTAAATTTTAGAACTGGTCTAATTCTGGTTCTTCTCTAGGTTGGGAGTTATTAGATTATTGGATTTGATAGTTTTGATTCCACAATGGGGGAAAAAACTGATATGTAAAGTAATACCATACTTTTAATGGGCAGTGAGGGGATGCCAATCCCAATTTCAATTTTTATTTTAAGAGTGAGCTTAAGAGTGACTTTGAAATAGAAATCAAATGTGTGGCTTTCTACCTGTATTAGTCTTTGCAAGCTGCCATAATAAGACACCACAGACCGGGTGGTTTAAACAACGGACATTTATTTTCTCACAGTTCTGGAGGCTAGAAGTCCGTGATCGAGGTGCCAGAAAATTCAGTTTCTGGTGAGACTTCTCTTCCTGACTTAAAGACAGCCGCCCTCTGGCTGTGTTCCCAATTGGCCTCTTCTCTGTGCATTGCAGGGGGGAGGGATAGAGAAAGAGACAGAGAGAGAGGGAGAGAGAGAAAGAGAGAGGGAGGGAACGCACTGTGGTGTCTTTTTATAAGGGCATCAGACCTATCAGATTAGGGTCCCACCCTTATGACTTCATTTAAGCTTAAGTACCTCCTTAAAGAACCTATCTTTGAATACAGTCACATTGGGACATACAGTTTCAACATATGAATGTGGGTGCGGTGTACACAATTCCATCCATAACACCCCACCTGAAATGATAATGTACTTCTCATGAAATTCAGCGTTTAGGTGAGGTACTTCCTAGGGCTTCTATGCCACTTTTGAGCATATGCATATGATATTTATGGTCATTTTTATTTATTTTTCAGATCAGCATTTTCATGACCCATTTGTCAAACTATGGGAATGACCGCCTCGGGCTGTACACCTTTGTGAACTTGGCCAACTTCGCGCAGAGCTGGACCAACCTGAAATTGCAAACTCTGCCTCCAGTGCAACTAGCCCACAAGTACTTTGAGCTCTTCCCTGAGCAGAAAGACCCTCTCTGGCAGGTAACACTGCACGTTCTCACCTGGGCTGAAAGAAAAGAAACTAGCAATTTGTGAGTGCCGAGTTTGTGTTAGGAACTCTGTTGGAGATACTAAAACTGTCATTTAATGCAAACTTCTTTTTTATCCAATAGTTTCATTCTCTTCAATAATATTTTTTATTTGTTTTATGGATTAAGTGTTCGTATTTTGGATTTGTTTTTCTGGGATTTTGTTAGTTGGTCAGTCAGTTTGGAAGTTTTGCGTTGAGGATGTTGTTTTATTGTTGCTTTTTTCTCAGAGCTAATCACTTTGGCTTGCATTTAGCGTGGGCACTAACTAGCAGTAAAATGGTTAGGCATTGGGTATCTAGGAAGATAGAAACAAAGGACACAATAATCTAAGAGCATAGAATTAGACCCTGATGTGTGTGTGTACAACACAGATAGTCTAAATAAAAAAGGGAAAAGCAATTTTTACTTCATGCTCATACAGATTCTATCTTTAAGATGTCTTTGTGCATTTTTTTTAATCTAATCTTTTGCTAGGATCATATCTATTAATAAAGAAGGAATTGTCAGTTTTAGGATTGCTTTTATGAATAATTCAACTTTATGTGGGAGCTACTGAGCCTCAGTGCATGAAAATGTAAACGAGCTGCTTCTTACCATTTATCTAGGAAAATGCCACCTTCCACTTTCTCGGTTCTTTATGCATCAGATTACATTGACCCACACAATCAATAAGCTAGCTGCAGAGAGCAGATCATATGGTCTCCTGCTAAGTAGTCAGTAGAGGGCTAGCATCCTCATTAATGAGAAATCACTGCAAAACAGACTTTTTACCATCCTATCTCCCTCTCCTGTGTTTCTATTCCATAATTCATGTTACATGCCCCTCTGTGTCTATATGGTCAGGAATTCATCCACTGTATGTTTATTGAGCATCTACTATGTATAAGGCAAGGCTAGTTGCTCTTGAGAATGCAAAGAAAAACAAAATGCAATATTTTCTCTCAAAGTCAGCAGAACATTTCCTTGTTATTCTTATTCACTGCTATATATTTCAAAATGTGTTTTAAAACTGCTACAGTAAGTCATACTTTATTTTGATGATTTATTCAGCAGCTTGACCAGCTATATGTTTGGTGTATATATTAAGTAGACGAATAAATAGATAAAGACATAGTTCTTGTAGTGTATATAGTCACACCACGTAGATGTTGAATTTCATAAAGGCAAAGCTTTGTCTCCCATAAGTGGTAGTTACTCAGAAGTGCTCACATACTTATAAAATTGATAAATCATTGACAGTAAATCAGTTCTTTTTTCACACATTTATTTATAAGATATCTATAATTCATGGTTACAGTAACAATAAAAAGTAAGCAACTTAACAAATATGGCAGACAGATGATCTAAAAAATGAGTCAATGGCCCCAAGCTCTACTCTTTCTTTTCCTTCATAAAAAAAAAAAATGTTTTTTTATGAAGAATTTGTATTTCTTAATATTGTGTGAGTTTTTATAAGTAAAGAATTGTATTTATTGATACTTTTGGTATCAGTGACACTGTTCATTTTGTTAGGGAATGAATATAATCAAAGACATGCCAGCTCCAATAAGGTTTGGTTAATATGATTATTTTATTTTATTTTACTTTATTTGTTTTTTATTCATTTTTATTGGAGTATAGTTGCTTTACAATGTTGTGTTAGTTTCTTGCTGTAAAGCAAAGTGAATCAGTCATACATATACATATATCCCCTCTTTTTAGATTTCCTTCCCATTTAGGTCACCACAGAGCATTGAGTAGAGTTCCCTGTGCTGTACAGTAGGTTCTCATTATGATGATTTTAAATACGATGATCGAATGCTTGTTAAATATGAAATACTGTGCTAGTTGATTGGAGGTATAAATGAAAATTAGAATGAGAAAGTAGAATTATTCCTTGAGAACTACGTAACTTTGGAAGACATGAGAACATATACATACACAAACAAAACATTTGTGAGTGTGACTTTTAATTTTGAATAGCATCATAGAGGTAAATTCCTAGGGAGTTCTTAATAAGTGATACAATTAATCAGAAGAGGCTTCAGAGAGTTCACAGATTTTTGTTATTGTTGTCATATATACGTCTATTATCAAAACAGCTTATTATAAGAGTATTTAAGTAACACTCAAGCGTAAATGTTTACTAAAAGACTCCTGTTTTATCACATGAATTATATCCTTTATATGGTTTCTCTTTTTAAATTTATTCATTTTATTTATTCTTTTTTTTTTTCTTTCTTTTTGGCTGTGTTGTGTCTTTGTTGTGGTGCGTGGGCTTCTCACTGTGGAGGCTTCTCTCGTTGCGGAGCATGGGCTCTAGGCACGTGGGCTTCAGTAGTTGTGACACGTGTGCTCAGTAGCTGTGGTGCACGGGCTTAGTTGCTCCACAGCATGTGGGATCTTCCCAGACCAGGGCTCGAACCCGTGTCCCCCGCATTGGCAGGCAGATTCTTAACCGCTGCGCCACCAGGGAAGCCCTATATGGTTTCTTCTGACTGAAAAATAAAGTTGCAAACATTTCCCATTAACAAAAGTGCCATATATTCTCAAATATATTTAAGAAAGAAAACAAGGAATAGAAAGCAAAATAGTGGTTAAGTTGAACAGGGAATTATTCACATACATGAGATTTTGAGAACAGTAGACTTACTGAAACAAATCTGATAAACTTTGCCAGTCATAAAGGGTGTCAGAAAACTGCAAATGATCAGGTAAAGATAAAGTGCATAATACTTTTGAGTTCCTTTCCCTGGTGGTTTTCTCCTCTTCTCATATTTGTATTTCTAACATCAAGTAAAACAGCTAAAGGCGTTATCATCATGTCCTTTATACAACATGAATTTAATTTTACAAAAAACATTTCAGCATAACCAACACTAATTAAATGTTTTTTGTTTTTGAGGGTTTTTTTGCGGTACGCGGGCCTCTCACTGCTGTGGCCTCTCCCGTTGCGGAGCACAGGCTCCAGACGCGCAGGCTCAGCGGCCACGGCTCACGGGCCCAGCCGCTCCGCGGCATGTGGGATCTTCGCGGACCGGGGCACGAACCCATGTCTCCTGCACCGGCAGGCGGACTCTCTACCACTGCGCCACCAGGGAAGCCCTAATTAAATGTTTTTTAGTCCATTCATCACAACCCTACAGAGTTAGGATCGATTAATATTACGTCACTGCCATTGCTATACATTCTCTAAATTAAATGTCGCAGGTACTTTATTGTATTTATAAACATACCTTTTTATTTAGTGCATTTCACTTTTAAAAAGTTATCTTTCCTTAGATTTTCAATTCACACTTTTTTATTACCACAAATAAAAAGAAAACATGCAAAATGATAATCTTAACATCTATTTAATTCCCTTTGGTTCCTTATGTAAATTTTCATTAGCACCAACTACCATATATGTGAAAACTGCTTTGTCACCTACTTAAAAAGTGCAATATGAATATCTGTCAATGGACAGCATGGTAAGTACAATGCAGAATGTATGTGTGCCCTTCACTGGAAGTGGAGTCTTTCGGAGTTGTTTACTATGAGAATATGTGCTGAGGACACACACGGAACTCTATCCCTAGAGTATATCCTCCTCAGTATAGTCCCTGGTGTGTAAGATTCTTAAAATTATACTCATGGGATTCTGTTAATTCATGTCCCTTTTTGTTTGGGTAGAATAATCACTACAAAGCATAAAAGAATAAGGTTTCCTCTTTTTTTTTTTTTAACCTCTTATTATAGAAACCAAAACCACAACATGGAGGCAGTTGGAAGGTCAGATTCTTGCACATTCACTAATCAATGCTTTTAAGCTCTCAAGCTGTCAGGTTAGCTCAGTCTCAATCTTCAGTCAGTCACTCCAGAGTCTCACTATCAATAAACATGCCAAGCGTGATGTGGTTTCCTGCTTGCCTGTGTGACCAAGACTATGGTCAAAGAGCTGCAGTTTCAAAAAAAAAAAGAGCTTCAGTTTCTCTCTTTCCAGGCCAGTGTCTCCAGGATTAAAGAAGTAGGGAAGTAAAGCCACAGTGTGCTGACCTTAGGGAGTTAGTACCTTAGTTGATTGTAGCCGTGAAATCATCCAACTCCAGCTTAGAAACGATGAGATTTGAACGTCTGTGACATAAACATATCACAGGGTCTAGTGACATACACATTGTAGATTCTATTAGTTTGTGTCTATTGAAGGAATGCTGATGCAGAGAATTACAGATTGTAAGAGCAGGAGAAGTTAGGGACATCTAGCCCAACTTACTCATTTTAGACACTTAAGGAGGTGAAATGTCTTGTTCTAAGTCACGTGGCTTATTAGGGACAAGTCAGGACTAAAGTTCAAGTTGCCTTATTTCTAAGCCAGTGTAGTCCCAACCACACCAAGATGATAGTTTTACATTTAGAAAAATAAATCTACTTCTACCATCGACTGTCTGTGTAGAATGAAATATCAGGAATACCTTGTGACCTCTGAAGAATCTGATGGGGTATTCAGTGTGAGTTTTTGCAACCTATGCTTCTGAAGTACCTACATAATAAAAAGAAAGGTCTTTGCCTTCGTGTAATTTACAAACCATAATAGCATCTGGTTATGTGAACAAAATGACATCAAAACTTTGTCTTCAAATTTTTTCCTCTCTTTTCCACTCTATACCTTATTTATCACTCTATTATTGCACTTACCTTATGGTACTGCAGACACTTGTTGCTTGTCATACACCAGCTCATGCAATCCTTAAGGAGTGAGACTGTGTTTATTCATTCGTGTTTGTAACCTAGAACCTAGCGTAGTACCGTAGCTACTGTCATTAAAACCTCACGAATGGATAAGCAAAAGCAGAGGGATGTGTGTGCACAAGGAACAGTAACAGTGGCACGCTTGTTTCCTGGGGACGAGTTGGCATGTAATGGGACATAACCTCGAGGAACACATACAAGCCAGTCAGGAAGCTTTGAGAACTACCAGAGCAATTTGGGTTCGATAGGCAACAAGGAGCAACTATCTGTGTGTTCTGAAGATGAGAGTGAAATAATTTTTTTAAGTGTTGGCCAAAAAGATTATACCAGAAGCTTTTATTTCCATGACAGGTAAGAACAGGAGGAGCTAAAGTTAGGATAATAATCTAACCATGAGAGAGGGAAGCCCTAAATAGTTTCATGGCTGTGTAAGAAAGTGAGACCTTCCGAGAAGAAGTGTTAGAAATTGTTTGTGGGTGAGATGCTGAGATTAAAGGAACTCTGATACGTAAGTAATTACCCCCACAGCTGGGGAAATAAATAAGAGTTCTATAATTTCATATTCTTCACTTCCATTTTTTCATCTTTTAGCCTTTCCAGTGAAATAGCCAGAACGGTTTTTATCGCTTCACAGGGTCAGAGCAGAGGTGCAGACTTCATCATCATCTGACATATTTTTCCTAATCACCATGTGGTTACATTTCTCTTCTTAACTCAGAATAGTATTTAAACCTTTCAGGAATGCTTCCCAAATATTCAGGTAATTCCTCACAATTTTAGTTCTTTAATTTACAAGAAAGCACTTTACTGTTTTGATTACACAAGGCTGTCAGACATTCTGACATCTAGAAATGGTGACATAAGTCATGGATTTTCCTTTTCCCATCAATCAGTTGCAAATATGATCTTGTCAGGTGTCAAATTCTCCACACAAATAACTTACTGAGGTTTCGTCATGGAAAAACTACTTGCAGGTAGCTCATAAAATTAAATTAAATTAAATGTAAATTGTTATAATACTTTCATACTTTATGAATCAAAATCATCATAAGTATATTTTGAACCCCTAATCCAAGTATAACAATAAAAAACTGAATTTTTTGTGTGTGCCCTACAGAAATGTCTGATAACTTTAATGTCATACTAAAAATGTCATACTATGAGTGAATACATTATATGAGACCAACCTATTAATAAGAGTTTAAAAATATAGTTTCTTTCATTGAGTTGGTTATCCAGATTCCCTGACAGGATATTCTTATAACAGTAAGTAATAATATAAGGTATTGTATGCGCGAGTGTGCAGTTATCTGTTTGAAGATACCCAGAGCTACAGAGTAAACTTGTCACCTTCTCCTGGGGTCAGTTTTGCTTTTGAGACTATTTCATTGGAAAATACAAATAGTATACATTTATTGAAATAAAGGTGGTGTAATATGGTGAAGAATGCATAGGGGTTTAGGATAAATCAGAGGTAGTCTGTGCTTAAAGCAACTCTCGTGGCATTATTACCCCGGATCCACACATGAACCACAGGTCCCTTTTACCCACTTCCACCCCCAGAGGTTGGCATTTATGTGCCTCTGTAATCAGAGTACTTTGGTAGAAAAGTCTGAGTATGAATCAGACTATCAAGTGCTACAGGAGTTCTGTGGAGAGAGCATTCATTACGGATCAGTGCACGCAGAAAGGAAAGGCGTTTCCAAGGAGCTGAAGGACTCCCTAGCTTACATGGTGTACAGGTAGAGTCGAGTCTCTGTAAGGATGGTGTGTGTCTCAGAGTTTCTCCATATGGATTTGCTGATTGAAGCACTGAGAATACACATCCGTAACCTATTAAAATTCCTCATCAGTGTCCGTGGATTGTATTAAGCTTAAATGACATTGAGAGACAAAAAAACTGAAAGTCACCAGCTTGTATAATGCCGATTTGGAAAAGGATTTTGTTTAAAGACATGTACATGCCAAAATTAATAAGCAGAAGAAAATTTAACCCAACACATCCAGATAGTAGGAAGCAGAAGAATTTAAAAAGGAAAACAAAAACATCTTTCGTAGCATTCTCCATTAAACAGTGAGGTCAGAACAGCAGAGAGCAAGCAGGGGTGGATAGAGAGAAAACCAGTAACCTGGGAATGTTTCTAATTAACAAAATAATCCTTCTACCATGAGCACTGGGCATTTTTAATGTTTCAGCTATTAAGGTCTAGAGATCGCCTCGTTATCTGGAAAAGGCACATGACTTGAGAGGGGATAATCAGTCTAACTGATAATTCCATGGTGTTCTTCTCAGGGAAGGATGTGTAGAAGCAGTGAGCAGAGCAGATTCTTAGTAGAGAAAAGGCAGGTAGGTTGGAATAACCAGATCTAATGAGAACCAAAGTTATCTTCATATCTTCTATAAAAATATGAACTTCAGGATAAGGTCAGTAGTGTGATTTTTTTTTTTTTTAGTATGTGTTTTTAGCTTGATTATGAATTTGTAATTTTTACTCAGAGAGGGAGAATCTGAGTGCTCATACCCTTCTACGTAACATGATGTCATCAGAATTTACTGCCCTTTCTAAGTCTGGTTCATAACCTCAGGGAATCTCCTGTCCATTTTGCTGATGTCTACTTAAAAGTAAATCTGGGGCTTCCCTGGTGGCGCAGTGGTTGAGAGTCCGCGTGCCGATGCAGGGGACATGGGTTCGTGCCCCGGTCCGGGAAGATCCCACATGCCGCAGGGCGGCTGGGCCTGTGAGCCATGGCTTCTGAGCCTGCGCGTCCGGAGCCTGTGCTCCGCAGCGGGAGAGGCCACAGCAGTGAGAGGCCCGTATACCACAAAAAAAAAAAAAAGTAAATCTGCCTCACCTCATCATATATTCCATGTACAGAAACCACTTGCATCCCCTTTACCTGTGTGAGAGCTAGTTACATGCATTTTCACTACACTGGCACTGTTATCATATACACTGCCTAAAGCAGTTTTAACTGAGAATATTTTCAAAGTTTCAATATGTCTATAATGCTAGATACTAAAAACAGTAAATTACTTTGTGTAACAGTTTCAGATATGTGGGGAACAATCAGATAGGGATATAATTGCTTTGTAACTTTCTGACCTTTAGAATTAAAACCGTAACAATGGAGCAAAGTATGAAAGTGCATGCAAATGTATCCTTTTTTTTCATAATCATTGCAGGATCCTGTCTCTCTCTCTCTTTCTGTCTCATACACACACACACACACACACACACACACACACACACACACACGCGCACACAATTTAACTGCAGAGACAATCCCAGCTTTGGATTTCAAATCTGAAACTAATGTGCTGTGTCACCTTCAGCACGACCTAAATAAAACACCTTGCATCTCAGCTTCCTCAGCTATAAAGAAAGGATAATAATATCTGTCTTGCCAGGTTGCTTTGAGGATTAGAAATAATCTGTCAAGCAAGTGCCTGGAATATAGAAGGTGATCAATAAAACTTAGATATTATGTTAGCTGTTATTCAGACCATATAAGGAAAGTCAGAATAGGAAAAGTCTAAACAAAAATTTTCAGAATATAAAATAGGAAATGCAAACATCCTGTTATTAAAGTTGTGATTAAACAGTTACAAGGGAAAACATGCTAAGAAGAGACATAAATGAAGAAATATGGGCGCCCGGATAGCCCTAAAACAGCATAAAATAGAAGGAATGCAGTTTTAAAAAAAGTCTGCCTAGGGACTTCCCTGGTGGTGCAGTGGTTAAGAATCCACCTGCCAGTGCAGGGGACATGGGTTCAAACTCTGGTCCGGGAAGATCCCACATGCCGCAGAGCAACTAAGCCCATGCGCCACAACTACTGAGCCTGAGCTCTAGAGCCCGCGAGCCACAACTACTGAGCCCACGCACCAAAACTACTGAAGCCCACATGCCTGTAGCCTGTGCTCTGCAACAAGAGAAGACACCACAATGAGAAGCCCGCACACCACAACGAAGAGTAGCCCCCGCGCACCACAACTAGAGAAAGCCCTTGCGCAGCAACAAAGGCCCAGTGCAGCCAAAAATAAATAAATTAATTTTTTTTAAAAGTCTGCCTAGATTGATGTATACAAATGCCATCAATTATAAGATACCTACTGGAAAAACTGAAGTAATGTAAATTGAATAGTTAATAATAAAAACATTTGGAACAGCAAGTATTATAACATCTTAGCATCCAGGTAATTTTATTTGATAGTTTACTCCTATCAGTATAACTTCCTGGGAAAGTACAACTAAAATAACTAGTGTCTTTGTCTACCAAAATAAGTGTTTATCCATGTTCAGTGTGTTAAAGTCAAAGGAAACTCATTCCAAATCTTATCAATCTGCCTATTTCTGTGAACTTTTATTTATTTTTTTTTTTGCTGCGTTGGGTCTTTGTTGCTGCACGTGGGCTTTCTCTAGTTGTGGCGAGTGGGAGCTACTCTTCGTTGTGGAGCACGGGATCTAGGCACACAGCTTCAGTAGTTGCAGCACGTGGGCTCAGTAGTTGCAGCACATGGGCCCTAGAGCACGCAGGCTTCAGTAGTTGTGGCGCAGGGCTCAGTAGCTGTGGCGCACGGGCTTAGTTGCTCCACAGCATGTGGGATCTTCCCGGACCAGGGATCGAACCCCTGTCCCCTGCATTGGCAGGTGGATTCTTAACCACTGCGCCACCAGGGAAGTCCCATGAGAGTTTTACTTTGCCAGTTTTGCATGCAGAAATTTGAATGGCAAAAACATGTGTATTGCAATAAAGAATAAAATTGGTCTAGTTGAACCTACAGAACGAAGAGAGGTCGCACAAAAGGCTTTGACTTTCAACAGTGGCACTGAATAATTGATCAGTTTGCTCATCCACTTTGCTGAGCATAAAGAAACCATTTGAGCAAATGAACTGAACACCTACTCTGAGATTTTTTTCTTTGTTGAGTTATATATGGGGAATAGGTAATGGAAACTGCTTTCCTATTGCTTAACATCTAAAATACAGTTGAAAAGCAAAATTCTTTGCAAATGAAGCAGTTAAATGATAATATGAGGAAAAAAATTTTTAAGTTCTAAAGTGATGGTGTGAGTAAATGGCAAGACCTAGCTTCTGGGACCACTATGAAGAACATCACTGGCAACTGTGAATGATTTTTTTGTGGATGTTTGAGAAGTAAAATATCTACACAGTTCATGTTATGTTAATTTTTAAACATATATCAAAATCTGCCTATGCTTGTTACTAAATGTTCATGGTGCCTGTCCCAAGGCAGTTAATTGATCCTTCAGTCCATAATTATCAAGCACGTCTTATGTATTAGATTGTAGCAATCAAGAAGACAGAGGTCGGGCTTCCCTGGTGGCACAGTGGTTAAGAATCCGCCTGCCAATGCAGGGGACACGGGTTTGAGCCCTGATCCAGGAGGATCCCACATGCCATGGAGCAACTGAGCCCGTGCACCGCAACTACTGAGCCTGTTCTCTAGGGTCCGCGAGCCACAACTACTGAGCCCACGTGCCACAACTACTGAAGCCTGCGTGTCTAGAGCCCATGCTCCACAACAAGAGAAGCCACAACAATGAGAAGCCCAATCGCCGCAACTAGAGAAAGCCCATGAGCAGCAATGAAGACCCAAAGCAGCCAAAAATAAATAAATAAAATCTATTAAAAAAAAAAAGACAAGAGGTCTTCTCTTCAGAGCACTTACATTCTAGTTGAATATAATTATTATAGATACAACTATACTATTAGTTTTCATATTATATACTATTACTAGAAACACATCCTTGAATAAAATAATTTCAGGTACTGAAATGCAGTGAAGAAAATACGGCAGGAAGCTGTTATAGAGAGACAGGAACAAAAGGAAGTGCTTTGGCTCTGCTCATCAGGGAAGACATCTCATGTGGGGTGATATTTGAATTGAGCCCTGAAGGATGACAAGTGCTAAAACAATGAATTGGAGAGTTGCAGTAGCCATATAGCAAGAATATCCAGAAATAAACTGAATTAGGATTATATAGGAGTCTTTGGGTCATCTGGTAAGACAGCCCACAGCTTCTGGTTTGCCTGAAGAAACTCCAAGCCATTTCCTTATCGGGTATCCCAGAAGTCTAGCCATCTGGCTGTGAGGAGGGGCACCTTAGGTGCTGGTGCTTCTGACAAGCACCAGGAAGTCAGCTCTCAGCATGGCTATCTGCAAGAAACCAGTCCATCAGCAAGAGTAATCTCTTTCTGCTGCTCCAACTGCCTAACTAATCTAGGCAAAGGAAAGGAAAAAGTTAATGTGGGATTACAGAATAAGCATTTTCTTTCATAGAGCACGATTTAATCATTTAAAATATATTAACTCATTTAATATATATATATTTTTTGTTTGTTTGTTTTCTTTTTTTTTTTTTGGCGGTACGCGGGCCTCTCACTGTTGTGGCCTCTCCCGTTGCGGGGCACAGGCTCCGGACGCGCAGGCTCAGCGGCCATGGCCCAGCCGCTCCGCGGCATGTGGGATCTTCCCGGACCGGGGCACGAACCCGCGTCCCCTGCATCGGCAGGCAGACTCTCAACCACTGCGCCACCAGGGAAGCCCCTCATTTAATATATTTATGCAATATATTTATATTTATGCATATGTATACCTATATGCAAGGTAGATAATATCAATCATTATTTTTTATTATAGGAATCTGAGGTCCAGAGAGTTTAGGACAATTCCTTAAGACACAGACAGTCTCTCTCCTGAGCTCACACTCTTAACAACTGGGCTATGCTGCCCCTCCAAAATAAATAGGAAAGGTTTATGGTGGATATTAGCTTCAGCAAGAAGAACTGGCAAGATTATGACTCTGTATTGTGGGGGAAAAATAAGAGCATTGCACAGAAAGATAAATAATTCAAAGATTCAGGTGCAGGTATATCTATAGTAGGGAACACAGTAGAACTGAAGCTTTAGGTTGGTGTTGGCAGCTGTTAATTCACAGCAGTGCTACTCAAAGTGTGGTCCACGAACAGGCTTGAATTATTTGTTGCTGATTCGCCATGAGACAAGAAGTTTGTGCCAACATATAAACAATCTATACCACTAAGCAGCTGGTTGCATCATCCGGAATCTTCTTTTTTTCCTGTAGCAGGATGTTCTTGTTGAAGCATGCAGTGCAGTAATTGACATTCTGACACAAGTTTTTTTTTTACCTTCTCGCAAAGTGTTTTGAAACACATTGAGCGAGAATATAGGCAATGTTCCTATAATGATGACACTCCAAAACTACAGTGGCTAAATACAGTAGAAATCTATTTCTCCCTCATACAACTGTCTAAAAATGGGCACGCAGTCTACGAGAGTTAGACAGCTCTGTTCCACATGATTATCCAGGGCCCCAGGTTGGCAGGTATTCAACATATGTATGGCTTCCACCTCTGAGTCCAAGGCACATGCTGCAAGTGTAGCCATTTTAGAGCTGGCAGTAAGTAGGAAAGGAAAAATCTAGGGAGAGCAAGTTTATCCTTAAGAAGATACTTTACGTCCTTTTGGCTCCCTTTCCTTAAACTGAAATGATTCATAGGAAGAAAGCTAAATTCGAGAGACACTGTGAAATACAGTCTGTAGCTGAGAACCCAGAGACTGAACAAGAGGATGCTCTGTTACTGAAGGAAGAAAAGGAGACAAGATAGTTTAGGCTTCTGTGCTCTAGTGAAAATTACGTTTAGAGAGTTAAGCTGAAGCTAGACCACAAGAGGATTGGCGATTGAACACTGAATGAAAGATTGCAGAAAACAGAGACACCAGTAAAAATAAAATAAAATTTCATCTTTATGTAAAATAAGAAATGTTGAGTTTATTGGCTTGTAATTAACTCCTTTTATCACAGTTTCTATAGATGAATTCATCAAGAAATCCAAGATATATAGCCTAACCTTTTGCAAGGCGAATTCTCACACAATGCATACATAACTGGTCTCTCTATATTGCACTCTGTTCTTCTTCCAATGGAAGATGGTAATGGAAAGTGCACTGGGATCAATTCTGAGATAGGGCTCTGGTTCAATGATTTACTGAGGAAGCGCTTTCAGGAAAAGCTTATAAGGGAAAATGTAGAACAGGAAAAAGCAGAGCGTGGATGTGGTCTTAGGAAAAGTCTGGATCCTTGACTGGATCTGCAGGGAGAGAGCCAATTACACAAGTTGTCTCACCTTGAAGCAAGCTGGTCAGGCTTTTACACCCCTGTATCAGTCAGTCACTGGACACGGGCCACCTCTGGAGTGTCGGGAGGGGATGCACGACTTCCTGTCGGGTAGCTCCTATTGGCCAAGGGCAATACTCAATCTCCCCAGCTGGGGGCGGAAGTGGGGTGGGAATGGGGATAAGGTGTTGCATTGGCCAGAGATAAGGTTTTTCCTTCAGTGGAGGAAAGAGCACTCAGTCCGCCACACACCCCTGTCCATACCTTGTACCACATAGCTATACTTGCTTCTCACATTGCACTGATTCACCCAGGAACAATTTTTCCACAATCGTGAGCATTATTCCTGGGGAAACCTATAAGAGGAAGGTCATTAGGAGAAACTGCAACCTTGTTGCTGCAGTTGGCTCCAAAGCTGAAACCAGTGCACAGTTTCTCCCACCTCTATCCCCTATTCTGGATTTCCCCCACCTGTGGTTAGCACTTCTGCTGGTCTAGATGGCTGGCCCTGTGGGTCAGGTACAGTCTCAGGACCAACTGCAGTAGCAACAGTTCTAGTTTGTCTCACTAATTCTTTTCTTGTAAATTTCCCTAGGAATTATGACAGAGGAAGCCTGTGCCTGGATAAAGATAACTTAATTTGTGAAGCAAGGAGTGCACTGTGGTAGACTCTGATCTGGTGCCCAGCCCAACCCTAATCAGGCTGTGGTGGCTCTGCTTTCTCAATTAGTAAAATTGGGCACGGAAGTATCAACAAGTAACCTAGTGAATTATTTGAGTGCCAAAGATATTTCTCCCTGTATAATAGCTGTTCTACATCTCATGATGATCAGAGTCAATTGTCCCTATCAGGATGGTAGCTCATTTCCATGCCTGATGGTCTACTGGCACAAGAAAGCCAAAGTGAATGGGTACAAGCTGCAACTTTTAGTGTGGTGATCCACACTAAAGCATCTCTCCTCTGGGAACCAGAACTCCTAGACCAATAGACCTTAAAGTTGTGGAGATGGAAAGCACAAATTCTCTAATTAAGCCATTAGAAATGATGGTGGATGGGTCCACTCCTACATCTACTCCTTAATTCCTAGACACAGCTACACTACCCTTTGGAGACACAGCACCAACCAGTAGCTTTTGATTTAAGAAGTACAGTGTATCTCCAAGCTGGTACTTCAACTGTATCTTTCATGCGGTCTTTCACCACTCTATCAGGCCAGCAGCTCTGGATAGTGAGGCGTGATAGGACCACTGACTCCCATGGGCAGAAGCCTACTATCACACTTCACTTTGTCAAGAGTGGTCCCTTTACCTGAAGCAATATTATGCGAGATACCGTGTCAATGAGTCAGACACTCCATGAGGCCTTGCATAGTGATGATGGCTAAGGCTATGTAAGCAGAGAAGGTAAATTCATACTCTGAATATGTGTCGGATGAGATCAGGATGAGTCACTGCCCTTTGAAGGATGGAAGTGTCCAACATAATCCGTTTTCTACTAAGTGGTAGGAGAGTGCTATTTCTGGGACTTAGAACTGGCCTCTGTTACTGACACGTCAGGTGTTCAGCAGCAGCTGTAACTAAAGCAGACTTGGGGGGAGGAAGCCCAGGAGTGGCTTCCATCTTGCTACCACAGCTTCTCCATTCATAAGCCCATTGCTTCAGCACTGGGTTGGCTGAGAACAGAGGTTACACGACATGTGGGAGTGCTGGGAACTGGCTAAATCATCTGACTGCTTGGTTGTTCAGCACTTCTACATTGGATACTCTCTGGTGTACATCAATGGGCAATACAAAGATTATCACACGTTTTGGTCGCTATCACAGGTCCATCCACCTGCCTCTTCCCTAGAACTTAGTAGCCCTAATATTCCTGTCTTGCTCCTTTAAGTTCCTTGGCTAACCCATTCATCACTGCTTATTAGTCCCCTATACCCTTACCTTGGGCTACTAGTCTATTTGCAAAAATGTGGATGGCCAGAGACACTGTCCAGAACTTTGCCAATTGGACACTTTCCCTTAACCATTTGTTTTTAGGAACCTCCCTGAATGGGCCTGTAGGGCAGCTGTAGTCCACTTTAGGCTTCTACCAACATATGGGTCAACCTACCTACAAACCAAGCTAGGGTTTCCCCCTCTTCATCAGCAGGTTATAGAGGACCTTCCATGAAACTATAAGAATGAGCTGATATAGAGGCATGAGTGGAACAGTGATAGGTGACATGGGGTCTGGGCACTTGTTTATAAAGTTAACTTATAGCTTTTGTATCTTCTTGAAATCAGTTCTGGATGCACCACCCCTTCTTACAATGAATTGCTACTGGGTACACTTGAACTTATGACTTGGTTGGTCTGTCAATACTCAGCTTATGATGGCCAATTAATGGCCACATGATCACTTTGAAAATCCATGACAAGCATTATCTCTTCCAGGGCCCAGCAACACCTTGCTGCAGAACCTTAGGCGAGTACACTGTGATTCTCTCATGAGACTTGACCAAAACTCTCTTTGGTGTCATTTTATACCATAGATGCCATGGTACCGTGGGTCTGGCAGGATGTATGGCCCAAGTGGGAGGGCTGCTTGGACCTCAGTCTTACCTCTTATAGGGTTCTTTCTTTTTCTGGGTTCCACTCAAAATTAGCAGGTTTCTGCATCATCTGGTCGGTGACTCAGAGCAATAATTCCTAGGGCAAAAACAAAATGCTGCGTCCAAAACCCAAAGAAGCCCATCCAGCACTGTGCTTCTATCTTAGTAGTAGGAGTTGCAAAGTACAATAACACAGCCTGTACCTTGGAGGGCATGTCCCAGCATGCTCCAGACCACTGGGCTTTGAAAACCCAGCAAAGGTAATAGGCCCCTGACATGATATTAGAGAAGATATGGCTAAAAAACTGATTAAAGTATATAAATGTGAACCATAAATGATAATTCATCTTATGGTATTTTTAATATTTGAATAATAAATGTAAAATTATAATTGTTTTAATGGTCAACATATTTTTAGAAAGAATTTTATTTGTAAAAATGATTTTTGAATATAATTATTAATTTCATTACCAATATAATAAAACCAATTTGTCAGTCAATAGATATTTCAAAAATTGTATCACTTTCATTTAAGGGCTCTTTTAATTCTCAGAAGTGTCATGAATTGGATGATGAATCTGGTCACTTGAATGGAATGGAGAGCATCACAGAAGAATGTTGAGATGGGGATAAAATTGGACAGATGGCTATGTTAGGTCTGGCATTTCCTCACCATATCTATACAACAGTGACACATATTCAATTTAAAATATTGGTCTAGAGTTCAGGAGGGAAGTAGGGGCTAGAAATAATGATCTCATGGTATCTGCTTGTGGGGTAGGGCCAAACTAAGAGATTATCTGGATCAGCAGAGAATAGCACATAGTGTGAAAAGTAAAGGAAAAGCTGGCCAAGTTTGGAGTTGAAGGATGGCTTTCAAGCCACTAGGGAAAAAAAAAAATAGGAACGATTAGGGCAGAGCACAGAAAACTGAGAGACTACGTTCAAACCAGGTAGAGACAAGTTAAGCCTCAGGTGTACTGAAGTAAAACATGAATTCAAAGACAGAGTGGAATCTCAGCAGTTAGAACGTAGCCAAGGCTCAGAAGGATGACGGCAGGAGCGACTTGATGCTGAGCTCTAACCATGAAGGAAAGGAAGGTGTCAATTTAGAAACCAAAGAACCAGAACAAGAACAAGGTCTAACTCCTAGTTCTAAGGTATCAGGCAAGAAGTTGATCCTGTCTTTTGAACAATTTTTATGGAACAGAGCTAGGCATTCATTACACAGTAAGATTCATTATTCTTCCTTCTTGCAGAATCCATGTGATGATAAAAGACACAAAGACATCTGGTCCAGAGAGAAAACTTGTGACCACTTACCAAAATTCCTTGTAATTGGGCCACAAAAAACAGGTAAGAACAGCCAACTGTGCTGTTTACATTCTTTTTTTTTTTTTTTTTTTTTTTGTCATGAAACACATGGTCATATGGTATTTGATTGTTTGGCTTTGTGAAATATTTAGACACCCATGCAAGTTCATTATTTGAATTGTTCTTCATCCCTGTGGATCATCTTTATGCCATGATCCTCAAAGAGACCCTACAGTTGCTCATTTAATTAGACTTATGGGCTAAAGTTTTATCTATCAATTTAAAAACTGTTCAACAGACATCACATTTTTGTTTGTTTGTTTGTTTTTTTGTTTTTGCGGTACGTGGGCCTCTCACTGTTGTGGCCTCTCCCATTGCGGAGCACAGGCTCCGGACGCGCAGGCTCAGCAGCAATGGCTCACGGGCCCAGCCTCTCCGCAGCATGTGGGATCTTCCCGGACCGGGGCACGAACCCGTGTCCCCTGCATCGGCAGGCGGACTCTCAACCACTGAGCCACCAGGGAAGCCCCAGACATCACATTTTTGACAACTTGCAGCTTATATATCACAGTTGTGATATCTGATTTTTAATTTCTACTTTTTGTGGCTTTGCCTAATTAACTCCTGAATTAAGTTATAAAAAAGGGCTTTGGCTTGATTCAAATTATTTTACACTGCATATCAACCTTGAACTGATTTATTGTTCAGAAGCACTGTCATTATTACCTTCAAATATTCTACCTGTGTAGTTCGTTTGTTTTCCAAATAATCATTATGTATGAATATGGTTTAGACTTATTTTCTGATACACCTATGGCTCATCAGGCATTTTTTTTTCCCTTGATATTTTCTCATGTGCTGAAGGACAAGTGTATAAGAATGTAGTAAAAGAGCTGAAGGATGGCTTTCATTGGTATTTCACCCATGAGATGACACTTTCAATTAGAATATTTTATACTTTCTTTAGCATATGAGAGCTTTATATACTTTGCTCATGTCCTGATTAATTAAACTTTTTATTGAGTTGCTGTATTTTGAATTCACAACTTTGGCTAGAAGCACTTTCATCAGTGAGTACACAAACCATAACACAAAACGAACAGTCACAATAAATAAGACTGGCCTAGATGAAGATATTTATAATACAAGCATGTAGACCATTTTAAAGGTTGTGGGCAAATTTTCCAGACTATTAGATATTTGTTGTTGAAATCTTTTCTTCCTCCATGAATATAACTTGTATTACAATAATAAGTTACATGTGCGGGGGGGGGGAAAAAGCAGCACATATTTTCAGATATACCACTTTTGTTGTTGTTATTGTTTAAAATGTGCATTAATTTTCTACCAACTCCCTCACAGCAGTTCTAACACTGGAATGACTACTAAAGAAACAAAACATTCCTATGTTGTAAAATCATGCTAAAAATTTAAGTCATATCCTCTATCATTTGTCATTGAATATTACTACTTCTTAGATCTGCTAGAACACTACAGGTTAGTAAGAAAAGATCTAGTTTTCTTCTTTGCTGTTTGTATTTACAGACAATAACTTATACTTTTAGATTTTAATATTTGACCTGCCAGTATGGAAATGATAAAGCTTTTAGCTGGTTTTGGTCTTCCCAAGACAAACAAACAAGTTAAAGGAATTGGATGATAATATTTTATATGCTATGAAAATGCTATCTTAGTGTGAAAATGATTGTGATAATTCTTAAAAACCATTCAGTCATAGAAGTCTGAAGTCTTCATTTGTTCTCCTATTGCTTCTGTTGGCAAAACTCCCTGTCAGAGGCTGTAAATTCCCTGGAGAATGGGCACAGATAAATGCTAAGAACCTGGCCTTTAATGTAAAGTTGTCTTTAAATAACTTAAACCTGACCCATGCATCCCTTGCAATAAACATGAGATATAAAAGTGGTCCTCAAACCCCTATTTGCTCAGTTGTTCTGAGGTGAGAATGGAAAGATGAAATATCCCACCTCATTGCTGAATCCTGGAAAAAATTTCTATCAGCTAAAAGTGGGGCAGTGAATGGGGATTGACAGGGAGTGGGGTAGGCCTGGGTTTAAGGCACTCAAAGTTGACACCGTAGTCCTACTAGAATCCTGTGGACACATGGGCATTCTTCATGATTCTAGGTCATGTGATTTTGATATCACTAGGGTAGGAGAGGATTTCCAAAAGGGTTAAGTTTAGCACAATAGTTCTGAAAGCATAATTCATTGGCCTTAAATCTTCTAGAAGATCAGATTTCCCATTGTCAATATTGATTTCTCACAATTTGACTGACTTACCCTGGTACATTTACTCTGGTAAAACTAAAAAGAAGTTGATTATATGCAAAATAGAACAAAGTTTCTCTTAGAGCATTACAACGTGTGAGAAACTTCCTCTACAAAATATTTATATCAAAGACAGTGGATAAAAATGAATGTCAAGGATAGATGAAAGCACAGGCAATAATAAAGTAAATATACATTTTGAGCCCATGGACCCAGATTTTATGGCTGATCATATGAACATCAAGCCATGTGTCTACTGTCCCTGGCTGAAATTGCTTTCTCCTTCCTTCCTCTCAGAGGCCTCCCGACATCCCTCCTGCTTCTGGCAGCGTGAAGGTGTATGGCTCAGAGCATAAAGGCTTTGACTTTCTGTAGCCCAGGGGAGCTCTGGGTGCAATTCTGTGACATCAGGGTGGCTAAACATTTGTACATGCTACCAAATGAGGTTATAGAGTATTCATTTTAAAATATTCAGCAATAATTCAAAAATATCCCTATATCTTTGCCCTGGATCCATCCAATCTCGACATCTCAGGGATGTTAACCTATTAATATTTTCAGCTCTTGTGTGTCTCAAAAATCTCCCTGTCTCTCTCTGTCTCTCTGTCTTTCTCTGTCTCTCTCTCTCACACAAACACAAGCTTCTTTCTCATCATCAATTAAATATTTTTATGTAGGCCCATTCTAAAAAGTATTTAGAAAGAAACCTTCTGGATTCCCTGTTCCCTTCCAGCTGCTCTTCTATACTACTCCACCTCTAATTGATTTCCTCTCCCTGGAAGATTTTTGTCCCTCCTCTCACATTTTCTCCTTGTTGAACTCCTTTTATTTTCAGGAGAAAATCAGATCAGTTCTTCAGGACTGCTATCGCCCCCCATAACTTTCATGTCTAAATTTTTCAGTGTGTTTGAGATAGTTCTTCTGTAGTTTGGGCCTCTAATTTAGTTCTTAACCAGTTCTGACTCCTTTAATATTTTTTGTTACTTTTATATAATTTGATTCCATATTTGTTCATTTTAAACATGTTTTTCAATTAGTAATTAAATCTCCTTAAGGGCATTTATTAATTTTTGTCCTCACATTTCACTAGGAGCCACCCATTCTGGATTTCTTAGGTCCCCCAAGATCTGTTGTTACTTTCCTTTATATACACAATTCTCTGATGATCTTCTCTGCTGCCAGATCCCCAGCTACTATCATTTTTGTTGTGCCAGCCCTCTTGTGTAGTTCATTCCAAGCTCTCCTAGGGCTGGGAAATCCAACAAAATCTCCTGGGTGCAACACGTTACAAAAGAAAGAACCTTTTCCATGAGGGAAGTTTTGATTTATGAGAGCCTGTCCCTTCATGACCCTTCCTGCTGTGGTCCTCAGTATCTGACCTGACTCAGGTTTAGAGGTGACATTTGTGCCTTCTGTGATATGTACACTCAGTGGGTTCTATTAGCCAGTCTGTTTAGCCTAGTGTCTCAGCTATCAGACTTGATTGTCCCATCTTGTCAGGGTAGAACATTCAACTGGCCGCCTTCCAGAATCCTGCACTCCTCTTTCAGCCTTACTGGAAACATGTTTTTAAGGTACAACCTTAAAAAATGCTTCCTCCTGGAAGTCTTCACTGACTTCCCAAGTATAAATCACCCATTTTCTCAGGTAATAGAAACACACTCTGCTCTTATCATGGAACCTCCCTCACTACGCTGCAATTACCTGTTTACTTGACTCAAGTCCACAGATACACTTTAAGTCTATCGAGGCCAGCAAATGTATTTTTCTTATCAAGATTTATCGTCAATCATTACTACAGCAACTTGTACAGAGTTGCACAGGTCAACATCTTTTGAATAGTTTGATTTAATTTAATTGATCTGAATATAATATTAATTGAGGTTCAGGTATTGTGCTTGATGTCTTTGATACTTTTGCCACTCATCCGACTCCAGGAGGGAAATTGAACCACCTGATTTCTGAAGTTCTCCCCTAGCTGTATTATCTACCAGTCTGCTTGACTTTGACTATGTCCTCATATTAAATGAAGTGTTTAGGTCAATAGAATCATGAAGACTAATATAAGAACACAAATCATTGCCACATGAAATGCACTGAACTGATTTTAAGGAAATCATTTTGATACTGGAATGATTTGGTCTTTTGCATATTACCTTTTGAGCAAAAATTTTGTTACAATATATGTCTCTTCTTTTATTGCTGTATAACCTGTTGCCTCCTGTTTTGTAATAGGAACAACAGCACTTTATTTATTTCTTCTTATGCACCCTTCCATCATCAGCAATCTCCCCAGCCCCAAAACATTTGAAGAAGTCCAATTCTTTAATGGCAACAACTACCACAAGGGAATTGACTGGTAAGAAAAATAACAAAAAGTAAAGTCCATTATTAACACATGCTCGTTCACAGCTGAGCAATTATAGATGTATGCATGGCATCTACATAATTACAGAATAAATGTATGTTCAATTCTACCATAGTGAATTAGAGATTAATTTATAATGATATATTTAATCAGTGTTGCCTATAATTTGATTTGGACAGTGCAATAATGATAATATTTTTCTGGTAAATTATTATGATTGAATAAAGAGGATTATGGAATATTTTTCATCAGCACTATTCATAAGGATATTTAAAATTCTCCTTAAGCATATTATTATTTTACTGTGCCTAGAATTTTTTTTAACTAAATACATAATTTGTCTTCACAGTGACTCTTGAGAAAACAAATAAATCAGTAGGTTGTTTTATTTTATAGTCCATGACATGTATCTTCATTAATCACATAGACTGTAAATGTTGTATCATAATATAAGCTGATATTTGTCATGCCAATAACAGAGCATTTCCAAAATCATATTACTGCTAGTCACACATGTGTATAAGAGGAAAATTACTTTGTATTTGATAAGTTATGATAATTTCAAAATCACAATATTTTTCCTAAACTGAAATAGAATAAACCTGGTATTGTAACTGATGTTCACTCTGGGGAATATTTCCAGCTCTATCCCAATTTTCTAAGGAAAATATGGCCCTGATTTCCAAATCCCCCCCTGAGGAAAGTTCCCCTCAATGCATACCTCTGTAGCATGTAAACTTATGTCAACATTACACGTGAATATGTCCTCATAAAAGGCTCATTCTTTTAAGATGCAGCTGGGGGGTGGGGTGGGCAGGGGCGATGCCAGTGAGCAGATTTGACTTCCCATCTTGAGTAGAGCCGTGTCCACTCTGCACCTAGGAGATCACTATGCTACCTTACTTTAAAAAGACTAAATAAATTTTGAAATTGCATGCAAGTTACTGAAAGCAGAGCAGCAATTTTATCTGTGAGCTCAAATGGAACACAAATTGTTAAGCAGGAATATAGATGACACTTTTCACCACTTCACATTTGGGAAATATAATAACAAATGCCAAAGAGGAAAATAAGTGTCTTCTATGAATTCTTCATTGCTCTTATTATTTATTTCTAGAACATTTGAGGGTTAGAGAAGTGATGAGCTGTAAAGAGGGTTACACACATAATTAACGCCTTGCACTGAATTAACTTCTGAACATATTGATTCCATAATCTACACACAGAGGAATGTTCCCACAGCATATGGTAGAGTGAACCTGCCGAGGCACCACAGAATCAACTGGCAGGAAATATCTCCTTAATTACTCTGGATAGACTATAATGTGTTCACATTGCTACACATACTACAAATCATGCAGAAGTTAAAAAGGAGGAAAGCAACTATGCCCTAATCAGTTTAGTATTTTATAGCTGTTCTGAGATTTTCCTCTTTTGTGCACTTTAATCTCAATTTAAGAATTTTGCATTCAAGTTTGCAAATATAAATTTGCTATTTTTTTTTGAGAGAACACATTTTATTCTCAGGAATTTTAAACATATCATAAAAGTTTAATATATACAAATCAAGATAAGAATAATTCCTTAATTACATCTAGTATGGATGACACAGGGAAGAATATATTTTGAGAGACCAACTGTGAAAGGAAACTGTTATATAAATTTTCCACAAAGGTGTAAATAGTTTAGCAGTCTATCCTGTGAGGTACTTGAAAAATTCTGGGTTTTTTTTCAAGTTAGAAATAATTTATTTTGTATAGTTTCCCTATTAAAAAAATTATACAATTTTTAAAGGTTGCTTTCCTTTTATGCTTATTACGAAATATTGACTATATTCCCTGTGTTGTACAATACATCCTTGAGCCTATCTTACACACAATAGTTTGTACCTCCCACTTTCCCACCCCTATATTGCCTCTCTCCCCCTGCCACTGGTAACCACTAGTTTCTTCTCCATATCTGTAAGTCTGCTTCTTTTTTGTTATATTCATTACTTTGTTTTATTTTTTAGATTCCACATGTAAGTGTATCATACAGTATTTGTCATTTTCTGACTTATTTCACTTAGCATAATGCCCTCCAGGTCCATCTATGTTGCTGCAAATGGCAAACCTTTGTTCTTTTTTACAGCTGAATAGTATTACATTGCATATTCATACCACATCTTCTTTATCCATTCATCTGTTGATAGACATATAGGTTGCTTCCATATCTCGGCAATTGTAAATAACATGCTATGGACATTGGGGTGCATGTAACTTTTTTTTTTTTTTTTTTTGCGGTACGCGGGCCTCTCACTGTTGTGGCCTCTCCCGTTGCGGGGCACAGGCTCCGGACATGCAGGCTCAGCGGCCATGGCTCACAGGCCCAGCCACTCCGTGGCATGTGGGATCTTCCTGGAACAGGGCACGAACCCATGTCCCCTGCATCAGCAGGCAGACTTTCAACCACCGTGCCACCAGGGAAGCCCCTCATTGTAATTTTGATTTGCATTTCTCTAATGATTAGTGATGTTGAGCATCCTTTCATGTGTTTGTTGGCAATACGTATATCTTTTTTGGAGAAATGTCTGTTTAGGTCGTCTGCCCATTTATGGACTGGGTTGTTTTTTTTTTTTTGATATTGAGCTGCATGACCTGCTTGTATATTTTGGAGATTAATCCTTTGTCAGTTGCTTTGTTTGCAAATGTTTTCTCCCATTCTGAGGGTTGTCTTTTCATCTTGTTTATGATTTCCTTTGCTCTGAAAAAGCTTTTAAGTTTCACTAGGTCCCATTTGTTTATTTTTGTTTTTATTTCCATTTCTCTAGGAGGTGGGTCAAAAAGGATCTTGCTGTGATTTATGTCATAGAGTGTTCTGCCTATGTTTTCCTCTAAGAGTTTTATAGTTTCTGGCCTTACATTTAGGTCTTCAATCCATTTTGAGTTTATTTTTGTGTATGGTGTTAGGGAGTGATCTAATTTCATTCTTTTACATGTAGCTGTCCAGTTTTCCCAGCACCACGTATTGAAGAGGCTGTCTTTTCTCTGTTGTATATTCTTGCCTCCTTTATTAGAAATAAGGTGACCATATGTGCATGGGTTTATCTCAGGGCTTCCTATCCTGTTCCTTTGATCTATATTTTGGTTTTTGTGCCAGTACCATACTGTCTTGATTACTGTAGCTTTGTGGTATAGTTTGAAGTCGGGGAGCCTGATTACTCCAACTCTGTTTTTCTTTCTCAAGATTGCTTTGGCTTTCAGGATCTTTTGTGTTTCCATACAAATTATGAAATTTTTTGTTCTAATTCTGTGAAGGATGCCATTGGTAGTTTGATAGGGATTGTATTGAATCTGTAGATTGCTTTGGGTAGTAGAGTCATTTTCACAATGTTGATTCTTCCCATCCAAGAACATGGTATATTTCTCCATCTGTTTGTATCATCTTTAATTTCTTTCATCAGTGTCTTACAGTCTGCTGCTTACAGGTGCTTTTCTCCTTAGGTAGGTTTATTCCTAGGTATTTTATTCTATTTGTTGCAATGGTAAATGGGAGTGTTTCCTTAATTTCTCTTTCAGATTTTTCATCATTAGTGTATAGGAATGCAAGAGATTTCTGTGCATTAATTTTGTATCCTGCTACTTTACCAAATTCATTGATTAGCTCTAGCAGTTTTCTGATAGCATCTTTAGGATTCTATATACATAGTATCATGTCATCTTCAAACTGTGACAGTTTTACTTCTTCTTTTCTGATTTGGATTCCTTTTATTTCTTTTTCACCTCTGATTGCTGTGGCTACAATTTCCAAAACTATGTTGCATAATAGTGGTGAGAGTGGGCAACCTTGTCTTATTCCTGATCTTAATGGAAATTGTTTCAGTTTTTCACCATTGAGAATGATGTTGGCAGTGGGTTTGTCATATGTTGCCTTGATTATGTTGAGGTAAGTTCCCTGAATGTCTCCTTTCTGGAGAGTTTTTTATCATAAATAGGTGTTGAATATTTTGAAAGCTTTCTCTGCATCTATTGAGATGATCATATGGTTTTTCTCCTTCAATTTGTTAATATGGTTTATGACATTGATTGCTTTGCGTGTATTGAAGAACCTTCCATTCCTGGGATAAATCCCACTTGATCATGGTGTATGATCCTTTTAATGTACTGTTGGATTCTGTTTGCTAGTATTTTGTTGAGGATTTTTGCATCTATGTTCATCAGTGATATTGGCCTGTAGTTTTCTTTTTTTCTGACATCTTTGTCTGCTTTTGGTATCAGGGTGATGGTGGCCTTGTAGAATGAGTTTGGGAGTGTTCCTCTCTCTGCTATATTTTGGAAGAGTTTGAGAAAGATAGGTGTTAGCTCTTCTCTAAATGTTTGATAGAATTCACCTGTGAAGCCATCTGGTCCTAGACTTTTGTCTGCTGGAAGATTTTTAATCACAGTTTCAATTTCAGTGCTTATGATTGGTCTGTTTATATTTTCTATTTCTTCCTGGTTCAGTTTCGGAAGGTTGTGTTTTTCTAAGGATTTGTCTATTTCTTCCAGGTTGTCCATTTTATTGGTATATAGTTGCTTGTAGTAATCTCTCATGATCCTTGTATTTCTGGAGTGTAAGTTGTTACTTTTCCTTTTTCATTTCTAATTCTATTGAGTTGAATCTTCTCACTTTTTTTCTTGATGAGTCTGGCTAATGGTTTATCAATTTTGTTTATCTTCTCAAAGAACCAGCTTTTAATTTTATTGATCTTTGCTATCATTTCCTTCATTTCTTTTTCATTTATTTCTGATCTGATATTTATGCTTTCTTTCCTTCTGCTAACTTTGGGTTTCTTTGTTCTTCTTTCTCTAATTGCTTTAGATGTAAGGTTAGGTTGTTTATTTGAGATGTTTCCTGTTTCCTGAAATGGACTGTACTGCTATAAACTTCCCTCTTAGACCTGCTTTTGCTGCATCCCATATGTTTTGAGTTGTTGTGTTTTCATTGTCATTTGTTTCTAGGTATTTTTTTGATTTCCTCTTTGATTTCTTCAGTGATCTCTTGGTTATTTAGTAGTGTATTGTTTAGCCTCCATGTGTTTGTATTTTTTGCAGATTTCTTCCTGTAATTGATATCTATTCTCATAACGTTGTGGTGGGAAAAGATACTTGATACGATTTCAATTTTCTTGTGACCCAAGATATTATCTATCCTGGAGAATGTTCTATGTGCACTAGAGAAGAAAGTGTTTGGGGATGGAATGTCCTATAAATATCAATTAAGTCCATCTTGTTTAATGTATCATTTAAAAGCTTGTGTTTCCTCATTTATTTTCATTTGGGATGATCTGTCCATTGGTGAAAGTGAGGTGTTAAAAGTCCCCTACATTTATTGTGTTACTGTCGATTTCACCTTTTATGGCTGTTGGCATTTGCCTTATGTATTGAGGTGCTCCTATGTTGGGTGCATAAATATTTACAATTATTATATATTCTTCTTGGATTGATCTCTTGATCATTATGTAGTGTCCTTCTTTGTCTCTTGTAATAGTTTTTATTTTAAAGTCTATTTTGTCTGATATGAGAATTGCTACTCCAGCTTTCTTTTGATTTCTGTTGGCATGGAATATCTTTTTCCATCCCCTCACTTTCTGTCTGTGTTTGTCCCTAGATCTGAAGTGGGTCTACTGTAGACAGCATATATACCGGTCTTGTTTTTGTATCCATTTAGCCAGTCTGTGTCTTTTGGTTGGAGCACTTAATCCATTCACTTTTAAGGTAGTTATCGGTATGTATGTACCTATTACCATTTTCTTAATTGTTTTGGGTCTGTTATTGTAGGTCTTTTCCTTCTCTTGTGTTTCCTGCCTAGAGAAGTTCCTTCAGCATTTGTTGTAAAGTTGGTTTGGTGGTGCTGAATTCTCTTAACTTTTGCTTGTCTGTAAAGGTTTTAATTTCTCCATCAAGTCTGATTGAGATCCTTGCTGGGTAGAGTAATCTTGATTGTAGGTTTTCCCTTTCATCACTTTAAATATGTCCTGCCACTCCCTTCTGGCTTGCAGAGTTTCTGCTGAAAGATCAGCTGTTAACCTTATGGGGATTCCTTTTTTTGTTATTTGTTGCTTTTCACTGTGGCTTTTAATACTTTTTCTTTGCATTTAATTTTTGATAGTTTGATTAATATGTGTCTTGGTGTGTTTCTCCTTGGATTTATCCTGTATGGGACTCTCTGCTTCCTGGACTTGACTATTTCCTTTCCCATATTTGGGAAGTTTTCAAACATTTTCTCAGTCCCTTTTTTTACCTCTTCTTGTTCTGAGACCCCTATAATTCGAATGTTGGTGTGTTTAATGTTGTTCCAGAAGTCTCTGAGACTGTCCTCAATTCTTTTCATTCTTTTTTCTTTATTCTTCTCTGCGGTAGTTATTTCCACTATTTTATCTTCCAGGTCACTTATACTTTCTTCTGCCTCAGTTATTCTGCTATTGATTCCTTATAGAGAATTTTTAATTTCATTTATTGTGTTGTTCATCATTGTTTGTTTGCTCTTTATTTCTTCTAGTTCCTTCTAAACGTTTCTTGTATTTTCTCCATTCTATTTCCAAGATTTTGGATATCTTTACTATCATTACTCTGAATTCTTTTTCAGATATACTATTTCCTCTTCATTTGTTTGGTCTGGTGGGTTTTTACCTTGCTCCTTCATCTACTGTGTGTTTTTCTGTCTCCTCATTTTGCTTAACTTTCTGTGTTTGGGGTCTCCTTTTTGCAGGCTGCATGTTCATAGTTCCTGTTGTTTTTGGTGTCTTCCCCCAGTTGGTAAGGTTGGTTCAGTGGTTTGTGTAGGCTTCCTGGTGGAGGGGACTAGTGCCTGTGTTCTGGTGGATGAGGCTGGATCTTGTCTTTCTAGTGGGGAGGACCACGTCCGGTGATGTGTTTTCAGATGCACCTGGTGTGTCTGTGAACTTATGATTTTAGGCAGCTTCTCTGCTAATGGGTGGGGTTGTGTTCCTGTCTTGCTAGTTGTTTGGCATAGAGTGTCCAGCTCTGGAGCTTGCTGGTCATTGAGTGGAGGTGGGTCTTAGGGTTGAGATGGAGATCTCTGGGAAAGTTTTCACTGTTTGATATTACGTGGGGCCGGGAGGTCTCTGGTGGACCAATGTCCTGAACTCGGCTCTCCCACCTCAGTGGCTCAGTCCTGACACTCGGTCGGAGCACTAGGACCCTGTCAGCCACATGGCTGCTAGTGTTGGAGGGTCTCCTGCAGAGGCAGGGGTGGCTGTGGCTCACTGCGGGGACAAGGACACTGGCGGCAAAAGTTCTGGGAAGTACTCCTTGGCCTGAGCCCTCCCAGAGTCTGAAAAATTCTTAACTAAGATATGAAGTAATTTAAAATATTTACTAGGCAATATGGTGTAATTTGCTGTTTGCCAAGGGTAAACCTAATTTTTCTGGTTTTGGTTTTCGATAGCACAGAACATCAACCCAAATGTAAAGGATTTTCCCTCTGTTCTTTAACAACCTACCTATTTCATCTCACTCTTTCCCCTGCCCTAACTAGTCCATTAGAACAATACTACCTGGGATTGTTTTTACATTCAAAGTGTACACAATAGTCTCTATTTTGACTATTATAACACCAATAATTAGAAATTGATATAAATGGATGTCAAATATTTAAATTATTTCTTATCCATAGTATGGCAGGAAATCAATTAGACCTCAAATTAATTAATTGTCTTTCTCTGCCTTCAGGTATATGGAATTTTTCCCTACTCCATCCAACATTACAAGTGACTTTCTATTTGAAAAGAGTGCTAATTACTTCCATTCAGAAGAAGCTCCCAAACGAGCTGCATCTCTGGTCCCCAAAGCCAAGATCATCACCATCCTCATTGACCCCTCAGACAGGGCATACTCTTGGTACCAGGTATGAAGCAGTGAAAAATACCATTAAAAGCATTTGGTCATAGCTTGAATGTAAGCAATGGTGAATTAACAAAGTAAAGTCCAGATGTATTGAACAGTCAAATGTTAAAAGAGCTAAACAAACAAAAAAAATTATGAGAAATAAGAACTGTTGATAAGATCTAATTGATATCAATTTGGGCAAGGAGTTTCAAGCATAAACATAACAGAAGAAAATCACACATCAAGGAATTAATAGATTGAACCATATAAACATGTAAAATGTTGGTCAGTCACAATTAACAAAATTAAAATTACTATCTAAGTAGAGAATCTTTAGCAATACATGTTAAATGGCTTAGTTTCTTTAATTTGTAAAAACAAAACAAAAAGTTCCTGCAAACTGGTAAAAATAACTAACTAAATAAATATTTGAGTAAAAAAATGAGCAGACAAGCAAAAGGCATAGATAAACAATTTACATACACACACACAAATCCAACCGCACAATAATTTACATGAAAAATTAGGGATCAACAAAATATAAATCAAAATGGTACTTTTTAAAATATCATCTTGGCAAAAATTGTCATGCTTGTTCTCTCTGTTGACAAGGATGTGTTGATAAAAGTACTAGAACTTTCCAATAGAAGGATATATATGGAGATATTTTCTGAAAACTAATTTGATGACAGTTATCAAAAGGTTTGTAAAGGTACTTTTGTGCTGTGATTCCTCTTCTGGAATCAATCATAAGAAAACCTCAAAAGGATTAAAAATATGTATCCCTTTTTTGTTCATCGAGGTACTAATCATAATAACAAAAGGAAAAGTAAATATCCAACAATATAGAATTGTGTCACACCGAAATGGAGTATTCTTCAGCATTTCATGATGGTTTTAATCCATAGAATGATAATTAAAACATAGTGTTCCATTCTAATGTGTGGATAGATATTAATCAAATAAGCAAAAAGGTATATAATTAGAAATTTTGAATGCTCTGTGAGGAAGTATGGGAGGTGCTATGAGAACACTCTCTAGAGAAGTCAACTTTAGACTTAAAACTGATGGACGAGTAGGTTTAACTGAGTGAGAGTAGAGGGAGAGTGGGGCAGAGGGAAAGTATGTGTGGTCCCCTGGGTGCAAAGAACCACAGCACAGCTGAAGAACTAAAAGAAAGGGTTCATGTGGTTAGAGAGCAAAACCTGAGGTGGAGACCTGTGGGAGATGAGTCTGAGAGGCAGATGGGGGCTAGAAGCCAAGTGGGAGAACCAAGTGGCCGCCATTCCTTGAGCCATCGAAAGCCTTTTTAAAATGTTAAACCAGTGTGTAACTACCAGAATTCCTTTTAGAAAACATGATACTATCTGCTATTTGAAGAATGGATTGGAGTGGAAGAAGTAACCACTCAGAGAAGTCAAGTAGAGGCTATTGCAATAGTCCTGCTGTGAAATGGCAGTAGCAAGGACAAAGATAGTAAGTAGAAATGAAATGAAGGATAAAGTGTCAAGAGATAGGGATTAAAATCAACAGAGCCTGGAGAGAAAACAGTGTCAAAGATAAATCAAATTTCCAGTCTGGGCAACTGGATGATAACCATATATTCCCGTGAAAAAGAAGCACTGAAGAAGGATACAGGTGTTGTGCAGGGGTGGGGGAAGGCTAAAGATGTGACACAGATGGAAATCATGAGGTTATGGCATCACTGTCACACCAAAAGCAGCAATAAAGGTGGCTGGCACTGTGGGGAAGGGTCTGAGCAGGAGACAGAAATTTGTGAATCAGAGGCAAAAAGCCACAGAAATGGTGAAATCGCCTAAGGAGAAGGTTCAGAGAAGAAAAGTAGAGAACAGAATGAAGCAGCCAGAGAGAAAACAGCCAGAGGAGTAATAAAAAGTTCCAGCAGATACCAAGAAAGGAGTACTACCAAATGAAGGAGGTTACAGCAATGTCAAACAGCTGCTAAGAAATTAGACAATTAGGCAAAATAAGGGCTAAACCGTTTTCATTCAGTTGAAAGACATGGAGGGAAGTGAAACTTTTAGCAAACAAGACACAGCGATCAAGGAAGATGTGTTTATAGTGGTGGTGATTTGAATAATAATGAAAAGTTTTCAAAGGAAGAAGGATGTTAAAGGTCCCCCAAGAGAAAATGGGGAATCAGCCCTGGGAGGATCCTGAGAGATCTGAAGGGTGGCTACAGGAAATAGCTTAGATGGGAGGGAAGCACTCCATTTCCAGAGTTCTTCACTTTTCTTGTGCTGGGACCCTTCCGGCAGTAGGGTGGAGTCCATGTTCCCCATTTCAGAAATATATTTTTAAAGCATTAAAATACATAGTATTACAAAGGAAACAACTATATAGAAAAGTAATTAAAATCAGTAACAAATTTAAAATCAAATTTGTTTAAAAACAAATTTAAATTTACTGATTTTAAATTAAAAGTAATTTAAAATCAGTAACAAATATTTACTAAATCATTAAATGGAAATATCTAATGATGGGGCTAATACTACTGTAATTTTGAAATAGCGGTGAGTATAAACATTTGATATATCTAAAAGACCTGTAATGTGATTAAAAAGAACTGATTTTTATTGGTGGTAAGATCACAAGTACAGTACATACCAAATTTTATTTAGAAGTTACTAAAAATAAAGAGACACTTTTTTGAAGATTCAAGTTCATAGATCCTCTGAATTCTATCAGCGGGAGTTATTAAGAACCCCTGCATTGAAACTTAAGGGATAGAAAAGGGTATAAATGTACTTGCTGGTAAATTTGAAGGTCTGGGATAGAGAAATTAAAGTGACTATGATGGTCTCTTTTTCCTTTAAAAAGTTGAGAACAAGTTAATCTAATGAAAAGAGGGGGGAAATTTGGGAGGCAGTGGTTTGAGGAGAGAAAAAAGGGGGTATGAAATCTTGCTACAGGGGTGAGGTAAAGTTGACCAGAGAAATGTAAAATTGCCCATTGCAATGAAAGCCTAATTAAAGCTGATGACCTTGAATTTAAGGTGGTAATAATCTATATGTACTAAAATCCCAATGATATGAGTGCATACATAAATTAATGTCAAAATAAAGTAGATTAAAAGAAAAAATTTAATAGCATTGTAAAATAACAAGTAATTTTTCTTTTTCCTTTATTCTTTTTCTTGACTTTTCAAAATTTCTTCAATAAACATATCGCTAAGAACAAATAATGATGGACAGGAAAACGTGACACTGCAAACTGAGATTTCCAGTGGTTAGGAATTCAAGTGGAACACTTGTTTTGGGAGCAAAATGCAGAAATTATTGTTAGAATCCATGAGTCAATGACTCCCTAATATACAAAAATGTGTCTTTCTCACTATAACAAAATTCATATTGCAAAGCAAGATAAACTTATTTTTTTCAATCGTGCCAAAAATATTGAGTTATTAAGCCTTAATGAAACATTTTGAATGTGAACACTTGGGGAAAAATGTTGCACATTTTCCTGGCAGAAAAAATGGTCACTACTTAGAGCAGCTTATATGAATCTCTTTTTTTTTTCCATATGGATTCAACTATTTTTTTTTAAAAAGAGAGAATCTATGCCTGCTTCTTCAAGTAAATTCTTTGAACATACACATTTGAAATGAATAATTTTTTCTGATAATACTTTTTATTGCTATATTGCTAAGAGTAGGGTCCCCATCCTGCTGTACATTTCAAAATAATGCAACCTATTACTTACGTTGCATTATTACCCAGTCCTGTCTATTCAGTAAGTACCATAAATTTGAAGCTCAGCAGGTATAATTCAGAAAGTCCTACAAATGTCACCTGCCACTATAATTTCTACCCCACATTTTTATAATGGGCCTCACAGAGAACCTATAGTGCTATTTTTTCCAATTCTGTGTGACTTCTGGTCATATTTTTACACTAATCTTTTTAGTTGCATAAATATAAAAAAAAAGTTGGTGCTAAACTGGTATAAGTCAATATAGAGCAGATTAAGTACAATTCCATATTATCACTGTGCAAAGTAGAAATGTTCGCATTACTGTATTAACGTGCACATAGTATGTTTATATTTCTTCACTCAAGTTACCCTGTTTCTACACCTTGTATTAATTAAATGTACTATGTAGTCTCTATGTATGTAGCATAATGCATTTACAAATAAGGTCAATAAGTATGCAATTACGAGAAGGCTTCAAAAGTATTATTATTTCTACCAACCTACCACTCACTAGTTACACTTTAACCATTTACCACTTAATCATCTTTACTTTCTTAGCAATTTTTATTTCTAACATATATAAGGGCTGCTATTACATAATTCTATCAGGCTCTAATATACTTCCATCCTTATCCTGTAGTAAATTTTCTTTAAGTTCACTTTTAGATATCTTGCAAAATCAATTCATCCATTCCCACACACCTCATACATCCTCACTCAAATTTACTTTAAAGTTCTCTTAGTTTCCACATTTATTTTTTTCTGCTTATTAAAATCTTTCTCACTACACTTTAGCTCAAAAGCATCAACCATTAAAAAAGATCCCTTCATCTTTCATTCAGAACTAATCACTTATTGGTCTGGCTATCACAGCAAATAACTTATATCTCTAGTCAAATATATGACTTTATCACAATCTGTTAATCTGTTGTTTTCCATACCAGATTTTGATTTCTTTGAAGACAGCAATTTTGTCTTACCTATAGCTTTTTATCTCTAGAATCTATTGCAGGTTTTTGTTCTGGGAAGGATCTTAATAAATGCTTATAAAATTGTATTGATTTGTGTGAGGCTCTTGAGCTTGACCAATGATGGTAGGATGTGAAAGATTCAGAGAATTTGGTACTGAAAAGCAGTAGTGAATTGGTATTTAGGAATTAGCAGAGTTAGGTGGAAACCCTTGGGAGGGTAAAAGCAAAGTGCCTTGGGCAACATCAACATAAATATGACACCTGAACAAGCATGAATAAACATCTGCCTTCTCTGTACCCATAGCACCTGCCACATAGGGATATTGGGGAATTGTCGGAACCCTCAGGAGTGGCTGTAATGAAACAAGAGCACAGTAATATGTAAGCCTACTCCTGCCAATCAAAATCTCTTTTCATCAGGCTTGATCTGTCTGGTCCCTGACATCTTTTCACTTATAATCAGACCCATGGAGAAAATCCTTGTACTCTGTCTCTTGTCTTACACCTAAACGTTTTAGACATGAAGACAACCACAGGCTTATCTGAATGCTACTTGATATATATGGAAGGCTTATACTCTATATAAACAATATGCCAATGCCTAGCCTTCAATATAGTGTGCACTTTTCACCTTATTTTTCATTCTAAAGTCAATTAATTATTTTTAGTTACTCTTTTTGGAATAAAAGACACATGACACACACATATATCCACACATCAAACACATACATGCACACATACCTATGCAGGCATAAAGAAAATTAATTTTACAATTGACTTTCTTATTAAAGCACCAAAGATCACACGAAGATCCAGCTGCCCTGAGGTTTAATTTCTATGAAGTTATCACAACAGCACATTGGGCCCCATCTGACCTGAAAACTTTGCAGAGAAGATGCCTATTACCTGGATGGTATGCAGTCCACATAGAAAGATGGCTAACTTACTTTGCTACTTCTCAGGTAATGTCCTGAACTGAATTTCTTCTGTTTATTATATCCTCATAGTGTTGCACTGACAAACAGAAAATATAAATTAACATTGCCACAGATAGCAATTTATTATCAGAGATGACCATACCTAAGGAAGAAATGTGGATTTTTACATTTTTAATGTCAATGGTAGTACTACAATGTTAAGTGGCTGTGAAACACATTCTGGGGATCTTCTTTTGGATAGTAGCTGGTCTCAAAGTGGTAGGGCCTCACACAGGAGGCATCAGGTGCTTCACAGGCAATAACCAGTAGAGGAGCAGCCAGTTAGAACCTTTATGGAACACCATGTGCAGATACCCATGTGTCATCTGTCCTGTGGGAATCTTATAAGGAAAGAAGGAGGTTATGGATTAGACTGTCAAAATGGAAAGTGTTGTAACAGCTCCAGGAACTTGGGATAGAACAGGAAATAAGGATTTGCGGAAAGCGTCCACATCCTTTATCTTCTTCATTCCAGTCAGGTCACAACTAAAACCTGAGTTCTCTGTTGTGGTTTGTAAGGAGAATAGATGGGTAATTTTCATCTGTGTGCCCATTATATTTCCAAGCCATTGGCTCCAAGGTTAACTCATGGAATTTCATAGGTTGGATAATTATCTGTATTACAGAGCAGATGGAAAATCGCGTTTCTACTGAACTACTAAATCAAGAGAGTGTCGGTGTTTATGATTTACAATCAAGTTAGTTAAGGGTTATAAAAAATGCCTTTGGCAAAATTTGCTGTTTATTTGGAAGGACACAAGAATAGTAAACATTAACATGTATGCTAAGTAGTGCATATTTTCTTCCTTTTCACACTGATCTAATTGATTAACATCATACCAGGTTAAGGGAGGCAGCTTGGTCTATTTAATTTAATTTTGTTCTTCATAAAGTGACTATTTTTGACTCTACAGTTGCTAATTATTGATGGACAGCAGCTGAGATCTGACCCAGTTACTGTGATGGACGAAGTCCAGAAGTTTCTGGGAGTTACACCTCATTATAATTACTCTGAAGCACTAACGTGAGTCTATTCTCATGGTTGATTTCATTTCCATTATTTGCCATCATAAATTATCACTGGTAGGTGTGTATATAGCATCATTAATACTAGGTATGAATTTATACATCATTATGCTACTCAAAAGCAGTCAAAGGAATGTCCTCATTATTCATGTAGTGTCTCCCTTTTGAATACCAGGAACACTTTACCTTATAGGCATTTTATGTATCACAAATTCCCCTTTTTGTGAGCTTTTTCCCAGTATAAATTTGTTTAAGTAAACTTTCTACATGCCTGCTCTATGCAGAAAGCGTCTAGGAATTGACGTTACAAAGGTGGAAAAGATGATCTCTTTCCCCAAGTAATTTACAGGTTAGAAATAAAATATTGATGGCCTCCTTTAGCTCTGTGAAAGTGAGTAGTGTTTTGGGCAGAATTGGGAAAGGGATACATTCATGTTTTACTCTGTATTTTTTAAATTGTGTATAACCAAATATAATCATGTGTAATGTTGTAGTTATTATTGCACAGCTGACCGCCCAGAACCTACCGGCATGTAACCGTAGCCATTTTATTATGCTCATGGAGCCTGTGGGCTGGGAATTTAGACAGGACACAGCCAGGACAGCTTGTCTCTGCTCAAAATATATACTTGGGCCCATATTTGGGAAGACATGAATATCTAGGTATGACTTGAATGGCTGGAGACTGGAGTCTTCTGGAAGCTTCTTTACTCACACCTTTGGCTCTTGGACTGGGATAGCTCGAAGCTGAGCTCAAAGGGACAAGACCTCTGTGTGACTTTCTCACAGTGTGGTGGCTTTGTGTTCTGAGAGGGGGTGGTATATCGAGGGAATGTGGTTCAAGGTCTTCTCTGACCTAGCCTTGCAAGTCACATAGCATCACTTACGCCATATTCTATTGATTGCAACCAAGTCACTAGAGCCAGTGCAAATCCAAGGGGAGGGAAAGGAGCCTCCACCTCTTGATGAGGAGGGGCAAGGGCGTTCTGCAGAAGAGAATGTGGGAGAGGGGGATATTCTTGCAGTCACCTTGGGAAAATAAAATCATGTACTTGGGTGACTGAAAATGGAAAAAAAAGTGTAAAGAAGCAAAATAACAAACAAAAACAAAAGCTCCAAGCAGTCAAAATATATATTTAAAAGGGCATGTACTTGATGCCCTCACAAAGGCCTGATATACAGCCTATTAAGTTTTAGGCAAAATTTTGACAAGCTTGATTATATAATTTCCCAGTTCGCAGCAGATTAGAATCAGCAATTAGACAATTAGAGAGGGTAATGGAAGGACAGGAAAAGAAGCAATAAGATTGGGTTGTTCCTTATCCACTAAAACAAGTCTAATGAAGTTTCTACCTACACATGGAAATAACAACACAAGGCATGGCCCCTGTTGATTAAGTAGACAAAGCTTCCAGAATACGTTTACATAAATACTTATTGATGTCAGCATGTCTTCCCCTGCCTGCCTGCAGTAGTTTAGGGAATGGTTCTGTCCTGTTTACTACAAATAGTTCCTTATGGTTCAAAAAGCCTGTAAAATCATACTTTTAAAGAAGAGATTACAAACAAGTACAGAATATATGGTTTTGAATACATCTCACACATCACAAAAATTAATAACTATAGTGATGTTCAGTGTAATAAAAGAACTTGTAAGGCAACAAATTCATCTCCTCAAAGTTGTCTCACAGTTATTTGAGAAAGGCTTTGCATCTTAATTTCACAATTTCATGCCTACTGAAACCAAACCATAGAACAAGGAATTGATATAACTTAGCAAGAATAAATGCCCATTGTTAGACTTCGGGTCTATAACATTGTCAATGCAGTAAATGAAACCAAGGCAGCAAAGTAATGTGGATTCAAGGGTATGGCAACCCTATCTAAAAGAATGACTTTCAATATTCTGGATGGCTCTCCTTCCTCAGGTTGTATTAAGCTCTGCCTCACAACAGCTGTTTGGAGAGCAAGGAGAGACAGCAGCCCGTCCTGAGACCTCTGTACACCGGAGAGCAAAGGAGATGCTCTTAGTGTGTATAAATATCTTGGCTTGGTTGCCAGAGCTGTATTTTACCTTAATGCAGTTAAATATTCTCATCCTGAGGCAGAAAATGCTGTTTAGGGGCACTGTCATGCTGCCTTCCCCATTTCATTTTGCACAGCATGCAGAATTGTTTTTCCTCCTGGGAAATTAATGAAAACTAGAGGAAGTCCTATGATAGGCAAGGAGCAGATTGAAAAGTCCAGGTTGGAAATGACTCTGTCTTCCTTTTATCCATTTAACCAGTGATGTATTTAATTTTAATTGATAACAAGTACTAGGACAACCTGGACTGCAAGGATCAGGTCTCTAATAATAGATTGGGCAGGAAACTATAAAGAAAAATTCCCTCTCCCCCTAAATGAGTTCACATATGTGCAGAAGCAAATTGCAGGTGCACCGGTATTATAGGAATGGGCCCAGGGCAACAAAATATTCTGCAACTAATTAACTTTACGTCCTACTCAATTATGCTCCATCTTTCTAAAACATCTGCTGAGCAACAAAAATGCAAACCTTTTCGATGTTTTATGCATGCAGCAAGTCCCATAGCAGTAAATTTAAAACTTCCCTTCCTATTTGGTTTATTCTTTCATTTTTCCTACCTTGTTAGTCCTAAACAAAAATTCTTATATATCTGAGTTTAAACCAAATAATTAGGCCACACATTCTTTTGTAACTTTTTGCAGCCATGGGAGCAAAACAACATTAGAATTTTCTTTAAGAGTATCAGGTCTGAATTAACCAATAGGATCATCTGCCTTCAACAAAAGAAATGAAAATTTGTCTAATCTTACATTCACCATTTGTATAATCTGTGTCTCAAGTTCTCTGGAAAAATATAGTGAATTATATCTTTACCCTTTTAATTTCCTCCTTGAAAAGTATAAACATATTGAACTGTTAAAAAAATATAGCAGTTTTCTTAGAAGCTTTAATTCAGGTTTATATACATGGAAGCAAAGTAAGTGTCCATCAACAGATGAATGGATAAAGAAGATGTGGCACATATATACAATGGAATATTACTCAGCCATAAAAAGAAATGAAATTGAGTTATTTGTAGTGAGGTGGATGGACCTAGAGTCTGTCATACAGAGTGAAGTAGGTCAGAAAGAGAAAAACAAATACCATATGCTAATACATATATATGGAATCTAAAAAGAACAAAAAAGTGGTCATAAAGAACCTAGGGGTAAGACGGGAATAAAGATGCAGACCTACTAGAGAATGGACTTGAGGACATGGGGCAGGGGAATGGTAAGCTGGGACAAAGTGAGAGAGTGGCATGGACATATATACACTACCAAATGTAAGATAGCTAGCTAGTGGGAAGCAGCCACATAGCACAGGGAGATCAGGGGTGGGTTTGGGAGAGTGGGAGGGAGGGAGATGTAAGAGGGAGGATATATGGGGATATATGTATATGTATAGCTGATTCACTTTGTTATAAAGCAGAAACTAACACACCATTGTAAAGCAATTATACTCCAATAAAGATGTTAAAAAAAAAGAAGTATATTTTCATTACAGTCACCTTACTATATACCACTTAATGATGTCAAAGAAATCTGTGTATAACTTATAATCATTATATTTTTATTATCATTTATATATTTGATCTTTTGTAGTTTTGATCCCCAAAAGGGCTTTTGGTGTCAACTACTGGAAGGAGGAAAGACCAAATGCCTTGGAAAAAGCAAAGGTCGAAAGTATCCACCCATGGATCCAGAGGTAATATTTTCCTCATCTTTGAAATACACTGGTAGAACCCTGCGCATACAACTGTTTCAAAGCTAGCAGACAATATATTTGATTCCTTTTTCTGCTTTTTCGTTGCTATCAATAGTTTTATATATTTGGAAAATAAATAGACCAACAGAGATAGATGACTGATAGATAGATATCTGTAGAAATTGTGTGCTGGGATGCAATTCAAACATAAATACTTACTGAACAGTAATTCCTTTCCAAATGTGTACTTAAATAAATTATCTACTAAACAAGTGATTTCGGATAAAATATATAAGCATTATTATTACATATTAAATACATATATCCAGCACGTATACAATGCCTGGTACTGAGTTAAGCAAAGGAGAGTGAACTGCTCTGATCACCAATTACAACATATGGTGGAGAGGTTCTTCCACATCACCAAGCAAGGCTCAGACACCAGCTGGGTGTCCCACAACTCAACACAATTCTGACACTGTCTTCCCAAAGATAGTAACAGATCCCACAGGCTAAGGGCCACATCCTACAAGAGTCCCTCCCTGTTCAGGTTTTCACCTCAAGTCCCAAGTCCAGGTTATCACCTCCATCTTGAACCACTGGCTATAGATTGGACGTTCCAAAACCCCCCTCCTTGGTTCTGATGAATATGCTAGAGTGGCTCCCAAAACTCAGAGAAACATTTTCCTTATTGGATCACTGTTTTATTACAAATGGATATAACTCAGAAATAGATATATGTGATATATCAGATATATGAGGTGCAGATATATGAGGTGCAGATATATGAGGTGCATAGGCCAAGATATGGGGTAAGGGTGTGGAGGTTCCATGCCTTTTCTGATTTCTCTAGTCTCTCTACATGTTCATCAACCCAGAAACTCTCCAAACCCTATCCTTTTTGGGTTTTTATGGAAGTTTCATTACAGTGACATGATTGATTAAATCACTGACAAATGGTGATTGATTCAACCTCCAGCCCCTCTCCCTTACCCCATGGTGAGGGGATAACATTAAAGTTCCAACCTTTTGCACCAGAGGGCACACAGCAGAAGCAAGAAGAACTACAATCCTGCAGCCTGTGGAACAAAAACCACATTCACAGAAAGATAGACAAGATGAAAAGGCAGAGGGCTATGTACCAGATGAAGGAACAAGATAAAACCACAGAAAAACAACTACATGAAGTGGAGATAGGCAACCTTTCAGAAAAAGAATTCAGAATAATGATAGTGAAGATGATCCAGGACCTCAGAAAAAGAATGGAGGCAAAGATCAAGAAGATGCAAGAAATGTTTAACAAAGACCTAGAAGAATTAAAGAACAAACAAACAGAGATGAACAATACAATAACCGAAATGAAAACTACACTAGAAGGAATCAATAGCAGAATAACTGAGGCAGAAGAACGGATAAGTGACCTGCAAGATAAAATAGTGGAAATAACTACTGCAGAGCAGAATAAAGAAAAAAGAATGAAAAGAACTGAGGACAGTCTCAGAGACCTCTGAGACAACATTAAATGCACCAACATTCGAATTATAGGGGTTCCAGAAGAAGAAGAGAAAAAGAAAGGGACTGAGAAAATATTTGAAGAGATTATAGTTGAAAACTTCCCTAATATGGGAAAGGAAATAGTTAATCAAGTCCAGGAAGCACAGAGAGTCCCATACAGGATAAATACAAGGAGAAATACGCCAAGACACATATTAATCAAACTGTCAAAAATTAAATACAAAGAAAGCATATTAAAAACAGCAAGGGAAAAACAACAAATAACACATAAGGGAATCCCCATAAGGTTAACAGCTGATCTCTCAGCAGAAACCCTACAAGACAGAAGGGAGTGGCAGGACATACTGAAAGTGATGAAGGAGAAAAACCTGCAGCCAAGATTACTCTACCCAGCAAGGATCTCATTCAGATTTGATGGAGAAATTAAAACCTTTACAGACAAGCAAAAGCTGAGAGTTCAGCACCACCAAACCAGCTTTACAACAAATGCTAAAGGATCTTCTCTAGGCAAGAAACACAAGAGAAGGAAAAGACCTATAATAACGAACTCAAAACAATTTAGAAAATGGGAATAGGAACATACATATCGATAATTACCTTAAATGTAAATGGACTAAATGCTCCCACCAAAAGACACAGATTAGCTGCATGGATACAAAAACAAGACCCTTATATATGCTGTCTACAAGAGACCCACTTCAGACCTACAGACACATACAGACTGAAAGTAAGGGGATGGAAAAAGATATTCCATGCAAATGGAAACCAAAAGAAAGCTGGAGTAGCAATTCTCATATCAGAAAAAATAGACTTTAAAATAAGGACTATTAAAAGAGACAAAGAAGGACACTACATAATGATCAAGGGATCGATCCAAGAAGAAGATATAACAATTGTAAATATTTATGCACCCAACATAGGAGCACCTCAATACATAAGGCAAATACTAACAGCCATAAAAGGGGAAATCGACAGTAACACATTCATAGTAGGGGACTTAAACACCCCACTTTCACCCATGGACAGATCATCCAAAATGAAAATAAATAAGGAAACACAAGCTTTAAATGATACATTAAACAAGATGGACTTAATTGATATTTATAGGACACTCCATCCAAAAACAACAGAATACACATTTTTCTCAAGTGCTCATGGAACATTCTCCAGGATAGATCATATCTTGGGTCACAAATCAAGCCTTGATAAATTTAAGAAAATTGAAATTGTATCAAGTATCTTTGCTGACCACAACGCCATGAGACTAGATATCAATTACAGGAAAAGATCTGTAAAAAATACAAACACATGGAGGCTAAACAATACACTACTTAATAATGAAGTGATCACTGAAGAAATCAAAGAGGAAATAAAAAAATACCTAGAAAAAAATGACAATGGAGACACAATGACCCAAAACCTATGGGATGCAGCAAAAGCAGGTCTAAGAGGGAAGTTTATAGCAATACAAGCCCACCTTAAGAAGCAGGAAACATCTCGAATGAACAACCTAACCTTGCACCTCAAGCAATTAGAGAAAGAAGAACAAGAAAACCGCAAAGCTACCAGAAGGAAAGAAATCATAAAAATCAGATCAGAAATAAATGAAAAAGAAATGAAGGAAACAATAGCAAAGATAAATAAAACCAAGAGCTGGTTCTTTGAGAAGATAAACAAAATTGATAAACCATTAGCCAGACTCATCAAGAAAAAAAGGGAGAAGACTCAAATCAATAGAATTAGAAATGAAAAAGGAGAGGTAACAACTGACGCTGCAGAAATAAAAAAGATCATGAGAGATTACTACAAGCAACTCTATGCCAATAAAATGGACAACCTGGAAGAAATGGACAAATTCTTAGAAATGCACAACCTGCCAAGACTGAATCAGGAAGAAATAGAAAAAATGAACAGACCAATCACAAGCACTGAAATTGAAACTGTGATTAAAAATCTTCCAACAAACAAAAGCCCAGGACCAAATGGCTTCACAGGCGAATTCTATCAAACATTTAGAGAAGAGCTAACACCTATCCTTCTCAAACTCTTCCAAAATGTAGCAGAGGGAGGAACACTCCCAAATTCCTTCTACAAGGCCACCATCACCTTGATACCAAAACCAGACAAGGATGTCACAAAGAAAGAAAACTACAGGCCAATATCACTGATGAACATAGATGCAAAAATCCTCAACAAAATACTAGCAAACAGAATCCAACAGCACATTAAAAGGATCATACACCATGATCAAGTGGGGTTTATTCCAGGAATGCAAGGATTCTTCAATATACACAAATCAATCAATGTGATAAACCATATTAACAAATTGAAGGAGAAAAACCATATGATCATCTGAATAGATGCAGAGAAAGCTTTTGACAAAATTCAACACCCATTTATGATAAAAACCCTGCAGAAAGTAGGCATAGAAGGAACTTTCCTCAACATAATAAAGGCCATATATGACAAGCCCACAGCCAACATCATCCTCAATGGTGAAAAACTGAAACCATTTCCATTAAGATCAGGAACAAGACAAGGTTGCCCACTCTCACCACTCTTATTCAACATAGTTTTGGAAGTTTTAGCCACAGCAATCAGAGAAGAAAAGGAAATAAAAGGAATCCAAATCGGAAAAGAAGAAGTAAAGCTGTCACTGTTTGCAGATGACATGATCCTATACATAGAGAATCCTAAAGATGCTACCAGAAAACTACTAGAGCTAATCAATGAATTTGGTAAAGTGGCAGGATAGAAAATTAATGCACAGAAATCTCTGGCATTCCTATATACTAATGATGAAAAATCTGATAGTGAAATCAAGAAAACACTCCCATTTACCATTGCAACAAAAAGAATAAAATATCTAGGAATAAACCTACCTAAGGAGACAAAAGACCTGTATGCAGAAAATTATAAGACACTGATGAAAGAAATTAAAGATGATACAAATAGATGGAGAGATATACCATGTTCTTGGATTGGAAGAATCAACATTGTGAAAATGACTCTACTACCCAAAGCAATCTAAATATTCAATGCAATCCCTATAAAACTACCACTGGCATTTTTCACAGAACTAGAACAAAAAATTTCACAATTTGTATGGAAACACAAAAGACCCCAAATAGCCAAAGCAATCTTGAGAACGAAAAAAGGAGCTGGAGGAATCAGGCTCCCTGACTTCAGACTATACTACAAAGCTACAGTGATCAAGACAGTGTGGTACTGGCACAAAAACAGAAAGATAGATCAATGGAACAGGATAGAAAGCCCAGAGATAAACCCACACACATATGGACACCTTATCTTTGATAAAGGTGGCAGGAGTGTACAGTGGAGAAAGGACAGTCTCTTCAATAAGTGGTGCTGGGAAAACTGGACAGGTACATGTAAAAGTATGAGATTAGATCACTCCCTAACACCATACACAAAAATAAGCTCAAAATGGATTAAAGACCTAAATGTAAGGCCAGAAACTATCAAACTCTTAGAGGAAAACATAGGCAGAACACTCTATGACATAAATCACAGCAAGATCCTTTCTAACCCACCTCCTAGAGTAATGGAAATAAAAACAAAAATAAACAAATGGGACCTAATGAAACTTCAAAGCTTTTGCACAGCAAAGGAAACCATAAAGAAGACCAAAAGACAACCCTCAGAATGGGAGAAAATATTTGCAAATGAAGCAACTGACAAAGGATTAATCTCCAAAATTTACAAGCAGCTCATGCAGCTCAATATCAAAAAAACAAACAACCCAATCCAAAAATGGGCAGAAGACCTAAATAGACATTTCTCCAAAGAAGATATACAGACTGCCAACAAACACATGAAAGAATGCTCAACATCATTAATCATTAGAGAAATGCAAATCAAAACTACAAGATATCATCTCACACCAGTCAGAATGGCCATCATCAAAAATCTAGAAACAATAAATGCTGGAGAGGGTGTGGAGAAAAGGGAACACTCTTGCACTGCTGGTGGGAGTGTGAATTGGTTCAGCCACTGTGGAGAACAGTATGGAGGTTCCTTAAAAATCTACAAATAGAACTACCATATGACCCAGCAATCCCACTACTGGGCATATACCCTGAGAAAACCAAAATTCAAAAAGAGTCATGTACCAAAATGTTCATTGCAGCTCTATTTACAGTGGCCTGGAGATGGAAACAACCTAAGTGTCCATCATTGGATGAATGGATAAAGAAGATGTGGCACATATATACAATGGAATATTACTCAGCCATAAAAAGAAACGAACTTGAGCTATTTGTAATGAGGTGGATAGACCTAGAGTCTGTCATACAGAGTGAAGTAAGTCAGAAAGAAAAAGACAAACACTGTATGCTAACACATATATATGGAATTTAAGAAAAAAAAAATGTCATGAAGAACCTAGGGGTAAGGCAGGAATAAAGACGCAGACCTAGTAGAGAACGGACTTGAGGTTATGGGGAGGGGGAAGGGTGAGCTGTGACAGGGCGAGAGAGAGTCATGGACATATACACACTAACAAACGTAGTAAGGTAGATAGCTAGTGGGAAGTAGCCGCATGGCACAGGGATATTGGCTCGGTGCTTTGTGACAGCCTGGAGGGGTGGGATAGGGAGGGTGGGAGGGAGGGAGACGCAAGAAGGAAGACATATGGGAACATATATATATGTATAACTGATTCACTTTGTTATAAAGCAGAAACTAACACACCATTGTAAAGCAATTATACCCCAATAAAGATGTTAAAAAAAAAAAAAACCCAAAACAATTAAGAAAATGGTTCACAGGAACATACATATCGATAATTACCTTAAACGTGAATGGTTTAAATGCTCCAACCAAAAGACACAGGCTTGCTGAATGGATACAAAAACAAGTCTACAAGAGACCCACTTCAGATCTAGGGACACATACAGACTGAAAGTGAGGGGATGGAAAAAGATATTCCATGCAAATGGAAATCAAAAGAAAGCTGGAGTAGCTATACTCATATCAGATAAAATAGACTTTAAAATAAAGAATGTCACAAGAGACAAGGAAGGACACTACATAATGATCAAGGAATCAATCCAAGAGGAAGATATAACAATTATAAATATATACGCTCCCAACATAGGAGCACCTCAATACATAAGGCAACTGCTAACAGCTGTAAAAGAGGAAATCAACAGTAACACAATAATAGTGGGGGACTTTAACACCTCACTTACACCAATGGACAGATCATCCAAAATGAAAATAAATAAGGAAACACAAGCTTTAAATGACACAATAGACCACATAGATTTATAGGATATTCCATCCAGAAACAGCACATTACACTATCTTCTCAAGTGCGCACGGAACATTCTCCAGGATAGATCACATCTTGGGTCACAAATCAAGCCTCAGTAAATTTAAGAAAACTGAAATCACATCAAGCACCTTTTCTGACCACAATGCTGTGAGATTAGAAATGTTACAGGGAAAAAATATAAAAAACACAAACACATGGACTAAGCAATACGTTACTAAATAACCAAGAGATCACTGAGGAAATCAAAGAGGAAATCAAAAAATACCTAGAAAAAAATGACATGAAAACACGACAATCCAAATCCTATGGGATGCAGCAAAAGCAGTTCTAAGAGGGAAGTTTATAGCTATACAAGCCTACCTCAAGCAACAAGAAAAATCTCAAATAAACAATCTAACCTTACATCTAAAGGAACTAGAGAAAGAAGAACAAACAAAACCCAAAGTTAGCAGAAGGAAAGAAATCATAAATATCAGAGCAGAAATAAATGAAATAGAAACAAAGAAAACAATAGCAAAGATCAATAAAACTAAAAGCTGGTTCTTTGAGAAGATAAACAAAATTGATAAACCATTAGCCAGACTCATCAAGAAAAAGAGGGAGAGGACTCAAATCAATAAAATTAGATATGAAAAAGGAGAAGTTAAACAGACACCACAGAAATACAAAGCATCCTAAGAGACTACTACAAGCAACTCTATGCCAGTAAAATGGACAACCTGGAAGAAATGGACACATCCTTAGAAAGGTATAACCTTCCAAGACTGAACCAGGAAGAAATAGAAAATATGAACAGATGAATCACAAGGAATGAAATTGAAACTGTGATTAAAAATCTTCCAGCAAACGAAAGTCCAGGACCAGATGGCTTCACAGGTGAATTCTATCAAACACTTAGAGAAGAGCTAACACCCATCCTTCTCAAACTCTTCCAAAAAATTGCAGAGGAAGGAACACTTCCAAACTCATTCTATGAGGCCACCATCACCCTGATACCAAAACCAGACAAAGATACTACAAAAAAGAAAATTACAGACCAATATCACTGATGAATATAGATGCAAAAATTCTCAACAAAATACTAGCAAACAGAATCCAACAACACATTAAAAGGATCATACACCATGATCAAGTGGGATTTATCCCAGGGATGCAAGGATTCTTCAACATATACAAATCAATCAATGTAATACACCATATTAACAAATTGAAGAATAAAAACTATATGATCATCTCAATAGATGCAGAAAAAGCTTTTGACAAAATTCAACACCCATTTATGATAAAAAAACTCTCCAGAAAGTGGGCATAGAGGGAACCTACCTCAACATAATAAAGGCCATATATGACAAACCCACAGCAAACATCATTCTCAATGGTGAAAAACTGAAAGCGTTTCCTCTAAGATCAGGAAAAACACAAGGATGTCCACTCTCACCACTATTGTTCAACATAGTCTTGGAAGTCCTAGCCACGGCAATCAGAAAAGAAAAAGAAATAAAAGGAATACACATTGGAAAAGAAGAAGTAAACCTGTCACTGTTTGCAGATGACATGATACTATACATAGAGAATCTTAAAGATGCCACCAGAAAACTACTAGAGCCTAATCAATGAATTTGGTTAAGTTGCAGGATACAAAATTAATGCACAGAAATCTCTTGCATTCCTATCATTATGATGAAAAATCTGAAAGAGAAATTAAGGAAACACTCCCATTTACCACTGCAACAAGAAGAATAAAATACCTAGGAATAAACCTACCTAAGGAGACAAAAGACCTGTATGCAGAAAATTATAAGACACTGATTAAAGAAGTTAAAGATGATACCAACAGATGGAGAGATATACCATGTTCTTAGATTGGAAGAATCAATATTGTAAAAATGACTATACTACCCAAAGCAATCTACAGATTCAATGCAATCCCTATCAAATTACCAATGACATTTCTTACGGAACTAGAACAAAAAAATCTTAAAATTTGTATGGAGACACAAAAGACCCCGAATAGCCAAAGCAGTCTTGAGGGAAAAAAATGGAGCTGGAGGAATGAGACTCCCTGACTTCAGACTATACTACAAAGCTACAGTAATCAAGACAGTACGGTACTGGCACAAAAACAGAAACATATATTAATGGAACAAGATAGAAAGCCCAGAGATAAACCCATGCACCTATGGTCAACTAATCTATGACAAAGGAGGCAAAGATATACAATGGAGAAAAGACAGCCTCTTCAATAAGTGGTGCTAGGAAAACTGGACAGCTACATGTAAAAGAATGAAATTAGAACACTCCCTAACACCATACACAAAAATAAATTCAAAATGGATTCGAGACCTAAATGTAAGTCTGGACACTATAAAACTCTTAGAGGAAAACATAGGAAGAACACTCTTTGACATAAATCACAGCAAGATCTTTTTTGACCTACCTCCTAGAGTAATGGAAATAAAAACAAAAGTATACAAATGGGACCAAATGAAACTTAAAAGCTTTTACACAGCAAAGGAAACTACAAACAAGACAAAAAGACAACCCTCAGAATGGGAGAAAATATTTGCAAATGAATCAACGGACAAAGGGTTAATCTCCTAACTATATAAACAGCTCATCAATATTAAAGAACAAACAACCCAATCCAAAAATGGGCAGAAGACCTAAATAGACATTTCTGCAAAGAGGACATACAGATGGCCAAGAGGCACATGAAGAGCTGCTCAACATCACTATTAGAGAAATGCAAATCAAAACTACAATGAGGTATCACCTCACACCAGTTAGAATGGGCATCATCAGAAAATCTACAAACAACAAATGCTGGAGAGGGTGTGGAGAAAAGGGAACCCTCTTGCACTGTTGGTGGGAATGTACATTGATACAGCCACTATGGAGAACAGTATTGAGGTTCCTTAAAAAACTAAAAATAGAATTACCATATGAACCAGCAATCCCACTACTGGGCATATACCCAGAGAAAACCATAATTCAAAAAGACACGTGCACCCCCAATATTCATTGCAGCACTATTTACAATAGCCAGATCATGGAAGCAACCTAAATGCCCATCGACAGACGAATGGATAAAGAAGTTGTGGTACATGTATACAATGGAATATTACTCAGCCATAAAAAGGAACGAAATTGGGTCATTCATTAAGACGTGGATGGATCTAGAGACTGTCATACAGAGTGAAGTAAGTCAGAAAGAGAAAAATAAATATCGTGTATTAACGCATGTATGTGGAACCTAGAAAAATGGTACAGATGAACCGGTTTGCAGGGCAGAAGTTGAGACACAGTTGTAGAGAACAAGTGTATGGACACCAAGGGGGGAAAGCCCTATGGGGTGTGGGGATGGTGGTGTGATGAATTGGGCGATTGGGATTGACATGTATACACTGATGTGTATAAAACTGATGACTAATAAGAACCTGCTGTATAAAAAATTTAAAAATAAAAAGTTCCAACCTTTTAACCACAAGGTTGGTTCCCCATGCCACCAGCCTCCATTCTTAGGTGGGGTCCATAAGCCACCTCATCAACATAACAAAATATACCTTTATCACTATCTCACTTAGGAAATTCCAAGGGTTTTAGAAGCTCTGTGCCAGAAATGGGGCCAATGATCAACTTCATATTTCTTATTATGAATCACAATATCACAAATAGGATACAAGGATAAAACAGTTATGAGCCCAGATTTATTATAGGAGGATAAGTTAGTTACAGTCACTTGTTTATAATAAGATACACAAAACAATGTGAAACTACAAAAAGGCAGGGGGAAAAAAATCTTTCAATAAAAGTTATAGTATGAGGAGATAGACTAGGATTGGGAAACCAATTAGCAATCAACTGAGCAGATATAATGAGTATCTCTCCTAAGACAAGGTGGGCAAAAGGGGGATGGAAGATATTAGGTATTACTATGGATATAGAAGAACCAGAAGGTCCTCAAACTATACCTTTGAACTCAATAATTTCAAAAGGCCTTCAAAAATCACTTTAATCTACCAAGAAATCAATGTAAAATTCCACTACTTCTATAAAAATCTTATCCAGAATTTGAAGTGTTTACAATCTGGTTTAAGGGTAGAAATGTAACGAAATTCCTGGTTAATGGTACAAGACAAAATGTGGTTATGTTAAGTCCATTTCCACAGTACACACAAAAGTGGCTAAGGGAGTTTTAGGAAGAGACTCATTTGTGCTAAAATATTGGGAGGGCTTAAGAGAGATGGTGTAACTTTGACCAGATGGAAGCCGATACGTGGGCCATTGCTGCCTATATTTTCACAGGAAAAATGTTCATCTCTACTATTTTATCAAAGAGACACAGAACTATGTTCATTGGGTTCTAATATGAGGTAAGTGACATCCACAGAGAAAGACCAATTATAAATTTTCTGTCTTCCAGAAATAAAACAAACTAAAACCACAGATGTATCTGATAATCCTTTTTTAAACCATTCATCTAAAAATGGCCCATCACTCCAGCTTGGTTAGGAATATAAGAATCACAGGAAAGATCATTATAGTGATCTCTATGATGAGACCTTATAATATCTTTGAAGAAGAAATGCTTAATGATTTTTCAAAAAAACTGTTTTGGTCCTGAATAAATATAGAAAACATTTTATAAATTGCAAGTTATTTCTTTAATCATGAAATTCAGCTTTTGTGATTATGTTCATTTTTCATCTTTATGCTATTACCCAATTTTACATAAAGTGACCAATTTAAAAAACAGATGTTTTTTCTGTAGATTTGGTACCACATCTGGTCCCTACGTACCTCATTCTTCTTTAGTATTATATACTTCTTAGCAACTTTTCTCCCTACATAGACTTCAGCAATCCCTTAATAAATTGGTGTTTTAGTGGTTGTATAAGGCACGTAAGTTATACCTGGACCCATTTTTATTTTCCAGCTATACTTCCGCCAAATATTTTCTAATGGCAAAAATGAGTGATATCTGCAGAAAAATACAAAGAAATACCTATTTTACAGCCGGTCCAAGTGTAGTAGAATTTCTTAAAAAATGTGCGCAATCTCATTTAATGAACTAATAGCTTCCTTTGCCTTCTTTTTCTTTTCACTTTTCAGTCTAGAACCTTCCTCTCTAATTACTACCGAGATCATAATGTGGAACTGTCCAAACTGCTACACAGACTGGGGCAGCCTCTCCCATCATGGCTGAGACAGGAGCTACAAAAAGTGAGATAGCACTGGAGAGAAGAACCAAGGCTCCCAAGATACTGACTTTTACTATGAAACAGAAAAACAAACCCCCCATCTTTTATCCCCTTAATGCACTTGTGACTGTCAACAGAGGATCGTGTGAATAAATCTCCTTCTATCTTTTTCATAAAATGAAAACTGTTATATATGCACTCATTGGCAATTACTAGCATCAATCCCTGTGTGACTTTTGAGAAATAATGTGGGGTTTTGTGGCATTACCCGGTTTCCAATGTGGGGATCATAACACAGCCCAGTTCCTCTGTTGACCATAAGGTTTCAGAAACTGTTTGACTGAGAACACTGATTATATGCAAGAGACAAATTAGAATCTTGAGGAAAAGATAAGGACTGAGATATCTGTAAATGAGGCTAGTAGTAACCCAATATCTGAATTAAGGGCTTACATTTTCCCTTGCTAATTTAAAAACAATTTTGATTTTGTTATGAAATTATAAGTATAATCCTATGCTCTTATTTTGAGCAGTTATTACTTATTATATTTAGCCCACACATGTTTTCCCCTGTTACTCCTCTTTATGAATTTCTTTGACTTGCTAAAGAAGTTGCAAAGTTGTAACCTTCCACATTTTTGGTCTGTTTTCCTCTTATAGGAGGAGACTATCTGAAAATTTCCATATTCACTGACAATAGTATTTTATCTGGCAAGCATGACATTCTCAGTGAATTTTGCATTTATGGTTCCAAAAGCGGCTATCAGAGATTTGGGGGGAAAATGAATGAGAAAGTGCATACTTTGCATAATATTAACTACTGTGTGTAAGGCCATCTTTCCATGGGTAAAAATCTTACCATACTATTAATCTAGGTATTTCCACCTTGACAATAATGTAGTATTTATATATTTTTTCACTATCCACAGAAGAAAAAAACTTTATTGATAAGACATGGAATGAAAATACCAGTATGTGTTTACAGGTAGAGAGAGGCACTTGGGCCTTTTATGTAGTACATGTCAATCGTTTAAAGCATGGACTTTTATATGTGTCACTATGTATACTAATGCAGAATATTATGTTTTTAATGCCTATTTAACAGAAGAAATGTAATCTAAAGCTTACCTCTTTAAACACCATGAATTCTCTAAATTAAACCATATTTCTCATCCATGCCATCCAAAAATTAATTTCTAGAGAAGAAGTGATGCTCTTCCTGTCTTAGAGTTATAGGTTACTCTCCCATTTGGAGGATTTTTGTCTCATTTGTCAATGAAGGTATGTTAAAGGTTTGTTAATCTTTTCTGTGATACATGAATGTAAAATTTCAGCAGAACAGTAAATCAAAGTGGCTTTGGTAGCATTACCTATCAATCCATCCTTCCTCCAGAGTAATTTTTCTATAGGCTGTAAATAATATTACTTTCTCCTATAATTTGAGCAGTTATGCTTGACATAATTCAGTGTCTTCAAAGGAAACTGAAGATCATCGTTTCTGTTTATTTGTTGTTTGTGGTTTTAAGCAAACAATTCAAGTATGATCTAAAAGAGAATCAAGAAACAGGATTCACCTTTGGATCTATACTTCATTAAGATGTTTGTTTTTCTGTTGTTTTCCCACTGCATCTAAAGGCTCTTGATCTTTTTCAGAAAATGTTAAGATTTTTCTTGGGTATGAATTGATACAAATCACAAAACTGTTGCTTTTGCTGTTCTTTGTTCAGTGTGAGACTCAGTTTCTCCACCTTATTGTTACTTAGGTGAGCATGTGCTTGATAGCATTCCATTAAAGCACACTAAAATCGTAAGAATTGTGTATTTAGAACTCTAACTTTTGATTTATTTGTTCACTAGTTTCCTCCAGTTACATTCTAATTTTTTCTTTCATGAAGTAGAGATTAACATTTTTTTTCCCAAGTGGGAAAAAAGAGATATTTGTAGAAAAGAGGGGAGATACTTTTCATATTGAGTAAAATTCATATAATTCAAAGTCTACCTAATCACCAGATTTTTTTAAATGTAACTAATTTTCTGCATTTTCTTATTTTTTCTAAATAATGTATACAGTATCATTCACCTACCTACAAATAGCTGGGAGCAAAATTCCCACAAATTCAACTAGTCTTTTCTTCCCTGGTTCATTTCAATCAGTATGCACATTTTTCTAACTAAGATTGACAGTGAAGACAACAAAACAAATTTTAATTATGTAATTCATCTCTTACAGTAAACTACTTAAAGGGACTCTGGGCTATGAGAAGATTATAATAAGTCTGGAAAATATCTTAGTTTTAAGAATATCTTGGTTTTCCCAATTTTTACCCACTGGCTACTTCAGAACTATTGACTCAATATTTAGCATAGGTAATAGTTTAACTCTAAATAAATTATCTTTCATGGTCTTGAATGACATACTTTTAAAAATTTTAAAGAACTTCCTAAAACCTTTAAACAAGCCAATATTTCTCCTCTTTCCTTCTTTTTCTTTATTCCAACTGCCTAACTTACAAATATAATCATTGATTACATTAATAAAGGTAAGGAACAATATTTGTTATAACCCTATATCAAGATATATTAATATATGCTTTTCAAATACCAGCCTCTAAAAATTATATTACAAATCTCATACAAAAACAAATTTTGTTGGTGTTTAACAATGGCCTCAAAACAATTAAATAAGCAACAATGAAGAATGCTAGTGAGAAAAATTTATACTCCTTCTAACACTATTTTTTTTCTACAAAAAAGATAGTTCTTCATCCAATAAGAGATTTTATTTGCCTTGATTTCAACAAACCCGTTCACATATACCTAATGGAGTTTTTGTTCTTCTATCTCACTGTTTTAATATGATATAAAGTGACCTGCTTACCATGAGTGTCGATTTATTTTTAATTATGCAAACAATTTACACTTGAATAATATCTTACAAGTCTGCTTTTGGTGGCTAGATATTAACCATTTGCTTCATGGAGGTCCCTCAAAAACAATGCTGGCCAATGATTTCAAAAAGAAAAAAATCAAAGAGTCTTGCATATAGGATTTTACTTCAACTGTAGGAACACAGCTTGGCCATAGGTACATATGTTTGTTCAGTATATGTATATATATGCAAATGAATATTTTCTTGTGTGAGCCAGTGAAGTGGGTGGGGAGAACATAAAGAGAACTCTGCTTTTACTGAAATTGTTAAATAACTGATGTAGTACATGCATAACATATCTTCGGTTCTCACTTCTTCAGAATAAATATTACTGCTGGTATGGCCACTAGAGTAATGTTGTTTCTCCTCTAAAATCCAAGGTTTTCACCCATAGGTGAATCTATTTCCTTCCCTTTGACTTGGTTCGCTCTATACATGTTCCCTAAATTCCAAACATATAACAAGTGTAACCAGGAAATTATGAGAGGGGACTTTGGGTATCTGGGTTCACATCCCAGTTCTGCCTCAGGCAAGCTACGTGACCTCGGACAATTTGTGGAACTTCCCTGAGTCACAGTTTCCTTTTTTGTAAAATAGAGACAATAAAGTATTACTCATTGGGTCACTGTAAACATTAAATGAGAATATATTTAGACAACTTAGCCCATTGCCTAATGTGGTTATGCTGGAACATGTTTGTTACAGAAATAACGTATAATATTCAAACCACTATCTCTTTTTTCATCAGACAAGAATATGTTTTTCTATTCCCTTTAATAATAAAACATATATATCTTAAACATATAATTAACTGTATTTGGTTAAAATGAGAAACTGTCTTCACCATCATCATTCAAAAATAAATTTCGCATGACTCCCTGCTATTGTTCTGATCAACATTCAGAGAAAAATCATTCCAGCTCAGTCCCTTCTATTGAAGTCTCTTTGTCCCTTTCCTCCTACCTACTTAATCCTCAGTTTATCTAGTAGAATATCTTCCCCTTATCTTCTCTTTATATCTCTCTCTTCAAATTTTTTGTAACCCAACAGATCCTCTATCAGGAATATCAGGTCTAGAGGTACAACTCCCTCAAAGGAAAGTCATAAAATTTAATGAAGAGATACATGTAATAACAAATCAATGCTTAAAGATACTAGATAGTTAAAAATTACAAGAAAATTTATCTGAATTCTCTACGAGTCTTTATTTCCAACTTCACCTCTTGTGATAAGATCTCCTTTCCACAAATGAAGCACTCTATTATATAATATATTGCTTCCTATTATATTTATTATTACCAAATATTATTTTTGTTGCATTTTTCATTGCAAATGTCTGGTATTTCAGGCCCCCAATAAGACATTTATATAGTTAATTTCCATTCAAAAACATTTTACTGTTTCTCATATTTTATTTAATACAATATGTCTAAAGTATTATTTCAACATGAAATCAATTAAAAAATTATTAATGAGATTTTTATACCCTTGTGGTCATACTGAACCTTCAAAATCTAATTTGTATTTCACCCGTATAGCACATAACAATTTTGGACTTGCCACATTTCAAGTGCTTGATAGCTACATGGGGCTAGAGGTTTCTATGTTGGACAGCACAGCTCTAATCTCTATTCTCTTCATCTGCTTGTTTTTGATCACCTCCTATTCACCTCAATGATGAGAGCTGAATTCTTGCCCTACAGTTATCAGGGGATGCCAAACACACAACTCCCAATACTGAAGAGGTGGGATCAACAACGGTTTATTTGTTACATATACTCAACAGCCTGGGAAGAGGACATAGCACACCATGCCAGATGCCAAAGGGGCTGCACTTGGGAAGAAATGAATAACCAGGGCTGTGAGAGACAAGCTTTGTAGCACCAAGAGGTCGAGGTGGCCCTTGGTTCCTGCAAGAACATGTAATTGGCTAGTGAGTAATTCTCAGGCTGGCAGGGAACTGAAACCCACTTTCAGGGACAAGCAGAAACTGTACCTGATCCACTTGATAAGGACAAGTTTTGGCTAGGGTACCTTGTGCACAGAAGCAGAAAGGAGGCAGACTTTGTGGGTAGGCCATTTAAGATCATCCCAATTTTCCAGATGTCAACAAAGTATGAAATATTGAGTCAACTTAGGCTTCACACCATACCTCTAACCGCTGTTTTACTACAGGCTCTCCTTATCTCTCCTAGAATTTTGTCACACACTCTAACCTGGAGCTGTCATTTCTCTCTAAATCATACACCACACTAATGTTGGAATGGTCTTTATAACTTGTAAATAGGATCAAACTATTCTTTACCTTAGAAAACCTTCAAATGTTCCCCAAATGTAAAGGACAAAATGCAAACTCCAATATATATTCCGTGAAGTTCCTTTATGATCTATGATTTTGTCTACCTGGCCATTCTTATTTCACAATCTTTAAAAATTACATTCCAAATTCTAGTAACAATCACCTATTTACAATTCTCCAATTACCTCACGATTTTTACATCTCTAGGCCTTTGTACATGCTGCTGCCTAGAACACTTGAATTGGCATTGCTAATTCACTAACACAGTACCACTTTGAATTTCAAGCAACCTGGCTGTGTAAGTCCCTTCCCTTTTGCTTGCCAATTCCTTCATATCTAAATCACAAAAGTATCAGTCTTCTCAATGTTGCATCTCTGGCCTTAAGTTGTACCAGAAATCTTCCATTTCCCTTGGCATTAGGCCCTCAATATCTGGGTAATAATGATAATATATTTATCACTATAATTCCAGCAGCTGGTTTGATATTCTTAGATTACACCATTATTGTTTCACCTACATTGTACTGTTGTCTACGTGCTATACTGTAAATTATTAGAATGAGAGATGTCTTTTCCTTTTTTCGTCTCTCATGCGTAACACAGTACCTGGCACAAGATAAGTAATTGTTAAATGAACATATGCATTACTTTATATCTTTATACTAGTAAGAAATGAACTTCAATCTGTAAGCATAAAACTTATACAAAGTCATTCTCTCACTCATAGCACCAAGGTGTACGTATTCATGGCTGTTTGCATTTAAAGGTATTGCCTGTCCTCTAAAGAGTCTTTATGTTTGTACATCCCAGTTGCCTATTCTTATCTAACAAGACCAGCCAAACAGACCAAATTAAACATCCCTAGACATATCAGGAATTGAACGACCCCGACTGTTGTTTTTTTATATTGGTGTAAAGATCTCACAGTAGTGCTGCCTACAAATATGTTTGTTTGCAAGCAGTACAAAGCTAAGAGCCACCTGTCTACAATGCCCTTCATATGGTAAAAGTGCATGGCTTAGAATTAAAATGAGTTCAACATGCTGAAGGGGATAAGAGATCATTGACTTGGTATTTGACCATTGAGGCCCTTGAGTTTTAAAGATTTATTTTTCCTACTGACAAAGAAAGTAACGGTAATTGTTTAATGATACATGTAAAATGTCTGTGGAAACACTGCCAAGAAAAAACATAGGTGGAATTGCTATGTCACAAACGTTGGCACTTTCTCTTTCAAATCAAGTGGAATTCAAATATCACCATACAATCAGATATGTCCATGTAAATGCAATAATTTCTAGGATATTCTTAATTATTTAAGACTTCATTCTCATTTTCTTAAATCTTACAAATCTTTTTGGAATTCTAAACAGTACACCAGGAATAAGACACTAGCTGCAGGGTAAGACTATATAGCAGAAAAGAGAAGCCAGAAGCCAATTTGAAAGGATACAAGAGAATCAGGACTACATTTTTGTGGATACCAATGACCATTTCTATGGTCATACCAACATGAGTTGGTATGAGACCAAAATCACTGTGGGTTGTATAATTGTCAGCAGTGATTTCAGAAGAGCAGCAAGAAACCTCAACTACTTCTGACCTGGAGCAAGAGAAGGCATCTTAGTACCTGGACCAAATGTACCAAGGAGAGGAAAGGAAGGGTGTGTCAGGAGAAGGTGTGTCAGGAGAGGAACTTTTATATTGAGTATATTTTCCCCCATTTTGTTTGCTGATAAAGATGGGCCGCAAGTCAAGGATAGCGTAGTGTGTTTGGGGAGTGTTGGAGGTGGGGGCTTATTGTAACACAGGATTTGAGGTTCAAAACCAACAGATTGTGGTTTGTCTACATTATCTAAAATAAGTTCTCTTCACGCTATGCTCTATGGAGTGAAGCTGTAGACATGTTTTTCTTTCTGAACTTCCAGGTAATAAAGTCTACGGACTAAATGCTCACAGGTCTAAATCAATTGTAATTCTCTCCTACATGTTCCCAGGATGTTGCCTGGAAATCAAAGTCTTATCCAGAAGCCTTTAACATCTCGAAATTAAACATATGCAAACCTATAGCTATGTATTGAAGAGATAAATAATGTTCCCACAGACAAGACCCTGAGGACACTTGGTTCCCATTTCAGTAGCACAGTGAAGCTAAAAAGAAACATGACAATAAACTTAGTTAATAAGAAATTATGCCTTTGTCACAGGTAACATACAATGTATACAATCACCAGCCATCTCCTCCCACCTCTTTTTATAATCAATATAAAAAAGCAAGCATTTAGCATTGCCTGTGCTATTCTCTGAAATGAACCAATGTGTATGAACCCCTCATGATTTCCGTAACAAAATCTCTCAAACTATTTTAAGCTATTTCAACCTGAAGAGAAGTCCAGTGCATAATGTGTTATATGGAATTCTGAAGCCAGAGTCAAAGCTCAACTCCTGGCAATGCCACTTATCCACTGTGTGAGGTTCCTCAGGCACGTTACTTACACTCAATATGCTACAATTTCCTCATCTCCACATTGTAGATACTAATATCAGCTACCCCTTGAGGTTATTGTGACGATTATATGAGTTAAAATACATAAACGCACCTAGAACAGTAGCTGCCCATTATGAGTGTTTGCTATTATTAGCTACTTTGTGCATATCTATTTCAAAATTCATATTTTAAAATGCATATCCACACTTTAAAATTCTAGTTCTCTCAACTATTTTTATGTGGTTGACCAAGTTATGGGATTCTTATGAGTCTCATTTCTTCCTGAATAAAGAATTGAGGATAGGAACCTAAAAATAGAGCACAGATAAAAGAAACTAAAGTCCAAAATTTATGAATAAAAAAAATTATAATTGAATACTGAAATTAAATTAAATTCAAGTTTCCTGGAAGGGATGGATTTATTCACAACACTGAGAGAATGTGCAAAGCAGATCGTCATATTTATAAAGAATAACAATATTGTTTGTGTTGTTATTGAGAAATAATAGAAAAGAGAAGTTCCAATTGATAAGTTATAGAAAATATCAACCTAATTTTTAAAATGGAGTTAAAAACAACAGCAACAACAGTGTAATCTGTAAACTACAGATCATTGAAATTAACGATTTGTGCTGCTCACGGGCAAGTTTGCAATTAAATTTGCCAAGAATACTCCACAGTATCGGGACGTAACTTGAGATGAGATAGCATGTCCAAATTCCTCACGTGATTCAGATATAGTCTTCCGACAACTCTTTTTGAGGTTTAAGAGTTCAGATATTTAAACTTTTGAGGCCCCACATACATGGATGTAAGTAAAGCATCTATCTTGATTTCAAGAAATCCTGTCAGCTTTATCTTCCAAACTATTCAGGCTCCAAGAATGCCCTATCACATTAGGGGCACCCTAATTCCAGCCCCCGCTATCTTCTCGAAGGGAACTAACCCTTCTCACTCACAAATGTGAGCACCTGTAGCCTATTCTCCACATCCACCTGATCAATTCTTTGACCAACTTTCCTATCACTTCCCCCTTTACTCACCGTCTTCAGTTCACACCAGCCCCCTTACTTTCCTCTGATTCTGCCAAACAGGAGAGCAGAGCCTTCACACTCCCTGCCCCCTCGGCATAGGCATAAATACTACAATTTCCCCAGGCATCTGCACTCCTTATCCCCTCCCTTCTTTCAAGTCCTTGCTTAAATATCACCTCATCAGGCAAGTCTTTCCAGACCCCCATACCATCATTCTCCCATCTATTTCCCTGCTTGATTCTTCTCCCTACCACTCATCACCAACTGATACACAAATTATTTGTTCGTTTGTCTGCTTCCCCAAACTATAAGTTTCATGAGAAGGGCTTTTCTTTCATCCATAATTTTGGTATGCCCTGTGCCTGGAGCTCTCCAGAACTTTGTATTAAGCCCTCAATAAATATTAGTAAAAATAATAATAAGAAGAATTAAAATAAAAACAAGATATGTATAGAAAGTGTATACACACACATACACAAATCCATATATAAATGCATACATATGTATTACGTGCGTGTGCATTATAATACAGATTAGTAATCATGTCTCCCATACAGCAAGCATGCCAAACCACTGTAGTTTGCAAAACTGAAATTTATCATCACTGGGAATGCAGTATTGTTTTCTTTTTCAAGCTGTTTCACTGCTAAAAGCAGGAAATAAATACTTTTGTCTGTAGCATTTTATTCTTCACATTATGACACTTATACTACTTATCAACAAATCTGTTCTTTCTGGTTGACTCTATGATTCAACTTCTCCAATAAAAGTTTTATAACAGGAGTCTAATGAATTAGACCCTACAGAAAGAAAAGTAAATTGGTCTGTTTCAAAGATCAAAGCTACAACAATAAGTTCTATGGATTTATTGCAGACCGCTCCATTGCTCCAGACAGGGTGATGAATGCTTGTTTCCTAGCCTCCTTTACAATTCTTTTTAAAGACAGAAACTGCTAAAATCTATTCCACCGGAATCACAGAAGACAAGGGATTCACAGACAAGCCAAACAAGAGATGCCATATTGGATTCAATGACATGAGCACCAGGAGAAAAATGGTGATTGTGTGGGAGATGTTAAAAGATTGCATTCAGGTGCTGGTCTTAGAAAGCCTGTATCATGTCAAACCTGGGAAAACAAGGAAGGCCACAGAAATAAGCCTAACGCTTTGGGATAACATCAGAGCAGTCTGGGGGTAGGACTGGCCAGGCCAGGGAAGAGAGTCCTTGCGGTCCAGGAAGCCCAGAGGAGAAGCAGCACCCAGGAAGACAGGGATTGTGACTTGCATCTCAAAGAGTCCAAGGCAAGAAACTTAGAAGAGGATTATAAAATAAAATGCTTGACTTTATCAGTTGTTAAAGTCTAGAAGGGGATTGTTTTTGTTTCTGTTGCTGCTTACCTTGCTAGGAGGAAACCAAAATTGGAAAGATGACTCTGTGCTACCAGGCACACTGTCACTAATTAATTTTTGCAAAGGCTGCAGTTCTGCTACATATGTCTTGGTGTCATATTTAGATAAAAAAGAAAAAGAACTCAAATCATCGAATTCATTGTTAAAACAAGTTCAAATATAGGAAAAGAATTGAGCATAACATTTACATGATTAAGCAAATGACATTCATTTTAGTTGGTATAGGTGATAGTTATTTCCCATCCATAATTTATCAAGTCATAATTTAGCAGCCAATAATTTAATTTAAAAGGATTTTGAAGGTAAATGAAACAAGTGAAAAGTACAGATGAAAAGTTGCTAAAAATTCACCATTTGCCTTCTTAACATGCTTAAATCATTTTTAAACGAATAAGAAAATAAAGTTAGTTTGGGCAATTGGTATGGTATTTTTGATCAAAATAATCATTGTAGGGCTCCACAATGAACAAGAAATTTGGGGACAGTAAATAATAGGCAAACTTTAAGACACTATATTGGTAATATTATATGAAGTGTCACTTTTCCTGGTATTTACGAAAATGAAATATATAACAAAAAATGTTTGTCCATGGTACCCAAACACATAACAAAAAGATTTCCTTTTTTTTGTCCATGTGTTATATATTACTGGCTGGTCCGTATATGATTAGAAACACATTTTTAATTTAAGATACATTTGTGCATATTGACACTGTTCTGCAATTGTACAGCTACCAATTAAACAATTTAGTTCCCATTCATATTAATAAAATTGTTGCAAGTATATTACATATTATACTACATATATGTATTAGAGCTGCTTTGTTTCAGAAAAAGTCCCCACCAAATATTAACATATCTTCTACTACTTGTTTCTGCTGGAGGAATGATGGTGCCTCATAATCCCACAACTGCTGACATGTCAAGTGAGAGTAATTGTCCAAATTTCTCTCCTTCATTCCCCCTACAGGCTTAGAGTGCCATTTTTATCAAATTTTAAAAGTAGGCTATTCATGTACTTCTATTGAAATATTACCGTGCCAAAATCAAACTTTGTTGATCAATAGAGCTTTTAGTTTATATTGTTAGAATTATTCTTGTTTTTCAAATGTTCTATGTCTTTTCCTGTTTATTCTCCAACACAATTTTAATACTTGACAAAATTAAATAAACACATTAATCCTATTACAGTTTTGAATGGAATTGAATTATATATAAAATATAATTTAAAATGTCATTAAATTATCCAGTATTTCCATCAAAAATATTGTGCAGTTAAGTCTTCTTTTTTGCATAAAATTATTATATGTATAAAATAAGATTTTAGAGATGTTTATTAAGACAATTAATTAACATTCATTAGTCCCTAGTTTCCTCCACACATTTTATAATTTAGTTCATATTATGCATGAGGAAATAGTTTCCCCAGCGTCATTTCTAAAGTGTTAGTTTTCATTAGGGGAAAACGGTTGTTCCCATGAGACAGCTACAAATATCTTTTAATTATTTTGCCTTGGTACTATATGACAGTTTTCCAAAATTTTTGTTTTTCAGTTGATTTCCTTGAGTTTCTTGGATAGAAATTTTTGTAATAGAAAAAGCACGATAATTTTCTCTCTTCCCCTCATATAGCCATGTATCATTTTTTTAGTAATTAAGAACTTCAAAAAGGTTGAACATTTTTTTAAATTAATAAAGCATGTTCAATTTGCCTAATTTAGGTTCACATGAGTTTGTTTCTTTGTATCTAATGGAGCATATATGAGCCAATCAAGCAGTTTCAGCATTAGGCTCATTTAACCATTTTAAATTTTAAACCCTAGGATCTTCAAAACATAAGTATAAATAAAAAAGAAACATATCTGGAAGGTTTGTAGAATGTGAGCGAATCATGAGACCATTCCTGGAGGAGCTTATTAGATTTCTATCACTTGCCTACAAAGCCCCATGAGATAGTCTCACATTCAATATTGCTTCATTACAAATACTAGTGATGCATCTGTAAATTAATAGATTTATTTTAATTATAGAAACAAAAATATTGTCAAGACATTAGAGACAAATCTTCCAGTGATAGGAAGAGAGTTCAGAGATGCTTGTGTATAGTTAAGCCTAGACTGAGAGCTGCTCAGTACAGAACAGTGCCAAAACAAATTTTTAAATTAAAATTATTAATTTTAATTTAATAATTTGCTAAGCTAAGTTATTTAAATCAAACTTGGTTGGACTGAATTTAGAGGAACATGCAAGTGGCATTTTTAAGTGTGCTTTCTATAGTATCCTTTTCTCTAGCAAGGTGACACTGTTTAAGTACACGGGATTAAATATCATCAAATGAAAAGATAGGTATACCTGGCAAGAAGAGTTAAAGTCTGATTTAACTTCATAAATCATGACTTTGAATAATGAGATAACAGACAATAAAAATGTATATGGCCGCGGTGCTTTATTATTGAACTATATGTAATTGCTTTATGACCAGTACCATATTGACCTAATAATTTATTCTGCAAATTTATTTTTATATTGATTTTCCATCCAGAATATAAAAATGAACACAATAAAATTAATTGGTCTGCTCCTGAGATATATCATTTAGCGTTGACTAATCAGGAAAAATAAAAGTAAGTGATGACATTGTACTTGTGAACTTCTTTCCAAAAACTCCTTGGACCTGGGCCAAAATCATAGGAATTAAAATTCTTTATAACGTTGACCTACCAACGCCCAGGCCTATACATACCCATCTGATTGTTTTCAGATTATTAATTTAAATATGCAATATGATATCAACTATTCTCAAATACCCATTCTTTTTAATCAATTGAAATATTTCTTGTATCTCAGATCCTTCCAGAGTCTAAGTCAGAAGTGCTTGAAATTGACTGACCACTTTCAGATGGATTGACACTTCAGCCGTAGCTTCACATACACCAGAGTCATCCATTCACTAAATAGATATTTATAGATCCCTTAAGATAGTTCAGGATTACTAAGTGTTAATGAAAAAGATACAGTTTCTGCCTTCCAGTTGTTTAGAGTTAAGCAGGGGAAGAGACAGATGACCAGTCATTTCAATGCAGAATGCTACTGTTCTGATAAAACTGCCCATGGATTTATATGGGAGAGATAAGAAGGGACTTGATGGTGACGTAATGCATGGCATGGCTACTCTAGTTAACAATACTGAACTGTATATTTGAAAGTTGCTAAGAGGGTAGATCTTAAAAGTTCTCATCACAAGAAAAAAAATCATAACTGTGTAAGGTTATAGATGTTAACTAGGCTTATTGTGTTGATCATTTCACAATATATAAAAATATCGAATCATTATACTGTATACCTGAAGCTAACATAATGTTGTATGTCAATTATACTTCAATTAAAAATTTTTTAAAGCAAAAACAACACAAAAATAGCATAAAAATGCCTTATTAACACACACACACACACACACACACACACACACACACACACACACACACACACACACAAAAGGGACTTGACCCAGGCAGTAGGGTTTGGAAAAACTTCCTAGAGGAAGATTTATCTGAATCAAATTCTGAATTGTGAATGTGAGCGAAATGGGTATGTAGGACAGGGGAGAAACAGGAATTAGAGAGAGCAGGAGTGAAGAAAATTCAGAAAGTTCAATTTAAATGAAATAGATGGTTATTATATGTGTGTCTATACATGCAGTCCAGGGAGGAGATCTGACAGTCTATCAATATCATTTTGGGTCAACAAATTCCTCTAACCGATATAGCAGGTGGTTAGTTCAAAAACAATTGTTTTTCAGTCTGAAGATATAGAAAATTTTTTTTAGCATTACAGTACCATTTAAAAAGCTTTACTGCATCTGCAGAGATTGGTACCACTTGTGAATTCTGGTCTACACGCCCCCACCATTCTGAGATCTAAAATATGGAAATATGGTCCAACTGACAGGGTACAGCTGTCACAGTAAATAATCTGGTTTTGAACAATTTAATCTAGGAAACGTGGGCAGTCTATATAATTCTTAGCTATGAAAATATCAAATGTTTTAGACTCTGAAGCCACAATATTTAATATTTTAAGCAATCACACAAACGTAACCAAATAAAGCATTAATTTTAAAAAGGCACCTGGAAGTTAATTACAAGATGGAAAATAGCGTATCTTGACTTTGTGTTTTTAAGGAATATCAAATTATTAAAATGAATACTTCACTCCAAATTTTCTCAGGATGCAGAGTTTATTAAATTTGTATGTAGAAAGTCCTTTAACCAAAACGTCCAAATCAGCTTTAATTTTGCCATCAATACAGCAGCTGAAACAATACTTTTCATAAGGGAACTCTAAGTAAAACACCCCAGGAATAAAGTGAAATGCTTATTTTAACTCATTATAAACACAAATAAATACAGAAATTAGGACACTGGTGGCATAAAAATGATGTGAAAGGGGGTATTTTCATGACCTAATGCACTGTATCTGCTTATTATATGAAAAAAATCAAAATTTTTAAAAAGTAACTGGAAACAAGTAATTTACCTTGAAGAGACCTCAAAGAGTATGAGCACAATGTCATAAACAGTATTTGGAAAACATGCCCTCCTTAATGGTCATCTATAGCTCATTGAGTGTGGTTTTTCTCTGAAGTTAAGGACACTTTTCAAATTTAGTTTCACAATTGATTCACTTAAGTAACAGTAAGTGCATTTTAGATTGATAAATTTGTAATAAGTCTAGGCAATAAAAATCTACTGTAATTTTTACAAACTGAGTTGCCTTCCAGATGCTTATATGCTCAGGAATGACATTATATTTTTAGGACTTTTTGTTTCATCTAAAGAATGAAACACATCTCCAAAAGGGAGATTAAAATGTGTTCATATTTACTGAGTTCCAGGTGTATACTTTAAAGAAATATACTAAAATGACTGAAACTTGGGCCTTGAGATGAAAAATGCTAAAAAATAAAAGTTTACGATTTACTACATATTGTAGAATGTCCATAAACAAAACTTATAGGCACTTCTACATTTATTGAAAAGAATTCAATTACTGAGTCAAAACACTGAGTTGGGTAAACTAGTGATAGTAATATGTTCTCTGTTTAGCTGATTTGATGAAAAAAATAAAACTATGGTTTAGAATACTAAATTTTGCATTTTGAAAATTCAAAATGTTACTGACCCTTTAAAAAACTTCCCCAAAATAAATAAAAGCCTTTCTATTGTGTTAAAAGATTAGATTAAAATATGATGTTTGGCAAGGGGTTAAATTTAAATGTTCAGCCCTTTCCTTACTCCCCCAAATTATATATTTTTAAAATAGATGTCACATACTATTTTTTTACATTTATTTTGAAGTAATTCAGCAAAGAATAAGCAAAACAGTGTAGTGTATATACAAAGTAACAAAAGTTATGTTGTTATTTTAAGTACCTAATGTCCTAAATATCTTAATATTACTGCATTAGACCAGGGAAGTGAAACAGACTCCTGCACATCAGTATTCAATCTGAGCAGAATGACAAAATGTAATATCACTTTATAATGCCTTTTTTTATAATAGTGTATCTAAGAAAGTCATTAAATTAAACTAAAGTGTATTCTGTAATTGCCTTCATTGAACAGACAATTGAAAACAGAATTGTATAATGCAGATTCATTTTACATTGCATTAATGTCCTAGGTTTAGGAAATTGACAAGACTTCCAAATTACTCATTACATTTCACACTCACTTAAATGAATATCTATATAAATAATATTGTATAAAATATGATAACATGACATGGGATTTCAAATAGGATTTCAAATGGTGTGTATGGGGCTTGTTACAGTGAATCCTCCCTCCGGGCTTTTTCTTTCCTTTTTACTAGTTCCAACAGTCTTCTACCACACTACTATGAAATCTAAAATTCCTTTCCTTATCTTTTTTTTTTTTTTTTTTTTTTTTTTTGCCGTACGCGGGCCTCTCACTGTTGTGGCCTCTCCCGTTGCGGAGCACAGGCTCCGGACGCGCAGGCTCAGCGGCCATGGCTCACGGGCCCAGCCGCTCCGCGGCATGTGGGATCCTCCCGGACCGGAGCACGAACTCACGTCCCCTGCATCGGCAGGCGGACTCTCAACCACTGTGCCACCAGGGAAGCCCTCCTTATCTTTTTTTAAAAATAATAACAATTACATGTGTATATATGTATATACATATGTGTGTATAGATAGAAAGATATAGACATATAAAGATATAGATATAGAGATGCGATATATCCCTCACAATAGAAGTCAGAATCCAGCATAATCTATTATTTCAGTGTATCTATTACCCTCATTCCTTCCTCCCCTCCTCCTCAGTACCAGCCAGGCCTGAACCCTCAGTCAGGCCACACTAGTCACCTAGAAAAGGAGAAAGGTAAGAATGCAAATCATTTCACAAAATAATTCAATTTGGAGACTGAATTAATTGCCCAATTGAAAAATTGGTGGACTTCCCTGGTGGTCCAGTGGTTAAGACTTCAAGCTTCCACTGCCCGTGGGTTGGATCCCTGATTGGATAACTGAGATCCCACATGCCACATGGTGTGCCCCTCTACCCCCCCTAAAAAAAAGAAAAATTGGGAAAAAAAAAAAAGAAGGGGTTTCCCTGGTGGCGCAGTGGTTGAGAGTCCACCTGCCGATGCAGGGGACACGGGTTCGTGCCCCGGTCCGGGAAGATCCCACATGCCGCGGAGTGGCTGGGCCCATGAGCCATGGTCGCTAAGCCTGCGTGTCCGGAGCCTGTGCTCCGCAGCAGGAGAGGCCACAGCGGTGAGAGGCCCGCGTACCGCAAAAAAAAAAAAAAAAAAAGAAAGAAAGAAAGAAAAAGAAGGAAAGAAAAACAAGAATAGGCATAGCACAGAATGGCTACCAAACCTTTGAAAAGATGCTCAAAATCATTCATTATCTCACCTAATACTCAAATCTATGGCAGAAGTGCTGTTATTACATCCTTTTAATGGATGGGAAAGTTAAGGCTCAGAGAGGGTGAGTATATTAATTATCAAGGTCACATGGGTAATAAATTACAGAGTTGAGATTAAAATCCAGGTGCTACACTGGGGAAAGCATGATTTGCTTAAGATAATGAAGTAAAAAAAATGTTCTTGAGTGCACAGAAATTGTTGTTGAATGGGTGGATGCATGCATGTATTAAAGAAAAACAGAGCAAACAATACTTAATGTAATGAATTTGCCAGTAACATTCCAACGATAAGGCTATTTGTCATTGTGATGATAACATATACACTCCAGGGTATTCTTTCTTTCTACGATTACAAAGGAAACTTACACGATCTTCTCTCCCCTCATCAATTACAAAAGGAATTCTCTTGCTAATTGTAGCAGCCTTATCACTTTTTTTCTCCTAATCCAAAAATTAATGACCAGTTTTTATTTTCCTCTAGGGATCAATATTTGTCAGCAGAAGTGTAGGATGTTTTCTTTCCTTTTATGTATCATCTTCATCTCTTACTGCACATTGTGGTTTCAACTTTAACCAAGATGCCAAGATTTCCAACATACCAAGATAGAGGCAAATAATGTCAATAAGGATCAAAGAGACTATCAAATATCAGGTTCTGCCCCAGTAATAGAGGTATTCTGCTTCTAATTAGGCTGTTTTCTTCTAGTTTCTACCCTGAAATAGCTAAAAATTTGGGCTTCTGATTTATTCTCGAGATACGGTGTCTAAGCTGTTCTGAAGTTTATGATGGCATGCAATTATAGAATTTTAGGTAAATATATTTCTTTAGCAATCATATCAAGATGGCTGTCTCAAGAACTACTAACTGAAGAGAGAAAACACAGGTAATAACTATGTATTGATAATATCCCTGGAAATTATCACAGGGGGAAGTGTCTCAACTTGCAAGTCATACTAAGAATGCCACAGACAGCACTGGGTTAGTCCCCCTTGATTCAGATTGCCGTAAGGTACATTCAGTACATTTCTATCATGCAAGAAATTGAACTCATTTGTCCTTTCATTAGTGTTCCCCTAGTATTTGCTGAGAGTATGCTGTGTGCCAGGTTTGGAGCCCGTCCTGCGTGCCTACTCTCCAGGTGAAGTGCTTTTCACAGGCTGTTCATAAACATAAGGCAAAATGATTCCTATCCTGTTTCTCAGTATTCTTTCCCAACTTTCACTTATTTTTGTCCAGGCAATACTTCTTTGCATATCATTATCAACCTTTGCTAATTTTCTTTCGTCTTCACGTCTCCCCTCTCTTAAAATGAAGGAGATCTAAGGTCAATGAAAATAAGAGAGAACAAAAGGGTATAGAAATGTGAAGAAACACAAACTTCAAGGTAGCAGTAATCTAGTTTACCTGAACGTAGCCTGCAAAATAATGAGTGCATACACAGGAAACAGTGGACTAACAGGAGAAAAATTAAACATTTTTATGTTCTAAATAAAATTTTTTTATGAACTAGATGTGACTCAGAGAAAATCCTGGTTAAAAAAAATATACCATCCTAGAATGCATTTTGCCTGGTAAATGTAATAGTTGTATCATACTTGCTCTCTTCAAAGTAATCTTGCATTTGGGAACCAAAATCTCAACTGCAATCCTGTACACATTCGTACTTTGTTCAGACCAGTGTATCTGTTCCCTTCCCTGGGAAGTGCTTTCAGTTATGCAGGATCCCCTTTATCCACGATCCCCAATATTGTTAGGTACCTATGGCCTTGTTCCTCCGTTATTTTTCTTAGAGAAATAGCTTTCCAGTTTATCTCAGAAAACACGTTAGCAACCCTGTCTTAATCTAAACAACCTACTGTGACAGCCAGCAAATCCCTTTCCTTGTGTCTCCGTCAGTTGCTCTGCAATTTCAGCTTGTAATATGTAAACTGGCCATTCCGTTGTAATATTTCACAGATCCAAAAACTGCCATTCCCTTCCTATTTTGTTAAACTTTAACCAATTTTGTTAGAAAACCCTTAGCCCACTTGGCATGTAGGAAAGAGCAACTTAGGGAAATTCCCTGGCGGTCTAGTCATTAGGACTCGGCGCTTCCACTGCCAGGGGCCGCCTGCAGTCCCTGGTTGGGGAACTAAGATCATGCAAGCTGCGCAGCGCGGCCAAAGAGGAAAACAACTTTGAGATGGACACTGTGATATGCACGCCAGACACCCTTTCAGTTCACTGTTATGAAGTCAGGACTTAGAGCCTCGGCTGCTTTGAGCACCATCAGGGGTCGGGCCCTGAGTCACAGACTAAGCTGCAGAGAACCACTCACCCAAGGTCATGCCTCCTTCTTCTGTGGCTCACATTCAATGACTGGCTGATGTGGGATCATGAAGGCGTGGTCATCTCAGCTCAACTTGAATAAGAATGAGGAGCCGGGCTTCCCTGGTGGCGCAGTGGTTGAGAGTCCGCCTGCCGATGCAGGGTTACACGGGTTCGTGCCCAGGTCCGGGAAGATCCCACATTCCGCGGAGCAGCTGGGCCCGTAAGCCATGGCCGCTGAGCCGGTGCGTCCGGAGCCTGTGCCCCGCAATGGGAGAGGCCACAGCAGTGAGAGGCCCGCGTACTGCAAAAATAAAACAATAAATAAATAAATAAATAAATAAATAAATAAATAAATAATTTAAAAAAACTTGCAGTTCTTAATTAAAAAAAAAAAAAACTTCCAGTTCTGTGGCTCCCTCCTGGGGCCGGGGTCACAGCTTGACTTCTGTCTTTGCCCACTCCTCCTTCATCGTCTCTCTCCCACAGGTGCTGATCTTAAGAACACTAATAAGCATCTTACACACCAGATTCCACCTCAGCATCTCCTTTTTGGAAAACGCAAGGACACATTCATCCTTCCAACCTTTCTTGCTCATTCATAGGGGCTGAGATTTAATGAGTATTGCCCCAGAGTCAAAGAGAATGACATCTCCACCCCACTCACATAATTTGCTTTCTACCAAGACTACTTAAACATTCTGATCCTCAGTTTTTCATCCATAAAACGGAAAGAATCATATCGACACACAGATTTTTCTGTGAGGGTTAAGTTAGGTAACCGATATGAGAGGTATAGCACGGCAGTAAAAGAATAAGTGGTCCTTAAATATTAATTTTCTTACCCATCCTTTTCCTCCACTATTTCTTACTTGATTTATTCTCTGTATGTATGCTGATAATGATGTCATTAGATGTTTTTTCTTTCTGCAAAGCTTTGCACTTAGTTTTATGAAAAATGGGTTAGGAAAAAAAAACTCAGCCCAGTTATAGTTCCAGGTTCTTCATTAATTGCAGCAATACTCAGCTTTTTCAGATAATATGTTATGTGACTGTGACCCAGTTTACAATAATGCTTAGTAGCACTACTTCCTCATTTCTATATAAGAAAGTAGATGCCATGTTTTATTAGTCACACAACTGTTAAGAAGTGCCAGCTGCCTGTGGAAAAATAGAGAAAGTAAGTAATGCTGGTCCTCATTAAGTTTTAGGAGTAATATTACAATGTCATCTATGTATTGGATATTAGAGCCTTATAGCTAAGTTCATCAAAACATTAGAACATGAACAGTTCACTGTTATGAGGTCTCATTAAGGAAAGTCTCATTAAGTTTATTACTTGCTTACAAAAGCAAGTAACAAACTTCCTTCCTAAAGCAAAAATAAACATGTGATAATAAACCAGTCTCCAACCACTGACTTCAAAATCTTAGAAGACACAAAAATAATATTAATTCATGGTTATCTTTTAAAATTAAATGGATATCAAACATTATCAGAAATCTACTAAAAAAGAAATGATTATACATGTTTCATTTGGTCCATTCATAATTTCTTGCTATTATAAAGAATTTTTGTTATTTTTCTAGTAGAGATCTTATTGAAAGTCTAAAATTCTGTCATCATTACCAAATTTATCTTGAAGATATCTCCCTGACTCTAGTGTGCATTGAGAAATGGAAAATTCTGCAATAAACTGTTTAAATACAGTGTAATGGTGAGACTCGTTAAAGTGACATTCATGTTTCATTACAGTGTTATCCTTTATTAACACTATTGACATTTAACCACTTCATAGTTTAAACAACAAACTTGCTCTAGAGAGTAGAGACCCTGAACTCTCCCCTTTCCAGCTCAGTAGTGATGTCAGATGAATTTCACTTACTGGCTTTTTACTACCACATGACATGGGTATAGTTTGTCACTTACTTCTTAGGCCCTCAATTTTCCCATGTATAATCGATGTAAAAATAAAATTTGAAAAGGTGGGTGAACATCTGAATAGACTTGTTTTCCAAAAAATGTAGGTACTCCCTCCTCCTATCCCTAGGTTCTTTGTATAAATAACTGCAGAAAAGTCAGCAGTAAATGTTTGGAGAGGCTCAATAGTAAGCCCCAATAGGCCTCAGTGTTTGGACTGGAGCAAGAATATTGGAAAAGGGGGAACATTTTTTTGCATCCCTATGCAGCAAAATAGAAACACACGCATGAGAAATATACATAGCGCCTTGTTACCTTGGGCTTAGATGTATTTGTAATATTACATTTTGTTACAACATCTAAATCACTATTGCAAATAGTAATATTTTTAATCATGATGATTATGATTTCTGCGGGCTTGAAATACATCAGAAGCCGGGAATTGAAATTCCTTGCATAATTATCTTAAATGTTACATGTACAGTGAGCTGGGAAAAGTCTTGACATATTATGCTGCCATCTGGAAAATACTTCTCCTTTATTCCTTATCTGAGAAAGCCATGTGAGTTGTTAGTGTTTGTATTTCCGTGAGTGTCTTTATTTTCCAAGATTTAACAATGAGACAAAAACCTGGGGGAGGGGGGAGAAGGTGGGGAATTTAAAGGGGCCATGATTTGAAATGATTAGGGTCATTCTTCCCTGTACTGCTGCAGTCTCTCCACCCTATGGTGTTTTCTAGCTAGAATAATTCTAACTTTCTTGAAAGTAGACTATGGCTTATTTTAATCACTGATTTCCTTGACAAGAGGATGGAGGAGGTGTTGGGGGGGTGCTAATTATAGGGTGAGAAAAATCCTTGTAAATGTAAAATGAAGTTTTTCAAAAAGCTATCGGATACTCACACTAAATGAATAAATAAGTGGCTTATTCTGAGAAATGTGGATATAGACTCAGGGCAGCAAGACTAGGAATAAGAAGGTACTCACTGGGCTTCCCTGGTGGCACAGTGGTTGAGAACCTGCCTGCTAATGCAGGGGACGCAGGTTCAAGCCCTGGTCTGGGAAGATCCCACATGCCGCGGAGCAACTAGGCCCGTGAGCCACAACTACTGAGCCTGCGTGTCTGGAGCCTGTGCTCCGCAACGAGAGAGGCCGCGATAGTGAGAGGCCCGTGCACCGCGATGAAGAGTGGCCCCCGCTCACCACAACTAGAGAAAAGCCCTCGCACAGAAACGAAGACCCAACACAGCAAAATTAAATTAATTAATTAATGAACTCCTACCCCCAACATCTTCTAAAAACAAAAACAAAACAAAAAAAGAAGGTACTCACTAAGGGAATCTTATAAAGGATATAAACTATATTTACCTTTCTAGTCTGGAAACAGATATATTTAACAGCTAACTTCTTCCCTGTAATATACTCATTCCTTTTTATCCTCAAGCCTTCCAAGTCAGATATGCACAATTGCTGTGAGTTACGTGGGATACAAGAAGTAGTGTAGTGCTGAGCCCTAGATCTGTCTATGAGTTTAGAACTGACCTGGGCTGGGAGAGAGTTAGGTCCTGGGGTTAGTTCCCTGGTTCCAAGGAAAACAAAGGATATCAAGTGATTGGCTGAGAATAGCAGACAGAAGTCGGGTGAGAGAGGAGAATGAATTCTAACAGAGGCTGGCTTGGTGGTGGGTGGGAGAGAGCTCCTCCTCCCTGTCTACACAGAACTACTAGGAGATGCTGCTTAAGGGGATAAAGTGGGTAGAGACAAAACTTTCAATTTCTCATCCATTTCTACCATTTTTCAAAGTGTCTGTGTGGAGTCCTAAGGAGGCACCTCCGTGACTCAGGGTAAATTGTTAACAGAATGGCTGAGAAAATTGGGCTGCAGATCCAGTAATCCTCTTCACCAAAGCTTTTTATGTGGACTTCCATCAAAGAATTAATTTGTTAAAAGATCCCTGTGACACAGAAAAGGAGTGAATAACATATCTATGTTTATTAAATGAGAACATTTATATAATACAGATAAAAATAAATAAATTATGTTTTTCCACAATGGCAAGATAAGAAGATAAATAGTCAGGGTATTTGTCATGGTAGACTGACATTTTAAAGATTTCTATAATACTACAGAGTAAGTTACTTTTTTTTAACTTTAAATTTTCTGTCTTTGTAGGATTAAGATAATCAATTCCATAATGCTTATACACAGGGGTTTTAAAAGAATGAAAGGAAGAAAGTAGTTTTGTGTTGTATAGAATTTAAATGTACAGAAATTAATCCCACGTTGTAGAATCTATTAGAGGAGAGGTCTTCTCTGTTCTCTCGAACACCTGCTTAGCTAGTAATTAATAGCTAAGAAGTAGAGCTAAGCCCTCGAGTCTTTCCCATCACTTTTGGTGAATGCCTGGTCTTTCTAGTCTACCATTCCAAAATGCAATGTTTTCATCCTCCCTTCTTGACTGTCCAGATCCCAGAAATCCCCTTTGGAAAGCCTTTCATATGTTGTAACTAATTGAGTCCTCTTGTGAACTACAAATATGTGACTACTTATGTCATCTGTAACTCATAACCCATTTCCTTAGTATCCCTGCTCACTACTCTGAGATATGTGCAGTGTAGAGCAAGAGAAATGAACCTTATTTCTCCTCCTAACTCCGCTACCAGCTGTATCAACATCAGTAAGCCTCCATGAGGTTGTGTTTCCTCACTTGAAAATGAGAAATTCTATTCTATGGAATACGATATTCTTCAGTTGTTAAAAAGCTTTAAGAAACATATTAAGCAATGTAAAATGGTGTTGTTTATGGCATGACTTTCCAGGACTTTTGCTGTACAAATGCTCACTGTAAATCTTCAAAATGCAGCCATGGTGGTGCACCATTTCCCAGCTTTATTTGATCATGAAGCCCTGTGTTTTCAGAACATCTTATAGGAATAGTATCCTAGGCAGCAGATTTAGGGAACATGGGTCTTGATATTTCTCTGTTCTAAGATTCTACCTTACATCTTTCTGAATGTAAGAGAAGTAAAGATATAAATGTTCGTTAATAACAAGGTAGCAATTAATGGGTTTTCTCAGACATACTTAATGAGAATATCTAGGGTAAGGGGGTTAAGAATCTAAAAAGCATCATAGGTGAGGGTAATACAACAAGCAAGGAAAGCCTTAGTGAATGGCTGAACTTATGTGAAAGTAAAAGGAATTGCTCTAAAGCCTAAAACAATGCATAATTGAGAATTCAGAGGGGCGGTTTAGTAACAGAGCCAGATTTTGCCCTGGAAACTTTGCCTAGGTTAAGAAGCCACAGAATCTAAATATATGAAATAAGCCAGAGGAAGAAACAGGGTAGCCTTGTGTTAATAAGCCTGAAAATAATCAACCCAAAGAGGGAAATGGGAAGATACTTGTCAGTCTTTCCCTTTATAATTCTCAGCCACAAATCCATATGGGTTTGGTGCTAGAATTGACCCTACTTGTACAACCCCAAAATCCCAAGAAAAAAATTAATCTTAATTGGCCTTAGTTATATGACCTAATTACCTATAAAAGCTCAAACCTCTGAAAGATGACACTTTAAATGCACCACCAGAGGCCAGACTCTGGTTGGTGCTGATAAAGGAGTAACCTTTGTTCTGGTAACCTCCCTGATTCCCTGACTTCATGGAGGTTAGACTCTAACGCAACCCTGTACATTCCCAGACATCCACCAGCCGTATGTGAAAGAAGGCAGACAAATACAACATTTTTACAAGTCATGTGCTAATTAATTTTAATGTGAAGATGTCCTTACATTAGAAAATCAATTGATGGAATTCACCATGTTAACAGATTGAAGGAAAATAGACATATGATCATATTATTGTAATAGAGGCAGAAACAAAAACACTTGATGACAAAGCATTTATGACAAAACTTCTTGTACTTGACACAGAGTGATAAATCTTTAACCTGGTAACACATCTGTGTTAAACATATACTCTTAAATGTATATATGAATTATTCATGATAAAAAATGTTTAAATATTAACATCCTATGTGACAGTTATTCATTGTCATATCTAGTAAGCACTATTCTAAATGGCTCATTCTGTCAGCAGCACAAATGTAAATGTACTGAGCAAAAATAATATAAAAATTTATTTTCTGTGTAAACTCTAGGATTTAAAAAAATGGCATATATAAATAACCAACAAGGACCTACTGTACAGCACAGAAAACTATACTCAAAGTTTTGTAATAACCTATAAGGGAAGAATATATATATACACACACATATATATATAACTGAATCACCGTGCAGTACACTTGAAACTAATGCGATATTGTAAATCAACTACACATCAATAAAAAAGATAGGTTTTAAAAAATGACATATATAAAAACATAACATCTCTCATTATCAGTTGCAGCTAATCTTAGAATGTAATATCAGTAATTCACACAGGTATAAGTTCTCACTGTTTTCACTTGAGATTTTTTTCTGTTCATTTTTTAATAACAGCTTTATTGAGATCGTTCACATTCCACAAAATTCACCTTTTGAAAGTGTACAATTCAGTGTTTTTATTATATTCACGGAGATGTAACCATCATCATCAAATTTCAGACTAATTCTATAACCCCCCAAATAAATTCTGTGCCACATAGCATTCAGTCCCCATTCCCCCTTCTTCCAGCCCCTGGAAACCACTAATCTACTTTCTTTCCTTATGGATTTGCCTCTTCTAGATGTATGATATAAAAGTATTCAATATATGACCTTAGCATCTGGATTCCTTCACTTAGCATAATGTTTTCAAGAGTCATCCATATTGTAGCAAGTATCAGTACTTCATTTCTTTTTATGGCAGAATAATATCAATTATAAAGGTATACCACATTTTGCTCATCCATTCATCACTTGATGGGCATTTGGGCTGCTTCCAATTTTTGGCTATTACAAATAATGTTTGTATGAACACTAGTGTACAAATTTTTATATGGACATATGTCTTCAATTCTCTTGAGTATATACCTAGGAGTGGAATCGCTAGTCTATGGTAACTATTGATATATGTTTAACATTTTGAGGAACTGCCAAACTGTTTTCCTAAGAGGCTGCAACGTTGTACCTTTCTACCAGCTGTGCATGTGGCGTCCAAGTTTTCCACATCTTCACCAAACACTAGCTATTCTCTGTCTTTTTTTTATGTTAAGCATCTGTGAGTATGAAGAAGCATTTCATTGTGCTTTTGATTTTTATTTCTCTAATGATTAATGACATTGAGTATATTTTCACTTGCTATCGGATAATTGTATATGCCCTTTGGAGAAACAAGTCCCTTATCAGATATATGATTTGCAAATATTTTCTCCCATTATGTGAGCTGCCTTTTCACTTTTTTGATGAAGCACAAAATTTTCAATTTTCAGGAAGTCCAAATTATGTATTTTTTTTAGACACGTGATTTTAGTGTCATATCTAAGAAACTATGAAGATTCATTCCTCTTTCCTTCTAAGAATCTTATATTTCAGTTCTTAGACACAGGTCTGTGATTCATTTTGAGTTAATTTTATGTATGGTATAAGGTAGATAATCCAAATTTATTTTTTGCCTTTGGACACCCAACTATCTCCATACCTTTCATTAAAGACTTCCTTAAGTTTTGATAAATGACAATGTGTGAATGAAATATAAATGGAACTGGCCAAAGGCCTCACAAACTTCCCCTACAAATGTGAACCAGAACTTGAAGATAGTGTGGGAATTTTAAGGGAGCTTGTAGATGAAAAGCTGGTGCTCATCTATTCCTGCCAATTTGAAGAGCCTTGGCAGCAAATAGAATCATTTCATGTGTAAATCTCTCACAAACTAAACAATTTGCCTCTGGCCAGTAAACTTGTTAACATTTTTAGAATTTTAAATGTAGTAGTCAGGGGCTTCCCTGATGGCGCAGTGGTTGAGAGTCCACCTGCCGATGCAGGGGACACGGGTTCCCGATGCAGGGGACACGGGTTCGTGCCCCAGTCTGGGAGGATCCCACATGCCGCGGAGCGGCTGGGCCCGTGAGCCATGGCCGCTGAGCCTGCGCGTCCGGAGCCTGTGCTCCGCAACGGGAGAGGCCACAACAGTGAGAGGCCCACGTACCGCAAAAAATAAATGTAGTAGTGAAAAGCCACATTTACCTCCTAATATAAGAAACAGGTATCCATTCAATCACTAAACCTATCTTACAAGCTGAGTGTCAAGTAACAGCTAAGTGCTCAAGATTCTGCAGTGAGTAAGGCAGACACTGGCTCTGTGTGGAGGGAGTCTAACCAGCATCCCTCACAAAGCAATATGCCGTGTGTTCTTTCCCTCTAAAATGATTCTCTATTTCATTTCTTTTCATACAGTTATTCATTTATTCCTTAAAACTAATTGTCTACTATGTGTCAGGCACAAGCTAGGGAGTAATTCAACAGTATTTAGAAACAGATACTATCCTGTTCTCATAGGACTTTAAACCGAGTGATGAAAATCCATATTAATCAAATAAACTGGACAACAAAGACACAACAGCTGTTGCAAAAGAAAGATTCATACTGTGGTGAAATTCTCTAATGGAGGGTTGGATTTGACCTTGTCAGAAATCAGAGAAAAATTCTCAATAAAATACCACTTTATCTAAGATCTGAAGGTAGAATGGTATTGAAGAAATCTGGAATGCCCTGAGCAGAAAGGGATACCAATTTTCCAGGAGAACAAAGTATTATCCAGAAGTTGAGTGTATTTGTTTGTTTGCTCTTAAGTCAGTGCAGCATGATTCGATGCTTCTGCCTGAACGTAGAGAGCAATGCTCATGTCTTCTGTTTTCATTGTCTCCTTTGCTGTCAGCCTATGTATACTTCTGGCTATTTGTTTCACCTGTACAATTTTATGTTCCTTCTCTAGCAACCTGCCATTTATAGTTAAACTACTAGATAGTTCTATGACATTGTAGTGAGGTCTTCCAAACCCAGTCCAACTTATACTCCTTCACAAGACTGTCAAAGCCCTCAGAGGTCTGCTCTGAGAAGATCACTGGCACAAAGCCAGGATTTCTGTCTTCTTGCCTCAGCTCTGACACAAACAAGTTATAAGACCTTGAACAAATTTCCTTACCTTACTTAACCCCACTTTTCTCAAGAGGGAGCTTTTAGTGCCCCTGCTAGCTATAAAATTAGAAGATGCTACTTTCAGCAACTTTCTCCATTTGCTCTGCGTTTGAGCCTGGCCACCCTTCTTATCATTCCCAAAGGTACTTCAGTGTAGCCTAATGTTATCTTTTTCTATAAAGCAGCCCATGCAGAGATGTTCGTTGCATTTGAATACTGTGCTATCATTCGGAGCACGGTTCCAAGTCTACCCCTAATAGGAATTTCTGAAATGCCCAAAACTGAGTTTCTTGAGAAGGGAGAAAAGAAGAATGCACAAATGAATCACAAGAGTTGACTCTTCTCACTCGGTGTAAATTGTTATTCACCTCCTGTGAGGGGGCAAATGACTATTTACAAAGCCATTACAGGTCTCATTAATTGTCCTTATTATTCACAGATATCACGGCAATTACCAGAGTGCCTCTGTGTGCTTCACCTTGGAGTTCTCTTTTTAATTAGTCATATTGAATGTAACTAGCTGACCTCCTTGCATAATGGATAAGGCAAAGGAGGTACACAGCAAGGTGATTAAAAACAGGATCTTTGTTGTAAGGAGGGGAAAGGAGGGAATCTGTGAGGATCAATCAGTGGCACTTCATCACCACGCACTGACTGCAACTTTACCTTCACAGAGACCAAGAGAAATGACATCGTTACACATGCAGAATAATGACATTTTAATGGACTTCCCCTCCTCCAGGGAGGGAGAGGAGAGACGCTGTCCTTCAGAGCCTAGAAATCAAGAATTAAATTCCCAGCAAGCTTCTTATCCTGTTATTTAAGCTTTTAACCCAATGTCCTGGTGAAGCAGGATTAATAAGAAACCTGCCCATGGTATCAATTTATGTTGATGGGATTCATTGTCACATGACACAAGCACATTACAGACTTACAATTTATTATTTAGGCTGATTTGTCCTTATGGTTCCCTTGAATGTAAAGATTGGTGTGCTTATCTATATCTAGCAATTTCTAATCCATAAAGTAATTATTTTTGTTTTGCTAATATAATGCAGTTGTTCATCAGGCCTTTTGCAAATAATATTAGGAATAAACTATTCCAAAGAAGAATTTTTATTTGCTATATTATATAATGCTTGCTACTTATATCAGTCAATCAAAATTATTATTGGTCACCTACCACAGTGTGGTAGTTGCTGAAGTGGAAGAATAACAATAACAACAACAAAAGTGTAATTAACCGTTACAGTGAGTATTGTAGCAGGCTATAAGTGATAAAGTTTAAAGAAGGAAGAGATATATGATGACTAAGGCTATTGGAAAATTTTTATGGGGGAAATAAAGATGGAACCGGACCTAATAATATATCTTGACAAATGTATACAAAAGAGAATGATAGTCCAGACAAAGGGAAACACCAAACAAAAATATACAGATGGGAACACTTTTATTATATTTTTAGGTCAGTATAAACCTTCTCCTAAAGGGTTCATTTTGAGAAGCAGTAGAGAAATGTGAAATAGAAAATAGAAAAAAAACATTGTATAGAGTTTCAAAAAGTAAGAAGAAGTGTATAAACTTAATGTGTGTGGCTCTTGACAGTTCTTTCAAGTGTTCTCACAATGATCATCCTCAGTGGGCAAGCCAGACATTGTCATCATCCTCATTTAGTAGATGAGAAAACAGCGTTATTAAACCTCAGGGACAAAGAAGTGGTATCCACAGCTTGTCGAGGTGATCTGACTTCAGAGGCAGGAATCCTACGAGATGACTGTGTCAGTCGGGGAAAATTAGTCTCACTGCACATTCAGATTGGATTAAGAAGATGAGAAACAAGAGTCAAAGTCACCTGGAGTCAGCCAATCAGCTTCAGTGCCTCCCCTGACTCAGGTGGTGGGATGGATGTGGAATCGTCTAAGGAGAAGTGTGATGAACCAAAGAAGACTAGTTCAGAAAGGGGATAATATGGAGAAACTAACAAAGATTCAGATTTTGGTTAAGAAGATAGATTTTAGGAAGGATTGAGTTAATATTCAGATGTTCTGTGTGAGAAGATAAACATAAAGTTAGTGGAAATGAAGGAGCTCTGCAAAAGAAACACAGGGAGCATAGAGGACTTCCCACTGCCCTTTCCACTCTCACCCTTACTCATTCTTCAAGGCTTGGCCCATGCAGTACAGACAGTAGAAGTCCTGACTTGCCTGTCTGGTTTGAGTTCTATTCTGTTAGTACCCTAAACCCAATAATATCTCTGTAATAGCACTTATTAAATCATGTGGGACTTACTGGTGTACTTGTATCCCTCCCTGCCTACTAGGCTATAAATCTTGTAACAGCATCTAGTTCATTGACACATAGCAATGAATTACTAAACACTGTAAGAGAAGAGAAAGAGGTAAAGGTGGTTGCAGATACAGGTAGTATTTTACATCACCCCCTACCCCGACACACACACACACACACACCCCGCCCAAGCCCAGATTCGGATCATTCACCCATTAAGTGATTTTGATTTCCTTTGAAGTGAGGGCAGACAAGAGCCTTTTGAGGAAAAGTAGAGTATTATGTTTAATAATATACAAGTAGATGTAAAAGCATATGTTTTATTATGTTTAATAGAGTTATGGAGAATGGGAAAGGGAGCTGATGAGAAAAACATGGCAGTTTTGTCAGGTGGTGTTAAAAGACCAGCTGACGTTGCAACTATACATTTAGAGTGGTTAATAAGATCTCTTAAGTTTTATTGAGACTGGTTGGAATGGAGCTAAACACTGGATTAGAGCAGTAAACTTGTATTCTGTCTGTAAAAGCAGACCTGTTTAGAGAGAAAAGTAGTATGTCAAGAAGACAGTCACCAAGTTGAAAATCTGTGAATCTTCTGGGACAATGCATGTTGACATGTAAACATATCACTAAAGAGAAATGAAAAGGGAAATGGAGATAATATTACTGTGGAAGTATTCTAGAGCATCAGATTCACTCTTGTCACAAAGGTAAGGAGCCACTGACAACTTCCAAATACTGAGAAATCCTTGGAGTTCATTTAGCTAATAAGCATAGTTCCTAACAAATTCTCACCTAGCTGAAAAATTCATCTTAGAGAGAAGGAAAACCACTACTCCAGTCCAATGAAGATGAATTTGTGTTGAAGTGAAATTAGCAGGATTCAGGGAGGATGAAGCGACAGAGAATTTGAAAATAGAGAAAATGAGATTATTTTTGGAGAGTTAAACTATTAACACATAAGAGCTTAAAGCAGAAATAGGCAAACTTGCCTTGGGGAGTGTGGGACAGCAAGGAAATATCTTTATGTTTCTACCCACGTAAGGCTTTCTGAGCAAATCTTACTGAAACTTGGGATTTGGATTAAGAACAAGCTTTTGCAGGTAATTTATGACTGATGGGAAGCAAAATATAAGAGAGATTTAGATTTAATAGGGAGATAAATGGCTTATAGACAAAATTGTTACCTGATTCAATCAGCTAAGATATCTGATAAAAACTCTAGTGTATATGATTGGAAATGAAGGGAAAGAATTGGGAGAAATCACACCTTCAAATGTCAGTAGTGTTTTTGGTGTTATCCAGGGCCAATGGTCTAATCATCTATAGCAGAGTTTTTCAAAATTGAGGAGACAATGGAGCTTCTTGTAAGGGAAAACATACTCAGAGACCCTTGTAGATACTGTCCAAACATACTCAGAGACCCTTGTAAATACTGTCCTCAAACCTCTAGGAGTCTGTTCACATCAATTTCAGAACATTTACTTGAGAATTAAAAACTATTTTCAACTATGAATAAATCCTTAGAATTATTCATAGTCTTTAGAATTATTCATGGTCTTTAGAATTCATTTTTATAAATCTACAAATGAAAATCAGAAGTAAAATATAATCATAGAACTAATAAATCCCCAAAACATATTGAAAGTCTTTAGAAATTTCTAAACAGCAGTTTGAAAAATATTTCATATTTAGATATTTCCCTCTTCCAAAGGTTGATGCATCAGGCTTTCTTAGAATGATGTCCTAATGATTAAAATCATCCAACTCATTTTAATATCTGATTTCATGATTTTAGGTTACAATTTGACTTTTCGTGCACATTTGACTACAGAGAAAGAATAAACTCATCACTTAATGCAAGTATCTACATGTCATGGTTGATATAGATCTGTTTGTGTAAGTTTATAAATTGTCATCATGTTGTTTGTTTGTTTGTTTTTTTGTGGTGCTCTTAGCTAGTTTTGCAGTGAGGCAAGTGACTCTGCATACACATTAACAATATTTCCAAGGCAGCAGATCTGGGAACAAAATCCTGACATGTGTTCATCAGTCACTTCTCTTGAAGGCTGACTAGCTTTCCTCAGGTGGCACTATTCCTTCTCATTGCAAAAATGAAACAAGGACAAAGAAACTATGTCATTTTAGAGTTTATAATAACTGAGAAGATGAAGACATGTATCCTTGAAGGCAGAAATCCAAATATTTAGGAAAGAGAGAGTATTGATCTCATGATATGAAATTCTGTCATAGAAAGTGTTTAGGGGTTCTCAGAAATATATTTTTTCAATCACAAATGATCCCATTGAGAAAGATAGAAGAAGATACCTAAAGAATGCCAGGAAAAGTACATGCTGTGTGCTCTGACGAGCTTGCACTTTAAAATCCACATACAAAAGGTGGGGAAAATGTACTTAGAGATAAATAAGATGACACATACCAATCTGATCAATGTCCTTGCATGTAAAACTCCTAATGAGTTTAGGCTTTGAAAAATTGTTCTTAACAGCAATATTTGTTCTTTTGTTTAAATTCAAATAAAAAAAGATGATGAAATACGAAGGCTTGTTTTCCGCAGCCTGTGATGCACTATTGTGGACAACACAAGGCACATTTTCTCTTTTATCTTGCTTCTATCTCTCCTCTCAAAGAGAATGATTTGCAGCGTGGCAAGAAGGAAACAAAGCCTAGTGTGAAGGAGGAGATTGTAAGAGAATACCCAGGCTGTTGTCAATGAATTAAGGTCTCATGGTGGGAGGACAATTATATATCAGGATATAGGGAAATGTGTAAATGAGATCAGTGAACTACTGTTAGAAACCTTTGAAGAGCTTGGAGAGTATGAATGATGCCAAAGTCCTGTGGAGAAATAAACACCATGGCTAATTTAAAAAGAGAATAGAATCCTTCATCTATTTATTATTTATACATTTATTTTTTTGTCCTACTAATTTCATATAGGGTTTGAGGGGATTTACACAAAATTGCTGTAGAAATGATAACAGCAATAACTGAAATATAACAGAAAAAAAAATTAAACGGGGCAGACAAGGGAGACCCCTGGCTGCTGGCATGTGAAGTGCACTTAGAGACGTCTCATGTCTTCCCTGAGCTGGACTCTTTTCCACCAGCCACAGCTAACTGACTGATCCAGGGTTGGGCAGCTAATCAACCCTGGACCATTCAGATTATTATTTCCAGTGAACAGAAGTTCAGGACGGAATAATATGGAGGCTGGTAGTTGTTAGAGCTTGATTACATATAGTGCTCTAGATATAAGATTAGCAAAGGTCCTGCCAGGATCTCACAGCTGACCTGGATCCTTTTCTTCCTGAGACCTGATTGTTGAACTTGTCTTCTGATACTTTCCTCTACAGTCTAACTATTGTCAATAAGAACCCCTGGCCCCCTCCCCAATTCACAGTAAAACTGTATCTGCTGCTCACACAATAGCCCAATGGGGTTGGTTTGGGTAAGATGGCTCTCCTAGGAGGTGTCTTTCATTTGACAATTTATAGACTTCAGTAGCTTCTTTCATCTTGTGGCTCCGCCTTCTTCGATGTCCTCAGAGTTGAGCAAGTGAATAGAGAACATATTTTTATTGTTCAGACCTTCAAGTGTTAGAATCACTTCTATACCATCCATTGGCTGGAACTCAGTCCAGTGGCCACACACTATCTGCATATCATCTAGCTGTGTGCCCAGAAGAGAGAGAGAAACAGTTTGGTGACCAGCTAGTCAGTCTCTGCCATAGTCAACCCTCTGGTCACCAAATGCCTCTTACTCCTCCCAGACAGAGAGCATACCCCATACTCTAGAGACACCATTCAAACACCATGCAGTCACTACGCCCAGTTCACGTTCCAAGAAAACGGCAAAAGCTTGGTGCCAAGTCTCTATCACACCCCAAATCCTTTGTCTAAGCTAATAAGAGTAGAGTTATGATGCTTGCAACCAAAAATGTTAGCTAATAAGCAACAATTGAGAACAGGCTTTGAAGAAAGGATTTTTTAATATGAGTTGGATGTTGGACTTACTTAGGGAGGTTTTTGTTTTCATTTTTTGTTTTTTAAGACAAATAGGCTCCACCTTCAAAGATTCTGATTTAATTTAACTAGGTTGGGGCCCTGGCACTGGTATTTCTTTAAACACTCCCAGGCGAATATAATGTTCAGGCAGGACTGAGAACCATTTCTCTAAGAGAAAGGTGAAAAGACAGCAGCTGCATGTGTAAGTAACCACCTCTACAAAATAAACAGAACCAATAGGTTAGGAAGAAAATTGTACACATAGGATAAATCTACTAATTTTCTAACCCTTGTCAATAATCATCAGAGTAATGAGCTTCATTTATAGCCAACATATGAGTATTAATCCTTTAGTGCCAGGGTAACATATCAGAATAAAGATTTTTTAAAATGTTGTATGAAAGAATTTGCATTCTGACTTGAATAAAACTTACCACAGAGCCGAGAGACTACATTCATCTAAGCTAGAGAAAAGAAAATCTGGCTCAAGAGTGCTATTTGGTGTTTGAGAATTAAATCTGTTTCTCACAGGGCATCTCAAGATACCACAGTGGTTTTCCCCCCTTTAAAAAAATTCTTCTTTTTGACTTTTTAATAACAGTTTGAGATGAAAGAAAATTTAGAAGTTCACCAAAGGGGTTGTTGGCTATTTATAGATATTGGATTTCCTATCCCCTCCCTACACAGGAGTCCTTTATCTTGCTAAACTTGTTCTCCCCTTCTGCCTCCCCACATCCAGTCCTGTAAAGGTGGAACTGAAATCCAAGCTGCAGTGACAGTGGGAGGAGCTTTGGGCAGAAAAGCCCCATAAGCCACTTGGGTTTGGGACTTAACACTAAACTGGGGAGCTCAGACTGATAAGCCATCTGCCCTGAAGTTGTTTCCTTAGTGTTGGTATAGGATACAAATAGGTATATCTTTAAAAACACCTTAAGATTTAAGCAGACTTGCAGAGATTATAGAATCAACACTTTTGGAAATGAAACTGATATAAGCCGACAAGCAGGAAAAATACATTCTCTTAAACAATGACTCAGACTTGGAAGAGTTTGGCAAAAGTAAAGTTTCTTTGATGCATCAAACTCAGAAAGGGTAAGATGTGGACAGACTAATTTTACATGTGGATAGACTAATTTTACTCAAAATGGACTGCCCAATTTATAGCTATGTGTGTATGCGTGGACATAGCATAAATGAACATTCAGAAATTCTATCTATAGACATACAAAGGTATTAGATACAGGACAAAATATTGTATCTAAGCATTGGAATATGAGACAATGGGGTATTTTATTATCATACATAGTTGCTAAGTGATTTTAATAATTCTGAAGAGAGCATTTAAATGTATGGATATTTCTCAAATTACCTATCTCTAAACAGAAAGGTATCATTATAAAAAAAAGACTTGTTTCTTATTGCCCTGCCAACTCAAATTCAATCTATGGCTACTCCATCTCTGTTCATTTAGAGCCAGGAATAACAAAAAATAAAATAAAAACTAACCATGTGGCGTTGTCCAATATTGATTAGATGTAAATAAGGTATTTTGGAATGAATGCTGTCACCAAGTGCCTTCTATTTTCCCACATCACAGGCATAAAGATGGGCTAAAATTGAACCACTTCTAATAAACATATAGATTTGACATTTATAAGAGCTTGGATTAAGAGCCTGTTTCAGACTAATTGGCCAAATATGATAAGACAATTTTTCAAGCTACTTTATATATTTCCATTTTACAATCATTTTATTTTTAATTTTCTGCCTGTCACTCCTTTTCAAACTTATCACTTAGTCTTTAAAAGCAAACTGATTACAGTCCTTTGGGAAAACAGCTCCAAATTGCAAACAATAATGACAGACAGTTTCAGAGCCTTCAGCTTGGCTCCAAAAAAAGGCTAATCCTACACAGAGGAAGGACATTTGGATTAAAAACTTACCGACAACAATGACAGTGAGACACTGATTGGCATAGAATATAACACGTCCTAAATTCTTAGCTTTGCTTTTAGTAATTTTATGTAATGTAAAGACTGTAAATGCTTCACATGTCTGTTTTTACGGAAAATAGTTACAGGTGCTTTGGGTAAATTGCCTAACTCCACCGTGTGATGACATTAACTTTCAACGTCCATCTGCACTGTCTCCATTATCAAAAGAAGCTGCAGGTAAGTACAATGTAACCCTAAGGATTTTTCAGGATGTGCTTGGGTCATCAACTCTTGATGAATCTTGTTGATAAAAAACTATGATACATATAATTTTATAAATCAATGTTACTCAATAAAATAAATTTTGAAAAACACTCTATTTTATTTGGCAATGATAACATGCTTTACATTCCCTAATTAAGATAAATTTGCATTGCAGAAGTCAAATGCTTTGTCATCATGACATATAAACATGAAAACAAGAAGCCTATTAAATGTTAGGACAGCCAGGGGTTTTTAGACGTCATAATTAATCTAGGGTGAAGATAGTGGAAAAAACAGTCTGTACGATGTGAAAAGTAAAAACAAGTTTTTTGTTTTTACCCTAGGAGATATATTGAAAGGTGAAAAGATGTATTTTCATGCTTTGTGTCCCAATTGAGAAAGTATATTTTTCACATGATATAAAGTGACACTTTCTTGTAAAACAGATTAAAATTGAACCCACTAAATTCGATGTCTCTAAATCACACAGAACTCTAACAATTGAAAATGTCAGTTAGTAATCTCCCTTCTCCTGGTGACATACCACAAATCCCTTCTTCTTGAGCACAGAAAATTAAGAAAGAATTTACAGGTGAAAGATTTTTTTAAGACCCATGAAGTGCTACACTATTTGTCTAATGATTCCATTAAAGAGAACAGGGAACAATTGAAATCAGATATTCTATCTCCTGAAAAGAAATGGTCTCTTTTAATGAAAAGTACCGAAAATTTTTTAAAGGAATTGCTCATATTACTGACATTTTAAATCCTTCTTGCTTAAAGTTAACATATTCCTTACCTAAACAAACATGTGAACTGAAAAACAAATCAGGATAATAATCATTTATGTGGAAATAATTTAAATATATAGGTTTTAGGTTGAAGGTTTTGCTTGTTCAGCTATGACTAGTGGTTTGGTGTATATTACCAAGAGCAGAGAGAAAACCCACAAGGGGTCTTTGTTTGGTTTTCCCAGCTTCAGTTCATGGGGTCTGGTTTTATTTAATGTTGTTTCTGATCATTCACTGGCTCCCTAAATGCACCATTAGAAAAGTTGATATTTGGCATGCTCAGAGTTAAATGTCCTCAGATTCCAGAATAGATAAGCAAACTAGACTCCTTTTGAACCTGGAAGTCCCTTTCCTTCTCTGTGTTGCCTTTCTATTTCCCCTGCTCCCAAGGAAGACTGGAGATAATAATTCCCTCAACAGAGACAAGTAAAATGTACCCCAAGTGCTGAAAGAGAGAAAAAAAGAAAAGGAAAAAGTAGGGAGGGAAGGAGAAAGGGAGAGAAGAAAGGAAGGAAGGGAGGGAGGGAGGCCACTGTGACCAAGATTCTTTCCAGACTGCTCCCAAGCTTTCCATGCGACAGTATTACAAATTGTTTCAAACACAGGCTCTAAATGTAGAAGCTGTACTGAACTGAACTTAAGTAGGAAAAAGCTAGACTAAAGTCTGCCTAGAAAATTTTACATTTTTCCTTTAATCTTCTGTTATTGTAATGTTCATATATAAGGCCTTACTAAAATCAACAGTCACCATTTATTGAGCATGACGTACAACGCACATGATGTACAAAGCATTATTGAATATATTAATTAAGTCTTCACAACATTATAAGGTAAATTTTCTTAGTTTGCAGATGAGAAAATTGAAGCTCAGGAAATGCTGTTTACTCTGTTTCTAAGTATTAAAACTAAGAAACTAACCCTCAGTCCTTCTCTTTACATAGGTATTGAAACCTATGTGCATTTACTGGCTGCTGGCGGGTAGATCAGTAGTCTAAGTGCTTACCCCAGCGTTGATGATGTCTGGGGCAAATGTTCAACACCTGACTTGGCCCCTCTCACTTGTGGCTATGGGTAGGTCATTCCCACTGGTCTTCATTTGTTCTCTGCATGTCACCTTAATAGAAGCCATCCCACTAGTATTAATTTGTGTGATGCCCATGGGCCCTTCTAGATTGCAAGCTGCCTGAGGGCCCCATATTCTGTAACTGTTTTAACTTCCACAGACCGATATAGTGCTAGGCATGTAGTTGCGGCTCAGGAAATGCTTGCTGAAATAATTGGTTATAAATGATTATAACTTACTGTGATCTCAAAGATCTAGAGGGAAAGATAAAATTCTGTGCAAATGGTAACCTTCTAACAGCAGCTACTTAAATGACTAACTGCAGCTACTTAAATGACTAACTGCAGCTACTTAAATGACTAACTGCAGACGTACTGTCTCATGATCAAGTATTTGCCTCTCTGGCTGGTAACAAGTTAGGCAGTGAATTCAATGTGAAGGAAATTGTGTAGCCATCTCATATGCTAATACTTGACTCAAATTTCATCGCCAAGCAAAGCCCTTTCTATCCATTGTTACAAGGTGCAGAACAGTTTTCTCTCTACTTCTACGTAGATGAGAGCATAACTTCATCCAGAGAAACTGATTTCACTAAAGTTGCAGGAATTAGTCTAAATATGTTACTTAAAATAGGGGGTTAGAGGAAAATGGTTCCTTTCATCATTTCTGCCTGGTAGTGTATAAAATTCATTCTTTTCCAAATGCAAAAAAAGACAATCACCTTGGGCCAAGAGTGTTGAATAAACCCTTCGTTTACATCCATTATCCCCCTTGGCTAACTACTCAGGTCATTTGATGGTTCTGGCACAATAACTTGCCATCTGAGAAACAGAATTGTTATAGCAAGGAAACTGAAAACTCTTGAATCTTATTGTGTGCCTGGTTGAAGCAAAAACATAGCAAATTTATAATTAAAGTGAATTAAACAGTTTTACTAGGATGGGTAAAGGCATTCCACAGACATATGTATTTAGACAAACATAAGAAGCAAATTGAGCATGTCATTATTTCAAATTGGAAATTAAAAAAATAACAGATTACTTATAAAGCCATCCAGGAACACAGAAAAATTGGTCATGGTGGAAATTTTAACTGTGAAAGTGATGCAATTAAATATAATTGGACATCCCTCTGAACAGCAAGATGATACTCAGGGCAATCAAGAATAGATTCAGAATCGAAAAGAAAAAATTGAAGACACCATCAACGGTCATATTTTTAAAAATGTAGTTAGGCAATGTGCATTATGGCCTTCAAGTAAAATTACTTTAACAGATTCATTTGGCCCATAAATGAAATGTTTTGTTCACCAAGTCTCTATAGTACCTCTGGACTTCTGAAAGTCACTTGTGCTCCAGAGAACAAAGGGCTGTCAAAGTCAGGCTTGAAATGCTCACAATGGTATTCTGAAATACACCTACTTTTCAGGTATACATTAGCTCAACAATCACTAATACATTTCTACTATGGGTCAGGTAATAGGAAATATAAGAATGTATGAGCCTTGCCCTCATGATATGATTGCTCAAAGTAATGTGCTGTGACAGTCTTATCAAAGTGCTAGATGATCCCAGAAAGAGAGATACTAACTCCCTGGAATTATTAAGGAATCCAGTTTGACCTGTCTTGTTGAATAGAAATTTGCTATGTAGGGCTTCCCTGGTGGCTCAGTAGTTAAGAATCCGTCTGCCAATGCGGGGGACACGGGTTCGAGCCCTGGCCCGGAAGATCCCACATGACACGGAGCAACTAAGCCCTTGAACCACAACTACTGAAGCCTGTGTGCGCCTAGAGCCCGAGCTCCGCAACAAGAGAAACCACCGCAATGAGAAGCCCGCTCACTGCAACTAAAGAAAGCCCCCTTGCGGCAACGAAGACCCAACACAGCCAAAAATAAAATAAATTAATTTTTAAAAAAAAGAAAAAGAGGGCTTCCCTGGTGGCGCAGTGGTTGAGAGTCCGCCTGCTGATGCAGGGGACACGGGTTCGTGTCCCGGTCCGGGAAGATCCCACATGCCGCGGAGCGGCTGGGCCCGTGAGCCATGGCCGCTGAGCCTGCGCGTCCAGAGCCTGTGCTCCTCAACGGGAGAGGTCACAACAGTGAGAGGCCCGTGTACCGCAAAAAAAAAAAAAAAGAAATTTGCTATGTAGAGAAGGGATAAAACAATCCAGGTCTGAAAGATCAAGTAAGGGGAAAAAAATCTCTTTAGGTATTTGTGCTAAAGCATCCCCCAAGAAATATTACATCCTATGAATGAAGTATCTCAAGATAAATACTGCTTAATTAAATACATACATGGCAGCGTTGATGCTTCCATCCACATTATATGCTCTTGGATAAGGATGGGAAACTCATGTTTCCCTACCAAAATCCAGACCGCACGTATTCTCTCTACACGGATTAAGATATTGTGATACGCTACTAATTTGAATTTCTGTAAGTGCTCCACTCTCCACATGACATGAAAAGAGGTGAAGTAAATCTATAAAGAAGTCATGTACCTTTTTTCAAATCCAGCATAAAGCTTGAGAGTAAAAGTGTATTGGTTAAAAGCTGAGACTCCGGAGTCAGACTACTTGGATTTGAATATTGGCTCGGATGTTTACCAGCTTTGGGAAGATGAGCAAATTTTTTAATCTTTCGGAACCTTAGTGTCCTCATCTGTAAAATGGAAATAATATGGAAATAACAATGCTACTACCTTTAAAGCCTGCTGTGAAGAGTAAATATGATCATGCTTATTAGTGATTTGTATGGTTCCTGCCACTGAGTAATCATTCAGTAGTTTAGTTATGGTTGTCATAACTGTAATCAAAGCATAATCAAGAGTCACACACGTACACACATGTACATGCAGAAGAAGAAGGGAATTTTATATTATCTTGAAAAAAAATTAACCAGAATTAGCTAACAGAACCAAGCCTCTACCTTCACCTTGACCATCGTTTATCATATCTTATGAATTTTTTTTGAAACTAACCAAAATGGCATTGGACAACGTGCTTCTCCATCTTGACAGTGCAGCTTCCCTGCTCATCACTAAGACTGCTTGTTATGTGAACCACTAAGAGAAATACTAAGACTGTCTCTCCAATAGGATACACTGTCTAGGTGACATGTCTCTAAAATTCTTTTTTTTTCTCTCAAGTTACATCCACTGCTACAACTTTTTCACTATAATATTTCACTCTCTTTCTTTTCTATTATATGTATTTCCATCATCTATTCCTCATCATAGAGACACCTGAATCCTTACCTACAAGTATAGCTCTCACTCCTCAAACAGCCGATGAGCAAGCCCCTCTGCTTCCTCCTTTGCAAAGCTATCTCTTCCTTTCACTTCCACTGCTACCAACCTAACCCAAGCCCCAGTCTCTCATGAGTGACCTGTCCTCCAGACTGTAACCCTGACAACTGAACCTACAGTTCATGGGCAGAACACTCCTATGCTCAATAACGGCCAATGATACCATTAAATGTAAGATAAAGTTAAAATTGATTAATAAAGTGTTCAAATGGAAAATTCAAAGAAGAAAGAAAATCGCACTGCTTTTTCTAAATAGGCAATAGGTTGAAAGAGACACATGGAAGGAAGGAAAGAAGGGAGGGAGGAGATCTTAGACTTTATAGGTCAAGGTCAAGCTTGAAATTTAATGTGATAATAGAGCAGTAACCCTGCATTTCTCACTTTGTACAAGAGGAATGAAGCTGCACCTCATGGACTATGGCCATTGCAAGATCTTCTTTCAGATATATTAACTTAAAATACTGATTTTTCCTTAAAAATTGTCATTATTAACCAAATGTATAAAAACAAAAGGATTACACTGTTTTAAACATATAATTTCAAATCATATCTGTTTTTGATATTTAATGTATTGTGTTGTGCCATTTTTTCTGTTACATTCTTTATACTTTTTGTAGCTTCACTGATCACTAGAGAGAAATATAGCTCTCCTCTTGCTAACTGTAAGAATATAATATACCCTAAATAAAACAATTTATTGTCTATATTTTGGCAGGAAACTCCTCTCAAGAAGTCATAAAACTTAGATGTTTTCATCCTATGATCAACTCCAAAGGCTCTGTCATTCTTTTTTTGTGCTGCTGATACTAATTTCCCAGATATTTTTAAGTTTCTTTGTCCTAAAAATTCATCAGGATTGAGCACACTTAAAAAAAAGGGAGCATCAGTACAAATGAAAGGTGAATGATGAATTTCTTGTTTGTTTGTCTTTTAATCACAAATCCAGTTTTAAGCTAGATAGCCCCAGGTAAAAATCTAGGCTTAGGTAGCTCAACTGATTCTGTTTATTTATTTAAGTTTACAAGTTTTTAGAGTTCTTTTCTCAAAGAGAAAAACAGAAAAGCTTTCCACAATTTTCAACAGTGGCTCAGAAACCACTGCCATTCTTCCCTTCATTCAAATTCTATCTGAATACATTTTATCTGAGATCTGTTGAATCACAGAGCTTTCTGCCATATATATGTGTGTTTATATATATAATAATGTAATATAATTTTTTGAATGTATTCATGCCTGTCTCCAATGTTCTGTGAACTATCAAAGCCACTTATTCCCAGAGACCAGGACAAATTGTATGGATTGCCTTATAATCCTTAAAATGGCACACACACGCCAGAAGTAAAATAAAACTGAAGTCTGTCACTGCTCTGTGGGTATTTTGGCAAAATGTCTTTAAGAAATGAAAATACATTTTTTCTTATCATAAAACTGCCTCAGGCCTGCATGCTTCTTCCTCTGGTAACCAGTCACAAACACCTTCAATAGTACTAAGATATTTTTCTGGAAAAATTCCTTCATACCTCTTGAATATGTATTTGCTCTTTAAAATAGAAGTGTCTAATTACTTTGAAAGTGTCGTTATAGCAAAAATAAGATTGTATACATATGCATAGCAATGGCGGGGCATCTTGGGCATTTCAGTTTCAGATGATTTGGCAAAAGTGATAGCAGATTTGTCATTTGTGAGTTGGTGAAAAATTTGTGGCCGAACAAAACCCCAGCAACTTCTATAGCACAGGGAGATGGGCTCGGTGCTTTGCGATGACCTAGAAATGTGGGATAGGGAGGGTGGGAGGGAGCCTCAAGAGGGAGGGGATATGGGGACATATGTATGCATATGGCTGATTCACTTTGGTGTGCAACAGAAACTAACACAGTATTGTGAAGCAATTATACCGCAATAAAGATCTATTTTAAAAAAACGAAAACATTTTGGGCCAGAAAAATTGATGTAAAAATGAATACTTAGATAATAAGCAATCATGGCTACAAAGTTTTACCTGACAACTTTAGAATCCAAAGAATCCACAGAGCTGGCTCATAACTCCTCCTCTAAGATTATGACAAGCTAGTCTACCTGCCACCAGCCCAAAATTCATTCTCTTCCTCACAGCCAGATGTCATAAAACTTACCTGCTCAAAGCTTTTCAATGGTTCCAATTGCCTTTAGAGTAAAAACTAAATTTCCTTGCAAAGCACTTTGTGATGTAGCTCTGCTTACGTGACCTTACAGCCCACCAACCCTTCCTGTATTCTCCAGAAACGCGGATAATAAAAGCTGTAGTTCCCCCAAGCACTTCATGGATTTTACAAAGATGCTCCTTCTTTCTGATTCCTCTCTTCTATGTTTACTATCGCTTCTCATTTAGGAATCAGCTCAAGTATTAACTCTTCTAAGAACCCTTCCTTCACCGTTCACCCCTTCCTGCCCCCATGGAACCCTAGGAAAACTATTCCTCACATTCAGCTGTGCTTATTTATGTTTTGTTACTTCATTACTTACTTCATCAGACAGTAAGCTCTTAGAAGATCAGAATGCTATCTTTCTCAAGATTGTGTCTCTATACTTGGCTTACTGCCTATCATAAGAAGAATTGGTCATATTTTGCATTCATCTATTGTATATGGAACAATGAGGAAGGACTGTCTTAAAAGGTAATATAAAGCACAAAAAGCTTTCTCAACTAATCCAAAAACATTAATACAGAGGGCTGACATCTAATCTATTTAAATGAGTATATTGTTTAGATACAAGACCTCCAGAAGAGATCTTCTAAAATGTAGAAGAAAACTGTAAGGTTTTCAAGTCTAAAAAATAATGATATAAATAGTTACCTAGTGCTACTTACTAAATTCATGAATGCCAGATGACAGATGTGATGTGTATAAGTGACTGTTCACTTCTTTTTACCTCATCTGCCATAAATACCTTATACTCAGCAAACTCAATTGCTGTCCATTTAAGCTTTTCAAGGTTTTGGATGGTCCTCTCCTTAATAAAGAGTAAACCAGTTCAAAGGATCTGCGATATATATAATTTTTATATCCAAAGAACAATGGTGGTAATAATGAAGTTCTCAAAAACAACTGAAGCAATTGCTGAACAACTTGGCAGGTATTGTCTGAAATGTCCTACAAAGTTTGATTCCCCACAGCATCCTGTACCCAATTAAGAAAATATTACTACAATCATTTCACAGATGAAGAACCTAAGGCTTAGAGAGGTAAAAAATCTTGTCCAAGGTCAGGTAACTAGCAAAAATCCAAAAGCTGGGATTTGAACCCAGAGAGTCCGACAGCGTACCTGTGTGATTAACCACTCTATGATAGCCTACGTTCCAATTTAATACTATGCCATTACTACCGACACTACCCATACTTAATAGTCATGATAATAAGTTATGTATCAACCTCTTTCATCCCCTTAAATTATACAAGAAATAATACTCAACAATATCATCTTTAGGGCTAGAATTTAACATATAATTTTGATCAAGGTAGGTAATTCGGAATGCATGTGAATTTGCAATAAACATTACTGAATTCTGAATTGCTGAGATGCCTTAAATAGTTTCAAGAAGATATGCATCTTGCAACATTCACTTTCCTCAACCACTGCTGGTTAGTCCTCCAGTTATACAGTCTTTCCTCATAATGCAAGCTGTTATATAAAACATTACATTGTGAAGCCTAAAATACTGGCCAGTTGAAAGGAAAATATCCAGCAGGGCTCTTTTTTATATATGTTTGAGAGTTTAATCATGTGCTGCTGGGTGGATGTTTGGCCTGTGAAGGTTACACAGTGGTCTCTTAAAGTATATTGTAAAAGCTCTCGTACGGGGGAAGGATCTGACGGGCTGATGAAGCTTCCAACCTGGGCAATTATTTCAACACATCTCCATACTATGGACTTTTTAAACCACATGACCCTTTTCATATCCCTGCGTCTATTAATTGGAAATAATGTCACTTAGGAAAAATAACTTCTTCAGTTTTCTTCCTCCTCTGATCTTAGCTGAAGGGAAAGCTGTTATAAGCTCCTGGCCCCTTCAAGGCACCTAAAATTCAAGTAGCTTTCTGGATTTTTTACACACACACACACACACACACACACACACACACACGCAAAGTATTTGTTATGTAAAAAGTTGAGGAGGAATAAAATTTTATTGTATTCAGCTGCCCTGAAACCATGTTTTTCTCTAAATTTTGGAATTTGCCAAATATTCAATATCCAGAAAACTCTTTTGATCTCCTAGCTAAGTATGCGAATCATAACATTGATTCTTCCCTGCAAGATGTCCTTCTTTTTTTTTTTTTTTTTTTTGCGGTACGCGGGCCTCTCACTGTTGTGGCCTCTCCCGTTGCGGAGCACAGGCTCCGGACGCGCAGGCTCAGCGGCCATGGCTCACGGGCCCAGCCGCTCCGCGGCATGTGGGATCTTCCTGGACCGGGGCACGAACCCGCGTCCCCTGCATCGGCAGGCGGACTCTCAACCACTGCGCCACCAGGGAAGCCCCAAGATGTCCTTCTTGGGAGTGTTGGTAAGTTACATGATCCCAGTGTACCACTGAAGCACTGGATAATACCCTTGAAAAACCAGTGGTGCCAAGATGGGCAGCCCGATATTAAAGATCATGTCTGAGATTGTCGTCATGTCCATTTGTGGTTTGCCTCTGACTAAGCAGAAATTAGAGATGGATCCCGAGAATAAAGTCGGCTTTGTGGCATTTGTCAACAAAGCTATATTACTGTTTTGATCTAGATGACTCTCTAGATAAAAGAGAGATGTCTGTAAATCATACAATGGATGTAATTTAAGAAGTGCTGAGCAAAAATGGCCCTGAGCAGCAGAGTACTTTGATTCTTTTTTTTTGATTCTGTGGATTATTTGTGTCACATCTTTCACAATTCTCCTCCATTAATTCTATCAGCTGGGAAAACACCTCTAGCTTTGAGAAAGGAAAAGAAAATCACTCTCAGCAGCACCACGGTCCTGCTGAGAGGGAGTGGTGATCATTGCAGCAGTTTCTCCCTGCGAGACCTCATACGATCCTCCAGTCCAATTTACAAGATAAAATTACCAGGCCTTATTTGGTAATGAGAAACTGCATTTACAATGAGAATTTTCATCTTAAAAAATTAAGGACTTTTCCTCTTTAATGAGAGAAATAGGTTTTATTACTATGCTAGTTCCTACCAGTGTTATTTTTCCCTTTATGACTTTTTTTTATTAACCTCAGCTCTACCCTGGGAATCTGTATTATTATTCTGTTCTTCCTGCGATAAAGAATTTAGGTTGACATCAACAAGGAATGTGTACCAAAAGGTACTGGCAAATTAGATTTTAAAAGTCAGCCATTGTGAATTCAAGCACTGTTACTACTAGAATGAGCGTAGGAGATACCTTTGGTTAGACATTGCTATCTGATTACTTCTTCCCTCATTAATTTATTTGAAGATTGGATTTTGGCTTGCAAATATCCTGCTTATTGCACACATACCCAGTTTTTCCTAAAGCAAATAGAATAATTCCAAGTATGTATGAACCTCTAATGGTAATATTTCAAGTTTTGCACACTTTTTTCCAAGTAAAATATTGTCTTATGTTGTAGCTTTTGTCTATAAGAACAGACAATGCTGATGAAGGAACTGGTGGATCTTCTTGTTATTTAATCTGTTCTCTGATATATGCGTTGCTAACAACATATGAAATTTCATTTTCTAAAAGAGACACATTGAATTTTTTTAAATGTCTAATAAAAAGAAGCTTTTATAGACTTATTATTTTTTCAAAGTGTTTTTCTTCTTAGTACTAAAGACTTAAAATCTGTTAATGGTGAAGCAGCACTAAATAAACAATATTTGTTCACAGGGACAGAGCATAAGATAGTAAAAATAACTTTAGCAAACTTAAGCTCATACTAGTGATGTGACCTGGGGAAGTTACTTTCTTCCTTTGGGATTCATTATCCCCATGTCCTGATAAAGAAATTAATACTAATACTTGCTTTATAGAAAGGTTAAGAAATTCAAAACCCTGATTGTAAAGTGTCTACTGTCTGGTTTAGTAAACTCAAAGAAAAATCAGGATTACTATTTTTAACAATATTGAAATCAGTTACTTACTGGGTTTTTTTGTTGTCTGTTTGTTTTGTGGTACGCGGGCCTCTCACTGCTGTGGCCTCTCCCGTTGCGGAGCACAGGCTCTGGACGCGCAGGCTCAGCGGTCATGGCTCACGGGCCCAGCCGCTCTGCACCATGTGGGATCTTCCCGGACCGGGGCACGAACCCATGTCCCCTGCATCGGCAGGCGGACTCTCAACCACTGCACCACCAGGGAAGCCCTTAGTTCTTTTTTAATTGTAGTGGATTGTTGTTGTTTTTTTTTTTCTCTGTGACTTAGTAGCACTTTGATTTTTGTTTTATCTCTGGTCATTTATCATTAATAAATCTTTTAACAGCTCCCTCCGACAGTTTTCATATACATCTTCCTGACCATTGCCGCTTACTAGTTCAGAAACGTAAAACTGCTGTCTCCATTTTCTTTCTCTTTCACCAATCTCTCTCTCCTTGGTTACTTCATTGTGAAAAATACATTCATTCTTTCTTCCTTGCTTTCACTTTGTCTTTAAATACTTATCTATCAAGTTAAACACTGTGCTAAGCAATGGAGATATTACAGTGAACAAAACAGACACTTTTTCTGCCTTCAAGGACCTCACACTCCAATTGTGGAGGCAGCCTTTAATCCAACAATGCTAATATACCAAAAATAATAATAATAAATCACAACTATGTTAAATACCACATAGGAAAGAAACATGGTCTTTGTGACTAAATAGAGGAGGCAACTGGGGGGTCAAAAAGGCTTTACTGAATAAAAATTAAAATTGACATGAGATTTGAAAGATGAGTAAGAGTTAAGAAAGGTGTTGCTGGGATTGAGAACAGAAGTGAGCAAAGCAGAAGAAACAGCAGGAGCCAGGGCCCTGCGGTGGGAGGGAACAAGGCGTGTTCAAGCACCTGTGACGGGGCTAGAGGCCTGAAAGGGACCAAGGTGGGAAGGGAGGTTGGTCGGGGAGGTGGGGAGGGATGAGACTAAGTTCTGTCCTCTCAGATGGATTAACGATTTTAGTCTTTGGCAAGGGAAGCCACTGAAATGTTTTTAACAAAGGGTAGGTGACATGATTATATTTGTGTTTTGAAAGATCTCTCTGGATGCTATTTAGAGCATTAGGGGCCTGAGAGCTTTCAAATTCTATGTGCCTACAAATCACCTGCAGGTGTTGTTAATGCAGATTCTGATCCAGTACATCTGCGGGTGTGGCCTGAGAGCCTGCACTTCTAACAAATTCCCAGACGACAGAGCTACTATGGGTCCACAGACCATGCTTTGGGTACCAAGGGTTTAGAGAAAGGAAGTATGGATAAAGTAAGATGGAAGGCCAGGAAATCAGAAAGCTATTCTTTGATTCATTTAAGCCATGTGCACTTAGTATTTACTGAGGGCCAGCCCCAGCCCCTCTTCTAGACTGTGGGAATAGAATGGTTAACAAGACAACAGTGTCTCCGTTTGTAAGTAGCTTACATGCTGGTGGATACTGCAGTATTCGGTAAGAGATGACAGAAGCTTGGGCTGGAATAGTGACAGCCAGACAGTGCAATTAACAGATTGTGGAGATACTTACATGGCAAAACAGGATAAGAGAGGTGCTGACTTTTGAAGGATGAGAGATAAGACTTGACAAGGCAGAGTTCTAGGTTTCAAGTAATCTTTGGGATACCCACATAAAGTACATGTTTAAATTTATGGATTTAGAGCTAAAAATAAAGGTCAAGGCTGTCAGGATGATTGTGAGTTGGATTTTCTATAGATTGAACGTGCAGTGCCTTAAATACGTTCCAGTGGAGGTGTCAGGTGTCCTCCAGCCACCTGCTCTATTGCCAGCTCCATCCGCCTTTCCTCCCACTTTTCTGAGAAAAATAGGGCAATCAGATGTTTTCTGTTACCACATTCACATTTAGCTATAACTCAACTCACCATCACTTTTTTTCTCCAGTGTCTTAAGAGTGATAGCTCCTTTTAAAAATTAATCTGGGCTTCCGGGAAAATGACGGAGGAGTAAGACGCGGAGATCACCTTCCTCCCCACAGATACACCAGAAATACACCTACACGTGGAACAACTCCTACAGAACACCTACTGAACGCCGGCAGAAGACCTCAGACCTCCCAAAAGGCAAGAAACCCCCCCACGTACCTGGGTAGGGCAAAAGAAAAAAGAATAAACAGAGACAAAAGAATAGGGATGGGACTCGCACCAGTGGGAGGGAGCTGTGAAGGAGGAAAAGTTTCCACACACTAGGAAGCCCCTTCGCGGGCGGACACTGCGGGTGGCGGAGGGGGGAAGCTTCGGAGCCGCGGAGGAGAGCGCAGCCACAGGGGTGTGGAGGGCAAAGCGGAGAGATTCCCGCACAGAGGATCAGGGCCGACCAGCACTCTCCAGCCCGAGAGGCTTGTCTGCTCACCCGCCGGGACGGGAGGGGCTGGGAGCTGAGGCTCGGGCTTCGGGTCGGAGCTCCGGGAGAGGACTGGGGTTGGCGCCGTGAACACAGCCTGAAGGGGTTAGTGCACCACGGCTAGCCGGGAGGGAGTCCGGGGAAAAGTCTGGAGCTGCCGAAGAGGCAAGAGACATTTTCTTACCTCTTTGTTTCCTGGTGCCCAAGCAGAGGGGATTAACAGCGCTGCTTAAAGGAGCTCCAGAAACGGGCGCGAGCTGCGGCTAAAAGCGTGGACCCCAGAGACAGGCATGAGACGCTAAGGCTGCTGCTGCCGCCACCAAGAAGCCTGTGTGCAAGCACAGGTCACTATCCACACACCCCTTCCGGGCAGCCTGTGCAGCCCGCCACTGCCAGGGTCCCGGGATCCAGGAACAACTCCCCCGGAAGAACGAGCGGCGCGCCTCAGGCTGGTGCAACGTCACGCCAGCCTCTGCCGCCGCAGGCCCGCCCCGCGCTCCGTGCCCCTCCCTCCCCCCCCCCCCCCCCCCCCCCCCCCGGCCTGAGTGAGCCAGAGCCTCCGTATCAGCGGCTCCTTTAACCCCGTCCTGTCTGAGCGAATAACAGACGCCCTCCGGAGACCTACACGCAGAGGCGGGGCCAAATCCAAAGCTGAGCCCCTGGGAGCTGTGAGAACAAAGAAGAGAAAGGGAAATCTCTCCCAGCAGCCTCAGAAGCAGCGGATTAAAGCTCCACAATCAACTTGATGTACCCTGCATCTGTGGAATACCTGAACAGACAACAAATCATCCCAAATTAAGGAGGTGGACTTGAGAGCAAGATTTATTATTTTTTCCCCTTTTCCTCTTTTTCTGAGTGTGTATGTGTATGCTTCTGTGTGAGATTTTGTCTGTATAGCTTTGCTTCCACCATTTGTCCTAGGGTTCTATCCGTCCGTTTTTTTCGTTTGTTTTTTTTAATTTTTTTCTTTTTTTTTCCTCTTAATAATTATTTTTTATTTTAATAACTTTATTATATTTTATCTTACTTTATTTATTTCACTTTATCTCCTTTATTTTTTCCTTCCTTCCCTCCTTCCTTCCTCCCTCCTTTCTTTCTTTCTTTCTTTCTTTCTTTCTTTCTTTCTTTCTTTCTCGCTTTCTATTTCTACTAATTCTTTCTTTCTACTTTTTCTCCCTTTTATTCTGAGCCGTGTGGATGAAAGGCTCTTGGCGCTGCAGCCAGGAGTAAGTGCTGTGCCTCTGAGGAGGGAGAGCCAACTTCAGGACACTGGTCCACAAGAGACCTCCCAGATCCACATAATATCAAATGGCGAAAATCTCCCAAGATCTCCATCTCAACACCAGCACCCAGCTTCACTCAACGACCAGCAAGCTACAGTGCTGGACATCCTATGTCAAACAACTAGCAAGACAGGAACACAACCCCACCCATTAGCAGAGAGGCTGCCTAAAATCATAACAAGTACACAGACACCCCAAAACACACCACCAGACGTGGACCTGCCCACCAGAAAGACAAGATCCAGCCTCATCCACCAGAACACAGGCACTAGTTCCCTCCACCAGGAAGCCTACACAACCCACTGAACCAACCGTAGCCACTGGGGACAGACACCAAAAACAACGGGAACTACAAACCTGCAGCCTGCAAAAAGGAGACCCCAAACAGTAAGATAAGCCAAATGAGAAGACAGAAAAACACACAACAGATGAAGGAGCAAGATAAAAACCCACCAGACCTAACAAATGAAGGGGAAATAGGCAGTCTACCTGAAAAAGAATTCAGAATAATGATAGTAAAGATGATCCAAAATCTTGGAAATAGAATAGACAAAATGCAAGAAACATTGAACAAGGACCTAGAAGAACTAAAGATGAAACAAACAACGATGAGCAACACAATAAATGAAATTAAAAATACTCTAGATGGGATCAACAGCAGAATAACGGAGGCAGAAGAACGGATAAGTGACCTGCAAGATAAAATAGTGGAAATAACTACTACAGAGCAGAATAAAGAAAAAAGAATGAAAAGAACTGAGGACAGTCTCAGAGACCTCTGGGACAACATCAAACTCACCAACATTCGAATTATAGGGGTTCTAGAAGAAAAAGAGAAAAAGAAAGGGACTGAGAAAATATTTGAAGAGATTATAGTTGAAAACTTCCCTAATATGGGAAAGGAAATAGTTAATCAAGTCCAGGAAGCACAGAGAGTCCCATGCAGGATAAATCCAAGGAGAAATATGCCAAGACGCATATTAATCAAACTGTCAAAAATTAAATACAAAGAAAGCATATTAAAAGCAGCAAGGGAAAAACAACAAATAACACACAAGGGAATCCCCATAAGGTTAACAGCTGATCTTTCAGCAGAAACTCTACAAGCCAGAAGGGACTGGCAGGACATATTTAAAGTGATGAAGGAGAAAAACCTGCAATCAAGATTACTCTACCCAGCAAGGATCTCATTCAGATTTGATGGAGAAATTAAAACCTTTCCCGACAAGCAAAAGCTGAGAGAGTTCAGCACCACCAAACCAGCACTGCAACAACTGCTAAAGGAACTTCTCTAGGCAAGAAACACAAGAGAAGTAAAAGACCTACAATAACGAACCCAAAACAATTAAGAAAATGGGAATAGGAACATACATATCGATAATTACCTTAAATGTAAATAGACTAAATGCTCCCACCAAAAGACACAGACTGGCTGAACGGATAAAAAAACAAGACCCATCTATTTGCTGTCTACAAGAGACCCACTTCAGACCTAGAGACACATACAAACTGAAAGTGAGGGGATGGAAAAAGATATTCCATGCAAATGGAAACCAAAAGAAAGCTGGAGTAGCAATCCTCATATCAGATAAAAGAGACTTTAAAATAAAGACTATTAGAAGAGACAAAGAAGGACACTACATAATGATCAAGGGATCGATCCAAGAAGAAGATATAACAATTGTAAATATTTATGCACCCAACAAAGGAGCACCTCAATACATAAGGCAAATACTAACAGTCATAAAAAGGGAAATCAACAGTAATACATTCATAGTAGGGGACTTAAACACCCCACTTTCACCCATGGACAGATCATCCAAAATGAAAATAAATAAGAAGGCAGAAGCTTTAAATGATACATTAAACAAGATGGACTTAATTGATATTTATAGGACATTCCATCCAAAAACAACAGAATACACATTTTTCTCAAGTGCTCATGGAACATTCTCCAGGATAGATCATATCTTGGGTCACAAATCAGGCCTTGGTAAATTTAAGAAAATTGAAATTTTGTCAAGTATTTTTTCCGACCACAATACTATGAGACTAGATATCAATTACAGGAAAAGATCTGTAAAAAAATACAAACACATGGAGGCTAAACAATACACTACTTAATAATGAAGAGATCACTGAAGAAATCAAAGAGGAAATAAAAAAATACCTAGAAACAAATGACAATGGAGACACAATGACCCAAAATCTATGGGATGCAGCAAAAGCAGTTCTAAGAGGGAAGTTTATAGGAATACAATCCTACCTCAAGAAACAGAAAACATCTCGAATAAACAACCTATCCTTGCACCTAAAGCAATTAGAGAAAGAAGAACAATAAACCCCAAAGTTAGCAGAAGGAAAGAAATCATAAAAATCAGATCAGAAATAAATGAAGAAGAAATGAAGGAAATGATAGCAAAGATCAATGAAACTAAAAGCTGGTTCTTTGAGAAGATAAACAAAATTGATCAACCACTAGCCAGACTCATCAAGAAAAAAAGGGAGAAGACTCAAATCAATAGAATTAGAAATGAAAAAGGAGAGGTATCAACGGACACCACAAAAATACAAAAGATCATGACAGATTACTACAAGCAACTCTATGCCAATAAAATGGACAACCTGGAAGAAATTGACAAATTCTTAGAAATGCACAACCTGCCAAGACTGAACCAGTAAGAAATAGAAAATATGAACAGACCAGTCACAAGCACTGAAATTGAAACTGTGATTAAAAATCTTCCAACAAACAAAAGCCCAGGACCAGATGGCTTCACAGGCGAATTCTATCAAACATTTAGAGAAGAGCTAACACCTATCCTTCTCAAACTCTTCCAAAATATAGCAGAGGGAGGAACACTCCCAAACTCATTCTACGAGGCCACCATCACCCTGCTACCAAAACCAGACAAGGATGTCACAAAGAAAGAAAACTAAAGGCCAATATCACTGATGAACATAGATGCAAAAATCCTCAACAAAATACTAGCAAACAGAATCCAACAGTACATTAAACGGATCATACACCATGATCAAGTGGGGTTTATTCCAGGAATGCAAGGATTCTTCAATATACGCAAATCAATCAATGTCATACACCATATTAACAAATTGAAGGAGAAAAACCATATGGTCATCTCAATAGATGCAGAGAAAGCTTTCGACAAAATTCAACACCCACTTATGATAAAAATCCTGCAGAAAGTAGGCTTAGAGGGAACTTTCCTCAACATAATAAAGGCCATATATGACAAACCCACAGCCAACATCGTCCTCAATGGTGAAAACCTGAAAGCATTTCCACTAAGATCAGGAACAAGACAAGGTTGCCCATTGTCACCACTCTTATTCAACATAGTTTTGGAAGTTTTAGCCACAGCAATCAGAGAAGAAAAAGAAATAAAAGGAATCCAAATCGGAAAAGAAGAAGTAAAGCTGTCACGGTTTGCAGATGACATGATACTCTACATAGAGAATCCTAAAGATGCTACCAGAAAACTACTAGAGCTAATCAATGAATTTGGTAAAGTAGCAGGATACAAAATTAATGCACAGAAATCTCTGGCATTCCTATATACTAATGATGAAAAACCTGATAGTGAAATCAAGAAAACACTCCCATTTACCATTGCAACAAAAAGAATAAAATATCTAGGAATAAACCTACCTAAGGAGACAAAAGACCTGTATGCAGAAAATTATAAGACACTGATGAAAGAAATTAAAGATGATACAAATAGATGGAGAGATATACCATGTTCTTGGATTGGAAGAATCAACATTGTGAAAATGACTCTACTACCCAAAGCAATCTATAGATTCAATGCAATCCCTATCAAACTACCACTGGCATTTTTCACAGAACTAGAACAAAACCTTTCACAATTTCTATGGAAACACAAAAGACCTCAAAGAGCCAAAGCAATCTTGAGAACGAAAAACGGAGCTGGAGGAATCAGGCTCCCTGACTTCAGACTATACTACAAAGCTACAGTAATCAAGACAGTATGGTACTGGCACAAAAACAGAAAGATAGATCAATGGAACAGTATAGAAAGCCCAGAGATAAACCCACGCACATATGGTCACCTTATCTTTGTTAAAGGAGGCAGGAATGTACAGTGGAGAAAAGACAGCCTCTTCAATAAGTGGTGCTGGGAAAAGTGGACAGCTACATGTAAAAGTATGAGATTAGATCACTCCCTAACACCATACACAAAAATAAACTCAAAATGGATTAAAGACCTAAATGTAAGGCCAGAAACTATCAAACTCTTAGAGGAAAGCATAGGGAGAACACTCTATGACATTAATCACAGCAAGATCCTTTTTGACCCACCTCCTAGAGAAATGGAAATAAAAACAAAAATAAACAAATGGGACCTAATGAAACTTCAAAGCTTTTGCTCAGCAAAGGAAACCATAAACAAGACCAAAAGACAACCCTCAGAATGGGAGAAAATATTTGCAAATGAAGCAACTGACAAAGGACTAATCTCCAAAATTTATAAGCAGCTCATGCAGCTCAATAACAAAATAACAAACAACCCAATCCAAAAATGGGCAGAAGATGTAAATAGACATTTCTCCAAAGAAGATATAAAGACTGCCAACAAACACATGAAAGAATGCTCAACATCATTAATCATTAGAGAAATGCAAATCAAAACTACAATGAGATATCATCTCACACCAGTCAGAATGGCCATCATCAAAAAATCTAACAACAATAAATGCTGGAGAGGGTGTGGAGAATAGGGAACCCTCTTGCACTGCTGGTGGGAATGTAAATTGATACAGCCACTGTGGAGAACAGTATTGAGGTTCCTTAAAAAACTACAAATAGAACTACCATATGACCCAGCAATCCCACTACTGGGCATATACCCTGAGAAAACCATAATTCAAAAAGAGTCATGTACCAAAATGTTCATTGCAGCTCTATTTACAATAGCCCAGAGATGGAAACAACCTAAGTGTCCATCGTCGGATGAATGGATAAGGAAGATGTGGCACATATATACAATGGAATATTACTCAGCCATAAAAAGAAACGAAATTGAGCTATTTGTAATGAGGTGGATGGACCTAGAGTCTGTCATACAGAGTGAAGTAAGTCAGAAAGAGAAAGACAAATACCGTATGCTAACATATATATATGGAATTTAAGAAAAAAAATGTCATGAAGAACCTAGGGGTAAGACAGGAATAAAGTCACAGACCTACTAGAGAATGGACTTGAGGATATGGGGAGGGGGAAGGGTAAGCTGTGACAAAGCGAGAGAGAGGCATGGACATATATATACACTACCAAACGTAAGGTAGATAGCTAGTGGGAAGCAGCCGCATAGCACAGGTAGATCAGTTCGGTGCTTTGTGACCGCCTTGGGCGGTGGGATAGGGAGGGTGGGAGGGAGGGAGACGCAAGAGGGAAGAGAGATGGGAACATATGTATATGTATAACTGATTCACTTTGTTATAAAGCAGAAACTAACACACCATTGTAAAGCAATTATATTCCAATAAAGATGTAAAAAAAAAAAATTAATCTGAGGGCTTCCCTGGTGGTGCAGTGGTTGAGAGTCCGCCTGCCGATGCAGGGGACATGGGTTGTGCCCCCGGCTGGGAGGATCCCGCTTGCTGCGTAGCGGCTGGGCCCGTGAGCCATGGCAGCAGAGCCTGTGCGTCCGGAGCCTGTGCTCCACAACGGGAGAGGCCACAGCAGTGAGAGGCCCGCGTACTGCAAAAAATAATAATAATAATAATTAATCTGAGTCACATTTCTTAAATTAATAATTTATGTTCAGTGTGTCCATTTTCTTACCTGGCATTCCTGTTCTACTAACTGCAATATAATTTCTACCCTGGCAACTCAGTCAATCAACGAATTCAATCTACAGTTTTTAAGTCCTCAACTTGTTTTGACTTCTCTGCCACAGTTCTGCATACGTCTGTCTTCTAGAAACTCTCGTCTCTTGGCTTCTACGACATTCATTGCATATGTTTTCCTTTTATCTCTCCTAGCTTTCCTTCTAGTCACTTCTCTTGACAGTCTTCCAGGAATCTGTTTAATGCTGACATAACCTAAAATTTTGTGCACTCCTTCTTCTCATTACACACTAACACTTCTCATTAAACACTTAACCCAATGATTCAGCTGCTGTTTACATACTTGAAAACAGAATCATTAATCTGTATTTTCTGAGCTCCAGACCTATAGAGCCAATTGCCTAAGGACATGCCACTTGGATGACCCCAGACACCTTAAAGCCAAACTGAATTCATCTGCATTTAATGAAATGTCTCCGACCCTGTTTTACTGTTCTTGGTGAATATTCTTGGCAGTAAGCTGAGATCCAGTCAAGACTTACTTATCCTTCTCCTTCCTACCCCCAGACCAAAAGATGACTAAAATCTACGGATTCTTCTTCGTCTCCACCATCACCTCCTCTACTGCTTTCCTTCAGAACCTCTTCAGTCTTTCCTTCCAGGGATCACTGAACCAGTCTCAAAAAAAGTGCTCTGTTTTGTCTTCCACTTCATCTTCAAACCTTTGCCAGTGTGATTTTCCACTTTGTGGCTTTAAAATCTCTTTGCTGGCTCCCTACTCTCTATGAGAAAATGGCAGAACATACTAGCATCCTGGTAAGGTTCTTCACGATCTAGGACTTATATATCTTTATAACTTCTATGTCTTATAATAATCTCTTAGTCCACTTGTACTGAGTTCCTGGCATTTTAAATTTGCCAGATTTTTTCATAACAATATGCCTTCCATGTGGAACAGCATGGAAGCCTCCTACTTGAAAGGCCCTTTCCTAGTCAATTTGGAATAATTCATCTTCCAAATTGAAGAAAAGTTCAAGAATAATTCTTCCAAATTGAAGAATCCAATTGAAGAATAGTTCATCTTTCCAGACTCAGATCAAGCACTTCCTTTTTTCTGAGAATCTTTCCCCATCCCTCCTCTCTCTTTTGTGTCTATACTGTACACAGGCACATGTTTCTTTCATGGCAGGGCAATTTATTTGTGTATATTCTAGTATTCCTAATTTACTAAGCTGTAAATTACTTGAGGACAAGATTTTCTTTGTAGCTTTGAATTTCTCAACCCAACTCTGTGTAATAATATAAACTCAACACAAAATCTAATATATATGGCAATAACTCAGTTTTCAACCCATGCCTGCAGAGTGCCACATCTTGTCCCATGTCACTATGAAACCCGTTGTCCTAGTCAGTTCTCAAATTTGCATGAAGTCATTTCTCCCCTATATCTTTTCCCTTACACATTTAGACAGTATTCCTAAATAATCTCCCTTCATAACAAACCACGGTGGGAAACCCACTCCTCTGGCTCTCCCATAACAAGCTTGGATGCCTAGGCATCTGGCTTAGACCTCTCCTTATTTACCATAGACCCTGGATTGCCATCCTTTCCAGGGAAACACATCCTTGCCCCCTTCCTTGCATCCGCTTTATACACATTAGTTGTACAGTTGGACCATTCTGGGGAGTCTTAACACCCCCTATACCTGGGGCAAGAATAATACAAATTATCTTGGACAGTCTCTTCTGGGTACACCCTAATTTATTAATTTTCATCTTAAACTGTCTCTAATTTCATGAGTGGTCCAGATACCATGCTATAAAACAGACCTTTGTGTGAAACTGTCATCCATTGAACATTTATGAAGTGCCAGGTATTCTTCAAAATGCTTTGCTTGTGAAACAGGGACAGTCAGAATGAGACAATATCAAATCAGATAAGTTAGAGAGAGAGAGAGGAATTCTTTTATATTTAACAAAACTAAATTTCCCTATGAAATTCTACTTCCAGTTGGCAGTAACTAATGTTGCTACTTACAGTCACTTACAAATCAAAACATACTCACAGTTAGGTGAATATTTAATGTAATTGATGTATTACTCCCTCAGCCAAAGCCTACCTATCCCTCTCTGATCTTCTTCCAATTCTCAGAAGTCTTTCCCTCTTACACCACCTGTTTCCATCTTTTAATTTTCCTACTTTACTTGTGCCAGGAGCCAGGAGCGGCAAGGACAGAATGAAAGTATCACTCATGGTTGGGAGCCCATTGGCATAATTGTAGTGAATACGTCATTTCTTCAGTTTCATCTGTTCCTCCAGCTGGTGCAGGTACCTTACTGTCTCTTGGCATAGATGACTTCTGAGGTTGGCTTTTATTGTGCAGCCATGAGAATGACCTTCACGTGCCCATATGGGCCCTCTTGCAGCTTTCTCACTCAAGTACTTCTCTAGAGACATGGCGAAGCTTCCTTTTGTCATCCCCAGTGGGTGACTTACCCCACCTCCTCTGCTGGTGTGGTCATTGGGTATGCCGGGTTCAGAGATATGTTTTATTTCCCTTCCAGCCAGCTGAAACACTTTAAATGAAAGAATCTAAAAATAAATTTGTTTTGGCTCACAGCTTCGTGTAATGTGCCAATTTGATCAGTATGCCTTATTAATTGAAATAAAGTTATTAATTGAAAATGTTGAGTATTACTGTGAAGAGAATAGAGCTCTGAGACTTCATGTTAGATATCTTTTCATGCTAACAGCTCATTAAATTTTCAACCTTTGCATCCAATTAATCAACTAGTCACAATTTTACCTAATTATACCAGAAGCCATCCCTCATTCTCACCCACAAAAATGCTATTAAAAGTTATTGTTAATGTCTTGCAGAAAATCAGGTTCTACATGTCTAGAAAATTCCCTGGTAAACTTAATAAGCAAGGAAAGGAGGAAAGAAGGAAGAAGATTAAAAACTAAGAAAGAAACAAAGGATGTGGAGGAAGGAAATTAATGAGAACAAAAAAAAAAAAAAAAGAAAGGAAAGAGAAACTCCCATTATTGACCCTCACTCAATTCACTGTGGGTGGTAGTGTTCACTGCAATCCTCCCCAGCTGTTCATAGATCTAGGGCTTATTAGGCCATTGTATAATGTGGGAAGTTTTTTTCATGATTTTTTAAAAAGTCATAGAATACTTCACCCCAACCAAAGTCTTATATGAGAAAAGCAGTGCATTGATATTTCGGTTGAGGTCTCAGGGCTGATACTCAGCTCTCCCTGTGCCTCTTCTTTCTCACCTCCAGCCCCTCCCCCAGCACTGCTACCCTTATTGTTTCTGTTAAGAATCTCAGGGTATGGAGAACCATATGGCATGGACAACCGAAGTTTGTAAAACTGCAGCTCTGTAGATCTTTTTCTGGAATTGTTTCAGGCTCACCAATCTGAAGTACAGATAATCTATTATGTCTTCTATTTATTGGAAACCAGGATGTTATTTTCTGCCTCCAATTTTCCTAGCATCCTCCCGTTTCCCACAAGTCCTCAAAATGTATTAGCAGCTGACACGTGGACATCTCTTCCCCAAGTTCCCTTGGAACCGAGGATACAAATTGTCTGGATCATTTGGAGCACCAGGTTCACTCTATAAATTATCTCACCTCTCTTGCAGATCAATTCCCACCTGACAATATGGGCTCTACCCTCTCTAGCTGAAGCATCATTTCCTCTGACAAAGTAGCTAAAACTTTGTGAAGTGAAGGAGTTCTGTTTTCCCCCTGTCGTCTGTTAACATTATACCATCTGTCCCAAGCAGCAGGCTTATGCTTACTTTTGTGTTCTCCTTGCTTTTGACATGTCTGAAAAAGCCCTTTGGTACTGTTGACATTTTTCTGAAACCACATTTTACTCAGGGTTATAGATTTACTGATGTAATTTATATAAGTTTACAACACGTTTAATATTAGTCCTTGGTAGTGTCAACTAATTTCCATGTTTTGTGCCTGACTAATTCCACTCTAAATCAACAGAACCTAAGTGTTAGTTGGGCGTTAGTTGATGTTCTATATTATAAAGTTGAACTCTTCAAAATGCTCCTCTGGAAAGAGCAATGCCACTATACCAGCTCCCCTCCTCAACTTTTACTCATTCATGTTGGAATCCTTCATTATTAGGAAGTTTTTGGTTTTGAGTTATCAATCCCTGCCAAACTCCTTTTAGAGTCCCAGGATGAGATTCCATAAATATCTTTACTCTTATGTATTATAATCTACATTCCTGCACTTTCCACTGCTCACATGACATTATCTGCCTGGTGCTCCCTGCTTTAGTTACAACTCCCTGCGTCCAACATTTCCACGTATCCAACCACCATTATTTGATGGTCACCATTAAATTCAGAGTACTAGTTCCAATTATTACTTGTCCTGTGTTCTAAAAAATGAAAACGTTATTCACCTCTGCTATAGGTTGAATTGTGGCCCCATAAAAATTCAAAAATTGAAGTTCTAACTCCCAGTACCTTAGATTGTGATCTAACTGGGAAATAATGTCATTGCAGATGTAATTAGTTAAGTCATACAGAGTAAGGTGGGTCCCTTATTCAATAAGACTGGTGACCTTATAAAAATGGAAAATTTGGACACAGACACACACCAAAAGGACCCCATGGGAACATGAAGGCAGGGATCAGGGTGAGTCATCTACAAAGCAAAAGATGCCACAGATTGCCAGCAAATCTAGCAGAGAGGTGTGGAACAGATTTTCCTTCACAGTTCTCAGAAGGAACCAACCCCACCAACACTTAGATCTTGGACTTCTAGCCTCCAGAACTGTGGGACAATAAATTTCTTTTGTTTAAGCCACCCAGTTTGCAGTACTCTGTTATTCCTCCTTAGCAAACTAATTAATACAACCAGTTATAAACACATCAAATAGTATGTTTGAAAAGAATTTGATTCCAGATGAATCCTCATGTTAAGAAACTCCCATTACTATAGGAACTTGTCTATTTTCTTTGTCGGGTTTTTTGTTTTTGTTTTTTTTTTTTCCCAATTTTTCCTAAAGCCCATCATCCATTTTCTGCCTCTGGCTGGAAAGCATTACCTCAATGTAAATTTTACCTTCATTTTGTTTATTGCTTGGTCACCTTAGAGGGAGGATAAATGTTTTTCCTGACACTCAATGTTTTTTTTACCAAATTAATTGGCACTTTCTCTGTAATTGCTACATATTTATGTCAGCCAGACAGACAGAATAGTATTCAAGTCCATGAGCTCAGGAGGTGAACTGCTGATTTTACCTCTTTACTAACTTCATGACCTCGACCAAGTTTTTAAATTTCTTCAGGTCCCATTTTCCCCATCTACATTTGATGATTTAAATTGAAAATAAAAACTTACCCAATAAGTTAGTGGAGATGATTAAACAAGCTAATGTATGGAAAAATCTTAGAACTTATAGTGTATATTAAGGATTCAATAAAAGTTAGTTCTCATAATGTATGTACTCTGTTTTTTGTTTTTTTTTAATTTAATCAAACACACTTTCTCTCCCTTCCCTCTCTCTCTACTTTTAGATTAAAATCCTACTGATTATATTGGCAATGTCTGGGTCATTGTTCTTTGTTCCCACCAAACAATTCAATCCAAATCAAGGACACATTCTCATAGATTAAAACATGTCAAAGGAAATAAATCCTGTTTTTCTACATAGCAACCATTTGTTCACTCCCAATTTTCTTTCTCCTCTAAAGTTATAATCTTCTATTATAAGAAGAGGTAAAATCAAATATATCTTCAAGACTTTTAGTTTTCTACCTAAATTTCTATAGTTCCTTAGAGATCTCTTACCAGATGATCTGGCAGTGGCATTTGTTCCAATATAGACCAACAGGAACAAGGTCATTTACAAAATTTCATTGGATGTTCTGTCACATAAACAATAATTAATGTGGGAAGGCAACACTCCTCCCTCCTCATAATAGCCTGTCCACAAAAACTCGCTGTACACTTCAGTCACTAGCCATTAGCCGTCTTGGGTTTTTTTCTTGGAGGTCACCAACAGATTTCCTCAAATTTGTTAATGACTAAAAATCCTCTTTAATGTTCAGAGAAACGAAGGCTGAATTTCGTCTTTAAATATCTCAATTCTGCTCATGTGAAAAGGAATTCACTTGTCATATAGCACTGTTGGTTCAGAGCTTCTCTTATCAGTTTTTTCAGTCACTAAAGCTGAGTTTCACTGATTTTGATTGCCTTCAACTTCCTCACAATGCCCCCCCCCAGCTTTAAAGTTCAGGTTATTTCTTATGTGCAATCTAGGAACATTTCAACCCCAATAAAGAAATCTTTCTCAAACACGCACAGGTTCTTTCCATGCTTTCACCTTCTCTTTTGTTTTAAAATTCAGAAGTTCATAATAATTTGCCCAGTGATTAGCACTAGTCCTCTAGCTATTTTTCAATCGCAAAATGCAAACACAGATATAATCAGCCGTACCACAGAGAGCGCTGCTAAAATTTTTTTGAACAAATTTCTGTTTTCTTAAACTTTAAAAAAACCTGCTTCTCTTCCCTCTTTGGCAGGCCTTTAACCATTTCCAGAGTTTTTAAGAAATAAATCAGGTACTGATAGCAAGAATTAAATCAAGAAAAGGCTTCCCTAAATTTGTCACGGAGCATTGTCAGTCAAAGACAGTCCTGATCCAAAATCCCTGATTCCTACTTTTCTTTCGTTAAAGACTGCCAAATGTATGATGATTTAATAACTCTGTTCCTGGCATGGGGAGGTGTACAAAAGGATATTTGGATGAGACTAGCAAACTCATTATTCATATCGACCTAAAATGTGATCCCTTGAATTCTAGTGGTGAAAGGTTAATTCACTAGACGCCTTTGAATTTTAATTAAAATTATTTAAAAGATTCTGAATTTCAATATGAACTGGAGCTTTCTATATTGACTATCAGATATGTCATTGCAGCTAAATCTCCTGTATGCAGTAAATGAAGAACGCTGACAGCACTTCTCATTTACTTCTCATGAATTTCATTCTATAAATATTTCTGACAATGCATTTCAAATTATCATTGCACTTCTTTAGTGGGCAATGCTACCTAATAAATGTCAAGGAACTATATACACTGCATCCCAAGAGCCAGACTCTCTGAATGATTATTCAAATATTCATTATGGGTCAAACTTGTATTTTCAAGCCATAGAATATTCTTTCTTTATTGCATGTTGCCTTTTCACCGTGCAGTGTTTAAAGAGGTGACATTCAACCTCATCTACAGTAAAGCCTTTAGGAATTTAAATTAACTCTTCCCTTTTGTTATTAAATGTCAAAGGAACTGATCTCTTTGGGAATCACATTACATAGCACCATACTAATAATGTTGATAATAGCAAATATGTTGGTAATAGCACACAGCTTTATAATGTTTATGCACTATTCTAAGTGTTTTACATAGATTAATTCGATTAATTCTCACAATAATCTTATAAACAAGGCTATTATTATCCCAATCTCCCAGGTGATGAACCCAAGGCACAGGGAGAATAAATAAGTGTCCAAGCCAGGGTTCAAAGCTGGATATCTGGAACTAGAATCCACAGTTTATTTTAAGTAAAATCAGTTGTCCTCTCCAGATCTACATATGTAATGAAACCTGATACCTAAAACATGAAGAATTTTCCACTGAAATAAGACTGTATGCTAAATATGGTATATGGAATATTGTTAGATACCATGGTGTGATGTTAAACATTGCAATTTTGTATTCTTACTATTATATATAAAAAAGGAAGGAGAAAGGAAGCAGGATTTCAAAAATCAAAAAGTGATTTATTAGGTGCTTGGGAACACAGGCAGTAGAGGAAAAGGTGTGGCCTGGAGCAGCTGGGAAGTCTCAACTGTGGAGAAGGTTCTATCTTTTTCAGCACATGTATTATGGGTTGTATTCTCCAGTATGCCATCTGCATTGGAGTCAAATGCCATGTAAGACCCTTCCATGGTTAGAGTTTTCAGATATTTCAGTGTTATTATGTGCATCACCGTGTATTCATAGTATGTGTATTCATATGAGTTTATGCAGGATGTATATAAATTCATCTTGATATTTTTCCTTAAAGATGGTATTAAATAATGTTTCTTTTTACAATAATTTTCTTATAACCAACTTTGCTAGAAAACATTGATTCCATTGGATTAGGTATGTTTGTATTCATAATTATAAACTCAAGATTCTCAAGATAATTCTGAATTATCAAGCTTCATTACATTGTTTATAAAGATTTAAATTATTTATATAATAGGTATGTTATTTAAAGCATATATTCCATATACTCTAGTGAGGAAAACTTACCATGTTGTGAAAAATATTTCAAAAGTGATCTCAATATCTGTATTTTTCTTTTAACGGCATCTTTTAACATTGCCAATGAGCAGACGGATGTAAAACAATTAACATCAGAAAAGAACAGACGGAATCTGAATTGAAGGATTTAAACCAGCAGGTAAGGACAGATTCATGGTTTACAAAGCCTAGATCTGTAGTTTGAAACAGCAGGTGGAGAGAAGATTCGGGAAAAGGGGATATTTTTATTTTAAAGAAGTGGTCAGTTAAACACAGTAATATCTTTGGATTAATGATGGACACATACTAAATTGACTTATTTAGGAGAATCGGCGGAATGTTTTTAGGTTCTATTTTGCTTCTCTTTTCCCCCTTCCTAGAAGCATGAAAATCCAATTCTTTTTAACCCTGCTGATTTTTTGACATTTTCCATTTGGCAAAAAAGGAATTTCTCTCCCTCTATGGTGTTTCTAATGGACCTGAAACCCGTGTGATTAACATGGTTTCCTTCCTCACACTAGGCTTGGCATCAATAACGCTTTCAGAAATAATGTGTAGATCTCCTTAGATCAAATGCTAATTTCTGCAAGTGCTGGCTTAAAAAGCTGTTATACATGGCCTCCCTTATTCAGCATGAGATCTAAGAAGAAAATATTTTTGTTGCTTAGGTTTTGCCTTTAAATTATTCAGAAAGAATTAAAATTATTTTACTGAAATATCAAGATAAAGTTATGAAATTCTTCCTTTTTTGAGGGGCACTACTCCCCTGACTTAGCACAGACAGGTCATGTTTCAGGGTTCTTAATCCTGCTGTATAGTAGAATCATCCAGGGAACTTTTAAACTAAAAAATATCAGTACCCAGACGTCAGCTTCGGAAAGTCTCAGTCAATTGTTCTGGAATAGCACCTGCCATCTAATAGTCTTTTAAAGTTCTCCAGGTAATACTAATGTACAACCAGGATTGAAATCATAGGCTTACTCTACCTAACTTCATATAATTGAAACTTAAAAAAAAAAAAGATATTGGTGAAATCAATGATTTGGGATTAAGTCACATGAAATTTTTTCATTTAAATAAAAATCATTTACCAGGATAAGGCAGTCATGCTAGTTTAACATTTCATGCTTAGCAGAATTCAGCTTCATGACCAAAGTTTAAAGTCAGTTCTGGTAATCTTTCTTTCTGTTAAACCCACAACCAATTTATCAATAAATCAAAATATTCCAAGAACCCGATCACCTCTCACCAAGCCCACTACAACCACTCTTACCCAAGCACCATCTTTTCTTACCTGGAAACTCCAAGTCTGCTAACTGGTCTCCCTTTTCCACTATTGCACCCCTTACTGCCTTGTCTTTCTTAAATTTCATTTTCTCAATGAGATCTATCCTGATCACCTTATTAAAATTGTAGCTACCCTCCCTGCACTCCTTAACCTACTCCCCTTTTTCTCTTTTCTACAACACTTACAATTTGAATTATATATAATAAGCTAATTTATCATTTTTATTGTATAGTATCTCCTCGTTTTAGACTGTGAGTCCCATAAAAGCAAGGTCCTTTGTCTATTTTGTTTAGTGATCTTTTTTTTTTTTTTTTTTTTGCGGTACATGGGCCTCTCACTGTTGTGGCCTCTCCCGTTGTGGAGCACAGGCTCTGGACGCGCAGGCCCAGCGGCCATGGCTCACAGGCCCAGCCACTCCGTGGCATGTGGGATCTTTCTGAACCGGGGCATAAACCCGTGTCCCCTGCATCGGGAGGCGGACCCTCAACCACTGCACCACCAGGGAAGCCCCTAGTGATCTATTTTAAGGGCCTGAATCATTGTGTGGAGCATAGTAGGGAACACGAATAAATATTTGTTGAATGAATAAGTGACTGAATAAATACAAATAGCATTCCTGTAGGATCATGCTTTCTAATAGTAACTGATCATATCTTTAAAATATGGTAATATCTTCTTTTTGTAGAACTGTTGTTAAATTTCTAATTAGTTTTACTTGTTAAATATACTGTAGTGCTGTAGTCTGAGTGCTTCAACACTCCTGGCAGCCTCTCCAGGCCCTCAAATTGTTTCATGCATGGAAAAAGGTATACAAAATAATCTATTAAGAAGGCATTCCTAGGGGATAGCTTCAAGATGGCAGAGGAGTAAGACGTGGAGGTCACCTTCCTCCCCACAAATACATCAAAAATACATCTGAACGTGGGACAACTCCTACAGAACACCTACTGAATGCTGGCAGAAGACCTCAGACCTCCCAAAAGGCAAGAAACTCCCCACGTACCTGGGTAGGGCAAAAGAAAAAAGAATAAACAGAAACAAAAGAATAGGGACGGGACCTGCACCAGTGGGAGGGAGCTGTGAAGGAGGAAAAGTTTCCACACACTAGGAAGCCCCTTCACTGGCAGAGACAGCGGGTGGGTGGGGGGGAAGCTTTGGAGCCACGGAGGAGAGCGCAGCCACAGGGGTGCGGAGGGCAAAGTGGAGAGATTCCCGCACAGAGGATCAGGGCCGACCGGCATTCATCAGCCCGAGAGGCTTGTCTGCTCACCCGCCGGGGCGGGCGGGGGCTGGGAGCTGAGGCTCAGGCTTTGGAGGTCAGATCCCAGGGAGAGGACTGGGGTTGGCTGTGTGAACACAGCCTGAAGGGGGCTAGTGTGCCACAGCTAGCCAGAAGGTAGTCTGAGAAAATGTCTGGACCTGTCTAAGAGTGAAGGGACCATTGTTTAGGGGTGCACAAGGAGAGGGGATTCACAGCACCACCTTAATGAGGTCCAGAGACGGGTGCGAGCTTCGGATATCAGTGCGGACCCCAGAGACAGGCATGAAATGTTCAGGCTGCTGGTACAACCACCAAGAAGCCTGTGTGCAAGCATAGGTCACTATCTACACCTTCCCTCCCAGGAGCCTGTGCAGCCCGCCACTGCCAGGGTCCCATGATCCAGGGACAACTTCCCCAGGAGAACGCACAGCATGCCTCAGGCTGGTGCAACGTCACACTGGCCTCGGCAGCCACAGGCTCGCCCCGCATTCCGTACCCCTCCCTCCCCCTGGCCTGAGTGAGCCAGAGTCACCTAATCAGCTGCTACTCTAACGCTGTCCTCTCTGGGCAGGGAACAGATGCCCTCAGGCAACCTACAAGAAGAGGTAGGGCCAAATCCAAAGCTGAACCCCAGGAGTGGTGCGAACAATGAAGAGAAAGGGAAATCTCTCCAAGCACCCTCAGGGGCAGAGGATTAAATCTCCACAATCAACTTGATGTACCCTGCATGTGGAATACCTGAATAGACAAGGAATCATCCCAAAGTTGAGGCAGCGGACTTTGGGATCAACTGTAGACTTGGAGGTTGCTTTCTGCATTTAATTTGTTTCCAATTTTATGTTTATCTTAGTTTAGTATTTAGAGTTTATTATCATTGGTAGATTTGTTTATTGAAGAGGAAATATGCAGTCTACATGAAAAAGAATTCAGAGTAATGATAGTAAAGATGATCCAAAATCTTGGAAATAGAATGGAGAAAATACAAGAAATGTTTAACAAGGATCTAAAAGAACTAAAGAGCAAACAAACAATGATGAACAACACAATAAATGAAATAAAAAATTCTCTAGAAGGGATCAATAGCAGAATAAAAGAAGCAGAAGAACGGATAAGTGATCTGGAGGATAAAATGGTGAAAACAACTACTACAGAGCAGAATAAAGAAAAAGAATGAAAAGAATTTAGGATGGTCACAGAGACTTCTGGGACAACATTAAATGCACCAACATTCGAATTATAGGGGTCCCAGAAGAAGAAGAGAAAAAGAAAAGGACTGAGAATATATCTGAAGAGATTGTAGTTGAAATCTTCCCTAATATGGGAAAGGAAATAGTTAAACAAGTCCAGGAAGCACAGAGAGTCCCACACAGGATAAATCCACGGAGAAATACGCCAAGACACATATTAATCAAACTGTCAAAAATTAAATACAAAGAAAACACATTAAAAGCAGCAAGGGAAAAACAGCAAATAACATACAAGGGAATCCCCATAAGGTTAACAGCTGATCTTTCAGCAGAAACTCTGCAAGTCAGAAGGGACTGGCAGGACATATTTAAAGTGATAAAAGAGAAAAACCTACAATCAAGATTACTCTACCCTGCAAGGACCTCATTCAGATTCTATGGAGAAATTAAGACCTTTACAAACAAGCAAAAGCTAAAAGAATTCAGCACCACCAAACCAGCTTTACAACAAATCCTAAAAGAGCTTCTCTAGGCAGGAAACACAAGAGAAGGAAAACACCTACAAAAACAAACCCAAAACAATTAAGAAAATGGTATCGGCTTCCCTGGTGGCACAGTGGTTAAGAATCCGCCTGCCAGTGCAGGGAATACGGGTTTAAGCCATGGTCCAGGAGGATCCCACATGCCGTGGAGCAACTGAGGCCGTGTGCCACAACTACTGAGCCTGCGCTCTATAGCCTGTGAGCCACAACTACTGAAGCCCGTGAGCCACATCTACTGAAACCCATGAACCTAGAGCCCATGCTCTGCAACAAGAGAAGCCACTGCAATGAGAAGCCTGCACACTGCAACTAAGAGTAGCCCCCACTCGCCGCAACAGAGAAAGGCCATGTGCAGCAACAAAGACCCAACACAGCCAAAAATAATAAATAAATTTTTTTTAATAAGAAAGAAAATGGTAATAGGAACACACACATCGGTAATTACCTTAAATGTAAATGGATTAAATGCTCCAACCAAAAGACATAGACTGGCTGAATGGATTCATAAACAAGACTCATATATATGCTATCTACAAGAGATCCACATCAGATTTAGGGACACATATAGACTGAAAGTGAGGGAACAGAAAAAGATATTCCACACAAATGGAAATCAAAAGAAAGCTGGAGTAGCAATTCTCATATCAAATGAATAGACTTTAAAATAAAGACCATTACAAGAGACAAAGAAGGACACTACATAATGATCAAGGGATCGATACAAGAAGAAGATATAACAACTGTAAATATTTATGCACCTAACATAGGAACACCTCAATACATAAGGCAAATGCTAATATCCATAAAAGGAGAAATTGACAGTAACAGTATAATAGTAGGGGACTTCAACACCTCACTTTTGCCAAAAGACAGATCATCCAAAATGAAAATAAATAAGGGAAAACAAGCATTAAATGATACATTACAGAAGATGTACTTAATTGATATGTATAGGACATTCCATCCAAAAACAACAGAATACACTTTTTTCTCAAGTGCTCATGGAACATTCTCCAGGATAGATAATTTTTTGGGTCACATATCAAGCCTTGGTATATTTTAAAAAATTGAAATCACATGTGGTATCTTTTCTGACCACCGTGCTATGAGACTAGATATCAATTGCGGGAAAAAATCTGTAAAAAATACAAACTCATGGAGGCTAAACAATACACTACTAAATGACCAAGAGAGCACTGAAGAAATCAAAGAGGAAATAAAAAAATAACTAGAAACAAATGACAATGAAAACACAATGATCCAAAACCTATGGCATACAGCAGAAGCAGTTCTAAGAGGGAAGTTTATAGCAATACAATCCTACCTCAAGAAACAAGAAACACCTGAAATAAACAACTTAACATTACACCAAAAAAAATTAGAGAAAAAAGAACAAAAAAATCCCAAAGTTAGCAGAAGGAAAGAAATCATAAACATCAGATCAGAAATAAAAGAAAAAGAAGTAAAGGAAACAGTACCTAAGATCAATAAAACTAAAAGCTGGTTGTTTGAGAAAGTAAACAAAATTGATAAACCACTAGCCAGACTCATCAAGAAAAAAAGGGAGAAGACTCAAATCAATAGTATTAGAAATGCAAAAGGAGAAGTAACAACTGACACAGCAGAAATACAAAGGATCATGACAGATTACTACAAGCAACTCTATGCAAATAAAATAGACAACCTGGAAGAAATGAACAAGTTCTTAGAAATGCACAACCTGCCAAGACTGAACCAGTAAGAAATAGAAAATATGAACAGACCAATCACAAGCACTGAAATTGAAACTGTGATTAAAAATCTTCTAATAAACAAAAGCCCAGGACCAGATGGATTCACAGGCAAATTCTATCAAATATCTAGAGAAGAGCTAACACCTATCCTTCTCAAACTCTTCCAAAATATAGCAGAGGGAGGAACACTCCCAAATGCATTCTACATGGCCACCATCACTCTGAGACCAAAACCAGACAAAGATGTCACAAAAAAAGAAAACTACAGAATAATATCACTGATGAACATAGATGCAAAAATCCTCAATAAAATACTAGCAAACAGAATCCAATAGCACATTAAAATGATCATACATCATGATCAAGTGGGGTTTATCCCAGGAATGCAAGGATTTCTCAATATACACAAATCAATCAATGTGATACACCCTATTAACAAATTGAAGGAGAAAAACCATATGATCATCTCAATAGATGCAGAAAAATCTTTCAACAAAATTCAACACCTATTATGATAAAAACCCTCCAGAAAGTAGGCATAGAGGGAACTTACCTCAACATAATAAAGGCCATATATGACAAACCCACAGCCAACATCATTTTTAATGGTGAAATAATGAAACCATTTCCACTAAGATGAGGAACAAGTCAAGGTTGCCCTCTCTCACCACTCTTATTCATTCAACATAGTTTTGGAAGTTTTAGCCACGGCAGTCAGAGAAGAAAAAGAAATAAAAGGAATCCAAATTAGAAAAGAAGAAATAAAACCGTCACTGTTTCCAGATTACAGGATACTATACATAGAGAGTCCTAAATATGTTACAAGAAAACTACTAGAGCTAATCAATGAATTTGGTAAAGTAGCAGGATATAAAATTAATGCACAGAAATCTCTTGCATTCCTATACACTAATGATGAAAAGTCTGAAAGAGAAATTAAGAAACACTCTCATTTACCATTGCAAGAAAAAGAATAAAATACCTAGGAATAAAGCTACCTAAGGAGACAAAACACCTGTATGCAGAAAACTGTAAAACACTGACGAAAGAAATTAAAGATAATACAAACAGATGGAGAGATACACCATGTTCTTGGATTGAAAGAATCAACATTGTGAAAATAACTCTACTACCCAAAGCAATCTACAGATTCAATGCAATCCCTATCAAACTACCAATGGCATTTTTCACAGAACTAAAACAAAAACTTTCACAATTTGTATGGAAACACAAAAGACCCCAAATAGCCAAAGCAACCTTGAGAAAGAAAAATGGAGCTGCAGGAATCAGGCTCCCTGACTTCAAACTATACCACAAAGCTACAGTAATCAAGACAATATAGTACTGGCAGAAAAAAAGAAATATAGATCAATGGAATAGGATGGAAAGCCCAGAGATAAACCTACACACATATGGTCACCTTTTCTTTGATAAAGGAGGCAAGAATATACAATGGAGAAAAGACACCCTCTTGAATAAGTGGTGCTGGGAAAACTGGACAGGTACATGTAAAAGAATGAAATTCAAACACCCCCTAACACCATACACAAAAATAAACTCAAAATGGATTAAAGACCTAAATGTAAGACCAGACACTATCAAACTCTTGGAGGAAAACATAGGCAGAACACTCTATGACATAAATCACAGCAAGATCCTTTTGACCCACCTCCTAGAGAAATGGAAACAAAAACAAAAATAAACAAATGGGACCTAATGAAACTTCAAAGCTTCTGCATAGCAAAGGAAACCATGAACAAGACGAAAAGACAACGCTCAGAATGGGAGAAAATATTTGCAAATGAAGCAACTGACAAAGGATTAATCTCCAAAATTTACAAGCAGCTCATGCAACTCAATATAAAAAAAACAAACAACCCAATCCAAAAATGGGCAGAAGACCTAAATAGACATTTCTCTAAAGAAGATATACAGATTGCCAACAAACTCATGAAAGGATGCTCAACATCACTAATCATTAGAGAAATGCAAATCAAAACTACAGTGAGGGGCCTCCCTGGTGGCGCAGTGGTTGAGAGTCCGCCTGCTGATGCAGGGGATGCTGGTTCGTGCCCCAGTCTGGGAAGATCCCACATGCTGTGGAGCATCTGGGCCCGTGAGCCATGGCCACTGAGCCTGCACGTCCGGAGCCTGTGCTCCGCAACGGGAGAGGCCACAACAGTGAGAGACCCACGTACCGCAAAAAAAGAAAAAAAAAAAACCAAAAAACTACAGTGAGGTATCAACTCACACCAGTCAGAATGGCCATCATCAAAAATCTACAAACAATAAATGCTGGAGAGGGTGTGGAGAAAAGGGAACACTCTTGAACTTTTGGTGGGAATGTAAATTGATACAGCCACTATGGAGAACAGTATGGTGGTTCCTTAAAAAACTATAAATAGAACTACCATACAACTCAGCATTCCCACTACTGGGCATATATCCTGAGAAAACCATAATTCAAAAAGAGTCATGTACCACAATGTTCATTGCAGCTCTATTTCCAATAGCCAGGACATGGAAGCAACCTAAGTCTCCATCAACAGATGAATAGATAAAGAAGATGTGGCACATATATACAATGGAATATTACTCAGCCATAAAAAGAAGCGAAATTGAGTTATTTGTAGTGAGTTTGATGGACCTAGAGACTGTCATACAGAGTGAAGTAAGTCAGATAGAGAAAAACAAATGCTAGCACATATATGTGGAATCTAAAAAAAAAAAAAAGAAAGAAAAAGAAGGTTCTGAAGAACCTAGGGGCAGTACAGGAATAAAGACACAGAGGTAGAGAATGGACTTGAGGACATGGGGAGCGGGAAGGGTAATCTGGGATGAAGTGAGAGAGTGACATGAACATATATACACTACCAAACATAAAATAGATAGCTAATGGAAGCAGCCACATAGCACAGGGAGATCAGCTTGATGCTTTGTGTCCACCTAGAGGGGTGGGAAAGGGAGGGTGGGTGGGAGAGGCAAGAGGGAGGAGATATGGGGATATATGTATACATATAGCTGATTCACTTCATTATAAAGCAGAAACTAACACACCATTGTTAAGCAATCATACTCCAATAAAGATGTTAAAAATAAAAGGAAGGCATTTCCATGAAACTATTCCCTATCCCTAAATCATTGTCATTTCATCAGTGTAAACACAACTTTCTACTTCATCTTCATAGTTTCTTATAAAATGAACCGACTCCACTACATATCCAGCAACTTACTTGTCTTCCCATTATTCTTCATCAGGGTATTAGCAACAGAATCTTTTATCAGGGCTTTACATAATTTCTAATTTGGTAATTTCACTAGTTAAAATGGTCTGATAATATACCTAACTTGATTCGAAAGAATTTGATAAAAGTTAACAACTTCAAATAAGTGCTGTATCCTTTCTTCTTCCCAATAATAAATGTGATTCTTTGTTTTTGGCTAATTTTTTCACTTGTCAATTTATTAATTCAACAAATACTTTGTAGTGCCAGGCACTGTTCTAGGAACTTTGCAATGAATAAATCAGACAATGATTGGTCCTTGTGGAGCTCACACTCTCATCTTTTGATTCAGAGACAATTCAACAATTGGTTTCATCTGGGTGCTAAAAATTTCTATTCTATGCAAATCTTGATTAGATGCATTATTAATGACGTGTGGACACATTTTTAAAAATAGCAAATGCAAATACCAGCCTTCTGCTAATGAATATCCTTGCTCTGACTGGGGTTCTATTGCCCTGAGAATTACAAAACTTATCAGCATTAGAGACCCCAGACCCGGGCATCCATCTCAACTCCGTCACTTCCCGCTTGTGTGACATTGAAAATGTTACTTCAATTCTCTACCTCTTACAGTTTCTGTATCTACCAAATGCAAATAATACTTCACAGAGTTGTATTAAAATCCTGTAAAGCAACTAACAACATTATTAGCCAATAGCACGTATTTACCAAATCACAGTTATTATTAAGTTGCCTATAGCAAAGGAAAAAATAAAAGAATCCAATATTCTCTATCTGTAACATCAGTAAATTGAAAAAACTATTTCTTGATGATAAAGACCCAGCAAAAATACTTTACTAGCAAAGAAAACTACCTATCTCTGATGCAACTGGTCTCCTTATTAGGGTTGAAATCATATATTCTCTACTCTAGAGAGAATTTATGACCAAACCAGATCAGGATAAATTCCCTTACTTTGTTCCCATATTACCTAGCCTTTTCCCTTCCCCACACTTGTCACACTCATAAATACATGATTCACATCTGACTCTACCACTTCACACTAAATGCTGCAGGACAGCAGGAGAAGGGCCTTAGCATTCTATAGCATAGTCTGTTTCCTACTGAATGCTCAGCACACAAGGCCTGGGACACAGTTAGGTACACAACAAGATTTCTTTTTAATTGTAACGCAATCAGCGAGAAATTTATAATTTGCTTCACAGAAGGTCTGTTTAATTTTGTTTTTTAGTATAGCCTAAGTCATCTTTAAGAAATTTAGGTGCCAATATCCTGAAAAACAAAGCAGACCCATTATAACAGTTTTTATTTTTATCCATAAATTTGTTCTATCTGTTGTGATTTTGTATTGGTTTACTTACTTTCATTTTATGTTTCAGAGAATTGCCTCCATAGAAACTCTTATTTCCAGAAATACTGAAGAGCAGTCTGCATCAGCTGAGAAAAATGAAACTGCCATTCCTGAAGAGAAAAGCCAGGTACAGCCATGCAGGAACTAGGAATAACCTGAGAGGAAAAGGATGCAGCTCCCAGGGCTGCAGGCCAGTCCTTTCTTGTGCCATTGTTTGGGAGGTTCTAGGCCAAGTCCTTCCATGAAATACATGTTGAACCCTCACCATATCCTGTGGTGGGCCTTCTGTTGCTGCCTCCGTTTTGTCAGTGAAGAAGCGTGTCTTAGGTGAAGTTTAGAATTCTCACGGATACACACTGGTCAGAAGGCAAGATGGGTTTCCAGTCCAGGGCTCCCTGCCCCCATGTCATGACTGTCCTCAATGTCTCATCAATGTCCTTTTGTGATCTTGATACTGGGTTCAAGTAAGAACAGGTTTACCTATACTACAAGCAAAAAGTAGACTCATGAGGTAATTAAAATCCAAATAATGGATATATTTTTTCCAATTTGCCTAAAGAGATACCACAAAGAACTGTTTCATAATTACAACTTAGTTTCAGAGAGCAATTTCTTTCGCCAAAGTGGTAATGTTGGGAAACCTTATCTCTTCAGTTAGAAGGAAAAAATACATCCCATAGTATTACAAATTAACATTCAGTAGTGAGCTTGCTTCGGACTTCCTGAGACATGTAAACATCTGGGAAATGTTTCCACATTGTTTGCAATATCCTTCTATCATGTACACGGACAAAGAATTGGTATGTATAAACTACAATAAATAAATTCATATGTTCAGTCTTGTAACTGACACTAATAAAAATGCTAGATTAAGCTGAAAGCAGTGAAAAGCTTCTAGCTAATTTACTGGGTGGTGTGAAAAGTGTTAGAAAAAGTTGACTATTTAATTGTATAAAGTCTCTAGTTTTAATGACCTCACAACAATTTGCAAATTATATTTTTAGGTATTATCAGTTCTTAAGACTATAGTAGAGGGATGTTATGTTACATTAACCCCCACGTTCTTGGGGAATAAATTGAAACACAAGCAGGTGACTTATTCAAAGTAACTCCAATTGCCAATAGAGTCAGAAATGGGCAAGAGGCTCTCTTTTGCAAAATGTCTCCCACATTCCTACCCATCGCATGCACGTACCAAAAACTTTGTTATTCACTACTACACTACATCAGGAATGGCTTGCTCTTGAAAATGTGGTTAAATGGTATTATCAAAAACAGATAGGTTGAAATTTTGTTTAAAGAGTTGAGGTGACATCAAATACATGAAAAAGTCTAGGAAATGGTGAAGGAATGGACTTATGTGAAGAGGGAATATTATTCTTTCAAAAACGGTGCTGCTGCCATTCTTCAGAGTAACAGTTTTCATTTCCTTAAAACCTTTGGACTGTCCTCCAGTTTCTTTAGATGCCATAACCTTCAACATGAGAATTACTAATCCATACCACATTGCTACAAGTAAATGCTAAAAATTAATTTCTTATAGATGTAGTAGCAAGCAAAATAAAGGCAAAGAATTCTTTTTTTTTTCATTTAGATCACTAAAGAATTCTTAAGCTGTGCTTTTTGCTCAGCTTTTATATAGTACTACTGATCTGAATCCTCCTTCATCACATAACATCATTTTGTAAATCAACTGCGTACATTCAGGAGTGTGTATGTGTGTGTGTGTCAGTGTGTGTGTGTCTGTGTGTGTGGTGTATGTGTGTGTTTTCCAGAAGAGCCCAGCCCAGTTCTAACCTTGGCTGTCCTAATGTTCTTTCATTTGGATGTGCTTTGGATTAAAACAACTGCAAAGCACAAACATGGATTGCCAGCAAAGGTGACCTTTCTTTAATATTAGATTACAACCTGTTTCTATGAAAATGAGCATCGCTGTCCTAAACCTTGGTTAAAAGAACCAGATGCTTCCCTAGCTTATTGCTGGTTAAGACTTAATATTTAATTAGGCATTTACAGGGCTGGATTCAAGAATCTCTCTGTTGGTGCAAAATATCTTTATTGCCACTACTGCTTGGAGTTTCCATTGAAGAAAACAGGCACCAACAAAATAACCAGTCATAGGTATTCATGGGGAAGAAGGTCATTCAACACAGACACGAAATGTTCCACTTGGCCAGTTCATGTGGTCTGGCTGACTATATTCAGAATTAGGTGGTGTCAATCCTGGATTTCTCAGAGAACTCTAAGCTTGGTTGATGCCTGGTTTGAATTGCTGACAGCAGCTCCAGCCAGGTTCCTGTCTCCCAGTCTCCACTGCCGGCTGCATGACCGTCTTCCTGCCAGTAACTAGCTGGGACCTCTGCCAGCTCCACAGCAGTCCCTCCCTGCCACGTGGCAGCCCCTGCAGCCCTGTGTCAGTCCTGCTGGCACGTGCAGAAAAATCATTCAGTGCGTTGCCAGAAATTAACTTTCCCACAGAGCCGCTTTCCCTGAGCTCATTGTTTGAGTGAGATGTGGTTTAATTTTCTTCTTTCAGACAGTTTGCATATTTCATGCGAAGGGATTCTTTTGCTGGTAGGCTGACTGAGATGCTCTCAAAAACATGTTTGCTTCTCACACTTTTGACCACAATTTTCTTGAACTCAGTAAAATCACTGGACAGAAACAACGAAAATTTAAGTCTGGAATCCATATTCAAACAAACAGGAACGTTAAATGATCTTCTCCTAATGTTTACAAAACGTCATAAATTAGGAAAAGAGACTGCAGAACTCAGAGCTTCCACACTTTTCAACTCCATGGAATATATTAGTTTGGACAGAGTTCACAAAGTCTTGAACAAACTGCTACCCAAAAATCTATTTAAAAAATTTTTTTTAAATAGTAGTCAAATACCTACAGTGCTCTAAGGTATTAGAATAGATAAAGAGATACAAAAGAGCTTAAGACATGGGCCCTACTCATAAGCAGTTTTCAATTTACTTTGGGATCCCAATAACGTTTTACAGAGTATTGCAACACCAAAAAGTCAGCTCTCGTTTAATTACACATTGACACCATGGTCTTACAGCACATACAGTGCCAGGGGTTTAGGGGAAGATCTACATTGAACTGCGAAGCCTTCGAAAGGAAATGGGTCTTGAGATGGGCTGATTTGACTGGATTAGCAAATTTGTGGTAGAAAATGCTGTGTCCAGATTGTGAAACCTCTCAAATACCCAGGTTATAGAGCCTGAATTTTACATTATCAGCAATGGGAAGTGATTGAAAGTGTCTTGGGTAGAGCAGTAACATGATAAACTTTGGAATAGGTTGATCCATATACATTTGGCCCTTTTTTGTAAGGCAAAAGCATTCAGTATCTGCACTTTCTTAAGGTTCAACCCAACAAGATGAACTAAGACACGATGAAGAGAAAAGAACAGAGAAGTTTTCTCAAGAACCGTTCGCTCTATCAACAAATTTGCCAAAATACCCCCTTTACCAGTGTCTATTTTCTTAAACAAAGAGATGAAAAGAATAAGAAAAGAAGATGAGAAGATAGAACAAAAGGAGAAGGAAACAAAAAGGGAGGAAATCAGAAAGAATCACAGAGCATCTTAAAAATTCTTTAACAAAGAAAAGTAACTACCTTCTTGGAAAGCTCTCAAATCTGTGCTAACACTTTAGTTAGGTCACAAGGAGTAGAGCAATTCTTTAAAGCTTACACATGGGCCCATTTTGAGTTGAACAAAATATAACTTGAAGATTATATTTTTTCCCTTTCCTCCCAATTAGCTATTGCTTACATTTTGTAAAAAAAAATTAATTCATGTTTTCAGGCTCTAAAGAAATTCTGGCAACTTATTTCTTAATACACTACTTGAAATTACAGTTTAGAGATATCAGAAGCTATCTATTTACTTGCATTATATTTGGTGGAAGAATTGTATTTTCTGCTAAACTTCAGATGATACAATTGAAATGCCAAACATTTGGCTTCACAAAATATAAGCACAACGTCCTGCTGCTCTACAGTCTTCGCAGCTGGGATCATTTAACTCTTGGCCCACACTCTGGGACCTCTCACCTCCAAAAATGAGAATCTGAGCCCAGCTCAGGCATGGAATCAACAAATATTATTCTTATTGTTGATCATGTATAACACCATGCAGAGCCTCCTACCATAATGAACACCCCACGCTGACTTCTAACTTCCCGTTCATCTGGCCCACATCTTTCTGCTTCCTTCTTCTCTGCAACCATTCTTCTCCCCGCTGGACATTTTCTATAGGACCATTACAGAAAGGGATGTTATTTCCCTGTCCTTTCTCTACCCTTCTTTCTCTGAAACAACTAGAAGGAAACACAGAAGAGATAGTATAATGGACAATGGTAACATTATAAAGAAAATACTGGTCATGAGAAGTGTAATATTCATTCAGGTTTTATTCAAGTAAAACTGGGACTAAACATGTTCTTTCTTACTTTCTGTCTTGCTCTTTCACTGGAACACTGTTTTCCTATGTCCATGAAATTTGGGATCCAAAAATCTCTCTCTCTTTTTCCTTCCTAATAAACTACTGAATTTCCTTTGTTCTTAGACAAGAAGCTCCAATCTTAGTCTCTGTAATTCTGAGACAGAAAATAAAACTGATGAGGGGTCAACTTTGTTAACATATACAAAAAGAGTCATCTACATGGGCCAAGACCTCTGCCAATAGCCTGTATTTTAATCTTTGAACTTCCATTGATTGTCTGTACCAGTCTTTGCTTGAAAAGACACACTTTATCTTAGATTCACTTTCCAAGGGTCAAAACTCAAGTTCCTAGAGAGTCCAGGAAGGTAACATAAATGAGTGACAAGGAGCCAGGTATAAATAAAATAAGAGTGACAGGAACTGTGATGATCTGGAGGGCTTGTGTCCCATCTTAAGGGGATCACACAAATAAATCAATAATTGCCTTGGAAAGAGCTGGGCCCATGTTTCCAGACCTTTTCACATTTTTTCCAAATATTTTTAATTTGAGAAATTAATTTAAAATTATTCTAAACGTTTTTCAATCAAATGACAAATCTTTACAAATGTATCTTAAAAACATTCATCTTAATGATAAGTAACGTTATGCATGCAATCAAGTAGACCATCTATAGCAAGGGTTGGCAGACCTTTCTGTAAACAGCCAAATAGTAAATAATTTCTATTTTGCAGGTAATTCAGCCACTAAGCTCTACCCTTGTAGTGAGAAAGCAGCCATATGTACACAAATGATCCATGGTTATGTTCCGATAAAACTTTATTGGCCAAAAAACGTACAGGGTCAGATTTGACCCATGGTCATAGTTTGCTACCCCAGTCTATACATATCTCTGTAAAGCTACTCATAGAGTGATTTCCTGAGTGTGTATCTAATAGTCCATATAGTCCTCAAATCTCAACTTAAACAGTGCTTGCTTCCCTGGGCTCTGAGTCAGAGGCCCCTGGTTGGTGTTTTCATTGCACCTGTGCCTGCCTTATTATAAGATTCACCAAAACATCATATTGTTTTGTAACTTTTAATTGGCTTTGTCTTTAGTAGACTCTAATCTTTAGGAGAACAATGACTTTCTCCTGTAGCTGCTGTGCCTGGCACGTAGCAATCATACAATAAATATTTTCAGTGCATTTTCTTGTCTTCTTCCCTAATTAATCTAAGTTGGAAGTGCTTTACTATTTTACTTCCAGAAAGAGAAGACAGGAAGCCATAAGACGTGAACTGTTTGCTAGTGCCTTAATCTAAACTAGACTGTATCATCATCAAAGGTCGTCCTATGAAATGGCACATTTAATTTTTGCAGTCTTAGCATTAGGAAATTATGAAACTGGTTGTAGTGGTTCTTCTCTCATAACATAAGGATTAAGAGCCAGATTCTTGGGACCAGACTCCTTGGGTTACAAATCCTGGCTGCACCACTTACTGTGTGTTACTAGTCAAGTTACTTAGCTTTTCTGTTAGCTCAGTTTTCCTGTCTAAAAAAATTGTGGGTCTTCCCTGGTGGTCCAGTGGTAGAGAATCCGCCTTACAATGCAGGGGACGTGGTTCGATCCCTGGTCAGGGAACTAAGATCCTACATGCCAGGGGGCAACTAAGCTCGTGCGCCACAACTACTGAGCTCACATGCCTCAACTAGAGAGCCCAAGTACTGCAAACTACAGATCCCACGTGCCCTGGAGCCTGCACGCCACAACTAGAGAGAAGCCTACGCACTGCAAACCATGTGCTGCAATGAAGATCACGTGTGCTGCAACTAAGACCCCACACAGCCAAAAATAAAAGAACAATTAAATAAATAAATAAATTTTTAAAAAATAAAATAAAAGTGTGTGTAATATTCATACCTTCCTCATAGAAGGTTAATGGCTAGAAAGTCCTTAGAGAAATACCAAGATATCCTCTGCACTCAGTAAATATGAGCCAATCTTACTGAGTGCAGACAATTGTCCATGCTTGAAACCATTCCTTAGTGTCCTCCAGGTCCTTGGTGCATCCACTCAGTCTAGCCTTTGTCCTGGCCACCCAATTGGAATGCCTTTGTCACATTCAGCTGTGACCTCCAAGTTGCCATATCCAATGACCATTCCATAGACCTTAGCTTATTAGATCTCTAAGCAGCATTTTGATACAGGCAATCCCTCCTTGCTTCTTGAAATATGTTCTTCACTCTGCCACGGAATATCATTTTCTCTTACTTCTTATGCCTACTTCACTGGCCATGTCTCAATCTCACTCCTGCTGCATCCTCATCTTCTCATCTTCTTGATCTTAGAATGTTCCTAAGCTCAGGGCTTAAATCTTCCATCTTCACTCACTTCAAGGTGATCTCATCTACATTCAGGGATTTAAATATCGTCTAGATGCTGATGACTTCCAAATACATACTCCAGCACTGAACTTTTATGTGAACCGCTCCCACTCAAACTCTTGACTTGGCTATTGAATTAGAATTCCAAACTCAGCATGCCTGAAACCAAACTCTTGATCACACACACACACACACACACCTGCTTCTTCTGTAGTCCCCTTTATCTTAATAAATGACAACTTGATTTTTACCAGTTGTTCAGGCCAAAAGACTTAGAATCAACCTTAATCTTTACTCTTACTACCCACAGCCCATACACCTGCAAATCTACAAATCCTGTGAACTCTACCTTTAAAATACCTCCAGGATTCAAATTCTTCTCACCATATTTACCATTTCCACCCAATCCAAGCTTTAGCATCTCTCACATGATATATTCTGGTAGCTTCAAGCCTGGTGTCCTGGTCTCCATCTTTGTCTTTCTTATGGCCTGTACTCCACACAGCAACCAGCATAATCCTTTAAAATGGAAATCAGACCATGTCGCTCTTCTGCTGTAAACTCTCAGTGTCTTTGTATCTCACACAATAAGGTCCAAAATCCTCAACATGGCCTAGAAGGCTGTCCATAATTTGCTTCTGCCAACCTCTCTCATCCTATTTCTTTACACTCTCATTATTCATTGAGCTCTAACCTCACTTAGCATTCTTTGAAAACTCCAAGAACACTCAATTTGGGGCCTTTGCAGTTGGAATTTTCTTTATTTGGAATTCTTTGCCCTCATCTATCTTCAGCTCCTTATTTCCTTCATGACTCTGCACAAATAATACCTTATCGGAGTGATTTTGAGTTTTTCCTGTTAAAAATAGTGCCACCCATCATACCCTAGCCTCCTTATTCTGCTTTATTTTTCTACGGAACACTTATTACTACTTGACATATATATATTTATGATACATACAATCTATTGTCTCTTCTCTGTGCATACAATAGAATAGAAGCAGCATGAGAGCAGGAACGTTATTCCTCTTTTGATTGCTCCAGCCAAAGCATTTTCACTAATGCTGGATGCATTGTAGATGCTCAATAAATGTTTTAAATGAATTTGTCATGTTTATCCAGATTGTATGTATATCTGCAGATATTTCTGACAAGTTTATTTTGTGTTATGATATTCTGTGGCTCTAAGTAAAGTTGCATTTCTAGAAATGCCAACCCCCCTCACCAAGTAGATTCTAAGTGGATTCCAAGGGCAATGGGGCATATCAAGACCAAAACCAGTGGTTTTCAGACAGTGTGTAATTTGTGAGGCTGCTCTAGATAAAGGTATGAGGACAAAGTTATAAAGTGACAAGAACCAAAGGGTCCTGGATTAGAAATTAGAAATTTCTAAGGAGCCAAGGAGTAGGACTCGGAAAAGCAAGAAAAAAACAACAAAACAAAACATGTATAAACACTGAGTGAGTCTCTAACTCTGGCCACACAGACTGGGTCTTTCTTCTGTAAAGCTGTTCTTAATGGCTGGGCGAGTGTGATCATACAACACAGCGTTTAAAGTCACCACCCAATATCTTCCCAGAAGGAACTTTGCTTTACAAACTTTTGTAATCTCAGTGCTTAGCAAAGTATCCTACACACAGCAAGCAATTAATGAGCATGCAATAAAGCTGAGGGTAATAGTTTTGAAAATAGGAGACTTACAGCCCCGCTTATTAAAATACAAGTGAGATTCTCAGCAGGCGAATATTCTCAGAATGTGTACCTTTATCAGATAAAGCACTTTGCTTGCATTTTGTTTCCCTGTTGAAGTACAGACTACTGTTATCAGCTAAGCAAACAGGAGAAACAATCTTTTTGTCACCTTTCTTGGCAAAAGTTGTGAAAGACGTAAGAAATAGATGTCAAAGAGAAAAGAGGATTCTTCTTTGGGATCTCCCCAGGAGAGAGGACAACTTTTCAACATTGTGCTTATTTAGTATTTTCATATCTGTCATTTTATTTCTTGCAAAGAACATGCAATCTCACCTTTACCTTGACAGTTGTCTTCTTGTCTTCATGCAAATATTAAAGAAAATTCTGAAATTTCCCTATTGTCTCAATAGCCCAAAGAAGCTTATTGGCAGCTGTGCATATTGTAACTTACATATGAGCTACTTTGTCTTTACAACATTTGGAAAATTATCGAAACTACGCTTCTCCCTCATCAAAATTAAATCGTCAATGAATAAATATCTGACAATTACCATTTTAATGGATCTTGTTTACATATGTCACTCACATCACGAAACCTAGCAAAGGTAAATTTAGCTTTATCCAAAAGGCAGTGACTGATTTGGGTGGAGGTTTTTCATGTTAAATAATATATTATTTGATGTTTATATGTCATTGATATAATATTTGATGCTTCAAGTTTAATTTTCTGCAACCCAAGCCTTTGCAGCTCACTTAGGAGAAAATAGCTAAAATAACTTGGAGTGGGGGGCACTTTGCCAGGGACTATCCTTGTTTATCCCTCTAGGCTCAGCATAATTATTAATAATGCCTTTTTCATTCAGAAAAGCAATTGAATAGTTAATTACATCATCATCTAACCATACAAGTACTTCATGATGCCGACATTTCTCCAAACACTTTTCAACAACTATCTGTTGAAATTGTTTTCAAGGTCAATCACCTGAACTGGAATATTAGAACATTGTTTTATAATCAAATGACCAGAATAGTATTATAAAATTTAATCACTCATTTTAAAAGAATTCAGTCAAAATGTCTTCAGTTGTTTCTAATAATCAAGCACAAGCTCAGGAAAAGATGTATCTGTCACTGAGAATTTCAAAAACTGTCTTAGCAACTAAAGGCAAAAACAACTGCAGTAGTAGAATAGTAATAGTGGTAATAGCAGCAGTAGCAGCAATGGAATAAGAACAATTATTTATTAAGCATTTGCTGTTTTCCAGTCATTGTGCTAAGCACTTAATATAAGTAAGTGTATGTCAGCCCTGAGAAGTAGATGTTATTATCCCCATTTTAGAGATGTGATGCTGGAAGTTGGGCTTAGTAATTTTAAGTCACTTGATCAGGCCTCACGGACAGTAAATTGCAGAGCAGAGATTCAAGGCCTGTTTAAGTTGACTCCAAAATCCATGGCCTTCAGCACTGAGCTATACCACCTCTCTAATCTCTCATTCTAGGAAGGGGACTATCAATGCATGGTCGAGGGTGGAATGATCTGGGAATAGTGATGATCCAGCGTGGCTGGAACGTAAGGTGATGGTAGGGAGTCGTGTAAGAAACGTAATGTGGAGCCACCTTACGAAGGACCTCGTAAGTCAAGTTAACTCTGATGCATATGATAAGGACTTAATAGAGTTTTCAATCAGAATAGTGAAAAGATGAAACGTGTTTCAGAAACACAAGTTTGAGGGAAGGAAAGAAGTAAAATTAGAGAGAGGCTAAACATAGCAAGTCCCATTAGCAGGCTGGCTCTGGAAAAGAGAGAACAAGATGCTAAATAAAATCTTTGACAGTGAGAGTGGGAAGGAGAGAATTTACTTGAGAGATGTTTAAGAGATAGAGCAGACTCTAGGACTGACTGGCTGAGGTAAAGGAAGATGAATAAGACAGGAAGGAGAACTCTGAGGTATGGCTTGAGTTCCCCAGCAAAAGGTACTCCACCTTAGGAGAATATTGATAAGTTATAGGTCAAGGTCTTTGGGGGTGGGAGGGACAGGTGGAAATAAAAAGGTGAGTTTAATAATTGTTAAATTTGTGGTCCCTGTTGTCATAATGACAAGGGACAGACTGGAGAAGGGGAAGCCTAGGACTACTGTGATAGAAAAGATCATGAGTTAAATACTTTGAAAACTTGAGTACAAATAATTAAGGCATAAAAGAGAATGTGAAACTCTGGCTATGGAATTTCATACCAATCCTGTCTGGATTCCTATCTTGCATCAGAGAATTCAAAATGATTCTTTGCTATTCCTCTTACAAGTAGAAAAGCAGTCTAACTCTTTTTCATTTTAACTGGTATAAATTATAGGGGATATTAGTTAAAAACCTAGATAGTTGGTACATCTACATCTTTAGAGCCAGAAACAGTGTGCTTTTATGTTGAATGTAAACATTACTGTGATTCCTGTCCTATCAGTTTTTAAAGCCACTTTCACATTTCAAAAATAATAATAATGAAAACCTTTAAGCTCCACCATTGCCATCTTTCTTCTCCCTACAATAGTGAATCATGGTATAGCTTGCCCAGAGCAACAAGATTTAGGGTAATAACAATCATAAAGCAACCGAGGGTGATCCACTCTTTCCAACTGTTTGGTAATTTTTTAAGAAGAAAATGGGGTGAGACAAAATAAAGACTTCTTACTCATTAGTGGCAGATGGCTTTAGTACTGAGTATTATACACTTTTCACCTTCATGTTGCTTACATTCCCTACATATTCAGTCGTGGACAACAGGCAATAGTATAGGCTGGGAAATCGTAATTCTAGATGCATTTTTTATTGGTTTATTGTAATAAGTATATGACTCAGCTGATCTCTCTCTTTAAGCTTATTTTTGCTTAAAATGGTGACCTTTCAAAATACCACGTGAAATTCAATAGTTATATCTTATAAGAAGTTAATCATAGGTACAAAGGATATAGGCAACTTGGTGTAAACAGTGTCAGGTATCTGTTAGCTTGTTCATCTTCACAAATACATGGAGTATCTAGGGCTGTCATTTAAAGGTAATCTAGAAGAGAGCACTTAATAAGAGCTTTATTCCACGTGTTAAGAAAGCACGCAGAGAAAAAGATGAGAACGGTAAGATGAGGCCCTGACTGTGAAGCTCATGGTATTTTGTCCATCTTGTTTGCCTTTTGGTGATCAATACACATCGTATTATCCAGAAGTATAAACAGAATTGATCTGATGATAACATTTTCTCTGAGGTATTTTCTATTCAGAGCCAATGAGCTATTTCTTTTAAATCTGTGGCCTTTTCACTACATTCATACAGTGTGCTATAATAAAAATAAAAATCTTGAGAATTCAGTCACTGCAAGTACATCTGATTCATATTCAAATTTTTTAACTATTAAGGTAAAACTTTAAGAAGACTCTTGGAAATCATATAAGTCATACATGAACCAATCAAATGGAAATTGAGTTCTGTGTATAAGTTGTTTTCTTTTGTTTATATCAGATCTGAAATCAAATATAATTACCTTTCTCCAAAATGGCTTTCTCTCACATCTGGAATTCATTTCGTGGAATAAAAGTTTCTATTTGGTCATAAAAGACCTTGAAGAAAGTGGTGAGAAACCTCTGCAAAAGTCTAAACTGATGGCATTTGCGCAACCCAGACACAGCACATGCCTGAGGAGGCCTGAAACCTAACTCTGTTAGAGTAGAGATAGAGCACTCAGATCACCACGTCTGTGAATAATTAATAGGTTAGTGTAGGAATCATTAAGATCCTTTCTTAACCTGAGATGAGTAGGAAGAAGAATCTCCATTATAGCATCCTTTGTTCTCTTCCATCAGGGTCATAGAATTATTAGGATTCCAATGTACTGAAACTGACATAGACAGACAGATGATTTGTTTTATTTGTTCCAAAGCTGAATCTGTTTTAATGAGGTTTACTTTAAACTATTTTTGGTTTGATAATTCTTCAATAGATATTCAATACTCATAAAACATTTCAGTATCTTTGACCACATAAGATGACAATACATCTCAATACAAATGATTTTGTTCATTTTGAAACCATGGGTCATCTACTCTGTGTGAGGGGGTGCCAGGCTTTCACTGCTCATTTCCTCCTGGAGAAAGCTTGGTGGCCTGAAATTTGTTTAATAGCTCGAGCATTCAAAGGCTTTTTCTCATTGTCACTGTTTCATTGACAACACAAGTCACTCAAAAATGTAGTAATAAAGACCTACAATAACAAACCCAAAACAATTAAGAAAATGAGAATAGGAACATACATATCAAGAATTACCTTAAATGTAAATGGACTAAATGCTCCCACCAAAAGACACAGACTGGCTGAATGGATACAAAAACAAGACCGGTATATATGCTATCTACAAGAGACCCACTTCAGACCTAGGGACATGTACAGACTGAAAGTGAGGGGATGGAAAAAGATATTCCATGCAAATGGAAATCAAAAGAAAGCTGGAGTAGCAATTCTCATATCAGATAAAAGAGACTTTAAAATAAAGACTATTAGAAGAGACAAAGAAGGACACTACATAATGATCAAGAGATCGATCCAAGAAGAAGATATAACAATTGTAAATATTTATGCACCCAACATAGGAGCACCTCAATACATAAGGCAAATACTAACAGCCATAAATGGGTAAATCGGTAATAACACATTTAAAGTAGGGGATTTTAACACCCCACTTTCACCAATGGACAGATCATCCAAAATGAAAATAAATAAGGAAACACAAGCTATAAATGATACACTAAACAAGATGGACTTAATTGATACTTATAGGACATTCCATCCAAAAACAAAAGAATACACATTTTTCTCAAGTGCTCATGGAACATTCTCCAGGATAGATCATATCTTGGGTCACAAATCAAGACTTGGTAAATTTAAGAAAATTGAAATTGCACCAAGTATCTTTTCCAACCACAATGCTATGAGACTAGATATCAATTACAGGAAAAGATCTGTAAAAAATACAAACACATGGAGGCTAAACAATACACTACTTAATAACGAAGTCATCACTGAAGAAATCAAAGAGGAAATAAAAAAATACCTAGAAACAAATGAAAATGGAAACACATGACCCAAATCTATGGGATGGAGCAAAAGCAGTTTTAAGACAGAAGTTTATAGCAATACAATCCTACCTTAAGAAACAGGAAACATCTCAAATAAACAACCTAACCTCACAGCTAAAGCAATTAGAGAAAGAAGAACAAAAAAAAACCAAAGATAGCAGAAGGAAAGAAATCATAAAGATCAGATTAGAAATAAATGAAAAAGAAATGAAGGAAACGATAGCAAAGATCAATAAAACTAAAAGCTGGTTCTTTGAGAAGATAAACAAAATTGATAAACCATTAGCCAGATTCATCAAGAAAAAAAGGGAGAAGACTCAAATCATTAGAATTAGAAATGAAAAAGGAGAAGTAACAACTGACACTGCAGAAATACAACAGATCATGAGAGATTACTGCAAGAAACTCTATGCCAATAAAATGGACAACCTGGAAGAAATGGACAAATTCTTAGAAATGCACAACCTGCCAAGACTGAACCAGTAAGAAATAGAAAATATGAACAGACCAATCACAAGCACTGAAATTGAAACTGTGATTAAAAATCTTCCAACAAACAAAAGCCCAGGACCAGATGGCTTCACAGGCGAATTCTATCAAACATTTAGAGAAGAGCTAACACCTATCCTTCTCAAACTCTTCCAAAATATAGCAGAGGGAGGAACACTCCCAAACTCATTCTATGAGGCCACCATCACCCTGATACCAAAACCAGGCAAGGATGTCACAAAGAAAGAAAACTAAAGGCCAATATCACTGATGAACATAGATGCAAAAATCCTCAACAACATACTAGCAAACAGAATCCAACAGCACATTAAAAGGATCATACACCATGATCAAGTGGGGTTTACTCCAGGAATGCAAGGATTCTTCAATGTACGCAAATCAATCAATGTGATAAACCATATTAACAAATTGAAGGAGAAAAACCATATGATCATCTCAATAGATGCAGAGAAAGCTTTTGACATAATTCAACACCCATTTATGATAAAAAAAAAACCTCCAGAAAGTAGGCATAGAGGGAACTTTCCTCAACATAATAAAGGCCATATGATAAACCCACAGCCAACATCATCCTCAATGGTGAAAAACTGAAACCATTTCCACTAAGATCAGGAAAAAGACAAGGTTGCTCACTCTCACCACTCTTATTCAACATAGTTTTGGAGGTTTTAGCCACAGCAATCAGAGAAGAAAAAGAAATAAAAGGAATCGAAATCGGAAAAGAAGAACTAAAGTTGTCACTGTTTGCAGATGACATGATACTATACATAGAGAGTCCTAAAGATGCTACCAGAAAACCACTAGAGCTAATCAATGAATTTGGCAAAGTAGCAGGACACAAAATCAATGCACAGAAATCTCTGGCATTCTTATACACTAATGATGAAAAATCTGAAAATGAAACGAAGAAAACACTCCCATTTACCATTGCAACAAAAAGAATAAAATATCTAGGAATAAACCTACCTAAGGAGACAAAAGACCTGTATGCAGAAAATTATGACACTGATGAAAGAAATTAAAGATGATATAAATACATGGAGAGATATAGCATGTTCTTGGATTGGAAGAATCAACATTGTGAAAATGACTCTACTACCCAAAGCAATCTAAAGATTCAATGCAATCCCTATCAAACTACCACTGGCATTTTTCACAGAACTAGAACAAAAAATTTCACAATTTGTATGGAAACACAAAAGACCCCAAATAGCCAAAGCAACCTTGAGAATGAAAAACGGAGCTGGAGGAATCAGGCTCCCTGACTTCAGACTATACTACAAAGCTACAGTAATCAAGACAGTATGGTACTGGCACCAAAACAGAAATATGAATCAATGGAACAGTATAGAAAGCCCAGAGATAAACCCATGCACATGTGGTCACCTTACCTTTGATAAAGGAGGCAGGAATGTACAGTGGAGAAAAGACAGCCTCTTCAATAAGTGCTGCTGGGAAACTGGACAGGTACATGTAAAAGTATGAGATTAGATCACTCCCTAACACCATACACAAAAATAAGCTCAAAATGGATTAAAGATCTAAATGTAAGGCCAGAAACAATCAAACTCTTAGAGGAAAACATAGGCAGAACACTCTATGACATAAATCACAGCAAGATCCTTTTTGAGCCACCTCTAGAGAAATGGAAATAAAAACAAAAATAAACAAATGGGACCTAATAAAACTTAAAAGTTTTTGCACAGCAAAGGAAACCATAAAGAAGACCAAAAGACAACCCTCAGAATGGGAGAAAATATTTGCAAATGAAGTAACTGACAAAGGATTAATCTCCAAAATTTACAAGAAGCTCATGCAGCTCAATATCAAGAAAACAAACAACCCAATCCAAAAATGGGCAGAAGATGTAAATAGACATTTCTCCAAAGAAGATATACAGATTGCCAACAAACACATGAAAGAATGCTCAACATCATTAATCATTAGAGAAATGCAAATCAAAACTACAATGAGATATCATCTCACACCAGTCAGAATGGCCATCATCAAAAAATCTAGAAACAATAAATGCTGGAGAGGGTGTGGAGAAAAGGGAACACTCTTGCACTGCTGGTGGGAATGTAAATTGGTTCAGCCACTATGGAGAACAGTATGGATGTTCCTTAAAAAACTACAAACAGAACTATCATACCACCCAGCAATCCCACTACTGTGCATATACCCTGAGAAAACCATAATTCAAGAAGAGTCATGTACCGAAATATTCATTGCAGCTCTATTTACAAAAGCCAGGACATGGAAGCAACCTGAGTGTCCATCAACAGATGAATGGATAAAGAAGATGTGGTACATATATACAATGGAATATTACTCAGCCATAAAAAGAAACGAAATTGAGTTATTTGTAGTGAGGTGGATGGACCTAGAGTCTGTCATACAGAATGAAGTAAGTCAGAAAGAGAAAAACAAATACTGTATGCTAACACATATATATGGAATCTAAGGGGAAAAAAGGTCATGAAGAACCTAGGGGTAAGACGGGAATAAAGACCCAGACCTACTAGAGAATGGACTTGAGGATATGGGGAGGGTGAAGGATAAGCTGTGACATGAGAGAGGCATGGACATATATACACTACCAAATGTAAAATAGGTAGCTAGTGGGAAGCAGCCGCATAGCACAGGGAGATCAGCTGGGTGGTTTGTGACCACCTAGAAGGGTGGGATATGGAGGGTGTTAGGGAGGTAGATGCAAGAGGGAAGAGATATGGGAACATATGTATATGTATAGCTGATTCACTTTGTTATAAAGCAGAAACTAACACACCATTGTAAAGCAATTGTACTCCAATAAAGATGTTTAAAAAAAATCTAGTAATAGGCTTCTGATTTATTTGAGTTTCACAAGCCAGTAACCACACACAAGGTACTGTCTTAGACCTTGCTCTGTTTCTGTGCTTGCTCATCCTTAAACCTCATCTCTCAACTTAATGGGCCACCTTGATGCCAGGTGGGACAACAGGCCAAATTAGAAGATACCTTTAATTTGATTTGTCTGTGGGGCTCAGTAACTCACTTCAACTGAAAAGTCTCACTGGGATTTCTGTGCTCAAAGTTTCTTTTCAATCTTATCTTTTATGTCTCTCATAAAAGTTCAGAATCAATTGGCTTTCCTACCTTAGAAAGGCCTCCAAAATTCTCCTGTTCTTTTCTGGTAACAAATAGGCCCACTATTTTCTGAGCCCTTCTGTCTCTTGCAATACCTGGTCAAACTCATCCAACAGCAACCACTATTCATGAATGATGTTCTGTTTTCCAACCTCTTTTCACAGAGACAGTATTGGCAGGCTTGAGGTCTGCCTTTCTCATTATCAAAAGTTATATTTTTACCAAACATTTGGCCATGATAAAGGATGGATCTCAACTGTCATCCTGTTACAGCTGCTCCCTTGTAGCCCATTGCCCAACCACCGAACCACTGACACATAGCTTAGGGTTTATTACAGCTGCAAGCTCCCCTCAATTTTTGTGTGAGTCTAGTAGGCCAACAGTTATTAGAATCAACAATACAAGTCAATGGATTATCATGCCCAAAATAGCTTGTTCTTATTGAATCACAACCTAATGTGGGTTGGAGGGGGGACACTGGTCATGTAAACAGTCATGGATCTAAACTCCTGTAACTTATAGGCTCCACATCTGGCCTGCAGACAAAGAAAGAGAAAGTGAGCATGGAGGATAATGTAAGGCTTTAAGGGCCAAGCCTGGAAATGGCATGCATCACTTCTATGTAAATTCTGCTACCCAGCACTCAGAAGCAGGGCCCCATTTTGCTGCAGAAGATTGAAACATATAAAGAATATAAGGAGTGAGACAGCACAGGTAATGATTGCAGCTGGTAAGTTTCTGCTACAACACAAAAGAAATAGATTTTTGGTGAGCTATTGTCAGTTTCTGTGTTAGCCCATTTCCAGGACACTGTACTACTTAGAAATTGAGCCAAGTGGTTTAGTGCCAATGGGGTTCCTGTAACTTAAGCCCACCAGCTGAGACTGAGGGTAGAAGAGGAAAAGGTACAAAACGGCCAGATCATTGAAATTTGTACGCCATGGTAGAGAATTGTTTTCCATTCTATAGTCAGGGAGAATCTATTTGAGATTTTGTTTTTCATGGTAGAATAACACATTCAAATCTGCATTATAGAAAGACTAGAAATATAAAAGGAAGAAGGAAACTAGCATTAATTGGACATCATTTAACACCATAAATTAGCTAGGTGCTATTTCATTTAATTCTAGCAATAATCTTATAAAGAGGGTAATTTTTGTTGTGTCCCATTTTGACAGGTGAGGAAAGTTTAAAATCTTATAGCTTTAATTATTTTTCTCTTGTCCAACAGTAAGTTTCAAAGTCAGTATGCAAACTGAGAAATATCTGACTTAAGAATCCATACCTCACAGATGAACCGGTTTGCAGGGCAGAAATTGAGACACAGATGTAGAGAACAAACGTATGGACACCAAGGCGGGGGTGGTGGTGGGACAAATTGGGAGATTGGGATTGACATGTATACACTAATATGTATAAAATGGATAACTAATGAGAAACTGCTGTATAAAAAAATAAATTAAATTAAATTTAAAAAAAGACCCAATACAGCAAAAAATAAAATAAATAAAATTTAAAAAGAAGAATCCATACCTCTTTTCACTAGCTAAATTAGTTAATTGGAAGTGAGATTAGAGACATAAAGCCATTTTAGAAAAATTTTTTAATATCTCATGCAACTAATGAAAAGAGGGTATGTACTATATAGGTCAGCAGTTATAAAGGTGGAAAAGTGGGGACTCATCTGGGAAATACCTTGGAAATATAATAGGCAGAACATGGACAAACAAAAAGTGGATTCTTTCCTGCAGCCTCAGAAAGAAGTTCAACCTTGCCATCACCCTGATTTTAGCCCAATGAGACATATTTTGGACCTGTCACATCCAAGATTGTATTGTATAACATAATAAATTTGTACTGTTTTAAACTGCTGAGTCTGTGGTGATTTGCTACAGCAGGAGTAGGAAATTAATATGTACGCCAATGGCAACAATCCTTTAACCCCAGAAAAAAAGTCATACTTTGATCATATTACATTTCCACTGCCTTCCACTTTCCTCTCACTTCACTTTATTCAGTCAATTCACCAGCTTAAAATCACTGGCCAATTATTTTAATCATCCCTCTCTCTTCCTTTGTGATATTCACTTAGCAAAACCCACACACTAGCTCTCTCTACCCACTCTAGACCTGCACTTCGATGACAGAACGTAGTGATGACAGACACGCAGATCACAGCCACTTTAAAATTCATCATGTCTTCCAGCAGGTGGCTCCCTAATACTGCCCTGCTAAAATACTATAGTCCGCTAGTCCATTTACTAAGCCACTCTCCTGATAACTAGGCTATATGTATTTCTTTCCTCAAAACCTCACATCAATTCCGCCATTACTTTGGGTCAATGACCTTATTTCATTAAATGAAAGGAAACAATCTGAAGTTTACATCTGCATAATTGCACCATTCTATCTCCCCACCTTCCCGCATCTGTGCCCTATGATTTCTCTTCTATTATTGTGGCTGATGTGCTTGTGCTTTTAGCTAAAGTCAAACCTTTCACTTGTGTACTAAGTCTTGTCTCCTCTTATCTACTCAATCCAAAATTTCTCCTGTGTCTCTCAAGCTTCAATTTTCCCTCTCTACTGGACTATTTCATCTATATATGAACATGCTGTTATTTCTCCTACCTTAAAAATTGAATATATTCTCTTGTTTCTCCCAACCCTCTCCACAGCTGTCCCGTTTTCTTCTTTTAGCTAAACTTCTCAAAAGAGTTGTCTACACTCATTGTCTCCACACCTCTCATGCCCTCTTGAACCCACTCCAGGTAGGTTTTTCCTCACACGCTACAAAAGAACAGCTTTAGTTAAGTTGCCAGTTACCCTGTAGTCCAAAACCCAAAGGTAAACATCAGCCATCATTTTACTTGACCCATCAATAGCATTTGATCCTGTATATCATGTATTCTTTCTCAAAATACTTTTTCACTTGCTTCCTAGGTCACCATCATTTCTTGGTTTTCCTCTTATCTCAGTGATGCTTCCTTCTTCATCTTCTTTGTTGTTTGCATAGCATATTTCCAATCTTTAAAGAGTGAAGTGTCTCAGAGCTCACCCATTGGACCTCTTCTCTATCTACACTCACTTAGTGATCTCATTCAATCTCATGGCTCGAGATACTCTGCTGACAATTCCTAAATTGATATCTCTACTCACGAACTCACCCCTGAACCTCAGCCTGTCATATTCAAGACTTTCTACGCAGCATCACCATTTGTATGTTTAATAGGCATTGCAAACTAAATGTCCCCCTTGACTCTTCCTCCCTCTCTCTCTCTCTCTCTCTCTCTCTCTCTCTCACATACACACACACACACACAGACACACACACACACACAGCTTGCTCCTTTGGAACTCTTTACATCTCACTTTTCAATAGTAACTCCACTCGCATATTTTCTCAGGTCAAAAACTTCAGATGACAATTTGAAATTTTCCTTTCCCTAATATCCATATTTTGTTGGTTCTACATTCAAAATATTTTCAGAACCTGACCATGTCCCCCTTACACCTACTGCAGTATCCTTGCTCAGAGCTTGCTTAAATATGGCAGTAACTTCCTAACTGACTTCAACTCAGCCACCATCAACTGGCTTCTCATTCTAGTTGATGAAAGTCAAAACCAAGTCTAGCCCACTTGAGCCTTTGTAGAAAACATTATAAACCATCCAGGATAACCAACACAATATTGAAGGAGAAGAATAAAGTTGGAGGACTGATGCTACCCGATTTCAAAACTTACTATAAAGCTGCAGTAATCATGACAGTGTGGTTAAAGTTGGTGAAAGAATGGATAAATAGATCAATAGAACATAATAGAGAGCCCAGAAATAGATCTTCATAAATATAGTCAGCTGATCTTTGACAAAAGTGCAAAGGCAGTACATTGGAGCAAAGACAGACTCTTTAACAAATGGTGCTGGAAAAACTGGATATCCACATGTGAAAAGTTAATTTAGACACAGACTACATCCCTCAAAAAAATTAATTCAAAATAGATCATAGACCTAAATGTAAAACTCAAAACTGTAAAACTCCTAGAAGATAACATAAAATAAAGCTTAGATGAATGATCCTGGGTATGGTGATGACTTTTTAGATAATACACCAAAGACATGATTTATGAAAAAAATAATTGATAGGATGGATTTTATTAAAATTAATAACTTCTACTCTGCAAAAGACAATATCAAGAGAATAAGTAGACAAGACATGAATTGAGAGAAAATATTTGCAAAAGATTCATTTGATAAAAGATTATCCAAAATATACAAATAACTCTTCAAACTTAACAATGAGAAAGCAAAAATTAGATTAAAAATGGGCCAAAGACCTTAATAGGCATCTCACCAAAGAAGACATACAGATGGAAAATAAGCATATAAGCAAACAAACAAATAATCATAAAATGTTCCATATTATATGTCATCAAGGAAATGCAAATTAAAACAATGAGATACCACTACACACCTATTGGAATGGCCAACATCTGGAACACTGATGACACCAAACACTGTCAAGGATGTGAAGCAGCAGGAACTCTCATGTGTTGCTGCTGGGAATGCAAAGTGGTAGAGTTACTTTGGAAGATAGTTTTGTGGTTTCTTACAAAACTAAACGTACTCTTACCATGTGATCCAGCAATTATACTCCTTGGTATTTACCCAAAGGAGTTGAAAATTTATGTCCATACAAAAATCTGCACACAGATGTTTACAGCAGCTTTGTTCATAATTACCAAAACTTGGAAGCTATCAAGATGTCCTGCAATATGTGACTGGATAAACCTAGTACATCCAGATAATTGAATATTATTCACTGCTAAAAATAAATGAACTATCAAGCCACGAAAAGACAAGGAGGAAGCTTAAGTGCATGCTACCAAGTGAAAGAAATCAATCCCAAAAGGCTACATACAGTATGATTCCAACTGTATGACATTCTGGAACAGGTAAAACTGTGGAGTCAGTAGAAAGATCAGTGGTTGCCAGGAGTTTTGGGGAGGGATGAATAGGCAAAGCACGGAGATTTTTTAGGGAAGTGAAACTAAGTATGACACTGTAGTGGTAGACACAGGTTATTATATAGTTCTCCAAACCCATAGAGTGTACAACACCAAAACAACCGCAACTATGGACTTTAAGTAATAGTGATGTGTCAACGTAGGTTCATACTTGGTAAAAAAAAAAAAAGAAGTGTCATCCTGGTGAGTGATGTTGATAACGGGGGATGCTATGGATGTACTGCAGGGGGAGGTGTGTGGGAAATTTCTGTGCCTTCCTCTCAATTTTGTTGTAAATCTAAAACTGCTCTTAAAAAAAAGTAAATATAATTCTCCCCCTTGCTCTAGTAAATAGTGTCCCCAAACAAGGCATCCAGCATAGTCAAAGCCTTCCCCATCTACCCTATTTATACCTGTGACTCCTCTCCCCACTCCCACTTCACCAGAACTCCCTTTCTTCCTTCTTGACTTTATTTTTCTCCATTGCATATTATATTTCTCACCTGTTGATTTTGGTTATTTTCTCTCTCCCTGCTCTATAATGCAAGATCCATGAGGATAGATATGCTTGTCTGTCTTGTTTACTATTGGATCCTTAGTGCCTATAGAAGTGCCTGATATATAATAGGTGCTCCATTATTTCTCGAATTAATCATATTTTTGAATAAGAAAACCTAACATACTTGAAATATAATGAATGCGATCACTCAGAAAGAACGTTTAGAGTGAGAAAACATGGAGCAGAGGAAACAAGGAAGGACACTGAGAGGAAATGGTTAAAACATCTGACTTGATTTCAGCTCCCCAAACCCATAATAAGTCAATTGCTTCCTATGATAGAGTAAATCATACTGATGATTCTTGAAGTTGTCAAATTATTTCTAACAAGGACTGTGTGAGTGTGAGTGTGTGTGTGAGTGTGTGTGATGAGGAATTAGGAGAGGAGAAGAGATGACTAACAATTTTAGTCTTACCTTCAAAGATCTGAAATCTTTGGGAATTCACTCCAATTAATGGCTAGCTTGTAAAACATCAGGCTAAAGTAAATTAGACAACCAATGCTCAGTTTTATTCTTGTTTATCTTTTCTCTGATTGCTGTCAGTCTCTCACAAAGTACAAAACCACAAGTGGTGGAAATAACTCAAAATAGGTATCAACAGCTCAAAACTCAAAGCAAACAGCATCCACATTTGAAAATCAAAAAATAACACTCTGCCTTATCATTTTCTAATAGAAGATCTAAATTTTAAACTGCATTGATTTTACTAAAATTTTATTCCTTTGCATCAATGTATCTTCCTGGTATTGAGTCTTTTCAGTTAGATTGTAATTCAGTCAATTACACAGAAAATATTAGAAAGTTTTTAAAAAGTAACTTCTTTGCTTTCTATGCTCCTCTGTTTTTCACCTCATAGGATGTCTCCTCTCTATTTGAATGTGTTCACAAACTGAATATGTCTACTACACTGGAACTTCCTGAGATGAAAGACAAAATCACCCAGCTGCACTATTACATGCATAAATTATCAGACCAGTTTCTTTCTATGGAAATAGTCGTGAATTCTCTGTTCTATGATGTCAGTTCTCAGGTTCGTATTATTGTTCATTGTCATATTACTGGTTGAAATCAATTCTAAAAGTATGATTCCTGATCCTGTGACATTGGATTCCAGCTGCTAAAATACCAATTGCAATGAAGAGCATGCTCTGTCAACCCACATTAACAGACTGTTCTAGCCAGGTATCTTCCTTGCCCTTTCCGTTTGCCTAACATTTGTCCTGTTCTACTAGCCAACCTGTATGAAATTAATTGCTTAAAATGGCCAAATGATGTTTAGACTATATAGAAAGCAACTCTAAAAAATGGCCTTTTCCCATTTAAAGTTGCTTATTGGACAAACACTGTGAAAGACCTTTTGGGGACAAATGGCAAAGTTTGACAGTGGACTGGGGAGTGGATGGCATTTAGAAATTTTTACTCTCAGATGTGTTAATGCTATTGTAGGTGTATGTGTGCTCTTATTTTTGTAAAGATGCACATTGGAGGTGGTTAGAGATGAAATGTAATGATGTATGTAATTTATTTCACAAGAGCTCAGTGAATAAAAAATGGAATTATAAGGTAAAAAATAAAGCTATCAATTCCTAAAACATAATTGATGATCTTCATTAGCTCTCATATTGGCATGTATTCTTCCAGTTATAAAATAAGTGTTACTACAAAATAGTTACGGAATGCTTATTTTGTGCCAAGCACTCTAATAGTATTTCATATGCATGATATCAATTAATTATCCAACAAACTTGTTTGCTACGTAATAATATTTCCATTTTAAAAGTGGGAGAGATTAAATAATGTTCCTACATTATATAGTTTTGTCAGTTATCCTCCAAGGTGTATACACATACACACACACACACACACACACGTACGCATATACTATAACAAGAAGATACATACCTCCCCAAAGGCTTTCACTCAGATATGATCTTTGTTTCTTACATGTATCCCTCACTACTCCCAAAGTTTCTTAGACACAGATTCATATACCTTCACCCGAGCAGGCCTCTAAAGGCATTTGGGCTTGCAACCCCGGATTGAGAGCAGCGGTTTTCGAACTGTTCATTGCAGAGCTGTGGTTGCCACGGAAGGCATCATGGGTCCCATCTCATTCAAAAGAGACTCCCTTTGGGTAGACTCCTCTTTTAATCCACTTTATTTATCAGGCTGCACATAAAATCCCACTTGATAAAAGTATCCTGCTACTAAAAAATGTTTGAAAAATACATATTTAGATGAATGGATGGATAATATCATCTCCATGCAGTCCTTTATGACTATGGTTTATCTTAACCAAGCTTTTGAAAGCTACTGAAAGACAGGTCAAGATTATACTCCTGGAAAGGACCCTGAGTACAGTCGCTTTCACTGTGGGAGGTCAGTGCGGTGCTGTCTGCTTCAACAGGCAGGTGCGCTGGGAGCAGGATGACATCTTCTTGTAAAAATTTTAAAAGGGCATGTACCTGACTAGGGCTGATCACCTCTGCTCCCAGGTGAGCCAGGCAATACCCGCGGGTAAGACTAAGATGGTCATCAGACAGCAATTCTGGGTGTTATACAGTGACAATTGGGCAAGCTAGCCTTCACGACTCCAAGCCATAGTGCATGCATGAATAATTTTAGCTGGGAACATGTTTATAGGGTTCTACCCATTGCCCCTTAAACTATATGAAGATGCCCAATACACCATGCAGAACACCGGATGAGCCTCTATATACTAATCTGCAATGAACTGTAAATAAGCCAAACGTTTTCCCTATGTTAACTTCCACTTTAGAATATTTTATATGTAATTCTTTCTTCTGCCAAGAAATAGATAGTTGGAGCCAGTTTCTACTGAGGCCACTATTAGATCCCGGTAATAAAACTAATTCAATTTCATACAAGAGAATGCTTATCATTCAATTGTCTGTAGCAGGGGACTATTCATCTAGAGATATAAAATATTTATGGAGTATGTTAAAATGGGGGGGGAGGAAGCGTGACCAGAACACATCTCTGTTTCCTTCCTCTTGGAGGCATTATCTGATGCATCAATAACCCATGCCTAGTGACTTGATTCTCTTAGTAGTATTACTACATAAATCTTTATACATTAACTAGTTGATGTTAATTAGTGAAGTGTAATCCTTAATAATCTCTGTCCACAAATTTAAAGACTGAGAAAACTTCAGTGAAATCAAGTTTTAGCTTCCCATGGAAATTTTTGGCAACAAAGTGGTACAAAGTGTTAACAGTGGTTAGTCCTGGAATAGCAGTGCCTAAATGCAGCTTACATTTCCTATGGAATATTGACCTGAGTTATTTGTACTTGTATTAAGCAAGAAAGTAGCCACATTTGCTATTGAAATCTTAATGGGTTCATAGTTTGGGTGAAATAAAGAGCTGCCTTTTAAAAAATAGGATGGACCATGTTCAGAGTTATACCAAATAGGAAAATAGTGACAAAAGGACCTACTGTATAACACAGGGAACTCTACTCAAAACTCTGTAATAACCTATATGGGGAAAAAATCTTAAAAAAGAGTGGATATATGTATATGTATAACTGATTCACTTTACTGTACACCTGAAACTAACACAACATTGTAAATCAACTATACTCCAATAATTTTTTAAAGCAAAACATGAAAAATCTTTATACAGTCGTAAAAGAACCAACTTTCCCACTTCCAATACACTATTTAGCCAGACTTTATCATTTCAGCTCAATTACTATACACGGCCCAATCACAGAGTAGCCAAGAATCTGGCAGGTGGGATTGGTATGTTATACTGAGAAAATTAGGTCACTCCTGTGTGAACTTGTATCTGAGCTTCAACAGCTTACTTACCAAGTTCATATATGGGTGATATGTCTGCTTATCTATCTATCCTCCTTCCTGGATACATCCACCAGCATTGGTTCCCCCCACAGAATCACTTGTAACTAAGGTGTAAAGTAAACTTATGCATTTTTACGTTTAATCAGATTCTGAGTGACCACTTCCAATTTTCATCTTTCTCATTATCTCACTAATATGGTTAGAAATTTTTCCATTGCCTAATCTTTAGCAAGAGCAGATACTAAACCAGAAATTTCTAGTTTCCTGGGACATTGTACAGATAAAATAAATGTAGGTTATTTATCCTCTATGGTGAGGAAAGGAGAAGCTCCCCCTCAAACACCAAGAGAGTTTTCAGTGGTCTTCAAGTAGCAGCAAATCTCATATACAACCTGAAAAGACTCTGTGCCTCTTAGCATTTTCTCTGTTCCACCCATCTTGCTCAATTCAAATTTGTGTACAGAGAGACCCAATATTCTGGGGGAAATGTGCTAATTAAAATTATGCTAAAAAAAAACGCCCATTATCAGCTGTACCTCAAAGGAAAAAAAAATGTAAAGGAAAAAAAACACCCAACCCTCTTCATCTGTTCCTATCTCAAATAATAGAGCATTGGTATCTTTTATTTTTCTCAAAATGAAAGAAAAATACTCTTGCAAAGTTCCTAGCGCATAGTAGCCATTCTAATAAGTACATGTTGAATGGAATCACTGAATAAATGAATGAAAAAATGCTGTTAATTTGAATTTCCACATCATGTCCATCACGGTTCCCTTTTCAATTTTTTTTCAATGTGGCTCTTGAGCTCTCAGTCTAGGCTATTGAATTTATCTGAGTTGTGAATAAGAATCCATTCATTCCTGTTGGGCAGCATCCACATTGCTTTCTGCTGACAGAATGCTACAGGCCTAAGGTTCTGATTTCCACTGTAACAGTGGTATTTTAGAAGGACTCATTTACACAGACTAAGATTTAGTACACCAGCACTAATGGCTCGTTCATGTTTTTTAATTGTTAAAGCACATCTAATTATTTAATATTAGAAAATCAGCCAAGCGTTGACTCAGCCCAACCACACCAAATTATGAGGGGAAAAGCCCACAATAACTCGTTCTCTTTAGGATGAAAAACATATCTTTTATAGGCTTATTTTAACGTCACAAATATAATTATTTGTAAGCAAATGATACATATTTACTTAGTGATGAGAGTCTGATGACCTAAGAAACAAGTATTTGCCTGCAGCTAGTTTCCAATAATCAACCACAACAAAAAGAGATTACAACAGAAAACTCGTAACGTATTTATACAACTATGTTGATAATTTGTTTTAGATGGACAATATAGAGATACGAATTTACATGAGTTAAAATTGAATGAATTCTTCAATGTGGACAATTTCTTAGAATAAGCAACTCTTTCCTATCTCTTCAAAGGAGATGAACAAGGTTTTATTTGTCTCTCCACTGGACGTCGGTATTTTACCGCTAAAACACCACTGGCACCTTACTGAAAAACTTTAAGTCTTTATGGAGAAACTCAAGAATCAAACAGCTTCAAGTAATTTTACCTGCAATCCAACTAATAATCTCACTGTTTTTGCCTCGTGTACTGCTTTTGTGATGCTTCTTTTGAGCAGCTACAGAAGCCTGTTGGTTCAAACACGAATGCCTTTGAAAGACGACTTGAAAATGTCACCACCACTTGGAACAACTTTCAAAAACGCTTAGAGGAGGTCAGTACTCTGTCGAGGTTGGTGCACAAGTGAGGAAGATTAACTTTTGAAAAGGCTAATAATTCAATTTTAAAAGAGACACAGTTACTCACCTTGAGTGCAAGAACCTATTTGTTCATCTTGGAGGTGGTTGGCAGGAAGCTACACAATGATTTCTGAAACTGCAAATGGAGGTATATGGCATATCATAATATATTTATGAAGGACTAATGCAAACCATGTTGAGTTATAGGAAGGAAAATGTATTCCCTAGTGCTTAGAATTTACTGAATATGAAGAACTCAGATGAGATTGTTTAGTGAGGAGGAGGAGAAATTTCCATACATACCTCCCCAAACAAATAAATCACCACTTATATCCTGGAAGTGTTTTCAAATAGACTGTGTTTAATGATACGAGTAGTATTAATAACTGAGTTTATATTCACATGCCTTTTCTGCTTTACTTTTCAAGTGTATACTTCAGACTAGGACTGCAAATATTTTATGCTTAGGATATAACACAGGATATCAAGTCAGTTATCCTTGAATTGTTCTTTTGGGTTTAAGACAGTGGCAGAGTTTCTTCACTGAATGGCTAGCTTGTATTCATCCATAAACAGCACAGAATAATTTCATGCAATAGCATAAGAGCATCTTTGAAATCATCCCTATTCCAGCCCAGAAAAAAGGGTCAGTAGGCTAAATAGAAAAAAGGAGGCTTTCTTTCCCAGACCTGTCATCTGTTCATGCCATTTTGTTAAAACTTTTTCTTTGTTTCTGAGTCAGTGTCTTGTTGCTAATTGATCGAATGTTAAGTGACTCACAAATAGGCAGACATGGAGCTTTTCTTGGAAAAAAATGCTGTATCAAAAGAATGAAGCTGGGTTTTCAGAAGTCCTCACATGATACATCTGAGATCAAACATATTTAGAAGACATTTGAACAAAATTGCATTGAAATGAGCAAAGGAACAAAATGTAAAAGACAGACATCTAGACTTGATGTCAGAAGATCCGAGTGCCAATTGGCTTATCAGCAGACATCATAGGAAGAATGATAACCATCATTCAATGAATATTCGTCAAGGTCAGTGATGGGCAAAGAATGTAACAGGATGAAACCTGAGCAAAGAAGGAAAATAGACACCTTAAACAAGACGCAGACATTGGCGCTGATAAAAACTTCTATGTGACAAAGAGAGCGTGACCAAATCAGAGTGAAGAAAGCATATAGTAATGAAGGCTGGAATTATTATTTATCAACTGGGGAGAGAATCAGCTTAGGCAAATATCTCACATTAAACACTAAAGCTAATTTATATTGAGTAAAAATTAAAATACTCAAAATGAAACAATGTACAACTAATAGAAATTAGAATAGAAATCAACACTCTAGAGGGGACAGAGGGGACTTTGTAAGTCTGAAGACTCGTAAAGGAAAAGAGATTAGAGAAAAATTAAGCTGTTATCTACAAACATTAAAGGCAAATAATACAGTAGGAGTTTTTTTTGCCAAAAAATATGAAAACTTATGGGAAACCTGAAGAAAAAATTTAAATACTAACAGATAGACAAGAAACCATACACAAATATCTTTTTTAGTGAAGAAATGAAAATTAAAATCAAACGGAGACAAAAATTTTCACTCAGCAAACTAGCAAAAGAAGGAAAAACAAGTTTAACCCATAATAATGATGCGTTGTAGGAAAATAGGCACTAATGATACTGTAAACTGTTGAAGGTTTTTTTGAAAAGCAGTTTGACGATGCCTACCAAGAGCCAGCAAATATTCCCATCCACTGGTCAAGTGAATTTCAGTTTCTGGGCTCTATTGTAATAAAAGAATGCAAATATATGGGAGTAACAAACTCAAAGATATTCCTGAAATCATTTTTCTTAATAGTAAACAATAGAAAGATATAAAACAGAAAATTATATTTTTACACACATGCACACAATGATTAAGCTATGACGTATCTTCTGATGGACCATTATACAGGACAACAAATGTAAATATAATCCTTAGCAATGTGGAAAAATGTATATTCTGCAATGCCAGGCAAAAAAGGAAACAGAAAAATTATATATATATTACCATGATTACGCTGAAGAAAAAAGTTACAAATGCTTTAATGAAGATAAAAAAGAATACTCTAAAACAAGGACATTCTCATTTGGAGGGTTATGTACTCTTTTGTTTTGCTTTGTCTTTATTTTTCCAATGTTGTTAGCTCTATGTCACTCAGCCTCTCACAGCGTCCATTTCTTTTCTTTTTTTTTCTTTTTTTTTTTTTTGCCGTACGCGGGCCTCTCACTGTTGTGGCCTCTCCCGTTGCGGAGCACAGGCTCCGGACGCGCAGGCTCAGCGGCCATGGCTCACGGGCCCAGCTGCTCCACGGCATGTGGGATCTTCCCGGACCGGGACACAAACACGTGTCCCCTGCATCAGCAGGCGGACTCTCAACCGCTGTGCCACCAGGGAAGCCCTCTTTTTCTTTTTTTTATGTATAATGGACATTTAACTTTGTATTAGTTTCAGGTATACAACATAATGATTCAATATCTGTGTATATTGCAAAATGATCACCAGGATAAGTCTGGTTAACACCCATCACCATGCATATTACAGGTTTTTTTTTCTTGTGATGAGAACTTTTAAGATCGACCTTCTTAGCAACTTTAAAATAAGCAATACAGTATTATTAACTACAGTTACCATGCTGTACATTACATCCTCATGATTACTATTTTATAACTCAAAGTTTGTGACCCCCTTCACCCATTTTTGTCCCCACCCCCTACCCTCTTCTCTGGCAATCACCAGTCTGTTCTCTGTATCTATGAGCTAGTTTTGTTGTTGTTTTTAGATCCCACATATAAGTGAGAACAAACACTATTTGTCTTTTTCTGTCTAACTTATCTCACTTAGCATAATGCCCTCAAGGTCCATCCATGTTGCTACAATGGGAATATTTCATTCTTTATATGGCTGAACAATATTTCATTGCATATATACACCACATCTTTATCCATTCATTCATTCACCCATCAATGGACATTTAGATTATTTCCATGTCTTGGGTACTGTAAATAGCACTGCAATGAACATGAGGGTGCATATATCTTTTCAAACTATTGCTTATCAGCTTCCATTTCTTTACATTTAAAATCATGTTGTGGGAATCATATAACTCGGGCAGGTTTATTAGGGTCTTGATTAGAGTTGTGGGATCTGAATCCTAGAGCCAAAGATGCCAGGTGCAGCTTTAAAATCGTAGATTTTTTGCAAGAAGACAAAAATTGCCCCCTTTACTGGAACACAGAAGAACCCAAGAATCATATGACACCAAATCAGAGGAAAATCAAATATTACAAAAGATACTCCAAAGCGAAGGGAAGGGCTTTGGTTTCTTCAACCTTCATGTTTAGGACAGACAGCATTAGCAATTCCCTCTCATAAGCCTGTAAAAGTCCTGATACACCAGGTATAGACAACTTCTCCCACTCACCAAAACATCAGAACAAACTTGAGTGAGAACAGCATTATTGCAGAGTGACTGAATTGCCTCTGTTGTTAAAAAAAGTAAACCATTACTTGTGACACACATGGCAACTGATCATATCCCCAAAGTCCTTCAATTCTATATTTTAGTAATGCTCTCATTTTTAGTTCTAGCAAGAAGACAGACTAAAATAGCTGGAGAATCTTTGTTTTAGAGGCATCTAGAAGTAGTGGATAAAATATACCTTTTTAATATGCATCTTAAATTTCCTGATAAAATTAAGCTCTCATTATTATAAAGCCCCATAGGATCTCACACCACTCCATTTAGTTCTAATGCTGTTGATGCTAATTCTCCCAGCTAGGCTGGCTGGCCACTCTGCGAAGACCTGGGTCCGCTGTTCTCCACTGTCTCCTTAAACACAATGCCCTTGGCATGTAGTAGGCATTCAGTAAATATTTTTTAATGAATTAATAAAACCAATAACTGGTCCTAAAATTTTGACCATGTGTTTCAAATATTTCCTTGTTCATTTAGAGTATGATTAATGCATTGGAACTTATCTAGTGTAAAGAAAACACGTATTTCCCCTGAGAAACTCTAGTAGTTTAGATTATTATATGCTGTCTCATTATCTCCCTTTCAGTTCACAGGGCTAAATCAACATAGCAAAGTGCAGACTAAACATTTAATTGAATCAATATAGGCACATTAATGTAGGTAAATGAGGCTATGAAAAATTGAGTTTGGACTTAAATGCCTAAAGTAATTAAATTAACTGGATAATTAATGAAAATTCCAGTTCTGCTTGTAATATGTAGACACAGCCTTCAGAAGAATAATTGTGATTTTTTTTTCTACCCTTTGATAGAATTTTGTTCCAAAGAGTAAATAAAGCATATGGATAGTCATATAAAAATCAAATGAGATTGGGATTCAGAGGGAGCTTGGAAGTTATCTAGTCCAATATGTTCATTCTAAAAATAAGGTTTAAGCTTAAAGACATTAACTAATTTGCCCCGATTTCTGTTACTAGATACACATCTGAATATAGGCTCTGTCTTCAGCACTGTGTTTCTGCCACTGAAACGTGCTGACTCAAGCTCTAAGTTCATTTGTTAAAAATATAGATCAGAGGCTTCCGGGAAGATGGCGGAAGAATAAGACGCGGAGATCACCTTCCTCCCCACAGATACACCAGAAATACATCTACACGTGGAACAACTCCTACAGAACACCTACTGAAGGCTGGCAGAAGACCTCAGACCTCCCAAAAGGCAAGAAACTCCCCACGTACCTGTGTAGGGCAAAAGAAAAAAGAATAAACAGAGACAAAAGAATAGGGATGGGACCTGCACCAGTGGGAGGGAGCTGTGAAGGAGAAGATGTTTCCACACACTAGAAGCCCCTTCATGGGGCAGAGACTGTGGGTGGCGGAGTGGGGAAGCTTCGGAGCCGCGGAGGAGAGCACAGCAACAGGGGTGCGGAGAGCAAAGCGGAGAGATTCCCGCACAGAGGATCAGGGCCGACCAGCACTCACCAGTCCGAGAGGCTTGTCTGCTCACCCGCCGGGGCGGGCGGGGCCTGGAGTTGAGGCTCGGGCTTCGGTCGAAGCGCCGGGAGAGGACTGGTGTTGGCGGCGTGAACACAGCCTGCAGGGGGTTAGTGCGCCACGGCTAGCCGGGAGGGAGTCCGGGAAAAGGTGTGGAGCTGCCGAAGAGGCAAGGGACTTTTTCTTTCCTCTTTGTTTCCTGGTGCGCGAGCAGAGGGGATTAAGAGCGCTGCTTAAAGGAGCTCCAGAGACGGGCGCGAGCTGCGACTAAAAGCGCAGACCCCAGAGACGGGCATGAGACGCTAAAGCTGCTGCCGCCACCAAGAAGCCTGTGTGCGAGCACAGGTCACTCGCCACACCCCCCTTCCGGAGAGCCTGTGCAGCCCGCCACTGCCAGGATCCCGGGATCCAGGGACAACTACCCCGGGAGAACGCACAGCACGCCTCAGGCTGCTGCAACGTCACGCCGGCCTCTGCCGCCGCAGGCCCGCCCCGCACGCCGTGCCCCTCCCTCCCCCTGGCCTGAGTGAGCCAGAGCCCCCGAATCAGCGGCTCCTTTAACCCGTCCTGTCTGAGCGAAGAACAGACGCCCTCCAGCGACCTACACGGAGAGGCGGGGCCAAATCTAAAGCTGAGCCCCTGGGAGCTGTGCGAACAAAGAAGAGAAAGGGAAATCTCTCCTAGCAGCCTCAGGAGCAGCGGATTAAAGCTCCACAATCAACTTGAAGTACCCTGCATCTGTGGAATACATGAATAGACAACGAATCATCCCAAATTAAGGAGGTGGACTTTTAGAGCAAGATTTATGATTTTTTTCCCCTTTTCCTCTTTTTCCATGTGGATGAAAGCCTCTTGGTGCTGCAGCCAGGAGTAAGTGCTGGGCCTCTGAGGTGGGAGAGCCAACTTCAGGACACTGGTCCACAAGAGACCTCCCAGATCCACGTAATATCAAATGGTGAAAATCTCCCAGAGATCTCCATCTCAACACCAGCACCCAGCTTCACTCAACGACCAGCAAGCTACAGTGTTGGACATCCTATGCCAAACAACTAGCAAGACAGGAACACAACCCCACCCATTAGCAGAGAGGCTGCCTAAAATCATAACAAGTCCAGAGACACCCCAAAACAAACCACCAGACGTGGACCTTCCCACCAGAAAGACAAGATCCAGCCTCATCCACCAGAACACAGGAACTAGTCCCCTCCACCAGGAAGCCTACACAACCCACTGAACCAACATAAGCCACTGGGGACAGACACTGAAAACAGCAGGAACTACGAACCTTCAGCCTGCAAAAAGGAGACCCCAAACACAGTAACTTAAGCAAAATGAGAAGACAGAAAAACACACAGCAGATGAAGGAGCAAGATAAAAACCCACCAGACCTAACAAATGAAGGGGAAATAGGCAGTATACCTAAAAAAGAATTCAGAGTAATGATAGTAAAGATGACCCAAAATCTTGGAAATAGAGGAAATGCAGGAAACATTTAACAAGCACCTGAAAGAACTAAAGATGAAACAAGCAACGATGAACAACACAATAAATGAAATTTAAAATACTCTAGAAGGGATCAATAGCAGAATAACTGAGGCAGAAGAATGGATAAGTGACCTGGAAATAAAATAGTGGAAATAACTACTGCAGAGCAGAATAAAGAAAAAAGAATGAAAAGAACTGAGGACCGTCTCAGAGACATTTGGGACAACATTAAATGCACCAACATTCGAATTATAGGGGTTCCAGAAGAAGAAGAGAAAAAGAAAGGGACTGAGAAAATATTTGAAGAGATTATAGTTGAAAACTTCCCTAATATGGGAAAGGAAATAGTTAACCAAGTCCAGGAAGCACAGAGAGTCCCATACAGGATATATCCAAGGAAAAACAGACAAAGACAAATATTAATCAAACTGTCAAAAATTAAATACAAGGAAAGCATATTAAAAGCAGCAAGGGAAAAACAACAAATAACACACAAGGGAATCCCCATAAGGTTAACAGCTGATCTTTCAGCAGACTCTGCAAGTCACAAGGGACTGGCAGGACATATTTAAAGTGATGAAGGAGAAAAACCTGCAAACAAGATTACTCTACCCAGCTAGGTCCTCATTCAGATTTGATGGCGAAATTAAAACCTTTACAGACAAGCAAAAGCTGAGAGAGTTCAGCACCACCAAACCAGCTTTACAACAACTGCTAAAGGAACTTCTCTAGGCAAGAAACACAAGAGAAGGAAAAGACCTATAGTAACAAACCCAAAACAATTAAGAAAATGGGAATAGGAATATACATATCGATAAATTCCTTAAATGTAAATGGACTAAATGCTCCCAGCAAAAGACACAGAATGGCTGAATGGATACCAAAACAAGACCCATATATTTGCTGTCTACAAGAGACCCACTTCAGACCTAGAGACACATACAGACTGAAAGTAAGGGGATGGAAAAAGATACTTCATGCAAATGGAAACCAAAAGAAAGCTGGAGAAGCAATTCTCATATCAGACAAAATAGACTTTAAAATAAAGACTATTAGAAGAGAAAAAAAAAAAGAACACTACATATTGATCAAGGGATCGATCCAAGAAGAAGATATAATAACTGTAAATATTTATGCACCCATCATAGGAGCACCTCAATACATAAGGCAAATACTAACAGCCATAAAAGGGGAAATAGACAGTAGCATATTCATAGTAGGGGACTTTAACACCCCACTTTCACCCATGGACAGATCATCCAAAATGAAAATAAATAAGGAAACACAAGCTTTACATGATACATTAAACAAGATGGACGTAATTGATATTTATAGGACATTCCATCCAAAAACAACAGAATACACATTTTTCTCAAGTGCTCATGGAACATTCTCCAGGATAGATCATATCTTGGGTCACAAATCAAGCCTTGATAAATTTAAGAAAATTGAAATTGTATCAAGTATCTTTTCTGACCACAACGCCATGAGACTAGATACCAATTACAGGAAAAGATCTGTAAAAAATACAAACACATGGAGGCTAAACAATACACTACTTAATAACGAAGTCATCACTGAAGAAATCAAAGAGGAAATAAAAATATACCTAGAAACAAATGACAGTGCAGACACGACAACCCAAAACCTATGGGTTGCAGCAAAAGCAGTTCTAAGAGGGAAGTTTATAGGAATACAATCCTACCTTAAGAAACAGGAAACATCTCGAATAAACAACCTAACCTTGTACCTAAAGCAATTAGAGAAAGAAAAAGAAAAAAAACCTCAAAGTTAGCAGAAAGAAAGAAGTCATAAAAATCAGATCAGAAATAAATGAAAAAAAATAAAGGAAACGATAGCAAAGATCAATAAAACTAAAAGCTGGTTCTTTGAGAAGATAAACAAAATTGATAAACCATTAGCCAGACTCATCAATAAAAAAATGAGAGAAGACTCTAATCAATAGAATTAGAAATGAAAAAGGAGAAGTAACAACTGACACTGCAGAAATACAAAAGATCATGAGAGATTACTACAAGCAACTCTATGCCAATAAAATGGACAACCTGGAAGAAATGGACACATTTTTAGAAATGCACAACCTGCCAAGACTGAATCAGGAAGAAATACAAAATATGAACAGACCAATCACAAGCACTGAAATTGAAACTGTGATTAAAAATCTTCCAACAAACAAAAGTCCAGGACCAGATGGCTTCACAGGCGAATTCTATCAAACATTTAGAGAAGAGCTAACACCTATCCTTCTCAAACTCTTCCAAAATATAGCAGAGGGAGGAACACTCCCAACCTCATTCTATGAGGCCACCATCACCCTGATACCAAAACCAGGCAAGGATGTCACAAAGAAAGAAAACTAGAGGCCAATATCACTGATGAACATAGATGCAAAAATCCTCAACAAAATACTCGCAAACAGAATCCAACAGCACATTAAACGGATCATACACCATGATCAAGTGGGGTTTATTCCAGGAATGCAAGGATTCTTCAATATACGCAAATCAATCAACGTGATACACCATATTAACAAATTGAAGGAGAAAAACCATATGATCATCTCAATAGATGCAGAGAAAGCTTTCAACAAAATTCAACACCATTTATGATAAAAACCCTGCAGAATGTAGGCATAGAGGGAACTTTCCTCAACATAATAAAGGCCATATATGACAAACCCACAGCCAACATCGTCCTCAATGGTGAAAAACTGAAACCATTTCCACTAAGATCAGGAACAAGACAAGGTTGCCCACTCTCACCACTCTTATTCAACATAGTTTTGGAAGTTTTAGCCACAGCAATCAGAGAAGAAAAAGAAATAAAAGGAATCCAAATCGGAAAAGAAGAAGTAAAGCTGTCACTGTTTGCAGATGACATGATACTATACATAGAGAGTCCTAAAGATGCTACCAGAAAACTGCTAGAGCTAATCAATGAATTTGGTAAAGTAGCAGGATAGAAAATTAATGCACAGAAATCTCTGGCATTCCTATACACTAATGATGAAAAATCTGAAAGTGAAATCAAGAAAACACTCTCATTTACCATTGCAACAAAAAGACTAAAATATCTAGGAATAAACGTATCTAAGGAGACAAACTATTTTGATTGAGCCTTTTTTATCTTCCTTTAAACACTCACTAAAAAGACCTGTATGCAGAAAATTATAAGACACTGATGAAAGAAATTAAAGATGATACAAATAGATGGAGAGATATACCATGTTCTTGAATTGGAAGAATCAACATTGTGAAAATGACTCTACTACCCAAGGCAATCTACAGATTCAATGCAATCCCTATCAAACTACCACTGGCATTTTTCACAGAACTAGAACAAAAAATTTCACAATTTGTATGGAAACACAAAAGACCCCGAATAGCCAAAGCAATCTTGAGAACAAAAAACGGAGCTGGAGGAATCAGGCTCCCTGACTTCAGACTATATTAGAAAGCTACAGTAATCAAGACAGTATGGTACTGGCACCAAAACAGAAACATAAATCAATGGAAAAGGATAGAAAGCCCAGAGATAAACCCATGCACATATGGTCACCTTATCTTAGATAAAGGAGGCAGGAATGTACAGTGGAGAAAGGACAGCCTCTTCAATAAGTGGTGCTGGGAAAAGTGGACAGCTACATGTAAAAGTATGAGATTAGATCACTCCCTAACACCATACACAAAAATAAGCTCAATATGGATTAAAGACCTAAATGTAAGGCTGGAAACTATGAAACTCTTAGAGGAAAATATAGGCAGAACACTCTATGACATAAATCACAGCAAGATCCTTTTTGACCCACCTCCTAGAGAAATGGAAATAAAAACAAAAATAAACAAATGGGACCTAATGAAACTTCAAAGCTTTTGCACAGCAACGGAAACCATAAATAAGACCAAAAGACAGCCCTCAGAATGGGAGAAAATATTTGCAAGTGAAGCAACTGACAAAGGATTAATCTCCAAAATGTATAAGCAGCTCATGCAGCTCAATAACAAAAAAAAACCCAATCCAAAAATGGGCAGAAGACCTAAATAGACATTTCTGCAAAGAAGATATACAGACTGCCAACAAACACATGAAAGAATGCTCAACATCATTAATCATTAGAGAAATGCAAATCAAAACTACAATGAGATATCATCTCACACCAGTCAGAATGACCATCATTAAAAAATCTACAAACAGTAAATGCTGGAGAGGGTGTGGAGAAAAGGGAATCCTCCGGCACTGTCGGTGGGAATGTAAATTGATACAGCCATTGTGGAGAACAGTGTGGAGGTTCCTTAAAAAACTACAAATAGAACTACCATATGACCCAGCAATCCCACTACTGGGCATATACCCTGAGAAAACCATAATTCAAAAAGAGTCATGTACCAAAATGTTCATTGCAGCTCTATTTACAATAGCCCAGAGATGGAAACAACCTAAGTGTCCATCATCGGATGAATGGATAAAGAAGATGTGGCACGTATATACAATGGAATATTACTCAGCCATAAAAAGAAACGAAATTGAGCTATTTGTAATGAGGTGGGTGGACCTAGAGTCTGTCATACAGAGTGAAGCAGGTGAGAAAGAGAAAAACAAATACCGCATGCTAACACATATATATGGAATTTAAGAAAAAAAATGTCATGAAGAACCTAGGGGTAAGACAGGAATAAAGACACAGACCTACTAAAGAATGGACTTGAGGATATGGGGAGGGGGAAGGGTAAGCTGTGACAAAGCGAGAGAGAGGCATGAACATTTATACACTATCAAACATAAGGTTGATAGCTAGTGGGAAGCAGCTGCATAGCACAGGGAGATCAGCTAGGTGCTTTGTGACCGCCTGGAGGGGTGGGATAGGGAGAGTGGGAGGGAGGGAGATGCAAGAGGGAAGAGATATGGGAATATATGTATATGTATAACTGATTCACTTTGTTATAAAGCAGAAACTAACACACCATTGTAAAGCAATTATACTCCAATAAAGATGTAAAAAAAATATATATATATATATATAGAGAGAGAGAGAGAGAGATCATTTTGTACCTTAAAGTCAAATAAAAATCTAACACTTCATTGTTTGGCAAGTTATTTTGCTTAAATAACATATAAATTAGAAACCTAGGTCAACAAAATTTGCTGCCACCAATTATAAGGACATCTTTACCCCATCATCCTAAAAATATAATGGTTATAAAATATGATGAATAAGGGCAGGTTATGGAAAATAGAAAATATATACACAGGTCCCATCTGAATTCTCTTAGAATTCCACATTTTTGTAATTTGCCTAGTCAGAGTAAGTAAGTGTGGTTCTTCTGCTCAGAAGTGGAGCACATCTACATCAGGGAAACATAACTTCAGAAAAAAATATATTTATAATATAAGCTCGTGATCAAATTGTTTTAAATTTTATTCTCCACATAAATTTCTCACAATAAAATGTAAAAATCTTTAGTAAAAGTTGCTTTTTCTCTTTCATGATTCTCCCTTTGTTCTTAACCAGTTTTATGGTATTTTTTCTAAAGAAAATAACTTTACTAAATTTCTCCATTTTATTCCAATCTCCAAATCTCAGCATCTTAAGATTGTATTCAATACTGACATCTTAGATTAGAAAAAAGTGAATAGATAAATCTACATTTTACCACTAGATGTCACTAAAGGATTGTTTATCATAACACTACCTACCCAGCATTTAGCCTTTGGATCCCCAGCTCCTGTCAGAAAAGTATTTCTTCTATTTCTCAACACAACCAGGAAACTAATTTTAGTAAAATGTTCTTCACTATATTTAATACCTCAACGCTTAAATAATGTGTTTCTACATGCTACACAAAATAACTCAAGTACATATTAATAGAGAGGTCACTGTTTACCATTTTTAATAGACCCAGCTGACAGGCATTGCCATCTTGACAGTTATTTTGTAGTGAATACTTATATATTAACATAGTCATAATAAATATATACAAATATACATATTCATGTATATTTTCTCTCCAGTTTTCTTTAGAAAATAAGTGAAAGTTGGCCTCTTTCACCCATCAGAGACCTCACTGATGTGGGGAATTATAAGACTATTTGTAATTGAAACTGTTCATATCATTATGAGCATTACTATGAGCCCCAGATGGAAATTTGACAATTAATTTTACATGTTTAATTGCCTTAAGTATTTGAATATATATTTTTCATTTATGGGGTTTGTTTCCTCAAGAAATAGTAATGGAATTATTTGCTACATAAGGTTTTATGGTAGAATTCCTTCACAAAGCAAACTTCCATGCTACATGTGCAATTTTGTTCCATAAATCTAACCTAACCATCTCTGTTGTTTGTTTCAGGTGAGTAAGGTAAGATTTACCTGATGGGCAAACTTTTAAACCTAAATGGGTCAAGAAGGAAAAATTGATAATAATATAATATAAATAATGAATAAGTTATCTTAAATATGGAAGTTTTTCTTTATAATGTACTATCAGAAACCACCTTTGAGTATTAAGTGTTTTCCCTAGATGTGCTTTGTACAATAGCATCTCTTTTTTTTTCTGGACATAATGCAATGTAATTGAAACTATTTTGATTGAGCATTTTTTATCTTCCTTTAAACACTCACTAATTATAATTTGCTTTCTAGGACATGGATGGTGTTTTTTTGGGCAGCTTTCCCAACTTAAAGACAATCTCTGTGTTATGGAGGGTACATTGAATATCACCAGGATGGAATATTTAAATTTATATACATTACCAGCTCAACCCTTCCAAGAAAAAGAAAAGAAATTTTATACTACAGGACTCTCATATGTAATGTCTAGTTAAAATTATTATATCTCTGGTATGTTGATCATTGGTTATATTGATAATTTGCATTAGTATGATATTGAGAAAAGGGTGGCCACAGTACATGTTTAGTAACTCATTGTCTATCCTCAGACGTATTTCCTGGCACATATTAGGCATTCTGTATGTATTTGTTGAAGGAATGAATAAACGCATGAATGATACACGGCAATAATCATGAGAAGAGAGACTTTGGATTTTTCCACACCAATCCCTGTTTCTGTAAATAATCTAAATGCCACATATAATATTAATGGCAGCAACATACTGACAAAGCATTTTACCTGGGAAATATTTTATTTGCATAACTTACACTTGAAAAAAGGCAGAGATTATTACCGATAATGCATGAATGGAGAAAATTAGGAGATTGTCCAACTTGTCACAGCAGCTTGAGATAAATTAATTGAGAAATTGAGTCACTGTATTTAACAGACTTTTCTTTGAAACTTTAGTATGGGTATTCCATATTCTTTGCAACTCAATATTTTTGGTGTTCAAGTCCATGCTGACCAGGGGTAGAGTTTGGAGGGGGTTGTTATGCTCTCAGGAATGTATTGTTTACTTATATTTAAGGAAAGGACATCTATAAGATATAGTGCTACCAACAGAGAGAATATATGGCTTGTCCTTGATTATTCCCACATTTTATTAGAAACATCCCCTCTTGAACCTGCACTTATTCAACACTATTTATTTAAAAAGTAACAGGTGCCAGGCATAGCCCTGCTCACTGAGGACTGAATGTTGGAGAAGATCCCTGCTCTTGTAGAGACTGCATTCTTATTGAGAGAAATAAACATAAACAAGGAAGAAAGAAATGCATAAATAAGGTGATTTTAGATAATGATAAGTGCTATGAAGATATTAAGAAAGAGTGATTAGATAAGAAACCGCCAGAAAAGGGTAGTTTAAATTGAGTGATCAGGAAAGTCTTCTCTGAGTAGAAGGCATTTGGACAGAGGCCTGCATGAAAAGAAAGGGCATCAGATAAAGATCTGAAGGAGGGGCCTTCTAGGGGCGGAACAGCAGTGCAAAGCCCTTAGGGGAGACATGAGAAACACAGAAAGTCCAGTAAGGCTGAAGTTCACTGAGAAAGTGGAAAGTGTAGTATAGCTGGTTGAAAGCACAGGTCATGGCGAGAACAGTAGGATCAGGTGGGCCACAGTAAGATGTTTAGGAAGATATTTAAGTAAGATATTTAGAAGCTTTCAATAGGGTAGTGACATGGCAGGATAGATGTTTTTTAAAGAGGTCTCTGGTTGTTGAGTAGAAACTAGATATTAGAAATCCAAGCATGGAAGATGAGAGACCTTTTAGGAGCCTTGTGCAATAAGCTAGAGGTCATCACGGCTGAGGCGGAGAGAAATGAAAGGTTTCAGAAAACTCCCAGTGGTAGAGCAACAGGACCTCACTGTTTGATTGGCGAATGAGAAAAATATAGCCATCGAGGTGTTTAAGTAACTGGACAAGTATTAGTACTGTATACAGAATGGGAAAATCGCAGGGGAAACTAAAAATTCTGTTTCTGACATTTTAAATTCGAAGTGCTATCAGACTGAAAAGTGAAGATGCCAAGTAGACAGTTAAGTTGAGAATTGTAGGGACAGGTAAGATCTGACGATATACATTTTGGACATCAACGTATGTATGATAATCAAAGGCATGATGTTCTGTGGGATCCTAGAGAGAGTTCTGATAGAGAAAAGGGCCCAGGACTCCAGTTCTGGGGCGCTCCCACATCTGGAGGTCTAACAGCAGAGGAGTAGCAGAAATCAAACCTAGAAAGGGTCACTGAGCTAGGAGGGGAAACAGGATAGCACATCTTAGGAAACAATAGTAGCTTTCATTTATTGAGAAATACCATATGCCAGGCACCATTCTAAATTCTGTTCCTGTGTTAACTCATTTAGCCTCCACAACAACCATGACACAGGTTAAACATAGTACTATGTTCTCCTTTATAGAAAATGAGATGGAGACAGAAAAATTAAGAAAATTAATTATTTCAAGGCAGAGGGAATTATGTCAAATATTCTGAGAGATTGAGTTTGAATAAGATAAAGACAAAAAGTGATCCTTGAGTCTGACGAGATGGAGGTCATTGGAGGTCTTGGAAAAAACAGTTTAATAGAATAATGAGGGAGGAAGTCCAACAAAAGTGGGTTACATAAAGAATAGGGAGACCTTTCTGAGAAGTTCTGCATTGAAAGATAAAGCGAAAAACAAATTAATTGGAGGGAAACACAGTATTAAGATTTTTTTTTAAAGACAGGAGATGCCAAGAAATATTTTTATTCTGCTGGGGATATATATGGAGAGAAATCAATGCACAGGAAACATGATGGGTAATTGCAGTAGTAAAATCCTGAAAAATCAGACTGGGATCCAAACTGCAAGTAGAGAGAAACTGACTTCTGATGGGAACCGGGTGCGTTTTAACAATTACTAAGGCAAAAAGAATGCAGATACAGAGGCAGGGAAGACTGGTAGATTTGATGTAGAGTACGTGAGGAAGTTCATGACTACTTCTATTTCCTAAAAGAAGTATGATGTAAAATCATCACCTGAACCTGAGGGAGAAGAGGGACTGTAGAAGGATTAATAAAAGAGAATGTAAAAATAGCAAATCTACCAAGAAAGCATAGAGGGAAGGGTGGGCAGTGTTACCAGCCCATTAAGATTGGGGTCAGGAGGCTGACCAGCTCTGTGGTTTCTCCAGCAATATTCAGCTGTTCTGGAGCAGGTGTGGGGCTGGGAAATGTGTTTTCCCAGGTGAGTAAGTAGACGGGGTTGGTTTTTCCCAGGAGAGTTTGATGAAGATCCACATCTGGAAGTTAGTGCAGTGTAATGTCCATCAATGCGCCTTTGCTGGACTGAAGTGAGAATTTCTGCTGTGTTCACGCCCTGCCTCCCTCTCTGAGTAGGAGAGCTTCCACTTCGTTTGTAAGATGCTTTTGGAGCTATCACTCTCACGAAGTCCAGTGTTGAAGTAGTATTGTGTTTGTTTGAAAAATTGGGGATGTTAACTCATATCATATGAGCATTTATATGGGTTCATATACATTCATTCACAAAGTGAATCTCAGCAAGTTGTCCTTTCCTATTCTCTAGGACCCCCAAAACCCTTGGGGATCTTCCATTCTTGCAGCAGAGTGGAGTCTTTCAAATCATGCCATCTGATGTTTTATCAATATACTTAGTCAAAATTTCTCTTTACAGTTCTCGAATGGGTAGCTGTTGCTTGGTTTCTTGAACTACTTGGAGTTATTCTTTTTATGTCTGTCATTGTCACCATGGCTATCTGTTAAGAGAGTTGGTTGAAACTACATTTAAGAATACTAATTATACTAGAATTCTCAACCTGGGCACCTTCTACAACATCACACTTCGAAAAAACCTCTTGCCGTCAAACTTATCGTTAGACAGTAGAGTCTTTGTGCGAAAGACAATGTCTTATTCAACCTGGTATCCACACGCACAGTCCTGTGCCTAGCACAGAGTGGGAGCTCAATAAATGTGTCTTTGAAAAAACAAAGAAGTGGATTATCCTGCTGAGGAGTCTGAATAACACACACAGAAAAGCACGAAGCCAAGAGGGGAGAAGGAAAGGAAACATTAACTTGTGAGAACACGTATAACTGAAAAGAGCGTGGAATTAAACATTCTGTTCCAGATCACTTGGTGAGATGATTATAGCGTGATAAGTTAGACCCACATTTTGTTTGCCTAGATACCCTACACCAAATATGTGACTATTCCGTTTCCCACTTCTCTTAGACCAAGGTCACTGATTGTTTTTCTCTCTTTAAAAAGCTGTTCCAGAACCAGCGTCACAAGATCCTAAAGATGTAGTAGATTCTGAAATATTGGAAGAGAAACCCAAGACAGTCATTTCATTCATAAAGAATCTTAACAGGTAAGTCTTACAATTTGATGTAAGGCTGAGTGCCCATGCGTATCACCTGGAAAAGGTTCAACAAGTAAGAAGTCGTTTGTCTCCAAATCACCTGCCTTATTTTTAGTACTATCTATCCTATAAATATTAAATGTCCAAATTTTAATTATACGTACATATACTTTTTCTTTTGCTGAAACATTCAATATATTTTTGTATATTTAACTCTAAAATAACTCTAAGGCTAGGGATAACTGAAAAGTGTAATTTCTTCATTTTGTCCTGCATCCCTACTCTATATAGTTTATTCTATAAAATGAAAGCAAAAATTATGTGAACTTAAATGATTAGTATCCAAGTTTTAGAAGCATAAAATGAAGCCACACTAAGACTACGAGTGAAACTTGTCCAATTATAAAAACTTTTGATGAATTTATATTATCTGGATATTCATGAGTAACCTGTTAATATTAGTTCATCAAAAGATAACAAAGCCTTCCAACATGGGGGAAATGTGATTAAAGAACTTAAGAAAGTGACTGTAGGTTGCCTGCCTTTGACATGGCTAAAATTGTTATTATTTTAAGCTTTCCATTTGCATTAAAACGATATATTTGCATGGGTTTATTTTTTAATAACATCTTTATTGAGATATAATATATACGCCACATATTATAACACGTAATTATACACACAGTGTATAAAATCGTGGTAAATACAATATATTCGATTCATGTTTTCCACTAAACATAGAAAGCCAGTGTGTTTCTACCTTAATTTGTAACATCTATAAGTTAATCAGGGCAACAAGGGAGAAAGGTAACTACTACACAAACGGATAGTGTCAAAGAAAAAAAAGTTTATCTTTAGAAAATCAAGAACAATGTGGACTCAAGAAAGAAACAGAGGCTCTCCCACTCTTCCCCTAGACTTTCCCCTGAAGCGAATTAACTAATTAGTTAATTCTACAGCCTCTGTTGAGAACCTATCCTGTGTCAGACACCAACTATACATCAGTGAATAAGACAGATGTAGTTCCTTCGATGGAGGAACTCAAAGCTCAGTAGGAGAAAGGAAAACATATGCTTAGTGCTAGGAGAAAGCTAGGAAGGAGATCTTACTTGAGACAGAGTGCTCAAAAGGTGACAGTTATGTTGTCTCGTCAAACATAAGTTTAGCCCTATCCCCACCCCAAATTCTTATCCCAGCTCCTAGCACACTGATCTGGAGGCAGTAGGACCAAAAAGAATTAGAATGCTCTTTCATTCATTCAATACACACTTTATGTGTGCTTCCTAGGTCTCAGGTCTGTTATGAGTACTGGAAATACAGATATAAAAGTCTCTAATACAATGTCTGTGGTGGAGAAACTAATATGTGAACAATTACGATAAGCAGCCATGAGTACAGAAAACCAGAAGAGAAATTGGGGGCCAGGGGCATAACTCAGACTGAGAAGTCTTTACCTAAAAGGTAATTTCTGAGCTGAGATTTGAAGAGGTTAAGAGTTAGCCAAGGAAAAGGTCAGGACAGAATTGGGAAGAGGGGAAAGAAATACTAACGCTTATATTTACTAGAGAGAGTATAATACATCTGAGAAGTTACAAGTAGTTCCATTTGGCTGAAGAGATGGTATAGTAAGTGGCAAGAAATAAGTTTAGGGATGGTGTCAAGCACCAATCAATGAAAGGTCTAATGTGCCAGTCTAGGTTTTATCTTATTATAAATAGGGAGCTATTGAAAGCCTTCGAGTAATAAGAAGTAACATGATCAACTGTGCATGTTTAGATAGGTCATTCTTTAAGTAGGAGAAAGATAGGTTGTAAAGAAAGAAATCTGGAAGCAGGAAGAACAATTAGGGAGGTGTGGCTAATAAATCAGGTAAGAGATAACCCTCCAAAGTAAGACGATGGCGAAAGAGTAAAGACTCAAGAGATGCTAGGGAGGCAGAACTAGCAAGACATTCTTGTTGGAAGGGAGGTGATGAGTAAGGAAGGAATCTAAGATGATCCAGCTTTCATGGCTTGGGTGATTTACTAATGCTAATGTCAATAATTGAGAGAGGCAACAAGGAAGAGAAAGTGATTAGGGGACTAGGGACAAGAAGCAGCTGATATTGAGTGCGTTCTATGTGCCAAGGACTTTTCTTCTGCCACGATTTAATACCACTGTTATTTGTTGCTGAATCCTGAGGAGGTCTCTCCAGCCAGGTTTTCTTTCCCGAGTTTATTCAAATGCCTCCTAGATATTTTCATTCACATATTTTGATGGCATGACAAAACTGAAGAATTCCAAAGTGGAGCCTAGATAATGAAATGAAATTTAGACACTAAGAGGGAATGTGTGTGAGTTTTGTTATTGTTCGTTTTGTTACATTGTTATTTTTTCACTGAAAACTATAGAAAGGAAGAAGAAGGTAGGTATGGATAGAACGAGTTAGGAGAAATGGCAGGATGTGAAGGAACACTTGCTTGTGGACATCTTTTTTCTCAGTAAAGCAAAAGCAAGTTCATCCACTGGAACCAATGTGGGTAAATTGGCAAGTTAAAAGACCTGAGGGGAAAATGATGAAGGTTTGAAATAGCTATGGAGAATCAGAGAGCTGAAATGGAACAAATCAAATGATGAGTAGGTATCATTGTCAGTCCAACTGAAATGAAGAGCTTGATTTTTCAGTAGCATCAACCTATGTGGCTATTTGATTTTTGCCAGCATTGCTTACCAATCCAGGTACAGGAGGGAAGAACACAGGTGGTTGGGTTGAGCCAGGATTGGACTTTGCTATATGGATGCAGCAGGATAGTAAAGGCAAGAGTTTGTCAGTATAGACAATAGAATTTTTAAATTAGGGATCAAAGGCTCAGACTTAGTATCAAAGAAAATACTTCCAGGAAGAAACTTTTAGATTGAGAGGGAAAAAAATGGAACTGTCCAGTTATGGAACTGGACACCAATAAATTGTAGAAATGGGTACTAGAATAAGAGGAAGCTAAGCCAGAGAGTAAGATACTGGCATAGAATATTTCAGAAATGGAGAGTCTCCATGATAAAAAGCCCAGATTTGGCTGGAGGTGATGATTGAAGAGGAGGGAAGAAAAGGTCAGTGGCTTTGACAACACCAAGCAAATATGATACTCATTTGTCAGGTGGTCCACCCAATATTTGGAAAAACCTTAAAGGGCACTAATCCAGCTTCCTTAAACAGAAACTTATATTAAGGCATAACCTTCAATAAATCTTGGCCAAGTAGCTGTCATCCTAATCATAACGTAGTGGCCCAAAATAGAACATTCTCTAGGAATGATTTTACTCACGTTCTTTAAAGCGAGTGTAAAATAAAATCAGTGATACTTTTTGTTTGTTTGAAATTAATGATGATTTGCACACAGTGGTTTGTATCTTTTATTTTATTTTCAGAAGAAGTCTTTGACATAATGTGGAGAGAGGGAACTTTTGATTCACTCTGGGTCAAAACCACTTGAACAAAACTTCTAGTGGGAGAAGCAGTGAAGGATGTAACTAAGGTTCTCTTCGAGTGGACATTTAAATTACTTTTCGTGCACAGTCACGAAGCCAACCTCCGTTTTCCCAGCCCAGCTACTCTTGTTCAGCCAGCTCTATTACCTTAAATACCCAGGTTTGGCAACATATCAGAGAGCTAAATCCAATTTTTTTTAACTTTTATATAAATGCATCCCTGGACCTCATATGGAACCAAACACGATCCAAAACATCAATACCTAACCATGGAGCTTTGAATCTATCAGAAGGTTCTACCATTATCGGCCTCTATCGAAAGAAAGCTTAAAGCTGCTTGCTTCCCCAGCCTCTTTCTCTCACTTTCTCTCCAAAAAATGAGTCAAGATCAAGGAAAAAAAGTTTCATTTCCCCTCCTCCTTGAGAAGGAGTGTCGCTTATTGCCAGCTGCAAGACAAGAATAGGCCTGTTGAGCGTGAACAAGTTAATCGAACCCTAGTTAAAAAGCATTAGAAGATACATGCACACGCTTCTTAAAATTTTCCTGAAACCTTTAACTTTATAGCCTAACTATCTTCACCCACTGGCAGAGAAAAGTGAATCTGAGAAGAGAGCTAACTATTAAGAGTCAGATGCCATGATTGCTTCATTTACCACACGCAGTTCTTCAACGGTCCTGCAGTTGAGTTTGCCTATCCTTTCCTTCTGCACTTTCGGGAAGCTCTAGGAGCCACAGCTGATCTGATTCTGGGACCTGAGTTTGGTGTTTGGAATACAAGCTTTTGTGACATGGAGATTAATAAAAATAGTAATAACTGCTAAAACAAAGCCCCAAACAAAACTCCAAAAAACCAAGTGTTAATTGGATAATATGCATGGCTACCTTTAAAAGCTCTAAAAATTGTAATATAGAACATTTAGTTGTATTTCTTGTACATTACTGCTGTTGCTATAGTAATTTCTCTTTCGCTGTTGTGGACAACATTAGGTCATAACTGCTGTACTCACATTTAACCCATGACTGCCTAGATAATCGTAAAGCTTACTCTGCCACTGTCTTTCTCGAGCACTCTGTCAGTCAATATTCCTAGACATTTAGTTTTCTTTACCATGTTAAGCAAAACATAAATTATAAACATAATTTATAAATTTATTTGTAACTGTAATTTCAGGATTTTGCTGAATCCTTTCATTACCAGAAAAGAACTCATTTTCCTTCAAACTAGCTAAGAAGTTGGACTTATTACAACTATTTTGCAGATTTCCTAAGTCAAGCGCAAGTAAACTTAAGAGTGTTAGAATCTGGTCTTTTTCTACAATTTAGCAGGATAGAAGGGCCTTTACATTATGTCAAATAATGTGTAACACAAGAAGCTTGACACCAACAGTGGTGAAAGCTAGGCCATAAGACCAGGTGTTTGGCACTCAGGCACAGACACAGGCCTGGGGTGGGTGGGTGGGAGTTACTGCCTAGCTAATGCAATGCAGGTTACATTTGAGGATGATTAACTGAAGATCCAAAGGGAAGACAGTTTTCAGAAAATATTTTTCCCGTCTTCAACACGTACCGTCTTGTCAGAACAAACTACTTGCCGTTTCTGACTGTGCCGCACTGCTGCATAACTCGCGATCCACCGTAGGATCATGCCTTCCCAAAATTACCTCTACTCACTTCTCTGCCTGCTGAACTTCTATTCATTCTTTATAATTCAACTAAAACAAGCCCCAGGTGGAACGTTCCCTCATTCTTCTCTATGCCTCAACAGCATATTGTCTATACCTAATTACAATATAAATTCCCCTGTTGACTGAAGCTGCTTACTTGCGGGTTTTGTCTCCTTCAAGTCAGGGACTGTGGCTTCTTCATCCTTGTACTCCCAGTGGCACGTAAAGTGCCTGGCACTTTAGAAACACAGAAAACAATGTTGGATTGTGTTTTAATAAAGGCAGTACTGAGATCAGTGAGATGGAGAGGATAAAAAGAATACTGACAAAGGAATGTTATTTAGTGGTGCTATAAATGAAGAAACAACCTTTGATTATGTGTAAATTAAATGTTATAGATCACATCCAACTTAGCATAGGAGATGTCGGTATGTTCAGAATTGGTAGCAAAAAGAGTAGGCTACTTTTGATGTAACATTAAGAAGCGTTAGAGAAATAGGAGGGAGAAAGTGAATATAAGCAAATGATTCAAGGGCTTGGGATAAAAAGATTACAATGTAGTCAGATGGATATTTTTGGTAACAGTTTGGTAACAGTTTTAGTAGAGAATAAAGATCCAATAGATACATAAAAACCTGTAGTATACATGAAAAAGAATCATTTCATTAAAATGCTTATATTAATGAATGAAGCAAATAGAAACCAATAAAACCACTGAGTTTATGGTTTAACTATAAAAACACCTTGAGAACACAGATAACAGAAGGATAAGTATTAAAGTAAATGATCAGATAATTCAGAGTAGAATAAAGAGAAGTGATAAGCTGGTGTTAAAAGGAAGGTAAGGAACAATTGTCTTATTAAAGAAATGTAGAGCAAAAGCCCAGGTGGGGAGTAAAAATGACCTAGGTATATCTTAGGAACAGAAGCCCCAATCCAATGAGGACAAAGCACTGTTCTGATGGGTGGTAGATGCTTGAGTTGACACCAAAGATCAAGTCTTTCATTTCCATAGATCTTCAAATCTTTTTCTACTGTGCTGACAACGATGCCAATGGATGTTTGACTTACAATGAAATAGAGAGTCTACTAGGAGAAGAGACACCAGAACAAGAGTTATTGGAGCTATTTGATGCTGATAACAATAAGACGTTCTCCTATGTTGAACTAATAAGAGCATTTGGACTGACTGGTAAGGGGCTTCAGGGGCTGGGACATGGGTGAAGGCCAGGGGACAGGTAGCCTTGAACAGCATTCTGTATTACAGCCCCAAACTAAGTAACCCACAACTTATAATTTTTAGTTTAAAATTAAATCCAAAAGCAAAGGTTATAAGAAAACCTCGAAAGTAACAAATAAACATGGCATCCCATGCCAAATGCAATGATAAATAGAGTAACAAATTAGTTTAACTGCATGAGTAGAGGGTTTATGTCTTCTGGAGGTTAAGGAAAGACATAGTAATTAGTGTTCCTCTGTACCTGCTTAAAGGATTTTAGGATGACACTCTTAAGACTGAAACTTTAAAGCTTGACTAGTAGAAAGCAATGAGGTAAAAACAAAACTAGAAGGCTACTTACTATTCATTGATAGAATAAAAAGTTAAAGCAATATGTGAAATGAAATCATACAGAATCTAAAGCACCTTTTAAAATTATACTATTTCCCTCATCTGCTTCTTTTCTATTAGTTTTCATAGACTCCATGGTGTAAGGAATTTGAAAACACTTACATTAAATATCTAGGCGTAGTTTCTTAACCAGTGATGTGAAGAACAGCAGAAGGAAATATGGTGGCTATGGAAAGGAAGTGTTCAGTCAATTAAATGAGAAAATTCTGATGTGAAAAAAAAGGAGACGTTTTTAGGTCTAAATTTTTTGAAGACATTAGAGCTGACATCCGAAGCTGGGAGATTAATAGAACACACTTGGCCATAAAACAAAATTCCATGTAATCAAATGCTAAATTCAATCTATTTACTTTTAAAACTGGAGAATAATAAATTATCCCTCTCATTTGAGAAAATATACAATAGTCAGCAGAGAGTTGTTTTGAACCGTCCCATCTTGGCATGGAAACACATGAGCTGACTCTACCTGCCCCTCCAGTGCTGTAGCTACATTCTCAGGGATCACATCTGCTGCATGGTGAAAACATCTATGACATAGGAGGACCCACATGGCTGTAGATGCCTGGATACCGCCAAGGTCTTGCATTTGCCAAATCCCATTGACTTCTCTGGGTCCTGTATTCAAGACTTTAAAGGTCTGTGCTTGATTTTGTCCCGTCCCACCTTCATTTTGGTGAAGAAGAAGAAGAAAAAAAAAAAAAGATGGGCTAGCATTCCAAAATACAAATTGCATGGCTGGAGGAACCATTCATCCAAAGCATCCTTTCTGAGGTAGTCATGGATCTGAAACTTCTGCCTCCTTCCCAGGACATCCTTGCTTTGTTCCCCACACCTGTTTACTGCTACAGGGAACATGAACATGCTGCCATCCTAGGCTAAGCTCTTGAATGGCTGCCACCTATCAGGCCTGGGCCTATCTCTGGCTCTACCTGACAACTGGCTGCATTCCAGCATCTTCTTTTAGTATCAGGGACAATGAGCGATGCTAAATAAATGAGAGTTAGAGAATCAGAGATAAAACGCATCCTGGTGCAGAAGATCCTTTTAGAAGCTCCAGTAAAGATTATGAGGCAGGCTCCCATGGGGGAAAGTTCAGGTCTCTATTTGTACAAATCAGTTATATAAAAACTTTGATTGACCAAGTGGGAGGTAAGAAGGGGTATACATGGCTTGACAGTTTAAAGATCCCTAAGCTACACCCCAAACCAGTTTACAGGGTCCCCCAGCCAGAGGTCTACACAGTGCCCTAGTCAGTGCAGCATTCTTCCCAAACCTGTGAAGAAGCACCATCTGTGTATTCATTGTTTTTAATGGAACTTCCATCCTAAATGACATTCAGCTAGTTCAAAATATTTTTTTTTGAATTTTATTTTTTTATACAGCAGGTTATTATTAGTTATCTATTTTATACATATTAGTGTATATATGTCAATCCCAATCTCCCAGTTCATCCCACCATCACTACCCCCCGCCACTTTCCCCGCTTGGTGCCCATACGTTTGTTCTCTATATCTGTGACAGACAAAATATTTTTTAACACAGTTGAACATGTTCTCAGTTTGGCCTTTGGTAATTTGGAATGCTTGAACTTCCAATTGGGTTTCCATACTCTGTTAAAAAACAAAGGCATCATCATATACATAAGCACAATCTATGCACCATAAACCTGGAAATGCTAGGGCAACTTAGAAAACATCGAACAGTAGACAACCCAAGAGAGGAAACTGAAAGCTTGGAAGCAAGAAGATGGTAAGCAAGGAAGGGAAGAAGGCAGCTTATGCAATAAGTAGTATGAAATCTGGAACCGGAAGCCAACACACTCAACTCAAAAGTTAATTGCGGCTGGGCCCGTGAGCCATGGCCACTGAGCCTGCGCATCTGGAGCCTGTGCTCCGCAACGGGAGGGGCCACGGCGTAGGGCGGGGTGGGGGTGGGGGGGGGAGTTAATTGCGCTTTCACAAACGGCAACGCTGGCTTATCCATTCTCTTGGATCTGTGAAATAGATTCAGAGGTACATAAGTGAATTTCTTCCTTTTCTAATCTCCTTGAGACCCTAAATGAAAAATTGTGTGTCAGTTGAATTCATTGTAAGAGAAAATATTATTCATAACTAGGATCTAGTTTAAACGTTTAAATCTCAAAATATTTTTTACTCTAGAATAAATAAGATGGAAGTTCCAGAAAGACTATATATTCAGAGCAGTAGCTTGATTTTATTTTATAACAATTTCATCCTGTTTTCCACAATATTTTAGCAAGAAGTGTTACAGAGGTACATCTGAGTTAGATGCTAAAACTGGCTAGTTCTTTTGAATATCATTCAGTTTCAAAGAAGTTTTTCTTTTGAAACAAACTTTAAGTTTATAATACCACCATTATTTAAAAAATAGGTGAAGAAATTTTGGTTTGAGTTAATTTTTATAATCTAATTCTAAAGAATTGTTTAGTATAATTTAAATGTTAACTACACATACGCATACTTAGTATTAACATTATATATTTATATAATGCATATATATATACATTTGTACTTGTTTTTTTTTCTATTGGCCAAGGCTTTAACCAGTTGTTCACAGTGGCATATTTAAGCACCTAGAAGCACCTTCTTATTCATAAGGTGAACTTGTTATATACAGAGGGCAGAATCAGGATTGGAAGCAGAATTGATGATTTTTATATGTTAGCCTTGGGCTTTTCTAAATGCCTGATCTCTATCAGTTCTTTCGATTTGAGAACAAAATGCCTAGACATCACTCAGAAATATAACACCACACATCATCGTTAACTTGAAATTTAATGTTACATGCTATTTACCTAATATGTTTATACTCGAAGTTACCATTTTCTGCTGAAAGTAAGGAATACTCATGGACTTCAGCTACAGTTTCATGAGGGTAGCTAAAGCAGAATTAGCATAAATATATAAAAGGCTTCCTAACATATTAGTTTTTGACATTCTAATGCAGTGCTGTGCTAAGAGTAATAGATCCTTCAACAGCAAAATTATTTGTTTGTAACTAGGCTCTCAATAAGAAACTATTTTTTGTTACATTGTCTTTTACTTATTTCTGACCTGGATGGAAAATTGACCTTAATATTAGGACTAAGGACTTAACGGCTTAGTAGAAATTACCTTTTAAAAGTGTAGATCTTATATTAAATTCAAGCTAGCTCTGCCTTTGTAATAAGAAACAATTGCTTACTGCATAAAATACATTACTGAAAGAGTCAAAACTAACTGTAGATAGAAACTAACACAGCAATGAAATATTTTTAGTTGTATAAAATTCAGTGAGGGGGCTTCCCTGGTGGTGCAGTGGTTGAGAGTCCGCCTAATGATGCAGGGGACACGGGTTCGTGCCCCGGTCCGGGAAGATCCCACATGTTGCGGAGCGGCTGGGCCCGTGAGCCATGGCCACTGAGCCTGCGCATCCGGAGCCTGTGCTCCGCAATAAGAGAGGCCACAGCAGTGAGAGGCCCATGTACCGTAAAAAAAAAAAAAAAAAATTCAGTGAGGACTTCAGGTTTTATTATTTAATAAATGAAAATGCTTTGTAATACCTGAGACATTTAATGTTGGTGTTAGACTTCTTTGAGTAGATTTACACTATAATTGTTTTATTTGAATAACATAGTATAATTTTACATGTAGTTTTGATTTTTCAACGTGACCTTGGATTATATCAATATTTTGCTTGCTGGAAAAAATCTGCTGGTTTTATCACACTAACTAGGCATATTATCAGTAATCTTGTGGGTTATACGAATTAATTCTTTCTTAAATTATGTCTTGTTTACCCAAAAGTAAAGAGTGCAAATTACATAATTATAGTGTGCCTTTTGGTTTCCATATCTTGAAAAATAAGACCATTCATGCCATTCCCCACCCTGGCCCCAAGTCAGAAGCCCAAATACCCAAGTGATTAGGAACTTGTAACATCTTGCAGAATTTGTAGAAAAATGACAATATGTCATTTTGACATATGTCTTAATTGTATAGATTTCTAAGACACCACTAGCTAAAATTTGTTAGAAAAATGTTTTTGCTCTCTGAAAAAACTTTCACTAGCATTTTTGCATGAAACATGCCTTTAAAAGCTGGCTAAAAATTATACTGTCTCAGAAGTAAGGATAAGAAGCTCTTTAATAGCATTCACATAATTCTTAAACTTTGTCATATAAGATTTAAAAGTTTTCTATTTCAAATTGTTTTTGATAATACCAATTGCAAATAAGCATTCTCTAATGTGATTTTATATTTATAAACCAGCTGAATTACTTAGAAACAAGAATGAAAATAATTATACTTCCAATAATAAAACAGATCACTGTATTATCCCTTGAAGTCGTTTTTGTCACCTTATACTGGTTCTCTCATTTTTAAACCTTTTCAAAGTGGAGTCATTCCATTTTGGCAGCATTTTGGGATCTGGTGAATAGCTGAGCTATGAAGAGAGAGGACAAGATATAACTGTGAGAGCCAAGTGCACCACTGACACCTAAAATACCACCAGGTGAACAGAAGCCTTAATAAATAGTTGAATAAATGAATGAAATGAATAAAACACATTTTCCTAAACAACTTTCAAAAACTGAAAGCACGATGATGTGAAAGAAGTTAGTCTATTCAGTATATCCATGACTAATACCACAGATTTGAGGGCTCATCCTGTGCGGGCCATTATGCTAAATGCTTTAAACACATGCACGCACACACACACTGTATTAAACATTCAGTATAATGGCCAGCACAGTGTATGTGTGCGTGTGTGTGTGTATGTGTGTGTGGTGTGTGTATATGTATTCAAGAAAAGCCCATGAGGTAACCATCATCATACAAACAAGAAATTCAAAAGTTAAGGATTAGTAAATGTTGGGGTAAGCCTTCAAAGTCAGGACCCTCAGACAATCAGAGCTTGAATTCAATACCTGATTCAAAAAATAAATTCATGAGGATGTTCCTGATGAAGCAATTAACGGCATGGACATTGTGTTACAAGACAAGCCAGTAGTGAGTGTGGATTCTCTGGTGCACACAGAGAGGCTTCTTTGACATGTATTCTTGCCTCCCAGGTGTTCCCACAGTACCCTGCACATACATCTGCCATGGGCCCCAGCACTTTACATTATAGTTACTTCTGGGTCCATGTCTCCCACTAGATCACAAGCTCCTTGAAGGAGAGACTGTCCTTATCATCTGTAAACTCCCCTGGTATCCAGCATACTGTCTGCAATGGGACAGGCATCCACTGAACGTCAAGTCACTTCCACTCCCCACCCCTCCATGGCAGTTCCTGAGTTCTTGCTTATAAATAAATATTCTCTCTTCAATTCACTACAGTTGTGTATTTCAAAGAAGGTTCTTACCGTTTATAAATAACAATGGTCCACAAAATGTTTCACAACAACAAACTGAACTTCTTTCATGTTAATTTCATCACAAGTTTTATGCCCCACAGTGTCCAATTATAATGTCTAATCTGCCTAATTACAAGGCAAAGCTGGGAGCATGACATTGAGACAGGTCATCTGAGCATAAATGTTCTTGTAGTTTTGGTGGAAACAGGAAATGGGTGGGAAAAAAACAGGATGCTACGTCTTGTCTCAGCAGTGCCTCACCACTACTGGTTCCTAGAAGGGAAGGAGGACAGGGGCAGATAGCAGATCACCTGAATAGGTTTTTCTGAATTGGAGTCCTCTGTGGATCTAGCGTGGTGGATTTCAGCAGTTGGAGAGGGGTGTTGTGTATCACAATCTAGCGGGAGATGTGGTCAATAAGTTGTTGGATAGGTAAGGTTCAGAGGCGATTCATTAAGGACAGTACTCCCAAACCTAAGTTGATAAACACCACCAGAGACTTTGCCAGAAGATATCAATGTTGTATTTGGGAGTCTGAGAATGTCCCCAGATTGTAATACAAAGTGTCTACATCCTCAAGAGAGAATCTCTAGCTTTCTCCAACTTTAACCTAAACACCACTCCCCTTCAATCCCGGACATTCAAATTCTGCCTCTACGTCTATGTGGAGGGATATTAAAATTTATGGCTCTAGAGGAAAAACGATTGATGTCTTAATTCTCATTTGCATTTGATATGATGACCAGCGACAGAAATACTTGCAGAGGTTCTTTTTAAAAAATAAATGAATAAATACCTTCTTGAAAACTTTACTTTATTAGAGAATCTAGCCCAAGCGTGGAAAATTTAAAATCACTCTATTTACCAAAACTGGCTAACAATAAGCTTACTAAAAAAAAACAAAAAAAAACAACAATGATCAGTAAATACCTACACTTAACATTCTTAATTATGGGACAATTTTAAGATCCATGTTGATGTACTTGTAAGGTAAATACCTCTGTTTAATAATAATTTAAAAAAATTCTCACATGTAACACTGTTTTCACACTCATATACACATATAAAGGTTGGGAGACCTGTCTCAGAAACATGTTTATAATGGATTTACATAATATTGTGAAATAAAATCTGAATAAAAATTTTATTCCAACAACATTTCTCTATTTTTAAATAATGTTTATTGTTTAAGTTTTTATCACAGTGGAGATTAATTTATGCTTAATCATCCAGTGAATGCCTACTGTCACCTTTATCCAATTCCAAAAAAGCAAAATCAACTCATTCATACACTCTAAGTCCTGTTGCCATCCCACCATTCATTGCCTGTGTCTTTTTTCCCTTTTAACGGCAATATTATAAGATTGTGAAAAGGTATAACTAATAGGCTTATATGTGTAATACCATTTCTTCAAGTATTCAGACAGCAATATATTTGCCTGCATTGTACACTAGAAAACTACTTGTGACATTATTTCTAAGTACAGGAGAGTGGCTCCTGGTGGGAGTGTGATGAAGTTGTATGTCATAGTGTATGATAAGGATTTAAGCATTCTAGAATTTTCACAACTCTTCCCATGTTAGCGAACGTCATTAGGTAGATGCTGTATTTTTCTACTGTCAGCTGTCAGACATAAGATGTCAAACTACAAATAAATAAAGCATACACTCAACATGTGTAGTGCAAATGCTAAGTAAACAGAATGACAGGGAATAAACTCGTAGTTGCCAGCAAGTGAATGGTTCAGTTGGGAGGCCCTGATTTTGTGATGTCTGTGACTTGCACCCCTATCCTCAAATGAATACTATTCCTGTCCCATGTCAGCCACAATGGATTGAAGTGAGGGTGAAGGCAGTGAGGAGGGGAGTGGGAACTCATTTTCACAAACAAGTAGTACAATTTCTCTGTCACTTCTGTATAACATGTAAAGTTTGACTTGGTAACCAGATCTCAAACCTCTCAGACAAAGCAGGTACCAATATGGAGAAAAGCAAATGTTCCAATGAAAAGAATTAAATGTTGGCACCTATGTAACAGACTGTGTGGCCCAGACAACAAAATAGGATGAAGGAGTTGTTTTGTTAAAGTTAAAAACTTTGGAAATACCACACCTGAACATTCAAAAATTACATTACAGAAAAGCCATCAAACAGTTACAAAACATTCAAATAACAACCCTGTTTAAAGATGCCATAGAAGCAGTAATCTTCAGTACTCTGAACAAAAGTCAGAGCTTTGTTGCTTTGTTTTAATTATACATTTAACATACTGTTATTCATTAAAATGAAATAGAAGAAAACTATAAAATTCTCCCAGAGGCAAATTATTGGTAGGGAGAAAATAGAAGTAAAACGTGACAACCAATTTATACATTTACTTAATTGTATGTTTTTTCCCCCAGAAGTATCCACAGTCTGTAAGAAAAGTAAAACTAAAAACAAAAAACCTAAAATGAATAAACAAAAAAACCCTAAAAGTACAAAAACCGGTGTCATCTATCTTTTCATTTTCTTCCTCTGCATTCAGTTTTGAGGGAAAAGTGTTCTTTCATGGTAGTGTTCTGAGCCCCCATATATGAAATTCTAGAAGAGAAACGTCTGGATCCTAACCCTCTTTCTATTTCATTCTTGAATGTGTTGTACCGTCAACAAATGTAACAAGCAGCTGGCTGAAATAATCTTAATTAGGAAACATACACACACACATACATATACAAACAAATCTTTTTTAAGAGAAAAGAAACCATTCCTTATCTGGGACACACATATATCAAGACTTAAAACTAAAGTCTGACACGGTCACTTAATTGATTTAAATAATTAAGGCTTCTAAAAGGTTCAGTGCCAAAACTCTCTGCATCAGTATTCGCATAAAATACATTTTTGCATTTTAGGTCTGTGCTTTTTACAGCCATCTTAATTCCACAGAATTTCATTAGTAAGATCAGATAAGGGAGTGTTAGAATTGTTTACTGATGTTTTCCTTTTAGTAGTTGTTAGACTAAATTATAGCAATAAAAATTCAATGACTGAACAGATTTGTTACTATCAGGTGGGGCTGTTGGCTCATTTCACCTTCTTTTCATGTTTAATGTGGCCATTTCTTTTATACTTGCCATTGGGGATTCCATTATGGTAATGTCCATTAACTGTGCTATGCTTATTTCTAGACCACAAACTTTTGATTTTACTGTAGATAAATTTTGTGACCCAGGACAAGAGGAAGTAAAACAAGGCAGCACCAAGCAAAAGCACAAAGGCAACATCCAGTAAAAAATACTGACAGAAAGAGATTTGATGGACAGCGGCACGTAGGTGATGGGCTCCATTGTGACGCAGAATGTAATCGATCCAATAGACAGTCCGATTGACAGGGTGCCCAGGTTGATCCTTGTGGATTTCTGAAAGCTTCTGAGCCCTCTGACGGTAGCTATGAGGTGGAGGTAAGACACAGAATGATCATGTAGCTACAAGGCTCAGGATCATAACTCCCTAAAGTTAAAAATGGGGAAAATAATAAAAATAGCTATCCTGTATTAAGTACCCAGTATGTGCCAGGCACTGTGATAAGTGCTTTCAACACATTACCTTATACTAACACAGTAAAATAAATTTTACACAGATAAGGAAAATGAAAATCAGAGAGACCAAGTGACCTGACCATGATTACAAATTTGAGATTCAAATTCAAGTTTTTCTGACTCCAAATCCCATGCTCCTTCTACACTAGACCATGCCTCTTATATACACGTAATCCTTCTCTTCATATGCTTTTAAATACTATTAATCAATGAGTCTCAACCAGGAAGAGGAGTGAATTTATTAGATTCTAAAACAGAGGGACGGTGGAAAAAAATGCAGAATTTTGTCCCAACACCTTTTCCTTTTAGTAGTGACATTTAATTCTGTTCTGATTTAAAACAGCACTAGCTGACAGAGTGAGATTATTATATTTAGTAAACAGATGAAAAGGAATTGACAAACACTATGAAGCCATATGTGAGTGACATTATATGCAGTAGAGATACATATATGTATATGTATATACATACATATAAAGAGAACACTCTTAAATGATTGATAAGAGGATCAAAAATATTTAACTGTACATTTCTATGCCAATCTTTGGCACAAAGCCCCTTTGAGCATGGATCTCTGATTAGAGATTACATTGTTCAAACGTAAGAAATAGTTTCCACATGGAAGGATTACAAAACACATCATGGAGGGTGTGGCCCTCGAGCTGTGCCTTATACAGGAACAAAAGTTTGGACATGTGAAAACGTGCTAGGCCAAGAGAAGAGTGTGAACTAAGTAATAAAGGTGGAAGGGCAAGAGTATGCCCAGAACAAACTTATTTGGAAAGAGTATGTAGCACAGGGGTGTTTGGCTGGAAATTAGACTGGAACGTGAGTCTCCTTCACGTGTGTTCAGAATGACAGATATGCAGCCCTGTTCTTAGAATCAAAGACCATTAAATCAGAGAGACTGGCTTTAAACCAGAGCTTCAGGGATAGGATTAAAGAAAGGAAGAGACTGATGGTGGGAAGATCATCCAAAAGACTGCCCTCGGGCTTCCCTGGTGGCGCAGTGGTTAAGAGTCCGCCTGCCGATCCAGGGGACACGGGTTCGTGCCCCGGTCCGGGAAGATCCCACATGCCGCGGAGCGGCTGGGCCCGTGAGCCATGGCCGCTGAGCCTGCGAGTCCGGAGCCTGTGCTCCGCAACGGGAGAGGCCACAGCAGTGAGAGGCCCGCGTACCACAAAAAAACAAATACAAAAACAAAAGACTGCCCTCATGGCCATAATTTCCTGCCTCCCAGGGTCCATGATCTTTCTCCTAAGCCATACTGTCTACCATGTGTTGAAAAGTTTGTGAAAAAACTACAGAACACTGTAAACTGTTGTTAATTGTTTTCTTGTATTTTGAATACTTATATAAGTAAATTTTTTAAAAGAAAAAGCCCATTTTCTGTGTCATCCTAGCCTTACAACAAAATTACTGTTATATAATAAACCCAGTTGGTTTAAAAGTGTAAAACCTCACCCAAATATTAAGAGGCCATCCCTGTAATATTCCTTGTACTATTAAGAGGCCTTGCTTTGTAATCTATCATTATTTCTAATCAATGGCAAAAGGTAAATTAGAAACTTTTGATTACTCTGTTTTGTGAGAAAATTCTTACAGGATAAAAGGGCATCTTTATAATACGGAAGTGAAACATGGTATCTTAGAAAATGAAATTCAACCTTCTATTTTAACATAGAAGAAGGAGGATTAAAAACAATCTTGGTCCTCAGGTACCTTAATGTCATGAGACTATGGCCCATTCTCTAGAGATGATTAAACAGACTGCATGTGACAAAGATCCTTCTGCAGGGACTCTGGCTTCATTGCCACCTATGAAATTCCAATAGGCTCACTGGTCCAGAACCAGTCCTTACCTGCCTCAGCTTACGTGAGTATGGAGTAGGGCCTCATCGCTCAGACCTTTACTTCTCCCCAAGAGCAGACTCATTAAGTCACTGCCCGGCCCAATTTTCCAAGATTCCCCCTTTCAGAGGTAGCAAGTGGCATTGTCCTTTCAGCATAGTTTGCTTGACAACCCAAAATTTCTACCAGTAGGAATATAAAGTTTGCGGGGAAAAAAAAAAGAACAGTGTGATTAAAATGGTCACTTAAGGCCACTTCTAAACTCTCCTTATGAATGTCTTGGATAAAATTACTTTTAATAAAACAAATTACCTTGTAAGGGGCTCATGTGACTTGCACATTTTATTTTACAAAAGGGGAAGTGTCTCCTATCAAAAGTAATAACTGGGCTTCCCTGGTGGCGCAGTGGTTGAGAGTCCACCTGCCGATGCAGGGGACGCGGGTTCGTGCCCTGGTCCGGGAAGATCCCACATGCCACGGAGCGGCTGGGCCCGTGAGCCATGGCTGCTGAGCCTGCGCGTCCGGAGCCTGTGCTCCGCAACGGGAGAGGCCACAGCAGTGAGAGGCCCGTGTACCGCAAAAAAAAAAAAAAAAAAAAAAAAAAAGTAATAACCAAGGGCTGGATGTGTGTTAAGTTCATAAGGATTAACTACCCATCTTTCTCTACAACTTGCTTTAATAAAATCTCCAGATTCAAAAGAATTCCTTCCAAAGAACAAAAGCAATAGCTTTCAGTAAATAAACCCAAACTAGTATGGGAAGAAGGAAGACATGGTTCAAGTTGAGTAAAAAAGAAATAAGTGATACTTCTTTAGCACTATTGGTTTAAACTAGAATATCTTGGACACAATATTAGTGAATCAAATCAGCCTTTTCAATAATTATGGCATGTTAAATATGGAACATTATCATGTATTTGAAACAAAAAAGATAAATGCCTTAAGTTTACATATAATTACTTTTAGCAAAGAACATACTACCTGAATCATTGTCATTTTTACAATGAATAAAGACATCTTCCTACCCTGAATGTGCAAAAGGCTTTAGTTAAATATTTAAACTTTTCAAGGGTTATATGCAAATAACTAATTATTTATCTTATATGGATACTTTGTGGAAGAATATAAATTTATTCACTAAACAAAATAAAACCTAGTTTGAAATCAAGCACATATGTATACTTGAAGATGGCATAGCTGGGATTTAATCGCAGTGTGACCTAAGACTATAGCCTGGTCTCTGATGTGGCCCCTTTTACAGAACACAGCCAGACTGATTTTGTGTGGATGATCCAGACTTTTGCTTTTTCTGCATAACCGACCCAATCTCGGCAGCTCTGCCACTATCTCTCTACAAACTCTACTTGAGGGCTGCATTGTACAAATCTTCCTTTAAAAGCCTGTATGAAAAAAAAAAAAAAAATGGGGCTTCCCTGGTGGCGCAGTGGTTGAGAGTCCGCCTGCCAGTGCAGGGGACATGGGTTCGTGCCCTGGTCCGGGAAGATCCCACATGCCGCCGAGTGGCTGGGCCCGTGAGCGATGGCCAGTGAGCCTGCGCGTCCGGAGCCTGTGCTCGGCAACGGGAGAGGCCACAATAGTGACAGGCCCGTGTACCGCAGGAAAAAAAAAAAAAAAAAAAAAAGCCTGTATGATACATACCATCTTCCATAAGAACATCACATTTTGAAAAACACTAGACTTTTAAAAGAAAGGCTACAGAACACAGATGAAGGGATCTCACAGTCAGGTACCTCAGATCAGCAAACATACTGATCCAAGTGCCAAGAGCTGTGACCAAGACACTGGATCCTCTAAGGGGTCAGCACACAAAGGCCACCTCCAAGCCCACATAAGACAGCATAATGAACTGCAGTGCACTTGAACCCAGCCTTTTACCTAAAAGCTACATCGCTTTATATGAAAGAATTGTTCTTATTGTTGGTTGTTTCTTAGAATATGGCAGTGTTTCTCAGTCTACTGTTATGCCATCTACCCTGGGTATAAACAGAAGAAGCTCACACTCTTCAGACATTAATGCCATTTGAAAGGCAAGATCAATTAAATGTCACGTAAAAATGGGAAATATTGTTGCTTTGTTTTAAAACTACACAGGCCAACTCTCTACTCTTTCAGGCTCAGTTGTGAACTGGGTTAACTCAAGACACATCAAGAATTTAAGAAAAAAAATAAAATAAAGATTCTGACTAGTCATTCACCTGAGTAAAAAAATCTTGGCATTTCATTGACGCCCCGCACTAGGGAAACCCAGCACCAGGCAGTATCAAGAGCACCAGCTTTGGAATCAGACAGTCTGGTTCAAATTCCTACTCTAATAGCTTTGTAACTATGGGCAAATTACATAAGCTCTCTGAGTTTCAAGTGCCTCATCTCTATAATATGAATAAGGAGAACGGTGATATATAGTTTTATGAGCATCAAAATGAGACAAAGGACACAAAAATGGACACACAGTAGGGACCCAATGGTTCCCATGGTAGTTTTTCCTTAGTTTGTCAAACCTTGGTAGAATATTATTCAAGGTCATACAAGGCTGGCCAAATGATTGCTATTTCTATTTTCCAAATGACAGAAACATGCACAAGGCATTATACACAGGAATCTAAAGGATATTTCTATAATTGGTTTATTGACAACCTACTGGCAATAATCAGCTATTGACAATGTGCTGTGGTATATATATTTCATCTGCTTTAATATTAATTGAAACCTTACCTGGGATTATTGATAACTTTCACTAGTGCTTCATACAGCTCTCCTTCAGTAACTGTCTTCCATTCTAGCAGTATCCCCATACCTTTTGCCTGTACCCGGGTCATAGTATCATAATGGTCTCCAAAGAGTGGGATTCCCACTACAGGAACACCATGATACATAGTTTCAAAAATACTATTCAAACCACCATGGCTCAGGAAGGCTTTAATATTTGAATGCCCTAAAGAAGGATTAAAAAAGAAAACAACTTAGAATATTGTGTATTGTTCTAGGAAGAGATTTTCCAGAAATTTCTTAAAAGCTGATATTATAATAAACATGCATTTCAGATATAGGATTTTTAAAGGCACAGTTTCACAGATTACTGCTCTATACCAATTACAATGCTTGTTATATACATAATTATCTGATTTACATATATCAGTTAAAAGCCATTTTTAAGCTAATATTTATACCTTTAAAAATTATATCATAATATCTTCTCCCAAAACACAAATATCAACTGCATTCAAATGGCCAATAATTAACAGGATATCAATGAAAGCAAGAAATGACAAAAAGTACCAGGGGGCAATCACATTCTACTAAACACAGACACTCACTTTCTGGCTACTCAAGCATTTATCTATATTAAAGTCTAACACACTTTGCAAAAAAACATATGTAAAAATGTGGGGCTGGATTCCAGATGTCCATGAAGAGTTTCTGTGCTCACCCAAAGAGGAACATTGTATGGTGCTTAGCATTTACAACATTCAAGTCATATCAGCACCTGTGCTACACAATCTTAGGGTCTGATTTTATATTTTAGGTATAAAAACATGTAGGGACAGACAGTTACAAAAGTTAGTTGTAAGAGATGGGACATCACGTAACATCTAGCTGTCATGGAGATAAAAGAGATAATTCATCAAAATTAATGAGGTATTTAAAAATCCAGATCTCCTTCTGAGCAGAAAGTTTTGCATAAAAAGTGTAAGACAAAGAAACACTGCACTCAGGATAGGTGCTCCATGGCCAGAAAGGAATTATAGCTTGCAAAAACACAAACATTTAAGATAAACATACATCAAGTAAAAAAACGAACTCTGTGTGTGAACCTGGGTCTCAATGGGGCTCCAGGACTCTCCCACCTCAACATCTAGCAGGCTGGTCACTCAGTGTCTCTTGCTCTGACCCACAAGCGGCTTCTCAACTCAGCCCAACTAAGGGATCTACCCTCGCAGTGGATTTCAAACTTTCTTTTCAGTAGTAGAACCAACCCTTTTTCTTTAAACAAAACTTTATTATCACCAAGCCCAGCAGTGAAAAATAATGCAGAGCTGGTGTATGGAGAGCAGGGGGGAGTGTCATGAGAGGAGGGGAGGGGAGAGACACTGACTTGGTTCCTGCTTTTCATCCTGGAGGAATCTTCTGAGCATAGTTAGAAACCAACAGAGGACCCACAAAGGTCATGGCTAGAGTTAAAAAGGATGCTAATGTCAGAAAACGCAGAGAGCTGAGATTCTGAGGAACCCAGAAGAGATGTGAACTTGAGGAGGGCCTCTGGGTGTAGCTACACCTCGCTGTAGAGCCTCGCAGAAAAAAACCCATAAGACCAATTTAGATGCTCCCAGACAGCTGTGCCCCTGCTGAAATGAGATGGCTGATGGTCAAGATATCTTATTTAAATTTACTGCTTCCTTCCTACCTTCTATGGAATCTGAAGTCATAATAGTAAAGACATAAAAAAGAAAAAAAATACAAACATCAAAAAAGGTAAACTGTCTTGTTATTTTTTTCTCAGTTTTACCATTTATAGAATAACATAATAAACTAAACAAAAGGAATTATTTATCTATATACTTACTGTTTTTTAGTTACAAAATTCAATTTGCAGGTTTTTAGGGGGTCAATTTAGCTTCTAAAAGATATTCTTTAAAAGTCTATTTTTAAGAATATAACTTAAAGCTACTTTTACATAATCTGTTAGATTAGTATTATTGAACAAATGATGGTCGATATTGCCAAAATCAGTAACATTTTTATAATTTCCTTAATAAGTAATATCTTAAAGAATAATATGGCCTTATATTTTCCTAGAGATTTAATGAATAAAACAATTTACATTTTACTATCTGTGCTTATTAAACAGAATTAGATTCAGATTCAGATATCTTAAAAGATATGCATATAATTGGTATTTTAATTTTGAGTTGAGGATCAGAACCCCAAGAAATAAATAAATCAAAAGAAATAATGTGTTCAAAAGTGCCCAGTGATTTAGGGTAAAATCTAGGCAGATAATCCAAGTAAAGTTAAAGTAAGTTGACTGTTATTTTGGCTTTCTGCTTCTCTGTGGTTTCAAACAAATGAATAATTTCAAATTTCTCTGGGTTCTTGGATACATCTGTAGTAAAACTATAACATAAATCTAAGTTTTCACTGTTTTAATTTTACTACTTTTAGCTGATCGACATAACTAGGTATAACTTTACTCACCACTAGCTTATATAGTATTAAGTATATTTTTCAGAAAATTAAAATTTGTGACTGGTCTAAAAATTTTAATTTATAGGCCTAAATGATTATACTTTAAAATTATTTGCCAATAACTAAAGGTTTGACTTGTTGGTCTGAAATCCAGGACTTAACGCACTAGATAACATAATGATTCTATCATACACCATACATGTATTGTATAAGCCACTCGAGTGTAAAACTCACATTTACACAATTAAAATCTAAAAGCCAAGTAAGCACCCACATGTCAGTGACTTACCAAGCAGGTCATTTTGTGGTAACCATTCTATGAGCTTGGTGTTGTTTCCCAGATTCTTTGGTTTGGTTCCAGAAAACCTGAAATTTACACCAGACTATGAATCTTCCAAAAAATCACACTTTACTCCTTGTGTGAACTCTCTGGTTAAATTTTTGGATTTAAAATAAATGTTACATGATCTTTCGTTGACATTCTTAAGAGGGAAGAAATGTTTTAGTAACAACAAAAATTTCAGTTTCTTTTTCACATTTTCATTGACTGAGGGATAAATAAGAAACACTCTGATTATACTGAGATCTATTTTCCTTCAGCTCTCCTCCCCTATCCACAGAGATGGGGGACATAGCAACCAAATGACCCTATGCTAGAAAGTCATTTTCTACCAGCTAGAAGGTGAAACAGGAACGACCAGCAAGGGCCACCACTGGGCAGTCAATAGCTCCCATCTGGACACCCCGAAACTGAGGGAAGGCTTGAGAATTGGAAGAAAGCAGGAAGTACTCTTCTCTAGCTGGGCCCCAGAGACAGTTCTGTGGGGCAAAAGGACATAATTAGGCTGTTTCCTGCCTTGATCTTTGAAAGATAAACCATATAGTGCTTATCAACTGAGAGAATGGCAAGAGTTTGAAATAAGCAGATACAAAACTGTTCCAAATAAAGTAGAAGGGGCACTTTCTGGGTTAAGCCTAATAGAAGAAATCCAATAGGACTGGAATCCAAAGGGAGAAGACTTAAACCATTGGAATAAAATATGTATCCATTTCATAGCTTAGCCAGGATAAGGAGGAGCTAATCCTCCCACAGTTGTTACAAAGGAAAAACCCCTATTACTCAGAGCCTACTTGTAATGGCTTGACACTGGGGCTGACCTTGATCACTGCTGTATCCCTAGAGCCCAGTGGTGGGGACAGGTACTAAGTAAATACACAATAAGTGTCCAGATCCAAGTTTAGACACTGCGTTAGAAACTCCAGAGACAGACACATGTTGGCAGTGCCTCCAAGAAGAAGTGGGGTCTGTTTTGACTAGCATTAACTGGCAAGTTACTGTATTTATTTATTTATTTATTTATTTGCGGTACGCAGGGCTCTCAATTCTGTGGCCTCTTCCGTTGCGGAGCACAGGCTCCAGACGCGCAGGCTCAGCGGCCATGGCTCACGGGCCCGGCTGCTCCGCAGCATGTGGGATCTTCCCAGACCGGGGCACGAACCCGTGTCCCCTGCATCAGCAGGTGGACTCTCAATCACTGCGCCACCAGGGAAGCCCAAGTTACTGTATTTTTAAAGGCCTGGTCTCTTGGATAAAGGAAATCGGAAGTATTTATAGACAAAGTGGGAGCCCAAAAGGTTCCATGAAATATTTTACCAATTTAATCATTCATCCATCATTTTTTCCTCATTCCAACACTGACTTGAAGGAGTATACAGAAATGCATGCAATTACACATTTTTAAGTGATAATAAATAATAGAAGGGTAAATGAGGGTAACATAAAAATGCACCCATCACAAGAATACATCATTGTGCATCAGATCTTCTTTTTATGCTATGGGCTAGATGTCTTTTTAACCATCACAGAGTATTATATAAGTTAATCCCTAGATTTCGATACACTAAGAAACAAAATGAAAAGTCAAAGGCATCCTGCTAATATTGCCAGGGAATCAATGGGCTGTGCTTTACTCAGACCTGCGGGCTAAGTAAGAGGATATGGAAATCAAGAGTGAAGAAACAACCTATATTATTACCTTACCTCCAAATCACTTTTTGGGGCAGTCTCCCCAGAGCTCCTGCCAGTTTGTTAGCAATGTCTTCTGACAGATACTTGACACCAGCTCCGAAAGATACCAGGACAAAGCCATGTTGATTAGCACCATTGACCCACCTTTGGAGATCCTGAAAATCAAAATGTGGCAGTTAATTTTATGAAGGAGTAACACAGCTCAGAATCAGTGTCATCACAGCTCAGTTTTTAAAAAGCCTTCAGATAATTTTCTTAAACAATTAAATAGTGAAGATAATATAATATTTTCCTTTAGATAACTGCTTTTGTAAAAAAATATTTCACTGAATAATGCTAACTAAAATAAGGAGGGCAGGTAGTTAATTTGGTTAAGATCAAAAAACAACAACAAAAAATCAGTAATTAATGACCTAAGAGCTCAGACAGAAGTAAAAAACAAAAAATTGAAACTCATGTTTAAAATACGGTCAGAGATAAATTTGTATGAGGACGTAAGTGAAAGATTAGACACATGACAAAGACATTAACTACCACCCCCCCACACCCACCCAGGGAGACTTTTATTTTAGGAGTGGGCTGATTTTATCTTGGTCTAAGTTTGATAATTTTCATTTCTGAAGAGCATACTGTATTAATGACTGAGAAAGAGAAGGAATTAGCTAATAATTCCAAACATCCATAGGCCTAACAAGTTTTACTATTTCTCTAATTATCTCTTCAACTCACACAGAATAGAAATCATGCATACTGTATAGTGAGGCATCCAGGGGTTCTGGAAATCTCTGAGCAGAAGCTTTCTCTCATTTTGTGGGAAAATGCTGAATTCTCAAACATGTCCATCTACAGCTAATAGATAAGGGGCCATGGCATATCTGATGTTAAATAGGGACAACTGTCAAATTTCAGGAATACTCATTTCAGAGGAAGACACATTAACACACTTCTACCAGTATTATTGATTTAACTGAAGGTGAAAGAAGTTCGTTTTAAGGGATGCCACCCTTGCTTTATTTTATTCTGTAGGCACCAGCTTTTTTTATGGTAAGTTATCCCTTTGAATAAGTCTTTGTCAAAGACACTGAGCTTCAGTTTCCCATATAAAAATGAATAAAGCCACAGCACTTTGAAGAATACATAATTCTGTTGTAAGGAAAACAAACATGCTGTCTACTGGCAACACCTATGCCATAATATAGTCATGGAAACGGGACAAACGCACTGTGTATTCATAATGTGCAGCGTGAGCTGTCACTGTTATATCTCGCAGACCCGGTAGGTCTCTTGTTCAGGATGAAGTTACCAAGATGACTGTGTCGCCCGTGCTCTTTGCATTTCACACCACTTTCTGGCATAATCTGATTTGCAGCTGGGAGGTAAGAAGTACAGTAAGGGGCTTCCCTGGTGGTGCAATAGTTGAGAGTCCGCCTGCCAATGCAGGGGACACGGGTTCATGCCCCGGTCCGGGAAGATCCCACATGTTGCGGAGCGGCTGGGCCCGTGAGCCATGGCCACTGAGCCTGCGCATCCGGAGCCTGTGCTCCGCAATGGGAGAGGCCACAGCAGTGAGAGGCCCACGTACCGCAAAAAAAAAAAAAAAAGCAGTACAGTAAGTAGTATCATCGCAATAGCATCACCACATAGCTCAATACTAAGTATTTATATGGAATGTTAGCCCTCTTTATGTCTTTATTTTCTTTGCTTTCTTTCCCTTTTCTTTTCCTTTTCTCACTTAATGAGATCTGTGTTAACTGGCTCTATCACACTTATATTCTTAGCAGGAAAGAGGGGACCACATTTTATGCCTCAAATGAATTAGTGAATAGTGTCATTATATGACCAAGAGTGATGATGGAAAGGAGGTACATCCTTCCAGCTACTGAGTGAGTAAAATAGGCTATAATTATTTGGGAGGGAAGAAAACCTTATCAAAACACCTCATTTTCCAGGAAACTCTATTTGTTTATGAACATATAAAAGAAATCGAGAAGATATCAACTGTGGATTAAAGCTTTTAACTTATATTCTACCACATTTACCAAGACTATCACGTGCTGAAAATTTAACAGCGTAACTTGTAGATTCAAAGTAAGAAACAAAACAAAACAATTTAGAATTTTCAATTTATATATAGTCTTAAGCCAGATATACTTAGAACAAATATAAATGCTGCACAGTAGAATAATCTGAATTCATATGGTGTTTTCTCCCTATGGTTTGTCTTCAAATAATTTATCACCTACTATCCAATTCTCTAAAGAGAAAAATTTCAGGGTCGATGCCATTTGCAAAATGTTTACATTCAGAAATACTAAGCGTTATGGGAATAACATTTAAATTTTGTTTCCCGAGGACTTAAAAGGTCTTTGAGTTTCAACTGACTCTTTGTATACATGTTTGTTCTTTGTTTTGCATGATATAATATGAAATCCATAAACCTATTTTTCCAGCTTTTTTCCTACCATAGTCATTAGCCGTAACAAGAATACATTCAAGTATATAATCTTTATTTGTATGGAAGGGAATAGAGAAAATTTTATTCATCATGGTTCCCTCCAGGGAAAGTACTCAGCATTTTTAGAAGATAACACTGCACTTGGCTTAGAGGGGAGAGTGAGGCCCCAAGGTGATATCCCCACTGCCATGTCCTTAGCTGGAGATGGAACAGGGGAGTGAGAGGTCGGAGTAGAGAGAGTGAGGGGCAGAGGCCACTGGGCCGCTTGGGGATGTAACCCCTCCCCGTGATCTGTGATCGCCAATCTGCAGCCTCAACTCAGAAAATGTCTGGTGTGACTCATGTTTTATGAGAACATAGAAGGGGCTGGGTTTGGGGTTTGGCTGATACAGTGACCTTCTGGTAGCATAGAGCCAGAGGCCGAAGGGATCTAGAATTTGCTCAACTTATAGTGAAGACTTTGGAACCAGAACTTCACAAAAAGTGTGCTTAGGTCTCCAAAGGGCTGGAAGGCCAGGTGGCATCTCAACTCTATATATATGTACTGTATTTTCTGGAATTTAAGACCCCATCAGTTATAAAATATAAACTGATTTAATAACAACTCTTCACTAAACCGCCCCCTTCATAATAAATGTAATTAATGTTAAAAAAAAAAATCCCAATTCCAGAAATTTACCACTGTTAAAAATATAGGTACTTTAGAAACCCCCTGTCCTGGGGCAAATACCAACTTAAAAAATTGGACTGAAAAAAAAAAAACCCTCACAGTATCAACAAAAATAATACATATTTAAGACTAGAGTAAACCTAAGGATGCACATAAAGAAAACAAGACAATTTTACCGAAGGACAAAAAAGAAAATCTATTCAAATGGAGAGATGTAACGTGGGCTGGGAAGGAAACATCAAAGTTATGAAGATGCTGATTTTTTATAAAATTAAGTTCAATGCATCCTCAGCCTACATTCCAAAAGGATTGTTATGGAACTTGAAAAGCTGAGCCTAAAATTCATTTAGAAAAGAAAATGTACAAGAGAGGCCAAGAAATTTTTGAAAAAGAACAGAGTTTACCCTTCAAGATATTAAAATGTACTCTAGAATCTAGAACCATCACAATGCATGTCTTCATTATTAGGAGAAGGAAGATAGGAAGTCAGCATTTTCATCAGCGGGGAAAGGAGGCCTCCAGCTACTGATTCAGAAAAAATAGTGAGTTAGATCCCTCCACTAACACAAATTACAGAAGGATTAAAAAGTTAAATTGAATTAAAATATATGAAGTACTTGAAGAAAACCCCCAAAGATAATGTTCGTGTATTTGGGTGGGGAAGGTCTTCCTGGGCCAGTCACAGACTCCAGAAGTCATAAGGAAAAGACTGACAGATCTGACTGTAGAACAACAAAAATCTTCTAGGGTATGGAAGACATTTTACAAAGCAAAAGAATAATAAATAGATGCAGAAGTATTTGTAACACACAAAACAAAGAATTAATATCTAAAACAAAATAATGAGGGGAAAAAAACCCCGCAAACAACATGAGAAAACACCTCTTTCACAGAAGGAGAGCATTCGGCATAAAACATGGAAAGATGCTTAGCCTCAGATGGATAATCAGAGAAACGTAAATTCAAATTGTTTTCATCTCTTGTTCTCTCGGTAGTCTGTATAGTACTCTACTAGATGCTGTCAACATACTATTACTTAATTGATTTTAACTTAAGAATTGACTGTAGTATTTCCCTTTAAGTATTACTGTTTTATAATTTTCTGTCAACTATTTTGTTTTGCTAGAAGGATAAAATGCCTTTTCCTAAGTGGACTCTGGGTTTATTTTCCAATTATTTAGCAAGCTTTTCCCACTTTAAGATTATCTTTTAAATAGCTCTACCTTTTTTTTTTAGTAATTTTACATAGTTTCATTTCTTTAAGTTTTAACCTTTCCTCACCACTTTTTTTGGAGTAAAGAATGAAACTGGGATCCATCTTTAATTTTAACCAAACAGCCAGCCTTCTCAACACTACAGAGTATTATTTCATCTTGTCCTCATTTATTTGAAATGCCACCCTCTCAGTCAATTTCTAAATTCTATTCTCTTCCACTGATCTATCCATCCATTCCTGTGTCCGTGTCAAAGTTTTACTTACTGCTCTTTTATAATAGATTTTAATATTTGCAGTGATAGATTTCTCAATACTTTTCATTTAAGGACTTTGTTTTTTAAAACACATCAACTGCCATTTGTTAGCAGTACCACTTTTTCTTATGTATGTTATGGATATTTGTGCATATATGTACAGAATACACACCTCACATCATGTACCGCACGAGTTTAGTAATTGCATTCAGTCCTTTGTACTTAATTGGCCAGCACTGCATGCTCGCTGCTCCACTAGATGGCAGGGCAGGAACAGAGCATGGATGTCCGGGCTCTGCTGAGTTTCCCAGGCTCTCAGCCATCATCACAGGCCCAAACCCAGAGCCTGTCTCTACGGTTTTTCCTGCTCATTCTCCAGGGGAAAAACTCTGTCATTTCCACAATGTAAGTAAAAGCAAAATCGTCACAGGAATAGAACAAGTACTGAGCAGGAAAGCAGCAATAGTCATAGGTGCTTCTCTCACTTTATTACCATGACTACTTCCATTTCTATGCAATTAAAGTAACCAATTTAGATACTTACCTACACTTTGCTATAATTTTATATACATAGCTTTTGAAAAGACAACCTTGCAATAAGAATAATCATTTTATCTTCTTGTAGAGTTAAATAGGGAAGGCGTCTTATGCCCTTTGTGGAAAAAAGTAGCATAATAAGGAAATATGGATAACATATTTATCATAAGCAAATACTATATATTAACATATTTTTTTTTTTTTTTTTAACAATTGTGACCTGGTCCACATGATGCGTTTCCTGGTATGGCCAGATTCCTTTCCCTACAGTAATTATACACCAAATGCCTTGACTTGGTTGTTGGAAGAATAAGGCAATGAAAAGTATACCATCTTCCCCCTCCCCCACTTCCCTCCCTGGAGCGCGGTTCAGGATGAGTGGGCAAGGTAACCTGGCCCTGTGAGACAGCAGATGGGGGTGGAACAGGACCCAAGAGATGTACCAGAGCTAGACTGGGGCAGCAAACGCCCCCAGAGTTTAAAACTTCCAATAACTTCAGGTAATATTTTGACATGGTGAATGTCGAGACATGGAGGATAGTGAAAAAATATTCTAAGAAGGAGGAGAGAGCAGATTCTGAGACTTTCAGAGAAGACAATCATTGGGCGACTCCTTTCTCCTTTTTTATACACTTAAGCCTCCTATCCAAAACCAAAACTTCCTCTTAATTGTACAAATGTAAAACACATCCCAATTCCAGAAATGTAAACGTAGACTTTTAAAAGATCATCACTTCAGAATCAATGAAAGAATATCTAATGAAAAGGTGGATGGTACAGGCCCCCCTCTATCCTGTCTAGGCTTAATTCTGAGGACATCAGGATGTGGACAGACCCCTAAGGAAATCTTTAACAGCTCAGAGCCTGGGGACAGACTGCGCTGCGGAGGTTAGCACCAGATCTGTCCTGACGGCAGCCTGTGACCCAAACCTACTCCTTTCTCCCCACAAAATAGAGCCTTGAGAGGGGGCCAGTGCAGTGGAGACACCAATAACACTGCATCCTTTGTCAGCCCCATCCATTCTGAGGCAAAGAATGCCTGGACTGTGAGAGAATCCTACACAGAGATGGTGATGGGAGAAGGGGGGTGGGTGTTGGGACCTCTGTTCTTGTTCCCAACACCAATATCAATAGGCCTCTTTTCCCATTTTAAAGGGCCTGATACAAAGAATGCTCCAATTTGGTCAGGTGGGCTGCACAGAACTGAAATATTCATTCTGCAAAATCTAGTAGATAAGATAATAATGAACATTTTTGATATAAAATGTTTTAAAAACACCGCGGGACATCAAACGTGATCTTTACTGCTGAGATAGTTAACCAAGACTTAGTAAACAAACAATAATTAAAAATACCATTGAAAATATAAAAGTTACCATTCAAAACGAAAACGGACCAACTAATTGTTTTTACTGAGTTAATTGGCAAAGAATGTGGTTTAAACCCCAATTCCACAGATTGCTGTGCTATCTCCATCAAGTGCCTATTCTCTCTGAGGCCCAGCTTTCTCTTCTTAAAAGATGCTGATAATACTTCACAGGGGCACTGTGAAGATTAAATGGGATCAAATATATAAAAGTGCTTTGAAACATAAAAATTATGGTGTTATTTTCCCAGGGCAGGAAGTCTGAGAAGCAACACACAGATGATGGACTAAAATGATAGCCACACTGAGAAAAGGAAAAAAATAAAGTTATTCTGCACCAAGACATTTTCTCTGAATTATACATACTCTCTTCGCCATGTTTTTGATCCTTCAGAATAAAGCCAGTTAAAACAAATACATAAATGAGAAAAAGTACAAAAAATGTTTTATATGCAGTATCAAATATAGTTGTCAGTTTTTCAGAACAGTCAAGTAATTTCTAAGATTATCCAAAGGAGTTAAGCCACAACTAACCTGAAGAAGCAAGAGAGTGATCAATGTCAAGGTGATGGTTCTATTAAAAAAAAAAATCTCAGAAGATGCCTTCATTAACACAGTGAACATTTTCAGGAGGATGTAATAAGTACCTAGAAGGGTGTATTCATTTCCACTGAGATTCTGCAGTATCTTTTTTCTTTCTCATAAGGCTTTTAATTGTTGCCATTACACTTACAATTAAAAGAAGTAAGCAAAATTTGAAACCCTGATTTGACTTTGAAGACAGTTAAATTTTCAAGGTTCTTAAGACCTTCAAGAAACTGCACACAGTCAGGATGTCCCAAGGATATGATCATGGCAAGGTACCCAGGCACTATGGAAAGTAACCACTGGGTGTAAAAAGATGAAAATCTCACCAGGAAAAAAAAAATCAATGCAAAAAGTGACAGCTAAATCTTTCTTATGTTACAAAAGGAAATTAAGAATCCAGAGGTTTGGGGAGGATGAGAGAGATCTGAGCATGAGGATTTGTAACAGACAAGGAGGACAGGGGTATGAAAGGGAGGGATAAAGATGCAGAAACAGTAGGCGTATGTTGTCTTGGCACATGTGAGTGTAGTATACAGATCTGTGATCCTGGAACATTCCAAAACAATCTGCTGTCAACTCTAAAAGTTCACATTCCTGCAGGAAAAAAAAAGACCATGGGGCTTCCCTGGTGGCGCAGTGGTTGAGAGTCCGCCTGCCGATGCAGGGGACACGGGTTTGTGCCCCGGTCCGGGAAGATCCCACATGCCGCAGAGCGGCTGGGCCCGTGAGCCGTGGCCGCTGAGCCTGCGCGTCCGGAGCCTGTGCCCCGCAACGGGAGAGGCCACAACAGTGAGAGGCCCGCGTACCGCAAAAAAAAAAAAAAAAGACCATGGCTAACAAATACTTCTTTATCAAATAGTGCCTCGGCAAGTGAGGAGTCCATTCATTAATTCAGCAAATACTATTGACTACCTGCCGTGTACCATACCTGGCATTCTTCTAAGCACTTGAGACATACCAAAGAAGAAATTTATCACCAAAAATTCCTGTCCCCAGAGAGTTTACATTCTTAACAATGTAGCCACAACCTAACTTTCTACCCCCACCTCCCATCAGGTTTCCACCCCTCATCTACTCTTCCTTCTTCAAATATAGCCTGCCCCTCGGTGCCTGGCATATCCTCTTCACCTCATAGTTATTTATCAAAGTTCTCACAAAGGATACTAACTCTCTGTGAGATGTGCTCTCTCAGAGGACACACATCACATACCTTGTGGTGTGTGAGTTTAGGCACAGGATTTTCTCTCTTCCTGGGTTGTGAGAAATCGTAGGTGCTCACTACTTATTTCTTTTCATAAATCAAGAAAGGCAGTAGTAATCTACATCCTTAAAAAATAAACAATAAATGCATTGTTTTATTTTTTCATCCAGTTTCTTAGATAAGTAACACCGTCTCTTCCCTAGAATTTGAACTAACGAAGAGAACGTTGGGCATTTTAAAATTAGAGTTTAACTACATGGCCTGCCTGGAGAAAATAAAGGTAGGTTTGCCAGCCAGTCCACCCGTCTGCCTTCTTTCCTTCCAGGAAAAGCAAAATGAAAGTTTCTTTGTGATAATCACAATATTATGCCAGAAAGACACGATGAAGGAGGCAAAATTCATGTCTAGTGTGAAGGCGGACAAGGGAAATGGCTGTAGTAGAGTGAGACGGGTGCAGGAGGAGACCAGGGGAGATAAGGTGAGGCTCTAAGGCTGAGAAGAGGAAGGAGTGGGTGCAGGTGGGTGTTTGTTAGAACCAAAGACAGTGAGGGGTTGGGAGAGGATGGGGCTACCATGATTTTCAGGTTTCTGGCTTGGAATAATTCTGTAATTAACCAAGAGAAGAACCCTACAAGGAGAAGCAGGTCTGAGGAGGGGGGAAGAAGAAGAGTTTATATTTGAACGTAATGAATTGAGATTTCTGTGTAATATCCAAGTGGAACTACTTAGAAAGCAGTGGGAACCAGAAAACTTGGGAGGGAAAATTGGGCTGCAGATACAGTTTTTTAGAGCTCTCAAATACATCAAGAGGAAACACATGAGTGTTATGGACAACCGGCGACACAGTGGACTCTTTAAGGAGAAGTGAGAAAAAGAGATTCTGGGTCTAGAATACCTAACAGAATAAATTAGTTACATTTCTGCTCAGAGCACTAGTTAGAACATGGTCCCCTAGTTCAGTAAGTAGGAGTGCAGAGGACCCATGGCACCCGCCTGCAGCTGTAGCCCAGGGAACCCCACAAAGGGTTGAGTGGGCCCCATACTCAATCCAGTTCCTTCAGGGAGGACCCCAAAGCAAATCAAAACCACGAAATGACCATCAGTTACTCTGATTCCAGAAAGAGTCCTACTTAATCTGATGGCTTTAATTCCGTGGAGTCCCCTGCTGGGCTCTCCAGACACCCTTCAAGCTGAGAGAAGCTGAGCTTTTCTCTGGAGTCTAACTCGCTGAATTCAGTGCTATTCAGGCAGAAAAGACAATGACTTCCTGACTAGCAAAACTAGCACCTGGCCTAAAAGAAGGTGATATAAAACACAATAAGCAAGTTTGAGAAAGGGAGTCCATACCAATTTTTATTTTTCTTAGAACTATTTTCCACTGAGAAATTCCTGTATAAGATATCTGTATAACTCCCTGTCCTATCACAAAATATAGCTTAGTAACATAAAAAATGGACATGGTAGTTCACTGATAAGTACGTCTTTGCTATATGTCTGAATTAAGATGCCTTTGATTAAAATTAAAGGCAAGAGAAGAGCGAAAGAGCACACAGCAAGAAGAAACTGGAAAAAATTACCTAGAAGGTGAGTATTCATTATTTACTTGTGCAAAAGAAGGATGAAGTCATTTTATTCCTTTTACAATCTAATTTGATTATAAATCCTAACTATTTGCTCTCCAAAGTATTAACAAACCTATAATTGCCTCACTGGGAAATACAAATCAAAAATTCTAGATAATCTATTAATTTTTATTTTTTGATTTAAACTTCCCTCCATCAATTTCAGCATGTGATCAACACATTTAACAGCAAGTTATTAAAAAAACAAACAAACAACTAGATACAGGGAATCGGTAAGTAGGCTATTAGGTAAAAACAACCTCGAAAGATGCAAATTATTAATCATATGTGAAAATTACAGCAAAAGACGTGGGAAGTATATTGTGTATTTTCCCAGCAATAATTCAAGCATTAGTTCCAGTCTTGCACATGCTTTCAGAACCTTGCTGCTCCCTCCCACAATGGGGCTGTGTCCACACCCCTTGAACCTGGGAAGGCCTGTGACTTTCCTGATCAATTGATATAGTAGAAGTAACGTTACGTGACATTCAAGGCGAGGTCATAAAAAAGGCTACAGATGCCAACTGCTTCTCTCTCTTGGAACATGCACTGTTGATGCCCAATCACCATACTATGTGCAAATCCAAACCACACATGGAGAGGCCACAAGTAGGTGTTCTAACTAACAGCCAAAACCAAAGTCTCAGCCACCAGCCAATATCAACAGCCAAACATGTGACTGAATGAACCTACAGATGATTCCAGCTTCTAGTTCTCAAGTTGTCCAGCTAAGGCTGCAGATAAATGGGGAACACGAGAAAGCCCTTCCCACTGAGTCCTGCCTGAATTCCTCAGCTACAGACTCTGTGGGCCAGAGAAATGGTTGTTTAAATGCCACTGAAGTTGTCCTTACAGCTCTAGTAACTGGAATATCTCAATAGATCTTCATTTGGTTAGTTTCTCAAGAGTCACAGCTGGACTCTAAAAACAGGGCTAAGAGATCCACATGAAGTCCCTAGCATAGCATTTTTTTTCTCAGAAAAGACTGGGAGAATAGGAGGTAACTGACAGTCACTGAATACCTATTCTGTGACTTTCAACCTATCTAAATTATTTCTTCTAAGAAAATAAGATGATGAATAAAGGTGAGGCCCAATAATACAAAATAACCTAATTCTGAGCCATGGACCTGTGGCCCTCGTCAATACTTCAATAGAGAAAAATGTAATATTTACCTGGTATTTTTCCAAAATAATTCTTATAGCCACATTCCCTTTTTGATGTGTACTGATATTAGCAACAGGGACTGAGTACAGTGCCCTTAATTAATCTGCAGTCATATTCATGTCATCAATAATTCAGCAACAGTTAAACTGTACTGGTCACTTTCTTTGCTCCACGTAACAGGGGCCAGGAATACAAAAGAGCAAGACATGGTTCCCTGCCCAGAATGTCACAGTCCAGGTCAGATGCACAAGTGTCACTATCAGCATCGCATAAATACTGCCTTTGCCCCATTTCTTCCCTCTATGCTGGGGAAATGGGAGACTCTAGGAATAAATAATTTCAAAATACGCATTTACATTAAATTTCTGTAAATTCATTCTTTGTTTGTTTGTGTTGTTTCTGCAGTATGCGGGCCTCTCACCATTGTGGCCTCTCCCGTTGTGGAGCACAGGCTCCGGAGGCGCAGGCTCAGCAGCCATGGCTCACGGGCCCAGCTGCTCCAAGGCATGTGGGATCTTCCCGGACCGGGGCACGAACCCATGTCCCCTGCATCGGCAGGTGGACTCGCAACCACTGCGCCACCAGGGAAGCCCTGTAAATTCATTCTTGATTTCAGAGTTGAATTTCCAATGGAAGAGTGTGGCAACAAGCAATGCAAATTTGTATGCTAACAGTTCCAAAACCAATTGGAAACACATTGATAGTTCAATTAAATAAAATGTCAAAAAAAATTTCCTTGGCAACTAAAGAATCCCTTCATAAATCAAAGAAAATCTCCCTTTTTCTGATATTATAATACAGATATTGCTCTTTCTAGATTCTAAACCTATAAAAAAAATAGTAAATGCAAAAACTGGCAAAAACTAGTCTAGTTCGTATCACTTCCGGGGTAAATCATTCAATTAGATCCTTGCAGGTCAATGACAGCATCAGAACGCACCTGAGTCAGCTTCTCCCAAATGCCTAAATACATACATAAAAAGCTAGACAAATACCAAAATATGCAATGAGACTGAATCCTAGGACCTAATGGATATTTCTATTAAGTCTTGTGTCTTTCCATGTTGAACATGAGTGGTGCACATGGCTGTGAAGAAGGCAGAAGTCTTTGGTTTCCTCTGGCTGTCAGCTTGGGGTAAGAGGCTATACAGACTAGAAAACTAGGAACTGACCCACCTCTTCCCCTCCATCTCACTCCGCCTTTAGATAATCTATTTCTACAACTCTTCAGGAAGTACGACTCCTCCTATGCAACAAAGCCAATGACCCAGGGCTTCCCTGGTGGCGCAGTGGTTGAGAGTCCGTCTAATGATGCAGGGGACACGGATTCGTGCCCCGGTCTGGGAAGATCCCACATGCCGTGGGGCGGCTGGGCCCGTGAGCCATGGCCACTGAGCCTGCACGTCCGGAGCCTGTGCTCCGCAACGGGAGAGGCCACAACAGTGAGAGGCCCACGTACGGCAAAAAAAAAAAAGCCAATGACCCAGAAAAGTCTGGGCAATGGCTCATTGATCCTGGGATGAGTAGGTGAGTCATCTCAGGGAAAGCATTTCTCCCTGGGGCAGAAACATGCAGAGCCAGGGTAACAGTGCCAGCTAGACTGTGTAACCTTCCATGCACTACCCTACGTATTATGAAACAAATCTCACTCTCTGCTTGGATAGAGAAAGGGAAGCTCAGAATAAGATGAAAATCCTAGCTGGGCCCAGCAAAGGCTATACCAATGGAGGATAATCATCAGAAGACTGTGTGGGTTGTTATGCCTCCCGGTCTCTCTCCAGGCATGCTCTGCCAGGAGCACTCCCTCAGCATCTTCATACTCTCAAGTCAATTCTGTGGAACTACAACTTGGATTGATCTGTTCTTCTATTTCACCATTATCATGACTTCCTTCCATCAACACAATTAACCACTGTGCTCCTAGAGAAGCTTGCAGTAGAAGTCTATCTTTGAACAAGAAACCCCAAATTTCCTTTCTCACCTATCTGCTTTTTGTCCTAATGCCTGGGCCCTCTCAAAAGTTTACTGCCCAACCTGAACCAGTGTATTTTAAAAGTCTTATTCAAGTACTCTCCACTCGGTGCTTGAGTACTCAATTTCTCTTAACTTTATCCATGAGAAAAATCTTAAAATTGTCATTGACGATGCAAGGTCAGTCTGTTTCTCACTTCTGACCCTGAACCACACCAGATCATTCCACATTCTCTTAGCCTATCCCATCCTGCTCTCCCTGGTAACTGGGTTCTCTGTTTCCCCTGCATCATGGTACTCCTAGCTATCCAAATTCAACAGGCCCCTCAAGGTCAGAACAAACACCACCTTCTACATCAATCTTTGCTCTTGCCAAGTTTAAGAATTTATTCTATATTTCTCTTGATAGTACTTTACATCTCCATTAGGTACTGTCCACATCTGAACTTGTTATAAAATTATTTGCATACATATATCATCTCCTTTAGCAGACTATAACTTCCTTGAATACCAAAGCACCTAAAGGAGTGTATGGCCCATGACTCATCTACACTCAATAAATATTCATTGGATATATATCTATCCGATGGGTTACATTAAGTTTTCATTATTGTTTTACTAAACCCAACCCATGCAAACAGCCATCAACCTATAAACAGGTTTATTCTTAAGGTTCATTTGTAAATCTTTTTCTGAAATCTATGTGCATTTTCACAAAATGTTATTGTTATACGTGGTACCTCAGGATAACTGAAGTTGACTTCAGTACTTCAAAGATATTATGGATAAATAATTAACTTAAAGGTCATGTAGGAGATGCCGTAAGAACCTAGCTGTGATGGATAACATTGTACCAATGGGAACTTTGGGACAACAAATTCACCTTCTCTACTCCTATTCCTGGGCATTAGTGATGGATGGACTTGCTGCATCTGTTAAAAATAAAGCATCTCTCTGCATATCTTTAAATGTAAGCAACTTAAAGAGTTTATGAATCTGAAATATGTTTGTAAAAGAGACATGAAGGAAGCCCCTAACAGAGCATTACAGCAAGAGAGCAGAAGTGATGTATGTATGGAAAACCAGCCAGTATTTGTTTTTAGTCTTGAAATTGTCTTAAATTTCACATAAAATTAAAAGATGTGAGAATTTTATCTTATAAAAGAGAAACATGGCTAAAGAAAAGGGCTTAAGTAATACTTCTCTTAGAAGAGGAGTCTTCAAGTAGTCTCAATTGAGGAAAAATGGAAAGAATAAAGACTTGCCAAATCTTAAGTCCAATTGTTCACATATTTTCCTGATATACGTGATTTATTTCACTATGTGGCTCCAAAGGAAAATTTCTATGATGATCATCCACTAAAATGAAAATTGGAAAAATGGGGAAACCAATTTTCCCTCTAAATTAACAGCTACAAGGAAGTTTGCGGGCAAAAATCTCAACTATCTCACCTAGTTCTAAAAATATGTCTGAGACTAGGCAAACTGAGAACAAAAGTACAGAAGAAATACTGCGAAGAACAGAGATCAGATGTTTCAAGGATCGATCAAGTAAAGAGTTTTTGAAGAGAGGTGAGTTTGCACATCTACAGGAGAAAAAGCCTTTCTATGGAAAAGCAAGAAATGAACATGGTCAGTTAAAGAACATGTGCCAGAGGGCTCAAAGGTTAAAAAAACAAACAAACCGCCCCCCCACCCCAATTTTGTGAGTTCATCTTGGATTCCTGTTACCTGACAGTTGATTCTGACAAACTGAATAATCCTCAAAGTAGATGAAAAACCAACAACAAAAAGTCAAAAACAACACCAAGAAAGAAATTATTTTCATGGAATTAGAAATCATAGTCACAATATTAGACTAAGTATTGCAAAAAAAGTAAGAATGTACATATATTAATTTAAAGTAAAAATGGACAAATTAGCTTTAATATATTTGTAAGTAGTAGCTGTACACAGATGGCTTCTAAGCATACAATCCTTAAAAAAATAGCTCATACATAAGAGAAATGTGAATGTGGGAAAATTACCCTACAAGTGCTATTTGTAATACTGTAATCTGCTCCAAGAGGAGAACATGCAAATAAAGTGATACGAAAAAGGGTTCCAAGGCTGGTCAATTGCCAGTCATTTTGAAATAATGCAACTCAAAAGGCAACGAATGTGACCACACAGCTGGAATCACAGTAAAGAATTTAGCACCTGGGAAAAGAGGAACCAGTGATCCCTAGGCACAACAGGTCCTCAGGGCAAATGCAGAATCTCCAGCTCAGCTTGGGAAAAATCTCTGCATACCAATCCAGTGTGGTAAAAACAACAACAACAACACAAAACTCAAAATCCACTGGTCCAAAACACTGCTGCTTTTAATTAACAGTTCACATACCATTTTAGTCAGTGTTTACTGAATTTAAACAATCACATATAAATCTGTACTTCTCAAAGTGAGGAAACACCCAGGTGTAGGAGGGAATGCCCACACCACAAAGCCATAAAATAAATACATCCTGGAATGTTAATTTTAATCTACAAATAATGTTAAAATCCTTTTTTTAAAATAATTAAAACGAAGGTATAAGATTGTAGGAGAGAGTGCTAGTTGCCTAGCAATATCTATTTTCTCTACTTCCTTAGTAACAACTCCCAGCTTTTAGCTAGGCTCATTGCAGCCCAGGCAAAGAGGACATTTTCCAGCCTTAGCTGAAGCTGAGCATGAAAAGGTGAGCAGCCAATGTTCTGGACAATGAGATGTTAAGAGGAAGTAATTGGGCCTGACAATGGCTGGAACACAGCAGCCATCTTGGCTATGAGGACCAGAGCTGCACTCCAGGATGGCAGAACAGAGAGCTGGATCCCTGCTGACGTCTCAAAGTTGCCATACCACCCTGGACTGCCAACCTTAGAAATTCCTTTTTTTTTTTTTTTTTTTTGCGGTACGCGGGCCTCTCACTGTTGTGGCCTCTCCCGTTGCGGAGCACAGCCTCCGGACGTGCAGGCTCAGCAGCCATGGCTCACGGGCCCAGCCGCTCCGCGGCATGTGGGATCTTCCCGGACCGGGGCACGAACCCGTGTCCCCTGCATCGGCAGGCGGACTCTCAACCACTGCGCCACCAGGGAAGCCCAGAAATTCCTTTTTGTGACACAAAAATACACTTCCATTGTGCACGACTATTTATTTGTTTTCTGTTTTTTGTGTTAAACATAATTCCTAAGTAATGCAATTATGAAGAAGAATGCAAAATAGGAGACTTCAAATAAATGTCCATGTTTATGGCTGACTGCATATGGTTTTCCCGGTATCACCCAGGTGAACAAATTCATTACTCTGTGGTGTAGGTTTAAGAAGTACCGCATTGCAAATTATTAATAAGAATGCTAATTTCTGGATCATTTGGGTTGATTTAAAGCTAGAATACTCTACCCATACTATATCATCAATCTCTAATACCCTGGTGACTAGGAGTTGCACCTGAAAATCCAACCTCACGCCAGCATCACAAAGTCTGAAGAGCTAAAACTCATGACAGTCCTACTAATTTATTTTACAATTGAAGAAACTGAAGAAAGACATAAACTGAAACCAGGAAATCAGAAGTGGAGCTAGAACTGAGTTCCAGTCCTAAGTTCTAGTGCCCTCTGTTATGAAATGGTGGTATGGCCATATAGTCTATGAGACAGTTCAGACTATTTTAAATTCCTCAGAAGAATAATGTTATGTAAATTGAAGATATTAATCCAAGTAATCCACAAAGAATTTTTTTTACTTCATCAATGAAAAGATACTATGTTGCATTATATCCTCCAAGCCTACATTTTACCTTCCCCTTTGCAGTGCACTGGAAGGCAGTGAAAAACAGTGATATTCATGGGAAAAAAAACTTAACTTATTTTGTTACTGGTAAACACTGTGTTTCTTATTTTCTCTTTTTTTTTTTTTTTTTGCTTTAGTGCATATGTATTAATCCACCTGAAGCACAGCCAATGGAGTTTTTAAAAATGTGCCAACTGCTTCTTCTTCATAAATGTATTTTTATTTAATTATGATACATGACAAAATTGGACTAAAAGTCCACCTATGTCAAATCTCATTCTTGTGTCATAATGGAAGGATTTTTTTAAAAGGCCTTTCTCCAAAACCGTGACATACAGCCTAAATAGTACCCTGGATTTGATTTGACTGAAAAAATATAAAGAATACAAAATAGGTCATCTGTGTATCTGAAGACACATATAAGTGATGCTACTGAGCATACATGTTCATGACACAATCCTCCTTCCGCACCACAGGTAAGAAGTGCATACTCTTCATATGCTTCCGAATGTTAGTAAAGCACATAAGCGTCACCACGTACTGATCTGCTGAGAGTGAGCTCAATATGCTGGAGTGACATTCCATCTTACATAATGAAGATAAATAAAGGGAATCAAACCAAGAAGTGTTCTGTTCTATATGCCCAGGTACTGAATAGGCAAAGGACTTTGGAAGAAAAGCTAAATTCATTACAGTTCAGATTCTTTATGGTAGAAAACTTCCCCAGTTGGCAAACAAATGACACTTAATTGACATAACTATAATAATAAGCAAGAATACTATGCTATACATGAGCTGGGATATCTGCTTGTGTTCACCGGTCTTCCACAGATTTGTCCTGTAATAAGCAGGAGGATGAAATGAAACGGTGCCTGTAAATCACTCAACGTCCTGCCTCTTCATGGTGAGCCCACACCAAAGGACATCCACCAGTATTATTTTCAACGACCCTTGGTAGTGAAATTCTTGATGCTTATTCCCATTCAAGGAATTCTACAACGGCTTTCCTAACAATTCTGACCAATTCTTAGACTTGTTAATTGCTCATTAAATTTTTTCTTCTATAAATACAGTCTGAATTCCTTCCACAAAGCATCCTTATTTACTTTCAGTTCCTGATGATGGTTAGGAAGTCTGTATCTCTGAGCCTTGTATGTAGTAGGTGTTTTATGAATAGTTAATTATAGTAGAAGCTGACGTGACTTTAATGAGCTAAGAGCACGTTAGCAATATTAAGACCCAAATAAATAACTAGCGATGTGACGAGCCCCAGTAAAGGGGCACATCAAATTGTTAATGGAAGAGGCAAGCACACTGCTTTCAGCTATAGAGGGACCAGGCAGAGAGGCATGTTCACCACTGCATACTCAGTACCCAGTAGAGTATCTTGCAGATACTTAACACTCAGTAAGCTTTAACTGAACAAAGGAAAGAAGGAGATACGGGATTTTAATAGGCATAAAGCAAGGACAGGACATCTTAGGCAGGGAAAGATTTAAAAATGCATAGACCACAAATTATAAGTTGCATTAACTCGTTCTTTTGGTGCATGTTTATGAAAGGCCTATAATATTCCAACTCCAAGGACACCAAAATGATGAAACAAGACGTCTACCTCAGGACACTCGTAGTCCAGTGAGGGAAAGATGAGTAAATAAATCCTTGCAAATTCAATATGATGTGCTAACATAGACTATGGAATTCTGATAAAAGTATCTAAGGGTTCAGGAAGTCTTTCAAATGAAGTGATGTTAAAAATGGGGACCAGATCAGTTGTGAGTGAATTGTGAGAAATAAAATTAGAAAGGTAAGCAGGTAGTCCTGACTGCAAGTATCAGGTTTTTGAACTTAATCATTTATGTATGGGAACCACACAGAATTTATCAAGAGAGAAATACCAGTGCTGTACTGTTTGAAGATTAATTAGTCATTGTTTTTAGGGTAGATTAGGTTCAGGGAAGAAGGACACTGTGACTGAAGGGTGAGTCTGGGAAAAAGGTGAGCAGCCTTTGTAATTGTCACACATGAGGTCATTACAATTTGCAGAAAATGGGAATGGAAAAATAAAATGGAACAGAAAGGGACAGAAAACATATCCAGGGAAGAACCACCAGTATTTGCTGAAACCAGGAAGAAAGATGCATTGAAGTAGTTTAAGAAATATGTTATTTCACTTTTGATGTGTCATGGCTTTCAATAGAATATTAAAAAGGAATGCATGTGGTTGGTTGGCTATTGTGCAAGATTTAGTTTGGTGTATATTTCTAATACAACATCTGGTTGAAAACCAAAAAAAAAGAAAAAAAAAAACAAAGAAAAAGAATGCCTAAGTTAGCCAAAGTGATTCCCTTTCTATAACTCCATATGTACTATACTTAAAGTCTTTGTTTCCACCTAAGCAACTAACATAAAAGTTACAAGTGCGTTCATGCATCCAACAGAGATCCACTGAGGACCTACTATGTATATGCCAAATACCGAGCTCAGCACTGTCAGAAGGAAATAAATTTGAATGATTTATCTGTGAAATAGTACCTTACTCTACAGTAATGGCAGGAAGAAGCTATTTAAAAGTCAAGTAATACTAACCTCACTCGGGAATACGTGATAACGTTTATTCTAAGCCCCACAAGGGCCCTTTTATCAGTACCAAATGGAATACCACAAAATACATAACTACTTCTACCTGTTATTTTATGGTTCAGGACTTTTTTTGCCCCCAAGGATTTTCCCAACTAATTGTCTCAACTGTAGTTAGGTGTCATCCACCTTATTTAGGTGCTTTATCATTCACCAATACTGTGTAACTATTAAAATTTAAACTTAACGGTTATAGTATTTCTTTCCATCCTTCTGAACGTAAGTGCCTAATGGCCTAGAAGCTGCTTTCAATGCCACTGCCATCATCTTGCATCCAGAATTGGTTTTATAACTTAATGTTTAAACAAAAAGTCAGAGAGAATGTGACTGTGCATCTTAAGTACTGGGCCCCGCCATTTCACAGCTTTTACCTTGGACCTTAAGCCACAATTTTACAAACTAAAACACCATTAAAATAACAAGAACAAAAAGCAAGCTTCTTTGTTTTTCTTTTAGGCCCCCCCAAAAATGATTTCCCATTTTGGAGAAAAACAACCTTTTAAAGGGTCAGCTCTTTCTAATTTTGTTCTGATTAAAGTGTGATACATATCAGAGATCACATCTTATCTCAGAGGGCCACCGGTAATATACACAAAAGACAACACCATATTCTGCATTAAAAAGAATTTCTTGGACTTCCCTGGTGGCGCAGAGGTTAAGAATCCGCCTGCCAATGCAGGGGACACGGGTTTGATCCCTGGTCCGGGAAGATCCCACGTGCCATGAAGCAACTAAGCCCGTGCACCACAACTACGGAGCCTGCGCTCTAGAGCCCGCCGTGCCACAACCACTGAAGCCCATGTGCCACAACTACTGAAGCCCACGCGCTTAGAGCCTGTGCTCCGCAACAAGAGAAGCCACCACAATGAGAAACCCATGCACCACAACGAAGAATAGCCCCCGCTTGCCGCAACTAGAGAAAGCCTGTGCGCAGCAACAACAACCCAACGCAGCCAAAAATAAATTAATTAAAAAAAATTTTTAAAGAAAAGGAATTTCTCTAAATGCAAGAGGAAAATAGTGTCTTTAGACAATTCTACCCTACTAAGTTTTCTATAAGTTATCTTTTTACGGGACTTTAAAACAACATTTTTTAAATAAATACATTTTTCTCATACCAACAGAAAGTCAAACTGCAAACTTAAATCCTGTTGCTTACAAACTAAAGCAGATGAGAGAGAAAAGAGAAAAAAAATAAAATGATGTTTTATTTACTGAATCGTTGAGTGCTAGTTTATTCAGCTGTCCATACTGGGTGATTCATTACAGCTGCTCATTCAAGTGAAAATGGAGAAGTGAATTCAGGAAGCAAAATATTCATAGCCCAGTAAGTTGGTAAAGAACAGGTTTAGCTAAAGAATCTCATATTGAAAAGTATACATCAATAAAATTTGAACTAAAATATTATAACAGTATGTTTTTCTTGCTTTAAGCTAATTGCTATTGATTATTGCATGCCTAGTATATGCTGGGCATGGCATGAAACAATGTGCTTTACTTACTCTACTATCCTATTTAAACTGCAAAATACCACTATAAGGTAGCTAGTTTCCCCTTAATACAGATGAAAAACCTGCAGGCTCCAAGTGCCAGTATCTCAAAGATATAAATGGCTTAAAAAAGTTCCACCAAGGGCTTCCCTGGTGGCCCAGTGGTTGAGAGTCCTCCTGCCGATGCAGGGGACACGGGTTCGTGCCCCGGTCCGGGAAGATCCCACATGCCTTGGAGCGGCTGGGCCCGTGAGCCATGGCTGCTGAGCCTGCACGTCCGGAGGCTGTGCTCCGCAACGGGAGAGGCCACAACAGTGAGAGGCCCGCGTACTGCAAAAAAAAAAAAAATTTCCACCAAGGTTAATGTAAGTTGGAAAAGCTCGTGAGCTTTCTGCCAGCCATTAGTGCATCTGACCTCACAATTCTGTTAAATACCTGGGGGTCAAGTTACCAATTTTAACAAGAGGAGGCTGTTACTCAGCTTGATGGTAGCACTAACTCCCATGTATACTCCCTTACAAAACATAATGAGCCCATTTCCTCCTCTTATTGATGTTTATCTCTTTCCCTTTAAAAGAAATTTCCACATGCTTAAAAACTATTAAATTTCATCTTGTAACATTTCAAATTAACTTTTTAAACTATCCATCATGTTGTAATATGCACAGATGGATGGAAAAATAATGACTATATATTTTTCCTTTTTCTGTCAAATTGCAAATGAAGATGAGAAGACTAATTCAGGCAATGGAGAAATCTAGACCCTGTAATTTCTTCAAGTTTAACTGCATCTAGTTTAGGTTCTAAAAATCTAATAAAATCCCAGCCATGCCAGGCTGGTTTAACATTCAAAAATAAATTAATCTATCACATCAACAGGCTAAAACAGCAAAAAATCACATGATCATATCAATATATACAGTAAAAGCATTTGACATAATCTAACACCCATTCATGATTAAGAACTGCTAGTAAATTAGAAATAGAGAAGTACCTTCTCAACTGGATAAAGAACATCTACAAAAAACTGTAGAGCTAACACCATACTTAAATGAAATAAACTAGAAGCGTTCCAACTAAGATCAGGAACAAAGGAAGGATGTCCCCTCTCACCACTCCTTTTTGACACTGTATGGGGATGCAATACATTAAGATAAGAAAAGGAAATAAAAATTATATCGATTGGGAAGGAAGAAATAAAACTGTCTTTGTTCACAGATGACATGATGATTAGAAAGGCCAAAAGAATCTCCTGGAACTAATAAGTGACTATATCAAGGTTTCAGGATACAAGGTTAATATACAAAAGTCAATCACTTTCCCATATACATACCAGCAATGAACAAACGGAATTTGAAATTAAACAATATTATTTAAATTAGCATCTCCAAAAATGAAATGTTTTGGTATAAATTTAACAAAATATGTATGAAGTCTATGTGAGAAAAAGTATACAACTCTGATGAATGAAATCAAAGAACTAAATAAATAGGAGATATTGCATGTTCACAGACAGGAAGACTCAATATTGCCAAGATGTTAGCTCTTCCCAACTTAATCTATAGATTCAATGCAATTCCATCAAAATTCCAGCAAGTTATCTTGTGGATATCAACTGATTCTAAAGTTTATATAAAGAGGTAAAAGACCCAGAATAGCCAACATAATATTAAGAAGAGAAACAAAATTGGAAACCTGATGCTTCCCAACTTCAAGACTTACTTTACAGCTATAGTAATCAAGACACTATGGCATTATCAAAAGAATAGACCAATAGGTCAATGTGACAGAACAGACAACCCAGAAATAGACACACAAACTGCTCTTTGACAAAGGAGCAAAGGCATACAATGCAGCAAAGACAGTCTCTTCAACAAATGGTGCTGGAGCAGCTGGATATCCACATACAAAAAAAATGAATCTAGACACAGACCTCACACCATTCACAAAAATTAATTCAAAATGGATCACAAATGTAAATGTAAAAGACAAAATATAAAACCCCTAGAAGATTACATAGGAGAAAACCTAGATGACCTTGGGTATATCAATGACTGCTTAGATAAAATGACAAAGGTATGATCCATGAAAGAAAGAACTGATAAGCTGGACTTGATTAAAATTAATATCTTACTGCTCTATAAAAAATAATTTCAAGAGAATGAGAAGATAAGCTGCAAACTAAGAGAAAATGCAAAAGACACATCTGATAAAGGACTGTTATCCAAAATATACAAAGAACTCTTAAAACTCAATAATAAAATGAACCTGATTTTAAAATGGGACAAAGACCTGAACAGACACCTCACTAAAGGAGATATATAGATGGCAAAGAAGCATATGAAAAGATGCTCCACATTCTATATTGTCAAGGAAACACAAATTAAAACAATGAGATACCACCACACACCTATCAGAATGGCCAAAATCCAGACACTTGACAATACCAAGTACTGACGAGGATGTGGAACAACAGGAACTCTCATTCATCGCTGGTGAGAATGCAAATATAATACAGCCACTTTGGAAGACAGTCTGGCAGTTTCTTACAAAACTAAAAATATTCTTACTATCTGATCCAGCAATTACTCTTGGTATTTACCCAAAAGAGTCGAAAACTTATAACCATACAAAAACCTGCATATAAGTACTTATAGCTTAATCATAATTCCCAAACTTGGAAGCAGCCAAGTTGTCCTTCAGTAGGTAAGTGGATAAACAAACTGTGGTCCATCCAGACAATGGAACATTACTCAGTACTAAAAAGAAACGAGCTGTCAAGCCATGAAAAGACATAAAGGAACCTTAAATGCATATTCTCAAGTGAAAGAAGCCAATCTGAAAAGGCTACATACTACATGATTCCAACTCTATGCCATTCTGGAAAAGGCAAAATTATAGAGACAGTAAAAAAAAAATCAGTGGTGGCTAGGAGTTGGTGGCGGGGGGGATGAATAGGTGGAGTTCATAGCACTTTAGGGCAGTGAAACTATTCTGTGTGACACTATAATGATGAATGCATGTCGTTATACGTCTGTCAAAACCCACAGAATGTGCAACAACAAGAGTAAACCCTAATGTAGACTATGAACTTTGTGGGGTTATGATGTAATGATGCGACACAAGGTTCATCAATTGTTATAAACGTACTACTCTGGAGGCGGGTGTTGAAAATGGGAAAGCAAGGGTATATGGGAAATCTCAATTTTGCTGTGAACCTAAAACTGCTCTTAAAAATTAAGTCTGAAAAATTTAATAATTTTTTTCTCCACCCTCCTCTCTCATTTTGCTATCAATTTACTTCAATGGTTAATCTCTCATTTTATGAATCAGTAAATATTGTCAAAACACTCGGGGTCTTAATCTCGTAACACCAGTCATATAAATGTATATGAATAAAGCTGTAGCTAACATCCACTGAGGTTTAGAGACATCAAATATTCTTTTCTTCTTTTTAACTAACATTATGAAAAATTTCTAGACCAAATATTTTACGTAAGACATAGCTTTCTCATCACTCATATGAATTGGAATCTATGACTGGCTCATTGAGAACTGTCACCAGACCAAAATTTAATATAATCCAAAGTCAAGTACTGCTTTGTTTCTAGTAATGGAAACAAAATGAGGTTGAGCAAAGAGGGACAGATTTCTTACACGGCTGGAAGAAAAGGAAGGAATAAACTAAAAATGATGCTGTATTTTAAAGTAACATTATTACTTATGAAGGTAACAATGCCACCAACAGTAGGGCTTTTGTGATCCCTTTTTTAGCAACTGATTATTAGTTGACAAAGATTCACTGCAAATTTTTAGTTCAAACTTCATCCTCAGCCCTCCTAAAGGCTATTAATTTAGCTTTTAAATTTAGATTTTGCCTGTCATGTTTGAACACAGTGACAATCAAAAGTTTACCAGAATTTCTCGACAGAAATTACTCTAAGATTAACAGTAATGATTAAAGTGCCAGAAAAATTAGGGCTTCACTTTTAAGGTGAGACTATCCCGTCTTTTTGGTGGTATTTTCTAGGCTACATCTTCAAATTAAATATAATCCAGCAATATATGGTTCTAGAACATTATATATATATATATATATATATATTTACTTTAACACTATTTTTTTAAACACTTTCTTATTTATTTTAGATGGCAGTGAGCAGCTACTGGAGTCAACAGCTATAAATGTATTCATCCTGAAGAATATTATAGATGTAGGAACCTGAGGAATGTTTCTCTTCTAAGGAAAATTCTTAAAAACTTTTCTAATATCTCTATACATGAAAATGATCAATCTATGAGATCAAAACAGTGAAAACCAAAGTGGAGTAAGTGCCACACGAAAGTAAAGTCAACAATGAATCCAATAAAGCATCTGTCATCTCCGTTCCAGTTCAGTGCTTACCTGTGATCCCCTTTTCCTCCTATCAGCTCTATTTCTGGGAGACAACGCTAGGCAGCCAAGGAAAAATAAGTCTACATGTGCCAGGCACTTACAACTTATCATGTTTATCTGTACAATGGAATTATTTTTCTTATTTCATGGATTAAAAAAGTTGAGGTTCAGAGAAATTAAATAACTTGTCCAATAACCTAAAACTAATAACAGGGAAACCATGATTAAAACATAGTGCCTGGCCTGAAAGCCTGAGTCCATTCTAGTAGCAGGAGGCCTCCTTACATCAGTTCCAACAAAGATGGTTTCCAAATGGAATGGTACTTGGATCTCATGGGAAAAGTCAAGGGACAATAAAAGAAAAAAAGGCAAAGCAAACAGATGGTAAAGATTACAGGGCAGAGATTCTTCATTCCATATTAACAGGAGGCTGCCTTTCCTGGCATCAGTTTCTGAGTGCATAAACCCAATCCTACTCTTTGCCTTAACTGTGTGCCTAGGCATAATGGGGATATGAAAATCCTTGTTCAGCAAGAGAGCTGGGACATCAGAATGTCTATAAGGTCAGGTCTGGGGATGGCAGCCTCTTCCAGTTCCTTTAATGGAGGGCATGGTTCATATACTACTTGGCCATGGCATTCAGAATAACGTCTAACCCTCAATAAATATTTGCTAACAGAACTGATGAACGAATGATATAAGTGAATGGAGTCTATAAAGAAGGTGACAGAGAGCTAGAGATTGCTGTCCTTCACTTCCACTCGGGGTTTTCTTTCACAAGTGGAACCAGCATGGAAATCCCAATGGGCTATAAAACTAACAGACTACATACATGTAAGACCCTCTGGAGGTGTAGAGACTATGATGTTTTACTCTGAATCCTCAGCATCTAATGGAGTATCCTGCACAAGGAAGGGGCTCAACAAATACTGCTCAATAAGTGAGTGAGTGAATAAACAAGGATATAGGTATGAAGGACTGGGCATTTTCTTTTATAAGGATTAATAATGTCCTCAGGTGAGATCCCCATCAGAGTAGGAAAGTCTATGAGCCTTAGAGATCCTCAGTGAGCTTGGGATGGAAGCTCAGGAAGACCTTCTGCAGTAAGAGATGTCTAAAAATGATGCTGGACCTAAGCATGGCTGGTGACAGCCAACCTGTTAAACTTAATGAAATTGAAAAATGACAAACAAGCAGCTAGTGGGAAGGAGTAACTTTCCCATAAATAGAGAACATTCAGCATGAATCAAACGTCAGAGCGACCTAAAATGTCAGCCACGGTGGTGGCAGAAGGAGGACCTTGCTCCTGTCAAAGGAGATGAGTTTTAAAATGTGCCTCACACATGGTGACCTTCAATAAATTATTATGGAAAGAATGGCAGAGAAGGAAAAGAGGGACAGAAGGAAGGAGGGAGGGAGGGAAGGAGAAATGAATGCCCCCAAATCTGCCCAGCCTGACGTTTTCCTTATTACTCCTTTGAAGGAGCTTTAGTTCTGCATTCCCCAGAGGGTCTTATTATAAGGCGGTGGTCTTATCCTGTAAGCATTTCATAGCACAGATCCAGAACCCAGGGATAGAAAAACTGCAGTAGACTTGGGACTCCCAGCTAAAAGCTCCTAATGGACACTATTTGTTATTCCTAGGTTCTAATGCCACATTCTTTAGGTACCTATGTTTTCCTTCATAGCATTTCCAAATATCACTTAATGTGATTAGAAGTTTAATATCTGTCTCTTCCACCACACTTAAGTTTTCTTTTATTCCCAGGAGCTAACACAGTCTATGGATTTAAGAAAGTGCTTCATGTATAGTTGTTAAATAAATGAATAAATAACTTAAAAAGTTCTAAGTGTTACTTTATGGTCTGATCTTAAAGATGAAAGGCTTTTTTTGTGTTTTTAAGTGAAAAGCAAGTACTGCATGCTATTCCGTCTTTATCATATATATATATATATATATATAGTTTATGTAAGAATTGATTTCAAGAAATGTGGCTGAGTTTTAAAGTATACAATATTATTCTGGTAGAAGAGATAGATGAGGTTACATATTTAGCTTGTAATTCTAAAGGTTAGTTTAGCCCAAGCTCTTCGTTTTGCAAATGAATAAATTGGGCCTATCTTGATGAAGTAGTTCTGGATCCCTTAACCTAAGTACAAATACAATCTATCTGAAGCCTGTTGTGAATTTGCATCTTTCTGGGTACTTTAGTTTACATGATAGCTAGCGCCTATTATTGATGGATGGACTAATAATGGTGCTATGCACACTTCATTCTTTGATTATGCAGGGAATATATAACATATGAACTTAATTTTGTTTTTGTGTCACTGTAACAGAGCGATGTCCTTAGCGTCTGTAACACTAAATGGCCCAAGAGGGCTATGTTCTTTCAGTTACTTCTATTCTTCTTCTAGTTGTTTCGGAAGGGGTCTCCTTTTTCTGCCAGATTATTCAATTGTTATTTTTCACTATTTTCAGCATGCCAACATGAAAAATTTATTTGCTTTTTTAATCTTCCATAGTCTTAGAAATAAAATAACCCAGCTGTTTTACAGGTATGTAATTAGAGTGAATTAACTCTGGGGGAAGAAGGTCTAAGGGTATCTACTGTGAGTCGAGTGTATGAATTTTAGTTCCCGGACATTTTGGCTTCCCAAATGTCTTTTCGATTTAGATTTTAGCTCTTCGTTTTCATCCAGATAAGCAAAACTGCCAGAAAAAGCCTGTTTGTTATTGAAGTTAGTGGGGGACATGGCACTAAAACTCAGACCTCTGGTTCTCCACTAAATGTTCTCCTAAAAATGCAGCTCATCTTAATATATATCTTTTAAAATCCATAATGTATAGTTCCCATGAAATGGCTCAATAATCCTCTACTTTTATATAATGCTCTGCAATTTATAGATACAAATACCATTTCATTCTTCAATGAACATTTCTGACGTAGACAAAAATGTTATTATCCCCCTCCTTTTACAAATAACTGGACGTGGAAAGCTCAGGTGACAAAGCTAGCAAGTGGCAGTCATGGGACACTTCAGTCTCTCGAATTCCAGAACTCTTCTGCCACTTACAAGGACATAGGTTTAATAATACGAATTAGTGGAGCAGAGCTAGTCTACAAAGGCTAAAAACAAACAACAACAGAAAAAACTAAGAAGTATGTATTTGTTGAATTTCAGACAATCATAACTTCAGTACTTCCCCGAATGCATCCTTCTAACAGGAAATATTTTCAACAAAATCTGTGCCATTTAAACATTTTCAATGCATTTAAATATTTTCTGCACATCTTTGCTTCTCAACATAGTATTTGTCTGGCTTATTTAATCTGTGAAATCTACAAGAGTGTTAAGCACCCATTGTATTAGCACCACATCAGGCCCCGTAACCCTCCTATTACCACTAAAACTCACGAGAACTGTGAGATCCGGTGCTGTAAAGAGCTAAAATGGCTGCGTTCCCAGAGTAAGTTAGAACTTTTAAGCGTATAACGTGAGTGGGTAAAAAGAACTGATATTAGGGACACCCAGCAAGTGCCCCTCATTCTCTGGAGCCATTATCTTTCCCTTTTCCTAACCAGACTAGTTATGCTGCTGGTATTGATTCATCTGACTTGATGTCTTACTGACACGAGACCTCCGATTTCAGTATAAAATATTCACTACTCCTAGAAAGGTAATACGTTAACATTGCTATCAGCCATTAACACAGCACTGAATAAACTTCTTAGTTCTCATCTACACTACAGCTAGCTAACTGCATCTCAGGTTTGGAAACAAGGTGTTTTTTTTAACAAAAAGAAAAGGAGAAGGGGATTGATTTGGGAGCACTGGGCAGCCTGAGCCACAGTAAGGCTGACTGAAGGGGCTACAGCGGGGTTCAAATCAGAGGTAAAACACAGCAGAGGAGAGGAGAGCAGTAGAAAGTCTGTGTGTGTTTAGTGGTGGGTGGCTGTCAGGTTGGGGGGTGTTACTGAAAGGGAACAGAATAAGGAAAGTGAAGAATAGAAAGAGAAGTCGATAAGCCACATGTAAACTTGACAGTTCTGACTAAGGCTGGCCACATTTTAGAGGGATTATAGATTTCTGTGAAAGGATGATATTGATAAAGTATTCCCAGCGGGTTAAAACATTTTGCTAAAGATTGCCTACTTTCCATACTCGGCACAAAAGCTTATTAATGAAACCACTACTGCGTAAAGATTATTTATTTATGTTTCTCAAACAAAAATGGCATTGTCTCGACTCCACTGGGTATGCTTTGTCCAGTTCGATGTTCTAATTAGCAATTCTTAGCATGATTAAATGCTAAATACACAGCTGTGTGAGGCTTCAGCTGGTAGTAACCAGTAGTGCCTAATACTGACTTTTTAAAGAGAAAAACAAAAGTACTCAAATACTGGATATAAAACTTTAGAGGCCCTATTCAGCTGAAAGAAGTAAAGTTATCAATATAAGCACAGATTATGTACAATGTGTGCATAAAGCTAACAGCTATGTCGTATTTTTCATCTCTGTTGAAAAATTATTTGGACTAGGAACAAAATTAGCCTAATCTAAGTAGCTGGTTTCGTTTAACTCACATAAATAACATATTACATATGATTGCCATTAAATCATCATAGTTTTAAAAAGACAATTACTAAGCAAGTCTAGAGGGATAACCTATATTCAAACATTATTATAGGAAACCTATATACTTTTTTGAATAAAATGAATTTTTCTACATTCAACTGAAAATAAGTTGTACATAATAAACTAGTAGATAAATAACTCCACTTTTTATCTTTACCTAACTTTAGTCCTTATAACACCTAACACTTCTAAATAGTTTAAAACAATGGCGACTTTTCTATCTTCATAATAGAAAAGTGATCCAAATTACGTGTCAGCATAAATTTCTACCCTTTAAATCTGTAAAGATCCAGTAAATAAACCTCGTTTGAAGTTTTATTTATGAAGCAAGTTACTTAAAACTCAATTGAAATAAGTTGTAAAGAGAAAAAAAATACCTTATCTGGTAAGGCTTTGTTAACAGAAAACAGGTTTCTGTTTCGTGCCTCAGATGTATGATAGTTCTCAATCTTATACGTATTTCTATGTATATTTTCTACGTATAACTAACACAAGTTTTCACGCATCTAAGCTTTGGCAACGTAGTGGGCAAATTCCTTCCTTTTTTTACTGCTCTACATAATGTTCAACTAAGTATGAACTTTACCAAAATGAAATCAAATTTGCAAAGGCTTTAAGCATTTTCCTATCATTTCAATTTTTGCCTTTGAGAAGAATATTTTACAAAATCCATTCACAAATTTTCATTAAAAACTAAAAGATATAATCTTTCAGGTGAGAAGAAACCACGTTATGTGTATGACTTGATGTGTTTTAAAATTCTCTTTAAGATTACACTTCAGGAAAATATCCTTCAATAAAAGTGGTAATTCAATTATATTCCCTGAAAAAGATGCATTTTGTGTATTGTGCAAAATAAAACCAAACGATGAACTGAATGTTAATCAGCTTTTTAAAAAGCAAAAATTATTTCTCTTAATACTATTTCTAATTATTCTTTATGATTTACCAGACAACAAAAGCTTCACCATATGTAAATTGCAAAATCAATCCTCTTTCATACCTATCCCTTGTCCACTCTCTGCAAGCCTCCACTTCTATGAACTAGGACTTAAAACACACCTACAGAGAGGTCTGCTGGACTTTGATTCTGTCAACATTAATTGCACCAAAAGTAAAAATGTTTTAATTTAAGAATATAAGTCTGGATTTTAATGTATGTATGGTGCTCAATATGTTCGATTTCACACCATCACTGAAGTGGAAAAACCTTTAAAAACCAGTTTAATCCCCATCCACTCACCCACCCACGGCTTAGTGATAAAGAAACAGGAGCCCACAAAGAGAAATCGATCTCTCCAGGACCTAGCCAGAGACTCTGAATACGCAGCTGACCCCTGAACAACTTGGGGGATAGGGGTGCCAACCCTCCCCGCAGTCAATAAGCCCAGTGTAATTTACAGTCGGCCCTCTGTATCTATGGTTCCTCTGTATCGGCACATAAATGGACCCACGCAGTTCAAACCCCTGTTGTTCAAGGGTCAACTGTATATATTTGTCCGGTTCCCAGTGGGTGCTCTTTCAACTTTACCAACGGACTGATGCAGCAGATGCAAGGCTGATTCTTAAAGGTGAGCATGACTTTAAAGTCCTTTGTTGCTATTATCTACTTAGCAACAATTAAAGTTGTCTGGTGACATACAACCACATGTATATGTCCCCAACTAACACATGGAAACATCTGATTTGGTGGCAATGATAACTGATGGACTGTCCCTTCCTGAAGCACCCACTCCTTGGATTCTAAAACACCACTTGACTTCTCAGAGTTCTTGGAAGCTCCTCTGAGTTTACCCAGCTGCTACATGATAGAGTATCAGGGGCTCAAACCTAAGTCCTCCTCTTTCTCTACACTTCTCTGTAAGTGATTTCATTTATTCCCACCACTTTAGTACTGTCTTCTGGAAGATCACCCCCACCTTTGAATACACAGCCCTGGCCTTTCCTATCAACTACATGCTCACATGTTCAAAGGTCAACTGAACATCTGCACTCAGACATCCACAGGTTTCTCAAATTCAGTATGTCCCGACCTGAACAATCCATTTTCCCTCAAAAATCTGTTCATCCCCCACTCTTTCCCATCCAGGAAATGACACCTACTGGTTATTTAAGCAGGAAACCTGCCTGTTTTTGAAGTATCCCCACTCCCCAAATTTGATCCCAGTTAATTCTACCTCCCAGTATACTTGGAATCATCCCTCTGCTCACCACCTCCGCATCCATCAACCCACCTCTTTCCTGAGCTAAAAAAAGCAACATGCACTCATTCGGTCCTCCTGTCTTCTCTCTTCCCCTCTTATAATACTTTCTCCACAAAGCAACCAGAGCGAGTCTTTCTAAACACAAATCCAATCACATTTAAACTCATCTAGTGAAATCCAAACCCCTTTTAGTGGCAGGATCTTTGCTCACCTCTCCAAACCCAGCTGAGCCACCTGCCCTAGCCTCACGCCTTCACCCTCACTGATTTTTCTGGGGTCTTCAAAGTGCAAGTGCCTTCCACCCTGAGGATGGGTATGTCCTTTGTCTGGAAAGCTTTCCTCCCCTTGGCTTCACCTTCTGCTAAGGCCCTACCCTGTCTCCTTGTTCTCTATCATTGCACCCTGTTGGTTTCCTTCCCAGCACTTCAGCATCGAAATTACACATCTTATTAATCTGTCTACATCTCTACTAGTCATTTCTCCCATTAGACTATAAGCAGCACAAAGAAACTAACTTGCACTTAACATTACTAGCCCGGTGCCAGGCACATACTAGGAACTCAATAAACATGCACTGAATATATAACTAAATAGCTATCTATCCTTTTTATGAGTGGCCATCCCTTTGTGTTTTGCAAAACCTTTTCCTTGCCACACACAGGGAAAAGTTCTCAAAGGACTTTGCAGTGAAAAAGAAAACATCAAGCTGGTTTAGCTGTTCCTCACACTGGACTGACAAGGGTAGGCAGGGAACTTAGTTATTAGCCTCAAGGTTTTAATAATATTTATCAAGACATTTGAGCTGCTTTTCACCAACAAAAACTCTGGCAATTTACAATATAAAAACAATTTTATCCCACTTTTGCAAAATAAATTGGGCAAACGCATCAGCTTTTACAACTCGAAATTATATTAATTCAAAATGTATGTACGAGGGCCTATACTTCGCAAAGTGCTGCAATACTAGGTATGAAAGTGGGTGGGATATAAAAGATGACTGAGCCGATAGCACTGCTGTCAAAGAGTTTCTTCCATTACTCTTTCTGAAAGGTCTTCAGTTTTTCAGAGCCTAGTGACTTTCTTAAAGATCTACGCAGATGAAATCTTTTCAGTTCCTATCAAAAGGACTTTTCTCTAGATCTAACTGAGCATAAAACAATTCAAAGCAACAGACAATTATTAAGTAGTTGCTATATTCAAAGATGTATAAAATGAGGTCAGCTTACTTTGACAGGTTTATTTTTACTATTATCATATATCTAGGGGAAAAGAGGAGAAGCAAATCGAGGGAAAATAAATAATATCCTGAACATGGCATTAAGTTTTCCCTTCTTGCGTCTGAGCACCAATTTTCCCAAAGGCCACCCTGACAAAAAGCCACCCATGTGAAATAATCTAAGTATTAACTTTAACAGGCACTCTTCTCAGAAGTAGACAAACTTTTTTAGGAAAAAAGAAGACATGCCTCCCTCTCACAGTACTTTCTAGAATGAATGCTCTGTTAAGAGACTAATTAACTGACTACATTTATACTGATAGAATCAGAATTCTTAAATCTCCTACTAAAAGTGATTCCTAAAACAGCAATAAATGTTGCTTTACAAAAATATACCTTGATATAAAGCCAAAAGAAAATGGTGGAGGTATGTGTATCCCACAGTTGCTTTGTGATCAGGGTTTAAGGAACAGGCCTTCCACCACAAATACTCAGGGTTCTGGTCTGCATACTTTTATCATTTTCATTTTGGTGCCAATTCCTATTACTGAGTGCAGGCATTGTGAGTGTCCTGCCACCCTCTACACTGTGTGAGGAGGAATTTTCTATACTCCATGATTTCAGATGGAATTAGAATACATTCTGGATTAAGAAGTACCTGAAAAATTCCATCCCACTACTTCAATGCCTATTTCCCTCTGGCTATCTGTCCTGTTTTCTTGCTACAAAAATACCCATTACAAAGCAACTCTCAGCTCCAGGACAATACTGGGTTTATCAGGCAGGGGCCACTGTTTGCCTTACGTGCATGCTCAGGGTTTGTTAACTTGCAAGAGAGATGCCTTCAAAGTAAACACATAAAAGTGGTTGTCGCAGTGTAAAAATACACGTGACCCTTGAACAACATGGGTCTGAACTACATGGATCCACAAACACATGGATTTTTTTCAATAGTACATACTACAGTATCACATGATCCGTGGTTGCTTGAATCCGTGAATGAGGAACTACAAATAAAGAGGAAATGTGTATACAGAGCCAACTGTAAATTACACGTGGATTTTTTCTTTGTTTTCTGTTTTTGCCGTACACGGGCCTCTCACTGTTGTGGCCTCTCCCGTTGCGGAGCACAGGCTCCGGACACGCAGGCTCAGCGGCCATGGCTCACGCGGCATGTGGGATCCTCCCGGACCGGGGCATGAACCCGTGTCCCCTGCATCGGCAGGCAGACTCTTAACCACTGCGCCACCAGGGAGGCCCTACACGTGGATTTTTGAGAGGAAGGAGGGTCAACGTCCCTAACCCCTGTGTTGTTCAAGGGTCAACTGTATTTTCTGAGTAAGCAAGCTAATGTAAAGATTGGACACTAAAAAACAAACCCTTTCTCATTTTGTTATATTTATAATATTGATATATTATAAATACAAAGAAATGTTAATGGGTAGTGAGCATTTACAAAATGCTACATAAAGTAAATGACATTCTGCTTGCTACTAGATTTTGGATATAAAATTGTACATAAGAACAAAAACAATTTCAGCATATAACTTCTTAGGATTTTAGAAACAGGCATTTCTGTAATATGACTTTAAAATCATAGCCTGTTTTGATCCAGTGCTATATATTAACCTGAGATAAAATATTTTTAGAACGTTGTAAAAAAAAGTGATAGTTTCATCTTCTCCAGAAGGATAGTCCCCCAAAGTTGGCAATACCTAAATCTTGCCATTTCTTCAGCATACTTAAGGTCCTGTGTGGGTCTTCCCTTCATGAGCAAAAAGATTGGAAGATTAAAAAATAAAAACCATAATAACAAATGTTACAGTCCCTAGAGGATCGACTTTCAAGATGGTGGAGGAGTAAGATGTGGCGATCACCTTCCTCTCCACAAATACATCAGAAATACATCTACACATGGAACAACTCCTACAGAACACCTACTGAACGCTGGCAGAGGACCTCAGACTTCCCAAAAGGAAAGAAACTCCCCACATACCTGGTCATGTGGCTGACAGGGTCTTGGTGCTCCAGCCAGTGTCAGGCATGAGCCTCTGAGGTGGAGGAGCCAAGGTGAGGATACTGGACCATGAGAGACCTCCCCACTCCATGTATTATCAATCGGCGAGAGCTCTCCCAGAGATCTCCATCTCAACACTAAGACCCAGCTCCCCTCAGCGACAAGCAAGCTCCAGTGCTGGACAACCTGTGCCAAACAACTAGGAAGTTAGGAACACAACCCCACCCATTAGCAGAGAGGCTGGCTAGTAAGTTCAGAGACACCCAAAAACATACCACCAGACACAGTCCTGCCCACCAGAAAGCCAAGATCCAGCCTCATCCACCAGAACACAGGCACTAGTCCCCTCCACCAGGAAGCCTACACACCTTCCTGAACCAACCTTACCCACTGGGGACAGACACCAAAAACAATGGGAACTACGAACCTGCAGCCTGCAAAAACGAGACACCAAACAGTCAGTTAAGGAAAATGAGAAGACAGAGAAATATGCAGCAGATGAAGGAGCAAAGTAAAAACCCACCAGACCAAACAAATGAAGAGGAAATAGGCAGTCCACCTGATAAAGAATTCAGGGTAATGATAGTAAAGATGATCCAAAATCTTGGAAATAGTAGGAAGAAAATACAAGAAATGTATAACAAGGCCCTAGAAGAACTAAAGAGCAAACAAACAATGATGAACAACACAACAAATGAAATTAAAAATTCTACAGAAGGAATCAATAGCAGAATAACTGAGGCAGAAGAACAGATAAGTGACCTGGAAGATAAAATAGTGGAAATAACTACCACAGAGCAGAATAAAGAAAACGGAAAGAAAAGAATTGAGGACAGTCTCAGAGAACACTGGGACAAAATTAAATGCACCAACATTCGAATTATAGGGGTCCCAGAAGAAGAGAAAAAGACAGGGATTGAGAAAATATTTGAAGAGATTATAGTTGAAAACTTCCCTAATACGGGAAAGGAAATAGTCAATCAAGTCCAGGAACCGCAGTGAGTCCCATATAGGATAAATCCAAGGAGAAACATGCCAAGACATGGATTAACCAATCAAAAATTAAATAAAAAGAAAAAAATATTAAAAGCAGCAAGGGGAAAGCAACAAATAACACACAAGGGAATCCCCATAAGGTTAACAGCTGATTTTTCAGCAGAAACTCTGCAAGCCAGAAGGGAGTGGCAAGACATACTTTAAGTGATTAAAGGGAAAAACCTACAACCAAGGTTACTCTACCCAGCAAGGATCTCATTCAGATTCAACAGAGAAATTAAAACCTTTACAGACAAGCAAAAGCTAAGAAAATTCAGCACCAGCAAACCAGCTTCACAACAAATGCTAAAGGAACTTCTCTAGGCAGGAAACATAAGAGAAGGAAAAGACCTACAAAAACAAACCCAAAACAATTAAGCAAATGGTAAAGGAAACATACATATTGATAATTACCTTAAATGTAAATGGGTTAAATGCTCCAACCAGAAGACACAGACTGGCTGAATGGATACAAAAATAAGACCTGTATATATGCTGTCTACAAGAGACCAACTTCAGACCTAAGGACACATACAGACTGAAAGTGAGGGGATAGAAAAAGACAGTCCATGCAAATGGAAATCAAGAGAAAGCCGGAGTAGCAGTTCTCATATCAGACAAAATAAACTTTAAAATACAGACTGTTACAAAACACAAAGAAGGACACTACATAATGATCAAGGCATCAATACAAGAAGAAGATATAACAATTGTAAATATTTATGCACCCAACATAGGAGCACCTCAATACATAAGGCAAATGCTAATAGCCATAAAAGAGGAAATCGACAGTAACACAATAATAGTAGGGGACTTTAACACCCCACTTTCACCAATGGACAGATCATCCAAAATGAAAATAAATAAGGAAACACAAGCTTTAAATGATACATTAAATAAGATGGACTTAATTGATATTTATAGGACATGCCATCCAAAAAGTACAGAATACACTTTCTTCTCAAGTGCTCATGGAACACTGTCCAGGAGAGATCATATTTTGGGTCACGAATCAAGCCTTGGTAAATTTAATAAAACTGAAATTGCATTAAGCATCTTTTGCAACCACAAAGCTATGAGATTAGAAATAAACTACAGGGGAAAAAATGTAAAAAACACAAACACATGGAGGTTAAACCATACACTACTAAATAACCAAGCGATCACTGAAGAAATCAAAGAGGAAATCAAAAAATACCTAGAGACATATGACAACGAAAATACGATGATCCAAAACGTATGGGATGCAGCAAAAGCAGTTCTAAGAGGGAAGTTTATAGCAATACCATCCTACCTCAAGAAACAAGAAACATCAAACATCTCAAATAAACAGCCTAACCTCACACCTAAAGCAATTAGAGAAAGAACAAAAACCCCCAAAAGTTAGCAGAAGGAAAGAAATCATAAAGATCAGATTAGAAATAAATGAAAAAGAAATGAAGGAAATGATAGCAAAGATCTATAAAATTAAAAGCTGGTTCTTGGAGAAGATAAACAAAATTGATAAACCATTAGCCCGACTCATCACGAAAAAAAGGGAGAAGACTCAAATCAATAGAATTAGAAATGAAAAAGGAGAAGTAACAACTGACACTGCAGAAATCATGAGAGAATACTAAAAGCAACTATATGCTAATTAAATGGACAACCACGAAGAAATGGACAAATTCTTAGAAAAAGCACAACCTTCCAAGACTGAACCAAGAAGAAACAGAAAGTATAAACAGACCAGTCACAAGCACTGAAATTGAGACTGTGATTAACAATCTTCCAGCAAACAAAAGCCCTGGACCAGATGGCTTCACAGACGAAGTCTATCAAACATTAAGAGAAGACTTAACACCTATCCTTCTCGAACTCTTCCAAAATAGAGTAGAGGGTGGAACACTCCCAAACTCATTCTATGAAGCCACCATCATCCTGATTCCAAATCCAGACAAAGATGCCAAAAGAAAGAAAACTACAGGCCATTATCACTGATGAACATACATGCGAAAATCCTCAACAAAATACTAGCAAACAGAATCCAACAGCACATTAAAAGGATCATACACCATGATCAAGTGGGGTTTATCCCAGGAATACAAAGATTCTTGAATATGCAAATCAATCAATGTGATAAATCATATTAACAAATTGAGGAGAAAAACCATATGATCCTCTCAATACATGCAGAAAAAGCTTTTGACAAAATTCAACACCCATTTATGATAAATACTCTCCAGAAATCAGGCATAGAGCAAACTTACCTCAACATAATAAAGGCCATATATGACAAACCCACAGCCAACATTATTCTCAATGGTGAAAAACTAAAACCATTTCCTCTAAGATCAAGAACAAGACAAGGTTATCCACTCTCATGACTATTATTCAACATAGTTTTGGAAGTTTTAGCCACATCAGAGAAGAAAAAGAAATAAAAGGAATCCAAATCAGAAAAGAAGAAGTAAAGCTGTCACTGTTTGCAGATGACACGATACTATACATAGAGAATCCTGAAGATGCTACCAGAAAACTACTAGAGCTAATCAATGATTTGGTAAAGTAGTAGGATACAAAATTAATGCACAGAAACCTCTTGCATTCCTATACACTAATGATGAAAAATCTGAAAGAGAAATTAAGGAAACACTCCTATTTACCATTGCAACAAAAAGAATAAAATACATAGGAATAAACCTACCTAAGGAGACAAAAGACCTGTATGCAGAAAAGTATAAGACACTGATGAAGAAATTAAAGATGATACAAACAGATGGAGAGATATACCATGTCCTTGGAATGGAAGAATCATTATTGTGAAAATGACTCTACTACCCAAAGCAAACTACAGTTTCAATGCAATCCCTATCAAACTACCACTGGCATTTTTCACAAAACTAGAACAAAAATTTTCTCAATTTGTATGGAAACACAAAAGACCCCAAATAGCCAAAGCAATCTTGAGAACGAAAAACGGAGCTGGAGGAATCAGGCTCCCTGACTTCAGACTATACTACAAAGCTACAGTAATGAAGACAGTATGGTACTGGCACAAAATAAGAAATCATGATCAATGGAACAGGATAGAAAGCCCAGAGATAAACCCACACACATATGTCAACTTCTCTTTGATTAAGGAGGAAAGAATATACAATGGAGAAAAGACAGCCTCTTCAATAAGTGGTGCTGGGAAAACCGGACAGCTACACGGAAAAGAATGAAATTAGAACACTCCCTAACACCATACACAAAAATAAACTCAAAATGGATTAAAGACCTAAATGTAAGGCCAGACACTATCAAACTCTTAGAGGAAAACATAGGCAGAACGCTCTATGACATAAATCACAGCAAGATGCTTTTTGACCCACCCTCTAGAGAAATAGAAATTAAAAAAAAAATAAACAAATGGGACCTAATGAAACTTCAAAGCTGTTGCACAGCAAAGGAAACCATAAACAAGATGAAAAGACAGCCCTCAGAATGGGAGAACATACTTGCAAACGAAGCAACTGACAGAGGATTAATCTCCAAAATTTACAAGGAGCTCATGCAGCTCAATAACAAAAAAACAAACAACCCAATCAAAAAATGGGCAGAAGACCTAAATAGACATTTCTCCAAAGAAGATATACAGACTGCCAACAAACACATGAAAGAATGCTCAACATCATTAATCATTAGAGAAATGCAAATCAAAACTACAATGAGGTATCACCTCTCACCAGTCAGAATGCCATCATCAAAAAATCTAGAAACAATAAATGCTGGAGAGGGTGTGGAGAAAAGGGAACCCTCTTGCACTGTTGGTGGGAATGTAAATTGATACAGCCACTATGGAGAACAGTATGGAGGTTCCTCAAAAAACTAAAAATAGGGCTTCCCTGGTGGCGCAGTGGTTGAGAGTCTGCCCGCCGATGCAGGGGACACGGGTTCATGCCCCGGTCCAGGAAGATCCCATATGCCGCGGAGTGGCTGGGCCCGTGAGCCATGGCCGCTGAGCCTGCGCGTCCGGAGCCTGTGCTCCACAACAGGAGAGGCCACAACAGTGAGAGGCCCGCGTACCGGAAAAAAAAAAAAAGACCTACAAATAGAACTACCATACGACCCAGCAATCACACTACTGGGAATATACCCTGAGAAAACCATAATTCAAAGAGTCATGTACAACAATGTTCACTGCAGCACTATTTACAATAGCCCGGACATGGAAGCAACCTAAGTGTCCATCGACAGATGAATGGATAAAGATGATGTGGCACATATATACAATGGAATATTACTCAGCCATAAAAAGGAATGAAATTGAGTTATTTGTAGGGAGGTGGATGGACCTAGAGTCTGTCATACAGAGTGAAGTAAGTCAGAATGAGGAAAACAAATACCATATGCTAACACATATATATGCAATGCAAAAAAAAAAAAAAGGTTCTGAAGAACCTAGCGCAGGACAGGAATAAAGACGCAGATGTAGAGAATGTACTTGACACAGGGAGGGGGAAGGGTAAACTGGGATGAAGTGAGAGAGTGCCATGGACACATATACACTACCAAATGTAAAACAGATAACTAGTGGGAAGCAGCCTCACAGCACAGGGAGATCAGCTCAGTGCTCTGTGACCACCTGGAGGGGTGGGATAGGGAGGGTGGGAGGGAGACACAAGAGGGAGGGGATATGGGGATATATGTACATGTATAGCTGATTCACTTTGTTATACAGCAGCAACTCAGACAACAATGTAAAGCAATTATACTGCAATAAGGATGTTAAAAAGAAAACAGTGATAGAGATAAAGGAAAATAGGGAGAAAAGTTAAAGGACTTTAGTACTGAAGACCTTACCTATTATTAACATGGCTGCACATGGATGTTCTATGTAGATCTGCTTCCTAAAGCAAGGGGAATCTAGATATGTATATACATTTCTGGTGGTACAATTTATACTGAAAATAATTTTCTAGAAGAGAAAAAATCTATAATGATCAGGAAAAAAATGATTCTCATACAAAATATATTACATAATGTAATTAAATGTACAGTTCACACTTATTGTCTGAATGTAAATGTGGTTAGTCCTTAAACCAGCAGCATCAACATCACCTAGGAACTCGTTACAGATTAGTACACCCATCCCAGATCTCCTAACTGGCCCTACAATCCATGTTTTAACAAGAATGAACGTGATGAGATTCTGATCTAAACAATACTGCGGAGTGAGAAGGAATTACAGTATACAAAAGCTACAACTTGGGCAGGCTATAGAGATACAGGAAGAAGTAAGGATAAACACCGAGGCTGACTGCAGTCTGCACTCTAGATCTTAGAAGAAAATCTCAAACTTTTTTTTTTTTTTTTTGAGGGTTATGGGTTACCTCATCTAATAAGCTAATTCAGCAGGGCCTGAGTGTGGAGGAGAATCTGGGTAGAATCTCTGTCTAGAAGGCAGGTATTTACTTGTCTGGAGCTTCCCCCAAGGTCCCTCAGGAATGGGAAGCCCAGAAGGAGAAGGAACAAGCCTGGAGGCGGCAGAACAGGAGCAGAATCCCTGCTCCTCCACTTAAAGGACTGAAAAACCACAGATAGGATCGCTGAACCTGAAGAAGCCAGCATTCGAAAGTACCAGAGGGCTACTTCCTTAATTCTCCTGCCCTTACAACACATACCTGTCAGCTTCTGCTCATTTCTTAAGACACTCAGACGGTCTAAGGGGCACCTATCTCACTTGTCATTTTCATTCTACTTCAGTGAGAAAGACAATGAAAGAAAGGGAAATAAACATCCTCAAGATGGAAGTAGAAGTACCAAGTGCCAACCCCTAAAATGAGTAGACGTGACACCATAGACACTTCCTCCACGTACTCCCTACGCCTCTGAAACCATTCTTCTATCTGCCAGGTGGACGACAGCAAGTGATAGTGATTCAGTAACTACAGCGCATCTTAAATAACGAGTTATCACAACAATAATAAGAGCAACAACTACCACCACTAGTTATTGCCATTGCGCTCATTTATGGAAACCCTCGGAGGTAAGCACTGCTGTCCTCATTTTAACGAGGCTGACTCCCTCCCTTGTCCGAAAGAGTCTTATGAAGGCCAGGACTAAAAGCCAGGACCATTTGGCTGAAAAGGCCCATGTTTTTCCACTTTGCTACTTTGCCGCAGCCCCTGGAAAGTTGGTATAAAAAAATTCCGTAAACAAACTATGAAATAGGTAGCTTGTCTCCAGTGCCACTGCTTCTTCAGAAGCTCGTGCTCACTCCATCCTCTCTGTCAAAATCTGCACTCAGGAATAGATCTGACAAACTCATTGACAGTAGCAATTTAACTGTTTGGCTTGGAATGAGATTATTTGTGAAGAATATCATTCTAAAAACTGGTGCCAAAGCAATTTAATTATGAGAACTATCATTTGTAGAAAATGATCAGTTAAAAATATTTCCTTTGACATCGCCAGCGTTTGAATTAATATCTAAACAAACAATTCTGCAGGGCATCTTAAAGCTTAAACACTTAACAGCAGAGGGAGGAAGGTGTTTAAAAATCATGTCAGACTCTGCAATTTCAATTATATTCGGGTCTCCTAATGTATCAGGAAACCCTTTTAAGCCTATGATGCTTACAGAAGCAACTGATAAGCTATTTAAAACTACAGTGCTTCTTAGAAAATTACCACTATCAGTGAACTAAACAGTAACTTATTGATGTTTGCAACAGTGCCTGATTTACTTCTTGGATAGATTCACTTAGCCAGGTAATCTGGTTTCTTACTACAATAAAGACAAAAATATACAATCAACCTACAAAACCTTTGCAAGAAATATCTGCAACAACATTTACATTACTGAGTTCCCACAGGGAATCTATTATTTATGCCCAACTATCATGTTGTGGTGAATATTTAAGCTAAGAATCAGTAATTGGAATTAAATCATTCATCTCTTCCAAATATTAGAGTTCTCAATTTTCCGATTCCTGCACAGCTACCAATATAGCACAGTAGTACTGCATGGATGAAGACATCCTAAAAAATTATTTGTGAGTGATGGTATCCAACATAAGGAACTTACTATAAAAGATATATATTTTGATTAAATGATACTTATTTAAAAGGGGACATTTTAATCAATATGATACAATGGTTATAATTTTATCTCTAGCTTTATATTTCAAGAGATAACTTATATGCAACATACTATTAAAATGGCCTTAATTTTCCACATCTGCCGTGCAACCCTGGATCAAACTGTTAGCCCCAAGGACTCTGGTCCCATAACTCAGCTTAGACATCCATTCACTCTTGGGGAGCCAGCTTTCCATTTCCATATGTAATAATAAGTAATGGCTTCTAGGTGACTCAATGAAAACTAAATAAAAAAGCCACTGTCTCGCTTCTTGGTTTTATTCTTCTTCTCATGACCTGATCTTCTCACAAGTGGGTTAATCTAATGAATCCATTGCACAATGTCCCTTTTTTGCCCCCAAACCTTTCTCTGTGAGGGAGTTCAGGCAAACTACAAAATGACAAACAGTGAGTATCTCATGACACTGTCCTTGGCCTCTTGCTCTTTCTTATCTGTTTATCTCTTATCTGTATCTTTCCCCAGGACTGTGTTTCCCTAAATTAAGAATGTCTCTACAAATGGTGAAATGAAAATGCCTTTCATACTCCTAGCCTGGCCATAAAGCACCTCTGAGGTCCACCAAATGAGTGCCATACCACCCCAAATCATCTTTGACACAGCAACAGCTGGCCTGACTTGCATTACTAGCCCTGTTCACATGTATGTTTGGAACACAGTAGAGACCATTTAGCTCACCAGTTGGGTAATGTATGATGATCTCCTTTTCTCAATATCAGTATCATTAAGTGGCTATTCTAATTTATTAAAATAACTTAACCTGGAAAGTTTGGTTACTTAATGGCTGCAATGGCATCTGGACATAACTTGGAATAAACAAATAATGGTTATAATATTAACAACACTGTTGTACTAGTTCAATCACCTATTTTTTGGCAACTATTTCTCTTTGATGCAATTCATTTAAACATTCATTGAGTGGCTACCATTTTCCAGGCACTCAGGGTACAGAGGTTACCCACCTTGGTGTCCACCCTTTATGGCATCCACACCCTAGCTAGGGAGAAAGCCGTGTGAAAAACCAATAATTAAGGTACAATCCATTAGGTGCAATTACGGTTCAGGGCTATAGAAGCTGAAAAGTGGCTGAGGTCAACTGCTTGACAGGGCTAGACCACTTCCCACCAATGGGAAATCATCTAAAAATTATCACCTGAAACGTGAATTTTAATCATCAAAAGACTCCCTAAGTAAATGTACTATTCTTTGGTAGTATTATTGTTATTACCCCCTAATCAAACCACTAAAAGCTACAGTCACCCTCTATAAGATGTTATTATTTCATTTACATTTAATACTTGAAGGACCTAATCAAATAGGGATCTATTTACAGACCTCCTTCCTGACCTAAGTAAAGCTTTTTATTTTTTTAATTTGTTTCCATGTTCTCTACCACCCTGTAAAGATAGAGATAAGCCACTATATGAATATAATCCAACCTAAACCTCTTCCCCTTAAGGACATTTTAAGGCCTCCTACTGTAGGCAGCCCGGTAGTAAATAGTATGATAAGTTAGGCGCATGCGTTTAGAAATGATTCTATTATCAAGGCAGACAATTTCTTCACTCTACACCAATGCAACATTTTGTAATCAAAAGCATTTGGGTTCTGCCTGATTTCTATCATTACGTCTGTAAAGCACAAGGAAGAGTCCAAATGGTGTAATGTGACTCTCATATTAAGTCCTCACAATCTCTGAGATAGCAAATAAAGATCAGCAAAATTGTCTCTGCATAGTTTTGTATACACTCTAAATGTGTAAATGAGTAAAATGAGTGACAAGAGATGCAGACAGCTTGACAAAATATCTAACTAATAGCAAAACAATCCACTTGGCTTTGTTTAATAGCAAAACAATTCATTTGGCTGTGCCACAAACTCTGGCCTGGACGAGACACTCAAATTCTTTTCATCTCCTGTGTGACAAACGAATTTTTGTATTTTGAGGAGGAAAAATAGAGCTGAACTAGATGCTCTCTAGAGTTTCTTTGGGCTCAAACATTATGAAAGCTCCTGGAAAATGTCTTTTAGACATTTTCTCTATCTTTTCATCCCAGGTTGTGAAATGAAATCCCACTGTCAAATCATTTCCAGACATCTGGAAAATTTAATCCATTGCCAGTGTAAGATACCAAGGCAGTTAACAATTAAGCTGTTATTAGTGAATCATATGTTCTAGGAGGCCACTTGCTGGGCTCTATTATTTTAGTGTCACAACCATGACCTGTAAGTAATACCGGCATTTGAGAAACTCATTAACTTTCAGAAACCTGAGGTACAGTTTACTGTATCAGACAAATCTACTAGAGAAATCGCAATAGGAACACACGTGTTCCTACACATATAAAGCCTCACTCGTGTGAGGACTATATGAAAGGATAAGACACATCATTCTTCAAAATACTCCCTATTGAAGAACTTTGTAAATGGCACACTGAAGTGAAAAAGGCCCTTCACACTTACAACCTAACAGATTTTCCATGATAATAATATACTTATCTGGTCCACATACGTAACACATGCACATGCCAGATGTGTATGTATCTGAGTGTGACACCTAACTGTCACAGCTAAAGCAATAATTGTAAATAAAGAGCACGTTTTCAAAAGAATCATTACAAAAAGCCCAAAGAGGAAAAAAGAACACAAAGTAGGTCAAGCCAGCGTCAAACTAGAAATCATGGCAAATCAGAAAACATTTTGGGTAATAACCTTATATGAGGCTCCAAAAACCACATAAAAGATGCCTTTAAAGTAAAACAAGGTAGAGTAGCCCCCCCTTTATCCACAGAGTATATGTTCCAAACCTCCAGTGAGTGCTTGAAATCTTGAATAGTACTGAACCCTATACATACCTTTACTTTCCTATACATCCATACCTACGATGAAGTTTAACTTATAAATTAGGCACAGTAGGAGATTAACAACAATAACTAATATAAAATAGATCATAATATACTGTAATAGAAATTATGTGAATGTGGTTTCTCTCTCTCTCAATATCTTATTGTGCTCTACTCACCCTTCTTGTGATGACACGAGATGATAAAATGCCTATGTGATCAGATGAAGTGAGGTGAATGACGCAGGCATGATAAAATGCCTACGTGATCAGATGAAGTGAGGTGAATGACGCAGGCACCGTGACACAGAGTTAGGCTACTGTTGACCTTCTGATGATACATCAGAAGGAGGATCATCTGCTCCAAGCGATGCTGGATCATGGAGCCATTACGATGGCAATGGCTGGATGTCAGGAGCAGACCATGTGGATGGCTGGGTATTCTGGGCGGGACAGAGCTAGGCTATGTGAGATTTCATCAAGCTACTCAAAATTATGTGCAATTTAAAACTTATGAACTGCTTATTTATGGAATTTTAATATTTTCAGACCGTGGGTGACCGAGGATGACTGAAGCTGCAGATAAGGGGGGACTACCACAGTGAAACTGACAGGCGTAAGGACCCATGCTACTCGACTAAGCATACAATAGTACTCTGTACTTATATAGTTCAAGCCGCTACAACTCAAGAAAAAGGTACAGGGATGGAAGAAACAAAAAGGCAACCAGAAGATTCCTTATCATTGGTTCCTTCTTCAACCTGAAGAAGGGAGATAGCATTCGAACAAAAACCCAAAGGAGCAAGCAGAAGGGCAGTACCCTGTTTGGGAAAAGATGAAGATTTGAGGGAGTACGGCTGATGTGCCTGACATTACGAACGACTCAGTTAAAGCAGAGACAGACTTGCTTCCAGGTCTCTTGGAAGCTGCTTCTGAAGTTTGATTTTAGTTACCTTTAGGAAAGGGATAAAACATCACACAGTGACTCTGGCAGAGACTATGTGGGATTCGAAGTGGGCTTAAGTAAATTCACAAATGGCTGAGACATGCTGAGACTAACCCCTATCCTTCACAGCTGGTGTCAGAGAGAAGGCCTGAGCTCACTCTCACAGCCTCTACCAGCGGCATCTAGGGCTTATGGGCCAAAGATCTGGCAAGTTCTATTTCTCCATGTTACATGAAATATATCAAAGTATTATTTATTAAATATGCTTCTAATGGAGGTGTTAAAGAAGTCTACAGGCTGTATATTCCAATCACCTTATGTCCCCACGAGAAAATTCTGCCTAGTGATTGTGCTTACCTGATAACTATAGGAGAAAAACTAGATTTACTCTTCATCAAGGCCCTGGCAGATTTTTTCTTAAATGTAGTGACCAGAGTTAGGGATGAACAATTTAACAGTTGTCGTGAGTGGCTACTTTAAGAATTTTAAGAGTAGAAATGGTTGCAATAGCAAAAATCATAGAACAGGCCCTACACTTCTGGTAAATGCCATTAGATGTTGCGATTAAATCCAGCGTCAACCTGAGGTTAGAAAATCCCCTACAACAACTGATATGCAATACGGCTCCTGCCAGTTTGAGATACCTAATAAAAAAACAAACTAGGATGGAGAACAGAACACAAGGGTATGTGCTGACAGCTCAGCCAGCAAAAAGAGTTCAGGTTTGACTCAGAGTAGAAGGGTTTTGTTAAGACATAATTAATTCCATCTTTGAAATGAAATCACAATGGGGCATGATTTCTTTAAACAGTTACATTTGCTTACTAACTTAAAATTAGTTAGCTTCCTAGGCGAATGGAAGTTACTACCTCATTTTCAATGTTGGACATAAACTTTCTAGTGGTCAGGACTGCTGAAAGAAGAACCACTATTCACGTCATCCTACTTATTTGAGTTCACGGGACCTAACCTAGATGCAGACAACTGTGTTTGTGCTTTCTGGGGGAGATAGAAGGATCTCTGTGTTTAATTAAAAGCAAAATCACTCACACTCATTAAAACGAACTATCTAACTACATTCTCTGTTATACTACAGTGATAACTTAATCAAAAATCTACTTTCCAGTCTACTGACCATATGGCAGAGTGGCCTCTCGGGATTACCGAAATGCTCCTCTGACGTAGGAATGCGTTCCAGGGGAGTGAGGCACCCACAGATAAAGGGACCTTGGTAGGCTCTGTGTCTTAACCACTTTTTAGAATAGCATTTGTTACCCGACAATGCCCAGCTCTATCTCTTCAAAACTCAAAGCTGACAAACTGACATTTATATTTAGAAAAGATTCCCAAGGAGCTCAGCAAACCTTACTTCTGGTAGTGGGCTGGCTGGTTTGGTGAGGATCCCTCCTACATAAACAACATTAGGCAGAGTGGGTCTCGGAAACTCCAGTGCTACATCTGTACACAGCATCCACAGGCTGGACCCATGGACCAAGTCATACATGGACTTCTCTGGCAGCAGGTTGTACTTCTGCATTATCCTCTCATATTTGGGAAGAACCAGAAAGCTGACCCCTAATCTGGAAATGAGGTAAACGCCGGTGTTTTTCATCCTTTGCAGCAGGTTCATGTGGTCTGTGAGGAGTGAGTTAAACTCCGGGACGTAAGCTAATGGGGCAGGAGCGCCCACTTCGGCAGGATACCAAAGGCCAGTTGAAAATACAGCATATTTAACCCCTAAAAGATGAGCTATCACAAATCCACACATGTCATTAGGGTCCACCAGCAGCAGGTCAAACTTTTCCTTTTTTAGACCCTGAATCAGGGCACGGTTGCCAACCATCATATCACAGTTCTTGGTATAGTGATCCAGTATGTCAAACAGTTCGATTGCTGTCAATCTCCCAGAGAAAATATTCCTCATTTTGGACTGCAGGAAAGCATCCGAGGTGGTACTGTTAAAGATCCCTGGGTAGCGCTGGAGGCTGTAATGATTAGATGGCGTGATGTCTCTACCTTCAGAGAGGAGGAACACTGTGTGGTGCCCACTCTCGTGCAAGGCAGAGGCTAGTGTCTTGAAAATGTACATATGGCTTTCGAACATAATTGGCGGCACGATGATGATTTTGGCGGCCTTCGCTATCCCAACAGCACTCCACAGGAGCATGAAATACGGAGTGTAAGACTTCATAGCTGAAATGACAACCAGAAAACTACTGAAACCAGAATGCAACCCTTATCATTCAAAACAACCACAAAGACACTTTTTCAAAGTATTTGATGATCCAGTACTTTGCCTAAGGATCACTTTTAAAAATTATCCCAATGTTTGTTCTAGTTGCCTCTTTATTTTTGAAAGGTATTTTTCAAAGTATAGAATTGACAGCAAAACTGGCATAGACTGAAATATATTTAAAATGTATCAGTTTTGGAACACACAATTGCATCAATAATGGAGAACTAATTTTTTTTTAAATTTGAAACGAAACCTATAAGATTGAATGACAAAAGATCTCTCTTCTTTGAATAATAGCTATGAGGTATCTATGAAACATCTGTTTATCTTTTAATTGAACATCAATGTTAATCCCAGGAATTAGAGCCAAGACTTATTATTTCCAGGTATATCAGCATGTATGTCTCTTTTTAAAGCTTTTTATCACAGCAGTAACCTTCCCAGTTATGACTAAAGCATATCAAAAAAAGATTATGTTTTAGAAAATAATTATTTCAAGTAGTAATTCTATAGAAAATACACTTTTCCACAGGAAAAAAATGACCTTGAATGTGACTTTCTCCTTTATCTAAATACCCTTAAGCATTCTGGCAGACTCTGTTTATGTAATTTATATCAATTTGCTGATTCATTTCAGGACATTATCTAGAAGAGAAACTTTTAATAGAAAAGTTCAAGAAAGTTAACTGCATCTCAGTAAATGTTTGTGAAAGAAGTGACTGATGAGTGACTATGTCCTTGACTACACTTCCTGTGTTGTACCTGTAACTCAGGTGCAAAAGGCAAGTCAGATGATGGCTGTATCCTTGATGGCTAATGCTTCTTCTATGCTTTTGTGTTAATGGAGTATATACAATAGTTAGATTCATCCTCTATCATTTTTTAGAAATAATACCTATGGGGGCCATAGAGTATGCAAACTCCCCCTACCTATCCAAAATATTTTTTTCTTAGACTCTAAATTAGCCTCCAAATAGGGAAAGATATGAACAATAGTCACCCATGAGAATTGGACACTTTTACTTCAAGGAACAACTCAAAATACATTTATATGCAATCACCAAATCAATATCTATTTTTACTCATTATCATATATTAATCATCCTACTTGTACAAATTCCCACCACATAAATGCAGTTTAAACAACTATACCTTCTCAACATTCAAACACTGCAAGCAACCTAAAAAAAAAAAAAGAAGAAATCAATAGCAGGCAATGATAGATTCTTCCAATACCAAGATTAAACTATAAATATTTCCAGGTGCTTTTTCCCCTCTCTCATTACAAGGAAATTTTCAAACCATTTCTAAATGATACTACATCATTAAGAGTAAACAGAAGTAATATGCTTTATAAACATATAAAAGTCTATGCTAAATGTTGCCTGAATTAACGTGAGGGCTTTAAAAAATAAATTTGGAGAAAACACTGTTTATGTAGCAATAAAGTAAGTTTATTCTATAATTACAAGGTCACTGAAGGAAGAAAATTAAGCAACCAATCTTGGAGAAAACTTTCCAGGTCTTTATTCTCCTGTGTTGTCTCTCCAATGTGTCTCTCTGGTGTAGCCTCCTTCCCATGCCAAGGAGGAAAAATTAGGAATTTTAAGTAGACATGTTATTAGTTTTAGGAGTGAGATTTATGTAGAAACAGCTATTACAGCAGAACTGTCCACTGCTGTGATTAATAGTGCCTGTTACTACATGCATGTCCAAGAAGACACACAGGATGATGGACCAATGGTAGGCAACTGCTCTGCTGACTGTGTTTTGCATTTAGCTGAGCAGACTCAGTTCCTTCAGCTGCAGTTAAAACTATTACTTTATCATAAATCACTAAGAAACAAAACAAAAAAATAATAGTAGGGAAACAAATCCTTTTACCATGTTTCTTATTTTTTTCCCTTTTTTATTTTATTTTAGTACCTACTGCAAAGTAAAAAGAAATTGCACAAAATGACGATTTAATGCACAATTGCTTACATTCTAGAACAGCACTATCTAATAGAATGATCTGTGATGATGAAAATATTCTATCTCCTTACTGTCCAATATGGTAGCCTCTAGGGAGCAGCTAAAATATGATTAGTGTGACTGAGGAACTGACCTTAAATTACTACTAGTGGCTACTGTACCAAAATAAGGTTAGAAAAAGGACATAGATTCTGTACATAAAAATTCTAAAAGTAACTATTCAGAAATACCAATATTCATGTGATAAAATATCTTCTAAAAATAATGTCTACTAGGCCTGCATATGTCTTCATGAAAAAAGACATCACCAACAAAGAAGCATCATTTGCACAAGCGTGTTATTCGCTGTTCAAATACAAAGTTCATTATGAAGGATTACAACAGCACTTTAACCTCAGAACTATCTCTTTCATGGATAACAGAATGACTAACGCAACTACCAACAAACGGTGAGATACTTGCTAGTCCAGAAGTATCAGAATGTGTCTATTGATAAGCTGGACTTCATTAATATTAAAATTTCTCCTCTGAGAAAGATAAGGTCAAGAGAATGAGAAGATAAGCAATAGACTGGGAGAAATATTTGCAAAAGACATATTTGATAAAAGGACTGTTATCCAAGATACGTAAGGAAGGAACTCTTAAAACTCAACAATAAGAAAACAAGCAACCTGACTTAAAAAGGGGCCAAAGACCTCAATAGACACCTCACCAAAGAAAACACATATGGCAAATAAACGTAAGAGAAGATGTTCCATATCATATGTCATTAGGAAAATGCAAATTAAAACATAATGGGAAACCACTACACATCTATTAAAATGGTCAAAATCCACTGACAACACCAAATACTGGAGAGGATGTGGAACAACAGGAACTTTCATACATTGCTGGTGGGGATGCAACACAGTCTTTGGAAGACAAATTGGCGGTTTCTTACAAAACTAAACATACTCTTACCATACGATCCAGCAATTGTGCTCCTTGGTATTTACACAAAGGAGATGAAAACAGATGTCTGCACAAAAACCTACACAGGAACGTTTATAACAGCTTTATTTACAATTGCCAGAACTTGGGAGTAACCAAGTACACCACCTTAGGTTAAGTGAATAAATAAACTGTGGTTCACCTATATAATGGAATATTACTCAACACTAAAAAGAAATAAGCTACCAAGCCATGGAAAGGCAGGGAGGAAATTAAAATGTATATTTATTAAATGAAAGAAGCCAATCTGAAAAGCCTACATACTGTATGATTCCAATTACATAAGCTTCTGGCAAAGGCAAATCTCTGTGGAGATTTAGGCAATCTCTAAAGAGATTGGTGGTTGCCAAGGGCTGCAAGGAAGGGAGGGATGAACACGTGGAGGCACAGAGGATTTTTAGAGTAGTGAAACTGTTCTGTGAGATGTTACAATGGTGGATACATGTCATTATACATTTACCCAAACCCACAGACTACACAACACCAACAATGAACCCTGTAAAGTATGGACTTCGGGAGATAACGATGTGGCAACATTCACTGATCAAAACAAATGTACCTGTGGTGCAAGATGTTGATAGCGGAGGGAGGTGTGCATGTGCAGGGGGAGGGAGGATATGGAAACTCTATGTATTTTCTGCTCAATTTTGCTGTGAACTTAGAACTGCTCTAAAAAGTAAAGTTTACTAGTTTAAGAAAAAATTTTAAAGCAACCTGAAATAAAATAATGAAAAGAAAATAAACTAGATGATAAAAAAAAGGATGTGGATGTATTAAATGCACTATAAACAAAATTAAATGAAACATGATATCCTAGAAAAACAGCCTGCAATATACATAATAGACATTTAACTTCTATAAGCATTTTCATGAAGCCATTATTTAGGGCAGGAGAAGACTGTTACTAATTGCAAACATTTCGAGATATGTTAGATTCCCAACAACTGGAGACTGGTTAAATAAATTGTCGTTCATGCATACAATGCAGCCCCGAAACAACCCTGTGAAAGAACATTTAATGGCATGGAAAGATATTCAAGATTAGGTTACTAAACATGCTTATAGCATGTAGCACTCTGTAAAAGATATATACGTATATATACATAGGAATGCTAAACACCAAAGGGCAGTGGTTTTTTTCTGGATAGTATGAATTGTAAGGGATTGTAATTTAACTTTTTCTACGTTGGACACGTGTTACTCTTTTCTTAATAAAAATAATGATAAGTATTTTTTTAAATAATATGTGATGAAAAAAGATCTCATTCACAGTAACAATAAAGTATATAAAATACCTTTAAAATTAATTTAAAAGGATATATGTATTTTGGCTATACTAAGTATGGCAAGTCTTTCCCTGAAGATATACATGGAAATAATACTAAGTGTATAGAAATACTATAATGGAATACGATATTCTAAAAAAGCTAATCCTTCCCATATTATAAATGGACTGAATAAATTCCTCTCAAAATTCCACTGGATGGCTTTGTTTTGTTAAGAATTTGTCCAAACTATAGCCATGTTTCTTGGTTAGAATAGGCAAGAAGAGAGAATACACTTTTGAAAAAGAAACAGTAATGACTTGGGACAGAAAGGTAAACATTAAAATACATTTTGTAATTAAAACACTCTATGTATATGTGTGGCGCATATATACAATGGAATACTAGTCAGCCATAAAAAAGAATGAAATAATGCCATTTGCAGAAACACAGATGCAACTAGAGATCATCACACTAAGTGAAGTAAATCAAAAAGAGAAAGACAAATACCATATGATATCACTTATATGTGGAATCTAAAATACGACACAAATGAACCTATTTACAAAACAGAAACAAATTCACAGACATAGAGAACAGACTTGCAGCTACCAAGGAGGAGGGGGAGTGGGGGAAGGATGGAGTGGGAGGGTGGAGTTAGCAGATGCGAGCTATTATATATGGAATGCATAAACAAGAAGGTCCTACTGTATAGCACAGAGAACTATATTCAATATTCTGAGATAAATCATAATGGAAAAGAATATGAAAAAGGATGTGCATATATATATATAGAAAGAGAGAAAGAGAGAACTAAATCACTTTGCTGTACAGCAGAAATTAACACATTGTATATCAACTATACTTCAATTAAAAAAACAAAATAAAAACACTACGGAAGTAGCCCAAGAATCCTGAGTCAAATCAATGGATCACAGTAGGCAGCCTGTAAGAATTTCCTGATATGAACATAATATGAGATGAAGGAAGTACAAGTAAACGAAGAAAGAACAACTCACTCAATATGAAATGTGAAAAACTGGCTTTATATTTGCAAAACAAAATCACTACATTTTTTACCTTAGAGTTTCCCCAAAGTAAATCAGACAGAATAATGTCAAATTTTTTTTTTCTAATAAAGCCGTTAAGAGTGTTGAGCTTTAAATGATCTCTGGAAAGTGAAAGATAATTCTGAGCATAAAGCAAAGGAAAAAAATCACTATTATTCGATTCTATTACATAATCATTCAATATTTTTAGAATGTTTAAAACATCTAGTGCAAAGGTTTCCAGTCCAGGACGGCTGACCGAACCCAAGTGTTTCTACTCCTTTCCTCCCAAAGCTCCTTTGGAGTTAAGTAAAGAATATAAAAGGGAATAAATACCTAATACCTCTGAGAATTGACATGAGCAGGTGAGGTATGGGCAAAACTACAGTCATCAGCGGAATGGAGTTGTGACACCGTTTGTGTCAAAAATTTGACAAATAGCTTGTTGAGAGAAAAGAATGCAGGAAGTCATGGCCCAGAACACACAGAGGGAAAGCCTGCAGCAAGGATGAAAACTGCTTCCAGAATGGCTGAGAGCTTGAGAGGACACTGGAAGAGCAAGCGCAGGGGGGGAAGAGCAAGAAATGAAGGGGAGGCGCTCTCTCAAGAGGGACTGAACGCGCTTCCCATCCATCATATCTCCCCTTCACTCCCGAAGAGGCAAAGCAGGGGCTGCTGCATTTACCCCCAGAAGTAAAAATGAAGATCCGTTCTCTAGAAAAAGTGGATAACCTGCCTAACGAGCAGTGAGAGCTGATAACTCGGGCTAAAACCCTCCTAATGTTGGCGTATGGGAGGTGGCAGATGGCTCCTCACCCGTGCACCCTACAGGTGGCACTGGGCACGTCACCCCTCCACACGCAGTCCGAACTCAACCTCCCAGTTAGTCCAAGGAGCTTAAAACTTGCTGAATGACTGAACAAATGAACAAACGAGATTTCTTCTTTCATGAAATCAGCAAGGATGTGATTTTTAGTGATAAGGCTCAGTCCTTGCCAAGGCTATAGCAGTCTTACGCAGTTGGTGAAAATGTAAATCGGCACGAGTGTTCTGAAAAACAACTGGCACATTATTTTACATTTATGAAGCTATCCCGAATCAGAATTACCAACATGTATGTACGAAGACATTCCCTGCATTCACTTCCGACAGCAAACAGGCAGAAACTCCTAAGAATCCAGCAGTAAAGGATTGATCAAAGTATGGTATATCTTACAATGGAAAACCATAGAACCATCAAAAACCATGATTTGTAAAACAGTTTTACTGTGAGAAAATGCCTATAACATAATAAGGAAGCAAGAAAACAAAATTTTACATACATATACTCGATATATGCATACATAAAATGATTATAATGACAACAAAGTAAATATCAAACAGTTATCAATAGTAAATTTCGATTGTCAGATTGAGTGATATTGTTTTAGTTTCCTATTTATATATTTCCAGATCTCTGAAGTTTTCTACCAAAAATATATAATATTTATGACACATTCCTTCAACTTACACGCCCCTTGAGCATGCCTTACACTCACTCTCCCTTTGGAGTCGAGTGTCGGAAAACATCAGTCTCTGCTTGCTGGGCCCTACTTACGCTCCAAATGATTACAGCCTGCCATTGGCTGCTCCGCAACTCGGCCTGCACACTCATTGCCGAGGGCACTAAATATCTCCTAACTTTCACACAAATGCCCTTTTTTTCCCGGCACTTATCTGATTGGACTTCTCTCCCACCCTAAATACTACTGATCCTCTACCTGCTCCAAATTCTCTCTTGGCTTCTGAGATGCTACTGCTCCTTGACGGTACCTCACTGCCAGAAAACTGAAGAAAATCCACAATGCAAAGACTCTAAACAAATTTCATTTTGCACATCAGTCCGCCCTTTCTTCTTTACATAAAAATTATTCCTAGGCCTGCATTCAAGACAAGAAACCATGCCAAGTTTAGTAAGTGTGCCCACCCCTCACCATATGGAAGCCATTCAACATTGAAGAGTGAATTAATTGGGGCAAAACAACACGGATATCGGGGTGTACCTAAATGTTGCATGTGCAAAACACTCATTTGCAAAAGTTATCCCTCCAAGGCCCCCCAGAATTGTTGTAAACCCTTAAGAGCACCAGAAACAAATCAGATTAGCTATATATTGTTCCTGCTCCTAAGCAACAATGGTTCACATACGCTAACATTTAACACAGGAACACCCCAACATACCACTGAGATTTTTAAAGATGAGAAATAGACTTCATGAATCCATATTGCTCCCATTTTCGCAAACACCAGAGCCTAACACCATACTAGACCTCTGGCAACCTTACTATTTCCATCTACTTATTTTTTTAAAAAAAGTGGGGGCATCACCTTTGGCCACCATTTGAAAGAATCATTTCTCTGTTTTTTTCTATTTGAAGTTGGATCGTTAATAACTCTGAATTGAGCATACATGAGGATGAACTATATAGGAAGAAAAAATGACAAGCACATAAACCAAAGGAAAGAACTTAGGTTTTGACAGCCTACCATCCCAGCAGCTCAGCGATTCACAGTCTATCATTTTAAACAAGAAGTAATCAAAGTGTTTTCACATTAAAGGAAAAACAAGAGCTAATGGGAAATTTAAGATCATGTCTGTACGTGGTGAATTGGGCTATTTAGAAAAATGAAGTGAGTGACTTGGCCCTCAAAGCGGATTATGTAGTCTAGCAAGCTGAACAATGGAATTTCTTTGTGCTTTTAAGTTTCCTTGGCATTTAGTATTATGTGGACTGCAATAAGAGAAAATGTATCAGTCACAACTGCCACCACAGGTTGACCTTGGTACTATATGAAATATTGTTGAGTAATTTCATCTCTCTTCAAAGCACCTTCTACAAGTAAAGCCTTGGAAAATGCCATCTAGTAAAATAAAAATAAATCCAGCAAAGTAAAAACTAATTGGGCACCATTACTAGTATTTTTAAATAAATGTAAATTTTATTTTAAAAATCTATTTTTCTCAGCACAATTTAAGCTCCGAAAGGGTAGAAACTGTAGTAAAAGTTGATGACTGTTTTATTCCCATTGCCTAACCACATAGTGCTCAATAAAGATTTACTGAATGAATGACTGCGATTGTGATTCTGAACCAGGATACGTAGCTGGACCCCAGGCACCTCCACTAATGGCCTCATTTTTGTCCTTTAATTTTAAATGAATGAATTTATAATTATATCTATTGCTTTACTTCTGAATAAAATTCTAAATCAAAAGCTTTGGTTGGCTTGAGGCATTGGAGTTAGTTACACATCTCAATCATGGAGAAAATTTCTGGGGTAATGGATAATGCAGTTGGAGAAAGTTATCAAGTGAAAGCACAGATTCATTACAGCTTTTCCTTAAGTCTACGGGTCTTTTTTCATCTTATTTGTTAACTTCCTACACATTCACAGCAATGTTGTGAATGGCCAAGAAAATTACCACTTATTAAATAACAATAGAATATGAAAGGAAACTGGAATTCGTTGGATGCCATGTATGGGCATGTAAGAGACAGCTGTGGCATATATTTTCCTTCTCTTTTCTAGTAATGGAATCCTCTACTTTAGCTTGGCTCATAGCCAAAAAGACTAAGGACATTTGCCAACCTCTCTAGGGGCTAGTTTTAGCCACAATGAGTAAGTTCTAGTAAATGGGCATGGGATGGAAGCATAGTGATATGTGCAATTCTAATTTATACACCTAGAGATTTCCCTTTTCACCTTCCTGCTGGCTGGAATGAGGACGTAATAATGATTAACATCCTGGACCACGAGACAGAAGTACAAACCAGGAAAGGTGTAACAACAAAGACACCTGACACTGTGGAACCAGAGTATCAGCTCTGCCTGCTTCTGCCCATTGTAACCATCATCTGCGAGACAACTCAACTACCTTCTTAGAGTCATTGTTATTTTGACAGTTTCCAGCACTAGGGTGATCAACCATCCTAGAACTGACAGCATTTCCAGGATGCAGAGTTTCAGCACTAAATCTGGGAACGTCTTGGGCAAACCAGAAGGAGCTGGTCACCCCATAGCTTGAAATCTATATCCTAACATAAAACTACCAATAAACAGCAGCTTGTAAAAAGAGCTGTACAATGTACCTTCCCTGCGTCACAGACTTTATGAGTATTATCTCATTTTATACTGAGATAAAGACAAAAATAGTTGTTCCCATTTATAGATGAGAATATGATTGAGAGTAAGACTGAGATAAGAAATTATCTAGTATATTGCAGAGCTTCATATCCATTTTTAATCCACTTTCATCCCACCATGCAAAGAGAGGAAGAAAACAAAGCTGAAAAAACATATTGTAACTGTGGTCAAACTGGGGGAAAACTCAGCTTTATTGCTAGAGTTGTTAAACGGCCCAGGTTTCAACATTCATCTTTCATAAGTAAACAATATCTTGTGTTCTGAAGTTAATTATGACCATCTATTTGCAATTAAACTATGAAAGCAAGGAGTCCCCTAAAATCACACTGTGAAGTGGGAACACCTTGACTTGGGGTGGGTGATGGGGAGAGATAATTCAGGAAATTAAGGCCACCTGCTGTCGGCTAATGATTCCCACCAAAAAAAAAAAGCTGTGGTCTGGCACCTTTAATTAATCAAGAGGGCAATCTGGGTAAAAACCCTACATTCGGTTGGCTATTGGCAGTTAATAAAAAGAGAGAACAGATTTTCAAAATTTGCCACTTTATTAAATTAATGGTTTTGATTCATTCAGAAAAATTCAAGACGTTTATTTGTTTGGAAGTGCACAGCTTAAGAGAAATGCAAACTACTGAAGGAAATAAACCATTAGCAATAAAGTTCAAAAAATTCATTTCCGCACTTGGTCCTCTGATGAGTGCCAAGGGGTACAGGAAAAGCCTCCTTTTGAAGGAGAAGTTGTAGGGAATGTTTTTGTTGTCATTTACTGTTGCTGTTGCTGTTGTAACACTCCAGGTTAGCTGTACTTACCACTTGTCTACACTGCCAGTATCTGCAATTACCTCTTCCCAGACATCTATAGTACAGGCAGTGAAGCTGTAATGAGAAACTCGATTCTATTCGCTTAACAGTGATAGCTGGCCCAGGCCCACTTGGGATCCTTCTCTGAAATCATCAGGTGGGAAGGTAAGATAAAAAACAAGAAAATAAGAGAGAAAAGAAAAATAGGATCATATGGATACCAACCGACATTGCACTCAGTACTCAGTAAATTATATGTATCCAATTAATGCTCAATGATGGCGATTAAATTTAACTATATTAAACACAAATTTAATCGCCTAATGAAACGATTCTGAAATGTTCACATCCAAAAGAAACACCCACGGTGCTAACTAAAAATGCAGATTCCAGGGTCTTTTCAACACACAGGCTATTATGAAGTCTGGGGACAAATCCCCAAACCTGCAATTGTAAGAAGCAGCTGGAGATCTTGATGCAATTCAACCACCAGATTGAGAGACAGGGATCTCATACTTAATCCTTATGTGCAATAAGAGAAATACAAGTGATGCAGTGGACGTGTGGATCTGAAATTTAAAGACCTGATAAAGCTCAACTGTCCTGGGGCTTCAGAAAATGACAATGCCCAACCACAGATCCCGAGGAACCCAAAATAAACAAATAAACACTCCCCAAGTATTTTTAAATGTCCTGTGACAAAGTGCCTGCAATCTCTCAGGAGCGTGTGAATACAGTTTTAGTAATTTATAAAGACATGTGGTACCTTTCAATTTTCATTCAGTTTAATATCACATATTCTACTTTACCATTATCACTAAATTATACAAATTATAAGAGAATTTGAAATATTAGTGTATTAGTAAAGTATTAGCAATGTCCCTTTGGATAATTTAAATCAATGTCAACGTGTATTTAAAATTTTGGTGTTTTGGATCTGTGTCATATTTAGGTAACCTAAGACTGTCTTTTCAGGTAGCTCACATCTCAAGTTGTTTATATTATGATAATAAAATCATTTTAAGTGACCCTATCATGAAGTCCCTATAATTAAAGGAAAAAAATAAATATATATATGGCATGCATCTATGGACGCCCAAATCCACAGCCTTTGTAATTTAGGCCAAGTTATTAAATTTCTCTGCACCTAATTCGCTTCACCTGCCAGGTGAAGATATTAAATTAGATGGTCTGGAACATCGCTTACAATTCTAAAGCTTACTGAAAAATGGGATTAAGAATAAGTTTAATGAGACTGATATGATTTGGCTCACAAAAGTAGTTAAGACCAGATCAATGGATGCTGAGGAAAAAAAATGAAGAAAAATGAAATTCACCCTGATTTTAAACTTTATGTTCTAGAGAATCTTTACTGTGAAGACACATTTCATAGGGATGCTTTTAAAATGCAATTCTGATTCAGTATGTCTGGTATGGGGCCCCAAATGATTTCTTTCTGACGAGCTCTCTGGTGACACGAGACGCTGTAGGTGTGCACACCGCACTGTGAGTAAGCAAAGATTTAGAGTCAAGCCGAGAGGTAGAACGAAGAGTAATAAAACATGATCAATAATGAGGTCAACCAGTCAACAATACCAATAACCTACTGGAAAACAAATTGTTTTTCAATCACACATAAACAAAAGACAATTTGCTTAAAATAACGAAAGGACTTAATGGACTTAATATGCAATTTTTTTAAGGAACTGATATCTGGTAGGTGAGCCAATCTTCCAACAAACAGCTCCACTCCAGTGGCTCTCAACTCTGACTGCTCATTATAATCATCTGGGGAGCCCGTGAAAACTAGAGACGCCTGAAAACCTGCCGCTCCCAACCTAGATCAATTAAAAATCAGAATTTCTGGAGGTGAGGCCTACCTAGGTCTTAGAGTTTTTTGTTTTCTTTTTGATGCTCCCCAAGGGATTATGATATTGAGAACCAGTGAGCTACACTTTCACAAAGTCATAGCAAAATACACAAAAGTACACTAATCCAACCCACTTTGTTGTCTTTTAATAAATTGAGGAGCTTGTGTGTGTGTGTGTGTGTGTGTTGGCAAAACTAAGAATACTTGAATACCCCTAAACAACCAATTAGTAAATAATATACAGTATCATGAATTTAGGTTATAAAAACTAACCAGGAAAACTGTTAACCAGGAAAACATTTTGAAATTTATACTAGATTTTTCTTTTGTCCCTAAAATGATTAGAAATTTTTTCATCACATGAGAAAACTGGAACTCGTTATATTTAGTATCATAGATCAGTGGTTCTCAAACTTTAGTATGCATCAGAATCACCTGAAGAGTTTGTTATAACAGACTTTTAGGCCTGTCCTCAGTTTCTGATTCTGTAGATCTGGGAGGGGTCCAAGAATCTGCATATCTAACAAATTCCCAAGGGATGTTGATGCTGCTGGTCCAGGGACCATTTTGAGAATCACTGATAGAGAAAAAAGTTTGCAATTTTAAAAACCACAATTTTATAGATACCCATATCCACAGATACAGTGTGGATTTCTTTTTCTGCACCTCCTTAAGACCAGCTTGGTACCAGTTATCTCCATGCTTCTGCATCATGTGATCAACATTCAGCAAACAATAAGGAAATTCTTTGTTTTGATTCTGATCTCATCCTTAAACAAATGAGAAAATTTTCATAAATCGTACAACTGAGTTTGTATGAGGCTTTAGGTTCTCATAGGTATATGCTTTCTTAAAAAAAAACTGATGTTTGATTAATGTTTTAAAATGTTTCATTAGGACTTTTTATAACTCTTTCATTGGGATTTAATTAGCAGAATACCACAATGAATGTGGAGGAAATGCAGATCAAATTATCTTCTCCCACAATGGGACAAAATCACATGTGTGGGAAACAGCTTTTCAATACACCATTTCTTAGAGAATCTTAAGGCTTCGAAAATGTACTAGGATCACAAAAGATCATGGGATTGTTTCTCTTATTATTAATAATATCCTTTGTTTAATATCACTAGTTTAAGCGAATTTTTAACATTATCTACATTAACATTATAAGAGTCACAAAATACATCCCCATGTGATAACTTAAACATGTTTTGGGACCCAAAATGTCTGGCCAAATATAACCAAAAAACAAACTTAAAATAATTCTGGATATTTCCCTATTCAGTTCCTTGCAAGTCCTGTAGAGTGAACAAATAGCAAACTTCCCCACTGCTGTCTCATAAAATGCTAGTCAAATCACAAAGAGAAGGTTGTTATGGAGGATCAGATAAAACAGCAACCTTATATTGTTCTCCAGAAGAGGAAGATTTTGGTAGGCTGAGAATGCATTTCTCTGATACTCCCTTACAAACAAGTAAAAATGTAGTTTTGTGGCTTCTAAGCATCTAGGATTAGACTTGATAGTCAACACAATGAGGCAAGTCTAAGGAAGTATTTTGTATATCACTGCCATTGTTAACAGTCTTGCAAACATAATATTAATATGCTTGTTATGAAATGATGCCAACTATATGTTAAAATATGTATTTTCATATTTTATGCAATAAATCAGTCCCAATTTAAAAGCTAAAGATAACTGAGTCCAAGCCCTCTCATTTGTAGAGAAAGGGACAAGGTCTCCAGCGGGTGGTTGCCAAGCATCATTTGGCTAGTTCATAGTTACTCATTGGCAGAGTCGGAACTAGCACTCAGGTTTCCTGGGTCCTAATCCAGTATCTCTTATCTATACCACATAAAGACTCTCCAAAGTTGCCACCGCCACATGCCAGATAACAGGCTTTTTCTTGAATTCTGGGATCCACAAAGCAAATCAGCAGTCTTTGAAAAGGCTTACTAATGACCTTCTTACACTTTTATACATAAAAACCTTTCAATTTTATACTAAATTTGAAAAGTCACCATGTATTTTGGCTCTATGGCAGAAGACTTCTATCATATAATAGGCTGCCTGTGAACGAATGGTTGGATTAATTCTTTCATTTTTTTTTTTTTGGCTGTGTTGGGTCTTTGTTGCTGCACACAGGCTTTCTCTAGTTGTGGCGAGTGGGGGCTACTCTTTGTTGCGGTGTGCGGGCTTCTCATTGCAGTGGCTTCTCTCGTTGCGGAGCATGTGCTCTAGGCTCGCGGGCTTCAGTAGTTGTGGCACATGGGCTCAGTAGTTGTGGCCTGCAGGCTCTAGAGCACAGTCTCAGTAGTTGTGGCTCACGGGCTCTAGAGAGCAGGCTCAGTAGTTATAGTGCACGGGCTTAGATACTCCGTGGCATGTGGGATCTTCCCGGATCAGGGATCCAACCCACGTCCCCTGCATTGGCAGGCGGATTCTTAACCGCTGTGCCACCAGGGAAGTCCCTGGATTAATCCTTATATGTTACAGATGCTCACTAGACAAACCTCCAGGAATTCAACATGTCTGGTTCAAAGTGTCTCCCCTTCCATGCCTTGTGAGCAGAGTAGGAATAAGAGTAGTACTGCATTTATGTAGTATCAAAATGATAAGCTAAATTACTTTTACTGGTAAAAATAATGATGAGAAAGCATAAAGCAGTTGGGCTCGTATAGAGGCTGGACAACTACTATACAGGACGATCTGAATAAAATGACTAGATCCTACTCTACTGATGGGCAGACTCTACCACCCTCCCCCAGCCCCCCAAACACACCTCTACCCACATTCCTACTGACAATTTGCAAGCCATTCACTGGGATTTCTCTTCTGAACTCCCCACCAAAGGCAAGGACATTATCTCCAGAAAGGCAGACAAATGAAACAGTGAGAGAGCAAAAAGAGGGAGCAGGACAGCCAGAGGCTCTTGTTTCTGCATATTTAGCATTGTTTAGAAATGTGAACAAAAAGTATACTCTAAAGCATATGCTAGTCAAAATAACAATCACCTCTCAGTGCTCTCAAGAATTATTTAAAACTGGCAAATAAGAGTCAGGCATCACTTCTTATTAATAATATTCTTTCCTAACCCATTGATTTCCTTTCTTTGAAGAGATTTCTTGAAATCTATTCTTATTCCTATTCCTACTCCTACTGCCCTGCCCAGAAGAGATGGAAGAGGAGACATTCTGAACCAGAGAACTTTGGTAAGAGGGAAAAGAACTCAGCCTGTGCTTCTGGCTAATCGCTATAAAACGTCTTAACTGGGGGGTGGGGGGAGAAGGGAGCATTTAAATGCTTCTGAAGTCACAGCTTCCTAATATGTGTAATCATTCTCTTTTCCAACTACTATTCCTTGACATCAGCCATATTTATATTCAAATATAAATCCAAATTAAAAACTAAATAGGGCTTCCCTGGTGGCGCAGTGGTTGAGAGTCCGCCTGCCGATGCAGAGGACATGGGTTCGTGCCCCGGTCCGGGAGGATCCCACATGCCGTGGAGCGGCTAGGCCCGTAAGCCATGGCCGCTGAGCCTGTGCGTCCGGAGCCTGTGCTCCGCAACAGGAAAGGCCACAACAGTGAGAGGCCCACGTACCACAAAAAAAAAAAAAAAAAAAAAAAAAAAAACCCGAAACTAAATAACAATTATCTCTGTCATTATTTCCTCTTATTAGCCTTTCTTAGAATTAGCTGTGAATACACTTCCATCCATTAGAAGCCCCAGGTAAATTTTAAAAGAAAAATCTACTAAACAATTATTAATTTTATAATGATGAGTTCAAAGAACTATATATAACCTTTCTACAGACCAACTTTTTTCTTCTGTTTTAACTAAATGATACAGCAGTTTATACAGAACATTTCATTTAAAAACAAAGGAAGGGTGAGAGGGGTAAGATGGCGGAAGAGTCAGACGCGCAGATCACCTTCCTCCCCACAGATACACCAGAAATACATCTACACGTGGAACCACTCCTACAGAACACCTACTGAACGCTGGCAGAAGACCTCAGACCTCCCAAAAGGCAAGAAACTCCCCACGTACCTGGGTAGGGCAAAAGAAAAAAGAATAAACAGAGACAAAAGAATAGGGACGGGACCTGCACCAGTGGGAGGGAGCCGTGAAGGAGGAAAAGTTTCCACACACTAGGAGCCCCTTCGCGGGCGGAGACTGCGGGTGGCGGAGGGCGGAAGCTTCGGAGCCACGGAGGAGAGCGCAGCAACAGGGGTGCGGAGGGCAAAGCGGAGAGATTCCCGCACAGAGGATCAGGGCCGACCAGCACTCACCAGTCCGAGAGGCTTGTCCGCTCACCCGCCGGGGCGGGCGGGGCTGGGAGCTGAGGCTCGGGCTTCCAGTGGAGCGCAGGGAGAGGACTGGCGGCGTGAACACAGCCTGCAGGGCTTAGTGCGCCACGGCTGGCCGGGAGGGAGTCCGGGAAAAAGTCTGGACCTGCCGAAGAGACAAGAGACTTTTTCTTCCCTCTTTGTTTCCAGGTGCGCGAGGAGAGGGGATTCAGAGCGCTGCTTAAAGGAGCTCCACAGACAGGCGCGAGCCGCGGCTAACAGCGCGGACCGCAGCGACGGGAATGAGACGCTAAGGCTGCTGCTGCCACCACCAGGAAGCCTGTGTGCGAGCACAGGTCACTATCCACACCTCCCTTCCGGGGAGCCTGTGCAGCCCGCCACTGCCAGGGTTCCGGGATCCAGGGACAACTTCCCCGGGAGAATGCACGGTGTGCCTCAGGCTGGTGCAACGTCACGCCGGCCTCTGCCGCCGAAGTCTCGCCCCGCATCCGTGCTCCTCCCTCCCCCTGGCCTGAGTGAGCCAGAGTCCCTGAATCAGCGGCTCCTTTAACCCTGTCCTGTCCGAGCAAAGAACAGACGCCCCCCAGCGGCCTACACGCAGAGGCGGGGCCAAATCCAAAGCCGAAACCCGGGAGCTGGGCGAACAAAGAAGAGAAAAGGAAATCTCTCCCAGCAGCCTCAGGAGCAGCAGATTAAATCTCCACAATCAACTTGATGTACCCTGCATCTGTGGTATACCTGAAAAGACAACGAATCATCCCAAATTGAGGAGGTTCAAAGCAAGATTTATTATTTTTTCCTTTTCCTCTTTTTGTGAGTATGTATGTGTATGCTTCTGTGTGAAATTTTGTCTGTATAGCTTTGCTTTCACCATTTGTACTAGGGTTCTATCCGTCTGATGTGTTTTTTAACTTAAAAAAATTTTTTTTTCTTAATAAATTTTTTTTATTTTAATAACTTTATTTTATTTTACCATACTTTATTTTATTTCATCCTCTTTCTTCCTTTCTTTCTTTTCCTTCCTTCCTCATTCTTTCCTCCCTCCCTCTCTCTCTCTCTCTTTCTTTCTACTTTTTCCTCCCTTTTATTCTGAGCTGTGTGGATGAAAGGCTCTTGTTGCTGCAGCCAGGACTCACTGCTCTGCCTCTGAGGTGGGAGACACAACTTTAGGACACTGGTCCACAAGAGACCTCCCAGCTCCACATAGTATCAAACGGTGAAAATCTTGCAGAGATCTCCATCTCAACACCAACACCCAGCGTCACTCAACGACCAGCAAGCTACAGTGCTAGACACCCTATGCCAAACAACTAGCAAGACAGGAACACAACCCCACCCATTAAAAGAGAGGCTCCTGAAAATCATAATAAGTCCACAGACACCCCAAAACACACCACCAGACGTGGACCTGCCCACCAGAAAGACAAGATCCAGCCTCATCCACAAGAACACAGGCACCAGTCCCCTCCACCAGGAAGCATACACAACCCACTGAACCAACCTTAGCCACTGGGGACAGACACCAAAAACAATGGGAACTACGAACGTGCAGCCTGCAAAAAGGAGACCCCAAACACAGAAAGATAAGCAAAATGAGAAGACAGAAAAACACACAGCAGATGCAGGAGCAAGATAAAAACCCACCAGACCTAACAAATGAAGAGGAAATAGGCAGTCTACCTGAAAAAGAATTCAGAATAATGATAGTAAAGATGATCCAAAATCTTGGAAATAGAATAGAGGAAATGCAGGAAACATTTAGCAAGGACCTAGAAGAACTAAAGATGAAACAAGCAATGACGAACAACACAATAAATGAAATTAAAAATACTCTAAAAGGGATCAATAGCAGAATAACTGAGGCAAAGGAATGGATAAGTGACCTGGGAGATAAAATAGTGGAAGTAACAACTGCATTCTTTTTCTAAAGAAAAAAGAATGAAAAAAAACTGAGGACAGTCTCAGAGACCTCTAGGACAACATTAAACGCACCAACATTTAAATTATAGGGGTTCCAGAAGAAGAAGAGAAAAAGAAAGGGACTGAGAAAATATTTGAAGAGATTATAGTTGAAAACTTCCCTAATATGGGAAAGGAAATAGTTAACCAAGTCCAGGAAGCACAGAGAGTCCCATACAGGATATATCCAAGGAAAAACATGCCAAGACAAATATTAATCAAACTGTCAAAAATTAAATACAAAGAAAACATATTTAAAGCAGCAAGGGAAAAAACAACAAATAACACACAAGGAAATCCCCATAAGGTTAACAGCTGATCTTTCAGCAGAAAGTCTGCAAGCCAGAAGGGACTGGCAGGACATATTTAAAGTGATGAAGGAGAAAAATCTACAACCAAGATTACTCTACCCAGCAAGGATCTCATTCAGATTTGATGGAGAAATTAAAACCTTTACAGACAAGCAAAAGCTGAGAGAGTTCAGCACCACCAAACCAGCTTTACAACAAATGCTTGAGGATCTTCTCGAGGCAAGAAACACAAGAGAAGGAAAAGACCTATAACAACAACCCCAAAACAATTAAGAAAATGGGAACAGGAACATACATATCGATAATTACCTTAAATGTAAATGGACTAAATGCTCCCACCAAAAGACACAGACTGGCTGAATGGATACAAACACAAGACCCATATATATGCTGTCTACAAGAGACCCACTTCAGACCTAGAGACACATACAGACTGAAAGTGAGGGGATGGAAAAAGATATTCCATGCAAATGGAAATCAAAAGAAAGCTGGAGTAGCAATTCTCATATCAGACAAAATAGACTTTCAAATAAAGACTATTACAAGAGACAAAGAAGGACACTACATAATGATCAAGGGATCGATCCAAGAAAAAGATATAACAATTGTAAATATTTATGCATCCAACATAGGAGCACCTCAATACATAAGGCAAATACTAACAGCCATAAAAGGGGAAATCGACAGTAACACATTCATAGTAGGGGACTTTAACACCCCACTTTCACCAATGGACAGATCATCCAAAATGAAAATAAATAAGAAAATACAAGCTTTACATTACACATTAAACAAGATGGACTTAATTGATATTCATAGGACATTCCATCCAAAAACAACAGAATATGAATTTTTCTCAAGTGCTCATGGAACATTCTCCAGGATAGATCATATCTTGGGTCACAAATCAAGCCCTGGTAAATTTAAGAAAATTGAAATTGTATCAAGTATCTTTTCTGACCACAACGTTATGAGACTAGATATCAATTACAGGAAAAGATCTGTAAAAAATACAAACACATGGAGGTGAAACAATACACTGCTTAATAATGAAGTGATCACTGAAGAAATCAAAGAGGAAATCAAAAAATACCTAGAAACAAATGACAATGGAGACATGACGACCCAAAACCTATGGGATGCAGCAAAAGCACTTCTAAGAGCGAAGTTTATAGCAATACAATCCTACCTTAAGAAACAGGAAACATCTCGAATAAACAACCTAACCTTGCACCTAAAGCAATTAGAGAAAGAAGAACAAAAAAACCCTAAAGTTAGCAGAAGGAAAGAAATCATAAAGATCAGATCAGAAATAAATGAAAAAGAAATGAAGGAAACGATAGCAAAGATCAATAAAACTAAAAGTTGGTTCTTTGAGAAGATAAACAAAATTGATAAACCATTAGCCAGACTCATCAAGAAAAAAAGGGAGAAGACTCAAATCAATAGAATTAGAAATGAAAAAGGAGAAGTAACAACTGACACTGCAGAAATACAAAAGATCATGAGAGCTTACTACAAGCAAGTCTATGCCAATAAAATGGACAACCTGGAAGAAATGGACAAATTCTTAGAAATGCACAACCTGCTAAGACTGAATCAGGAAGAAATAGAAAATATGAACAGACCAGTCACAAGCACTGAAATTGAAACTGTGATTAAAAATCTTCCAACAAGCAAAAGCCCAGGACCAGATGGCTTCACAGGCAAATTCTATCAAACATTTAGAGAAGAGCTAACACCTATCCTTCTCAAACTCTTCCAAAATATAGCAGAGGGAGGAACACTCCCGAATTCCTTATACGAGGCCACCATCACCCTGATACCAAAACCAGACAAGGATGTCACAAAGAAAGAAAAATAGAGGCCAACATCACTGATGAAAATAGATGCAAAAATCCTCAACAAAATACTAGCAAACAGAATCCAACAGCACATTAAAAGGATCATACACCATCATCAAGTGGGGTTAATTCCAGGAATGCAAGGATTCTTCAATATAAACAAATCAATCAATGAGATACACCATATTAACAAATTGAAGGAGAAAAACCATATGGTCATCTCAATAGATGCAGAGAAAGCTTTCGACAAAATTCAACACCCATTTATGGTAAAAACCCTGCAGAACGTAGGCATAGAGGGAACTTTCCTCAACATAATAAAGGCCATATATGACAAACCCACAGCCAATACCGTCCTCAATGGTGAAAAACTGAAAGCATTTCCACTAAGATCAGGAACAAGACAAGGTTGCCCACTCTCACCACTCTTATTCAACATAGTTTTGGAAGTTTTAGCCACAGCAATCAGAGAAGAAAAAGAAATAAAAGGAATCCAAATCGGAAAAGAAAAAGTAAAGCTGTCACTGTTTGCAGATGACATGATACTATACATAGAGAGTCCTAAAGATGCCACCAGAAAACTACTAGAGCTAATCAATGAATTTGGTAAAGTAGCAGGATAGAAAATTAATGCACAGAAATCTCTGGCATTCCTATACACTAATGATGAAAAATCTGAAAGTGAAATCAAGAAAACACTCCCATTTACCACTGCAACAAAAAGAATAAAATATCTAGGAATAAACCTACCTAAGGAGACAAAAGACCTGTGTGCAGAAAATTATAAGACACTGATGAAAGAAATTAAGATGATACAAATAGATGGAGAGATATAATCAACATTGTGAAAATGACTCTACTACCCAAAACAATCTACAGATTCAATGCAATCCTTGTCAAACTACCACTGGCATTTTTCACAGAACTAGCACAAAAAATTTCACAATTTGTATGGAAACACAAAAGACCCTGAATAGCCAAAGCAATCTTGAGAACGAAAAACGGAGCTGGAGGAATCAGGCTCCCTGACTTCAGACTATACTACAAGGTTACAGTAATCAAGACATTATGGTACTGGCACAAAAACAGAAAAATAGATCAATGGAACAGGACAGAAATTCCAGAGATAAACCCACACATATATGATCACTTTATCTTTGATAAAGGAGGCAGGAATGTGCAGTGAAGAAAGGAGAGCCTCTTAAATAAGTGGTGCTGGGAAAACTGGACAGGTACATGTAAAAGTATGAGATTAGATCACTCCCTAACACCATACACAAAAATAAGCTCAAAATGGATTAAAGACCTAAATGTAAGGCCAGAAACTATCAAACTCTTAGAGGAAAACATAGGCAGAACACTCTATGACACAAATCACAGCAAGATTCTTTTTGACCCACCTCCTAGAGAAATGGAAATAAAAACAAAAATAAACAAATGGGACCTAATGAAACTTCAAACCTTTTGCACAGCAAAGGAAACCATAATCAAAACCAAAAGACAACCCTCAGAATGGGAGAAAATATTTGCAAGTGAAGCAACTGACAAAGGATTAATCTCCAAAATTTACAAGCAGCTCATGCAGCTCAATAACAAAAAAATAAACAACCCAATCCAAAAATGGGCAGAAGACATAAATAGACATTTCTCCAAAGAAGATATAAAGATTGCCAACAAACACATGAAAGAATGCTCAATATCATTAATCATTAGCGAAATGCAAATCAAAACTACAATGAGATATCATCTCACACCAGTCAGAATGGCCATCATCAAAAAATCTAGAAACAATAAATGCTGGAGAGGGTGTGGAGAAAATGGAACACTCTTGCACTGGTCGTGGGAATGTGAATTGGTACAGCCACTATGGAGAACAGTATGGAGGTTCCTTAAAAAACTACAAATAGAACTACCATATGACCCAGCAATCCCACTACTGGACATATACCCTGAGAAAACCATAATTCAAAAAGAGTCATGTACCAAAATGTTCATCGCAGCTCTATTTACAATAGCCAGGAGATGGAAACAACCTAAGTGTCCATCATCCGATGAATGGATAAAGAAGATGTGGCACATATATACAATGGAATATTACTCAGCCATAAAACGAAACGAAATTGAGCCATTTGTAATGAGGTGGATGGACCTAGAGTCTGTCATACAGAGTGAAGTAAGTCAGAAAGAGAAAGACAATACCGTATGCTAACACATATATATGGAATTTAAGAAAAAAAAAATATCATGAAGAACCTAGGGGTAAGACAGGAATAAAGACACAGACCTACTAGAGAATGGACTTGAGGATATGGGGAGGGGGAAGGGTATAAGCTGTGACAAAGTGAGAGAGTGGCATGGACATATATACGCTACCAAACGTAAAATAGATAGCTAGAGGGAAGCAGCTGCATAGCACAGCGAGATCAGCTTGGTGCTTTGTGACCACCTAGAGGGGTGGGATAGGGAGGGTGGAAGGGAGGGAGACGCAACAGGGAAGAGATATGGGAACATGTGTATATGTATAACTGATTTACTTTGTTATAAAGCAGAAACTAACACACCATTGTAAACCAATTATACTCCAATGAAGATGCAAAATAAAAGTAAAGTAATTTTTAAAAAAGAGTTAATACTCCATACTTGAAAAAAAAAAAGGAAGGGAACATTTCAAGTTTGAATATGTGGTTTTGAAAATAAACAAAAGGAAAAAAGCATCAATATACATACAGCATTTTAGAGAATTTACCTCCTTGCCTGCTTTATGAGTCACTGAAGGTATCATTCAATTACGTTTAAATATGTTACCTCTGATTAGTATGTTTGTCCAAGGTCTTATGGGGAAACTAAGAGTGAAAGTCCACACTCTAACTGCGCATACTCTTCTTAGAGGGAGAATGAATGTAACTAAGTGTTCAAATATCATGGACAAATGTAGACAGGAAAGTCAAAAGCAAAAGAAACTGGGAAGCAACAGTCTGAGGTGGGACTGAGTGTAGAAACCACGAAGGATGAGAATTTGAAAGCACAGACGAAAAAAAAAGAACAGTTCAGGTGTGGGGTGTCCTAAAGCAAACGCTTAAAGAGAGAAATGAACCCAATAAATGGAACGTGCTGGGCACAGGAGGAAGTAAACAAGGGTGATCAGAAGGCAGCCGGACGAGAGAGAGCCCTGAAAGCCAGGATTCCCATGGGAAAATGAGTAGCCAGGAGCCTGGGTTCCAACATCAAATCCCCTGCAGACTGTCCTGGTGATTTCAGAGCTCTGCACCCCCAGGTCATGGTTTGTAAGATGTGACTACCTACCGGACAACGCTCAGGGGCAGAATGAGGATAAAATGACAGAATGTATGAGTCAGCAATTTGCAAAGTGCAAAAAAGCTGTATGAATGTAACATCTGACTGTTGTTCAAAGGAACTGAGAATTTCCCACATAAAGGTAGTGTCTGAGATGGTAACTACATTTTCCCACCAACGTTCCTAGTAAACCTCAGCCCTAAGCCAGTAGGCTGTTCCTTCTTTGGGATATTGAGGATCACAGCTATTGGTTTTAATTAAACTCATGCTCAGATCAATACTATGGTTTCCTGCTATGATGCTCCAGGTTCACACAAAGCCCACATATGCCACCGAGACACTTGTCCTTTTCCTCTTTTTTTTTCCTTCCCCTCCACTACTGTCTTTCCTTGTCCACTCTCCATCTTGCTCTAATTCCCTGTTTCTTATTTATTTCTCCTTCCAGTTTTCCTTACTCTCGCTTTAGCTCCATTAAGATATATTCTCACAAATGCCCCTGAAGTATTTTCAAAACCAGGAAAAAACAGAGTCAGTGATTAGCATTAATATTCCTTAAAATAGTTTCACCCTTGACCTTATCCACAAATTTCACTGCTCCCTCCCCCCCCCCCAAGTAGACAGGCAAACCTGTTTGACTAGTTTTCCTCTAAGCCCCACTCTCCTGATTGGCTGACGAGTACAGATGAACCACAGGTACAGCAGCACACATGCAAAGTCTATGTAAAGCACATGGCCTTCCTCAGAAGGAGAAGCCACAGCCAAGGGACTGCAGGGCCTGTGTCATCCGCCCAGTCTCAGGGCAGCTCTCTCAAAGCAGGAAGGCAACACCAGTGGATGGCTTATTCCATTGCTAGTTAAAAAAAAAAAAAAAAATTCTTCCTGTCAATGCCTTCTCTTCTGAATAAGGGATATTAAGGTGAGGATGAGGTCTAGAATCAGATTAAGCCTGTATGTTACAAGCTTAAGATGGTGTATGTGAGTATATTTACAATGTGGTACAGAGGTGTCCCTAAGTTTTGTTGTTGTTGTTGTGTAAGTCCATTAGGAAAGTTTGAATTTGCAAAACAGATTAACCAAAATGGGATTCCTTTTATAGAGAGGTGTACTTCGAGATTGCTTTAAATAAGCAAAGTCTCTGGGTACCTTTAAAATAGGATATGCTTTAAAATCACTGTTCATATATTTTGGACTGTCGACTATTTCAAACCTATGGAAAAGTATAAAGATTAATATAGAAAACATCTGTATACCCGTCACCTATATTTTAAGAGTTAAAATTTTGCCTTACTTTCAAGTGTTTTGAAAATTTTAAATTCTATAAATATTCAATTTATAAAAACCAAATTTTATACTACTTTTCAGGAACATATTATAAAAATATACAGCATATTCGTACACTTGATTCTACTTTTTAAAAAGTTTTTAAATCCATGGGAACATTTTGTTTACACTAAAACATCCCACTTGAAGGAAAATCAGCCCCATGGTTATTGTTAAAGCAAGTTATAGCCAATGTAATAGCTAAAATAGTATAACTCTTGAAAATGTGTCAAGTATCAAATTTCTTCGAAATAGAATTGAAAAGTGCAAAATAATTGTACACATGTTTGTATTCATAATATTCCCAAATCAAGCAAATATTTACCAAATCAGTTACAATGTAAATTTATTTAGTGGACTAGAATCCCAAAAGGTTCATTTCTGTTCTCTAAATCAAGTCAAGGGAAATTACACCTCCAATATAGTGACTGTTTCCATTATTAATAATTCAGACAAATAGCACAAAGCTATTAGCAAAATACACAGTATCTCTGAAATGTTCCTAACTACACATTCTTTCTATCTAATCCAAATGTTTTAATACTTACATAAATTTCCAACCAGAGTAGGAACTGACCTAGGCTGTCCTACATACCGTGCCATTCACAAACCCAAAGGTTCCGTCTTTGTTGGGGCTCTGCACTCCTAAATGCTGACCTCACGTCTAAGTTAATTTCAATGTGGCACTTGTCATCTCTGTAAGGGAGTCCTGAGCAGGACAGTATAGAGTCCAAAACTGAGTTGGTGAATATGTAACATGGAACTGTCAGAAGTCCTAAATTGAAAATCACCGGCACAGCCCACTACGTTTTGCAAGAGTGGGACCATACACTGTGAGGGAGTTAGCACAACAGACGGAAACTCAACTCCAAAACAGAGAGGTCCTGATAACAAAAAATGTAGCTAGAGAATTTCAGGGAAAGAACGTCATCAAAGGTTAAAAACCACACACATAATGGACTTCAGTTCACCTTAAAAATACTGAACATCTAATTTCATTTTACTCAGAAAACATTTATTGGATGTCCTAAAAACTATGTACTATGCTACACGTTATATAAACAAATGAGGGACTTCCCTGGCAGTCCAGTGGTTAAGACTCCACACTTCCACTGCAGGGGGCACGGGTTTGATCCCTGGTCAGGGAACTAAGATCCCGCATGCCACACTGCACAGCCAAAAAAAAAAAAAAATTATATATATATATATGTATGTGTATATATATATATATAATAGATATACATATATATAAAAACAAATGATAAGTAGTGAATATTAATAAGCATGTATTGAAACAGACTTACTAATTTGAACTAAAATGGAATATTTATAACCAGTTAATCACAAAAAACCAACTAGTAAACATCATGCACCATGTTCAATTGTTGAGTGGTTCCCAAACCAATTCACATATGTAAATTTTTTTCAAAATACCCATTAATTACAGGGTAAAAAATATATACATATTAAAATAGAAATCTAATTTTAGATGTTTATCTCTAATATAAAGCATTACTTCATCCAACTAGAGAAAATCCTAAGGAAAAAAGTAGATTTTATTTTATTTTACTTTATTTTTATTTTTGTGTGCCTTGGGTCTTCGTTGCTGCACGTGGGCTTTTCTCTAGTTGCGGGGGGCTACTCTTCATTGTGGTGCGCAGGCTTCTCATTGCGGTGGCTTCTCTTGTTGCGGAGCACAGGCCCTAGGCGCACGGGCTTCAGTAGTTGCAGCACGTGGGCTCAGTAGCTGTGGCTCGCGGGCTCTAGAGCGCAGGCTCAGTAGTTGTGGTGCACGGGCTTAGTTGCTCCGTGGCATGTGGGATCTTCCTGGACCAGGGCTCGAACCCGTGTCCCCTGCATTGGCAGGCGGATTCTTAATCACTGCGCCCCAGGGAAGCCCCAAAAGTAGATATTTTTAAATATTACTATGGTCAGCTCAATTTTTTAAGAAATTTACAAATCAGTCCTTCCCCTATTACACAGGTTAATACCTGATTTCCATGGTGTTGATTTTTAAGACCCTATGGAAATGCCTTCCATGCCTTAGACATGGAAATGCCTTCTGAATTAAACATTAAATTACACTGTGTTCAGTTTTAATATCACCTATCTTGTTTTTGTTTTCAGAGTCTTTTAAAATGAATAATCTTTGTCCTTATTATATTATCTGAGAAACTAGAACTCACTTAAACTCACTTAAATACCAAGAAACCTTAAAGAAGACGTTAAAAATGTCTATGATTTGATTACCAGATGCTTTTAAAAAGCAACAAAGATGCTGTGGACCCTCCAGGCTGGTGGAAGCATGGCTTGTCCTGAGGAAGCTAACATCTCCCAGAGCTCTTGAGCCAACCCTGCCCCCCAGTCAAGGAACATGTTCCAATGGCTCTCTTTTCCCTTCAAAATTTTCAAGTGCCCCTATTGTACTGGCTTCCTCCTCAAAGGCTATAAATATGATCAAGTTTCCATCTGAAACATATCTTTTAATCACCCTCCCTAAACCCTGAGAGCGAGTACTGCTGAAAGCAGCAGTCTCTACAGACCTCCCTATCACCAAATCCAAGTCCTGTTTTCCATAAAAACAGCTAGCACTTACTGAACACAAACCAGATAACTTGCAGTCACTGAGCTTGATAGACGTTATCTCATTTGATCCTCACAGTGGCCCTGGGAGGTCACACTTTGATCTTCATTATGTAAATGAGGAAAGGGAACTAAATTCTGAGTTTAAGGTCACATAGCTAGTCAGGGGCAGAACCAGGACTGTCTGATACCCCTCATTTTAGTACTTAGACCCTCATTTCTTGAAATTCTTTCCTCCTTCAGCTACTAAAAGTTACTCTCCCCTAATTTTCCTCCCGACTTTCACTCTGTACCTTTTTCTTCTTTACTGCTCCCTATATCTATAGCCAACAATTTGATTTTAGAATCTCCCCAGGCCTCTTTTTTCATCTTACTCTCTGAACCTGCCCTAGAAGATCTACTGACTTCCGTGTTTTTTTTTTGCAACCACCTATATGTTGAAAATGGTTAAAGCAGTCAGTCTATCCACCCATCCGTTAATCTATCCACTTATCTACCTACCTATCTAGCCCAGACCTCTCTGCTCAGAAGTTCTGTGCAATGATCCATCAGACACTCATCTCCAGCTGGATTTTCTATAAGCACTTCATATTCTACATGTCCAAAGCTGAACTCTATCATCCTTGGTCCTCAGATCGGCTTCTCCTTTAAAGTCCCTATCCCATCCTCCCATACCACCCACCATCTAACCAGTCACCTAATGTGAGAGCTTCTACCACCTTAACATCTGCGTGACCAAAGTCTCTTCTTCATCTCACTGCCACAACTTTGATGTAAGTTCCTCAACTTCTCTTAGCAAGATCACCCCAATACCTTCTAACCTGTTATTCCTGTCTCACACCTCAGATCCATCCTTCTAGACTGCTGTGAGAGCTGTGTTTTCACCACTCCTTTGTTTAAAACAACCTTGAAGAGAAAATGGTCCACACACCGTAGGATGGCAAACAGTCCTCCATGATCTTGCCCTTGTCTACACTGACTCCTCTGTTGTCACCTTCTCTATGAAGCCTCTTTAGTCTCTGTTCCCATGTAGAACTGGCCACTTCCAAATGCCTGTTCAGGGCACTCTGCATTTCTCTATCAAAGCACTCAAGAACATATAACATTATTTTGTACTTATTGAAGCCAACTTGTTTTCTATCTAATCCTCTTAAACCCAGAGTTCTCCCATGGTCTTATGTGTCTGCATATCCCCAGTGTACAGGACCATAGTGCCCAATGCATAGTATGCTTTTCATAAGTATGTGTTGAAAAAAAGAAGGATGTTTGTGAAATGCTTTAGATTAGGAAGATATAATTATCACCGCTTTCAACACTAAATTAAACAACTTTATTCAAACTCATCTGATTATGTAACCCCATGTGTGGGTATGCAAAGTAATACTGAAATGATTCACCTAGCTTCAAGTATGGGCACCAGGCTTATCAAATCACACTTCTTATTCCTAGCTTCCAGAGTAGAGAAATAGTGCCAACATTACATACAGCTAGTCAATTTCAATGGCTGAAAGCAGGATGTAAAGTATCATCGGACACATATTCCTAAACAAAGACAATCTGGGCCTACCATAGAAAAGGAAACTTTTTTTAAAGCCTGCTTCAATTTCTTGGAAAAGCAAAGATCTTCCAGAAGACTGAATGTCTGAAATCAAGACACCCTTCTAAAGATCTCATATACAAAATTTTCTATTAAAAAAACACGTTAAAATCATTTATATAGAAGTTACCCTTCTAGGAACCTCAGCCATTGAGCTCACTATCTAGCCCAGAAACAAAGGATGAGAACAGCAAGTACCTGTCACAAATTACGCAGGCTTTATACTCGAGCAATAGCCCACATCATTTCAGGAAAAAAAAAGAAAAAAAAAAAAGACAACAGATAATAGAGCAGCAGGGCCCGCTCACAGCCTGACAGCAGCAGAAAGTGATAGCTGATAACAGAAAGAGGACCCAGAAAAACCATAAAAAAAAAAGAATAGTACTTCTGTCCCCAATCTAGTATTTCAACCAGGCAGGCTGAGGCCATTTACTATAAACAAAAACAGCTCTATACACCTCAAGGAATAGCACTATTCAATTCTTTATGAATTCATGTTCATAAAGACAGTCCAACAAAAAAAAAATAACTTACATCCTGGGGAGCAAGTAAGAGTGTAATATTTAGAAATTACTTGTTTGAATAGCTAACTTTTTAAAGTGTCAGTAATTAACGGTGTGAGGGGTCAGCTATTTTGAAAATGTGCTTATGTAAATAAGTAATAGCCCAGATAATGTCAAATAAATGAGATATTATGACATATTGCAAAAACAATCAAAAGTTCTTACTCTCCTGGTGTACTTTGGAAATCTAATGTGAATTAAACAGCATCAAGTCAATATTATCTTATAAACAAGCACATAAATAACTTCGAAAAGGAGTCTGACAATTGAGAGTGTGGTTATTTTCTTCCTTTGCCATCAATATTTACATGGTAATTAAGCTGATAGTTATTCATAAGGTACCATGAAATGTTTTAAGTAATTCAAATCAAATGTGAACTTTCAAACTCTTTACACACAAAAAGATTTTACAAAAAATAAATTTTTTTACAAATATTTTTTACTCCATTGGTTTACTTATTCTAATATGCACACCAGGCATTAGTACAACAAGCATAAAGCTCTGGAACTTTTAGACTTAAAAAGAGTTTGAATCTCTACAGTAGTATTATCACAAGAAAGTCACAAGTACAGTTTTTACTCAGTTATGCCCGAGCTACTAATATACTATCAAGCTATTACTAAATGTCACGGAAGTATGCTTCATTGTAGTTTTTAAACACTGCTATAGCTCTAAATCACACAAGATGTCAACCTTACCTTGTGGGTGACAGGCAAATCAAATAGCACTTGAGTGTTTCCCTCTAGAATTATCTAGAATAGTTGCCGAACAGAAACAGTCCAAAAGCAATTATCTCAAACTGCCTGGAGATAGTTTCCATAAGAGAAAGCTAGTCCACTGTTTCTCTCTGAGACAGAAAAAATAGTCTGGTTTATGATCTAATTCAATTAATGCAAAGTTCGGATTCCCTCACTATACAATATTGATGTGCATGACTCTTCCATTAATTTAAAACTCTCCAGGGAATAAAATGTGATTACTCCTAACACTATTAACATACCAATTAAAAAGCACTTCCTAGCCTTCCTTCAAGTGGCATTTTTTTCTGGGAGTAAGTGGAAATAAAGCACACCAATTACACCAATTCTGAGTGCAGACTTATTTTTTCTTTGAACATGAAATTATCATAAATAGAAACAACAGCACACTTGGCATCTAGCCAAACAACCACACCTTCATGTCATTAATCTTAAAAAACTCATTGTACGAGATGACAGCCCAAGGGAAATCGAAGGTTTTTAGAGTAGTGTTTTTCCTATCGTTTATGGGTGGAACCCACTTGAAATAAAAGGCTGCCTCTATTGCTAACACTGGTTCATAATGCAGGTGACTCGAATGCTACCCACTCCTCCCCCTTGCGATACGCCCTCTCCCCCGTGATAATGACTAGTTAACACAATCTAGTATTCCGAGTTCCAGTACTTTCAGAAGTTCTTTCACTTTCTCCCCTCCTCACCACCCCCCACCCCACCCCCTTGGGGTTGCTTTTCGGCGATGGGAACCAGAGGTACAGGTACAGAGGTGGTACTTTCCCTACGGAAGTGCTGCAGAGCGGCACGTTCCCCGTACTCAACTTCATAAACCCTCCATTAAACCAGCGAATTTACACATACCGATTGAGTAACCCCCTCGCCACGCGTGACTGTCCTTTTGCCCTGTCGCACTCCGATGCGGTTTGCCTCGTACAACTCCAAACCACGCATCCCAGGCCCCCTCGCCGCTCCTCTAGCCCGTGGAAGGCGCCCTACTTCCTGCAGCGCGTCCTTCTCTCGCCTCCTAACCCGCACACGCTTCTCTAAAGCAAGGGCACGCCATATGGCTCCCGCATCCGCGCGGAGACCCTGCGACCACTGTCCATTTCCGGGGGTCGCACAGGCTTGCGGGCACTGAAAGGTCCCTGTTTCTGTGCGTCTGTGTGTGTAGCCCCAAGACACGCGCTACCCCCAATGCACCCAGGTCTAGTTCCCCCTCAGGGAGAGGACGAAGTAGAGGAGAGTTGCAGAGTTTCCCAAGCACCTCCCGGGCCCCCATCCCTGGCTGGCGGCGGGGGCTCCGCGGTGCCCATAGCTCCGGGGTCAAGTGCAAGGTCCTTGGCCAGATCCACGCCGGGTGATCCCCTCTCTCAGCCTGCACGCACGAAACGCGAGAGGACCCTCAAACGGGCGCCATACGGCCGGGAAAGGAGCACGGGCGCGAGCGAGGCAGCAAGGAAAGATCTCCTTTACACACCTCCGCCCCACACCCTACCCACCCCCAACCCCTTACCCCCTCAGTCCAACCCCATCTGCACTTTCGGATCCCTACCCCCCACCCCTGGGTCGCAGCCATCCGCCCGGCACTCACCTCAGGGAGCAAACAACGCCCCTCTCCTCTTGCCGCCCCGCCCCGCTTCCGCCCGCTGGAGCGGCGTGGTCCGTCCGCTTACCTCCGCTCTTGGCAGCTGCGCGTGAGTTTGAGTGCGTCTCCGCCGCGAAATTGTATCCGGGGACAGAAGGGACCCGTTTGTGTGCTGGATCAGGTGTCGCCGCCTTCGGTGGCTTGGGGTCGTGAGGAAGGCTGCAGAGTTAGTGTGTTAGCTTAGGACTGGCTCTCGGGACTCACAGTTGACTGCAAAGCTTGAACCGTGTCCTCCCTCACGGCCGCGGCGCGCCTGCTCTTCCGCGGCTCTCCGCGGGCGGCCGCGCCCCCCCGGCCCCGCCCCGCCCCGCCCCGCCTCGCCTAGCGCGCGGCTAGCAGAGCTGGAGCGCGCCCCTCTCCTGTCGCGCCTGGCTCAGCGGGGCACGACGCGGGCAGCCACGTGCTCAGCCTCGCATCAGACGCCTGGGGCTGCGAGCACCTCCTGCTCCTTCGGCTGGGGCATGGATGCGGACGCGCCTTCGTGCCACGCGCTCGCGGGCTGAGCGAGGGCTTAAGAGTCCTGGGACTGGGATGCTCGCGGGCGGAGCGGCGGTCGGCGGACAGGCTGGGACGCTTGCGAGCCCTCCGGTGCTCGAGCTCGGAACCCTGGAACTGGCACGTGGCCCCGCCCCCTGTTCCCCCAGCGAGGCGTGCCCTGTGCCCTCTCTTAAACCTCCCGTCTGGTCCCCGTGCCCGCCTTTTTTCATCGCACCAGCACCGCGCGAATCCGCGTGGTGTGGTGGTAGTGCGCTTTCTCTCCCTTCCCAGCCTCCTAGTCTGCCTCAGTCCTCCCGAATCCATTAAAAAGTCAAACTTGGGCTAGGAGGTGGAGGAAATACGCGAAGGAAAGGGGGTGAGGGGCACTTAGGTGATCAAGCCACCTGCCTCGTGAATCGGAAAGCGTTCGAAAACACGAGTTTGGGGATCCCGGAGAAAAGAAATTGGGTTGCTGCGCTCGGTAACATCCCTCCTCGCAGGCTTGTGCTGAAAGGGCCATTTATGCTTTGCTTGGTTGAGTCTGTGGCGACTTTATCCTGACTAATCTGTGTTTGCCAACAGCAGATCCTTGCCAAGTTGGCGTCCCAGCCAGGAAGCACCTTTGCGTACCCAGGCCTGCTGGAGCGACCCTTCCCGTGGCGCCTCGGACCCGAGAGCCCAAGCGCCTTGAAGAGTCCGACCCTAGGGTGCGAGCTTCCTGGAAACCAGGAAAATCGAATAGTGTTGTTGGCTTTTCCTTTGAGCATGATTGGTAATGTATTCGATAAATATATATACGACATAACTTTAAGAAAAGCAAAAATCATGTCGGGTGTAAGCTCCAGAAGCTAAGATGCTGCCACTGCACGTGAACGTTATACGTTTAATCATTGGAATTGGGAAAAATGCCGTCAGACCATCCTTTTCTTGCTCCAAACCGAATTTCAAAAGTAGATTGGGACTTTGTACTCCTAGAAAAGGAAACGGAAATTATGTTTTATTGTGTATAGTATTACTTAATGTTAAATGGGGGAAAAATCTAACATACACTGTTATTCTCATTTTACTTATGACTCTGTGTTTAATAAGTGCAGGGTCCGAAGTCCATATACTAAAGAATGTTCACCGATAGACTTCCAGATGTGGATTTCAGAAAAGAATGTGCTTACTTTCTTTGCAGATCAGAAATTTGAAATATTGTGAAAAGCACAGGGGATATTTTTTCAGCCTTTGTACCTAATCCAAGGAGATTACTGTCCTCTATTTTTTAATTTCATTAGAAAAACCTAAAATGTGAACATAGGTAACAATCTGACATAAGAGAATTTAAGCATTTACTTTGAAAGCTCTGTTCTCTCAAGTGTCAAGCTTCAAGCACTTGTTCAAGCAATTGCAAGCTGTTTGTTGCATAATGCATTTGTAAATTCATGGTCAAAAAAGATTACTAGAAATTAAGTGAAAACGTTAAATTTTATTGTGTGAAAAATTTTTAAAAATCTGTGTCACATTTCTTTGCTTATAAAGCCATGTAAACTGACCATTGTATAAGATTTTGGCAGACTTTTGGGAAGAAAATGCATTGCTCTATTATGTGTGGATATGTCCATGTCTGTTGTTTCTTTGGTTTCTCTGTTGTCTCCCACTTTCTTTATATAATGATTATCGAGTTCTCACAGCTCTGCACACAGAGGACACCGCATAATTTAAAACAAGTTAAGTCAGTTATTGTATAAATAGTTGAATTGCATTTTGGGAGCTTGAAAGTATAAAGAAAATTGGTGAGTGTCTCTCTCTTTTTTAAAAAATCTACCAGCACTTAGCACTTCATATTATTGACTGAATGGCTGGATAAAGTAAATAATGAAAGCATTTCCTCCTTCTCTTGAAGGTAGAGTGTGTATTTTTCATATTTAATCCATCTTCCAAGCTCCCATCCAGATTCACACAGAATTCTGCCTATCAGCTTTAGTTTATAGAATGTTGAATTGAACAGCATATCTGTAGTAAGGAAGTTCCTAGCCAATGTGAAATGTGATATTAAAATTCCCTCATTATTTCGGTAGACCAAGTGTATCAGTATACTGATAATTTTTAAATTTTTAATTTAAAAAAATTAATTTAAAAATGTTTAATTAAAAAAAATGCTTTTGGTTCTTTAGTCAGTTTGGGCCCATATGATTTTATCGGGAGATAACAATGACTTATGAGAAATACTAGCTCAGCCTGGTGATTATTAACCATGGACTCTGGGACTTTAATCAGTTATAAATGGTACAGTTTTATATCATTTGCCTTGTAATATAGACCATATAGTATAGAATACAGCGGAATGAATTTAAGTTTAATCATGGGGAGAAATATGGGTGGCTGTACATTCCAATACCCTTTTGCTAATAGTCCCAAATATCTGAATATATTGCAGTGCGGTACCTTATGACTGGAAACATCACTGGCTTCACAAACTAGGCCTTTGAGCTCTGCTTAGTTCCCAAGAAATGTGATTATCTACTTTGGACCTCTGAGGAGCATAGAGAGTCTAAATGCTCACAAAAAGTCTTTAGGCCTAATTTGATGCTGCTCTCCATAATAATAATAATGATTATTACAGCTCCTACTTGAGTTTTCAAAGTGTAATTCCAGGCACAATGCTAAGTTAATGAGTGATCTCATTTAATCTTCCTAAACATCCTGGAGGTAGGTAGGTACTATTATTTTTTCCTGTTGAAGACAGAGTAGCAGAAGTTTGTGGAGTCAAACTGGAAAGTGGCAAAACTGGGAACTGAATTGAATTCTGAGTCAAAGATCACACCCTGAGCCACTAGTCTATTCAGACTAGATCCACTAGTCCACCCAGACTAGTGGAGTTCAAGTCTTGGTCAGAGAAAATGTTGAAGTACATAAATCCACCCTGACTATTTGGGGAACCCTTGGAATTCAAAAAGCACATAAACCCAGTCTGCCTTGCTGTGTCTCCTCTTTTACCCCCCAGAACAGCTGCTAAATAGGCAAGTCACAGTGATGAGAGGGGCTTAATTTTCTGTGTATCCAGTTTAAAATTGTTGCAATTATTTTGTTTAATTCCTGTTTCCTATAGACTCTGACTTACTGTAAGAACACCAAACCTGAGGGCAAACAGAATGAAAATCATACACAAAATCCATAAGATAAAAACAGGCAGATTATCTTCACCTTCACCTTCACTTCCTCTTCACCTTCTCCTTTTGGCTCTTTTTCCTTTTCCATCATCTCTTATTTTCTTGCAGACATCAGCTTCTTGCTTTCAGTTTCAACTATACACTCTACTTAGTGCCATATCCCGTTTTTTTAATACGTGCAAATATTTTCATAAGTTTTAATATATGCAGTTTTTTTCATTTTTCATCTTAATTCTGTTTTATTATGCATTATAGATTTCTTTAGAAAATGTTGATCTATGGATCAAATTGTAACAGAAGGATTGGAGAAACAAAGAGGGATTTCTAGAATTGTGGAAGTGATGGATAACTACTCGATTCTCATCAAAAGATACATTTTTTGAATTGTCTAAAGGAATACCTGATATAAAGGGCAAGCCAAAAAAAAAAAAACACTTGTACTTTTAATAATTTTGGTTACATGATTATAGACATCACTAGCTTAGACATCACTAGCTTATTCTATATGTCCTTCTAAAGCAATATTTCTTTTCATGATTAGAAAATGTCATCAATAAAACTTTACTCTCGAATCTAGTACCCAGTAAGTTAAATCTTTTAAAATAATTTCTAAAACTTCATGATGAACCCTGCTCAGAGTTAGTTGTGGGAAACTATGGAGATAGAATATCTGTCTTAAGGCCTTTGGCCTTTTAGAACTGGAAAGTTTGCTATCCTGGATTCTTATGTAGCCCTATGTTGAGTCTCTGTCAGTGATAACAGCCAAGATTTTAAAAGAGAACAAGTGGTACTACATGACATCATACATAGCTAAGCCTGGGTCCGCAACAGCTTCCTTTCCCACCCATTTCGTGGGTGTTACATAGTACAGCCTTTCTGTGTTCAGCCTGTGGTGCTTCCTGGGAATAAAGAGCTTCATAATATATTACAATTATAGCATCATAATTTATTTGCCCTTAATACCCTGCAAACTCAAGGCAATACCAACTAATTCTAATATTCCAGCACTAGGTGAATGAGGTCATGTTTACCATATCTGCTTTATACTTTCATAGATACTAATCTTCATCCATTTTTTTAATTAATCGCCCTTGTACAGTGGCTCTAAGATCCACTGAACATAATTCTAAAATATCAAAACTTTATGACCTAGATTACATCCCCCTGGTATCATGGTCTGTGTGCTTCCCTAAGTAAATGTTAATTTATCTGCCTAGTCAACTTGCATTTATTCGGAAAGTTAAAGAAGACCCCCAGAATCCACATTTTTTTTTAGAATTATACACTCTGCCTTTTAACATAAAGAACTAATTGTATTATTTTCAGAAAAGAAATAAAGGACTTGCCCTGGCAGATTGGTATTAGCAATATTTTGTGACTCATTTCATATGGTTATCTTAAAATCATGGTGCTTAAATAGTCACTTTCTCAGGTCAGGCTTTAACTCCCAGATGAAACTATTAAGTATATTTCTGTTCATAAGTGTCAGGCCTAAGCCTGACCCTCCCAAGGTGTGCAAAGAAAGTAGGTTTCTGTATCAGTGAAAAACAATAAACACTAAGGACTTTGACCCTAGTGTTCACATCATTATGTTACCTGTGTGTATTTGATTTTATGGTTGGAATCCTGTTTTGAGTATCTCTTTTCTTGCCTTGTTTTTCATTCACTGGCTCCCTTACTTTTGTGTCATAAAGAACTGTCTGATGGAATATCCCATACAAAGGGCAAGCCAGGTAGGAAAAAACCTAGTCAGTGACAGCACTATTTCTGTAGTGTGAGGACATCAAGATTGAGTGGGTCTTTCCAGGGTATAATTAGAAGTTGAGGTTCTTGCTGTAAAGCAGATGTAGACTACTTTTACAATTGTTTTTTAAAATGTGGTGGCTAATTTTTAAGTGCCTCAGTTATATTGACCAATTCCCTATCCTTTCACACCAAAAATAATCCTCTCTACCAATCCATCTTCCCCAAACCATTTGGATAAATACTTCTTTACCATTAAAACATACCCAGGGTTTCAGAAACTTGTCCTAATCCTGATAAGGTAGAAATTTTTTGATGGAGTAAGATGGCTTCATATGTTCATGCTTTTACAAAACCTTTCTGTTTCAAACACAAATTTATGCCTGATAAAATATAAAAGGCTAAAACACACCAATTAGATAGACATAGAGGAAGTGAGAAACAAGGTAAACATCTTCCTGAACTAGTAATAGAACAGAAATGCAAAGCAGGAGGCCAAGCTGGGGCCAAGAGTTGTGTCTTCTGGGACTAGATACTGATGCATCGATGGTGGTTTGGGGACTAAAGGTGCTTGTAGCAGACAGACCCCAGGGTAACCCCATGATTCTCACCTCCTGACATCATGCTCTCTGTAATTCCCTCCCTTTGTGTGTGTGGGGGACCTTGACTTGCTTCTGGCCACTAGAATATGGCCTTTATGTAGTTAAGGCCCCAAATCAGGTAATGTAGGATTAATCAAAAGGTAAATTATTCTGTGTGGGTAGGACTTTAAGGGTATCAGGTGAAAGCCCTTAAAAGAAGAGGGTCCTTCTTGAGAAGAGAAACTCTCCTTGCAGGCTTGAGGAAATAAGCGGCCATGTGGGGTAAGTCCTCGTGGCAAAGAACTGAGAGCAGCTTCTAGGCCCTAAGAGTGGCTTCCGAGCAACAGCCAGCAAGAAGTTGGGGTCCTGAGTCATACAGCTGCAGGGGAATGAATTCTGCAAACAACTGAATGAGCTTTAAAGTATATTCTTCCCCAGTCAAAAGGCAACCTGGCCAACACCTGGCATGTAGCCTTGAGAATCCCTGGTTATAAGACCCAGGTAACCGATGCTCATATTCCTGACCCATGACTGTGAGATGATAAATGTGTCTTGTTTCAGTCTGCTGGGTTTGTGGTAATGTGTGATATAGCAATAGATAACTAATTCAGTACTCCATACAGGAAGAGGAACTAAGGGCTGGACCAGAACTCCCACAAATGTGAATGGAGTCTGAATAAAAAGGCTAGAAACCTAGCTACATAGAAAACAGTGGTTACAGGGGGGGTGAGGACCGAAAACTAGGAATCAAATCAAGTTGCTAGCCGACTCTAGTTGCACGGACCTTTGGTGTCTTCAATATCTCCCCAGAGCAGGAGACTTAAAATGCCGTTATAAAACTTGGTTCTGAATTGGTGGCTCAGGAGTGCCAGGTGAAGGCAATCACAGGCACCTGAAAACTATTAGATGAGAAAGGCCAGACCAGGAGAAAAAAGTTGTCCCTCTCCAGTCAGGATAAAATTTATACTAAAATCCAAAGACAAACGAAGAACTCTAAGGTTAAAAAAAGGCAAACAAAAACTGCTTTGCTCCAAGCATGAATTCTTTGTAAATTATATTAATTTATGGAATCATTTGACAATGACTTTAAAATACACTTAGTAAAGAAACAGCATCTATTAAAAACCAAAATTAAAAATTCATTCTGAATTTATAAGGCAAAAACATCTCAAGAAAAGTTTGGACATGCAAAAGGAAATAGAAATCTTAAAAATTCATTGTAAAGAATAAATTCTATACATCTGTGAAGAGAAATTAGTAGCTCTGAAGATTGTTCTGAGAAATTCATTCAGGATGGAGGAGAGAAAAACATACACATATACGTGCGCACCAACATTAAGAGACCTAGAGAATGCATTACCTCAATTATACATGTAACTGGAGTTTCAGAAGAAAAGGATGAAATATCAAAAGAAATTTTGATAGCTGAGAATTTTTCAGAACTGAAGAAAGATTAGATTCTCAGATCTTAATCCTTAACTGTCTGGTTGTTACTAGACAGAGCAAATAGCACCCACCAGAAGTAATGATTGAACCCTGAGGAGACTTTGAAAAATTTTAAATTCTCAGGCCCCATCCTAGATCCACAAAATTAGAAATACAGAAATGTATATTTTTAAAAATCTCCAGTATTCTTCTTCAAAGCTTATAACCCTAGTCTAATCATGAAAAAAGCATCAGGTAACCTCCAATAGAGGGACCTTCTACAAAGTACTTGGTATTTCTCAAAAGCGTAAAGGTCTTGGAAAAATAAAGTCTAAGAAACTACTACAGCAGACAGGAGCCTATGGAGACATAATGACTAAATGTAATGTATGCTGGATGGGGTCCTGAAACAGAAAAAGGACATTAGATAAAAAATAAGAAAATCTGAATAAAGCATGGACTTTAGTTAATAATCATGTATTAGTATTGGTTCATTATTTGTAACAAATGTACCATATTAATATGAGATGTTAATACTATGGAAAAATGGATGTGCGGTGTACGAAACCTCGATGTACTATTTTAGCAAGTTTTTTGTAAGTCTAAAATTATTCAAAAATTTAAAAAATCATTAAAAATAAAAGCTCCCAATTTTATTTTGATCAGCCAGATTTCAGAATTAATCAATTGTTTTACTCTTTTATATTATAGGTGAGAAAACTGAGGCAATTTGATTGTAAGCATTTGTGTAGTTCTAATAATTTTTAGAGATAATAGAAGTGTTAAAATTATGATTGGTGTAAATTATGATTACAGGTTTCTTTGAAATATCTTAGAATTAACCCTGATTTGGATTCTGTAGTTATAACTGAAAAATAGCCATATAATAATTGTAGCTAATTACAACAAATGCTTATTTTTTTTTAGGACTGTTGGTACTCAAGAAAATTATTTTAAAGTCCATCAGAAAGAGTGGACATAGGAGAATATCCAATAACCTGTAAGTGTATTGTACAGAGTTGTGCCGATGTTCAATCTAATCATATGTATAAAGCTGTATTTATGTCCTAGAACATATAAAACATGAAAAAATGTTCAATTTCAAAAATGCACCGTAAATAATATTCAACTTTAAACAACTCATTCAATAAATATGTATTAAGCATCTACTACTGTAATATAATTAAAATTATATTTAAAATTTTTAAAGCATAGCCTTGACCCAGTTTGGAGGTCCTGGCTAGAGTCTGGTCAGTTTTCATTCCTGAGCAGCTGATTAAGGACAAATTATGCCCACTTCTGTTATCAGGCTCCCACATTCCCTTGTCACTATGCACCAGGCCTACTCTCCCCAGGGTAACAAGTAGGGACAGGTCCTTTGCCCCAGAGCCTTCAGAATTATTCAAATGAAACAAATGCTTATTTTTAAAACCATTAAAATGGTAATGAAAAATGGAATGGACTGCAGAATCAGCTCCCATTAATAGTATTAAAGTTTGTTCCGGAAATATTTTTTCCTGCACCATGCTAGCATTCATGCAGTGTACATAAAGTTAATGAGAAGCATGCATTCTTAAAACAATAAGAAATTCTTTCTTGCGTCCTCTTTTCTCTTTTAGTCTCCTACCCTTAAGTATTTCCTTAAAGTATTCCACCTTTCTTCACACCCACTTTCTGGTCGTTTCATAGAAGAGAGGGATTCTGTTAATAAAGGCATAAGACCATTAACTAACTCTTGCAAAGGAAACCATTAGTGTCTGTAATATCACCCAAGATCATTAAGACATAGGTACGAGATATTTGTTAGCCTTGGTTTTCATTAATTAATAAAAATACCTGAAAATCCTTTAATGCTTCATTATTGAGTTTCAAATGATCCCTTCAAAGCTGGAGTGAAGTGGCAATAAGAGCTGTGTTAGTTTATAAGATCTGTAAATAACCATAAATAGCAGAGAAAATCATTAACTCACAATGCCTAATCAAGTAACATAAATTAATGAAACAGGTTGTTTAAACAAAAATACCAGAACTTAGACATCCAAATAAATCATTTCCTACCAAGCCCTTACCTTGGGAAACTGTCTACAGTAGCCATTAGTCAAGGAAAGCTAGAACTAATCTTGAAAAGTTGCCATCAGGGCCTGTGGCACAATTCTCAGGAGCATTTTCAATGATGAGAAATCTTTGTCTTTTGTGAATGAATTTGCTTGTTGGAAATAAATGCTATTCTGAGCCAAGCAAACCTGGTGAACTGGGTCAAGTCAAGATGGTAAAGTCATATTTCGGTAAAAAATAAAAAATAACATGACTACTAAGAAACTTCTTATGTAAAGGGAAAATCAAAATGAAGTTGGTATTGCTAGGAGAGTTCTCTTAAAATGGAGTCGGGAGGCCACTGAGAAAGGGTGACTTACGCACATCTCAGAATCTGACTTTTGACCACTTATTTTCCTAATGAAGGCATCCAGAACATCTGCCAGAAACTCGAGATACTTTCAGATCCTTATCCTAAAATTCCTCATGATGCCTTAAGGAGAAATATTTCCTGACTCGTGGTCAGAGTCGATCACAATTCTTGCCAGACAACCTTAATCGTGTGGCTTTTGTCTGTATAAGACCCTGACTTTTTCTCTTCTCCTGAACCCTCTTTCAATTTTAGCCAAATCTGTTTGGAAACTACCATTTGGAAATGGTAGTTTTTTAAATTATGATTTTGTGATTATTATCTGGTAGTAAACGTAGTCTTACTATTGACACAGAGTATTTAGAAAGTGAGCTTATAGAAGAATAGCTTACTTAACTGTATCATAATAGAACCTATATTTTTCATTCTGCCTACTACTTTCATATTTAAAAACACATTCCTGTGAGAGAAGCTTCGTAATATAGAATAAGTGCCTAGGGTTTTAGAAGCAATAGAGATTACATAGATCAGGATTGCAAATCTGACCGTGGATTTGGCCTGTAATAGAGATCGCAACCATTAAAACATTACAAAATAAGTGAGTAAAGTAGTTGACACAGCCCTAATGGTTTAAAGGCTTTGCTCTCCCCTGTAGATGTCTTAAGCACTAAGATAAGCAATTAGACCACTAAGTCATTTAGAACTTTAGGTATCGAATTATGTCTTACCAGTACTTTATGGAAATTACCTGGAAGTAGCAGTAACTAGTTTATCTAACAAAATGACTGGGCTTAATTTTAACTACACCTGTGAAAAGGGAAATTTAGTCCACAAAGAAAGGGATATATTAGTATAGGTGAGTGTGCCCTCTAGATGCAGAGCTACTCCTATCTTTAACTTAGTACATTGTAAAAGCAGACAAATATAGAATAGTGAAAGATGGTCAGTTGTTTTGAAAGTGTAACTGACATGGTATCTTGGTGTACTGTGCTTGTATTAATTTGATGAATATTTATTCTTAGTGCAAAAATTCTTCACAACAGATTTTGTTCACCTTTAACCTGTTGCATTTCCCTACTTTGTTCTCCCAAAAGAGTTAACTTTCCAATTTATATAGGAATATTATATATTATATACATAATATATATAATATGTATATTAATATATAAAACACATCACTCTGGATGTCTCAAAATGATGTATTTTTATCACAAGGACCCCCAGTTCATTCATGCCTTTCTTCAAATTGCTTCTCTTAATACAATATAAATGTATGAAGAGCTGGAAACCATACTAAACTGTATATTCCTGAGGAACTGTACCTCACTCCTACATTTCCCGAAAAGGATGCTTGGCACGTGCTTATTATTTACTGATTTAATGTGGAAGGGGAGCAAAGTATCCTCTCTTGGCCATCTCTCTATTTGTGTGACTTTGGAAAAATAACTTTCCCTTTCTGAGTCTTTTTCCTCATTTGATTACCGAACAATTTATGGTTATTCTGTGTATCCTATGATTAGTCCCACTTTGCATGTGTGTACTGTCTCTACAGAAATTAAGGCGTCAAGAATCTCTGTGTTTTCCAATTATTCTCCCCCAAGCTAGTTTCTGCTCAAAACATATATACACACATATGTAGACACATTTCTATTTCATCATTTTTTCCCTCTCGATAGAGAACATTATAAAAATAGTCAGTTGACTTCTTAATAAGGTTTAAGAGTACATAAAAGGTAAAGGATTATCATTATTTCTCATTTGTATATCGATGCACTCTTCTATTTAATGCTAATTTCATGCAATGTATTTTCCCCAGAGAACACCAGACAGCTTTGAAATTATTGTCTCACTAATCATTTGTAGAATTCTTGGAGGTAGGCTGGTGATAAATATCACATGTATTTTACAAAGAAATAATGGTCTAACGCAAGGTATGACTTATTAGCTCAGAGAATAAGAGATCATTAAAGGCAGATCTGCAACTGAATTGAGACATCTAGGTTTTCTGGCCAATGGTATTGTACAACAAATAACGTCATATATGAAAACTGAATACAAAAAATTATCTTGTATAGTCAAGTTGTTATTTCAACGATAAAAAGACGTCAGGAACATCTAGAGTCATTTCACACTGAAACAATAACTCCACCAAGATGTTCGCAGCAATAATTCTTTGATCTCTATAACACATGGATGTACAATCAAAACCAGGGACAAAGAGGGGAAAAAATGTGATGCAACAGCCTTGGAAACATCACCCCACTACTGTTGTGTGTTAAGAGTTCAGAGCTATTCATATATATATATATAAAATTCTGAAATTATGTATATATGGTATATAAACTGGATTATTATTAAATGGATTAATAGAACACAATTCACTTCCTTCCCCACTTTGTAATCTCTGTTCTAAAATGTCAGGGCACTCAGCTGATAACCCCAGTGTATGATGGATACCAATCTCACCAGACAGACCCTGAGCCATAACAGTACAAAACTATAGACCTGTACTTTCCAACAAATATCTATTGAGCTTTATCTACTCAGCACTCCACTGAATTCTCTAGAAGGATTGAAGATATTATATGACATTGTCTTAAACCTTTCAAGAAATAGGATTAAACATTCTCACTGTACAATCTGAAGATCTTAATATGTTCCTTGAATGCTAGCTTTTCCATTGTCACTAGTGGTGCAAAACCTTTTGCTTATAAATTCTTTATTTTTAATTTTATAAAGTATGTGGAGTGCCTGTGTTCTCTGCAAACTTTGCCTGGCTAGGCTACTCGGGTCTCAAGCTTCTCTTCCTTGGAAAATGTCCTATGAGCCCTTGTCGAGGCTGGTTGCCCATCTCTGTTATACCCCTATACTTTCCCTATCCTGGCCTTTATACTACTTTATTGTAATTGTTCCGTTGTCTCTATCTTCTGCTAAACTGTAAATGCTACAATGACAGGGACACAGAACATAATGGGAAGATTACGAATTAATGAATGACTGTAGTTATACTTTCAGAATCTTACTGCTTGAAATATACATATTAATTTCCAGGAATGTTACTATAAATCCAAGCCTTCCCAGGTACTGAAGACTCATAAGTTGAAAACCACTGATCTGTTATGTAAGTCAGCAGTTTTTACTCAAAATATATCAAGGTACTATCTTGCTATATAATGCAAATAAAATTTATACTAGCTCACATTTGCCACACACTCATCTGTGCCTGTATGATAAGCAGTTTACCTCATTATTGAATTCACTTCTCACAACAACTCCAAGATGTTAACACTCTTCCTATTTTATATCTAGGGCAAATTAATTTTATCAAGTATAAGTAACCAAAGATCACATAGCTATTAAGTGATGAGGTCCGGAACTAAATTAGGGCAACCTACCAGTCTCCTCTTATCTACCATGCAACACTTATCACTATGCTTCTTGCATCAGTTGCAGGGGACACGGGTTTGTGCCCCGGTCCGGGAAGATCCCACATGCTGCGAAGCGGCTGGGCCCATGAGCCATGGCCGCTGAGCCTGCGCGTCTGGAGCCTGTGCTCCGCAACAGAAGAGGCCACAACAAGTGAGAGGCCCACGTACCACAAAAAACAAAAACAAAAAACTAATATTACTTACATAGCTAATATAAAGATAAAAATAGCAACTAGTCCAACTCCTAATTTGGGCTTTGAGATGTTTGCTGAGGGAGTTAAGAATCATCACTTTTCCCATCTAAAATAGATAATTAGAATGTCTGTACTTCCTATCCAGAATATATACCATAAGGAAATCTGTGAGTTTACTTTGTATTTCCAAGTTTAAAGTTACTAGATTGTCACTGCTGCTGCTGTTATTGTTTTCCACACCATTCTAGTTATAAGTTTAAGTGAAAATTTTTTACAAACTTGTCTTATTTGGAGAATTTTCAACAAGTGATATATATAGCCTTCATTTGCTCTTCAAATAATCAAATCTTTTAATCACGTATACGCTAGGTAGAGCGCCAAGGGCTAGTTACACAATGGCACACAAGACAGAATATACAGTTCCTGCACTGCCTCACATTCTAGGGGGGTAGACATGTTAAACAAGTGGGTATTTTATAAAAAGTATTTAACTTTAGGTCACTTATTCCTGAGGGGTTTTTTTTTGGGGGGGCATCTTTGGTGAACATAAGAAAATACCACAATATACAACCGGATGATGATAATCAAAATTTTAAGATTTTTTTTCTAGAAAATGAATTTATTATCTCAAGTCTGCGCTACACAGAAACCTCGCAAGAACAAGGAGCTACAAAGTGAGTGTGTATTGATAACCCTACTTGCCCTAATTTTAGGCCATGTTCCCACTTAAATGTCTACACAGAGTTAAGTATGTTTGTGGAGTAACAAGGTGCGATTTCATTGACTTGTGAGTCATATTTACCTTTCATATGTACAGTGCTCATGGTCCACAAGCCAAACACTTTCAAAAGCTTCCTTTAGTGTTACCACAGAGTGGCTTAGTTTGCCTCTATGAAAGGTGCCCTGCCTGGAGGAAGTGAGAGCAGGATATTAGCATCTGCCTCCTGTGCTCGCACCATTCATTGTCTTCTCTGGCTCTCGTAGTCTGTAACTTTTGCTGTACCCAGGTACCACCCAGGAGGCTTAGAAATACAAATTTCTGAATGGTTAGAAATGCACATTTTTGAACACCACCTTCAGAGATTCCCACTCAAAAGGTCTAGGGTGTGGCTCACTGCATTTTCAAGAACAACTGCCAGTTGGGAAGCTCTGATGTAACAGAATCATTGCTTAGAATATTAATTAGGTGCACCAGAGTGAGAGTGAACCAGAAGACAGGTGTGATATGGGGTCAGGATCCGGAACATAATGTCAATTAAACCCCACATGGGTTCTGAAAACATCTCTTATCCCAAATAAGAGAAACTTTATATTATATATATTACGAACTATATATTTTAAAGTTAGTCAAATGTGGATAGTTATTTCTTTAAATAACTTGAAATATATCCTTGTATATCAAATTTAATAACTTCCAAACTTTGTGTTCATAAGAATTACCTGTAAGCTATTGCTAAAAATACTGATTCTTGGTCAGGACTTTGACCCTTGATTTCTGGGATCATTCTCTAATCACTCCAACCTTGGCTGCACATCGAAATCACTGGGGAGCTTTAAAAAATACTCATGCCCTTGAAATAAGTCAGACAGAAAAAGGCAAATGCCATATGATGTCACTTATATGTGGAATCTAAACGACAAACAAACACAAAAGAGCTCATAGCTATAAAGAACAGATTGGTGGTTGCCTGAGGTCAGAGGCGAGGGTAGGGGGTGAGGCGAAATAGGTGAAGCAGGTCAAAAGGTACAAACTTCCAGTTATAAAATAAGTCATGGGAATGTAACATAGAGCATGGTGTCTATGGTTACTAGTACTCTATTGTATGTTTGAAAGCTGCTGAGAGCGTAGATCTTACAAGTTCTCCTCACAAGAAAAACATCATTTGTTAACCATGCATGGTGATGGTTGTTAACTAGACCTACTGTGGTTATCAAGTCACAGTATATACAAATACCGAACCATTACATTGTACACCTGAAACTAATATAATGTTATATGTCAATTATATTTCAGAAATAAGTACAAAAAAATACTCACACCCAGGCCAAGCCCTAGAGATTTTATCACATGGCCTGGATATCTGGAGCTTTAAATGTTCCCCAGGTGCTTCTGCAGAGCATGAGAAGTTGGGAAAGACTGCCCTAGGAGACAAAGCCAGGAATGATCTGCTTCACAAAGTTCCCCAAAGTTCCCTAATCATCAGGCAGGTTTGTAGAACTTCAGATGAGCATCTTGAATGACAATAATTTGGGATTGATGATTCTGACATTTCCTGGGTCAAAATGCCTACTTTTAGTTTTCACTGACAACTGCATTAAATGCACACACACACACACACACACACACACACACACACACTGTAGCATTTTTACCCTCATATTGTGAAATAAGGACTAAACACACAGATGACAAGTTATTATCTTAATAAGATTTGCTTTTTGACTAACGTGATGAAACATTACCTCCCTGAAAGATGATTTTTTTTTTTTAGGGTGTGGTGTTAAAATTGCTTTTCCTGATTTAAACTTAACATTCATTTCCACGAAGCCCTTTAGACGTCAAAGTGGAACAACTTGCGCCCAAGAAGAAAAGATTCCACCCACCTTCCAAAAACTTAAACTGAAACACAATGTATGTCCCACTGAGTACAGCAGACCAGAGGGTATGTCTTAAACTGTACCCAAGAGGGCAGAAGGTTACTTATTAAAATACCTCAACGATATCCTACAACTCAGACATCAGGGTAGCACTGTGGCTTGAGTCGATGAAATCTTTTTTTTTTTTAATAAATTTATTTTATTTATTTATTTATTTTTGGCTGCGTTGGGTCTTCGTTGCTGCGTGCGGGCTTTCTCTAGTTGTGGCGAGCGGGGGCTACTCTTTGTTGCGGTGCATGGGCTTCTCATTGTGGTGGCTTCTCTTGTTGTGGAGCATGGGCTCTAGGCACGGGGGCTTCAGTAGTTGTGGCTCACGGGCTCAGTAGTTGTGGTATGCGGGCTCTAGAGCACAGGCTCAGTAGTTGTGGTGCACGGGCTTAGTTGCTCCGTGGCATGTGGGATCTTCCTGGACCAGGGCTCGAACCCGTGTTCCCTGCATTGGCAGGCGGATTCTTAACCACTGCGCCACAGGGACGTCCCATGAAATCCTGACTGTGATTTCCTCCATCATGTTCTGCAACCATCTCACAGAATCATAAGACCTCAAATCTGAACTAGACAACAGAGACCTCTGGTCTAGTCCAACTGCCAAGTTTGAAAGAAAAGGAAAATGATGAACAAAGAAATGAAATAATTTGCCTCCAGTCAACACCAGGAGTTAATGCCTGGTTTCCATGCCTCCCGAATTGAAGCCCAGGACTCTTAACTGCCCCCCACATTGTGTTTCCTAACTCACCTTTAGACAAGCAGTCTAAACTCTAGTAATTTAGGGGGGATCTAACACTCCTTCTCCTTCACCTCTGAAGAGTAAAAAAACAAACACTAGTCTGCTAGGAGGATGGAGCTTTGGCTGTGATTCAGAAGGCTTTAAAAGTCTTTGTGTTGTGCCCTTTCAATAGGTTTTCTATCTTTCCATTCCCTTGAGTCTTTTAGGGGTAAGAGCAAGGCCTGAGTCAGGAAGATAAATACATGAGCAATTTATTAAGCTGTGTTCTAGTCTTTAAGGAGATTTCACTTTCTTTTGACCCTTGTTTCCTTATTTCTGCTCATCTTCTACTGTAGCCTCTGTGATGGTAAGATCTCATGAACAGGGTATGTGTTCCTGGAAATGGCCTGTTTTTCATTTAGGCCAGAATCTCTCCAACTGGTATGTATTCTTTGGCATCCTAGAATTCTCTGTGAGAAACTAAAATTAATTTGAGTGCATTGTGTAGCTTTTGGAAGACAACCTTTTATCCTAGTGCTCACATTTCTGCTGTGTTCAGAGGTGTGTTCTCATCAAATAAAGCCCAAATAACAGCACAGGATGCTATAGGAAGGAAAGTTTTGCAGTACAGTAAGTCCCCTACATACAAATGAGTTCTGTTCCAAGAGCACGTTCATAAGTCCAATTTGTTTGTAAGTACAACAGAGTTAGCCTAGGTACCCAACTAACATAATTGGCTCTATAGTACTGTACTGTAATAGGTTTATAATATTTTTCACACAAATAATACATAAAAAACAAACACGAAAAATAAACAGAACATGTTTAATCTTACAGTACAGTACCTTGAAAAGTATAGTAGGACAGTACAACAGCTGGCATACAGGGGCTGGCACTGAGTGAACAGGCAAGAAGAGTTACTGACTGGAGGAGGGAGAAGACGTGGGAGATGGTAGAACTGAAGGATCGTCAGCAACAGGAGACGGAGGGCAAGCTGCAGTTTCACTCACACCTGACGTGGATGGCACAGGTTCTGGTTCCTTGCTGGATTCAATTCTATCTACCCTCTTGGAAAAACGATCCAGTGATGTCTGGGTAGTAGCTCTTTTTTCTCATCATAGATGACATGGTAGCACTGGATTGCATTCTGAACGGCTGCTGCAACCCTCGTGTACGGTTCTACCTTCAGGTCCTTTGCCTCAAAAACTAACAGTGTCTCCTCAAATAAAGAAAATCCCCTTGTCATTTCCTGCGTCATGAATCTCTTCACTTCTTCAGTTACTTCTTCTTCCTCTTGTCTCTCTTCATCCTGTCTCTGGGCCTCCAATTCTATCAGGTCTTCATTAGTCAGCTCCTCGTGTTGCACAGCAAGAAGTTCAATGAAGTCGTCTTCTTGCAGGTCTAGCTTCAGCTTCTCGCTGAGGGTCACTAAGTTGCTGAAGACCTCTTTGGACTCCTCTTCCACCTTCTCAAATCCATGAAAATCGTGAACAAACTGCGGGCAAAAGTTCTTCCAAACCCTATTCATGACGATGGCCGTAACTTCACGCCAAGCAAAGTCAACGTTTTTTATGGCCTCGTAGATGTTATAGTGCTTCCAAAATTGTCACAAGGTTGTTCCAGATTCGTCACTCACCTTTACTGCCTGATGAAAAGTGTGACATAAATAATATTTCTTGAAAATCACTATAACTCCCTGGTCCATAGGTTGGATGGGCGACATTAGTATTCGGTGGTAGATGCAGTACTTTGACGTTGGGATGAAAGTTGTCCATGAATGGAGGGTGGCCCGGAGCACTGTCGAGCAGCAAAAGAATGTTGAATGGGACATCCTTCTCTAAGCAGTATTTCTGTACCTCAGGGATAAAGTGGTGGAAAAACCAGTCCTGGAAAATGGCCTGTGTAACCCAGGCTTTGGGGTTACTCTTCCACACAACAGGAAGAGCCCTTGGTTACATTTATAAGGGCTCTTGGGTTCTCTGGATGATCAACTAAGAGAGGCTTCAGCTTCATATCGCTGGAAGCATTGCCACAAAACAACAGAGTTAGGCTATCATTTGTTGCTTTATAGCCTGGCATCAACTTTTCCTCTTTACTGATATAACTTCAGTCTGGCATCCTCTTCCAGTACAATCCTGTCTCATCCACATTAAAACCCTGCTAGGGTAAATAGGCACCTGCATCAATAATTTCTCAATGCATTTCAGGAAATTCCCAGGCAGCTACCTTATTTGTACTCACTGCCTCACCACTTACTTTTACATTGTGAAGGTTGGCTCTAGCCTTGATCTGATTAAACCAGCCATGGCTGGCATTAAAAGATGCGCCCTCTGATTCTTCACCGTGTTTCTACTTCAGGTCTTCATAAAGGCTTTTACCTTTCTCTTGAATCAGCATTAAGTTGAGCGGAACCTGACGCTGATGCTGATCTTGCATCCACACACTGAGAAGTTTCTCCATCTCCTTCATCACTTTTCCATGCTTCTTCAGTTTTATTGTCGACATCATTGGCACAGCAGACTTCACATGTTCCATGATCTTGTCCTTGTTCTTTAGAACTATGCCGATGGTTGAATGATTCATGTTATATGAACGAGTGACATCTACCTCTTTTTCACCTCGTTCTACCCTCTCAATTATCTTCGCTTTTGTTTTCGTTGTTGTTGCTTGGCACTCCTTAGCAGTACCAAATACATCACCGCTGCTTTTATGCTTGCTTCCGGACATCCTGGGCTCGAAATAAAGATATTGTACTCTATGCAGTACTGCACAGTAAAGTACACAAAAGTACAACCACTTGTAGAGGATGCACGAACGTGACAATGTATGCCAGACACGTGAACTAACTTACGTGATTGGACATGTGAACTCACGATCGCATCTTTGAAAGTTTGCACCTTGAAGGTCCGTATGTAGGGGACTTACTGTAGTTCAAGTAAAGAAAAGTGGGAGGATAATTGAGTCATTACAGAACACATGGTAGGACAGACTCCATGGCAATCAGACTCTATTTTTATTGTAATTGGTAATTTGTTGGTTTGTAGCCACTTCTTTGTGCAAAACAACTCATTTCAGGAAACCATCTATATTTTTCCTCCATCATGCTCTGTAAACATCTTGCAGAATTACTTCACCTATAAGTAATGTGGCAAAAAATAATTTTTATGTTCTCTATCCCAGCAATCATCAGATAAGATACTATATTTCAATGCATTTAATATTCGCCATAATACTGATCTTTAAGTGAATAAGACAGTCCTGTCTTACAGTTATCAGATGACATCTCATTAAATTAACATTTTATATTGCTTGAGGGCAGTTTGATTATGTATGAAATTTGATTATACAGACTGAGCAAATGGTGATGGAATAAATCTTCCTGGTCAAAAACTCAGGCTCTAGAATTAGGATGTCTGGATCCAAATCTTAGTTTTCAAGAGCCTAGATCATTTTACTACACAAGTTATTGAGCATCTGTCTCTTAATTTCCTGATCTGTAAAATGATAATAATTTCTACTTCATAGAGTTTTTTTGAAGATGAAATTAGTGACACATGAAAAACAGTTATAATAGTGTTTGGTGTTATACTAATGGTTCAAAAAAATTGTTGTTGTTCAACAGTAGTGTTGAAGTTGAAATGTAGACACATTTTAATTCTGATTTTACATCTTTCTACCACTTCTACCTTTAAATCCAGCACTGGTGATTTAGGTTCAGTAAAACAGCATTATCTGTCACAGCAAAAATATTCATTTTAAATTTCATTTAATAGGTAAAGACGGTGCTGCCTTTGGAGTTAGGCAAGCAAGTCTCAGGGTGGGGGAGGGGGTCAGTATGTTCCAGGATGAATTTGGGAAAGTATTAAGAAAAAAACGTTAATGCTAGTTTGATTTGAATGGAACACAGGATTATATGGTACAAGATAGAACTGAAAAGGTAGCTTGTTTTAATTTATTCATTCATTAGATATTTAGTAAATATTAAATAAGTACCTGGAACTAGGAATATAAAAACCAGGGGACTGCCTGTCTACTAAACCTATAAACATGTCATTACAATTATTTCCAGTGTTTTGGGAACCCAAGAGGAGATAAGCCATGGAAGGGCCAAGTAAGGCTTCTCCAAAAGGGTGATTTGTCAGCTTGGTCTTATAGGTTAGCAAGAGTTTCTTTTTCATGTGGAAACAGAGGTGGGAAAAGCATGTCAGGTCAAAGGAAAGCAGACAGTATGAAAGATGACAGTGAATTCCTTGGTTTGAGATAGAAATGGTGGAAGGTGCCAATTGGAGTCCGACTTGAGACTTTATCTGGTAGGGAGTGGAGAGTAGTGATCAGAACTGAGGGAAATGAACCCAAGTGGGGAGAGGTCAACATTTCAATAGGTTATGAAACAAGACAAAAACAATAAGAGTATAAGATCTTTCTTTATGACAGAGCCAGTGAGGAAGGTGAATGTATTTTGAAGACTATTCTTTCTGTGTGTGTGTGTACAGCTCAGATAAATGTTTATTTTACTGAAAATATTTGCAAAATTACAATATAAATACATGATTATATTAAGATAGGATCACTAATTCTTTTAGTATCCTGAATATTGTAGGAAGAAGGGAATCGACAAGTAACTTGAGAGGTTAAAAAGAGGGAGAGATTCTTTTTCCTTTTTATTCTTTTTTTTTTCTGAGAATGAGTTCAAAGGGAGAGAGAGAGAGGGCCCAGGGATCAAGGAGAAGGGAGTACTACCAAAAAAGAGGGAGTTGTGCATGGAGGAGTGAGAGAGAGAGAGAGGAGAAGGAAGACAGATGGAGGGAGAGAGATTAAATATAGGAAAGAGAGAGAGAGAAAGAGAAGTACTAAAAGGAAGAGTTAACCTTGTAATATCTTATCCTCTCCACCCAGGCTCAGCTTCATGAGGACAAGAACCAAATTTATCTTGCTGTGCACTTAGTAGGAATTAAATAGATGCTTGTCTCAGAGGAGATAAGAGGGGCCTGGGTCATAAATAAGGAAAGGATGGTCTATGAGACTGCTCAGGTTGCCATAACAGAGTACAAAGACTGGAGGCCTTAGACAGCAGAAATTTACTTTCTCACAGTTCTGGAGGCTGGAAGTCTGAGCTCAGGGTGCCAGTATGGTCAGGTTCTGGTAAGAGCTCTTTTTCAGGCTTGTAGGCAGTTGCCATCTTGCTGTGTGCTCACTTGGCCTTTCTTTGGAAAGAGACAGAAGCCAGGGTCGGGGTGAGGGGAGTCTCTCAGAGATTCAGAGATCCCTCTCTGATGTCTCTTCTTAGGAAAACATTAATTTTAACAGATCAGGGACTCAGCCTTATGACCTCATTTAACCTTAATTACATTTATAAAGGTCATGTCTCCAGATACAGTCACATTGGTAGCTAGGGCTTCAACATATGGATTGGGGGATGGGACGTGGGGGGAGGAACACAAACGTTCAGTTTATAACAGATGGGTTAGGCTGTGAAATAAGAGGGACAGGAAGGGTAAAGAATCCTTGCAAGAGAATAAAGAATAATTAAGTTGTTTCATTCTTTCGGCATTAAATTTAGGCAAATTAGGGAGGAGAGCTGAGCTGCAGCTTTAAGGCTCTGGAATAAATTCAGAGGAGTTGCTACTGGGGAATTATGGACTTATCTATGCATTGTTTTCTAAACTTACCAGATTAAAAGAATCAACTAGAATATTATTTTAAAAGCCAGTTTTCATTGGCGATTGTTTCTCTGGGCCTGGGTTGAGGTTCTAAAATTTTTAACAGGTGTCTAGAGAGATTTTTCTAGCTTCCAGCTGTGGGAAACTAGAAACCACAGAGAGAGGAAGTTAACTAAGAGTGAGTAAGAGGACTGGAAGGTAAATGTTGGGCTCAGGTCGAGGGGCGAAAGGAATCAGAAGTGTTGGTGAGAGTGCAGACAAAAACGTTGATCCCTACATTGCAGGCTGAATAGGGATAGGAGTGAAGCCAAGAAGGGAGAATAGGCTTAGACAAGGAAGAAAGATTAAGGGGCTATTAGTCCTAAAAAATAATGAGGGTGTGTTTACTGGGAGACTTAAAGAGCAGGCAGTTATAGTAAATGATTTCAGAGATCAAGGTTTCACTAGTAGCGTAGATTTCGAATCTGTGTCGACATGAATGCCATGGAAAATGACCTAATAGTTCTTCTGGCTTTACTTCCTTCAAATCCATGATCTATAATGCTGCCAAGGAGCTCTTTTTAAAAGGAATGATCATTTTCTTCTGTGGCATCAAATACTTTCCTCACTCCCTTCTGTCTAAGGAAATCCCAAAACCCTTACCATGGCATTCAGGGTGCTTCTTTACTGCCTGCAAACATTTTATACCATTAACACCTTACTACCTATACATCCTTGAAAATGCTTCATTCATTCATGTTATGCCTTTTATTGTGTACTTTCCTCTGCCAGGTCTACCTGGAAAAATGGCAAATTCATTTTTGTTCTGTAAAATGTAGGGAGGTTTTGATAAACTATTCCTCCTTCCCATGCCCACCACGCGTTAGCTCATCTTTTCCTCTGTTAGCCTACTTTTGTATTACGTATGTGCTTTCGTTGTTGATCTTAACACTTTAGGGTAAGGGTCACAAACCAAATATCTGCAGAAGGTGTGCATTTAAAATAAACGCCAGAGATAGGTAGGATGAAAGAACTTCATGCTACTTCATGGTACTTGTATTGTACCTAAGTATAACACCTACAAGTTAAACTGCTCTTTTAAACATTGTTGGTGTAACAGATCAAACAAAACACATCCAAGGCACATGGAGTCTTTCGCTACACAGGTCACAGCAGTTATGAAATGAGAGGTCCACGTTGAGCAGTAGCAAATAAGAAAAGCAATTTCAATTTCTGGTCAAAGGGAATTACATGTGTAAATAGAATGACATGATTAATTCAGCGTGGCATTGTAGGATAACAATGCCCCGACAGATTTCCTGATGTATGTGTCTCTTACTCAAAGAGGCTCAAAGAAAACTAGCGACACAGGATCACTACTTAGCAAGGAGATGAAAGGATGAACTTTGAACTGCGATGTAGAGACCTATAGAGTCCAGCTGTCACTTTGTTGGCTCTGCCATCATAATGGCCTCTACAGTGTCTGAGAAAGACCATGTGATTTTTCCCAAAGTTATAAATCTTCTTCTGTGATTTATTTCTCTGTGCGTGGACTGGCTGGAGTCAGCCTAAAAGAAGACCCTTAAGAGAGTGTCTATGGAAGCAGGACTTGCAAGAACCCTTTCAGCTGCATCAGCAAAGGACAACTTTCATGTTTTTATCTTCTGATGGCTCACAAATCTCTAACCCCAGCCAAAATTTCTCTCATGAGCTTCAGAGACCGATATCCATCCAACTCCCTCCTGAACATCTCTTAGATGACGTTACAGGCATTTTAAACTTAATATGCTCACAACTGAATCTCATTTCTCCATCACCGAAAACAAAAACAAAACACTGCTTTACTTCATGATTCACTTAGCTGCCCCATCCAGAAACCTATGAGTCATTTTGGAGAACTCCATTCTTCTCCCCTTCCTCATCTAACCAATCACAAAACCTCTTCAATTTCTCATCCTAACTCTCTTTTAAGTCCACTCCCAGTGATATAATTTCAGCTGGCTCAGGTAACTGACAGACTGAGTCCTGGCTCTTTTCCAATCTGTCTTTTTACATTGCAGTCAAAGTGATCTTTCTGAAATGCAAAGAGTAGCTCAAAGCTCTTTATCTCTTACTTCTCTTAGAATGAAGGTTCAGGACTCCTTAATACAGTCAAGAAAGCCCTGCTTAATTTGTCTCCTGGTTGTCTCTCGAGCATCTTTTCTGCTATTCCCTCCCTCACCTCTCAGCTACTTGTTGATTCAACAAATGAGTGCCTTACTATGTGCCCAAAAGTGGGGTAACAAAACAAGCAGAGGAATGATAGACATTTTTAAAAATTATATAAATATAGAATTGCACGTCATGTTAAGTATTATGTAGGAAAAGTAGAGGGCACATTGAGAGAGTATTAGAGAGTAACGTAATTTATATTACGTGACGTTACGCAGGGACCCCAATCCTGACATTCCAGCCGTAGCTTTCCTGAAAGAGCTATGTCTTCACACCTCTGCGACCCTCTTGTCCATCAACCCACTAACACCTGCTCATCTATGTCTCAGCCTATATGGTACTTCTTCCAAGGAGACAGCCCTGAGACTCAAAGCCTAGGTTTGCTACTTCTCTGTCCTCTGAAGTTTCCTCATCAGCTGTATTGTCCTTTTAGTTTCCTTTTCTGTAATTCTGCGATGCAGGGACTCTCTTTTGTCACATTGGATCTTTACCTTCTAGCACAGTGACTGTTACAGAGTAAGCCCTCAATAAACATTCCCTGAATCAATACATGGAAGTACTGCTGACACTGACAGAGCTGAAGAAATTCTAGGGAATTCATGTTCATGAAAACTCTGCCTTTTACCACTGACCCCTAGAATTAAATCTTAAAATCTTTCTCTTGTCCAATTTGCCCAAACATCAACCCTATTTGTATTAATTGTTTGATATATGTCAGGTGCCTGACAACTGCAAGAGGGGAGAAGATTGCAAGTTGTATAAATGGATAGGTGTAAAGGAGTTACTACTTAGGACCTAAGACCTGTGTCTTTATTATAAATATAATCTTGTTCTATCGCCAACTATTTTATCTACTGGCAGCCATCTTCAGCCCTACCTGTCCATGAGGCATCAACAGTTTAAGCCCTTATTTATTTGTTCTTACATTAATCAACCTGAAATGTGGCAATAAAACCCCTGCAAACCTGACATTTGAGAAGCATCGGTACTTGTGAAATAACATTTGTGAACAGTTGAGGAGGCATTATGGAGATAGTGGTAAGCTTTAGGAAGACTACATAAAAGGGCTAATGGGTGAGGTCAATTTTTCTGAAAAGGAAACAATGAGTTCATAACCAAATGACTGCCTTTCTGAATCCAGGTGTCATAAACACATCACCTGATGTAAATCATGTTATTGGTTGAGAACAGGTTAAACAAATTCATACAAATCAGCCAGTTTCCACTTCTTTAACATCACTTCTTGGTTTACCAGGCCTGGTGGGCACTGGGCTGGCCAGTGACTCATAGCCTTGGTGATCGCCAGACCTTGTGGAATTCTGTAGTTGATGACCCTCACACTTTGGGCCTTTCCTCCTGCACTTCACTGTTTAGCAGAAGACCCAGCATGACTATATTTTAAAGTTAGGAGGAAAGGCCTATCCATCTCATCTCACTCTACTGCTCAATGCATGTAGAACACCTGTGATGTAGCTCACAGAATTCTGATTGACACACACATAATTTCTTGCAAAGGAAAGTGGGAGACAGAAATGTGAAAAGGTCAAGTTTAGGTTTCACAATGATCTGTTGAATTTTAAAACTCAAAGATGTTTTATATGAGGAATTTCAAACAGCATGCTATTATTACCTAAACAACTTATCTCTATGCTTTTACTCATGTTGTTTCCTAGAATGCCTTCTTGTGTCCCTCATCGTATTTTATGTTTAAATCCTACCCACCTACCCTAGCTCAAATGCCAACTCAACCACAAAATCTCAGATTTGCCCAGCAAGAGGTGATCTCTCCCTGTCTGTATGAGACCTTAACTTCTGACACAAAGTGTATACACCTGAGCTTCCCTATGGGTTAAATTTCTTGAAGGCTTTGTATTTGGTAGGTGTTTACAAATATTTCTTTTTTAAAAAAAAATAAATTTATGGGCTTCCCTGGTGGCGCAGTGGTTGAGAGTCTGCCTGCCGATGCAGGGGACGCGGGTTCGTGCCCCGGTCCGGGTAGATCCCACATGCCGCGGAGCGGCTGGGCCCGTGAGCCATGGCCGCTGAGCCTGCGCGCCCGGAGCCTGTGCTCCGCAACGGGAGAGGCCACAACAGTGAGAGGCCCGCGTACAGCAAAAAAAAAAAAAAAAAAATTTATTTATTTATGGCTGCGTTGGGTCTTCGTTGCTGCCTGCAGGCTTTCTCTGTTGCCGCGAGTGGGGGCTACTCTTCCTTGCGGTGTGCAGGCTTCTGATTGCGGTGGCTTCTCTTGTTGCAGAGCATGGGTTCTAGGCACAAGCCCTTCAGTAGTTGTGGCTCGCGGGCTCTATAACACAGGCTCAGTAGTTTTGGCACACGGGCTTAGTTGCTCCGCGGCAACTTCTTCCCCAACCAGGGCTCGAACCCGTGTCACCTGCATTGGCAAGCGGATTTCTTTCTTTCTTTCCTTTCTTTCTTTCTTTCTTTCTTTCTTTCTTTCTTTCTTTCTTTCTTTCTTTCTTTCTTTCTTTCTTTCTTTCTTTCTTTCCTTTTTTAACAAAAAGACTTTTTATCAGCATCCTTAGGGCAACGCGTCGCAGGAAGGGATGCTCCTCAGCACACAGGCCACCCAGCTGCAAGTGATGAATCAGAGTGAAACGATTATTGTACACAGTGCAGACAAAGGATCACCCCAAACCTCCAACAGAAGGAAAACTACTTTACAAAAAAGTAAATAAAAACAACGCCCATTTTTCTATTTTAAAAGGTGCAAGCTCTCGAGTGGCAGAGAGTGGAAAGCCCGAGGACCCGGCGTCCTGGAGTACCGATGCTCGAGGGGCCAGCCTCTCAGATCTGCTTCTTCGTACTACTGCTTGCTCTACGATTCTCGTTCCTACTGATTTCTTCAGCGCGTCAGGCTCACAGCTACCAGCCTCCATCAAAGCATTAAGACCAGAGACTCTCCCTTTGCAAGGCTTACACCTGAGTAAAGAGTGAAGCGATCAAACACCAGAATCTTAAAAAGCCAAATGACAGTGGAGCCAGTGCCCATTTAGAAAAGCTCTTACCCTCCACCCCCTTCCAGTCCTACTTTGGTAAATATTAACGTTTAACCAGTTAGCAAAATATTTAATCCAGTTAGCAAAATTAACACCGACATTTCCATAGTTGCTCTTTTGTGAATAGTAACTGTGGCCGGATGAACTTCACATTGGATAAAGCAGATGTGAAAACCAGTTTGCAAGAAAGGGTGCCTCCCTCAACAACAATCTAAGCCCAGGGAACCGGCCCGAGGCCCTGCAGCTGCGGCTGATCCGAGGCGGGTGGGGGCGGCCGGCTAGACGGTCTGGCAGCCCGCGTGGCTCCTTTTCCGGCCAATAAGGTAGGCGATGAGGACGCTGAGGATCAGCCCTGCTAGGGCGCCGCCCACGGCGATGGGGATCAGCATGCTGTTCTCACGCAGCTGACACTCCTCCACAGGCCCAAACTTGTCCCCGTCCACGCGGAACGCCGACCCACACCCTGAATAGGTCTAGGTGACCTGCACGCGCTCCTCAGCGTTGCCCTCGTAGGAGTTCCCGGCGGCTGCCTGCAGCGCGCTCAGCGGGCGGTGGGCGGCCTTGAAGGCGGGGTCTCCGGCATCGGGCGGAGTCAGCGTCTGCTGAACTCCGTGCAGGAAAACCCGGCTGCAACTTGCGTTAATCGCAAACTGGAGCGCCAGGAGCTGGTTCCTGCTGCGGAGCTCCAGGGTCACCAGCTGAGCTGTGCAGCTCCCCCCAAAGGTGGTCTTGTTGGGGTTGATGCTGAACTCTCCGGTCACCGTTGTGTTGTCCCTCGTCCTGCAGGTGACGTTTAGCTGCAGCCCCATGCTGGCCAGCAGGCAGGTCCCGCTGGTGACGCTCACGTTGTACTTGGACCCCGAGGGTCTCTTGGGCGAGGACTGGGGCGGCGCCGCTGGGGTGGGCGGGGAGGGCCAGTCTTACAGCGCGTCTCCTCCCTGCAGAAGCTGTTGTTGGAGAGGTAGGCCTGGAGGGTGGCGTCACGGAACCCGATGGTCACGTTGCGCATGCGGATCTGGTTGCTGCTCACACACCTGTACCTTTTATTTATGTCTGCCTTGGTGTCGGTTACGGATTCCACAGTCTTGATTGCCCTGGAGCTCGAATTGGAGAAAATCCCTGTATCTGACAAGTTATAAACAAAACGCATCAGCTGGACACTAACGTGTTGCATTTCTTGTGAAACTTGGGAGGGTCAGCATATGGCCTCTTCCAAAAGCCATCAGGAGACTGGAGACAGAAGCATTCCCTTTGGGCAGGCGGATTCTTAACCACTGCACCACCAGGGAAGTCCCCAAATACTTGCTGATCGAATAAATAAATGAATTACACGCTTAGGTAGAGTAGATGACCTCAAGTGTTCTAGAATATTGAATTAAATCCTTGATTTTGAAATGTCAGGATTCTTTGTAACTTTCTGCTACATAGGGGAGTTCATATTTCAAGCTTATAGTTGAGAACACTTCTCTGACCTCACAGCTTCCTTCTCTTTCCCCTGTTTCTTCAACCATAGTTTTAACCAGTTCTGTTTATTGAACTGGTTAAGTTTGGTCCCGCCTTAGGTGATTTGTACTAGCTATTTCCTGAGTCTGGAATTCCCTCCTGTCAAATTTTCTCTCTCTACATGACAGGAGCTTCATCATTCAGGTTTCAGGTCAGATACTCCTTGCTCAGAAAAGCCTTACTTAACTAAGCTAAATTAGCCTAGTCCATCATACCACCGTGTTTGATTTTCTTTATAGTATTGACTGAATTTATCTTCTCTGGTTTTTTCCTAGTTTATTTTTCTGCCGTCATTACATTGAAACTTCTGTGGGAGAAGAAATCTTGTTTGTCTTTGTTGGTATAGGGCCAGCTACAAGAAGAATGTTTGAAAATGGAAGATGCTCAATATATAACTGTTCAATGAATGGATGAATAAAAGAACAGCTTCCAAATAGAAGTGCTGTTACATATATTTTTAGTGAAAAGCATCAGGGCACACCAAAGCACATAGTTTTAGATGCTGAACTTTCACTGGGGAGGTGGCCTGATTTAAATTCTCTGTCGTATAGGAACTTGAGTCATAGCATCTGTAACACCTTATTAAACGTATTGTTTATATCTTAAAGACAGGGCAGGCCCTTGATAATACATGTATTCACCTGCACTTAGCACAGTATTTCATGGCATTAAGTGGAACAAATTAAGTAAAGGATTAAGTAAATGTAGCTTGACTCTCAAACTCTGATTTATTTTATTTATTACTTATCCAATTCTTAATAATAATAGCTATCATTTTTGGAACAGCTACTCACTAGACAGGTGTTTTATATCCTTTATATTAATTCTTTTAAATAACCCTTTAAGGAAAGATTACCATAATCCATTTTAAAGATGACTCAAGCAACAAGTGATTCTTTGCCGTTGGACCGAGGTCTAGTTTCCAAAATTCATAATCTTAGTTTAATCAGTCAATTGCCTGTTCTTACTAGACTAAAAACATTTCAAATGTACTTGACAGTCAGCTTATTTGAACATTAATTATTATCTCAAACTTTGCTAAATACTTCCTAATTCTCTTCATAGCAAATAAATAGTTTGTAGCATGAATCTGTTCTTAACATCTAAACAAATCTATGGAGGTTTTTGCTATACATCCAACCTGTCATTTTTAATAGTTTAATATAAAAATAGCTCTTTTGTGATTGTAAAAAAAAATAATATAGTCATTGCAGATAAAAAAGCTCAAATAATACAGAAAATATGGAGAAGAGAATACAGCCTAAAATTCCATCTAAAGTATATATAAAATTTTACATAAACTGAATCAAATTGTATGTGATATTTTCTTGTCTTTCACTTAGAATTATGACATGCTATTACTTTTACAAAAAAAATCTAGGCACTATCATGTATATTTGGATTTTTATCTGTTTAACACAAATGGCACAACTAAAGGTAAATCAGGCCACCTCCCCAGTGAAAGTTCAGCATCTAAAACTATGTGCTTTGGTGTGCCCTGATGCTTTTCACTAAGCTACCTGAGTGAAACCCATTCTGACTTCATTCTGAAGTAGTTCAACTAATCTAACTCTACTAAAATCTAATTGGTTTAGTTTATATTGTCAGGTTTATCATCATATATGCCTTCTCTGAGGCAAAAACTCTACAGAAGTCTTAAACTGGGAACTGTATGCATATTTATTCGACAAACTACAAAGAACTGAAGCAGACTGGTTTTTATTTTTTAATGCTTTCTCTTTTCTGCTGCCTTTCAACTTTTGACAAAAACATTTTTTCACCAAAGGTCACAATAATGAAGGTACCATTGGTTACTCCTTCCTTTCTCCCTGTGTCCTTTCTCTTTCACTTCATCTGCCACTGTCCAATCTTAGAAGCCTGAACCCAGGCTATTACAATTCTCACATGAATTTACCCGCTCCAACTCATACTGTATATATCATATCATTATCAGACAGATCTTCCTGAAATATCTATTTTTTATAAGATTATACCCAAGCATCTTAATCAGACATTCCAAGTCTTCCATAACCTGGGCTCAGCCTACTTTCCACCTCCTCTCTACCTCCCGGGCTCTGCATTACATCTAGGCTACCCTACACACATGTTCTTTCATTCAGTACCCCTTTCTAGGAAAAATGTTCCCTAAGTCTTTTGTACCCTTTAACACTAAAATATCATCTTCTCCTGAAGTCTCCTGTGACTACTCCATCTAATATATTTCTACGTAATGCAGGTATCTTCCATATAATTCATTCGTTCCAGAATTACATTTATTGAATATTTACTATGTACCAGATACTGTTCAGGGCACTGGGAATATATCAGATCATAAAGTGGACAAAATCCTCTGACTTCATGGAATTTGTGCTCTTATGGAGAGACAGTATACATAATATACAAGGACAGTGTATGGTACAATGTGATAAATGTTATTTTTAAAAATTGAGAGGGAAAGAGAGGGCATCAGGATTGCCGGTGAGTACTTCCAGTAATTAACAAAATGTTAAGTGTATCCTAGGGGTAGGCAAACTTATTCTGTAAATGACCAGATAGTAAATACTTTACACTTTGTGGACCATGTGGTCTCTGCCATAACCATTCAACTCGACCATTTTAGCACAAACGCAGCTTTTGTCTCAATAAAACTTTATTTATGAACACTGAAATTTGAATTTCATGTAATTTCCATGTGCCACAGAATATAATTCTTCTGACTTATGTATTTCTCAACTGAAAATGTAAATGCCATTCTTACTTTGTGGGCCATACAAACACAGACGGGGGGGCAGATTCAGCCCATGGCTTATAGTTTACCAACTCCTGTGAACACCATTGAAAGGCTGAAATTAGTGAAGACTTGGGGAAGATAACAGAGTGAGCACGTGGACACGTGGGAGCAGAGTATTCAAGGCAGAGGGTATAGTCATTGCAAAGTTTGTGAGACAAAGACACACCTCCAGTGTGGCTGGCGCAGGCAGAGTGAGAGAGAGAGGTAGGAGATGAGGGCGGAGCAGCAATAAAGGTGAGAATGGATAATGCGATTGATCTACATTCACAGGTGACAACGATAGGTTCTTAGACCTGGAAAAGGAAACTCTTAGAGACTGTCTAGCTCCTGGAGAGCCAGCTTTGATTGGCGTACTATCAACAAAGATTCTGAGACCACACTGTCTTAGCCAGACCACTTCTATGATCAATTAGCAATGCACACTCGGGTGTGAGGGCTATTGGTTGCCATGCATTTGTGTTCTTCATCTAGTCTACCCACCGCATTTTCACCACTGGGACACACTAAGCTGTCAGCTGTTTACATGACATACTCAACGTTATCATCTAATTAATAACAGGAATTCTGAGTGCCAGATTAGTGATCTTCACTGTATCTTGGTCCTCCCCTGTTTCAGTTTTTACACTTAGGGCAGTGATCAATAGATATCTTTCCTGGAGAAGCTGAAAAGATACTAAACTTAAAAGCTGTATAGAGATAAGAATTACCAATGCAAATTTTATTCCCTTAGCTCTATAAAACCTTTCTAGTTTCTAAAGTACTTATGTCTTCATCTTATTTGAGTTTTAGGGTGGTCCTATGAATCCTTATTATCCCATAAAACGATCCCAGGGCCCTAAAATGAAAAAAGTAGGCCTTCCAGGCAGCTCTTAAATTGCATTTTCTTGTGATCGCTGATATTTTTTTTCACAATTCCACGTATAAAGTTTAGCTTAAAATTATTACCAATTTTTTTCATAATTGTTACTAAAATACTTCTTAGCGTATTTAGAGCAAAAGGAAGGAAGAACCAACATTTCCAAAATGTTCAATGATAAGCTTAAAACTGCCATTCTTACTGTGCATTGTGGGGAAAAAGAGGAGGAGTTCATGCTGAGCTACTGTGATGACTAATGAAATTTTTATTCTTTTCAATAAGAAGAGCTTTAACAATTAGACTGTGTTATAATGAAATGTTCATTTGTCCAAACTCTGATTCCTGGTCCATCAATACCTCTTTGTGAGAGGTACATCCCTAAAATATGCCTTTGTCTTGAATGGAATGCAACCAGAGGCGTTTGGTGCAAGGACTCTCAGTAAGGCAGCCTGAAATGAACAATGGGCTTCAGAAGACCTAAAATTAAAATGTATATATATTTTTCCTGTACCATGTGTTATTCATTAGTCAGATATTCACCTGACTAAATGTCTAAAACAATGAGTAAAACTTCACATTTTAATATGATTATAAATAAATGTTTAAAAATCCAAATTGTAAGGGAAGTATATTTTACGTTCTCCATATCGGTATAAGGGACATCTGGAAAATACTTTTTTGTCATATAGTTTTAAGGGATTTCAGTTCAAAACTATCTAATGATTTTAAATAGCCCACACTTTCCTAGACATATTTTCGGTTTTATAGTTTGATAATAAGTGTTCAGTTTTTCCCCTTATGTTTCTAATGCGGCTGGAATCGATTGGGATCTATTTTAATCACGTTCTTGTTCTTGTACTACTTCATCTCCTCTCATTGCTATTTAACATTTAGGGAGTGCCAACAAAATGTTGGGTCTGTATTAAATATGACCTTAGTCACAGTGGGCTCACATTTCCCACACGACAGGAAAGAACGTTGTATTTATAAAGAATGTACATAGCAGAGAATGGAAGCGACATGATAATAATTGGGGGGAGTAAGTTGATTCTGGTTCTTTTCATAGCTTGAGATAATTCCAAAATGTCACTGATGGTGCTAAATGGGGACATTTTAGCAGGGATGCCATTTGCATAGAGTAGTGGAGACTGTCAGTCTCCTGGAGATGGAGAGAAGTGAGGCACAGGCAGAAGTGGGATCAGTGAGCAGCAATGACAGTAAGAAGGGTTCATGACACTACTCATTCATCTTACACTGTGTTATGGTCAACCCATGGCTTCATGGACACCTAAGGAGTCTTTGGTCTCCGTTCTGCTATCTTTATCTTCCAACCCATGTTAGAGCAACTAATGGGATACTGGAACCATTGGGCCTAATTATTTTCTCATGGACAATGCTTATGTTCTGTTTTCCTGGAATGAGATCCCACTTTTTGTATCTAGGTAATTTTACACACACACACACACACACACACACATGCTCAGTGAAAGTCACCTGCTCTGAAAAACTTTTCTGGTATCTACAGTCTGAATTAAATGTCCCTCATTTGAACTCATAGTATCTTGAGCACACTTGCATTCTTACATGATTATATGTGTTTTTTTGATTACATGTACTTTTAACATATGATTGTATCCTTTTATATTTTTCTAAGTTTCTCTTAAAAATTATAAAATACTTGACAACAAGGAAAATCTGATTGAAATGCATATATATCTCTAGTGCCAAACATACTCCCTGGAGAGTGATAAGCACTCTAGAAATGCTTATTATTCTTCTTTCTGAAGAACAGAAGAGTGATATTTCTCATTCCATTTTTTTTTTGCCCCTTCCAGGTAACTTTTTAACTGTTAGAAAGATGTTCTAGGTGAAAGAGAAATAAAATTCCAGGTACTATGGCTTTATAGGAGCTTTTGTAAAAGTGGAAGTGATTTTAAAATGATAAAAAGTGATTCGTTGCGTTTATCAACACATAGTATATGTTCCCAATGTCACCCATAAAAGTTAGTTACAGTGAAAAGCTATTGCAGGTAAAACTAGCTTGTCTTAACAGGGTCTTTTGTAAAGCTTGTGCAAAATATCATCTCAGGCAGAATTGACCTAAACAAGGAACGTGTTTTATCTTCAGAGATAATTTGCTTAGAGACATCATTGATAGAATAAGTAGTGCCTGCATATAATCACTGATATGGTCCTGAGAAGCTGCCAGCATCCATACTGGTCATTTCCTCTGCCCACCATCATGCTGAGATCATCATGAATTACTTTAGGTTAACGTTGTATCTACTAGGAGAGAGAACACTAGAAAGTTGTCATTTCTCACTTGTTAACACCAGTGAGAGCTTTCTACTCACTGCTTTCTAAGAACTGTTTGCAAGAATAGGAGCAGAAGACAGGTTGTGCATTAAGAAGAGAAATGTGCAAAACCACAGAATCTGAAGTTTATCTTATAACAGCACTAGCTAGAAGATATTTGTGGGACTTTGTAAGACAGTATCAATTCTTGGGGGGCTTTCATTGATCATCTATTTTATTGATCATCTTTTATTGATCATCTCCTGGAGATGGAGAGAACTGAGGCACAGGCAGATGTGGGAGCAGAATTAAGGAGTGGAAAATTTGAACTTTATACTTCCATATTTCTTTTTTTCCAAGTGAAACAGTGTTTTTATTGGAGGCATAATAGCACATGCATGTCTGTCACATAGGATGAGGATGACTTTAAGGTTCTGGCTTCTAAGATCAGACTTTATCTTAGACACACTTTTCCATCACAGCTTCTTGGGAAATGAATCAGGAAGGGAGCAAGACACCTCCTGGAAAGAAATCGTTGCTGTCGCTGGAAAGTTGTAAAGCAAGAGAAGAACTGATTCAAATCAGTGTACACGTAAAAGAGCCCCAAGGAGGAAGAGAGTGGTGTGGGGAAAAGTGGTCTAAGTTCTGGTGTTGGCGGTGATGCTGGCCTTTTTCGATGGCAGAGACTTGCCTCTAAACGGAGGCAACAGGATCGACTTGTCAGTTTTGACTGCAGCAACATTTCGGGGCTCCCCAGTTCCCTCTCTGGATCCCCAGTTCAGTCCCCCCTTTCCCCTGAAGAACTCAGAGAGGAAGGGCAGGGTCTATGTCACGGACACTGCTACCTGCTCGATGAAGCTGGCCAGATTTTGTCCAGTTCTGAAAGGCCCACACACGCGTGAGTGCTCATGGTGATGTGGGCCTTGTCGTAAACGTTAAACCATTCAGGCTGGTGGTCCAGTTTCTCAGCCTGCAGGGCCACTCTCATCACGAAGCCAATAGCCCTACGGAAGTCTTTGAAATGGAACTGCTGGAAGGTGACATCCTGGCCTTCCGGCTCGTTCCACCCCATGGCCCGCAGGTCTGACAGCAGCTGGTACTTCTCCTCAGCACTTGGCCTGTGGGCTTTGCCAGCCGTGCTGTGTGCAGCGTGGACGCCGGCCGCAGCAGGTGGCAGCGGAGGAGACGAGCATGTCCTATAGTTCCATATTTCTAAGAGATACTTACAATCTAAATTTTTATAATAACTGAGAGAATAAAATGAAAGGTTCATACCATATCATTAGAAGGCTCTTGGGTGGGATGCTTTTTTTTTTTTGTAACTCTCAACCTTTTGTTTTTTTTTAATTAATTTTTATTGGAGTATAGTTGATTTACAATGTTGTGTTAGTTTCAGGTGTACAGCAAAGTGAATTAGTTATACATATACATATATCCACTCTTTTTTAGATTCTTTTCCCATATAAGTCATTTACAGAGTATTGAGTAGAGTTCCCTGTGCTATACAGTAGGTTCTTATTATCTATTTTATATATAGCAGTCTGCATATGTCAATCCCAGTCTCCCAATTTATCCCTCCCTGGGTGGGATGCTTAATAAAGAACAAGACAGGCAAGGAAAAACGCTTAAAGCTAATAATTCAGAGTATGAGATAATGGGGTTAGGGCTAGTGTCTACTGGTTTCACACGTTTTACAAGTTTGTTTAAAGCTAGTTAGAGAGAAAATGGGGAATTACCAAAAAAAATTGAATGACAGGCACAACGGTGGATGGCCCTGAGAATAATTAGAAGCTTGAAAGATTTCTGGAATAGTACATCTGACCTTGACTGTAAAAGAAATAAAAGAAAATGAAATGCTAGTGGAGTTTGGACTTAACACATTTATCAGCTGCCTGAGGCTTTAGTTACAGAAATCTCTTTGTTTTACATAAAAATAATAATAACTAATAAGTATCGGTCATTCTACTGATAAGCACTTGCTAAGTACTCCTTTTATCCTCTCCGCCATCCTATAAGGTATATATCCTTTTTATCAGCATTTTACCAATAAGGAAACTGACACACAAGAAGGTTAAATCATTTGCTCAAAGTAAATGGTAAAGTGCGTTTTGAGGCCAAGGAGTCTGATTCCAAATCAGAGTTGAACTCTTATCCATTAAGCTATAATACATTGACTAAAAATTATCTTAAAGTAGATCCAAAAAGAGTCCTTTCAAAACTCAACAGTGTTAAAACTGGTATAGATGATCTTATTTGCAAAGCAGAAATAGAGACACAGATGTAGAGAGCAAATGCATGATACCAAGGGGGAAGGGGGGGCATGAACTGGGAGACTGGGCCTGACACATATACACTATTGATACCGTGTATAAAACAGATAACTAATGAGAACCTACGGTACAGCACAGGGAACTCTACTCAATGCTCTGTGGTGACCTAAATGGGAAGGAAACCCAAAAAAGAGGGGATATATGTATACGTAGAGCTGATTCACTTTGCTCTACAGTAGAAACTAACACAACATTGTAAAGCAACTATACTTTAATAAAAACTGAAAACAAATTCTAAACCAAAAAAAAAGTAAAACCTCAACAGTGTTTTTAAAAGCGATGTTCTTGGAATGATGTGAAGCATGTGGAAGTTATTGTACTTCATCCCCAAGGTGTCTGCCAGTTCTTCCTGTTGTTGCTAATAAGCATCTGTTGTCCTAACCTGCTAAGGGGGAGGCAGGGTTTGCTCTGGAGACAGCCATCTTCCCCTCCACCCACTTCCATCCTGTGGGCTGCAGCGGTCCTCTTGAGATGCTCGCGCCCTCCAGCCTGAAAGCTCTCTCTACCCTAGTAAGGGCAAGCCAGATGAGGCCCAACTGGATGGGCATCTCTACACAGAAAAATGAAGTGGACGGTATCTCTGTGTTCGTTCACGTTCCCTAAGACTCTGACACGGAACTTATTATGCTCACACAGACGAAGATGTTACTCTCTCTGATGTCAGAGATTTAGGTCCCTGGCAGGCAACTCAAATCTCAGAATGGGGTTAAGACTCAGACTGCCCCAATTATCCATTCACCACTTCTTTTTCTTTTTTTAGCTCTGTAGCAACACATATATGGTTTTCTTTTGACAAAGGATAGACAAAGTATCAGGAGAAATATTTAATCATCACTAGAAACTTGTTGAGAATAAACTCACAAATAAAGTACATTTTAAAATTTACCCACTCACCATAACGTGATAAAACGCTCCTTTAAAATTCTATGACTTTATGCCAGCATATCTCGGCAGTGCTTTCATGTACATCATATTCACAAAATCACAGAATTATACAACTGAAAGGCTCTTACACAGTCTAGTCCTGTCCCTGATTCGGAGAGACTAAACAGCTTATGATGTAAAGGCCTCCCAGTTCCAATTTCCATGTCCTTTCCATTATACCTCATTGTCTTGGAATTCTCACAACTCAAAAAGGTAAATAGTGACAAGAGTTAACACAGAGTCTCAGACCACTTGAATCGTCAGATGGCACTGTGGCATTTTTTAAAACATAGTACTCTCTCTCATATATCAATAACCTGTTATCCATCACATAACTTCTTACAGTGAGACTTCCCAACTCACGTAACTTCAGTGAATACCCTTTTAGAAGCCACCCGTGAGAACTTCACAGTTTAGGTTTGATTATAGTCAGTTTTACATGTCTTTGTATCACATTATATGTCCTAGCTTACCAAACTTCTATCTTACAGATACTGACCATATCTACTATTTTATGTAAACCTCCCCTTAGTGATTTGGTGTCCAGTTTTATGAAATCACTTTTTTAATAAATCACTTTTCCTTGGACAAGCCATGTCTCCCTAAGCCTTTTTGTTGGTTGTTTCTGAATTTAATCTGTGAAACACCCTTCTATTTTCTTCCCAAGGAGGCATCTATCATATTCCCCTATGCCCAGCGTGGTACCTGAATGTGTACCTTAGAATCAGACACTTGCCTAAATATACATCTTAAAATGAAAGCCATAAATAAGTAATTGTTTTGGCCACTTTGGCAACTGCCTATTTCAACATGATCCAAATTCAGTATTCTCACAGACTTACCGAAAGAACAGAACCCTTTCTCTTGAACAACAGGATCCTTTCTCTCGCTAGAGCTTCAGGAGGATGTTTCAGAGATTAATAGCGTTCCTGCATCCCTGCAATTTGCTTGAATTAGATTAACATAGTGATAACATGAAATACCAGCCCCACCTTAAGTAAGTTACTTCACTTTCCGAGCAGATCCAAACGCATGCTTAGATGAAGTCAGAGCCCATGTGGTTGGACTTAAAAGATAAGGCAAAGGACTCTCTCTCTAGGATGTGTCTTCACCAGCTTGTACTTCTGTCTGAAATCTAACCTCTAATTTCGATTATTTTGAGTGAAGCAATAGATCTGTGCTCATCACGTTTGCCTTTAGAATATGTGATAGCAAATGATGCAGTCATTAAAATTAGCTATCTTTTGTCACTCCTTTTCCAATATAATAATTAAAACTAGCCTCCAACAGGTTGACATAGTACAAGTGGGGATAAATGAAAACTATGATGAGAGCCTGGGGTTTCTGGGTATAAAATATGATGGAGGAGTGAAAAAAATAAGTGGGAAATGGAAAATTGTCAGACAATTCTCAGTTTGAAACTTTGCTTAGGACTAGCTGCGTTTCCCAAGGTTTCTAGAACATCTTGGAATACAACCAAGACATAGGTGTTCCCTGCAGAACCTGAAACTTGGCTATGGGCACGTCCTTGGGCAAACAATATGGGTCTCCAGTCAGGAAGATCCTGAATTTTCAGAATTCATGCCAGACCAGGAAAAACTCCCCTCTTGCCCTTTTGCCAGGGACTCAGTCCAAAGAAGCTGTAACATGGTTTTCTTCTAAAAAGATTATTAAAAGTAATATGTGCAGTTAAGATACTGTGGGTTCTTATAGACTTCACACTGCTCACATACGTAGTTCAAATGAGCGGGCCAAAAGAACATCTCTCAACAGAAGGAAAATGTTCAGCCTGAGCAAAGCTGAGCAGCTTAATAACAATGGCTTGGTACATAGATGGTTCATTACAAAGGTGAAAACTGCCAAACTGATCACTCTCTGTGCTGTAGTTATAACAGAAAGAAGTAGATTCACAGTATAGGAAGTATGTGAAATGTAAAGGAGAACATTTCACTAGTGGTAGCGCCTAACTGCAGATCCTTTTCCTTGTTGTGATTCGCCAATGTTATGCCAAAGGATGATACTGAGTAACTTGGAAAGGTAGTTCACTAACTTTTATTTTAATCATTATTAACCTTCATTTTTTTTTTTTTTTTTTGGCAGTACGCGGGCCTCTCACTGTTGTGGCCCCTCCCGCTACGGAGCACAGGCTCCAGACGCGCAGGCTCAGTGGCCATGGCTCACGGGCCCAGCCGCTCCGCGGCATGTGGGATCTTCCCGGACCGGGGCACGAACCCGTGTCCCCTGCATCGGCAGACTGACTCTCAACCACTGCGCCACCAGGGAAGTCCCTAACCTTCTAAACTGCAAAGATAAGAACTGTTTCCTAGTATTTTGTAATAAGGTAAACTATTTTGTCAATGAAGTGATATTAGCAAAGTACAGTGAGGTAAAAGATTATTTAAAAAAAATATAGTGTATGTGTGTTTAATTTTTGCACATCTTCAAGCTAAATATATAAAAGCAGAGTTGCTGATAGAGGTCCAGTATATTCCCTTAGATGATTTCTGGAGCTACAGAATTCTAGAAATTCTATGCTAGAATCCCTATCACTCTTCCTTCTAATTTTACATAGTTTTGTTCTAGGTTTAAAAGGGTTCCAGCTAACGAGAATGGTGTTTGAACCTCAATTCACTGTTGCTTAGAAGGATATCTATTCTTATTGGCCCAGGGATCTGGGGGTTATCCTCCCTGACTCTCCCAACCCCCTCCTCTACACACATATCTGTTCTCCCAATCAAATTTTAATTCAAATGAAATGCTTCTTCAGAATTGTCCATTCAATATATTTTGCTTATTATTTTATCCTTTTTCTCGATTTCACCTTTTTATGGTAGAAAAGCATTTGCTCTAGTCTACTTTTGAACTAAAAATGCAATAAAATCCAGTTTTTCACAGATGTAATAATTTAAATTTCTAAACCAAATTATATCTGAGAAGCAAGGAATTATAAAGCAGTGAGCTGGGAGAAACAGGGAAATTGAACATCACTAAACATCACTCAACATCATTAATTATTAGAGAAATGCAAATCAAAACTATAATGAGGTATCACCTCACACTAGTCAGAATGGCCATCATCAAAAAATCTACAAACATGGGCTTCCCTGGTGGCGCGGTGGCTGAGAGTCTGCCTGCCGATGCAGGGGACACGGGTTCGTGCCCTGGTCCGGGAAGATCCCACGTGCCGTGAAGATCCCACGTGCCGCAGAGCGGCTAGACCCGTGAGCCATGGCCGCTGAGCCTGCACGTCCACAGCCTGTGCTCCACAATGGGAGAGGCCACAACAGTGAGAGGCCCACGTACCACAAAAAAAAAAAAAAAAATCTACAAACAATAAATGCTGGAGAAAAAGAAACACTCTTGCACTGTTGGTGAAAATGTAAATTGATACACGCCACTATGGAGAACAGTATGGAGGTTCCTTAAATCTAAAAATAGAACTACCATATGACCCAGCAATCCCACTACTGGGCATATACCTGGAGAAAACCATAATTCGAAAAGATACATGCACCCCAAAGTTCATCGCAGCACTATTTACAGTAGCCAGGACATGGAAGCAACCTAAATGTCCCTCATCAGAGGAATGGATAAAGGAGATGTGGTACATATATACAATGGATATTATTCAGCCATAAAAGAGAATGAAATAATGCCATTTGCAGTGACATGGATGGACCTAGAGATTGTCATACTGAGTGAAGTAAGTCAGACAGAAAAAGACAAATATCATATCATATTATATGTGGAATCTAAAAAAATGGTACAAATGAACCTATTTACAAAACAGAAATAGAGTCACAAATGTAGAAAACAAACTTATGGTTACCAGGGGGGAAAGGAGGGGAGGGATAAATTGGGAGATTGGGATTGACATATGCACACTACTATATATAAAATAGATAACTAGTAAGACCCTACTGTATAGCACAGGGAATTCTACTCAATACTCTGTAATGACATATATGGAAATAGAATCTAAAAAAGAGTGGAGATATGTATGTATATAACTGATTCACTTTGCTGTACAGCAGAAACTAACACAACATTGTAAATCAGCTATACAATAAAATCAGCCAATAAAAATTAATTTTAAAAATGCTTAAAAAATTAAATAAATATATTTCTAAACTAAATTATATCTGAGGAACAGGGATTATAAAGCAGTGAGTTGGGAGAAACAGGGAAATTGAAATGGTTTGTGCCTCCAAAGTATTTGCCTTGAAGCTATCACCACACCTGACTAGATCCACACTCATGACAGGAGTAGCAGTGGGTGTATTTTGAGTAGTTAGACAACTTATTCATTCAGCTCTGCTTATAAATTAAGAGTGCTTCCATTTTTAAACTTAAAGGAAATTTTGAGTGAGTTCTCAATAAATACTAGTAGTTTTCTTCCTCAGAACTCACATTCATCAAAGAATACTATCACAGCTAAAAAGAAATGATCAATAAGTTAACAAAAATAATCCAATATTAAATTCATTTTTTTCTTTCAAACTTACAAAATCCAAGGTCTTATTTCTCACATTCAGATATATGACAAAATAAGTGCAAAATATCAATGTTTATAAAGAGTGTTAGAGACCATTGATCCCCTAGAATCTGTTCTGTTCTCCTTCCATAGGAAAAAAGAGTTAACACCATAGTTGGTCACTCAGAGCTACTCTTTCTCACCAGTCAGAGGAAACATGTGACTGAGTTCTCACCAGTGGAATGCTAGCAGAAGGCACTGTGCCACCTCCAGGCTGGGTCTTACCACACCATGAGTGCTACTTTGTACCTCCTCTCTTCCCACTGGGGGAACTGGACATAATGGCAATCAGACTTCAATATGCAGATGAGGACAATGCCCTGGAGGATGGTAGAGCAAGCCCTACTCATCAGCATCTCTGGGTGACGTCATAAAGTCCAACTACCCTTCCTGGACTTTTACATGTAAGAGAGAAATAAACTATCTCCATTGGAGCCATTGCGTATTTGCACCTCTTTTCTATGTAGCCTTCACCATAAACTAATACCAATGGAGATCTAATATAAATCCACTTGAGACATTTTTTTTTCCCTAAGTGGGACATTTCGTTACTAGAATTGGATATGATTCAAGTGATTAAGTGAAGGGAGCCCTACCCTTTGTATATTTATTTATTAGTTCATGCTAACGTTGTTGGTTATAAACAAGAAAGAGAAACAGTTAGTAGAGATTAGGAAAAGGCATTGCATTGGTATTCAAAAATAAAGTTGGGTAGACAATACAGTTGTTTAACTTGAGGGTTTTCTGCTTTGTTTAATGTGACAATATGTTATAAGAGTGATATGTATAAGAAGCAATGTAACTGAATTGGTCTTGATCAACGATGTTTGAACTTTACAATTATGTTCTAAGAGCAATAAAACTGCTTTAAAATAGAAATTTTCTATAGGGTAAATAAATTTATTGTATTTATTCTTAAATTCTTCAGAACTTAACACCTTCCTGCCCATTAGAACAATTTTTTAAAGTTAGTCTTTAATAATATGGAGGTTCTTAGTTCTTCAACTATTTCATTGTAGCAGAACAGACTAATGAAAAACTTTATTAAAATTATTGAATGATTTGGAAACCAATGTCCATTTGATTATGGCCAAAATTTATAGGAAGCGGGAGAAAGTTCTTGTCTAATAAGCACTAGGTCAGTGTCAAAAAGTTGAAGAGCACAAAGTACTCCTGCTACATAAGGCTAAGGGAGTACTTTTTGGTGGGGCAAATTTTGAGCTCAGCTGACAGCAACATCATGCTTTCTGGTTCAAATGACTTAGTCATTTAAAAGTTTGAAAGTCACAAAGCACCAAACTGATCTCCCTGTGCTATGCAGCTGCTTCCCACTAGCTATCTATTTTACATCTGGTGGTGTACATATGTCCATGCCACTCTCTTACTTTGTCCCAGCTTATCCTTCCCACTTCCTGTGGCCTCAAGTCCATTCTCTACATCTGTGTCTTTACTCCTGTCCTGCCCCTGGATAGGGAGAGTGAGAGGGAGACGCAAGAGGGAGGAGATATGGGGATATATGTATATATATATATAGCTGATTCACTTTGTTATAAAGCAGAAACTAATACACCATTGTAAAGCAATTATACTCCAATAAAGATGTTAAAAAGAAAAAAATACTAGAGCTGAATTGATAAGAATAAAAATAGCAAGTTAAGAAAGATGGAATAAAAGAAATGAAAACATAAAAGACTGAAACACCAAAAACAAGTAAAATAAAATAAATCTGGTTTTAAATACTACAGTCAAACAACAACAAAAAAGTTGGAAAGTGTCGGGGCCATGCCATTAGAGAGCAATCTCTGCTCAGAGAAAACAGACAGGCTCCCCAAGAACAAGGCAGCAAAGGAGGCATAGCTTGAAGGACAGCTAATGAAGTTCTGATTGTTCCACTGAGGTGTGCAGGGCAGGAAATCTCCATTTACAAGCACATCTTTGACCTTCCTAAATCCTATTGCTTGGCAACAACTTCTGACAACAATTTATGTATTGGAAAGTATCCTTTGACTAATAATTTTTTCCTCATACTTGTACTGACATTAAAAATATGGGAACATTTTCTTTTGGGGGATGTTATAGTGGACACGCACTTCAGTAGTTAGAATCCATTACCTCGTTCACCTTCCACAGCGAATCCTAATATTATTTAGTTACCTGCATCTCAGCCATGTAGCGTAAGTGCCTCTTAGAAAGTGGACCTGGTAGTTCTAAAGCTAATCCCACTCCCATTTTTAGTTTTTGGCTCAGAGACAGGCATGCACAACATTCAGAATCCTGAGATTCTTACAGTGATTTGCAGGGAGTTTGTAGAAAAGATCCTCTTCACTATTCTGGAAGACTTTCAGGAAGCCACTCTCTCTTACATTTGCTATGAACAAATAGGCATGTGTCTTCCATTGCAATTGTCAGCCATTCTAGGGATTGATATTAGAAGGAACATGACAATGGAGGTCATGGCAGAGAGATAGAAGGACACTGAGGCTTAAGAACCTTCTTAGAGTGCTAGATCTATCAAACTCAAAGCCTGCCTCTCTTTGGATTTTCAGTTGCATTAGTCAACACCTTCTCCTACCATGTAATCCAGCCTCAACTGGTTTTCCGTTTACTTTTTTTTTTTATTTAATTACTCCCAAATCATCTTAGATGACATATATGGTCATAAAATATACTGTGTAAGCCTGGCTGCGGTGTGCAACATGTGACCAGCAAACTTTTCCAAACTGGGATACATAAGAAATACTCTTGCTGTTGAGTCAATAATGTTTGCTGGTTGGACCCATCAACAATTTTGACCCTTATTTAAGTATAGTTGATTTATGATGTTAGTTTCAGATATAGAAGATAGTGATTCAATAGTTTTATAGATTTATACTCCATTTAAAGTTATAAAATATTGGCTATATTTTCTGTGCTTTATAATGTATCCTCGTAGCTTATTTATGTATTTTATACAGAGTAGTTTCTTAATCCCCTGCCTCTATCTTCTTCCTCCCCCCTTCCCTCTCTCCACTGGTAACCACTAGCTTGTTCTCTATATCTGTAAGTCTGCTTCTGTTTTATTATATTCACTCATTTCATATTTTAGATTCCATGTATAAGTGATAACATACAGTATTTGTCTTTCTTTGTTTTACTTATTTCACTAAGCATAATACCCTCCAGGTCCTTCCATGTTGTTGCAAATGGCAAAATTTCATTCTTCTTTATGGTTGAGTAATATTCCATTGTTTTTATATATACCACAGCTTCTTTATCCATTCATCTGTTGATGAACACTTAAGCTGCTTCATATCTTAGCTATTATAAATAATCCTGCATGTTATTATTATAAATAATAATGAACGTTAGGGTGCATGATCTTTTTGAATTAATGTCTTCATTTTCTTCTGAAATTACCCAGGAATGTAATTTCTAGATCATATGGTAGTTCTGTTTTTTACTTGTTTGAGGAAACTCCATACTGTTTTCCATAGTGGCTATACCAATTTACATTCCCACCAACAATGTACCAGGGTTCCATTTTCTCCATATCTTCACCAACATTTCTTATTTGTGGTCTTTTTGGTGATAGCCATTCTGACAGGTGTGAGGTGGTCACTCATTGTGGTTTTGATTTGCATTTCTGATGATTAGCCATTCTAAGCATCTTTTTCATGTGCCTGTTAGCCATCTATATGCCTTCTTTGGAAAAATTTCTATTCAGATCTCCTATTCATTTTTTGATTGCGTTGTTGGTTTTTGGTATTGAGTTGTATGACCTGTTTATATATTTTGGATACTAACCCCTTGATGGTCATTTCATTTGCAAATATTTTCTCCCATTTACTAGATTGTCCTTTCCTTCTGCTGATGGTTCCCTTTGCTGTGCAAAAGCTTTTAAGTTTAATTAGGTCTCATTTGTTTATGTTTGCTTTTGTTTTCTTTGCCTTAGGACACAGACCCATAAAAATATTGCTATGATTTATGTCAAAGAGTGTTCTGCCTATGTTTTCTTCTAGGAGGTTTCATGGTTTCCAGTCTTAGATTTAGGTCTCTAGTCCATTTTGAGTTTTTGTATATGGTGTGAGAAAATATTCTAATTGCATTATTTTACATGCAGCTCTGCAGTTTTCCAAGCACCACTTATTGAAGAGACTGTCCTTTCCCCATTATATATTCTTGCAATATTCTTGCAAAACATTCTTGCAATGTTTCGTTATAGATTAACTGGCCATAAGTGCATGGGTTTATTAGTGGGCTCTTTATTCTGTTCCATTGATCTATGTGTCTGGTTTTGTGCCAGTAACATACTGTTTTTTTTTTGTTGTTTGTTTGTTTGTTTGTTTGTTTTTGCGGTACGCAGGCCTCTCACTGTTGTGACCTCTCCCGTTGCGGAGCACAGGCTCTGGACGCACAGGCTTAGCGGCCATGGCCCACAGGCCCAGCTGCTCTGCGGCATGTGGGATCCTCCCGGACCGGGGCACGAATCCGCGTCCCCTGCATCGGCAGGCGGACTCACAACCACTGCACCACCAGGGAAGCCCAACCTACTGTTTTGATTACTGTAGCTTTGTAGAATAGTCTGAAGTCAGGGAGTGTGAGACCTCCAGCTTTGTTCTTTTATCTCAAGATTGCTTTGGCTATTCGGTTGGCCCCATTTTTTAATTTTATAAATGGTCAGACACCTATAAATGGTCTGAATAAATAAACCACTTAAAATTATATCATAGTTTGTCCATCTGTTGTTGTTTTCCAGCATTACACACCGAGACTTCACCTATCTTGGAAAACATTTCTTCTTAGCTATACTGACTCAAATTTATTCAAGTAATAATGGCATTCTGATGTCATACAAGCTTAGTATATTATTATATAATAATACCTTGACAGTATTATATGATTCACTGTTGGTGTGCCTGTCTTAACATTCATATTGAGAATGACTTAGCAGTCACTAATAACTGATAATGCTCAGAATGTTGTGTACAGTTTGAACACAAACACTCCCCGGGATAACATAAATTTGCTTTAGAGATGAAGGCCATATTGGCACCATTCTTCATCTACCAGACCCTTAAAAGTGTTTTAATCTTCTTTTTCCTGTTTGTATTATATAACAAAAATAGTCCCCAAATTCTAATTAGCTGGATAATATTGCTTTACTTCTTATATCAATTTTTGCCTATGTCTATTGGAGGCAATTGTTTCATTGTACAGAATTCGGTTTTGCAGAATCATTATAACTACACTGAAGGAAGTTTAGAAATCAATGTAATCCCAGTACTCATTGCAGATATTTTACTCATTCACTTTTTCATATGCCTATATCTACATGCATAAAGCTTTATCCATAGTCATATGGTTGGAAAATACACAATTTTGTTCCCTGATGATTCCAACCAACACATATCCTATGACCTTTAACTTCTAGAGAAACATCACAAACTGCTAATTGTGATCATCTCTGCAGAAGTCTCACTGGATGTCTGATGGTGGAAAAGTCATTTGCTTTATACTTTACATGATAATTTTATAAATTAGTGGATTAGGGGTTATGTTTATTTCTTTATTTTACATTTCCTATATTTTTCTAATAAAAAAATAAGATACAGCACAGTAAGCTGTGAACAGTGATAACCAGAAAAACAAACCAGAACTAAACAAAATATATGCTCCACCTTGACATAAGAACTTCATGCAAATCTTTTAAATGATCTATAAAATATTCAAGTGATTGAATATACTAGATTTTCATCAATAAGTTCTTAGCTGATGAACATACAAGTTGCTTAAATTCTTTTCATTATTCTATTTAGCACTATATTGAAGATGTTTTTACATAAAGCATTTGTCTTATTTTGATAAATTGGGAGTGTAAATTCCCAGAGGAATGATTATTGCATTTGAAAAATTGTGTGTCACTTATCACAAGTTTTCAAATTAATTTCCAGAAGTGTTGAATCAGCTTACATTGCTATCAGCAATATAAAGTTTTATCTCAACATTTGCAAAAAAGTATATACATATATATAGCAATAAATATTTATGGGATCTCTTTGCCTACCAGTCTTAATTTTCATGTTTCTTTGCTTGTTTATCCATTTATTCTTTTAACAAATATTGAATGAATATCAACTATATGTCAGATACTGATAGTCACTGGTGAGAAAATATCAGAAATGATCCTTGTCTTCTTAACTTCCTGTCACAATCCTAGGAAGAAAATATTTTTATCCCCAGGTTTGAAGAAAAGAAAAAAGAAGCTCAGACAGGCTAAAAATTTATTAAAAATCACACAGTAGTTGAAAGCTCTAGGGCTCTAGGATTCAAATCTAAACTGTCAGACACCAAAGCCTATGTTCTTTTTAGCCAACCTGGCCATTATTGAGTACTATTACTCTAGAAGTTTCTATTATTTTTGCTGATTTAATGAGTAAATTTCATACCTTGCTATGTTTACCTTCAGTTTTTAATATAGAACAAGATTGAAAATTTTTTTCTCTTTACTAATTGTATTCATGTGACAATTGTTTGCTCTTGTGCTTTAGTCATTTGTAACTACTGTTATTTTGATGATTTTCTTAGTAACCTACAGAATCTGTAGATCAAGGTATAGAAAAATTATTAGTTTTTGGTAATATTTGCTTAATGCAAATTTTAAATTTTTATGGTTTGCTTTTAAACTTTAGTTATGAGTTACAAATTCAGATTAATTTAACACATTGTACTTTATATTTATTGATGTGAAAAAAACAAGGGCATTAAGGAAAAAGAGGCAGTCTTACAAGGTGTGAGGATGTTTCTTTCGTACTCAGCACTCTTGTTTTGACTATGTAACTGTATTTATGATTCATATAATGAATCAAAGAACCTACTAATGGAGAAATCTTGATTGATCAGTAATTGTTTGAAATGCAAATTGGCTTTTTAAACATCATTCTAATTTGAAGTGAATGTTTTGATGGGATGTTTTAGAGTTTTCTAATCCCAACCTTCAGAAACTATAATCCTTGCCCATATTTCCTGTTAATATTTTGCTTTTATCATCAATGGTTGTATGTACATTTGCCCCAATAAATGCTATCACATGACTCCATATAATGTTTTAGCATTTGGTTTTATCACTATAATTTAGTCAATGGAGCTGTTTACTTTTCTCATGAGTCATGTTTCCTTCATACATTTATTAATATGCTTTGTAAGCTAACACTACCATTCATGTCTCTGATTAATTACCAGAAGGTTTTTTTTTTTTTTTTTTTTTTACAGTACGCGGGCCTCTCACTGTTGAGGCCTCTCCCGTTGCGGAGCACAGGCTCCGGATGTGCAGGCTCAGCAGCCACGGCTCACGGGCCCAGCCACTCCACGGCATGTGGGATCTTCCCGGACCGGGACACGAACCCGTGTCCCCTGCATCAGCAGGCGGACTCTCAACCACTGCGCCACCAGGGAAGCCCTACCAGAAGGTTTTTTGATGGTGAATTGAAATCTGTTAGAAGAATTTTCTAGAAATAAGCTTAATATTATTTTCCAGCTTACATAAGGGACTGTAAGTACAAATTAATAAAATATCACACAAAACTGTATTAGTGATGATAATATTAATGGCTTATAATGACGTAAGTAGAGAAACTTAAGGGCTGTTTCTGCTACTGCTGTTATGGCTACTAGCTACCATTTACTGAGTACTTACAAAGTGTTACATACTAGCTAAGTACTTTACCTTTTTTATTATTATTTAGTTTTCACAATTCTCACATGTATATAATGATTAAAATGGAGATTTTTTTCTAATTATGAAAGGGTTAAGTATTTGATGCAGGTCATATAGCTAGTGAGTGGGCAGAGAGTATGGATTTGAATCAAGTTCTAAACTTATCTGAGCATGGAATACTAATTTCAGAAACACCTCTTTATAATTCTTGGGACAGTTGTGTTCCCCAGAACAGTCTAAAAATATCACTTTAGGTGTTCTGGACTTGATCAGACTTTAGAAGTATCAGTAGTTCAAATAAGACTCATGAGACAAATATAGAGAAATCAGAATGTGAATTTCATCAATGGACAATGCTAAGTATAAGTGCTAACAGAATTAAACACTTAAAATTTTTCAAACAGTGGATTCCCCCCCTGTAAGTAAGTTATAGGAAAAGTAGCATTACAGAGAATTTCTGCATGTTGAAAGAAAAATTACAACAGGGAAAGTTGATTATTTGAAATGAATATTTAAAAGCATCAGGCCAATGTATCTTTTCCCACAAAATACATATCTGCCACTAGACTGAGTAACTCAAATTCTTGGACTAGGGATCCCCTTTCTTTGGACAGTTCTTAGATGTGAATGACTAATGTTTGCCTCTGTGATCATGTCTTCTATAATGCCATGACTGAAACCAACTTTTCTTTGACAGACACTATTTCTTTAAATCTGTTAGACTTTCAACAAAAATATAACAAGCATGAAGAAGAACTTGTCTCCTTGATATTATTTTGTATATTTTCATGTTATGTTGATTTACATAGAGAAATTTTGTTTACAAGGTGAATGGGTGAGAAGGTAGCTTGGGATGGGCCCCAAGGCTATTCCAACTATCAGGTGCTACCAATAATATAATAGGTACTCATAAACATTATGTTATAATGAATAAACAAGTGAATTAGGGAATAAATTGGTTTCTCCTTTGATGTCCTGAAAATTCCTTGTTTTATTGAGGAAAAAGGAAATGTAAATTAATTATTTGTATAACCCCTTCTGTGTTGCTTTCATTATCAACATCATATAAAATTCTGATACCCCAAGACCTGTCTGGTACTTCTTTGTGTCTGACGATTTTATTTTATTTTTGTACCTTGAATAATAGATCACTCTGTGCTTTAATATAGTGAGTGCCCTTTGATTTCAACTGCACAATGCTTAGGACGTATTTTTTGGCTTTATCTCCTGCTCAGAGTAGATGGCTATAAAACAGAGCTTACACTTTCTAAACTCTAGCAGAGCAAAATCCCTACACACATTTATTCACTCTGTCACAAATTTCAAGACTTCAAGTTTCCCTGTTTATTGTGCCCACTCCTACAAATTCCCCTACCACCACCACTCACTCCCATCATGAATTCATAGTTTTTAGAGTCTTCTGCTACAAAAAAAAAGCACTATATAGAGTGAGAAAGATCAGCAAGCAATGAAAGCATTTGACTTTGATGTTCATTTTGTCTCTTGTTAACTAGGAAAGTGAAAAGAAATAGAAGGAGATGAGTAGAAATAATGTGCCTGTAGGATGACAGGGATGGACGATTGTTCCCTAAAGTGAGTTTTTATCAATTTAACCTTACTGATAATCCCTATATTCACATTAGTTGTGACTTTGTTTGCTGAAAGTAAGGGAATTTAACAGGGAAAAGGTGGACTTTATGAGTCAGCAGGTTTTGATCTTTGTGTGAAAGAGAAAGAAAAAAAGTATAAATGGGCTCAAAATGGGAGGTCAGAGAAGGACTCAGAATAGGAAAAGGGACACAACAAAACAAACTAGACAATTTAGCCGACTTGCCAAATTCACAGGTCTTGCACTCTGGAAAATGCCTGGGAGCTTTCAGGAGAGGTATGGAAGTCAGTTAGTTTTAGTGCTTACCTGGGTCTCTTTCTCCAAGTTAGTCTAACTGCCACCCAATTTTTATTCATCCTCCATGAGAAGAGGAGGGGAGGAGAGAAAAGCACAGAGAGGAGGAAGAGAGAGATAGCTATGTCCCTCACTTGCTTTTTCCTTTTTAGAGTTAGCAACATATAATTCCTGGGATTTCCCTATTAACAGAACACGTTCTGTGTGAACACCCAGCGTTGTCCATGATGCTTCTACCACTGCCACTGAACAGCTGGATGTCCTAATTCACTAGGCATTTGAGTACCTGCTATACCAGGATGCTTACGTGGCTTGTTTTTCCTTTCATAGGAGTGGCTTTGCTGCACCAAACACATTCTCACTTTATGCCCTTTAGATGCATTGAAGATAGGAAAAGTTACAGTTTGGGCAGGGCAGTGGCAATACTTTTTAATTTTAAAACAGCTATAAATACCTTTTATGTTTATTTTGGTTAGCTGAATATTTTTATATTTTATTGCCCTATAATTCTTTTATCATGTATATCTATTTATGTGTGTAATACACATGTATGTGTGTGTATACATGTATATATATACACACACATACATGTATATATAAATGCATATATATATGTATATATATGTATCCTTTTCAAGATGTAGCTGTATCTACATTTTCCAACTAATTAGTGAATGAACCACTTGTTATAGGCTACATATACCCAGAGGGGATCAATGACAACTCTTAATGCTTTTTACATCTGAAGTATCCATCAGAATCTATATTTGAGAAATATCTAAAGGATGAAAAATCCAGTCTACTAGAGAAATTGCAGTATCACTGTGAGTGCAATGAAATTAACCTGAATGAAAGACTAGAGACTAAAATACAGAGTCAGTGTCTGCATATTTAAATACAGGTTTGGCTGGCTATCTCCTAAAATTGCTTTCTTTACTATCCCTCCCTCACACCATTATTTTTTAATCAAAGTAAGGCAGCTTAAATATTTAAGCTCACTATTCAACTGTTCATAGTTGTACAGATATTAGTAGTATGAATTCAGAAAATATCATCAAAATTAAGTACCCTACTTTTTTATTAACTACTTTGCAAAGTAACAATCGCCCTTGTTGCTAATATGTAACTTGTTAGATGACACTTTACTGACATCTAAATTTTCTAGTAGAAGAGGATTACACAGAGACATGGATAGAAGTAAAGGTTAAAACTTTTTATGCTTTGTTTTTCATTCTTTTATCCTTAATACACTCACCTGCTCAATGTCCCCACATATATCTCTTCAAGAGTGCCATCTGCTGTTTTTAACTAAGGGAGCCAAAATTTTACTAATATTTTGTGTTCTTTGATACAAACTATCACTGAGCTTATTTGAGAACTTTAAATCTAGCTGCTCTTTTGTTTCAGAAACCATTATACAAGTTTTAGAAGTCTCAGAATGAAGGAAGCCCTGCAATTTCACCATCACTTAAATGTTTAATTAACATTCATTTGAACTAAAATTTATGCAAAATAATGAGCATTCTTAATATTAAATAGTGAAAACAGAATCTTACTTTCCCCCAGGAGAGTGAGCTTGACATTATTTCTGATGCTGAATAAAGAAAAGATTAGATGCTGCAAGCTGAAAGGATTTGCCATGAGATCATATAAAGTTGGTTTTTTTCTCTGGCATAATTGTCTTCCTTTTCACTTATTATTGTTTAATTCAAATAGATGGATATCTACTATATTTTTATAATGTGTTTAGTTGGGAATGGGAGGACAGCAAGAAGACTAAGACATCAGGCTTAATCCAGAGGTGATGATAATGTAACTGATTTCCGTCATCACAAGCCCCTTAAATAGATCCCTTTGGAACTCATTCTTTTTTCACTTACTGTCCTTTCTTCATAGAGAACGTGACTTTTTAAGAAACATCTGCTGAACAGTTTCTAAAAATTTAGTTTGGTTTCTGTGATAGGTCTTTTTAGGCATCTGCATTGCTTCAAGGGTGTTGTTTGATACTCCCTTTATCTTGTTCTATAAAAATTGTTATAAGTCTAGACATTTGGTCGTTTTCTCATATTTAGACCTGGTATTTTTCAAAAGGATCATGAATTTGAACTTCCCTGCTCTCTTTCAACTGGAAACATGTCAAAGCCCCTTTTCTGACCTGTAATTGGATGAAGGGATGGACCAGAACCTATGATTGCCCTTAGACAGAAAAATCATTTGACATTATTTCAAATTGATAATCTGTAAATACTTCTTCCATACTTATTTAATAAGAAGAACATTGGTGCCGACAAATAGGTTTTATAAATCAAAACCATAATACTAATAAGAACTATTATTACCACTTCCACTTTGGTAGATGAAGGATTGGATTACGTTTCCATGTTCTAACTAGAATTCTCTGTAGAGCCCTAGCTGCACTGTTACTGCTTTCTTGTTGTTTTAACACTCCTCATAGATTGACTGGCACACCTCGCAGTGGTTTGACTGGCCTTACACTTCATCCAACTCCGGTTGATAACAGCTGAGTGTTAACAGGATCCCATCTGGAGAGACCTGAGACACTTGACTGCTTACTCTCTGTAAAGTCAGACAGGGGAAATATGTGAAAAGCCATTAAGATGCAGAATTCAATGCTCTCCATCTTCTTCTGGTTCTTAGGATAAAATGTAACCATTTCAGTTGAAGACAATTTCCCACTTACCAATCAGTATAGCTGGTCTACCCTAACTTGCCTATTTTTTTAAGACTCCTTCACCTATTTTTCCACCCTATCACTATTGATCTTCCTCAAGAATCTCATTCTTTAGCCAAACTGTGATCTCTCAACTTCCTGAGCTTGCCTATGAATAGATGAGGCATAAATGGGAGATTGGGAAGAAGAGAGAAGAATAACCTATGTTAAAGAAAAAAATATTCCATGACACTTTTAAAGATAGTAAGACAGACCTTATTCAGGACCATCATGGTAGATATAGGGAACATTGTGATGGGGTTTTACAGCTGGAAAGAGAGATGGGCTCAACTCTGAATACAGCATGGACAAGTGGGAATTTTTAGACAAGGAGCTGGATGGAGGTCAGTGGATGGAAAATTACTATGAGGAAATATCAGGAGTAAGGGGGCCTCTATCTAAGCCTACCTAACATGATTCCTGCTTAAGACAGGACAGGATGATCAGGTATTGAGGGTGGGGAGTTCTGGTTCAACTGACTTAACAGGGAATGACAGATGAGAGAGGGAGAGAGAGAGAATGAGTGAGAGTGAGAGTGAGAGTGAGAGAGAGAGAGAGAGAGAGAGAGAGAGAGAGAGAGAGAGAGAGAGAGACAGCGAGCTGAGTCCTGTAGAAAGGGACCTTAATGGGGCAAGAGCTAAGTGCTCTGTGGTAATCTAGTGTGAAGATCCCCATATAACCCTAGGCCCACTTTATACTGACTCTAGAAATAATGAAAAAGTGGTTAGGCAATATCTCAGAATATCTATGGTGAATTCCTCATTAAGTTTGCTGCTGTACCCATGTATTCTCTCTTATCCTGCTTCTATTATGCTATTCCCTCACTCTGGAAAGACCTGCCTAACAACTCTGTCAAAATTCTGCTCAGTGTTTAAGGTTTGTCTCAGATATTATCTCATTTATGAAATAGATAATTTCAAGTGGGTAAGATCATTTTCCCCTAAATGTTCCTAAGCACTCTCTACTAGGTACGAGAAGATAGAAATATTTTTAAAATTTAGTCTTCCCTCAAGTAATGTATAATTAAGGATCAGTGGAGATATAGCTGCCTTTAATTTTCTTTCTTGTTCTAAATTAAAAAAACATTAAAAATTATAACCATTTCTATGGTGTTTTTTTTTTGTTTTTTGGTTTTTTTTGCGGTACACGGGCCTCTCACTGTTGTGGCCTCTCCCGTTGCGGAGCACAGGCTCCGGACGCGCAGGCTCAGCGGCCATGGCTCACGGGCCCAGCCGCTCTGCGGCATGTGGGATCTTCCCGGACCAGGGCACGAACCCGTGTGCCCTGCAGTGGCAGGCAGACTCTCAACCACTGCACCACCAGGGAAGCCCTCTATGGTGTTTTTACTTTGTTAAAATGCTTTCACAAATATTATCTTATCAAATGTGAACAACAATTCTGTAAAGTTAGATAGATGCTATTGTTCTTTAATCTTGTCTTTGTTATAGAGGAAAAACTGCAGATCAGAAAGGATAAATGCCTAGGTGAGAATAGATTTCAGGTGGTCTCTGTTACATCATGTGTTCTCTAATAAGCTGTAGGAGAGAAAATAAGTTTTCCAAGACCCTTGTAGCGTCCCTGCCTAGGTCTGAAAGTTAAACTGATAAAGACATATTAACAGGAGAAAGGCATACAAATTCATTTAATAAGTTTTACATGACACGGGAGGAGTCTTCATAAGAAAATGAAGTCCTAAAGAAATGGTTAAGCATGAGTGTTTTTATGCTAGTTTTGACAGATGGTGGAAAGTCATGGAAAAATATGATAGGACCAAGAGTAAGCGCTAAGGAAACTGGGGGAAGCTTAGCAAGGCCTGTTTATTCTGATTCTTCTTGGTATCCCTCCATCTTGGAGATAAGGATGCTCCTTTCCTCTGAGTGTAGGGAGGGCAACTCTACCGTGAGTGTCTTATAACCTGTTTCAGGGAGAAGGGCAGGAGAAGGTCAGAGCGTTCTTCCTGTTTCTGCCATTTTCTCAAACTCTCTTCAGCTTAAAATAATCAACTCCATTAAAGCAATATCTGCATTTAAAATAAGCTTGGTCTATTATAATGCATAACACTCAACCGTTTACTCAAACTTACTTTTGTATGATATGTTTCCCAGTATGTAATCTAAAAAATGGTCAAAGTAAAGTTCAAAAGAAAGCTTCCTTAAGGAACAAATCCAACTTCCTTAAGGAACAAATCCAAAAATTACAAGTTAAAATTAATAGATATTTAGTAAATACTAGTTTCATTTGATCACATCTTGCTTTTTGCATTCAGATTTTAAAGAAGAAAAACATATACCATCACTTTTAGTCTGTGGATACAGTAATTAAGGGGGCATTAAAACAAGACTAGAAAGTTTTATATGGCACACATTGTGATACAGATGAAGGTATAAGGTATTTATTAGGGATCAATAACCTTCAAAGACAAGGAAGGAAGACTGGCAGACACAAAAGACACCTGGGAGGCAAGTCAGCCACAGCTGTGCAAAACCAGCAGGAAGCTCTTACCAACTATTGACAAATGCATTAGGGTATAAGATTTAAACCTCCAAATATAAGGCAGATGGAGAGACTAGATAAAAGAGTAAGAGCCCACTATATGCTATGTGCAAGAGATACAGTTTACCTATGAAAACATAGACACCTCAAAAGTAAAAAGGTTGGAAAAAGATATACCAGTATAAACATTGTTCATAAAAATGATGGTGTGGACATATTAACATCAAAAAGAGTAGGCTGTAGGACACAGAGTGATACCAGAGATAAAGTAGGACATTTCATAATGATAAAAAAGGCCAATTCGTTAGAAAGATATAATAGCCATCATACCAGAACTTTAAACACATACATGAAACCAAAACTGACAGAGATAAAGGGAGAACTGTGCAAACTCATAAACTTATGTGGAGAATTCAACTCCCTTCTCTCAGTGATTGATAGAATAAATAAACAAACTATGAATAAGGTTATAGAAGATGCGATCAACATTAGCAATCAATTTGATCTAACTAAAATTTATAGAATGTCGTTCTATAATCCATGTAACAGTTATGGAGAGGGGCATTTTAAGAAGTGCAATCTCTTTGCAAAAAAAAGATCAAACTCCTGAACTCAACATACTAGATATGCTTGTAAAGAAACTTACGGTATAAAGGCTTAATGCCTCTTCTCTGAAATATGGAACGTGATAATTGAGCATGCGCTTACTTTTTATTTGAGTAATATTTCATTTTTAGTTTCTTGATTAAATATGCATGTGATTTAAAAAAATACATATTTGTTTTGGCTTCTACATGAAATGTTCACTAATATAGGCAATAAGCTAGTAAATTAATCTCAGTAAATTTCAAAAGGCTGGAACCTTGGATAGCACGTTCCCATACCCCTAAAGTTATTAAGTGAAAAATCAATAACAAAAAGATTTCTGGAAAAGCACCAAATATATTGAAATTATACAACATACTTCTAAATAACCTAAGGGTCAAATAATAAGTCACAAGAGAAATTAGAAAACATTTCCAATTGATTGACAAGGAAAATACAATGCAACAAATTTTGTGGGGTGTAGTGAAAGAAATGCTTAAAGGGAAATTTGTAGCCTTAAATGATTATATAAGATAGAAAATTTAAAAAATCAGTGTAAACAGAGTGGCATCAGCAAACATGCCAGAGATGGTAGCTCTGAGTTTTCCTCCACAAAAACACTGAAAAACTAGTGAAAACTTCCAGAATCAAAGGGAAGAACTCTGGGAAATAGTAAAAGGTTTTACAGCAACAAAACAAATGTTGATCAAGAAAAGGCAACTTTAAGATAGCAGGAAAGCTCTGGGCATTCTTCCTTGGCCTTGCCCCACTTGTTCCTCAGCTCACTAGCAGTCTTAAGTATAACAGCCTATGTTCCCAGTGTGGGACCTTTGTCCCTGGCTCTGGAGTGATCAGAGCAGACCTTATTCTCAAAGAACAGTGTTTTATTTCTACCTGCCTTGGGGCTACCTGAAGGAATGATGCACAGCACCTATCTTTGTTTCTCCCAACACAGAATTGTCTCCGGGCAGAAAAGTGTCAGAGAAGGCAGTCCTAGAAAACATTGCAAGGCAAATGAACAACTCACTGCTTCTGCTGCATGCGACAAAAGATTATAGTTGAGACAAACAATAGGCATGCATGGGAGGAAAAGCTGGGAAGGGAATTTCTTTTGGAAATTAGGGCACTGAAAAGCACTTGCATATACGAGGAATTTAGAGAGCCACACACATACCCACGGTAAGATGCTCGCTTGGAAAAAATCCAAGACCCTAAGCTTCTACCTCTGGCTGCTCCTTATGCACAAGCAAGAACTAACGCTAAGGCACACTTGTAAATAGTCTGGCTAAAAACTGAGGGAGCGCCACAACATAGAGCCAATCTGCAGAGAATGGTAGAATTGTTTTGCTTTTTTTCCCCTTTTCTTTCTTTTTGTTCTTTCCTTCTTTTTTATGGGGGTGGTGGGTGGGAACCCAAGTATTCAAGGAAATTTCTGTCAAAACACTAGCTGATCACAAGCTTAAGGAACAGAGACTTCAGACACCACACATGACAAAAACTAGTTTACAAAAAATATTTTACAAAAATAATTTAGAAAAGTCATTAAGCAACCAACTACAACCCCCAGCAAACAATGAAAACGTACCCTGAGAAGGGTGAAGAATATGACTTCCAGATTTACCACATTATAATATTCAAATGTTTTAAGGACTAGAATGTTATAAATCATTCTCTTATGAAATATTTTTCATCAAATATCTCAGGAATGATCAATACCAGGAGTAGGTATTCCTAATGGACTGGATGAGGAAAAATTTAGAGGAGAAATACAAGTTTCTGTCTGTTAGTCATACATAACTAACACTAAGTTGTAGGGAAGCAAGAATTCTAGGGATGGTCGCATTGTTGTAACACAAACCATAGGCAGAGAACTAAATGATTTCATTACACACCATAACTTAACATAGTAATAGGATTCCAAGACCATTAACGACTCAACAACCTAATAGGTGCTCCTTCACTCAGCAGATGCTAAAAACAAAGGTGTACCTTGGCAAACATTCCCATTATTGAGCTCTCATCCATTTTAAATCTAGATAAGGCTGAGATATGAATGAGTTAGAGACCCAGTATATCATACCACTAAATCTTATTAGCAGAGTTCTAAAATGGGAAAATAAATGCATTTATTTAATATAGTACCTGTTATTGTCTAGTTGATAATTCTTCTCCTTGATGAATACTTTTAAGAGTACATTAAAAGAATTCCTACATTAAGACAAATCTATTGTCAGGAATTTTTCCCTGTGAAGTTGTAAAAATTTTTTTCTTAATGACATCTTATTAATTCTTATTACACATCTGAGTATATTTGATGAGTAAAGAGGGAGTTAAATTAATGTTTATGATTCTTACAAAGGTTGCTACTATTTCTTCATTGAATCAGCACTTGGCAAAATCCTACTTATTTATTACTTTAAACAACTTCTTTCAGGGTACACGTTCTAGTGCTCTTCATTACTTTTATTTATGAAATACATTTGTAAGAACATTTCCATTGTGTCTACATTTTCTTCATCCTTAATATAATGTGATAGTGAATACAGTTTTCCTGAATCAGTTAGGAACTATTTCACTCCTTTGCAACATAATTTATCTTCATATGTGGCCAGAGCAGGACATCTCTTTGGAATGTCCTTATTACCAGGGCAGGAATAGAGACACAGACAAAGAGAACAGACATGTGGACACAGCGGGGGAAGGGGAAGGTGGGATGAATTGGGAGATTAGGATTGAAATATATAGACTACCATGCATAAAATAGATAGCTAATGGGAACATGCTATAAAGCACAGGAAGCTCAGCTCGGTGCTCTGTGATGACCTAGATGGGTGGGATGGGGGGTGGGAGGGAGGTCCAAGAGGGAGGGATATATGTATACATGTAGCTGATTCACTTCATTGTACAGCAGAAACTAACACAACATTGTAAAGCAATAATACTCCAATAAAAAAAATTTTTTAGAAGGAAAAATAATTGCTGCTGGATAGAAAAATAGATAAATATCTACCCATATCTATGCTTATCAAGCTGAAACCCTTGAAGTCATTGGCCAGAATGAATAAGGCACGTCACAGACCCAAGACTCTCTAGTGTTTATTAAAAATAAACATATTGAAAGCATAACCTAGCACATTGCCCAGATGGGGATAATAGGAGTCAACTCCTTTATAGCCAGTAGATGAAATTAATGTCTGCTTTGATATTAACCATTTAACTAATATTTATTCTTGCCTCTTGTTGACATATACAGAAATCATTATCCAATATGCCAACCTGCTCTTGCACACGCCTTATTGCCATATAACTTGTTTCTCAAGCCAGTTAAACTGCAGTACAATAAGGCGACTCATTTATAAGCTCACTCAAAATGTTTTGATTTTTATTCATCCTGTGTTCACATCCTTGCTCCTCTTTTCTTGCACATATTAGGCATGTCTGACCTTCCCCACACTCACTCACAATGTTTTCTGTGTAGCTCTGTGTATTATTGCCAACACATGCAAACATACATGCACAAAAACATAATATTCTATCTATTGTCATCTCTACCTATCCCTATTTTTTTTTCTAGTTTTATTTCTGTTTCAATTCAAGCCAGAGATATTTTACTTACACATCCTAGCCATCAGTCAGGCAAGTCTACTCTTTTGAGTTACTCCTTTTCTCTGTGTCATCCCTTTCCTCAGCTAGCTGCTTGTTGCCCCCTTCCAAAAACATCACTCCATTATGCTGTCTTCTACGACTTCTCTAAAAGCTTCTTGATTCTCATTTTAACTCTTTACCTCAGGACTGGCCTGCTCCTTTTCCATTTCAGCCCCAAGAAAGCCAAAGGGAATTTTGTTCTCAAGAGGGATGTGGTTCAGGGGTCAGTAAACCAGGGCCTTTGGGTCGAATTCAGTTCATATCCTGTTTTTGTACAGCTCATGAGCTAGGAATAGTTTTTATATCTTTAAATGGTTGGAAAGGAAGTCAAAAGAAAATAATAGTCATGACATATGAAAATTGTATGAAATTCAAATTTCAGTGTCCATAAATAAAGTGCTAGTGGAATCTAGCCATGGCCATTCCGACATTTTGTCTACGGCTGCTTTTGCACTACGACAGCAGAGTAAAAACCTGCAATAGAACCCAGATAGCCTACAAAGCCTGAAATATTAATTGCATAGAAAAAGTTTGCCAACCCCGATCTAGATCAGACCTCTGAGTGTTACAAAATGTGAACTGTTGTTCACAGAAGTTAAATGATTTTCCCAAGGTCATGACAATTTATTTCTGAGAAAGGGCAGGAACTTTGACTGGCACTCTCCTCATGGTATCATAGGCAGCTCTCTTGTTTAAAATATACAGTTAACCTTGTAACTGAAAAATGAGGGGAAATACAACTTTTCCTGAGGTCTACTGCATTTCCAATATTAGTTACAAAAGACACCACATAGGAGATCAACATTTGGATGACTACTGAAACAAGGATTATTGCACAATGCATAATTAATTTGGTAGCAAAGATTAAATATACCTTCACTAACCAATGGATTTTTTTAAAAATCAATGTTTTTTCTGGTTAGGCAGAGTTGCATTAATACTCAGTCTACTCTGTAGTGTTGCATTTAACATGTTAGTTTTATATACACGTATATTCTTAGAAGAAGATGAGAACAATTCTCTGAGATCATTTATCATCTTGCTTTTAAAAGAAGAAAAATAAATTCTGCTGCTGAGATGTTTCCCACATATTCCACCTGTGTCAGGATAAATAATTGTTTGATCAAAATAGCAGCTGCCTATGTGCCCCTGGCTGAGGAGCTGATTAGTGAATTCTTATTAGTAGTTACAACTCTAGAACGATCCAGCAGCCTTTCGACATCCCCGCCCTGATCACCTACCTTCTTCCCCTAACTTCACCTTGGCAGTGACTGCTGTGTCTCCTCCAGGCATCTACAGACCTGCAGGGAGACAGAGGTTAAGAGCAGGGATTGCAGTAGTCCCCTGTTTATTCTCTCCCAGACAAAAGGAACAAGAAACTTCAAACAAAATGCTCTAATTATCACTCTATAACTGTACTCCAAATTTCTATTTCTGCCTTTGGTGAAAATACTGCTCTCCTACTATATTTGAGAAAGGGGAAGGAATCCTCTGCCGTCCTCTTCTGAGCCTATCCACGCTGCTACAGCTTCTCACACCAGTTAGCTCTCCACGGGCCTCTGATCACTGCATTTTTGACCAGCTTCCTTGGAGCAGTGGCATTATTGCTGCCTTAGCTTCAGTGGATAGCATGTAGGGGAGACAATGCTACCCTTTACTACCTGCTCCCTTGATTCCCTACGACACCATTAAGCCAATGTGTAGCTGTGATCTGAGGTTACAGGCATTACTAGAGAGAGTAGGTGGGTAATTGATATGGGAGGAGAATCCAACTGTAAATATGACTGCTTCCAGAGTCCAAGGAAAAGCATGACATCACGGACCAGTTCACAGACCTGCTCTCATCTTGTTCCACCACTCAAGAAGAGAACCCCTTTATCAGATATTCAGAGAATACATTTTCCTATTACTTTAGAAAAATAATTACCAGTATCAACACACACGGGATACATCTGGGGTCTTTTCTGCTTTTCCTTATTAGGGAAATGCATAGGGTTAAAGAGCATTGGCTGGGGCTTTGGTAAGAAATGCCTGATGTTGAATTCTCAAAAGTACCATCAGACAAGCCTGTTAGTAAAGACAAACTAAGTTTACTCCAACTCAGTGTAGTGAGCTAGTCAGAGTCTTCTTGGCAGTACCTCAGAAGGAGAAAAGCTAGAAGGTTTGAGGTCTAGGCAGATCCTTTTTTTGGCCGTACCGTGCGGCATGCAGGATCTTAGTTCCCTGACCAGGGATAGAACTCACACCTCCTGCAGTGGAAGCATGAAGTCTTAACTGCTGGACTGCCAGGGAAGTCCCTAGGCAGCCAGAGAAGTCCGTAGGCAGATCTTTGAAGGCAGGGAAGTGATTAGGACTGAACAACATTTGTGATACAACAGTTTAGGATTGTTGCACACAGGGAGGTGAGGGTTCTGAAGTGATAAGTAAAACTGTTGCTTAATAAACTAATTCTTTACTCAGGTGAGCAGTGTTATCTCTGATAAACTAATTGGTAGGAATTTCTTAAAGCCAGTAGTAAAATTATTTATTGGTTTAGTGTTGTCCTTTGCTTCCCCATCCTTCCCCCAAAGAAAACAACTAAGTCATATTGACATAGCTGTTTTTAGTCACTAGGATGATCTTTAGTACTCACAGTGGCAGAAAATGCCAGGTGTGGTGTTGACAATCCAAATTTGTGGATTGGTGGTGTTTCCAATGGTGTAAGCAAACATACACACACACACACATCTACATCTCCTAAGAACAAACATTAATTTTCAGAGGTGGTATAGCTATGATACTCAGAAAGGAAGAGAACCACTTTTTCTCAGGTAATACTATTTTTAAAGATTTTCCCTAACCACAATGAAGATAGTCACATTAACACCTAGATTAGCTTGATCCCCTATTTTATCTCTAGATCAGCCTAAGAGATTTCCTGGTTTATATCATTACTAGTAGGGAGACTGTAGCCGAGTACCTTGTCAAAAACAGAAACATCTCCTCCTGAAAACTCCGAGAAAGAACTTTGAAATTAAAATTTCACTTTACCAATGGGTCAGGCCTAATTCACTAATATTTGAAAAATGAGAATAAATCACCTAAGCTTTTATTATATCTAAGTTAAAGCCAATCACTAGGTATGGTAGTTCTAGATAAATAATTTGCCAATAATTGTGTATCTCTTCTCCTTTCCTTTATCTTCTATAAAAATGAGTGTAGCTATGCTTAAAATAGTCTAACTTTGAGAATTTATTGAAGAAATATTTAAGCTAAATTTAATCAACTTGATACTGATTGCTGTATATATATATATATATATATATTCTTTTTTTTTTTTTTGTGGTACGCGGGCCTCTCACTGTTGTGGCCTTTCCGTTGCGGAGCACAGGCTTCGGACGCGCAGGCTCAGCGGCCATGGCTCACGGGCCCAGCCGCTCCGCGGCATGTGGGATCTTCCTGGACCGGGGCACAAACCCATATCCCCTGCATCGGCAGGCGAACTCTCAAACACTGCGCCACCAGGGAAGCCCTGTATAGTACTTTAATTTCAGTAAAATGAGAATGAGAATGTTGAATTAAATCTTTATGGTACTTTTAGCAAGCAAAATTTGTTCATTCATTCATTCAACAAACATTTATGTATTGATACGTATGATTTTTTAATAGGCACTAGGGTAGGTACAAAGGCTTTAAAAAATGGGATAAATGATACAGTTCCTTTTGAGTAACTTTCAGCCAATAAGTTAGATGCACAAACTCTTGTAGTACAACATGATAACCTAATCATGCTTACATAAATGTGTTTCAGGAAGATCCAAATCTATCCTATGTTTGCATAAAGAGGTTTGAATAAAGTTTGAGTTTGAATAAAGAGTTTGAATAAAGAGGAGCCAGGTTATGGGAATGTAGTAGATTTCACCACCTACTATGCTCAGAGCACTTTGTGATTAAAACATCACAGTAGACTATAAGAAATGCATTGTTATCTCAATTTTATTTTATAAGTGAGGAAGTTTATGATTAGATACGTTAGGAATCCCCAAGGGCCCACAACTAGCAGGCAGCTAAGCCTGATTCGGATGCCAGCTCTTCTTGGCTCTGAATCATTTACTACTTCCACCACACAGAGCTGAAGCTCCAGAAAACAAAGACCAGAATTCTAAATTTGAGGCAGGAGGTATCTGTAAATTATTCCAGGAAATGAATCAGGACAATGAAAAAATGAAAGTAAAATTTAGGAAAAGTAATCCGAGAGGTATGTTAAGTAAGATGGAAGTGGATGTAGAAGCAGAGAACCAACCAGCTGACTGAGGTACCAACATGGAAAGGGCTTAGTCCTGAATGGTAATAGCTAATAAGAATTAACCAATTACTACGTACCACTTTCTGTGCTAGGCATTTTAATGATAACAGATTTCCTAATTAAGTGCATTAACATGGTAATGTTATTTAGGCAAAATTATGGCAATGTTTTCTTTCATGTGTCTCAAGAAATAATCACCCATATGATACTAATTAAACAAAAATGGGGCTGGGATTTTATATTTCAAGTTATATATGTTATTTAGGTTTTTATTAGATAATTGATATAACAATCTAATTGGGTAATATTCATATTTTAGGCAGGGGCTTCGAGACTAGGGCAGCGCAAAAGCTGTGTGGATGAAAGGCTCTTGGTGCTGCAGCCAGGACTCACTGCTCTGCCTCTGAGGTGGGAGAAACAACTTCAGGACACTGGTCCACAAGAGACCTCCCAGATCCACGTAATATCAAATGGTGAAAATCTCCCAGAGATCTCCATCTCAACACCAACACCCAGCTTCACTCAACGACCAGCAAGCTACAGTGCTGGACACCCTATGCCAAACAACTAGCAAGACAGGAACACAACCCCACCCATTAGCAGAGAGGTGCCCGAAAATCATAATAAGTCCACAGACACCCCAAAACACACCACCAGATGTGGACCTGCCCACCAGAAAGACAAGATCCAGCCTCATCCACCAGAACACAGGCACTAGTCCCCTCCACCAGGAAGCCTACACAACCCACTGAACCAACCTTAGCCACTGGGGACAGACACCAAAAACAACGGGAACTATGAACCAGCAGCCTGCAAAAAGAAGACCCCAAACACAGTAAGATAAGCAAAATGAGAAGACAGAAAAACACACCGCAGATGAAGGAGCAAGATAAAAACCCACCAGACCTAACAAATGAAGAGGAAATAGGCAATCTACCTGAAAAAGAATTCAGAGTAATGATAGTAAAGATGATCCAAAATCTTGGAAATAGATTTAGACAAAATGCAAGAAACATTTAACAAGGACCTAGAAGAACTAAAGATGAAAAAAGCAATGATGAACAACACAATAAATGAAATTAAAAATACTCTAGAAGGGAGCAATAGCAGAATAACTGAGGCAGAAAAACGGATAAGTGACCTGGAAGAAAAAATAGTGGAAATAACTACTGCAGAGCAGAATAAAGAAAAAAGAATGAAAAGAACCGAGGACAGTCTCAGAGACCTCTGGGACAACATTAAACGCACCAACATTCGAATTATAGGGGTTCCAGAAGAAGAAGAAAAACAAAGAAAGGGACTGAGAAAATATTTGAAGAGATTATAGTTGAAAACTTCCCTAATATGGGAAAGGAAATAGTTAATCAAGTCCAGGAAGCACAGAGAGTCCCATACAGGATAAATCCAAGGAGAAATACGCCAAGACACATATTAATCAAACTGTCAAAAATTAAATACAAAGAAAACATATTAAAAGCAGCAAGGGAAAAACAACAAACAACACACAAGGGAATCCCCATAAGGTTAACAGCTGATCTTTCAGCAGAAACTCTGCAAGCCAGAAGGGACTGGCAGAACATATTTAAAGTGATGAAGGAGAAAAACCTACAACCAAGATTACTCTATCCAGCAAGGATCTCATTCAGATTTGAGGGAGAAATTAAAACTTTACAGACAAGCAAAAGCTGAGAGAGTTCAGCACCACCAAACCAGCTTTACAGCAAATGCTAAAGGATCTTCCCTAGGCAAGAAACACAAGAGAAGGAAAAGACCTATAGTAACAAACCCAAAACAATTAAGAAAATGGGAAAAGGAACATACATATCAATACTTACCTTAAATGTAAATGGATTAAATGCTCCCACCAAAGGACACAGACTGGCTGAACGGATACAAAAACAAGACCCATATAGATGCTGTCTACAAGAGACCCACTTCAGACCTAGAGACACATACAGACTGAAAGTGAGGGGATGGAAAAAGATATTCCATGCAAATGGAAACCAAAAGAAAGCTGGAGTAGCAATTCTCATATCAGACAAAATAGACTTTAAAATAAAGATTATTAGAAGAGACAAAGAAGGACACTACATAATGATCAAGGGATCGATCCAAGAAGAAGATATAACAACTGTAAATATTTATGCACCCAACATAAGAGCACCTCAATACATAGGGCAAAAACCAACAGCCATAAAATGGGAAATTGACAGTAACACATTCATAGTAGGGAACTTTAACACCCCAATTTCTCCAATGGACAGATCATCCAAAATGAAAATAAATAAGGAAACACAAGCTTTAAATGATACATTAAACAAGATGGACTTAATTGACACTTATAGGACATTCCATCCAAAAACAACAGAATACACAATTTTCTCAAGTGCTCATGGAACATTCTCCAGGATAGATCATATCTTGGGTCACAAATCAAGCCTTGGTAAATTTAAGAAAATTGAAATTGTATCAAGTATCTTTTCCGACCACAACGCTATGAGACTAGATATCAATTACAGGAAAAGATCTGTAAAAAATACAAACACATGGAGGCTAAACAATACATTACTTAATAACGAAGTGATCACTGAAGAAATCAAAGAGGAAATTAAAAAATACCTAGAAACAAATGACAATGGAGACACGACGACCCAAAACCTATGGGATGCAGCAAAAGCACTTCTAAGAGGGAAGTTTACAGCAATACAATCCTACCTTAAGAAACAGGAAACATCTCGAATAAACAACCTAACCTTGCACCTAAAGCAATTAGAGAAAGAAGAACAAAGAAACCCCAACGTTAGCAGAATGAAAGAAATCATAAAGATCAGATCAGAAATAAATGAAAAAGAAATGAAGGAAACGATAGCAAAGATAAATAAAACTAAAAGCTGGTTCTTTGAGAAGATAAACAAAATTGATAAACCATTAGCCAGACTCATCAATAAAAAAATGAGAGAAGATTCAAATCAATAGAATTAGAAATGAAAAAGGAGAAGTAACAAGTGACACTGCAGAAATACAAAAGATCATGAGAGATTACTACAAGCAACTCTATGCCAATAAAATGGACAACCTGGAAGAAATGGACAAATTCTTAGAAAAGCACCACCTGCCAAGACTGAATCAGGAAGAAATAGAAAATATGAACTGACTAATCACAAGCACTGAAATTGAAACTGTGATTAGAAATCTTCCAACAAACAAAAGCCCAGGACCAGATGGCTTCACAGGCGAATTCTATCAAACATTTAGTGAAGAGCTAACACCTATCCTTCTCAAACTCTTCCAAAATATAGCAGAGGGAGGAACACTCCCAAACTCATTCTACGAGGCCACCATCACCCTGATACCAAAACCAGACAGGGATGTCACAAAGAAGGAAAACTACAGGCCACTATCACTGATGAACATAGATGCAAAAATCCTCAACAAAATACTAGCAAACAGAATCCAACAACACATTAAAAGGATCATACACCATCATCAAGTGGGGTTAATTCCAGGAATGCAAGGATTCTTCAATATATGCAAATCAATCAATGTGATACACCATATTAACAAACTGAAGGAGAAAAACCATATGATCATCTCAATAGATGCAGAGAAAGCTTTCAACAAAATTCAACACCCATTTATGATAAAAACCCTCCAGAAAGTAGGCATAGAGGGAACTTAACTCAACATAATAAAGGCCATATATGACAAACCCACAGCCAACATCATCCTCAATGGTGAAAAACTGAAACCATTTCCACTAAGATCAAGAACAAGTCAAGGTTGCCCACTCTCACCACTCTTATTCAACATAGTTTTGGAAGTTTTAGCCACAGCAATCAGAGAAGAAAAGGAAATAAAAGGAATCTAAATCGGAAAAGAAGAAGTAAACCTGTCACTGTTTGCAGATGACATGATACTATACATAGAGAATCCTAAAGATGCTACCAGAAAACTACTACAGCTAATCAATGAATTTGGTAAAGTAGCAGGATACAAAATTAATGTACAGAAATCTCTGGCATCCCTATACACTAATGATGAAAAATCTGAAAGTGAAACAAGAAAACACTCCCATTTACCATTGCAACAAAAAGAATAAAATACCTAGGAATAAACCTACCTAAGGAGACAAAAGATCTGTATGCAGAAAATTATAAGCCACTGATGAAAGAAATTAAAGATGATACAAATAGATGGAAAGATATACCATGTTCTTGGATTGGAAGAATCAACATTTTGAAAATGACTCTACTACCCAAAGCAATCTACAGATTCAATGCAATCCCTATTAAATACCACTGGCATTTTTCACAGAACTAGAAAAAAAAATTTCACAATTTGTATGGAAACACAAAAGACCCTGAATAGCCAAAGCAATCTTGAGAACGAAAAACGGAGCTGGAGGAATCAGGCTCCCTGACTTCAGACTATACCACAAAGCTACAGTAATGAAGACAGTATGGTACTGGCACAAAAACAGAAATATAGATCAATGGGACAGGATAGAAAGCCCAGATATAAACCCACACTCGTATGGCCACCTTGTCTTTGATAAAGGAGGTAGGAATGTACAGTGGTGAAAGGACAGCCTCTTCAATAAGTAGTGCTGGGAAAAGTGGACAGGTACATGTAAAAATATGTGATTAGATCACTCCCTAACACCATACACAAAAATAAGCTCAAAATGGATTAAAGACCTAAATGTAAGGCCAGAAACTATCAAACTCTTAGAGGAAAACATAAGCAGAACACTCTATGACATAAATCACAGCAAGATCCTTTTTGACCCACCTCCTAGAGAAATGGAAATAAAAACAAAAATAAACAAATGGGACCTAATGAAACTTCAAAGCTTTTTGCACAGCAAAGGAAACCATAAATAAGACCAAAAGACAACCCTCAGAATGGGAGAAAATATTTGCAAATGAAGCAACTGACAAAGGATTAATCTCCAAAATTTACAAGCAACTCAATAACAAAAAAACAAGCAACCCAATCAAAAAATGGGCAGAAGACCTAAACAGACATTTCTCCAAAGAAGATATACAGATTGCCAACAAACACATGAAAGAATGCTCAACATCATTAATCATTAGAGAAATGCAAATCAAAACTACAATGAGGTATCATCTCACACCAGTCAGAATGGCCATCATCAAAAAATCTAGAAACAATAAATGCTGGAGAGGGTGTGGAGAAAAGGGAACACTCTTGCACTGCTGGTGGGAATGTGAATTGGTACAGCCACTATGGAGAACAGTATGGAGGTCCCTTAAAAATCTAAAAATAGGGTTTCCCTGGTGGCGCAGTGGTTGGGAGTCCACCTGCCGGTGCAGGGGACGTGGGTTCATGCCCATGTCTGGGAGGATCCTACATACCACGGAGCGGCTGGGCCCGTGAGCCATGGCCACTGAGCCTGCGCCTCCAGAGCCTGGCTCCGCAGAGGGAGAGGCCACAGCAGTGAGAAGCCCGCGTACGGCAAAAACCAACCAAACAAACAAAAAACCCCTAAAAATAGAACTACCATATGACCCAGCAATCCCACTACTGGGCATATACCCTGAGAAAACCATAATTCAAAAAGAGTCATGTACCACAATGTTCATTGCAGCTCTATTTACAATAGCCAGGAGATGGAAACAACCTACGTGTCCATCAATGGATGAATGGATAAAGAAGACGTGGCACATATATACAATGGAATATCACTCAGCCATAAAAAGAAACGAAATTGGGTTATTTGTAGTGAGGTGGATGGACCTAGAGTCTGTCATACAGAGTGAAGTAAGTCAGAAAGAGAAAGACAAATACCATATGCTAAGATATATATATATGGAATTTAAGAAAAAAAATGTCATGAAGAACCTAGGGTGGGACGGGAATAAAGACACAGACCTACTGGAGAGTGGACTTGGGAATATGGGGAGGGGGAGGGGTAGGCAGTGACAGAGTGAGAGAGTGGCATGGACATACATACACTACCAAACGTAAAACAGATAGCTAGTGGGAAGCAGACACATAGCACAGGGAGATCAACTCGGTGCTTTGTGACCACCTAGAGGGGTGGGATAGGGGGGGTGGGAGGGAGGGAGATGCAAGAGGGAAGAGATATGGGAACATATGTATATGTATAACTGATTCACTTTGTTATAAAGCAGAAATTAACAGACCATTGTAAAGCAATTATACTCCAATAAAGATGTAAAAAAAATTCATATTTTAATGGATTGGCAAATAATATTTAGAAAAAAATTAGAATTTTTTCCCTTAGGAACATGGCTTTACATTGTTTCCTTAAAATGCAGAGAATTATTAGAATAGTATGATCATTTCATAACTCCTACTTATAAAATGACTACCATGTGCCAAGAATATTCAATATTTCGTTGCATGCTATCTTGTCTGCAACATAGAACTTTAATAAACATTAATTGACTTAACCTTCACAAGAGAATGCTGATTCAGGTTACACTTTCATCCACTTTAAAGGAAGCCTATAAAAGTAAGATTATATGAGCCTAAGAAAAGTTATATGACTTGCATAAGGTTTCCTGTCTGGGAAATATCAGGGCTTGGATCAAACTTGAAGCCTATTTGAGAGTGGCCTGTTCCCATGTTTTTCCCACTGTCTCTTGAATCCTTCATCACTCAGTGAGAATTTACAACAAATATGGGGAAAAAACTAAAAAAACAGAAATAACACATATGGGCACAGTAAGTCTCCTACATATGAACCTTCAAGTTGAGAACTTTCAAAGATGTGAACGTGCATTCACATGTCCAATCACACAAGTTAGTTCATGTGTTTGGTGTACATTGTCACTTGCACCCTCTACAAGTGGTTGTGTTTTGTGTGCATCCTCTACAAGTGGCTGTGTTCTGTGTGCATCCTCTACAAATGGTTGTGCTTTTGTGTACTCTACTGTACAGTACTGTCTAGAGTACAGTAGTATGGCATCTTTATTTCAAGCCCAGGATGTCCGGAAGCAAGCATAAAAGCAACAGTGATGTAGCTGGTACTGGTAAGAAGTGCCAAGCGATAAAGACTGTGTTTGTTGGACTTACGAACAAATTGGACTTAGGAATGTGCTCTCGGAACAGAATTCGTTCGTATGTAGGGGACTTACTGTATTTCCACTTAATTTTAAATGAGTGGATCTGATGGAATAGTAGAAATTATCTGGTATGTCCATGCTTCCTTTGCTTTCTCAGCACTTGTGAAGATGAAGTGAGAGAATTAATGCAGTCACTCTATACAGGAATTTTTCTAACTTCAACATTAGTTGAAATTTATAACGGTAATTTTTAGAGTATGCCTTTATTTGGCTGTCCAAAAAAAAATCTGATGGAAAAATCCCTTCTCTCTCTTGTTTTTATCATAGTTTATTTCTACATAACAGCATAACAAAATAATCTTTCCCTTTAGGGTTTTTGTCCTGAAATTCCATGAGGATTGTCTGACCTTGCAGTTCACAAGGTTAATGATTCAACTATAATTTATTAACGTTAATTAGTTGTACTTTAATGCCTCTTGAAAGGCATTTCATGGCTTTCTCACACTTCAATAGTCCAATAATATAGAGCTATACTAAAGTAAGCATATCTGGCTCACCTAAGGTTTTTGGTTTTACATTTTTCTTTTTATAATTTCCTAAGTTGGACTTTTCACCTTTTCTCTCTTAATATAAACCAGTAAATTTTCTTCAATGTACTGCTTTTGCTGTTTTGTTGCAGTTTTAGCTACTTTCTAGTTTCTAGAATGATTTCATTCTAGAATGATTTCATATTTAACCTATGTATGATTTACAAGTGTTTCTATATTTCTAAATGTATGGGATTTTTAATTTATCTGGTCACTAAATTCTAGCTTAATTGCTTTGCAGTCAAAGAGAGCAGTCTGCACATTATCTATTCATTGAAAATTGTTGAGGCTTATTTTATGTCTTAGTATATGATTTTTTTTAAATTTCCATGTGTGGTCGAGAAGGACATGTATTCTCATTGCTAGATGTAAATTTTGATATATGTCTATTAGGTCAAGCTTATTGTGTAGTTGAGATTTTCTAAATCCTTGTTAATGTTTTCATCTGTGTAGCCTATCAATAATTGAGATGTATCTGAAATCTTTCAACATGAAAGTAGATTTGCAATTACTTCCTTTAGTTTAACCCATTAATCCTCATATGTTTTGGGACTATTTTTATTAGATGCATATCTGTTTAGAGATGTTATATTGGTGAGAGATGTTATACATTTTCTCTAAATGTAGTAACTGTCTCTGTTCCTCATGGTGCTTTTTGTCTTAGTTTTTTGTTTGATATTAATATAACCATATCTGCTTTTTCAGGATAATTTGTCTGACATATTTCCCATTTGCCAAATAAGAATTTTATTGTGATTTCCTGACCATTTTTCTTCACTACACATTAGGTGTGTGTTTTGGTGGCAGTAGGTAACCTGTTATTTTAGTTCATAACTTCTGAACCAAGAAGAACTGCAGGTGCATCTGAGGGAGAAAGCTGTTTATCATCTAGATATCCCGGACTTTATGATAGCTGCAGCAACTGGAAGGAACCTGGGATTCTTTTTTGGGTGTTCTCTGGAAGGAAGGGAGAAACATATTTGAGGACCAGAAGAGCAGATCAGGCATAGAGAACAATTCAAACATTTTCTTTTACTCCTTAGCATAAAAACTGACCATATTTCAGTCTCCCCTGAAGTTAGAAGGCTGCGAAAATGAATTCAGGACAATGGAATGTGAGCAAGCAGAATGTAAGCCACTACAAACTGCCCTAACATCTCCCTTGGTAGCCTGCATGCTGTCTGTTTTCTGCCTGCCTGCTGGCCGGAAACAGAAGAGTCGCTGGAGAATTCCACGTAACTGAATGGAACCTGGGCCCAGAATAACTGTATGGACACAACTTTCCTCCAGTTGCTCCTTTCTCAACACTCTCCCTCCACTCTCTAAAGATCTACTTTGGATTTTAATGTCAGTAAGAAAAAAATATTAAGCCACTGAGATTTGGACTTTGTTTGTTATGGCAAGACACAAGGCAACCCAACACCCTGCATTTAGCTGCATTAGTTTTCCCAGTGGGTGATCACTGTCTTTTAACTGGCAAGTTTAGTTTATTAACATGTAGTTTGAATTTTGGTATATTTAGATTGGTTTTGCTAATCTTAGTTTATAATTTGTCTCACACCTTACATTTCTTTTTAAACTCTTCTTACTGCTTTCTTTGTATTAAAAAATCTAAATATTCTCTCTAAAAATACAAAAACATTCTCTTATGTTTATGTTTATATTATGTTGGTCTCTCATTTCCCAACACTCATCTTGATGGTTGTCCAGAATTTTGTTTCTGGGTTCTTACGAGTTCTTATGGGTTTACTGTTTCTCTTTTTTGGTCTTATTTTTTTAATTATGAATTTTATCTAGCTATTTAATCATTTTAATTAGCATATTTCTTAGAGCATCTCTGAGACTTTTTTCTCTTCATATTGAGTACTTCCTCAAAAGTGGTGGGTTTTTTTTTTTTTTTTTTTTTTTTGCGGTATGCGGGCCTCTCACTGTTGTGGCCTCTCCCGTTGCGGAACACAGGCTCCGGACGCGCAGGCTCAGCGGCCACGGCTCACGGGCCCAGCCGCTCCGCGGCATGTGGGATCTTCCTAGACCAGGGCACGAACCCATGTCCCCTGCATCGGCAGGCGGACTCTCAACCACTGCACCACCAGGGAAGCCCTCAAAAGTGTTTTTAATGTGAATTTTTGTGAGGCAAATCTTCCTAGTCCTTTTATGCTTAACAAGGTTTTAACAGTACCCTCACTTTCAAGTGATAGTTTGGTTGGATATAAATTCTAGATTGAAAGTTCTTTTTCTTTAATACTTTAAAGGTATTACTCCATTGTTTTCTTGCATCTTCTTTTTTTCCTTTAAATGTGATCTCTTTTTCTACAGAAAACTTTAGAATTTTTCAATACTCTTAATTTTTACTATATCTAGATGTAGCTTTTCTTTATATTTCCTTTTGGTATACAGTGGATCTCTTTAACCTGAGACCTTTCATTTTTTTTTAGTTCTGAGAAGTTTCTCTTCGTTATTTAAAAAAAATTTTAACTTCTCCCATTTTTTTCCTTTCTGTGATCCCTGTTATATGGATATTAATATTTCTCCATATAGGTTCCATATTTGTTAACATTTCCTTTCTCCTTATCTACTCTCTTCTGGGAGAATTGCTCAATTTGATCTTCCAGCTTTCTTATTTCTTTTTTGTCTGCATCATTCTATTTTTTTAAATCTACTATGTTTTTCATTTCATATCTAATATTGTATATCTAATATTTTTCACATCTAATATTGCCAATTGATTTTCTTAATAGTGTCTATTCTTTTCATATTGTTATCTCCCTAAACCACGAGTGTTTATTATACCTACTTTAAATTCTCTATTTAGGAACTTCTCTGGCAGTCCAGTGGTTAGGACTCTGTGCTTCCACTGCAGGGGGCCTGGGTTCCATCCCTGGTCAGGGAACTAAGATCCCACAAGCCATGGGGCATGGCCTAATAAATAAATAAAATTCTTTATTTAAAAACACCTGTTTCTGTTGATAACTGTAAAAAGTTAATGTTTTAAAATTTTGAAATAAAAATATACTCCCTAGACATCTCTTTATTTTGAATGGTCAACTCATGTTCCTCTGGGTATATTGGCTACTCTGTCCAAGAATGCATATTTGGGGAACATGAAAGACCTAAATCTATGACAATCCAGATGGGCTGAAGGAGAGAATAGGGGGAAGGACTCAGGGTGGAGAGCCCCAGGACCAGGAAACCACAGTTCATCAGTCCTATGCACCACCAACCCTTGGGACAGGGCTTTACTCCCAGCCTCTTTCAATCGCTCCCAGGGAGAGGCAGCACTAACAGAGGCATTCTTTTAATTTTTGATGCAGCACTGCTGGGTAGTTGGATGGGGAGAGGTGGGACAGTTAGCTCTGGCCTAGTCAGTACCCACTGTCTTTGACTCCTCTCTCCAGCTGGGCCTGTGTCATTGGTCAGATTTTAACCCTAAGTATTCCTGTTATCAGATGACTGAGCCTCTGCCACTAAGTCCTGAGGAGAGGCATAGACATTTTAACTGCCCAAGGCACCATGAGGATGGTGGTAGCGAGTAGCATGGTGGATATAATGTTCAAAAGCAGAACTCAAACTCTTCTTCCTAAATTATCCTCCCATTACCAGCTGCAGCCTCCTTCTTCCCCAGGCCATAGCTACTATCATTCCCCTCCACACACATAACATTTTAAGTAGTACACTCTCTCTGCATCAATTACTCACTGTTTTATTTTTCATAGGTTTTTGACATGTCTTTATATTCTGTTAGGGTTGACCTTGGGGAAGGGAACAATCAGCCCATGCTAATTGAGTATACTACCAAAACCCAACCTACAAAAAAGTTTACTTTCTACTTCTACTCTATCATTCTATAATAATGTTTAAACTTTTAATAATGAAAAAAAGCACTTCTAAATTAGATCAGCACCTGTCAATAATTACTTGATACATATTAGCTAATCACATAATAGTCTTATAGCTGAATTTAAAAATGTTTTAAATACCTTGCTCTCTAATGAGGTCCAAAGTTTAAGAAAAAAGGTCTTATGTAAATACTGTACCTGCAACAAATATCTACAACTAGTTCAAGAACTAAATTTTTTTTTCCTTTTTTTTATTGGAGTATAGTTGATTTACAATGTTGTGTTAGTTTCAGGTGTACAGCAAAGTGATGCAGTTATACATGTACATATATTCATTTTTTTTAAGATTCTTTTCTCATATAGGTTATCACAAAGTACTGAGTAGAGTTCCTTGTGCTATACAGAAGGTCCTTGTTGGTTATCTATCTTATATGCAGTACTGTGTGTGTGAAGAACTATATTCTTTAATCTATCACCTATAAGTCCTTCTACTATGTCAGTACTGTATAAGCTTCCTGAAAATGGCGTAATGAAACATGGCTCGTTCCATGACACTGAAGTGAATCTCATCACTGCATGAACTCTTGTGTTGGGCAGGGAGATATAAAGCTGAAGAAAAACTGGCTGTCAAAATATTAAAAGCAGGTGGGCCAGGAGCATCATCTCAGGAAAAGTGATTTAACAGTGGATAGATGGGAATAAGTGACTGATAAACTAACTCCTTGTGTGGCTCTAATGATTATGACTGCTTCTTTTATGCAAAAGTTTCAAGCCAAATGTTCAATTAAGTGTTAATTTGCCAAATGCAACAGATTTTTCCTTTTAACCACTCTGGTTTTTAGCTGCCAATGGGATTATCCAAGTACACTTAGGGTGAAGTGTGGTTTTTTTTTTTTTTTTTTTTTTTTTTTTGCTGTACGTGGGCCTCTCACTGTCGTGGCCTCTCCCGTTGTGGAGCACAGGATCCAGACGCGCAGGCTCAGTGGCCATGACTCACGGGCCCAGCCGCTCCGTGGCATGTGGGATCTTCCCGGACCAGGGCACGAACCCGTGTCCCCTGCATCAGCAGGCGGACTCTCAACCACTGTGTCACCAGGGAAGCCCGTGAAGTGTGTTTAAGACCTAAATTTTCTCTTTAGTCACACCCTCTCAATTAAATCAGTGGCCTCATTCTTTGGAGATAAAATACAAACTGTTGCAAAGTAAAATGTATTACTTTGGACCACAATTTTAAAAAGAAAGCAATCAACTGGTACAGATAACTGCACACTCTCAAAAATGCTTGGCAAAACTTAAGAATACAGGATAAGGTTGCTGAATATAGAATCATTGTGTAGAGGTATTACTAATTGCCTTCTCCCAATTTTCTTTCCTTCTTCCCTACTTGAATAGGGAAGCAATGCACCTAGTAAAAAGAAAAAGAAAAAGACACACTTCTCTGCTTCCCTTGAAGCTAGAAGTGTCTACTGTGATAGATTTCTAAGCAGAGATACAAGCAGAATTCATACTGTGGAGCTGCAGGGAAAGCCGTTAAGTGAGCCAGTTCTCTTGGCCTCATTTTTTGTCTGTTTCCCTCTGTTGTTCTTCCCTTGCATACACAGAAGCATGCTTTGAGATACAAGAGTTATCTTCAGACCACAAGGGTAAATATCACAAAAATTAAAAAGAGACACACAAAGAGCCTGGGTTCCTGTTGACATCCTTAAGCCACAATATCAACTCTGGTCTTTTGTCCTCTGGACTTTGTTATGTTAAAAAATCATCCTATTTTTGGTTTAAGCCACTCTGGGTAGAGTTTCTATTACTGTCAACTGAACTCAATGGATACCAGTACCACTCTGTATGGTACGATAAAGTTTGCAAGCCATTTTTGGGGTTTTTTGTTTTTTTTTAAAGCAGTAGAAGCTGTTCTTTTATGTATATTTATTTTTGGCTGTGTTGGGTCTTCGTTTCTGTGCAAGGGTTTTCTCTAGTTGCTGCGAGCAGGGGGGTCACTCTTCATCGCAGTGCGCAGGCCTCTCACTATCATGGCCTCTCTTGTTGTGGAGCACAGGCTCCAGACGCGCAGACTCAGCAGTTGTGGCTCACAGGTCCAGTTGCTCTGCGGCATGTGGGATCCTCCCGGACCAGGGCACGAACCCGTATCCCCTGCATTGGCAGGCAGACTCTCAACCACTGCGCCACCAGGGAAGCCCGCAAGCCATTTTTGAAGACAACATTTAAATTCAAATTCTTTAGTTAGTAAGGTAAGGCTCTTAGGTTGTATCTTCTATTTGGTCTGTAAGAGTAAGTATCTTTGAAGGCAAACTATTAATTAAGCACATTGACTCTGGAATCAGACTGTTTAAGATCTTGGCTCTCACTTACTATGTGACTTGGCCAAGTTGTTACCCTCCCACAGACCTCAGGTTCCTCTTCTGCAAAATCAGTACATATCATAGAATTCTTGTAAGGATAGGAGTTGAATGTGACACACTTAGCTCTTGGCATAGAGTAAGTACTAAATTAGTGTTTATCATTACTATCATCCAGGGATTATTGATTTTAGGTGGACATAATAAATTGATTTTCTTGTACACTGATTAAAAAAACACTGCACACATGGTATTATAGTTATTCAAGTAGATCTCTTAACTTTCTCCCACCACATTCTAAATTTGTTGAAGGCCAGAAGCACATTTTATACGTCTTGCAAAGAGAGCTCTGGAGCTTTGCATAAGGGTTTCCTTGAGTCTCTGCATAAGCACTGATTTGTCTATTCACAAGAAGAAACTACCCAAGACCAAAGAATCACCAGGAAGCAACAGGCAATTAATTTCTGGAGCACAACAGACTGGGGATATTGGGAGTTTTCACCTGACAGCAGAGTCACACCATATACAATGTAATTCATCCAATAAAAAATTAACAGGTATTAAAAGAAGAAAGAATATATGATTAATAACTTGCAGAGAAGAAAACTCAATGGAAAACCCATAAAAACTTAGGCAATACAATTAAAACATAAGGATATTAAGGCTGCTGTTATAAATATGCACCATATGTTCAAGAAAGTAAGGGAAATAGAATTATAATAAGAAGATAAATGGAAGATGTAAAAAGATCCAAAGTAGGAAGATATTAATAGCAGATTAGACAATGCAGAAGAAAATATTAATGATGTTGAAGATATAGCATAGAAACATTTCAAAGTGAAGCAAGAAAGAAAAATGTAACTTCAGGGATTAAACAGAGCATCAGTGACATGTGGACAATATCAAGTAATCTAATGTAAATATAATTGGAGTTCTATTAAAGGAGGAATGCATGGGAAAGATAGTTGAAGAAATAACGCTCAAAATTTTCTAAATTTGAAACAAAATATAAACCCATAGGTTCAAGAAGTTCAACACACCCCAAGTAGTATTAACACAAAGAAAACTCCACCAAGGCCCATCACACATTGCTTAAAACCAGTATTGAACAGAAATTCTTAAAAGCAGCCAGAGGGAAAAATCATTTCATACAGAGAAAACACAGATAATCAAAAACCATGCAAGCCAAAAGAAAATGAAAAATAATTTTAAAATATTTAAGGAAAAAAAGAAAATAAAAAATTTTCACCCAGAATTCTTTAACCAGAAAAATATATTTCAAAAATGAAGTGGACTTTGTGACCGCCTGGAGGGGTGGGATAGGGAGGGTGGGAGGGAGGGAGACGCAAGAGGGAAGAGATATGGGAACATATGTATATGTATAACTGATTCACTTTGTTATAAAGCAGAAGCTAACACACCATTGTAAAGCAATTATACTCCAATAAAGATGTAAAAAAAAAAATGAAGTGGAAATAAAACATTCTTCATACAAACAAAAGTTGTAAGAATTAACCTCTAGCACATATGCACTACAACATATTATAGAAAGTTCCTTAGTATATGAGTTTACTAGGGTTGCCATAACAAAATACCATAGACTGGGTGGCTTAATCAACAGAAATTCATTTTTTCAGTTTTGGAGGCTGGAAGTCCTAGATCAAGGTATCAGTATGTTTGTTTTCTCCTGAGGCATCTCCCTTTTGCTTGCAGATGTTACTTTCTCACTGTGTTCTAACATGGCCTTTTCGCTGTGTGTGCACAAATACAGTCACATTCTGAGATGTTTTGGGGGCTAGGACTTCACATATGAAATGAGCAGGGAGGGACACAATTCAGTCTGTAACACTTAGGGAATAGGAAAATGTTACCAGAGTGAAACTGGAATCTACACACACATACACACAAATATTAAATATTAAAAATTTACTGTGCGCTTTATAACATTTGTAGAAATAAAAAGTATGACAATGATACCACAATATAGGAGAAAATTAAAAATATACTATTATGAGGTTCTTATCACTTCTAAGTGAAGTAATATTACATGAAAATAGATAATGTACAGTTATTATAATGTCAGCTATTGAGCAACCACTGAAAAATAAAAAAGATAAAGGGAGCCACTTGTAATGATAAAATGGAACTATAAAATATATTAAATCTAAAAGTGAAGCAAAGATAAAAAAGGAGCAAAGAATAAGACAATAGCCAGATAGTAGATTTAAATCTAATAATAATTATATTAAATATAAATGGTCTAAATACAATTATAAAGCAGAGAGTCTCAGACTGAATGAAAGTGCCAGACATAACTGTTATTCACACACAAAAATTACTCTGGACAGATGCGTTAAAAATAAAAGGATGGCCAATGATATACATGCAAATATGGGGTGGGGGGAAAGGTGGGAAATTTCTGCTTCCAAAGAAAGAGTAACAGGGACTGGATTTACCATACCACCTGAAACTTCTAAAAGAAATAATAATGCTTTTCAGACATTGAACATGAGAAATTTCAGGACACTGATTCCTGACAATGGGGCAACAAATAAGGTAAGCCTTATGATTACTCTAGGTTACTGCCTGAAGAGAATTTCCATACCGCAGAGTGGGAAACCAGGAGAAGACTCCAGCAGTCTGAGTTTAAGAGATAAAACTGGGAGTCTAACTGCAGAGGCAGCAAGAGGTCTAGAATTCATGCCGAAGGAGACGGAAGAGTAGATAGACGTAGAAAGCATGCCACGAGACCTGCTGAGAAACCCACAAAAGTCTTCAGTTGAGTTCTGATCAGTGCATGTGTGTGAAGATCTCAAATTAAATGGACAAAATGAACCATCCTGTAAATGTTAATCCCTTTTCCCCAACCACCCTTGTATTGCTTAGTGAGTCCTAAAGTTTGGGGAAGAAGTGCTTATGGTGGCAGAGATATATGCTATTCATGGGCTCAAGAACATAGACACTTGTTCATGAAGACTGATATGGCTGTAGTCAGGGCTAAGTGCTCAGCCTGCAAACAGCAGAAACGATACCCCAGGGGAACCAGCTAGACCTCGGGTGAATGATTGATTGTACTGGATCTTTTCTAATACAGAAGGGACAGAGAAATGGCCTTACTGAGATGGTCATGGATTCTGGCTGTCAATAGGCAATCTCCATCGATAGTCCTCCTGCCAGCAATACCATCTGTGGACTTATAGAAAGCCTCATCCACTTGCCATGGTATCTCAGCAACATCAGATAAACAAGCCAATCTTTTACAGAAGAAGTGTAGCAATGGGCTCACACCCATGGAATTTGGTAGACTTACTAAATTCCCCAATACCTAGTATTAATCTACTTCATTTGGTAGAATAGCCTACTCATGTTCAGCAGTTGTACCAGTTGGGAGACAGCAAAATGGAAAAACCAAGATTAAAATATTGGAAAAAGGTCTGTATTAGACATCTGAGGAGGAATAATCCCTATAAATTTCAGATATCCTCCTACAGGATGCAATATATGCCCTAAACCAGCAACCCGTATATAAGTGCTATTTTCTCCTTCAGAATTCTTAAATCCAGGATGACAGAGCATTGATAAAACTCAGGTACAAAGGGGTAAATAGTTTTTCCAAGGACAGACAGCAATTAAGTTGAGGCACTGGGGTACGAACCTGAAACTGCCCATAGTCCAATCTCCTAATTGGATCTCTGAAATTATATTTACTCACTCATCTACCTTTATTACCATTTATTTATGTAAGACCTATTTAACTTGTTTCAAAGGCCATCATTAATCCTTTTATAAAGAAATACACTTGTTTTTGATTAGGTGATCAATAATTGTTCTTCTGATTTGGCTTTAATGACTACTATGACTCCCAGTCTTGTTTGTCACAAATTAGAGATACATCTGTATAGACAAACAGCTATTTTGCTTTTAATGATAACTTGAATATGCTGAGGAAAGTGAAACTTTGAAAAGCTATCCTTTAGATCTATTAGCTATAACTGATGTTTTTAGAGTTAGTAAGACCTGTGTGCTGAAATGTCAGATTTTAGGCATTGTTCAGTTGACAGAATTGTATTAATGATAACTTTAACAACTGTATCTCTGACATTAAACAACCTTTCTTTGTACTTTGAGATGATCAAATATGTACCTGAAAGTGATGGTTTGACTGTAACTATATTAACAAAATTAATAAATGTAATTACTCAAGGGAAAATTGATTATAGATCATTGGCCATTTTTACTTATAGGCTACTTTTCTTAAATGTTTCGTCCTATAAGTGAAAATGTAACAGTAGTTACTCTATTATGTAACGAAGTCGTCATGTTCTCAAATTCACGGCTTATGGCTAAGAATAATGCCAGGCACATAGCAGATGTTCAATAATTTTTAAGTAAATAAATGAATGGCTCAGATCTTTTATAATGATTTTCATTTTCTCATTTTGATAAGAAGCAGGTGTTATTCTGTTTCTGCTTAAGATTGTTGCATCAAAACTGGTCACTTCTAAATGTAAGGCCAGACACTATCAAACTCTTAGAGGAAAACATAGGCAGAACACTCTATGACATAAATTACAGCAAGATCCTTTTTGACCCACCTCCTAGAGAAATGAATATAAAAACAAAAATAAACAAATGGGACCTAATGAAACTTCAAAGCTTTTGCACAGCAAAGGAAACCATAAACAAGACCAAAAGACACCCCTCAGAATGGGAGAAAATATTTGCAAATGAAGCAACTGACAAAGGATTAATCTCCAAAATTTACAAGCAGCTCATGCAGCTCAACATCAAAAAAACGAACAACCCAATCCAAAAATGGGCAGAAGAACTAAATAGACATTTCTCCAAAGAAGATATACAGATTGCCAACAAACACATGAAAGAATGCTCAACATCATTAATCATTAGAGAAATGCAAATCAAAACTACAATGATATATCATCTCACACTGGTCAGAATGGCCATCACCAAAAAATCTAGAAACAATAAATGCTAAATAGGGTGTGGAGAAAAGGGAACCCTCTTGCACTGTTGGTGGGAATGTAAATTCATACAGCCACTATGGAGAACAGTATGGAGGTTCCTTAAAAAACTAAAAATAGAACTACCATATGACCCAGCAATCCCACTACTGAGCATATACCCTGAGAAAACCATAATTCAAAACGAGTCATGTACCACAATGTTCATTGCAGCTCTATTTACGATAGCCAGGACATGGAAGCAACTTAAGTGTCCATCAATGGATGAATGGATAAAGAAGATATGGCACATATATGCAATGGAATATCACTCAGCCATAAAAAGAAACGAAATTGGGTTATTTGTAGTGAGGTGGATGGACCTAGGGACTGTCATACAGAGTGAAGTAAGTCAGAAAGAGAAAAATAAATACCGTATGCTAACACATCTATATGGAATCTAAAAAAAATGGTCATGAAGAACCTAGGGTCAAGACAGGAATAAAGACGCAGACCTACTAGAGAACGGACTTGAGGATACGGGGAGGGGGAAGGGTAAGCTGGGACAAAGTGAGAGAGTGGCATGGACATATATACACTACCAAACATATAATAGATAGCTAGTGGGAAGCAGCTGCATAGTACAGGGAGATCAGCTCTGTGCTTTGTGACTACCTAGAGGGGTGGGATAGGGAGGGTGGGAGGGAGGGAGATGCAAGAGGGAAGAGATATGGGAACATATGTATATGTATAACTGATTCACTTTGTTATAAAGCAGAAACTAACACACCATTGTAAAGCAATTATACTCCAATAAAGATGTTAAAAAAACAACAACTGGTCACTTACTTTTTAGTAGAACATTCATTACAAAGAATCATTCAGGAAGGCACCTGCTTCTTTTTGCTGGCTCAAATTTTTATATTACCTAGGAAGAAAAGTTGGCAATATACCAAGCTAAAACACTCTTATGGCCAGATCTCTTTAGTTAAGCAAAAATTATCTCTAATTCATGCTATATTCAAAATTCATATACTCAAGTAAAGTGTATCTTTTACTTCTTGGATTTTCAAGATAATATCAACCCAATAGTAATGGTGTTCAATAGAAAAGCTCTCACATACAGTACAGGCTGGCATGTGCTCTTTTTCCATCATCTTTAAATAGAAACAGAACTTGAATACACCTTTTGTCTAAGAGATCCACTACCTTAATATGATGGCATTTTCATTTTCGAGTTAGCATGTGTTTTGCTTCCTTTTGGGATTAAAATTCAGTGAAAGCAAGCTGATTTTTGTTTTTGGCAATAAATCTTGCATAGGAAAATGGAAGAAAAGGCATTTTTGGGATATAGATAAGGAAGTTCTAGGTTACTTTAAACATACTGATACCGTCTTTCATTCATCAGGGTGTTTCTTATTATTAGAACGGGCAAAAAAGGTTACAAAACAAAATTAATTTTAAAGTGGATCCCAGCATGTAAAAATGAGAACAAAAAACTAACTAAATAGGTTTTAGATATAGGTTTCTCTATATGGTAGACAGTTTCCGTACATCTTAATAGAAGTTTCCCTTTACATTTATTAAAAATGACTTAATCCAAAAGGTATTTACATCATTACAGAGCAGTTACATTTTAAGAAAAATTGCTCACTTTTGTAACCTTGAAAAGAATTACATAAGGAAAAATCATATTACAGATTTTTTAAAGCACCTTTGTGCTAATTTTTACTTGTTTAGTAACCTTTGTTTTGATTTAGCAGTATTAATGTAAAGTAGTTGAAACAAGCAGCTAATAACATAGAAGCAATATCAGGTAAGCCATTTGAGCTTGTTATTAAATGTTAATTGTCTTCTGATCCTTAAACTAGATACCTAAACTGAATAGACCACTATCAGCAAGAGATGCAAGTTATATGAATGTTGTAGGTACCCAAACACAAGTGGATTGTTAAATATTTTATTGCTTTCCTAAGTGTCCTGAAGAATTCTACATAATTTTCCTCATACTCTAAAAGAGGTAGTGCCAAAATGTTTGTCCTGTTATAAATAATCAGAACTTATTTCAAATACAATTTTCCTGAGTGTTTGTCTCGGAAAACTAAACAGGGACTGTATTTTATATATTTTCTTTATGTAAATGAGAACTGGAGGAAATATATTTTTATATTTCTGATAATAAAATATCAATAATCTTCCATTCCAATCTCTTTAACCTATGCATTTTATATTTATGGCAAACTGAACAATTTACTTTTTCCTCTAAATACCCAGCATTCTCATACCTTTGTATATGTGCCTGCATTATTACAGTGTTTTCTCCCAACATCTATGTTGCCCAACAAATTCTGTCTCTTCTAGCCGAAATTTTACTCTTCTGTGAAGCTTACCCTGATCCCCATAGATAGAAATTAACTTTCCCTTCTTTGAATTTTCACAGTGCTTTGACACTACTTTTTTGGCATGAGTCTTATTCTGTTGTATTATAATGTAGTTAGCATTTCAGAACTCAAAATTACTTTAATAAACGAAAGCACCTATTGGAAATGAAACCCAACAGGTGAAATTCAAAGTACTCCATTTAGTGGGGAGAAAAAACCCAAGAAGTGAATATAGCACATAGAATAATAAATAATTATGGGACAGTGAATATGAATGGAAAATAGCCAGGCTTTCACATCTGGTTGTGTCTTTTTTATCTTATAATTAGAGAATTTGATTAAGAAACACTCAGTATATAAAGGGGGTCAAAATGCACAAACTTTCAGTTATAAAAAAATCTTAGTAATGTACAGCATCATGACTATAGTTAATAATTCTGTATTATATATTTTAAAGTTGTTGAGAGTAGATCTTAAAAGTTCTCATAACAAGAAAAAAGAATTTGTAACTATGTGTGGTAATGGATTTTAATTAGACTTACTGTGGTGATCATTTCACAATATAAACAAATATCAAATCATTATATTATATACCTGAAACTAATATAATGTTATATAACAATTATATCTCAAAAAAATCCTAAAACACATTATGGAAGTGGGGACCTCTGAGGGGGAAAAAACGGTAATAGGAAACTGTTTCTTAAAGATGTAAAGGTTATTGTGCAAAAAATGATGATTCATTTTACTCCAGTGAAGGTAGAAAAATGAAGTATTTTCCTGTGAATTAAGGCTTTTAAACAGTTACTATTTATTAATGGTAGGAAATCCTGGTGTCTTCCTCTTTAGAAATTTTTAGTAAGTATAGAATTCTATTTTTTGAAACATTTAAATGAATTCTGTCTAAAAAGGAGAAGTGACCCTATAAGAGACCAACTTAATAGGTGCAGCCACAATCAACTTTATATTCTTTATTTTATTGACCCTTTCCACACAGAGTCTCAGACCCAATATTGAACTTGAAAAGTACAATGAAGTCCTATACAATTTGAAAGCTAGGAAAACAGTGTCAATTTACTTATTTGATTAACTAAAGGTTAAACAGAAAGTCTTATGGAAGGTTATGTCACCTTTTTTCACTGTTGAAATTTCTTCCGAAACTTACCAGATCCATTTCTATTTCACAGGATATAGCATTTGAACATAGTTTCATTTTCACAGAAGCTTCAGGAACTTTCAGGGCATAGGGTTTATTAACACTTAAAGCCTTGTATTTTTAGGCATTGTGCATTTGGGTATGATTCTTTTTACATGATGGGGTTAGATGTTTTGTGTTCCCTTACAGAGCATCAACCCTATTAACTATCCCACAGTTGTCTTAGGCCACACACACACTCTTCTGTAACAATCCATACTTAAAAGTCAGAGGCTTGCTGCAGATCACTGGATGCAGTCTTCAGTTTTACCCTTCGAGTTGGAGATACTGTCCGTGAACAGGAAAGGCTGGAGATACTATTGACCTGCCTGATGTGGCTTGAGCATGCACAGTCGGAGAAAATCTGCTGACAGGCTCAGCTTCTCTCACTCGTCTGATCTGAGGAGACACTGAGTCAACAGAATAGAATTCCAACAGCTTCCCTACCGCAAAGCTCACGCCCTTCAGGGTGATACCTTTGTCCTCTCGGGCTTATTCAACTGCTTTAGGAAAGTGATAGCCTGAGCAGTAAAAATGGAACAGTGTCCAATATGCAGAGGGGGAAAAAGGAAGTCAGATTTAGCCTAAAACAGTGCAGCACATTTTAAAAAATATATCGATTTTACTTTTATGTTTTGGTGTATTTGTGTAAAATTAAACCTTCTTTGGAACATATTTTACTGCAATATTGTTTTAGGATATCCGACTCCTCTCCTTATCATTCTCATTCTCTCACAGAATCAGGAAGGGTTTACAAATTTATCTCCCTATCTGCAACTCACAACATGAAAAACTGGAGCTGTCCTGAATTGGCATCAAATCTAGCTTCTACTCATTCATCCATTCATTGACACCTGCTCAGTAGCTCCAAAGATAGGGATTGAGACTAAGTAACCACACCTTGACCTTGCCCCAGGCAACTACTAGCATTCACTTATACATGTGGCATGTAGTTTGTGTGCTTGAAAATTATATTTAGAATAAGCTCATTTCAAAACAGCTTGGGACTACGGTCTATTCCAATCTTTCCATTTTCCCTATGAGAAAATTAAGGGAAATGACTTTATTAGGTTACTAGTAAGTAGTTAACAGAGGTAAGACTTATAGGGTATCTTAGAGAATTGGGAAGTTAAATAATCATAACACCCTTTCAGTGATAGAGTTCTATGAATTCATAGGAATAATACGCTTTAGGTTCATTTTCTGTAGTAGTCTAGTCATTCATCCTAGTGTTATTCAAGCACCTGCTATGACATAGGCATTGTGCTACAGACAAGCTATAATTTTGACAAAACATGGTTGCTGTGTGTTTGTCAAGCGATACAGACGATCAGGAAGCCACAAAGTAGTGTATTAAATGCTCGTTAACGTGGAGTGATTATACTGAAAAAAGTGGCTGAGAAGTATCTGAGGCACAAAGCCCCCAGAGAAAATTTGGGGATATTTTGGGGACAGGGTCACATTCTCGGAAATTGAAAAGAGATTTGTGAGCAAATGAAGTGACTATATATATTCTGCTTTCAAGAAATTTGATTAAGCAAACAAGAGCAAAAAAAGAGTTTGTGTTACCATGACTGGTGTCAAGGAGGGATTCCCCCACTCCACCCGCCACTGAGTGGAAGAGATGAGCACATTTATATTCCATAAGAAAGAATCCAACACATAAAGAGATAATTAATGGAGCAAAACACCTCTGGAGATGGGATGCTTTGGATCCAGATTATTGGCTACTCTGTCCAACAGAAAAATAAGATAATGATAAGGAGTAGATACTTGACACCCAAGCATAAAGCAGAGTTGCCAGCTAACAAAAAGCCAGGTCAGGCAAGGAGTAAGATGAGAGGGGTAAAGACTGTCTTTGTATTTGTGGGAGCTGGAAGACAGACAAGAAATGGGAGAAGCAGCTAAGGATGCTTTTTTTTTTTTTTTTCCTGCATTGAAAGAACAGCAGAGACTAGAAAGCATGCACTTTTAGTACCAACGATAAAGCTCAGCAACACAAGAGCTGATAGGGTGAGAGGAAGATTGATGGTTTGGGCATCTTCAGGACAGTGGAGAAGAAATACTTGGAATGAAGTGTTTGGGAAGGCTGCAGAAAAAGAAAGTATGGGAAGTTATGAACTTCAAAATGCCCAAAATATAGAGAAGGAAGTCAACACAGGGGAAACAGAGGGAAACTAAAGGTCTCAATTTAGTCAAAGACCATGTATACATGGGAGAAGGAGATTGAGAAAGCCAGAGGGAAGGGAGTTAGATGAATAAAGGGGTTTTTGGATATTAACACTCCTGGGTTGGGGAACTTTCAGATGGTAACTTCCTGTGTGCTGTCTTGGAGTGTATATTGAACCACAGTAGATGTGACAGTGATTTGATTTTTTTTTCTTTTAATTTTTAGTAGCTTTACTGAGGTTTACTTTACATTTCACAAAATTCAATAATTTCAAGTATGAAACAATCAATGATTTGTAGTAAATTTATAAAGTTGTGCAACCATCTCATGATACAATTTTAGAATATTCCCATCACCCTGAAACAGGAGGGAAGGGGGCAGGGCACAACTTTTAAAAGCTTGAGTACACGACATAAACTGATTAGAACCAGATAGGTCCAAGATGGCAGACTAGTCGACTTCCACTAGACCTTAAGCCTCAGTATACATTCATTGTAACACATTGGCAAGCTAAATGACACACCCACAGGTGCCATGACAGTTCCAAGGCCGACCATAAAGGTCAAAAATTGGGCAGTGGCCCAATTTCTGCAAATCCCCACCCCTTCCTGAAATAGTTGGAATACTCCTCCCACTCATTAGCCTATGAAATTACCCACCTCTATAAAAACTGACAATCCCATACCCTGGTGCCACTCTCACCTTCTGAGATGGCCCACACTCTGTCTGTGGAGTACGTTTCTCTCTAAATAAATCCACTTCTTACCTATCACTGTCTCTCACTGAATTCTTTCTGTGACGAGACATTAAGAACCTGAGCTTCCTTAAGTCCTGAGACCAGGTGTGCGATCTCAGTTAAAAGACCATGGGTTCAAGTCCCAAACTGGGTTTTGGCTGGGTTTGAGTCCCAGCATGTGGGTTCAAGTACCAATCTGAGTTGCATGGTTTCAACCCCAAGAAAGTGATTAGGTTTGAAGATCAAATAAATAGGGTAACTAGGGGGTTGGATAGGACCTCTGCTTGCATATGGAAACCATTCAGAAGAATGCAGAAAATGAAATGGAAAGAAGAATGTAAACCGGGGGTCAAACCCCTCAATGAATATGGAGAAGGACTGATTCACCAGAAAATTGACAAAAGGGGGAAGTTTAGAGGGTGGTAAATTTGGTTACTATAAATTTTAAAGGATCAAGAGCTTTTTCTCACATTTGTATAGAAGGATAATAATCTAGAATTGGCAAAAAAAAAAAAACACAAACAACCCAAAACCAACAAACAAAACAACTAGGAGAATGCTGTGATTGCTTTAGGAATTTGGGGTGTGGGAGAATGAACAAGGCTCTTCTTGAAAGGACAACAGTGAAGTCAGGTATTTGGAGGTCAGCCAGGTTTCGGTTGAGACATAGAGGAGAAATGTATAGAGAATTTGTCATATGCTTCCATCTGGAATATTACAATATGTACTTAGTTTCAAGGAGAACCATTTTAAAAGCTTCTGGTGCCCTTTCAAGGTGATTTCTTAAGGCCAGGAAGTGCAAATGCACATATTTAACTCTGTATCTGTCCCAACTAGGCATCTGTACACTATAAACTTGAAATAAGGGACTGGTCCTGTTTGTTGAATCCTCAGCATCTAATATACAGCTTAGCAAATACTAGAGTCTTAATAAATACTTGTGCCAGTCATATTGTAGGTAACACACACATACTTGTAGAATGACCATATTATCCAGGACATAGTAAAAAGCCTTGTTCATGTTCACTTCTTGTTTGTTTTTACCTTTGAAGAATATAAGACTGCAATAAAGGCACCCAAAGTGAAGAGTCTTTCCTAGCCCATGCATCTAAAAAGCTTCTCTGAGATATTCTCTTTAAATAATTAAATTCTATGAAACAGGACACTTTTTCTCCCAGTTTGAAATGGGTGGCCATTTTTCTACCAATGAGTACTTTCCATTTCTTTTATATTATAGTGTAATTCACGGAAGTTTATTTTAGTGGAAAAAAAATCCAGTCAGAAAACTGTCATTTTCTTCCATGTCTTCTTCAACTAGATGCCTATCATCTAGTCTCACAGTGGACATCTATATTTTTTCTTATGCTTATAGCTATTTTGTATTTTAGTGCTGACAGATGAACATAATGCAAATTAACTCTAACAGTGCTGCAATAGTAACTTTTAAAAACAACCTTAAAAAAAATTTAAAAGTCAATGTCACTCTCAGTGAAAGTCCTAATAAATTCTAGGTTGTATGTGAGACATTTTGCAGTTGATAATTTCATGTGCTCAGAATAATACAGACAAATTTAGTTATTGGATATTTTCCCTTAACTAGGCTATAAAGTTATTCAATTTTCTGTAACACGTGTATACATTTAACTTCACAAAGAGTACCAATGATTTCATTTTATGTGAATTTATGTAAATATTAGCCTTACTAATATAAACACCTGCTTCCTTAGACTCATTTTGAGTTCAGGTATTAATTTTCAAATATTCAAATATTTACAGAGGGCCTACAATGCACAAAGTAGCATGCTAGATTGTTTGCTAGGACATTGGGATTAAATTGACTTCAGATACAAAAAGTTCAATATATATATGAGACATGCCATTTGTTTATAAAACTGTAGAGGCCCATTACAGAATACTTCAATGATGTCTATATTTTTTAATTACCACAAACAATGCTGAGAACTATATATAAAAATATTTCTTCTGAGTACTGACAAAGTTCTTTGTTCTTGACAAGGTTTGTTCTTTTGGATTTCTCTGTTCTCTAAATTGTGTTCTATTATGCTATTGTATTCCCTTGAACTTGGCAGGATGCATTATGCAAATAAGTGCTGGGTTCTTATGTATCAGCAAGTGAGATCTCCAAAATGTCTGCGCTAACTTGCTGATTAAAGTTAACCCCAGCCAAACAGGAGAGCACACTAACTCAGTGCAAGATAAATGTCAAGTGCGTTTTGTATTCTTTCATACAAAGTTCCCATTATAAATGTGACAGAATCAAGGTGTTATAAGTATACCATGATAAAACACTGAAAGATTGAGTCTCTTTTCCAACAAAAAGCTTCTTAAACAAATCCATTGATCTCACTGACATTAACCAAGGAGAAGGCATTTATTGCCACTGATACAAGTCATACATGCCTAAGGACAGTGTTAAGTAACCACGAAGTTAATACATCTCCAGAACATATTCTATAGGCAAAAAATCCTATCAAGTAGTACAATTAATAGAAGGATTAGACTGCAGACTGGGACTGATATGAGTTCAAATGGGTTTCAATGGTTGGGCAAATGTCAACATTACCTCTCAGATACTGCACTGCCTCACCTGGAAAATGCATTTAATATTACCTATTTTATAGTTTTACACTAGTTTTTTTTTTCTATTTCCTGTGTTTGACTATCCATTAATTTATAATTAATTTGGTAAAAATGAAATTTGCAGTAGGCAGAATGACATTTCACCAAAGATAGCCAAGTCCTAATTAATCTCTGGAACTTGTATGTTAAATTACATGGCAAAAAGAATGAAGGCTGCTCTTCACCAACATTTAAACAGGGAGATTACTTTAGATTTTCCAGGGAAACCCAGTGTAATATAAGGGTCCTTAAAAGTGGAAGAAAAAGGCAGAAGAGGAGAGTCAAAGAAAGAGATTTGAGAATGGAAGCAAGGGGAATGATGTCATGTGAGATGGACCAGACCTGCATGGCTGGCTTTGGAGGTGGAATAAGGGGTCCAGGAGCCAAGGAATGCTGGTAGCTTCTGGAAGCTAGAAAAGCCAAGGAAATAAATTCTCACCTAGATCCTTCAGAAGGGAGCACAGCTCTGCAAACACCTTGATTTTAGCCTGGTGAGATAGTGTCAGATGTTTGTCCTACAGAACCATAAGATAATAAATCTGTGTTGTTTCAAGTCAGTATAATTTTGGTACTTTGTTACAGCAGCAATAAGAAACTAATACAATGCTGGAGTTTTGAGATTGTCTTTTAAACTAAGAAAGCTAGCATTGTGGGTAAGAACTTGACAGTTTTTCCTCTACACACTAGATTTATAAAGTAAAATTTATAATATCGAATTTTAATAATCAACTTACTGAAACTGTTTTTAAAGTATCTGTATTTAAAATTTTGTTTCATGCACTTTACAATTATACATTCACCTATATTTTAGCACTCTCTACACTGGATTTAGAAAGCTGTACACAGCTTTACAGAAAAGGATTAAATATAAAGCAAATATGGAATATTATATGTCATTTAGTTCTCAATAAAGATGAAAAATAAATCCCTTATCCTATATTAAAAATGAATTGAGTAAAGGTCACTTTACTAAATTTTATGAGGGAGGCCTGTAGAATTTAAAATGGATATTCCATTACTGAGATGTAAGCTAACAATGTGTTAAGTTCATGTTAATATCAGTTTCACCTTCCTGCTCTGAATTATAGCCTGAGGGATTTAACATTAAATATTATATATTTAATATGTATTATATATTTAATATATATTATATATTAATGTGCATTATATATTTAATATTTATTACATATTAAATATATAATATATCAATGTATATTATATATTAAATATATAATATATATTAATATATTACATATTAATGTATATTATATATTTAATACTATATTAAAATTACAATTATTGTAATTGTACTCATTGGTTATTCTTCAGTGAGGGAATGCATTATCAAACACTCTAAGCTATCAAGTGCTTTTTATTTATAAAGCAAAACTTAAAATTTTAATCTCCAAAGAAAGAAAATGTAGTCTGTTTTATTGGTCCTGTTCAAGAATAATGGAACTTTCAACTAGACCCCAATACCACATAATGCTAGGGTCATGAGGGGGTATGGTACTAGGACGAGGAGTGTGTACAATGTAAAAACTAAATAGGCCACTGTGTGCTTTGGCAGATATAGGGATGACCTCCAGAGGGAAATGGGATAAGCTGGTAAAAGGACAGGGGGAAATGCTTCCCTCTGGCGTCTTTAACATGGGCAGAAGAGAGAAGACAGAAAGTAAGGTGATAAGCAGGTAGCAGGATAATACTGGACCAAGATTCAAAGGGGCTAAATGCAGCAAGTCTTAAGCAATAACATTAGGTAAGTTCACCCTATAAAACAACTACATTACAAGGCTTTAAGAGAATTGAATTGTATTCAGTACGTTCAACTTTCGGTCACTTAGGTGAAGGGAAGCAGAACGTACCATCCCCAAAGATGCCTCTTTGGCGTAAGGATTATTTTGAGATTATTTTTTGAGAAAATGCAGATACAGGAGACCTCTGAGAACAGAACTAGTTATCCTTTTTGTAAGGGAAATTTACATTTATATGGGAAATATTCATTTGTAAGTCTGTCTCCCTCTGTACCAAGAAGAGAAACATGACTAAATCACAAGAAACTCCTATCAGGGTATTCCCTGGCAGTCCAGTGGTTAGAACTCTGTGCTCTCACTGCCAAGGGCTGGGGTTCAATCCCTAGTCAAGGAACTAAGATCACTCCTAGCAGTAAGAAGGCACCCACTTAAATCTACATAACAACCTTACCCTTGTTTACTGTGCTTTTCCTGATAAGCTCTCTTAACTGGCCTCCTACCCAACACCTCTCCCCCCAAACAGTTTTGTCTTTAGCTGAAGATGGTATTTAAGGTGGTGGCCTGGGCCCATTTCAGAGAATGTACTCATTTTCCCTGGGTATCTCCCATGCAAACATGAGGTATACATGTTAATAATCTGTTTTTCTCTTGTTAATCTGTCTTTTATTACAGGGGGGCTCCTCAGGGAACTCTACATAGGCTACCTGAATCAGGATCATAATATTCACACATTTAAATGTAAAAATTTCCCCAAAATGCATTCAGATTGATTTTGGTGACAATGTATTCCAACTGTATGTAACCAGGTATTAAGAGATAAACTAAGGTATATTAAAAATTTTTGAGTTTATTTGAGCAAAAATCGATTTGACTCTGGAAGCACCAAACTGGAAGTGGCTAGGATCACCCCACTGATAGGAGCCCAAGGCAGGGCTAACATAGAGAGAGTGTGGAAGCAAAGAAAGGAAATTTGATTGGCTATAGCTTAAAGCCAAGCTGGCTGTTCGTGACCGGTTGGCGTTTTGATTCCGTGACCTGGAGGGGTTTACAGGCTTCGATTTGCGTTTGCTCATACAGACCACCATGGCAGTAAAACCACACCTCAGTCTAATGGCCTCCTTGTTTAAATTAACAAAAGCTGTTATCAATTACCACCATTTACCTCATTGTATCTTAATATTGCTATGTGAATATAACATTTTTATTTACTTGACCCAGGGTTTTGCATCAGAGAATGTGAGCAGGCAAACTTATCTGATTAGAGACATTACATTGGTTATGGACCAAGCTGTCATTCTCTATACCATGTGCACAAAGTAGTCGCAAAAATCATTCATTTATATATTATATAAAATATTAATATATAATAATAAATGTCATGATTATAATAAAATTGTTATTGACTATAACATGCCACGCATTATAGGAAATAGAAAAATTCCTCCCCTCAATTACATTCTATGGAGAAATCATACAACAAGCAAGATAAATAAATATAGTGGTAAACACTGAGAAAAATATAGCAGCGAGAGAATAGGGAGTGCAGATGGGCTAGAGGAATATTAATATTTAGAGTGGTCAGTCAAGGTCTTCTGGAGCAGCAACTCTAGAGACCTGAATGAAATAAGGGAGTGGACCATATAGCTGTCTCAGTAAAGAGCATTGTGGGCAGAAAGTCTATCAAGAGCAAAGGCTCTGTCATGGGTGGTTGCTTAAAACATCAATGATGAAGCCAGCACAGCTGAGCAGAGTGAAGTAGGGAGGAACCGGAAGAGACCACAGAGGAAAGGCAGGGAGAGTCAGATGAGGTCTTGTAAGTCATATTAAAGACTTTGGCATTTACTCCAAGTGAAATGACAAGCCATTATTGGCTTTCCAGCGTTGGAATAACATGATTGGACTTACTTGTTTTGACAGAATCCTGGCTACTTTCTTGAGAATTAACTACAGGGCTTAAGGTGGGATGGGTCAAAGGTAGAAGCAAGGAGGACAGTTAGGAGGCTATTGGAATACAGATGAGAAATAGTGGTTAGACCATGGTAGTGGTAGAGAGAAGTTGGTGATTTATGGATAATTTTGGTGGTGGAGTCAGTAGAATTTGCCTCAAATTTGGGGTGAAAAGGACAAAGGACTTAATATCAAGCTTTTTGGCTTTGCAACTAAAGGTACGGAATTACTATAAATTTTGATGGTGAGAACTGCAGAAGGAGCAGGGTTTTGGGGAAATACTAGGAACTAAGTGTGAACATGGTGAGTTCTAGATGCTTACTGAACATTCAAATGAAGATGTCACGTAGGCAGATGATCTGAAATTCAGGGAGAGGTTTAAGGTAGAGCTATTAATTTGCAAGTCATCAGCTTATAGATGGTATTTTAAACCATGAGACTGGAAAAGATTACAAGAGGAATGAGTGAAGATAGATAAAAGAGGCTCTAATCTCTCATTAACATGCCCTAGAGAGGGCTTCCCTGGTGGCGCAGTGATTGAGAGTCCGCCTGCCGATGCAGGGGACGCGGGTTCGTGCCCCGGTCCGCGAGGATCCCACATGCCGCAGAGCGGCTGGGCCCGTGGGCCATGGCCGCTGAGCCTGCGTGTCCGGAGCCTGTGCTCCGCAACGGGAGAGGCCACAACAGTGAGAGGCCCGCGTACCACCACCAAAAAAAAAAAAAAAATGCCCTAGAGAAAAACAGAAACCAGCAAAGACACTGAGAAGGCAAAAGCAGGTGAATGTGATGTACTGGAGGCAAAGTGAAGGAAGTATTAAAAGGAGGAGGGAGAGATCCAGTTGTGTCAGTTACTACTGACAGATCAAGAAAGTTGAATATTGAGTAGTGATTATAGGGTTTAGCAATGTGGAGGTTGAAGGAAACCAGAATGTCACCCCACAATATGCCACTTTGACATAAGGATTATTTTGAGCTGAAGGCAAATAAAAAGCAGATACAAGAAAAGCTCTCTGCCCCCAACCTATTTGCCTAAAAGCAGCACATAAATTTTCAAAGGCATCCATCCTCCCCTACCAGGAAGGATACAAGTTAATCACTGGAGACAGCTTGAGACCCTTATGCTGGAGACTGCCAGAGGACTCTACGTGACAAACTTTACTAACTAGCCTCTATCTAGTCAGTTTCCCATATATTTGCTTTCCCACATTTTGCCACCCTTGGAAGCCTAAAGTAACTTTCCTTTGTGCTGTCATTTCTCTACAACTTTATTGTCTTTGTAGCCTGAATAGCCTGAATTCTAAGCCACTTCTTTGAGTTACTCATTTCTGGGTACTCCCATAAGATACAGAAATGATGCCCATGTTAATAAACATTTTCTCTTGTTAATTGTTCTTTTATTATAGAGCCACAGCTGAGAACCTAAGATGGGGAGAGGAATAATTTATTATGATTTTGGTAATTGTTCTGATGTAGCAGTGGGGACAAAAAATTCAACGAAATATGTTAAAGAGAGAATAGGAGGAAGACATTTGGAGAAGCAGTGAGTATGGAGAATCTTTTCAAGGGAGTTTTGCTTCAGTTATGAGAGAAATGGTACAGGAGCTGGAAGATAGAGTGGAAACAAAAGAGGTTCATTTGGGGGTCTTTTTGCTATTTGTTTTAGGATGAGAAAAATAACAGTATGTCTGTATGCTGATGGTATCATGCTTTAGAGAGGGGGAAAAAAAAAGATGCAAGAAAGAGAAGGGATAATTGCTGGAGCAATGACCTTGAATGGGAGATAGGGGCTGGGATGCTAGATAGATGCACAGAAAGTTGTTTCATAAAACCAGAAGAGAAGCTTGAGTTGAGGAACATTTACACAAGTAGGTAGGTTGATATAGTGGTGGAAGACTCGAAACTCCTTTGCTTCAATTTTCTCAGTCAAGTTGTTACTCATCTAGGATATTGTGCAAGTGAAAGGACAAGAAAAATGTAATAGATCTAAAACACAGTAACGGAGAACAGTATGGAGGTTCCTTAAAAAACTAAAAATTGAACTAACATATGACCCAACAATCCCACTCCTGGGCATATACCTAGAGAAAACCATAATTCCAAAAGATACATGCACGCCAATGTTCATTGCAGCACTATTTACAATAGCCAGGACATGGAAGCAACCTAAATGTCCATCAACAGAGGAATGGATAAAGAAGATGTGGTACATACATACAATGGAATATTACTCAGTCATAAAAAGGAACAAAATTGAGTCATTTGTAGAGATGTGGATGACCTAGAGACTGTCATACAGAGTAAGTCCAAAAGAGAAAAACAAATATCGTATATTAACACATATATGTGGAATCTAGAAAAATGGTATAGTTGAACTTATTTACAGAGCAGAAATAGAGACACAGATAGAGAACAAATGTATGGATACCAAGGGGGGAAAAAGCGGGGTGGGACGGACTGGGAGATTGGGATGGACATATATACACCACTATGTGTAAAATAGGTAACTAAGAAGAACAGACTGTATAGCACAGGGAACTCTACCCAATGCTCTGTTGTGACCTAAATGAGAAGGAAATCCAAGGAAGAGGGCTTATATGTATATGTGTGGCTGATTCACTTTGCTGTACAACAGAAACTAACACAACATTGTAAAGCAATTATACTCCAGTAAAAAAAAATAAAGCACAGTAACAACAAACACTTCCCACTAGGTTTGTTTCACTTAATTCTCTACTTAGGCTGACAGTTATTTCTAATGATTCCAGTGGATTTTGAGCAGCAGAGGGGATTCATCTGTCAGGATGTTGTCTAAATACTACTTGTGCATTCAGTCCTTACTGCAGGAAAAGAACCTAGAGCCTCTTACAAAAGGAAAAAAGAAAACTCTAGACTTCCTGCTCTTAGAAGATAGACCGTGCATCAGTACAACTTCTCAGGAGTGTAGACACCCCATTAAGATGCTAACTGAGTGCTTGTCAGGGAGAATTATTTGCCCTTCCTCTCTCTTATCTGTTTTCCCCTGCATTTGAAATCTTGACTTTGGCTGCAGAATTTCAATTCACAACAAAGACATTCCTGGGAAAGTACAAAAATCTCTGGCAGTGCAAGCAGTGCTTAAGATCTCATTTGGTAGAAATCCCTTCCTAAATCCACCAAAATTTGGCACCTGTACTTAAGATGACTGGAGTAAGTTACCCATGAGGAAGATTAATTTCAAAACATGTAACCCAGTGGCAAAAATGTTGGTGTGAAGACCTCAAAGTATTAGAAAGAAAAAAGATGTAAAAATTCTGGGTTTTGTTTGTCTTTACGAGTGGTAGCAAAAGGCTAGTTGTTATGACACATAAACCTCAATTATAATTACTGAATTTTAGGCATTAAGATGAGTAGCTCAGAATGAGGGGAAGACGGGTTCGTGCCCCAGTCCGGGAAGATCCCACATGCAGTGGAGCGGCTGGGCCCGTGAGCCATGGCCGCTGAGCCTGGGCGTCTGGAGCCTGTGCTCCGCAACGGGAAAGGCCACAACAGTGAGAGGCCCGCGTACCACAAAAAAAAAAAAAAAAAAAAAGCATAATTACATCCATTCACCTGCAAAATGCTCTATAAATATATTCCACTTTTGATATATTAATAAATATAATGCTATTATTAAGGTTATACCTAAAGTGTACTTTTAATTTCAGAACTTTTCCATATACTATTTTAGGTTTTGGTCTTCAAATAAAAGTAATTTTAAGCTAAGGTGATTTTAATAATAATCTTTTTTGAAATAAAAAGCTTGGATAATTATACCTTGACTTTCCAGGTTATATTAGAGAAAAAAATATTCTTCTGAGTTATATTTTAATTGTTAGAAATCACTCAAGCTAAAAGCACCCAAGCTAATAAAGTTTGTTGTTGTTATTTTAATTTTAGAGTTGCAGTAATACATCTTATAATTTGAAAAACTAAGATGTGGTGGGTAGATATGTAACGGTGTGTCTGGCAGGTATGTGTAGCAGATGTACCCCTGTATGTTAAAGCACTTTTAACTACTGCTTTGTATGACTACTGCCCCGTAAATTATTCTTTCAGGGTAACAGCTGGGTACAAATGGCCATTACTATAGTTACCAAAAAAAACTTCATGGCAATATTCATAGAATAAAAGTTTATGCTGTTTGATTAAAAACAGTTCCAGAAAGTTTATTCAGCAGTAGTTTGACCCTTTCCAGTAATCAAAATTTATACTCCTTGGATTTGTGAATATTATCTGGAGGGAAAACTATATCTATATTCTCCCACACATTTTGTTCATTCAACAAATATCGGTGGTTATGTTCTGTTATGTAGGAGAGGAAGCTAATGAGGGACAAGAATGATATGAATGTGCAGACAGAAGTAGAAACAAAAGAAGAACCTAAAGACACTCAAGTTTGGTTACAGTTCTATATGGAAGCTCACACTGATTCTTGCCTCGAGTTCCATAAGTGATGCCAGAATCCTTCTAATAAATTACACTCATGCTCAAAATAATTTATTGATTTTGTGCCATACAACTAAAAGTAGCCCAACAAATATTTGATGAGTAATGCACTCAAAGCTGTGGATAAAGTCAAGGATTACTTCCAGTCATTGATTTGGGTAGATGGAGAGCCATTCATTGAGATATTTGGTGGAAAAAAACATAGAAGGACCTGCAAGGACTTGGTAGGCCAAAGAATCTTAAACAGGTTTATAGAAAAAAAAAATTATATATATACATATATATATATATACACACTCATACATACATATATGTGTATATATATGTTACACACACATATATATATACAGGCAATCTTTATTATTCATGGATTCCATATTTGTAATTTGGTCTTCTCACTAAAATTTGTAACCCCAAACTCAATACTCATGGCATTTTCTCACATATTCAGGGACCTGCACAAATACTTGAGTCATCCAATGTGCTTGCTCCTAGGTGAGATCAAACAAGGTGATGGCCTTCCTGTTTTACCTCTCAAGTGTCCTTTCTGCATTCTGTTTAGTGGCATGTTTTCTGCATTTCTGGGCTTTTGTTGGTAACCTTTGTTGGGAAAAATGGCCCCCTAGTTAGTGCTAAAGTGCTGTGTAGCATTCCTCTGTGCAAGAAGGCTATAATTATAATGCACCTCATGGAAAAAATACATGTGTTAGCTAAGCTTCATTCAGGTATGAGTTAAAGTGCTGTTGATCATGAGTTTAAAGTTAATGAATCAACTATATATATAATATATGATATGTAATGTGTGTTTATATTTAAAGATGCCTTAAAACAAATTTATGTAATGATTCATTGACAAAAATGTGTACAGAGATTTGTAGGAACCTAACCCTGTATTTCCCCTAGGAGCAGTGGTTTGCTAATTCAGTGTTTCTTGCAACGTTATAAAACATAACCATGAATAATGAGAACAACTATATATAAACTCCATTTCACAGTATAAGTGGACATAATATTGAATGAAAATAATGTAAATTACTAACTGAATGAAAATTATGTAAATCATAATTATCTTTAAACATTCTCAAATTTCCTAAATCAAAGTTTTATTCTTTAAGACATATATCTCTTTTGGATTAACCAGTTCTACTTTATTGCCAAAGAGCTAATTTTCCTTGAAGTTCAAAACATTTATCAGTTGAGTCACTTTAGAATATTAGACTAACAAAAGGGTTATTAGGTTGAGTTTTCTTTTTCCAAGATATTAAACAAACCGTTAAGAACAGAATATTTATTTTCAAGCACTTGTATGCATTTAAGGATGAAAATTATACATATGATCTTACATAAAAGATGTGGTTTCCTGCTGGATAGGTAGAGAAAATGAGAGAATATTCTCTATTATCCCTTATTATTGCCAAGTCAAAATATCTCAGTAACTACCTGTTGTTCCTGTATCACATTCTTCTTTTTTTCTCAATGATGTCATTGTCAATGCTGAGGAATGGCCCACCATTGGTTGATAGTTCTTCACTCCTTTCAATTACAATTGGCTCTGAAACCAAATCCCCCTAAAACAGAGTTCCTCTGCCGAGTCTGATTAACCTCTCCAACCAAAATGTTACTCTCTTTCTTGTCCAACACCTGTTCCCCTCAAGATTAAGTACCAAAGTAAACGGGGAATTGAAACCTAGCAGGACCCTGTGGGACCCTCCCAAGTGCAAAGTCTTTCTGTGTTCCCCATTTCTTGCTTGTAGGAAAAAGGATTCAGCCTCCTAGACATTTCCTGAGTTCCAAAGGGCAGAATCAAATAGTTACTAATTAGAGTGAGGGAATGCAGAAACAAAGGAAAGGCAGTCAAGAAACAGTAGCGCAGTGATGAGGCAGCATCCTGGTTCCTCCTGAAGGAATATACCTAACAATCTGGTACATAGCTCTGAGCTCTTCTACAGGAACTAAGGTCCCCACTCAGGTGGAAGATGGTAACTTCAGGCTGTGCACAGGCACGTGGACCCTAGGCTATTTAAAACCAGAAGGCTGATGATTGAGATTCCTGGGACACCATCCTGTTGCCTCACCACCAACTAATCAGAGATGGGTTACACACCCTGTAGACCTCCTCCCCAAATTTTTCCTGGCAACAGATGACTACTCAGAAGCCATCCTGGTTATCTTAAAAATCCCTTTTGTGACAAAGAGCAAGAACTTTTATTTGGCAGAATGTTTAGGACTCCTGTGGTCACTACAAAAACTCCCTTTTAAGGAGAGAGCAATAGCCACCCCACAGGAACCCTGGAGGCTCCCAGCCTCACCTGTCATCCACAGGAGAGAAATGTGATAAGTGCATTTTGTTTCTCACTTTGGGGTGTTTTGGGAATGAGTGAACATCCCATGCCATGAAGGATGCATGATTTCATTAAGTGAACGTTGAGTTTGAAACTATTTTTTAAAGGTTGATGCAAGTTGTTTTTGAAACCATTAGATTTCAAAAATGATTTTATTGCATTAAAAGACAAAACTGGTTGATATTTCACAAATTTAAAGTGTAATTGTGGCATTAGTCTTCAAATAATGAACAGATAGGAAAATATCTATATATGGGTAAGCTGAACTCACCTCTCAGATCGTTGTGAAAAGCATAGGCAATAGAAACAATTACAGCCTATATTTCTGTCTTGCACAAGTAAGCTGAAAATGTGTGTGGGCCAAGCATTAGCAAGATGTTCATTATCTTGCTCTACACTAGCTACCCCTGTAGTTTCCAACTTTTGTGAAAAGTGGCTTGTCTCTATTTTCAGAAGACCCTCTAACCATCTATTGCATCAGGAATCATGTTTCAGCAGCAATTTTGAACCTAGCCACCCATATCATCATCTGTACAGCTTTCCTTTCATATGAAGGAATTCTGGGTCCAATATTAGCAGTTTCTTTAAAACCACATTAAATTTTTGTTGGAAATTGTTACTGTTTTTGTTTTTTTTCTTTGCGGTACGCGGGCCTCTCACTGCTGTGGCCTCTCCCGTTGCGGAGCACAGGCTCTGGACGCGCAGGCTCAGCGGCCATGGCTCACGGGCCCAGCGGCTCCGCGGCACGTGGGATCCTCCCGGACCGGGGCACAAACCTGTGTCCCCTGCATCAGCAGGCAGACTCCCAACCACTGCGCCACCAGGGAAGCCCTACTGTTTGAATCTTTAAAGAATATTCTCATATTTAATTGCTGTTGAGTTTTTAAACTCTGTTGCTGGTTGCTTCATTTTGATGTCATATTTTAATGTTTATGTTACTCAGAGTTCCTTATTTTTTAAAATTGTTACTGTAAATAAAATTTATTCCATGTCTTCAATGTTGTACAAATATGATTATATATTTAAAACAGCTGAGTTGACCACATTACATAAATATGAGAGAAGAAAAATGACATTTATTGATTGCCAACTATAGATCAATTACTGGGTTAAGTACTTAATATAATTTAGCTTATTTAATGTGAGATGGACTTAGTCTAAGGTGTACTTCTAGTAAATGCAGAGGTGGAAGCAATGCAGAGGACACAATAAAAATATTTTGCAGGCTTCATCCCATGCCCTGTTATGCTCACATATCTAAGATAGTGTGATGTTTCTTCACGCACTTGAAGATATATATTTCTTACAATCATTGTTAAATATTTCTAGGATTATACTTATAATTCTTTGTTCTCCTACTGGTTTGGGGTAATCCCAAGAATAACTTAAATTGAATCAAAATGAGATTATCTGGCTTCTAACACAGAACATTCTTTAGACACCCACAGTAGATAGCATTCATAACACTGCCTAAGTAAATGGCCAAGATTTATAGAACAGCGAATATTACCACAGAATAAATTGTACACTTCCCAAGATCTACATTCTAGCATACACTGATTTTTACCACACTTTAGGAAGGTTTTTTGGTTTTTTTGGTTTTAAAAACACATTTTGTCAAGCTCAAAGTTTAAAAGAAAAAAGTACTCATTTTAATATATTTTCCTTGGTGGAGATGAAAAGGGCATTGCACCCTACACTAAATTCCAGCCAAGAAAAAAATTCGCAGTTTGACAGATATTCCATTATTTTTTAAGGAATTGTGTGCGTCACATCAGAAGAAATTCTTTTGAGTAACATTATTCAGAAACAGAAACCGTTTTTTAAAGCTATAGCTTTTCATACTTATATAATCTTCCTAATTCTCTCCTTACCCTGATTAGAAAATGTAAATGAATAAAATACTCAAAAGTTGACTGAACCCAATAAGAGAAATGAATGAATCAGGGTTAGGTCTGTTACACATTTGCAATCTATATGTTCTTGGAGGTTGTGTATTTTCTCACTTCCTCCCTAAACCAGGCCCCACTGAGGACATTGACCTCCAGGCCACTAAGCTAGGGAGGATCTTTTAAGGCCTCACTCAGTCAGCTTGATATGAGGTAGTTGAGGAGTTGCCTTCACCCACATCAGGGAATTAGATCCCTGCTGACCCACTGGTTCACAGCACTCACTGGAGTAAGCTCAGATTTGTGTTAAGTTATTGCCTCCTTTGCCTCTCAATGTGTTCTGCTCCATAAGTAAAACCCCTAACTATTTGGTAGGAAAATATTACAGAAGTTCCATTAGCAGTAGGGGTTATAGAATCTGCAACTAAAACTTCAAATATTTTTGGCTATTATCTCTTGACTCAAAGTTCACAGTTTATCTTATTCTAGATAAAACTTATCTCATACTGGAAACCTTTGATTCTTCTTCATCCTTGTATAACTATGCACAAAGAGCACATTGTCTACATAACTTGGAGCCTGTCAAGTTGCACAGATGATGAAGTTTAAAATTCTCATTGAACTTCAACCCTTCATTCCTGTCTGATGTATTTATTCCAATAGATACAATGTCTCCATCAAAACATCCTGGGGCAAAAGAAAAAAATCCCCTCTCCAAAACTTCTCACAGGCGTTACTGTCCACCAGACATTCAGGCCTCCGTGGAAAATCTCACTCCCTCAACTTCTTCACTTAATCACTTAGATGTTCTTTGCTATATGCCTAAGTTACAGAATTTCTAGCACAGAATTTAAGAGTTATTTATAAACAATTTTACATTTTTAAGCATTTTTTCATGTATGTCCTACTGGTTTTGTCAATTAGATTATGTAATTTTATGACCTGGAACACAAATTTATTCTGTATTTCTCCCAGCATCTAACACAGAAGTAACTAATGGTGTTCAATGAATTCCATGATTAAGATGGCCAACTTCAAATGTATCTTTTTCAGATGTTGGTTTCTACAAGTAGATTTTTAAAAAGAGTTTTAGAGGATTTTAACTTATTATTAAAACAATTATTTAAGAATCATTTAACTGCACCAGTATCTCCCTCCTAAACTCCAAGCAAAGGAACTGTTTTGCAAAGGAACTCTTTTGTGGAATATCTGTCTATGTTAATGAAAGAGGCTAATGATTCTTTAGTCATATCTTTGTCAAACATCTGTAACTGTCCTCAACACATTCATTTTTAAAATATTTCACTCAAAATATTGCTTAGAGATTGGAAAGAATAGAAAATAAGAATTATGATAGTAATAAAATCCTAACTTGAAAATTGGACAGTATAGATTTACTGTTACAGACATAAAACTATATTCAAAGATGTGTACTCTCCAGTTATTTTGGGCAAGTGAATGACTACTGTTCTTAATTAGAAATTGGTTTGTCATCTTTTAGTATAGACAAGAATAAAAATTAGTTAATACATAATTTAAATTCATAGAATCATTAATCTATAAATTATTAAAAAATTAGAACATGTAAGACCCAAAAGGGAACACTGTCTGTAAAAATATCTATAATTTTAAAAAAATCTTCTATATTTCAGATATTTTACATATATTTTTCTTGTTTAATATCACCAAATTAGGTAATTATATTTAGTATCTCTTTTTATTTAAGGAAAAACTGAAAACTCAGCATAATTTGCCCACAGACACACAGAACTGCTAAGGAGCCAAGCAGGAATATGAATGATTGTTCTGCCTCCATATACTTTCCTTTACCCAAGACATCTCATCCTCTAAATTTAATTTTACAGAAAAAAGCAGTTCAACTACATATGTGTAATTTTCAGCACATGTTCTGAGTGCTTACTGAGTGTTAGGAACAGAATCAAATCTCTGTACAGATTAAATATGTTTTTGGAAATATTCAAGCATTTTGTGCATGTCTTAGGTATTTTGCCAGCATTTTGCCACCACGTCTCAAAATTAGTCTAGGATTACTTTCTCAGATACATAGGCAAAGAAAGAAAGAAACAAACAAAAAACTTATTTAGGAGTTTAAGTAATGCCTTAGGAGAGTAACAGTAAGGATCACCCCCTCTATCTCTCCACCTCATCTGCCGCATTAAAAAGCTCAGGTTTAAGTGACCCCCCCCCAACTGAATGCTCTTGGAATTCAATTAAACATCAATTGTTTATGCACCATGCCAGAAAGAGTATAGATCAACCAATACTTCCGAGAAAGGCTAGCTGCGTCAGAAGATAAAGGGCCTGGTAGTGGGGAAAGACCCTTGAGGGAAGAGAGGATTATACAGCTCAAGCAAAATTCAAGTACATTTGTTGACTTAATATTGCAGCTCCTATTTTCCCAATTGAAACATCTGAAGAAACATGGTAGTAGGTAAAATTTGTTATACTCTACTTTCAATAAATCTAATTATGAATTAGAGTGGTTATTCATTTTACAACAGGATGGGTTTTTTTTTAAAGTATTGTTTTTAGCAATTCAGTTTATTAAAAGTTATTTATATATAACCATATAGATATATTTTGAGGAAAGAGGGTGAATTGGCAGTAAAGATCCCTTAAGACTGTTTAATTCTGGATCTGCAATTCTCTAACTTGTTTCACAGCCTCAGTTTTCTCATATGAAAAATTAAGTCACTTGTATCAGTGATACAAGTCTATGCATCTACTAAACAAAGTGATGAATTTGTATATCAGGACCCACCAAATGGAGGTTAGCCCAAGTCATAAATCTAAACCTAAGTCAGTCTGCACTGATTTAGGGAAACCCTTGTCAAGAAAACCTAACATAAACTAATCACAATCTTCCAACTCAGCTTTAGCTAGCTTACCTGACCCTAGACAATAAGACCTGTTAGTCTTATAAGGAAATCCCTGACCTTCTGGTCAATCATGCCCTGTTTCCAAGTTGCCTCTTCTAACACTGTATAAAACTTGCTCTTGCCCCAAACCTCTCAGGAAGTGCTTGTGAGGCACTGCACTCCCCCAATCCATGGATTTTCCCTTGAATAAAGGACATCAGAGTTGTTACTAAATTGTTTGTCTTGTTAGTTGACAAAAGCAATGTTCATAGTTGTGAAAGTCAGGATTTCCACTCCTGTACTAATTTGGATTGTTTTTCCTTATCAGATACTTTAGCAGGTATAGTATAAAATTTTTATGTTAAAAAAAAATCAGTGAAGTATTTCACTTCTTATTTCCTGGTTATGGAACTGTGAACTAGCTCGGGTTTAAGAACTTAGCAGGTTGTTTAATCTTCTGGAATTAGTTGGGAACAATATCTTTAAAGGCTTCTAAACAGACAAGCAAACCATCTTGAAGAGGATTTCTGTCCTGTGTACTTGGGTACCACAAAGCTGATCCCTGAGCAATAATACAGCATTGTAAACACCCCCAAAGCTATATGAAAGCTACAGTGTGCTAAGTCTTTTCAAAAACATTCCTAAGAAGAACAGTATAAATTGTATGCAGCTTTCTCAGAGCTTAAAGATAATTATGGAAATTGTTGTAAATAATTTTAGAATACCTCCAGCTAGAGATCACAGTAAATTCTTTTTCCAAAGAACTTAGAAATCCATGGAATCAACTTTATGCTTGCAATTTTATAAAATGAACCCAATTTGATTGTGAAGAACACTAAGCATTTAAGTTTCCTTTACAAATGTAAGTATTATAAATATTATTCACAAGGGAAGAAAACAAAAGGAAAGGGCAATAAAACAGAAGGGCAGTGATGTGTGGTTGGGGATGAGGTAGGGGGAAAGAAACAAAAACTGTAGAAAAACTCAAAAGTACCATGACCACCTAAAATGTGAAATACCTATGAAATGAGTCTAATAATCATGCCACATTTTTTCTCTTAAGAGTAGGGACATCTAAATGTCCCATTATCTTAGATAACATGGAGAAAGGGAAATGAAGCCTGTGACTTGTTCTTGATAATGGAGTGGTATTTGTATAATAAAATTCAGGAGGTTGACTTTACATTTTGCATAACAACTGATGATAGGTAGAATTCTGAGATGACCCCCCCATCCAGTATTCCCACCCCCTGGTGTACATGACCTATACAATCTTCTCCCCTTGAGGGCAGAGGTGGGACCTAGTTATGTGGTGGGCTATCACTCCTGTGATTAGGCTCCATTAATAGATTCTGAAGGAGAGTCAATGCTTGTAAAGTGGACAGTATGGGCTAAGTACTCTTTTTTTTTTTTTTTTTTTTGCAGTACGCGGGCCTCTCACTGTTGTGGCCTTTCCCGTTGCGGAGCACAGGCTCCGGACGCGCAGGCTCAGCGGCCACGGCACACGGGCCCAGCCGCTCCGCGGCATGTAGGATCTTCCCGGACCGGGGCACGAACCCGTGTCCCCTGCATCGGCAGGCGGACTCTCAACCACTGCGCCACCAGGGAAGCCCTAAGTACTCATTTTTAACTGACATTTAGCTGAGGTTAGGCAAAAGGTAGCACGAATGAATTAACTTTATACAAAGTTTCCAGTCCAAAGTTTCCAGTCCAGTGAAAAACAGGAAAGCTTTCAGAGCAACCACAGCTGTTAGAAATGAAGGTGGGAATCCCAGAAAGGAGAGAGCTAAAGGGTGAAAGCCCCAAATTCTGTTGATAAACTCTCTCCGAATCTCTCGCTGACCCCAGAAACATGCACTGGTAGGAAAGATCCAATTATATATAAAACAACTCAGTCAAGATGTGATCTGCTTCTCCAGACATAGGTTGTAGTGGAAATCCAACCATAAATATGTATGCATCTAATGAGAGAACCTCAATTTACACAAAGCAAAAATTCAGGATTAAAAGGAATGAAGACAATTCTATAACCATGGGGATTTTAACATTCCTCTCTGAGCAACTGAAAGGACAACTAGACAAAAACCCAGTAAAGAGATGATCTGAACAATATTATGAATCAACTTGACCTATATGTTAGTTTCCTATTACTTCTGCTGTAACTCTCCGAATTATTTAATGGCTTAAAACAACTTGTTATCTTACAATTTTGGAGATCAAAAGTTCAAAATGGGCTTTACTGGGTCAAAAATCAAGGTGTTGGCAAGGCTACATTCCTCTAGAGCCTCTAGGAGAAAATCCATTTTCTTACCTTTTCCAGCTACTAGCGGCTTTTCTAGCCTTAGCTCATGGCCCCTTCCTGCATCTTCAAAGCCAGCAGCTTAATATATTCACATGCCTCTCTAATTTAGCCATCAGATTGCCTTTTTTCCCATCTGACCTTACTCCCTCCCTCTAATGAAGGCCCTTGTAATTCCATTGGACCCTACCAGAAATTCAGATCATTTCCCCATCTAATCATATCTGTAGCTTCCCTTTCCCACAAAACAGAAGAGTTACAGGTTCTAGGGGTAACGTTTACTTCTTTGGAGCACTACTCTAGGTACCACAAGGTAACTGATGGTTGGAAAATACCACACCCAATAACTACAAAACTGATCTTTGAGTGCATGTGGTAAATTCACCAAGATGGTCTATATGATGGGCCATAAAAAAGACTCAATTCTTATTTCAATAAATAATAATTGAAACCATATAGAGTTTGTTTTCTGAATACAGTGGAATTAAATTAGAAACCAGCAGCATATATCCAGGAACAACAACCCCCCCCCCCCCCGCCAAAAAAAAATACTTGGAAACTGTGCAAAATACTTCAAGTAAAACATGAGGCATAAAAGAAATGAAAATGACAATATTTCAAACTGAGTGAAAATGACAGTATAATATATTGAAATTTGCAAAATATGTCTGAGGCTGTGCTTAAAGAAAGATGAGCACTTTAAATGCTTATGTTTTAAAAAGGCTAAAATCAGTGACAAAGAGAAAAATACATTCAAAATAAGTAGCAGAAAAGAATCTTATTGCAAAACAAAAGCTGAAAGCAAAGAAAGAGTTCAAGTTTAAAAAGTACCACTCAATTTTATATGAAAACCCTTATTCAAATATAAAGATAAGAAAAAAACATGTAATCTGCAAAAAACTAAAAAAAATAATTTCCATGAGCCCTTCATGAAGAAACTACTAGAGAAAGAACTGAAGCCAGCCAGAAAATATAGGAATAGTGCTGGCTGTGAACATAGATTTAATTAACTGTAGGACTAACTGTAAAGAATAAAAATGATGACTATGGAAGAAGAAAATTGAAAGGAGATGGGGAAGAAGAAATATTCAAATTGTCACTGTTTATAGATTCTATTTAACAAAATTGAAGGATTAAGTGTAAACATCTACAATGGTTATCCATCACAACAAAAACAGTGTTCCAGATTATCAGAGCACACACATCAGAGTAAAGCAAATGGTCAATGTAGTGAAATACATAAAAACAAAAAGTTATGAAACCAGAGAGCATAAATAAAATATGACAGAAGTAAGAACAAACACACCTTTTTCTCTCAATATACAAAAAGCACCAAACTCACCAACTGTCTTAGGTTGGGTTTCCTAGAAGCAGAGTCAGAGAAGTTCAAGCGATTCATTGGAAGACAGTGCCTCAGGAGGAGTGAGGCAGGCAGGAGAAGGAAGGTAAGGATTAAAACCTAAACAAGTATGTGATCGCAGCAGAGACTAGGTTCAGCTTAATTCCACAGGAAAGTTCTGGAACCAAAAATCACACCTGAATGATTTCCCCTTTGAGGCAAAGGGGCTAACCTTTTATACCCTGTTGTCAGTTAGTCATTGGCTGAGGTCTGCCTCCTCATGAGGAAGGGGGGATGGGGAGGTCATTCCTAGCTTGATGGGTAAATTGGCTTTAGCCAGGAGCAATTCACCAGAGAAAGAGGCAGCTGAGAAGTATTACTGGCCAACAATCAACGCAATTGGAGGATGGGCATCTGAGTGGGGTATCAACAGCATCCACCACAGGCCATCTGCTGTACCACCCAGACCTACTTGCTTCCTATGTTAAGTACACTCCATCCAGGCACAGTTTCTCCAATATCCTGCTTCATCATGTTGTTAGGGAAATTTACAAGAAGAGGTTAGCTGCACAAGCTATAGCATCAACAGCTGCAGCTAGTCCTGAGGCTGTAAGTGATACTGACAATCTCCTTTCTTTCCTGCCCATGCTACATAGTGGCCATAAAACCTGGAATCTTTCTCTCTCTGCCTCTCCTGTAACAGATTGAGTCACCTTGTTTACTTCGTCTGTGGTATGCTAAAAGAGCAAGTTTTTTCCTCTGAGTGAAAATCAGAGGAGCAACACATCAGAGCTACACTTGCAGCGGCTGACGGAAATTTTGCATGATTAACAAGTAAATGTTCATGGAGCATACCATGTTATGTCAGTCACCATACCATTGTGTATTGTAATGTATTAGCAATAAATCATTTACATTTGCCATGATTTCATACTTTATGGTCAGTCCTGTAGGATCCCCTCCCCTTCGACTGGAAGTTCTGCTAGTCTAGGTTAATGAAGGGTGACTGAATGTGCCACCCAAAATGTGCTTCTTTGGCATAAGGATTATTTTGAATGGATTATTTTTTTAAGAAACGAGATACAGGAGAAGCTCTAAAAATGGAGTATAAGTTATCTTTTGTAAGGGAAATCTACTTTTAAAAGAAATTTACATTAGAAGAGCCTCCTGTACCAGGAAGAGGGCTGTTACCAGAGATATCCATTTTACCTGAGACTTACCTGCTTGGCAGGACCACCTTTGTTTACCAATTTCCTCTTCTCACCTTCCCATGAATTGCCTTCTCCCCTTTGAAGCCCCAAAGCCCCATCCCTTCTCTTAGCTCAGGATGGTATATAGGCCTCAAACATGTGGGTGCCTTTTGAGTCTCATATCTTTGTGGGGCTCTTATATGGTTGTCCATAATTAAAACAGTTTTTATTTTCCTCTTATTAATCTGTCTTTTATCACGGGAGATGGGGGTGGGTCTCAGCCAAGAACCTAGGAGGGTCAAAGGAAAATTATTTTTCCTCCCCTACAGTGACTTGGATGGTGGTTTGAAGTGACTTTCACCCCAAGGGTTCTGAGTTCCAGATTACCATGCCCTTATGAGGATGTGGTTGCTGTACTTGCCCAATTATATTAACAACTGAGCATGGGAGTATTGCAAAGCTCAAGTGGATCATCTGAATTCCAAATACATTCCTCCCTGGCTCTGTCTTACTGCTTCATGATGGGCAAGGCTAATCGCCCCCACCAGAATAGTGATCCCCTTTTTTGCTCCCTGGTCTACTGGCATGAGGACTCCAAAGTCTCTCTTGCTATATTTCTTGGTGAAACATTCCCCTTTCAAAACCAAGACCACTGGACCTACAGAACCTAAATGATGGAATAACAAGTAAAAATTGTGACTAATGTCACAGTACCATTACTGCTTTCATCCTCGGTTTTCAGAATTAATATATTCTACTACTTGAGATAATAGCATATACTGTATAAAGTAGATGTCAAGTTTTGAAGGATAGATAGTGCACCATCCACACAGGGTGTCACCTCCAAGGTGACATCTCAGCTGTACTTTCAGGCAGCTGTTGCATCGCTCTGAGTCTGGTGGGTTCTGGATAGGTGTGGTAAGTGGTAGAACCTGTATATGGTATGGCCAGTATGTGTTAGTACCAGTAGCCCATGTTCGTGGTTCATTGGCATGACTCTTTTGCTAAAAAGTGAATCCCTTGGTCCAAGGAAATGTTAAGCTAGATCCCATCTTAGATTAGATATTCTGTGGGCCCTTAAATAGTGGTACAGGCTGAAGTACTGGAGACAAGAAAGGAAAATCAATACCTGGAATATAAATCAATTCCAGTCTGTATGAATTGATGCCCTTTCTAGAATTGAAGGATATGATTTAATCAACTTCTCACTAAGTGTCTGGTAGGTCTCCTTGAGAAATCGTGCTATACTGGGGCTCAGCATTGGTCTCTTTTGCTAGCAGGTCAGACACTTAGTAGCAGAAATAGCTAGATCAGCCTGAGTGGAAGGAAGAGGTGAGGGTGAGAGGGAGCCCATGTTATTGACATAGCTTCTATCTTTGCTACTGTGTTTACTTCATTCATGAACCCAAAATTGGGCTGTGGTGGCTGAGGTCAGAGGCGAGCTGACATTTATAGTCCAAGTCATCCTATCTACTTGGTTGTCTAGTACCTCTTTTGATATCCTCTGATTGGCATCCACATGTGATTAAAAATATCTTCATGCTTTGTCCCAACTATCACAGGTCCATATACATGCTTCTTCCTCAGATATTCTTATACTTGATCTTCTAATTTTGCTCATCCCAGGATTCTGACCAGTGGGTTAAGACTTTTCCAATGCTTATGAGTCTATGTAAATTCTTGGGTCACTTCTATCTGCATACAAAGGAGATTATTGGAAGCTCTGCCCCAAACCCTATCCACAGTGAGGATTTCACTTCACTATCTTTCATGTACACTCCAAAAATGACCTCTAGTAACAGTGGCATCATGGTACAATTTTCTTCTTGATCTACATGAAAGGTTGATCAATTTATGCACCAACTTGAACTTTTTTCTCCTTTATCAACTAGTCATAAGAAATTCCCATGAGGCCATAGATGAGTTGTGTCAAGGGAGAGGTATTGATGCAGTGATGCAATAGAGGTGAGTATCATGAGGGACTTGGCCATGTATTCATTCAGCTAACCTGTGCCCTTTGACATTCTTGAAACTGATAACAGATGTACCACTTCCATTTTACTCGGAGATGATGTTGAGCCTACTTGATTTGGGGGAATCTAAGAGTACTTGCTCATAACTGGGTATTCTAGCCACATAGTCATTTGAAATTCAGTGATCAGACACTGTTGCTATGAGGACCTGATATAATGCTAAGAGTTGCTATTCTGTTACAGAAGGCATGACCTTGTCCCAAACTCAAAGGATCTGTACTAAAACTTTCATTTGAGGGCCTACAATGGTGACTTTACCATAGACACATTTTGTATCATGGGATCTGGGTCATATGGTCAAAGAGACAGGATGCCTGGAGTCTGCTGAGAACGTTTTCTCTCCCTAGGACCCATCCAAGTTAGCTTTATCAGGATTCCCAATATTAGAACATGCTCCTTCCAAAACCCAAGGAAACCTCCAAATCGTTGCACAATTTATTTTTAGTAGTAGGAATTACAAGTTGCAATAACTTGTCTGTTATTTTGGAGAGGATGTCTGAGCATGGCCCAGACCATGATTCCTTAAAAGCTTTATCATTGTAGGTCTAGTCTAACTTCAGAAATTTTTATATTCTACTGTTCTCCTTTCTCCACATTGAACTTCACCTGGTTAACGCTACCTGATCCCTCAGAATTTAGCATAATCAGCATTGCTTTAAATAGCTGACATCTGACTGATCTTCCTGGATCTTTCATAGGATCTACAATACCATGAACTTTCCTTTACAACACTTGTCACTTTCAAATTTACATTTCTTTTTGTGGTTAATGTCTCTCTGACCCTATCATGTGGCTTTTTTTCTTCCTAATTGTTCAAAATACACTTTAGATAGTGGTTAGAGAAGAGGTGCTACATGGCGTTTGGGGAGAGAGAGACTAACTAAGAATGATTGTTGTCATCTTTGTGTTTCCATAGTTACATATTACAATGAATATCTTTTGTCCTAATGAAGGTCCCTGGTTCGAGACTGGTTTACTGTGTGCCAGTTTGCTTAAAGACAATACAATACTTTTTACAAAGTATTACAAAAAATAAAATTAAAAAAATTTGATCTACTATAAACTATTGTAAAGTGAAAAGGAAATGAAATCCCCTTGGGCAAAATGCTGACAAATTATTTGACAGGTAAGCCTGGTATCTGAGAGAAAGGAAATTAGCTCTCCTTTTAGCATTACCCTGGATATAGACCTAGAGACAAAACTAGAGACAAAACTAAGACTTCTGGGGTTATATTGCCATCACGTTGTCTTCAGAGAGGAAACATTTTAAAATACAGACATCCAGTGTAGAAAAGTATTATATGGCATCTATTTAAAAGATGACATTAAATCTAAATATAGGACCTTAGTTTTTTGATTAGAGATATCACTTCTCTGAAAATGTATTTAATCCATTTTATTCAAAACTTGTCTCTGTTCTATGACTTTTAGTGTGAGAAATACCCTTTAATTTTTGTTTTTCTGTCAGGAGAAAATAATAAGCTTAAAAAACTAAAATAAATTATGATGCATAAGAACTAACTAACAAGTAGTAAAGCAAAATAGAAGAAGAAGATATAAATCATATTAAAAGAGAAAAATTAATATCTATATTAGGGGCAGGTTTTCCGTGAAGCTAGTGAAGCTTCAGTTTAGGGATTCTCAGATCCCTCTCCTTAATTTTGTACTGGCAATTTTTAATTCCTTTCCATAAGGATGGCCTCCTAAATTCAAAAAGCTTTAGGCTCCACAAAACCTCCATCTGTCTTTTTTTTTGTATCACTGCTATCTTATTTAGATGATAAATTCAACATATAGGAGACTCTGCTCCAGATGCTGAGATTAGAGATAAACACAGTTCTGCATTCCGAGAAATCCAAAGTCAACAAGGCTTGCAGTTTAGATGATTAGTCTTTAAAAAAAATTACATTACTCTTTAGAAACTCAGAATTCAGATGAAAATAAAAGGTGTTTTATAGATTATAATTCATGAAGGATTAGGATATGTGATCCCTTATACATTTTTTGTAACTTCTATAAACTTGCTAAACTTTGCAGAAATGATGACCTGAGTCACAAAATCCACCCAGAATCAGAGCCTGCCTGACTTCCTTCACCAGGCCAGAAAAACCATATATAGAGACAATTTCTTTGTAGTTAAATATTTTTAAACTCCAGAAATTTCAAAATCATATAATATGCTAAAAGACAATGGTTATGCCCTCTTAAAATTATGCCCTATCTGACAAGCCTACTAAATGTTGGAATTATAAATGTAAACTAAATGTTCTTCATTTCACAGCCTTTTATAAGCATCTATCCTTTTAATAGCTGACTACATTTTTTTTTTTTTGCGGTACGCGGGCCTCTCACTGTTGTGGCTTCTCCTGTTGCGGAGCACAGGCTCCGGACGTGCAGGCTCAGCAGCCATGGCTCACGGGCCCAGTCGCTCCGCAGCATGTGGGACCTTCCCGGACCCGGGCACGAACCCGTGTCCCCTGAATCGGCAGGCGGACTCTCAACCACTGCGCCACCAGGGAAGCCCAATAGCTGACTACATTTTTATAGCTCCATCCCATTTCTTATGGAAAATTTAGAGCTCGCTCAAACTTCTGAAGATTTGTGGGTAGGGGCCATGGGGATTTTATTCAGTAATTATTATTTCAGATCCCTGCTCTCAGATCTCAATTCTCAGCTGCACTTACCCTATTGCTTCTTATAACTTTTGAACTCTTTCCATAGCACTTTACTCTCAAAGATGTATATGTTTAATTTCTCCCTTAATTCTCAAAGCATCACTAACATAATCTTTCGTGTAATAGACTTTAACTAATGGTTTGTGGCAAAAGGGCAAGGAGGTACAAAACAGTACAGAATTTAAAATATTTTAATGGTATATTTTCTTAAAATCCCTTGGGTAGTCCCAGTACAATAATTTCTCAAATGATCATCTTTTTCCTCTGAACCAGTCAATTACCATATTGATGGAGTATATTCTATCATAAACCTTTTCCAAATTATTCTTTATCCAGAGTCCTTGCTGTCCCTAGAACAATTTTTACTTATCAACTGTATGATACCAAAAATCTTCTAATTATGCAATAAAATTTACTTAGTTTAGCTCAAATTTCTTCTAGATTATATCCAAATATTCATCCTCACTCTCATCAGGAAATCTCTGAAATATTTCCAAAGAATATCAGGGTTTTGTGGAACACTGCTTGAAAATTAAAGACTTACTTTATCATGACTCATATACCATATTATTTTAATGCATTGCAACTCTAGTCTATCCTTTTAAGACAATTCACATCTCACCATCTCTATCATTGTCTTCATTCCTAGTAAATCAATGCATAGTATTGTCATACTGCAAGCTTAAACTCAATTTTAAACTGTAATATTGTGTTCATTGTATATATCATATCCTCAAATGGATTTTTAAAATCTGCTCATGATATACACAGCATTGATACTCAATAAGTTCTTGTTGATTTAATTATATTGTGTTTTAATAATTTCTAATTTCACTTTATTTTCTTATCTTCTCTAGAAAGTTTTAGCTAACCTAGATAGATTAGAGACCCTTGACTATATTTGTAGGACATTTGTGTGTATTCACCCACATCTCTCACATCACCTATTCACAGGTGCAATGGGATTTGTAGAACTTCTTCAATCAATGGTTTTAGGTCTTTGATGAATTTTGGAAAATTTTCGGCTAGCATATTTTCAAATATGGCTTTTGTACCATTCTCTACTTTTGTTTTGAGACTGATTATGTAGACTTTAGAACTTTTCACCATGATTCACATGTTTCTTCCACTCTTTTCAGTAAATTTCTTTTTTTTTTTTCCTCTCTGTGCTTCAATCTGGATAATTTCTATTGACCTGTCTTCCAGTTCATGAATCTTCTATTTGGATGGGTCTATTCTGCTATTAAACCTAACGATTGAGTTCTTAATTTTAGTTCTTATAATTTCCAGTCATAGGTTCCAGGAATCTATTGGAATTCTCAATCCTTCCTCTATTTTTAAGATATATTAACATTAATCATAGTTTTATTTTTTTAATTTTCTGTTTGAAAATCTAATATCTGTTGGATCTGTTTCTACAGCTAACCATTTTTCTCTGGGTTTTGATCATTTTGTCCTGAATTTTAGCATGACATCATTTTATTAGATGTTGGACCTTTTGGATTAAAAAATGTAGGAAGATGTTATCTTCCTCCTAAGAGGGTTAATCTTTCTTCTGGCAGGTAGAGAGCAGGCAAATCACTATAATCTTGCTAAGTGTTCTTCTAGGGTTGTTTTAGGCTGCTCCAAAAAACCCATTCAGGGCAAGGTTGAGATGTTTATCGTGACAGGATTTGAACTCCATCACTGAGGGGCTGCGAAAATGTTGGCCCAGGCCTTTAGGATCCTGGCTGCTGTCACCTGCTGGGCTTCTTGCAGTTCGACTCTGGGCTTACAGGTTTAGAGTTGTATGTAAGAAGAGATTGCAAACAGATTCAGGACCTCATTCCCCAATAGTTTCCTCCTCTTTGGGATTCTGTACTTCAAATCTCAACTTATTTGGATGCTCCAAACTCCAACATTTGTCTCCACAGAAAAAAGATGAGACTGCCACCACTTGTTAGGACTCTATGCCAATTAGAGATTGGACAGCACAATGGATATTCTCAGATTAGCCTTAAGAAGGTGAAGAGTCAAGTGTAACCAAGTTTAAGTGATCAGCTAATAATTGAATACTAATACAAAACTAAACACTCTTCAAAGGAAGATAACACAGTCTAAAGACTTGAAAAGATATTATCCAAAATTTTCACTATGCAGTAAAATATTACAAGACATGCAAAGAAATGGGAAAATATTACCCATAGTTAAGCTGAAAAACAGTCAATAAAAAGCAACTCTAAGGGGACCCAAAGTTTGGATTTAGCAAAAATGGCTTTGAAGTAGCCATTAAAAATATATCCCATTAATGAAATGAAAATATGTTCAAGGAACTAAAGGAATACATGATCTTAATGAGTAAATAGAGAATAAATGCAGAGAATGGAAACTATAAAAAAATACAAATTCTAGAATGAAAAAGTACATACGACTTCTCCTCAGAAACCATACAAGCAAGAAAAGAGTGGATTGAAATATTTAAAGTGTTTCGAGAAAACCCCACCAATTTAGAATACTGTATCCTGCAAAATTATGTCAAAAGTGAAGGAAAAATAAAAACTTTTTCAGATAAACAAAAATTGAGGGAATTTGTTGCCAGTAGACATGCCTTGCAAAAAACAATTTTTTAAAAGTTCTTTAGAGAGCACAAATATAGTATAGAAACTCAGATCTACATAAAAAAGAAAGAACATCAAGAAAAGAATAAGAAAAGGTAAAATCAAAACTTTTCTTATTCTTTTAAAAAAATTTATTGTTGAGATAAGATTGATTTATAACATTATATAAGTTTCATGTGTACAACTTTATATTTCTACTTCTGTAGTGATGTTGAACATCTTTTCATATGTCTATTGGTCATCTGTATTTCCTCTTTGGAAAATGTCTATTCAGCTCCTCTGTCCATTTTTAAATCAGGTTGTTTGTTTTTTGTTGTCAAGTTTATGAGTTTTTTATATACTTTGGATATTAACCCCTTATCAGATATATCATTTGTAATTATCTTCTCCCATTTGGTAGGTTGTCTCTTGTTTTACTGGTAGTTTGCTTTACTGCACAGAAGCTTTGATGTAATCCCTTCTGTTCATTTTTGCTTTTGTTTCCCTTGTCTGGGGAGACAAATCTAGAAAGATATTCCTAAGACCATGTCAAAGAGCATACTGCCTATGTTTTCTTCTAGGAGTTTTATGGCTTCAAGTCTTACATTCAAGTTTTAATCCATTTTGAGTTAATTTTTGTGTTTGATATGAGATAGTGGTCTAGTATCATTTTTTTTGCATGTGGCCATTCAGTTTTCCCAATACTATTTATTGAAGAGCCTATCCTTTCTCCATCCTATGTTCTTTGCTCCTTGTCATAAATTAATTGTTCATATATACATGGGTTTATTTCTGGACTTCCAGTTCTGTTCCTTTGATCTATGTATCTGTTTTTCTACGAATACCATGTTGTTTTGATTGCTAAGGCTTTGCAATTTAGTTTGAAATCAGGGTGTGTGATACCTCCAGCTTTGCTCTTTTTTCTCAAGATTGCTTTTGTTATTCAGGATCTTTTGTGATTCCATGTAAATTTTAGAATTTTTTGTCTTATTTCTGTGAAAAATGCCCTTGGGATTTTGATAAGGATTGCATTGAATATGTAGATTGCTTTAGGTAATATGGACATTTTGACAATGATAATTCTTCTAATCTATGAGCATGAATGTCTTTATATTTGTTACATGTTTTCTTCAATTTTTTTCAACAAAATCTTATGGTTTTCAGTGTACAGGTTTTTCACCTCCTTGGTTAAATTTATTCCTAGCTATTTTATTTTTGCTGCAATTGTAAATTAGATTGTTTCTTAATTGCTATTTCTGCTAGCTCACTGCTAGTATAGCAATGCAAGAGACCTTTGTATATCAATTTTGTATCCTGCATCTTTACTGTAATTGTTAATTATTTCTAATTGTTTGTGGTAGAGTCTTTAGGGCTTTCTATATATAAAATCAAATAGTGCTAGATTTACTTCTTCCTTTCCAATTTAGACGCATTTTATTTCTTTTTCTTTCTTTTCTTTATTTCTTTTCTTTTTTTTTTCTTTTTGCCTAATTGCTCTGGCTAGGACTTCCAATACTATGTTGAATAAGAGTGGTGAGAGTGGGCATCCTTGCCTTTTTCCTGATCTTAGGGGGATAGCTTTGAATTTTTATCAGTGGATATGATATTAGCTGTGGGTTTTTCATATATGGCCTTTATTATGTTGAAGTATTTCCCCTCTATACCCACTTTATTGAGAGTTTTTATCATAGGTGTTGAATCATTTCAAATGCTTTTTCTGCATCTATTGAGATGATATATGGTTTTTGTCTTTCATTCTGTTAAATTGGTATATCATGTTGACTGATTTGCAGACGTTGAACCATCCTTGCATCCCTGGAATAAATTCCACTGATCATGGTGTATGATCCTTTTGATGCATTGTTGAACTCCATTTGCTAATACTTTGTTGAGGATTTTTGCATCTATGTTTATCAGAGATATTGGCCTGTAATTTTCTTTTTTGTGTGTTGCCTTTATCTGCTTTTGGTATCAGGGTGACAATGGCCTCATAAAATGAGTTAGGAAGCATTCCTCCTCTTTAATTTTTTTGGAATAGTTTGAGAGGGATATGAATTAAATCTTCTTTGAATGTTTGGTAGAATTCACCTGTGAAGCCATCTAGTCCTGGACCTTCGTTTGGGGTAGCTTTTTGATTACAGTTTCAATCTCTATACTAGTGATCAGTCTACTCAGATTTTCTATTTCTTCATGATTCAGCCTTGGAAGGTTGTATGATTCTAACAATTTGTCCATTTCTTCTAGGTTTTCTAATTTGTTGGTAAATAGCTGATTATAATATCCTCTTACAATTTTTTTTGTATTTCTGTGGTGTCATTATTTCTCATCTTTCATTTCTGATTTTATTTATCAGGGCCTTTCTCTTTTTTTCTTTGAGAGTCTACCTAATAGTTTGTCAATTGTGTTTATCTTTTCAAAAAACCAGTTCTTAGTTTCACCGATCCTTTCCATTGTCTTTTCAGTCTTTATTTTATTTATTTCTGCTCTGACCTTTATTATTTACTTCCTTCTACTAACTTTGGGCTTCACTGGTTCTTTTCCTACTTCCTTTAAGAGTAAGTTTAGATTGCTTGTTTGAGATTTTTCTTGTTTCTTAAAATGAATGACAGAAATGATATAAAAGATGAAATGGAGGAATTAAGATTATTTTATTATAAGGTACTCACACTGCCTATAAAGTGGTATAGTATTATTTGAAAGTAGGATTAAATGTAAATTGAAGGAAAAAAATATACCATGTTAACACTAATTTTAAAAAAAAAAAGGAATAACTATGTTAATTTCAGAGAGAGCAGACTTCAAAGCAAGAATAGCTATCAGAGGGCAAAAGAAGAGCATTACATAATAATAAAGGAGTCAATTCTCCAACATGACATGATGTGTCTTACACCTAACAACAGAGTCAAAATATTTGTGGCAAACACTAATGAAATTGCAAAGAGAAATAGATGAATCCACTATCATAGTTGGAATTTTTAACATCTCTCTATCAGAAATGAACAGATCCAGCAGGTAGAAAATCAGGAAGGACATGGTTGAATACAATATTAATTAACTGGATATAGTGATGTCTATAGACCACTTTGTTCAACAACACCAGAATACACATTCTTCCCAAGCTCACCTGGAACATTCACCAAAATAGTACATTCTGGGTCATAAGACACATCATAGAAAATTTAAAAGAATAGAAATCATACAATGTCTTCTCTCAGACCACAGTGGAATTAAACCAGAAATCAATAACAGTAAGTTAACTGGAAAATCCCAAAATATGTGGAGAATTAACAATATACTTTTATATAACACATGGGTCAAAGAAGAAATTTTGAGAGAAATTTAAAAATACTTTGAACTAAATGAAAATGAAAACCCAACTTAATAAAATTTATGTGATGCAGTAAATGAAGTGCTTAGAGGGAAATTTATAGCATTGAATGCATGTATTAGAAAAAAAACTCTAAAATCAGTCATCTAAGTTTCCACCTTAGAAATCTATAAAAAGAAGGGCATATTACATCCAAAGGAAATGGAAGAAAAGAAATTACATGAATTAGAGCAGAAATCAATGGACTTGAAAGCAGGAAATCAGTAGAGAATATCAACAAAATAGGAATCTAGTTCTCTAAAAAGATCAACAAAATTGATAAGCCTCTAAGCAGGCTAAGTAATTTTTTTTTAAAAAAGAGACAGGACACAAATTACTAATATCAGAAGTGAAAGAGAGATCTCATTATAGATCTTCTGCACATGAAAAGGATAATAAAATAATATTATGAACAACTCATGCCCACACATTTGATCATCTAGATCAAATAGACCAATTCTTGGAAAGGCATAATTTGCCAAACCTCACAAAAGAAGAAATAGTCGATCTGAGTAGACCTATATCCATTAAAAAATTGGATCAATAATTAATAAACTTCCATAAGAGAGAATGCCAGTCACAGATGTGTCCACTGGTGAAGTCTACCGAATATTTAAGGAAGAAATTATTCCAGTTCTCTACAATCTCTTTCAGAGGATAGAGGCAAGTGGAATTCTTCCTAACTCATTCTATGACACTAGTATCACCCTGATACCAAAACCAGATGAGAATATTGCAAGAAAAGAAAATTACAGACCAATATTTCTTATGAATGTAGATGCAAATATCCTCAACAAAAATATTAACAAATTGAATTCAACAATGTCTAAAAATAATTATACACCATGACCCAGTGATATTTCCCCCAGGTACATAAGGCTGGTTAAACATTTGAAAATCAGTTTATGTGATATATCACATCAACAGGCTAAAGGAGAAAAATCACATGATCAATCATATCAATAGATGCAGAAAAATCATTCAATAAAATCCAACACTCATTCATGATAAAAACTCTAGGTAACTGTGAATAGAGGGGAACTTCCTCAACAAAGAATAGCTACAAAAAAAATCTACAGCTAACACAATATTTAATGGTGAGAAACCTGAAGATTTCCTATTAAGATCAGGTACAAGGCAAGGATGTCCCCTCTCACCACTACTTTTCACCATCATGCTAGAAGTTCTAGCTAATGCAATAAAACCAGAAAAGGAAATAAAAGGCACACAAAATGGGAAGGAAGAAATAAAACTGTCTTTGTTCCCAGATGACATGATTATCTATGTGGACAATCCCAAGAAATCAAAAACAAAAACTCCTGGAATTAATAAGCAATTACAGCAAGGTTGAAGGATACAAGATAAATATACAAAAGTCCATCACTTTGTTATATACTAACAATGAACAAGTGGAATTTCAAATTAAAACACAAACCCAATTACCTTTGCACCCCCAAATGAAATTCTTAGGTATAAATCTAACAAAATATGTACAATATCTGTATGAGGAAAACTACAAAACTCAGACGAACAAAATCAAAGAACTATATAAATGGAGAGATACTCCATGTTCATGGATAGAAGATTTAATATTGTCAAAATGTCAGTTCTTCCCAAATTGATCTATAGATTCAATGAATCCCAATCAAAAATCCCAGAAAGTTATTTTATAGGTATCAAGAAACTGATCCTAAAGTTTATATGGATAGCAAAAAAGACCCCAAATCCAACATAATACAGAAAGAGGGAAACAAAGTTGGAGGACTGACACTATCTGACTTTGACTTATTTTTATATATATATATATATATATATATATATATATATATATACACACACACACACACACATATATATTATAAACCTATAGTAATCAAAACAATATGGTATTGGCAAAAGAATAGAGAAATAGATCAATGGAAACAAAGTAGAGATCCCCAAAATACCCACATAAATATAGTCAACTGATCTTTGACAAAGGAGCATAGACAATACCTTGGAGCAAAGATAGTTTCTTCAACAAATGGTATTGGAACAAATTGACATTGAATGCAAAAAAAAAAAAAAAAAAAGGAATCTAGACACAGACCTTACACCCTTAACAAAAATTAACTCAAAATGGATCACACCTCTAAATGTAAAACACAAAACTGTAAAACTAGAACTTATCATAGAAGAAATCTAGATAACTTGGGTATGTCAATGACTTCCTAGAAACACTGAAGTCATGATGCAGAAAAGAAAGAACTGATAAGTTGGACTTCTGCTCTCTGAGAGAAAATGTCAACAGAGTGCAAAGACAAGCCATAGACTGAGAGAAAAAATTTACAAAAGATACATTTGATAAAGGACTATTATTTAATATATACAAAGAACTCTTAACACTCAACAACAAGAAAATAAAAAATCTTATTAAAAAATGAGCCAATGATCTTAATAGACACATCATTAAAGAAAATATACAGATAGCAAATAAGCATCTGAAAAGATGCTCCACATCATATGTTATCAGGGAAATTCAAATCAAAACAGCAGTGAGATACCCCTACATACCTATTAGAATAGCTAAAATCTGGAACACTGATACCCCTGAATGCTGACAAGGATGTGAAGCAACAAGTCTGTCCTTCATTTCTGGTGGAAATGCAAAATGCTACAGCCACTTTAGAAGACAGTTTGATTGTTTCTTAGAAAACCAAACATACTCCTATGATCTAGCAATCACATTCTTTGTTATTTATCCAAAAAAGTTGAAAACTATGTGTACAAAAAGACATTCACATGGATCTTTTTAGCAGCTTTATTTAAAATTGACAAAACTTGGAAGCAACCAAGACATCCTTCAGTTAGTGAATGGATAAATAAACTGTGGTTCATCCAGACAATGGAATATTATTCAATACTAAAAAGAAATTAGTTGTTAAGCCATAAAAATACATGGAGGAACCTTAATGCATATTACTAAGTGAAAGGAGTCAATCTGAGAAGGCTACATATTTTACAATATTATTCCAACTATATGACATTCTGGAAAAGGCAAAACTTTGGATACAGTAATAAAGATCAGTGGTTGCTGGAAGTTAGGGACAGATGAATAGTTGGAGTTCAGAGGATTTTTAGGGCAGTGAATCTATTCTGTATGATACTGTAAGGTGCATACATATCATACATTTGTCCAAACCAATAGAATGTACAACTCACCAAACTTCTGCTTATGTCTCATTAAGCAGAAAAGGGTTACATGGCAACGATTATCTGCAAGAGTTTTAGCAGAGCACTTTGCTGACCTCTGTAAAAATCAGGCTTATTCAGTTTTATATTTCTTCTTTGGCTAACTTCTACAAATTATTTTTTTGAAAATTACCATTTTATCTCAATTTTCAAATTTAGTGGCATAAAGTGGTTCAAAAATAATATCCTATTATTTTTCAAATGTTTATCCTGTCAGAGTCAGAGCACTTCATTCATTCCTAATTTTGGTTATTTGTGCCTTCTCTCTCTTTTATTCCTTAAATGATTTTGCCAGCAGTTTACCTTTTTTTTTTTTTTTTTTTTTTTTTTTTGCTGTATGCGGGCCTCTCACTATTGTGGCCTCTCCCGTTGCGGAACACAGGCTCCGGACGCGCAGGCTCAATGGCCATGGCTCACGGGCCCAGCCGCTCCGCGGCATGTGGGATCCTCCCAGACCGGGGCATGAACCCGTGTCCCCTGCATCGGCAGGCGGACTCTCAACCACTGCGCCACCAGGGGAGCCCAGTTCACCTATTTTAATTGTCTTTTCAAAGAACTGGTGCTAGAGAGACATATATTCTTCATGCTTTGTATTTCAACATAAGAAAAATACTAGGGGCTAAAGGTAAATTTGCTGCCTCCATTTCCCAACATATTAATCATAATTTTAATTATGAATATATTGTTAGTATGTGTTAATACATAATGGTTAATATTTGCTAAAATTTTTAATTAAAATTTGATTATTAAATAATTTTTAATTATGAATGTTATTCATAGAGATAAAAAATAAGACTATTAGCTACCATGAAAGACAAGTTTTTAGCACTCTATACTCGCTGTTTCTCCTTCCACTCCTTCTCCTTATTTTAAAATTTCTTCTTATTATTGGTATTGATTTTTATAGGAGCTAGAGTGTTAAATAATCAAAGGAAGAAGGTGAAAGAATTAGAAGCAAGCCCTTGGGTTTGATATTACAGTAGGAACAGTGGGGGAGAGATGGGTAGGTAATGTACACTGGTTTTGACCTGTAAAGCTATTATATAGAACTGAGCTTGTGTCTGGATGTTTCCTCAACTTCAAAAGGAAAATTTATGAATTTAACCTCAACCCCATTTTCAAGTACATGTTTTATCACTTACTTTCAGTGAATGGAGTTGTAAAACAAATTAATTTAACTTTGCTCAGTTTTATAATCAAGTCTTTTATCATGTACCATAAGCCTTAGGAAATAGCTCTAACTGCCCAAGAGCAGTATTAATTAGATGAAAATTGTGTGTGTATGTGTGTGTGTGTGTGTGTGAGAGAGAGAGAGAGAGAGAGAGAGAGCATGAGAAACAGAGAGAGAGAAATTTGTGTGTGACAATACATGGCCCCGTTTTTCTGTCTCTTCTAATTTCAGAAATTGTGGTTCATCATAAAAGGCCAGAAATACAATGGGAGGATAGATAGATAGATAGATAGATAGATAGATAGATAGATAGATAGATTAGATAGATAAATAGATAAAGAGATAAAGCTGAGGGTTCTGGAATGCTGAAATTATTAAATGACATGCAGCCTTAAGTCTAATGTCTGATACAAAGTGATAAATTTCTGCAGGCACAAATATAATTGAATCTCTAGTTGGAACAAATAAACAAACAAAACCCTATAAAAACATTTTTTTCCCTCTTTCATTCCCAGAGCATCTAAGAAAGAATACACAGTTAAAAGCATTAGGTTATCCATGGAGACATCAAAAATGTTTCTTTCATTTCAGTCTTCCACAGCAGAAGCTTTTGGCTTTATCTTAGAGTGGAGTGAATGCCTCCCACTGCTGCACTCTGTCTCTCTTTTTAAAATCTACCACCTGAACTGAGCGTAATACGTTTAACACCTCAGACACTCCAGGGGCCAGAAATCCTTGCCTTTCTAAGTAACAGCTATCTCCTGTCAGCCTACAGAAACATTACAGAAAATAGAAAGTGTTGATAGAAATGTCAACTAAAACCAGTGCTCCTAAGATGCTAACTATTCTGTATATTGTTTGTGACATTTGCTTATGACCTGTTATTTGGTGCTATCTACAACTGTCCTAACTTTATAAAAATGTTCTAAGCAATCCACTTTATTCCTGCAGGTACTTCATACTTTACATTCAATTTGTAATGCCGTTCTCAGATGGTCTACATAAAATTGAGTTGATAATAACTGATCACCTTGAATAAGTGCTACTATGAGTTTTCCTCTAATGGTTCTCTCTAATTTCCTTATGTTACAGGTTCAAAATTTTCTGTGAAATTCTTTAAGAAGGGTTCCATGATAAAATAATTTTGGAAAATGATCTATTGACTAGCTCTCTCTTTAATATAAAGTATTAAAATCTCTAAATAGTAAACAAATAGAGAAAAATATTTAATTATGTTATTACAATCTTCTCCCTTAGCAAATATTCTCCCTTATACTACATACCTCAAATTAAACATATGAATATCATAAACCACAAACATTTTAGTAAATACATTTTGGGAAATAATTTATGCTGCTGTACAAATTCATACTGATATATACATTTTAAAGACTCAAAAATTGGTTTTAGGAACTGTTTTTGGTTATTTTACGTGCTTTGATAGTGTACTATGATAGAAGGTTAATGAAAATTACAAACACAGCCACATGATGATTCTGCTCAATGTGTGTATCCACTAAAGACCTAAAAATAATTAGATTAGGGTAAAACTCTATAGACTAGGATGTGATTGGTGCCATTTAGAGTTGAACAACGTGGCAGCCTTTTAACAACAAAGTTAAAATCAAAAGCAGATAGTCGTTGAAACAGCACAACAGATTCATTCGTTATTCACTAGAATGGCTCAGTTCTCTATCTAGTATGCTCTTTCCACCTGCAGAGTGACTGGTGTAGAGTAAGTATACAAGAAGACTAATCATTATAATGATTGTAATCTTATATTAAGAAAAAACCCCTCAAGACTGGATCACTCATACATTGTTGATGGGAATGCAAAATGGTAGAGCTATTCTGGGAAATAGTTCTATAATTTATTTCTTTTTTTTTTTTAATAAATTTATTTATTTATTTTTTGGCTGCATTGGGTCTTCTTTGCCGCGTGCGGGCTTTCTCTAGCTGCAGCGAGCAGGGCTACTCTTTGTTGTGGTGCACGGGCTTCTCATTGCAGTAGCTTCTCTTGCTGTGAAGCACGGGCTCGAGGTGCGTGGGCTTCAGTAGTTGTGGCACGAGGGCTCAGTAATTGTGGTGCACGGGCTTAGTTGCTCTGTGGCATGTGATATCTTACCAGACCAGGGCTCCAGCCTGTGTCCCCTGCATTGGCAGGTGAATTCTTAACCACTGCGCCACCAGGGAATTCCCCATAATTTCTTAAAAAGTTAAGCATGCACATACCATTAAAGTCAGCAATCCCACTCCTATGTATTAACCCTAAAGAATGAAAAAAAAGAAATCTTGCCATTGATGACAACATAGATGGACCCTGAGGGTATTATTCTAAGTTAAATAATTTGTCAGACAGAGAAAGACAAATAATGTATGATTTCACTCATATGTGAAACAAACAAAATAAATGAACAAACCAAACCTAACAAAAATAAACGCATAGATACAGAGAACAGAGTAGTGGTTACCAGAGGGAAAGGGGCCTAGCGGGAGGGCAGAATGGGTAAACGTAGTCAACTGTATGGTGTCAAATGGAAACAAAACTTTTGGTGGTGAGCACAGTGTAGTATATACAGAATCAAAATATATTGTTGTACACATGAACCTTGTATAATGTTATAAGCCAATGTTACCTCAATAAAAAATAAAGAAACGAAATAAAAGTACACATTACTAGCAAAAAAAGAAAGAGAAAAGAGAAGAATGACTTGGATAGCTCTCAAATGCATTATGCTAAGTGAAAATAATGAGTCAAAAATTACTTACTGTGTGATTCCACTAAAATGAAATGCTGAAATAGACAAACTATAGAGATGGAGAACAGAGAGGTTGTTGCCAGAGATTAGAGTTTACAGAGTGGATCTGATAAAAATTAAGTAGTGTAAAGAAATATTTTGAAGGGAGGAATCTGTTTTGTATCCTGACTATGGTGATAGTTATACAACTCACTGATTTGTCATATCTCACAGACTTGTGGGGGGAAAATGTGAATTTTACTGTACGTAAATTGAAAACTCAGTATATTACATGTATGATTAATAATAAAAACCGAAATGGATGACAACATAATACTTATCTAAAAAGTAGCCCCCCAAATATGTATAGCATAATACCTTCTTATAAAATTATATGCCGAAGATAAAATATGTAGTTATTAGAAACACATAGAAATTCGAACAAAATTCAAAGAAAAACAAAGTCTTCTCTCCTCCTTAAGCTAGATCCATGGACAAGTAAATTGAGATTCTCAATCAGATAATGTATGCTATCTCTGGTATATGTTTGAACATGTATATTTTTCAGGAATTGGTCCCTTATTTTCCTTACATTCACAAAGGAGTTCAAGAACAACAACAAAAAGAAAACCACAAAAAGCAAAAGGTTAAGGTCCATTTGCATTGAGGGAAGGACACTAAAATAAGACCCAAGGGGAGTTAAAAATAATCATAAAAAAAAAAAAAGACCTAAGGCAATTCATAGTTTGTGCCATTTACCAGCTGTGTGGGCAGGTCACTTACTACCTCTGGGGAATCAATGATTTCTAAAGCCCTTTAGCACTTGAAATTTCTGTGATTCTAAGGCCAGAAGCCTTTCTCAAATGCTGGCTCCTCCGACAAATTCTTTAACAGAAGTTCACAGATGTTCCTTCCTTGTTATCTTCATTATGTGGCGCAATAATCCAATTTTGCTACAATCAGAATTGTGGCCAGCTGAGTGTAAAGCTAGAAAACACTTTTAGCTTTATACCTAAAGGACACTGAAGAATGCACAGATCCTAACTCTTAAAGCAACCATTTTTTATGACATTTAGACTGAACTTTCAAGGCCAGAGTTAATAGAAGAACACTTAATTTAGAAGGAAAGCTGTTGTTGACAGCAGTATAAAGTTCAAACAGAAAAAGACTGGTTGTTCTTCTCTGATTATTTTTACGTTCAGGGTAGAAGTAAAAGTAGTGAGAAATTACTCAAAGGAGATTTCTAACAACCTGTCACCCCCCACCCCCAAACTCACAACTTTCAGAGTTTATTAAAGGAAAAACAAAAACCCCACTTTTGATATAAGAGATTTGAATCTATAAAAAGATAATATTCTGTAGGCAGAAATATAACTTGAAGAATTATGAAATGAGACTACACTTTAGCTAGTGGTATTCAAACTAGATTCCTTACAACTCAACCTCAGGGGCCACTTTCTTTGTCAAATTAGAATCACAATAAATGAGACTTGAGGACACTTCTTTAATCAGAATTTTCTTTTTAATCTATTATGATTGCTTATAAGATTTTGAATGAAAAAAGATGTTTCAACACTAAACTAGATAAATAAGCAAATAAATAATGAGTTTGAAAATTACAACTATAAGGCAGAATGTGATTAACAAGACCATGGTGGAGTTCTACATTAAGGAGGAGTTACCCTTGTAGTGTTCATGGGACTTGATATAAAAGTCAGGCAAGAACATGCCCCTCGTTTTTCAAGATGGGAAAGAGTACTGTAGATCAACGTCCAAATAACTTACTCTACAGATTAACAGACAAGATAAGATATACTGACTTGCTAAACACATTTGGCTAGGGGGCTAATCTCTGCTATGCTGTGCTCTATTTCTTTTGAATCATATGCTTACCAAGAATTAATTGCACTTTTCCCAGGACCTATCACATCACTGTAATTGTCATCATAATTATGTAAGCTAAATAAACGAATGAGTGAGTATATAGTGTCTTTTCTATTAATGCTTTTGAAATTTTCAGTAGTTGTGAGTTGCTAAAAAAAAGTCGCTGCTCAATTAAAGTAGACAAGGCAACTCTAAAAGTCTGGAAAATTTATAAAATATAGGAATTTCTGAATTAGACCTCTTTTCATTCCACTTTTGAGAAAATAAAACTGGATGCATTTTGTGTGTGTGTGACAGATGGACACAGACCCCACACTCAAAGGAAATATCTTCTCCCCAGATTGACCAATAAATGTACATTTATATGTTTTAAACTAAAATAAAATGTTTAAGAGATTTATACATCCTTTCTTTTGTGTTACTTCAAATAACATTTTCAAACAACCAATCAACTATTATATATTAAAGATTGGGTAAGATGGCTTCTACTCTATATGTCAGGAAGGGAATACTTTAAGTGGGAATTTCCTGGCATTAGGTAAGATGAATGAAAGAAATTCTGAGATTTTTTTTAACAACAGGGAAGGTATCCCTGCAATATGACACTTAATATGCAAGGGAGTGTGGTGCAGTTTGTATCAATACAGCCTTAATGTTTGTATAGCAAGTATAAGCATGAAATCCAGCATATGCACAAACAATTCAAAACTTCAGTTTCTGGTTATGATTTTGCAACATTCAGAGTGCAATAAAAAAGTTGCTGCTCAATTAGACCAGCAGAATGGAGACTGCGGTGTGTCTTTACTCCATGCATCTCACCGTAAGTTTCTCTAGTGGGTATCAGGTAAAGTGAAGGCTGTTGGTGCCTTGCCCAGGTTCCATTTTCCTGGATGTTGCACTCATCAGACAGGTGTTGTGAGTGATGTCAGCTGCTTCCTTCTTGAAACAATTAACTTCAGCCAAATAGAAACCCCCTAGCTTAGGGGGCTATGCTCATCCTAGCTATAGATCACAAACAATGACTAAATGGCATGAGGGTATTGGTCAGGCTCCAGGTATTGGAATAAACTAGAAAAAAAATTCCTAGGAGTGGATATTTAGGCTGTTAGGTCAAGAAGGGAGCTGGATAGGGGAGAGTTTGTCAATACGGAGGTTTAGACAGAGCTCCGGGATGATTCTAACATGCTGCAAGATGGCTCTTGAAAGCAGCATCTCTCAGTAAATGAAGTAGAGATACCAGGCAAACTGTGGAAGAAGGAATTTGTGCTTCACGTCCCATGCCATTAGACTTTGTGCATCTAGAGGTCCCAATTTCTAGAGCAGGGCTGTTTCTACCAGGAGACATAGTAAGAGCCTTCCTGAACCTAAGGCTTTTGCTGCTTCCTGGTCACTTGGGACACCTCATGCCAGTAGGAAAGTAAGCAGAGAAAATAGTTACCGTACTGGCATGATGTTAGACCTAGTCATCATTAGGTGGTAGGGCTGCTGATAAATTACAGTGAGAAAAGGGATATATCAATATTTGACATTAAAGTGATTTACTAGGCTGTCTCTAGTTACCTTACGGCCAGTGGAAAGTGTAACTAGGCAAGTTCCATCACTGCAGCTTGATATATGGATATGGTAACATAGGCCTCAAGATGAGTGATGAGGGTCTGCATTTACCCAACAAGCAAGTCACCTAGCACTAGCCAAAGGGGAAAGGAATATAGAATGTGTCATGGAGGAGGGAGATGCTGAATATCAGGTATAATCTCAGGACCAACTAAAGCATTAGGAACTCTAGTTCAACCTACTAACTCTCCTCTGAAAAATTTCCCCAGGAATTATGAGGAATTATAGTCCTGGAGAATCTGTGCCTAGACACTGTGAACTTAATATGAGAAGCTCATTGACAAACGGACTACAGTGGATACAGCTAGTGTTCTGACCAGCTCCTTTTTACCATCCAGTTCACCCACCTCCCAGGGGATGTGAGGGTTGGCTGACAACAATGAACAGGTTCCCCTTTTCCATAAAATTGCCCTTGGCTAAATAAGAGCCACCTTGGCCTTTTGGATATGCTCTTCTTATCCCTCCCCTATCAAGATAGGATTGTGAGATTATGATCTCAAGAGCTGTTCCAGAGCTCTGTTGTGAGCTCTGACTAAAACTAGTCTCCACCTGAGAACACATTCTTTCTTGTTTGCCTTTTTAAAATTTTACTCAAATTTGCATTCCTAACTCTTCTTCTCTTGAGAGTAATTTCTTAATAAATCATTTGAACAAGAATTCTCACCCAAGGCTTTGCTTTTAGGGAAACATCTGTAAGACATGGGCCACTAATTTTTATTTGCTTAGGGTGCTCCAAATAACCTTTATATTTGCATTGTATTGATTTTTATTAGTTTAAAAAAATATATAACAAACCAATCCCTATTTCTCTGAATTTCTGAATTCCTTATATCATCAAAATGAACAAAAACACAGACTTAGAGAATCAGATACTGTGGATATTCAATTTTTTTAAAACCCTCAAATTACTTACTGTTTTCTCTTAGAACATACCTGCATGGATTAAAGGTTTTGTACTATTTGATGATGCTCCCCTTTTGCACAACACATGTCCCCTTATGGAGAGAAAATTTGCGCGGCTCAGAAGCTAAGGAACCATTAAAGTTAAGGTTGTTCAAACTCATTTCCTTGGGCTCCTAAGTGGGAAGCAGTGGTTGCAAGCCATCCGCTGTTGAGCTGTAAACAAACTCTCTTCGTTTTCCTACATTTAGGTACAGTATGTCTTAACATTTCTGGAGCATGTTAGGAGTGTGGCTAAATTCTTTCCATAACCTGCTTGTGATAGTAGTGTGCAAACACTTGAAAGAAGCTGGTATTAATACTGAATATGTATCTACTTAAGTTTTTCAAGGTTATACCCACAAAAAAGTATTCAACATTTATTCTGCCAACCTCAAAGCTTTCTCTGGAGACTCCATGCAGACCACAATCAACTCTTGTTCTTTTATCTTTGCATTCAAGCCACAAAGGCAGAACTACAGCAAGTTTTATCAGTAGAGATTGGTGAGATAGGCTTATAAAATTACTGAAAAATTTAAAGTGACTTAGTATGTTCCACACAAATTGACAAGGTTCTCACTTTATCTGAATCTGTACCTTCTATCAATCCATGGGAAAGGAAACTTGAGGTAGGGTGGAACTGAGGCGGGGTCACAGAGCTGTGAAATGAGTTGGACCCAGGGACCTGCAAAACCCAGCTGCACCAGGCTAGGACCCTAGGCTCTTTGGGAGATTGTTCTAAGCATTCACCATTGTTTCCAACACAAATGAGAGATTACATGGTAGTGTGTTACTTGGGGATTACATGAGTATACTCGTATTAGTGACAAGAGTTGGGAAATTTTGCCTGGAATTTAAACAGAGTCCTTTTGATGCCTTATCTCCCTTCCCAAAGGTTGAGTGTGGAGGTTCTCAATTCCCACTGACTGTCTCTCTAAAACTTTTGCACCACAAGCTTGGTGCTGAGTCACCACTCTTGTAAACCTATTTTGAGTTAAAAATGTGCTGTGTTCTCAGCTTCTTTTCCACCTAAGTTAATTGCAGTATGTGAGAAATTTAAAAAGGCGCTCAAGTTAATTATGTCCCTGATTTTGATTTACAGATCTTGGCAATAAATGCTTCCTTACAATACTTCTTTGAACTACACTGGTTTTCTGGTCAAGTTCCTTGGTCCCCGCTGCACTGTGCACATTTTTATAAATCCCATTACTTAATTCAAAATCTTTAAGCACTCTACCAGAATGGGTCATGAAAACTTGACATATGTATATTTACTACATCCCACTCTTCCAAAGACTTATTCTAAAACCAGTAACAAATCATGTACCAATCTTGATACATCCTTGACTTTCAATTCGTACAGTACTTTCAGAAAAATGTCCTGGAAACTCTAGAACTTGAAGCGTAGCAGAATATGCCAGCGCAAATATGACTGTAGGAGATCTGGACATGCCACCCCCAAATACACCACCTTGCTATGTTGATTATTTTGAGCTGTAGGCACTTGAAAAGTAAGTGAAGGGAGAGGGCTTCTCTGTACTGCCTTTATCTGCCTAAAGGCATATCCATCAAAAGGAACTCAACTGCCATAAATCCACTCCCTGGGATTTTCATCAACCAGGGAAGACTGACTCATCATTGGAGAGGAGATTACATCTCGATACCACACTCAAAGAAGCTCTGTCACAAACTACCATTCCTCCCATCTATTCTTCTAAGGGCCCTTTCATGTTTCTTAAAAACTATTTATTCTCCCCTAAGAAGCCTACAAATCCTCTCCCCTTTCCCTATTAATGTGGTATTTAAGCCTAAATTCTAAGCCACCCCTTTCAGTTAGTCATTTTCCCCTGGGTATCTCCCATGTATACATGAGGTACACATGTTAATAAACTTGTTTGTTTTTCTCTTATTAACAGTCTTTTATTACAGGGGTCTCAGATAAAAACTCAAAAGAATAGAGGGAAAATTATCTGCCCCCCACAAGTCTATGTGTTGTTTCCCAATTTCACACTTAAAACATTTGCCTAATACATTTTTCATGGTTCAAAATTTTTCATGGTCCAAATGTCTGCCTCTCTTCAAAAACTCAAAAACACTCTAGCTTTTAGGACCTGAGATAACAAAGAACTCAGGGGCTTCAGATTGATTTGAGGCTGGTGATTTCAAGTGATCTGGTCCATCTCCCTTTCTGCCACACCACTAGTGGATATGCCTGGTACTGATTCTGACAGCAATTTATCTTTTTAAAAAAAAAATGTTTAAGAATCCTTGCCAAACAACTTGGACTTTCAAAACACTGCACAGGTGACATCTCCTGTAGGAAGTTTTGGAAGGAAACCAACAAAGTAACCTTCCAGCATAGCATAATTCTTGTTCTCTGGTTAAAGTATCAATATCTATCACAAATATAGTTCTCACAAAATGACTCTAGTTGTTAAATCATTACTAAGCATACTGTGTTCTTTACTTGAAAGAATATTTTGTTTCAGTTGAAATAAAGCTGATATACATTATTATGTTAGTTTCAGAAAGTATTTTCTAAATTAAATTATAATTTGTGCTAAGACCATTTTTCTTCATTGGCACATTCCATTAACAATTTAAATGATATGATGGAATGTTCCTTCCAACAGAAATAAAGAATATTTTGATGTAGAAATAGATATAGATTTAGACTTAGATATACACCATGTTGAACAATCTTGGATAGTAGCATCTGCTTCTCTGTTACAGGTTATTCTAGCATTTTTGCCCCTATCAGAGAAAGAAGAGAATTAAAGTCCATAATCATATGATCAAATCAGCCAGGGAAACTGACATATACAGATAGACCTTCACTTCGTGTTTGTCACTGAGGGGTAGACATATGAAAGTGGTTTTCTCGTCTATTAACTTTTATCCAAAATGTACAGGATTTTAGTTTTAAATAGCTGGAGCACTTTCTATGGTCACTCACTGACTGTTTGTAGTCACTTTCGTCATAGAATCTGTCCTGTAACTCATCCTTTTAGCTGCTTCTTCCCATTAGGTCTTATACTTGGTTTGTGCTTTGGATTATTGATTAGTACTGTGTACAGTTCTGTTATTGGATAGGATCCAGAGTGTGTGTGTGTGTGTGTGTGTGTGTGTGTGTGTGTGTGTGTTAGGGCAAAGTTGGGATGGCAGTGGGGGTAGAGGGACAATTACATCCTGTGATGGAACAGGGAAGATAAGAGAGTCTTATGGTGATTTGATTTATTCTTAGGGTCTATGTAAAAAAGGTATTAAGCACTGGCAAGGTTAAATCCTGCATGAATAATCCTAGATTATTTCTAGTATATATTTATACTAAAATAACTTTTCCATATTATGTTGCAATATAATATGGAATATAATTTATAATATAAAAGCCATTCTCTGTATCTTAGCCTTTTTTTTTTTTTTTTTTGCGGTACGCGGGCCTCTCACTGTTGTGGCCTCTCCCGTTGCGGAGCACAGGCTCCGGTCGCGCAGGCTCAGCGGCCATGGCTCACGGGCCCAGCCGCTACGCGGCATGTGGGATCTTCCCGGACCGGGGCACGAACCCGTGTCCCCTGCATCGGCAGGCGGACTCTCAACCACTGCGCCACCAGGGAAGCCCCCTTAGCCTTGTTTTGATGTAGTCTTTCATACTACATTGACCATTGCCTGCTGAAATGATGGAAGACATTAATTTAATAGAATGGTTATTCTATGCTCCTTAGAAAATATTCATTAATGACATTCTTATCAAAAGAGTGTGTCAAGTTAGAAACCTATCTAAAATTGTCTTAAGAATATAGGACAGACAGTTATATTTTACAACCAGGAAGGAATCAAGAATCACGTGGACTATTTGACACTGCCAGGGAGAAAGATCTTGAATGGAATAATACGATGGGTGCCTCAGACCAGAGGCACAAGGGTCTGGGTTGGATGGGGATTGTGGCAAATGAGAGAGAAGAGAGTTTGCCAAAGGGAGAGTGAACAGAATCAATGAAATATAGCTCTCCTTTTGCAACCCAGTTTATGCTTTCTTTTTGTGAGGTCAATCATAGTGCATACAAGGAAAGAATTAAAGAAGGGAAAAAATCTGTATTTATGTTTAGCTTACTTATTCTCATGCCTAACATAGTAACTATTGGTGTCTATTGGGGACTGAATATTTGTATTCCTCCAAAATTCTTATGTTGGAATCCCATTCCCCAATGTGATTGTATTAGGAGATGAAGCCTTTGGGTGGGGATTAGTGTCATGAAGGTGGATCCCTCATGAACAGGAGTAGTGTCCTTATAAAGGAGGCACCCAGAGAACTCTCTCCTTTCTTCCTCAGTCATATGAGGATATCACTAGAAGACTGCGGTCTATGAACCAGGAAGCAGGCGCTCACCAGACACCAAATCTGCTAGTGCCTTGATCTTGGACCTCCCCAGCTTCCAGAACTACGAGAAAGACCTGTTTGTTGTGTAAGCCACTCAGTCTATGGTGTTTTTTATAGCAGCCCCAAAAGACTAAGACAGTGTATGATATTTGTAAGTTACTTGAGACCAGGGGCTTTATTTTGATTACTGCTATCTTGCCTTCACCTACAGCAGTGCTTGGCACTTAGACATTATTCAATAAATACTTGTTGAGTGTGTGAGAATGAATGAGTGCATTACGTACTTAAAACATTTCATATATGTATGAAGACAGGAAGTTACCTCTAACAGACTCACAGGTTCTCTACACTTAAAAGGCCCATCTGAAAATAAAAAGATATACAATCTGGCAGTATTTTCTCACTAGCTCCTAACTAAGCTTTACACTATTCAATAGAAATAAGTATAGATAAAAACTCTTCTGTCTCTTGTACATGCAGCCAGAATATTACCTTGAAACACTTTTCTAAGTATAAGAAATGGTGAAAGTTCTGATAGAAAGGAGGGAAATAACATATGTTCTGAAGTAAGACTGCTTGGGCTCAAATTCTGGATTCACTGTTTAATAGTTTTGTAACCTTGGGCAAGAGCACACTAACAAACTAACCTTTAGTTAATGAAAATGCAAACTACTAATTATTCCTTCGTGTTGCTATATTCTTAAGATTCTCTAAACAATATTCGCCAAACTTTCAAGATCAGGTATTCCCATCATATTTTGAGCATGAACCCCAATATATGTCCCTGTATTTAGTTTCACACTGTGTCCATTTGCAACTGTACTCGCATATTGTCGACATCTTAAAACATGCAGAAAATTAGAAATATAAAAATAGGTGACAAAGACAAAATATACAAAATATACAATTTTATTTATTTATTTATTCTTAACATCTTTATTGGAGTATAATTGCTTTACAATGGTGTGTTAGTTTCTGCTTTATAACAAAATAAATCAGCTATACATATACATATATCCCCATATCTCCCCTTGAGTCTTCCTCCCACCCTCCCTATCCCACCCCTCTAGGTGGTCACAAAGCACCAAGCTGATCTCCCTGTGCAACACGGCTGCTTCCCACTAGCTATCTATTTTACATTAGGTAGTGTATACATGTCCATGCCACTCTCTCACTTTGTCCCAGCTTACCCTTCCCCCTCCCTGTGTCCTCAAGTCCATTCTCTACGTCTGAATCTTTATTCCTGTCCTGCCCCTAGGTTTTTCAGAACAATTTTTTTTTTTTAGATCCCATATATATGTGTTAGCATATGGTATTTGTTTTTCTCTTTCTGACTTCACTCTGTATGACAGACTCTAGGTCCATCCACCTCACTACAAATAACTCAATTTCGTTTCTTTTTATGGCTGAATAATATTCCATTGTATATATGTGCCACATCTTCTTTATCCATTCATCTGTTGATGGACACTTAGGTTGCTTCCATGTCCTGGCTACTGTAAATAGAGCTGCAGTGAACATTGTGGTACATGACTCTTTTTGAATTATGGTTTTCTCAGGGTATATGCCCAGTAGTGGGATTGCTGGGTCGTATGGTAGTTCTATTTTTAGTTTTTAAGGAACCTGCATACTGTTCTCATAGTGGCTGTATCAATTTACATTCCCACCAACAGTGCAAGAGGGCTCCCTTTTCTCCACACTCTCTCCAGCATTTATTGTTTGTAAATTTTTGATGATGGCCATTCTGACTGGTGTGAGGTGATACCTCATTGTACTTTTTTTTTTTTTTTTTTTTTTGCGGTACGCGGGCCTCTCGCTGCTGTGGCCTCTCCCGTTGCGGAGCACAGGATCCGGATGCACAGGCTCAGCGGCCATGGCCCACGGGCCCAGCTGCTCCACAGCATGTGGGATCTTCCCGGACGGGGGCAAGAACCCGTGTCCCCTGCATCGGCAGGCGGACTCCCAACCACTGCACCACCAGGGAAGCCCTTATTGTACTTTTGATTTGCATTTCTCTAATGATTAGTGATGCTGAGCATCCTTTCATGTGTTTGTTGGCAGTCTGTATATCTTCTTTGCAGAAATGTCTATTTAGGTCTTCTGCCCATTTTTGGATTGGGTTGTTTGTTTTTTTGTTATTGAGCTGCATGAGCTGCTTGTAAGTTTTGGAGATTAATCCTTTGTCAGTTGCTTCATTTGCAAATATTTTCTCCCATTCTGAGGGTTGTCTTTTGGTCTTGTTTATAGTTTCCTTTGCTGTGCAAAAGCTTTGAAGTTTCATTAGGTCCCATTTGTTTATTTTTGTTTTTATTTCCATTTCTCTAGGAGGTGGGTCAAAAAGGACCTTGCTGTGATTTATGTCATAGAGTGTTCTGCCTATGTTTTCCTCTAAGAGTTTGATAGTTTCTGGCCTTACATTTAGATCTTTAATCCATTTTGAGTTTATTTTTGTGTATGGTGTTAGGGAGTGTTCTAATTTCATTCTTTTACACGTAGCTGCCCAGTTTTCCCAGCACCATTTATTGAAGCGGCTGTCTTTTCTCCATTGTATATTCTTGCCTCCTTTATCAAGAATAAGGTGACCATATGCACGTGGGTTTATCTCTGGCTTTCTATCCTGTTCCATTGATCTATATTTCTGTTTTTGTGCCAGTACCATATTGTCTTGATTACTGTAGCTTTGTAGTATAGTCTGAAGTCGGGCAGCCTGATTCCTCCAGCTCCAGTTTTCTTTCTCAAGATTGCTTTGGCAATATCCTATTTTAAATGATTATAATGGTACAAAAATATTTTTCCTCTCAGTACAAATATGAATAGTAAGAATATAGTTTTGTGAGAATGATGTGATTGAATGTTATATTTAATTAAATCTTCATGGATATTAGTCCCTAGTGACTGAAAAAGTGCTAATATCAGGAAAAGAAGTATCAGCTCTGTCATTTTCTTATTGCTCCCTTCTTCATACTTGCCTTATCAGGATTATATACAATTTTATTGAAGGGATATTTTTATGCTACTTACCTATTTTTTAAGGGTTAGTACAGTTTACATAAAATAATATTATCTATGGATACATTTAAGTGGGGACAGAAATGTTTCAATACTTAGCAAAATGCTATAAAAGACCAAAATGTAAAACTGACATCTTCAACACATCAGGAGGCTCTGGAGGTATTAGGAATGTGGAACCATATGAGAATCTGACCTGCAGAGCTGTTGAAGGTGTCAGCAGTGATCCATACATTAAAGAGTATAAAAGACTAATTGTTTCTCATTTTAGGTAAAATTAAATATAAACAGAACGTGTTTCCCCACTCCAGTCAATGTTGTTTATATTTGACTTGGAGACCATTGCTCTACTAGGCATAAATATTCCTCTTCCTGCCCTTCTGTCATGGCATACTTTATTATTAATATATTAAACTAACACTAAAAAGAAGCAGGTAATTCTTCCACACGAAATAACATTACTGCAACATAGATCTTTGGAATGTAAATCTCAGAAAATAACATTGGAAATGCACGTACAAGTTAATCTTGTGAGCCTTCATGCAGATTTAATTCTGTGATTATAAGTGGAAATGTCTTTTATTATAGCTGGAGGAGTGATCAACCTAACCCCAATAGGTGAACACAAAATCTACTGAACTGTGCACCTACTGAAAATAATGATCTGAAATGTATTTTCTTTCCAGTAAAAATGAAAGTTATTTAGGGAAGTAAAATATAAAATTGCGTGTAATTTTTCTACCGTCTTCATATTTTCCTACAGCTTCAAACGGTAGCATTTACAGGGCTTCCTGGTGACTCCTTCAAGTTGGCTCATGATTGTTACATAAAACTGCACTTAAAACAATGTCTATTATTTAAGGCAATATAATTTGGGGCAAATATTTTTAACTTCCCTAGACCTTGATTTCCTAGCTAGTAAGATAAGAATACAAAAAAGAAGCTATTCATACGAAGTATGAACTAAGAGAGATAACACATATAAATAACCTGGCACAGTTCCTGAACTCTAACTGCCTTGTCTTCTTGAAGGTTCTGACACTATCTGTATCTGTTTTGGGTCTGTTTGCCATAGACCTGTTTCTTGTCCTTTCCCTGCTCTGCTCTGTGTGGCAGGATGCTGACCTTTACATGCTGTTTCTCAGGCTCCTGTATCACCAAGTATCCAGCAGGGTCTAGTCAATGGGAGATACTCTGGGAAGATTGGAAGGCGGAAGAAGGAAGACTCACCCCCTCCCTATGCCTCAGGCTGTGGGTCCTGCAATTACCACAGCTCTTTCAATGGCCTCAAGTACCCCCTGGAGAGGCTTCTCTGGTTCCAGCTGCTGCTGTGTGAATCCAACCCATGGGCTCCAGTAGCCTACTTCCCACTGTCCTCTGACCTTGGGGTGGCAGTAGCTTTCTGTAGCTGCTAATCAGAGTTGCCTCACTGTGCTGCATTTAGCTTCTCTGCTCTCTTATCATTGGTGTAAGAAAATCCTTAGGTTGAAGTCCCTCTTTCTTAAAATCTCAAATACTTTCTGCTTTCAAGTTAGTCCTAGTATTAGTTTTCTATTGCTATATGCCAAATCACTCAAATTCAGCAGCTTAAAAGAACATCCATTTATTATCTTACAGTTAGTCAAAATTCCATGTGGGCTCAATTGGGTTCCCTGCTTATGATCCCACAGGGCTGAAACCAAGGTGCTGGGGCTGGGGTCTTACCTGGATACTCTGGGAAGAACCTGCTTCCAAATTTATTTCATATCCTTGGCAGAATTCAGTTACTCACAGTTATAGACCTTCCTTTCATTATCATCTGGGGCTGCTCTCAGTCTTGGCTTCCCTCACCACCTGGGCCCTCCATCTCAAGGATGGAAAATGTTAGTTCTTCACATCCAATTCCTCTCATACTCTGGAAACATCTGAGGTCCTCTTTGCCCATAGCTGGAGAAAATTATCCTCCCTTAAAGGGCTTATGTGATTAAATTAAGCCCGCTGGGATAATCTTTCTATTTTAAGGTCAACTGATTAGTAACATTAATTGCATCTGCAAAATTCCTTTTGCCTCATAAGGTAATTTAATCAGGGAAACAACACTGGGGAAAAGGACATCATAGAATTCTGCCTTCCACAGACCTTAAGTGAGCCATCACTTCTGGCGTTTGCCAGGTTTGTGTCCTTGAGCCAATAATTTAACCTCCAAGGGCCTTAGATTCTTCATTATAAAATGTTTATAAGTAAGAGAGACAATCTGATTGCTGACATCTGGTTCTACAATACTATTGCCAACATTATTTGGGCCAGCAGGAAAAGTAATGTAGAGCTTGCTATCTTCTCTTGTGTCCCTTTCAAGGAGAAGCATTTTGATTTCATTTTGAAAAGAGGAGAATTTTGTTCTACTAGAAACAGTTCTTAGGTATGGTCACAATGGAAAATGTTTATATTTAAATTGTATTAACTTCCATATTTACAAGTGAGTTGCTCCTTCTTCCTTTCGTGTTGTCAGTGCTGCTGGAAGTTCTGACATGAATCATTCAGCCCCCCATGTCAGCCTTTGGGGTGGTGCTTTGATGTGATGGTGAACTGGAGACTATAGAAGGGTGGATCTCAGGGGAATGGTTAGAGGAGACTCAGTCTCAGATGACAGTGCCAGCCCTGGGGATCTCAGGCATGCCACATAACATCTCTGAACTTCAGCTGTATCATTTGTAAAATGAAGAAATTCGAATTGGGGGGTCTTAGGGTCCTGTAAGTTTTAACAATGAATGATCTTCCTCCATCTTAAATCCTTGGCTGTAATAAAACATAGTGACCATAGGTATAATGAAATAATAAGTTTATTAAATTCTCAGGTAAAAAGAAAGCTGACTACTTTAAGCAGAATCATTTGGAAAATTATTATTATTTTTTAAATGAGCTGATTTATTTATTTCATTTATTTATTTTGGTTGTACCAGGTCTTAGTTGTGGCAGGCAGGCTCCTTAGTTGTGGCTCCCGGGCTCCTTAGTTGCAGCTCACCAGCTCCTTAGTTGCGGCACATGTGCTCTTTAGTTGTGGCATGCATGTGGGATCTAGTTCCCTGACCAGGGATTGAACCCTCATCCCCTGCACTGGAAGGCGGATTCTTAAGCACTGTGCCACCAGGGAAGTCCCTGGAAAATTATTTTTATTAAATAATTTCAGTGTATAGTTTTGGATGTTATCATTCTTTTTTTTTTCATAGATCTAGTCTTTCTAGATTTTAAAAAAAACATATAGTAACACACCACCAAATGGTAGTCATGTAATGCCCTCTTCTGGCTAAAGATCAAAGTGTAACCTTTCTCTGCTATGGCAGTATCTGAAAATTTGCGTGTTCTTAGTTATTTTCTATACATTTACTTTTGAGTATCTGTTTCAACAATTTTTAGTCTGTTTAGTCCTTACTAACTTGAAAAATAAATGTTTTGTTAATCATGTATGCATTTGCCTGCTTAGCAACTCAATTTAATATACATAGGCAACCTAAAATAATTTCTTAAAAATCTTGGACTATAATCTGTCTAGTTGGGATATCTTTACTGAAAAAATTAATCAACTTAACCAGACCCGCATTTTACATTGCATTCCTAAAAGACAAAGTCATAGACAACTTCTAAAAACAACATGATATTTTTATAGTTAAGTTTTTCAATATATTTGAGTTTCTGCCTCTAGATTTGTGTGGGAGTTGGCTAAATGATTTGTGCTGCTCCCTAATCAAGGCAAACTCTCTGTGATATTATTGTACCATTACTTTTCTTACAGCTTTCACTATCTAAAATGCGACTATCAACCCTTAGGGCCACATCAGAATCACCTGGAGGTATGAGGGGGCGACTGAAGTTTCTCCGTTGATGAAATGTGTGGTAGTCTTCAGAAGTGTTGGGACACTTTTAAAGCATATATATATAAATACAAATATATATAATTTAGTATCTAAATGTGGGCTTTTGAGGGTGAAAGAATCATTAACAATTATACCAGGATATTAGCCTAAACTAGGGCTATTGAAGGTGAGGCAGAAGTGGGGTCACTGTATTTATATTTTTAAATTATCAGTTGGAATAATAGGAAGCTGAGAATCATTGCTGAAATTCTGTTTTTACCTTTATTTTCAATGGTGTTCCTCATCTCCAATTTACGATTTCTGTTGTACGGCACGTAGAGAGCACATTAAACACTATATTCTCCTTGGAGCCAGATGGCCTAGTTTCAAACTCTGACAAATTTCTTAATTTTTCTGTGCCTTCATTTCCCCAACTGTATGTGGGAATAATAATAATACTTACCTTATATGGTTGTTACAAGGATTAGAGAGTTGACAATCAGTAAATATGTGGTTAACATTTAGAATAGTACCTGGAGCATAGTAAACCCTATTATTAATAATAAAATTATTAGTGTCTATGAATGAATGATAATACATTTGAATTTTTAAAAAGTATGAGCTTTTCAGGTTTGCATTTATTTCAGGAAAGCACTTTGATAGGCAGCCTCTAAGACGGCCCCCAGTGATCCCTGCCAGCTGGTATTCACGTTGCAGTGTAATTCCCTTCCCTTGAGTGCACACTGGACCCATTTCTAATGAATAGAAAAGACAGTGAAAGTGGTGGGATGTCTCTTCTGAGATTAGGTCACAAAAAGACTGTGACTTGCATTTTGCTCTTGCTCTCTCACTGTTTCTCCTCCTCTCCTGGATCTTCTGCCCTGAGAGAGAAACAAGATGGCACACTGTGCGCAGCCATATGGAGAGGCCCACGTGGTAAGGAATTGCCTCTGGCCAAAAGTCAGCGAGGACCTGAGGCCTGACAATAGCCATTTCCAGTAGCCAAGTGTAATTTACAGATAGTAAAGAATCAAAATAAATAGTAGGAAAATGTGATTTCTTCAGTTTCCTTACCCCCCGCCAAAAAACTAAATACTCCATCTTTGTCCATAAATAAATCATCAGAATTTCCAAATTAAGAATAGCTCAGGTTGTGTTTTGAAATGAGGTGATATTTAATTATAAATAAAGCCTTGATAGGAATTCGAGTATGGAAATTAAACTGAATGCATTTGGAGACTAAGCATATAATCCTACAGTTTCATGTCAATTTTACCACTTGATGGAGCTATAATGCCAGATAACACTTCAAACACTGTAGTGTCTACAAGGAAGCAATCTTTTTGAGAAATATAGATAGAATGTATAATCCTAGTCATTAGTTGTAAGTGTTCATTCTAATCATTACTCTTCATCCTTGACAAGCAACTTTTGTAACGTGTCAAAGAGAAAACTTTATATAATCCCGGGCTGTTAGTAGCAGATAACTTGCTTATTTTTAATTTAGAAAATTTGAGGAGGGTATTCCTTGGAAAATACTTAAATATTTGTACTAGGAAAGATATAATCTAATAAAAATTTAAAGATGAACATTAGGTCTTCTAGATGTCATTGTTTGGAGATTACATGAGAAGGAAAAGTGAACCTTCTTGGAAAGCCAGGCTTATGGAAGATTCCTGAGTCAGGCAGTGGTAGAGGAAGACTGATTTTTGCAAAGAAGAAAGAAGACAAAGTGTGGAAGTGTTGGTCATAAGCAAACATAAAAGATGCACAAAAGAACCATAATCTAATCCTTATAGCCTCTTTTCCCTATTCTATTTTATTCGGTAAATGCAGGTTTGAAATCCTTTATCTGAAAACTTTGGGGCTGACAACACTTTAGAATTAAAAGCTTTTCATATTTTAAAAAAGGAATACAGTATTTATACCATATAGTACATGACATTTCCAGCCATGTCTGAGGTGTCGCTCTTAAATAAACATGCAGTCTCAGGCTAGGTTCTACAGGAATCAGACTTTGAGACAGAGGTTCAGGGAAGGACATTTATCATTCCTTGGCGTGACCCAGACCACCATCCTTGAGGTTTCTGAGCCCCAGGTCACCACGCTTTTCTCAGAAAAATATTACTAAACTTTTCCACTAACCACCAAAACTTGGGAAGGGGACACCAAGACGTGCCCCAATGATCATCTGAATATCAGATATATTGTTCCCTGCCCCCTTTGTATCACTTCTACTGGTGAAAAACGGTCAATTACTCCTACCAGTGTGCTAACTCCACTCACATTCTGGTCATTTGCAAGAGGAACATGACGTGTCTAGGAGGCAACCCTTAGCTGATAGTTCAGTAAGGGCTCTTGCTGTGTCCTAGTGGAAATGTTTCTTTTTGATGGAAGAGCACCCAGAGCGGCAGGGATGGGAAGCACAAATTTGCCAGGTGAGTCACTGAGAGTGATGATAAGTGGGGTTAATCCTACTTCTGCATTTTGGTTTCTGGACTTATACATTCTACTTACTGGAGACACACCATCATATAAAGGCCTTTGAATTAAAGTGGACACTAAGTCCTGAAGGAATGGAGTCATTGTAAAGTATCTTCTCTGACCTTCAGCTTAGCCTTCAGCAGGCTATTCCATTTCTGTATCTGGCCAGAAGCTTCTGGATGGCACTGTGTGTAATATGTCTGGTGAATCATGTCATGGGCCATCTACAAACCCCCTTTTCTATAGAATGGTTCCTTTGATCTGACATAATATTACATGGAGTCTTGTAGTGATGAATCATGTTTTATAGACCCTAGGACAATGGTGCTAGGGTCTAGGACAATGGTGCTAGACCCTAGGTATCATGGGTAGGAAAAACGATTCCATAACTGTAATATGTGTCTGTTCTTATCAAAATGAATCACTATACCTTACAAGACAGAAGGAGTCCAATGTATTCAGCTGGCCTCCCGTGACCACTTGGTGACATGTGAACAGATCAGCAATGGTCTCTATTGCTGGCACATTGGACATTTTGTGGCTTTGGCAAGTAGGAGCCCACATGGTTGCATAGCCTCCAACTCTGTCATCATGGAAACTTCTTTTCTGTGTCCACTGGGTCAGCACCAGGGTGGCTGATGCCAGAGGCTGGCTTGTGTAAACTGGACAATTCAGTTTTATTTACCAGGATGTTTAGTTCTGCTTTCATGGTGGAGATCTCTGGTGGGCATTAACATGTGATATGAACATCTCCACAATGAGTGACCATTCTCAGATGCCCAATCCCATGTCTCTACCCAGAACTCTTTGGAACTGGTCTTTCAACACTTCTCTTTCCAGTCCCCTGATCAGCCAAGCCATTTCCCACTGTGTGTTATTCCATACATATTCTAAGGTTGCGCCACTTCTCTGTCCACACAAAATGGGTGAGCAGGGTACTGTCTGGACCTCTTCTCATTGAGATGACTTCATATCGTCTCTGTCTTACCCTGAATGAGGCTATAGTGCTGTTGCCACCTATTTCTGTCTTGAACCCACACCCCCAGCTTACCATTCATGAACCCAAACCCCTTCATAAGCTGTTTGTAAAGGATCTTCGTTGCAGCCATAGATGTGAGCTGAGGAAGAGGCACTGGGTGCGACAGTGATAGATGACATGAGAGTCATTATGATCAGTTGCATCCACCAGGCTTTTGATGGTTAAGCAACACCACTGGCCTTTATTGTTTGGGGACTTTATTCATTTCTACTGTTACCAGTGAGCTTAGTCTTATAGCACGTTCTCCTGCCCCAGCCCGCAGAAAAGAGCCACCACCTGCGTTCTTAGTAATGTGGGTGCTCTTCTCACCACTGTAATCCTTACTGTATTGGAAAATCACGTGACATCTGGGCTCTTTAATTTATTGGCTTTATTAATAATAATTGAAACTATACTGTCGTCATGTCAGTTCAAGTAAATTTCTGCTGCCAAATGAATTTGCAAAAAAATAACGGTTGGATGTCAGAAATCTTTGGATTTTGGATTGTGGATAAGAGATTGTCAGATGGACAGAGAAAGTAGCAGAGACTCCTCTCTATGGGATTCTTATGACAACCTTTTATAGGCAAGATGTCACAGTCCTGTACCAAGAGACAGCAATGTATCAGTGCTACTTTTTGTTCTCCACATGTGCCCCTTCTCCTGTGTCCATCCACATGCCTCTACCTCAGACCTCCTTGAACCTGATCTTTTAATCTTTCTCTTTCCAGGCTTCTGATCAGCCAAGCCATTTGCCATTGCCCATGATTCCACATATGTAGTAAGCTTGGGCTTAGATATGTAGTGGGTGGTAATTCCGGAACATAGGGGAAGGGATGGAAGCAGAGTAGAGACTGGAGTCTCATGTCACAGCAGATCATACACCTGTGACTTGGGACCAATATGGGACCAGTATGGGACAGGAGGAGTAACACAACCATAGCAGTAAGTTAGAGGGAAGACTGAGAAAATCCTCTGTACCTGGTGGCCACTAGCTAACAACACAAATAATGGTTATAATGAAATAAAACCAAACATGAATTTGAGTTTCATTATTTTGGAATGCTTATCAAAGATGTGGTAGAAAAAAATTCCTAACAACTCTTCAGTGTTCATATTTGTAGATTGTTGTCACCTTAAACTCAGTTTACTTAAAATCAAAGAAAACAAACTTTGAGAAAAACAATGGGGCAGCATGCTAACATTTATGTTTCTAGCACTGATATATTTTTCTTAGTCTTAAATTTTGGAATCATCTGTAACTCATATCTCTTTAGATGCTACATTGAACCAATTCCTATCATTCTTCCCTTAAAAGGCATCTGATACTTATTCATTATGTTTTGTTTCCATCTCCGGCTTCTGACTGCAGAAACTTGTCTCACTTTTTCATTATGAACTGATATCTTAATTGAGCCTTCCCTATCTAATCAACCCTGCCTACCACTGCTAAATTAGTTTTCCTGAAAATCTATTTTCAGTACCTCATTTTTGGTCAAAAACTATTAAAAATACAAATAAAAGTTGTTTGTTAAATACCTTTAAAGAATTTTAAAAAGAAAGCCCCAAACTGAGAAAGTATTTTAGCAACACGTTTGAGGATGAGTGTTGAAACTAGGTACTATATATAAGGGATGCTTCCAACTTAGCAAAAGACAAAGTCTCCAAAGAAAAATGGGAAAACATCGTGATAATTCACAAATGAAGAAATATAAACCAACAATACACATGAAAAAAATGTGCAAGTTGATAATAATAAAAATACAAATCAAAATACAACTCACCTTTCTGCACTACCCATAGAGGGGTCCATACAGCATTGTTCTGGGTTCCTATCATAAGGTAAATGGAAATTTTCACCATGTCCAGAGTCCTTGATATTCTGCTAATGAGGGAGGAGGATGTCCACAAATTCCTTGCAGCAGGAACCCACTTAGGTGGCAAAAACCTTGACTTCCAAATGGAACAGTACATCTACAAAAAAAAAAAAAAAAAAGGCAGTGGCATCTACATCATAAATGTGAAGAGAAACTGGGAAAAGCTTAGAAGCCTTTGCTGGCAGCTTGTGCCATTGAAAACTCAGCTGATAGCGGTATCATATCCTCCAAGATTACTGGTGATAGAGCTGTGCTGAAGTTTGCTGCTGTCACTGGAGCCACTCCTACTGCTGGCCGCTTAACTCCTGGAATATTCACCAACCAAATCCAGGCAGCCTTCTGGGGGTCATGATTTCTGGTGGTTACTGATCCGAGGGTTGACCACCAGCCTCTCACAGAGGCATCTTATGTTAACCTGCCTACAGTCGCTCAGTATAACACAGACTGTCCTCTGCACTATGTGAAGGCTCTAGCAGGAAGGACAGAGACCATCCCCTATAACAACAAAGGGGCTCACTTAGTGAGTCTGATGTGGTAGATGCTGGCCAAGGAAGCTCTGCACATACGTGGCACCTTCTCCTGTGAACACCCATGGGAGGTCACACCTAATCCTACTCCTTCAGAGGTCTGAAATAGACTGAAAAGGAAGATCAGGCTGCTTAAAAAGCTGTAACCAAGGAGGAATTTCAGGATGAATGAACTGCTCCAGCTCCCAAATTTACTGCTACTCAATCCCAGGTCCCAGGCTGGTCTGAAGGTTGGCAGGTGCTCTCTGTGCTATCCGGCAGTTCCCTACTGAAGAATGGAGAGCTCAGTCTGCCGCTGGAAGAGTGGTCTGTAGCTCCCACTGCTTGGGCCACTGACTAGATAGTGAATGGAAGCAGGTATTGCAAGAAAAGAAGTTCCCAGAGCATGATCAAGCTTCATTTTTAGCACAGGATAACCTTCCATTTCATGGCACACATATTACATTGTTAAAAAATAACAACCTGGCCTACTTGATTAAAACCATGGGAAAATGACCATGTTTATGGGGAGCAGCAACTTACCAAAAGCACCCTGGGGGCGACACACTGACCACTTTGGTGGGGGAAGGGGTACAGTTTCAAAGTGTGACCCATAAGGCATAGGGACAAGTTGTCAAATCTTTAACTTTTTAGTTGCATCTGGAATTTATACAAAACATTAAAATTGTACGTTCCCCTCTCTGTGTTTAATGTACTCTAATCATGATCAATTTGGGGGAGAGGTCCTCCTTTCAAATCACAAGTAGGATCATTTCCAAATTCAAAGAAACAGCCATCCTCTTCTGTGTCTTAACTTCAGGTGACCTGCTGAACCAGGAAGTGTTTTCCTTTCCTGTCAGTGCAGCTTCTCAGTCTCCTGTTGCTTCTGCTATTCAGACCTCTTTAATGTGAATGTCAATTGTTTACTGCCAATTGTAGTGTCTGATACACTCAATGTCCCATTTTCTGATTCAAGTTTCAAACGAACTTCAAGGGTTTTATTCATCTCCTTCTGGTTGGTGGCAGTCTCTGAAGCTTCCGAGTTCTTCTCCTGCTTTGATCACATATAACTGGGGCTTGAGGACCATCTGCCGGTTCTCCTTGTGTCTCTCCTACTGCTTCCGCCTGGTGGAGAAGTCTGTGCTACTTCCTGACCTCTTCAACCCCATCTTTTTTACCATCTGAACTCAAAATTTTCTGCATTACTTGGTTTTCCTTCCAGTTCTTTCTCTTCCCCTTTTTCATGAAGAATCTAAGAATCTTAGTTGCTTCTTGCTTTTTTCACTAATTTTTGAAACAGGTGAATTCAAAAGCCTAAATTCTTCACTCTCTTGGTCTCCTTGAAAGTCAGCGTTCTCAAATGTAACTTTAAAACCATCGCTGGTAAGAAAGAATATTAGGAAGGCTCTTAACTTTCTTCTTCTATGTAGATTTTTGCTCCTCTTCCTCTTCCTCAGTTAAGTGCTAGCCCTTTGTTAACTTTTGGCAAATTCTTTAACTGGACTCTATGCACGAGTTTCTTCTATCTTCTGTTGGATCTTTTATTCCCATATGCTTCATAAGCAAATGGATTTATCATGCATTTCATGAGTCTTATGATAGACAGAGTCTTATAGCCATGAAAAATCCAGGAATATATGCCCAGAGAAACAATGGTTCAATCATATGTGTGAGCCCTATATTTTCAGGGGCTTTCTTGGTGGCAAATTTTTAATCATCATAAACTGTTCTTTCTGTATCCTCTCCTAATTCTTCTGTCAATTTGTCTAAGAAGGAACACATAACCTGGGAACAGAACCCAAAACTAGATTACTGGTTTATTTTAAAGGGATATAACTCTGGAACAGCCAGATGGAAGAGAGGCATAGGTCGAGGTAATGGGAAAGGGCATGGAGATTTCATGCCATCTCCTAGGGCACCCCTTTCCCTGAATCTCCATGCTCACCAACCCGGAAGCTCCAAGGGTAGCATATTTTTGTGAACCAAAACATGAAAAATAGATGTCATATATAAAATTATACTTATGGGGAAGTGAAGCAGCATTTTTTTTTTTTTTTTTTTTTTTTGCGGTACGCGGGCCTCTCACTGTTGTGACCTCTACCATTGTGGAGAACAGGCTCCGGACGCGCAGGCTCAGCGGCCATGGCGCACAGGCCCAGACGCTCCACGGCATGTGGGATCTTCCCAGACCAGGGCACGAACCCGTGTCCCCTGCATCGGCAGGCGGACTCTCAACCAGGGAAGCCCTGAAGCAGCATATTTTAAATGGGAATTGCCTCTGATAATCTAGGACATATGATTGGCTTAGAGACATCATCAGAGAGTGGTGGGAAAATTGTTTTTCTTCTTATGTTCATTATCACTCCCAGGCTTTCAGTGACAATGAGAAAAATCAGGATAAGCTGTTCATAAGAATTTGAGGACATCATGGCAAAAGTTAACGATAAAGTATTTCTTAAAAGTAGCAAATATATCAACATTTTCATAATGAAATCATAGGACTAAAAAAGGATGTGACTTTTAGAATGCATTCCATATGCTATGTACCTTCTTATACATTAACTTCTTGAAGCTACATATCCGTTCCGTAGGATATATATAGAAAAGAGTTTAGTCTAACTACTTTAGCAGAAATACTAAAGGAAATTAAATACCTCCTAGAAGCTCTAGGAGAGCTGGAAGAGAACCAGACTTGGATACTGCACTGACAGGGTAGAAAAACTTCCAAATAGACCTTAGACATGAAAATTACCTGAGAATTTAAAAAGCATAAAGGAAATTATTATTAATGGCATCATGAGAAACTATAAGTACATTAGAAAATATATTCAGTGTCTTCTCTCAACTTTTATACGATTTTCATGTGATTGATCTTCATCCAATTTCATGGCCATTGTAGGTACTCAAAAGCAGTGTATGTCCTTCACACTCAATTACATTAGCTTTAATTCTAATGATGCTTAAGCAAATTTTACAAATTAAAAGACACTCAGCAAAATGATTTAGTTATCAGTTAACAGGCTAGAGTAGATTTATTATTTGCTCACAATTATTTGTCTCCTCCCCACCCATGCCATGCTTCCCCATTGGTAGGGAATACACCCTCTTGTTCCATTGACATTGGCTTAGCCATGAGATTTGCTTTAGTCAATGGAGTGTGAGTAGGTGTGACATACACCTGTCCAAATAGAAGCTTTAAATGCTTTGCCTGGGTTGGCTCTGTCCTATCTAAGCAGTTGTCCTCTGCCATGAGAACATCATGTCTCAGATGGTGGCTCCTCCTTTAGAATGGATACAGGTGTGAGAGGACTCACGAAGCTGGGATGAGCTCAGTGGAGCCCAGCAAAGAACAGGTTTCAAGTTACATCCACATCAATAAAAAATGTGTCTTGTGGAAAACAAATTTTGGGTTTGTTTCCTGTCAGTAGTAAAAGTTGATAATATACAGGTAAACATAATTTCTTAACATAGGGTCAAATTTAGACATTACTACATTTAAAGGGAAAAGCCCTAAGGTTAAGGTTGAATTAAATTGCTTCCACATATCATTGCTAATAATTTACTTCTCTCAGCAAAAAGACCTTACACAAAAGGAGAAGTATATTCCACAGGACACTCGGTCTAATACAAGAGAGTGGGTAGTGTGTATATCACTTTTTATATAATATATGAACACCTTTAGAGAATTTCCTAAGTCGCCTGTTATAATTTTTGCTAATCATAATCAGTTTCAGATACAAATACAAAATAAAATTGAATGTAGAATTCAGAAATAATGATAGTATGAATTTGCTTTAAAACAATGATAAAATTTCTATGAACTGAAACTTATTACTATTGCTGGGCATACTCAATTATAAGCCAAAGCTTTTTCCTCCTAAAATTTTAATCCTCAGATAAGAGGATATAGTTATCTTATATCCAAGGTCTTACAAAGTCTAGTTATGGCAGACCTTCTCTCAATTTACTAAATTTTGATTAATCAAATACAGTTAGGGAAAGAAGACACATCAGTCTGAAGCCACATATGTTAATATTAGTATTAAATGATTAACTGAATAAATTGGTGAAAAAAACAAGAAGAAACTTTAATACATATTTCTTCATTACTCTCACTGGGATGACTTCACAATTTTAAGTGTTTGATTGTAAACAAGGCTTCTAAAATTTACTTAAAAAGCAAAGCAGAAAGTGTGGTTATGTTTTGGAGATCATAAATGCATGTACATAGGACAATATAAAATGATGTATTAATGTTTTCTGATTGTATACTCTCAGGGTAAATTTTCCAGTGAGAATAACACATACCGATCCAACACATGTTCTATCTCAAAAAATCTGGCAAAATTATGTTCTCTCAACAAAGAGGATTCAACAAGAAACTCTGAGGGTGATGATACTACTTTGTAAGATATATATGAAAAGCTTGAATAAAATATTTTCAAGAAATGTGGAAAAGCATATTTTTATATAAATAAGGTAATTATATGAGTAAATTTGAATATTTTATAACTTATTTAAGAAATTAAATATTAAAAGTTAATTTACAATTATGTATTTATAATTAAATATTAACATGGTATAGTTAGTAAAAAAGCCACAAACTTCATTTTGGACCTTCTCCTTGGGAAAATGGGAGATGGCTTTATAATTTGAGTTAACTCATAGTAGGAATGCATGGTATCTAACTACTTTCTGGACCAATTCCTTTTAATATTTACTAAATAGTATTACTTAATCTCTCATCCCTTTTCCACTCAAGATCAGTTCACCCATTTAATAATCAATTAATCAGTCTAGAACGTAATTTACAAGAGGAAATGTCCATGTCTCCTAACTCCAGGAGCCTAAAGGTTAGATTGAAAGGCAGAGTTCCTATTTAATCATTCTAACATGTTTGATTATTTTTCTTTTGACAAAGAAGAAGACAGAATTCAACAGCCAAAGGGTAAGATGTCATCTCGGACTCAGATCAACCCTTTGTTAATTAAGACATTGCTGGGCCCAATTACACAAATAAAGATTCAATTACTGTCACTGGTAAAGGGAGGCAGCTTAATTGGTTTCCTTCAACCACCACAATTTAAATTGAATTTTCATTAAAACTACAGGAGGGCAGACAGCAGAAGCAAGAAGAAGTACAATCCTGCAGCCTGTGGAATGAAAACCACATTCACAGAAAGATAGACAAAATGAAAAGCCAGAGGTCTATGTATCAGATGACAGAACAAGATAAAATGCAGAAAAACAACTAAATGAAATGGAGATAGGCAACCTTCCAGAAAAAGAATTCAGAATAATGAGAGTGAAGATGATCCAGGACCTCAGATAAAGAATGGAGGAAAAGAGTGAGAAGATGCAAGAAATGTTTAACAAAGACCTACAAGAATTAAAGCACAAACATGTAGAAGAATTAAAGAACAAACAAACAGGATGAAAAATACAATACCTGAAATGAAAAATACACTAGAAGGAATCAATAGCAGAATAACTGAGGCAGAAGAACAGATAAGTGACCTGGAAGACAGAATGGTGGAATTCACTGCTGCAGAACAGAATAAGAAAAAAGAAATGAAAACAGCCTAAGAGACTTCTGGGACAACATTAAATGCACCAACATTCGCATTATAGGGGTCCCAGAAGAAGAAGAGAGAGATAAAGGACCCAATAAAATATTTGAAGAGATTATAGTTGAAAACTTCCCTAACATGGGAAAGAAAATAGTCACCCAAGTCCAGGAAATGCAGAGTCCTAGGCAGGATAAACCCAAGGAGAAACATGCTGAGACACATAGTAATCAAACTGACAAAGATTAAAGACAAAGAAAAATTATTAAAACCAACAAGGGAAAAATGGCAAATAACATATGAGGGAACTCCCATAAGGTTAACAGCTGATTTCTCTGCAGAAACTCTACAAGCCAGAAGGGAGTGTCATGATATATTTAAAGTGATGAAAGGGAAGAATCTACAACCAACATTACTCTAGCCAGCAAGGATTCCTTTCAGATTCAACAGAGAAATCAAAAGCTTACAAAACAGCAAAAGCTAAGAGAATTCAGCACCACCAAACCAGCTCTACAACAAATGCTAAAGGAACTTCTCTAAGTGGGAAACACAAGAGAAGAAAATGACCTACAAAAACAATACCAAAACAATTAAGAAAATGGTAATAGGAACATACATACCAATAATTACCTTAAATGTAAATGGATTAAATGCTCCAATCAAAAGACATAGACCCGCTGAATGGATACAAAAACAAGACCCATATATATGCTGTCTACAAGAGACCCACTTCAGACCTAGGGACACATACAGACTGAAAGTGAGGGGATGGAAAAAGATATTCCATGCAAAAGGAAATCAAAAGAAAGCTGGAGCAGCAATACTCATATCAGATAAAATAGGCTTTAAAATAAAGAATGTTAGAAGAGACAAGGAAGGACACTACATAATGATCACGGGATCAATCCAAGAAGAAGATATAACAATTATAAATATATACACACCCAACATAGGACCACCTCAATACATAATGCAAATGTTAACAGCTATAAAAGAGGAAATCGATGATAACACAATAATAGGGGGAACTTTAACATCTCACTTACACCAATGGACTGATCATCCACACAGAAAATTAGTAAGGAAACACAAGCTTTAAATGACACAATAAACCACATAGATTTAATTGATATTTATAAGACATTCCATCCAAAAACAGCAGATTACCCTTTCTTCTCAAATGCACACAGAATATTCTACAGGATAGATCACATCTTGGGTCACAAATCAAGCCTTGGTAAATTTAAGAAAATTGAAATGACATCAAGCATCTTTTCTGAGCACAACTCTATGAGATTAGAAATAAATTACAGGGGAAAAAAACATAAAAAACACAAAGACATGGAGGCTAAACAATACAATGCTAAATAACCAAGAGTTCACTGAAGAAATCAAAGAGGAAATCAAAAAATACCTAGAGATAAATGACAATGAAAACACGACGATCAAAATCTATGAGATGCAGCAAAAGCAGTTCTAAGAGGGAAGCTTATAGCAATACAATCCTACCTCAAGAAAAAAGAAAAATCTCAAATAAACAGTCTAACCTTACACCTAAAGGAACTATAGAAAAAGAAAAAACAAAACCCAAAGTTAGTACAAGGAAAGAAATCATAAAGATCAGAGCAGAAATAAATGAAATAGAAACAAAGAAAACAATAGCAAAGATCAAGAAAACTAAAAGCTGGTTCTTTGAGAAGATAAACAAAATTGATAAACCATTAGCCAGACTCATCAAGAAAAAGGGGGAGAGGACACAACTCAATAATATTAGAAATCAAAAAGGAGAAGTTACAATGGACACCACAGAAATACAAAGCATCATAAGAGATTACTACAAGCAACTCTATGCCAATAAAATGGACAACGTGGATGAAATGGACAAATTCTTAGAAAGGTATAATCTTCCAAGCCTGAGCCATGAAGAAATAGAAAATATGAACAGATGAATCACAAGTAATGAAATTGAAACTGTGACTAAATATCTTCCAACAAACAAAAGTCCAGGACCAGATGGCTTCACAGATGAATTCTATCAAACATTTAGAGAAGAGCTAACAACCATCCTTCCCAAATTCTTCCAAAAAATTGCAGAGGAACACTCCCAAACTCATTCTACGAGGCCACCATCACCCTGGTACCAAAACAGACAAAGACAATACAAAAGAAGAAAATTACAGACCAGTATCACTGATGAATATAGATGCAAAAATCCTCAACAAAATACTAGCAAACAGACTCCAACAACACATCAAAAGGGTTGTACACCATGATCAAGTGTGTTTTACCCCAGGGTTGCAAGGATTCTTCAATATACGCAACTAAATCAATGTGATACCCCATATAAACAAACTGAAGAAAAAAACGGGAGAGAACTTCAAGATGGCAGAGGAGTGAGACATGGAGATCACCTTGCTCCCCACAAATACATCAGAAATACCTGTACATGTGCAACAACTCCTACAGTTTACATATATATTTTGTTCCATTTTCTCTTTTTGTGAGTGTGCATGTGTATGCTTCTTTGTATGATATTGTCTGTATAGTCTTGCTTTTACCATTAGTCCTAGGGTTCTGTCTGTCCGTGTTTTTGTTTTTTTTTTTGTATAGTTTCTACCGCTTGTTATCATTAGTGCATTGGTTTTTTGGCTTAGTTGCCCTCCTCTTTCTTTCTTTTCTTTTTCTATTACTTTTTAATTTTTTTAATTTTTAATAAATTTTTTTATTTTTATAACTTTATTTTATTTTTCTTTCTTTTCTTCTCCCTTTTCTTCTGAGTCATGTGGCTGACAGGTTCATGGTGCTCTGGCAGCGTGTCAGGCCTGTGCCTCTGAGGTGGGAGAACTGAGTTCAGGACATTGGTCCACCAGAGACCTCCTGGCTCCATGTAATATCAAATGGCGAAAGCTCTCTCAGAGATCTCCATCTCAACGGTGAGACCCAGCTCCACTCAATGACCAGCAAGCTACAGTGCTGGACACCCCATGCCAAACAAATAGCAAGACAGGAACACAACCCCACCCATTAGCAGAGAGGTGGCCTAAAATCATAATAAGGTCACAGACACCCAAAACATACCACCAGATGTGGCCCTCCCACCAGAAAGACAAGATCCGGCCTCATCCATCAGAACACAGGCACCAGTCCCCTCCACCAGAAGCCTACACAAACCACTGAACCAACCTTACCCACGGAGGGCAGACACCAAAAACAACAGGAACTACAAACATGCACCTGTGAAAAGGAGAAACCAAACACAGTGAGTTAAGCAAAATGAGAAGACACAGAAACACACAGCAGATGAAAGAGAAAGATAAAAACTCACCAGACCAAACAAATGAAGAGGAAATAGGCAGTCGACTGGAAAAAAGAATTCAGAGTAATGATAGCAAAGGTGATCTAAAATCTTGGAAATAGAGTGGAGAAAATAGAAGAAATGATTAACAAGGACATAGAAGAACTGAAGAGCAAACAAACAATGATGAACAACACAATAAATGAAATTAAAAATTCTCTAGAAGGAATCAATAGCTGAATAACTGAGGCAGAAGAACAGATAAGGGACCTGGAAGATAAAATAGTTGAAATAACTACCGCAGAGCAGAAGAAAGAAAAAAAGAATGAAAAGAATTGAGACGAGCCTCAGAACCTCTGGGACAATATTAACTAAACCAACGTTCGAATAATAGGGGTCTCTGAAGAAAAGGAGAAATAGAAAGGGAGTCAGAAAATATTTGAAGTGATTATAGTTGAAAACTTCCTTAATACAGGAAAGGAAATAGTCAATCAAGTCCAGGAAGAACAGAGGGTCCATACAGGATAAATCCAAGGAGAAACATGCCAAAACACATATTAATTAAACTATCAAAAATTAAATACAGAGAAAAAATATTAAAAGCAGAAAGGGGAAAACAACAAATAACATACAAGGGAATCCCCATATGGTTAACAGCCGATCTTTCAGCAGAAACTCTGCAAACCAGAAGGGAGTGGCAGGACATATTTAAAGTGATGAAAGGGAAAAAGCTACAATCAAGACTACTCTACAGAGCAGGGATCTCATTCAGATCGACGAGAAATTAAAAACTTTACAGAGAGCAAAAGCAAAGGAAATTCAGCACCATGAAACCAGCTTGAAAACAAATGCTAAAGGAACTCCTCTAGGCAGGAAACACAAGAGAAGGAAAAGATCTGCAATAGCAAACCCAAAACAATTAAGAAAAAGGTAATAGGAACATACATATCAATAACTACCTTAATTATAAATGGATTAAATGCTCCAACCAAAAGACATAGGCTGGCTGAATGAATACAAAAACAAGACCCTTATATATGCTGTCTAAAAGAGACCTACTTCAGACCTAGGGACACATACAGACTGAAAACGAGGGAATGGAAAAAGATATTCCATGCAAAAGGAAATCAAAAGAAAGCTGGAGTACAGTTCTCATATCATTCAAAATAGACTTTAAAATAAAGACTATTGCAAGAGACAAAGAAGGACACTACATAATGATTAAGGGATTAATCCAAGAAGAAGATATAACAATTGTAAAAGTTTATGCACCCAACATAGGAGCATCTCAATACATAAGACAAATGCTAACAGCCATAAAAGGGGAAATAGACAGTAACACAATCATGGTAGGGGACTTTAACACCCCATTTTTATGGAACTAGGGAAAAAGAACAAACAAAACCCAAAGTTAGTACAAGGAAAGAAATCATAAATATCAGAGCAGAATTAAACGAAATAGAAACAAAGAAAACGATAGCAAAGATCAATAAAACTAAAAGCTGGTTCTTTGAGAAGACAAACAAAATTGAAAAACCATTAGCCAGACTCATCAAGAAAAAAAGGGAGAAGACTCAAATCAATAGAATTAGAAATGAAAAAGGAGAAGTAACAACTGACACTGCAGAAATAGAAAGGATCATGAGAGATTACTATAAGCAACTCTATGCCAATAAAATGGACAACCTGGAAGAAATGGACAAATTCGTAGAAATACACAACCTTCTGAGACTGAACCAGGAAGAAACAGAAAATATACACAGACCAATCACAAGCACTGAAATTGAGACTGTGATTAAAAATCTTCCAACAAACAAAAGCCCAGGACCACATGGCTTCATAGGCGAATTCTATCAAACATTTAGAGAAGAGCTAACACCTATCCATCTCAAACTCTTCCAAAATATAGCAGAGGGAGGAAGACTCGCAAACTCATTCTACGAGGCCACCATCACCCTGATACCAAAACCAGACAAAGATGTCACAAAGAAAGACAACTACAGGTCAATACCACTGATGAACATAGATGCAAACATCCTCAACAAAATACTAGCAAACAAAATCCAACAGCACATTAAAAGGATCATACATCATGATCAAGTGGGGTTTATCCCAGGAATTCAAGGATTCTTCAATAACACAAATCAATAAATGTGATAAACCATATTAACAAATTGAAGGAGAAAAACCAAAAGATCATCTCAATAGGTGTAGAAAAAGCTTTTCACAAAATTCAACACCCATTTATGATAAAAACCCTGCAGAAAGTAGGCAAAGAGGGAACTTAACTCAACATAATAAAGGCCATATATGACAAACCCACAGCCAACATCATTCTCAATGGTGAAAAACTGAAACCATTTCCTCTAAGATCAGGAACAAGAAAAGGTTGCCCACTCTCACCAGTATTATTATTCAATATAATTTTGGAAGTTTTAGCCACAGCACTCAGAGAAGAAAAAGAAATAAAAGGAAACCAAATCGGAAAAGAATAAATAAAGCTGTCATTGTTTGCAGATGACATGACACTATACATAGAGAATCCTAAAGATGCTACCAGAAAACTGCTAGAGCTAATCAATGAATTTGGTAAAGTAGAAGGATACAAAATTAATGCACAGAAATCTCTGGCATTCCGACACACTAATGATGAAAAATCTGAAAGAGAAATTAAGGAAACACTCCCATTTACCACTGCAACAAAAAGAATAAAATACCTAGGAATAAACCTACCTAAGGAGACAAAATACCTGTATTCAGAAAACTATAAGACACTGATGAAAGAAATTAAAGATGATACAAACAGCTGGAGAGATATACCATGTTCTTGGATTGGAAGAATCAACATTGTGAAAATGACTCTACTACCCAAAGCAATCTACAGATTCAATGCAATCCCTATCAAACTACCACTGGCATTGTTCACTGAACTAGAACAAAAAATTTCACAATTTCTATGGAACACAAAGACCCTGAATAGCCAAAGCAATCTTGAGAACGAAAAATGGAGCTGGAGGAATCAGGCTCCCTGACTTCAGACTACACTACAAAGCTACAGTAATGAACACAGTATGGTACTGGCACAGAAACAGAAATATAGATCAATGGAACAGGATAAAAAGCCCAGAGATAAACCCACGCACATATGAACACCTTATCTTTGATAAAGGAGGCAAGAATATATAGTGGAGAAAAGACAGCCTCTTCAATAAGTGGTGCTGGGAAAACTGGGCAGCTACATGTAAAAGAATGAAATGAGAACACTCCCTAACACCATACACAAAAACAAACTCAAAATGGATTAAGGTCCTAAATGTAAGGTCAGACACTATCAAACTCTTAGAGGAAAACATAGGTAGAACACTCTACGACAAAAATCACAGCAAGATCCTTTTTGACCCATCTCCTAGAGAAATGGAAATAAAAACAAAAATAAACAAATGGGACCTAATAAAACTTCAAAGCTTTTGCACAGCAATGGTAACTATAAGCAAGACAAAAAGACAACCTTCAGATTGGGAGAAAATATTTGCAAATGAATCAACTGACAAAGTATTAATCTCCAAAATATATAAACAGATCATGCAGTTCAATATTTAAAAAAACTAATGACCCAATCAAAACATGGGCAGAAGATCTAAATGGACCTTTCTCCTAAGAAGACATACAGATGGCCAAGAGGCACATGTAAAGCTGCTCAACATCACTAATTAGTAGAGAAATGGAAATCAAAACTACAATGAGGTATCACCTCACACCAGTTAGAATGGGCATCATCAGAAAATCTACAAACAACAAATGCTGAAGTGGGTGTGGAGAAAAGGGAACCCTCTTGCACTGTTTGTGGAAATGTAAATTGATACAGCCATTATGGAGAACAGTAGGGAAGTTCCTAAAAAAACTAAAAATAGAACTACCATATGACCCAGCAATCCCAGTACTGGGCAGATACCCAGAGAAAACCATAATTCAAAAAGGCACATGCACCCCAATGTTCACTGCAGTACAATTTACAATAGCCAGGTCATGGAAGCAACCTAAATGCCCATCGACAGATGAATGGATAAAGAAGATGTGGTACATATATACAATGGAATATTACTCAGCCATAAAAAGGAATGAAAGTGGGTCATTTGTAGAGACGTGAATGGACCTAGAGACTGTCACACAGAGTGAAGTAAGTCAGAAAGAGAAAAAGAAATATCATATATTAATGCATGTATGTGGAATCTAGAAAAATGGTACAAATGAACCAGTTTGCAAGGCAGAAATAGAGACACAGATGTAGAGTATGAAAGTATGGACACCAAGGGGGGAAAGTGGAGGCAGGCAGCAGTGCTAATGGTGGGATGAATTTGGAGGTTGGTATTGACATATATACACTAATATGTATAAAATAGATAACTAATAAGAAACTGCTGTATAAAAAATAATAAAATAAAAATTTTAAAAAGAGACAAAAAAAAGCAAAAAAACAAAAGCAAGCAAAAAAAAATTCATGCCAAGTTCAGCTTACTGATTAATTACCAATTGTACTTAAGTGTGCATATTAAGTGCATATTAAGTGTACTTAAGTGTGCATATAAAAAAAAACTACAAAGGCACATTTCTTAAAAAATGGCCAAAAAGGCTATATAATCCTCTTTTGGGATCTTTTTCCCCATAGTTCTAAAGTTCCAAAATTATAGGTTGACTTTTACTATTAAGTGAAAATACACAAATACTTTCCTATTGACCTGTGAGTAGAGTAATACAAGTCTGTGTGGCTTAATCCTTCCAGAATAACATTTGGTAGGACTATCGATGTTATACTAGGAAATTAAACCCACGTTCTCTCCAGGAGAACATGGAAGAAATATGATAATCCAACGATTCTCTTGGAGCCTACTTGCAAAATTTTAATTTTGACCCCTTCAGACTAGCTTGATCCCATACTAGATTTAAAAGACTAGTCTTTTTAAAAAGTGCTTGTATTTTTGGACAATTGGATCTAAAAACATTATGAAAATTGAATATGTTTGTAAATTTTATTGGCTTCTACTCCCACTTCTGATCTCTTTTGCTGAGCAACCAGTTCTTATGCCAAACTAATCGTCCCCAACTAATCCCTTGTTTCTTCACACTGTAGAAGATGTGTCATATATGCTTGGCAAATCTGCTCTAGAGTTTTGCTCTTTGAAGCATAGTCTGTGGTCACACATGGCTCACAGAGGAGCAGACTAGAAATGAAGACTCTCAGGCTCCACCTCAGACCTACTGTATCAGAATTCGCACTTTTAAGAGTAATCCTAGATGGCTGGTTTGCACTTTAAAGGTTGAAGAAAACTCCTCTTAGGATCTCTTTGTAATTACTCTTTGGAACAACAGTTCTCAGCCCTAGTTGCACATTAGAATCACCTGGGGAACTTTCAAAATTCCTAGTCCTGTTGCCCAGGGCACACACTTGTCTGTAGCAGAATCACTAGACATGGTCCAGGTATCAGTATATTTTAATGATCCCCTGATGATTCCAATGTGCAATGAAGATTGAGACTCTTTAGAGTGAATCAGAATCACCTGGTGATATTCTCAAAACACAGATTCTGGCCCTCAAAGGCCCCGAATTCCTGATTTAGTAGGTAATGGGTGGGATCTAAGATGTACCTTGAACAAGTTCCAAGTTGCTGTTGCTGCTACTCAGGTAGCCATGCTTTGAGAAATACGGAATTAGAGGATGTGACTCAGAGGGGAAAATTTCAAAAACTGTTGCCAAGGAAAAAGTATTACTCCCTCTCCAGCCTATCTCCTCCTATTCCTTATAAATAAATTGATGAATTCAATATTTATGAGCCTTCTGACACCCTGAACTTCTTTACTCTGAAACCCATATCTTTACTGTTCTTCAGAAACCCAATCACTGAGCCGCATCATGGCTATTTTTTTCAGCACCCAGAACAGTTCCACCAAAAAAAAGTCAGACTTCATACTAGATAGATACACTTGAACACAACCCAAAAAATACTGACAGCATATTCTTCTTTCCGGATTTTTTCATCCCAATAAATGACATCACCGTTTACCTCAACTATGTGATCTATTATGTCCCAGAGTCATCTCTGATTCTCTTTTCTCTTTTACATTATGTCCAATATGCCAACAAGTTCTACTGATCATTTCCCTGTAACATCCTTAATCATATCTTCTCTTTTCCCTATTTACCGAGAGCAATCATCTTAGTCTCTGTTTCCTCACAGATGGTTGTGTCTTTCCCTATCCTCATCCACTCAGGCACCAACTGAATTGTTAAAATACAAACTGCTTGTCACACACAAATCTTGCTTCCACAATTTAAAAGTGCCAATATTTCTCCATTACACATAAAATAAAATCCAAAATAAATAGGGCATTTAGAATACTTCCACAATCTTATCTTCTCCCTCAGTACACCTTTCCAATCTATCTCCCACAACTTTTCTTCATAAGTCTGCTGAATTCCCAAACCCACTGAATCTCTCATGATTCCATAAGCATGCTATTTATTTCCATTATTTTACATATATATATATCAAATAGGATATGTAATATATATTCTATGTAGTTCTATATAATTCTATAATATATAACTAGAAACCAACTCTTCACTGTTGTTTTAAAATACAATTCAGTCTTTAAGACTCAGGTCTCATATTTCCTCAAATTCAAAGTCTTCCTCAATACACTTGAGTAGAAAAATAACTTATTCCATTTTACCATTTAGTATTTTCCTATTGATAGTTTTACATCAATATGTCTTTCTGTATTCACAAGTGTCCCTCACAGCATTTAGCAATATCTGGCTCTCAAAAAAATTGTTGCATTTGTTATTACATAAATGGCAGAAATATCATCAAATAGTAATTCTCTGCCCTTCAATATTGTTACCTTGCCCCACTTCAAACATATACCAAAAAAGATAGACTCAGGGAAAATTCTCTCTTTACTGTAGATACGGAATTCTTTTCCATGAGTTCATATGGATTAGATAATCCTGACGATGCCATTAGCAGTTACTGCAGTTCTCTAAAAGTGTAAGTTCAAAGTCATCAATCAGGTTTCCAAAGCCATATTTTAGCCCATTCCTATAATAAGAAAAGAACTGGGGTAGGAAAATGATGGGGAAAACTTTTTTCTCACTAGGTAAAACTATATTCCTGCCACTATGAAACTAATAAAAACGACCATTTATTTTCTGTCCATTTCAAATACAGCTCTTTCACATACATTTTTTTTTTTTTTTTTTGCGGTACGCGGGCCTCTCACTGTTGTGGCCTCTCCCGTTGCGGAGCACAGGCTCCGGACGCGCAGGCTCAGCAGCCATGGCTCACGGGCCCAGCCGCTCCACGGCATGTGGGATCCTCCCGGACCGGGGCACGAACCCGTGTCCCCTGCATCGGCAGGCAGACCCTCAACCACTGCGCCACCAGGGAAGCCCTCACATACATTTTTATACCAACATCGAGATGGAGAGAAAATTTTCCTGTCTTTCCAGTTGAGCAAACTGAGACACAGGGAAACTAAATAATTTCCATGTCATATAATTAGTGACAGGTTTAAGATATAGCTAGTAGTCTGCTTTTTAACACACCAGAAGACTTTACAGCCAATAGCTGCTTTCCATTTCAATTACATGTGCAGTCCGGAGCATGCCGAGAGAGTGATAAATGACATGATGTTTGTTATACTATTGAAGTCCAGAACTGGAGGACAAGACTACAGAATTAAACTAAAACCAACTTCATAGAAAGATATTAAACTAGCAAATATTTACATGTTCTAAATTTACAAATTACTAATAGCAATTTAGTAACTGAATTATGCATTTAATATTACTAAATAGTAATTTGGTAGACAAATATATTTCAAGAAGAATAAGTGAATCTTACTTCTTAAAAGGATCATTTGAAGGTCAGCATGAGTCAGAGTAAGAAAAAGACAACACCTTAACTAGTTCAGAAGTTACCCAGCTAATACTGTGATGTAATCACATAAATTAACTCAGAAACAACCAAATTATTCAGAAGATGAGAGGTAAGAATATAAAATATATATAGACAGCTTCATTAAATTTATTATATCCTTCCCTGCCTTAATAAAGACAGTAGATTAAATGTAGTTAAGAATTTACTTGATGACTCAGGGTAATTATTTTATAATTACAGTTCTGTACTACAGTATGGAAACATTCCTTCCCCTCTCCCATCCTTGACTTGGTACTATGTGTAAGCCGTATCTTGTTTTTGCCAAAAATTCTGGCAGACATCTATGTTGTTCTCATTGCTCCTATGTCTTTTCCTCTTTGACCTGTCACTTGTTATTGCTGTCAGACTTTTTTTTGTTTCTTTGTTATCCCATGGCTCATTTCTATTCTCCAGTTGTAAATTAGGATGGATTTGAGGATTATCAGGAGATCTCAGAAAACCAAACCATAAAACTATCAGAAAAATGCTGTCAAACACAGAAATTTGTTCTTTTCATTTTCACTTGAGAAAATAGTATGGGGACAAAAACCCAGTAAAAGACCGGGCTCTGTCCCAGTAAAACAAGGAAGGTCAGTCATGCTGGAAGTAGAATCACAAAGGGACCCTGATTTGACATACAAAAAGCCATCCTGTACTATTCCGAGTATCTTGGACATGGGGAAATAAATGTGACCTTGTAGGTTATTGAGACCTGAGAATTGCCCTATTGAAGAAAGAAAACAGACTTTCGAGCCTGAGACCAACCCTAAATTTAGGGGTGAATTGTTTAAGGAGCCACTCTCTTTGAAAAGATAAGGATTGTATTCCAGATGAAAGCAAGTCTAGCAAGTCAGTCAGCCCATGCAGGATCTTTTAGAGGTTATAACACGTTTCCTTGCACATCAGCATCCAGTCTTGGGTTTCCTGTCCATCTCCCATATTAGTATTTCAGATTAAAATTCCCTCTGATGAGCAGGAAACTTTCACTGAGTCTGTAACCTTTGCTCTTGGTTCAGTTATGAGAAATCATGGCAGAGGGCAGTAAAGAGAAGTGGGACTTTCCCTATACGACAGTCACAGTAATAATGGGAGGATAGTGGCACTGGTGTTTTGAGAGGTTAATCACAGTGAAGCACCCAGACAGCCCTGAGAGTGGCAGGGAGAAGAAGGCAGTGTGGAGAAGCAACTGCCACTTGGTTTGAAAGGCATGTGTGAAAAATACGCTTTTTTTACTTCTTACTATACCACAGAAAGATGACCCTTAAATAGGAGAGGTCACAAGTTACAATTTGAATGATAATAAATAGACTTTATAACTACTGTTTATTTCATTAATTTCACTTACAGTGCTTTCCTGATTTGTTCAAGATCATTTCAGAAGTCTGAGGTTGCTGTAAAGCACTTATTAGTTTAGTGGTCACTTTAAGCACCAGTATCGTCACGTACGTTTGCCAAAACTAAGTAAAAGATAAAAATCTGGGGGTGCTCTGGAAAGTGAGTGTGTGCTGCCCTGGATCCACACAGTTAATAACCACACACATACACACACACACATACACACACACACACACACACACACAAACATGGACTCCAGAAAGAAAGAAAGAGTACGCAGTCTGCGCTGTAAATCATTTTCCTATTTTTATAATATGCACATTTAGATATTTTGCTGCTCTAAATTATCCTTATCTGTTAAAGGCATACATCATGTTCTTCTCAAGCAAGTTGTTGTAAGAAATACTTAAATGTCTAAGGTGGATTACAGTACATTAGAGGTATATTTTAAGATCATATTTTTCTTTGGGAGCTTTCACACTCTATTAGAGAAGGTGCTATTAATCATTAACTAGGATGAATTGAAGAGCCATACTGAAATTGCAACACAAGGATTAGGTCTCTACTGGAAATTAGAAGATAGAGTAAGAAATTGTAATTAATCAGCCCCCAATTTTTGGTATCTCTGAATATGTATCTTTCTGAACCAAACTTCAGAATGGAGTGTTGCTGTTTTGTGTCAATAGCTGTGCTGTCTAATATGGTAGCCACTAACCATATGTGGACATTTGAATACAAGTTTAAGTTAACTGCAGTTAAATAAATAAAAATTGTGTCCCTCAGTTACACTAACCATGTTTCAGGTGCCCAACAGTCATGTTTGGCCTAGTGGCTACCATATTGAATACAGATGTAGAACATGTCCATCATCTCAGGAAGTTCTATTGAATAGTGCTGGTGTATAGGATGATTTTCCTTTTTTCCTTCTACATCACCCAGGTACACATTAAAATGTAAGCCATTATGCCAACATTTGAGAATGGCATACCCCAATACGCTGGCTAGCTAAAATGGAAGACAGTTTAGTGATACAAACACATCTTTTTTTCCACCTTTTCTTTCCTGGACTTAAGATACAGTAAGGTTTAAATGCTTTCAGAATTTGTTCAGTCCTCACGGTTAGCTAGGTTGAGTATACCCTTGAAAAAGGAAATCCAGTTGCTGATTTTCCCCATACACTGGGATATTATTTCTTGGATTCAGCCTTGGGGAATGATAATATACAATTTGGGAAATAAAATGAAAGAAAACTGCAGTCCCCTCCCCTTCCAGGTAACAGGAGAGCAGAGAGACATATACTTGTTTATGGACCATCAAATAGTTCCATGAATTAAAGATCCTTGCACTAAATTCAGGTCTCTTCTGTGAATTCCCAACGGGTATTAAATTTAAATACCTCTCAGGTTCTCACCATAAGGCCATTAGGACAAACATAAGATCTCTGTTGGTATAATTTCCTTTCTCTTCCTCCAGGTAACTGTATTTTGAAAAGGTAATCAAGATTAGGAATTGCCTTCATTCAGGCAGAGATGGGATTTAGTTAAATAGGTATAACCGATTAAGAAATGCTCTATGTATTTGAAGATGAGAAATCTACTAACTGGTCCGAGGCATCACAGTAATGTAATGGATGGTAGACAGACAGGTTCTAATCTGAGTACCAGCCTATTATAGCCACAGAGATGTTGAGATTTTGTGGAGTCTCAGGGTGAGCAAAAGACCACCAAGACTTAGCAGGTTTCTAGGGAGCTGTTGAAAAAAAGAAATACACCAGAGGTTTAGCTGTGGATTAGTTGTGCCTTGAGCACTCGACAGTCAGGATTTCTGTCAAGATTTGAAAACAATGCCATCTGATAGTCACTAGCTTGAATTATCAGCAGGTCTTGGAAGCTTTGAACTTTCTGGTGATTATCCAGTCTTTTGCCACCATATGTGCTTTTTTTAGTCAGAGTATGTTACATTAACTGGTTTCAGAAGTCTGGGTGACCCGAATATACAACTCTAATGTCTCAAATAAAGAACATAGGACTGTAATTGAATACTGCCATGTTGCATACTTGAATACTATGAATATTATGACTACTATGCAGTTACGATTTGACATATGGTTAATATGGTGTGTCTGGATGAGTTACTTAAATATGGTCAAGAACTTAAAAGGAACCCATCCATACAAATCACAATTACTGCTCCTGCTGACAGATTATCTGGGAGGAAATAAAAGGATATCTTAGGGAAGCCAGCTCTGGTGAATCTGTGGCAGAGACCCTGCCTCATATGACCTCTCAGACTGCCTAACATATTGACATCACTTCATGATGATGCTACCAAGTAGAACTTTACCTGGTCCCAAAGAAACTTTTCTTTTTTATCACAGAAAATCTTCTGAGAAGGGTAAAATGCCCAGTACAATAAGCTAGTAAAAATTACTTCAACTAGATTGTTCTTGTACAAAGACCTTGCCCATATCATCTAAACAATGGGTGGGAAATTAGTTGGAATACTAATTTGTAGCAAGAGCATTTTATTTATTCTGTTGCTCAGAATAGGGAGGTTCTGGGGTATAACTTAGGAGACAGTGACCAGGAGTTGCTGTAGGATTGCTCAGCATATACCATATCTGTGATTTAGCAGGCCCAGAGACCCTGTAAGTTAGCTCAGGGAATCAAGGAATAGAGGGAAACAGATTGTCTTACAAAACAGCCCAACATGTGCTAATATTAGTAAGCACCTTAATCACTTAGCTTTAAAAAAAAGAGAGAGCCCTATTTAGTGGGAAAAGAACAAACCCATCCTTATATACCATATATATAAGGCCAGTCCATATACTCTATATTTAAACATGTAAAAGTTATAAATTAGAATAACAAATTGTTAAATCAAATTGTTCCCTGTAGACAATTAAATCTTCACAATTAAATTTTTTTAATGTAAATAAAATCATTGTTTTTATATTATTGAAAGTTGGCACGAGAAAATCAAAGACAACTAAATCTTTTTTTGCCCACCTTTTGATGTTCTACTGATGAGCCGACAATGTTTGAATAATAAATGGAACATTGATAATTTATAAATGATTTTGTATTTAGCTCATAAGATTTATTTCTTATCTTACATACATCAAAATCACTATTCTGGGATAAAGAAGATGTGGTGTGTGTATATATATATATATATATATATATATATATACACACAATGGAATACTATTCATCCATTAGAAAGAATGAAGTAATGCCATTTGCAGCAACATGGATAGAACGAGAGTTTACCATACTAAGTGAAGTCAGAAAGAGAAAGACAAATACCATATGATATCACTTATATGTGGAATCTAAAATATGACACAAATGAACTTATTAATGAAATAGACTCACAGACATAGAGAACAGACTTATGGTTGCTAAGGAAGAGGAGAGGTGGGGGAGGGATGGATTGGGAGTTTGGGATTAGCAGATGCAAATAATTATAAAATGGATAAACAACAAGGTCCTACTATACAGCAAAGGGAACTATATTCAATATCCTATAATAAACCATAATGGAAAAGAACAGGTAATAGAATACATATACTCTATTATATATATAATTGAATCACTTTGCTGTATACCAGAAAGTAACACAACATTGTACATCAACTATACTTCAATAAAAAATAAATTAAAAACAGTTCCTCTTTTCCAGCTGCAAAAAAACCCCATCATTATTCTGTAATAATCAAGATATGCACATAACTTTTTGGCCCTGTAGAAGGCAGAATTCTAAGGTTGGCCCTACAACGTATCCTAGCCCCTAGTGTACCCGGGACTCCCATTTATTGCATTCAACCAAGGGCTAATCTAGCTTTGCTGTGAAGGTATTTTGCAAATGTAATTAAGATCTAGAATCAGTTTACCTTAAAATAGATTCTTTTTTTTTTCAGACTAAAATCTAACTTTATTTATACATTTTCAATTAAAATAGAATAGGCATAAACCAAAGAGAAGGAAAAACAAATCAGGATGAAGTGTCACTGTCATTCTGTTTGCAGGGAGGGGTCAGGAAATGGAACAAATGACCAGGATAGCATTCTAAGACATCCCAGAGCAGCTAGGTTACATGTAAGTGCCAAAACCAGGTATTATCCCACTTAATCTACACATGAAAAAGAAGTCAAAGTTTCTCCTATTTAGTACAAGAATTTTTACATTACATATATAGTGATTCATTTCTCAGAAAGTGACACCAGTAACTTTTAGAGGAAAAGTTTCCATTACACAAGGACTAGAAAATCTCAAATGCAACTAAGCAGCTGTGCTATTGCTCAATATGTACCGTTACACTGCTCTGGGCTAGTGTCCGTTTCAGTTTAACAGAGAACTGCATTTGGGGTTTTAGAAAGGCAGCAATAGTTTGGCTTTTATTCTAGATGCTTAATGTTGTTTGTTAAGGTGACAGTCCAAGCATATTAAGTAAAGGTAGTTAAAACATAATGACAGTCAATATAGTCTCTTGCAGCCTACATACACTGTATAATAATGCTTACATGGAATGAAACCAGTGTTACTTAATTGGTGTTTTATACAAACAGAACCGAAAGAAAAAAGTAATCATTCTAAATGTACTATGGTAACAGTAAAAACGCACATATACCATAGAACTAAATGATATGAACAGCACTACCTGATACCCAGGATCGAAGGTGACTGGTTCCAACAAAGCTGAGCCTGTATCAGTCATCCTAATGACACGGGTTGTAAAAGCATCTGGTTTCCAGTAAAGACACTAGTCTATGAAAGTAAGGCTTTCAACTGTAAAATCAGGATAAGGCTACAACTATCTTGAAGTCTGAACAAGATATCAGATCAAACAGTAAGATCCCCAGCCCTACTGTAAGACAGGAAGGTCCTCATGCAGCATATGCCTGCTGGCTCCTAGAAAGCTTCATGTGCATAATAGAAAGGTACGTTGCCAGAGATGTAAACGGGAGAACTTCAGTGAAGTTTCTACTGTGCCGTGACTTCCAAACCTCAGGAATGGTGTGATCCATCAAGCTTTTCATAATGCTTGGTGCCATCCGTTTAATAATATGTTCCAATATAAAAACAGGCATGATTGTAATAGTAACTACATTCCCAGCTGTTGACAGTATGTCTGCGATTTGAGAGCCCTTCAGTCCAATGACATTCTGTCAGTTGACCTCACAGATGTTGTGTTCCGTGAGAAGACCGTTTCTAGCTGCAGAACTATGGATGTGATTTTTCCATTTTTAAAGACAAAGCCAACATGTCCAGTACTGTCCTTATGCATGGTAATTGTCCGTTCAAAGGGCCTGTCACGAATGGTCATAGTAATCTTCTCTCCAAAAGCCTGCTTGAGCACCTTGTGTGCTCAGTTGGAGCTCCAGCTAGCACAGTTCTCCCCGTTGATCTGGAGCACCTGGTCCCCGAATCGCAGACCAACCAGCGAGGATGGAGAATTTGCCTGGACTAGCTGAACAAATATACCATTATCTATGGATTTAAGCCTGAGTCCAATTTTTCCATCTTGATCCTTACACAAAATGACTTCCCGAATTCCTTGCTTAATTTCTGCTCTGTGGATTCCAGTATCATTACCAGTTACAGGAGCCACCATATAGTTCATACTGGAAGCTCTTGCTACCATCTGCCCCTGACTTGGTGCTCCAGGGACCATGGCCATATTTGCACGTATTTCTTCTTCATTTAAACTCAGGCCCATGTACTGAGAGAGCTCCGGATACAGTTTAGGATAGAGATTTCCATCTTGAGAGATGGGAGCAGAAGCTTCAGATAGAATTGCTGGATTGGCAGGGTTTGCAGAAAAGGCAGTTTGAGCTTGCTGTTACATCTCCAGGCAGCTAGCTTTCTGCTCAGGACATAAAAAGTCTTCTAATGGAAATACCCATATAATTTGCTTCTCCTTAAAGAGGTCAGCCTGATGTAGATTGTAGCCCTCTTTATCTTCCAATCCAACATTTGCCAGTATCAACTGCTGCTTTCAAAATAAAAAAAAACTCTGCTCAAAGTCTACTATGGTTAATTTAAAGTTCAATTCCATAAAAACTGAATCACCTTGTCTACCCTCAGGTCTTCAAGAGATGGGTACAGAGACATTTTTGCAGGATTTTCCTCCCAATCAAATCCACACATAATTGGCTGCTCTGTGGAAATGGAGATGGACCCTCTAATTATCTGCTCTTCTGCCAGGTGGCAAGATGCTGAGCTCTGTCAGCAGAGGAAGCTGGAGGCACACGAGGCCTCAGGGACCCACGCGCTGCAGCCGCCGCCGGTCACTGGCTCAGACTTCTGAGACCCAGAGAGAGGAGGGCGGTGCGCGCCCGACGACGGCGCGCGCCCGAGGACCGCCCGCGCCGCGTGTCCCAGCCTTCCGCCCGCGCCTTCCCCTCACGCCTTCCGTCTCCTAGAGAGATTCTTTGGGTGGGCCCGACCTAATCACATGAGCCCTTTAAAAGCAGGGATCAAAGAGAAAGTCAGAGACTCAAAGCATGAGAAGATTCATTGCACTGTTTCTGGCTTCTAAATGGATGAGGCCACATGACAAGGAATGCAGGCTGCCTCCAGAGCTGAGAGCAACTCTTAGTCCAGCCAACATCTTGCTATCAACTCTGTGATACCCTGAGCATGAACTCAGCCAGGTTGTGCTGGACTTCTGACCTGCAGAACTGAGTACTAACACATGAGTGTTGTTTTAAGCCACTAAATTTGTAATTTGCTGTGTATCAATAGAAAACTAACAGACCTTCATTAAAAGTTATACTGATGACATCTTTAGAGTAATGTGATTGAATGCCACTTTGTTTTTTAAATCTTGGTTTAACAATCTGTCATACAGAGATTAGAAAATCTTGTTGAGTTTAGTTTATTTTGATCCTTGGGTCTAATCACTACAGTTAATAAAGAGATCTCAAAAGATATATAAATCTTGGCTAAACTTACTAAATAATGATACTTGGAGTTTTATTCCTAGTCACCCATTATACAAAGACTTGCTGAAATTCAAGAAGCAAATTTTATACGTCCTAAGGTTTGTTAATCAGTTATTATGGAAACTAATCAGAAGACATTATATTTTTGTATTTGTAATAAATGTGTTCAAAATTAACTAAAATTATTTGCTTATAATATTTTAAAACAGGTTATAAAATTCTCTTGCCAAGTTTTTCACTTTTAAGAATGTGAAATCTGTAACCTATTTTCAGCAGCAAAATCATATGACATGAAGTATTTCCTAGTATACATATCCATTTGCTATTTTTGGTACTTTCATTTGAAAAGCATTTGCTTACTCGATTTTTTGTTTAACTTAACCTTCCTTTTGAAAAGAAAGATTGATTTTTTTTTAATTGAAAATAACTTCATGAAGTATACCCCTGCCAGCCAGTGATCATCACAGAAAAAGAAAAGCTATTTGGAACTCATCTTTTCTGTAAAATAAATTTGGAACTCACCTTAGCTTCTTTGCCATGAAATAATCAGTGAACATCTATAAATACCAAAAGTTCTGATAATCTACATCTTATTATGAAATACTATACTATTTTACTCTTTAAGAAAATGAATTCATAAATCCTTTTAATTGGGCACATGTAAACTGTAATGTGTCCAACAAGGACAAAAGCAAATACACGAAAAGAACACTCCATGAGGACATGAATAGTCTTTTCAATAAATGGTACTGGGTTTACTAGATGGCCCCATGGAAAAAAACGAAGTGTAACCATACATAAACATTAATTCCAAGTAGACATAAATGTGAAAGGAAACCATAAATCTTTTAGATGATAACATGAGAGATTATCTTCACCATCATGAGGGTGGGCAAAAATTTTGTAAGCAGACACACAAAAAAGTATTAATCATAAAAGAAAAGATTGATAAATTGGACTTGACTAATATTGATAACTTCTGTTTATCAAAGATGCCAATAAGAATATGGAAAAGACAAGCCATGGAGTGGGAGAAGGTATTCATAATACATTTTTCTGGAAAAGGACTGACAAAGGACTCGTATAAAAAATACATAAAGATTAAAAATCAATAACAAAAATAGATAATTCAATTTAAAACTGGGCAAAAGATTTAAAAGGTGCTTCACAAAAGATGATTCCCCAATGACTAATAAGTATGTGAAAAGATGATCCATCTCCCTGGTAATCAAGGAAATGCAAATTAAAATCACAGTTATATTATTGCATATCCAGAATGGCTAAAATTAAAGAAAATAATAATGAATATTGGTGAGTTATATGAAGCAACTGGAACAGTCATGACCTGCCAGCAGGAGTGTAAATTGGAACAATCACCTTGGAAAACAATATGCACTTATTCTATAACACAGTTATCCCATTTCTAGATATATACTCGCCAGAAGTGTGTACATATGTTCCTCAAAAGACATGTACGTAAGTGTTTAGAGCAGCATCGCTCCCAAAACCCCAAACTGAAAACATCATAAATTTCCATTAGCATTATAATAAATGAATAAATTGTGACATATTTACACAATGGAATAATATGCAGTCACTAAAATGAACAAAGTACTTAGAACAACTTGGAAGAAATCTCACAAAACATAATGTTGAGAAAAAAACTTTGACACAAAAATGAGCATGGACTGTGTGATTCCATTTATATAAAGTTCAAAAGCAGGCAAAACGAAGCTATGTTGATGGAAGTCAGGAGAGTCTTTACCTTTGGGGGAGGTGGATGATAAGCGGGCAGGCACCTGAGGAGGCTTTTGAGCTGCTATGATATTCTGTTATATAGATCTAGCTGCATTCATTTTGTAAAAATTCACATATCATAGCAGTACACTTATGATTTGTGCACTTTAAGTATATTTTGACAAAGAGTTACTTAAAAAAAGAAGAAGAACACCACAGTAATCATCCACTGTCCCCTCAATACCCCAAATACTATATATATCAGAAAACCATTTGGACTAAATGAGGATTCCAGGTTCAGTTGGGTATGAAAGGTCAAGAAAGCTTAAGTCCTTTCTGTTGGGTATGAAAGGTCAAGAGAGCTTAACTCCTTTCTATCTTACATCGAAATATATATGTATATAAAATATAAGAATGTTTTCTTTCACAAAGTTGCTTTGTACTCTCCCTGGGAATGGCACACTCCACTGTGTGGACCTTTGGTACATACAGCGTAAGGGAGCTGTGGAATTGAGCATGCATACCACACTGGTACAGGGTGAAGGGTGGGGTGAGGGGCAGTCTTCTCACTAAATTCATCCCTCAGTTCTTGTTATTCCAAGTGCTTCTCTCTAATCCATCTCCTTCAGGGGTGTTACATCAAAAACAGAGGTCTACATTTTAGTGACTCAACAATTGTATCACGCTTACTGAGCACAGTTTTATAACAAGAGGAAGTAACATATTATTATAGGTTGTTCTTTATGTATTATTTATTATAAATGCATAACTTCTATTAAATATTTGCATTTAATTGAATCTGTCTTTCTACTCTACCTTAAATTTCTGAATCACTAATGACCTGCTCTGAAGACTGGGAACTCAGTAATATGTATCACGAGGACTGTAGTTCAGCTTTCATTATGGACTTTTAAGGCTTTGATGACTGGCCTGAGGACCAAATTCTCATTTGCAACTTTGTTTGTAAGGAAAATATGTTCCACATTTCACTGATCCACAAATGAACTTTTCAGAAGAAAAATAATTTGTAAATTAGGGATTCCTTGTGTAACTGAATTGTAGAAAATTTAAATATCAATAACAAAAATGTGTTTTTTGCGATTTAAATATACTTAAAATATATTTTAAATATATCACATTTAAAAATAAAATATATTTCTAAAATAGCACAGGAATGGCATAAGTAGGGCCTATCTTCTGAGATTAAGGTAAATTAATTAATAGACCAATTTGGAATGGAGATGATGAAGAGTCAGGAACAGAATGGTAGACTAAAGTTGACAATTTTTCTCAATTCAAGGATAATATAAATTCAATACAAGATTACAAGTAAATCATTATTGTTAAAGTTGGAGAATAGTTTTAGACTCAGTGAAATACCAAAATGAATGAAAAGCATCCTTTTTAAAGTAGCAGGTAGAGATTCAAGCCAGGCAGGTAACGTTCTTCCTTCTTAATATTTTATTTTATATAATACAGTAGGATTCTTTCACATTTAAAATCTCTTCAATTTCTTTATTGAAAATAATTTAATGTAGTTGTTTAAAGCAAAGTTTTTGAAATCAGACTTTTATTCAAATCTTAATTTTGCTACTTTCTAGTGGTTGACTTTTGACAAATTCTTTACCCCACTGGGTGTCAGTCTTCCCACCTGAGAATTGAATCGCCCCCATGGCCATTGTCAGGAATAAATGACACAGCCCATTTAAAGCACTTGGCACGATATCTGGTATATGGGAAATGTTCAATAAATAGTGTTCTCTGTAAATCTTTATATTTAGTGTGGGTTTAATATTTTCACTTTTGTTTATCATAAGGGGAGAACAAAAGGTTAACCTTGGATCATATGTTCTACTAATTGATATATAAATTATTGTATTCAGCTCTAGGAAAATAAGAATCCTCCATACAAACACAATGAAAATCATAATTTCATTCAGAAAATTGGTGGAAGTAAATGTCTTATTCAATAAACAGAAGTTTCTGTAAGACCAAGGTAACTCAATTATGTCTTCCATGCAGATGACATAGCTAAATGCACTTTGGAAAAATCAGCTTTACCATTTTTTTAAAAGAAGTTATTACACTAGTTATGAGGTGATAGCTCACAGGGGAGCCATTGATGTTGCTTCTTTTGCTTTTGTTCCTCTCTCTGAAATACATGATATACACCTTAAAATCTGCACTGTTAATAGATTTCAAAGAAAAAATGGGGAGGAAAAGGGAAGCATTTGTGCTTTAGTTCAGCATGTGGATGAGAACTGAGGGAAAACAAAAGTGAAAAGGACAGAGATGAGATACAGGGACAACCGTGTCCTGTAATTTTAAAAAGCCAGATGACAACTGGTAGAGAGTAAGTTCAGGTTTTCAAACAGTGCCAGGAGTCATGGTTTTAACTTTAAAAACGCTGATTGTACTCTTGGGACTAAGGGTTTACTTCACATCTGAGTATCCTTGTATATCTATTGTCCTGGGCCATCCAGCTCTCCTTGCCAGATGTTAATTCTACACCCTCTTCCAAGCTTCCTCTGGTTACTGAAACCACCCAACATCACACCTCTCCATGCTCTCTCTACTTTAGTCATCAGAAGAGTCCTGGATTGCCTGATACTCATTGGAAAACAAAATAATTCCATGGGTTATTTTGTTTTGATTTTCAAAATTAGAAGAGTGTAAAGGCTCCTGAGGTGAAGTAAGCAATAGAAAAGAATGAAAACAAACGTGTGAGGTTGGCATGGGATGACAGAATATGATATACTGAGCGTGATTTCTTTATCCTTGTACTAGTCATGTGTGGTTGCAAGGAGAAGCTTTTTCAAACGTGCTAGAAGATTTCTTTTTTACCTGTGTGATGTTATTGAAGCTGAGATGTTTGTTTCCAAAACGATTTTTAATGAAGTCAACCCAAGAAGAACAATTTCTCATAATCAGATTAACACTCCATCATCTTTCTTAAAATAGTTCAGAACCACTTAAAATGGCTGGATCAGTGACTGACTGAGTATTGGAAATTTTGCTGAGCTCATCATTACACTTACAACAAAAGGTTTATTGTGGCATCAAATAGGGTAGTAAATACCTGTTTTCTCGTCTGCTCTCCACCTACCTCCTTTCAGTTTTTTTTTTTCCATCAAATTTTCATTTGGCAAAAATAAACATTTTCCTTAATTTGAAGCCAACTCTTCAAGTACAGTCATTTTGAAAAATTCAACAGTATTATTATTTACTAACTAGTTATGCTCCATACACATACTTCTATCATATGCCAATCTGCAGGTTGCAGGACAGTGCGGGGATGCTCCTCAGTGTTTACACATGAAAATGATTCTCTATCTAACCTCTTGCAACTGCAAAATACCACTTCCATCTAGAATGACTCTACTGATGCTGCTTAGTTAAAGTCGAGATCAGGAAAGTGAATTCAGAGTGTGCTATGAGTTAGCAAAAATTTCTCAAATATCTAGGCAAAGTAATGATATAATTAGAGGAAACCATACAGAATTCTTGATTCCAGTTGAAATCTTATACAGCTCTGCTTAGATTAACTCCTGATAAAGATGAGATGGAAAGGATATAGGCATTTCTTTCATAATTGTAACTTTCCAAGATTTTTCTAAGAGCATTTTCCTGTGGGTCTCAAAAGAATTTGTGAAATATATTCATTCACTAGATATACAAGTACATGTCTATTCCTGTGTGGTAAATAATGGCATATTCGTCATCTTTAGGAAACAATGAAATTTCATCGGGTTACTCAAAATAATGTTAAATTTATGTCCATCTGATTCAATAGATGTCTACGTTTACATTGCAGGAGCACAGTGATATCTGTGTAAAGTGAGGCCTAAAATAAGTCATTGTGTATAACATGTTGGGATGCTTGCTTCTCTGGGCAGAGGATGAGTTACATATTTTATCCGTAAGTATAGACTTGTTCCTAGTTAGTGCTAACTTGCTTTCGAAATCTTTTCCTGAAGATACATTATAGGCAATTCTAAGATAAACATATATATGCAAGCATGAATGAAAGACACACAGACAATTACTTATGTTTGGTCTGCAGCTAAACAAGTATTGGCAATTGCATTGGACTATTTAGGGAAAAGATTCATATCAGGAACCAGAGACGGCTCATTTCTCTCTGCACTGATTTCAGTGGTTGCTATGGGAGAAGGGCTTGCTCATAACTTTAACAGGCAATTCAGGTAATTCATTCTACATGTTAAAGTTTTTTTAAACCTCCATCCTCAATCTATTTAAATCTATTTTCTAACCCTATCTCCAGAAAGAACCCTTCATTTAAAAAGGGTCATGTTTCCATCTTCTTGGCCCTTTCTGACATACTTGAGGGCCAGCAACTTGATATTTCTTTCTTAAATTTCTCTTCCTTTTCAGTAGCAAAGAAATCTGGGATATCTCCACAATTATTTTACGATGTTTCCTTTAAGGAAAGAATTGGTATCCCTTTTCTACAAATATTACTCAGTAGAACTTTGGAGAGACATTCAAGGTAGTTCTAACATCAGGTTCTTTCAAGTTTAAAAGAAACATATTTACCTTTAATTGCCCTCAGTTGAATTTTTAGAGCTGACTATCTGACTTTCTGGAAATTTTCAGGTAAAATACTATACATGTTCCCAATAGGGGGAACAATTTCTGACTTGAAGGTTTAATTTGGTTTATGCACTACTAACTTACAAAGCAGCATATTCATTTATGTAAGGTGTTTTTTTTTCTTTTAAATAAGGAGTTAGAAATGCTAGTGAGCTGATAATTTCAGGATCAAAAATGTTTCATTTTTATTTTCTTAAGTAGAGATTCTTAACCTCCATAATTTTTGGAGGTTGATTTTAACATTTTTGATACAGGTTTCTCGTACAAGTCACAGAGTTCTCTCCATAGAGAAATCTTAAAAGTTAATATTTATTTTAATATTTTGAAGATATCATGAATTAAGGGAATTATTTTAATACATATATATTTAATTTTATTATATATTTTAATTGTAGTATTTCTGAGTTATTTACTGTGTACTTTTTCTTTTGACTTCCCAAAGAGCAAACATCTGACAATGTCATCTACATTATTGCTATTTAATTCCTGCTCTGTATCTCACTGTCTATTCAACATTTCTTCTTGGATACTTAATAAGCATCTTAAATCTGATAATCTCAAATCTGAACTCTTTGATCCCCAGTTCTACCCCTCAAGCCCTATCCTCCTTTTCTATTTCGGTGAAAGACTACTTCTTCCTTCCAGTTTTTAGGCAAAAAATCTCAGACTCAGGCTCATCCTTAACTTTCTCTGTCTCTCATATCCCACATTTCATCTATCAGTATATCCTGTCAACTCACCCTTCAAAATTTATTCAAAATTTTACCACTTCTCACCATCTCCACTGCTACAACTACCCACCAGGAACAAATCACCATTTTCCCTTACCTAGACTCTTGCAAGTCTCCTCAGTGGTCTTTTTACTTTCATCTTTGTATAACTATAGTTTCTTCTCAACACAGCAACTATAGTAATCCTTTTAAGAAATAGTAGATCTCGTCACTGTCCTGTGCAAAACCATCCAATGTTTATCATTTCACGTACAGTAAAAGCCAAGGTCCCTGCAAAGGCCTGCATGTTCCTCCTGGATCTGCCCACCTGCCCCACCGCTGGGAACTCGCCTTCCATTCTGACCCGCACCAACCCCACTCCTGCCACGTTGAACTCCTCACTGCTTCTTCAACGGGCCAAGTATGCTTTATCTCAGGATCTTTGCATTTCCTCTTCTCTCTGTCTGTAATGTTCCACCCTAAATATCCACTGGCTCACTTTGTCACTTCCTTTGGTTTCTTATCAAATGTCACCTTGCCAGAGAAATCTACCATGACCACCCCATATAAAATAGCTCTCCCTTACCGCCATCACCAATCTCTAACCCCTTATCTTGCTTTATTTTTCTTTGGATTGCACTTATTACCACCTGAACTGTTGAGTATTTCTTACAATTTGTTTTGTTTGTCTACCTCCATTATATTATAAACTCCATGAAAAAGGGATTTTGTTTACTTTGTATGCCAGTACCTGGCACCTAGGCTCTCGACAAACATTAATTGAAAGGGTGTATGAATGAACTGCACAGTGCTCTGCTCAGTAAACACCACCTGGGCATTACAACACATGTTCTGGGTTGAAATGGTCATGTAAGAAGTATTGACCGGGCTTCCCTGGTGGCGCAGTGGTTGAGAGTCCGCCTGCCGATGCGGGGGACACGGGTTCATACCCCGGTCCGGGAAGATCCCACATGCCGCGGAGCGGCTGGGCCTGTGAGCCATGGCCGCTGCACCTGCGCGTCCGGAGCCTGTGCTCCACAACGGGAGAGGTCACAACAGTGAGAGGCCCGCGTACCGCAAAAAAAAAAAAAAAAAAAAAAAAAAGTATTGACCACAGCCTAGTCTGTCTTTAGAATAACCCCATTTTCACAGAATATTTATGTGAAACTTGGATACATGTGGGATCATCAAACTCTTGGCTAAATAGGTCTTACTTTAACTACTAAAACAAAAAAAACCTGTGCTGATCATTATTGCACTAAAAATTTTCTTTATGTTCCCTATCATCATCACCCTCTACTAATATTTACAGTTCACCTCCTGTGTTGCAATCTTTGCTTGTCAGATTATTACTTGAGTATCTTGTACTTTGTCTCTAGAGAAGTGAAAATTGGAAGATTAAAAGATAAAGAAAATGGATACATAATACAGGTAATGATCAGAATTATTGTCACTGTAATTTTATTGGTTCAGAACAGACTCTGAAATATTTCTGGGGAGCTGTGTCACCTACCAGCATGTCATTCCTTATGCTTTCATTAGTCCTCCACCTCAATAATTTACTTTGTTCATTTCTCATTAATATCCAGGTGGTAGGATTATAGTTAAGAAATATGTTGAACATTTGATTATTGATCAACCTGATGACAATGTCAGGCCGCATAATATAATGAATCCATGAAAGAACACTCTGGTTCATTTTTAATAGTAAAAGCACTGTTTTATTATTGTTTTTATTTTTTTCTTGGCTTCTGCTGGGAGTATGTTCCAGTTTCTAGTCACCTCACACTTAATCCTTTTTAATCCCTTGGCAGTTTGACCACTCAAATATTTCATCTTACGATAATAATCCAAAATTCAGAGATTTACATGAAGACTCACAAAAGAACAGTATTTTTTCTGTTTTTCATTTCCCAGGTTGTCCAAATTAGGTAAAGTGGTTTCTGTACTTAACACTGTACTCACAAGTGCCCGGTGTCCACTCAACCTAAAAAAAGCTATGCTTGAAAGAGGGGTCCACCATAATAATACTAAAGGTCAAATAACGAGCCTAAAAATCTGTTAGCTATAGCCATGTGAGTTATTTACAATAAAGCAACTAATAGGCCTATTTAATTGTCTCTTTGTATTTTGCCTCAAAACTCCACTTTCAACATTTTGTTTAAATATCTTACCTAGGAATGAATTTATATTAACTATAATAGTTTTTAGGCTTCTATAAACTTTAGGTTTCTATAAAATTTCTTTATTAAAAAATGCATACATGAGAGAATATGCCATCACGAGCAAAATATTCCACTGCCTGGAGTAAGACTTTCCTTACTTGGTAAGCAAATATATAATATCTACTTTTTGTTGTAAGAATTTCAAACACACTAGGAGAGCTTTAATTCCCAAACACAGAGGACTATTTCATTTACTACATTTATTACCTATGTGATTATGAAATAACATTGGAATTTGACATGTTCAAGAATAGGCACCCTTCTTTAGGTATAATTATTTTTTTTTCCCAGAAGAGTCTAATTGGGTCTATAATTATTCATTTACAAATGAGATTTTTTTTTTGGTCCATCTACAAAGGATTTGTCAATATCTGGCAATATTTTACACTGCACTACGTTCTTACTGGTATTTATGTAAGCTAGAAACGAATATATCTATGATGCACTTTAGAGTCTAAAGTTGCTTGAAGAAGAGATTGGAATACTTTTTAAATGACCGAGCGCTTTCTAATATTGCAAACTAGAAATAGTTTTCTACACTTAAGCTTCCCTCAGATCATCAAATGCTGACAACTTTTATTCCTCTGGCTCAGCTATGCCTCAGTTCACCAAAGGATTAATGACTATTTTTTAAAAATGTTCTTCTGAGATCAGTCTAGGCTGGAGAAAAATATTTTACTAAACCTTCTTTGCCTTTGTAAGTAGTCTGAGGCTGCTAGAGAACATATACCTGGGAGTTGGGACATTTGATTCACATCAGCAAGTCCTTTGGGATGAATTTTAAACAAGTCAGGACCTTGAGCTACAGGTCAAAGCCATTACTTTTCACATTTTGTAGGTGAAAAACAACTTGTTTTTTATTTTTAAAATGGTGTTTTGAGACACAGGTAGAACTTGGAATTAAATAAGATTGTGTTTGTGGCCACTTGTGAAGCTCAGACGTAGTTGTAGAAGCTTGAGAATGATGTGAAGGAAAGAGAACCAACTGAACATTTCAATTTCTGTGAGAAGCAGTGTGATGTGAAAAATCGAGAGCTCTGAAGACAGACAAGGGAGTGTCTAACCTTGAACATTTAGTAGCTTAGCACCTTCCTTATCTTGGACAAGCCACATATTATCACCACCATAAGACTACTATCACTACTAGAACAGCTACACTTCCAATAACTTGCCCAATCACAGAGATTTTTTAAAAATAACTTCCCTATGTCTCAGGGTTTTTGTTTCTTTTTATTGTTTTTCCAACTGAAAACCTACCTTTTGTGTTGTTGTAAGAATTATAATTTTTATAAAGATGTTGGCATTTAGTAGGGTGTCAAAAAATTAGTACTTTTCTACTGTTAATGGTTGGTATTTGGACACATAAATAGTTCTTAAATCTAAACTTACTGAACTTAGCCCAAATTCATTGTAATAGTGGCAGACAACAAGAATTTTTTTTCACAATCTTAAAATTTTCTGAACTATAAGCAGCTCCCCTAGAGTTTAAGGCTACTTCTGATTATAATCCAGTTTCCTAAAGATTATCAAATGGAGCCATGTGTACATACTTGACTGGCAATATCTATTTGTTGAAAAGAATTTATTGACTCCACACATACACATAAAAATGCTGAAGACTTTTGATACCTATTTTTTTACTTAAGTATAGTTGACCTACAAGATTATATTACTTTCAGGTGTACAACACAGTAATTTGATATTTTTATAGATTATACTCCATACAAAGTTATTATAAAATATTGAAGATGTTCCCTGTGCTATACATTACTTTCTTGTAACTTATTTATTTTATACATAGTAGTTTGTACCTCTTAATTCCCTTCACTGTTTTGCCTCTCTCACCCTTCCTTCTGGTAACCACTAGTTGGTTCTCCGTATCTATGAGTCTGTTTCTGTTTTGTTATAATTGTTCATTTGTTTTATTTTTTAGATCCCACATGTAAGTGAAAATACACAGTATACTCTGTCTGACTTATTTCACTTAGCATTATGCCCTCCAGGTCCATCCATGTGGTCACAAATGGCAAAGTTTCATTCTTTTTTATAACTGAATAATATTCCATTGTAAATCTTGGTGAGGATATTGAGAAAAGGGAACCCTTGTGCACTGTTGCTAGGAATATAAATTAGTGTAGTCATTATGGAAAAAGCATAGGTTCCTCAAAAAATTTGATCTTTTTTTTTTTTTGGCTGCATCGGGTCTTTGTTACACTTAGGCTTTCTCTAGCTGCAGTGAGTGGCATCTACTCTTCATTGTGGTGCGCGGGCTTCTAGTTGCCATGGCTTCTCTTGTTGCAGAGCACGGGCTCTAGGCGCGCAGGCTTCAGTTGTTGTGGCTCGCGGGCTCCAGAGCGCAGGCTCAGTAGTTGTGGCGCAGGGGCTTAGTTGCTCCTCGGCATGTGGGATCTTCCCGGACCAGAGCTTGAACCCGTGTCCCCTGCACTACCAGGTGGATTCTTAACCACTCTGCCACCAGGGAAGCCCTGATATCTATTATTTTAATGAACATATGGCATTTGTAAAATTGCACCTGAAACTTTGATTTGTTAAATCTCCTAGAAAAATGGAACAAGTTTGGGAAAGAAGAAAATATTGTTTATTGTGTACCTTTTATGTCCCAGGCAACAAACTAAGCATCTGAATAGCATCAAGGCTAATACATAAATATAAAATGGCTTTATTTTTTTAACCACCAGCACTGAGTGTGCTGTGTGGAGTAGTCAGTCCATCCACAGTTGACAGGTTGATCACTGAACATCTCCAGGGAACACATTCACCTTGTAGTCCTCTCTCATGACCTTAGCTCAATCCATTTGTACAATTTATCTTCAATAACTTTCTATTATTAAACAATCACTATTGTTTTCCTACTCACCCCATGCCTAGGAGGTTCCACTTTAGTGGTTTGGAGGTTTAGAAGTGTGTGTATGTGTGGGGAGGATATTCCGGTTCCCAAATCTCAACCCTACACTCCCCCTAATGTGTACCTTTCTAGAAATGTTAGAGCTAAGTGGAGGGAAGGGGAAGGGAGGCAGTTTCCTTGGATAACCACCCATGACAAAACTATAGTCCTCCCTTTAATTAATGCAAACTCCTCAACTTGCTCATTGGCTGTGGGTTTGATGTTGACATGTTCGCCCTATAGGTGAATGGCTCACTCCCGTACAGCTCACCTGGGCATTGGTGGCCCCTTCTAAAATTAAGCCACATATTTTCATCCTCCTGGCAGCCTCATACTTCATTCCTCTGAAAAGTACATGCCTTTGACCCACACTCCTATAGTCTAATGTTCAACCGTGGTTCCATGGGTTACCTAGTCTCCTGGTGAGTTCTCAGAACAGAGACACTTGTGAGATCAGACATTGATATGACACTGTTTTTCTCTCTTACTTCTCTCAGGCTTCCCAGCAAACCTTCACCTCTCATGTTTTTTTTACCCATGCTTTGGTAACACAAAGAACAAGAAGTCTGATGGCTAAATAGATATCACACCAGAAAACACAATGTAGGTTCCTCATTTTACAGGTATCTCTTTGGGCCGCCCACATTGGTTTTCAAAAGGAAAAGCATGCCACCCACTCAATTGGGAGATGGGCATAGGGAATGGCTCCTTTTCATGAAATTTTCCACAATTTTCTGCATTCTTACAGAAATAAACAGAATCTCTCAATATAGGTTAATGACCTTACACCAAATGGAAATTATGGGGAGCCAAAACTGTTCATGTGCAGTTCTGATAGGTATATTTGAAAATGCCTCAAGTAGGAAGAATCCTTACCTAAAATCCCTGGACCAACCTTAGGTTTCAAAGCAGGTCTATGAACCCCTGAAATTATGTGCAATATTTTTTATGTGAATGCACATGTGTAATATCCTTGGGTATTCCAAATGCTTTCATCAGAAAATTAAAATGAAATAAAACAAAACAAACCAGCAAAAATTCCATAATAATTGTTTGTTCCATAGCATTGGATGCATATTCTTTGAGAAATTCTCCTATAAAGTCTCCTTTTTCTCATCCTAATACAGATATTATATAGCACTGACTTTGAGATTAAGAATTCTGGAAAATACTTAGAGGACGCTTCTTTTTATGTTGTGAATTAAATGCAGATCTTTGTGATTAAACAGTCCTCAGGACTTGGGCTGGCATCCTTTACAAAGGATATGTGGCTCCTGGAAGATCACTTCACTGCAGCTTGAAGCTAAATGCAACTAAAAATATCTACCAGAATATGACAGAAGTTGGCATCATCTCTAAAGTCTAGATTTATGCACACTAATTTGATCATTATCTGCCATTACATATTTGAGGGCACAGATCCAAGGTTCAAGGCCAAAAACTTTGCCGAAAGTAGCTTGCACCACAAACCTAACTGTGCAGGAAAGGATAAAAAGTCTTCAACAACTGTTCACCATTATTCTCATCTTAGATTTGTAATAAGAATCTATTGAAAACAGAGTTTTGTCTTATAAAAGCTACCCTTTTATATTCTTTAAATCTTAAAAATTTTTGAATAGCAAAAGCTTTAAAATATGTATGTATAGATTCCACCTATAAGCAATATCATATGATATTTGTCTTTCTCTGTCTGGCTTACTTAACTTAGTATGATTATCTCCAGGTTCATCCATTTGCTGCAAATGACATTATTTCATTCTTTTTTATGGCTGAGTAATATTCTATTATACATATATACATACATATATGTGCCACATAAGATACAAATAGAACTTATTTACAGAAGAGAGACTCACAGACATAGAAAACAAACTTTTGGTTACCAAAGGGGAAAGGGTAGGAGGGATAAATTAGGAGGTTGGGATTAACATATACACATTACTACATATAAAATAGATAACCAACAAGGACCTACTGTATAGCACAGGGAACTACACTCAACATTTTGTAATAACCTATAAGGGAAAAGAATCTGAAAAAGAATATATATATGAATATATATATGAATATACATATATGAATATATATATATGAATCACTGTGCTGTACACCTGAAACTAACACAATATTGTAAATCAACTGTACTTCAATAAAAAAGTGTATGTATATGTTAAAAATCTATTATAGAGATTGTCATTCTGCTTATGTCTTTCATTATTTAAGCTCAGACTCATTTATAGGTATCAATTTATTTATTGCATGAATCAAATTTCATTTTCATCGACAATACAGTAGATGTATAGTATTTAATTTAAAAATAGAACCCTCAAAAGACATTTTCAGCCTAACTCAATCTTTTTCTTTTTTTGGAAAGAATTCTTTTTATTTTTTTCAATTTTTATTTTATATTGGAGTATAGTTGATTAACAATGTTGTGTTGTTAGTTTCAGGTGTACAGCAAGTTATACATATACAAGTATCTATTCTTTTTCAAATTGTTTTCCCATTTAGGTTGTTACTTATGGTGTGATTCTTTTCTTAATAGTTTAGGATAATTAAAGACTTTTTAAAGATAATAGCTTCAGAAATGAATTTAGTCCCCCCAAAACAACAGAACTATTTTAAACTTTCTTAAATTCAGGGTGCTTCCCTTGATTTTTTTTCTTCTTCATCAAATGTAAAGTATTGCTTAAATTCACTTTAAAGGAGTAGTCAGCTGTGCTAATCATCTCTAAAGAAAAATACAGTGAAAGCTATAATCTGCTAACATTTAAAATTTTCAAGACAAAAGCAGTAGAATCATATTCTTCATCAATATGAGACATATAACTCAATACTAATACTGTAAAGATGAGGAGAAAGAAAGGAGACTTCATTGAAATCAATATAATGACTAAATTATTACCTACTATAGGAGTGGTGGAATATTTCTGATATACCGTTGTACATAATAAAACCTTTAATGTGAAATTAGGTAACACTGGTTACCAAACTTCTTCCATGTAACCTAACTACACATTTTACTCCAATTTGCAATCACTACACATTCAGCAGTATCTCCCAGACACCTTACTGCCAGAAATCATGCAATTATATAATATTAGGAGTTGACCTTTTGTTATGTAATCCTGCCCTCATCCATTGGAGATGAGAAAGCTGAAAATAACATGAGCACTGGATTAGCATCAGATCTGATATAAATCTGTCCTTCTGATAATCACATGACTTTTTAAATTCAACTTCATTTCGTTGCATCTCTGTTTTCTTGTCAAATTTGAGAAGTGTTATAAGGATAAAATGAGATGACATGTATGAAAGTACTTTGTAAGTGTTGAAATCATTGTTTTTTGAATTATGGAACACCATGTGTCCCTGCATGGTGTGCAGTTTGCATGTATACACACACCACTAAGGGAACTCAATTAGGGCAGATTCTCTGATGCATCCCAAGGGACTTGAAAAAACAGCACTGGAATTTGTACCTAGTCCATCAACCTTAGTTCCACTCCCAGCAGTTATGGTCACTACTTGAGTGGCTCAGGAGGAAACCCTCCAACAAGACAAGAAAGATATGGAGAATCTTTACCCTAGTTTAGTATTTAGCCAAAAGATGATTAAGAATTATCTTATCATTTTGTCTCTCCAGAATCTGCAAAGCCTGGAACCTACTTTTCCCAAGATCTGATACTAGTTTAGGTTTCACCGTTGAGAGCCACCACACAATAACTGTAAGGTGAAAGAGAATCAGAGCCATTTCACTCCGGCAGCAGTAGGCCAGCGAGCAAAAGATAGATGTGACGTTTTTTCAGTGGCTTCAGGTGTTCTGTGAATCACCTGTGTCAGTGCTACAGGCAGTTGATAGGTCTGATCATTCTCTTTGCCATTGTCTACAACTTCCAGATTTCCTGAAAGTCAGTGATGCCTTTCCTGACCTTTGTTTTTCTAGCTTTTCTAATGCTTTTGCATGCATGTAATTTATTGTATTAAATCTCTTCCTGTTTTCTTTACAAAATCCTAACTTTACCAATGGGATACAGTATCCCATTTGCCTAGATATTCATGCGTTCTTTATCAATTACCAAATTACTGCACAACACATAACCCCAAAACTCAGTGGCTTAAAGCAACAACAATGGTTAAACTAGAAATCAATTAAAAGGATATTTACAAAGTCTCCAAATATTTGGAGACTAAAAGACTTCTAACCAAGCCATTAGTCATAGAAGAAATTGAAGTAGGAACTAGAAAATATTTTTATCTAAATGAAAATGAGAATACATCTTTGCCAAAGTAGTCAAACTTGTGAGATTCAGATAAAGCACTGCTTAGAGAGAAATTCATAGAACTAAGTGCCTGTATTAGAAGAGAAGGAATATTTGAAATCAATGACTTCAGCTTCTACCTTTAAATATTAGAAAAAGAAGAGCACATTAAATTCAAAGTAAGCAGAAGAGTAAATAAAAAGTTAAGAACAGAAATCAATAACATAAAACACACACATGAAAACAGAAAAAAATCAATGAAACGAAAAGCTGATTCTTTGAGAAGATGAGCAAAATTGATCAATGTCTAGCCAGACTGATTGGGAGAAAAAGGAAAGAAGGCACAAATGACCAACATCAGGAATATTAGAGGATGTAACTACAGACTTAATAGATGTTTAAATGATAATAAAGAAACATTATGAACAACTTAATGACAATAAATTTGATAATCTAGGTGAAATTCATTGACAGGCATGAACTAGCAAGGCTCATCAGGAAGAAATGGTTTCTTTAATTTTTTTAAATTTATTTTATATTGAATATTGGAGTATAGTCGATTTACAATGTTGTGTTAGTTTCAGGTGTATAGAAAAGTGATTCAGTTATACATATACATATATCTATTCTTTTTCAGATTCTTTTCCCACATAGGTTATTACAGAATGCTGAGTAGATTTCCCTGTGCTATACAGTAGGTTGTTGTTGATTATCTAATTTATATATAGTAGTGTGTATATGTTAATCCCAAACTCCTAATTTATCCCTCCACCCACCCCACCAGGAAGGAATGGTTAAACAGAATAGCCCTACATTTATTAAAGATGTTGGCTTTGGGGCTTCCCTGGTGGCGCAGTGGTTGAGAGTCCGCCTGCCGATGCAGGGGACGTGGGATCGTGCCCGGGTCTGGGAAGATCCCACATGCCGCGGAGCGGCTGGGCCCGTGAGCCATGGCCGCTGAGCCTGCGCGTCCGGAGCCTGTGCTCCGCAACGGGAGGGGCCACAGCAGAGAGAGGCCCGCGTACCGCAAAAAAAAAAAAAAAGATGTTGGCTTTGTAGTTAAAAACTTTTCCACAAAGGAAACTCGGGGCCTGAATTGTTTCACTGATGAATTTGACCAAATATTTAAGAAAGAAATAATAACAATTATACATAAATTCTTCCAGGAAAGTTAGGAAGAGAGAATACTGCACAAAACTCATTCCATGAACTCAGTATTTTTCTGATATCTAAGACAATGCAAGAATAGAAAAGCATGGACTCACCTACCTCACAAAAAGAGGTGAAAATTTTCGTAACTTTTTAGCAAATCTATACCAATGGTTTATAAGAAAAATAAAACATGATCAAATGGAAGTTATTACAGGAATACAGGTTTTGTTTAATATTTAAGAATTAATCACTATAATTCACATGTCCACAGAGTAATATATACATAATCCCCTCATTAGATGCAGAAAAAAGCGTTTGACAAACCTATTAGCAAATAAAAAATAGAAGGGACTTCCTTGACCTTAACGAAGAAAGACTGAATACTTTACCCCAAACATAAGGAACAAGGCAAAAATGTCCACTCTTATGATTTCTGTTCAACATTGTGCTGACGATTCTATTCAGAAGTAATAGGCAACAAAAAATATATATATAAAAGTATTTAGATTAGAAATAAACAAGTAAAACTATACTTACAATCTGATTGTATATGTAGAAAATAGTAAGAAATTTATAAAAACGATAGTGAGTTTAACAAGGTTGTATATTACAAGGTCAACATAAAGAAATCAATTGTTTTTCCATAAACTAACATCAAGCAATCTGAAATTGAAATTTAAGATACCATTTTAAGTAGCATCAAATTATGAAATTCTTGGGGATAAACTTGTCAAAAAATATGCAAGAGGTGTAAACTGAAAACCACAAAAACTTTACTGTGACAGAGTTTAAAAAAACCCAAATAAATGGAGAGATGTACTGTGTTCAGGAATAGAAAGCTCAGTATTATTAAGATATTAATTTCCCCTTCACTGAATCTATAGATTAATTACAATCTCCACCCACTATCAAAAAAAATCTGAGCATCTTTTTGTAGAAAATCACATACTGATTGTAAAATTCATACAAATGAATTTGATCTATAAAATTCACAATTATTTTGAAAAATAACAAGCTTTTAGACTTAAAACCTAATTTCAAAATTAATTATAAGGTAACATTAATTAAGACAGTGTGCTATTGACATGGGAGATCAATAAATACATCAATAGAACCGAAAAGAAAGTTCAGGAAAAGACCTATACGTATATGGTCAATTGATTTTCTTTTTGTCAAATTATTTTTGGCAGAGGTGACAAGAGGAAAGAATAACCTTTTCAATGAATGGTGCTAGGACAATTGGTTATCCATATGCAAAACTATGAACTTTGATCCATACCTTATAACACAAAAAAATTCACTCAAGATTAATCATTGAGGGCTTCCCTGGTGGCGCAGTGGTTGAGAGTCCACCTGCCGATTCAGGGGACACGGGTTCGTGCCCAGGTCCGGGAAGATCACACATGCCGCGGAGCGGCGGGGCCCGTGAGCCATGGCTGCTGAGCCTGCGCATCCGGAGCCTGTGCTCCACAACAGGAGAGGCCACAGCAGTGAGAGGCCCCTGTACCGCAAAAAAAAAAAAAAAAAAAAGGATTAATCATTGATCTAAATGTAAAAATTTTTTTCTATAAAATTTCTAGAAGAGAACATGGGAAAGTATTTGTGACCTGGGGCTAGGTAAAATCTTTTTAGATCCAACAGTCAAATCATAATCCCTAAATCGGTATGCATTTAGATGGTAAATAGTAAATGGCTGAAAATTGGCGCAGAAGGCCACTGAGGGTGGTGGTGAGAAAATAATTAAGGAAAATCTTTATAAAATTTTGCTTTTGATTCTCCCCCTGTTAACTTTGGATAATTGTTGCTTTCTCTTTGTTACTGGAAATTGGCAGCAACACCCCAGACTGCTGACATTGATTCTGATGAATTAATAACCAGGGAGGGAAAAACCCCTGCTGAGGTGATGGAAACATGTAGATTGTCTAGGCTCTTGCTCCTTTCCTACTTCCCTTTCCACACTGCAGAGCTGGAATTCATTTCTCCCTAAGGGTTTACAGATGAAACTGTGATTGGAAAATTTGCCTCATATTAAGCAAAATAAAATATGTTAATTGAGACTTTCAGATTGTATTCAGAAACAGAATCCAACTAATGTATTCCTTGTAAGAGATCTACTTAAAAACACCAAACAGAGTGAAAATAAAAGGATGGAGAGATATATACCTGGTAAATAAGACTAAAAAAAAAACAAACACACACCTGGGGAAACAATATCAACACCCGATAAAACAGATTTTAATATAAAAAGATATGATAAGGGTATTATTTCTGTAAAAATAAAACAGGACAAGACGATATATCTGTCATAAACATATGCCCATCTAATTCAGTGGACTCCAAATATATAAAAGCTACAACTAAATAGCAGGAAGACAAATATAAATCAACAATCTTAGTTTTTTGTTTCTAGAATAATTTTCTTAGAAACTGATAGAACAAGTAGACCAAAAATAAACATGGATAATGAAGATTTGAAGAATACAATGAAAAATCTTGAGCTAGTATATATATCTATCTGTCTATCTATCCTGCTTTATTCAACGGACATTAAATACAGATCTTTTCCGTAACACATAGAACATTAAAAAATAGATTATGTATTAGGTCATAAGAGAATAAATTCCAAAGGATTAGTACTTTTTTCTTCTACCAAAATGAAGTGAAATTAGAAATAAATAAGAAAGAGCAGCTAAGAAAAACCCATATGTTTTTAAATTAAATAACATTGCTCAACAGTCTTTGGCAAAACTAGAAAATTATAAAGGAAATGTAAAGATAGTTACAATTTAGTAATGAAAAAATAATACATAGATAATTGGATATTTGTATAGATATGTAATAGTTATATATTTTATATTGTGTATTAATATATTATATATATTATATAACAATAGTTTATATATATGTGTGTATATATATCAGCATTTGTTGGAAACTGCTAAAGCCATACTTGGAGGAATACTGATAGCTTTCAATGCTTTTATCAGGAGTTAAGAAGGATTAATAAGCTAATATTCAGCCCAAGAAGCTAGAAATAGAACAAGAAACTGAACTCAAAGAAGAACGTAGGAAATAAAGCCAAGGGCAGAAACAAATAAAGAATAAATAGAGAATATTAACAAATTCAAAATCACGTTTATTAAAAAGATTAATAAGATAGATTGCTGGCAAATCTGATTAAGAGAGAAAAAAGAGAGGAGTAAAAAGGGAAAAGATTCAAAAAAACAAACTACAGGACGGAAATAGAAAATCACCACTGAGACACAAAGATTAAAAGAAAAGCAAGAAACTATTAAAATTCACCAACACATATGAAAACTGGATCACATGAATAAATTTCTAGAAAAAAAATACTAAAAATTGGATCAAGAAAAATATGGAACTCAAATAGACTAATAAGTACTAAACAACTGCAGTGTTAATGAAAATATTTCCCTTTTAGGACAACTTAGATCCATTTGGTTTATAAATTAATTCAGCCAAGCTGTAAATAACTAGTTAATTACTGTCTTATAAAAAATCATGAAAGCTCTACAGCTCATCTTATTAGTAGAGATTTCATAAGGTACAACCTAATATTAGGCCTGTGAATATATATTCAAAGTCATACAAATAATACAAGAAAATATAATTTTAGGTCTATTACACTTATGAACCTAGAAACAAAATATATAGGTGATAAAATTCAAAATGTTATTAAAAATAGTATAACATTATCAAGTAGTGTTAATTTCAGTATTCAAGGATTTTCAGCATCAATTTGTCCTTATAATTTATCACATTAATAATCTAAAGTAGGGATTGATAAACTACAGCCCATGGGTCAAACCCAACCTGTAGCTTGGTTTTATATGATCCTTGATATTAGAATGGTTTTTACAGTTTTAAAGGGTTCTAAACAAACTAACAAAACAATGAATATGTGACAGAAACTGTATGTAGTCTGCTACCTAAAATATTTACTATATGGCCCTTTGCTGAAAAAGTTTGTCAATCCTTAGTCTAAATGATAAAACTAAGGAATATCTCAATCAATATAGAAGAAACATTTGATATTTATGATGAAAATTCTTGGCAATCCAGGAAGAGAAGGACATTTTTTTAACTTGGTAAAATTTTTATATAAAAAATATTTGTGGCAAAGCTTAAACATAATGGAAGAAATAACGGTGTACTCACTCTTTTTAAATTCAAGGGCTAGAGAAAAAAGTATATTATCACTGATTTAACATGATACTGGAATTCTAGGTCCAAGCCATAATGAAAGAAAAAGAAGAGGCTTAAGTATTAAAAGGGAAGAGAATTTCTTATTTACAGATTATATGATTATTTACCAGGAAAAAACTAACAGAAGAGATGGATTATTTGAAGAAGTGAGAGCTCAATAAATTTTCTGGATATAAATCAGTTACATTGAATTTGTTGACACCAGCATAATCACTAAAAAAAAAAAATTAAAAATAAGGTACTATATATAAAAATAAGTTCAAATAGAAAAACTAAGAAGCATCCTAAATATAATGTAAATCAAACATGTATGAGACATCTATAGAGAAAAAATTTAATTTGGAGACTTTTATGCTCTTGGATGCGATGAGTTAATATTATAAAAACATCAAACATCCATAGATTAATTTATATATTCAATGTTATCTAAGTCTAAATCCTAGTAGCTTTCTTTGCGGAAACCAAAAATTTTCTCTATATTTTTTTATCCCAAGGAAATTCTCAACTTGAGCCATAGGTGACGCACTAGGGCCATTCTTTGCAACACTATTTGTGGAGGTGAAGAATTGGAGTCCCTCTGGTCCCAAACTAGGAAAGTCAAAGGAAAAATGGGAGGAATACACACCATGGGGTCTCATGTAGGAGACAGAACTAACAGAGAACACATAGCAACACGTGTGACTAACTTTAAAGTTATGGTGCTGAGGGGAAAATAAGAGATAAAGACAGCAAAAGAAAAAGTGAAATATGTAAAACAACGCCATTTACATAATTTCAAAATATACATAAATTTTGCACCAACAGAATGAAACAAAAGTAAACACATTAAATTGATTTAAATGGTTGCCTTTGGAGTACTGGAGAGGAGGGACTTGGGAGTGGGGACGTAAGAGGAAACAAAAATGTAAGTAACTGAAGTAAGAGCAGGATATTGCACAGAACCACTGGTTATGATGCTGTAGCATGAACTGAGGAGTTTAAGTCACCCAACTCTCTGAGCCTGGCATCCAAAGGAGATTAAAATAAACAGCCAAAGAAAAACACAGGGAAGAAGGTACTATTTAGAAACCAATGACTGTAGGCCATTAAAAGTCTATATACATTGTGGTCATCCATTTACAATGCTTGGTGTCGTTTATTTATCTCTTGTAAAAATAAAATACAGTGTGTGTGTGTGAAAAAAAAAAAGTCTATATACATCTATGGAACAAAAGCGACTGAATTTTTTCCCTCCTTTTCTGTTTAATTTTCAGGCTCTCCTTTTCCTTGCTCTTTCATCTGAATTTATATTTATTCAATTTTCTTAAATTCTAAAATAAAATGATGTAATAACTCTTCTTTGACCCTAAGCCACACCAGGTCTATTCTCTTCAAAGATTCTTAGAAAAGCAGCTTATGCCCAATGCTCTGTTTCCACACCTCTTATTTACTCTTTAGTCATTGTAAGTGGGCCACCAATCTCTGACATACACGTTGACATTGATATTTTTATATTTTAATATATTTACATATTTAATATCTAATGTATTTTATCTATAGAATTTACTGTGTTTTAAATATATTAATATCACATTTGATATATTTTTTCCTATATAAGAGGTTCCTTAAGGCCACCTCATGTAATAATTCATCCTTTCATCCACTCACACATCTTAGCACAGTGCCTTGCAATATTAAGTATCTCAAAATAGTAAATGAATAAACAGAATTTTGATTTAATAAATGTAAAAGGGTTCAGTTTTAGACAAAACTGAGAAATTGGCACATTTTACTTTTAGAGTCCCAATTTACCTTTTTTTTTTTTTGTCTTTTGTCATAGGCATACAGTCTGGGTTTATATGTTGGCCTCATCACTCATGGCCTACGTATGTTGAAATGTACGTCATTGGGGAAGACATTTAGCCACTCCAAGCTTCCATTTCCTCATCTGTAAAATAGCAAATGCAGAGTATCTATCACATAGGGCTGCTATGAAAATTTAATAAAGTAAGACTTTATGTAGCTGTCTGGCCCACCATCTGTAAGAGCTCAAAAATAATTGCAAGTACAGTTATTACATAGCTGTCCCTCAGGTCCTCTTCCTACTTTCTTTCTTCTTGTTCCCTACTTCTTCCCCATCAAAATTGGAGATTATCACATCTCAGTTATTTAAATCATGAGACAAGGATAGCAATCTTCATCCCGACTTCCTCGGAATGTCAGTACTGGAGTCTAGATTGTGATCTGATAACAAGGATTAAAGCCAGAAAAGGTCTATCTATCAAGACAGTCAATAAACTGGCTTTGCAGAGTTAGAGGGGTGAAGACGCTTTTGGTAGAAATCAGGCAGACATTTTCCCAGGCAGTAGAGCATAGCATTGAAAGATTTTAAAGTAGATGGCACGCTGAAGTTTGGACACAGTAGTCATTTACACTAGAAACTTGGGGATTGATTTAAAGTCCCATGAGGACTGTATATGCACGAGGGTGGGCAAATCCATCTCAGAGAGAGACAAAGACTTATGCATCGTAAGGGTACACAACAATATAGATTCTTCCTTTCCCTTTGCTACCAATAATATAATATAAGAATGTATCATTCTGCATGAAGTCCATGTCCTTCAGGTGACGTTAACTCACTCCTAGCTCCAGGAGAAGGGTTGACTGGGTTAAAAGTGGTCTCATTTATTTTTACGTCTTTAGGGTGACTATGAAGCAATACGTGGTATTTTCCCGGCCCAGCGTAAGGGTCTGGCTCAGTAATTCACTTAAGACTTTCTGTGCTAATAAGAGGCAAGTGAAGGCTTGCTGGAGATTTAGGGAAAGAGGTTTTCTCATTCTCATTTGATTTGTTACCAGAAACCAGTCCACTCTACAGTTTGGGATGATGTGGTGTGGGATGTGAATCCTAGAAGTGCTACAGCCATTTTTCCTTTCTGTTGAGAAGTCAGCTACAGCAGAGAATGCTATGTGATCACCAAAACCTGTTTCCTGTTCCTTCTTGAGGATATAAGATGATTTCCATACCCTCTGCCTTTAGGGATATCACATATCCATGTGACTAAATTCTGGTGACTGCAATGTAACCTGAAGTGTTTGTGTCACTTCTCAGCAAAGTGATAAGATGTAGGTATCCTCCCCCGTGCTCTCTTCGCCTGATTGTAGAGACCTCTGAGGACTCAGAAGAGAGTGGAACCACACATTGGGAGGAACCTTGGTCCCTCAATGACAACGTAGAAGGCTGCTCAATCAGAAACATTCACATTAGATGATGATGTGAGCAGGAAATTAATCTTTATTGTGTAGTCTCTAAGAATTCGGGTCTTAACTGTTGCAACAGTGAATTAAATTATTTGCCTTAGAATTAAGCTGATGCAAGAAAGAATAGAAATGGAAAGGCAATTAGGTCTCTGATAATAATCTTGAGCTGCTGAATCAAACAATCCCTGAAACTCAAATTATCCTGAATCTTCCAGTAATGGGAACAAATAAATTGTCCTTACTGTTTAAATAGTATGTGTTGGGTTTACTGAAAGCTTATTTCATGAAGAATAAGACGAAAACCAATCAGTAGACACAGGTTACAAGACTAAGCCGAGCCACAAAGAACAGGGCAAAGAGATATACTGAACAGAATTAGGATGCAAGATGAGCAGGGTTCCAGCAATAGCGCAATACAGCCAATTGATGCTGAACTGTCATGCTATGAATCCATGGATCTTTGTAATATTTTTTGCCTTGGGCCAAAGTCATCCAATAGACTGTGTTAGAGCTGAGCCTATAGGTGAAGGTTAAGTAGTCCTAGGTATAGGGAAGTGTGTAAGCAGGGAACCAGCTTCCCATTATACCAGACACGTAAATCAGGAACTGGCTGGCCTGCAGCTAATAGAAGTCTACTTCAAGTAGCTGATAAGCATAGAACATCCTTTATTAATGTCTGTTCTGCCCTAGTGAAGAGGTAACCTACAGAGCCCTGCCAGGCCATCCCCTTAATCTCTTCTATTTATCCTTTATATATCCTTTCCTATATTGGTAATTTTGAATATTTCACTCTCTCTCTGATATTCTGTACATATTTTCTGATACATTTGATTTTTTCATTAGTAAAGTCTATATTTTAATATTTAAGTCCCTTATATTATATACTGGTATGCATATCTCTGCTTCCTCTATCATTTTGGCCTCTAGTAATACTACTTATGAGAAACTATGCCCTTGTGATACATGCTTTGTATTATTAAAAATGTAATGTTAATATTAGTGTATCTATAGTATCAATAATATCTTTCGTTAACAATGAAAAAACCTTGATTATTTCAAGTAATCCCTAGGGATAGTGCTTTTTGCATACTCAAGGAGAATGGGTCATCAGTAATGAAGATCTTTATATCAATAAACAGCATAATTTATCTGAGAGAATTAGATCATATTTTAAATCCTATTCTTAAACCTAATAGAAATGGGTCTATCTTCTCCTTGGGTCTATTGTTTTACCTGTAAATTATGATGAATTTTAGGGTTCTTAAAATATTTTTAATTGTGTTATCTGTGATTCTAGTAGCTCAGCATATCTTTATAATTGCAGCTGCAAAGTGATCAAAATAATAGCCCTCTACTGTGGTCCTAAGGAAGGACTGAAAAGGATCCAAATTCAAACTTTTTCACAGTTAATCATGAAGAGAATGAGGAGATAAAATCACTCTCAAATATTTGAAGCTCAGTAAAGCAGAATTTCTCATACAGTCATCTGAATTTGTTGAACACAAGGGTAGAAATAGAAATATAATTCAAACAATAGCCCAGACTACCTTTCAGTAAGTCAAGGAATATATTTTGAGGATTTACCAGTGACTAGTTTTGTTCTTGGACCTCTAGCAAACTAGCAGGTATTAGATACAATCTCTCCCCTCAGGCAACTTAAGAACTTTACTAAGTAACGCTCCTACTGGGAAAAGAAAAAACCCATAAAGTAATCAAATGAAAAATTAGACCAAACATAAAAGAAATGAATTGTTTTAGACAAAGCACAGACTCTCTAGGAACCCGAGGGGCTCATTTGTCTTATAAGAATTATATATTTTTCCACACCTGCAGAATCTGGACACTGAGTTCAGCAGGTTACCATGAGTCAGATATCATTCTACATGCTACCCATGTAAAGAGCTTAACTATAATCAAAAGAAAAAATTTAACACATTGAAATGATTACATGATAGCAGACAGTTTTCTAGATCCTATTACTGAATAAACAATTGTTTAAGGAACCTGTATATTACTTTCGTATATAATGCAAAGAATATTTCATTCACGTGATTGTTTTTTATATTGAAGGACTAAAATCCCAGATGGATGTCTAAATAAATTTTCAATAGAAGAACAATATATTCTGGTATATTATGATGGATTTGAGCAATCTGAATGGGACCTTGACTAAAAGCTGTTAAAATAAAGGAGTTGTGGTAGAGGAAATCTTAAAAATTAGTCTTAAGTAACAAGGAACAGTTTATTATTCAGCTCAACCAAATACAGGAAAATACTATTTTATTTTTTATTATTCTTCAATTTCCAGCTAAAGACCTTAAAGACTGAAATAAATGTTTTTAGAACATTTTCCAAGTATCAGCCTGATAAATGGAATTTTGACAGCAAAAACTTGATCCTAAAACTAAATTAAAAAACCTTGATCTACACTGATTCGTGAGCTTGTCTTCAACTAGTACAAAGAGCAGAAAGCACTGTAAATCATATTGTACATGGTGAAACTGATTTCATTATTGAAGTTTTCCAATTTTCCCATACATAAATGGAAAAGTTATTTAAGAAATAAACTGCAAAAAATTAATATTTAAGAAATAAACTGCAAAAAATTAAGTTCCACTAAGATTTTGGAGTATCAGTATATCACATTGCTGAGTTCACACTTCTTTAATGAGACAGAATATTTTACAATTTGCAGAAGAGCTCTGTTACCTATTATTTTCCTAAGACAGTGGTCTTACTGCTTGTGAACACTGCCTGGTTTAAAGAATAGAAAAGGGTGAGTGTAAGGGTATTTGTTCAAAACTGGAGGAATTCTGCTTTCTAAAGGAAAGGGCTGCTGAATACTTGGTTAACTTGAAATCATGGTAGCTCTTTTCCCACTCTGAAGCAAAACATTTATTTTCCCATACATTTAGCTGAAGAAACAGCTAAGTCCAATATTTTTCTTAAAAGGAAGTGGTAATTGTTGCTATTTCTATTCTTGTTATACTTCATCCTTTGAAGGAAGGTACAATGGACGGAATGTGTACCTCCAAAATTCATAGGTTGAAGCCCTAATCCCAATATGATAGCATTTGGAAGTGAGAGGTAATTAGGCTATAGAGATTGAGCCTCTTATCTTGTTTACAGGCCACCAGTTTATGGGATTTTGCTATAACAGCCAGAGCTGACTAAGACAAAGGGTACCCAGAGCTAGACTAGTGCTCACATTGAGGCCATGCTCTTCTGTTAAACATAATTCCACAGACAACCAACATCAGAGAAGGCCACTCTGTGACCATGATGAAGTGAGACAAAAACCAGTTCATAATCATGTTTGAACACAGATACACATTAAGTCACTATGAAAACTCCAAAATGAGCAAATACTTCTCTCTCCCAGCTGACATGAGTGACTGTAACTTTTAAAATGTTAAACGAATTATAGCTTTAGCCTCACTCTTCTGGCTTCTAAGATAAGATATCCAATCATAGAATTACTCTTTCTTTCTAACAGCTTCCTTGAACCCTCCCCCAAATCACCTGCCACAAGCCCAAATCCTATAACAATTTCCTTCTACCACTTCTTACTGAGGAACCCCATGGTTCCCATGGTACAAGGTCTTCTGTGTTGCGACAGATATCAATAAAAAAGTTTATTTGACTACAGATGTATTCTTGGTGGTCTTTGACTAACGGGCACCAACTTTATGCCATTAGTCTCAGTAATGTACTAAGTACATTTTGTTTTTCAGGACAACATTATCTTTGATTAACTATATACAATCTAAATGGTTTTTGTTTTTTTTAAAATGGTTTGAAATTCAGGTTCTACATGCAGATTCAAGAAGTCCAAACCTCAAAGGCTGTAATCATCTGGTTTGCTTTTCCAGCTAGCATTAGTATATCTCTGGCCTGTTATATATGAGCTGTTCTCTCTGACCCACTGAGAGTTTTCTCTCTAAGCATTAGACAATGAAATTAAAAAAACTTCTTAAAAAACATGCATTTGGGGGGCTTCGCTGGTGACACAGTGGTTGAGTTGGAAGAGCATCCCAACTCAGCCTGATAATCGCTGGTGACAATTAGAGTTGGGAGAGCAGTAGGGGAAGCTCTCACAACCTGGGAGGATAGCAGAGCCCAAAAGGAAGAAGAAAGACTCCTCTTCTTTCCTGGCAAGGGCTCAACCAATGAAAAACCAAGGACTCTTTGTTGACTTTAGTCCTCTAAACTTCCTTTTTCCCTGTATAAAAGCATTCTCCTTCCCTTGCCTGGGGACTCACACATGGCTCCCCATGGCTGCACACCATGAATTGCAATTCTTTGATGATCCCAAATAAATCCATCTTTGCTGGTGAAATATCTGGCAGTCTATTTGTTTTAAGTCAACAATTCACAGGCAGGATGTTCACCATGGTGGCCCTCAGCAGCTTCAACTTTACAAAATTCTTCAAGGCAGTATTTCCAGCAGAAAGACATCTGTTCTTCCGAAGAGTTATAGAAATAAAAATCTTAAGATTTTGCCTCATTTTACTGACATATCACATGCTCATCAAAGATCAGAGCAGAGATGTGATGTTTTCTGGCAAAATGGGGGATGGAGAAAAGATAAAATCTTCTCAGTTTAACATTATCCAGGGTATCAATCTGTGAATATTAGTTGTTAAAAATTAATAACAGGGCTTCCCTGATGGTGCAGTGGTTGAGAATCTGCCTGCCAATGCAGGGGACACGGGTTCGAGCCCTGGTCTGGGACGATCCCACATGCCACGGAGCAACTGGGCCCATGAGCCACAATTACTGAGCCTGCGCATCTGGAGCCTGTGCTCCGCAACAAGAGAGGCCGTGATAGTGAGAGGCCCGCGCACCGCGATGAAGAGTGGCCCCCGCTCGCCACAACTAGAGAAAGCCCTGGCACAGAAACGAAGTCCCAACACAGCCATAAATAAATAAATAAAGCAAACTGTCAACAAGTAAAAATAAATAAACACTATTATATTAAAAAAATTAATAACTCATTTAAGAGGAAATTCTGTTAAATAATTAATTTACTGCTATATGTTTTCACCATGTAGAATCCAAAACCCTGTGCTTTTGCTGTTGAAACTTCATAATCTCTACCGCCAGAGGCCCAATGAGAATTAACATGGCCTTTGCCATGGACTTTGTTCCCAAATCTCATGGTTGCCAAAACCCTTTGCTCAGCTCTTGGCATTTCTCAATTGCCCATAATGTTAGAAGCTAAATTTGAAGCAACGACCTCTATCTTATGTTAGTCCTCAAACATTGCCTCTCCTCTTTTTATGCATCGTAAAGTTCTTTTTCCCTCCTTATATCTAGCTATAGTGAGACCTGACATTCAACAAAGAATGGAATCATTCTCTTGTCCTTCAGAAATGGAAGAGAGGAGAAAAGACATGAAAATGAAAAAGAAACCCACATATAAACATTGAAAATAAAATAAAACGCTATAGACTCTGAGACTTCCAGTCTCATGCCACATATCAATTCCAGGAATTAACAATCCTGATGCAAAAAATCCTTCTACCCTTAATCTTTGTTAGAGGTTTCTGTGTACCAAACAAACTGGCTTAAGAAAAAAGTTTTTTTTAAAAGTGTTTTATGGTAAGTTTTGTCAGTCATTAGCAAGAACCTTTCCTTCTCTTTGTCTCCAGTGTCCCTAAAGAAAATCAAGAAAATAAATATTGGGTTAATATTTATATCTGCTCAACTTGTGATCCCTTCTCTCTCTTCAAGGTCCCAAGTAACCCTGCTCTGCTGCCCAAGTGAATCTCTCTTCTTGCAAACCACAAAAACCAGCTGTTTTATTTCCCTAAAGTCTTTGATCTCCTTACAGAATATTTCACTCCCAAATGCTGACCTCTGTATAGCTCCAGATTTGAGGTTGAGAGGTAGGAAATGGGATTTGCTTGGATGTTAGTTTGATAGTATTAGAATGTTCAAATCACAAGCATGGTGTTTTGTGCAAGTAGCAAGTGCTTCTTTGTGACTGTAGCTTAGAGAGTGACCAGTGTGAGAATGCTGAGTCTGAAAAGGCATATTAATGCTGCATTTATGGTACCTGTGCCATGCTATCTAGATTTTACTCTATAGGCAATGTGGAGATTCCAGAAGTGAAAGATATGATGCTTGTATTAAATTCAGCATTAAGAAGAAATATAGGGCTTCCCTGGTGGCACAGTGGTTGAGAATCTGCCTGCCAATGCAGGGGACACGGGTTCGAGCCCTGGTCTGGGAAGATCCCACATGCCGCGGAGCAACTGGGCCCGTAAGCCACAACTACTGAGCCTGCGCTTCTGGAGCCTGTGCTCCGCAACGAGAGGCCGCGATAGTGAGAGGCCCGCGCACCGCGATGAAGAGTGGCCCCTGCTCGCCGCAACTAGAGAAAGACCTTGCACAGAAACAAAGACCCAACACAGCCAAAAATAAATAAATAAATTAATTTAAAAAAAAAAAGACGGCTTCCCTGGTGGCGCAGTGGTTGAGAGTCCGCCTGCCGATGCAGGGGACACGGGTTTGTGCCCCGGTCTGGGAAGATCCCACATGCCGCGGAGCAGCTGGGCCCGTGAGCCATGGCCGCTGAGCCTGCGCATCCGGAGCCTGTGCTCCGCAATGGGAGAGGCCACAACAGTGAGAGGCCCGCGTACCTCCAAAAAAAAAAAAAAAAAAGAAATATATTTCAAATTTTATTAAATATTTATGTCTCTGATTTGGCATTGTAATCAGTTTAAAAGAGAGTGTGACCGAAGTACATGCTTTTAGAATTAGCCTTTTGTAATTAATACCAAAGCCAACTGGAGATAAGAAATTACTCTCATTTGGGCCACTTTGTCATATTATGAAAGTCTCTTCAGTGACTTATTGGTAATATTTTCAGACAAATCTTGAGACTATTAACTCCAAGAGTTAATCCCTGAGAAAGTATCATCAAATTTTGCTGATATTCAAACAACTAAACTATGTGAATTAAGCCACTGAGCAGGACATTTGAATCGCTGTGCCAACAACATAGACCCAGAGTGTCTTTTTGAAATGACCCTGCCTTCACAGGCTCCATTAGATCACTTTGCAAAGTGCATCACCAAGAGTAGTACTGAAGCTTCTTTGATGGCAAGAAAGAGAAATCCATTCAAATAAGCAGTGTCCTGATCCACTTGGGCTTCTATAACAAAATACCATAACCTAGTGGCTTATAAACAACAGAAATTTATTTCTCAATAATTCTAGAGGATGGAAGTCCAAGATCAGAGTGCCAGCACAGTGAGGGCCCTCTTCTGAGTGTCAGACTTCTTGTTGTATCCTCACATGGCAGAAGGGGAAGAGGGATCTCTCTGGAACCTCTTTTATAAGGGCACTAATCCCATTCAGGGGGGCTCTGCCCTCGTGACCTAATTACCTCCCAAAGGCTCTGCCTCCTAATACTATCACCTTGTGGGGTTAGGATTTCAACATATTGATTTGGGAGGGACTGGGAGGCACAAACATTCAAACCACAGCAAAGAGGAAATTTACTGAAGGGGTATGGGGGAAAAGCACAAGGAGATTTGTGGAAGTGAGTCATGCATTGTGAAGTTGTCAGGGCCTGAGGGAGCCACTCTTTCCATCTCTGTGGAGTCACATTATTTCTCATTGCTCCTTTCTTGTCATGTCTCCTACTTCTTGCTCCAAACTGGCCTAGAATTATTCACAAAAATTCACATGGCTTACCATGGCCATTGTGGCTCTGAATCATGTTTTCTGGGTGCCTTGTTTCAAATTGGAATGGAAAATTCTGATTGATCACTGGTCATTCACTGCCTTGTTATTCTTGGATTCTCATCCTTCCTGGTCACGCGCTACTCACAAAGCTGATTGGACTCTACAGTACATCAGGCACTGCTGGTGTGGGAAATTCCCAATGAAGGGGGGCAGAGGGTAGGGAATAGTCTCCTAAAGTGGTTGACAATTTTTTTATATAAATGATAACAATGAATAGGCTGTAATGGTTCTTCTAGTTTTGATCCAACCAAGTGCCAGACTTTGTACTGTCGTTCAAGATTAATAAATGCAACTTTGAATTGGTCACATCTTTTTTTCTTCCCTAGTTCCAAATCCAAGTACAGTGGCTGAAATCAAGAGAATGAGAATCACTTATAGGATAAGTCATAAAATTTAAAAGTTCTAATGACTTTTACCTTGGAGTTATATAAATTTTTATCTCATTATTTGGAATAATTATTTTGTCAAATAGCTAGAATTTTAAATTTATGAAAATGTTATGTGATAAATTTATAAAGAAATGAGGTTACAGGGAAGAGCAAAAACAGACATCACCACTGTAACTAGATTTTTACACATGCACTAATAGTGCATCTGTGATAAATAAACAAATATTTAGTGGAAAAGAGTCATATTTTGAATAAGACAGGTAACTCTAACCAGTTATTGTTTTCAATGCCATTAACAGGAAAAAAACAAACACAACAGTCACAAAAAATTATTTTTTCTCTCTTTTCTGCCCTTCCATTCACTTCCATTTAAGTAATCAGATAGTTGAAGACAGGAATACACTGTCATAATAAAGCAAAATGACAAGATTCTGCATGCTTTATTGCCAGATACAGTATTTCTTTTTCCCCTCAGATGTAAAAGTAGAACAAGAAAAAATAAAAATGAGGAATTCTTAACAGAATTAAGTTGCTTTTTAAATAAAATCACTCCTAGAATTTTGAGAACTGATGTTGCTCCAGGCACCATGCCAAATGCTTTACATACATGATCATGGTTCATTTTAAGAACAACCCTGTGGGGGATGTCCTATTATTACACTTCACATTTTCCAAATGAGGAAACTGAGGACCACAGAGATGAATTAACAGGTAGTAAATTGTGGAGCCTGGAGAAGAGAATGAAGTAAGAAGGAAAATGCCAAGGGCGATTGGGAGGAGACTTCTGAAAACAGTGGTTTGTTTCATGGAGAGAATAAGTCCTGGCTAGGCCGACAGTTTGTAAATAGCTGATCTTGTTAAGTCAGGTAGTGGCATAGCAGAGATTTCCCACACTTAGGGAACAAGCTATAGGAAATGTTAATAACAAACACTCAACCTCCTAAATGTTGAAATACACTTCAAGTGGAACAGGTTGAGTAATTGTTTTTTTGGCACTCAAATTGTTTCAACTCCAAGACAATGCCATAGAATCTCCTACTTGTATAATCTTGGGCAAATCACTTAACCTATCTAGTTATCAGTTTATTTATCTGAAAACTAAGTTTCTAAGGGAACTGCAAGCTCTAACATTCTATGATTCTACGGGGATTTTTTCATTTGTTTCAACTCCCTTTCACCCCCCATTTATTTTCCTAAGAAGTCTGTTCATAAGTCTGTTTACTCAATCAAGCATTTAGCTTTGTACCAATCTTGAAGGAATTCACTTTTATTCATATTTGAATAATTGAGATGGAGAGTATAACTGTTATGAAACTAAAACTCATATAAAGCTATTTACATTTTTTCTGCTTTAAAAAGTAAATACATCAGTCTGATTTTTTTTTTTCTTTGACAACGGGCTCTCATAAGCAGCTGTGGAAACCTAGAAAAACCATGTCATCTGTATAGTATTCTTTCCCAAGAAAACAAAGGTCACTTTGAACAAACAAATGATATTCTGCGGCAGGTGGGAGTATTCTGAGTCATTAAAACCACAGTAAATTTGAAGCACTTTAATCTTAAAAGGATTGGGAAACAGACACAAAAAGAGCTAAATCCACAGAATTTAGAATTACCACAGATCTTAAGAAATAGTTCATCAAATAATGATTTATGAAAATGGAAATGCAGCTGGCTATTCCTTGTCATAATGAAGGTATACTAGAATACTGTCTAGCAGGCAGTTGGGTTTGATTCGAAAAGAAGTTGTTATATGCATTCTACTTCTTCATTTACCATAAAACCACCATCATTGTGAATTTAGTCATGATAGGCTTTTGTGAGATTATCAGTAAAATATTTTCCAGCAAAACCTTAATTTGTTGTAAAAGTCCAGACTGGAAGTAGAAGATCATCCTAGAGTCGGTTTTCCCTTGTCCTAAAATGTAGCTCAAAGCCTATTTAATTATACATGGAGATCTAATTAAAGCAGAAATGCTGTTCTTGTCTCCCCCATACTTCATACTCCTGGTCACAATTAAGCAAAACATTTACACACAATCAGTCAAGAATTACTAAGAATATTTCAAGTGTTTAATTTGTGGTCATTCTATCTTTTGATTAGATCAGCATAATTCAAACATGTTTTGGAGGAAGATATATTTCCTTCCAGCAGTTTTCACATATTATCAGTGAACATGTAAGGTCCAAAATAGATTAATTCAATTGTTTGTTTTAGGTCATTTGGTGAAAATTAATTGCACATTACTTACGCTATTTGGTGGATACATTTTCCCTGAAACAAGAAAAGTATCTGGTTTACCCAAACAAAAACAGAACCATAGATACAGAGAAGAGATGGGTGGTTGCCACAGGGGAAGGGAGTGAGGGTGGGAGAAAAAGGTGAAGGGGATTAGCAGATATAAACCTCCAGGTATAAAATAAATAAGCCATGGGTATGTAATGTATAGCATAAAAAAATATGGTCAATAATATTGTAATAACTTTGTATGGGGACAGATGGTTACTAGACTTATCGTGGTGATCATTTCATAATGTATGCAAATGTCAAATCACTACACCTGAAACTAACATAATATTGTATGTCAACTATATTTCAATAAAAAATAAATAGAAACAATGGAAGAAACAACAACAACAAAAGTATTTGGTTTATAGTGATTATAATATTTTCTAAAACTCTTCCTATTTTCAAGAGAAAAGTTATTGGCATCCTATAGAACTGAGTTCTTAGGATCATAATTTGGAAAGTGCTGGGCAAGAGTTACAAGATTAAAAGATCTTTAATATGGTATAGAAGGTCCACCAATAACTTATTTCCATTTCTTTCTGTGCTCTCATAATGCCCTACATTAATAGCAACACAGCCCCTGAGATGTGCCTTTCTATACTTTATAGATATGAACAGCTGATCTGGGGTCATTCTTTGTTTCTCTGTCCATGTGTGTATTAGTTTGCTAGCGCTGCCATAACAAAATACAACAGACTGGGTGCCTTAAACAAAAGTAATTTATTTTTCACAGTTCTGGCAATTAGACATCCAAGATCAAGGTGTAGGCAGGTTGGTTTCTTCTGAGGCCTCTCTCTTGGCTTGTAGATAGCCACCTTCTCACTGTGTCCTTGTATGGTCTTTCCTCTTTGGGCATGCCTCTTGTGTCTTTGAGTCCAAATTTCCTCTTCTTGTAAAGACACCAATCAGACAGCGTTAGGTCCCACCTATATGACCTCATCTAACATCTAACACAGTCATATTCTATTCACAGCATAGTACTAGGGGTAAGAACTATAACATATGAATTTGAAGAGAGGACACATTCAGGTGTTAACTGTGTGTAATGTGCTCCTTCCCCCACTCCACCCCCTGGCTGCTTTCATTTTTTTCTCCTTCTAGTTTTGCATGATGGGCTTTGGTGTGGTTTTCTCTGTGTTTATCCTGCTTGGGCTTTATTATTGGTGTTTCTTGGATCTGTGGGTTTATAACTTTTATTAAGTTCAGGAAAATTTTGGCCATTATTTCTTTAAATCTATTTCAGGTCCTCCCTTTACTTCTGGATATTTATTTACACATATTCTTTTGTATTTCTCTGAACTGTCTCTTATGAGTCTTATGCGCCCTTTTCTAGTGTTTTTATTTAGCCTTTTTAGCATCAGTTTTTTAAAGTTTATTTGTTAACATTATCAGTTCTTTATTATATATATTGCATGTATTTCCTCCCAGTTTATCATTTGTCTTTTGAATTTATTTGTTGTAGTTTTTGTTTGGAGTTTTGGGGGTGGGGCATGCAGAAGTGTGTCTTAGAGGTAATTGAATTTACCCATCTTATCTATCTTTCTTTTTTTGGTTCTGATTTTAGATAATAGTTAGAAAGACATTCCCTATATCCAGAATATAAAGGAATTTGCATGTTTTATTTCTAGTTCTTCTGTAGTTTTTTTTAATATTTAATTTTGTGATTTATTTGGAGTTCATTTTTTCAGTGTTGTGAAGTACAGTTTCAAGTTTAATTTTTTCCACTGTTGTTTGTCCCAACATCTTTTATTAAAATTTGACCTCTTTTGAGATTGCCTAGACATTCCACATTTATCATATATTAAATGTCCATGTGGATGTGGGTCTATTTCTTTTTTTTTTTTTTGCGATACACGGGCCTGTCACTGCTGTGGCCTCTCCCGTTGTGGAGCACAGGCTCCGGATGCGCAGGCTCAGCGGCCATGGCTCACGGGCCCAGCTGCTCTGCGGCATGTGGGATCTTCCCGGACCGGGGCACGAACCCGTGTCCCCTGCATCAGCAGGCGGACTCTCAACCACTGTGCCACCAGGGAAGCCCATGGGTCTATTTCTGACTTTGCTATTCTTTCCTTTTAATCTTCTGTTAAAGTGTCAGCATCACACTATTTATTTTTTATTATTATTTTTAATCAAGATCTGACATTTATCAATTTTAAGCATTTAACAAAGCTGGAAGATTGGAAGATTAATTATAACAATTACAGGTAGAGAATATCATTTGTCCGTTTTCATTACGGTAGTTCATTATGGTTCATTACGGTAGTTATCTATCCAGAGAACCAACAGGAGTTCTCAGATCCAATGTCATATAATGGGATTTGGGCAAGCACTCTGAACACCACTTTTATTTAATATGCACCACATGCACATGATGCAGGCAGGGAGAGGTTATGAATCCATGTACTGAAGACGAGACAGACTGGGACTATTGCCAAACGTGCACTGAGTCGATTAGGATGTTGCTCAAAGTTCTTTATACTTAATGGTTTCCTTGAAAATAAGTGCAGAAGCAGAAATGTGTACACATCCCAAAGCATCTTCTTCATTTGGTTTCCTGTGCTTTCTTTGCATTCTGTTTTTCTTTTGCCTTTTCTACTAGTGGTATTAACTGCTGGTGTTCTGCTAAAGTCTTTAACAATCCCATAATGAACGGCAGATAATTATGCTTCCTTCTGATATTTTCAATCTTATATCTTTTTAATTTCTGTACTTCTTCTTCAATAAGCATCTGATTTTTTCTCAGCATCACACTATTTTAAGTATGGAAGCTTTGGAGCACATTTTAATAACTATTAAACTAATCACTTGCAATTAATCTTCTGCTTCAAGATTTTATAAGCAAATATTATACTTTGATTATTCAATATAAACTTTAGAGTCAACTTGTCTACTCCAGGAAAAAAATAACTTGGTGGTATTTTAAATAAGATCACATTAAATTTATAAATTATCTAAAAAAGATAACGTCATGCATGACAGCTTTATAATGTTGAATTAGAACAACAGATGACTTTTCATTTGATGAAGCCTACTTTTGTGGTTTTTCATGAGTTTTAAACTTTTCCTCATATAGGTTTTGCATATTTCTTGTTTATTCTTAAGTAATTTACCTCATGTTATAGCCATGTAAGTGTGGTTTTCTTTTCCATTACACTGTCTCATTGTTTGCGTAATCGGAGACTATTAATTTTGTATGTTAACTTTGCTTCCATTATCTCATAAGTGCAAGACAGTTACTATGTCTCTCCCTTCCAAAATTTCAGATATTCTTTCCCTACAAGGAGGGGCATTTCTGGAAGTATTCATATTGTCTTGCCTTGTCAGGGCCACTACCTTTGTAGAGATCCATGAGTCCTCCAGTACCTACCAAACGGTAATGAGCACTCATTTCAATCTTCAATGAATGAGGACTGCTTGGATAGAACCCTCTTCCGGAAATGCAAATAACTCTGAGGAAAAGGCAGGTAATATATATAAACATGATCTGATAAGCAAGCAATGAGCCCAAAACAGGTAGCCAAAAGATAAGGAATGTTTCCAGGATGATGTTTCACCACAACTGACCTTCAGTTCAGTCTAGGGTAGAGCGGAGGGGGCGTGGGGAAACAAAGAGGGGATATCTCCTTGTCTTTTTTTTTTTTAGATATCTAAGTGCAATGGAGAAGGTTATCTCAGTGCAAGACAATTGTGCTGTTCCGGGCACCTCTCCACCCTCTGACTGCTGCGTCACTAACCTACAGCTGAGAGAATATGATCCCTTGGGGATGGTTATCCTCAGGGCATGTATAGGATTGTGTAAGCAGTCCACCCCACCTGCCAGTGAGTGGTAATTCATTTTGGCTGGTAAAACAGTATTTGTTTCCACTTTTCTATTGCTCCGTTGTTCAGCAGGTAGAACAGTAGTGAATCACATGTGACATACATCTTACCAATATAGGTTCAGTGATGACTACTGGCAAGAGATTAACTCTTGGAAAAATAAATGAGATGGCAGCCAACATCAAGACCATTATAGTGCCTTTGTCCTATTTTCTATTCTCAGTTTCGGATGCTTCCCCCTACCAAACAATAGAAATGGGAAGGTGGAGAGGTAGGAAAAAAGAGAAGGAAAAGAGTGAAAAAAAGATCAGATCCTGGAACTGACATCCCTGACTATTCACTCCCACTACCACTGAAAACATTCTTAAAAAACACTAATGAATGAATTAAGTACATGAACAAATGGATAAGAAGCTCAATACACAGGTTATAGATACAAAGTTAAAATGATGTGTTGTATTCACGTAAATAAGACATTAATGGAATAGTCTCATCATTATAGTTTTCTCAACATATTCTTATTTATCCCAGAAAGAGAAGAGTACATGGTGCTTTGTTTCTTTGAATCAATGTTTAATTCTCAAGATGACGATGCTTAAAGCAAATACGCTACTTATTGTAAAACTGTAATTCAAACTTAATATTCCTTATTTTCTAACATATGCCCCTTTGAAAATGAGTAACAGTCCAAGAATTTCAGAAACGTGATTCTTCATGAATCTGAGTCAGGAAGCCCCTCTAAATCTGTGTGTTATTTTGATACATATTCACATCTATTTACACATACAGCTTAAGTCAGATATCTCCTGAGTACATTGCACTTGCCTTACATAGCATGGTTTTATGCTGCTTATACAAACATATTTTTAAATTAATACTTTCTAAAACCCCAAAATGCAATTCTAACTAATGATTTGACTACATGTGTTTTGGTACAAATTCCAGTATGTTTTCTGCCTAAGTCCTACTAATAAACATCAACTTAAGAGTAAAATCTTTTTCTGACACATTGTACTACAAAACAATTTCTTCTAGTGATAAATAGCGTGCTATCCCAGGAAAGTGTTTAGCACAACATTGTGGAATGACCTTCCCCTAATGTCAGTCAGAAACAAAGCTGGCTATCCTGATTTCCAGTATAAGCCTTCTCTTAAGGCAGTGTAAATTCTCCTTAGATTGCACCTTTTACTTGGTGAGATGTCAGAAGGGGATGAAGGGAGAAGGCAAACACTCAGTAATCAAGATAAATAATATTCAGTGCAATATTTTTAAACATTCAAATTATTTTAAAAACATGAACAAAATACCAAAATTTTAAGTAAAGACAAGATTTGACTGCACTTACAGGACCCTATCTCACTCAGCACACTCTACTCCAAGCTCTGGTTCCAATGAAACTTTATTTACAAAAGGAGGTAGATGGCCTAGAGGTATAGCATGTCAATTCAATTTTTAAAAAATATTATTTACCTTAATAACTGTGTTTTTTGTGCTCTCTTAAATAATGCACCCAAGATGAGTGCTTCACCCACCTCACTCTGGTTTCTGCCCTGGTGTACATATATATTAAACCCTGTTAAACTGTACACTTTACATTCTTCAACTGATTTTACATCAATTATACCTCAGTGAAGTTCTTAAAAATAGAAATGAAAAAAACTCTTCAGGTATAAAGCTATAGATACTCTTATTTACTTTCACTCCCACAACTCACTAATCTATCCAAAGGGCATACATTTTACTGGCTTGTATTTGAGGAAAATTTATCTCTTTTATTTCCATGTTCCTGTCTGTAAAAATGTAGACTGTGGTAGGGTACAAGAAGGGATTTATGATTATCTCCTGACAATGTAGTTGTGTGCTAGCTGGAATTAGGCTTATCTGTGAGTGACAGAAAAATAGCAGTGGTTTAAGTGAAGTTTATTTCCCTTTCTATTCTCTTTCTGGGCTACAACCATCATTCTTTTGGCCTAAGTGGGTCACCTTCAAGCTCCTGCAGCAAAATAAGGAAAATATAAAGAAGAGGAAAAAAGAAACATTCCAATCGTCCCTTTGGGAAGATTTCTGGAAACTACCAAAATATAGTTCGGTTTTCATTCCTTCTACAGATTTTAGTCACAAGGATACACAGCTTAGATACAAGGAGCTTAGCTTCAAGGAGACTGGAAAATTTTTCTGAGTAGCCATATACATATGTAAACACTTTATCATCATGGAATTGGTACTTACTTTCCTTGTTTCTCAAAGGAGGGGATTTACTTCATGACCTTGATGTTTTTCTGAGATTTAATATTCTGTGTTTTTAATAAAAACCAAAAGTGGATCTAATTTGGGGGCCAGTGGGAGTAAGATGCAGTGATAGTAATAAAATTATATCTGACTAAAATTGAGCTCTTTGTTTGAATGCAATAATTCACAAGAATGTATATTTCAAAGAGAAATAGTTACACTGAATGGTTAAAATGTCTATTCTAAGTTCCATATTTATAAATTCTAAACTGGATATAAAAACACAGGGAGCTATTTTAATAATACTTGTCATTTACATTTGAAAACCTGTTTATTTCTCCCATGAATAAAGGCATACTTTTCTGTTCATTCTCTCTTGATTAAAAACTCTTTTAAGCTGACTAAAATCTGCATGTTCAATCTGACTTTTTTTGTCTTCTGGGGAAGATCTAGTGACAATGATTAATCTGTTCAAATGTCATATTGTAAGACAACAACCAGTATTTAAGGATATAACTGGGGAGGTCAAGATGGTGGAGTAGGAGGATGCTGAGCTCACCTCCCCCCAAGAACACATCGAAAATGCATCTACATGTGAAGTAGTTCTCACTGAAAACAAACCGGAGATTGGCAGAAAGACTCTTATACACCAAGACTGTAAGAACGATCCACGTGGATTTGGCTAAGAAGGAAAGAGAAACAATCAGGTCAGGACCTGTTACACAGACTCAGAATCCTCCCTGAAGAGTGAGTGGTTCAAACCATATATTGGATGTCCCAGCCCTGGGCTTGGACACTGGGAAGATAAGTCCCCTTGGCTGGTTTGAAGACCAGCGGGACTGGCAGGGGGGCTATGAGAAACTTGGACTCCACTCATGAAGAGTGTACACACCGGCTTGTTTGCTCCCAAACCAAAGGAGAGGAAGATTGAGACCACCTGAGATTCTGGATGGTTTCCAGCAACTTCCCCAGGGCATGCCCCAACCCAGGCCAAGTGCCCACTCTGGCACCTCTTGCTCTGTGGTACAACTACCCACTTGGATGAAAACTGCCACTGATGAATAGAGTGTGCAGTTGTGGAGAACAAGAACTGGTTCAGACCCAGCACTAGTCTGAATGGGGCAGGGGTGATTATTGCTGGTGCTCTTGGTGGCAGCAAATTGGGAGTGGTCTGGAACTCTGACTGGTGTGCCTGGACCACTCAAGTGTGCACCTACTCTGGCTCCTCTTGTTCCAGTGCTGCTCCTTTCTGTGGCAAATGTGCCAATGCAGGAAGGGGGGATAGTGTGCACTTAGAGGCAATAGAACCAGCTCAGACCCTACCCTCAGGGTTTCTGCTTTAGCACCCTGGGACCTTCCCCCACCCCCAAAGCATGGTGTCGGTCACTAAGTATAGGAGAAACCCCAGCTCACAACTGGCTCTGGCTCTAGCCCTTTCATCTCCAGCCTCAACTCCCTTCAAGGTGATAGCTGCCAGCACACCTTGGGGGGAGATGTGACTCATATTCACTTCTGACCCAGCTCTCCTAACAAAGGCACTGGGCACACGTAGACTGTACAGTGATGTACCCACACAATGATACCCTTTCAGGACTGGGATAGATAACCGTTTTACTCTAATTTCATAGAGACTGAGAAAGTTAAGCAAAATGAGAGTACAGAGGAATTTGTTTCAAATGAAAGAACAAGAAAAATACCCTGAAAAAACAACTAATGTAACATGTATAGAGTTCAAAGTATTGGTAATAAGAATGCTTAATAAACTATGGAAAAGAAGAGATGAACACAGAGTTTTAACAAGGAAATAGAAAATATAAAAAAAAGAACCAGTCAGAGCTGAAGAACACAAAAACTAAAATGAAAAACATGCTAGAAGGAATTAAGAACAGACTAATTGATACAGAAGAATGCATAAGTGATCAGAAAGGATAATGGAGACCACCCAATCAGAACAACAAAAAGAAAAACTAATTTAAAAATGAGAACAGTTTAAGGGACCTCTGGGACAACAATAAGCATACTAACATTTGCATTATAGCGGTCCCAGAAGGAGAGAAAGAGAAAAGGGTCAGAAAATGTATTTGATGAAATTATTGCTGAAAATTTCTTGAACCTGAAGAAGGAAACATATATCCAGGTATAGGAAGCACACAGTCCCAAATACAATGAACACAAAAAGACCCACACAAAGACATAGCATAATTAAAATGGCAAAAGGTAAAGAGAGAATTCTAAAGGCAGCAAGAGAAAAACAAAGAGTCACATATGACAGAACCTCCATAAAGCTATCAGCTGATTTTTCTGCAGAAAATTTGCAGGTTAGAAGGGAGTGGCGTGATACATTTAAAGTGATGAAGGGGGAAAAAACCTGCAACCTAGGGTATTCTACTCAGCAAGATTATCATTCAGAGTTGAAGGAGAGATAAAGAAATTTTCAGACAAGCAAAAAAATGAAAGAGTTCATTAATGCTACACCAACCCTTAAAGAATGTTAAAAGATCTTTCTTAAGTGGAAAAGAAAAGGCTACAACAAGAGATAAGAATTAATAGGAAAGGAAAAAAATCCCACTAGTAAAGACTATTTAGTAAAGGCTGTGGGTCAACCATTTAAATAAGCTAGTTCAAAGATTAAAACGCAAAAAAACTGTAAAATCGTCTATAATTACAATAAACTGTTAAGGGATAAATATGAAGATGTAAAATATGACATCAAAAACACAAAATGTGGAGGAGGGGTTTAAAAATATGTAGATCTTTTAGAATGTATTTAAACTTAAATGACTACCAGTTTAAAACTAGTAGATATAGGTAAGCATGTATATACCCATGGTAACCACAAATCAAAAACCTATAATAGATGCACAACTAGAGAAAGAGGAACAGAAGCATATCATTAAGAAAATCATCAGGGCTTCCCTGGTGGTGCAGTGGTTGAGAGTCCGCCTGCCGATGCAGGGGACGCGGGTTCGTGCCCCGGTCCGGGAAGATCCCACATGCTGCGGAGCGGCTGGGCCCGTGAGCCATGGCTGCTGAGCCTGCGCATCCGGAGCCTGTGCTTCACAACGGGAGAGGCCACAACAGTGAGAGGTCCATGTACCACAAAAAAAAACCCAAAAAAATCCCACAAGGGAAGAAACCAAAAGAAGAAGAAAATAACAGATAAGAACTACAAAACAACCAGAAAACAAGTAAAAAATGGTAATAGCTACATACCTATCAATAATCAGTTTAAATGCAATGGACTAAATGCTCCAATTAGAAGATATAGGGTGGCTGACTGGATTAAAAAACAAGATGAATCTATATGTTGCTTACAAGAGACTCACATCAGAGCTAAAGACAGACACAAACTGAAAGCGAGGGGATGGAAAAAGCTATTCCACACAAATGGAAACAAAAAGAAAGAGAGGGCAGCAATACTCAAATCAGACAAAATAGATTAAAGAAAGTTTATAACAAAACACAAAGAAGGGCATTAGATAATAATAAAGGAATCAATACAAGAAAAGTGTATTATTCTCTGTAACACATATGCACCCAATACAGGAGAACCTAAACGTATTAAGCAAATATTAACAGACAAAGGGGGAGAAATTGACAATAATACAATAATAGTAGGGGATGTTAAAACTCCACTTACATCAATGGAAAGATCATCCACACAGAAAATCAACAAGGAAACAGTAGTCTTCAATGACACATGAGACTAGTTGGACTTAATAGTTATCTACAAGACATTCCCTTCAAAAACAGCAGAAGACACATTCTTTTCAAGATCACATAGACCATTCTCCAGGATAGATCACATGTTAGGCTACAAAACAAATCTCAACAAATTTAAGAGGATACAAATTATATAAAGTATTTTTTCTGACCACAACAGTATGAAACTAGAAATGAATTACAGGAAAAAAAATGGCAAAAACACAAACATGTGGAGACTAAACAACATGCTACTAAAAAAACCAGTGGGTCAATGAAGAGTTAAGGAAGAAATCAGAAAATACCTTGAGACCAATGAAAATAAAAACACAACTTTCAAAAATCTATGGAACTCAGCAAAAGCAGTTTTGAGAGGAAAGTTTACAATGATACCTCAAGAAACAAGAAAAATCTCCAACAAACAACCTAACCTACCACCTAAAGTTATTAGAAAAAGAAGGAACAAACCCCAAATTCAGCAGAAGGAAGGAAGTAATAAAGATCAGAAGAGAAATAAATAAAATAGAGACCAAAAAACAATAGGAAATATCAATGAAATTGAGAGCTGGTTTTTGGAAAAGGTAAAGAAAAGATAAAGAAAATTGATAAGGCTTACCAAAAAAAATGAGAGAGGACCCAAATAAACAAAATAAGAAATGAAAGAGGAGAAATTACAACCCATGTCACAAGGAACACAAAAAAATTATAAGAGAATACTGTGAACAGTTCTATGCCAACAAATTGGACAACCTAGAAAAAAGTGATAAATTCCGAGAAATATACATTCTTCCAAGACTGAATCAGGAAGAAATACACAATGTGAATAGACCAATCACTAGTAGTGAAATTGAATTAGTAATAAAAAAAACAAACTTATCAGCAAACAATAGTCCAGGACTGAATAGTTTCACAGGGGAATTCTACTAAACATACAAAGAAGAGCCTATCCTTCTCAAACTATTCCAAAAAATCTGAAGAGGACAGAACACTCTCAAATTCATTCTATGAGGCCACCATCACTCTGTTGGCAAAACCAGACAAAGACACTACAAAAAGAGAAAACTATAGGACAACATCTCTGATGAATATAGCCTCAAAAATCCTCAACAAAATATTAGCAAAATGAATTCTACAATATATAAAAAGGATCATACATCATAGTCAAGTGGGATTTATTCCAGGGATGTATGGATGGTTCAATATCTGCAAATCAATCAGTGTAATACACCACATTAACAAAAGGAAAAATACAAATCACATGATCATCTCAATAGACACAGAAAAAGCATTTGACAAAATTCAACATTCATTCATGATAAAAACTCTGGTCGAATTTGGTATACATGGAACATATTTCAACATAATAAAGGTGATTTATGACAAACCCTCAGCTTACTCATACTGAAAGTATAGAAAACCCTAAAGTCTCCACCAAAAAACTATTAGAACTAATAAATGAAGTCAGTAAACTTGCAAGATACAAGATTAGTATACAGAAATATGTTGCATTTCTATATACTAATAACGAACTATCAGAAAGAAAAAGCAAGAAAACAATCCAGTTTAAAATCACATCAAAAAGAATAAAATACCTAGAGATAAGCTTAACCAAGGAGGTGAAAGATCTCTGCTATGAAAACTATAAAACATTGATGAATGAAATCAAAGATGACACAAAGAAATAGAAAGGTATTCTGAGTTCATGAATTAGAAGAATGTTAAAGTGTCCATACTGCCCAAAGCAATCTACAGATTTAATGCAATCCTTATCAAAAATACCCATGACATTTTCAACAGAACTAGAACAAACAATTCTAAAATTAATTTGGAACCACAAAAGACTGAATAGCCAAAGCAATCTTGAGAAAAAAGGACACACCTGGAGGTATCACAACTCCTTGACTTCAGACTATTCTACAAAGCTGTTGTAATCAAAACAGTATTTTATTGAAACAAAAATAAACACATGGATCAATGGAACAGAAGAATAGGAAATGCAGAAATAAATCCACTCACTTATGGTCAATTAATTTATGACACAGAAGGCAAGAATATACAATGGAGAAAAGACATTCTCTTCAGTAAGTGGTGCTAGGAAAACTGGACAGCTACATGTAAAAGAATGAAATTAGAACATTTTCTCACATCATATACAAAATAAACTTGAATTAAAGACCTAAATGTAAGATCAGAAACTATAAAACTCCTAGAAGGAAACAAGCCGAACACTCTTTGACTTAAATTGTAGCAATATTGTTTTGTGTCTGTCTCCTATGGCAAAGGAAACAAAACCAAAAATAAACAAATGGGACTTAATTAAACTAAAAGCTTTTGCACAGCAAAGGAAATTATCAACAAAATGAAAAGACAACCTATGAATGGGAGAATATATTTGCAAAGGATATGACCAATAAGGAGTTAATATCCAAAATATATAAACAGCAAAATATATATACAACTCAGTATTAAAAAACCCAAACAACTCAATTAAAAAATGGGCAGAAAATCTGAACAGATATTTTTCCAAAGAAGAAATACAGACAGCCAACAGGCACACGAAAATATGCTCAACATCCCTAATCATCAGAGAAATGCAAATCAAAACCACGATGAGATAACACATCACACCTGTCAAATTGGTGTGGCCACTATGGAAAACAGTATGGAGCTTCCTCAAAAAAATAAAAATAGAACTGCCATATGATCCAGCAATGCCACTCCTGGGTATATATCTAGAGAAAACAAAAACACTGATTCTAAAAGATATATGCACCCCAATGTTCATTGCGGCATTATTTACAGTAACCAAGATATGGAAGCAACCTGTTTGTCCATTAACAAATTAATGGATGTGGTATTTATATACAATGGAATATCCCTCGGCCATAAAAACGTGAAATTCTGCCATTGACAGCAAGATGGACCTGGAGGGTATTATGCTTAGTGAAATATCAGACAAAGAAAGACAAACACTGTATGTTATCACTTATATGTCAAATCTAAAAAATAAAACAAACTAATGAATATAACAAAACAGAAACATACAAGTATAGAGTACAAACTAGTGGTTACCAGTGAGGAGAGGGAATGGGGGAGGGGAAAGATAAGGGTAGGGAGTTAAGAGGTACAAACCACTATATATAATATATAAAATACACAAGCTACAGGATATATTGTACAGCACAGGGAATATAGCCAATATTTTATGATAACTTTAAGTGGAGTATAACCTATAATAATATTGAATCACAATGTTGTTCACTGAAACTGATATAGTATTGTAAATACCCTATACTTCAATTTTTTTAAAAGGCTACAAATATAAGATTTTAGAATTATTTAACCTGAAGTAGCTGAATACAAAGCATGGAAATGAGGATACACACACACACACACACACACACACACACACACACACACACATTTTAATATATGTAAAGGTCTGTGACCAAAGGGATTTTATCAATAGCAGGAAAGTTTAGTGGTTTTGAGGAGACACTTGGGAATTGGACACATTTGGGTTAGAGTCTATATTGTAAATTTTTAAAACTTCAGATTCTCCTGATGCCTCAACATCCTCATAAACAGGCTGTGGGTACCACTCCCAGTTGACCAGGTACACCAGTGTGATAAGGCTGGTCTCTGAAGAAGTTCCCCTTCTTGCCTTCCTCTGATTGACCTAGTGACATTCAAACACATTGATGAAATTCCCCTTACCTCTTTGCTTGCGTACCCCACCCTGACTCCCAATAAAGGCACTTGCCCACGGATCCCCAGTCTCTCTTCTCCCCATCTGCTTTGCTGAGTTCACTCCCATGGCCCTCCTCCTGTGTGGTCCCCTGTTTGTGGCATGGCATGGTGTGGTGTGCCTCCCTCTTCTAGGACTCGTAGGTATAATAAGTCTCTTTCACTTTCATATGCCTCTGCATGGTGTTATTCCATATCCACACTAGACCAACCATCAAAAAACTCCATTTTGAGTGACATAATTATTCCTTATAACACAGAGTCTTAGCCTCTGTTTCTTCATCTAAAACAGGTTTGATAATTGAACCTGTATTATAAGGTTATGATGCTGCTTCAGTATCATCATGCTCATAAAGTGCTTAACTTGGAGTTTGATGCTTGGGGACTGCTCAATAAAAGTTAGTTGTTATTATTGCTAAAGTATTAGAAAACAGAAAGAAAGCAAGAAAGGCAAACAAGCTTGTGATGAGGAAATCTGGTGATATTTTATATTCTGGAAGAGTAGCATATGTGAAGGAGAGTAACATGCTGGAATCTTAAACAAATGACTTTAGGAGAAGCCATGATTCCAGGTGCTGGCATAATGGTAAGGAACACATGCAGGGTGACAGTGCTCTTGAGTAAGTTTGCCACACAGCCTTTGTTCAATATGCCTCAGTGCCAAGAAGGTTTGGAACACACCAAAACTTTCTTGATGTGTGGGTTTTAACTAGGAGGAATCTTGGCTATTTTACTGTGGAAATTATAAGATAGATATGGTTCCAAAACCAAATTTTCTTGCACATGCCTGAGTCCTTGCATGAGCAGCATGGCACCAGTGGCTGTGACATCCAAGGTTTTGTTCATACAGGGGATGATCAGAAGACCAGCATGCAGTAAAACTCCCGTATTGCCTGGCTTCACAGAAATAAAATACACAATTCTTATCCAACGTGAAACATGGTATGAGAATACATTCAAGAGAACAAAGAAAAGTTGAAACATAGCCATTGGCTATTTTTGAAGTGCAATATACAGCAAACCTCAATTACTTTGTAATTTTTAAAAATTGAAATATACAGTATAATGCAACAAGGAGAAAGAAAGGACTAAGGATGAAGGGCACAAGTTCTGGAATTGATTAAATTCATAAATTTATTATTAAGTCCTCAACAAAGTGCTGGAAAAATTAGGTACTCATAAGTTAACTGGTTTTGTTCACCTCTTTTGCTACTTTCCATCATCCGCTAAAGCATTATGGAGTCAGCATGTTTAGAGCAAAACCCATCGTTCTCACACAAGCATAGTACCTTTGAAATCAAAATGAAACCTTTTTTTAAATGGCAGAGTGATTTATTTCCTGACCACATTTTAATAAGAGCAAGTAGATTTATGCTGTGAATGAAAGAGAATAATTTATAGCTGGAAGATCAAGTAAGTTAGAAATCAGGATCATTAAAATGAGGATCAATGACCAGGGCAAATCAGCTTACAGATTTTCTATTTCTACTGTTACTTCCCTTATCATTATGTATGCTTACATAAAACAAATGATTAAAAAATAGAAAATAAATTATCAAGGGCAGTTAGAAATAGAAGGTGGAGTGAGTGAAGGTGGTACTGTCTTTATCTCAATGCCTTGCAGTGGAGATGGTGGCAATAAATTTTTGGAATTAGATGTGTAGATGTGTATGAGTTCATGAGCCCAGAGGAAACATTCTCCTTCTCCTTCTTGGACTGTCCAGATAGGTCCTATCCTATAAGCCTGGACCTTATCACTGTTCTGCCAGTACCTTACCAATCTGTTTCCAAGGAAAGAAATCATATCACTCTAAATATACCAAGAAAAATTGAGAATAATTTGTACTTTTAGTTGTATTCTTCTTTTAAAAGCAACAGAGGCAATTTAAATTAAGACCATAAGATAAATATTTTATAATGAGATTGCCTAAATATTGACACTGAATTCCTGGATATTTATAGATGTAGGAAGAGAATCTTTATATTAAGTTCTTTAAGCTACTTCTGAGGAAGGTATACATGAGGCAGATTCATCATCTATAAATAAAACTATTATAACTTGAATTCACCAAAAATATGGAAATCAAATACATGCAGTGACTTGAAGCCCTGTGTGTTCATCTGACAAATATCTATTGTATGCACAGCAGTTATTAGATGTATATGAGAAAAAAATGATAAATTAGACATGGTCTCTGTTTAATAAAATGTAGGAAAAAATTATAAAGGTAATATATATGGAAATATCTAAATAGTTTGCTTTCATGAATAATATATAATGTCCATTCCTTGATACAACTAGTTATGAGAAGATAGGAAGAAAGGATGCGTTCATAAAACTTAAAGGGTGTTTTTCTATAAGGTAGTAAGTGAATGGTAAGAAATATACTAATTAATAAGGTATGTCAAAGTTAGTCATTTCCACTAAAAATATTTTAAAATGAGGGAGAAAATGGAAAAAAGAAAACATTTCCTGAATACTGATAATTGCATTATCTCATTTAATTATTTTATAGATGAGAAAACTAAATCAAAGAAAGGTTAAGTGAAAAGATAATAGGCAATAAAGCCGGGATTAAAATTAATATACTGGAATGACAAAATTGAAACAGAATATAATTCTCCAAGGTTCAGTCTGGTCAAATTCTCCTGGGCTCTTCACATGTTAATATTCGTGTCTTCTCCATGAGGCCTTTGAATACTGTGACAACCAATCACATAGTACGTACCAGGGTCAGCAGAAGACTCGAGAAGAGCCTTAGGTAACTTTGGAAACTTTTCCCATGAAAAACATCTGCCAACCGAATGCCATTATAGGCTTTTACTATAGAATTGGTCACGTGAGGGGCAGTACAAGTAGGAAGAAGAAATGGGTGCTTTTAACATTAAGGGATTTCAGTGCTCAACGGGATCATTATCGTTGACTTTAAATTGACCTAGAATATATTTAAATGAAGAAAATAAATACTACTACTGACAGGAGAAGTGATGCCTTTCACCCACATCTATAAAGTAATTCAGTAGTTTTCAGTTGCATCTAATTTATTGACTAGCTATTCATTTTCCCTGAGGATAAAACAAAATGAATTGGATGAATAAATTAATTAGTTTTGTGGTAAGTGGAATAATGTCTCCCAGAAGATGTTCATGCTCTAATCCCCAAAACCTGTGAATATGTTACCTTATATGGCAAAAGGGACTTTGGAGATGTGATTAAGGGTAAAGGCCTTGAGGTGGGAGATTATTTTGGATTAATTGGCTGAACCAATCTAATAACATGAATTCTACTAACTCAGAGCGATATGACATCAGAAAGGCTTGGTCCACTGCTGCTGACTTTGAAGATGGTAAAAAGGGGCCAGGAGCCAGGGAATGCAGATGGCCCTAGGAGCTAGAAAAGTCAAACTGATCTCCCCTACGGTTTTCACAAAAGAATCAGCCCTGATAACATCTTTAATTTAGCCCAGTGAGATCCATGTTGTACTTCAAACCTACATAATATATTTGTGTTACCTTAAGCAAGTTTGTAATAATTTGTTGAAGTAGCAATAGATATATAAATAATAGTAAATATAAGCAATGTATATAATGTATATTATATATGTGATAAATATAAGCAATAGAAATAGTAATAATATCGACTATATATATTGTACAATGCAGTGGTAAATCCACAATAAATATAAAATATGACCCTTAAACCACAGTTCACCTTGCTAAAAGGAGCAAGGCTTCCAAACATGAAACAATTAGAAGATAATACAAATTATTGTGTATACAAGCGTTAACTTGTTTGATTCAGACAAAATATTTAAGACTTCAAAGAAAGATGTGTTTGAATATCAATGTGAGCCCATGGAATTAGATAAGCCTTCTCCTTGAGTAGGAAATGTAAGTGTTATATGGAAGATGTGAGAAAGATTTCCTTGATAACATTGACCATAATAAATAGCTGGCATTAAAAGAAAGCTTTGAATTCTTATTTCTGTACAACTCTTTTAGATCACAGATGAACAGTGTCTTTGTTTTTTGCGTTTTTCTCCTCAAAACAGACAACTTGGTTTGATTGATAATGCTGCCCTGAAGAATACCTGAGATAGAACCTGAGATCTTATTTGAACTCAGTAGGAATGGTGCCATGATCAATTAGAGATGTGTATTAGCGTCATAGGAAACATGCTTAGTTTGGATATTACCAGGGCTGATATTAGTATGTACCAGTTGATAAAATATGGACCTGTACTGACCTATATCAATAATTCAGGTTGATAAAAGTGGCTCCCTAATTCCCCAAATGCTTTACTGTTACCTTGGTTACTTGGCTTCTACACCAGAGCCCTGAACCATCCCTCATCCAGCACCTAAAGGACTAATATATGGTGCAGTGGTCATACTGGTTGTTGCATATTTTAAATATTATTTGGATATTACATTGAATGAAGGTAGGATGATATACTAGATGATTTTTCAAGGTCTGTTTATGCAATACGTAAAACAATATATATACTGGGCCAAAAGAATATACTGATTTATGTTTATAGACATAATTTATTTGGAATCAAACAGAAAAGTAGCTGTATTACATTTACTTCTCAGGAAAAGCCTATTAATCACCAGCGTGGAAAAGCTCTTGGTATAAGCACTTTATAAAATGCTTAGCAATGACCTCACAATAGTAGCAGGAGCTGGCAGATACATGCCATTGAGCTTTCTCAGGCCAAACAGTACAGTTTCTTGGCATACTTGGAAAAATTCTAAAAATGGCATTTTCCATGTACAAAGCAATGAGAATGGAATGTCTGTTTTGTTACTACCATATGTGGAAGGAATCCAGTTTCTTATAAACATATAAATTCGTTGTGGTAGCTAGACACAATACCAACATGTGGTGGATAGACAAGCAGACATTTAGAATTACCTCACATAACAATTTTAAAAAACCTCTTCCATTAGCAGTCATGTTGGGAGAATGTGTGACTATATTTCAGTTGTGACCATAGAAAAACAATTAAGTAAGGAAACTGCACCATATCCAGGTACAGCTGCTGTTCTCATCTATGCTTTTATCTAAGAGGTCATTGATGACATGTTGAACTAGCCAAAACTTGACATTTTCTGTAAAAAGTGGACAGGGTGCCAGAGTCTACTTCACTTTATAATATTCCTTCTGTGTTTCTCAAACCTGTGCAAAATTTACCTATTCCATATGTCTACCCGGTCTTCATTCAGATTTTCTACCTTACCTGAAATCTTTGAGCAGTCTGGGAAACAAAACCAGTGGAATAATTCTAGGGACTATTATACAGATCATGATAAGTTTTGAGGAAACATTCATCAAAATGACAAAAATGAGAATGACCCAGAATTTTATTACTCAGTTTTACTCCACCATTAATGATATGTGAATTGCATTGTTGCTAAATCTAGACCTGCAATTTCCCTCTACTTGTTATGGAAGTACTTTGGGGCTTGGAAGTATATTAAACTTTACATATGGATCAAATGAACATTAAACTTCACATATGAATCAAATGAATATTAAACTTCACATATGAATCAAATGAATATATGTAATTCATATGTATAATTGTGAATTTTAATTCTAGCATCACCATACTTTGACTTGTATTATAATTAGTTGTGCATATGTATATTTTTCTTGCAACACTGGGCTTCTTATGGATAAAGGTTGTGGTGTACCAACTTTCATTTATCAAGAATAGAGTTACTCTTGGAAAAAGATAGTAAGCACTCAAGACACCATTTTTTTTTTTAATTGAGTTGAGTTGAACTGAATTTCACTTTCAAAGTTTTATGACACAGATATTTTGGGGACAACATTCTGCTTGGATGATGCCCTGCATTGCTTAAGTAGGGTAGTATAGTTGAGTATAAGAGTTTTAAATTGATTTTTTGGTGAATTCTAGGCAAACCAAAATGCATTTTCAGAGATATTGCTGTTGCTTTTCATCTTTTGTTACCATAATGTTATTCATAACCTTAAATAACAAAAAATATATCTAAGCATATGTTATTTTTCCCTTCAGCCCTCAAAATTGTCCCCCCAAACACAATATTAAAGAACCAGGGTTTCAAGCTTCCCTAGTGGCACAGTGGTTGAGAGTCCACCTGCCGATGCAGGGGACACGGGTTCGTGCCCTGGTCCAGGAAGATCCCACATGCCGCGGAGCGGCTGGGCCCATGAGCCATGGCCAATGAGCCTGCGCGTCCAGAGCCTGTGCTCCGCAACGGGAGAGGCCACAACAGTGAGAGGCCCGTGTACTGAAAAAATAACAAACAAAAACAAAACAAAAAAACCTACAAAGAGAACTACCATAAGACCCAGCAATCCCACTACTGGGCATATACCCTGAGAAAACCATAATTCAAAAAGAGTCATGTACCAAAATGTTCATTGCAGCTCTATTTACAATAGCCAGGATATGGAAGCAACCTAAGTGTCCATCAACAGATGAATGGATAAAGAAGATGTGGCACATATATACAATGGAATATTACTCAGACATAAAAAGAAACAAAATTGAGTTATTTGTAGTGAGGTGGATGGACGCAGAGTCTGTCATACAGAGTGAAGTAAGTCAGAAAGAGAAAAATACTGTATGCTAACACATATATATGGAATCTAAGAAAAAAAAAAAAAGGTCATGAAGAACCTAGGGGTAAGACGGAAATAAAGACACAGACCTACTAGAGAACGGACTTGAGGATATGGGGATGGGGAAGGGTAAGCTGTGACAAAGTGAGAGAGTGGCATGGACATATATACACTACCAAACGTAAAATAGATAGCTAGTGGGAAGCAGCCACATAGCACAGGGAGATCAGCTCGGTGGTTTGTGACTACCTAGAGGGGTGGGATAGGGAAGTTGGGAGGGAGGGAGACACAAGAGGGTAGAGATATGGGAACATATGTATATGTATAACTGATTCACTTTGTTATAAAGCAGAAACTAACACACCATTGTAAAGCAATTATACTCCAATAAAGATGTTAAAAAAAACCCTCAACAATAAGAAATAAACAACTCAATTAAAAGCATCACTAATCATTAGGGAAATGCAAATCAAAACCACAATGAGATAACACATCACACCTGTCAGAATGGCTACCTTCCAAAATGCAACAAATAATAAATGTTTGTAAGATGTGGAGAAAAGGTAACCCTGTGCACTGTTGGTGGGAATGTAAATTGGTACAGTCACTATGGAATACCGTATGGAGGCTCCTCAAAAATTAAAAACAGAACTGTCATATGATCCAGCGATTCCACTCCTGGGTATATATCTAAAGAATATGAAAACACTAATTTGAAAAGATACATGCACCCCAATATTCATAGCAGCATTCTTTATAATAGTCAAGATATAGAAGCAACCTAAATGTCCATCAACAGATGGATGATGAAGCTGTGGTATATACACAGAATGGAATATTACTCAGCCATAAAAAATGATGAAAATTTGAAATTTGCAACAACAAAGACGGACCTGGAGGGTGTTATGCTTAGTATGTTTTTACTTATATGTGGAATCTAGAAAATGAAATAAATGAATGAATAAAGCAAAATAAAAACCGACTCACAGATACAGAGAACAAACTAGTGGTTATCACTGGGGAGAATGATGGAGAGAGGGGAAAGCTGGGGGAAGGAGATTAAGAGGTACAAACTACTAGGTATAAAATAAATAAGATACAAGAATGTAATGCATAGCACAAATAGTATAGCAAATATTTTATAATACCTTTAAATGGAATATAATTGATAAAAATATTGAATCACTATGTTGTATACCTGAAACTAATATAACATTGTAAATCAACTATATTTCAACTTAAAAATAAATTTAAAAATAGGTAAAAGATCTAAATAGAGGCTGTATCAAAGAAGATATACAGATGGCAAATAAGCATGTGAGAAAATGCTAAATCATTGTCAATAGGGAAATGCAGATTACAATAATAATGAGATACATCAGATACCATTACAAACCTATTTAAAGGGCTAAAAAAAAAGATAATACCAACTGCTGGCTAGGATGCAGAGCAACAGAAGCTCTCATTCACTGCTGGTGGGAATACAGTACATAACATACAAATGGTGTGGCCACTTTGGAAAGCAGTTTGGCAGTTTACAAAGCTAAACATACTATTACCACATAATCCAGAAATCACACTCCTAAGTTTTTATCCAACTGATTTTAAAATTTATGTCTACACAAACACCTGTACATGAATGTTTCTAACAACTTTATTCCTAGCTGCCAAAAACCAGAAGCCAACAAGATGTCCTTCAGCAGGTTAATGGATAAACAAACTATGATATATCCACACAAAGGAATCCTTTTCTGCAATAAAAAGGAATGTGCTATCAAGTCATGAAAAGACATGTATGAACTTCAAATGCATATTGCTAAGTGGTAGAAACTAGTCTGAAAATGCTACCAACGTTATGATTACATTTATATGACATTCTGAAGACAAATGTCTATAGACAAATGTCAAAAGACAAAACTATTGATCAAAACAGCAAAATGAAACAGCTAGAACAATTTGAGCAATAAATAATATTGTATGATAACTTAAATTATAAAATAAATGTTCCTTATTCCATACAGATATAAATAACTGATTAAGTACATAATTCAGTGAGATCAGAGAAATCTGCCTGCAATAGAATTGCAAACAATTATTGTAGATACTCTACCCACAAGAAGATAGAGCATAACTCCCCGCTACTTAAGTATGGGCTACTCATAATGACTTTCTTCCAAAGAGTAGATATAGGAAGGCAAAGGAAAGAGTAACTTTATAGTCAAGAGACCTGGGAAACACTTCCTCAGGTTACCAAAGTTAACAACAGTGATACATCTTGTACCCTTAATATGTGATGAAAATGGCACTTTACCTCTGTGGTCTTCCTACCAAAACCTAGAACCACACCCTAGTCACAAGAGAAACATCAGACAAATCCCAGTAGAGGAAAATATACTTAACTACTACTCCTCAAGACTATCAATGTCATCAAAAAATGAGGAAAGTATGGGAATCTGTCACAGCCAAGAAGAGACTAAGGAGATGTGATGACAAAATATAATATGGTATCCTAGATGGGATACTGAAATATAAAAAGACCATTAGGATATCTAAGTATGAACTTTAGTTGATAATTATATATCAATTGGTTCATTAATTGTGACAAATATACCATACTAATATAAAATGTTACTAACAAGGGTAACCGTGATACTCTCTTCACACTTTTCTTTAACTATAAATATATTCTAAAATAAAAAGTTTATTTAAAATTTTAGGTAAAACAACATGAATTTTAGATGTATAGATCTGTAAGAGACCTTATGTATCAATTAATTTATTTCCTCACCTTACAATACAGGAAACTGACCCCCGGAGGAAGTGACTAAACCAATATCACACAAGTCTAGAACCTTTGTCTATAATACTGAGCTTTATCATATGCCTTGAGAAATTTCTAAAGTTTCTTCAAAATTCAAAGTGTGAAACACATTCATATAAATAAATATGCAAAAAGTTAATAACATGTTTTATAACTCCTTTAACATAACATTAATTTGAATTCTTCATAAAATATATTTTGTCAAACACACTGAGTTCAAGGAAAGCCATAAGTGTTTAACACGTGACCTTAGTGTTACAGATAAGACAGAACTATTTATTCAGAGTAATGGTACTATAATAATACTGCCCTCTGGGACAGTCTGCTCCAGGAGTAACTTTGCAAGACAAGCCTAACTTTCAGAAAAGACTTCTGGAGAGGGCAGACAGCAGAAGCAAGAAGAACTACAAAACTGCAGCCTTTGGACCAAAAACCACATTCACAGAAAGATAGACAAGATGAAAAGGCAGAGGGCTATGTACACAGGTGAAGGAACAAGATAAAACCTCAGAAAAACAACAACATGAAGTGGAGATAGGCAACTTTCCAGAAATAAAATTCAGAATAATGATAGTGAAGACAATCCAGGACCTCAGAGAAAGAATGGAGGCAAAGATCAAGAAGATGCAAGAAATGTTTAACAAAGACCTAGAAGAATTGAAGAACAAACAAACAGAGATGAACAATACAATAACTGAAATGAAAACTACACTAGAAGGAATCAATAGCAGAATAACTGAGGCAAAACAGATAAGTGACCTGGAAGACAGAATGGTGGAATTCACTTCTGCGGAATAACAAAGAAAAAAGAATAAAAAGAAATGAAGACAGCCTAAGAGAACTCTGGGACAACATTAAACACAACATTAAACACAACATTCGCATTATAGAGGTCCCAGAAGGAAAAGAGAGAGAGAAAGGATCAGAGAAAATATTTGAAGAGATTACAGTCAAAAACTTCCCTAACATGGGAAAGGAAATAGCTACCCAGGTCCAGGAAGTGCAGAGAGTCCCATACAGGATAAACCCAAGGAGAAACATGCCAAGAAACATAGTAATCAAATTGACAAAAATTAAAGACAAAGAAAAATTATTGAAAGCAGCAAGAGAAAAATGACAAATAACATACAAGGGAACTCCCATAAGGTTAACAGCTGATTTCTCTGCAGAAACTCTAAAGGCAGAAGGGAGTGGCATGATATACTTAAGGTGATGAAAGGGAAGAAACTACAACCAAGATTACTCTCGCCAGCAAGGGTCTCATTCAGATTCGATGGAGAAATCAAAAACTTTACAGACAAGCAAAAGCTAAGAGAATTCAACACTACCAAACCAGCTCTAAAACAAATGCTACAGGAACTTCTCTAAGTGGGAAACACGATAGAAGAAAAGGACCTACAAAAACAAACCCAAAACAATTAAGAAAATGGTCATAGGAACATACATATCGATAATTACCTTAAACATGAATGAATTAAACACTCCAACCAAAAGACACAGGCTTGCTGAATGGATACAAAAACAAGACCCATCTATATACTGTCTACAAGAGACCCACTTCAGACCTAGGGACACATACAGACTGAAAGTGAGGGGATGGAAAAAGATATTCAATGCAAATGGAAATCAAAAGAAAGCTGAAGTAGCTATATTCGTATTAGATAAAATAGACTTTAAAATAAAGAATGTTACAAGAGACAAGGAAGGACACTACATAATGATCAAGGGATCAATCCAAGAAGAAGATATAACAATTATAAATATATGTGCACCCAACATAGGAGCACCTCAATACATAAGGCAACTGCTAACAGCTATAAAAGAGGAAATCGACAGTAACAAGATAATAGTGGGGGACTTTAACAACTCACTTACACCAAAGGACAGATCATCAAAAATGAAAATAAATAAGGAAACAGAAGCTTTAAATGACATAATAGACCAGATAGATTTAATTGATATTTATAGGACATTCCATCCAAAAACAGCAGATTACACTTTCTTCTCAAGTGCGCATGGAACATTCTCCAGGATAGATCACATCTTGGGTCACAAATAAAGCCTCAGTAAATTTAAGAAAATTGAAATCATACCATGCATCTTTTATGACAACAACACTATGAGATTAGAAATGAATTACAGGGGAAAAAGGTAAATACACAAACACATGGAGGCTAAACAATATGTTACTAAATAACGAAGAGATCACTGAGGAAATCAAAAAATACCTAGAGACAAATGACAATGAAAACATGACGATCCAAAACCTATGGGATGCAGCAAAGGCAGTTCTAAGAGGGAAGTTTATAGCTATACAATCCTACCTCAAGAAATAAGAAAAATCTCAAATAAACAATCTAATCTTACACCTAAAGGAACTAGAGAAAGAACAAACAAAACCCAAAGTTAGCAGAAGGAAGGAAATCATAAAGATCAGAGCAGAAATAAATGAAAAAGAAACAAAGAAAACAATAGCAAAGATCAATAAAACTAAAAGCTAGTTCTTTGAGAAAAAAAACAATATTGATAAACTATTAGCCAGACTCATCAAGAAAAAGAGAGAGAGGACTCAAATCATTAAAATTAGAAATGAAAGGGGAAGTTACAACAGACACTGCAGAAATACAAAGCATTCTAAGAGACTACTACAAGCAACTCTATGCCAATAAAATGGACAACCTGGAAGAAATGGATGCATTCTTAGAAAGGTGTAACCTTCCACGACTGAACCAGGAAGAAATAGAAAATATGAACAGACCAATCACAAGTAATGAAATTGAAACTGTAATTAAAAATCTCCCAACAAACAAAAGTCCAGGACCAGATGGCTTCACAGGTGAATTCTATCAAAGATTTAGAGAAGAGCTAACACCCATCCTTCTAAACTCTTCCAAAAATTTGCAGAGGAAGGAACACTCCCAAACTCATTCTATGAGGCCACCATCACCCTGATACCAAAACCAGACAAAGATATTAAAACAAAAGAAAATTACAGACCAATATCACTGATGAATACAGATGCAAAAATCCTCAACAAAATACTAGCAAGCCAAATCCAACAACACATGAAAAGGATCATACACCATGACCAAGTGGGATTTATCCCAGGGATGCAAGGATTCTTCAATATACGCAAATCAATCAATGTGATACACCATGTTAACAAACTGAAGAATAAAAACCATATGAACATCTCAATAGATGAAGAAAAATCTTTGACAAAATTCAACACCAATTTATGATAAAAACTCTCCAGAAAGTGGGCACAGAGGGAACTTACCTCATCATAATAAAGGCCATATACAACAAATCCACAGCAAACATCATTCTCAATGGTGAAAAACAGAAAGCATTTCCTCTAAGAACAGGAAAAGACACGGATGTCCACTCTCACCACTATTATTCAACATAGTTTTGGAAGTCCTAGCCAAGGCAATCAGAGAAGAAAAAGAAATAAAAGAAATACAAGTTGGAAAAGAAGAAATAAAACTCTCACTGTTTGCAGATGACATGATACTATACATAGAGAATCCAAAAGATGCTACCAGAAAACTACTAGAGCTAATCAACGAATTTGGTAAAGTTGCAGGACACAAAATTAATGCACAGAAATCTCTTGTATGCCTATACACTAATGATGAAAAATATGAAAGAGAAATTAAGGAAACACTCCCATTTACTGTTGCAACAAAAAGAATAAAATACCTAGGAATAAACCTACCTAAGAAGACAAAAGACCTGTATGCAGAAAACTATAAGACACTGATGAAAGAAATTAAAGATGATACCAACAGATGGAGAGATATACCATGTTCTTGGATTGGAAGAATCAATACTGTGAAAATGACTATACTACCGAAAGCAATCTATAGATTCAACGCAATCCCCATCAAATTACCAATGGCATTTTTTACGGAACTAGAACAAAAAAATCTTAAAATTTGTATGGAGACACAAAAGACCCCGAATAGCCAAAGCACTGTTGAGGGGAAAAAACGGAGCTGGAGGATTCAGACTGCCTGACTTCAGAATATACTACAAAGCTACAGTAATCAAGACAAATGGTACCGGCACAAAAACAGAAACATAGATCAATGGAACAAGATAGAAAGCCCAGAGATAAATCCATGAACATATGGTCAATTAATCTATGACAAAGGAGGCAATGATATACAATAGAGAAAAGACAGTCACTTCAGCAAGTGGTGCTGGGAAAACTGGAGAACTACATGTAAAAGAATGATATTAGAACACTCCCTAACACCATACACAAAAATAAACTCAAAATGGATTAGAGACCTAAATGTAACACCGGACACTATAAAACTCTTAGAGGAAAACATAGGAAGAACACTCTTTGACATAAATCACAGCAAGATCTTTTTTGATCCACCTCCTAGAGTAATGGAAATAAAAACAAAAATAAACAAATGGGACCTAATGAAACTTCAAAGCTTTTGCACAGCAAGGGAAATCATAAACAAGACGAAAAGACAACAGTCAGAATGGGAGAAAATATTTGCAAATGAATCAACGGACAAAGGATTAATCTGCAAAATATATAAACAGCTAATGCAGCTCAATATTACAAAAACAAACAACCCAATCCAAAAATGGGCAGAAGACCTAAATAGACATTTCTCCAAAGAAGACATACAGATGGGCAAGAAGCACGTGAAAAGCTGCTCAACATCACTAATTATGAGAGAAATGCAAATCAAAACTACAATGAGGTATAACCTCTCACCAGTTAGAATGGGCATCATCAGAAAATCTACAAACAACAAATACTGGAGAGGGTGTGGAGAAAAGGGAACTCTCTTGCACTATTTGTGGAAATGTAAATTGATACAGCCACTATGGAGAACAGTATGGAGGTTCCTTAAAAAACTAAAAATAGATTACCAAATGATCTAGCAATCCCACTACTGGGCATATACCCAGAGAAAACCATAATTCAAAAAGATACATGCCCTCCAATGTTCACTACAGCACTATTTACAATAACCAGGTCATGGAAGCAACCTAAATGCCCATCGACAGATGAATGGATAAAGAAGTTGTGGTACATGTATACAATGGAATATTACTCAGCCATAAAAAGGAACGAAATTGGGTCATTTGTTGAGACATGGATGGATCTAGAGACTGTCACACAGATTGAAGTAAGTCAGAAACAGAAAAACAAATATCGTATATTAACGCATGTATGTGGAACCTCGAAAAATGGTACAGATGAACTGGTTTGCAGGGCAGAAATTGAGACACAGATGTAAAGAACAAACGTATGGACATCACGGGGGGGGAAGCCGCAGGGGGGTGGTGGTGGTAGTGTGATGAATGACGTGATTGGGATTGACATGTATACACTAATGTGTATAAAATTGATGCCTAATAAGAACCTGCTGTATAAAAAAATAAATAAAAGAAAATTCAAAAATTAAAAGAAAATTCAGGTGAAAATAAAAATTTCTTTAAGAAAATGTGAAATTGACCGCCTGGAGGGGTGGGATAGGGAGGGTGGGAGGGAGGGAGACGCAAGAGGGAAGACATATGGGAACATATGTTTATGTATGACTGATTCACTTTGTTATAAAGCAGAAACTAACACACCATTGTAAAGCAATTATACCCCAATAAAGATGTTAAAAAAAATAAAACTAAAAAAAAAATAAAACTAAAAAAAAGAAAAAAAAATATTTGCCCTCATTGGATTTTCCACATATTCATAATTACTTTGCCATAAAAATATACTTCTGACTAAAAAAAGACATGAGTGCTCGAAAAAAAATTCTGCGCTTTTTATTTCCCTGCCAAATAGAGAAATAATTATCCCAGAAAATAATAATCCTAGAAAATTGTGACCCAGACGAGTTACATGAATTCCTTGTAGTAATTTATTAAGTCAGTGGCATAATTCCTTGTTAGTTCATCTAGTTGACATTTCTAGATCCTATATACCATAATGATGCCCAAATTACTGAAACATAATTTGATGACATCAAATAAAATTGGGTACATTCGAACCCAAGAAATAAGAGATCTTCACTGAGGGCCTCACGGGAGAGAAGTGAACATGCCTTGTCTTTTTTCAATACGTTTTTTTACCAATGTCTCCTCTGACTTCTTCCTTTAAAAATTTCAAAGTTTAATTTCCAGAAACAAAAATGATAAAGCAACATGATACCCTTTAAACCCTATAGAAATATTAAATCTATTTTGCTAGGTTAGCCAGTAGCTAAAGCATTCAATATTGCTCAATTATTCTCATCCATCTGTTCAATATCGTAAAGTGACATTCCTAGCCCTCCTTCTCTCCATCAAAATAAAACAATGTAGAGAAAAATTCAGTAGGTTTCACAAAGATAAATAATAAAGGAAATAGATTATTATTAAGCCTCATGAACAGTCCTTAAAAAATGTTTCTGTAGTTTGAATCTAAATAAGATAGAGTACTGTGGAGCAAACAACAGTTACAAAACAAAAACAAAAATGTTATTTTTAAAGCCTTAAAAGAGAAGCACAACTTGCAGGGCTTCTTCAGCATCTGTTTTTTCTTACCATTGTTTTATTATATAAACTCTATAGAGCTTACATCTGGTAAAAAGATCTTTTAAAGGACCCTTAGGTCCTTTACGTTCCCTTCTTTGGTGATAAAATTATATTTCTAGGTGACTTAGGTGAACAGTAATTTTAATACTTCTTGAAAAAAACAAAAGTTAAATAATTAAACCTCAGAGTTCTAAACCTTCAGTATTTTTTCTGGGTCTTTATGAAGTCCATGAAATATTGCATTTTTCTTTTTCTCCCATAAGTGGTCTTTCTGTTAACATTGTTCACTGATTTGCTCGCTTTCTTTCACTGTCTCCTAGCAGTCTTAATTATTAAGTCACCTTTTAAGTTATTTTACTGACTAACATCAAACAAATTCTATTATTTCCCCTCTCTTCACAGTTTAATCTAGCCACTCCTTCCTCTGTAAACTTTATCCCTTTTACATACCAGGACATTTTCCCCCCTTCTTTAATTCTGCAAATCATCTTTTAACTTCATGGATTTCATATTACACATTCAGTTTAAGGACTTAAAATAGCATACATATACTAAATTTCATTTTCACCTTGCTCAACTTATTTTTTTAAGCTCCTTGGGCTAATTCTAGTAAAGAGTGTGAAAATATGGTTCATTACAATTTCATGAGTGAATAAATAGCTTTAATAAACTGAAACCGTGCTAGAAAGGAGAGGCCCTAAAAATGGCATGAATTGCTTATTTCATATCATACTGATGGGCTGATTGACAATGCTGAACACTTTTGCTAGGTAATAAAATTAAATGAATGCAGAACATGGTGAAGCTGGTCAAAAAAGACTGATGGACATATTAAGTTGAAGGTTTCTCTTTCCTTCTAAAAGCCAAAGTAAATTAACAACTGAAAATACAAAATAGCCTTTTATTTTTTCCTATTACTTTACGTTTGGAAATTAAAGTTTCCAAAAATTAGAACACAGTTGCCTAGCTTATTATTGTTTAGAGTTAAAAATCATTCATATGTCTTGCAATGATGTGTGTGTGCATGAATATACACACACACAATGATATGATACAACTGATTTAGGTAAAATAAAACCTCACCAAAATCTTCTCTCTTTGATGCAATACCAAAATAATCTACTAAGAAAATAATTCAAATATAAAATTAATCACTTTTTACAAAAGTATGTTGACTATTTTGCATTTTATACATTATTACTGACTTTTCTGGGATATAAGTATTAACAAAAACTTGTTTGAACTTAAGAAACTTAACATGTAGTCTAGTACAAGGGTTGACTTGGCCTTAAATAGGTGTAATATGAGATAGAGAAGTGGCTAAGAGAAGTATGAGGAAAGGATTTTGGAAGTTTGGACAAAAAAGTTTCTCTGTGTGTATGTGTGTTGGCAATTTGGGGAAAAATTTTAGTTGAACCCTGCAAATTCACCAGAACTCAAACATGTTAAAATGGTACCATAAAGACACTTCTGGTATTTAATAAGGCATGGAGGAATGGATACAAAAATAACATGTATGAAAAATATTAAGGAATTCAAATTTGCCGAGAGGGTAAAAATTAAATACAGTGGTAGAATGTAGTGCTGGGAAGGCAAATTTGGGTCAAATCATTTAGGATTTTGAATTTTTAAACAATGAGACTAACTGTGGGCAATGGGAAGTCAATAATGCTTTTAGGATAAAGGAGTAACCTGACCTGTCACAGTCAGCATCATGATAATGCTTTAGACAGCAGACTGTAAGAATGGTAGGGGAGACAAGACACTGAGAATGCCTTAGTTTTTTGGGGTTTTTTTTCCAATTTGGCAGGGAAAGAAAGATAATAGAGAAGGCAGAGATCTGGTAAGAGGACCAGGGAAAGGTTTTGTCAATTCTCATTTGGGCTGAAAGCCATGAGGTCACTATTGTCCCCACATGAATGTAAGTTGAAAAGTATCACCATCAGATGTAAGATAAAAAGATTTAGGAGAAGATACCATCTAGCAGAGTTAATAATTGTCTTCCCATAAGGAATCATGCATGCATGCAAGATTCTCCAAGAGGGGAGAAGGAATAAGAGTTGAAGGAGATGATGGAGGATATTTCAAAGTTGGTGGGAGTGCCTGTGAATTTTCCCAGTGCTCCTGGTTGAGTTTCTGGGATGGAGGTGGGAGATGGGAATCACTTAGAACCACCTTAATTCTCAGCTAAATTTGGACCAAATCCCAATTTCCTGTTCAGAATTCTGAGGGCCAGCAATCTAAGGAGAAATTTCTCATGTCACAGTTATAAGTTAACAACAAATTAGGAATGGCAAAGTATAATATCTTGGTCAGAGAGAGTCTGACGTCCACACTCTGAATATCCTAAGACCTAAGGCCTAAGTGTCACAAGAGAGCAGCTGAACCTTCTCTACCAGAGAAGTTGGAAGTTAGCTAAGGAGACACCAGAGTGGATGATGGAGTGAGCATTTGAAGACCATGACTGGGCCACAGATATCACGGCAGAATGAATGGGATAAATGCCATGACTAGATTTCATGGTTTCTGCTGACTGCCTTCTGCTCCTCACCATAGACCACTACCTCTCTCTCTGCATTTGGTACTTACATTTTTAAAGAGAAAGACATAATTTGTTCAAATGGAGTTTAAGTGTAAGGATTACATATTGAAATGTGAAATATGAGAAAAAAAAGAGACCTATGTAAAAGTTTTTTTAAAAAATCTGCAGTACTATAATCCACAAGGCAGTGAAATATGTGTCATAAACAGGCAACAGACCAGTGAAATCCAGACAAAGCTCCATTTAATGGTGGACCAGCAGACAAGGGAGCAAGTGATACCTGCTGAGGAAGTCACTAAAAGCTGTATTAAATTGTCAATGCGGGCTAGTTTCTGTGATGTTTTGTCAAAGTCCTACAGAGCACTGAGATGAGGCTTGGTGGAAATGAGCATTTTGACACATTCATCTTACAAAGGTTACAGTATACTGCTGTAAAAAAAAAAAAAAGGATAAATTCTGAGCAAACCTCACCAGGAGATGTGAAGTGTGATGATATCCAGTGAACTTGGTTTCTGTCATCTCAGTTCCTTAAGGGAAACAGGGTTAGATTGGAAATAATGGTATTCAACCTGTCCCAGGTGAGGTCCTGCCCTGAAATGAGAAGCCCAAACTGGGTTTTACCAAATCTTTTATACTTTAGCAACATCATGAAACATCAGCATATTTATATATAAGTAGTAAATATTGCCTTTAACATATCACATCACCTAGCTTCTTAGTTCTGGGTTCAGTTTCTTCCCACATCACCCATGGTCTCTTCATATATTGTCCAGAGATATATAATAATGTCTAGGTATCATACAAGGTTACCTGTCTATCTATGTATCTCTCACTTGATTTTAGTCCTTCAGCTGATCATAAAATAATAAAAACTTTTGTCTTTACTCCACTTCCTGGTCTGTTTTATAAATTAAATCCTACTTTCCCATCACTGCCCTTCCCCCAAAACTTTAATCCTAATTGAAATTGTTATGTTTAGAATATAAGATCTATGAAGGCAGGCACTTTTTTTTTCTGTTTTGCTCAATGTTCAGGGTGTACAAACAGGCCTAATAGCTAGTAAGTGCTCAATAATGAATGTACGTCTTCCCACTGGATTGTAAGATCCATCTGGCATAAATGGATGAATATTGCACACTTTACTCTCTATGGTAGAAAATTCATTTTGGAGATTTATACAGTGACATTTCCAGCTCCTCACTCCTTGGGCCCCACTGACATTTCTTCTCATTAACTTACTAGATGATCCAGCCTGTTAGCAATGCCCCGACTCCCTTGATACATATCCACTAATCTACTTAAAATCCAATCAATTCTTTAAGATCTTGCTCAAATCAGGCTCTACGAATACAATTAAAGTTGTATAATCTGGGCTTCCCTGGTGGCGCAGTGGTTGAGAATCTGCCTGCCAATACAGGGGACACGGGTTCGAGCCCTGGTCTGGGAAGATCCCACATGCTGTGGAGCAACTAGGCCCGTGAGCCGCAACTGCTGAGCCTGCGCATCTGGAGCCTGTGCTCCGCAACAAAAGAGGCTGCGATAGTGAGAGGCCCATGCACCGCGATGAAGAGTGGCTCCTGCTTGCCATAACTAGAGAAAGCCCTCATACAGAAACTAAGACCCAATACAGCAAAAATAAATTAATTAATAAAAACTCCTATCGCCAACATCTTCTTTAAAAAAAAAAAAGTTGTATAATCAAACACAATTCATCTAATATTTAATTCACCTAACAAAGTATTTGAAAAATTCATTTTGGTAAAATATATAACATTTTCTATGTCATAAATAAGTTTTCCTTTGAGAATTTTTACATACATATTTTTACTTTGCATGCTTTTGCATCTTTCAAAATTTCTTAATTTGCCTAAAGCACCTCAGCCTTGATTCTATATTAACAGTTATATTATTCAGTTTGTGTTATATTAACAATTACGTGTATATATATATTACTCATTTAAACATCTTTTCTAGATATTTTGAAACATTTTCATAAATTTGTAACCAAATTCAAATTAACATTATATATAAGTATTAATAAAATTATTACTTCACACCAGACTCATCTAATTATCCCTTTTGTGCAGCTCTGTGAAATCAAGTGACTTTTGTACAATAATAATTTTTATTTACTTTTAATGAATAATTATAATACCATTGTTATTAATAGCAGAAAAGTTACAGTTATAATTCAGGGTACTTCAGAAATACTTTGTTACACTGAAAAAATATTTTTTGACTGTGTAAAGATATAAATATAGATATATAATTGTTTAGATAAAGTCTAATTTGTGGGTCTTTAGTGTCAAATGTTCTTTATGGATCCATATCTTGAATCATGCTTAATTTTGTCCAAGAAACCTTTTCCACTTTATTTAGAAAAGGGCAATATTGGTAGCACTCCTTAAATTCCAAAGTCTCAGAGGACCAAAGATGATGCCAACCATAATACATTCTTCTACCAGCTCACACTTGAATCTGGTATTTAGTTCCAATGTTTGCTTATAACTGTTTTATTTATGTTAGATACTTACAGTGCTTTTTTCTACAGTTTTCAAAGAGGCATTGCAAAGAGGTTAAGATGGCAAATAATACCCAATTGTTTAAATGAAAAATCTTTGCCAAACCACATTCCTTAGTAAACTATAACCTTAAAATTTTGCCAGAGACTAGAGGTTCATGTTAGTCAATATTTAAGCTGGGAGGTCCTTTTCAGTCAATAGTTAAATGGTACCAATGTTTCTGAAAACCGATTAAATCTTCACAATCCACTTTTTCATTCCAGCTGCCACATCCAAGGATATATTTTTGTTAGAAGATAGCAAACTATCATATAATGAAGAGCTTCTAAAGAATTTGGGACAGTCTCCTACAAACCATAGTGTGTAAGACACTGATTTTTGCCCAAATCCAAGGAAATGTCTAAAATTCCTCTTAGTTAAGAAGGATGAGGCATTCATCAGCAGTGCTAACTGAGGAATGTATATATTTTTATTTTGGCTTTAGTTTTTGCAGGTGTTGGTGGAGCATGTTTTCCTAAGAAGAATCTGTGCTTCCTGATTTTTCAACATTTGTGGAAAAGTGTGCAAAGGACATACAAACAAAAATAGTACAGCAGGAGAATAACAGGACAGGTGAGCTTTTTTCTCCTTATTTAAGAAAATGTTGAAAACACCACTATTCTTACAAGTTAAATCCTGGACAGGATAGCCAAGAATGCAGAGTTAAAAAACAGACATAGCTATGCTCAGGTGAAGGCCAGGAATGAAGCACAGGCATACCTCAGAGATATTGTGGGTTCTGTTCCAGACCACCAAAATAAAGTAAATATTGCTATAAAGCGAGTCACACAAATTTTTTGGTTTCTCAGGGCATATAAAAGTTATATTTACCTTATACTATAGTGTATTAAGTGTGCAATAGCATTATGTCTGAAAAAACAATGTACATATTCTAATTAAAAATGGTAATCATCATCTGAGTCTTCAGTGAGTTGTAATCTTTTTGTTGGTCAAGGGTTTAAAATATTATCAGAATTACTAACACGTGATGCAGAGACAGGAAGTGAGCAAACGCTATTGAAAAACATAGTGTCAATAAACTTGCTTGATGCAGGGTTGCCACACACCTTCAATTTGTAAGAAACACAGTATCTGTGAAGTGCAATAAAATGAAGCAAGGTATGGCTGTATTAAACAGATCAGAAGTTCTTTCTACACCAAGAAGAGAGCACAGGAAAACTCCAATAGCTATATGGATATGGTATATGACAAAAGATATGCTGCAGGAAAAGAAGGGAAATTTCAATAAATTATGGTGAGAGGAATAGTTAACCAGAGGAAAAAAAGAAATTAAACATCAACCTCACAACAATATAAAAATCAGTTGTAAATAGACTAAAGGCTTAAATATAAAAGGCAAAACTTTAAACCTTTTAGAAGAAAATATAAGGAAAAAAATCCCTTTGTTGTTTATTCCATATAAGAAAGAATTTTTTCCCAAGGGAACAAAAAAGTACTGTCCATTAAAATTTTAATTAATGTGCTTATATTAAAATTAAGAACTCCTATTCAATAAAAGATATCCCTTCTCCCCCCGCCCCCAAAAAAGAAGAAAAAGAAGTTATAAACTACAAACTGGAGTGAGGGATTTGTAATACATATAACTGGCCAATGATTCATAAACCAGAATACATAAAGAAAATGTTCGAATAAGTTTAAAAAAATACAAAATATCTAATAAAAGTATGAGTAAGAGAACAGCCATTTTACAGAAGGAAAAACCTAAATGAATAATAAATATATAAAAATATATTCAACCTTAGTAATCAGCGAAATGAAAATTAACACCCAAATGATTTATATGTACTAGACCAGAAAAACAAAAATACTTTGACAATTCTGAGCTTTGGAAAGTTTGTAGATAACCAGAACTCTTATGCATTGAGGTGGAAATGTAAAATAATACAACCATTTTGGAAAACAATTTAGCATTATTTTGTAATGAATATTCACATACCCTGTAACCCATCAATTCAACTCCTCAAATATATACTCTAGAGAAATTCCTGAAAACGTGTATCAAAAGACAAATACAAAAAAAAGTCTTAGTACCACTCATTATCACTCTTTCATCACTACTCATTACAGAAAAATATTGAAAGCAACTCCAGCATCCAAATATAGGAGAATAAACGATCAATTGTGATATATTCACACAGCCGAATATCACACAGCAATGAAAAAGAGCCACATGCAATAAAATGGATGGATCCTAGAAACACACTTTTGAATAGAAAAAGTCATAAAAACTACATATATAGTATGATACTATTTTTACAAAGCTAAAACACAAGCAAAACTAAACAACGTATTGTTAAAAGACACATACATGTGCAATGAAACAAGTTTAACAAATAGAAAGAAAGCAATAAACACAAACATCAAGATACTGGTTATCTTCCAGTTGGGGTGGGGGGGGATATAGGAGGATGAGCTAGTGGAGAAGCCACCTGCATGTATATAACATGTAGTCTTTCATTTATCCAAATTAGATAATAATATAAAATTGGGCCAAACAATCATTATAGCTTAATCAGAAATGGCAATCTAGGCACTTATATAAAGAGGTCCTTGTTTGAAGTGATAAAGGTTCTGAGAACTTCTGAGGCATAATTTTCCTCAGAGCATCATCTGTGGCAATACATGGGAAAGGAACAAACAATGCGAAAAGAAGCCACAAAGCTTACCACAGCTGGTGAACCTGCATGCTTCTAGAACAAGAATTCTCTGTAGTGGCTAGTTAACTCAGCCTAATCTGGGTTCTTTTCCAATTTGAGGGATGTCCTAATCTGGTTAATTTTACAGGATTTTATCCTAATTTTCTCAAAGCTTTAAAGGTAAATTTATGATTAATGAATTTGGTTATCAACTGGTATTTTTATTTAAATGTACATAGCTAGCTCTACTTATATCAATTATTATAGTTTCCAATTAACTGAAGCATAATAATAATGGTATTTTATTTTCTGATTAGAAATAATAGGCTGAATTAATTTTTATTAGGAGGCCAAATCAATTCCAACTTTACCTGATTAATTAATTAGGACAAATCAGTGTTAACAACACTATCCTAACAAGAATTAGGAAAAAATCAGTGTAAACAAACCTATCTTTGTTTCTCATTCTTTATTTGGGAATTCACGTGCATAGGTACCTAATATCTTTAGCACAATTTATGTATTTATTTTTTCATTTTTTGCTTTTTTCTGAGCACACTCAACCAAGGATTTATGAGTTTTATTCTTGGAATTTTCCTCTGGGTCCTGTTAAAAATCCATGAATATGGCTTCCTAGTTCTTAGTTTTGCTTTCTTAGCCAGGCTAGGTTTACATATTCCCAATCATCTCAGTGCTACCATTCTCAATGATGTATTCTTTACTTGCATATTGTATGTACCTTCTCTAGAAAAGATTAGGTCGGGTGTCCTAGGGTGCAGGAGGGTGTGTTGCATGTAGCCAAGAATTACAGTGAATAGAGAAGCTTAACATGCCTGTACATTTCAGGGCAAGAGAGAGGTACAGGCCCTAAGCTAACAGCAATATCATAAAAGGTCTTTCAACATAACTGAACACTGAGTTCAGCTCCTTTAGAGAGCAAGGGTTCACTGGAAGACCTGAGGTAAACTCCCTATTTGAAGGGAGAACAAGGGAGAGATCACTGGGCCTGTGTCCTGCTTTGGGCCATTTGTGAGAGAATAAATAAGCAGAGAAGAAACTTGCAGAGCAGACAGCTTATAAAGCTGTTTTATAAAAACGCTTCTCATTGGTTTGCTCAAGAGAGAGGTACACTAAAAGAGGTAGTGGATGGCTTTTTAGAACTCCAGTTTTTGATATTCATCCCATTGGTCAATACATTGATATGAATGAGGGACATCTGCCACAAGAAAAATATTCTTTTAACTCTAGTTGTGACCAGAGACAACAAAGAACAGTAAAAGTAAGAACAAAAACAAACTAGCAAAATGATTGCATTCAGTATAGTAACTGATTGGTGAGAAGCTATGATAATGGAACTCCAGGAAACCTTATTTTTCATTTCTCTGGTTGACTTTTGTTGCTTTTTTCAACACACAGAGTATGAAAAAGTAAGCCCTACATACTAAAACACATGATAGTCATATAATATTTAAAACCCTTTGGTCTCATTCATTAATTAGATTTCAATTTAAATGTCCTTCCCCCATCTTCCCACAGTACCTTTTAACTCCCTCATCATAGCATTTATCCATGTCACAATAAGAATGTGTGTTTGATTTCGACAAAATTCAACACCTATTTATGATAAAAACCCTCCACAAAGTAGGCATACAGGGAAATTTCCTCAATATAATAAAGGCCATATACACCAAACCCACAGCCAACATTGTCCTCAATGGTGAAAAACTGAAACCATTTCCACTAAGATCAGGAACAAGACAAGGTTGCCCACTCTCACCACTATTATTCAACATAGTTTTGGAAGTTTTCCCCACAGCAATCAGAGAAGAAAAAGAAATAAAAGGAATCCAAATTGGAAAAGAAGTAAAGCTGTCACTGTTTGCAGATGACATGATACTATACATAGAGAATCCTAAAGATGCTACCAGTACTAGAGCTAATCAATGAATTTGGTAAAGTAGCAGGATACAAAATAAATGCACAGAAATCTCTGGCATTCCTATACACTAATGATGAAAAATAAAAAAGTGAAATTAAGAAAACACTCCCATTTACCATTGAAACAAAAAGAATAAAATATCTAGGAATAAACCTACCTAAGGAGACAAAAGACCTGTAAGCAGAAAATTATAAGACATTGATGAAAGAAATTAAGGATGATATAAATAGATGGAGAGATATATCATGTTCTTGGATTGGAAGAATCAACATGGTGAAAATGACTCTACTACCCAAAGCAATCTACAGATTCAATGCAGTTCCTATCAAACTACCACTGGCATTTTTCACAGAAATAGAAAAAAAATTTTCACAACTTGTATGGAAACACAAAACATCCCGAATAGCCAAAGCAAGCTTGAGAAAGAAAAACGGAGCTGGAGGAATCAGGCTCCCTGACTTCAGACTATACTACAAAGCTACAGTAATCAAGACAGTATGGTACTGGCACAGAAACACAGATCAATGGAACAGGATAGAAAGCCCAGAGATAAACACACGCACATATGGTCACCTTATCTTTGATAAAGGAGGCAAGAGTATACAGTGGAGAAAAGACAGCCTCTTCAATAAGTTGTGCTGGGAAAACTGGACAGGTACATGTAAAAGTATGAAATTAGAACACTCCTTAACATCATACACAAAAATAAACTCAAAATGGATTAAAGACCTAAATGTAAGGCCAGACAGTATCAAACTCTTAGAGGAAAACATAGGCAGAACGCTCTATGACATAAATCACAGCAAGATCCTTTTTGACCCACCTCCTAGAGAAAAAATAAAAACAAAAATAAACAAATGGGACCTAATGAAACTTCAAAGATTTTGCACAGCAAAGGAAACCATAAACAAGACAAAAAGACAACCCTCAGAATGGGAGACAATATTTGCAAATGAAGCAACTGACAAAGTATTAATCTCCAAAATTTACAAGAAGCACATGCAGCTCAATATCAAAAAAACAAACAACTCAATCCAAAAATGGGCAGAAGACCTAAATAGACATTTCTGCAAAGAAGATATACAGATTGTAAACAAACACATGAAAGAATGCTCAACATCATTAATCACTAGAGAAATGCAAATCAAAACTACAATGAGATATCATCTCACACCGGTCAGAATGGCCATCATCAAAAAATCTACAGGGCTTCCCTGGTGGCGCAGTGGTTGAGAGTCCGCCTGCTGATGCAGGGGACACGGGTTCGTGCCCCAGTCCGGGAAGATCCCACATGCCGCGGAGCGGCTAGGCCCGTGAGCCATGGCCGCTGAGCCTGTGCGTCCAGAGCCTGTGCTCCACAACGGGAGAGGCCCACGTACCGCAAAAAAAAAAAAAAAAAAAAACCTACAAACAATAAATACTGGAGAGGGTGTGGAGAAAAGGGAACACTCTTGCACTGTTTGTGGGAATGTAAATTGATACAGCCACTATCGAGAACAGTATGGAGGTTGCTTAAAAAACTAAAAATAGAACTACCATACGACCCAGCAATCCCACTACTGGGCATATACCCTGAGAAAACCATAATTCAAAAAGTGTCATGTACCGCAATGTTCATTGCAGCTCTATTTACAATAGCCAGGACATGGAAGCAACCTAAGTGTCCATCATCGGATGAATGGATAAAGAAGATGTGGCACATATATACAATGGAATATTACTCAGCCATAAAAAGAAATGAAACTGAGTTATTTGTAGTGAGATAGATGGACCTAGAGTCTTTCACACAGAGTGAAATAAGTCAGAAGGAGAAAAACAAATACCGTATGCTAACACATTTATATGGAATCTAAGAAAAAAAAATGTCATGAAGAACCTAGGGGTAAGACAGGAATAAAGACACAGACCTACTAAAGAATGGACTTGAGGATATGGGGAGGGGGAAGGGTAAGCTGGGACAAAGTGAGAGAGTGGCATGGACATATATACACTACCAAATGTAAAATAGATAGCTAGTGGGAAGCAGCCGCATAGCACAGGGAGATCAGCTCGATCAGCTTGGTGCTTTGTGACCACCTAGAGGGGTGGGATAGGGAGGGTGGGAGGGAGGGAGACGCAAGAGGGAAGAGATATGGGGACGTATGTATAGGTATAACTGATTCACTTTGTTATAAAGCAGAAACTAACACACCATTGTAAAGCAAATATACTCCAATAAAGATGTTTAAAAAAAAAGGATGTGTATTTGACTGTGTCTTTCATTAGAATGTACACTCCATGAACATACCAGTCATATCTGTTGCTTACCATCATGATATCTTTAGACTTTAATGAAGTTCCTAGAGCATGATAGTTGCTTAGAAAATATTTTTGCATAAGTGAATAAGTGAAAGAGTTCTAAAGATGATTTTACTTGAATATAAGCATGGTGACATTAATTCATTATTTCTAAATTGTAGGTTGTGCAGTTTTCTGAAACTAGTTCCATCAAGCACACAGAGTATTATGTATTCAGTTTATCCAAATGCTTACAATCTCCACATTGCATCATTCCAGGATACTTCACACATCAAAGTCTAAATCAGATGCCCTTCGATTTATGCATTATCAGCCCAAGTGGCCACACATGGCAGCCCTGACCTGTGCTGACCTACAGTACCACCTAAGACCATAATAGAAGAATGAGAGCACAAGGTTTAAGAGCACAAGAAATCCACGGGGAGTCTTAATCTTACTAAAAACCCTCAGTCATGCATTACTAACTTTTTAAAAAATGATAAAATTTAAGAAGAGTAATTTTCATTAGATGTGATTGGGTTTTTTTTTTTTGGTAATGGTTTTAGAAACAAACCTTTATAAGATGTGACCATGTCCTAGTTAAGATCTATCAAAATTATGAATTTTAGGAGACTTCCCTGGCAGTCCAGTGGTTAAGACTTCACCTTCCAATGCAGGGGGTGAGGGTTTGATCCCTGGTCAGGGAGCTAAGATCCCAGATGCCTCGCAGCCAAAAAACTAAAACATAAAACAGAAGCAATATTGTAACAAATTCAATAAAGGCTTTAAAAGTGGTCCACATCAAAAAAAAATCTAAAAAATAAATTATTAATTTAAAAAATGTTTTCCCTCTATTCATTTGAATTACACCAACCACTGTAGAGAACACGCAATCCTGTTCATTCAACTTTTATTCACATCTCCAACTATAGATGTACCCCCTTCTACTGAAATCATTTGAACACATTTTGTTTACCTAAGTCTTTGACGAGGCATTCTGACACGTGAAATGCATTATCATTTGACACATGCATACTGTCATTCCTAAAATCTTGGGATAATGCACATACTGATGCCAGCTCCTCAACACCCAACTGTGTGATTTATGTAGAGGGGGTACTGACTACTTAAAAGTTGAAAGGACCTGGCCCCAAGCATGATTGGATCCAGGGATTTTATCCTTATTGTCCAGAAACTTTTACTTTTCCTTCTGTCCAACTCTCATTTCTTCTTTGTTTTTATTCTTAATTTTCTCAATATGGTGGCCAAAAAGGCTTTGATAAACCCTCATTTCCACCCTCCCTTTTAAATGGGTACATAGGATTCATACCTACATTTCAACCACTATTAACCTTTGACATTTTAATGTAAAATTTCATGTGCTTATCATCATATTGCATTAAAGAATCCCTTTAAAGTATTCACTATTGAGGTAGAACAGAGTATTAAAACAGATTTGTTATAGAACCCAAACTCTCAGAAATATCCTGTATACACAGTGTCTTCCACGTTATAGTGGAATGATTTTTTTTTTTTGAAGCAGTACAGTAAATAAAACCTGTTTCACCACATCCTAAGTATGTTGTAGTGGGGAATGATTCACTCACTTTCCTTCCTGATTAATATGCACTTTTGGTTTTGTGCTTAGAAAAGCTTAAGTGAAGTTTGTTTCAAATGGAATGTTTCTCTGTGTTGCTTCTTTCAGGAAACACAGATTCCTGAGGTAATTAGGAAAGAAAGTAATAATATTAGCAACCCTGGAAAGAAGCCCTTTCTGCTTATGTATGGTCAAATGAAATGTCTACAGTAAATAGCTTAGGTTATTATTTCTGCAACTTAACTGTGTATAAAACAGAGGCTTATTTTCCAAGAGTTGGTATCTGTGTTTTTCAGCTGCTGCTTCTCTTTGGAGAATTGTCTTAGGGATGAAATGTAGAAAGTATGCACCCAAATGGCAAATGCTGCATTTACATCGACACTACAGCACAGAAGACATATCCAGCATTTGCCATCCTGGTAAATGCCCAGATAGCAGATGTGAACCCAGACAGTAATGCACATCTTCCAGCTAATACCCGCTTAGGTATGCACCAGGCATACCCTGATATGCCACACAGTCTAGAGCTGTCTTGGTTCTTCCCAGTGAACGGGTCAGAACAGAGATGGCATGATAGTGGAATGAGTGACATCTTAAAATGAGGAAGGCAATAAGGGCAGCCAAACCAGGGTTAAAGGACGCCTAAGTCTAAGTGGAAAGTATGTGAAAAAGCTGCCCTGGTGTCATTTCTTGCCAAATACTGTCAGCAGGTCTTGGAGGTCAGAAACATGCCTGAAAGGTGGGTATTTGTGCAGGGTCTTTGTTTTGATAAGTGGTGAACTTATCAAATCTCTATTTCAAGTTATGCTGCACCATCCCAGGCGGGCAGCATTGTTCCCTCCTCTTGCATCCTCTTCTGCTAACACCTAGCATCCTGGCATTCATCAGCACAGATGACTCTGTGTGGCCATATGGGGCCCTGAGTACAGACAACCGTCTCGTCTCTTAGCTTTGGAATGGCTGTCAGCTTTCATGCCGTTTCCATGGCTCTGTGATCCTGAGATGCTGCATTCTCCTGGGCATGAGGAGAAAATTTATATTTTCACTTAATATTTTGAACCATCTTTTATAAATCAGAATACTAAAAGCATGATACTCTTCATGAGTGCATACATTGTGTCATGAATTACAAATACTTAAATGTTGTTATATAACAGGTTGCATGCTGTATTCGATTTCAATTTCTGCCCAACAAAATTGCCACAATTTAGCAGCTAAAAAACCACACACACATTCATGACCTTACAAGTCTGTAGGCCAGAAGTCTGAAGGGATCTCATCAAGGTGTGGCAAGGTCGCATTCTTAGCTGGAATCTCTAGAGAGAATCCATTTCCTTGCTCATTCAGGTTGTTGGCAGAATTCCTTTTCATTATAGGATTGACATCCCCAGTTCGTTAGTGGCTGTCTAGAGCCACTTGAATTTCTTGACTCCTGGCCTCCTTCTTCCATCTTCAAAGCCAGCGACTGTGGTCCAAGTTCCTCTGATGCTTCAAATCTCTCATGCTTCTTTCCTAGTCACATTTCTTACTGATTCCTCTGTCTTCCTCTTTCACTTAAGAGTTCATGTGATCACACTGGAACCAACCAGGCAATCCAAGATAGTGTCTTCTTTGTAAGGTCAGTTAATTAGTAACCTTAGTTCTCTCTGCAAAATCCCTTTTGCTATGTAAGGTAATATACTCACAGGCTCTGGGGATTAGGGTACAGACATCATTGGAGGGTCATTATTTGGCCTACCACACACACTTTAAAAAATCTCTTTTAAAATATTTACTCACGTAAAGCTGATTTTTATGAATTTTTATATAAAATAACCCTAATCAGTGATGGGTACCTAATATTAAACTCTTTCCTTTGACTTCTTTTCCTACAAAATACTGGTTATTACTTTTCTCTGTTGTAAGTATCTAGGATGGAGCTAAATTTCTGTAACCCTTATTTCAGTCCCTGAAATTCTTCAGGGGATAAACAAAAATGAACTGTTTGACATTTGTAGCTTATTACTTTACTGCATTCATTTAATGCATTCATAAACCCTTCCAACAATCTTGAAAAGTTCTTCTACAAGTCATCCAGCTAATGCTATCGTTTTTGCTTCACCTCATCTACTTCTTGGCAGACATTACCTAAATTTAGCTATTCTAAGCAGATAGGAATCTCCATGCTCATTTAATGACAATGAGGCTCTAAGGCTCCAGTCTATCATTTTTTTGCTCATGCATAACATACTTTACTGTCTGGAAATCTTTCTTTGAATTTAACCCAAAGAGTTCCTGATATAATTTAAAACTTTTTAACTTCCTCTTTTAGAAATTAGTGGATTCATACCTTAAAGTGCTAATGAAATTGTATGGCTCTTCTGATCTCTTCTCCCCAAAAAGTCTATTTAAATCCCAGAAGTTTCAGTAAAATCAAAATAACATCCATAGGAAATCACTATTATTAAAAATCATGTAATAATACCAAAATACGTTTGTCAATAATACAATGACTTTTTTTTTTTTTTTTTTTTGGTCTGCTTTGGGTCTTCATTGCTGCATGTGGGCTTTCTATAGATGCAGAGAGTGGGGGCTACTCTTTGTTGCAGTGCACGGGCTTCTCATTGCAGTGGCTTGTGTTGTTGCTGAACATGGGCTCTTGGTGCGCAGGCTTCAGTAGTTGCGTCATGCAGGCTCAGTAGTTGTGGCTCGGGGGCTCTAGAGTGCAGGCTCAGTAGCTGTGGCGCATAGGCTTAGTTGCTTTGAGACATGTGGGATCTTCCTGGATCAGGGCTCGAACCCATGTCCCCTGCATTAGCAGGCATATTCTTAACCACTGTGCCACCAGGGAAGCCCTACAATGACAAATTATAAAGGAACAGAATCTTTATGAGTAGAACTTGTTAGCCAAAATGTCAATATGAAAGTGCAATTAAAAAACATAAAACTATTTTTGTGCCTCTACTAACAAAGAACAAATTTTGTGTAAGAAAATGTGAATTCTTTTGACTCTACCACTAAATTAAGAAATGTACTTCAATTAAAAAACAGGTGTTGGGGGGCCTCCCTGGTGGCGCAGTGGTTGAGAGTCCGCCTGCCGATTCAGGGGACATGGGTTCGTGCCCCGGTCCGGGAAGATCTCACATACCGCGGAGCGGCTGGGCCCGTGAGCCATGGCCGCTGAGCCTGCGCGTCTGGAGCCTGTTGCTCCGCAACGGGAGAGGCCAAAACAGTGAGAGGCCGGCCCGCATACCACACAAAAAAAAAAAAAAACACCAAAAAAAAAAAAAAAAAACAGGTGTTGGCTAGCTCCTATGAATTCTTTCTGTGTCCAGGGAGTGTTAATGACAAGGAAATTCTACAGTTTGGGATAAGAAATACTTAGCTGTGGAAAAAGAAGGATACTGGGAAGACAGGTCAAATTCCTTCTAGTCTAGAGAATTCTACACTTATGAATTCCCACAGCATTTTATCTGAACTTTGTCAATGGAGATTTTCACTAACTACCTTGTGCAGTAATTATCATGAGTATGTATATCTTCTTTGGAATAAACATTGGAATCACAGAGCCATTGATTTGAATCCTGATTTTACCCCCCCCCCAGTTCATGTCAAGCACATGTTATACAGAGTGTTAAAACAGAGTTCCTGCTCTCAGTGTAGTTTGGTACTCCAGTGAAGATAAAGGCTGTGTTGGAAATATTCATAGGTGTCACATAAGCTCAGAGGCAGCTAACCCTCTCTGCTATTAAAGATTTATGAAGGAGGTAACTGCAGTGGGTTTCAGCAAGCTGAAGAAGGACAAGGGTGCAGGGTAGGTGTTCTTCTAATGGGAAACAACATAAGAAAAGGTAGGGAGATAGGAAACATCCTTCTAGAGCAGCATTGAGGAAACTTACAATTGAAGCAAAAGTAAAAGGAGATAAAGGTGGAGACGTAGGCAGGAACCAGATGCTGGAGTCCCCAGTGTACTAGACTAGCTCAGGAATCCTGAATTTTTCCTAAAGTCTGTGTGGGCTTGGGTAATGTTCTGTGGCCTCTGTTTCTGCACCTGTAAAATGGTGATAGTGCCTGTGTCAGATGCTTTTTAAGAAAATAAAACATGCAAAGAGCTTAACAGATGCTTGTCAGAGAGTAGGGATTTGAAAATGTTAGCTATCTCCATTTCTTTTATTCATGTCATTTCTAAGGAGTCCTAGTACATGGGCCTTTTCTTGGAGATAGTCTAGTCTGGGAGAAGTTTCAGTGGTACTGACCCTAAGTCCATGCCTCCTTCACAGACGCTCTCACTGGTTCTTCATTCTTCTGAGCATTCTTGGCATTCAGTTCTCTGGGCTGCTTTTGCCATGGACACTGTACTCCCAGGACTTGGGAGAAGCAATTTTCCTTCAAGTGTCTTTAGATCTTTATGTTAGGCCGAGCTACTCTTTAGAAGAGAATGTGGATAACTTACTCCTCAACAGGTTGTATTATTCTTTCAGTTTTAAGGTCTTTCCTATTGAGAAATGTAGAGCATTTTTTTTAAGCTCTGAGCTAGAATTCATATGAGCGATACCATACTGTTCTATCCACTCCATCACTGGGCATGTGTATTTGGATTTTTTTCCCCCTACTTTAGAAATTCCCCAAGTTTCTGGGGCTCTAAATCTCACTAGAAAACAGAGAAAGCAGAGCACCTTTGTGCTCCCACTACCACCACTGCAGGACATTTGATACAGGGTTGAAAGCCTGATTTCAGTCTCACAATCCCTTTCATCATTTCTCCCAGGGAGCCTAGGGATGCTTGTGAAAATGAAATTTGATGTAGTCTCCTTTCTTATACAAGAATTCCTTAGGTAGGTATGCCCATTATATCTACTTGTCTATATATACTCCTCACTGTGCCTCACACATATAGTAAGCATTCAGTAATTCTAGTAAATATTACTAGAAAATAAAAGAAAGGGAGAAAAAAAAACAAACCAATCAATCAATTTGGCCTGGTGCATACTAAAGAAATTAGTACGTGTTTTAAATAAAAATGAATGATTAAGTACATACAAAGTTCATCCCATTTAAAAATGTAAGTTATCTCGAGATTAAATCACTGAAAAAGAATGAGACCAGTATATGAACAGAAATTATTAAATTCCTAGTCACATGTTTGAGATGCATAGTTTAAAAAATTAGTAAAGGGAAGACAGTGAAGTCCAAGAAAGTGTATGAAGAAGTTGGAACATAAATTGTAACTTAAAGGACAGGTAAGCAATGATTTTTAATCACTCTTATATATATTCTAGAGGTAAATGTGGAGCTGGGGGAAGGAAAGTTAGAACCTTTTTGTGAATAAAGGCCCAGGAGCAAAAAGTACAGAGAATATATTTGTGTAACCTGCTGCATGTTTTCCATCTTTAACACAGAACTCATCAACCTTGGTAGGTTACTCCATTCCGCCGTTCTCCACAACCATGAATTCAAAGCCTTGAAAATTATATAGCTTTTTCCCTGCCACAAATCTGCCAGCAGTGTCGTCAATTACTTTCACCAAGGACAATGACACAATAACTGCTCTACGGTTCAGCTGAGATTGATAATATGCCTCACAGATCTGGAGATAAAGACTTTAGAACAATGATATATAGATGTAGATTCATGTGTATTTTTCCAGTATCCCACCGTAATACATTATGCAGTTAGTCTTTTTTTTTTTTTTTTTGCAGTCAGTCTTTTGCTGTGAGCTGTGGGAAGATATATTGGACCATATATCAGACTGAGCAGAGCAACAGGACTTTTACTAAACATGAAATCATGATCCAATTTCTGCAATAAAAAGTAATTCGGTGAGTCTTTAGCAGCATTCCTTACTTGGAAAGCTAGGTGAATGAGAGGAGACTATATATAATAGAATTAACCAGTGAGCCATTACTCATAAGCACAGGGTTATGGAGAATAATAGTAAGAATACCTTTTTAAGTACCTTAGTTAGACTGAAATGACAACCCAAGAAATTAAGAGACTAGACTGCAGTAATAGGTATGAAATTGAAGATACAATTAATTAGAAGGCCTGTAAAACCAAACATCTGTAGCTCTATTGTCAGAAGAGAAAATTAGGGTAAACATACACTATTTTAGAACAATTTATTTATCATCCTCCATCTATTGATCAATCTATCTGTCACATCTTTTACTTTAATTTATTGCTTTCTGATGTTGCTTTATTTTTCAAAGATGCCCGCCTTTACAAATCCTAAGGTAAAATTATTAATTGTGATGTTAAAATTACCTTATTGGTTCTAGTTATTTTATATTCACTCTAGATCTTAGTAAAAAAATAATTATATAGATTGTCTATACTTCAAACCAATATGACTATACTTTTCCATGTTTCATTGAAGAACAATATACATACAGAAAAGTGTATATTTCATAAAGTACTCATAGCCATACAATGAACCTGGACAGAAATAATGAAATAGTCTAAAATATTCTTCAATGATTATTAACTAGTCAAAAGATCAAAACATCTAATCTTCTATATCATTTATGATAGTAAATGCTACATAAGGCTCAGAAAGCTATTGAAATTAAATTGAACCTTCAGAATAGTTTATAATTGGCTCCATTATTATTCTTGGAAGTCACTGCAATAAAACCAGTGAAACCTCTCCTTTTTGTTGAATTAGAAAAATATCACAGAACTAGATCCTCAGTTGTTTAGTTATACATTTCTATATAACAATATTACCATGAACTTTGCAGCTAAAAACAATATACATATATTATTTCACAGTATCTGTAGGTCAAGAATCCAGGCATGGTTTAGCTGGGTCCCCTGCAAGGCCACAGTGTCAGACTGGACTGGGTTCTCATTTGGGGTCACCCGGGAAAGGATCTACTTTCAAGCTCATAAAGTTATTGGCAGCTTCTATTTGCTTGCAGGCTACCAGACTGAGGGCCTCAGTTTTTTGCTGGGTGTCAGCCTAAGGCTGTCCTTAACTTCCTGCTGTGTGGTCCTGTTCATACGGCATCTTACAACATGGCAACTTTTTTTTTCAAAGCCAGCAAAGGAGAAAGCCTCTTAGCAAGATAAGTATTTCAATCTCATGGAAGATAATCTTGCATCTCCTGTCACCTTTGATATATTTTGTTGGTAAGTAGCAAGTTGTAGTTTTTAATGCAGAGAAATTAAAAACTTAAACAAAAGGGTCCATAATCAAACCCCACAAATATGCCTGTTAACACAGTTGGGATAGACTAAATCACACTGTGTTAACTAACAGTTTCCAAAACATCAGTGGCTTAAAACAAAAATATTTGTTTTTCTATTACACCAAATGTTCATCACAGGTCCGTTAGGAATCTCATTAGAGAGTTAAGCTCTGTTCAGCAGCCACACTATAGAATACAGCTGCCCAATTTTCATAACTATAGGTCTGAAAAATAATCTTTCAGAAAGCTAAATTATTTGTGAATAATTTTATTGAAAAATAAATCTCATGTAAGTATTAAACCTCATTTTACATTTTTCCAAATGAATCAATTTACAAATAATTTTGAGGACCTTGTTTACTGCATAAAATTACTCAGATACATCATAAACAGTTGCATTTTGTTAACCAAAATTAAAAGTCATGAAAATCTGAAGAACATGAAGAGAGACAGACATTGAATTAATTAACTATTAAAAAGAAAAAGAGAGATAGACATGGTAAAGGAATGAGGAATTCTCAAGATGACTTACATCCCTTCCCGCCTGTATGCAATAAAGTGAGCTGCATAGCAATGCCAGATTTCTTTCAACATGAAAAGTATGATTATATAACTTCAAAAAACAATGCAATTATAATACGTTTCTAGAAATAAATATTGCTTTCTTTATAGAAAAAAGGTGATGAGTGTTTCTGTCCAACATGAAATTATGCTGTCAAAAAGCCATTTGTTTGAATAACTACATCTTCACTTTGTTAAGTAACTGCTTTTCTTAGGGCATATTACCAATACAATTTCTAGCATTGGATAAAATTATGTAATAAATATTATGAAACTTGATAGAATGCCTGCCTTATAAAAATCTGTTCTGGCAATGACTGAAAATAGAACTTAAAATAGTTTATCTAGTCAGATTATTTACATTAAAAGTTTAAACTATGGAGAGACTTCCGGGAAGATGGCGGAAGAGTAAGACGCGGGGATCACCTTCCTCCCCACAGATACACCAGAGATACATCTACACGTGGAACAACTCCTAGAGAACACCTACTGAATGCTGGCAGAAGACCTCAGACCTCCCAAAGGGCAAGAAACCCCCCACGTACCTGGGAGAGGGGATTAAGAGCGCTGCATAAAGGAGCTCCAGAGACGGGCGCGAGCCGCGGCTAAAAGCGCGAACCCCAGAGACGGGCATGAGACGCTAAGGCTGCTGCTGCCGCCACCAAGAAGCCTGTGTGCGAGCACAGGTCGCTATCCACACGCCCCTTCCGGGGAGCCTGTGCAGCCCGCCACTGCCAGGGTCCCAGGATCCAGGGACAACTTGCCCGAGGAACACACGGCGCACCTCAGACTGGTGCAATGTCACGCCGGCCTCTGCCGACGCAGGCCCGCCCCGCACGCAGTGCCCCTCCCTGCCCCCCGGCCTGAGTGAGCCAGAGCCCCCGAAGCAGCTGCTCCTTTAACCCCGTCCTGTCTGAGCGAAGAAGAGACGCCCTCTGGCGACCTATACGCAGAGGCGGGGCCAAATCCAAAGCTGAGCCCCGGTGAGCTGTGAGAACAAAGAAGACAGGGAAATCTCTCCCAGCAGCCTCAGAAGCAGCGGATTAAAGCTTCACAATCAACTTGAAGTACCCTGCATCTGTGGAATACATGAATAGACAACGAATCATCCCAAATTGAGGAGGTGGACTTTGAGAGCCAGATTTATGATTTTTTCCCCTTTTCCTCTTTTTGTGACTGTGTATGTGTATGCTTCTGTGTGAGATTTTCTCTTTATAGCTTTGCTTCCATTTGTCCTAGGGTTCTATTTGTCCGTTTTTTGAAATTTTTTCTTTTTTTTTAAATTAATAATTATTTTTTTATTTTAATAACTTTATTATATTTTACCTTGTTATTTTACTTTATCTTCTTTCTTTTATTCTTCCTCCCCTCCTTCCTTCCTTCCTCCCTCCCTCCTTCCCTCCCTCCTTTCTTTCTTTCGTTCTTTCTTTCAACTTCTACTAATTCTTTCTTTAACTTTTTCTCCCTTTTATTCTGAGCCATGTGGATGAAAGGCTCTTGGTGCTGCAGCCAGGAGTCAGTGCTGTGCCTATGAGGTGGGAGAGCCAACTTCAGGACACTGGTCCACAACAGACCTCCCAGCTCCACATTATATCAAACGGTGAAAATCTCGCAGAGATCTCCATCTCAACACCAGCACCCAGCTTCACTCAACGACCAGCAAGCTGCAGTACTGGACACCCTATGCCAAACAACTAGCAACACAGGAACACAACCCCACCCATTAGCAGAGAGGCTGCCTAAAATCATAATAAGTCCACAGACACCACAAAACACAGCACCAGACGTGGACATGCCCACCAGAAAGACATGATCCAGCCTCATCCACCAGAACACAGGAACTAGTCCCCTCCACCAGGAAGCTTACACAACCCACTGAATCAACCTTAGCCACTGGGGACAGACATCAAAAACAACGGGAACTACGAACCTGCAGCCTGGAAAAGGGAGACCCCAAACACAGTAAAATAAGCAAAATGTGAAGATAGAAAAACACACAGCAGATGCAGGAGCAAGATAAAAACCCACCAGACCTAACAAATGAAGGGGAAATAGGCAGTCTACCTGAAAAAGAATTCAGAATAATGATAGTAAAGATGATCCAAAATCTTGGAAATAGAATAGACAAAATGTAAGAAACATTTAACAAGGACCTAGAAGAACTAAAGATGAAACAAGCAACGATGAACAACACAATAAATGAAGTTAAAAATACTCTAGATGGGATCAATAGCAGAATAACTGAGGCAGAAGAACGGATAAGTGACCAGGAAGATAAAATAGTGGAAATAACTACTGCAGAGCAGAATAAAGAAAAAAGAATGAAAAGAACCGAGGACAGTCTCAGAGACCTCTGGGACAACATTAAACGCACCAACATTCGAATTATAGGGGTTCCAGAAGAAGAAGAGAAAAAGAAAGGGACTGAAAAAATATTTGAAGAGATTGTAGTTGAAGACTTCCCTAATATGGGAAAGGAAATAGTTAATCAAGTCCAGGAAGCACAGAGAGTCCCATACAGGATAAATCCAAGGAGAAATACGCCAAGACACATACTAATCAAACTGTCAAAAATTAAATACAAAGAACAAATATTAAAAGCAGCAAGGGAAAAACAACAAATAACACACAAGGGAATCCCCATAAGGTTAACAGCTGATCTTTCAGCAGAAACTCTGCAAGCCAGAAGGGACTGGCAGGACATATTTAAAGTGATGAAGGAGAAAAACCTGCAACCAAGATTAATCTACCCAGCAAGGATCTCATTCAGATTTGATGGAGAAATTAAAACCTTTACAGACAAGCAAAGGCTGAAAGAGTTCAGCACCACCAAACCAGCTCTACAACAACTGCTAGAGGAACTTCTCTAGGCAAGAAACACAAGAGAAGGAAAAAACCTACAATAACGAACCCAAAACAATTAAGAAAATGGGAACAGGAACATACATATCGATAATTACCTTAAATGTAAATGGACTAAATGCTCCCACCAAAAGACACAGATTGGCTGAATGGATACAAAAACAAGACCCATATAATTGCTGTCTACAAGAGACCCACTTCAGGCCTAGAGACACATACAGACTGAAAGTAAGGGGATGGAAAAAGATATTTCATGCAAATGAAAACCAAAAGAAAGCTGGAGTGGCAATTCTCATATCAGACAAAATAGACTTTAAAATAAAGACTATTAGAAGACACAAAGAAGGACACTACTTAAGGATCAAGGGATCAATCCAAGAAGAACATATAACAATTGTAAATATTTATGCACCCAACATAGGAGCACCTCAATACATAAGGCAAATACTAACAGCCATAAAAGGGGAAATCAACAGTAACACATTCATAGTAGGGGACTTTAACACCCCACTTTCACCAAGGGACAGATCATCCAAAATGAAAATAAATAAGGAAACACAAGCTTTAAATGATACATTAAACAAGATGGACTTAACTGATATTTATAGGACATTCCATCCAAAAATAACAAAATACACACTTTTCTCAAGTGCTCATGGAACATTTTCCAGGATAGATCATATCTTGGGTCACAAATCAAGCCTTGGTAAATTTAAGAAAATTGAAATTGTATCAAGTATCTTTTCCAACCACAACGCTATGAGACTAGATATCAATTACAGGAAAAGATCTGTAAAAAATACAAACACATGGAGGCTAAACAATACACTACTTAATAACGAAGTGATCACTGAAGAAATCAAAGAGGAAATCAAAAAATACCTAGAAACAAAAGACAATGGAGACACAATGACCCAAAATCTATGCGATGCAGCAAAAGCAGTTCTAAGAGGGAAGTTTACAGCAACAAAATCCTATCTTAAGAAACAGGAAACATCTCGAATAAACAACCTAACCTTGCACCTAAAGCAATTAAAGAAAGAAGAACAAAAAAAACCCCCAAAGTTAGCAGAAGGAAGGAAATCATAAAGACCAGATCAGAAATAAATGAAAAAGAAATGAAGGAAACGATAGCAAAGATCAATAAAACTAAAAGCTGGTTCTTTGAGAAGATAAACAAAATTGATAAACCATTAGCCAGACTCATCAAGAAAAAAAGGGAGCAGACTCAAATCAATAGAATTAGAAATGAAAAAGGAGAAGTAACAACTGACACTGCAGAAATTCAAAAGATCATGAGAGCTTACTACAAGCAACTATATGCCAATAAAATGGACAACCTGGAAGAAATGGACAAATTCTTAGAAATGCACCACCTGCCAAGACTGAATCAGGAAGAAATAGAAAATATGAACAGACCAATCACAAGCACTGAAATTGAAACTGTGATTAAAAATCCTCCAGCAAACAAAAGCCCAGGACCACATGGCTTCACAGGCGAATTCTATCAAACATTTAGAGAAGAGCTAACACCTATCCTTCTCAAACTCTTCCAAAATATAGCAGAGGGAGGAACACTCCCAAACTCATTCTATGAGGCCACCAACACCTTGATACAAAAACCAGACAAGGATGTCACAAAGAAAGAAAACTACAGGCCAATATCACAGATGAACATAGATGTAAAAATCCTGAACAAAATACTAGCAAACAGAATCCAACAGCACATTAAAAGGATCATACACTATGATAAAGTGGGGTTTATTCCAGTAATGCAAGGATTCTTCAATATACACAAATCAATCAATGTGATACACCATATTAACAAATTGAAGGAGAAAAACCATATGGTCATCTCAACAGATGCAGAGAAAGCTTATGACAAAATTCAACACCCGTTTATAATAAAAACCCTGCAAAACGTAGGCATACAGGGAACTTTCCTCAACATAATAAAGGCCATATATGACAAACCCACAGCCAATACCATCCTCAATGGTGAAAAACTGAAAGCATTTCCACTAAGATCAGGAACAAGACAAGGTTGCCCACTCTCACCACTCTTATTCAACATAGTTTTGGAAGTTTTAGCCACAGCAGTCAAAGAAGAAAAGGAAATAAAAGAAATCCAAATCAGAAAAGAAGAAGTAAAGCTGTCACTGTTTGCAGATGACATGATACTCTACATAGAGAATCCTAAAGATGCTACCAGAAAACTGCTAGAGCTGATCAATGAATTTGGTAAAGTAGCAGGATAGAAAATTAATGCACAGAAATCTCTGGCATTCCTATACACTAAGGATGAAAAATCTGAAAGTGAAATCAAGAAAACACTCCCATTTACCATTGCAACAAAAAGAATAAAATATCTAGGAATAAACATACCTAAGGAGGCAAAAGAAATATGCAGAAAATTATAAGACACTGATGAAAGAAATTAAAGATGATATAAATAGATGGAAAGATATACCATGTTCTTGGATTGGAAGAATCAACATTGTGAAAATGACTCCACTACCCAAAGCAATCTACAGATTCAATGCAATCCCTATCAAATTACCACTGGTATTTTTCACAGAACTAGAACAAAAAATTTCACAATTTGTATGGAAACACAAAAGACCCCGAATAGCCAAAGCAATCTTGAGAAAGAAAAACGGAGCTGGAGGAATCAGGCTCCCTGACTTCAGACTATACTATAAAGCTACAGTAATCAAGACAGTATGGTACTAGCATAAAAACAGAAAGATAGATCAATGGAACAGGATAGAAAAGCCCAGAGATAAACCCATGCACATGTGGTCACCTTATCTTTGATAAAGGAGGCAGGAATGTATAGTCGAGAAAGGACAGCCTCTTCAATAAGTGGTGCTGGGACAACTGGACAGGTACTTGTAAAAGTATGAGATTAGATCACTCCCTAACACCATACACAAAAATAAGCCCAAAATGGATTAAAGACCTAAATGTAAGGCCAGAAACAATCAAACTTTTGGAGGAAAACGTAGGCAGAACACTCTATGACATAAATCACAGCAAGATCCTTTTTGACCCACCTCCTAGAGACATGGAAATAAAAACAAAAATAAACAAATGGGACCTAATGAAACTTCAAACCTTTTGCACAGCAAAGGAAACCATAAACAAGATGAAAAGACAACCCTCAGAATGGGAGAAAATATTTGCAAATGAAGCAACGGACAAAGGATTAATCTCCAAAATTTATAAGCGGCTCATGCAGCTCAATAACAAAAAAACAAACAACCCAATCCAAAAATGGGCAGAAGACCTAAACAGCCATTTCTGCAAAGAAGATATACAGACTGCCAACAAACACATGAAAGAATGCTCAACATCACTAATCATTAGAGAAATGCAAATCAAAACTACAATGAGATATCATCTCACACCAGTCAGAATGGCCATCGTCAAAAAATCTAGAAACAATAAATGCTGGAGAGGATGTGGAGAAAAGGGAACCCTCTTGCACTGTTGGTGGGAATGTAACTTGATACAGCCACTGTGGAGAACAGTATGGAGGTTCCTTAAAACACTACAAATAGAACTACCATATGACCCAGCAATCCCACTACTGGGCATATACCCTGAGAAAACCATAATTCATAAAGAGTCATGTACCAAAATGTTCACTGCAGCTCTATTTACAATAGCCCTGAGATGTAAACAACCTAAGTGTCCATCATCGGATGAATGGATAAAGAAGATGTGGTACATATATACAAGGGAATATTACTCAGCCATAAAAAGAAACGAAATTGAGCTATTTGTAATGAGATGGATGGACCTAGAGTCTGTCATGCAGAGTGAAGTAGTCAGAAAGAGAAAGACAAATACCGTGTGCTAACATATATATATGGAATCTAAGAAAAAAAAAATGTCATGAAGAACCTAGGGGTAAGACGGGAATAAAGACACGGACCTACTAGAGAATGGACTTGAGGATATGGGGTGGGGGAATGGTAAGCTGGGACAAAGTGAGAGAGTGGCATGGACATATATACACTAACAAACGTAAGGTAGATAGCTAGTGGGAAGCAGCCGCATAGCACAGGGAGATCAGCTCTGTGCTTTGTGACCACCTGGAGGGGTGGGATAGGGAGGGTGGGAGGGAGGGAGATGCAAGAGGGAAGAGATATGGGAACATATGTATATGTATAAGTGATTCACTTTGTTATAAAGCTGAAACTAACACACCATTGTAAAACAATTCTACTCCAATAAAGATGTAAAAAAAAAACCACACAAGTTTAAACTATGAATGATGCTACATATTTTAAACAAGGCATGCCAAAATAATCAAACTATGGAGATGTAACTTAAAGGAATTACCTATATAAAATTTAATGTTTTAAAAATATTTTAGGTTCTGGATTTACCTTTTAAAGACCTAATTTTAAATAGTGTATAGTCTATGATTGATTACCATAGTTAGCGTTCCTACTTTATTAATTATCATGGCACCCCTTTGTCTTGGCCAAATTAATTGACATTTACAACCTAATCCTCACCGCAACACCATGTAATGACTGAGGCTTAATGACTAGGCAAATTTATTCAAAATGTGTAGGCTAGAGATCTTAAAAAATGAGTAAAACTATATAGTACAAGCAGAAGACTGACAGGAGGGACTGAACTATGAGGAGAAATTAGAGGTCATTTGAAGGAGGATAATCTGACAAAGAGAATGATAAGTGTCTATAATAGTGGCATAATTCAATGGGAACCTTGTAAAGACAGATGAAGTTTCCATGAGAGTGCAGAATGGTTTTCAAAGTGTGGTCCCCAGAGCAAAGGCATCAGCATCACCTAGGAACATGTTAGAAATGCAAATTCTCAGGTCCCACCTCAGACCTACTAAAACAGAAACTCTGGGGTGGGACCCAGCCATCTGTGTTTCTGCTGATTTTGATGCACTCTCAAGTTGGAGACCCACTGGTATAGTGTCATGAAAACTAAGAAAGGGAAAAAGAAAGATGGAATGGTCCACATATTGAATGATACTGACAGCTTAAATAAAATGAGGATATGAGAGTACCCATTACAGCTGAGCGTGGAAGTCTCTGGAGATTATCATGCAAAGGACACTGACACACATGTACTCTAAGATGTATTAAGGAAAGTGTAGAAGCAATAGAGTCAGTAGGATGCCCAAGTTCCCTTTTCTATTCCTCATACCATGGGCAGCTGGACAAAACATGGAAAGTGCTGCATGAGAAGGACTCTCTCCCTGTGGTGGGACATACATTTATTGGACAGTTGAGAAAAGTCAGGGAACTCTGGTCAACCATGTAATAATGGAAGCTCTCTAAGGAAGTAAAAATTGTTGGTAACTCAGAAAGATGTGAGGCCAGTTTTTTTTTTCTATTTTAAATATGGGAGATACTAGCCCATATTGGTGTGCTGAAGAGAATAATTCAGTGGAGATGTAGTATTGGTAATTCAGAACTGAGAGGGGACACTCAAGTTAGCCAAGATATTTGAAGAGATGAGCAGAGATGGAATCGAGAGAACTGTCATGAATTTTGAACTAGGAAAGAAGAAAAAGAAAGTCTGAATGTTGTAGGTTTTGAAGGCATTTATTATTAACTTGATCATTTCTTGGTCTGGACCATCTTTCTCTAAGACCATGGCTCGGCTGTGTAAGTCACCAAGTTTTCTCTCCACGGAGAGATAGAGAAGAAGCACTGGGTCTCAGGGTGTAATCAGAATAAGATGATGCAACACAAGCTGTCACACCTCTGGGAACTGTGGCTAGGGCTTGGTGTGTTTACAGTGGTGCCCTCCCTGTTCTGTGCATACTGCAATGACCATCTATGCACTGAATAGGGTCAGTGCCCCATCCACGTGTCCATGTGCCTTGAGGCTGCTACATTAAAGTAAGGACAGTTTTTTGACTTTTACACTAGCAATCTCCAATAAGAGAAAATGGTTTTAATCCTCTTAGAAAATGATCGCTTTCATATAGGGCAGGGCTCATTTCTTCAGGTCAAGTTGCAGGAACAAACACATTCTTTCTTTCCCTCTTAAGATTTTCTTCCTTCTCTTTCCTGCTGCTTATACACAGAAGGTGAATGGAAGAGAAACGGCAAACTGCAATAGTAAGAAAATGTGAAATTTCTTATTGAAGACTTTCATTTTTGAGGCTATTTTGGAGTACACTATGCACTTGGAGTTTATGTGGTGAAAGAGTTGGAAATACCCAACAAGGATATAGCATATAAAAGTATAAAGTAATGCACTATAATCCCAGCTCTATTATCCCTTTAATGGAAACAGGCCAAAAAATATTGGTGATGTATACTTGATCTTCAGAGAAAAAAAATCCATTTAGTTTTCCCATTAAAGCTCTCCATAACACAATATTAAGACAAATGAATTTTTAAGTGCTGTTTTGTAGTGCTTCATTTATGCTGTGGCCTGTTTTTAAAGTGATTTATTGAACGTGATAAGTGAAAATAAGCCATAACACCATCTGCCTGACAGAACAATCTTACCAACAATTATAAATCATGTGTAACCACTTGGAACATAACACACTGTATTCTCAGCAAAATACAACTGAACAGGACATTACCCTCTCATTGTATAATATTTATAGAAAACCAACAGTGCCTGGAGCATGAGATAAAGTCTGAGTCCTCTATTATTCTATATTTCAGCACTCTGAAGGCACTCTGAAACATAAATTGAAATGCACAGTTCTTTGATATTGATGTCAGGCTCTATGTAAACGTTTGATGACCTGAGGAATTAACAATGAAAAGTAATGGCCTATTATAGTTCAAAATAGACTTTTTGCTGAAATAGAGTTAAATTTTCCCACATTGTCTGCCACAGATAGTTAAGAAGAGCATTTCTCTCATTTGGCTTTGCTAATCATAGAACCATGCTGCCTGACCTACCATAAATTCATGCTGACTATTTTCAGTTGGGCTCTCAAAGCTACTTGACAATCTTATTATTCATCTCTTGATCATAAATTAATCCATCGCTTACAACTCAAATTCCGAATCTTTTCTCATCTTCTCAAATTCTCTTGCCTGAATTTCCTACACACTCCAGGTCTTCAGTTAGCCTTGCCTTCTTGTTTATTGAAGACATTAATATTGACTATTAAGCTTAAGTGCTCACTTCACTTATATTTTATCTCTTTATTAGGTATTCTTTGGTTGTCTCTCAAAGGAAAAAGTGATCTGCTTTTCCAATCAATTCCTATGGCATTTTGTTCCACGGATATGGTAATTATTTTATGCTTGATGTGTTGCAATTATTGCATACATGGTCATATCTTCTTTTATATTACAGATTTCTTATGTATAAGGGCCATGTGTAATACTAATGAATATCTCTCACAGTGCCAAGCCTTTTACACAAACAATTCTCAATTAATATTTGCTAAATGAATGTATTTAGGAAGAAATGACAAAACCCTGGCTTCTATTACCTTGGTCATTGTTTCAAAATAAAAACAATGTAAAGATATTCTACAGATTGTGTAATTTATTTTTAAATTTAGAAGCCAGTAAAAGGAGAGAACAAAAGCTACCTTGTGTAACAAAGGATCTCAGAGAAGGAATTTTAATACAAATGGATAGATTAATGATTCTGTTATCTATTGATTGGCATTTCTTTTAATTACCTTGGTGTATGTATAGCCAAATTCCCTAAGCCTGTATGCCACAGTATGCATTTGGAACACAGGTGTCACTCATGATGGTAAGGGGTGTTCTGTAAAGAGAGTTTTATGATGAAGAGGTTATGTTATATAGTATGATCTCCTCTAGAAAATTCACATTGTGTCGTAAGCTATTAAAGTATCTAGAGTCCCATAGTAAAAAATATCTCATTTAACCCAGCATTTCTAGAAATCAAAGAACTCTGTTTTGTATCACATTAACATCTAACAGACCATTAGTGTTTAACGAACCATAGTTTGGGAAATTCCTTCTTAAAGGAACTTGGAGTGATATGGCTTTATTTGGCCATGGAGTCTACTAAAACAAATCCTCTGGGATCTATATTATGTTATGAATTATTAATGTATTCAAATACTTTATTAATCCAGTCCATAACCATGAGTAACAAGGAAATGGGAGGGTACCAAATAAGATTGTAGTTTTTTAGCCCCCCCCCCAAAAAAAATGGTAGGAATGGCCATTGGGTAGGCAGCAAACAAACTTTACATGCTGTCAATAGAATTAGTTTTATCTAATCTTGGCCAATACGTATAAGAATAATTTTTTTTTACTTGACCTATTAAATTTGCTGGAATGTACTAAGGATGTTGAATATAAAAGGTGATGGTAAGCATCCTCAGTTCTTTTTGTTTGTTTGTTTGTTTTTGTTGCGATACGCGGGCCTCTCACTGTTGTGGCCTCTCCCATTGTGGAGCACAGGCTCCGGACGCGCAGGCTCAGCAGCCATGGCTCACGGGTCCAGCCGCTCCGCGGCATGTGGGATATTCCCGGACCGGGGCACGAACCCGTGTCCCCTGCATCGGCAGGCGGACTCTCAACCACTGCGCCACCAGAGAAGCCCTCTTTTTGCTTTTAATGGTTTTAGCATTTGTAGGTGTACTTCTTTTATATGGTAATTAGATATTGGTTTTGATCCAGAGAATTTTTCTGTTAAAGAGTATGTTTATCCCATCTTAAAACAACAAATAGTCTTACCTTAATTTTATTATCTTACTTCATATATTCTATGTTAAATGCTTTATCCATTTTCTTTATTTTCTCACTTGGTTTTTATTTTCTTTGAGGGCTATGTGTGTGCGTGTGTCCTCCATCTGATAATTCTTTTTTTTTTTTTTTTCAGTTGTGGCATGTGGGATCTAGTTCCCCGACCAAGGATCGAACTCAGACCCCCTGCATTGGGAGGGCCGAGTCTTAGCCACTGGACCACCATGGAAGTCCTATAATTCTTTTTTTTTTGTGATAAAAACCACATAACATAAAACATATCACCTTAACCATTTTAAAATGTAAAGCAAACTATATGCACACTGTTATACAACAGATCACTAGAACTTTTTCATCCTGTAAAACAGAAACTCTATATCCATTGAACAACAGTCACTTTTTCCCTTCCCCCAAGCCCCTGGCAACCACCATTTTACTTTCTGTTTCTAAGAGTATTCTAGATACCTCATATAAGTGGAGGCATAAATATTCATCTAGTATTTGTCTTTTGGTGACTGGCTAATTTCACTTAGCCTAATATCCTCAAAGTTTATTCATGTTGTCATATGCGGCAGAATTTCCTATCTTCTTAAGACTGAATAATATTCTATTGTATATAATATCTTTTCTTTATCCATTCATCCGTCCATGGATATTTAAGCTGTTTCCACATCTTGGCTATTGTGAATAATGCTGCAATGAATATGGGGGTGCTAATATCTCTTCAGGATCTTGATTTCAATTTTTTAAATAATTACCCAGAACTAGGATTTGCTGGATCATACGGTAGTTTTACTTGTAATTTTTTGAGGAACCACCATACTGTTTTCCATAATGGCTGTGCCATTTTACATTCCAACAAACATTACACAATGGTTCTGATTTCTCCATGTCCTCACCAACACTTGTTGTTTTCTGTTTTTTAGTAATAGTCATCCTAATTGGTATAAGGTAAAATCTAATTACAGTTTTGACTTAAAATCCGTAATGATCAGTGATGTTGACCATATTTACATATTCCTGTTGACATTTACATTTCTTCTTTGGAGAAATGTTTGTTCAAGTCTTTTGCCCATTTTAAAATGAAATTTTTTTGTTTTTGTTTTTGAGTTGTAGTTCTTTATGTATTCCATATACAACCCTTTATCAGATATATGGTTTAAAAATATTTTCTCCCATTCCAGGGATTGCATTTTTGCCCTGTTGGTTGTTTCATTTTCTGCACAGAAGTTTTTAAGTTTGATGTAGTCCCATTTGTCTATTTTTGCTTTTGTTGGCTATGCTTTTGATGTCATGTCCAAGAAATCATTGCCAAATTTAATGTCATGAAGTGTTTCCCCTGTTTTCTTCTAGGAGTTCAGGTCTTATGTTTAAGTCTTTAATCAATTGTAAGTGAATCTTTGTATATGGTATAAGGTAATGGCCCAACTTTATTTATTTATATGTGGATATCCAGTTTTTCCATCACTATTAGTTGAAAAGACTACCTTTTCTCCATTGTGTAGCATCAGCAATTTTGCCAAAGATCACTTAACCATAAACATGAGAATTTATTTCTGGGTTCTCCATGTTGTTCCACTGGTCTATGTGTTTGTCTTATGCAGGTAGTATACTGTTTTTCTTAGTTTACCTTAAGGGCTTGTCAATTTTGTTGATTTTTTTTCAGAGAAACAACTCAGTTTTTTCAATTTTTCTATTTTCTTATTACTTATTTCTACTCTGATCTTTCCTTCTGCTAAATTTGGGTTTAGTTTGCTCTTCATTTTCTAGTTGCCTGGGGTATAGGGGTTCAGTTGTTTATTTGAGATCTTTCTTATTTTTTAATGTATTTACCACTATAAACTTCCTATTACTTCTTTTGCTATATCCCATGTTTTGATTTGCTGTGTTTTCATTTTCATGTCTTCAATATTCATAAATTTCCCTTGTGATTTCTTCTTTTAGTGATTGTTCAAAAGTGTGTTGTTTAATTTTCATATATTTGTGAATTTTCCAGTTTTATTTTGCTATTGATTTCTAGTTTTATTCCACTGTGGTCAGAAATGACAACAGGGTATGATCTCAATCTTCTTAAATGTATTAAGTTTTGTGACCTAACGTATGCTCTATCCTAAAGAGTGTTCCATATATGCTTGAGAAGAATGTTAGTTCTGCTGTTTTTGTATAGAGTGTTTTGCATATGTCTGTTAGGAATAATTGGTCTATGGTGTTGTTCCAGTCCTCAAGTTGTTTCCTTGCTGATCATCTGTCTGGTTGATCTATCCCTAACTGAAAGTGGAATATTGAAATTGCCTACTTATATATGTGTTCTAATGAGTCTATTAAAATACTTTTAATTTTTAATTAATTTATGTTCCTAATCAATAGAACATTTCTAACCTATTCCAGAGTAAATAGGATATAAGTAATAAATGAGTAAATTAATGGAAAAAAACAGACAAAATTGTAAGTATGAGGTACATGTATGGTGTTGCTGAGTATTTTTCTTTCTTCCCTTTCCATATTAATTAATGTTCCATTTGACTATTAAAATTTGAGAGCAACCTAGTATTACTGTATTTATTCCCCCAAAAGAAGAAAATATTCTACTTTTCTCAAGGAGACTCATAGAGGAAACTAGCTGCATTCCCACAATGTTTAACCAAAAATGAGGGAACTCTAAGCAGGGCAGAACATCATTCCTCACTCCCCATAAGTGAGGTTGGATAAAGAGAGAGAGTGTACCTTCCTACTGTCAACACCATGGAAATATGACATTATGAAGAATAAAGTAAGCCACAAAAAGTTGTCTAGAATTTATGATCACAATTATTCTTCTTACTGTTTGAAGGTAGTGAATGTGGTATCCATAATTTTAAAATGTAATTTTTACATTTTGTATTATGTTTTTATTTTAATTTATTAATGTATGGGAATTGTTGTTCCATGAATATTTACCTAAATGACAGATGAAATGTATACGTGTATATTTTATCAATATAATTCAGTATAATTAATTTTATCAAATAAATCAAATCCTGAATCTCATATAAAATATTTAATACCATTTTATTTATCTCCTAAAATCATTTTGTTTTTATGGGTGTTAATAGGTTTCTGCTACTCTATTTACTTAATTCTTCATTTGATCTATTAGTCATATGCATATTTTCAAATTTTCTTTGTGGAAGTTTCTTCTTGCTCACAATATAAAGCCTGTCGCTATGACTTCTTCCTTATCTCTCCTTATTTGTTTGAATCAGTCTGCTACATCTTATCCATTTTCTCCTGTCATTTATGAGTATTATTAAAAGGCACATTTTTTTCTTTTTTCTTCCAGCTTTACTGAGATATAATTGACATATAACACTGTGTAAATTTAAGGTGCACAACATGAAGATTTGGTACACAAATACGTTGTGAAATTATTAACACAATAATAAGGTTAGTTAACACCTCCATCACTGCACATAATTACCTTTATGTGCATGTGTGTGGTAGAACATTTAAGATCTATTCTCTCAGCAACTTTCAAGTATGCAATCTAGTGTTGTTAACTATACTCACCATGCTGTACATTGGATCCTCAGAACTCATTCATCTTATAACTTATTCATCTTACAACTTTGACCAACAACTCACTTTCCCCACTCCCAAGCCCTGGCAACTACCAGTCTACTCTCTGTTTATATGTTTTTTAGAGTCTACATATAAGTAATACCATACAGTATTTGTCTTTTTCTGACTTATTTCACTTAGCATAATGCTCTTTCGTTTCATCCACGTTGTCCCAAGTGGCAGAATTTCCTTCTTTATGATGAATATTCCACTGTATATACCTATTCCACATTTTTTAAATGCACATAGAAGTATTTTATGTGAAATATTGTTTTCTTTTTTACAGACAATATCCCAGACAAATGCACACCCTTTTTATTGTTCGGAGTAGACCACACAATATCTCACTTACTATGAAAATTAAATGATGAAGAAAGAAAAATAGGAGGAAGAGGATGAGGATGAGAAGAACAAGTAAAACAAGAACACGGAAAAGAAGAAGGTACTAGTAATTAAGGTCTTTTGCAGTTAATATGCTTTCATGTGAACAAAACCAAAAAAATTAAAAAGTGATTAGGTATCACTCTTTTTTCCCATTTAAAAAAATGAACATGAACTGTCTTATACAAATATATGTAACACTAAACACGCAAAAGTAAATCTAGTGTTAATATATTTTACATCTAGTATAGCTAATGGTCAATATGTATGTTAGAAATGGTATAAAACATGGATTAAATATTTATTCAAATACTACACAGTCATGGTTTTATATTTATTTTTCTAAAAATACATCTGATGTTAAAGAACTTGCATGAATATATGACTCTAATTAAGCTTATTTATTTTCCAATATGTTGTAACATGATTAAATAATCAGTTAGGAATACCAAGTCTTCATTCGTAACTAGCATCACTTTGAAAGAAAATTCTGGGAGATGATTAGAAGGGGAACCAATGAAAGAAGGAAGATGAAGGAAAGGAAATAAATAGGCGTTTACTAGCAAGAAATCAGGATTCCTGTCCTGTTATTTTAAATAGTAATAGAGAACAATAGAACTCTTAGTAGACTACAAGTTACTTGACGGGGACACAGAGATAGCATGTAACAAGAACTGAATGTCAACTTAGGCAAGTTTATTCATTTAAAGAAAAGAGAATTAGAAGTAGTACCAAGCGTTTGATCTAAAAATTGTTTAACCCTTCAAACAAATTGAGGTATAACTCTTCTTACTTCTCTTTCATGAACTTTCTTTTTCCTTTGAACTCACAACACTTACACATCTCTTTCTGTAAAATCCTACAGTTTTGTGACATCTCATAAATTATATTATTATTTAATATTTGGTGTGAATTCAAAATGCTATCACATCTATTTTATAAGCATCTCTACAGTAGGGCTCTTCTTGGTATGTGAAAACACGCCTACTGTAATGCTGTACACCTCCTGCTGTAATTATCTCTGTGCCCCATCCCACTCAGAACAAAAGATTGTTCAGGCCCTTATATTTCTTGTTCCATCCCTGATTGCTAATTAAGCAAGAGCTGGCCTTCAAGCAGCCTTCCCTTCCCTCCCTTCCCTTTCCTATTCTCTTTCTTTTCAGACATTAAGATTTTTCTCACCAAATAAACCATATTCATGTGACAGGCTTATAAAAAAATTGTCATCTTTATCTTGCTTCCATACTGAGCTCAAATTTCCAATATTGTGATATTTAATTACAATGATAAATAAGTAGACATGAAAAGATATTATCTCATTTTTCTTCTACAGCTTCAAAGATTCTCACTGTGTACCTTTTTCTGGGACCTGATTACATTTAAAGTCTAGAAAGCATTTTTCATATTGTTTCCTTTAATAAGTTGTTTCAGAGATACAAATCTCTCTCCCTGGTTTACATTTTGATTTATAGGAACTACAGATGTTTAAATTTTTAGATCATTATTTTCCTTCCTATTACATGTTCTTACCCCCAAACTCACATAAACACAGCACTTCTGCAAATATATATATTGAACAGATACAGGTTACTGATTAGTAAGAAGCTTTGTGAAACAGGAAGGAAAAAGGACATAAGAAATGTGGCTGCAATAAAAAAAATAAAATTCCACTAAAAGATATTTTAGTTTGGCCTATGTAGAGCCTACTTAAGCATTATTAGAATATTCCCATCCAGAAGCCTGTGGTGGAAATTTTAATCTTTGAATGTATATAAAGTAATAATATATGTGCATGCTTATTTCCATGTGTATATATTATACGATGTGTCCATAAGCATACATAAGTAAATGTACAGTGTGAAGGGGAGCAAGATTGAATCATATAAAGCTAGAAAAATTTACAGATCACTGAAAGTTAGGTGATAAATCAATGAGAAATAAAATTTTGAATTAAATTCGTAGTTTTCAAAAAATTTATACATTTACAAATACACCTTTAACCAGAAGTGAAAAACTGGTGACCTGCAGGAAAAATCCATCACACAAATTTATCTCAGTTGTTCAGATGAGCATGTTGGTCATCACAGTTTCTTAAATTAAAAACATATATATTTGTTAACATTTAAATATATGTGAATTCCCATAAAATCTAGATATTGGGTCTCTTTAAAAAATCAAATTTCCAGTACAAATGACCCTGAGTTCCCAAAAGACAATGATCAGCTGGAGAGATGTTGCAACTTATCCTCATGGCTTTAGGGAATTTCCATCTTCCTATTGTTTCCGCTGGCATGAGGACAAGTGTCAGTAGCCTAACGTTTTTATAGCCGAGAAATTTAAAAAAAAAAAAAAAAAGAATGAAATGTTTCTGGTATCCATATTCTGTCCAAAATAGGAAAATAAAAGGTCAGCAGAGAGGGCTATGTATTTCAAAATAAAGTAGGAGTAAGGGAGGGGAAGGGCATATGGTGCAGGCATAGACTGTTTCTACATGTTCAATACCAAGCGATAAAGGAAGGTTTTGTAAGAGTAGTCTTGCCTGCTCTACTTATTTATTCATGCCATTCAAAATTGTAAACTTTGCTTTAAAAAACGTATCTGTTCCTGTTTCCTTATCAAGTAAGAAAGAATAAGGAGAATATTCTAACACTGCCAAATTCAAATTCCCCTTGTTTGTTATTCATCTTAACCAACGCTTCTTCTATTTCACCACTTACGTTAAAAATGTTACCATGTGTTAAAAATATTACCATGTGTTTTAACTCTGTGGCAGTGGTTTTCAATCCTGGCTGCACACTAGAATCACCCGGGCCACTTAAAAATACCACTGCCATACCTCGACCCCTAGAGGTTCTTATTCAGTATGTATAAAATGTGGCTTTTGCATCAGTGTTTTTTAAAAAATCTCCCTATGTGGCACTAGTGGGCATCCACAACTAAAATCACTGCTCTAAGGACTTTGCTGCCTTTTCAACATGGGCACCCTCTGCCCTCTCTCATTTTGCAAATTTCATGAGTGTATCCACTTAACTTGCTTAGGTCTAATATATTTCTTTATAAAATGCTATACAAAGTGTCACAGGGTGAGTTCTTCTGGAAGCCAACTTAAGACAAGGATCCAGTGAAAAAATATAATACATGCTTCCAGGAGTAATCAGAAAGATGGTGAGGAAAGTGGAATAAGGGAAGCGAGACAAACCACACACAGGTGAGTTTTCAGAAAAATTCCTAGACAGCCTGAAATCATGAGGAGCTCTGGGGTGTAAGTTACACCTCAAAGTTGATCACACACACAGGCAAAGAAGCTGGGCTTTTGTACTCCTGCATCAGTCATCGATCATGAGGGATAGGGGAGTAGAAAATGTTCTAAGAACCCTCAGTACTTCTAGCAACCTCTACAGGTGAGAAGCTCCATTGCAATCCTCCAAAGGTCACAGGGAAGAGACATTAGCAGGAAAGCAGCCAGAAGCTGGGGATGCGTACAGGGAGCTAGAATACGGGATCCTATAGGGGCACCTCTGTGGGACACCACACACCTGCAGAGGGAGAGTGCGGGATGATGGTGAAGGACGTGTTGATGTTGAACTAGAAGATTTCTAAGACCTTTTTTAGGTTAAAGAAAATAAATAAATAAAGCTACAAATTGCTGTTTGAAACAAGCCCTTTGTATCTTTATTTTCTAACTAATAAACATTTAAAGATTCTACTTTCTCTCTGCCTCAATAATCTTTTGATTCCTATTTTGGTAACTGCTTGACAGTTTGACAAGGATACTAATTAACACCTATAACAGTTCTTTCAAGGAGGGTCAAGGAAACACTTCAGAGTGTTAATAAATAAAAGATTCTTCACTATGGTACTTGTTCAGTCTTAATGCTATGTATTTGTAATCAAATTTGGAGTCATGTAACAAGACCAAAGATTAACATAAATGAGCATATATGTAGAAGATATATTTTTATATTTGTCTAATATTTAAATAATTATATGAATATGTAAAATAATGAATGCATTAAGCAAAAGACATCTATTTACAATTCAGACTCTGTCATCTATTTTAATTAGAAATGCCATAAAGGGCTATGTAAGACCACGTTCAGATGATTTAGGCTTACTGCAATTACATTTCTTACTTGTAGAGAATTAAGAGAACAGAGAGCAAGAACAGATTTTCAGGCAGTTTAAATCCTTTTGCTAAGGAAAACCATAATAAATGAAACATATTTTCACTCCAAATGAAAAAGGGTAACTAAGTAATTTACCCTAAAAAGTACAGCTGTAATCTTAAGGATAATATTTTCGAGTATATTAACTTTGACTTGCTGAGACAGTAATGTCTTGGAAAAGCACCAATGTTACAGAAATTCACGGTACAACCTCAATATTCAGCCACAGAAAATAAATCTAGGAATTCTGACCCAGTTTTCTGACCACAGTTTCTGCAACTTTATTTACCCTCTTTAAAAATATGTCAGAATTGGTTTTTGTTATAGTCAGCAAATTGCCAAAATACCTATGCTAAATAAATAGGACAGGACTAGAGCATAGTCAAAAATTAAATTCTTTGACACCCTTTTCTTTAAATTAGGAATTAAATGGAATAAATTAACGTTATAAGAAGAATGGATGTGTGTGCGTATGTGTGTTAGGAGAAGGAAATAATTTTATGTATCTCTTTGCCTACTTTATATCATATATATCATATAAATTATCTCATTTAATACGCACAACAGCCCTAATATATATGCTAAACAAAATTATAGGGTAGGAAACTAAGATTTAAACAGGTAAAATTATTTGTCCCAGGTGACACAGCTATTTTCACAGACTGAAATCTCAGTCTGTCTCACTTCAAAGTTTATGCTCTTATTTGCTACACCAAGCAAGGAAAAGAAGGTACGTGGTTCAAAAACATATGATCACCATGAAAATTTCTGCCTTTTCCGAGATCAAAATCTATTTTTACAGATTCTGGGTGTAGAATTAGGTGAATTGAGTCCGTCTTAATGGTCCTTCTTTTGAAAATTTTTACTTTTTACATTGCAATGAAGAGAGTCATTTTTAAAAAATTTTTCTCTGAAGAAGCATCAGAAAATTTATGAGAAAAAGGAAGTAAAGTTGCCTGATGACCTTGTCCTCCAACCCTGTTCGAGGGCAAGAATGGAGAGGATTCATGCTGGCTTCCTGACATCTGAATTTCTTTATGCCTGGATAATGAATTCTGATAACAACCCACACTTTCTTTGTTACCTGTATTTTGTTTAAGAAAAAAACATAAAAAGGAATAGAAAAACATTGTTTCCATGATATTATTCAATATCAAGGAATTTGGCAACACTGGCAGAAGCATTTGTTTCCTAACAAAAAACAGACACTTAATCTCAGGTGTTCAGTGTTTTGAAATGACACCTGAAGGTAAGGATAGAATTGCTAATCAGGATCCCAAGAGCAAAGACTGTCAGTAAAGAGTGATTTTTGATGTGGAAGACAGGATTTGACTATTTCATATTATGTAGGTATTCTCTCTTCCAATGCTGGCATTTTATTTACGTTTTTGATGAAGAAATTGAGTTTCTTTCATCCTGTTCTAGAAGCATATTTTCTTCATTTGATCTCACTGAGGTGAACAAGGTTTCTGTGTGGAACACAGTGACATCTGTTACAAGCACCTGCCAGGATCCGGGACTTCTAGTGCTGACAATAGAAGAGTGAGCAAAGCAGACAGTAACCCTGCCCTCAGGGAGCTTACAGTCTAAAGGGGAATCAAGTGATAAGCAAAATAAGTAAAATATGTAGTATGTTAGATAGCAGTATGTACTCTGCAAAGAAAAAAAAAACAGAAAAGGATATGAAGGGTTGGGGGTTGAAATTTTAGAAAAGATGGTCAAGGAAGGCTTCACTGAGAGTAACTTTGGGCAGGACAGGAATAAAGATGCAGACATAGAGAATGGACTTGAGGACATGGGGAGGGGGAAGGGTAAGCTGGGACAAAGTGAGAGAGTGGCATGGACATATATACACTACCAAATGTAAAATAGATAGCTAGTGAGAAGCAGCCTCATAGCACAGGGAGATCAGCTTGGTGCTTTGTGACCACCTAGAGGAGTGGGATAGGGAGGGTGGGAGAGAGACACAAGAGGGAGGGGGGGATATATGTATATGTATAGCTGATTCACTTTGTTATAAAGCAGAAACTAACACACAATTGTAAAGCAATTATACTCCAATAAAGATGTTATTAAAAAAAAGAAAGTGAGAATGTAAATATTAGGGAAAGGAAATTTTAGGTAACGTAACTGCAACTACAAATGGAAACTTGTGAAGCAGCCTAGCAGATGGGTAATAGGTTGTACTTATTTCAGTAGTCCCATCCAAAGGAATTGAAGTTATGAAACCTAGCATAATCACTAGTTAAATCCATTTCACCTGTAACCTACCTTCACTAACCAAGATCATTTTACTTGCTGCTACAAAAGACTTGCATGTCCTTCAAGTGGCACATAGCCTAAATAAGATGTTTGCCTAAGTGGTCCAAGAACTTGGCGGGAGCTGTATCCAGTCCCAGATGAGCCAGTTAATATTAGATAGGACCACCGACCCTCCACCCAGGCTCTGTGAATGTCCACTGACGTGTCATCGGAGGGCTGAAAACTCCACCCTCAGATTGTACTAAGCGCCTCCGTTTTTGAATGTGCAGAGGCCTCTAGCTTAGTTACCCCTGCACAGAACATTTGTCCAATCATCTTTCTCCATGCTCCCCACTCATAGATCACCCTGCTCCTTTACTCTTTATCCCAGAAATACCTCCAGCCACTTGCCTTCAGGTGGGCAGATCTGAAACTTGTCCTACGTTCTCCTCATTTGGCTGCCTTGTGAATAAACCCTCTCTTTGCTTCAAATCTCAGTGTCTCAGTGTTTTGGCTTGCTCTGTGTTGGGCAAGATGAAGCTGGTTCAGTAACAGTTACACTAGTGAGAGAGTAAGCTATGTATTCTACTAAATTCCAAATACATATGTCTTGGGCAAGTTTCCTTTGTTCGCAAGTAGCTTAGAATTTTAAACAAGTTTAAATTTAAAAAAAAGAAAGAAAAGAAAGGAAATGTTTTGGAAGGCCTGTAGAGTATTTCATGAAACGAAGAGAAATGGGGCCATGGCAAATGCCAATATGGAAGGGAAAACAAACAAACCAGTGACATGGAGTATTAATTACAGAAGCGAAATCGTCATCTAGACAAATTGTCACCTAAAGCAACCTTTTTTGTATCTAATTGCTTTCAACTAAAGTGTATTGAGCAGCCTCACCTATGACTGTGTTTGGCTTCCCTCTCCACCTCTACTTCTCTGAGCTGTGGCTCCTGGTATAATGGAACAAGGATTACATTTAGAATCAGAACACCTGGATCTGTCTAATTTGCCCTTTTCACTAGGGCATTTTCGGTAAGTCACTTCAGTATTAAGCCTGTCTATTCAATAACCACTATAGTTGCTTTCCATTATAATATTGGAAATATAAAAATTCTTTCGGAAATACAAAAATCCATAACATTACGGAAAAACCCAAACGAACATGTTGGCCAACCCAATATTTTATGATGTTAGTAAATGTATGGGAGCTAATTGATTGTGTTCCACTTGAAATATACCCTTAAAATGAGATCACTCAAGAAAAAAGTTTAGAGAGAATGAAAGGACTGAAACTATCTCAGTGAAAATCTATTTTTAGAAAGTAGAAGGAAAAGAAATGAGGGTGGAGAACCAGAGGAGTAAAACTAATCACAGAAAGTAATAGAAGACACCGTTACTAAAAAAGAGCTGGAAATAAGTAGTGTCTTCTGAGCAGATGCAGAGCTCCATCACTCAGAAATAACTGCTAAAATTGGTGACAAGATTATTTGATGAGCAATGAGGAAAAACAGGTTGGACTAAGTGTCTATCGACAGATGAATGAAGATGTGGCACATATATACAATGGAATATTACTCAGCCATTAAAAAAATGAAATTAAGTTATTTGTAGTGAGGTGGATGGACTTAGAGTCTGTCATACAGACTGAAGTAAGTCAGAAAGAGAAAAACAAATACCATATGCTAACACATATATATGGAATCTAAAAAAAAAAAAATGGTTCTGAAGAACTAAGGGCAGGACAGGAATAAAGACGCAGATGTAGAGAATGGACTTGAGGACACAGAGCAGGGAAGGGTAAGCTGCGACGAAGCGAGAGGGGGCACAGACATATATACACTATCAAACGTAAGGTAGATAGCTAGTGGGAAGCAGCCACATAGCACAGGGAGATCAGCTCGGTGCTTTGTGACCGCCTAGAGAGGTGGGATAGGGAGGGTGGGAGGGAGATGCAAGAGGGAGGAGATATGGGGTTGTATGTATGCTGATTCACTTTGTTATACAGCAGAAACTAAAACACCATTGTAAAGCAATTATACTCCAATGAAGATATTAAAAATAAAAAAGCGAAAAACAAAAGAGTAAGGCTAAGAGCCAAGAAGGGCCAAATTATTGGGAGCTTTGTAGGTGGCTAAGTTACAGTTGAAGGTAGCAAAGGACTAATATTTTTTAAATTTGACTTTTAAAACTCACTTTTTCTGTTCTGTGGACATTGGGTTATACTGTGCAAAACTGATAGCAGGAACACCACTTAGCAGAATATTTCACCCTACTGTATTGAGGCATGCTGCCAACTAGGTACAGTGGGTGAAGAAATTTAATTTTGTCCATTGTGTAAATAATGTGTATCCCAAGCATTTGGAAGAGTGTTTGGCACATAATACTTAATAAAAATTTGTTGAATGAATAATAAAATGAACTAAAAAAATGAAAAACAAAAACCAGGTTGGAGAGAGAAAGAGGGGATGAAGACTGGCTAGAGATGTAAGAGGCAAATTGCCACAAATTTTAAAGTGAATGGGTGATGACTGCAGAAAGGAACACATTACTTTTTTGAAAATTTGGTTAAATTTCTTTAAACTAATTGGAATACTGATCATGCTCCTTTTGACACACTTTTTTCTTTCAAACATGACTACAATCTAATGGCAATAAGTATATTTCATGGACAAATGACATGCACAATTAATAAATCCAGACAATGACACTGTGTGTTACCTATGATCCGTAAGATTTGTTTTTTCCATAAAATTTTGACTGTGGAAAAATTTCTAACAAGAAGCAGATGCTCTCTCATCAAAACTTTCTGTGCCTTTGAAAAGCAATCAAGGATGTTAAATAGCATCTTCCCTGCTGCACTCACTCTGGTGGTCTTCTTGTTATATGATCAGGATGCATGTACTCTGTTATTACACACCAGGATGTCATTATTTTTAAATCTGAGGAATTGAAAGATAATAAGCTCTTTATTTCCCCTGAAATCCCACAGCTCCACATAATTAGAAAGTTCAGAATTTTCAGTTATTTATTTGAAAGAGACAAGAAAACGACTTTTTAATAGTTGGATATGAGCTCTGAAGTCAAGAGGATACAAGACTCAAGGTCAGCTAATGCAATGTAATAGATAATTCTCCACTTTTATTTCCCAAACTAAAGACACTTACTGATTCATTCAAGCAGGGAATGGCTATGGTTTTGGATCTTGGTCAAACCAGATTTATTATTTCTCCCTCTTATACATAAAGATGTAGATTTGGGCTTTGTTAAAAAGAAAGCTCTATAGGTTTTTATTTTAAATGCCAGGTTTAGAAAAAAATGTTATCCAAACATTATTGTTTAAATTAAAATATGGAATATAATCCTTTCTTTCTCATTTCCTGATCCTTCCTGCTCCCTCTCTGTCATCCTCAAGCTGGATGGAGTCACAATATTTTGATAACTACAAGATAATTTAATCCTCCAGTTGAACATTCTTATAATTTTTTATGAAACCCGTTGAGAAAGAGATATATTATGAGTACTGTCCATAGAAAAATACATATGCACACATAAAAAAAAATTTGCCTATAATTTCAGGGTTCTCTGAGTCACAGGATAAGAACCCTTGACCTAATCCAACCCTATAATTTTATAAATAAATAAAGTCACTAGGAGGGTACTTTTTCCAGACAACCAGCTGATATCTAACATGGTAGAAATTCAAAGCTATCGGTACAAAAAATCTATTCAATACCCTTTTTACAATGCTACCTTGATTCTCTGTGAGCATGTTCCATACAAAAGTAGTTATAAATATCCAATACGTTTTAGCCGTACCAAGAGTAGAATGCACACAAGAGACTGGGATCGAAGCGCAAGGAGGTTAATCGTAGCTTTTGGAGCCAAGCAGGCCTGACATACCAGCTGTGGGACCCTGGACTGGAGATTATCTGATACAAGTGTCATCTGCTCATGAGCGATATCTCTGCAACCTACCTTATAAGGGCTTTTGGAGAATTACACAGTTAATAGATGAAAAGAGCTTATCAATATGCTTGAAATGTAGTGGTAAATAAATAATAAGTTACCTAGTAGAGTAGCTGCATTACTATTACTAAGTTATTCAGAAGTTAAATTGGCAGGATCCCCTGCCCTCAAGGATTACTTGGTTGATTAGGTTATATGCAAACTTAACAGCACAAGCCATTAAGAAGCCCTATGACAGGTCCTCTACATTCCAGTCCTAAATATCTACGGGGCTATAAGAAGGGCACGTCAAGCCCCTATTTTGGTTCAAGTGTCTAGGTTGAGCACGGATGAATAAACCTGTTTATTTTTAAGGCTCACAATTGTAACTTGAGAATCAGTCACCAGACGAGCACTGTTATGGCTTTATGCTACAGCTTTATGACCGATGCATATCAGTTTCCCCATATATTTAGATACATGAGTCATCGTAAGCGAATAACCTATGTTTTTACTGTTTAAAAGATAGCAAAGCATTAAAGTCAATCATTTTAAACAAACACCATCTATGGCAAAATTTTATAATTCAAATACTGGCTTTTATGGCTACCCTGCTAAAAGCAGATGCCCCCCCCCCAAAAAAAAAATGTTCATGTTAAGATCAATGACATCACACACACCAGGAGCGTGTGAAATGGTATGGTTTATTACTTACATAATTGAAGCTTTTCTGAGCAGAGCAGGGCAGGCCTCCCAAGTAAGTCTGAAACAGGTTCAGAGAGCATGGGATTTTTAATGTAGTTAGAGAGCAGGGCCGGAGGAAGGTTCCCATGCATGGGCAGGAGCTTCCATGGTTTGAATCAACAGGGCCAAAGGAGGCAGCACCTGGGTTTTCATATCAGCTTGTCCAGAGCTGGGCAAAGAAGAAGAGACAGGGTGGGCTTAGAAGTTGTCAACAGTCACACATCAGAAAATGGAGTCAGTCTTTATTACACTATGTATAGTGAGGCATCCTCACACTAAAATTAACCATCATCAGTGCTTAACGACTCTCAGTAGGTTATTTTAACCCTATTGAGAGAAAACATGAAACACACCTGGGTGCCTAAAGCCTCCTTTGGAACAGCCTCAACTGACAGGGCAACCTAAGCCTACTCCACTGAAACTTAGATTTCTTACAGCACTGTCTTGAGCATTTATACCAGGCTCTGTTTTTGCAAATACTTTAGCTACAGTTCTGCAACAGGAAGAAACTGACCATTTGCAACCATCCCCTCATATAATCAGGGACAAAAAGGAATAGCAAAAAATGATGGCTATGCTTGGCATATTTATTCATAACTATCGTTTTCTAATCAGCAACAGACTCTGTTCACATTTCAAGGATTTAAAATTAAATATACTTAACTTCTTTACTGAAGTTTATAGATTCGTGTAAGTTTATTTCTGGTTTTAAAAGCACCAGACACTCTTCTTGCTGAACATATTAAAAATAGCTTGCATAGCTGCACACCAAGCAGACGGCAACTGTGAATAACAGTGATAGACAATAGCTTCTTCCCACTGTAAGTGCCAAATAACCATATGGTGCACAACGTCAGTGCTTCAGCGGCTCAGAAGGGAGACAAACCTTCTTGAAATGGACTGAATAGGTGATATCTGAGAGAAGACTGAGAGAAAGTAAATGGAATGAGGAAGAGGAAATTTCAGATAGGGAATAAAGCATAACAGTTACACGCATGGGTAAGTGTTAATATAAGACCCCCAGTTTGAAAGCAATGCATGTGTGTGTGACTGTATTCTAAGTGTACTGGCACGTGGTTCCAGCATAAAATAACAGCAGAAAGGTAGCTGACTTTTCCTTACATAATTCAAGGAACGTGTATTCTTCACATTATAAAGAAACCCCTTTTTGAAAAAGTCATTAGAAGTCAGCTGAAATTGCCATATCTGGCTCTGAAACAAAATTTACAGAACAAAACAATTACGTGAGAAATATGAAAAGTTATAGAGCTTTCAAAGGTGCTTCTGAGGCTACAGAAAGGCTATTGAAAATATAGCATGGCTGGAAGGGAAGGTCTATCTGAGAATTAAGCAGGGTCCCTTGAGAACAGTAAAATCTGTCAGGAACCATGTCTGTTTGAATTCAACACCATGTTGCTGGTGCTTAAGCTAGTGCCTGAAACCTAGGAGGTGATCAATAATTTTTTAATGAATTAATAAACTTATTTTCTTGGGAAAAGTGCAAAAGTGTAATGTATAATATTGAGCTAATAAAAAAACCTTTTGCAGAGAGGAGTTAAGAGTCTAAATTCAAATCAAATCCTTTTTAAAATGGACCATGTGTCTGCAACCTGCCAGTCACCTTAATTAGAAGACAAACTACTCCCATTAGAAGACTATCCTACTCTTCAAATGAGTAAATTAATGTTATGATAAAAGCATTACTCTGAGAAAATGCACTGCATGAACATGGGAACAATTGGGATTGGTTTCAAGTCTAGAAGTGCAGGTGTTCTGTGTGTATCAGCATTCCAGCAGGGTTGCTATCAAGCAGAGGACAGAAAGTTCTCTTCAACATGTCAAGTGGAACATATTATTACCAAAGGAAGCTCCTTCCTTTGCTTTAGAATTATTCTTCAATAGAGCTTATTATTCCCTGTGTAGTGTATAGATCATGTATAGTCATTTTAGAAAATTTGAAGTAAAGTCCTCAAAAATATAACGAGGATAGAGACTCATAATCCCTTAAATCTGAGGTAGCTGCCACAGATATCTATATATATGTGTGTGTGTGTGTGTGTGTGTAATTATCAAAGCAAAAAATGAAAGTGAATCTATCAAATCCCTATGCAGTCTTCCCATACACCCCCTCCCCAACAAAACTTGCCAGCTTTGGCTGATACAGTCTGTGATTTTCACATATTACTCTCTGGGTCCAGGGGTACTCATAAATCACAATCCTTTTCACCAAAGTGGCTAACAAATTTGAGAAATATACATAGGAACTATATAGGAACTAGAATGTAGTACAAACTCTATTTTCCAAAGAACAGGTTTTTTGTTTTTGTAAAACCAACTTTGAGAACACAGCTTGATTAAAAGACTAAAATGGAACACATTGATTCATTTATTCAAAAAATACTTAGAGGCAGGTGGGGTGGTGAAGGAGAAATGGCTTGGGAGTTTGGGCTTAGCAGATGCAAACTATTATATATACAGTGGATAAACAAGAAGGTCCTACTGTATAGCACAGAGAACTATATTCAATATCCTGTGATAAACCATAATGGAAAAGAATATGAAAAAGAATGTATATATATATATGTATAGCTGAATGACTTTGCTGTACAGTAGAAATTAACACAACATTGTAAATCAACTATACTTCAATAAAATAAATTTTAAAAAATAATTTAAAAAAATACTTAAAGAGGTTTGCTAGGAACTATTCTAAGCACTGGGGATAGAGCAGTTAAGTTACATTCTTATGGAGCTTACATTCTAGGGAAAAGACAGACAATGATGAAATAATAAGCTATATGCCATATCCAGAAATGGGTATAAGGAGTGCTAGAAAGATGATTGCTATTTTAAGTAGGGAGGTCTGGAAAGGCCTCACTAAAAAGGGATATTTGAGCAAAGACACAAAGGGTACCAGCATATTTGAGAGAATTAGCATTCTCAATAGCATTCAGGTAGAGGAGACAGTGAATGCAAAGGCCCTAAGCGGACACATATCTGGTTTTTGACCTCTATTTTCCTGTGTTGGATTGTTTTACCTATAGCTGGGGAACCATGGCCTACTCCAAAGGGGCACAGAACAGCATTACAGTTCCTGCCCCTGCCACTCAGCCACTCAATCTTGTTTCCTTGCAGAGCACGCCTCACAGGAACAAGAGTGGGGAAAGGGTACGTTTTACCTGTACTCTATGTAACAGAGACGTGCTGGAAGAATGTCCTTTTTTCCAATCTCACTGAGTACAAAAAGACATCTCTCCTCCCATGGAAAGGAGACAAAAACGGAAGATGAGATAGGAATCAAAAGTGACCCCTAAACTAAAGAATTAAATGTGATTTCCTTTACCTCTGAGTGGGGCATGAAAAATAAGTGTCTTCCTTTTATTTTAGTTTTATATTATATATCTTCTTCAGATATTGTAAAGGAATTGACATCTTTGTTTTAAGTCAATATAAGTAAAATTCTCTCTGCAATAAGAGAATTACTCCTACTATCTTCTCTGTGACTATTATTCAACCATTTGGGTTACTCAGTTGTACTAAATAAAGATGTGAATAATTCTCTACACAGAGAATGAAATCTTGGCAGAAATCTATGAGAGAGTCCTGTTCTGATGTCAACAGTTACCCCCATCATTTTTATGAGAAGTCATTTTTCACTTTTTTGAGTGCAACTGAAAAGTGAGGGAAAGGGGGTGCAGAGAACTGACTCAGAACTCTCTGACTCTGGAAAAGAGCCAGGTGTGGATAAAGTACATCCTTAAATCAAGCTGGGAAGAAGCCAATATTGCTGGCTACACTTTCTTCTCCATTAGGAATCTGAGCAAGTCAAAGAGAAACAGACATAGATGGGATGAATAGAAGATCATGTATGTGTCCATTTTGATGAAAAAATAATTAGCATTCCTAAATACCAACTATGCAATCAACACATATCTCCAAGGAAACTCTCAATTTAGAATTTCAAAATGTAAAATCAATTTCCTGCCCTAATCACCAGTTTTCATACAGATAACTTTAGTATAATTGTGAACATCAAAGATGGTAGATGGGGGCTTCCCTAGTGGCACAGTGGTTAAGAATCCGCCTGCCAATGCAGGGGACACAGGTTCAAGCCCTGGTCCGGGAAGATCCCACATGCCATGGAGCAACCAAGCCCGTGCGCCACAACTACTGAACCTGCGTTCTAGAGCCCGCAAGCCACAACTACTGAGCCTGTGTGCCACAACTACTGAAGCCCGCGTGCCTAGAGCCTGTGCTCTGCAACAAGAGAGGACACCACAATGAGAAGCCCGTGCACTGCAACGAAGAGTAGCCTCTGCTCGCTGCAACTAGAGAAAACCCGCGCACAGCAACGAAGACCCAAGGCAGACAAAAATAAATAAATAAATTTTTTTTAAAAAGATGGTAGATGGGAACTTGGACGTCTCATTAAGCTAATGTAGTTAATTGAATCTAGTCCTGGAAGAACACTTACTCTTATAAAAAGCACTCAAGGCAACATCATTTTATGTACAATTTCAGCTCTAGTTCTTAAGATAAATTATTTTCAATAAAAAAAAGAATTCAAGTAATGTTGAAACATTCTGTGGACAGCACATTGTCAAATTATAAATAAGCCTTGTTCACCTCATTTTATGGAAATTGAATGATATCTCCTAAAAATTATATTGAAAGCATGTTTTCAGAAATTCTTGAAAAGTAGCTGCCTAAGCACATATCTATGACTCCCTTTCTCTCCCTATTCTGTTAAGGACAGCTCAACTTGTATTTTGAGCGAAACTTATTCCTGGAAAATAATAGGGCTCCCAAACACATCTTAAGCTTCTACTCCAGAAAGAATAGGGCAGTCAGTGCCAGGAGAAGTTAGCATTAGAATGTCCCTGCTTACTGCCCCAGAGGAGGACTCAGGTCCAGAAGCCTGGGAGAAGGTGCTGCTTCCTGATAGCATAAGAGCAAAGACTTCGAACTCATAGCTGCTAGAGCATTCCAGCTCAGAAAGCTGGATGGATTCCCTCAACACATATAGATGAGCCCCCCAACCTGCTCACTGTTGGATTATTACTTGATCAAACAAGCAAGTGCTTCTGGCAATACTAAAGCGGGGATTACAGGAAAAATTTAAACATTAATAGTATTTGATGCTTGATTTTAAAGTATCATGTGAGGATCACAACACGGTTGGGTTTTCTTACGCTTATTAGTTTTATTGTGGATTATATATAGTGTGTGGGGAGGACAGGAGACATACCATTTTTTTTTCAAGGAGTAGGGCCTCTAAAGGGTTTTGTCCTGCCCTATATGTGTAGTTGTGATGGAATTTCAATAATCAGGATGTAGTTAACCACATTTTAGTAGAAATTGACTATTGGAATCAACTGCTCTCCTTCAGTGCATTTGGGAGAAAGCTCACTCTCTCCCATTTACACTGACAAAGGCACGAAAAGCTAAAGGCCTGAACATCTAACCTCAGTTAAGCCAACTGAGTTATTGCTTGCCTAATAGCAAAGAAGCACATTTTGTATACCTAATCATTTCAAATCAGTTTCCTGGTGAACCTGAAATGATGACTAAAATATGTTTGAGGAAACTCTCACCCAAACACATTGAGTAGACAGAGAAAGATTACAAATCATAAGAACACACTCATTTTAAGGAGTGAGACCAAGCCAAGTGTTCAGAGCAGTGATTTCCACTGAGGATATATTTAGTTGGAAAAATAAAAGACAACCTTGAAGGAGCTGTAGTGTAAATTCTTAAGGTTTTACAACATAGCACAATGGAACAATCAGAGAACTACAAAATAAATAGTTTTAGGAAAGAGAAATATAGTTTCAAAATTTTTACTTTCCATAATGAAACTCAAAAATGCTGGAAACCATATTACTTTTGGGGAAGTCAAAGGAAGACATAAAGCAAAAATAATAGAAATCACAAGTAAAAAGATAAGAGATATGGAACTAATCCAGGGCTTTCTAAAAAGAGAGAGGGATAATCAAGAAGAAACAATCAAACAGATAATGGAAGAAAAGTTCCCTGAATAATATAAAGGTTTAAAATTTCAAATAGAAAGACTCACTGAGTTTAAAATAGGATTAATTTCAAAAGAGGTAGCTAAAGAATTTTCTGAATGACAGAGATAAAGAGAAAATTTTATAAGTCTACAGATGGAAATAATAGATTACTTACAGAAGAAAGGAAGTCAAAACAGCATCAAGTTTCTCATGTAAGCTAAGAAAATAGATTTCCAGAGGAAAAAACCATGATCCAAGAATATATCCTCACAATGTTTTATTCTTATACATTTAGGAACATGCAAGGAAGCTAAAATTACACCACTTTTATAATAATTCTAAGTAATTGAGAAAGTTCAACAGAGTGAAAATTAAGTCCAGGCAAAGATCTATCAGAATGTCTTAAACTGTTTGGGCTGCCATAACAAAATACCACAGACTAGGGGCCTAAACAACAGAGATTCATTTCCTCACAGTTCTGGAGGTTGGACATCTGAGATCAGGGTGCCAGCATAGCTGCTTTCTGGTGATGGCTTTCTTCCCAGCTTGTAGATGCTGCCTTCTCCCTGTGTCCTCACGTAGTAGGGAGAGAGCAAGAAAGTATCCATCTACAAGCCAGGAAGAGAGCCATCACCAGAATTTAACCATGCTAGAATCCTGAACCCTGATCTTGGACTCCTTCCAGCCTCAAGAACTGTGAGAAAATTAATCTTTGCTGTTTAAGCCACCCAGTCTGTGGTATTTTGTTATGGCAGCCTAAGCAGACAAAGACAGCTTCTGGTACTGAGAGTAGGGTGCTGCTGTAACAAATACATAAAAACTGTAGGAATGGTTTTGGAACTGGATATTGGTAGAGGCTGGAAGAGTTTTGAACGCATGCTAGAAATATGTACATTAAGGGTGATTCTGGTGAGGTTTCAGACATAAATGGGGACTATGTTTTTTGTTTGTTTTGTTTTGTTTTTTGGGGTTTTTTTTGCGGTAAGCGGGCCTCTCACTTGTGGCCTCTCCCGTTGCAGAGCACAGGCTCCGGACGCGCAGGCTCAGCGGCCATGGCTCACGGGCCTAGCCGCTCCGCGGCATGTGGGATCTTCCCGGACCGGGGCACGAACCCGTGTCCCCTGCATCGGCAGGCGGACGCTCAACCACTGCGCCACCAAGGAAGCCCGGGACTATGTTTTTGGAAACTGGAGGAAAGGTGATACTTGTTACAAAGTGGCAAATAACTTGACTGAACTATGTTCTAGTCTTTTTTGGAAGGTAAAACTTGCAAGTGATAAAACTGAATATTTAGCTGAGGAGATTCCTAAGCAAAGTGTTGAAGGAGTGGCTTGATTCCTTCTGACTGCTTATAGTAAAAGGTGAAAAGAAAGAGATGAATTGAAGAAGGAATTGTTAAGCAGAAAGGAACCAGGACCTGAAGGTTTGGTAAATGCTCAGCTTATCCATATTGCAAAAAATGAGAAAATGTGTCCTGAAAAGAACACTAAGAGTGTGGCTGAACAACCATTCGATTAAAAGATCATTGACGCAACTTATAGACTTAATCAGCCACCTCAGCAGAAGTCAGGAATGGAAATGGGATTATACCTACCAGTAGAGATACTGCCAGTTTGAACTAAAGGGGACAGAGAAGGCAGGACAGAATGAAGAAAGCTATCAGACTGCTGGATTTCACAGGACAGGACCAGAGAGCTATTCAACTGCAAATGTGTGTTATCCTTTAAGAAAAAGGAAGAAAGACCCAAAAGTGATTCAGAGATTATCAGGGCCACTAGTTTCACCACAGGCCCAGAGTGCAAAGACCCCAGGGAGCAGGGATACCTACCACTCAGTCTCAAAGGGCAGGCTCGGGGCTTCCCTGGTGGCGCAGTGGTTGAGAGTCCACCTGCCAATGCAGGGGACACGGGTTCGTGCCCCGGTCTGGGAAGATCCCACATGCCACGGAGCAGCTAGGCCCGTGAGCCATGGCCGCTGAGCCTGCGCGTCCGGAGCCTGTGCTCCGCAACGGGAGAGGCCACAACAGTGAGAGGCCTGCGTACCGCAAGGGCAGGCTCACCACCCAGTAGAGCCACTGGACGGGACACTGACAGGACCACTGGAAAAAGTAGGAAGCAGTGGTAAATCCCCTGATACTTTTCCCACTGCTTCTAAGGAGGCTCTTCATCCCCTTCTTGATTTGCCTCTAGTTGGTGAGTTTCTTGGATTTTTTTTCTTTTCCTTTAATGTAAGCATAGTTGTTTTGTTTTTTATGAAGCCTTCATGTCAAGTCTCTTGGAACACACCTGATAGTTGCTGAAATAGTAGCCTCATTCTACGGTGGTTCACAACTCTTCTAGACAGATGGTATTCCTTGCTGGTATCATTTTATTCATTGCCCCAAGATATCTCCTTCCTGAAGTACCCACTAATTTATTCTTATTTCCCATTTCTAGTTGGTATTTTTAACATACATTAAGACAATCTCAAGGGATCTGCTTTCTATTTGGGTTGCAGAGAACAAATATCCACTAGAAATCAGAAATTTAATACAGCATCAGGTGTAGGCTTTATCTTAGACCTATGGTGAGAAGACATCCTGAATTAAAAGAAAAATCTTACATAAAATTCTTCATCTGTTTGAATATTTCCACAGAATTAAGTAAAACTCAACAGAACAGTGCAATCGGTGAAGGCCCATGCACCCTTGGGTAAAAGGGGATATAACATGCAGAGTGTAGCCATAATCCATGAAGCCAGAATGTATTAGAGCAGTGGTTCCCAACCTTTTGGCCACCAGGGATCAGTTTCGTGGAAGACAATTTTTCTCCAGGGTGGGGGTGTGTTCAGGCAGTAATGCGAGCGATGGGGAGCGACAGGTGAAGCTTCGCTTGCTCACCCACCATTTACCTCCTGCTGTGCAGCCTGGTTCCCAACAGGCTGCAGTCCGGTACCAGGGTTGGGGACCCCTGTATTAGAGGACTACTCAGTTTCTCTAGACTGAAGTCCTATTGGTGTTGAGGGATTTTAAAAACTTGATATTCTCTAAGAAATTGGAAATGAATTTTAGTGCACTTACTCAACCATAGTAATTTTGTCTTGTCCATCAGTGACTGCTTTGGGGTAAGGGCCAAGTTGATAAGCTACTTCAAAAGCTACAGCAGAGGAGGCGCTTCAGGATGACAGAAGAGTAAGATGTTGAGATCACCTTCCTCCCCACAAATACATCAGAAATACACCTTCATGTGGAACAACTCCTACAGAACACCTACTGAACACTGGCAGAAGAACTCAGACCTCCCAAAAGGCAAGAAACTCCCCACGTACCTGGGTAGGGCAAAAGAATAAACACAGACAAAAGAATAGGGACGGGACCTGCACCAGTGGGAGGGAACTGTGAAGGAGGAAAGGTTTCCACACACTAGGAAGCCCCTTCGCAGGTGGAGACTGCGGGTGGCGGAGCGGGGAGCTTCGGGGCCACGGAGGAGAGCGCAGCCACAGGGGTGCAGAGGGCAAAGTGGAGAGATTCCTGCACAGAGGATCAGGGCCAACAAGAACTCACCAGCCCAAGAGGCTTTGCTACTCCCCTGCTGGAACGGGTGGGGGCTGGGAGCTGAGGCTCCAGCTTTGGTCGGATCTCAAGGAGAGGACTGGGGTTGGCTGCATGAACACAGCCTGAAGGGAGCTAGTGCACCACAGCTAGCCGGGGGGGAGTCTGGGAAAAGGTCTGAAACTGCTGAAGAGGCAAGAGACTTCTTCTTGACTCTGTTTCCTGGTGCACAAGGAGAGGGGATTAAGAGCGCTGCTTAAAGGAGCTCCAGAGAGAGGCGCGAGCTGCAGCTATTAGCGCAAACCCCAGAGACGGGCATGGGACGTTAAGGCTGCTGCTGCAGCCACCAAGAAGCCTGTGTGCAAGCACAGGTCACACTCCACACCTCCCCTCCCAGGAGCCTGTGCAGCCCGCCACTGCCAGGGTCCCGTGATCCAGGGACAACTTCCCTGGGAGAATACACTGTGCGCCTCAGGCTGGTGCAACGTCACGCTGGCCTCTACCGCCGCAGGCTCACCCCGCATTCCGTACCCATCACTCCCCCGACCTGAGTGAGCCAGAGCCCCCTAATCAGCTGCTATATTAACCCTGTACTGTCTGGGCGGGAACAGACGCCCTCAGGCAACCTACAAGCAGAGGCAGGGACAAATCCAAAGCTGAACCCCAGGAGCACTGCAAACAAAGAGGAGAAAGGGAAGTCTCTCCCAGCAGCCTCAGGAGCAGTGGATTAAATCTCCATAGTCAACTTGATGTACCCAGCATCGGTTGAATATACCTGAATAGACAACGAATCATCCCAAATTGAGGAGATGGACTTTGGGAGCAACGATATATATATTCTTTTTTTCTCCCTTTTTCTCTTTTTGTGAGTGTGTATGCTTATGCTTCTGTGTGTGATTTTGTCTGTATAGACTTGCTTTTACAATTTGTCCTAGGGTTCTGTCTGTCCGTTCTTCTTTTTTGTTTTTTATATGGTTTTGTTTTGTTTTTGTTTTAGTATAGTTTTCAGCGCTTGTTATCACTGGTGAATTTGCTTTTTGGTTTAGTTGTTCTTTCTTTTTTTTTTAATTATTTAAAAAAATTTTTTTTCAATAATTATTTTTTCTTTTTTATTTTAATAACTGTTTATTCTGTTTTATTTTATTTTATCCCTTCCTTCCTTCCTTCCTTCCTTTCCTTTCTTCCTTTCTTCCTTTCTTTCCCTTCTTTTCTCCCTTTTATTTTGAGCCACATGGATGACAGGCTCTTGGTGCTCCAGCCAGGCATCAGGGCTGTGCCTCTGAGGTGGGAGAGCCAAGTTCAAGACACTGGTCCACGAGATACCTCCTAGCTCCACGTAATATCAAAAGACGTAAATCTCCAGGAGATCTCCATCTCAAGCCAAAACCCAGCTCCACTCAACGACAAGCAAGTTACAGTGCTGGACACCCTATGCCACACAATTAGCAAGAAAGGAATACAACCCCACCCATTAGCAGAGAGGCTGCCTAAAATCATAATAACGTCACAGACACCCCAAAACCCACCACCAAACGTGGACCTGCCCACCAGAAAAACAAGATCCAGCCTCAACGACCAGAACACAGGCACTAGTCCCTCTCACCAGAATGCCTACACAACCCACTGACCCAACCTTAGCCACTGGGGGCAGCCAAAAAACAATGGGAACTATGAACCTGCAGCCTGAGAAAAGGAGACCCCAAACACAGTACGTTAAGCAAAATGAGAAGACAAAGAAACACTCAGCAGATGAAGGAGAAAAGTAAAAAACACACCAGACTTAACAAATGAAGAGGAAATAGGCAGTCTACCTGAAAAAGAATTCAGAATAATGATAGAAAAGGTGATCCAAAATCTTGGATATAGAATGGAGAAAATGAAAGAAACATTTAACAAGGACCTAGAAGAACTAAAGAGCAAACAAACAATACTGAACAACACAATAAATGAAATTAAAAATTCTCTAGAATGGATCAATAGCAGAAAAACTGAGGCAGAAGAACGGATAAGTGACCTGGAAGATAAAACAGTGGAAATAATTACTGCAGAGCAGAATAAAGAAAAAAGAGGAAAAGAATTGAGGACAGTCTGAGAGACCTCTGGAACAATATTAAACACACCAACATTCAAATTATAGGGGTTCCAGAAGAAGAAGAGAAAAGAAAGGGATGGAGAAAATATTTGAAGAGATTATAGTTGAAAAATTCCATAATATGGGAAAGGAAATAGTTAATCAAGTCCAGGAAGCACAGAGAGTCCCATACATGATAAATCCAAAGAGAAACACACCAAGACACATATTAATCAAACTATCAAAACTTAAATACAAAGAACAAATATTAAAAGCAGCAAGGGAAAAACAACAAATAACACACAAGGGAATACCCACAAAGTTAACAGCTGATCTTTCAGCAGAAACTCTGCAAGCCAGAAGGGAGGGGCAGGACATATTTAAAGTGATTAAAAGGAAAAACCTACAACCAAGATTGCTCTATCCAGAAAGGATTTGATTCAGATTTCATGGAGAAATTTAAACCTTTACAGACAAGTGAAAGCTAAGAGAATTCAGCACCAACAAACCAGCTTTGCAACAAATGCTAAAGGAACTTCTCTAGGCAGGAAACACAAGAGAAGGAAGAGACCTACAATAACAAACCCAAAACAATTAAGAAAATGATAATAGGAACATACATATTGATAATTACCTTAAATGTAAATGGATTAAATGCTCCAACCAAAAGACATAGACTGGGTGAATGGATACAAGAACAAGACTCGTATATATGCTGTCTAAAAGAGACCCACTTCAGACCTACCGACGCGTACAAACTGAAAGTGAGGGGATGGAACAAGATATTCCATGCAAATGGAAATCGAAAGAAAGCTGGAGTAGCAATTCTCATATCAGATAAAATAGACTTTAAAACTAAGACTATTACAAGAGACAAAGGACAGTACATAATGGTCAAGGGATCAATCCAAAAAGAAGATGTAACAATTGTAAATATTTATGCACCCAACATAGGAGCACCTCAATACATAAAGAAATGCTAACAGCCATAAAAGGGGAAATCGACAGTAACACAATCATAGTAGGGGACTTTTAACACCCCACTTTCACCAATGGACAGATCATCCAAAATTAAAATAAATAAGGAAACACAAGCTTTAAATGATACATTAAACAAGATGGACTTAATTGGTATTTATAGGACCTTGCAGCAAAAAACAACAGAATACACTTTCTTCTCAAGTGCTCATGGAACATTCTCCTGGATAGATCATATCTTGGGTTACAAATCAAGCCTTAGTAAACTTAAGAAAATTGAAATCGTATCAAGTATCTTTTCTGACCACAACACTATGAGACAACATAACAATTAACAGGAAAAAATCCGTAAAGAATACAAACAAATGGAGGCTAAACAATACACTACTTAATAACCAGGTGATCACTGAAGAAATCAAAAAACACCTAGAAAAAAATGACAATGAAAACACGACAAACAAAAACCAATGTAATGCAGACAAAGCAGTTCTAAGAGGGAAGTTTATAGCAATGAAATCCTAACTCAAGAAACAGGAAATATCTCAAATAAACAAGCTAACCTGACACCTAAAGCAACTAGATAAAGAAGAAAAAAAAAAAACTCCCAAAGTTAGCAGAAGGAAAGAAATCATAAAGACCAGATCAGAAATAAATGAAAAAAAAATCTCTTGCATTCCTATACACTAATGATGAAAAACCTGAAAGAGAAATTAAGGCAACACTCCCATTTACCATTGTAACAAAAAGAATAACATATCTAGGAATAAACCTACCTAGGGAGACAAAACACCTGTATGCAGAAAACTATAAGACCCTGATGAAAGAAATTAAAGATGATACCAACAGATGAAGAGATATACCATTTTCTTCTATTGGAAGAATCAATATTGTGAAAATGACTATAATACCCAAAGCAAACTACAGATTCAATGGAATCCCTATCAAATTACCAATGGCATTTTTTTACAGAACTAGAACAAAAAATCTTAAAATTTGTATGGAGACAAAAAAGACCCCGAATAGTCAAAACAGTTTTGAGGGAAAAAAACGGAGCAGGAGGAATCAGACTCCCTGACTTCAGACTATACTACACAGCTGCAGTAATCAGAAACATAGATCAATGTTTAGATCAAAACATAGATCAAAAACAGAAACATAGATCAATAGAACAAGATAGAAAGCCCAGAGATAAATCCACGCATCTATGGTCAACTAATCTATGACAAAGGAGGCAAGGATATACAATGGAGAAAAGACAGCCTCTTCAATAAGTGGTGATTGGAAAACTGGACAGCTACATGTAAAAGAATGAAATTAGAATGCTCCTTAACACCATACACAAAAATAGACTCAAAATGGATTTGAGACCTAAGTGTAAGACCGGACACTGTAAAACTCATAGAGGAAAACATAGGAAGAACACTCTTTGACTTAAAGCACAGAAAGATCTTTTTCGATCCAACTACTAGTGTAATGGAAATTAAAAAAAAAAAATAAACAAATGGGACCTAATGAAACTTCAAAGCTTTTGCACAGCAAAGGAAACCATAAACAAGATGAAAAGACAACCCTCAGAATGGGAGAAAATATTTGCAAACAAATCAATGGACAAAGGATTAATCTCCAAAATATATAAACAGTGCATGCAGCTCAATAGTAAAGAAAAAAACAACCCAATCCAAAAATGTGTAGAAGACCTAAATAGACATTTCTCCAAAAAAGACATACAGATGGCCAAGAAGCACATGAAAAGCTGCTCAACATCACTAATTATTAGGGAAAGGCAAATCAAAACTACAGTGAGGTATCACCTCACACCAGTTAGAATGAGCATCATCAAATTCTACAAACAACAAATACTGGAGAGAGTGTGGAGAAAAGGGAACCCTCTTGCACTATTGGTGGGAATGTAAATTGATACAGCCACTATGGAGAACAGTATGGAGGTTCCTTAAAAAAACTAAAAATAAAATTACCATATGACCGAGCAATCCCACTACTGGGCATATACCCAGAGAAAACCATAATGCAAAAAGACGCATGCACCCCAATTTCATTGCAGCACTATTTACAATAGGCAGGTCATGGAGGCAACCTAAATGCCCATCAACAAATGAATTTATCCATTCGTCTTATCCAGATGTGGGACATATATACAATGGGATATTACTCAGCCATAAAAAGGAACGAAATTGGGTCACTTGTTGAGATTTGTTGAGACGTGGATAGATCTAGAGACTCTCATACAGAGTGAAGTAAGTCAGAAAGAGAAAAACAAATATCGTATATTAATGCATGTATGTGGAACCAAGAAAAATGGAACAGATGAACCAGTTTGCAGGGCAGAAGTTGAGACACAAATGTAGAGAACAAATGTATGGACACCAAGGGGGGAAAGACACAGCGGGCTGGGGATGGTAGTGTGATGAATTGGGCGACTGGGATTGACATGTATACACTGATGTGTATAAAATTGATGACTAATAAGAACCTGCTGTATAAAACAATAAGTAAAATTAAATTTAAAAAATAAATGAAAAAGGAATGAAGGAAACAATAGCAAATATCAATAAAATTAAAAGCTAGTTCTTTGAGAAGAGAAAAAAAATTGATAAACCATTAGCCAGACTCATCAAGAAAAAAAGGGAGCAGACTCAAATCAATAGAATTGGAAATGAAAAAGGGGAAGTAACAACTGACACTGCAGAAATACAAAGGATCATGAGAGATTACTACAAGCAACTATATGCCTATTAAATGGACAACCCGGAAGAAATGGACTAATTCTTAGAAAAGCACAACCTTCCAAAACTGAACGAGGAAGAAATAGAAAATATAAACAGGCCAATCACAAGCACTGATATTGAAACTGTGATTAAAAATCTCACAACAAACAAAAGCCCAGGACCAGATGCCTTCAAAGGTGAATTCTATCAAAATATTTAGAGAAGAGCCAACACCTATCCTTCTCAAACTCTTCCAAAATATAGCAGAGGGAGGAACACTCGCAAACTCATTCTACGAGGATACCATCAACCTGATACCAAAACCAGACAAAGATGTCACAAAAAAAGAAAACTACAGAATAATATCACTGATGAATATAGATGCAAAAATCCTCAACAAAATACTATCAAACGGTGTCCAACAGCACATTAAAAGGATCATACACATGATCAAGTGGGGTTTATCCCAGGAATGCAAGGATTCTTCAATATATGCAAATCAATCAATGTGATACACCATATTAAAAAATTGAAGGAGAAAAACAATATGATCATCTCAATAGATGCAGAGAAATCTTTCGACACAATTCAACACCCATTTTTGATAAAAACCCTCCAGAAACTAGGCATAGAGGGAACTTACCTCAACATAATAAAGGCCATATATGACAAACCCACCACGAACATCATCCTCAATGGTGAGAAAATGAAACCATTTCCACTAAGATCAGGAAAAAGACAAGGTTGCCCACTCTCACCACTATTATTGAACATAGTTTTGGAAGTTTTACCCACAGCAATCAGAAAAGAAAAAGAAATCAGAGGAATCCAAATCAGAAAAGAAGAAGTAAAGCTGTAACTGTTTGGAGAAGACATGATACTCTACATAGAGGATCCTAAAGATGCTCGAGAAAACTACTAGAGCTAATCAATGAATTTGGTAAAGCAGCAGGATACAAAATTAATGCACAGAAATCTCTTGCATTCATTTACACTAATGATGAAAAATCTGCAAGAGAAATTAAGGAAACACTCCCACTTACCACTGCAACAAAAAGAATAAAATACCTAGGAATAAACCTACCTAAGGAGACAAAAGACCTCTAGGCAGAACACTGTAAGACAATGATGAAAGATGGAGAGATATACCATGTTCTTGGACTGGAAGAATCAACACTGTGAAAATGACTATACTACCCAAATCAATCTATAGATTCATTGCAATCCCTTTCAAAGTACCAATGGCATTTTTCACAGAACTAGAACAAAAAATTTCACAATTTGTATGGAAACACAAAAGACCCCAAACAGCCCAAGCAAGCTTGAGAAGGAAAAACAGAGCTGGAGGAATCAGGCTCCCAGACTTCAGACTATACTACAAAGTACATTAATCAAGACAGTATGGTATTGGCACAAAAACAGAAATATAGATCAATGGAACAGGATTGAAAGCCCAGAGATAAACCCATGCACATATGGTCACCTTGTTTTTGATAAAAGAGGCAAGAATATATAATGGAGACAAGACAGCCTCTTAAATAGTGGTGTTGGGAAAACTGGACAGCTACATATAAAAGAATGAATTTAGAACACTCCCTAACACCATAGACAAAAGTAAACTCCAAATGGATTAAAGACCTAAATGTCAGGCCAGACACCATCAGACTCTTAGAGGAAAGCATAGGCAGAACACCCTACGACATAAATCACAGTAAGATTCTTTATGACCCACCTCCTACAGAAATGGAAATAAAAACAAAATAAACAAATAGGACCTAATGAAATTTCAAAGCTTTTGCATAGCAAAGGAAACCATAAACAAGATGAAAAGACAACCCTCAGAATGGGAGAAAATATTTGCAAATGAAGCAACTGACAAAGGATTAATCTCCAAAGTTTGCAAGCAGCTCATTATCAAAAAAACAAACAACCTAATCCAAAATGGGCAGAAGACCTAAATAGACATTTCTCCAAAGAAGATATACAGACTGCCAACAAACTCATGAAAGGATGCTGAACATCACTAATCATTAGAGAAATGCAAATCAAAACTACAGTGTGGTATCACCTCACACCTGTCAGAATGGCCATCATCCAAAAATATACAAACAATAAATGCTTAAGAGGGTGTGGAGAAAAGGGAACCCTCTTGCACTGTTGGTGGGAATGTAAATTGATACAGCCACTATGGAGAACAGTATGAAGTTTCCTTAAAAAACCTAAAATAGAACTACCATACGACCCAGCAATCCCACTACTGGGCATATACCCTGAGAAAACCATAATTCAAAAAGAGTCATCTACACCAATATTCATTGCAGCTCTGTTTACAGTAGCCAGGACATGGAAGCAACCTAAGTGTCCATCATTGGATGAATGGATAAGAAGATGTGGCACATATATACAATGGAATATTACTCGGCCATAAAAAGAAATGAAATTGAGATATTTGTAGTAGGTGGATGGACCTAGAGACTGTCATACAGAGTGAAGTAGCTCAGAAAGAGAAAAATAAATACCATATGCTAACATATACATTTGGAATCACACACAAAAAAATGGTTCTAAAGAACCTAGGGGCAGGACAGGAATAAATACACAGACGTAGAGAATGGACTTGAGGCCACGGGGAGGCGGGAGGGTAAGCTGGGAAGAAGTGAGAGAGTGACATGGACTTATATATACTACCAAATGTAAAATAGATAGCTAGTGGGAAGCAGCCACATAGCACAGGGAGATCAGCTTGGTGCTTTGTAACCACCTAGAGCGGTGGGATAGGGAGGGTGGGAGGGAGACGCAAGAGGGAGGAGATATGGGATGTATGTATATGTATAGCTGATTCACTTTGTTATAAAGCAGAAACTAACACACAATTGTAAAGCAATTATACTTCAATAAAGATGTTAAAAATAAAAAATAAATAAAAATAAAATTTAAGTATCCTTTGACTCAACAATTTCACTTTCAGAAATTTAACCTAAATACAAAATTTTAGTTTACACGTATGTAAATATGCATTGTCTAAGTGCAAAATAATGGAACAATTTAAATGTCTCTTGGAAAGCTTGATGTTATAATGATGTCAATACTATCCAAAATTATGTGTTAATTCAGTGAAATAATAATGATGTCTAATAATTCTTTTTATAAAGCTTGAATAAATTATTTTTATAAATCTTTAAACTTCATATGTAAGAGAAAATATGCCAAAAATTCAACAGAATTTTGAAGAGTAAGACACTATCCAGTATTTAAAAATAAACACAAATTTAAAAGTGAATTGATTAGTTTAATAATAGATGGAAGAGTAAAAGAACAGATTGGAGGGTCAGAATAACCTGTGTTTATGTGGACTTATTTTTTCTTAAATATTTCACACTAGTGATAAAAGTATGTATTCAACTATTGATAGAATGACCACTGGTTATAGATTAGTAACAAAATGTTATACATTTCACTGATTCTAAGACACACTTTTTCATATTTTATTATTTCTGAAATCAGTCTATGTCTTACAGTTAATGAAGGGTCATAGTTTAATTGGAAGTATTTTTTTCTTTCTTACAGATATGTAAATTAAAATAATCTTATAATAGAGTTTTAGATTTAATAGTATATAGTAGATGACTACTTACTGCAACATAGGATAATTAATTCCAGAAAATGTAAAAAGCTAAATGTTTACACACACACACACACACAAACACACACACACACACTAGCTAATACAAAGATAAAAACATGAGTAATTTTTATTTATAATTGAGGAGTCTGACTCCAAGCCAAAATCTTATGTGTGATCTTTCAAGCCCAACCACAGGTAACTACAAAAGCTTTACCTAGTAGTTCTTATGGGTGCAAAGACGCCCTCCCCATGTCAAACTTGGTGCAGAATCAGCGCATTCGAAGGGAGTTCAAAGACTCAGCCTCTCAGCCCCTGGACCACCCTCTTGGACATGTTCACACACACAGCTGCATTCCTAGCCTTACTGCCTCCATTCAAAGAGCTCCTTATTGAGGGGTGGGAGGGGGAAGATGTCTCTGGTCAGACATTTTTCAGGTGTCTCCACTGAGACTTCCCATTGAAGGGGTGGGGAATATCCTTGAAGCACTTTTTTCCATTATGACTCAATACTTTCCACTCCGAGCCCTTCTTCCGCTCCCTACTTCAGGACTCAGGTTCATAAAATAGCAGGAGACTTTAGTTCCGGGATCCCTCAGTAAAGACACAATTTCCTCCACCTGCACTGCAAATCACCTGACTGACCCTCACCTGGCACCAATCCACGGGGAAAAATGGAACATTGAGGGAGCAAGCACTTTTCTCTTAGTAAGTGAATAAAGTCTTAATTGCTAGTTTCAATTTGGCTCATTATCCTAACTGACCAGCTGGATATCTGGTAGATCTTGACAATAATCATGTTATCTAGAGAATCATAAGCAAAAAGAAAGAAAAAATCTAGCAGGCTTGATTGTATGCCAACTAAAATTACATGTCAATAACCCCTATAAAAGTTAAAATACAAGTGAGAGACAAGGAGAAACTATTTGCAGTGTAACAGAAAAGGAATAGCCAGAATATATAAAATATTTCTACATATTAATAAGGAAAAGAAAAATTCACAGAAAAAAATAAAATAAAAACAGACAACATAACTACTACACAAACATACACACACTACCAATAAGGGAAATAGAGATAGAAACAAAATATCATTTTTATACTTATCAAAGTAATAAAGTATAATTGAAAATATTGAAAATGTTCACTGTTGATTAGACCATGTGGAAACGACCTTGCTTATATACTGTTAGTAGAGCATATATGAGTGTATATAGTCCCAAAATTATACTTCTAGGTTTCCATTCTACAGAGATATTTTCACAATTGCACCAAAATATAGGTACAGGTATACCTTGGAGATATTGCAGGTTTGGTTCCAGGCCACTGCAATAAAGCAAATATCACAATAAAGTGAGTAACACAAATTTTTTGGTTTCCCAAAATAAGTTACATTTACACTATACTGTACTGTATTAAGTAAGCAAAATCATTGTGGCTAAGAAAACCAATCATATCTTAATTAAAAAATAATGCTTCTGGAACAATGGTGCCAAAAAAACTTGCTTGATGCAGGATCACCACAAACCTTCAATTTGTAAAAAACACACTATCTGTGAAGTGCAATAAATTGCAGTGAAATAAAAAGAGGTATGTCTGTACAATGATATTCCACTCAGCAGTACCTGTAATATTGACATATTAGAAGTAATCTATATATTAGCCATATTTTAAGTAAATTCAGAACACCTATAATATGATATGATATGCATCTGTTAAAAATTATAAGCTTCAGCTTTCTGCATTAGAATGGAGAAATGAAATCAGATTCCTTTCCTCTAATCCTAATGAATAGTATAAATAGGTAAAACACAGGGAAAAAAAGAAAACATTTATAAACATTCAATGCTAGTTTTATCTTGCATCAAACAAGGATTAAGAGAATTAAAGACAAACAAGATCATCAGGGTGAAGAAAACAAAAAAGGAAAGACAAAAGGAGTCTCTCTCCAGCTCTTGCAGTTTAATAAAGATGTGACTGGAACATACTATTCTAATCTATTCTCTCACTTTTATCAAGAATGGAAATATAATAAAATTAAGAACAATCAAAACACCAATCATATCAAATAGTATAAAAAGTATTAATTAGTCTATTAACACAAATAGACTGAATCTAAAAGTAGAACCCAAAAGTAACCTGTACAAGGGGAAAAAATTAAGACAAGTGATGTACAAGTATTGAAAATAAAAGTATCATTTTACTTTCAATGATGAAAAATACATGCAATGAAAACAAAGGGATGAAATATTAATATTAGTCAAGGTAGAAACTGGAACAAAAGCACTATATGAGACAAATTACAATTTCATTAATAATAACTGGTTAAGTTTACATAAAAGATTGTGAATATTTATACATCTGATCAATAGAATCTCAATGTATGATGAAAATACTTCAGGAGATGCAAGGTAAAAATAGACAAAGAATTAATAATGTCAAGAGATTTTAACTCACTTTCTCATCCTTTAAAGAATCAAATAGATTTTTTATAAAAGGAGCAAACAGGATGTCTAAATAACAATGAATTTGGATCAAAAAGATATCTTAATCTCTGAATTCTGAAAACAAATAATGCACCTTTGTTTCAAGTGTTTGTGTAGTATTTTAAAATCTGACTTTGTTATTCCACATAGAAAATGCCAATATGCTATAAAAAGATAAAATAATGAGATAACATTATCTGATCCCAAGTAAATACATATAGGTAACAATAAAAAGAAAATACCAAAAACATCTATTATGTGGACACTATTTTTTTTATTTTGATTCAAAAAGAAAATAACTGAAATAGACAAACATCTGGAAAATAGAAAATATTTTTTAAACATATAGAGGAAAAATCTATTATTTAAATGCTAATTATATTAGAAAAGAAAGTCACTACATGAATTAACCACTCAATACAAAACATTAGAAAAAGTTAAATAAAGTAAACTAAAAGAAACAAAAAATAAAGATAACAAAAAAAATTTGAAAAAAAAGAAAAAACTAATAAATCAATTCTAGAGATTTTTTTTGCAAAAACAACAAGTAAGCAATAAAATATCTAAGCTAACTGAGAAAAAAGAGAGAAGACGCAAGAACACAGAGATAAATATGAGGAAATTATTACAGATGGAAAGAAAGTTAAAATAACATAATTTGTTCAAATATAGGCAATTAAATTTGACAACCTGGAAAAAAAATAGTTGCTTTCTTAGGCAAATAATTTCTAAAATTGACCACAAAAGAAATAAAGATACTAAGTATTGTCTAACACTTGTTGAATGAGAAAAATAATAGAGCTGATTGGGAGAAATGATAGAGACTAGATAGTACACAGGTGAAATCTATCACACTTTCAGGGAACATAACTTTTACTAAAGTATTCCAAAGCATGTGAGTAAGGGAAGTTTCCAAATGCTATCTATGAATTCAATATAACATTGAATACAAAACTGGACAAAAATAGCTAAGAAAGAAAAAAACAAGTATATTTAATAATGTTGATGCAAAATATTACCCTACAGTTTTAAGTAGGATATTAGAAAAATGATATAAACTTGGATTCATTCTAAAAAAAAAAAAAAATTCTTTCAAGTCATGGACAGGTCCCACAGCAGGAGCCAATGCTGCCCACAAACACACTGCAACAACTACAGTTGGGTCCCACAGACAGGCTGGGGGCAAGCTTTGCCCACCAGCATAACGCAGTAGCCATAGCCCTACCACAACTGGAGGGCAAACAAAGCCCACACACTGAACATTTCTTGAGTGCCTGGCACTGGTAACTAGGCAGGTTGTTTTTCTGAGCCCAACAGAACATCTCCTAACTAGGCCCACTCCTTCAAGACTGGGAGAGATAGTTGATTTACCTAATACACAAAAACAAACACAGAGAATTCGGCAAAATGAGGAGACAGAAAAATATGTCCCAATTGAAAGAGCAGGACAAAAACTTCAGAAAAAGAACTAAATGAAACAATGATAATCAATGTACCTGATAGAGAGTTCAAAGTAATTGTCACAAAGATGCTCACCTATCTTGGGAGACGAATGGATAAACAGAGTCAGAACTTCAACAAAGAGATAGAAAACATAAGAAAGTACCAAAAAAATTATAACCAAATTGAAAAATACTCTAGAGGAGTTCAACAGCAGACCAGATGAGGTAGAAGAACAAATCTGCAACCTGGAAGACAAAACAATCGAACTCACCCAGACAGAGCAGCAAAATGAAAAATAATTTTAAAAAGTGAAGATACTTTAAGGGATCTTTGGGACAACCTTAAATGGAATAACACTTGCATTATGAGAGTCCCAAAAGGAGAAGAGAGAGATAAAAGGCCATAAAATTAAATATTTGAAGCAATACTGGCTGAAAACTTCCCTAATCTAAGGAAGAAAACAAACATTCAGGTCCAGGAAGACCAGAGAATTCCAAATAAAATAAACTCAAAGAGAACCCCATCAAGACACATCATAATTAAAATAGTGAAATGTTAAAAAAACCTAAAAGCTGCAAGAGAAAAACAACTTGTTATGTACAAGGGAAACCCCTAAAGCTATGAGCACATTTTTCAGCAGAAACTTTACAGGCCAGAAGGGAGTGGCATGACAAATTCAAAGCTCTCAAAGGAAAAAACTCCCAACCAAGAACTCTCTACCAAGTAAGGTTACCATTCAGAATTGAATGAGAGATCAAGAGTTTCCCAGATAAGCAAAAGCTAAAGGGGTTTATTACCACTAAACTGGCCCTACAAGAAATGTTAAATTGACTTCTTTAAGCTGAATAGAAATGGCACTGATCAATAAGAAGAAAACATGTGAAAGTAAAAATTTCACTGGAAAAAGTAAATATATAGTAAAGGTAGTAGATCAATCACTAATAAATCAGCATTAAGATTAGAAGACAGAAGTAGTAAAATTAACCAAAATGACAATAATTAGTTAAGTAGTGCATAAAATAAAAAGATGCAAAATGTGTCATCAAAAGTATAAAATGTAGGGGGGTATAAAAAGATAAAGCATTGAATTGCATTACCAACTGAAAACATGCTACTATTTACATAGTAAGTATGTGCTATATAGTTATAGTTCACACAGTTATATGTGAACCTTATGGTTACCATAAGGAAAACACCTATGGTAAATACACAAAGGAAAATGAGAAAGGAATCTAAACATAAAACTAAAGAAAACTACCAAATAGAAGGGAAGAGAGAAAGAGGAGAACAAAGGAACAGAAAGGAACTACAAAACAGCCAGAACACAATTCACAAAATGGCAATAAGTACACACCTATCAATAATTACTTTAAATGTAAATAGACTAAATGCTCCAATTAAAAGACATAAAGTAGAAGAATGGATAAAAAAACAAAACCCATCTATATGGTGCCTACAAGAGACTCACTTCAGTAAAAGGACACACACAAAAAAAAATGAAGGATTGGAAAAAAGTATTCCATGAAAATAGAAATAAGAAAGCTGGAGTAGCTATACTCATATCAGACAAAGTAGACTTTAAAACAAAGACTGTAATAAAGGACAAAGAAGGGCATTACATAATGACAAAAGGGTCAATCCAGTAAGAAGATATAAGTTATAAATGTATATGCACCCAACAGAGGAGCACCAAGATATATAAAGCAGGTATTAATGGACTTAAAGTGAAAAACTGAAAGAAATACAATAGTATTGTATTGTAATCACATCAATGGATAAATCTTCTGGATGGAAAATCAACAAGGAGAGAGTTGGACTTAAACGATGCATTAGACCTGATGAACGTAATAGATATATACAAAACATTCCATCCAAAACAGCAGAATACACCTTTTTCTCAAGTACACATGGAACACTCTCCAGTATAGATTATATGTTAGGTCACAAAACACGTATCAATAAATTCAAGAAGATTGAAATCATATCAAGCATCTTCTCCAACTACAATGGTATGAAACCAGAAATCAATCACAAGGAAAAAATGAGAAAAAAACCCATAAAAATGTAAAGATTAGACAACGTGCTACTGAACAACCAATGGGTCATCGGAGAAATCAAAAAATACCTAGAGGGCAAATGAAAACAGAAATATGGCATACCAAAACCTATAGAATGCAGCAAAAGTGGTTCTAAGAGGGAAGTTCATAGCAAGAAAAATCCCAAATAAACAATCTAAATTTACACCTAAAGGAACTAGAAAAAGAAGAACAGATTAAGCACAAAAATAGCAGAAGGAAGAAAACAATAAAGATCAGGGTGGAAATCAATAAAATATAGACTAAAAAAATAGAAAAGATCAATGAAAGTAGGAACTAATTTTCTGAAAAGACAAAGTAAAAACTAGCTAGACTCACCAAGAAAAAAGAGAGAAAACACAAATAAATAAAATCAGAAATGAAAGAGGAAACATTGCAACTGATACCACAGAAATAAAAGGATCATAAGAGACTACTATGAACTATTATACAACAAATTGGACAACCTAGAAGAAATGTATCAATTCCTAGAAACATACAATCTTCCAAGATTGAATCATGAAGAAACAGAAAATCTGAATAGACTGAATAGGTTTGACCCTTGAACAAGATGGGTTTGAACTGTGCAGGTCCACTTATATGTGAATTTTTTAAAATAAATATATACTATAATACTACACAATCCATGGTTGGTTGAATCTGTGGATGTGGGAACTAAAGATAGGGAGGGCTGACTGTAAAGTTATATGCAGGTTTTCAACTGTGCGAAGGCATCAGTGCCCCTAACCATTGCTTTGTTCAAGTGCCAACTGTCATAGGAAAAAAATTAAAAGTAATCAAAAATCTCCCAACAAACAAAAGTGCAAGACTAAAGACTTTGAATGGTGAATTCCACAGAATATTCAAAGAATTAGTACTTATGTTTCTCAAACTCCCCCCAAATTGAAAGGAATGGAAACCTTCTAAACACATTTTTCAAAGCCAAATTTACCCTTATACTAAAACCAGATTAGGACACCACAAAAAAAGTAAATTACAGGCTAACATTCTTGACAAACACAGATGCAAAAATCCTCAATAAAATATTAGAAAACTGAATTCAACAATACACAAAAGGATCATACAACACAATCAAGTGGGATTTATCCCAGGGATGCAAAGATTGTTCAAATCAATCAGCATGATATATCACATTAACAAAATGAAAGATAAAAATCATATGACTGTCTCACTAGATGCAGTAAAAGCTTTTGATGAAATCCAACATCGATTTACAATAAAAATTCTTAACAAAGTGGATATAGAGGGAACATACCTCAACATAATAAAGGCCATATATGACAAACCCACAGCCAATATCATACTCAATGATGAAAAGCTGAAAATTATCCCTCTAAGATGAGGAAGAAGACAAGGATGTCCAGTCTCACCACTTTCATTCAACATAGTGTTGGAAGTTCTAGCCATGGCAATTAGACAAGAAAAAGAAATAAAAGACATTCAAATAAGAAAGGAAGAATTAAAACTGCCACTATTTGCAGATGAAATGCTACTATATAAAAAAAAGTCATAGAATACAAAAATCAAGATACAGAAATCTGTGGTGTTTCTACACACTAATAATAAACTATTAGAGAAATTAAGAAAACAACTCCATTTACAATTGCATCAAAAAACAAAAAAAAACCTAGGAATAAACAACCAAGGAGGTGAAAGACCTGTAGACTGAAAACTGTAAGACATTGATAAAAGAAAATGAAGAAGACACAAATAAATGAGAAGATATTCTGTGTTCACAAACTGGAAAAATAAATGTTGTTAAAGTGTCCATACTACTGAAAGCAATCTATACATTCAATGAATTCCTTATCAAAATTCCAATGGCATTTTTCACAGAACTAGAACAAGTAATTTTAAAATTTATATACAACCACCAAAGACCTTGAATAGCCAAAACAATCATGAGAAAAAAGAACAAAGCTAGAAGAATCATGATCCCTGGTCTCAAACTGTACTGCAAAGCTATAGTAATCCAAACAGTATGGAAGTGGCACAAAAACAGATTAAGAACCCCAAAATAAACCCACTCATTTATGGGCAATTAATTTACAACAGAGCAAAGAATATACTATAAAGGGAAGTCTCTTCAATAAATGGTGTTGGGAAAACTGGAGAGCCACATGTAAAAAAAAGAAACTAGACTACTATCTTATACCATACAAAAAATTAACTCAAAATAGAAAAAGACTTGAATGTAAGACCTGAGACCATAAAATTCTGAGAAGAAAACACGGGTAGAAACCTCATTGGCATCAGTTTTAGCAATGTTTTTGTGGATCTGATTCCAGAGGCAAAGGAAACAAAAGCAAAAATAAACAAATAGGACTACATCAAACTAAAAAGCTTTAGAACAGCAAAGGAAACCATCATCAAAATGAAAAGGCAAACTACTGAATGAAAGAAAATATTTGCAAATCATACATCTAATGAGGGGTTAATATTCAAAATATATAAAAAGAACAACTCAACAACAAAAAAACCAAACAAACTGATTTTAAAAATGGATATAAGATCTGAACAGACATTTTTTCAAAGAAGATATAAACTTCAGGTTCCAACCACCTTCATATTATTAGAGCAATTTGCCTTGTCAAGAAAGCTGCAGGGCTTCCCTGGGGGCACAGTGGTTGAGAGTCTGCCTGCCGATGCAGGGGACCCGGCTTCGTGCCCCGGTCCGGGAAGATCCCACATGCCGCGGAGTGGCTGGGCCCGTGAGCCATGGCCGCTGAGCCTGCGCATCCGGAGCCTGTGCTCCACAACGTGAGAGGCCACAACAGTGAGAGGCCCGCGTACCACAAAAAAAAAAAAAAAAAAAAAAGAAAGCTGCAGCAAGTAAAAGTCAGTGATCCTATTCCTTCTGCATTGACCTCTATCCTAATGTGCAAAGTAGCACACTTCAGTCCTCAGGTAAGAAAAGTAATTCAAACATATTTTATGATGAAGTCTTATATTGAGAGGAAAATTCATTACAAAGCCACTAATAAGCAGAATATCAGGAAATTTCTCCCATATTTGGAAAGAAGTGCATCAAAGAAAAGTTTGTGGGTTTTTTGTTTTGGGGTTTTTTTTTGGTCTATATCAGTCATTTTTATCGATCTATTCGCCTGATTGGAGGGTCACCAATAAATCTCTATTTTATTCAGAGGTAGCATTATGACTGAGAAAACTGAGGAGCAAGGTCCATAGCATACAATCAAGGCAACGCATTTATCAAAACTATTCTGACAAAGAAAATAAACTGAACTAAATATTTTGTGCTATTAATCATGGCACAAATATAAATAAAATCAGGGTCAATGCCTGTTATTCTTATATTGTCCTCAAAGGGAAAAACCAAGTGAATTAAATAACCTAAACTGATCACATTAAGTGCAGTGATGTAGGCAAATATTATCCATGCCTTATAAATAAATTTTAAATATTTGTAAACACTTCTCCTTGAGCTGCTTCTCAAGTGTATAAGTTTTCCATATCTTTTTTTAACCTGCTTCCTTATGTCCTATGACATAGTAATAAGATGCTTAAACGTGAGACAGAGGCAGAACATGAAACACCAGACTGCTGTGTCCTTCACTGATGAGACAAATAGTCATCAACTGACTTAGTGTGGACTAGATGCCAGGCACTGAACTGCTTACACCATGACAAAATAGGAATTATGTTACCAGCTAGACAGAATTTTGCCTCTATTAGAAGGAAGATTTCTATGCTCACTTCTCTCTGACATATCTATGACAGTCAGGTAGATTTTTAATTCTATGCAAATTATGTTCTGTCCTATGAAGACAAAACATTAATGTCAGCAAGAGGACCCATTTCAGCTGGAGGATGAAAGTATACTGATTGACCAAGCATAAGTAGCATTCCAAGAAACTCTTCAACTAAGAAATATACTACGTTTTAGACACTTGAAGCAGATTTCTTTCTAGTGTCTGCTTTATGAATGTTTCACATTCATGTTTTCAAATCAGTGAAATAAGTTAATGAATACAAAATTACATCATAAACGCCAAAGCTTTGCAGATTAAAAATGTTTGTGTCTTTTTAATGTTGGTTTTCACAGGAAAGAAAATTTAGAACTGGGTTATACTTGGTTGGTCATTACTGATAGTCATTCAATTATCAGAACACATTACAGGCAGTCAGATTTATAGCAGCTTAATAAGGATAAACATGCTTAAGTGTCCTGCTGGAAGAGGGAGAAGCTTGCTAGTTGTCTTACATTTGCAAAGGTGCACATTCTTTCTTACCTTTGGGAGGATGTGGAGGAATCTTGGAAGCCAGGTGTTAATGGCAGAGCCACCCCACCAGCATGTGACTACTTACCTCTGGATTTCAACTTAAGACAAAAATTAACTTTTATCTAATTTGTGTCTCTGTACATTTCAGTCCCTTAGTTATAGCAACTTAGCCTGTCTCTTAACTAATACAACTTCTAATCCACTGTCTATACATTTATTTAGATATGTTTATTCTAAAAAATGTTATCTTATATTTTTTTAAAAATACATGAAGATTATTATGTCATAGATGTCATTCAGTTTCCATCTGTTTATCCTAAACAGCACTGCAGTGAACATTCTTGCACATTCTCATGTGTACCTTTGCAAGTGTTCTGAGTTTTTCAGTTTATATTAAAGATGCGATTGCTATATATATATACACACTCATCACTTCGCTAAGTAACCACCAAATTGTTCTTCAGAATTTCTTCACCAGTTTTCATTGTACTATCCGTGAATGAAGGTCCCTATTGCCACCATCCTTGCCAGTACTTAGTATTACCTAATTTTATAATTTTTTTTGTCGATCCGGTTGATGGAAACTGATATCTGCAACTGTTTTTTTTTTAAATCTTATTCTTGTCTCTTTGGGTTTACACTGTTGCTCTTTTTCAGTCTTCTTGAAATGAACATTTATCTCATTTTTTTCGTTATTTTTGGTACCTGAAATGTATCACTTTTCCTAAGTGCTAAATTAAATATTTTTCATACATTTTGACATACAATGTTTTCCTTATCATTTAGTTCTAAAAATTTAGTAATTTAACTACTGAGTTCCTCTTTAACCAGTTATTTAGTATTTTTTTAAATGTTTCTAGTCACATAGGATATTTTACAGCTAGCCATTTATTACTGATTTTTCAATCTTAGTGCATTCTGGTTAGGGAATCTAGCCTGTATGATTAATCTTTTGAAAAGTATTGGGGCTTTTATGGGTGACTAGCATATTTTCAATGACTGTAAATATTCTACATGTGCTTGAAATGTGAATTCTGTATCTTTATATATATATACAAAGATATATATATACACATAAGCTATCTATATATATACATACATATATAAACAAAAAAGCATATTAACCTTGTTATTGAATTTTTCTATACCTTTACATGTATTTTATTTGCTTGATATATCAATTTTTGAGCAAGTCCTCTAGAATTTCCAGCTCTTATTCATAACACATTCCCCCACCCCTCAATGGGAATAAACAGCACCTTCCAGGATCTAGAAGCTAAACTGATTCTCAGAGCTGTGTGTTTCTTGTTCCTGTAATTTTTCCTGAATATTCTTAAATATTGTTAATGATATATACCTAAGGACCTACTTAACTGTCCCTTTAGGGAGAGGAGAATTCAGCTGTTCTATTACTACTGCCATTTCATAAGAAAAGAATTTTTAAATGTATCAGTTAATTAAGAAATAGTCTCTGAGAAGACCCAATTACTATGAAATAACAACAGTTTTAGATTGAAAAACATCATTTATGTGTTTTAATAAAAATGCTGAAAAAGGAAAAATTGGATGGTTCCTTAAAATATGTCTTCCTGTTAATTTCTTCTTTGCATTTTCTGACCAATTCCCTATAAATTATGGTTATTTCATGGTGAAGAAACCTTAATTAAAATGCAAAGTGCAAAAGAAGGACAGGATTTGGCTGACATATGTAAATGCAAATAAAAAGTATTCTGTAGGGAAAGTGAGACTTCATTGAAGGTGACACGCTTGTGGAAGGAAGAAATGCTGAGCAAGCACCTCAGCTAAACAGGCAATTTGGGGAGTGCCATAAACTGCAGGCATTTTAGAAAAAACACATTGAAAATATAATTGGTAATGGCTTGGGTAATTAGACCCCCAAACAGCATCAATCTTTAGGACTGCAAAAGCAGAGAAAAATAAATTGCAATCAATAAGAAATAGTGATGATGCAAAAACAACAACAAACACATAAGGAGAGGCACAACTTGCTTTAACTTGTGGGTAAACAGCATTATGAAAGTCTGTTTTTAAGTTAGATGTATACAGATGTGTATTTATACATTTTTTGTGTGCTCCTTTGTGTGTATGTATATAAGAGAAACAGATACATTAACACGACATAAACTGTCTTGGAAACAAAGTGGTGTTCTGCAGCACTCAGATTTTGTATAAGTATTCTAAAGGAATCTCTCTTCTCTATAACAGAAATTGTGTTTGGGAACCAGGACAAAGAGACTGTACAGTGCAAGATCTCTCAATAGGTGCATGTAAAAATCTCACATGGTCTTAGTCCCAGCATAGAGGCAATAATTTGAAAGGAACCTCAATCAGACCCACTTGTTAGTCTTGGAGAGCCCCCGCCCCAGAGAGGCAGGAGGCAACTGGGACTCCCTCTGAGAAAAAAGACACTGGCAGCAGCCATTTTTAGGGGCTCGTTCTACCACGAGGACACTGGTGTTGGCAAGTACCATTTGGGTCTTCCCTCTTGTCTATTAGTGCCAGGGACTTACCAGCTCAACAGCAGGCCAGTACCAGTTCTAAGACTTTCCAGGACAAGCAGCCAGCCATGTGGGGACCCAGCCCCACCCACCAGTGGGCCAGCATCTACTGCATGAGGAGGGCCTAGCAGCCAACTGGTCCAGGCCAGCTCCACCTACCAGCATGGCCACAGCATTTAGTCCCACCACAAAAAAGGGCTCACACAGCCCACACAGGGTGCATCCCTAGAGCATATAACTCGGGTGACCAGAGGGAAAGGTGCTACCTGTCCCCATAGGATTTATCCTATAAAAAGCTACTTCTACAAGATCAGGAAAGGTAACCAACATACCTAATACATAGAAAAAAACACAGAGAATTAGGAAAAACGAGGAGACAGAGGAATATATTACAAATGAAAGAAATGGAGAGTAACCTTTAAAAATTGTATACAAATTTTTTTAAACAAGAGTTCAAGGTAATGATCATAAAGATGCAAAACAAACTTGTGAACAGTGAAAGAAATTATCAGCAAAATGAAAAGGCACCTACTGAACGGGAGAAGGTATTTGCAAGCACTATATCTGATAAGGGATTAATATCCAAAATATGTAAAGAACTCATACAAATCAACATCAAAAAATGAACCTAATTTAAATCTTTAAAAATTTTAATTTAATTTAACCCAATTTAAATGACCTAAATAGACATTTTCCCAAGGAATACATACAGATGGCCAACAGACATGTAAAAAGATACTCAGTATCACTAATCATCAGGGAAATGCAAATAAAACCCTAATGAGATATCACCTCTCACCTGTCAGAATGGCTATTATCAAAAAGAAAAATAATCAGTGTTTTTGAGGATATGGCGAAAAGGAAGCCCTCAGGCACTGTGGGAATGTAAACTAATTTTTATTGGAGTAAAGCTGATTTACAGTGTTGTGTTAGTTTCTGCCATACAGCAAAGTGAATCAGTTATACATATACATATATCCACTCTTTTTTAGATTCCTTTCCCATATAGGTCATTTACAGAGTATTGAGGAGAGTTTCCTGTACTATACAGTAGGTTCTTATTAGTTATCTATTTTATATATAGTAGTCTGTATATGTCAATCCTAATCTCCCAATTCATCCCTCCCCCCCTCCCTTTCCCCCTTGGTAACCATAAGTTTGTTTTCTACAGAACAAAAATTGTTGCAAAATTTGTGTAGCCACTAAACTGGAGCTGTATTTTATATATATTTTTTTATGTCTGAGTAAGACACCATTGTATATATATGGAATCTTAGCCATTTACAAAAGGGGACTTTTACCATTTGCAACAACATGGAATGGACCTAGAGCACATTATGCTAAGTGAAATAAATCAGACAAAGACTAATATTGTATAATTTCACTGATACAAAAAATCTGGAAACAAATTAACAAACATAAGAAAACTGAAACAGACCATACATACAGAGAAAAAACTGATGGTCTGACATCAGAGGGGAGGGAGATGGGGGGATGAGTGAAATATCTGAAGGAAATTAAGAGGTACAAACTTGCAGTTATAAGTCACAGGGATGTAATATACAACATAGGAAATATAGTCAATAGCATTGTAATAACTTTGTATGGTGACAGATGGTAACTAGACTATTGTAGTGATCATTTTGTAATGTATAAAAATATCAAATCATTATTTTTGTACACCTGAAATTAATATAATATTGCATGTAAATCATACTTCAATAAAAAGCCAAACCAACAAAAAAACTTCTTAAGTAAACTTGTGTTTACTCAAGGGAAGGAACACCTCAATAAATGTAAGCTATTGTCAGTCCTATAGATCTCCAGTTTGGTAGTAGGTTCATTAATATTAACTATATTATTAAAAATAATTTTTTTTTAAATTTCATTCAAGTATAGTTGATTTGCAATGTTGTGTTAGTTTCTGTTATATAGCAAAGTGACTCAGTTATACATATTATGTTTTTTTCATATTCTTTTCAATTATGGTTTATCACAGGGTATTGAATATAGTTCCCTGTGCTATACAGTAAGACCTTGTTATTTATCCATCCTATGTATATTAGTTTGCCTCTATTAATCCCAAACTCCCAATTCTTCCCTCCCATGCCCCCTCCCCTTTGGCAACCACAAGTCTGTTCTCTATGTCTGTGGGTCCGTTTCTGTTTTGTATAATAGATAAGTTCATTTGTGTCATATAAAAATAAAATTTTTAATGTGGCCATGCATGGCTCACTGATGACAGTGCGTCATGAATCAACGTTTATTGTTAAACTAATTCTGAATACCTGATGCATACATTTTTATAAAAGAGGGAGTATTGGTCAAATGTACTTTCTACTCCACTTTTTTTAATGAGGGGGGGTATTCTACAAAACAAATCATAAAAAAAGTAAACACAAGGAACTTCTTAATCATGAAAATTGGTTATAGACTCAAAATCTATTTATATCATGCCTTTAATATAGCAAGATGTGCTCTAGATATAATATAATAATAGTAAACCTAAATGTTCTGCTAGGTCAGGCCTTTACTGAATTCAACCACAAAGAAAAAAATTGGGTTGATTACACGACTTGATGTGATTGGACATTTTCTAATGAAAAACAAATCCTGCATTGTTTAATACACTTTGTAAAGAACCTAGCACTAAGCCCTCATAGTGGCACTTATAATATATTTTGGTGTTTATGTCTTCAGTGAATGCAACTCTTATACATTCTCAAGCTGTAACATAATGTCATCCTGGTGGAGAAAAACACATCACACGTCCTTTTTCTTTTCTTTCTTAAGGGGTTACATTTTACACACACCCTGCCGAAAATGCAGTCTCCTTAGTTCTCAAGATATTTCTGTGCATAAAAGCCCATCCTTGTTTTAAGCCTGAAACAAACTATTGTGTTCACTGAAACTAGATTCTAACCACGAACTTGTCTATAATTGACTTCCTGTAAGGACTACCTATTAACACTCCTGGATCTTGTCCTAATTCCAAGTTATATTTTCACTAGAAATGACTATATTACTGTGCTGATTATCTAAGGTGGTCAGAAGAACAAATTAAATCAGGAGCAGGGAAAAATTCTAAAAACTGTGAAATAAAACATTTGTTCTAAAGAAGCATTTGTTCTATAAAGACCAATATATAAGCATATTTTGTATTTTCTTCAAATTCTAAAGGTGGCCACTCTGGCTCTTTATCCTTTCTTTTTCTGATCCTGAAACTCTTAAATTTGCCTTTACCACAGCAGCCGTTTCATAAAGATTTCTGAGCAACTGAAAGTCTAAAGCTCAGGTTTACATAAGGAAGGGAAAGAATTTCTGACATCACAAGGGAGTAGGCACTAGAAAGATTTTTTTAAACATTCTAATTTTTCAGTGATTGAATATTATTGAATATAATCTGTGTCATTCACATTCAATATGATTTGAGTAGTGCCACAGGTGCATTTTTAGCTTAGGCTTTGCAGAATATTTTAGTATATTGGGTTTGTTGTTCTAAGGAGAAAATCATGTAAGCAAGAACATCCCATGACATTCTTATAGTTTGATCATGCCAATCAATCAAAAGAATTCTCAAAATCTCCAAAAGCAATCAAATTTTTTTCAAGTCACAATATAAATAGAACTTTTCCCAAGATACTGTAAATTAAATCCTAAGACATTAGGCAAAAACTGCAGTTTTTCTTATGACTTGCCTTGCTGTTGATGGGTAAGAGCTCAGTCAATGAGATCAAAAGCATTTTAATTTAATGTGATACTTAAAAATTACTAAAGTGAGAAGGCTGCAACAGAATATTACAAACTTAAACATCATAGAACTTAACTTTTAGCAGAAAATGATATTTAGGGATGAAAATGATCATGTGAAAAATATTAACAAAAGAGAGCTAACTAAGATTACTGGGAGTCACAGATTTGCATATCATGCAATTTATAAAATGAAATAGGCCAGTTTCATTGAGATACAACATTTGTTCATTAAAGCCTTTACTTTCTGTTTACATTGTTGGACTATTTTCTAATGTAAGTATAAACTTATTTTACTTACAAAAATTTTTTACTATCTTGATCTTCTTTTCAAAGAACTAAAACACATGCTGCCTAATATGTGTAAAATCACTTTGTTAGGCAGTAGTTGAAGATTCTCAGGGGTACATAAATTCAATGGTTAGCTTAAGGTCACACTACAATTCAAGGACAGCTTCAGGAATGTAAGAGTAGTAGCTTGGCACCAGGTTATCTCATTCTAAAAGTTTCAGAGAATAGAGAGAAAAGTAAAATTACAGCAACTGGCTTTAGCTTTGATGAGTATTGTTTCAGGAACTTTGAGAATTCTCTCTTTAACAGTAATATTTTACAGAGTACTCCTAAGATGAAATGTATATATTTTAAATGCATTTTGGAATAAGTACAGATTCATAGAAAATTGCAAAGAAATTTACAAAGAGGTCCTGTACACACTTCATCCAGTCTTCCCCAATGTTAACATCTTGTATAACTAGAGTACAGTAATAAACCAGGAAACTGACATTTGTATAAACCATGCAGCTTATTCATATTTCACCAGTTGTATGTGTGTGTGTGTGTTTACATGGGTAGCTTTCTGGAATTTTATCACTTGTATAGCTTTATATAACCATCACGAATTATAGCACTTTGAATATGTCATTCCACTGCCTCCTGGCCTCCATGGTTTCCGACTGTAAAATAACTATTGATCTTAGTGAGTTTTTTGTATGTGATGAGTCACTTCTCTTGTTTTTTTCAAGACTGTCTTTGTTTTTGATTTTCAACAGTTTAATTATGATGTGTGTAGATGAAGGTCATTTTGAGGTTATTCTACTTGGAGTTCATGGGGCTTCCTGTATGTGCAGATGAATTTTGTTTATCAAATTTGGGAAGTTTTCAACCATAATATTCAAATATTCTTTTTGCCTCTTTTTCTTCTCCTTTTGGGACTCCTGTTGTATTTATGTTGGTATGTTTAATTGTGTTCCACAGGTCTCCAAGTCTCTGTTTATTTTTTTCTTTATTCTTTATCTTTCTGTTCCCAAATGATAATCTCAATTGCCTTACCTTCCAATTTGCCAATTCCTTCTTCTGCCTGCTTAAATCTGCTGTTGAGCCCCTCTGCTGAATTGTTCAATTCTGTTATTATACTTTTCAACTCCACAAAATCTATTGTTTTTAAATATGGATCTACTTCTTTACTGATATTCTTTATTTAAGGAAACATTGTCTTCATACTTTTCTTTAGTTCTTTGATAGCCATTTTAAAGTCTTTGTCTAGTAAGTTGAATACCTAGACTTCCCCAGGGATGGTTTCTATTGACTATCTTTTTCCCTCTATGTACAGGTCATACATTCTTGTTTCTTTGTAGGTCTTGTGTTTTTTCGTTGTTTGAAAACTAGACATTTTAAATATGTGACAAATCTGGATATCAGTTTCTTCCTTCTCCCTAAGACTTGTTGTTTTTTGTTTGTTTGTTTAATCACTTTCCTGAACTTTGTGAAGTCTATTCTCTGTTGTGTGTGGTCAGTGAAGTCTCTCCTTGGTTAGCTTAGCAGTCAGCTACTTATTAGACAAGAATTTCCTTATATATATATAGAACTAAAAAGTCTCCCAGTCTTCGTTAAGGGGCTCTGTGTATGTGATAGAGCATACCCTCAACACTCCAGTTAGGCACTTCACTCCTCTGACTTTTCATTTCCTGCAGTGCCTCAAGATCAATAAAAGGTGAGAGAGCATAGGGATGCACTGGGTCTTCCCTGAGCATGTGCAGAGCCCTATATATATGTGTGGCCTTTCAGCTTCCCAAGAATATGTCAACACTTTTCAAAGCCTCCCATGGAGATTTCCCCTCTCAGCCTTTCCTTCTAATTTCTTTTTGTTTAGCTTATTGTTTGCCCCAACTCCTAATGCCACTTCAGTAAGCTGTTAAGTTAAACAATTGCCACTAATTGTTTTCAACAAATGCCCCTGAGGAAAAGGCTGTTCACACTGAGTGAGCTCTGAGTCAAGTCAAATAAAGAAAATCCTTACAAGTGGAGATTTCCTGGAAACTGCCAGACAGGTCAAATAATGACAATTTTCTGAAAATGAGCCTTTGAAAGAGCTCCAACTGCTCTTTTGAGTGCTCCATTGTGTGCCAGGCTAATGATTTTCACTGTGATTGTGGGCTATTGGTTTTCAAGGCTATCGCAGAACTGGAAAGGGAGAGGGAAGGATAAAATTAAGGAAAAATAAAATGCCACAAACCTGATAATAAGATTTGGTCATTTTTTCTTGGATAGATTGTCCACAGATGGTTGCAAGCCTTGTTAATTTTTAAAATTCTGAAAAGATGATTTTGATGGTTTTTCCCAGTGTCCTTGTCACTTTTATCAGGGAGAGGATTTGTAGAGGTTTTTACTCTGGTATTTCCCTTGATGCCATCTCTGATGGCTAGCTTTTATGGGGAATTTTTGCATCTGTGTTCTTGAGAGATACTGGTTTATAATTTTCTTTTCATGTTTCATGTTTGTGTGCAAAAGCCTTTTGTTGTCAGGGTAATACTTGCCTTATTATAAGTTAGTAAGTGTTCCCTACATTTATATCTTATGGAAGACATTGCATAATATTTTTGTTAATTCTTCATTGAGCGTTTGGTAAAATTCTTCATTGAAACCACCTGTGCCTGGATATTTCTTTTCAGCAGATTTTATTTCATTTTTTTATTTATTTATGTTGCTGCTGGTGAAGAAATTTTATTTAATATTTTTTATTCTTATTAGTCATCCACTTTTTTTTAACATCTTTATGGAGTATAATTGCTTTACACTGGTGTGTTACGTTCTGCTTTATAACAAAGTGAATCAGTTATACATATATATATGTTCCCATATCTCTTCCCTCTTGTGTATCCCTCCCTCCCATCCTCCCGATCCAACCCCTCTAGGTTGTCACAAACCACTGAGCTGATCTCCCTGTGCTATGCAGCTGCTTCCCACTAGCTATCTATTATACATTTGGTAGTGTATATATGTCCATGCCACTCTCTCACTTTGTCACAGCTTACCCTTCCTCCTCCCCATATCCTCAAGTCCATTCTCTAGTAGGTCTGTGTCTTTATTCCTGTCTTACCCCTAGGTTCTTCGTGACCTTTTTTTTTCTTAGATTCCATATATATGTGTTAGCATACAGTATTTGTTTTTCTCTTTCTGACTTACTTCACTCTGTATGACAGACTCTAGGTCCATCCACCTCACTACAAATAACTCAATTTCGTTTCTTTTTATGGCTGAGTAATATTCCATTGTATATATGTGCCACATCTTCTTTATCCATTCATCCGATGATGGACACTTAAGTTGCTTCCATGTCCTGGCTATTGTAAATAGAGCTGCAATGAACATTTTGGTACATGACTCTTTTTGAATTATGGTTTTCTCAGGGTATATACCCAGTAGTGGCACTGCTGAGTCGTACAGTAGTTCTATTTGTAGTTTTTTAAGTAACCTCCATTTTATACACATCAGTGTATACATGTCAATCCCAATCTCCCAAATATTCACACCACCACCCACACCCCCACCACTTTCCCCCTTGGTGTCCATACGTTGGTCCTCTACATCTGTGTCTCAATTTCTGCCCTGAAAACCGGTTATCTGTACCATTTTTCTAGGTTCCACATATATACGATATTTGCTTTGCTCTTTCTGACTTACTTCACTCTGTATGACAGTCTCTAGATCCATCCACATCTCTGCAAATGACACAATGTTGTTCCTTTTTATGGCTGAGTAATATTCCATTGTATATATGTCCCATATCTTCCTTATCCATTTGTCTGTCAATGGACACTTAGGCTGCTTCCATGACCTGGCTGTTGTAAACAGTGCTGCAATGAACATTGTGGTGCATGTGTCTTTTTGAATTATGGCTTTCTCTGGGTATATGTCCAGTAGTGGGATTGCTGGGTCATATGGTAATTCTATTTTTAGTTTTCTAAGGAACGTCCATGCTGTTCTCCATAGTAGCTGTACTAATTTACATTCCCACCAACAGTGCAAGAGGGTTCCCTTTTCTCCACACCCTCTCCAGCATTTGTTGTTTGTAGATTTTCTGATGATGCCCATTCTAACTGGTGTGAGGTGATACCTCATTGTAGTTTCGATTTGCATTTCTCTAATAATTAGTGATGTTGGGCAGCTTTTCATGTGCTTCTTGGCCATCTGTATGTCTTCTTTAGAGAAATGTCTATTTAGGTCTTCTGCCCATTTTTGGATTGGGTTGTTTGTTTTTTTAATATTGAGCTGCATGAGCTGTTTATATATATTGGAGATTAATCCTTTGTCCGTTGATTCATTTGCAAATATTTTCTCCCATTCTGAGGAGTGTCTTTTCGTCTTGTTTATGGTTCCCTTTGCTGTTGAAAAGCTTTTAAGTTTCATTAGGTCCCATTTGTTTATTTTTGTTTCTATTTCCGTTTCTCTAGGAGGTGGATCAAAAAAGATCTTGCTATGATTTATGTCAAAGAGTGTTCTTCCTATGTTTTCCTCTATAAGTTTTATAGTGTCCGGTCTTACATTTAGGTCTCAAATCCATTTTGAGTTTATTTTTGTGTATGGTGTTAGGGAGTGTTCTAATTTCATTCTTTTACATGTAGCTGTCCAGTTTTCCCAGCACCACTTATTGAAGAGACGGTCTTTTCTCAATTGTATATCTGTGCCTCCTTTGTCATAGATTAATTGACCATAGGTGCGTGGGTTTTTCTCTGGGCTTTCTAATTGTTTCATTGATCTATATTTCTGTTTTTGTGCCAGTGCCATATTGTCTTGATTACTGTAGCTTTGTAGTATAGTCTGAAATTAGGGAGTCTGATTCCTCCAACTCTGCTTTTTTCCCTCTAGACTGCTTTGGCTATTTGGGGTCTTTTGTGGCTCCATACAAATTTTAAGATTTTTTGTTCTAGTTCTGTAAAAAATGCCATTGGTAATTTGATAGGGATTGCGTTGGATCTGTAGATTGCTTTGGGTATTATAGTCATTTTCACAATATTGATTCTTCCAATCTAAGAACATAGTATATCTCTCCATCTGTTGGTATCATCTTCAATTTCTTTCATCAGGGTCTTTTAGTTTTCTGCCTACAGGTCTTTTGTCTCCCTAAGTAGGTTTATCCCTAGGTATTTTATTCTTCTTGTTGCAATGGTAAATGGGAGTGTTTACTTAATTCTTCTTTCAGATTTATCATCATTAGTATATAGGAATGCAAGAGATTTCTGTGCATTAATTTTGTACCCTACAACTATACCAAATTCACTGATTAGCTCTAGTAGTGTTCTGGGTGGCATCTTTAGGATTCTCCACGTATAGTATCATGTCATCAGCAAACAGTGACAGTTTTACATCTTCTTTTCCAATTTGGATTCCTTCTATTTCTTTTTCTTCTCTGATTGCCGTGACTAGGACTTCCAAAACTATGTTGAATAATAGTGGTAAGAGTGGACATCCCTGTCTTGTTCCTGATCATAGAGGAAATGCTTTCAGTTTTTCACCATTGAGAATGATGTTTGCTGTGAGTTTGTCATGTATGGCCTTTATTATGTTGAGGTAGGTTTCTTCTATACCCACTTTCCAGAGATTTTTTATTATAAATGGATGTTGAATTATGTCGAAAGCTTTTTCTGCATCTATTGAGATAATCATATGGTTTGTATTCTTCAAATTTTTAATATGGTGTATCACATTGATTGATTTGCATATATTGAAGAATCCTTGCATCACTGGGTTCAGGGATGATCAGGTGCAATCTCACCTGATCATGGTGTATGATCCTTTTAATGTGTTGTTGGATTCTGTTTGCTAGTATTTTGTTGAGGATTTTTGCAACTATCTTCATCAGTGGTACTGGTCTGTAATTTTCTTTTTTTGTAGTATCTTTGTCTGGATTTGGTATCAGGGTGATGGTGGCCTTGTAGAATGAGTTTGGGAGTGCTCCTGTGTCTGAAAGTTTTTGGAAGAGTTTGAGAAGGATGGGTGTTAGCTCTTCTCTAAATGTTTGACAGAATTCACCTGTGAAGCAATCTGGTCCTGGACTTTTGTTTGTTGGAAGATGTTTAATCACAGTTTCAATTTCATTACTTGGATTGGTCTGGTCATATTTTCTATTTCTTCCTGGTTCAGCCTTGGAAGGTTATACCTTTCTAAAAATTGTCCATTTTTTCCAGGTTGTCCATTTTATTGGCATACAGTTGCTTGTAACAGTCTCTTAGGATGCTTTGTATTTCTGCGGTGTCTGTTGTAACTTTTCCTCTTTCATTTCTAATTTTATCGAATTGAGTCCCATCCCTCTTTTTCTTGATGAGTCTGGCTAATGGTTTATCAATTTTGTTTATCTTCTCAAAGAACCAGCTTTTACTTTTATTTATCTTTGCTACTGTTTTCTTTGTTTCTATTGCATTTATTTGTGCTCTGATCTTTATGATTTCTTTCCTTCTGCTAACTTTGGGTTTTGTTTGTTCTTTCTCTAGTTCCTTTAGGTGTAGGGTTAGATTATTTATTTGAGATTTTTCTTGTTTCTCGAGGTAGGCTTGTATAGCTATAAAATTCCCTCTTAGACCTGCTTTTGCTGCATCCCATAGGTTTTGGATCATGTTTTCATTGTCATTTGTCATTTGTCATTTGTCATTTCATTGTCATTTGTCATTTGTCATTTTTTGATTTCCTCTTTGATTTCTTCAGTGATCTCTTGGTTATTTAGTAATGTATTACTTAGCCTCCATGTGTTTGTGTTTTTTACGTTTTTTTCCCCCTGTAATTTATTTCTAATCTCATAGCATTGTGGTCAGAAAAGATGCTTGATGGATTTCAGTTTTCTTAAATTTACTGAGGCTTGATTTGTGACCCAAGATGTGATCTATCCTGGAGACTGTTCCATGCGCACTTGAGAAGAAAGTGTAATCTGCTGGTTTTGGATGGAATGTCCTATAAATATCAATTAAATCTCTCTGGCCTATTGTGACATTTAAAGCTTGTGTTTCCTTATTAATTTTCTGTTTGGATGATCTGTCCATTGTGTAAGTGAGGTGTTAAAGTCCCCCACTACTACTGTGTTACTGTCGATTTCCCCTTTTAGAGCTGTTAGCAGTTGCCTTATGTATTGAGGTGCTCCTATGTTGGATGCCTATATATTTATAATTGTTATATCTTCTTCTTGGATTGATCCCTTGATCATTATGTAATGTTCTTCCTTGTCTCTTGTAACATTCTTTACTTTAAATTCTATTTTATCTGATATGAGTATAGCTACTCCAGATTTCTTTTGATTTCCATTTGCATGGAATATCTTTTTCCATCCCCTCACTTTCAGTCTGTATGTGTTCCGAGGTCTGAAGTGGGTCTCTTGTAGACAGCATATATATGGGTGTATCCATTCAGCAAGCCTGTGTCTTTTGGTTGAAGCATTTAATCCATTCACATTTAAGGTAATTATCGAGATGTATGTTCCTATTACCATTTTCTTAATTGTTTTGGGTTTGTTTTTGTAGGTCCTTTTCTTCTCTCGTGTTTCCCACTTAGAGAAGTTTCTTTAGTTTTTTTTGTAGAGCTGGTTTGGTGATGCTGAATTCTCTTAGTTTTTGCTTGTCTGTAAAGCTTTTGATTTCTCCATCGAACCTGAATGAGATCCTTGCCGGGTAGAGTAATCTTGGTTGTAGGTTCTTCTCTTTCATCACTTTAAGTATATCATGCCACTTCCTTCTGGCTTTAGAGTTTCTGCTGAGAAATCAGCTGTTAACCTTATGGGAGTTCCCTTGTATGTTATTTGTCATTTTTCCCTTGTTGCTTTCAGTAATTTTTCTTTGTTTCTAATTTCTGTCAATTTGATTACTATGTGTCTCGGCGTGTTTCTCCTTGGGTTTATCCTACCTGAGACTCTCTGTGCTTCCTGGACTTGGGTGGCTATTTCTTTTCCCATGTTAAGGAAGTTTTTGACTATAATCTCTTCAAATATTTTCTCAGGTCCTTTCTCTCTCTCTTCTCCTTCTGGGACCCCTATAATGCAAATGTTGTTGCATTTAATGTTGTCCCAGAGGTCTCTTAGGCTGTCTCCATTTCTTTTCATTCTTTTTTCTTTATTCTGTTCCATGGCAGTGAATTCCACCATTCTACCTTCCAGGTCACTTTTCCATTCTTCTGCCTCAGTTACTCTGCTATTGATTCCTTCTAGTGTACTTTTCATTTCAGTTATTTTATTGTTCATCTCTGTTTGTTTGTTCTTTAATTCTTCTAGGTCTTTGTTAAACATTTCTTGCATCTTCTTGATCTTTACCTTCATTCTTTATCCGAGGTCCTGGATCATCTTCACTATCATTATTCTGAATTCTTTTTCTGGAAGATTGCCTATCTCCACTTCATTTAGTTGTTTTTCTGGGCTTTTATCTTGTTCCTTCCTCTGGTACAGAGCCCTCTGCCTTTTCATCTTGTCTATCTTTCTGTGAATGTGGTTTTTGTTCCACAGGCTTCAGGATTGTAGTTCTTCTTGCTTCTGCTGTCTCTCTTTTCAGATTTTAAATTATAAATTTAATGTCCTTTATAATTATAGAACTATTTAAGTTATCAATTTAATTTTGGCTGAGTTATGGTAGTTTGTGAATTTTGAGGAATTTGTCTATTTCTTCTAAATTGTCCAAGTCATTAGCATAAAGATATCTGTAATATTCCTTTTAATGGCTGAAGGATTCTTCTGCTATTCCCTGTTTCATTTATGACCTTGGCTATTTGTGTCTCTTCTCATTTTTTGTGAGGAAATAAAATTTCCGTATGTCGGCTTAAAAAATATTCACAACTAAAAGTTGAGAGTTATGCTTTATTTAGTGGGAATTTTTAGGACTTCAAGCTCAGGAGGAAGCATCTCAAGTAACCCTGAGAGAACTGCTCTGAGGAGGCAAAGGAGGAGCTAAGTTATATAGAAGTTTTGCAGTAAAGGGCAGGCAGTTAAAGATTACTATTAATTAAAGAAAACCAGAAATCCCAACTTAAGGAATTTAATGCTTTTTTATATATGGGAAGATGCAAGAGTCTGGGCTCACTAAAATCATTCCTTTGATTGGTACCTCAGCTATCTGGGGCCAGTATCCTGTGTTTTCACATTCTGAGTTTCCTTGGGGCTCACCAGCTCACATTGAAGGGCTGCAATTGCTGATGACTGTGACATCATTTGTTTACTGATATGGCAGGCAATATTCCATTTGTCACCTAGATATGTCAATGTTTCTGTAAGAAGCCTGAGCCTCCTGAAATATTTTGTCTATCATAACAATGATATCTGTATCCTTTGGTCATGTTAATTACAGTGACCAGAAAGGATAGTAAAGCTTCTTTTATTTTCTGGATGGGGCTGGTGGCTATTGCCCTGAACTAGGTTCTGAGGTTAAGCCCAAAGATGTAGGAATTCTGGAACATTATTTCCCTAGGTATTTATATTTCAATAAGAAATGAGGCCAGAAACTTGAAGACATCTATAGGTGTGAGGCAAATTGGGCTGTCTTCTGGAAAGATATTATTTACATACAAAAGAATCACAGTAAAGAGGATACTCTAAAGTAAGGGGAGCAGCTGCCTCCTTTCCTTTTATTAAGCAATGAAAAATCATTTTGCCTTTTCTCCCCCATTTGGGGTATCCATCTATTCACATAAGGTAATTTACCTGACTAATCTCATTGCCTAAGGGTATGGATGAGGGCAAAATTGGAGGGAGGGTGAACAGGATGTATTTATTTGTTGTAAGGTATTTAATGGGAAGACTGTTTATGATCCAGAACTCCTCATGTGCACAAGATAGAATGAATGAAGATGAATATTAAAAACCCAACATTTTACCTTTGTCAATCTTGGTAGAGTTTTACCAATTGTATTGACTTTTTTGAAGAATCAGCTTTTAATTTTATTGAATTCCTTTATCATTTTCCTATTTTCAAGTCCTAAGGTCCCTAAGCAGTCCATGTTCTTCTTTCAAGTTTTCAGAGTTCTTTTATCATTGTCTATTGAATGATCTTCTGGGTACTTAGTTGTATTTAGAGGGGAGAAATAGGGGGGAATGACTGTATGGCATCTTATCCTAGAACTGGAAGCCAATATATTAATGATACCAAATACACTACTGAATAAGTTGATATTGCCATCCAAAGTATAACCTTGCCAGAGGCTGATGAAGTGACTAGTCTAAGGTTATAGATCAAGACACTCACATCCTGAGTTAAATTTGCCCTAGGTTTTTCTACCTTGTTGCTTAGCAACTACACTTATCAATTTTGATATTTTTATGCAGACTGCATTTGGTTATTAGAACAAAAACCTCATTAATTATATCTGGTAGATTTCTGGGATATCTGTATTAACAAAAGTTAATCTTTCTGTTATCTCTTGTACTGTGTAGTGGTTACAGAGGCATCAAAAAAGTAAAAAGACATGTAAATAGGTGTAAATATATATGTGCTTGCTGATATTTGATATCTTCATCCAAAGTAATATAAATAGAACATGACTGCCTCCATGTTATGAAACACAACTGTAACATAAGGATATATCTTTTAAGATAAGTTTAAAGAGCATGTACTTTACAATTAACGAAGTGCTGAGCTTTTGTTAAACTTTTTTATATAGGGAAATTGAATTTGAAGTTATTAATGACACGAGCAGAGATATAGAGCTATCTGGAATGACACAGCTCCCTGCCCAGGTAGTATTTAACTACCCACTCTAAAATTTTTAGAATATCAAGCTAGGTATCATCATGCAGAGGTACTGGTATGGAATTAAGGAATATTCCTTTTCATGCCTCAAGAATTTTCATTTCAAATGTGTAATGTTGTTTGCCAATTAAAATTATCTAACGTTAGAACATAATATGGAAAACAAAATAATTTAGATTTTATTAATACTATTATTTACACTCATTCAGGATATTTTATTAAAATTATTTTTTGAAGAGACCATTTTTGAACAATAACATTACCAGATATTTTATATCTGCATTTTGTACTTATAAAACAAATGGGCACATGAGCAAGAGATTTAATGAAATATATATTTAAAATTTTAAAGTACCCACTCTATGTCTTTTTAGCTTCTAATAATCATTTAGCTAGATTTCTAGGAAATGAGCCAAGACTTATAGTAAAGGCTTGACTAAATTATCCTTTCAACTTTTGAAATCCATGCTGAAATAACATTAAGTAGCTTTAAAGGTTCAGGTAATGAGGCATTAAACAACCTAAATTCATACAAAGTAAAATCAAAATGTTTTGAAATGTTTGGTATTTCAAACTAGAAATGTAAAGAATGAAGTGCTCAGTGAATTCCTTTTTTTTCCTTCTCTTTAATTTAACAAATATGTTGATGTATATTTGATGTAGCATAAGCACATATTTAATTTTTCCAATTTGACAAATCTGCACATATCTACATCAATAAAACCACTGCTACAATCAATATAATGAATATATCCATCAACCCAAAACTTTCCTCATGCCTTTTGTAATCTTCCATACCCTTCCACACTCCTCCACAAGCAGTGATCTGCTTTATGTCACTATAATTTAGTGACATTTTCTAGGATTTTATATAAATGGAATCATACAGCACATACTCTTTGTCTAGCTTCTTTCATTCAGCATAATTATTTTTATTTTATTCATGTTATAGCATGTTTCAATAGTTTATTGTCTTTTTATTGATTAGTAGTGTCCCATTATATGGCTATAGAACAAATATATATCCATTCACCTATTGAGAGACATACGGGTTATTTCCAGTTTGGGGCTATTATTAATAAGCCCACTATAAATATTTTATTGCAAGTTTTACAGGATCATAGGCTTTCACTTTGCTCAGGCAAATATTTAGAAGTACAATTCTTAGGTTGTACGGTAAGTATATGTTTAATTTTTTAAGAAACTGTCAAACTGGTTTTACAAAGTGGTTATACCAATGTAAGAGAGCCCCAGTTCCTACACATCTTCACCAACACTTAGTATAGTCAAGCTTTTTAGTTTTAGCCATTATAACAGTTTGTAGTGGCATCTCATTGCTTTTTTATTTTGCCTTTTCCTAATGACTAAACATGTTAGGCATTTTATTCATGTTTTTCCTTACACGCATTTATATATCTTCTTTAGTGAAGTTTTCATTTAAATCTTTTGCCCATTTAAAAAATTTATTTTTATTTTGTTATTCAAGTTTTGAGACTTCTTTATATAGTCTGAACAGAAGTCCTTTATTAGATATTTGATTTGCAAATATTCTTCCAGTCTCTAGTTTGTTTATTCATTCTCTAACAGTTCTTTCAGAGAGAAGACATTTTTAATTTTAATAAAGTATAATTTACCAATTTGTTCTTTTATAGGTCAGACTTTTAGTGTTATATCTAAAAATCTATGCCTCATCCAAGGTCACTAAGGTTGCTTTCTATTTTTTCTTCCAGAAGTTTTATAGTTTTAAGACTTACATTTAGGACTACCATGCATTTTAGCTAAGTATTGTACATGATGAGTGGTATAAATTTTTCATATGGATATCAAAATTGTTCCAGCACCATATTTTGAAAAGACCATTTTTCTCTGAATTACCTTTGCTGCTTTGTAATAATAAACCAGTTGCCAGGTATGAGGGTCTATTTCTATTTATTCATCTATTTGTCTATATGGACACCAACACCATACTGTCTTGATTACTATAGCAGTTAATTTTGAAAATGAATAGTGTTAGCTTTCTAACTTTATTTTTCTTCTTCAAAATTTGTTTGTCTATTCCAGGTCCTCTGAATTTTCAAGTGAATCAATTAATCAATTTCTACACTCACCCCCAAAAAACTTACTGTTATTGAGCTGGATTTGTAAATTACATTGGAGAAAATTAACATTTTAATACCACTGAGTCTTCATCTGTGGATATGGTACATCTGTCTATTTATTTAGACCTTTAATTTCTCTCAGCAATGTTTTCAGTTTTAAGTGTATATAACTTTCAATTTTTATCAGATTTACCTCTCAGTATATCATGATATAATGCTATTGTAAATGGTATTCTCTACTTTAATTTCAAATTGTTTATTGGTAGTATATAGAAATACAATTGCTTTTTTATATTTATCTGATATTCAGCGAACTTATTAAACTCACTCTTCAGTGCTAGCAGCTTATTTGTAGATTCCATCAGATTTTTCTACATGGACAATCATGTCATTTGCATATAAAACTGTTTTACTTTTTTTTTTCCTAATCTGGATGCCATTTTAAAATTTTTCTTCCCTTATTGCATTGACAAGAATATTCTAGTTCAATGTTAAACGGAAGTAGTGAGAGAAGATATCCAATTTGTTCCTGACCTTAGGGAGAAAGTATTTAATTGTTCCCCAATAATTATGACATTAACTGTAGGTTTTTCATAGATGCCCTTATAAGGTTAAGCAAGTTTTTTTCTATTCCTAGATTTCTGAGAGTTTATATCAAAAATGTATGCTGGATTAAGATGATCATATGGTTTTTCTTCTTTCAGTTTGCTATTATTATGAGTTTTGTCCCTGTAATGCAAGAATAGTTAACATTCAGAAACAATCAATGAAAGTCATCACATTCACAAACTGAAAAAAAACATAAGCTCATCTTAATCCAACATCTATTTTCTATGCTGCTAGATTCAGTTTGTTAAAGTTTAGTTTAAAATTTTTAACAACTATATTAATGAAGGATATCCATTTGTATTTTTCTTCTTTTTGTAAAGTATTTTTCTTACTGTTGTATCAAGTTAATCTGGCTTTACACAATAAGTTGGAAAACAGCCCATCCTTTACAATTTTCTGGAAGAACTTGAGAAGAATTGGAATTATTTATCCCTTAAATGTTTGACAAAATTCAATAGTGAAGCCATCTGGGCCTGACATTTCCTTTCTGGGGAGATTTTAAATTACCAATTTAATTTTTTAAATTGATACAAGGCTATTTACATTATGGATTTATTTTTAGGTGAGTTTGGATATTTGTATCTTTCAAGGAACTTGTTCATTTCATCTGAATTGCCAAACTTATCAACAAAAGTTGTTCAAGATATTTCCTTATCATTCTTTTAATATTAAATATTGAAATATCATCCTTTTAATATTTAATAGAATATGTAGTGATTATGTTTTCTCTCTCATTCCTGATATTGGTAATTTGTGTTGTCTCTCTTTTATTTCTAATCTGTCTGGAGGGAATTTATCAATTTGATTGATTTTCTCAAAAAACCAACTTTGGATTTTATTGTTTTCTTGATTCTTGAAGTAAATTTCTGCTCTGGTTTTTATTATACCCTTTCTTCTACTTACTTTGTATTTAATTTGCTCTTTTTTCCTACTTTCTTAGAATGGAATGTGAAATTATTGATTAGAGAATTTTTCCTTTTCAATACAAGTGTTTAGTGTTATTAATTTCCCCATAAGCATTGCTTTAGGACATTCTACAAACTTTGATTTGTTGCGTTTTTGCATTTTCATACATTTTAATTTTTCTTTTTATTTTTCCTTTGATCTAAGCGTTATTTATAAGTGTGTGATTTAGGTTCCAAATATTTGGGGAACATTTCAGAGATGTCTAGATTGTTTCTAACTTAATTCCATTATGGTTAGAGAAGACTGGGGGCAGAAAGGGAGGGAAACAGGGAGCCATCACTAATGGGTACGGGGTTTCTTTTTCAAGTGTTGAAAATGTGCTAAAATTGACTGTGGTGATGGTTGCACAATTGACTCTGTGAACACACTAAAACCCATTGAATTTGCACTTTAAATGGGTGAATTAGAATTACAGTTGACCCTTAAAATACACGGGGGTTAGGGGCGCTGATCCTCTGCACAGCCAAAATCTAAGTATAACTTATGGTTGGCCCTCTATACCCACAGTTCTGCACCCATGGATTCAACAAACCACAGATCCTGTGGTACTGTAATATTGACTATTGAAGAAAATTCACATGTAAGTCAACCTATGCAGTTCAAACCGGTGATGCTCAAGGGTCAACTATGTATCTTAATAAAATTGTTTTTTTAAAGAATGCAGTTATATATTATATAAGCTCAAATTAATTAATTAATGTATACAGAAAGCAAAGGAAATAGTTGAACATCTTTAAACAAGTACATTTAAAAATGTATATATAGTGGAAATTAGATTATGTGTCTATATTATCATTGACATAAAATTCAGAACCTAATCAATAAGGTTAAATCAATCACATTAAAATGAATTAGCTAATAAGATTTGACTGAAAGGTCCAGATTTTGGTCAATATTATGCATATTAATTATGCATGTTATGCATATATTATGCATATTAATAATGCCTTCAGGTTATGTTAAATGGCTATAAATCTCTAATTTTTGTCCTTTAAACACATGTCCCTTTTTTATTTCTTTTTCTTCTCTGATTGCATGGCTTGATGAGTTTTCACAAACTGCACACATTTTATAATTAGCAGCCATGTATGGAAACAGGGCACTGGGGCACACAGAGACTTTTCTGTTCCTTCTAGTTCTATTTCCCCCCACAAAAGTGATTCATATTCTAACTTCTAATAGCATAGGTTAATTTCATTTGTTTCTTTTAGCCTCATATAATTGGCATTAAAATCTATACACTCTTTTATGCCTCATTTCTTTTACTCAACATTAAAGTTCTGAAATTTATCCAATGTGTTGTATTAATCCCATTGAATTCTACTCTATTCCACTGTGTGGCACTAATCCCGTTGGTGATGGCATTTGGTAGTTTTCACTTTGGGGCCATTAACTATAGCATTATGTATTAAATATATGATGATCAATTAAAAATAAATAGAAGAGTTGAAATATAAAGTTTAGGAAAGCTTCAAGAAAGTGGAAACAAAATCAAAAGAAAAATGTGAGAAAAAATTAAGAGATCTGGAAGATAAATCCAGGAAATGCAACAAACAGAAAAAAAAACAAACAAAAGATTGAGAAGATGAAGTTATTTTAAAAATAAAATAAGCAAAATTTCCCCAGCTGAAGAAGAAACAAGCCTTCAGATTGAAAGGGACTACCCCTCAATAGCAGAACAAATGAAAGAAGAGCCATAATTAGACATAGAAGTATGAAACTTAAGTACTTCAAGAATAAAATCATCCTTGAGAGTAGGTGGGTAGGTGAAATGGGTGAAGGGGTCAAAAGATTAAAACTTCCAATTATAAAATAAATAATTCATGGTGATATAACATACAGCATAGTGACTATAATTAATAATATTGTATTGTATGTTTGAAAATTTCTAAGAGAATAGATCTTGAAAGTTCTCCTCACAAGAAAAAAATTTAACTATGTGTAGTGATGGATGTGAACTAGACTTATCGTGGTGACCATTTTGCAATATGTACATATACCGAATCATGTTGTAACCTGAAACTAATATGTTATATGTCAATTACATCTCAATTTTTAAAAAACAGAATAAAATCATCCAGAAAGAGAAAAAATATGTGCTATGTTCAAAGCAATGAGAATCACATTGGCATCTCACTTTCCAACTGACATACTACAGGTAGAACACAATGAATCAATGCCTTCAAAAATGTAGAAAAAGTTACTTTAGCCCCAAATTCCATATCCACCCACATAGTTATTAAATCAGTTGATAAGATAAAGATATCATTAGACACGCAAAGCATTAGAATATTTATCTCCTACATATATTCTCTCCATAATTTATTGAAGGATTTACTCTGGAAAAAAAACAAGAGTGTAAACATAAAAAAGGAAACAAAGGATCTAACCAGCATTCAAGGGTTCAGCAGGTATAGAGAGCAACCAGGTAAGACCCCAGGAAAGCAAAATGCAATACAAGATAGAGTCCAAATATAAAGAAACTACTCAAACTGGAAAAGGAATTCAATGACCTTCAATTAGTGGCATGAAACACAGTCCAAACAGTACATACAGCAAAGCACAAAGATGACTCCTAAATTTTCTACCTTTAGAATCAACTTTTAGGAAAAGCTAAAAAGACTTAATTATGGTTACAAAATATATTGCCATATTTATCCACTTGGCAACATGTTTGTAAAGGTACAGGGACAGCTGCTGGGAGACAGAAAGAGGAGGAAAGGTAAAGTGAAAGACAAAAGAAAAATTATGTTCTTCTTTCAAACTGAGAAAATAAAAGACACTGATTGAATAATAAATAGAACTTTGAATACATAATTTGTGCAGAAATATGGACTCACTACCCCTCAACAGTACAAAATAATGTCGTTTTTTTTCTAAAATTGATCTAATCTTTCTAACAAAGTTCCTGCTAAACCCACTGTTGTCAGTTTAAACTTGTTTCTTTTGAATAATTCAGTTTATTCGAGGTAAATGCCCTATCTTTAAGGTTTCTTCCCCCTAATTTACCTTCCCTCCCTCCAACCCTAACTTCATATGGAATCTAGTAGGAGAAGGTTGGTTGTCTCAGCTCCTGTACCACACTCCGCTAGGTCCCCGGGCCTCCCCAGTGCTGTTCCTTACTTGCCTGGGTACTCATTGGCTTCCCCTGCTAACGTTTGCAATGAAGAATTGTGTCTCATTCTCTTGGCTCTGTTGGGCCTGATGAACTTTCCTTTTTGACTTAACCCCACCTTTCTCTCTGGCTGACCATTCCTCCAGGTCTCAGCAAAGCCCCACTCCAGCACCTGGCTTAGTTCACACTCAAATCTCCCCGCTGTTGCCCCCAGAGCAGGACAGCTGGTTTTCATCTCAGCTACATCCCTGTTCCCACAGGACATAAGGAACTTGTGAATCAATTCTATATCACAAAGTCTAATGACATTCTTTCTCTCTGTAACCAAAATAAGCCTCCATGTGTATCCTGCTGTGTTTGTGCACAAATACATTTTTGCAGACCTCACTCTCTGGCTTTCCCTCAACCACAGAGGACTCCACCCTCCATCCCCAGGGCTGGGGAGCCAGGGAAAACAGGTAATGTAAGCAGGTGTTTCTACTGCTTCTCCCCCTCTTCTCTGTACCACAGTCTACTGACTACAAAGAGCTTTCATTTATTCCCCTTTTGCCTGGCATGAATTCCATCTACATCATATTCTCCATATTCCATCTGACTTCCACCCCCTGACCTATGATATAGGAGAAAAGAAAGGAATAAAAAAGATATTATTTTAATGGTTTCAAAATAGCTGACTACCTACATAAATTTAACCAATAGAGATATTAAAAAGAGTGGTATATGTAACTATATTTGGGAAGAAAAAAAGCATGTGCCAGAAGAACTGAAACAAAGAAGCTTAAAAGTATTACTTTGGGTGAGAGAATTAGAGGTGAGAGGGATAGGGCATGGACTATTGCTTTTTATTATAAATCCCTGTGTACTATTTAACACACTATTTCACAATCCAAGTTTTTATTTCTTTACTCCAATTATGCCATGAATTCATCAGGAATAGTTTCCAGCATTTCAACCTCCTTGCCATTGATTCTTAAAGGGAGATTCTGTGGGCAGAGCAGGCTGGCACTTCAATTGAACCTAGAGACCCATTTCTTTGTCTTCTTTTTATGATTATTTTTCTTCATATATTTTCAAAATATATTTCATATATTTTGGGAATCTATCTCAACTCTTAGAGGACTTAACATGTTCAATTCACATATTAATTTTCTTATCAAGAATTTTGCCCATAATTTAACATTATAAATCCTTCCAGCTTTACCAAGGTAATATTTGTGGAGCAGATGTTGCAGAACTTTAAGAAAGTTATTTAATTTTTCTAATCTTGGTGTATCCTCTATAAAATGGGGATAACATGGCAGGCTCAATTAGAGGTACTGGAGATACAAAGACATATCAAAGCTAAATTCTTGCATCTAAATTTCTTGTATGCTTGACTAATTATTTCATATTCTTGAAACAAAAAAAATTAACCATAATAATTTTTCCTGCTAAATAAGGAAAAATTTTAAATCACATTCAGGTATTCCTTATTTCAGAATATATTCCTTTTATTGTATTTTGCATTGCTGATTTTGTGTATTTACTTTGTTTTCTCATTCAGAAATACAATCTTTTTCTTATATTAGATCAATAAATTAAGTCTTCTTTATCCATAATAATCTTATCATTATCTTTCTTCTATCATATTATATTTCACTTCACATCTATCAAGTTTGTTTATTATATCGCTGATTTAATTTTATATAATATTCTGTTCTTCAGTGTTTAATGCAGATTTCAATTCTATTTTTAGCTTTGTACTAAAAATTGCAATATTTTCTTATCTCCCGTTTCTTTTTTTACTTCCACCTTTTATATTAAATGGGTAGTTCCTTGCTCTTTTCATAAAGTCTAATCCCTTGAATTTTTTTACTAGCTCCATGCAGAAAGTTTTTAAAATGTATTTCAATTTTTCTGTAATAAATCTTTTCCAAGTATATGTTTTTACCACATCTTCTAAATTATATTCCTTTTAATGTTGAAAAGTATTTCCATACCCTCAGTTTGTTGGGGTGTTTTTCTCCTCTGTTGACTCATCCTACAATAGAGAGTGATTTATCCAAGCCAGATGTCAGCCAGAGGGCTGAGGGCTCTTAGAACCATTTGCCGACCACCTGGTTGCTATTAGAACCGGATTCCCAGATATAAAGTTTCAATTGGAGGCTGGTTGATAACATTTCACTTCCCCAGTTCAGTGATCCTGGGAGCCTCAGGAAGAAACCAGAACATTTGAAGGGCAACTTAATCTGTACAAGCACATTTCTCTTTGTAGTGAAACTGTACCATTAATTTCTAACTTTGGTTTCCAGCTTCTCTGCTGTCTAGCCTTCTCTGTCATGTATGAGGTGTGACTCTACATGCTCTCCTTTCTGGTTATGATACTAGTCAGATCACAGTGGAGCTGCATCACCCTGCTGGATTCTACGGTGGAGCTATGACCTCCCTCACAACTTCTTAATGCAGTGGCAAAAAACATAGGTCTACCCTCAATCCTTTGACCTTCCCTCGTCCTTTTATTTTAGGAGATTTTTCTCTCTTCAACCAAGAAATAGTAAATCACAGTTCCATTAAAAAGTTTACATGGTATTATAAAATTTTAAAGAAGATAAAATTTATAATTTTTCTCTACATATTTTGCAAAATCTATGTTTACCTTCCTTTCCAAATTTAAGTAAACAATAGGAAAAAATTAGATATCCTAGAAATTTTATTACCATATTCTAAATGTTCAAGTACCAATAAAGAGTTAATATATGAGGGATGTGTGAAACCTTTGCCTTTGGCTCATCAGTTATATGATTTACTTAATAATCTTGGTTCTTCCTTGTTCTGTTTGCACTGAGATCCTTTCCTTGCTTCTTTCTTTGCTTGCTATTGTATCGTGGAGGTAAGGTGGCTGTAGGAATGGGAGGAACTGAGTCCTGCCAGCTGCATTTCCAGGCTTCTATGTCTCTTGGCTCCTGGCTGGTTATGACTCAGGAAAACACTGTAGGTCATTGGAAAGAGGGAAGAAAGAGAGAGGGAGCCAGCCATATTTCTTCCTCTGGGCCATAGTTGGCATTCCCAATTCATTTTTTCTCTCTCTTCAACTCCAACTGATAGGCCCATTATGATTGCATATTATCACAGGTGACCGTGTGCTCTAAGCTTTGATAAAACTACCTCTGCTCTGTGTCACTCCAGCCTAGGGATGGTGGCTTCCTGCAGTTGTTAAATCTAAGTTGCCACACCAATCTGATGGCTTCTTAATTCTTTTATCACATATGTAACCAATTAGCTTTATTAAATTCCTTCTGCTTCAAATACTGTTTTTCAATTAATATCCTAACTAATATCCAAGCCATTACATTAATATATATAGCTGTCTCAAATTTTTATCCATTATAAGTTGATCAACTTCAGTGATATGTTCTCAGTGGACCTTTAATGCTATTGATGGTGTTGATTATAATATGAAAATAAATGCATATTTTAACAGCCTTTCTCAGACTCCTCCTCAAAGCTAAAAAAAAAAAAAGTCGTTTTACCTTTATAGGAGTTTAAATTTCAAAGATCTACGTCAAATTATAATTGTGTAACTTTTGCTTTATGTGAAGTAATTTTTTCATATAAAGTACAATTTTCTTTCTATTTCCTTTTATTTACCTGTGTATCAAAACACTAAGAAACTAAGCATCCAGACCTGATTTAGTTATAGACTCTTAGGTGCCAATTATATGCCAATTAACTAACAGTTGAATTCTGATATTTGAAATAACTTAAAAATATTAAATAGTATGGTTTTACTTATTTTATGGGCAGCAATATATTTTCATATAATATAATCTGCAAAAATTCCATTTTTTCATAAAAGTGAAATATTCTCAATCTAAAAAGTGACAGATACTATTGCCATGTTAAGCAAGGATATCAGTTCCCACTTCACATTTGGATAATGGTTAGTTATATACTTTAAGCATTGTATTTTACAAAACTCATGTGCTCTGGTTAAACAGAAATAGCAATTTACAGTCAATTAAACCCAGTAAGAAATTTCCCTTGTCACTTAAAAACTGAACCAAAGCCAATAGGTCTTGCCTTCTAACTACAGAATGGCCCATTTACACAGCTTCTGCTAATGTAGTAAGACTTTGAATGGGCCAAAGTCTTCTGAGTTTCTGACAAAGGACTTGGAAATTTCCTGTAATTACTACCTCTGGGTATATTGCTGTAATGATGTATGTGAAAGGGATTAGAAAAATATATGGGTAAATTAATATGATAATTGCTACAGCTTTGTTACATTTTATCATTTTATTGCAGCTTATGAGTTCAGCTGCAAATGGCTTTGGTTATTTTCTTTGCACAGGGCTTAAAATTTTTCCATGGTAGACTTTCTGCTCCTACCTACACATCATGCTCCTCTGGAGGTATCAACCCTCTCATACCCTGGTGTCTTTTTCTCTAGCTGGAACTCTGTAGACAGAACAAATCAACACCCTGACACAGTAAGAAAATAATGTACATATCTTGCTTGATCCATTTTTACTTGTGCAGAAGCATAAACTTTGTCTACATAATTAACACCAGGAGATTCCCAACAGTTATTTTACTCACTGCCCTACTGCATTACTCAATATGCTATTCTGTAGTATGAATTGTATCCCCCTGGTAATCCACCTAAGAACTCTTGAGAAATCAGCTAACCTTAGGTTACCCCAATTTCACTCCAATGCTGGGGTAAAATTTGCTTTCCTATATAGTAAAACAGCTGGTTAGGAAACATTTTAACAGAAAAATCACAAAGAAGTAACTAGAAATAACGAGCAAACCTCTGTGATAATGGTTTATGCAAAGCAGGGGATGGGAAGGGGAGAAGTAAAGATGGTGGAATAGGAGGATACGGAATTCATATCTCCTCACAAGTACCTCAAGAATACATCTACAAATGGAATAATTCTCACAGGGCACCTGCTAAACATTAGCGGAAGACTTCAGACACTTAAAAGGACAAGAAAAAAATCCCCTCACAACTGGGTAGGATGAAAGAAAGAAAAGAGGAATCAAAAAAGGAATCAGCACCCCTGGCAGGAAGCTGAAGGTGAGGAGCGGTTCCCATACTCAGAAAAACCTCCTCACGGTGGGGAATCAGCTGGGACAGGAAGGAACCTCCAGGGGATCGAAGGGGAGCGCAGCGGATGGTGTGGAAGGTGGGACAAAGTAAGAACTATGTGCCTGGCGTGTGCCGCAGCCCTGTGTACCCCGGCTTGAGCCGTGTGTCTTCTGTTTTGGAGTGGGGCTGCGTACTGGAAAGTGGGGTTTGGAGCACGGACACAGGGAGGGGACAGCTAGTGGCTGTGAAATACAGCCTAAAGGGACAGGAGTAAGGAGCTCCACAGCTGGGATAATTTACAGAAGAAACCAGGGACACTATAGAAGCAAGGTATCATTGTTGAGTGGCACACAAGGGGCGAGGCTGCCATTGCTACCCCTTTCCCCACCCACCGACTTCTGCCTCTGAGGGAACTGGGAGGGGCACCCATCTGAGCAGGCTCACCACCCCTCAGTCCAAGGCCTCCTCTGTCCACACAGGCTCAGGGGTCCTGAGTGCCACCCATACCAAAACCTCCTTGGGAATCAGCCCTGGGCATGCCTGCCTGAGACAGGAATCTGCTAAAGCTGGCAGGAGCTGAGTGCTAAAGTGTGGAGTTAGGAGAGCAGGTCCAGAGAGAGGACCACTGTTGGCTGCGTGGACACAACAGAGAGGATGGGAGTGAAGGGTTCCATGAGCGGGAGTGCCCCTAGAGGAAGCGTGGTCTGTCTAGGAAACAAGGCGCCATTGTTGACTGGCGCACAAGAGGCGGGGCTACCACCACCACCATACGCCAGTCCCTGCCTCTATGGGCACTGGGAGGGACTCCCACCAGAGCAAACGCGACACAGTCTGTTGCAACTGCCTGCCGGTCTCTGCTGCCACAGGCACTTTGCGCCACCCCAGCTGTGGCCACCGCACCCCTCCCCAACCTGAGTGAGTAAATGTGCCCCAATCAGCTGCTGCTTTCACTCCCTCTTGCCCAGGCAGGAAACAGATGCCGGAGGGTCTGTGATGCCAGAGGGTCTGACTCACATGCAGAGGCGGGGCCAAAACCAAAGCTGAGCCCCAGGGGCAGAGAAACTGAGGAGGAGGAATGGAAATCTCTCTGTGTGGCTGCACAAGCCGCAGATTAAATCCCCACGATCAGCTTGGTAAATCCTGCGCCTGTGGAATATCTGAATATACAAGTGTTCTCGCAACTGACACTGGTCTAGGTTTAGCAGCAGTGGAATCTGGGGGCAAGTACACGTGGGAGCTGGGCCAACTCAGAGTCTGAGCTGCCCCCACAGTGCCAACAGCGGGTCCAGAGACCTACCTAGAGGTATTGCAGAGCTTCCTGGGGTTGGCTGTGACTCACAGTGGGAACAAGGACACTTGACAGCAGAGGCCCCAGGAAAATATTCATATTACTATTACTCTTTTTTTCTGTTTCGTTTTGTTCAGTTGTTGCTGTTTTTATCATTTTTTATTTTATTTTTTAATTTTGTACACATTTTTTATTTTTCTATTTTTACTTAACTTTTTTGCTGTTTTGTATTTTTTCTTCTCTCTGTTCTCTTCTTTTTTTACTGTTTTGTGTGTTTGTTTTATGTTTTCTTAGCTTTTTTTTTTTAGTTTGCTTTCTATTTTTGTGGGGTTTTTTTGTTAGTCTTTATTGATTGTTTTCATTTTTGAGCTCTTTGTTCTCTTGGTTTTTTTGGTTTGCTTTTGTCTGTTTCTTTGTTTGTTTCTCTTTGTTTGGATTTGTTTTTATAATTCGTCTTGGATTTGGTTTCTGTTTGTTTTTTTTTTCTTTTCTCCTTTTTCTTCTGTGTTGTTGCTTTTTGTTGTTGTTGTTTTTGCTATTTGTCTTGGGTTTTGTTTGGGTTTTTTCCTTTTTATTTTCTTTTACTCTGGCCACACTGAGTGACTTGTAGGCTCTTGGTTCCCTGTCCAGGGGTTGGGGGTGGGCCTCTGGGGTGGGAGCACCAAGTCCAGGATGCTGGACCACCAGAGAATTCCCAGGCCCAGGGAATATTAATCAGCGTGCACTCTCTTGGAGGTATCCATCTCAACACAAAGACCCGGCTCCACCCAACTGCCTGCAGGCTCCAGTACTGGATACCTCACACCAAACCACCAGCAAGACAGGAACACGGCCCCACTCATAAGCAGACAGGCTGCCTAAAGTTGTAATAAGCTCACAGACACCCTAAAACACACCACCTGATGAGGCCCTGCCTATCAGAGGGAAAAGACTCAGCTCCACCCACCAGAGAGCAGGCACCAGTGCCTCCCACCAGGAAGCCTACACAAGTCCCTGGACCAACCTCACCCACAGGGGGCAGACAACAGAAGCAAGAGGAACTATGACCCTGCAGCCTGAGGGAAGGAGACCACAAACACAGTAAGTTAGACAAAATGAGGTGACAGAGAAATACGTTGCAGATGAAGGAACAAGGTAAAAACCCACAAGACCAAATAAATGAAGAGGAAATAGGCAATTTACCTGAAAAAGAAATCAGAGTAATGATAATAAAGATGATCCAAGATCTCAGAAATAGAATGGAGGCACAGATAGAGAAGATACAAGAAATGTTTAACAAGGACTTAGAAGAACTAAAGAACAATCAGTGATGAACAACACAATAACTGAAATGAAAAAATATGCTAGAAAGAATCAATAGCAGAATAACTGAGGCAGAAGAATGGAAAAGTGAGCTGGAAGATAGAATGGTAGAAATAACTGGTGTGGAGCAGAATAAAGAAAAAAGAAAAAAAAGAAATGAGGACAGTCTCAGAGACCTCTGGCCAACAATAAATGCACCAAAATTAAAATTATAGGGGTCCCAGAAGAAGAAAAAGAGAAATGGTCTAAGAAAAAGTTTGAAGAGATTATACATAAAAACTTCCTGAATATGGAAAACGAAATAGTCACCCAAGTCCAGGAAGTGCAGAAAGTGCCATATAGAATAAACCCAAAGAGAAACCCTCCAAGACACATATTAATCAAACTAAAAAAAAATTAACTACAAAGAAAAAATATTAAAAGTAGCAAGGAAAAAACAACAAATAACATAAAAGGGAATCCATATAAGGTTAAGAGCTGATCTTTCAACAGAAACTCTGCAAGCCAGAAGGGAGTGGCAGGACATATTTAAAGTGATGAAGGGGAAAAACCTACAACCAAGATTACTCTACCCAGCAAGGATCTCATTCAGATTCAACAGAGAAATCAAAAGCTTTACAGACCAGCAAAAGCTAAGAGAATTCAGCACCACTAAACCAGCTTTATAACAAATGCTAAAGGAACTTCTCTAGGTAGGAAGCACAAGAGAAGGAAAAGACCTACAATAACAAACCCAAAACAATTAAGAAAATTATAATAGAAATATACATACTGATAATTACTTTAAATGTAAATGGATTAAATGCTCCAACCAAAAGACACAGACTGGCTGAATGGATACAAAAACAAGACCTGTATATATGCTGTCTACAAGAGACCCACTTCAGACCTAGGAACACATACAGACTGAAAGTGAGGGGGATGACAAAAAGATATTCCCTGCAAATGGAAATCAAAAGAAAGCTAAAGTAGCAATACTCATATCAGACAAAATAGACTTTAAAATAAAGACTATTACAAGAGACAAAGAAGGACACTACATAATGATCAAGGGATCAATCCAAGAAGAAAATAGAGCAACTGTAAATATTTATGCATCCAACATAGGAGAACCTCATACATAAGGCCAATGCAAAAAGCCATAAAAGGGGAAATTGCTGGTAATACAGCAAAAGTGGGAGACTTTAACACTCCACTTACACCAATGGATAGATCATCCAGACTGAAAATTAATAAGGAAACACAAGACTTAAATGACACATGAAACCAGATAGACTTAACAGACATTTATAGGACATTCAATCAGAAAGCAGCAGAATACACTTTCTTCAAAAGTGCACATGGAACATTCTCCAGGATAGATCATATCTTGGGTCACAAATCAAGCCTTGGTAAATTTAAGAAAACTGAAATCATATCAAGTATCTTTTCTGACCACAACGCTGAGACTAGATATCAATTACAGGAAAAAATCTGTAAAAAATACAAACACATGGAGGCTAAACAATATGTTATAAATAACCAAGAGATCACTGAAGAAATCAAAGAGAAAAAAAAAAAAACACCTAGAGACAAATGATAATGAAAACGCAATGATCCAAAACCTATGGGATGCAGCAAAAACAGTTCTAAGAGGGAAGTTTGTAGCAGTACAATCCTACCTCAAGAAACAAGAAAAATCTCTAACAAAAAACCTAAACTTACACCTAAAGTAACTAGAGAAAGAAGAAGAAAAACAGCAACAACAAAAACCCACCAAAGTTAGTGGAAGGAAAGAAATCATGGAGATCAGAGCAGAAATAAATAAAATAGAAATGAAGAAATTAATAGCAAAGATCAATGAAACTAAAAGCTGGTTATTTGAGAAGATAAACTAAATTGATAAACCTTTAGCCAGACACATCAGGAAAACAATGGAGAGGACTCAAATCAACAGAATGAGAAATGAAAAAGGAGAAGTTACAACAGACACCACAGAAATACAAAGGATCATAAAAGACTACTACAAGCAACTATATGCCAATAAAATGGAGAACCTAGAAAAAATGGACAAATGTTTAGAAAAGTACAACCTTCCAAGACTGAACCAGGAAAAAATAGAAAATATGAACAGACCAATCACAAGCACTGAATTTGAACCTGTGATTAAAAATCTTCCAACAAACCAAAGTCCAAGACCAGATGGCTTCACAGGCAAATTCCATCAAAATTTAGAGAAGAGCTGACACCCATCCTTCTCAAACTCTTCCAAAAAATTGCAGAGTGAGGGGCACTCCCAAGCTCATTCTATGAGGCCACCACCACACTGATACAAAAACCAGGCAAAGATATTACAAAAAAAGAAAATTACAGGCCAATATCGCTGCTGAGCATAACACAAAAATCCTCTACAAAATAGTAGCAGACCAAATCCAACAACACATTAAAAGCATCATACACCATGATCAAGTGGGATTCATCCCAGGATGCAAGGATTCTTCAATATATGCAGATAAATCAATGTGATACACCATGTTAACAAATTGAAGAATAAAAACCATATGATCATCTCAAGAGATGCAGAAAAAGCTTTTGACAAACTTCAACACCCATTTATTATAAAAATTCTCCAGAAAGTGGGCATAGAGGGAACCTACCTCAATATAATAAAGGTCATATATGACAGACCCACAGCAAACATCATTCTCAATGGTGAAAAACTGAAAGCCTTTCCTCTAAGAACAGGAACAAGACAAGGATGTCCACTTTTGCCACTATTATTCAGCATAGTTTTGGAAGTCCTAGCCACAGCAATCAGAGAAGTTTATTTCTGGGTGGTGGGAAAATTGCTGACTGAAAATTTGTATTTTCTATTTCTTCTGAGATTATATTTTTGTCTGATATTTTAAATTCTTTTTGCCTTCCCAAATCTGTTCAAATGTAGTACTAAAATTATTGTGCCCCTCAGTTTTCTCAGTTCCTTCTCAGATTGCAATGTTTTTTGTAGTTGTTAATCATTTGCTTTTTGGGATTTTGCAGTTACGGAAGAGAAGTGAATAAAGAAAGCTATAAATTATTTCACAAAATTAAATAATACATTCATAAGTTTCATTATTATTTTGTAGCATTTAGGGAGGGTCTACATATTACCTCACCCCTGATAATTTTCTATTTCCTCTCTCTGAGTTCAACCCTGATTCTGAACTCTAGTTCTTTTTTCTGATTAAAATAATTAAGGAAATAGAAAGAAATAATGTGCATTATTTGGAGAAGGACTGTCCCCTCTTCATACAAAGTTATATATATCCTATTAACATTTTCCCGAATATACCGGTGTTTACTTTGAGAATGGAATTATTCCCTTATCATTTTCTTTATGATAGAGTTTTTAAAACATTAGAATTAAATTCCTCATGCTTTTTTTTGAAACCAAATGAAGAAAATTCTTAAAGATATTTCTCTCCATCTCAGCATTCTTCTTTAAAGGAAAAAATAAATAAATATTTAGAAGTCCTATGTAATAGTCAACTTGAAATATGTAAGTTGTAGTCAATAATACAAGGAAGGCATTTTTCCCACATTTCCTGAGCCCATTAAACACAGTCAGGCACAGATGTGTACAGCTTCTCAGAAGAATCTACAATATCATGACATTATTTAACTAGAGTGGAAAAATACTTCTCTTATTCCACAATGTTGAAACAGAGTCACCAGTGTTTAAAGTTAAAAAAAACATTATTGAAGATGAATGGAAAGGCTTATCAAGTTAATTTCATGCTATTTCACTGTAAATTCCTTTTAGTCCTCTGGGTTTTATATATTATGGCATGCTAGTAAAGAACATATTAGAAAATGATTACACCATTGAACAATTACTGATGGCCTTGTTAAACTCAATAGATGATAGTTGAGAGATTTGCCAGTGTAGATGCCACTTTCTAAACTGTAAGGGAAGTATGATTTACCTACCTATATTTGGTGGTTTTAATCTAACAGAGGAATTAATACAAGAAATAACTGGTAACTTTGAAAGGATCACAATAAAAATACATATGCAAAGCTTTCATTTAATTGATATTGGAATTGGAAAAGAGTAATAGAATGTCAGTATAATAACTAAAAACAAATACTGACAATTACTTTTCATAGTACATAAGTAGTGAAACATGCATGATAAAGAAAAAAGTCTCTTTGAATATGCACCTTCTTAATTACAAATTCACTTATTGCTTTCTCCTGTCATTAAAAAATGTATTTGTGGAGAGAAATTGGAGCTAACGATTTTAAAATTAAAGCTCATTGTATTGATAAATTCAATTTCATACTTCCTCTCACAAAATCAAATATTTTATATCAAGTTAAATTGCAATTTATATCTGGTATAGGCACATCTTTCCTTTCATTCTTTCACTATCATACAGTATAGGTATACCATATTTAAACTATATGGTATCAAACCATGCTTTTTTTCAGAATGAAGAACAATTTTTATTCCAATTCCCATGCTTTTCTTCATCTGAGAATAATTAACAACTTTCTACAGGTAAAGAAATTACCCCGCTTAAATGCTATAAACATGAAATTCTGCAAAGGGATGACTGTGTAATGGAGCTTAGATCTATGTAGAAGCATGCACTGCCTGTCCCAGTATATGGCAAATGAACCATTTGCTTTAACATTTTCTAAAATTACTCTGAAACTGGTTCTTTTTTGACCGTGTGAGAAATACTGAACTTGGACTTTGAAACTTTGTTGTGATTTCTTTTGCTCTGAGTTTCAAGACCTTAGAGAATATACCTTTCTAGAATAGTCTCAGTGTGACAGCTCTAGCGACAGGGAGGATGGATGAATTGAGCTTTCAGAGCCTGAAGACAAAGACTCCACTCACTTCAATGCCAAGCCCAACAAGTAACCAGGTTCTACATATAAGGAGAGATTGTGCTCCTCCACAGAGAGTAGTATATGGTTAGTTTTTCTTGACTATGAAATAACTGATCTTGGAAACTTCTTTATTGTCTTTATGAAATGAGGCAGAAAATGGAAACCTCTTTAACACAAAAGCCTCATTAAGACTGTTCTTTAAGGAATGCTATTAACCTCAATTTTCCTCACTCTTGGTGGCAGAATCCTCCCAGTTCATTTCACCACCTAAAAACAAATGCTTTAATTCTTACTGAACTTACACTCTACATTAAGAATTATATATAATTTACTATCTGTGGTTATATATAGTAACTATAAAGAATGTACAAAATATAATTCTGATATCAGGATTTAGCTGCTTCTCACTTAGGACCTAGGGCATTTTAAAGTTTGACCTTTCTTATCTGGTTCTTTTTCTGCTTGTCTCACAACACTGCTAACCCATTCAGCTGGTACTGACAAGTATGTTTCTTATTCTAGTTTCTTTAATCAGACAATTTAATCTGAGTCCTCTGTGTCTATGGTCTGACTGTGGCTGATATTGTTACACTGGTTCAGCATTCAGCAGCCACAGATTTGGGGAAATAGGTGTTAAAATACTTATTGTAAAAGAGAATCCATCCCCAATAGGAATGGAAATGGAAAATAAGTGAAATATTAGATTAAAAAAATGAACACAACTATATTTCTTTTGTGATATTAAATACCACTGATAGTCCCCACCCGTCACCCAGAACAGCATACAAAAGTTTTAACAGAAGTGAATTACTTCATGTGCAATGTTATTTGGTTTATATTGTACTCAGACCTACTACAAATCGCAACTAAGAGCCTTTGTAACTAGAAAATACGTTTGTTTTTTATATTTGTCTCTAGCCCACCTTACCTATTCCACCTTTTTAGGAGCATGGACCACAGTAATAACCAGTGGATCTTTGTTTACAGGCCTTTCACATATTTAAAGATAGTTTTAGGTAACAGATGTGAAAATACTGGACAAGCACAAAAACCCAGATAAAAGAATTTTAATGTATATATATATATATATATATATTAGACTCAGGTTAAAACCTCCTATGTTATTTGCTTGGAACTTCTTCCCCTTCTTTTACTTTTTTGTACTTTTAATATTTCTTGCTTTACACATTTTGGAACTATGTTATTTGAAACATGAATGTTTGTGATTGCTATATCTTAATTGTAGATTGGACAATTTCAAATATACACAATTCTCTTTGACATTTTTAATTCTTTTCCACTGAATTATTATATGATCTGTTACTATTACTGCTGCTCTTGATTTCTTTCTGCTTTCAATGACTGGGTAATACTTGCAATATTTATTTTAATTTTCCTTTAGTTTAACATTTGATTTTTGTTTCATAATAGTATACCATTGAATTATTTTATAACATTTCTCTTAATAAAAATTTGTACTCAATCATATTTATTTTAAAAGTGTATAAGCTTGCTTATTTGTGATTTTATTTTATATTTCCTTAGTAGTTTTCTTTTTTTTTTTTAAACATCTTTATTGGGGTATAATTGCTTTACAAGGGTGTGTTAGTTTCTGCTTTATCCTTAGTGGTTTTTATGTTTCTTTAACTTTTATTTTTATCTTCATGTATTGAACATGGTTTCTGAGTTCATGCTTTTTCTTTAATGATTTAGGAGTTCTATATCTTGTTTTTAATTCTATTAGTAATTATCTTCATATTTCTTAAATGTGAACATGTATTTCTCTCATATTATAAATAAAGAAGCAATAACTACTCACATCCCCATTTTAACATAAAACTTAATTTTATCCCTAATCACCTCCCTCATACTTCTTTGTCTTGCTGTTTTGTTGGAGTAATTTAAGAACTTAGCTCCAGATTTTATTATTACTTTACACTACTTACCTTTACTTTTATGAACTATTTGACAGTTGCATTGTTTTGTAATAATATTAACAACTTACAGACAACAGCTTTAAGTTTTACTGGTCTCATCATCCATTTCTTTCTACTATGCTACATCTTTCCCAATCGTGAGGGTTTTCTTTTTCTCAGTTAGCATATTTTTTCAGGGTTTTCCTTTTCTTTTTCACTTCTCCAGGGCAACTGTGGGAGTGGTGTTCTTTCTCATTTCACAAATTTCTGAGAATGCCTTTCAATCTGTCTCCTATGTGAAATATAGGTACTCTTCTTCAAATAATATTTTCCCCTCAAAACTTTAGAGACACTTTTTCCAATGAATTATATTAAAGCCTGATACTAATTAATTTTTTCTTGCAAAGACAATCATTTTATTGTTTGAGTAACATAGGATTTTTCTCTGCATTCTTTACTATCCATCTCTCCAGTTTGCTCATACAAATATATTTCCCACACGTTTTCTGCCTTAGTGGCCCTCTTTGGTGGCCACATTATTCCACATATCAGAAATGTATTTTCCCCATCAACTCATGACTAGTTTTTAAAACACTTTAAGAGCCACTTCCTCCAATAAGCCTTCTCCTATAGCTTTAACCTGTATTAAAGTTTACCTGTGTTTGAATCACAGCTCTGCTAATTGTTAGTTGTGTGACTTTGGGCACACTGCTTAACCTCTCTGTGCTGCAGTTTCCTCATATGTAAAATAAGTATGACATATACATTTGGGGAATGTTTGAAAGATTAAATGAGATAATGGAAGCAAGGTGCCTTATTTAATACCATAGAATGAACACATTGGCTATCTTCCTGTAACTGTCAATTATATGATAATTGTTATTACTAATGCTATCCATTATAATAATAATGTCTAGCTATTAAATGGACAGAGAATTAAGCAAGTCTTACAAAGCCTTGCTTTTCTTTTAGATAAAATGTAACCTAGTAATATAACCAAGGTAATTTTAATGTAGAAGTTCAGCTAGGTTGAAGTAATAGCTAAAATACTTAGTGCTATGTGATATAATGGTTTTTTGTTTTGTTTTGTTTTTTTCAAATAGGAGGCTAACCATTGTGCATAATAATATACAATGACAACACATTTAAACCAACATGAACATATGTGCAATGATGTGAACAGCATGGTATTTCAGCTTAAGAGAGGAGGTAATAGCTGCAAGGATGCCTCATCTTCCTGTTCATGAATCATTAGCAGACAGGGATGCTTCGTGTTTCCACAATAGAGCATAACATGTCTACATTACTTCTTTTCTGGCAAAATTCCACCAGACAAATCTGTTTGCTATTCCAAAATGATATGGATATTTTCCCAGAACTGATTTCAAAGAAGTGAATTGAGCATAATTTTAGGTTTTAAAGGATCATTTTCTCCAGTTTGCCATGACCAGAGTTTAAGGATACTGTTATAAAAGTCTGCAAGGAAAAAATACTTCTCTGAGAAATCTCAATTTTAAATTACTTCATCTAAAAGAAATCCCACCACCATTTGCTTGCTTGGCCTAGATTTCATTCAATAAGACTTTCCTTCTCATACATTCTTTAGAGAGATAGGAAATTAAGAGTAGTGTAAGTGCCAGCCATTAAATGCCTATGTCTGTGTCAATTTTTAATCAGATCTTGTCAGTAACAGTTAATGGACTCTTGCCTTAAACTTAAAAATTGTAGCAAGAGCAATGTGACTAGAATTTGTAAGTGCAAGGGATTCTTAGTCCCTGCTTTTCTTTCTGTAAAAATATTGTCTTCTTTCCTTTCATAAATTCAAAGTTCATTTCATGTTCACAATCAAACTTTGCTTCTTTAAATGCATATGTTATCTTCTTCTTTCTTGTTTTTTTTTTTTTTTTTTTTTTTTGCGGTACACGGGCCTCTCACTGTTGTGGCCCCTCCCGTTGCGGAGCACAGGCTCCAGACGCGCAGGCTCAGCGGCCATGGCTCACGGGCCCAGCCGCTCTGCGGCATGTGGGATCTTCCCAGAGCCAGGATACGAAACCGTATCCCCTGCATCGGTAGGCGGACTCTCAACCAATGCGCCACCAGAGAAGCCCTTCTTTCTTGTTTTAAAGTTACCTTTGATGATTTGTTTCTTTCCTATACTCTTGCGGGGATTAGACAGTGTTGTAAAAAAACTGAAGCTATTTAATAAAATGATATGTGTAACATCATAATTCTCAACCCATAGTGTATATTCAACATTGAATAAACATGAAAAAGAGGGGGCAGAGGGGGAGAATATAAAACTAAAGCATTGGGTGAATGAATTGATGCAAAATGATTACTTCTACTTAAAACTAAATGATGATGGAGAAATTTTAAGTGTAATGATTTAAGAGCGAAGTTGCCATGCATAAATTCATGTAATATTGGGTTGGCCAAAAAGTTCGTTCATCTTACAGAAAAACCAGAATGAACTTTTTGACCAGCCCAATATAATTGTTTAAGGTAGTTACTATTAAAATGTTTTTAAAAGAACTTTGAAAACTTATACAGCATCAGCATTGAAAATTATATTTATGGGAGAAGGAGATCAAGATGGCAGAGTAGGAGGACACAGAGGTCGCATCGCGCCATGAACATATCAAAAATACATCTACATGTGGAGCAATTCTCACTGAAAACTAACTGGAGACTGGCATAAAGATTCTTCTACAACAAAGACTATAAGAAAGATCCATGAGGAATTGGGTAGGACGGGAAGAGAAGCAAACAGGTCAGGACCAGTGCTTCCGGGAGAGGACACAGAAGAGGAGGAAGATTACACAGACTCACAGATTCTACCTAGGGAGTCACTGGTTCAATCCACGTATTGGGTGCCCCAGCCCTAGGGTCCAACACCAGGAGGATAAGTCCCCTTAGCTGTTTCGAAAACCAACGGGACTTATAGGAGGGTTGTAATAAACACAGACTCTGCTTGTGAAGAGCATGCACATATTTGCTTATTCCCAAAACACGACAGAGGAAGTAAATTGAAATCGCTCAGGATTCTGACTGGTTTCCCGCAACTGCCCGAACTGAGCCCCTGCTCTGGACCCACTTGCTCCTTGGCATACCTTCACACTAGAGCACAGGCTGCCGTGGCCAAGGACAGTATGAAGTTATAGGGGATGGGGCCAGATCAGACCTGACGTGGCATCTCAATGGGGCGAGGGCAGCCATTACTGGTGCTCATGGACACAGCAGATCGGAAGCGGCCCAGCGCTCTGAATGGTGCTCAGATTGCCTCAGCTCACGCTCCAACACATGCTGAGTGCCCACTTGCTCCAGCACTATTCCCCTCTGGGGCAAAGGTGCTTATGTTGAGAGGGGAGAGAGCACACACCTAGAGAGAACAGAGCCAGCTGAGACCTGACCCTCAGGGCTTCTGCTCCAGCAGTGTAGGCCTGCCCCTCTCCCCTACAGGGTGATGTTGGCCACTGAGCAGAGGAGAAACCCAGGCTCACACCTGACTCTGGCTCTAGCCCCTTCATCTGCAGCCCTACCTCCTACCAAGGTGACAGAGGCCAGTACACCCTGGGGAAAGACGTGACTCATGCTCATGTCAGATCCAGTTCTCCCACCAAACCCACTGGGCGCATGCAGACTGTAAAGGGACACTCCCACACAAGAACACTCCTTCAAGACCACAATAGGTAAGTGTTTCACCTAACTTCATAGAGACAGAGAAAGTTAAGCAAAATGAGAAGACAGAGAAATTTGTTTCAAAGGAAAGAACAAGAAAAAAACAAAAAAATGTAGGCAAAACACTCTTTAACATAAATCATAGCTATATTTGACAGGGGGGTACCTGTCTCCTAAGACAAAAGTAAGAAATTAAAAATAAACAAATGGAACCTAATAAAACTTTTAAAGCCTTTGTACAGCAAGGAAGCCATCAGCAAAATGAAAGGACAACCTACTGAATAAGAGATTATTTGCAAATGATATGCCCAATATCCAATATATATAAACAGCTCATACAACCCAATATCAAAAAAAACGAACAGTCTGATTTAAAAATGGGCAGAGGGGGCTTCCCTGGTGGCTCAGTGGTTGAGAGTCCGCCTGCCGATGCAGGGGACACAGGTTCGTGCCCCGGTCCGGAAAGATCCCACATGCCGCGGAGCGGCTGGGCCCGTGAGCCATGGCCGCTGAGCCTGCGCGTCCGGAGCCTGTGCTCCGCAACGGGAGGGGCCACAACAGTGAGAGGCCCGCATACCGCAAAAAAAAAAAAAAAATGGGCAGAGGACCTGAACAGGCTTTTCCCACAGAAGACATATGGATGGACAATAGGCACATGAAAAGATGCTCCACATCACAAATCATGAGAGAACTGCAAATCAAAACCACAATGAGATATCACTTCATACCTGTCAGAATGGTTATCAACAAAAAGTCCACAAATAACAAATGTTGGCAAGGATACGGGAAAAAGGGAACCCTAGCACACTACTAATGGAAATGGAAATTGGTGCAGCCACTATGGAAAATAGTATTGAGGTTCCTCAAAAAACTAAAAATAGAACTACCATACAATCCAGATATTCCACTCCTGGGTATACATCCAAAGAAAATAACACTAATTCGAAATGATACATGCACCTCAATGTTCATAGCAGTATTATTTACAATAGTCAAAATATGAAAGCAACCTAAGTGTCTATGAACAGACGAATGGATAAAGAAGATGTGGTATATGCATACAATGGAATATTACTCAGTCACGAAAAAGAATAAAATTCTACCATTTGAAACAACATAGATGCACCTAGAGGGTATTATGCTTAGTGAACTAAGTTAGAGAAAGACAAATACTGTATGTTATCACTTACATGTGGAATCTAAAAAGACAAACGAACAAACAAATGACAAGGATTTATTGTACAACACAGGGAATATAATTATTTTGTAAGAACTATAAATGGAGTATAACCTTTAAAAATTGTGAATCACTATATTGTACCTGTAACATATATTATTGTATAGCAACTGTACTTTAATAAAAGAAAAAAATAAAAATGGAGCTTAAAAAAATTTTTTTAATAAAATGAATGAATATAGCAAAACAGAAACAGACTCACAGGTATAGAAAACAGACTGGTGGTTACTAGTGGGGAGGGGGCAGGGAGAGGCAGGATCGGGGTAGGGGATTGAGAGATACAAACCACGTTGTATAAAATGGATAGGCTATAGGGATGTATTTTACAGCACAGGGAATATAGCTAATACTTTATAATAATTTTAAATGGAGTATAATCTACAAAAATATTTAAGCACTATTATACAACTGAAACTATAATATTGTAAATCAATTATACTTCAATTAAAATAATTTAAATAAAAATAATAATTTGAAAAAACTTTAATAATAAAATGTTACTTTTTGGAGACAATGCCCCCCAAAAAAGAAAATTATATTTACGAAAGCATATTACTGTTACTGCTGGACTGAAGTACACAAAGAAGGCATCATATGTGTTTGCATAGAAGTCTTAGAATGGGAGGATATATAGCCTGTCATGGCCATAATGATTATGTCATACTAAAGTTTATTATTTATTCTAAACCAAATAGTCACTGACAGAGTCAGAACCAGAAATCAGGTCTTTTGTTTCCTAATCCAATGCCCTCCTCTATGACGCTGTTAGATCCTACCAACAAAAGCTCCTATCAGTGTCTCTGGGGGATATTAAGCTCCCTGCCTGACTCTATGGCATGTTCTACCCTTGCTCCTATGACGTTGAAACTCAAGTGTATACGGTATCAAGTCAAAGAATGCATTGACTAATTGTTTTGAATCAACACAGAAAGATGCTCAAGAAGAAATAAATTGAAATTGCAGTAATGAATCATATTTTAGAACTATATATTTCAATGTAATAGTTAAAGCTAAAAATTATTAAGTATCAGAAAATGTACTAGACTATTTAAGTGCTTTGCATCAATGCACTCCTTACTGCTCACGACAAACTATAAAGTAGATACTCTTATGACCCCATTTTACAGATATGAAAACTGGAACAAAGGTGATATGATTAACTTGTCCAAGGTCACATAGTCATTAAGTAGTAGAGCTAGGGTTTGAAAGCAAGCAAGTCTGCACCAGAGTACACACTCAACCACTCATAAATCTTTAATATGTGATCACCCAATTTCTCATTCTTTGCCATTAATGTGGTAAATTACAGTGAAAGATTCTTTTAAACACTGAAACGTCCTTTCACTTTGATGATTAATTCAACTTAGTCACAATGTACTATTTTTTAATACGTTGCTAGATTTGAATTCTTTGTGTTTTTCAATATCATAAGTCAAGTTAGCCAATATTTTTTACCTGTTCTTTGTTTTCAAAATTAAACTTAATGGCTTGGCTTTTTTCTTTGTTCTGTAAGAAGTTTTATGAACAAGGATTTTCTGTTCCTTGAGAGTTAAATAGAACTTGCTTGTCAATAAATAAATAAATAAATAAATCTTTAATATGTAGTCCATAATGGTGAATCAATGTATCAAATCAATGTTGGAGTTGGGGGCATCACCATGTGAAATAATCTCTAAATCTTTCTTCCTCTCTGGAGTACAATTACACTATCTGGCACCTGTGAATGCCTAGGACTGCTCTTGGACTTCTCAATTTTCCTTACACAACCCCTGGCCCTTAATATGGAGAACTTTTCACCATAGAATCATCGACTAGAAAATTTTGGCTGACATTGATTATGTACCATCTTGACATAACAACTAATCAGCTGTTAAGAGTCAGGATACTTCTGATTTTGTTTCCTTTTTATTATTAATAAGGTCATCAGCAGCTTCCCTGGGATATTCTTTTACATGCCCATAAAGACGTCCATACCTTTAAATTTTTCTACTTCATTTCTCACCAGGATAATTGCCCTTATAAAATCAAATAGCCGGGCTTCCCTGGTGGCACAGTGGTTGAGAGTCCGCCTACCGATGCAGGGGACACGGGTTCGTGCCCCGGTCCGGGAAGATCCCACATGCCGCGAAGCGGCTAGGCCCGTGAGCCATGGCCGCTGAGCCTGCGTGTCCGGAGCCTGTGCTCCGCAATGGGAGAGGCCACAACAGTGCGCAGGCCCGTGTACCGCAAAAAAAAAAAATCAAATAGCCGGTAATTAGAAGTTGCCATACCTGATACACTGAGATATCCTACAGGCATTCTGAAAGTTGCATGACTCTGGTGCATAGTTTGTGGAGTATTTTAAGAAAGTCTCCTGCATATTTTTATAAAACTCTCCTCAATTCTTTGGTGTACCATGATTCTTAACCCAAGAGTCATGTTTCATGTATACTACTCAATGCTGAGTTTTAAACACAGAGTAAAATAATCTGATATTTTGTTAACTAAGAGAACCTGAAGCATAATGTAGTATTTTTACTTTTAAAGAATCCGGGTGCCAAAAGCTTGTCTTTCAGCTGGGTTACTTACTATTGCTAAACCAACATAAAAGACAAATGCAGGGGCATGACTTATTTAATGACCAATACATATGCTATACTAATGCCAAAATAGCAATAATTTGCCTAGAGATTTTCTTTTTGGCCTCTGTTCTAAACATTCTTAGTTGAAAAGAATCTTCCCATGCTCTTTAACAAGGATGGAGCAGAAAGAAGCCAGTTTATACCTGCTATCCTCAAAGGAATTCTTTCTAATTGCATTTTGAAGTTAACTACTAATGAAACGTGAAAATGTATGCAGAGCCTTGGAAACAGAAGAAAAATAAAAACTGGGAGAATTTGCCTAAAGGAATAGAGAAAATATGAAAAGTGCGCTGCAGAGAATTATATGAATGAAATATTACATAGTACAATATGAAACAAGTTTATGACAAAATTGAGTAATATCCAGTGGAATTTGGACCACCACAAAGAAGGAAACGTATTTTTTACAAAGGATTTTTTTTCTTACGCTTTCATTGTTCCTTCATTTGTAAAACGACAAAAAGAAATCATCACAAGCACTGCATAATGATTGAAGAAAACCTGCAGAGCTGTTGAGCTTGTGTGAGATCTAGAATAATAGACAATTGCCAGCGAAGAGCCATGAGAAGGTTACAGGGAAAGAGAGCAAATAAGATGTGTGAAAAGGCTCAAAGAGAACATGATTATTTGCAGCAACTCTCAAAAGTCAAGTATGGAAAAATTAGATGATCTTTGAGGGACTTTTCAGAACATTTCTCCAAAGTCTTTAAGTTTAAAGAAATGATTCAATAAGGAAGTTGTCAGAATCTACATTTGGTCTAATGAGCTCTTTTATGATATCTACTCTAAACTGCTATTGTACATTTTAAAACTCCCTCTTCTATTATTTCATTTATTATGCTTTCTGTTAAGTATGTTTTATAACTGAACCCTGATAAATTACCATTCTTTTCAAATTTTTGGAAAAAATTTTAAGTAGTTACATATTAATGAAAAAAATCACAGCTAGTTTAAAATAATTCTTATACACATTTGTTTTTCATCAATATTTCTTAAAAAATAAGGTAGTGTACATCATCATAAGCAAAGACTGGCTTTTGAGAAAAAAAATTTTATAATACCCTCCCCAAATAAAAGTACATATTTATTGATTCAGTATAGAAAAATGGTCTTTCCTACCTATATGATACTGTATAACTCATTTAACCCAATTTCTTATCTGTAAACTAGAAGTGATCATATTTATTTTACTTGTTCATGAGAACCGAGTGTGGGAGCTGGTGTAAAGTGCTCCACATACATTAAGATTCATTAGGATTTTGTGTCCTTGTCTTATTCTGAGTAAGGCACTATCATGTTCTTCCTAAATACTCTTTATTGACCATGGAAGAGCTTTCAAATTAGAGATTATAAAATGGGGGAAAATTTAATAAATTCTAAATGAGTGATCTCAGTGCTATTAAAGACATATTCAGATTGAATACAGTATAAAAGAATGTGTTTCAAATTTAGAATTTAATGATTCTAATTTACGTGACTTTGTGGCTTTAAAAAAAAGCATAGAATCTGAGATTTTACAATGCTACACACTGGCCATTAATACTAACTTTGAACTATGGTCAATATTAAAAACCAGATAATGGTTTAGTAGTTTTCTCAGAGGAAGTATTTTTTTTAATGTTAAAATCTAATTTAAATTGATTAATCATCTGCTCCAATGAGTTTCCTCTCAAAAACAGCAGTTTTTGAGGAGGCTTCAGACCACTACAGCAGCATAGGAGACCCCAGCCTCCTCTTCACACAATATCAACAAAAAACTTCAGCAACACAGTGGAACAAAAAAACCTGAGAAGAACCACAAAAAGAGAGAAAGAAGACAGCTTCATTTCTGGCTGCATCATCCCATCTTCCAAACTGCTCAGAGCCAAGAGGGATCTCCCCAGCTAGAAAGAGTTGTTCTCCCTGGAAAAGGGAGAGCAAGCCAGGTGAGTAACCAGCTTCCCCGGCCTTTCAGGGCAGGAAGGTCCCTCTTGGATATTACCCCATCCAGAGCAGCAAAGGTGAGACATACAGGGATGTCAGAAACAAGGAAGAAAAGCAGGGACTACCTGTAACAGTCAACAGCAGAAGCAATCATGGTTAACAGTGAACTGCTTGGACGTATAAACCCAGAAGTTTTCACCACTGAAGAAGCAACCGAGGCCAGCACAGTCCCCAGGGACATCCTGCAGATCTCACCAGCTTTCACCCCACAGGTATTCATGTTTGCTGACACCAGCCGCTGGAGCCCCTCTCTGCTCCTCTCGCCCGCTTAGGAGCCCAAGGTGCACTGCATGGGGTTAATGGCAGACTAGACACTGAAGAAGAAATGATTAGTAAACTTTAAGACATAGCAACAGAAACTATCCAAGATGAAAGGGAGAGAGGAAAAGACTGAAAAAACACAAAAAGAGCAGTGATCTGTTGGACAACTTCAAGTGACCTAATGTACATGTAATTCAAGTCCCCAAAAGAAGGGGGAGGGGGTTCCCTGGTGGCGCAGTGGTTAAGAATTCGCTTGCCAATGCAAGGGACACGGGTTCGAGCCCTGGCCCAAGAAGCTCCCACATGCCATGGGGCAACTAAGCCCACGTGCCACAACTACTGAGCCTGCTCTCTAGAGCCCGCGAGCCACAACTACTGAGCCCACGTGCTACAAATACTGAAGCCTGCATGCCTCGAGCCCGTGCTCCGCAACAAGAGAAGCCACCCCAACGTGAAGCCCACGCACAGACACAAAGAGTAGCCCCCGCTTGCCGCAACTAGAGAAAACCCGCACACAGCAATGAAGGCCCAACACAGCCAAAAATAAGTAAATAAATAAATAAATTTAAAAAAAAAAAAAAGAAGAAGAAGGGGGAGGGTGGGAATAGGACAAAAATAATGGCCAAATAGTTTTGAAATTAAGCATAATCCACAGATCTGAAGAAGCCCAACAAATCTCAAGCACCAAATGTGAAGAACATCATACCAAAGGCACATCAGAATCAAATTGCTTGAAAACAGACATGAAAACAGATCTTCAAAGCAGTCAGAGGGAACGAAAAGACACGTCATTTCCAGAGGAACAGATAACCAAATACTTCATGTCAGCACAGGGCAAGGCAGAAAACAGGAGAGCCATGTCTTAACATACTGAAAGAAAAACAATGTCAACCAAAACCCTATACTTGGTAAAAATAATTTCCAAAACAATATATAATAAAAATATTTCCAGATGTACAAAAGCTTAATAGATTTGCACTATAAAATTACATATAATTTATACAATAAATAATATAACATTTTTAATTTTAATATATATTAAAATTAAAGTTTGTATATATAAAGTCCTTCAGGCATCAGGAAAATGATAAATAGAGGGAGGTCTGAATGCTGAAGAAATGGTAAAAATGTGAGTAAATGTAAGACTTTTAAATTTATCTTTATTGCCTTTTAAAAAATAAAGCTTTAAAGAAAAATAACGTTGTATTTAGCAGTTTATAGCCATATGTAGAAGTAACATACACAGTATTATAAAAATGACCAAAAAAAATTTGTGATCTTCTAGTCTCCTACATAACCTGATTTACCTTCTGAATTTTTGTTATGCTCTTCTCTGTCATATTTGTCCCATTCTTTAGTTCAAAAATATATGTATGTATATATATTTATACAAAATTATTTTTACTGAATACATATATTTTACTTTATTGAAAATCTAGGGGTGAGTGGGTTTTGAGATGTGTAATCTAACAGGATAGTCACAAACAGCAAAAAAAAATTTTCTGCTTTTTCTTTTACAGTTTTATTGAGGTATACTTGACACACAAAAGCTGCACATATATATAATGTACAGTTTTATGAGTCTTGACATGTGTATATTCCCACAAAAGCAGCCCCACAATCAAGATAAGTAGCACGTTCAGAGAATGAATCAAGTTTATGCAGGAGTCCAGAAGGCATCCATTGCAACTGATCTAGAAATGTGCAGAAAACAGGAGGGAGAATTAAAAGCCCTTAAATTTTCCCAGATATTAAGGGGACTGTGGCCCCCAATTGACCAACAGATTATTTAAAATAGATTTCAATTGTTTCCTATGTTTTTCCTTTCAATAAGAAGGAGAATTTTCCTCCAGTTTTCAAGTATTGTTAAGGGTCTGAGAGTTTACCCTGCTTAAAAGCTAACAAGTTAGGCTTGCTACAGTTTCATGAATGCTGGCAGAAGACACAAGCCTCCTAGGTCAGTGACAAACACTTGATTAGTCAAGGCACTGCAAGCAGTGTGAGCATCAGCATATTTTATAGCAGTTCCTAGAGTCTCAATTTCCAGATGGCGACACGAAGGCTGAATAACAACTGCACACACATCGTGGGTTGCAATACAGGAAAGAAACCTGAGCTTAGGGAACTCAGATCTTTTATTATGAGCAATAAGCAAGCCTGCTTTCTGTGCCAGAGGGAAACACTATCTCTGTCTTTCAAGGCTGTTCCTTTACAAACATCCTTGTAAAGATAGTCGAGAACAATAGTCAGTGCCTCTGCTCACAACATCCTCAGAAACATGAGACAACTATATTGTCTCCCAACAATAACCACCCCTCACTTCTAAGTCATCTTGACATCTGGTGAAATTTTTCATGAGTAAGCCATTCCATCACCAACTCTGATTAATCTGACCCACAGGAGCTGGAACCGAATCCATTTAATTTGTTCCGTACAATATCTCATTAGAGTTGCAGTTGCAGGATGAGAGAAACTGGTGGTACTGAACTCAACCAGGCCCCTTGGGTCCTGAACAGAAACAACTTAACAAATACCATAAATTTTTAGGGTCTATCTTAGAAAATCTATGAGTCAGCTGGGCTGCCAAAACAAAGTACAAACATGACTGAGATATTTCAGGTTCAGTTCCAGATCACCAAAATAAGGCAAATATGGCAAGAAAGTGAGTCACACAAATTTTTTGGTTTCCCAGTGCATATGAAAGTTAGGTTTGTGGCATTCTGAGATATTCTGCTGTGATTCCAAGTTAGCAGGGAGAGATGTTCTGCAATGATTCACCTGTTCATCATCTTTGCTGTTTTCTATTGCATGGGTTGCCTTTTTCATATCAGATTATAAGAGCCTTTAAAAATATGAGGGATCCGACCTTCAAGATGACATAAGAGTAAGACGTGAAGATCACCTTGCTCCCCACAAATACATCAGACATATATCTACATGTGGAACAACTCCTACAGAACACCTACTGAACGCTGGCAGAAGACCTCAGACCTCCCAAAAGGCAAGAAACTCCCCACGTACCGGGGTAGGGCAAAAGAAAAAACAAAGAATAGGGACAGGACCTGCACCTCTGGGAGGGAGCTGTGAAGGAGGAAAGGTTTCCACACACTAGGAAGTCCCCTCGTGGGCGGAGACTGCGGGTGGCAGAGGGGGGTAACTTTGGGGCCACGGAGGAGAGCACAGCAACAGGGGTGCGGAGAGCAAAGCAGCGAGATTCCCGCACAGAGGATCGGTGCCGACCAGCACTCACCAGCCCGAGAGGCTTGTCTGCTCACCCGCTGGGTCGGGCGGGGCTGGGAGTTGAGGCTCGGGCTTCGGTCGGATCCCAGGGAGAGGACTGGGGTTGGCTGCGAGAACACAGCCTGAAGGGGTTGGTGCACCACAGCTAGCCGGGAGGGAGTCCGGGAAAAGGTCTGGAGCTGCCGAAGACGCAAGAGACTTTTTCTTCCCTCTTTGTTTCCTGGTGCGCGAGGAGAGGGGATTCAGAGCGCTGCTTAAAGGAACTCCAGACAGGGGCGCGAACCGCGGCTATCAGCTCGGAACCCAGAGACGGGCATGGGATGCTAAGGCTGCTGCTGCCGCCACCAAGAAGCCTGTGTGCAAGCACAGGTCACTATCCACACCTCCACTTCCGGGGAGCCTGTGCAGCCCGCCACAGCCAGGCTCCCGTGATGCAAGGACTACTTCCCCGGGAGAACGCATGCCGCGCCTCAGGCGGTGCAACGTCACGGTGGCCTCTACCGCCGCAGGCTCACCCCGCACTCCATGCCCCTCCCTCACCCGGCCTGAGTGAGCCAGAGCCCCCGAAGCAGCTGCTCCTTTAACCCCGTCCTGTCTGGGCGAAGAACAGACGCCCTCCGGCGACCTACATGCAGAGGCGGGGCCAAATCCAAAGCTGAGACCCTGGGAGCTGTGAGAACAAAGAAGAGAAAGGAAATCTCTCCCAGCAGCCTCAGGAGCAGCGGATTAAATCCCCACAGTCAACTTGATGCACTTTGAATCTGTGGAATAACTGAATAGATAGAGAAACATCCCAAATTGAGGTGGTGGATTTTGTGGATATGTATTTTTTTCCGTTTTGTCTTTTTGTGAGTGTGTATGTGTATGGTTCTTTCTGTGATTCTGTCTGTATAGCTTGGCTTTTACCATTTGTCCTAGGGATCTGTCTTTCCATTTTTTGAGGGTTTTTTTTTTTCTGCATAGTTTTTAGCGCTTGTTATCATTGGTGGATTTGTTCTTTGGTTTCCTTGCTCTCTTCTTTCTCTTTTTAAATTACTTTTTAAATTTTTAATAATTATTTTTTATTTTAATAACTTTATTTTATCTCCCTCCCTCCCTCCCTCTCTCTCTCTTTCTCTCTTTCTCTCTTTCTTTCTTTCTTTCTTTCTTTCTTTCTTTCTTTCTTTCTTTCTTTCTCCCTTTTCTTTTGAACTATGTGCCTGACACAGTCTTGGTGCCCTGGCTGGGTGTCAGCTCTGTGCCTCTGAGGTGGGAGAGCTGAGTTCAGGACATTGGTCCACGACGGACTTCCCAGCTACAAGTAATATCAAATGGCGAAGGCTCTCCCAGATTTCTCCATCTCAACCCTAAGACCCAGCTCCACTCAACAACCAGCAAGCTACAGTGCTGGACACCTATGCGAAACAACTAGCAAGACAAGAACACAACCCCACCCATTAGCAGAAAGGCTGCCTAAAATTATAATAAGGTCACAAACACCACAAAACACACCACCGGACGTGGTCCGGCCCACCAGAAAAACAAGATCCAGCCTCATCTACCAGAAAACAGGCCCCTCCATCAGGAAGCCTACACAACCCACTAAACCAAACTTAGCCACTGGAGGCAGACACCAGAAACAACGGGAACTACGAACCTGCAGCCTGTGAAAAGGAGACCCCAAACACAGTAAGTTAAACAAAATGAGAAGACAGAGGAACGCACAGCAGATGAAGGAGCAAGATAAAAACCCACCAGACCAAACAAGTGAAGAGGAAATAGGCTGTCTACCTGAAAAAGAATTCAGAGTAATGATAGTAAAGATGATCCAAAATCTTGGAAATGAAATGGAGAAAATACAAGAAACATTTAACAAGGACCTAGAAGAACTAAAGAGCAAACAAACAATGATGAACAACACAACAAATGAAATTAAAAATTCTCTAGAAGGGATCAATAGCAGAATAACTGAGGCAGAAGAACAGATAAGTGACCTGGAAGATAAAAAAGTAGAAATAACTACTGCAGAGCAGAATAAAGAAAAAAGAATGAAAAGAATTGAGGACAGTCTCAGAGACCTCTGGGACAACATTAAACGCACCAACATTCAAGTTATAGGGGTCTCAGAAGAAGAAGAGAAAAAGAGAGGGACTGAGAAAATATTTGAAGAGATTATAGTGGAAAACTTCCCTAATATGGGAAATGAAATAGTCAATCATGTCCAGGAAGCACAGAGAGTCTCATGCAGGATAAATCCAAGGAGAAAAACAACAAGACACATATTAATCAAACTACCAAAAATTAAATACAAAGAAAAAATATTAAAAGCAGCAAGGGAAAAACAACATTTAACATACAAGGGAATCCCCATAAGGTTAAAAGCTGATCTTTCAGCAGAAACTCTGCAAGCCAGAAGGGAGTGGCAGGACATATTTAGAGTGATGAAAGGGAAAAACCTACAGCCAAGATTACTCTACCCAGCAAGGATCTCATTCAGATCCGATGGAGACATTAAAACCTTTATAGACAAGCAAAAGCTAAGAGAATTCAGCACCAACAAACCACCTTGCAACAAATGCTAAAGGAACTTTTCTAGGCAGGAAACACAAGAGAAGTAAAAGTCCTACAGTAACAAACCCAAAACAATTAAGAAAATGGTAATAGGAACACACACATCGGTAATTACCTTAAATGTAAATGGATTAAATGCTCCAACCAAAAGACATAGACTGGCTGAATGGATACAGAAACAAGACCCATATATGTGCTATCTACAAAAGACCCACTTCAGACCTAGGGACACACAGAGACTAAAAATGAGGGGATGGAAAAAGATAGTTCATGCAAATGGAAATCAAAAGAAAGCTTGAGTAAGAAAGCTCATATCAGACAAAATAGACTTTAAAATAAAGACTATTACAAGAGACAAAGAAGGACACTACATAATGATCAAGGGATCAATCCAAGAAGAAGATATAACAATTATAAATATTTATGCACCCTACATAGTAGCACCTCAATACATAAGGCAAATGTTGACAGCCATAAAACGGGAAATTGACAGTAACACAATCATAGTAGGGAACCTTAACACCCCACTTTCAGCAATGGACAGATCATCCAAAATGAAAATAAATAAGGAAACACGGGCTTCCCCGGTGGCGCAGTGGTTGAGTCCGCCTGCCGATGCAGGGGACACGGGTTCGTAACCCGGTCCGGGAAGATCCCACATGCCGCGGAGCGGCTGGGCCCGTGAGCCATGGACGCTGAGCCTGCGCGTCCGGAGCCTGTGCTCCGCAATGGGAGAGGCCACAATAGTGAGAGGCCCGCGTACCGCAAAAAAGAAAAAAAATTAAAAAAATAAAAAATAAGGAAACACAAGCTTTAAATGATACATTAAACAAGATGGACTTAATTGATATTTATAGGACATTCCATCCAGAAACAACAGAATACACATTGTTCTCAAGTGCTTATGGAACATTCTCCAGGATAGATCATATCTTGTGTCACAAACCAAGCCTTGGTAAATTAAAGAAAATTGAAAACATAACAAGTATCTCTTCTGACCACAACACTATGAGACTAGATATCAATTACAGGAAAAAATCTAAAAAAATACAAACACATGGAAGCTAAAAAATACATTACTGAATAACCAAGAGATCACTGAAGAAATCAAAGAGGAAATTAAAAAAAAAACCTAGAGACAAATGACAATGAAAACACAATGATCCAAAACCTATGGGATGCAGCAAAAGCAGTTCTAAGAGGGAAGTTTATAGCAATACAATCCTAGCTCAAGAAACAAGAAACACCTCAAATAAACAACCTAACCTTACACCTCAAGCAATTAGAGAAAGAAGAACAAAGAAACCCCGAAGTTAGCAGAAGGAAAGAAATCATAAAGATCAGATCAGAAATAAATGAAAAAGAAATGAAGGAAACAATAGCAAAGATGAATAAAACTAAAAGTTGGTTCTTTGAGAAGATAAACAAAATTGATAAACCATTAGCCAGACTCATTAAGAGAAAAAGGGAGAAGACTCAAATCAATAGAATTAGAAATGAAAAAGGAGAAGTAACAACTGACACTGCAGAAATACAAAGGATCATGAGAGATTATGACAAGCAACTATAGGCCAATTAAATGGATAACCTGCAAGAAATGGACAATTTCTTAGAAAAGCACAAATATCCAAGACTGAACCAGGAAGAAATAGAAAATATAAACAGACCAATCACAAGCACTGAAATTGAGACTGTGATTAAAAATCTTCCAACAAAGAAAAGCCCAGGACCAGATGGCTTCACAGACGAACTCTATCAAAAATTCAGAGAAGAGGTAACACCTGTCCTTCTCAAACTCTTCCAAAATATAGCACAGGAAGGAACACTCCCCAGCTTATCCTACAAGGCCACCATCACCCTGATACCAAAACCAAAGATGTCACAAAGAAAGAAAGCTACAGGCCAATATCACCAATGAACATATATGCAAAAATCCTCAACAAAATACTATCAAACAGAATCCAACAGCATATTAAAAGGATCATACACCATAATCAAGTGGGGTTTATCCCAGGCATGCAAGGATTCTTCAATATGCACAAATCAATCATTGTGATACACCATATTAACAAACTGAAGTAGAAAAATCAAATGATCATTTCAATAGATGCAAAAAAAGCTTTCGACAAAATTCAACACCGATTTATGATAAAAACCCTCCAGAAAGTAGGCATAGAAGGAAATTACCTCAACATAATAAAGGTGATATATGACATTCCCACAGCCAACATCATTCTCAATGGTGAAAAACTGAAATCATTTCTTCTAAGATCAGGAACAAGACAAGGTTGTCCACTCTTACCACTATTATTCAACATAGTTTTGGAAGTTTCAGCCACAGTAATCAGAGAAGAAAAAGAAAAAAAGGAATTAAAATGGGAGAAGAAGAAGTAAAGCTGTCACTGTTTGCCAATGACATGATTCTATACATAGAGAATCCTAAAGATGCTAGAGAAAACTACTAGAGCTAGTCACTGAATTTGGTAAAGTAGCAGGATACAAAAGTAATGCACAGAAATCTCTTGCATTCCTATACACTAATGACGAAACATCTGAAAGAGAAATTAAGGAAACACTCCGTTTACAACTGCAACAAAAAGAATAAAATACCTAGGAATAAACCTACCTAAGGAGACAAAACACCTGTATTTAGAAAACTATAAGACACTGATGAAAGAAATTAAAGATGACACCAACAGATGGAGAGATATACCATGTTCTTGGATTGGAAGAATCAACATTTTAAAAAGACTATGCTACCCAAAGCAATCTATAGATTCAATGCAATTCCTATCAAACTACCAATGGCATTTTTCACAGGACCAGAACAAAAAACTTCACAATTTGTGTGGAAACAAAAAGACCCCGTATAGCCAAGGCAATCTTGAGAAAGAAAAACGGAGCTGGAGGAATCAGGCTCCCTGACTTCAGACTATACTACAAAGCTACAGTAATCAAGACAGTATGGTACTGGCACAAAAACAGAAATATAGGTTGGTGGAAGAGGACTGAAATCCCAGAGATGTACCCAGGCACATATGGTCACCTTATTTTTTTGTGTGTGTGTGTGGTACACGGGCCTCTCACCACTGTGGCCTCTCCCGCTGCGGAGCCCAGGCTCTGGACACAGAGGCCCAGTGGCCATGGCTCATGGGCCCAGCCGCTCCGCAGCACATGGGATCCTCCCAGACTGGGGCACGAACCCGTGTCCCCTGCATTGGCAGGCGGACCCTCAACCACTGTGCCACCAGGGAAATCCCGGTCACCTTATTTTTGATAAAAGAGGCAAGAATATACAATGGAGAAAAGACAGCCTCTACGATAAGTGGTGTTGGGAAAACTGGACAGCTACATGTAAAAGAAGGAAATTAGAACACTCCCTAACACCATACACAAAAATAAACTCAAAATGGATTAAAGACCAGACACTATCAGACTCTTAGAGGAAAACAGAGGCAGAACACTCTATGACATAAATCACAGCAAGATCCTTTTTGACCCACCTCCTAGAGAAATGGAAATAAAAACAAAAATAAACAATAGAGACCTAATGAAACCTAAAAGCTTTTGCACAGCAAAGGAAACCATAAACAAGACGAAAGGACAACCCTCAGAATGGGAGAAAACATTTGCAAATGAAGAAACTGACAAAGGATTAATCTCCAAAATTTATAAGCAGCTCATGCAGCTCAATATCAAAATAACAAAAAACCCAATCCAAAAATGGGCAGAAGACCTAAATAGACATTTCTCCAAAGAAGACATACAGATTGCCAACAAACACATGAAAGGATGCTCAACATCACTAATCATTAGAGAAATGCAAATCAAAACTACAATGAGATATCAACTCACACCGGTCAGAATGGCCATCATCAAAATATCTACAAACAATAAATGCTGGAGAGGGTGTGGAGGAAAGGGAACCCTCTTGCACTGTTGGTGGGAATGTAAATTGATACAGCCACTATGGAGATTCCTCAAAAAACTGAAAATAGAACTACCATACGACCCAGCAATCCCACTATTGGGCATATGCCCTGAGAAAACCATAATTCAAAAAGAGTCATGTACCACAATGTTCACTGCAGCTCTATTTACAATAGCCAGGACGTGGAAACAACCTAGGTGTCCATCAACAGATGAATGGATAAAAAAGATGTGGCACATGTATACAATTGAATATTACTCAGCCATAAAAAGAAACGAAATTGAGTTATTTGTAGTGAGGTGGATGGACCTAGAGTCTGTCATACAGAGTGAAGTAAGTCAGAAAGAGAAAAACAAATACCGTATGCTAACACATATATATGAAATCTAAAAAAAAAAAAAAGGTCATGAAGAACCAAGGGGTAAGATGGGAATAAAGACACAGACCTACTAGAGAATGGACTTGAGGCTATGGGGAGGGGGAACGGTAAGCTGTGACAAAGCGAGAGAGTGGCATGGACATATATACACTACCAAACGTAAAGTAGATAGCTAGTGGGAAGCAGCCGCATAGCACAGGGAGATCAGCTCGGTGCTTTGTGACCACCTAGAGGGGTGGGATAGGGAGGGTGGGAGGGAGGGAGACGCAAGAGGGAAGAGATATGGGAACATATGTATATGTATAACTGATTCACTTTGTTATAAAGCAGAAACTAACACACCATTGTAAAGCGATTATACTCCAATAAAGATGTTTAAAAAAAATGGTTCTGAAGAACCTAGGAGCAGGACAGGAATAAAGATGCAGTCGTAGAGAACAGACTTGAGGATACAGGGAGGGGGAAGGGTAAGCTGGGACGAAGTGAGAGAGTGGCATGGACATATGTACACTACCAAATGTAAAATAGATAGCTAGTGGGATGAGATATGGGGATATACATATATGTATAGCTGATTCACTCTGTTATAAAGCAGAAACTAACACACCATTGTAAAGCAATTATACTCCTATAAACATGTTACAAAAACAAAAAGGATTGGCTCACATGTTTGTGGAAAATAGCAAGTCTTAAATTTGCAAGGCAGGTTGGCAGGGTAGAGACCCATGGAAGAGATGATGTTACAGTCTTGAATCCAACAGCATTCAGAGACCAATTTTTTTCTTCCCTGGGGGACCTCAGTCTTTTCCCTTAAGGCCTTCAACTGGTTGGATGAGGCCCACCCATATTATAGAGGGTAATCTGCTGTACTCAAAGTCTACTAATATAAATGTTAATCACATCTGAAAAAATACCTTCACAACAACATCTGGACTGGTAGTTGACCCAAAACTGGGTATGCGGGCCTAGATAGGTTGACATATAAAATTAACCATCACAGGGGAAGAACCTTCTGGCTACCCATGAAGAATCTTTGAACTGCAGAACTGAGACTGTCCCCCATATTGATAAAGAATTCTTCCCACCTAGAGGGGAGTTAAGAACAACCAAGACATGCTTTAGTCTGTAGTTAACTTCCCCAATTCCTCCTCATTAACAGTCAATAAAGTAGAGGATCTTTTATTGCCCAGTTGACCATTCAACTTGGCCAAGACATTTGCTACTGATACCTATGGATTTCTCTCAGATCTCATTAATTGGCCCACATGGCCTTCATCCTTCTTCCAGAAAGCCATGTCTCTATCAGCATCCCATCTTCACCACCAAAACTGTCAAAATCTCTGAAGGTCATTAGATTCTATCTTACTTGAAAGCTAACTATTTAGCTTGCCACAGTTTGAGAAATAGTTTTATTACTCATAGCACAATATCTTAGTTTGTTCAGGCTGCTGTAACAAAAATACCATAGACTGCGAGGCTTATAAACAACAGAAACTTATTTCTTACACTTATGGAAGCTAGAAAGTTCAAGATCAAGGCTGATTCAGTGCCTGGTGAAGACTCACTTCCTATTTCATAGGTGGCCATCTTCTCTCTGTGTCCTCACATGGAAGAAGGAGCAAGGGAGCTCTTTTTCTTTCTCTATAAAAGGGTCTTTTTTATAAGGGCACTAATCCCATTCATGAGGATGGAGTCACCTCTCAAAGGCCCCACCTCCAAATAGTCATCACATTGGGGATTAAGTTCAACATATGAATTTTAGAGGGACACAAACGTACAGTCTATAGTGTGCAACAAGTAGCCTGCATATTTGTGTAGCTTCCTTAAGCCCCCAGTTCCCACAGGGTGATGAAAGTAGGACTAGGTGACACCTGCATATGCAGTTGTTTGCATTATAGGAAAGAAACCTTTAGTGCAGGAAACCTGAACCTTTTATAATGAGCAGTAAACATACCTGCCTTTTACTCAAGAGGGAGTAAAGAAGAAGAAGATACATCTATCTTCTAAGACTCACAAGGCATGCAGAAAATGCAAGAGATCCATAGAGAGTTGGGGTGACACCAACAAGCAACCTGTACTTTATTTTGTCCTAAAGGTAGACTGTCTTTTTTATTACTTTTTCTTTGTAAAATAAATGTATTCATAAGCCTTCTTGGGAAAGAGCACCCATCAGAGGCCAAAATGATAAATTCTCTTCCAGTGTGTCTAGAGTGTGCTAAGGATATGTGCGTATTGTAGTGGGCCAAATTGAAAACTGATTTTCTTCAAATTGTATAATATGAATCAAGAACAAATGGAGCTCAAGCACAGGAGAAAGAAGGAATGCGTGAGACAGATTAGCACGCAAACAATAGGCATTCCAACATTGTGAGGGAGTGAAGATCTGGACCCAAATGTGGCAGAAATTACAGAATTTAAGTCATCACATATAGGGTGGGAAAAGAAATCTAGCAAACATATGAGGAAAACTAACATATACTTATCATTAGTCATATGAAAGAAAGATTGTTTTTCTTTTAATAAATGAAGTTGTTTTCTAAAGCTAAGTGACACTTGATCTCTGGATTTGGTTGTAATAAGATAGTTTATAAAATATTTCAGCAGCTCAATTCTTATTTCATATTACTATTTTAAAATCGAATACATCTGCTGAAACAAATAAAAATGAGATACCAAAATATTCTTTCTTGTTCCACTAATGTTTCTTTTTTAAACACACACACATATACACTCACACTTTAATATACAGGTTCTTGGTACAATTTACAAACTGAGAAATAATATAAATTAAAATTAATTTCTACTTTATTAATATAAAATAGTATTAAAATATTAATAAACATTAATGATGCACTGGAAGAGGATGTATCTTATTTTTTCTTTGATCCTTCCTTCCACCTTAAAAAGAAGACAAAGTAAATACTGTTTTTCTGAGATGATGAAACAGATCCAGAGTTGCTAACCAGGTCTAATTTACCTGACAGTTAATCCAATGTTCCAATCACTATATTATTATTCTGGAAAATCAGTTTATAATATCACCAGTTTCTGGGTATAAGTTACTAAACATTAATATATACATCAAATGATTACATCACTGATCATATACGGATACAGGATTATTACATTAGCTCCACGACAGCTCTGTTAAATGTACAAGTACTGTTAAAAATCTGTTTTACATTAGTGCTGTATGGACCATGAAAATACAAACACAAATATATTTTACGGAGTGAATAATTCATAGCAGTTTCACCAGCCCACATATGAAACATTTTTTTGTAGTTAAATATTTACTTTTATATTAGATGAACTAGTAAACATCTTTGCCATAGATTATGAAGTACACTTTTCTCAAGAATTTCAAAATGAATGTTTTCTATATATTTTTGAGATTTTATAAAACACACAAACACTAAATCTAAGTCTGTAATCTGATTTTTTTTTAATTTCATACTTAAACCATGCATTTTCAATTGTTATTTCACTACCCACATTTCTCAAGACTGTTTTGTGTCAACTCTGCTTGTTTGAATAAAAATCTAAAGAAACAATGAAAAAGGTGAAGCTGAATTTAGCTTTATTTTTTTAATTCAGTTCACTATTCCCTTAGAGAAATCATTATGTCTCCTAAATTCATTGCTTATACTGATGCCACCATAATATTTTTAAAGCATAATTTTGGATGTGTTACTGTCCTGCTCTTAAACTTTGAATGGTCCACATTCATACAACCACACACATAAATATATGCATACATATATGCATCCCATACCTATGCCAGGTAATGAGTCTTTGATGGCCAGGAACTACCCATTAATTCTCATTTAGAAAGGGAACTACTTGTTTTCTCCAAAATCTGCCTCACACTCCCATCCTCTTTGCACATATTTTCTTTTCTTGGGTTACATCCTATCACCTCCTTTGAATACCAGATTTTTTCGCCTACACCAGAACTCTTTTAAGGGCTGGACATGACCTCTATGTTTCTCATTCTACTAGTCATTTCTCAGTCCAAACCTTATATGACTCATCAGAAGTACAGACCCAGCTGATCTCTCCTTCCTCCTTGAAACACCTTCTTTCGTCTTCTGAGACAGCTCACTCTACTTGTTCTCTTACCATCACATTGACTGCTTTCTCCCAGTCTCCTTTGCTGGTTTCTCCTCATCTAAGGGCTGAAGTGTCCTAGGGCTCAGCCTGAACCTCTTCTCTATTTGCCCTCACTTCTTAGTGATTTCTCCCAGCCTCACCACACACACACACACTGACAACTTCTACATTCATATCCCAAGTCTGGATTTATTCCTTAAATGCCAGACTTTTACATGCAACTGTCTACTTCACCCCTCTATTTGGTTATTTATCACCTTTTACTTAAATATCAAATATTTTCTCAAACTTGACATGTCCTAAATTGAAATCTTTATCATTCCATTAAAAACTGTTCCCCCAAAGTTTTTCTCGACTTAGTAAATAAAAATTCCACCATTCCAATTTCTCAGGCCATAATCCTTAAGGTCATTCTAGACTCCTCTCTTTGTCTCACACTCTACATCTATTTCATTGGCATATATTATCCATATCTTCCTCTGTTAACACCTGGTTCCAAGATACCATTCTTTCTGTCTGTCTGTCTCTCTTACCTAGAGTAGTAAATATCCTTCTAATTGATCTCCCTGTTCATTTCTCTCCTTCAATAACTCCTTCTCCCATTCATAGCAAAAGTTATAGTTCTCAAAATTGTCTCTCAGGCCTTCGACATTTGACCCCCGACCTCTGGGATTGTATGCACTACCACCCCACTGGCTTCACCCTGAGCTATTCCTAAGGAATTAAGCTGAACCTTAAACAGCGGGATGAAATTTCAATAATCAGATACCCAGCCATGGGTGGAGAGGGGCTGCTATTTTAAACAGGCATTCTCACTAATAGGAGGACATTTGAGCAGAGACCCAAGAGAGGTATGGGAGCAAGCAACATGGCCCCCTGGGAGAAGATTGTTTCTACCAAGTGAACAGTGAGTGCAAAGGTCCTGGGGCAGCAATGTGCTTGGCAGGTTTGAGAAACAGAAAGAGGCTGAAGACTGAAAGGTCAACCAAGAGAAGGTGACTGTACTTAACAGCCCAGGCGAAAAGTTTTGAAGACTCTATCTTCATCTTTGGTGACAGCAGGAGTTGAAAAGGGGAAACAGGTAAGAAAAATATCATTGCACTAACAAATGTTTATTGAGTAACTCCTCTAAGTAAACACTTTCCTAGACACAAGAAATATCATTAGACCAAAATGGTGCTTGCTTCACAAGACAAAAGCTTACCTTGTAGAGAAGACAGATACTAAACAACAGCATTTGGCAATTGTTTTGAGGTTGTAGAGTAACAAAGAGAGAGGATTTCAAAAAGAGACTTGAGCCTGCATAATGGTTGTAAAAAATTAATAAACAGAAATCTCAGTCAAATAGGGTTGGGAGAACTTGCATGCCCTATAAGGGATAGCAGAGCCCAACACAAAGAAAAAAGACGCCTCTTCTTTCCTGGCAAGGACTCAGCCAATGAAAAGCCATAGACCCGTTGTTTACTATAGCCCTCTCAAGTCCCTTTTCCCCTCTATAAAAGTGTTCTCCTTCCCTTCCCGTGTGGGAACTTGCGTGTGGCTCAACATGGCTGCAGACCCCAAACCAATTCTCTGCTGATCCTGAATAAACCCATTTTTGCTGGAGAAATATCTGGCAGTCCATTTTTTTTAGGTTAACATGGTTCATGAACACAGTTATATGTGAAATGAAATTTACATGAGATTCTTATGAAAGTTCTTAGCAACTTCTTTAGAGCTCTTCAACAATAATCCCTCTGAGAGGGTTCCTAATCAGACATGTACAACAGGAAATACCTTCATTTAAAAGAGGGAGCAGAGCACAGCAGGATCACAGATAGTTGGGCCTGGGTTAGTACCCTGTCCCTGCTACTTAATCTCTGTAAGCTACCATTTCCTCATCTGAAAGAAGGGGATAATGATTGAACATTCATTATAGGGTTGTTGTGAGGTTTCTGATAAAGAACTTCACATGGCACTGTTATAGAAAGCATTTCGTATTTATAGAGTAGCTAATATGTGAAGAGAGACTTAAACATCTTAAAGACTCCTAAGAAAATACCTACTTCTGAGAAGGGAGCTTTCATAATATAACTTCTTGTCAAAAAATTATGTAATAACGAGTGAATCAGTGTTTGCCTAAGGCTTTGTTTCATGGTTAATGTAAAAGAATAAAAACTAAATAGTAGTTGATCCTCCAATGTACTTGTCAGCAAAATCCTTACTGCAGTATTTTTCTTTCATCTCACATAAAAATGGAGAGGAGACGTTTTGTTATATGTTCTGGAATTTCTTTGGACAATTTAAGTGGGATAAAGTTCAGTGCTGAGAAACAGATTTGTGACAACCAGCCTTACCCATCACTGTGACTGGACTGCAACCTCCACGCTCAAAAGCATCAATAGCACTACAGCATGTTCAATTTTATAGTATTATGTGCAGTAATAGCCTTTAATCTATTTTTTTATATTTTAAAATTTTATTGTGAGTCAGAAGAGCACTGTCATCATATTAAGAAATATTTACCAAGGTAAAAACATCAATATCGTGAGCACTGTAAGCTGTACCATTCAGAAAGATAATCATCATCTTCTGAAGCAAAATATTGAAATCAGGCAGCTGAGTGACACAAAAATACAAAGGGCAGGTGACAATATAAGTCCTGGCCAGACAGCAATCACAAATCTACTTAAGTTAAATGAAGACATTTTGATTAAGGAATCTAAAGATTCTAAATTTTAGGTCAGGGTAGTGGACTTCTTCCCTCTTGAGAGAATATTATATGGCAGAAAACTAATTTTCAAAACTAATTTTCAAATGTCTTCTATTTTCTTCACCCCAATAGTGAAGAAAATAAAAGATAAGCATTGGAGTTATCAACAGATATGATAATAGTAACTAATTTCTGAAATTCAGAAAGCAGATATAAACATGGGGAAGAAGCCATAGTCCACAGAAATATGTTCACAGCTCCTGCTACAACAGTTGATTTGTCAGATTCTTGATTTTTTTTTTTTTGTGGGTTATCTGTTTCTCTCTTTTAGGATTCTCTGTTTAGGTTTAGAATTCTGAAACTTCATCAGGATATCTTTGTGTGTAGGTCTTATCATTAATCCTGCCTGATACCAGGCAAGCCCCTTTAACCTAAAAATTTTTTGTCTCTCTTCACGTCTGGGATATTTTTGTCTATATTTATTTGAAAATTCTCTCTTTCATTTTGTTTTAGTTTTCTTATTTTGAAGCCTCTCTGGATTGGGACACCCTGAATAATTAATGTATTATTCTTTATATTCAATATTTTCTAATACACACAGATTTATTTTTATATAATACACTTTAAATAAATCAGAAATATGTTTTTGTACCATATAAGTTAAAGTATAGATAGCAGGAGACAGGATCTAACTATCAACTTTAAATTATCAGTAGGCACAAATCTAGAAAATAGAGCTTGCAATTCAGAAATCAAGGAGACTTTTAGAGTTCCCTTAAATATTATTACAATGTAAGATTCTTGGTGGTAAGTGATTAACATAATTTTGGGGGGTTTTGCTTTAGTTTTGATTTGTGGTTTATTTTGGTGTAATACCTTGCTAACTCATGTGGTTCATAAAGAATTACTTTAGGAAAGACAAAAAAAATATTACTTCAACAAAGACAGATGATATGCTTTAGGTCAAAGGATTGTTACCCTATGTGACATCAGCATTCACACTGTATCCCTTGCCTTAATATAGAGCTTTGATTGAAGGCTTTTAACTGAAAATCTCCACTGACACCGCCCCTTGACATCAGTTTTATTCTGAGTGAGGCAACACTTCCCGAAATTTGACAGAGCCCTTCCCCAAACCCATTATTGACAAAGGAGAGAAAGGAATAGAGAAAGGAGAAAGTAAATAAGGAGGATGAAAGAAATGCCTGATATATTGTTAATATATCTTAAAGGCGCCAAGGTAGTCTGCAAATGATTTGTTAAGAGCCCAAAGCTGGCAGAAGACCAAGGAAGGAAGGCTCCTTCAACTTTTGGTTAACAAACCTTTCCTTGTTTTCTCAGCCAGCTAACACCAATCCTCTTAACTTTTGCAAATCTGGACATGCCTTGAGGCGTGAACATCTGAAAAGAAAAGACTGCCACCTCTGCCCATTGCCTTCCAGAATCCATCTGCTCAAGTGTGGTGTGGAGCAATGGCTAATCCAGACAAATGAGAACATAATCCTTGTACTATGCAAAACAGCAAGATGATCTACAAAAAGCTCTGGGCAGGGCTGCAAAGATGCAGTTGCATTGACTTTGAAGAAGACAGTTACTATATTTTCCAACAAGTGCTATAGAAGATGCTGAAATTGAGTGAGCATTTCTGCAGTACATCATGAATGTAATGGGTCATATTAATTTAGCAGAGAATAGGTAATGTTTGGCTAAATGAAAGAAAATGTTATGCAATTTAATTACATGAAAACATATATGTCATATTTAATCTGTTAAAAATCACCTGTAAAAATTATTCCAACAAAAATTGTCTCTATTTTTTGTGGTAACGTAGTTTTGTTTTGTCTTGTTTCTTTTATGGCGTTACCATCCAGGCCAATTTGACCAACTTTGGTCAAAGGGACTTTTTTTCACAAGGTACTACCAAATATTATACACAATATTTAAAAAATATTTTTCTTAAAAGCAATATATAGTAGATGTTTGGAGGGGCACTGAGTTTACCATTCGTTTAATAACAAAAGAAACTCCTTGAAATTTAGTTTTACGCTATAAAATATGTGCTGTGCTCAAAATGTACAATATATTTTAAATGTTAAGAGTGTTTCTATCATTAAACAGTAAATCATTCTATTGACTTTATGATACCATGGGTATTTTAATACTTAAAATAGTAGTTACTGTTTTCCCCAAAAGCAATTTCCATAGAAACAGGACACTTTACTTATTAGACAAAGAAAGACCAGAACTGATTCTACTACACTGCAAAGTCCTTTTCACCTCTGGCTTCAACGAATTCACACATATGTTAAAACACACTTCAAACATTTAATGCATTTTTGTTTTGAGATCATAAACAAACCTTTATATTTTCTTGTGACAATATATTTATAACATTTAAAATATACTTAGTATATATTATAGACATTTTTATACATATTTACACAAATACAAATAGAGGAAGCAGGTTAGAGAGAGATAGACATAGACAATAATGATATACTTTCCAAGTCTATTCGTTATTTTCTAAGAACATGACATGTTTAGAAATTTATCAATGTAAAAACACAGTAGTTTTGTTCTGAATATTTGAAGAGTTGAGTTTTTAAGTAATCAAGATATTTTTAAATGATATGCAATCTAACATTATTGTATTTCAGTGTACCACTTCGTAATCAATGGCATTCAATTCATCAGTATTTAATTGGTAAAGGTAGAAATGACTGATGAATATTTGTAACCTGGCGGGGGGGTGGGGGGAAGTAGAGGAAGACATATGAAGGTGGCATATGCTGTGATTTTAAAAAAAGGTACTCTGAGGGTCTCCCCCCTCCCCTTTTTAAAAATGCTCTAATACATCAAGTGGTTACTTGGTCACTTGGAAAGAGCTAAGCAAGAGTGAAATCAAACTGTCAAAATCTAGAATATATAGTGTTCATAAATATTCAGATATATTTATCTTCATTCACTCATCAGCCTCTAGTCCAAGAAAAGCTCAGATTATCAGTTTTTCACAGCTGGAACTACCCTTCTTTTTTGGCCTACTGTAGCTGAATGAATAAGCATCCTACATTGGAAACAGAGCAGTAAAATAAGCAGAAATAGTGAGGTAATTTGCTTTCTGTCCTCAACACCAATACTTATTAGGGAATCGTTCAGTAACCAAAAGAAATCTTTTTAAAAAATTTTAATTCAGTCTTGGTATGAGGTTGAGTAAGAAAAGTGGGTATATTTGATCAAAAGAATACAAAGCCAAGATTTTAAGTGTGACAATGTATAGTTTGTCAGTTCCTCTAAGGTAAGGACAAATGACAAAGTACTTAAACTTAGAGAATAGGTTTAGACAGGCATTAGAATCAAAGTCTTGATTATAAGCGTTGTTGAATAGCAAATCAAGGGACAGAGGAAAACATGGAAATGTTACTATCCTAATGAAATCAGCCAAAGGCACAAATGCAAATTAAGTGAAGTCTATCTGTGCACCATACATGTACTTCCTGTCTTTGACCTTCCCTTACTATCCCCAACCCACTTGTGTTTCTCCGTGGCTGCCCCATCAGATGCCACTGAGCAATGTACAGCTAAACCACACTGATAGAATCCATGTCCCCTGATCCATGTGTGGCTCTTCTCCAATCGAATTTAACACCTTGTGAGCTATTCCCTAAGGTTACTCTTCAATTAGAGTGGACTAATCAGAAAAACTATGCTAGAAAAAATATGCTAATGATTGCTGATTGCTTCACATATTTTTTGAACTATTGAACTATAGAAAGAAAAAAAAAAAAACTTCTTTTCTTTGGTAAGTGTTCCAATCTCACTTTAGACACTTTGATTCTCATAAAAATTCTGTTGTCTGATTTAACTTACTCCTAAACTGCGAAAGACTCAGTTTTGAATGAGATATTGCTTATATGCTTGTTTGAATTTCTAAAACAACAAACTGTATTAACTGAAAGATGTTTCCTACCAATTGACCAAATAGTAGCCTAAATTCAGCATTCCTTATGTACACTCAGGGACTACAACAGGATTTGAGATTTTATAAAACACACGTGTTAAAATAGAAGAAATAAGCAAAATATTTGGCCAGATTTTAAGATATTTTGCTTTATAGGGTAATATTATTTTTAAAATATTATGTTTTTCATTTGTGAAATTAGAAAATGGCCAAAAGTGATCCATTTTTTATAATTTGAAGAAGACAATTTGAAGACATGCCAAAGAGATTATTACCTAATTAGTACTTTCAGAGAAAAAAAATGGAGAGAAAAGTAATGTTTTAAAAGACTAGGAGTTTCTATAACAGAAACATAAAACTTTATTGTCTCATTTTATCTTCAAAGGAAGTCGGTGGATAAACGATTCTAGTACACTTGATTAAAAGTAGGCACGTGCATGTCAGAGTTTCAGGCAAGCCCTGCTTATTGGAACCTTAGGCCCTGTCCTGGAAAAAAAATCTCAGTGACGATTCTACACAAGCACGAGTACTGGCTTCCAGATGTTTCTAAAGTACAAGAAGCTGCACCACCACTTGACACTTACATAAAGAATTCATGCATAAACAAAGAGGTAATCATCAAAGTCCAAAATTCTTTTAGTTAGCATTTTTAAAAAACACGTGGCTCAAGAGGGAGGAGATATGGGGATTATATGTATATGTATAGCTGATTCACTTTGTTATAAAGCAGAAACTAACACACCATTGTAAAGCAATTATACTCCAGTAAAGATGTTAAAACAAACAAACAAACAAACAAATGGGAGGGCAATCAAAATTGATCTCTGATTCTGATCTTAGCTTCTGCCTCTCTTTTCTTTCCCCCCTGTAATTGGCTGCATAATCCCCCTCAGTATCTGTCACTCACTGCCTCAGCTCTTCTCTACCCATAATTCTACCACAGAGTAGTTGGCTCTGAGTGTCAGCCTGTTGGGGACATCCCGCTTACAGAACTGTTGGATCTGGGGATTTGGCCACACACTGTCCACTTCAGATTGCCCCTCTGAGAGCTGGTGGTTCTAATTGTTAATGTTTCCACCTTCTTTGGGGGGTTTAGACATCCGTGCTTCTCAACCATTTCCCTAAGCTCTTCTACTTCTGATAAAGATTTTTCACCAAAGATGAAGTTTCTCTACTACCAATAGCAGTGGTGACCTACCACTTTCCAGGAATGGACCTAAGCTCCCTACATGGCTCTCGTTCAACTTCTTTAGCTCTCAACCACCACATCTGCAAAATACTGTCATAATATTTGGCTGATGTCTTGTAGACTTTATAATTCTCCAATTTTCTGAAATTATGATAGAAAATACTAATTCTGTGCTCAAGATTTTTAAAGCTTGATGATGAGTAATGGGATTTCATTATACTATTCTCTTTTTATACAATTAAAATTTGCCATAATAAAAATTCTTTAAAAATGCTTCATTATCTAAGGAATAATACACCAGCTGATCTTCACTGAAACACATAAATTAATGGTAATTTGGAAGTTATATTCATCATCTTTATCTTTCAAATGGAATAGATATGCAAAAACTGCTACGATGGTAATTGAATTTTTCCATCTGTTCCACATTTTGTAAAAGCAAAATCTGCATGAAATAAAATCAAACAAGAATATTCTTCTTCACTTAAAAACAGCCTTAAATTTTAAGTAGTTGTAGTTTCCAAATTCCTTTCTTTAAGGGGTGCACTTACTGGACAAGGAGTTCTGTGTTCCAACAGACATTTTCACCCTGGGTTTGGTTGAGTAGAGAGTTTGAGTCACTGAGAGTAGAATATCTACTTTCTAAACCACATTATTTCTGCTAGGGTATGCAATGTTCACCAAAAAGTTTGAGAAAGTAAATTGAATGAAAAACAATAATTTCCCACAGTACTAAGGTTCCACAAACAATGCAATGTTCTCTTTTGAAAGATAAGCAGTATGAACAGTAACAATTATCCCACTTAAATATTATTCATTCAAATTTGGAAAGCTGGAATGCTTAAAATATAAAGAAACAGCAAAACTCAACCAGATGTTTTATCATGGGTGATTTCATTCTTTTTTCTTTTTTTTTTTTTTTTTGTGGTCCAAAGTCCTTTAACCAATGTAAGAGAAAATACATGTTCTAAGTTTTAAATTATTCCCTTTAAATTTTTCTATAGTTGTTAAACTCAAACTCTAGCCTATATAAATTCAGAAAGGAATGAGGATTCTTGTCAGTCTTAGGAGTATCTTTCTTCTGGAATGTCAATTCCCCTGCATTATTTAGAATTCAATGTGAGGCAAACAACGTTTGATTGGTGAGGGGCTTTCTTTGAAGTGGAAAATTAAAGAGGTATTGCTTTGTTGTGTCTTAAAATACTTGGAATCTCAATTTACTACTTACAGCTTATTTATGATTTAGAAATAATTGTACATTAGATTCCACATATATGATTTTGGTATTTCACAATCTATGAGCTCAAAACCCCACCCAGAAACACAAGATTGAACAAAACAGAACAAAAACTTCCACAGCCATTCCACAGCCACTTGGTTGGCACCAGCTCCCTCCAACATGTAATGTAAAACGCACATTTTTGGACATTAAAAAAAAAGAATTAAAAAAAAAAAGAATTAGTCAAAAGAGCTCTATTGTAGAAGCAAGTAAATGGTGTTAAGAACAGTTATTGCTGCTATGGAGAAGGTAAATATTTGATTACATGACACAGAAAATAATAACAAGCAAATATAGTTATTTTAAGAAATAGCTAGGAGAGGCATAAGGTACTTGCAAGTGTCATCCCCAAATACTTTCATCCAACCAAAGGAGAGAACAGAAATAATCCCTAGTCAATCCCTGAGAGAAAAGACACAGATATGAGCAGATTTTTAATGGAGAAGAGCTTCGGTGGAATGATGTTTATCCAGCCAATAAGATCCTGGAAATCAAAGCATTTTTATTTTTTTTTATTTACTTATTTTGCATCTTCAGATCTAGATGCTTGAAAATGTAGCCGTTCCGTAGGAAGCGGTTCAAATGACCAGCTTTAAACAAAGAAGGATGGAAAGGGTGATCCCAAGTACAGAATTCAGAACTGGTCACAGAAGTTAACTGAGCTTCCAGTGACATGCAAGAACAGAGTCAGTAAAATGTAGACCAAGATTCATGCTTGAAAGAAATGTGTAAGATGCTGTAAACGTCATAATTTTACAGCTTTGTTCATTTCCCTCTCACAACTAGCAGCAATGTACTTAAATTGTGAAAGGCCTGTATTTTGGCTATTTTCAGTAATCAGTATTCCCACCCATCATACTCTCATCCTTATTTATTCTGCTCGTTCTCCCAGAGGCTGATCTCTGTGGCACGCACTGATAGCTGCAGCCCCCTCTGGCTTCTGGTTGGTTTGGCCAATAGGAGGCATCAGCACATTTGGGAGGGTAGAGAAGGATGAGTTCAGGGCATTTGTGTTTTTTCCTAGGTCCCTACTTTTTTTTTTTTTTTTTTGCGGTACACGGGCCTCTCACTGTTGTGGCCTCCCCCGTTGCGGAGCACAGGCTCCGGACGCGCAGGCTCAGCGGCCATGGCTCACGGGCCCAGCCGCTCCGCGGCATGTGGGATCTTCCCGGACCGGGGCACGAACCCGTGTCCCCTGCATCGGCAGGCGGACTCTCAACCACTGCGCCACCAGGGAAGCCCTACCTAGGTCCCTCCTTGATGGAGGCCGGGAGTTGGCTCCGTCTCCTCTGAATGTCACAGCTTCTGTCCAGTGGCCCTCTCCATATAGATATTCTCTCTGCTTTCAGTAAACTTCCCCTCCCCTCACCCCTTCTTCCCCACCCTCCTCAAAATACAGCAATCTAAAAGTGATACCACTGCCTGGGTAAACTGAAAACATTAAGTCCATAACAAAAGATGTTTTAAGTGCAGGAGAATTGATTCATACCATATGCCCATTTCAACAGCCTGTTTGGCTGGTGCAAAGCTTGATAAGTCTTGGAAAATGACTGAGCCTTATCACAAACTTAATCTGCAGTTCCATATAAGGAAAAACCTCTATAGTCCCCAGTACTAGAATACAACTATTGGCTTAACGCATTTTTTAAAAATCTAAAAAGATAATGAGAAGTAGCTTCTCCGAGACAAAGTGTATCTTTACCATTTTGCCTCAGGCCCTCTCTCATCATAGAGTCCCTGTAGTCTTTATATGCCATAGAATGTCATGCTGGATTGTTTATTATATTGACAGTGTTATATTAAATGAAGCTTAGGGTCAGGAATGAAGAACCCTAGATGCCTTAATAAGACCCATGCACATCAGAGCGTGAAAGATAAACTGGAGAAGTTTCAGAGGTCCATGTCTAAGAAATGTCAGGCTATCACTTAGAAAGTGAGAGAAATTTGCTATACCCTCTCACTTACCACAAAGAAAGAGACACAACGCTTGGTGGGTCTTTTTGGATTCTGGAACAAAATATGCCAGGTTTGAGTTGTCAATTCAGAGTGAGTTCCACGTCAAAAAAGGTTTCACAGCAGTTCCAGTTAACCTTCACACTCACAGGGTTGTTTTGAGAATTAAATGTAATAATCTGTGAAAATCACCTGGCACATAGTAACCCCTCATTAAATGATTGCTTGAAAAAGAAGTCCCCTAAGAGATGCATTAGGGGTGGGAAGAGAGTTGAGGGCAGGGAAAGAAGTCATGGTGTTTACAAGCATAGATTTTTTCATAACTCTACTTACCCGATGCCCTCAGTTTACTGTATTCTAAATAGGCTTATCTATAAGTTGCATTTTTAAGCATTCTTTCAAATGCCAGACGTTTAGCTTTGAATTAAAAAACATGAGTTAACACAGCCAAGAAATTAATTGCCTGCCACCATGCATGCAAAAATCAAACTCTTCTAGTACAATATTTTCATTTAATGTACAAGCTTCCAACTAAGTCTCTTTCTCCTACAGTTTTCAACCCAGATGGTTTAGTCTACTCTTCTTGTTGTTATATATTATCTAACGGAGTAATGCTTAAATGAAATCCAAAATACATTTATCAAATTGTTATCACTGCTTATTTTATAAAAGTTACTGTACAACTTCACCTTTCTTTTCTACAATTATTAGACAAAGGAACTTGATTATAAGAAAAGACTAGACTATTTAAAAAGTTGCCGTTTACGCAATTTTTAATAGGAAAACAAGTACCACTCTTTATTTCTTGGTGGAGTCAACTGTCATGTAAGTGGAGAATCATATCACGATTGATGTCATGCCCCTGCCATCCCCTGTGCAATTCTTTACACCTTTACATCAAAAATACTGTGTGAAAAAACATGACTTTGGGATCTGTAGATACTTTGCTTCTGCCAATATTGACATTGGGTGTACTCCTGACCTCAGGCAAGTCACTTCATCTCATTTTACATCTGTAGCAACTTATCCCTTTCTAGAATCCTGCATCACGTACAGACCCTTATCCTGTGTGTACCACAGGAGGTGTATATCATGTCTACACCCAGGCCACAGAACACTGACCTGATTTATGCTGACCAAAGAAAACATAAGACAATTTCAAACATGAGAAGAAACAGATAAATAACACTGCCCTTTAAATGCACTGAATGCCTTATTAAGAACATTCTTTTTCTTATAAAGTCTCATAAAATAAGAGACTCTAAGTGGAAAGCAAAGCCTTAGTCCATTCAGGCTGCTATGACAAATGCACTATACGCTGGGTGGCTTATAAACAACAGAAGTTTATTTCTTCTCAGTTCTGGAGGCTGAAAGTCTGAGACCAGGGAGCCAGCATGGTCAGGTTCTGGTGAGAGCCATCTTCTGGGTTGTTGATAGCCAACTTCTCCTTGCATTCTCACATGGTAGAGAGCAGAGAAGGGAAGCAAGCTCTTTCATGACTCTTATAAGTGTGCTAAATCCCATTCATGAGGGCTCTATCCTCAGGTCCTCATCTAATCCTAATTGCCTCGCAACAGCCTTACCTCCTAATACCATGACGTGAGAAGGGAGGGTAGGGTTTCAACATGAGTTTGGGGTACGCAAACAGTCTGTAATAGAAGGACTATTTTCCAAAAGGCTATCTTGCGAATAATTTTAGTCCTGCCTATTGGATGTTTGCTTACAACCTGGAACTCATCTTTTGCTTTGGCCAAAGTGCAAATACAGACAAGCCTAGAAAAGTAAGATAAAGCAAGAAACCTTTGTAATGAAGTCTAGTAAAAGAAAATAAAGGTATTTTTTAAAAACCAAGCTTCTCACAATGGGTTCCTTGAACAAACTTCAATTAATGTTCCTACACTGTGTAGGCATCCATCTTTAATAAAACTGGTAGTGTTTGAAATCCCAGAAAACTCATCTAGCAGTATAAAAGCATTTCTGTTCCATGTATAAAATGCTTTGTCCCTATTGAGACTGAGCTAATGACACCATCAATAGCACAGAGGTGGCAAAGAGATACTTGCAGGGGCATTACATCCAAAGGGGGTAAGAAGAGACAGCTTTTCACTTCAGTTACTGCTTATCTATAGCCAAGAAAATGTAAATTCACCTGAGAGTAAAACTTGGATTTATTACATATCCATATCCACCTAAAAGCCTTATTAGGGGAAGTGGCTCAGACATAAGTGATACTATGAAATGTTCTAGATGACAAATAATGTCAATGAGTGACTGACAGGATGTGATGTGATGCATTCAAGGTCAAAGTGCAAAAAAAAATTGCTAGTTTTGGGGTTTGCATTTATTTTTAGAGGAGAGGAACATTAAACAGTAGCCTTTCTGCAATACTATTAGAATTGGTTCCTTCCTCCTGGTCCCCTCTTTTTCCACACAAACAAAATTTGAATCCTCAAGGAAATATTTCAGAATTTTCAGCTCTAAGTAAAAAGATAGCTTTCAAAAATTCTTGCAAATGTCAAAAATAAAAAATCCCTGTGAATGCAGGGAATAGTCTGAGGAGGAGAAATTTCTAGGAATTACCAAGTAAATGAAATCAAGGTTCATAGAGCTGCATAAGTTAAGGATTTCCCATTAGAGTAAAAAGGAGTTAAAGCATTTTTTAGTTAATTAAAAAATATTAGATAAATTGATTGTTTTTTTAAATATGATCATATGCAGCTAAGCATGTTTTTTTCAGTTTCTTCTAAGCATCATCCTAAGCATGTTTTTTCAGTTTCTCCTCTGAGTGATTTATAGGCATATACATTTTAAAGTGATTTTAATGGAATTAGATAACACTAATTTTTGGCTAGATATAGAAATTATCCAACAATTACTGCTGACTAATATTGGAATAGCTTCTTTTATGAAGTACCGTCATCAGACTCATATTGTGTATATATGACCAGTGTTGGTAATGGTGCACTGGGTGAGAGATAAAAAATAAGTAACCTTTAAAGAATATTTTATTCATTGTAGCACTTCACAGTAGCCAAATGGTGGAAACAATCCAAGTGTTCATCGACTGATGAATGAATAAACCAATGTGGTACAGCCATACAGTGAATATTATTCAACCGTCAGAAGGAATGAAGTATTGATGTATGCTACAATATGAATGAACCTTGAAAACAATGTGTTAAGTGAAAGAAGCCAGACACAAAGGTCACCTATTATATGACTCCATGTATATGAAATATACAGAATAGGTAAATCCATAGAGGCAGAAAGCAGATTGATGGTTCCAGGGTCTGGAGATAGGGGGCCTGGGGACTGACCTATTAATGGGTATGGGATTTTCTTTTGGAGTGACAAAAATGTTTTGGAGTTAGATAGAGATTGTAATTACACAATATAGTGAATGTACTAAATATGGCTAATTTGTATATCCTAAAATTATTAATTTTATGTTATGTTAATTTTACCTCAGTTCTTAAAAATGCAGAAAGTTATAATGATTAGGGTAGGTTTGTATTACTAGAGCAGAAATAAACAGCCCTCTAAAACAGAATAGAAAACCTAGAAAATTCATATTTACATATGAAAAATATTCCATTTCTATGATTCTGTAACACATTTGTAAATTAAATTAAAATTCTGGGCTTCCCTGGTGGCACAGTGGTTGAGAGTCCGCCTGCCGATGCAGGGGACACGGGTTCGTGCCCCGGTCCGGGAAGATCCCACATGCTGCGGAGCGGCTGGGCCCATGAGCCATGGGCCGCTGAGCCCGCACATCCGGAGCCTGTGCTCCGCAACGGGAGAGGCCACAACAGTGAGAGGCCCGTGTACCGCAAAAAAAAAAAAAAAAAAATTCTGAATTAAATTTACAATTACTGTTGTCATGTTATATGTAACTAACAGAAGAAATTAAGTAAATTATATCTAAAATTACTCCATTGATTTGAAACAGATAACTCACATTCCCCAAGGTTTTGACAAAGTACTAGTGATATAGGCATGAGGATACAGTCCAATATACCTTTCAAATGAGAATTACATATTTTTTATAAGTTTCTCAAATTTATTGAGGGTCAGAAGGTGAATTGATGAGCCAGTTAATTATATATGACAAGGAGTTACAGCAAATGACTTGAATAAAGTGATATCTAAAAATGATTCACTTTTTGCTTTCAAAATTGTTATGATTATTTTCAAGATCTTTAAGTCTGAGCTAAAATGTGCTTTCAACTGCTTTACTGTGGTGTGACTCAGATCCTAGCCTGCAAGCTGGAGAAAAACAACTTAGAAAACTAAACTTACCATTGAAGATCAAAGAGATGCCTGTAATCATTTCATTTGTGCAGGCCATTCCCTTGCCATGTCATCTACTATGCACAGGCTCTCACGGAGTTTACATTCCAGGGGAATGCATACTGATCTCAACATTGACCTCTATTTATCAGAATGTTTCCCCTGGGAACCCTGCACCTTATAGACTGGTGGGACTTCAGTGCCAAGGAAAGTTTATGATACAGGGGAATGGGCTCCTCCCTCAGAGACCAGGACCTGAGTTTGAGTACCAGCCCCATAATTATAACTTGTGGGACCTAAGGAGAGATTATCTATCCTGTAAGAGTTTCCATTCCAACCACAAGAATTAATAAAACTAAATTCGCAAGACTGTCAAAGCGATTAAATTAGATGATACACATGAAAAAAGAAAATTTATATATATGTCATAATGTGTATATATGTACAGAGAGAATATATATAGAGAGAGAACATCAAATATATATAAAATATATATATTCTGTAAAAGAGGCATGTATACAGTACTATACATGCCTCTTTTACAGAATTGTTACATTGTATTTGGGACCATTTTATGTCCCTCATGAATCTCATGGTATCTGGTAAATGGAAGGTATTCATCAAGGTTTGAATGAATGAATGAATGAATGATTCACAAGTAACATCAAAAACTATGTGAATTTTACCTTTAAATATTCAGCATTACCTTTATTCTCTACATAGTCCCTCAGTTGCCTACCATTATATTTTCAAAAAGAGATGCTTTAGCCATCAGGAAATAGTTGTATTTACTTTTAAATAGAAACAACCACATAATTTTAAAAATATATGTAAAGATGCTCTTTACATAGCACCAAATAATATCAATACTCAAAATAAATGTACAAAATATGTGCAACATTTCCACATAGAAAATTATAAATCTTATATGTAAATTTTAAAAGAGCTACAAAAATGTAAAGAAATGTTGTGATTATATATTGGAGGAGTCAATGTTATAAAGAAGTTAAGTTCCCCAAATTGATTTATAAAGTCAATGCAATCCCAGTTAGAATCTCAACACGTTCTTTGTTTTTGTTTTTTTTGTGGAGCTAGACAAAGTGATTCTAAAATTTATAAGAAAACACAAAGGGCTAAGAACAGCCAAAGGTCAAACAGCCCAAGTAAAAAATGGGCCAAAGACCTTAACAGTCACCTCATCAAGGAAGATATACAGATGGCAAAAAAGCATATGAAAAGATGCTCCACATCACATGTCATTAGGAAAATGCAAATTAAAACAGTGATAAGATATCACTATACATCAATTAAAATGGCCAAAATCCAGAACACAGACAACACCAAATGCTGATGAGGATGCAGAACAACAGGAACTCTCTCCATGCATTGCTGGTGGGATTGCAAAATGGTACAGCCACTTTGGAAGACAGTTTGATGGTTTCTTACAAAACTAAACATACTCTTTTCATACAATCTAGTGATCATTCTCCTTGGTATTTACTGAAAGGAGTGAAAAACACCAAAACTTGCACATGGATGTTTATAGCAGCTTTATTCACAATTGACAAAAGTTGAAAGCAACCAAGATTGTCCTTCAGTAGGTGAGTGAATGAACTGTGGTATATTCAGATGATAGAATACTGTTCAGTGTTAAAAAGTAATAAGCTGTCAAGCCATGAAAAACCATGGAAGAATGTTAAATGCATATTACTAAGTGAAAGGAGCCAATCTGAGAAAGCTATGTACTGTATGATTTCAATGATATTACATTCTTGAAAAGCAAAACTGTGGAGACAATAAAAAGATCAGTTGTTGCCAAGGGTGGAAAAGGGAAAGAAGAGGTGAATAAGCAGAACACGGAGAATTTTTAAGGCAGTGAAAATACTTTGTATGACATTATAATGATAAATATATGTCATTATGCATTTGCCCAAATCCATGGAATGTACAACACCAAAAGTGAACCCTAAGGTAAACAATGGACTTTGGATGATTATGATGAGTCACTGTAAGTTCATTCTTAGTAAAAAAAATTACCTCTCTGGTGAGTGATGTTGATAATGGGAGAGGCTATGCATGTGTGGAGGCAGGGAATATATGAAAAATCTTAGTATTTTCCTCTCAATTTTATTGTAAACCCAAAATTGCTCTAAAAAAATAGTCTTTAAAAAAAAAGAAAAAAAATAGCAAAAGCACTCTTGAAGGAAAATAAGGTGGGATTTGTTTTACTGAAATCAAGACATTATAAAGCTGCAATAATTAAGGCAGTGTTTTGTTGGCATAAGGATAGAAAAATAGACCAGTGTAATGGAACACAGAGTCCATAAGTATACTCACTGGATTTATGGCAAAGTAGCCCTAAAACACAGTGAATAAAGGATGGGCTTTACCATAAATGGTGTTGGTTTAATTGTATACCCACATGGAAAAAAATGAATGTTACCCATATCTCACAAACAAAGACAATTCCAGATAGAGAGTAGACCTAGATATGAAAAGGAGAGCAATACAGTTTGATAAGATAATACAAAATCATGTATTCACAACCTTGAGTTAGGTAGCTCATTTCTTACAAAAGAAGCAAAAAGTTCTAACAATAAGGGGGAGGTATGATCATTTAAACCACTTTAATATGTAGCAATTATGTTCATCAAAAGATGGCATTAAGAAAGTTAAAAAAACAAGTCAAAAAAATGAGCAAAATATTGCTACACATATGACTGAGAAGGGGCTTATATGCAGGATAAATAAAACATACATACCAAAATCAATAGGGAAAAAACACACAACCCAAAAGAAAAATGGGCAAGAGACATATCCAAATGACCAATAAATCTATGAAAAAGTGTGGAACAGAACTAGTCACCCGGAAAATTATAGCACAGTAAAATACTACTGCATACCCACTAGAATGGCTAAAATCAAATGGACTTTCTGTATCAAGAGATGCAAGAACATGAAATAATGGAATTCTCATATTCTGTTGGTTTATGTTAAATCAATACAAAGAATTTGGAAATCTGTTAAGAAGTATCTTCTAAAACTGAACATATACATACCCTATAAGATAGCAATTCCATTACCAGGACGTTCCCCAAAGAAATGCTTGCACAAGTATCTCAAGAGGCATGTAGAAGAATTTTCAGCATTATTCATAAGAGCCAAAAACTGGAAACAACCCCAATTGCCATCAATAATGAAATGGATAGATAAATTGTGATAACCTTGTCCAGTGTAACAAAAAACAGCAATGACAAAGAATGAAATACTGCTACTCATAACAACATGAATGAATCTTTGAGACATAATGTTGCAAGAAAGATGCCAGGCATTAAAAAAAATACATATTTTACAATTCTATTTGTGTGAATTTTAAATCAAACCAAACTATAGTGGAGGAGGGAAATGAAAGCAATTGGGAGTGCATTAAAAATAGGTCTTTTGTGGTGCTGGTAATTTTTAATTTCTTGATCTGAAAGGTGGCTAATCATTGATCTCTATATTCATATTTTATACACTTTTCGATGAACGGATATCTTAAATTAAAAACTCAAAACCATGGGGCTTCCCTGGTGGCACAGTGGTTGAGAATCTGCCTGCCAATGCAGGGGACACGAGTTCGAGCCCTGGTCTGGGAAGATCCCACATGCCGCGGAGCAACTAGGCCCGTGAGCCACAATTACTGAGTCTGCGCGTCTGGAGCCTGTGCTATGCAACAAGAGAGGCCGCGATAGTGAGAGGCCCGCGCACCGCGATGAAGAGCGGCCCCCACTTGCCGCAACTAGAGAAAGCCCTCGCACAGAAACGAAGACCCAACACAGCCATAAATAAATTTAAAAAAAAAACTCAAAACCATGGTAGACAATATTTTTTTGTAGAAAAGATAGACAACCATAAAACAGCATAGGGACAGCTATGAGTTAAGTTCAGGCATGCATAAAATGCAGGATTACTAAACATCTAGATAAAATCCTATCGGAGGAGGAATACATTCCTGGTTTAGCAGAGGAAAAAAAAAAAAAAGTCTGACTAATCTATTTACATTTCCAAAGCCACTGAAAATTTTCCACATCAAAGACTGGAAAAAAAAAATTTCAACCAGCATGACTAGGGGTTGGGAGAACATTTATCATGGATAAGAAATTGGCTCAGAAAAAGGAGGAAAAATAAAGGGGAAGAACAAATTGTACTCTCCAGATGAGTAATAAAAGAACCTGTGCAATTTGGCATTTTTATAAGTAATCTTAATGGGGTAAACAACAGATTCTTTATATTTACTTTCACTAAACTGTGTTCATCATAGTCTGCCTTCATCTTCCCTCATCTTTTCCTCAGAAATCTTTTCATATTGCTCTTGCTTGTTTCCTTATTTTTTAATTTGTTTCATAATATTTCCTGGGGGGTTTTGTACAGGCTTATTGTGCACAGATACTGTGCTTGGCACTGACGTTTCAGTGATACACAAGCCAGAAGATGCCCTCACTGATTTTGTATTCTACTAGAGAACACAGATAATAATCGAGCAAGTAAATAAATAAGCAAGATAATTGCAGATTATAAAAACTGCTAGGAAGAAAATTAAAATGTTATGGGATACTATGACAATGGTAAGGGGTGGATGAAATGTAATTTAATCTGGAGTAGGAGCTACCTCAGAAATAGTATTTAGCAAAGGCCCATCTGAGGAGCGGAAATTTCAGCTAAAACCTTAGGGATGAAATGTATTCATGTATTTAATTCAGTAAATGCTTATTGAACACCTACTGTGTGACAGGCACCATTCTAGATGCTGGGAAATCAATAGGGAATGAGGAAGACAAAAATGAAATTTTTATGGCATTGAAATTGAATCCTACAGAAAGATTTTCATACTGATGCAACAAGGATTACAAATAAGTCTGGATGGGAAAAACCTTGATGGGCTCATTAAATTTTTAAAAGACCGGAGTGTCAATAACATAGTGAACTATTAGGAGAGTGGCTTGCAATGGATTTGAAGAGTAGGCAGGGACCAGAGCATGTGTGATTCTGTAGGTCATGGAAAGAAGTCTGCTTTATATTCTAAGTATAATTAGAAGTCATTGATGGGTGTTAAGCACAGGAATGGCATGATTAGATTTAATTAAAAATCATGCTCGCTTCTTTGTAGGGAATGATTTGAAGGGAACAATAATAGACATAAAAAAATAAGTTAGTAAGCTATATTTAAGGCAAAAAAAAAGTATAATGATCTGAACTGAGATAGATAAGTGGAGATGAGAAGTAGACAGACAGATCTGGAGAATAATTTGGGGATACAATCAACAGAATTTACTGATAGATTGGTATAGCAAGGAAAAGAAATAACAAATTACTCTTTTGCTTCTAGAAGAGACAACTAGATGGATTTTGATGTTATTTGCTAAGGTGTCAAAGAAAGAGAGGAGTTTAAGGAGGAGATTTAGAATGGAAACTCATGAGTTTCTGCTTCCTAATAGGATATGCCTGAGAGGTATGTGAAGCATCCAATTGTGATGTCAGATAAGCCGTTTGAAATACAAGTCAAGAGCTCAGGGATAAATATAAACATTAGAAAGTCATCAGAATAAATACTGAATTCATATCTATGTCAAATGATGAGATCACTTAGAAAAAGTATGTTGAAGACACAAAGAAGATCTAGGACCCAGAATTAGGAAACCTGGGCCATCTAAAGGTCTAATAGAGGAGGAGTAGCCAGCAGAGGAAACAAACAAGGTACCATTAAGTTAAAGAAAATCAATAGGTCGTGAAGCAGAAGCCAAAGGACAAAGGTGAGGGGGAAAAAAAAAAGGAATTATCCATCTATGGGAAACTGAGCAAGATGTAGACAGTGGAAGGTTACTGTTGATCCAGCGAAGATTTCAGTGGAATGCTGGGCACAGAATGGTGGGCCTGGAAATCCGGTAACCGGGGGTTTCGGTGAAAATGAAAGGGGAAGAAATAAAACAGCACAATGATCCATTGAGAGTAACAGTGAAGGAGAAGTTATAGGTGGTTTGGAGAGGGAAGTTTTATCTTGAAAGTGGAAACATGATCCCATTAGAAGAAAATGGCAGTCAATGAATAGTATTGAGTGGAAGTTTGATATTTTAAATTACAGAGCCATGTGGGCTTTCTCTAACAAATATTCTCAACTGAAGTTCAGTCACAAAAGCAAATGGCAGCACTTTGCAAGGTAAATGAAATGGAAAAACAGAGGCAGAAGGAATTGAAGAAAATTGCAACAAAGTAATTAGAATAAAGACAAAGTAGGCTGAATAGGAGAAAAAAATGAACCTTGGAGTGGACCACCAAAAAGATGTGAGTAGGGATTACAGTCTTGATGTACTTGAAAAATTGTGGCAGTAGAGATACTTGAATAAATGTTCCAGAAAAGTAGATAGTGGTTATGGGTGAATGGGTTATTGAAAACCAAGATTTCAGAAGTGGTATATTTTCTGAAAAAACCCAGTATGAAAGTGGCTGGACAAGAGAAATAAAAAGAAATCTGAAGATGAGAAGAACAAAGCACCAAAAAGCCATAATTTTGAATGATTTATTTATGTGGTTCTGAAGTCAAAAAGAGACACACAGAATTTAGGAATCTATATTCTTAAATAAAAGGGCTTTAATAAGTAGGTAAATAGACAACAATGACAAAAAAATATGGAAGAGGGATATAATTTGGTGGCATGAACCTCAAGAGTAGTAGTAGGCATTTGCAGGAGGGAGAAGAATGAAGAGCTAGTAGGGGAAATAAAAATCAAAGAAAACACCAACCCAACCTCTTTGTCAATGAAAAATTAATCAACAGTCAATCTGAGAAAGAAATGGAAAATTTTATTCAAGCCAACCTGAGGATTATAACCTGGGAGACAATCTCTCAGAGAGCTCTGAGAACCGTTTTGATGAGGTAAGGGGGGAGGCTAGTTATGTATGTGATTTTGGCAAAAGGGGTATGTGCAGTCAAGCACACATCTCAGTAGATGGTTGCTGCTAGTCATGAAGAATAGACACCTTAGTTAATGGTTTTAGCGCTTTTCTAAGTATGGGAAGATGCAAGAAACTGGGTTCATAAAATTTTCTCCTAAAAATTTCTAACTATCTGAGGGCCAGCTCTGCAAGTTTTCCCAGAGCACAAAGTGCCTCATTCTGACCTCACCCTGAATTCGTTTCAGGGTGTATCATACGTCAGTGACTATAGTGGCTAATGGCTTGATTCTTGTAGGACTGGATGGTTGGCAACGTTCTTCATTTTACAATCCCTTCCCTTTTCAGTCTTAATTTCAACAAATGTTTGGGAGGCATTTCGTGACTGATTGATCTTATAGCACTATATATTTGATCAATCATTTCAAGTCACCTAATCATGATTAATTTTATCTGAAGGTCCGACATACAAGAGACAATGCAAGAGACAATAATCTTGTAAACGCAAGAGACAATAATCTTGTAAAATGGGCAGAATACAAGTAATACAGCTAGTAACATTAATAAGGTCATAAGTATTTAAGCTAAGAACTTCCACTAGGTGCTTCACAGTATCTCCCCAGGTCTTCTGACCAGCCTGCTCTGCACCAGTCACTATCTTTAAAGGAAATGATATGTTAGCACTATCCATAAAGTTCACCAAAGATATCTGCGTGTACAAGGTGAGTGGTGGGTCATCGTGACCCCTTACAGGATTTAGAAAGGAATGTTATATTCTAAGGAGTTATATGGCTGGCAGCAGAAGAAGAAAAATTGATCTTTATGGTTGAGCAGGTACTTCTGCCACTGGGAGGTGTAGTTAGCACATAATGCAGTTGCACAATGCACACTGGAGAGGAGAGAGGAGGTCCAAAGGGCAAAGAAAAATTTTATGTTTAAGTTTTTCTTGTTTTGCCTTAAAATTTGAATTTTTATTTCATTATCTAATACCTCATTTAGTCAGTGTGAGAAAGAACAAGCAGCTTTTACTTGAGAAGGCCACATTAAAGCTAACAGTTATAAAGGGACAAGCAATTTTTGTTAAGATGAAAATCTAAGAGAATGTTCCTAGAAGAGCTGGAACATATAGGGTAGTTTTCTGACCAAGAACAAGGGCTCTAAAGGGAAATGGGACGGGAGTAGGAGAATCAGATTAAGGGTTGGACAGAACAGTACAAGGATGAGAGTTTCTGTGAAGATGAGTACTCTTGAAATCAAATTTTTAGTTACGATGGTGCTAAACAGGGATATGACATATGATAGCACTGATCCATTTCTTGGAGGAAGAGCAACCGGAACTATTAATCTGGTACAAAAATACTACCCTTGATGGTATGGAAGCTTATTAGATAGGTGTCCCACACGTCTTGGACTAATGAGACCATACATAGTCAACGGCTCCCCAAGGCTAGGGATAGTGTGATACCAGCACAGGCTGGTAGCAGTATCCCAGGACTTTGAACCATACAATGTTGCATCAGCTTCCAAGCATTTTTCACAACTTTTCTAAGGTCCCACTTCCTTCAGTGAAATTTTTCTCACCCCCTCCAGACCATAGTGTTTGAACTCTTATGGAACTTACTATCTGTACCATTCTTCTGATTGTTTAACCACATATCAGCTAAGTCTAAGAATTGTTTCATACACATGCAATCGATTGTTTCAAGTATTTAGTAAGTTCATAGAATGCAGATACCACGATTTGCCCACAGGGTGCACATCTCTCAAACTGCAAATTCAAGTCTACACATACAACTCTATTTTTCAGCAAGCACTCAGTCTTTGCCCATTTCTCTTAATGGAAAAATTTTAATCTGATCAATTCCAGATATATTCAGACATTTATGGGTTTTCTAAAAACACATAAATGGTATCTATAAGGTATGTTCACCAATCTGGAAATACTGGGTTAAAGGACTATGCTTTAAAACTTGAAAGCATAATTTAAAACAAATTAAGCATTACCTCATACAGCTAATAATGGAACACTTCTTCTCAGAAGGATACTCAGGCCAATCATTAATTCGACAGATATTCAATATCTGATATTGATTCCAAAGCCTATAATGGATATAAGTAGGAGAAAATAAGTTGATAAGACACAATTGCTTGGATCAGAAAGCTTTCAATATATTAATGTAAATACAAAATGTACCCTATAAATGTTTCCTGTTTATATTTATAACAATGATGGAGCTATAAAATGATATTCATATACACAATCCAGAAGGGAAGGAAAGACGAGGAAAGAGGAAATTTAAAGCAACTCCTAAACTTTTCAGGATGGTGTCAAGAAAGAAAAAACACACCCTCAGGAGCTTCGAGATGGCGGAAGAATAAGACGTGGGAATTCCCTTCCTCCCCACAAATACATCAGAAATACATCTACATGTGGAACAACCCCTACAAAACACCTACTTGAACAAGGGCACAACTCAGACCTCCCAAAAGGCAAGAAACTCCCCCACGTACTTGTGTAGGGCAAAAGAAAAAAAGAGACAAAAGGATAGGGACGGGACCTGCACCAGTGGGAGGGAGCCGTGAAGGAGGAAAGGGTTCCATACACTAGGAAGCCCCTTCGCGGGCGGAGACTGCGGGTGGCGTAGGGGGGAAGCTTCGGAAATACGGAGGAGAGCGCAGCCACAGGGGTGCGGAGGGCAAAGCGGAGAGATTCCCGCCCAGAGGATCGGTGCCCACCGGCACTCACCAGCCTGAGGGGCTTCTCTGCTCACCCGCCGGGGCGGGCGGGGCTGGGAGCTGAGGCTCAGGCTTGGGTCGGATCCAGGGAGAGGACGGGTTGGCGGCGTGAACACAGCCTGAAGGGCCTAGTGCACCACGGCTAGCTGGGAGGGAGTCCGGGAAAAGGTCTGGAGCTGCCGAAGAGACAAGAGACTTTTTCTTGCCTCTTTTGTTTCCTGGTGCGTGAGGAGAGAGGATTAAGAGCGCTGCTTAAAGAAGCTCCAGAGACAGGCACAAGCCGCGACTATTAGCGCGGGCCCCAGAGACGGGCATGAGATGCTAAGGCTGCTGCTGCTGCCACCAAGAAGCCTGTGTGCGAGCACAGGTCACTCTGCACACCTCCCCTCCCAGGAGCCTGTGCAGCCCGCCACTGCCAGGGTCCCGTGATCCAGGAACCACTTCCCGGGACAACGCATGGCGCACCTCACGCCGGTGCAACGTCACGGCGGCCTCTGCCGCCGCAGGCCCGCCCCGAACTCCGTAACCCTCCCTCCCCCCGGCCTGAGTGAGCCAGAGCGGCTCCTTTAACCCCGTCCTGTCTGAGCGAAGAACAGACGCCCTCAGGCGACCTACACGCAGAGGCGGGGCCAAATCCAAAGCTGAACCCTGGGAGCTGTGAGAACAAAGAAGAGAAAGGAAATCTCTCTCAGCAGCCTCAGGAGCAGCGGATTAAATCTCCACAATCAACTTCATGTACCCTGCGTCTGTGGAATGCCTGTGGAATCATCCCAAATTGAGGCGGTGGACATTGGGAGCAACGATATATATATATAGATATAGATATAGATATAGATATAGATATGTAGATATAGATATATAGATATATATATATGTTTTCCCTTTTTCTCTTTTTGTGAGTGTGTATGTGTATGCTTCTCTGTGTCATTTTCTCTGTCCTTTTTTTTTTTTTAGTATACTTTTCAGCACTTGTTATCATTGGTGGATATCTTCTTCGGTTTGGTTGCTCTCTTCTTTCTTTCATTATTTTCTTTATTACTTTCTTAATTTTTTTGATTTTTAATAATTATTTTTTATTTTAATAACTTTATTTTACTTTAGTATTTCTCTCTTTATTTCTTTTTTTTCCTCCCTTTTATTCTGAGCCGTGTGGATAACAGGCTCTTGTGCCCCGGCCGGGCGTCAGGCCTGTGCCTCTGAGGTGGGAGATCCGAGTTCAACACACTGGTGCGCCAGAGACCTCTCAGCTACATGTAATATCAAATGGGTAAAATCTCCCAGAGATCTCCATCTCAACACCAAGACCCAGCTCCACTCAACAACCAGCAAGCTACAGTGCTGGACACCCTATGCCAAACAACTAGCAAGACAGGAACACAACCCCACCCATTAGCAGAGAGGCTGCCTAAAATCATAATAACGTCAGAGACACCCCAAAACACAACACGACACACGGGCATGCCCACCAGAAAGACAAGATCCAGCTTCATCCACAAGAACACAGGCACTATTCCCTCCACCAGGAAGCCTACACAACTCACTGAACCATCCTTAGCCACTGGTGGGAGGACAACAAAAACAATGGGAACTATGAACCTGCAGCCTGCAAAAAGGAGACCACAAACACAGAAAGTGAAGCACAATGAAAAGACAGAGAAACACACAGCAGATGAAGGAGCAAGGTAAAAATCCACCAGACCAAACAAATTAAGAGGAAATAGGCAGTCTACCTGAAAAAGAATTCAGAATAATGATAGAAAACATGATTCAAAATCTTGGAAATAGAATGGAGAAAATACAAAAAAACGTTTAACAAGGACCTAGATGAACTAAAGAGCAAACAAACAATGATGAACAACAGAATAAATGAAATTAAAAATTCTCTAGAAGGGATCAATAGCAGAATAACTGAGGCAGAAGAACGGATAAGTGACCTGGAAGATAAAATAGTGGAAATAACTACCACAGAGCAGAAAAAGAAAGAAGAATGAAAAGAATTGAGTACAGTTTCAGAGACTCTGGGACAACATTAAACACACCAACATTCGAATTATAGGGGTCCCAGAAGAAGAAGAGAAAAAAAAAGGGGCTGAGAAATTATTTGAAGACACTATAGTTGAAAATTCCCCAAATATGGGAAAGGAAATAGTTAATCAAGTCCAGGAAGCACAGAGAGTCCCATACAGGATAAACCGAAGGAGAAACATGCCAAGACACATATTAATCCAACTACCAAAAATTAAATACATAGAAAAAATATTAAAAGCAACAAGGGAAAAACAACAAAACACATACAAGGGAATCCCCATAAGGTTAGCAGGTGATCTTTCAGCAGAAACTCTGCAAGCCAGGAGGGAGTGGCAGGACATATTTAAAGTGATGAAAGGGAAAAACCTACAACCAGGATTACTCTATCCAGCAAGGATATCATTCAGGTTCGATGGAGAAATTAAAATATTTAGAGACAAGCAAAACCTAAGAGAATTCAGCACCACCAAACCAGCTTTACAACAAATGCTAAAGAAACTTCTCTAGTCAGGAAACACAAGAGAAGGAAACGACCTACAATAACAAACCCAAAACAATTAAGAAAAAGGTAACAGGAACATACATATCGATAATTACCTTAAATGTAAGTGTATTAAATGTTCCAACCAAAAGACATAGACTGGCTGAGGGATACAAAAACAAGACCCATAAATATGCTGTCTACAAGAGACAAACTTCAGACCTAGAGACACATACAGACTGAAAGTGAGGGGATGGAAAAAGATATTCCATGCAAATGGAAACCAAAAGAAAGCTGGAGTAGCAATTCTCATATCAGACAAAATAGACTTTAAAACAAAGACTATTACAAAAGACTAAGAAGGACACTGCATAATGATCAAGGGATCAATCCAAGAAGGAGATATAAAAATTGTAAATATTTATGCATCCAACATAGGAGCACCTCAATACATAAGGCAAAGGCTAACACCAATAAAAGGTGAAATAGACAGTAACACAATCATAGTAGAGGAATTTAACACCCCACTTTCAACAATGGAGAGATCATCCAAAATTAAACTGAATAAGGAAACACAAGCTTTAAATGATACATTAAACAAGATGGACTTAATTGATATTTATAGGACATTCCATCCAAAAACAACAGAATACACTTTCTTCTCAAGTGCTCATGGAACATTCTCCAGGATAGATCATATCTCGGGTCACAAATCAAGCCTTGGTAAATATAAGAAAATTGAAATTGTATCAAGAACCTTTTCCGACTGCAACACTATGAGACTAGATATCAATTACAGAAAAAAAATCTGTATAAAATACAAACACATGGAGGCTAAACAATACACTACTTAATAACCAAGAGAACACTGCAGGAATCAAAGAGGAGATCAAAAAATACCTAGAAAAAAATGACAATGAAATAAAGACGACCCAAAACCTATGGGATGAGGCAAAAGCAGTTCTAAGAGGGAAGTTTACAGCAGTACAATCCTATCTCAAGAAACAAGAAACATCTCAAATAAACAACCTAACCTTACACCTCAAGCAATTAGAGAAAGAAGAACAAAGAAACCCCGAAGTTAGCAGAAGGAAAGAAATCATAAAGATCAGATCAGAAATAAATGAAAAAGAAATGAAGGAAACAATAGCAAAGATGAATAAAACTAAAAGCTGGTTCTTTGAGAAGATAAACAAAATTGATAAACCATTAGCCAGACTCATCAAGAAAAAAAGGGTGAAGACTCAAATCAATAGAGTTAGAAATGAAAAAGAAGAAGTAACAACTGACACTGCAAAAATACAAAGGATCATGAGAGATTACTACAAGCAACTCTATGCCAATAAAATGGACAACCTGGAAGAAATGGACAATTTCTTGGAAAAACACAGCCTTCCAAGACTGAACCAGGAAGAAATAGAAAATATGAACAGACCAATCACAAGCACTGAAATTGAAACTGTGATTAAAAATCTTCCAACAAAAAAATGCCCAGGACCAGATGGCTTCACAGGCGAATTCTACCAAACATTTAGAGAAGAGTTAACATCTATCTTTCTCAAACTCTTCTAAAATATAGGAGAGGGAGGAGCACTCCCAAACTCATTCTACAAGGCCATCATCACCCTGATACCAAAACCAGAAAAAGATGTCACAAAGAAAGAAAACTACAGGCCAATATCACTGATGAACTTAGATGCAAAAATCCTCAACAAAATACTATCAAACAGAATCCAACAGCACATTAAAAGAATCACAGACCATGATCAAGTGGGGTTTATCCCAAGAATTCAAGGATTCTTCAATATACGCAAATCAATCAATGTGATACACCATATTAACTAATTGAAGAATAAAAACCATATCATCATCTCAATAGATGCAGAAAAAGCTTTCGACAAAATTCAACACCAATTTATGATAAAAACCCTGCAGAAAGTAGGCATAGAGGGAACTTATCTCAACATACTAAAGGCCATATATGACAAACCCACAGCCAACATCATCCTCAGTGGTGAAAAACTGAAAGCATTTCCACTAAGATCAGGAACAAAACAAGGTTTCCCACTCTCACCACTATTATTCAACATTGTTTTGGAAGTTTTAGCCACAGCACTCAGAGAAGAAAAAGAAATCAATGAATCCATATCAGAAAGGAAGAAGTAAAGCTGTCATTGTTTGCAGATGATATGATACTATACATAGAGAATCCTAAAGATGCTACCAGAAAGCTACTAGAGCTAATTTGGTAAAGTAGCAGGATACAAAATTTATGCACAGAAATCTCTGGCATTTCTCTACTCTAAGGATGAAAAATCTGAAAAGTGAAATTAAGGAAACACTCCCATTTACCACCGCAACAAAAAGAATAAAATACCTGGGAATAAACCTACCTAAGGAGACAAAAGATCTGTATGCAGAAAACTATATGAAACTGATGAAAGAAATTAAAGATGATACAAATAGATGGAGAGATATACCATGTTTTTGGATTGTAAGAATCAACATTGTGAAAATGACTCTACTACCCAAAGCAATCTACTGATTCAATGCAATCCCTATCAAACTACCACTGGCATTTTTCACAAAACTAGAACAAAAAACTTCACAGTTTGTATGGAAACACAAAGGACCCCAAATAGCCAAATTAATCTTGAGAAAGAAAAATGGAGCTGGAGAAATCAGGCTTCTGGACTTCAAACTATACTACAAAGTAATCAAGACAGTATGGTACTGGTGCAAAAACAGAAATATAGATCAATGGAACAAGACAGGAAGCCCAGAGGTAAACCCACGCACAAGTGGTCACCTTATTTTTGATAAAGGAGGCAAGAATATACAATGGAGTAAAGGCATACACTTCAATAAGTGATTCTAGGAAAACTGGACAGGTACACATAAAAGAATGAATTTAGAACACTCCCTAACACCATACAAAAAAATAAACTCAAAATGATTAAAGACCTAAAGGTAAGGTCAGACACTATAAAACTCTTAGAGGAAACATAGGCAGAACACTCTATGACATAAAACACAGCAAGTTCCTTTTTGACCCACCTCCTAGAGAAATGGAAATAAAAACAAAAATTAAAAAATGGGACCTAATGAAACTTCAAAGCTTTTGCACAGCAAAAGAAACCATAAACAAGACGAAAAGACAACCCTCAGAATGGGAGAAAATATTTGCAAATGAAGCAACTGACAAAGGATTAATCTCCAAAATTTACAAGCAGCTCATGCAGCTCAACATCAAAAAAAAAAAAAAAAAAAAAAAACCCAATCCAAAAATAGGCAGAAAACCTAAATAGACATTTCTCCAAAGAAGATATACAGCTTGCCAACAAACACATGAAAGAATGCTCAACATCATTAATCATTAGAGAAATGCTAATCAAAATTACAATGAGATATCATCTCACACCAGTCAGAATGGCCATCCTTAAAAAAATCTATAAACAATAAATTCTGGAGAGGGTGTGGAGAAAAGGGAACCCTCTTGCACTGTTGGTGGGAATGTAAATTGATACAGCCACTATGGAGAACAGTATGGAGGTTCCTTAAAAAACTAAAAATAGAACTACCATACAACCCAGCAGTCCCACTACTGGGCATATACCCTGAGAAAACCATAATTCTAAAAGAGTCACATACCACAATGTTCATTGCAGCTCTATTTTCAAAGACAGGACATGGAAGCAACCTAAGTTTCTGTTGAGAGATGAATGGATAAAGAAGATGTGGCACATATATACAATGGAATATTAGCCATAAAAAGAAACGAAATTGAGTTATTTGTAGTGAGGTTGATGGACCTAGAGTCTGTCATACAGAGTGAAGTAAGTCAGAAAGAGAAAAACAAATACCATATGCTAACACATATATATAGAATCTAAAAAAAAAAAAAAAAAAAGGTCATGAAGAACCTAGGGGCAGGATGGGAATAAGGACGCAGACCTACTAGAGAATTGACTTGAGGACATGGGAAGGGAGAAGGGTAAGCTGGGACAAAGTGGAGGGTGGCATGTGCATACATACACTACCAAATGTAAAACCGATAGCTAGTGGGAAGCAGCCGCATAGCAGAGGGAGTCAGCTTGGTGCTTTGTGACCACCTAGAGGGGTGGGATAGGGAGGGTGGGAGGGAGGGAGATGTAAGAGGGAGGAGATATGGGGATATATGTATATGTATAGCTGATTCACTTTGTTATAAAGTAGAAACTAACACACCATTGTAAAGCAATTATACTCCAATAAAGATGTTTAAAAAAAAACCTCCCATATGACCACCACAGCCACTGTCATCAGCTAATGGCCAAACTCATAATGAACAAATCAAGAATGAGTGATCTAGTATTCTTATGCTCTATAGGCAGATACTCTCAGTAACAGTGAAGGTGATCAGTTTTCAAATGGAATGTGAGTACAAGTCACAGTGTGGAAGTCAACTACTATTGACAGGTTATCAAAACTTACTCTCAATAAACTACTACCTTCATGATATTACAAATGAGCTACTTTTTGAGAAAAGAATCTGTCAGTCAAAATATCTATAAAAGTGGTAGGCCTCGTATATTTTCCTTTAAAAAATGATAAACTAAAAATTTAAGTTTTTTCCAAATTATGGTAGCTACATTTTAAATTATTATTGTTCATTTATGCATCCAACAAAAACTACTACAATTCTACTATGCATTAAGCACCTAGAAAATCTTTTTTTTTTTTTTTTTTTGCGGTACGCGGGCCTCGCACTCACTGTTGTGGCCTCTCCCGTTGCGGAGCACAGGCTCCGGACGCACAGGCTCAGCAGCCATGGCTCACATGCCTAGCTGCTCCGCGGCATGTGGGATCTTCCCGGACCGGGGCACGAACCCGCATCCCCTGCATCGGCAGGCAGACTCTCAACCACTGCGCCACCAGGGAAGCCCCTAGAAAATCTTAAAATATTAGTTTACACTGATTTATTTTTCCAAGTAAGTTATTCCAATGCAAAAATAAAAATATTTAAATGTTTCACCTGCTCTTTAACACGCAAAATTATTCTCTTACCCGAGTATAAAAGCAACAGTATCTGATTTCAAAATAACAAATATGCAGGGTTAGAGAAAAAATAAATGTAAGGGCTTGTCAAAGCTTATTTTAAAAATACACAGCAAAGAAAATACAAAATTAGCACAATTTTAGTAATACTACGATAGTCTATGAAAGACATCTATTCCTTGGTTTAAAGGATGTCATTTTGTGATTAAACATGTGTTTTAACAAACATAAAAAACTAACTGACCATGGGAAGAAAAACTAGAAGAGTCAGAAAGAAACTAACAGTAACCAAAACAAGCAGGTTACAAAGTATGCCTTATTCAATTAAATTGCAGAAAAACTAGTGTACACATACTGCAAATTTAAGATGTCCCAAGGCATTAGTAATGTGTATAAATAAACCTTACATATTTGATTTTTATTAGAAACTCTAGCATTACCACAGTTTGTAGTCAATATGCCTTTGAATGAGTCTTCTCAATTTTGCTTTCTCTCTCAGGTAAATGAGCCAAGATATTAGTCATTTAACTGCCTTAAAAATAATTTACAAATGGTAATCAGACTTGTTCTTTAAAGGAAACGATCAACACTGAAATTAACATGTGGGTTGGTATCTATAGCTTGAGATATGTTTAATCTCATAGAAAGAATTATCATTTTAATTAATTTTCTAAGGTTTAGTCATCACCTAATCTATACATACGTCCTAAGTTAAAATGGATTTGATAAAGATAACAGACAGATGGATAGGTAAACATACAGTATAGGTGACTTTTAATATGTAATTGATAATACACATATATATGCATATATAATATATACACACGTACAGAAATTTTAACCAACAGAAATTTTACTGGCATTCTTAAAGCATCATAATACTTTTGCCCATCTATTTAGTGGTTCCCCCAATTTTGGACTTAGAATAAATTTGCTTTTTTTTTTTTTTTTTTTTTTGCGGTATGCAGGCCTCTCACTGTTGTGGCCTCTCCCGTTGCGGAGCACAGGCTCCGTACGCGCAGGCTCAGCGGCCATGGTTCACGGGCCCAGCTGCTCCACGGCATGTGGGATCTTCCCGGACCGGGGCACGAACCTGTGTCCCGTGCATCGGCAGGCGGACTCTCAACCACTGCGCCACCAGGGAAACCCAAATTTGCATTTTTAATTGGGGTTCAGACTTCTTCCTGCTTGCTAAGAAAGAAAGAATAAACATACCATATTCACCAGAATAAATAAATCTGTATTAAAATGTGAGAAAGTAAAACTGGCCTTACTTAGAAAACAGTGGTAGATCTTCCAAGTTGAACCAATATGAAGGATGCCTTGCAAGAATACAGTAAACAAATACATTGTATGGAATGGATTTTCCTTTCCATTCACTCCACGCTCAAAATTTGAAAGAAAAGTAAAATCTGAGTCATTATTGTGTATTTAAATTTCCATAGGAAGAATGGTGAATAAAACTTTAATAAAATATGCAGATTTTATTTGATAATTTTATTTGATAATATGCAGATTTTATTTGATAATTTGATAATAAATAATAATAATTATTTGATAATTAGGTAGATTCCATCCAGAGCTAAGTAACACACCAAAGATAAACTGTGAAGGACCCTGTCAGTTACTGTCAGAGATTGTTTCTCTCTGTTCTTGCAATACTAAGACACAATTAATTGCCTGAACTACAGCTGGTCTACCAGGATGTTAAAGGCAAAGGTGGAGGAGTGCTCCCTTCACATCCTCACCCATCCTCTAATTTGATTCAGCGACTGTACCAAGGAACAGTAGTAATTGTAAAAACTATGGTAAGTTTTCAATGCCTGTTATTATATTAGTTTTCTAGGGCTGCAGTAACAAAATACCACAGACTGGGTGGCTTAAACAACAGAAACGTATTTTCTCACATTTCAGGAAGCTAGATGTTCAAGATTAAGGTGTTGGCAGGCTTGGTTTCTTCCAAGGCCTCTCTCCTTTGCTTGCAGATGGCCGCCTTCTCTCACCATCCTCACATGGTCTTTCCTCTGTGCTGGAGCATTCATAGTGTCTCTCTGTTGTGTCCAAGTTTATTCTTATAAGGACACTAGTCAGATTGAATTAGGGCCCACCCTAATGACTTCATTTTAACTTAATCACCCCTTTAAAGGTCCTATTTCCAAATAGATTCACATTCTAAGGTACTAGAAATTAGGGCTTCAAAATATGAATTTTGAGGAAGACACAATTCAGCCATAACAGTTGTTATTAGTGTTATTATCACAATTATTATACTAGTCTGTTTTAAAACATCATTTTACTTAATCTTCATAGCTATACTGAAAGGTAGGTATTTCATCTCCATTTAACAAAGGGTTTTGAGACCTTGTTTTGTCTTCACAGGGCTTCTTACATCAGGATTTGGGCTTTAATGTTTGGGAAAGAAAAACCACCATCTTGAAAATGACCAAAAGAGTATCACTAAGTACGTGAGACCAAAACACTCATACTTGTTTAAAAGTGGAGTGTGGTTTCCATGGTAATAGCTTTGGGGAAGGAGAGCAGCAGCTACCGATTTTTTCAACAGTGCTTTTTTTTTTTTAAACATGAACCAGATATTCAAATACATTGAAAGCTATCCAATTAGGTTCAGCAAATATACTTTGGGACCCTACTCTGTGGTCCTCTATATTTGGCAATGTTTTTATTTTACTTAGACTAAGTTCTTGTCATGGGTTCCAGCACATTCTCAAATACATAAGGATCTCTCTACAAGACTCTGCACCCGTTATTCTATCAGACCACACAGATGTCTTTTTCCTTGCTTCTCTGCACTCTTTATATCATTCCCTTTGCTTTTCTCTAAGGAACAAATACTTTCTTGCACATGCTCAGGCAAAAATCTAATGAGTTGTTTTGTTCCTATTTAGAAGCATTTAGATGTAACCAAAACTTGTTAAGGAAACATACGGAAAGCTATGACTAAGATGGTGTATGTCATCCTCTATAATTTTCATTTGTTTTTGTTTCTTTCTTAGTAATATAGACATGTAAGAATCTGTAATGATGTAGGCTGGCTAGATATGCTGGCTACTTTTTTCACATTATGTTTTTACAAATTCAAAAACTGCTAAATGATTTCATTGTTCTCTTTCTCCCAAATGTCATATAGTAGAATAGCATTTTTCATTTAATCCCCCTTACTTGTATATAGAGATAATATCTGTGGTACATTTTTTATATTTTTCCAAATGAGTGACATTTTAACAGGTAATATCATTTTCTTTTAAAATAAGTTAGCAAAAATAGAGAAAAACAAACTTAACTTCAAAATAAAAGTCAATTCCACTATTTAATAATAATTTAGGACATTTATTCCCATTTTACCCATTTCATTCTTCCACCATTATATCGACTGTATCTTTTTATTTGACTATACGAAGACAGCAACGTTGTAGGCTTAGGTGACTTTCTGAATCTGCTCTGCACCATGAAATTAGTGGTCCCTGTGGCCTTTTTACAATAAATTTCCTGTGAACCAGTTTGTTTTTGCACCTCCACCCAAGTTACAATTCTAAGGCATCTCAGGCTTAGATGTGGCACAATGCCTTTCAACACCACTTGATTTTAAACAGTCAGTTGAAAAGGAAAAGTAGATGAAATTAGATCTGGCATAAATATTATACATATTGGATTTTACTATGTTTATAAGACAAATTTTCTTCATACTAGAAAATTCTTAGCAAAGGGGTCAGTTAATTTGTAACAGAATTTTATTAGCAAGTCTGTGAAATGGCAGATGTTTTTTTTCTACTTATATATTAGCTCAGCGCTAATATAGCTCAGCGCTAATATAGCTCAGCTATATAAAGCTAATATAGCTTTATATAGCTCAACGCTGAGCTATATAAAAAGCTAATATATATATTAGCTTTTTTCTACTTATATATTAGCTCAGCGCTGGCATAGACTCAATAATATGCAAAGACGTAAACTTTGAGAAGGTTATTTTTAATACAAAGACCCATATGCTGACCTGTTAAAATATTTTTCTGTTGGTTAGAACATAGGAAGTCACAGTAAATCCTTAAATATTGCACAATCTATTAGTGACACGTTTTCATGATTTCTGCAAGTTGCCACCAACATAGGAACTATACTCACAATGTTAAAGCAAAACGAAAAAAACAAATAAAGGAGGTGGTTAGATTTGAAGGAATAATTAATCTATAAACTCTTACTAAGTAGAAGTTGCTAGACTGATCCTGAGGATAAAACGAGGCCTAAAAAGAAAGCTATGTCTTAAGTAGTTTACAAGATACTTCAGGAAAGAAATCACATAAATGTAAATATATCAACCCCCCAAACTAATCACTAAATCCTATTATTTTGAGAAATGGGATATTTAATGGATCAACAAATATTCTCTCTACTCCTTTGTAATGAGTCTTAAGATGTACTTTTTCTAAGAGGTTATCCTACATATGTAAAATACTCCCTACTCCTAGACCAATTGTTTTTCCATAAATCTTTAAAAGCACTGCATCTTGTGCTTGTCAGATTTTCAAGACTCTAAAATTTTTATGGGCTCAAAAATATGAAAAGAAAATTATAAATTGAAATTATTATTAACTGATAATAACGTATGTACAAAATTGTACGTTATTTCAACTGCACTGAAACTCAACTTATTTAATTATGTATAAATATTTAATGTGGAAAGGTAACATCTTAATATATTTGTTACAAGAGAAAGTCAGATCTCTAAAGTTTCCTAGATTCTGTGAAGGCTTTTAAATGGTCATGCCTCAGTCAAAGTATTCAAATGACATCGTTAAACATTTTGAGTAAACAACATTCAAACAAGAAATTAATCTAGTTCTGTCTGGTACTTACACAATTAAATAGTAAGATTAAAACCATGTGAATAATTTTATGAACCTCAAAGGAATAAAATGCCTTTACCAAAATCAAATAGGAAAAAATAATATAAAAATTGGCTTTTTAAAATCTAATATTATCCTATGATCTGGACTAGATAGTAAAATTTCAGTAAGTGCAACACCCAAATAAATGTAGCAGTAATATTCTAATTGTTCTATTTTCAATCATTGCATCCACTTCCAATCTACTCGTAACTCTGTTGATTGACCACTTTCTCCTCTGAAATGATGCTGTTACTTTTACCTCTAAGTCTAGTTTATATTTTCCTCACAAGGAAAGTCTTTGCCTTTCTCAGATCCAAAGCCGCCCATTTTTTTCGACCTTTATGTTGAGAGAAAATCTTCTACACTAATTAATAAAAATATGGTGTCATATTATTGTCATGAAAGACACATCTATTTCCTCATGTTCTGCTCAAATATGAGAACAATATCAACTGCCTTGGTCTTTTGATCAGTTTCTTAATATCCACAGAAAAGCAAATGGAGAGAATTGTACCATCACCTCAGACACTATGGTCCAGCACTGCCTGTGCTCACTCATGATCCATAATTATGTGCTCCCCATTCCCTGCTCCCATCCCCTAAATCTAGGAAGACTGTACCAACAGTAACCTAGTGCTGGACTATATGCCACATTCTCACACGTGGAAGGTTCTGATCTCTGCTGTCCAGGCTCTTTGCATTGGTTCTTGATTTAGGTTTCAGGGACTTTCTCCCTGAGTTCTGAGTTGCTTCTCTCTCCAGGATGATCCTTCAACAATATTTGACAACTTGGTTCTCACTTTCTCCATGGTTCTGACCTATACTATTCACACCTCCCACATCAGCATCTCTGTCATCACTATGAATTGCTCATCCACTTCCTCATGTACCATTTTTCTTGTTTATTACATTATTTCTTAACCCTCAGCTTCTGAACTCTTCTCTAGTCCCACTTAACAAATCTTGTTCTCCTAGTTGAAGTTCTTCACCTTGCATTATAACATTTATTATCAATTTTTAAAATAGTGGTTATCCTCTGAGAGACAATTTTTTAGCAGGTGTTTTGCATATGGTTTACTCTCATATTGCAGCACTTTACAGAACAGGTATCATTTCCCTCCATTTAATCACAAGAAAAGTGAGACTTGGCAAAATTAGACCCTGGCTTCTCTGACTTCATGTGTACTCTCTGACCACTACAAGGATAACTCCCATACTAGAGAGATTTTTAAAATATTGAATATTTAAAATAATAGAATTCTCAGGACATATGCTAGAACTTTTGATTTTAGCATTGCTGGGGTCACACCAGGAGATTCCAGCAATGAACTAGGCTTGGGAGCCAATCTACTGTACATGTTGCCACTAGCCTACTATAATCTCTATTGTGGGGCACTCCACCCTTGAAATGAAACTGAAATCATTTTTTAAATCTGCAGTGTGTTCTTACAGATTCATGATGCATAATTTTGCTTGGAGGAGTTCCATGTACCAGACTGCTTATATGAAGAATATGTTACACATTCTGGATTATGTGCTATACTCATTCTCTCTCCTTCTCTTTTTACCCAGACCTCAAATCTGAATGGCAGTTGGTTAACGCCAGTAGTCTTGGAATGAGAATTTTTCTCTGTTCACTTGGAAGACCTACATAAGCACAAAAATCATTACCATGAAGTCAAAACCATACGGACATCTCCAAATTTCCATTATGTGCTGGGAAAAAATAATAATAAGATGCAAGCATGCTCTTCTACAGTCACTAACACAAAAATAAGTATATGCAATTGTATTGCACAAATAAATAGATTGAACTTTAGTTATTCTAAAATAAATATTTCTACTAAAAGATAACCATGAATATTTTTCATAACTTGAGAATATACTTTTTGTACCACTATATTCCAACTGAAAACAAGATGCAAACAAAATCATTAATTCTTTCCTCTGAGACCTTCTAGGTGCTTAGCAGCTTGAAGTCAAGTATTAATTTGTTTTAGTGAAGACTGAGATACGAAGGACAGCTGCAATTATTTTTGCTACTTATACTCTACAACAAATGGATTGTTAAAACATTCAAAAGTTTTAGAGGAGTAGTGAGTGAATCTTCAGACTGATGGATTTAAAAAATGAGAACAGGGCTTCCCTGGTGGCGCAGTGGTTGAGAGTCCGCCTGCCGATGCAGGGGACATGGGTTTGTGCACCGGTCCAGGAGGATCCCACATGCCGTGGAGCGGCTGCGCCCGTGAGCCATGGCCGCTGAGCCTGCGTGTCTGGAGACTGTGCTCCACAACGGGAGAGGCCACGACAGTGAGAGGTCCGCATACCACAAAAAAAAAAAAGAGAACAAAACATTTAAATAGCTATTTTCTAAAAGACGGTAGTGACCATAATTTTTTCCTCATTTATACAAGGGATGGAAATGAGGTATGGAGATATCCAGTAAGCCTCTGAATCAATTAAGGATTTACTGGAAGATACAGGGAGAAGACCCAGGATGTATGACTGGAGACTGTGCACTGGACACAGAAGTGCCTCGTAATGCTGAATTAATGTGCCTACCATAAGACCCCAAATAGTCAAAGCAATCTTGAGAAAGAAAAATGGAGCTGGAGGAATCAGGCTCCCTGACTTCAGACTATACTACAAAGCTACAGTAATCAAGACAGTATGGTACTGGCACAAAAACAAAAAGATAGAAAAATGGAACAGGATAGAAAGCCCAGAGATAAACCCATGCACATATGGTCACCTTATCTTTGATAAAGGAGGAAGGAATGTACAGTGGAGAAAGGACAGCCTCTTCAATAAGTGGTGCTGGGAAAACTGGACAGCTACATGTAAAAGTATGAGATTAGATCACTCCCTAACACCATACACAAAAATAGGCTCAAAATGGATTAAAGACCTAAATGTAAGGCCAGAAACTATCAAACTCTTAGAGGAAAACATAGGCAGAACACTCTATGACATAAATCACAGCAAGATCTTTTTTGACCCACCTCCTAGAGAAATGGAAATAAAAACAAAAATTAAAAAATGGGACCTAATGAAACTTCAAAGCTTTTGCACAGCAAAGGAAACCATAAACAAGACATAAAGAGAACTTTCAGAATGGGAGATAATATTTGCAAATGAAGCAACTGACAAAGGATTAATCTCCAAAATTTACAAGCAGCTCATGCAGCTCAATAACAAAAAAACAAACAACCCAATCCAAAAATGTGCAGAAGACCTAAATAGACATTTCTCCAAAGAAGATATACAGACTGCCAACAAACACATGAAAGAATGCTCAACATCGTTAATCATTAGAGAAATGCAAATCAAAACTACAATGAGATATCATCTCACACCAGTCAGAACGGCCATCATCAAACAATCTATAAACAATAAATGCTGGAGAGGGTGCAGAGGAAAGGGAAGCCTCTTGAACTGCTGGTGGGAATGTAAATTGATACAGCCACTATGGAGAACAGTATGGAGGTTCCTTAAAAAACTGCAAATAGAACTACAATATGACCCAGCAATCCCACTACTGGGCATATACCCTGAGAAAACCATAATTCAAAAAGAGTCATGTACCAAAATGTTCATTGCAGCTCTATTTACAATAGCCCAGAGATGGAAACAACCTAAATGTCCCTCTTTGGATGAATGGATAAAGAAGATGTGGCACATATATACAATGGAATATTACTCAGCCATAAAAAGAAACGAAATTGAGCTATTTGTAATGAGGTGGATGGACCTAGAGTCTGTCATACAGAGTGAAGTAAGTCAGAAAGAGAAAGACAAATACCGTATGCTAACACATATATATGGAATTTAAGAAAAAAAAATGTCATGAAGAACCTAGAGGTAAGATAGGAATAAAGACACAGACCTACTAGAGAATGGACTTGAGGATATGGGGAGGGGGAAGGGTAAGCTGTGACAAAGCGAGAGAGTGGCATGGATATATATACACTACCAAACGTAAAATAGATAGCTAGTGGGAAGCAGCTGCATAGCTCAGGGAGATCAGCTTGGTGCTTTGTGACCACCTAGAGGGGTGGGATAGGGAGGGTGGGAGCGAGGGAGACGCAAGAGGGAAGATATGGGAACATATGTATATGTATAACTGATTCACTTTGTTATAAAGCAGAAACTAACACACAATTGTAAAGCAATTATACTCCAATAAACATGTAAAAAATAAAAAATAAATAAATAAAAATAATGTGCCTACCATGCTTTCTCATTGTTACAGATCCTCTTAGTCAACACTATCAATTGTGTTTTTCCTACAAGCCAATAAAATTATTTAAAAACTTTTGTTTAAAAGACCAAGGTAAAAAAGACTAAAGGAGGTATTTTGCTTCCGTCTGGTTATTTTATCTTTTACAGCTAAAAGTAAATGGATCTGGGCCTTGGTTTGTCAAGTCTTCACACAAAGGCCTGAGTTGCACATAGTTGATTTTGGAATAAGTCCAAAGAAGGAAGAGAGGTCTGCTTCTGAGATGGCAGCCCAAGAAGAAAATATTCCAGGAAAGAACTTTAAAAGCCAGGAAATGAATCAGAATGATTGCAAATGGAGGGAGTCCACAACACATCACTAAATCAGGAGGACCAGGCAGACGGGAAACCAGAAAAACACACCCACTTTGGAAAATGCCCATTACAAATCTGATTTAGGCCAGATAAGCTGACGTATTGGTTTATTCATCCACCCCATTGTTCTTTTTATCTATAACACATGCTGGGCAGGTTAATTTCTATAAAGTAAGACATATCTACTCTCTTTATGTTGTTTTGTTCTTTTAACAGAGAAACCATGCTTTCTAAATTCTGACCTATTGTCTGATATTGTGCCTCTTGTGAACTCCAAAAAATAGGTTAAGAGAAAGATCTCAAGATTTAACAAAAACAGCATATTTTTTCAAGGATGGAAATTTAACATATAAGCTATTCAATTTCTGACAATTATTCATTCATGTAGTCAATGAGTGTATTTTTAATCTACACAAAGCAGGATGGTGTTAAGTGCTAAAACTCTGAGCATTTTAGCAAATGGCTGCAGCCCTGAGATTTAGTAACGTGAATTTAAAAGGAATAAGAAATTCTCTTGTTCTCCACTCATAATCATATTGCTCAGAGCAAGCTATCAGATATAAATCTCAGAAATAAAAGAAAGACCAGTTAATCTTTTTATGCCTTGTAGAGCTAAGCAAAGTGAGAATGCTTCTAATTTGTTTTGCTTTGATAAATCCCATGGGCTTTATAACTGTTCAAAATATTGCCCTCTTTGCATAAAAACTTGGTAGATGGTTTTATAAATCCTCCATTTATAATTTGAAATTGGAATAAGGCATTTCAGGATTCTCATCAATTATTTTATAGATCATAAAATTAGTACTTAGTGACTGCAAATCATAGTTAAAATAATCAAATCCTCATTTTACTTAAACGGTACTATCTTCTTACACCATGAAACTTTTCCAGTTATAAAAGGTACACTTATTGTTTTATCTGTTGTGGCTTCTCTACTGCAGGCTACAGGCTTTAACACTTTTATTGGTGCTGGGGGAGTAAGGACAGAGGATGCCCAACTCTGCTTCATAGAACCTTAGGAAACGGGGTCTATAGGCAGAAAAACATTCCATTGAGATACGTATGAAACCCATACTAAATTAAGCCATGGCATCGGGAAGTTTATTATTGTTTCTTTTTACTTAGTAAATGTAGTCATTGATACAGTAACATTTCTAAGATAGACCTTTGAAAACCAAAAATGTGTTTACTTTTCCTTTAACAAAAAGGTGGGGAGACCTGGAAAGTGAGTTACTTTCTGTGTGTATGTGTATGTTTGGGGTGTGTTTAATTTCCTACTTCTCTAGTTTTCCTTTATAGTTTAATTTTGCTGCTTATTTTAATACTGTTATATAAAGTGGTTAGAATAGGCATATATATACGGAATGAACAATTATCCTTATTTTATGGATTAAGAAACTAAAGCCCCCAAAATGCAAATAACTTGCATTATTGCCTTAAGTTTCGACAATGCCACTGATATTCGCTGTTCAAATATCACAAGTAAAGTATTTCTTGAAGGGTTTTCATGTAATATAAAATAAATAGCAAAGGAAAATTCTATCCCCAATTATTGATTTTTTTAAGTTGAAAATACAATTCCTCATTTAATATATTCTGCTTCCTTGGGGTTGAACAACCAGACACGATGTGCCTATGTGTTCAGGATCAAATCCAAGTTCGGCACTTTCATTAGAAATTAAGATTTTCATATAAGTCATTATTTGAAAAATTTTGACCTACTATATATAAATAGCAAAGATTTTTGTATGAAGTAAAAAAGATACAGATATCTTACTTCTTCTTTCTTCTTTTCTCTCTAGACACTAATTTTTCCTTTTTCCAAACATAAGTACTTTTAAAATTATATTTATTACTTTACTGTTGCATAGAATCCAAAAATTATTGAATTGGTACCTGTGAATACTTGTGCAAAAGCAATTTCTTGTTAGAGTGATCATCCTTAATAACAATTACACAGTCAGATATGGTCTAGGCAAGTCTTTCATTTGTCAGTTTTAAAATAACACAGTCCCACTCAGGATGTTAGTAAGAATGCATACCTCTACCCAGGTGTGAGATGTAGAGTATGATCATTTCCTGAGAGAGGGCTTAAAGCCCATCCTTTCCAGGGGTTTAGTTTTTTTTGGCAGTCTTTTCTATTTGCCTCCTCCACAGGAGACAGCAGAATTCCAAGCACCTCAGTCATAACTTTCAAGGTAGATCTTCTCATTGTTTGGGAAAAAATATTGTGCAAAAAAATGTTTTAAAGCTTTTGCCAAAAGTTTTAGGATATTTATTCAAGGCCCAGTGTGAATCACAGGGAATCATTTTGTGGCCAAAGTCTGACTCTAATAATCTAACTAGGTTAGTAGGTCATCAAAATTCTTTTTCCTTACTTTAAGCTAATCTTTCCAGAGGGTGAGGGTAGAGGAGAATGCCATAACCAAATATCAATAGGATCAGTGTTTGTACAGTTTTTCAGGACTAACTAGAGAAAAGTGAATAGTCTGGGATATTACATTTTAGAGCTTAAAAAGAAGCCATTGCTTTGCGTATCTCTCTTAGGTATGCTAGCAATGGTTGTGTGACAGATGCTTTTTTTCCGCTCCTGTGTCCTTCTAACTTACTTTCTACACTGGGCCCACTTATAACATACACATATAGTCCCTGCTTTTATTTTAGCATGATAATGCTAAAATAACTAATTTTTACCTGTTGCCCCATGTCCCTCTGTATTTTTTAGCACTGTCTTGTGTGTGCTTCGTTTTTTTATTTACGCAATTCCATTATGAACAATTGACCTTGGTTTTTCATTTCAGTGATTATTCACCTCCCATTTTAAAATTCACTATCAAGTTAAAACTCCTATGCTTCTTCCACTTTCAATTAAAAGATAGAATTATTTATTTAACAAGAGAGGAAAAGGCAGCAAAATGTGGTAGAAATCACACCGGACCTGAGTTAAGGGACCTGAGTTCAAGACGCAACTCATTCATTCAGACATTGTTCACAAAAGTGTTTCTAGATCTCAAATTCTGTGCCCAATAGTGAAATAATATGGTGCACAAAACATTCATTTCCTCTGTCCTCCTAACACAATCTGGTGAGGAAAATAAGAAGTAATCAAATAATCACACAAATTAAAAATATAATTACAAATGTGACATTAGAATATAAGGGAAACTTGACTGCATCAGAAAGGTTAAAGAATGCTTCTTAGAGGAAGTTATATCTGACCCAAGATATGAATAGTTTGGACATAGGGAGCAGAGAACACTGGTCCAGGTGAGGAAAGTCTTTAAAGGAAGGCCCTGAAGCAGCAGAGTAGTTTAAAAAGGAACTTTAGGTCCCTAGGTAAGGGGAAGAGAGAATCATCAGATATGACAGAAGAGGCCAGATCCTGCAGGATATTGGGAGGGCTTCTTAACAATTTTGGTCTTGAAGTTAACAGCAATGTAAAGAAATGGAAGTGATGGCATCAGATTTGCATTTAAAAGAATTATTGTGCTAATCTGGGGAGAATGGATTAAAAAAGTGCAAGAGTAGAATCAGGGAAGAGACCATTACAGGAATCCAGAATGTAGTTTATGGTCATTTAGACCAGGTACGTGTTTCATAGGAAAAAAGTAAATGGATTCAAATATACTTTATTTGAGGAGTGAAATGAATAGAACTTCACGATGAATTGGATATAGTGGATGAGAGTGTCCACAGGGACCTACAGGTTTGGGGCTTGCATATGCCGTTGACTGAAATGGACCATGTTTGCAGGGAAGGTCATGAGTCTGGTTTTACATTACTGTGTTTGAGGTATCTTTGAACCTGAGGCTTGTAGGGGCTCACTTTTTGTATCTGTAAAGTGAGAGAATGAGTAAGTCATCTCTAAGATTCTCTTCCAGCTATATACTTTGATTTTATTGTCTCCTTTAAATCTTATCTATAGGAGAAACTGAAAACTTGAATGTCCTTGTCCCAGTAAGTTGCCTAATTATAATAAGAAAATTTTAGAATTGGGAAAAAAAAACAACTTTATCCTAATCTTGACTACTTGTATTTTCAAAGTATATTTCAGAGGAAATGATCTTTGGGGTTCAAGCTGTCAACTACAGTTTATCATTCTTGGCCCTAAACTGAATACAGCATCCAATTCCCTATGCCAGTTCTGAAACATATTTACATTTCTCTTTTCCATCAGGGGAGGATGGGGCAGTGGTAACAAAGAACTGATAAAAACAGAATGCCATTAAAAATGTAAAAAGGCAGTAAATACACAAAAAATAAAAGGTCGTAGAAGTTAAGTTTTAAGGTCAAGTCTACAAATGCATTAACTAGTGCATACATTTCAGCAAGTATAAATTATAATTAGCTCAAAACAACACTACATTTGCAGTGGTAATGCAGGGTCCTTCCTGAAAATGGTAGTAATTCCAATTATCTTCATGCTCTTATTAGAAGTAGGAATTCGGTTACTGTGAAAGGCAGCCTCTAAGATGGCCTCCAATGATCCCCACCTCCTGGCATTCACACTCGTGAATGAAAGCTGTTTTTTCTGGATTGCTCTTCATCCCTAACCCCATACCTAACTAAAAGCCAAGAATACATCAGAAAACTGTTACTCACTTATACCATATGCATAGCAGATCTTTCACTTTTTACTGTCTCTGTTTGAAAGATCCAACTGTCAGTAGGAAGAAGCAATGCAAACTTCAATTATGACCTCAAACTTCTAATTTCCTACACAAGAATAATTGTACACCCTAAATATACCTCCATGTTTTTTCATGAGATTATCACTCACCCCCACATCAATTACGTATCTCTACCTGAACTTTGAAAAATCTTAGGAGAGTAGAAATAACACGCTAACATGGAAAGCACACTTTGAAGATAGTGTGATATGCCAATTGTTTCATATAATCCTCACAATAACTTTATAAAGGACATTAGCCCATCCACATAGAACCTAGAATGTTTAGACAAGCTAAGCACATTATTAAAGGTCTTATCTAGCAACTGATAGAGCAGAGCCTCAATACATCTGATTCTGATTGTCCTTTTTTCATGGCCCTATTCCCACCTCTTGAAACATGCTTGAAGAAGCAGAACCCAGCTGCCCAAAGAGACTATATTCAATGTCAAAAGCTATCATAAATTCTTGTTTCCTCACAGAACCAGTAGCAGATTTCTTTGCATCTTTCAGAGTCGGGGATGTTTCCTATTGTTTTGGAATTCTCTGAAAAAAAAAGAGAGAGAGAGAGAGAGAGAGAGAGAGAGAGAACCTTCAAAGAATGTCTCCAGTGGTACAGAATGGTTTCTTTGTATCTCTGTCCACTTCTTCTCTCTCTCTTATTTTCTCTCTCTCTTATTCTCTCTCATATTCTCTCTCTCTTTCTTCCTTTTCCTCTCCACAGGGGGATGAAGGGGTAGGGTTGGCAGGTTATTTTTCAATTTGGGCTCCATATTCCTAAAGAGGAAAGAATCTCTGCTCAGCCTGTTAAACTGCACTTTAATTCTTCAACCCATCCTTTCTGAAAAGGTAACAGTCCTCTCAGGTGAGTGAGTCTCAAGCAAGGAAATTGGTCTGTGAGCCAGTGTACATTTGCTTTTTTGCTGCCATATTGCCAACTGTAAAAGTAGACTTGGCTACATAGTCAAACCTTCATTACTCTTTATTCTAGTGTTTGTTGTAACATACTTCTTAAATATTTGTTGAGTGAGGATAGAAGAGCAAATTAATGAATACAACAGTTATCTCAGTGTGCCTAAGAAAGACAAAAGCATTTTTTCAGCCAGACATTAAATGGACTTTAGCAGCCCCCAAAACTTCCCAATCAGTCTCTCACTTCCAAGGGGGCAAGGGGATGGGGGGCACTGATGGAGGGGTGGAGTTAACTGAGGCATTTTTCAAAGCTAACAAACAATACCAAAGATCCCAGGACCTTCATACCCACTGAAGATAATTAGACACAATGTATTTTGTTGGACAAAAAGTGCCTTCGGTTTTTGAGTAAAAATAAAAGACACATTTTTCATTTTCACCAAGAATTTTATTGAACAACATATTCACCCTTTTGTTCCACTACCTCTGCCATTTTTCAGGCAACTTCATAATTCCATCTTCCTAAAGGTTTTTATCTTTTTGAGCAAAGAACTGTTCCAGGTGCCTTTTACAGTCTTCCAGGGAATTGAATTTTTTCCCATTAAGAGAACTTTGTAAAGACCGAAATAAATGGAAATCCGAAGGTGCAATGTCTGGTGAATATGGCAGATGAATCAGAACATCCCAGCCAAACTGGTAACAGTTTTTACTTGGTGTTCATCAAAGAAACATGCAGTCTTGCGTTATCCTGATGGAAGATTATGCGTTTTCTATTGACTAATTCTGGATGCTTTTCGTCGAATGCTGCTTTCAGTTGGTCTAATTGGGAGCAATACTTGGAATTAATCATTTGGTTTTCAGGAAGGAGCTCATAATACAGGACTCCCTTCCAATCCCACCGTGTACACAACGCCATCGTCTTTGGATGAAGACTGGTCTTTGGTGTGGTTGGTGGTGGTTCATTTCACTTGCCCCATGATCTCTTCCGTTCCACATTATTATACAGTATCCACTTTTCATCACCTGTCACAATTTGTCTTAAAAACAGAACGTTTTCGTTTACGGTTAAGTAGAGAATCGCATGCGAAAATACAGTCAAGAAGGTTTTTTCGCTTAATTTATGTGGAACCCAAACATCAAATCGATTCACATAAACAAGTGCAAATGATTTTCAACCCTTGATTTGGATATTTTGAGTATGTCGGCTATCTCCCGCATGGTATAACTTTAATTGTTCTCAGTTAATGTCTCCATTTGATCGCTATCAACTTCAACTGGTCTACCCGACCACGGAGAATCATCCAGTAAGAAATCTCCAACACAAAACTTCACAAACCACTTTTGACATTTTCAATCAGTCACAGCACCTTCTCCATACACTGCACAAATCTTTTGTGTGTGTGTGTTTCAGTTGCGTTTTTACCTTTCTTGAAATAATAAAGCATAATATACCAAAAATGTTGCTTTTTTCTTCCATCTTCAGTATTAAAATGGCTACATAAAAATTCACCAATTTTGATAAATCTTTTCTTAAATGCACGCTGATATGACAATTGTCACATACAATCTAACAAAATTGTTTCAAATGAAGTTAAAGACATCTAAGTGCTACTAGAGCCATCTTGCAGAAAAAAACCGAACGAACCTTTTGGCCAGCATGATAGAAAGGACCCCGGTTCCATGCAACATCAATTTCCATGACCCCTCTTCCTTCAGCTGATATTCATTAAGTATTGCTATAGAACAGACATTGCACTAAGCCTTAAGCCTAGCAAAACCTGACCTAGTTCCTACTTCAGTGGCGGCGGGGGCAGGTATTAATCAAATATATTATAATTAGGGCTTCCCTGGTGGCACAGTGGTTGGGGGTACGCCTGCCGTTGCAGGGGACACGGGTTCGTGCCCCGGTCTGGGAGGATCCCACATGCCACGGAGCGGCTGGGCCCGCGAGCCATGGCCGCTGAGCCTGCGCGTCTGGAGCCTGTGCTCCGCAACGGGAGAGGCCGCAACAGTGAGAGGCCCGCGTACCGTAAAAAAAAAAAATATATATATATATATATATATAAAATAATTATAAGCTAAAATAAACATTCTGGACAAAAGGAATTTAAGGTAGATGTAGGGCAGGACTGGTGCATGATCAGATCTGTATTTTTTTTTAATATAATTGCTGAATGTAGAAAATCAATTGGAGGAAGCCCAAGTAATTCATCACTTTGCAAAGTAACCTATTTTTAATATTAGGTTAATAAAAATATACATAGAGGAAACCTCATCTTATGTGCACTTCTCTGGAACTTTGAAAACTAAATTTTATACTCCACGTGGGAAAACATATAAGCTGAGCAACATCTAGGCAAAGTAACTCTACATTCAAGATACTTTTGATGTTTTGTTGTGTATTCTTTTCATGCATTTTTTTAAATTTATTTTTTAATTGAAGTATAGTGATGTACAATATTCTATGTTACAGATGTACAATATAGTGATTCACAATTACATTTTTAAAATTTTTTAAATAGATCTTTTTTGGAGTATAATTGCTTCACAGTACTGTGTTGGTTTCTGTTGTACACCAAAGTGAATCAGCCACATGCATACATATGTCCCCATATCCCCACCCTCTTAAGCCTCCCTCCCATCCTCCCCATCACACCCCTCTAGGTCATCGCAAAGCACCGAGCTGATCTCTCTGTGCTATGCTGCTGCTTCCCATTAGCTAACTATTTTATGTTCGGTAGAGTATATATGTAGATTTTACTCTCACTGTGCCCCAGCTTCCCCCTCCCACCCCATGTTCCCAAGTCCATTCTCTATGTCTACATCTTTATTACTGCTCTGCAACTAGGTTCATCAGTACCATTTTTTTTTTTAGATTCCATATATATTCATTAGCATACGGTATTTGTTTTTCTCTTCCTGACTTACTTCATTCTGTATGACAGACTCTAGGTCCACCCACCTCACTACAAATAACTCAGTTTCATTTCTTTTATGGCTGAGTAATATTCCATTGTATATATGTGCCACATCTTCTTCATCCATTCATCTGTTGATGAACACTTAGGGTGCTTCCATGCCCTGGCTATTGTAAATAGAGCTGCAATGAACATTGTGGTACATGACTCTTTTTGAATTATGGTTTTCTCAGGGTATATGCCCAGTAGTGGGATTGCTGGGTCATATGGTAGTTCTATTTTTAGTTTTTTAGGAACCTCCATACTGTTCTCCATAGTGGCTGTATCAATTTACATTCCCACCAACAGCACAGGAGGGTTCCCTTTTCACCACACCTTTTCCAGCATTTATTGTTTCTAGATTTTTTGATAATGGCCATTCTGACTGGCATGAGGTGATACCTCATTGTAGTTTTGATTTGCATTTCTCTAATAATTAGTGACGCTGAGCATCTTTTCATGTGCCTCTTGGCCATCTGTATGTCTTCCTTGGTGAAATGTCTATTTAGGTCTTCCACCCATTTTTTAATGGGATTGTTTGTTTTTCTGATATTGAGCTATATGAGCTGTTTGTATATTTTGGAGATTAATCCTTTGTCTTTATTTGTCCTTTGTTTTATTTGCAAATATTTTCTCCCATTCTGAGGGTTGTTCATGCATGTTTTAATTGGATTAGGGTGTGAGTGGGTGGCAGGCAAGTACCCTTTGTTAAAACTTGCTCTAATCGTTTGCTCTATAAAGCTTCAAGATATGGTTAACGGTGGAACTAGATTCAACTAGTTGTTTGTTATTTCTGAATCAATGTATTAGGTCAACAACATGGATCTTTAAAAGGAATCAAAACACAAAATATACCTTGTCATAACAGATTCCTCTAGTTATTTCCAGAAAATAACATTGACTTAAGAAATTCAACTAATACATATAACATCAAAAATGTTAAAATTAGAATAGTGTGGGAAAATGATACCTTTTTATTGAAAGTGACTTAAATAAAATATATTTTAAATCTATAATGAGACAATACTCCCATTTTTATCTTTCCATTTTTATGTAATATATATTTGTATATTGATTTTCTCTAAAAATTCAATTATTCTTCCATTATTCCTCTACAGTCTTTTCCCATTTAATCTCAAATTATTTGAAACACCACTATTTGCTTACCACTCCTTATATAGTCTAAAGTATATTCAGAAAGTTTCTAACATTGTAAAGTATTTACTTCCTTCCTTTGAATTTTGACTTTTTCTACTTCACAAGATAGGAAGTAGAAATTCTCTTGTTACAAATGTCATTAAAGTTTATAGCAGTGAGGGAAAGAATACTTAACCAAATCAGAATTATTTTCCACCTATCAATTTATAAATTTTAAAAGCTCCCATAATAGCTGTACACCCATAATTATTGGTTATTTTATGTTCAATTCAGATAGGTTAATTGGATATTTCCACAAAAATGATACTATATGATTAAATGTATATTTACATGTACTTTTTAAACTAAAACTATTAACATATCATCACAAAGGAAATGCAGGTTCCTTAAATTCATTCATATGAAAAGAAATTTATGAATGTTTCAAAACTAGTTTCCATGTGGTATTAAACTGAAAGAAACAGAATACTTTCATTTTGTCTCCAAAAATTTTTAAGGCAGATATTTATTGTAAACCAGAGTCAGACGCTACTTTATAACCAGAATTTATGGCTCAGAATTTTCAATATGCTAATAGAAATATCTGCAGATAATCTATATTTTTATTTATAATGCCAAGTAAACACAAAGGGCCACAAGGGGAAACATGACCTATAAAATCTTATTTTTATGAGCCAAATCTTTGATATCAACAGGAAATTATATAAATTACAATAGTTTAAAGCAATGAAATGCCTTTCCCATGGTATTATTTTAATATGAAAATCTGACAAACAACATTTTAAATATGGAATGTAATTTTAAAAGACACTTAAAAAAAACTCTTATCAGCAATATTCGTTTCCTCCACTGTGGACAGGGAATAATGTAAAACATCTGCATATGTTTTACTGTTGCCAAAATATGTTATTATTGCTACAGTTGACCCAGCAACTTAAAATCAGAAGCTTCCTAAGAGACTGGAAGGGGGTGGGGGGCTAAGCGTCATATTCCATCAAAATATAAAAGCATATGTAATGCCCATTCCACTTATTTTCCTTTTTTTTTTTTTGAACATCTTTACTGGAGTATAATTACTTTACAAAGGTGTGTAAGTTTCTGCTTTATAACAAAGTGAATCAGCTATACATATACATATATCTCCTTATCTCAACCCTCTTGCGTCTCCCTCCCACCCTCCCTATCTCACCCCTCTAGGTGGTTACAAAGCACCAAGCTGCTCTCCTTGTGCTATGTGGCTGCTTCCCACTAGTTATCTATTTTACATTTGGTAGTGTATATATGTCCATGCCACTCTCTCATTTCGTCCCAGCTTACCCTTCCCCCTCTCTTTGTTCTCAAGTCCATTCTCTATGGCTGCATCTTTATTCCTGTCCGGCCCCTAGGTTCTTTAGAACCATTTTTTATTTTATACATTCCATATATATGTGTTAGCATACAGTATTTGTTTTTCTCTTTCTGACTTACTTCACTCTGTATGACAGACTCTAGGTCCATCCACCTCACTACAAATAACTCAATTTCGTTTCTTTTTATGACTGATTAATATTCCATTTTACATATGTGCCACATTTTTATCCATTCATCTGTGAGTGGACACTTAGGTTGCTAACATGTCCTGGCTATTGTAAATAGTGATTCAGTGAACATTGTGGTACATGACTCTTTTTGAATTATCGTTTTCTCAGGGTATATGCCCAGTAGTGGGATTGCTGGGTCGTACGGCAGTTCTACTTTTAGTTTTTTGAGGAACCTCCGTACTGTTCTCCATAGTGGCTGCACCAGTTTACATTCCCACCAATGGTACAAGAGGGTTCCCTTTTCTCCACACCCTCTCCAGCATTTATTGTTTGTAGATTTTTTGATGATGGCCATTCTGACTGGTGTGAGGTGATACCTCACTGTAGTTTTGATTTGCATTTCTCTAATGATTAATGATGTTGAGCATTCTATTTGTTTCTTTGTTTTGTTTTTTTGTCTTTTTGCGGTACGCAGGCCTCTCACTGTTGTGGCCTCTCCCGTTGCGGAGCCCAGGCTCCGGACACGCAGGCTCAGTGGCCATGGCTCAGGGGCACAGCCGCTTGGCGGCATCTGGGATCTTCCTGGACCGGGGCACGAACCCGTGTCCCCTGCATCAGCAGGCGGACTCTCAACCACTGCGCCACCAGGGAAGCCCTGTTGAGCATTCTTTCATGTGTTTGTTGGCAACCTGTACATCTTCTTTGGAGAAATGCCTATTTAGGTCTTCTACCCATTTTTGGATTGGGTTGTTTTTTTTTTGATGTTGAGCTGCATGAGCTGCTTGTAAACTTTAGAGATTAATCCTTTGTCAATTGCTTCATTTGCAAATATTTTCTCCCATTCTGAGGGTTGTCTTTTGGTCTTGTTTATGGTTTCCTTTGCTGTGCAAAAGCTTTGAAGTTTCATTAGGTCCCATTTGTTTATTTTTGTTTTTATTTCCATTTCTCTGGGAGGTGGGTCAAAAAGGAACTTGCTGTGATTTATGTCATAGAGTGTTCTGCTTATGTTTTCCTATAAAAGTTTTATAGTGTCTGGCCTTACATTTAGGTCATTAACCCATTTTGAGTTTATTTTTGTGTATGGTGTTAGGGAGAGTTCTAATTTCATTCTATTACATGTAGCTGTCCACTTTTCCCAGCAACACTTATTAAAGAGGCTGTCTTTTCTCCACTGTATATTCTTGACTCCTTTATCAAAGATAAGGTGGCCATGGGCTTCCCTGGTGGCTCAGTGGTTGAGACTCCACCTGCCGATGCAGGGTACATGGGTTTGTGCCCCGGTCCGGGAAGATCCCACATGCCGCAGAGCAGCTGGGCCCCTGAGCCATGGCCACTGAGCCTGCACATCCGGAGCCTGTGCTCCGCAACAGGAGAGGCCACAACAGTGAGAGGCCCGTGTACCGCAAAAAAAAAAAAAAAAAAAAAGATAACATGGCCATATGTGTGTCGGTTTATCTCTGGGCTTTCTATCTGTTCCACTGATTTATATTTATGTTTTTGTGTCAGTACCATACTATCTTCATTACTGTAGCTTTGTAGTATAGTCTGAAGTCAGGGAGCCTGATTCCTCCAGCTCCATTTTTCTTTCTCAAGATTGCCTTGGCTATTTGGGGTCTTTTGTGTTTCCATACAAATTGTGAAAAAATTTTTTCTATTTCTGTAAAAAATACCAGTGGTAGTTTGATAGGGATTTCATCGAATCTGTAGATTGCTTTGGGTAATATGGTCATTATCACAATGTTGATTTTTCCAATCCAAGAACATGGTATATCTCTCCATCTGTTTGTATCACCTTTAATTTCTTTCATCAGTCTCTTATAGCTTTCTGCATACAGGTCTTTTGTCTCTTTAGGTAGGTTTATTCCAAGGTATTTTATTCTTTTTGCTGCAGTGGTAAATGGGAGTGTTTCCTTAATTTCTGTTTCAGATTTTTCATCATTAGTTAATAGGAATGCAAGAGATTTCTGTGCATTAATTTTCTATCCTGCTAATTTACCAAATTCATTGATTAGCTCTAGTAGTTTTCTTGTGGCATCTTTAGGATTCTCTATGTATAGCATCATGTCGTCTGCAAACAGTGACAGCTTTACTTCTTCTTTTCTGATTTGGATTCCTTTGATTGCTTTTTCTTCTCTGATTGCTGTGGCTAAAACTTCCAAAACTATGTTGAATAATACTGGAGAGAGTGGACAACCTTGTCTTGTTCCTGATCTTAGTGGAAATGGTTTCAGTTTTTCACCACTGAGAACGATGTTGGCTGTGGGACTGTCATATATTGCCTTTATTATGTTGCAGTAACTTCCCTCTATGCCTATTTTCTGGAAGGTTTTTATCATAAAACAGTGTTGAATTTTGTTGAAAGCTTTTTCTGCATCTATTGAGATGATCATATGGTTTTTCTCCTTCAATCTGTTAATACGGTGTATCACATTGATTGATTTGAGTATATTGAAGAATCCTTGCACTCCTGGGATAAACCGCACTTGATCATGGTGTATGATCCTTTTAATGTGCTGCTGGGTCCTCTTTGTTTGTATTTTGTTGAGGAGTTTTGCATCTATGTTCATCAGTGATAATGGCCTGTAGTTTTCTTTCCTTGTGACATCTTTCGCTAGTTTTGGTATCAGGGTGATGGTGGCCTCATAGAATGAGTTTGGGACTGGGAGTTCCTCACTCTGCTATATTTCGGAAGAGTTTGAGAAGGATAGGTGTGAGCTCTTCGCTCAATGTTTGATACAGTTCTTCTGTGAAGCCATCTGGTCCTGGACTTTTGTTTCTTGGAATATTTTTAATCACAATCTCAATTTCAGTGCTTGTGATTGGCTGTTTATATTTTCTATTTCTTCCTGGTTCAGTCTCAGAGGCTTCTGCTTTTCTAAGAAACTGTCCATTTCTTCCAGGTTGTCCATTTTATAGGCGTATAGTTGCTTGTAGTAATCTCATGATCTTCTGTATTTCTTCAGTGTCAGTTGTTACTTCCCTTTTTCATTTCTAACTCTACTGATTTGAGTCTTCTCCCTTTTTTCTTGATGAGTCTGGCTAATGGTTTATCAATTTTGTTTATCTTCTCAAAGAACCAGCTTTTAGTTTTATTCATCTATGCTATTGTTTCCTTCATTTCTTTTTCATTTATTCTGATATGATCCTAATGATTTCTTTCCTTCTGCTAACTTTGGGGATTTTTTGTTCTTTTTTCTCTAAATGCTTTAGGTGTAAGGTTAGGTTGTTTATTTCAGATATTTCTTGTTTCTTGAGGTAGGATTTTATTGCTATAAACTTCCCTCTTAGAACTGCTTTTGCTGCAACCCATAGGTTTTGGGCCGTCGTGTTTTCATTGTCATTTTTTTCTAGGTATTTTTTGATTTCCTCTTTGATTTATCCAGTGATCTCTTGATTATTAAGTAGTGTATTGTTTAGCCTCCATGTGTTTGTATTTTATTCAGATCTTTTCCTGGAATTGATATCTATTCTCATAGTGCTGTGGTCAGAAAAGATACTTGATACAATTTCAATTTTCGTAATTTTAGCAAGGCTTGATTTGTGACCCAAGATTTGATCTATCCTGGAGAATGTTCCATGAGCACTTGAGAAGAAAGTGTATTCTGTTGTTTTTGGATGGAATGTCCTATAAATATCAATCAAGTCCATCTTGTTTAATGTATCATTTAAAGCTTGTGTTTCATTATTTATTTTCATTTTGGATGATCTGTCTATTGGTGAAAGTGGTGTGTTAAAGTCCCCTACTATGATTGTGTTACTGTGTATTTCCCCTTTTATGGCTGTTAGCCTTTGCCTTATGTATTGTGGTGCTCCTATGTTGGGTGCATAAATATTTTCAATTGCTGTATCTTCTTCTTGGATCGATACCTTGATCATTATGTAGTGTTCTTCTTTGTCTCTTGTAATAGTCTTTGTTTTAAAGTCTATTTTGTCTGATATGAAAGGCTGTCTACTCCAGCTTTCTTTTGATTTCCACTTGCATGGAATATCTTTTCCATCCCCTAACTTTCAGTCTGTATGTGTCCCTAGGGATGAAGTGGGTCTCTTGTAGACATAATATATATAGGTCTTGTTTTTGTATCCATTCAGCCAGTCTTTGTCTTTTGGTTGGAGCATTTAATCCACTTACATTTAAGGTAGTTATTGATATGTATGTTCCTGTTACCTTTTTCTTAATTATTTTGGGTTTGTTACTGTAGGTCTTTGACTTCTCTTGTGTTTCCTGCCTAGAGAAGTTCCTTCAGCATTTGTTGTAAAGCTAGTTTGGTGGTGCTGAATTCTCTTAGCTTTTGCTTGTCTCTAAATGTTTTAATTTCTCCATCGAATCTGAATGAGATCCTTGCTGGGTAGAGTAAGCTTGGTTGTAGGTTTTTCCCTTTCATCACTTTAAATGTCCTGCCACTTCCTTCTGGCTTGCAGAGATTCTGCTGAAAGATCAGCTGCTACCCTTATGGGGATTCCCTTGAGTGTTATTTGTTGTTTTCCCCTTGCTGCTTTTAATATTTTTTCTTTGTATTTAAATTTTGGTAGTTGGATTAATATGTGTCTTGGCATGTTTCTCCTTGGATTTATGCTGTATGGGACTCCCTGCACTTCCTGGACTTGATTAACTATTTCATTTCGCATATTAGGGAAGTTTTCAACTATAATAATCTCATCAAATATTTTCTCAGACCCTTTCTTTTTCTCTTCCTCTTCTGGGACCCCTATAATTTGAATGTTGGTGTGTTTAATGTTGTCCCAGAAGTCTTTGAGACTGTTCTCAATTCTTTTCATTCCGTTTTCTTTATTCTGCTCTGAGGTATTTATTTTTACTATTTTATCTTCCAGGTCACTTATCTGTTCTTCTGCCTCAGTTATTCTGCTGTTGATTCCTTCTAGAGATATTTTAATTTCATTTCTTGTGTTGTTCATCATTGTTTTTCTGCCCTTTAGTTCTTCTAGGTCCTTGTTAAAAGTTTCTTGTATTTTCTCCATTTTATTTCCAAGATTTTGGATCATCTTTACTATCATTACTATGAGTTACTTTTCAGGTAGACTGCTATTTCCTCTTCATTTGTTTGGTCTGGTGGGTTTTTACTTTGCTCCTTCATCTACTGTGTGTTTCTCTGTCTTCTCATTTTGCTTCACTTACTGTGTTTGGGGTCTCCTTTATGCAGGCTGCAGGTTCGTTGTTCCCGTTGTTTTTGGTGTCTTCCCCTAGTGGCTAAGTTTGGTTCAGTGGGTTGTGCAGGCTTCCTGGTGGAGGGTACTGGTGCCTGTGTTCTGGTGGATGAGGTGGATCTTGGCTTTCTGGTCGGCAGGACCGTGTCCGTTGCATTTTGGGGTGTCTTTGACCTTATTATTATTTTAGGCCACCTCTGTGCTAATGGGTGGGGTTGTGTTCCAGTCTTGCTCGTTGCTTGGCATTGAGTGTCCAGCACTTTAGTTTGCTGGTTGTCGAGTGGAGCTGGGTCTTAGCGTTGAGATGGAGATCTCTGGGAGAGCTTTCACCGTTTAATATTAGATGGAGCTGTGATTTCTCTGGTGGGTCAATATCCTGAACTTGGCTCTCCCACCTCAAAGGCACAAGCCTGACACCAGGCGAGAGCACCAAGACACTATCAGCCTCACACGCTCTGAAAAAAAGTGAGAAAAAGAAGAAAGAAAGAAAGAAAGAAAAGAAAATAGAATAAAATAAAGTTATTAAAATAAAAAAATTGTGAAAAATAAAGAAATTAAAAAGTAATTTAAAAAAAGAAAGAAGAGAGCATCCAAACCACAAAACAAATTCACCAATGAGAGCAAGTGGAAAAAACTGCTAAAAACTATTCTAAAAAAAAATGGACAGAGAGAGAGGAACCAAGATGGCGGAGTAGAAGGATGTGCTCTCACTCCTTCTTGCGAGAACACCAGAATCACAACTAGCTGCTAGACAATTATCAACAGGAAGACACTGTAACTCACCAAAAAAGATACCCCACATCCAAAGGCAAAGGAGAAACCACAATTAGACAGTAGGAGGGGCCAATCACAGTAAAATCAAATCCCATAACTAGTGGGTGGGTAAATCACAGACTGGAGAACACTTATACCACAGAAGTCCACCCACTGCAGTGAAGGTACTGAGCCCCACGTCAGGCTTCCCAACCTGGGGGTCCGGCAATGGGAGCAGGAATTCCTAGAGGATCAGACTTTGAAGCCTAGTGGGAATTGATTGCAGGACTTTGACAGGACTGGGGGAAACAGAGACTCCACTCTTGGAGGGCACACACAAACTAGTGTGTGCATCGGGACCCAGGGGCAGGAGCAGTGACCCCAGGGGAGACTGAACCAGACCTACCTGCTAGTGTTGGAGGGTCTCCTGCAGAAGCCGGGGGTGGCTGTGGCTCACCGTGGGGACAAGGACACAGGCAGCAGAAGTTCTGGGAAGTACTCCTTGCTGTGAGCCCTCCCAGAGTCTGCCATTAGCCCCAGCGAAGAGCCCACGTTGCATCCACTATTGGGTTGCCTCAGGCCAAACAACCAACAGGGAGGGAACCCAGCCCCACCCATCAGCATTCAAGTAGATTAGAGTTTTACTGAGCTCTGCCCACCAGAGCAACAGTCAGCTCTACCCACCACCAGTCCTGCCCATTTAGCCTCTTAGATAGTCCCATCCACCAGAGGGCAGACAGCAGAAGCAAGAACTACAATCCTGCAGCCTGTGGAACAAAAACCACATTCACAGAAAGATAGACAAGATGAAAAGGCAGAGGGCTATGTACTAGATGAATGAAAAAGATAAAAGCCCAGAAAAACAACTAAATGAAGTGGAGATAGGCAACCTTCCAGAAAAAGAATTCAGAATAATGATAGTGAAGATCATCCAGGACCTCGGAAAAAGAATGGAGGCAAAGATCGAGAAGATGCAAGAAATGTTTAACAAACACCTAGAAGAATTAAAGAACAAACAGAAATGAACAATACAATAACTGAAATGAAAACTACACTAGAAGGAATCAATAGCAGAATAACTGAAGCAGAAGAACGGATAAGTGACCTGCAAGACAGAAAAGTGGAATTCACTGCTGCAGAACAGAAAAAAGAAAAAAGAATGAAAAGAACTGAAGACAGCCTAAGAGACCTCTGGGACAACATTAAACGCAACAACATTCGCATTATAGGGGTCCCAGAAGGAGAAGAAAGGGAGAAAGGACCAGAGAAAATATTTGAAGAGATTATAGTCAAAAACTTCCTTAACATGGGAAAGGAAATAGCCACCAAAGTCCAGGAAGCACATAGAGTCCCAGGATAAACCCAAGGAGAAACATGCCAAGACACATAGTAATCAAACTGGCAAAAATTAAAGACAAAGAAAATTAATTGAAAGCAGCAAGAGAAAAATGACAAATAACATACAAGGGAACTCCCATGAGGTTAACAGCTGATTTCTCAGCAGAAACTCTACAAGCCAGAAGGAGTGGCATGATATACTTAAGGTGATGAAAGAGAAGAACCTACAACCAAGATTACTCTACCCAGCATGGCTCTCACTCAGATTCGCCGGAGAAATCAAAAGCTTTACAGACAAGCAAAAGCTAAGAGAATTCAGCACCACCAGACCAGCTCTATAAAAAATGCTAAAGGAACTTCTCTAAGTGGGAAACAGGAGAGAAGAAAAGGATATACAAAAACATTTAAGAAAATGGTCACAGGAACATACATATCGAAAATTACCTTAAACATGAATGGATTAAATGCTCCAACCAAAAGACACAGGCTTGCTGAATGGATACAAAAACAAGACCCATCTGTATGCTGTCTACAAGAGACCCACTTCAGACCTAGGGCCACATACACACTGAAAGTGAGGGGATGGAAAAAGGTATTCCATGCAAATGGAAATCAAAAGAAAGCTGGAGTAGCAATACTCATATCAGATAAAATAAACTTTAAAATAAAGACTGTTACAAGAGACAATGAAGGACATTACATAATGGTCAAGGGATAAATCCAAGAAGAAGATATAACAATTATAAATATATATGCACCCAACATAGGAGCAACTCAATACATAAGGCAACTGCTAACAGCTATAAAAGAGGAAATCGACAGTAACACAATAATAGTGGGGGACTTTAACACCTCACTGACACCAATGGACAGTTCATCCAAAATGAAAATAAATAAATAAACAGAAGCTTTAAATGACACAATAGACCACATAGATTTAATTGACTGTTATAGGACATTAAATCCAAAAACAGCAGATTACACTTTCTTCTCAAGTGCACACAGAAGATTCTCCAGGATAGATCACATCTTGGGTCACAAATCAAGCCTCAGTAAATTTAAGAAAACTGAAATCACATCAAGCATCTTTTCTGACCACAACACTATAAGATTAGAAATGAATTACAGGGAAAAAAGGTAAAAAAACAAACACATGGAGGCTAAACAGTACGTCACTAAATTAGCAAGAGATCACTGAAGAAATCAAAGAGGAAATCAAAAAATACCTAGAGACAAATGACAAGGAAAACACGATGATCCAAAACCTATGGGATGCAGCAAAAGCCGTTCTAAGAGGGAAGTTTATAGCTATACAAGCCTACCTCAAGAAACAAGAAAAATCTCAAGTAAACAATCTAACCTTACACCTAAGGGAGCTAGATAAAGAAGAAGAAACAAAACCCAAAGTTAGCAGAAGGAAAGAAATCATCAAGATCAGAGCAGAAATAAATGAAATAGAAACAAAGAAAACAATAGCAAAGATCAATAAAACTAAAAGCTGGTTCTTTGAGAAAATAAACAAAATTGATAAACCATTAGCCAGACTCATCAAGGAAAAGAGGGACAGGACTCAAATAATTAAAATTAGAAATGAAAAAGGAGAAGTCACAACACACCCCGCAGAAATACAAAGCAACCTAAGAGACTACTACAAGCAACTCTATGCCAATAAAATGGACAACCTGGAAGAAATGGACAAATTCTTAGAAAGGTATAATATTCCAAGACTGAAACAGGAAGAAATAGAAAATATGAACAGACCAATCACAAGTAATGAAATTGAAACTGTAATTAAAAATCTTCCAACAAACAAAAGTCCAGTACCAGATGGCTTCAGAGGTGAATTCTATCAAACATTTAGAGAAGAGCTAACACCCATCCTTCTCAAACTCTTCCAACAATTGCAGAGGAAAGAACACTCCCAAACTCATTCTTTGAGGCCACCATCACCCTGACACCCGAACCAGACAAAGATACTACAAAAAAAGTATACAGACCAATATCACTGATGAATATAGATGCAAAAATCCTCAACAAAATACTAGCAAACTAAATCCAGCAGCACATTGAAAGGATCATACACCATGATCAAGTGGGATTTATCCCAGAGATGCAAGGATTCTTCAATATACGTAAATCAATTAATGTGATACATCATAATAACAAATTGAAGAATAAAAACCATATGATCATCTCAATAGATTCAGAAAAAGCTTTTGACAAAATTCAACACCCATTTATGATAAAAACTCTCCAGAAAGTGGGCAGAGAGGGAACCTACCTCAACATAATAAAGGCCATATACGAAAAACCCACAGCAAACATCATTCTCAATGGTGAAAAACTGAAAGCATTTCCTCTAAGATCAGGAATGAGACAAGGATGTCCACTCTCACCACTATTATGCAACATAGTTTTGGAAGTCCTAGCCACGGCAATCAGAGAAGAAAAAGAAATAAAAGGGATACAGATGGGAAAAGAAGAAGTAAAACTCTCACTGTTTGCAGATGACATGATACTATACACAGAGAATCCTAAAGATGCCACAAGAAAACTACTAGAGCTAATCAATGAATTTGGTAAAGTTGCAGGATACAAAATTAATGCACAGAAATCTCTTGCATTCCTATAAACTAATGATGAAAAATCTGAAAGAGTAATTTTGGAAACACTCCCATTTACCACTGCAACAAAAAGAATAAAATACCTAAGAATAAACCTATCTAGGGAGACAAAAGACCTGTATGCAGAAAACTATAAGACACTGATGAAAGAAATTAAAGATGATACAAACAGATGGAGAGATATACCATGCTCTTGGATTGGAAAAATCAACATTGTGAAAATGACTATACTACCCAAAGCAATCTACAGAGTCAATGAAATCCCTATCAAACTACTGCTGGCATTTTTCACAGAAATAGAAAAAAAGTTTTCACAATTTGTATGGAAACACAAAAGACCCCAAATAGCCAAAATAATCTTGAGAAAGAAAAATGGAGCTGGAGGAATCAGGCTCCCTGACTTCAGACTATAGTACAAAGCTACAGTAATCAAGACAATATGGTACTGGCACAAAATCAGAAACATAGATCAATGGAACAAGATAGAAAGCCCAGAGATAAACCCACGCACCTATAGTCAACTAATCTATGACAAAAGAGGCAAAGATATACAATGGAGAAAAGACAGTCTCTTCAATAAGTGGTGCCGGGAAAACTGGAGAGCTACATGTAAAAGAATGAAATTAGAACACTCCTTAACACCATAGACAAAAATAAACTCAAAATGTATTCGAGACTTAAATGTAAGACCGGACACTATAAAACTCTTAGAGGAAAACCTAGGCATAACACTCTATGACATAAATCACAGCGCGATCCTTTTTGACCCACCTCCTAGAGAAATGGAAATAAAAACAAAAATAAACAAATGGGACCTAATGAAACTTCAAAGCTTTTGCACAGCAAAGGAAACCATAAACAAGACCAAAAGACAACCCTCAGAATGGGAGAAAATATTTGCAAATGAATCAACAGACCAAGGATTAATCTCCAAAATATATAAACAGCTCATGCAGCTCAATATTAAAGAAACAAACAACCCAATCCAAAAATGGGAAGAAGACCTAAATAGACATTTCTCCAAAGAAGACATACAGATGGCCAAGAAGCACATGAAAAGCTGCTCAACATCACTAATTATGAGAGAAATGCAAATCAAAACTACAATGAGGTATCACCTCACACCAGTTAGAATGGGCATCATCAGAAAATCTACAAACAACAAATGCTGGAGAGGGTGTGGAGAAAAGGGAACCCTCTTGCACTGTTGGTGGGAATGTAAATTGATACAGCCACTATGGAGAACAGTATGGAGGTTCCTTAAAAAACTAAAAGTAGAATTACCATATGATCCAGCAATCCCACTGCTGGGCATATACCCAGAGAAAACCATAATTCAAAAAAACACATGCACCCCAATGTTCATTGCAGCACTATTTACAATAGCCAGGTCATGGAAGCAACCTAAATGCCCATCGACAGATGAATGGATAAAGAAGTTGTGGTACATGTATACAATGGAATATTACTCAGTCATTAAAAGGAACGAAATTGAGTCATTTGTTGAGTTGTGGATGGATCTAAAGACTGTCATACAGAGTGAAGTAAGTCAGAAAGAGAAAAATAAATATCGTATATTAACACATGTATGTGGAACCTCAAAAAATGGTACAGATGAACCGGTTTGCAGGGAAGAAGTTGAGACACAGATGTAGAGAATAAACGTATGGACACCAAGGGGAGAAAACAGCAGTGGGGTGGGGATGGTGGTGTGCTGAATTGGGCGATTGGGACTGACATGTATACACTGATGTGTATAAAATTGATGACTAATAAGAACATGCAGTATAAAAAAACAAACCAAGAAAACAACTAATACTAAACTTTCTTTGGGTTATATGTATGTATATATGTTAATATAAATGTTTCAGACATTACATGAAATTTCTAAAAATCTTATATGTTCTGGTATAATGTTACATCATAATTCTAATTACTACTTTAAAATGTATATCTCAGAAATAACTAAATTTCCTTGTCAATTGCATTATTTTGAACTTTCATCAAATCTTTATCCATGGTCATTTTTAAGTCTCTTGTAATTTACAGACAGTTCGGGTGTACTCTGATGTTTTTGCAAAAATGTTCCTATAAAAGGGTTTCATCTTCAAGGAATTCATGGAAAAGACTGACAAGTACAGGTTTCTGGTAACTGACTATACTGCTGAACTGAATCAATAAGCATTTTCAGAACTCTAATGGAAAACTGATGAATTCATAAAAGTGCTAACAAAAGATCGAGATAAAAAAAATTAATTACATGGGACTGAGTGAACTGATGAGGATGATTATAATTTTTGTGACTTTTGTTTGAATTAAAAAAAAAAATCCCACAAGAACTCAGAGGCAAAAAATATACAAATCAATTTTCACTGTAAAGTAAAGGAGCTGTTACAGTGGAGGATTATTGGACTGAATGTCAATATTATGACATAGAAAAAAATATATATATATATGTCATCTTGGGCATGTTACTTAAAATTAAAAGAAAATGGTTACCAAGCACTTTCAAATACAAGGTGCCATGCAAGGTTAATAGTGATGATCACCATTTCAGCAATATGTTTCAATTGCATAGCACTTCTCATCTAAGGAGTTCAGAGAATTATGAAGATATTAACACCTTAATTCTGGCAACATCCTGAACAGGCAACAAATGTTCAATATTTACCTAGAATAATGGAATGAGCCAAACTCATATAAGACATGATAAAACCACAGCAATAACCTTACATTTTTAATTTCTTCCCATGTATGTCTTAAAACACAGAGAACAACCTTTAAAAAATCCTGGCATGAAAAGCATCCAGTTTAGTCATTTTTCCTTAATGTTTTCCTTATTTCTTGCAACTTTATTATGCAAAATTTCAAACATACAGGAAAAAAAAACTGAATAGAATAATACACACCTCTCTGCCTATCACCCAGTAATTAACATTCTCTCTCTCTCACATATATCTTTGCTGATCCATTGAAAAGTAGTTGCAGAAATCTAAGCCTTGCATCCCCCCCAATATTTCAGCACATGTATCTCCAGAATAAGAGTATTTAACATAACCACACTTTCATTATCATACATACAGAAATTATGCCTTATTTTGCCTACTTAGTGCTTCATGATCTTGCTATATTGACCAAAACTGATTTAATTAGCAAAGATAATGCTGTAAAGAGAACCATCTACAGGCTAGGTGAAGGAAGTCCAGTAACATATAAGGAGACCTGATATTAAGTATTCTACCTATTAGAAAAAATTCAGTAAATTACAATCTTGAAAAATGTAGAATGTAAGTACACAAAAAGCGGACAGATGATGCAGAAGTAGATTAGAGAAAAACCCAGAGTTGAAGCAAAGGAAGTATACAGAGTAGCAAATTTAGAAATATCAGAGGTAAGAGGAGCTGGGTCACAAAGTCACTAGAGTAGTAAGCACTGGGTGTCCACTAGACAAATGGGTTGGGTCACCAGAGCCATGGCTGAGTTAGTGAAATTACTGCTGATCCACTACAATTGCTGTTGAATCCAAAACAGCAGTGGCTATTGCTTTGAATCTTCATGAGAGCTGCCTGGCTCTTGATACGCTTTCTTTGTTTCCTTCCATACATTTTGTCTTTATCTACTAATAAACCACATCACTGGAGAAAACTTGAGTATACCTATTTTTCCTTGTGACCTGAAAGTCACAAATTAAAACAAACTCCTCAATATTCTCTGGTTTCACACACTTTCAGCTGCTGTGTCTTATGCTGCTTGACCCAGAAGTGAAAACCTGATAGCAGTTTCCCTAATTCTGGCCTTCAAATAGAGGAGATATGACACTGTCATCTATTTATTAAATATTTATTAGGGAATTAATTATATTCCAGGAGCTTTGCTCTGGGGAAGATATCATCCATGTTTGACAGGGGAAACAATCAAATTGTTATAACTAATAATATAATCTCTAATGTGCTATAACAGATGATGAATTTAGGCTGTGACATCAACAATAGGGTAGATAACACTTCTTTAGTGAGTTGGGAGGTTAATAGAGCCATAACATTTATGCTAGTTAACGTAAATATGTAGTAAATAAGGAGTAAAAAGAGACTTTTGGGCGGAGGGATATTATAGTTATGGGGTTATAAAAGAGCCATATTATTTTAGAGAACGATGGAAAACTGGCTAGCAAAGAAGTGATGACACTAAGAAAAACAGAGGGTTCAAGTTACTTTAATTTGACTGGATGATAGAGCTATGCTACAAAAGACACCTAATATTTTAGGTCATTTGTACAAAAACTGCTTTGACTGTGAAATGTTTCAAACTACTTTTTATTCAATAGCTGGCTATGTATTTAGACAAAGTGTGGCCATGTTTTTCTGTAATTAAAATCAAATGAATTGGTTCACATTAGTGGAAAAAAAAATGGACAGACAGAACCCTAGGACCAACGGTAAAAGCAAACCTATACAGACAAAATCACACACAGAAGCATACACATGCACACTCACGAAAAGAGAAAAAGGAAATATATATATATATATACACATATATATATATATCTGGAAGAGAGCAACCAAATCAGTAAACAAATCTACCAATGATGATAAACTCTAAATACTAAACTAAGATAAACATAAAACCAGAAACAAATTAGATGCAGAAAGCAAACCCCAAGTCTACAGTTGCTCTCAAAGTCCACTGCCTCAATTTTGGAATGATTCCTGTCTATTCAGGTATTCCACAGGTGCAGGGTACGTCAAGTTGATTGTGGAGATTTACTCCGCTGCTCCTGAGGCTGCTGGGAGAGGTTTCCCTTTCTCTTCTTTGTTCTCACAGCTCCCAGGGTTCAGCTTTGGATTTGGACCCGCCTCTGTGTGTAGGTCGCCTGAGGGCGTCTGTTCTTCGCTCAGACAAGACGGGGTTAAAGGAGCAGCTGATTAGGTGGCTCTGGCTCACTCAGGCCGGGGAGAGGGAGGGGCACGGAGCGCGGGGCGGGCCTGCGGCGGCAGAGGCCGGCGTGACGTTGCACCAGCCTGAGGCGCGCCGTGCGTTATCTCGGGGAAGTTGTCCCTGGATCACGGGACCCTGGCAGTGGCGGGCTGCACAGGCTCCCGGGAGGGGCGGTGTGGAGAGTGACCTGTGCTTGCACACAGGCTTCTTGGTGGCGGCAGCAGCAGCCTTAGCGTCCCATGCCCGTCTCTGGGGTCCGCGCTGATAGCCGAGGCTCGCGCCCGTCTCTGGAGCTTGTTTAGGCGGTGCCCTGAATCCCCTCTCCTCACGCACCCTGAAACAATGGTCTCTTGCCTCTTCGGCAGCTCCAGACCTTTTCCCGGACTCCCTCCCGGCTAGCCGTGGTGCACTAACCCCCTTCAGGCTGTGTTCACGCCGCCAACCCCAGTCCTCTCCCTGCGCTCCGACCGAAGCCCGAGCCTCAGCTCCCAGCCCCGCCCGCCCCGGCGGGTGAGCAGACAAGCCTCTCGGGCTGGTGAGTGCTGGTCGGCACCGATCCTCTGTGCGGGAATCTCGCTGCTTTGCCCTCCGCACCCCTGTTGCTGTGCTCTCCTCCGGGGCCCCGAAGTTACCCCTCCGCCACCCGCAGTCTCCGCCCGCGAAGGGGCTTCCTAGTGTGTGGAAACTTTTCCTCCTTCACAGCTCCCTCCCACTGGTGCAGGTCCCGTCCCTATTCTTTTGTCTCTGTTTTTCTTTTTTCTTTTGCCCTACCCAGGTACGTGCGGAGTTTCTTGCCTTTTGGGAGGTCTGAGGTCTTCTGCCAGCGTTCAGTAGGTGTTCTGTAGGAGTTGTTCCACATGTAGATGTATGTCTGATGTATTTGTGGGGAGTAAGGTGATCTCCGCGTCTTACTCTTCCGCCATCTTGAAGGTCTCTCCTCCACTTATTTTCTTAAAATCAAATTCCTTCCGAATAATTGAGCGTAAGAACTGACTTCATTAATAATATTTTACAGAGGACTATGTTTTTTAACTTTAAGCTAAAATCTTCTGGCATTTAATTTATAAACAAGAAGGAAGACACTTTAATAAATAATAAAGGGCGTGATGTCATGAAAAAGGAAAGCAGGAAAGCAGAAGCAATAGAAGGCTTGTCCTTTCATTGCCTCTTTAGTCAAGGATTTTTCTATGTGACCTTGAGAAGGCAACTAACAACTCAAAGCCTCCCTTTACATGTCTGTGAAGCAAACACAAAGTAATAGTTACCAGCTGTTTCCAGGGTCCATGAGTCTGGGTGGGATCTTCCCATGTTATAATACATAAATGCATCTCATCTGGGTCTGGCCGAGCCTGTCTATGACCAAAAGGGATGGGCTCCATCACAGCGCCTCAGGCCCAGCGGACACCACACAGGACGGCGTCAGGCCAGAGGTGGTCCAGGACGGCACCGTTCCTCCCACAGACACACTGAGTCTGCAGCTACATATGGAACCGTTCCCTCTGGAGAAGACCCTAAAACTAGCCAAACAGCTCCCTCGCCTCAGGAAATGAGAAAAGGGCCACTTCGAGGTACAGGTACAGTACGAGAGGCTGAGACACAGTCTCGCGATAAACATGCCCTGAGCACGCCTCGACCGCAGAGCGGAATTCAGAACTTCTTCCTGAGGGGTGAAGGGTTCACACCCCACATCGGGCCCCCCCAGCTTTTAAAGACCTGAACTTGAGAGAGGGAGCCCCTAAAACGTCTTTGAAAACCAGCGGGGTCACATCCAGAAATCCGAGGAGCTGTGGCGAACCAGAAACTGTTCTTAAAGTCGCACGCACAGACCCACTCGCCCCAGGTCCCAGCGCAGAAGCAGCAGTTTGAAAAGTGCTGAGACTATAGATGAAGGAGATTTAGTTGCTACACTTAAAGCTTCTGCAAGAGGGGCAGGGCCTGTCAGGTTACTCTCCGGGGACAGAGGTGCTGGCAGGTGACCTTTTCGTGTTCCCCCTCCACCTTACCTACGCCGCCTGGCGCCATTTTTCCTGTCGGTGGGCGCCATCTTCACTCTACCGCCCTCCACAGCGCCAGTAGCTCCCGAAGGAGAGCTTTTACACACGTCTGGTGCCCTGGATTTTGCGGCTGCAGTTTAGGGGACACCGCTTCATCACCTGCCTCTGGCGTCCAGGGGGCCTTGCGTCCCTGGGACCCACAAGACAGTAGCGATCCGTGAGAGAGTTCTCAGCTGACTACCATCCTCAGGGTGCTGCACAGAGGACCACGGACTGAAGCAAACTTACAGCTTTTCTGAGAAGGAGGCCTGTTTTCTTGTCCTGGAGCTTTGGCCTGAGGGGCAGGCTTCTGACTGGCACTCTTCTAGAGGCTCTGAAGGTCCTCTCGGGGAACGGAGGCCGGCCGCCACCATAGCTGTGCTCCCCCCCCCACCCCCCTCCAGCTCACCGGCCTTTTCCGGGAAGGAGTTCATCCCCCTGTCTGGTACCCTGATTTTTGCAGCTGCTGCCAGGGGACACCTCTACATCACTTGTCTCCGGTGACCAGGCGGGTTTATGCTGGTGGGTCCCACGGGACTATAACCAAGGGAGAAAGAGCCCTTAAACTGCTACCACTCTCAGGGCACAGCAAGAGGCAACAGAGCCGGGAGCTCAGTTTTTCCGTGAAAGGAGCCTATCGGCTTTCCATCAGAGCTGCAGCCTGAAGGGCAGGCTCCTAATTCAACACACATCTAAGGGCTGATGGTCAACCTCCCCTGAGACTCAGAGGGTGGGCGCTGTCTTCACACTCTTCCTCTGCCCCAGAGCGTCAGGATCTTCTGGAGGAAACTCTTACACGTGTCTGGTGCCCCAGTTTTTGCAGCTGCTGCCCAGGGGATGCCCCTTCATCGCCCGGCTCTGGGGGGCCAGTGGGACTTGCATTCCTGGGTCCCAGGGGACTGTAACAATTGGAGAAACAGTTCTTGCCAGGCTACCGCCTCCAGGGCACTGCACGGACCACAGACTGAAACTCCTCCACAGTCTTTCTGTGAAAGAGGCCTATTTACTCATCCTGGAGCTTCAGCCTGAGGGGCAGGCTTTAGGTTTGCCCCACATCTAGAGGCTAGGAAGATGTTCTCAGTTTGTGCTGTTCCTCTACCTCACTCCAGCTGGCTGGTATCTCCCAGATGGGAGCTTACACAATCGTGGAACGTCAATTTTTGCAACTGTCACCCAAGAGGTACCTCCAGATCCCCTGCTCTGGAGGTCAGCAGAATTTACCATTGTGGTCCCACATTACTATATATATTTTCATACTTTAAAAGCTGCTGCCTGAGAATCTAGCTTCCAGTTAGTCTGAAATAATGTGCTAAGCTTCTTCCCCTTGGGAAACTGACAGGTCTGGGCACACCCTCAACAACTGGGAGCTATTAAAAATAAAATAGCCTGCTTGGACAATCACAAAGGTTCCAGAGACAACCAAGAGCTGGGGCAAGGTTGAACAGTAAGTTTCATCTTCTACACAAGGCTACTCCTTCAAAACTGGGAGAGGTAGCTCTTTCATCTGATACATAGAAACAGAGAGTTGAGCAAAATGAGGAAACAGAGGAATGTGTTCCAAATGAAAGAACAGATAAAAACCTCGGTAAAACCTTATGAAATGAGGTACGTAATTTACCTGATAAAGAGTTCAACATAATGGTCATAAAGATGCTCCCTGAACTTGGTAGAAAAATGGATGAACTGTGGGAACTTCAACAAAGAGACAGAAAATATAAGAAAGTACCAAACAGAAGTTACAGAGCTGAAGCATACAATAACTGAACCGAAAAATACACTACCAGGGTTCAACAGCAGACTAAATGAAGCAGAAGAAAGAACGGCACCTGGCACCTCAGGTGAGACTATGCAGAGAAAGTTGGGTGCGTTGGGAGACAGGTCCTCTTCCAGTCACTGTAGAACCAGGAGCTGAGAGGGCAGAAATGGGAAAAGGGGAGAAAAAGAGAAAGGAGGGACACAAAACTAGCACATTTTGAGCACCTACTATAAAATGCAAATGGCGACAGTACCTCAGAGGATGTTATGAGCGTTAAAAAACTTGACTCACTGGTAAAACCTTAGTGAAATTCCTGAAATATAAAAGTACTAAACAAAATTGTTAGTTTTAGAGAGGTGGGTTGGGAGACCAAATCGAATCTCTGTTCCAATATATTAGCTGTGTAGCTAGTTACTTAACTTACCTCTGTCTCAGTTTCCTTAATTCTAAAATGGAGGTAAAGACACTACCCATTCATAAGGCTGATGCAAGGATTAAATATGTTAATACACACACAGTGTGGAGAAAGTGCCTAGGACTAGTAAGCCATTCAGTAAAAGAGTTATGGTGAAAATATCACATCCTGCCAGGTACTATGCACAATGCTTTCACAAAATCATCTCATTCTTGATGCCCAATTAATGTTCTCTGGGGCAAAATAATAATAATAATAATAATTTGTATTCTCTTAAAGAAAGATATCACTAGGATATCGTTATGTTTCTTAAGCCCCAAAAATCTGACATCAAGTATTTTTTAAAAGTGGATAGCACTGGACAGTATGCTATTATTAATCTTGAAATATCCTAATGGAAAAATATCCATTGAATTTACTTCTCTTCCACAAATATTTACTGATATGTGCCTGAAATATGTTGAAACTCTGTATGCATAATATTGAAGGAATTTCTTTCAAAAAAGGCCTTTTTATTATATGACAAAAGTTAAGGTCAGAATAGACTTTCTACCATGTCCATTATGTTCATAACTTTTATTCCCAGGTGACTTTTTCCCTCTAGTTTGCATCTCTTTTCTAAGAAGCCATTCAATTCATTTCCTCCTCACTTTGGTCCCTGGAATCAGTCCTTGTTGGTCTTTCCACTCTCACTTCAGCATGCTGCTGTTTTAGGAGGAGCATCCATCGAATATGGCCCTTTATTGTCAGGCCTTGTATCATGGCCTGGGTACAGGCAGAGGCAAATTAACTACAGGGTTGTTTGGCAGTGTGACTTGCTATATAGCAAACAACACCCAAACTGAGTAGCTTAAAGTAACAGCCACTTTATTTGCTCATGATTCTCTGAGTAAGCTGGGCAGTTCTTCGCTATGGTCAGAAGGTAACTCAGCTGGGGATGATGATTTTGGATGGCGTCATTCATAACTAGTTAGGTCTACTGGGCTTCATCTCTGGAACAAGAGACAATTCGTCTCTGCTTCATGCAGTTTCCCATCCTCCAGTAGGCTAGTTCTGGTTTCTATCACAGAGATCTCAAGGTTCTGAAAAACAGAAAAAGGAAAGGCAAGTCCCCAGGTACAAACACTTTTTAAGCCTCTGTTTACCTTAAGTGTACTTGGGTCCCATTGGACAAAGGAAGTCACATAGTCAAGCTCAGATTCAAGGAGGGGAATATTGATTCCTCCTCTTGATAGGAGAAGCTTTGCAAAGGGCAGCATACAGAGAAGGGAAGAATTTATGACCAGTCTGCACAGGAGGGTGAGCCTAAAAAAAAACTCACGACATCACAAATATTAGGGGAAAATGAAATTTTTGATATTTGAAATTCAAGAAGGCATTAAAGTGGTTATAATGGAAAGATCAGTACTAAGTTGGATTTCCTTATAATGACATAGGATCTTGATGTTTTAAATTATATGTGGAACAAAAATGGACACCAACTCCTTTTCATTACTTAGTGTCTTAGTCCATTTGGGCTGCCATAACGAAATACCACAGACTGGGTAGCTTAAAAGTAACATAAATTTATTCCTCACAGTTCTGAAGGCCAAGAGTCCAAGATCAAAGTGCCAGCATAGTTGTGTTCTGGTGAAGTCTCTCTTCTTGGTTCCTATCTAGTGCCTCCTTGCTATGTCCTTACATGGTGGAAGCAGCTAGGGATCTCTCTGGAGCCTCTTTTATAAGGTACTACTCCCCGTGAAATTTCCACCCTCGTGGCTTAAGCACCTCCCAAAAGCCCCACCTACTACTACCATCACCTTTGAGAGGTTAGGATTTCAACAAATGCATTTTGGGGTGATTCATTCAGATCATAGCATTTAGAAACCCTAGGGGTCTTCTTCCAGTCGTCCTCTTCTCTGGTAGCATCCATAGTTGGTACAGTTTTAGAAGAAGCAGTTTCAGAGGTAAACCTAAAACTTAACAGCTCATCCTAGTTTTATGGTGTCAGTAATATTAACATGGATTCAGGATACATTCTCAGCATTCTAGGTTCAGAAACTCCAGCTCTATTGTATTATTTCATCCAAGCATTAGCAGATTAGCAATTTATGTGTGAGTAATTTACACTAACCAAAACTATAAGAAAATGATCAAAAAAATAAGAATGCTAGTTTATTATTTTGAATTTATTATTATATTTTCAGTAGCCAGACAGGCTGCATTTGCTAGTGAAGGTAACTGCTTTCTCTTTTCCTTATAATGTGCATAGTAATAAAAGGTCAAGCAGTGAGAAATGAATCAAGGTATATAGATATGATGATTCTTAAGAGATATTTTATGCAGGTGTAGATAGAAGCTGAGAGTATCTAGGCTCCAATATGAAGGGGAAAACCTACATCTGTCACCTTTTCTCTGTTAAATTTGTCTGTATCCTTCTGGCATGAGATTACCACATGTAGGTGACAATTACATCACAGCCTACTTTACATTGATTACATTTTAGTCTTCAAAAGCTGTGGGAGAGAACCTTCAAAATCATTAAAAGGATAACTAAACAGCAAGAAAAACTCCCCTGAGACTGAATAGCATGAAATCAAGCAATACTCAGCAGCACGGAAGCCAAAGTAAAGAAAATAAATAGAGCTGTTTACCTAAAGTTGGCTTATGGTTTCTCCCATATAGATTAGGACCCCTGTTTCAGACTCTCATAGAACTAGATATATCACCTTCAAAGCACTTATCACAATTGTAGCTAATCAGCCATTATTTATTCTACCAGTAAACTGCAATCTCCATGAAAGCATGGACCGTGCCTGTCTTATGCTCTGTTGTATGTATCTCCAATGACTGACAATTATAGTGGACCCTTGATAGGGGATAGTTTAACAAATGGCAAAGCAGGAGGAAGGAAAAAACAAAGACATAAAACAAGCATATTTTTGAAATTGATTTGAATTGATTGAGAGGATGTGAGCTGAGTGAAGGAATAAATAGGAGAGGGGCCTGCCTACACATGTTAAGAAAGGAAATGATCATCCACTGAAAGAACTATAACAAAAATATATTTGGTAGGAATGAAAGTAGAAGTAGGGCATGAGCAAAGATTTCCCACTTTGAGGGATTAGGAGGCCCAAAGTGAAACTGAGCCTAAGGGTGGTTAAAGTGGAAGTAAGAAAGAGATTGGGCAGTTAAAGAGGCTGATAAATCAAAAAGCCAGAAAGAGTACTGTAGACCTGGGCAAGAGGAGCACCTGCCCTGTAAAGGGCCTACTCTCCAGCCCTCCTTCAGTTCTGTTCCTTCCCAGAGGGCAGGAAGCCTACACAGAGTCCACATACCCCCTTTTAGATCACATTTGGGACCCAAAAATTCCATGCAAAGATCCCTTTTGCAGGTCTGTTCTCCTGAGGGTGGACCACACACCTATAGTATGCTCCCTGGATCAAGGAGAGAACACAACCGTTTATGGGGATATGGACAGTTTGGTCCTGTGGTCTAGAGTGTCTGCACACTAAGAATCTAAAGGCCTTCTGGTGCAGGAGCAGGGACAGGAAAAGAAAGGCATGAACATGAACTTAGGACCACTCAAACCACCAACTAATGACAGGGAACTCTGACAAGTCCAGGAATTCTAATCTTGATAGACTTCCAGATCATTTTGAAGGTAAATATACATTCCAGCTCTCAAATGATATCCTTGTTTCCCATGTATATTCCTTTGCTCGTCCTATAATAGGAGAATGCAGGATTTCTAGGGCAGAAACAAGTTAGATATGAGCTAAATTGATGAAGTCAGAGATTTCAAACGGAAGCCAACCAGAGGAATTCATTGTAGATAGGAGGGTAGAACCTATTTTGTTTAACAATTTATTAGCTTGACATAACTATTAAATATTTAGATATATGGCACATAGGCCTCCATTTTCAATCTTGACACCAGCTCTGTAATGTTAGGGGTGGGCCTAGCCAGGATGTTTACCTTATACTAGAAAGCTGTGATTCTGTAATGATCTTTCACTATGGGTTGATCTTGGCTTGTTGTGGACTTCTTAGTATCCATAACTCTTATTTTTACGTGGAAAGTTAACCAGACTCTTTCCACAACCACTGGCTTAGGTTTAGAGTTCCACCCACTCTTTTCAGATGGGCACAGAGTCATTCATTTGTTCAGGAGACCCCAGAGGCAAAGCGTTTTCTGAAGTCAGAAAAATTAAGGAAACTGGGGAGAGATGAAAGACCAATATGGTGCTTGATAGTTTCAAAACACTTTTATGTTTATCATCTCAATTTGGTTCTTAGAACCACGCTGTAAAAGTGGATGGGGAAGTTATTATTTTCTTTCTTCACAGCTGAAAACTGAAACTCAAAGAGATAGCACCATGGTGGACAACAGAACTAAACTTGAATCTAGTCTTCAAATGTACTTTATTTTTCAAGTAAGGAAAGAAGTACCATATTTACAAAATTTGAGGATATTTTTTAATAAAACAAGATATGTGAACCTACAGTGAATACCTACATGTAATTTCACTGTGAGAAGATGATATAGTATTTTTTGAAAATACATAAATTCTTCGCTGGCTTCTGTTTTGAAACCTCTCTGACCTTATCAATTTAGCTGGTATCTAACAGGCTTAAGGCCTAGAAAGCCTGTACTTTTATGAAGGAGAGAGAAAAGGAATAAAAAAAAGAAACAGAGGGTATAATTTTAGGGCTAGAATTCTTCTCACTCTTTATTTTTACCTGATGTCACTGAGGCTCAGAAAAGTTAAGTGAATTGCCCCAAATCACAAAGAGACAGAAGGAAGAATATGACCATGAAACCACATCTGATTCACAACTCTGAGGCTTTCCTTCTCGCTGTGTCCCGTTAAACTGTTTTCACTCCCTTGCATTATATATAAATAGTGCTCCCATGACCGTTTGCATCAATATACCTTTTTTATTCCACTGAATTATTTCCTTAGGATAGTATCAAAGAATGCTGTTACTGAGCTAATATGTTGAGATATCTGTATCGTTTGTGATACGATATTGTGATACGTATTATGCTTAAAGGATATATCAAACCAATGCTCTCAGAGGAGTACCAATTTCACGCCAATCTTACTAATATTATGTATCATATACCATTCTTTTTACTAACTTAATAGGTATAAAAATGTATGATAGGGCTTCCCTGGTGGCGCAGTGGTTGAGAGTCCGCCTGCCGATGCAGGGGACACAGGTTTGTGCCCCGGTCCGGGAAGATCCCACATGCCGCGGAGCGGCTGGGCCCATGAGCCATGGCCGCTGAGCCTGCGCGTCCGGAGCCTGTGCTCTGCAACGGGAGAGGCCACAACAGTGAGAGGCCCGCGTACCGCAAAAAAAAAAAAAAAAAAAAAAAGAGTATGATAATTTGCTTCACTTTATATTCCTTTCATTACAAATAAGATAAATGTTTTTACTTTCTTTTGATCCATTTCTATTTGCATTAATTGCCCAACTTCTTTACATACTAATTATTGGTGGTCAGGATATTTTTCTTATAAATTCGAATGAACTCTTTATATGGAAAACATGTGATCTCTTTTCTTGCTATAGTACTAGAAGTATTTTACCAGCTTATTTTCCTTTTAGGGTTTAGCTTTGTAAATTAATTTTCACACAGTTAAAATTGTATATCTATTACGTTGAACAAGCACAACCAGCAGATTCTAACAACTTTGTTTTTATTTCTCAGTGTTTCTTTAAATTCTGTGGGCCTAATGTCTCTTGCCCTCAGACTTCTAGACTCACTCACAAATAACAAATAATCTGTGGTCGTGGTACATCACAGAACCTGATCTTAATTCAGAATTAGGATCCCCAATCATATATAATTAGGAAAACTCTGAGCTTCATTTAAAGCAAATCTTCTGTCTGTTCCCCAGATCAGTACTACTTCAGCCTGGAAACCTAGAGTATTTTTCCAGTTCCCTGTTCCCTGCCTTGTATTTCCACTTCTCCTTCTCTAGCTTGTTAACTTCAACTTCTACTCCTCTAGGATCGGTGTGCAGGGAGGGAGAACCGGTAGGTGAGTCAAGTAGGTTCTTGAATGATGCCTCTGATGCATCTGGGCCTAGCAGGTGCTCAGGGTGACTTTTCTTCATGTGGGCCCCCCACAGTGTCTTATCTGCAATTCCCTTGACATGGGAACAGGCGTCTCTAGGCATATTCTAAAGAGTCAGCCCCTCAGAATGGACAGCTACCCCTTGATTCTCTTTATGGAAGTCTGCCTGAGCCTGCAGGAGACCTTCCTGAACAGGACCTGAGACAATTACAGGCCTGCTTCCTTTCACATGTGGCCCACATCTGGTTTCCAGGGAACACTCGAGCATCCTTTGCCCCACCAAACTCTGGGAGAGCTGGCCAGCCCCTGTAAACCCCTCTCTTCCTTTGGTTCATTGACACCCTGTCCTGATGTGTCTCAAGCAACAACCAGGTACCAGACCACAGGACCTCAGAGTCAGTATCTCCCACCTTGGACCCATGTAGGCAGGTTTAGAGGCAGGTTTAGGTGTTCTCAGGGCACACCAACAACTTTATAAAAATATGTCTTCACAAATCCTTTCTAATCTCCACACACTCTGACCCTTTGTTGCCTTGGCATGGGTGAGAATTTTAAGAGTTGTCAAACTTGTTTTTAATAATCTCCTTTGAAAACTGGTATCTTGTTCTGGCATACCTCTTTGGAAAATCACAGCTTGAATCTTGGCACCTTTATTAAAACTTCTGATGTAATAGTCTGTTAAAAGTATTTCATGATCAGTCATTTACCATTGAAATTTCTGTATCATTTAAAAACTGAAAATAAAAGTTTCCCCATATACCTGACATATAGTCAATTAAATTTTCTGTTGGAGTTTCCTTCATTTAAATTTTTTTAAGCTCTCCAACTTCAACTAGATATGTTTTTCTCTTGGTGTGTGCTAATTATTCATTTTTTTTAGTATGGTTACATAATTATCCAAGTATTATGTTCATCACTCTGTCTTTAACCTTTCATTTTGAAAAGTTTATTTTCGTATATGTTTTCCTATAACATCAAATCCATTTTTGGCCTCTTCTTTCTTTAATTAATCAGTGTTTAATTATTGTTGTACAATAATATGTTCTACTGCCTGGTAAGGCTGGGGCCTTCCTATAACTCTTCTTCTTGAGATTACCTTATGTTGAGTTCTGAATTATCATCAGATAGAGGTTTTGACTCAATGACATTAAACTCATTAAACTTAGGAATAATTTATAATTTAGGAATAATTATCATAGTAATAGCAAATTAAAACAAACATTAATAATGCTTACAATGGACCAAGCATTGTTCTATGTGCTTTTCAAATATTAACTCACTTAATTCTCAAAACAACTTTGAAAAAAAAAAAAAAACAACTTTGGTCTATTTAATTATTGGCCCTATTTCTTCAACTCTTCCTGTATCCACAGCTTTGTCCTGGCCTAATCCTGGGAAGGGTGTATTTTCTACCCCTTGACTCTGGGCTTGGTCATAAGATTTGCATTGGCCAATGGCACATGAGGAGATAAGCTGAGTGTTGGTATGTGCTTGCTTGGCTGGGCTTGCTCTCTGTGCTTCAGCCATTGCCATGAGAAGAACCTGCGTCTATCCCACTGAACGCAGGAGATGGGAAACACTTGGAGCAGAGCTGGTCCAGCAGATGCACAGACCTGTAAGACTAAATTATTGTTGTTTTTAGCCATTGAGTTTTGGAGCGGTTTGTTAAGCAGCACTGTTTGGCAACAGCTAAGTAATATGCCACACTATCCATTAGGTACTGTTACTATCCCCATTTTACAAATGAGAAAAATGAGGCAAAGAGAAGATAAGTAACTTATTAACTAGCAAATGGGCAGAATGGCGCTAGATGCATGCTTTTAACTATCTTTACAATATTTGGTACTTCGTTTTGAAGAAAGTTTATTCAAAACCATTTATTCAAATTTTTTCATCTTCCAATATAAATATATACTTTTCTTTGTAAGGACTCCACACGTCTCATCTAGTTTATTCTAACATTTATATTATTTGATGATTATTAGGGTTTTTCTTTATAGATTTTGGACTAAAACCTTGTTTTATTTTTCAACCTACTTTGTTATCAATACTTCAAAACTTTAGAGCTTTATCATTGTCAATGTTGGTAAACACAGATGAGAAATAAGCTTTAGTAAGCTATTCGCAGAGAACTTATCCCAATGAACTAACACCTACTGTGTTCTTTATCTCACTGTCCTCTTTACTCTTGACTCTATTGACCTCTCCCACTTCCTGGTGTGCTGGTTCTCTGGTTCTTGGCTATTTGATATACTATTCTCTTTGATGTCCTTCTCTTGCTCCCCACTTTGTTATAAAATAATAACACCTGTATAAGTAAAGTATGGTTGTGAAGAGCACTGAGACGGTTCATGAAAAACCGCTTCATATAGTGCTGGCACCATGCCATTATTAAGTAATGTTCAATAAATGTCGCCCCCTTTGCCGTTATATTTCTCTTGCTACTTCTTAGTCTCCTTGTGGGCCCCATTTTATCTTCCCTATCCTTAAATAGTTCTGTCCTAGGCCCTTTCTCACTCCCATTTTCCACCTTTCTCTGGGAAATTTTACCCACTCTAGGTGTGGATGAAATTTTCTGTTCTGCCCTATTCCCTGAGGTCCAGACCCATATATCCACCTAACTATTGCACTCCTTCATTGAGATGGCTCACAGACCTCAAATTCAACAACATTAAAGTAATTATTTGCTGTCTACTCCCAAACCTGCTAGTGCTTTCATGACTCCTACCATTATAAATGGTACCACTATTCATTCAATTTCTCCAAGCCAGAAACTAGGTATAATCATTCATTCCTCCCTCATTCTTTTTCTCCAGTCACTAACTTCTATTTATTTTACTACGAATATCTTATAAATTTCATACAACTTTTATTCTTTGATTCAATTGATTCTTATATTCTTAAATTCATATGATTGTTATAGATTCATAAAGTCCATAATCAGGAATATGCTACTTCCCTGGATATCTGATCAAGCACTTACTCTTACTGGTGAGCCTTGACTTTGGATTTCACATCTGTCTAGCCCCATTGAGACCAGACACCACACCACATCAATATCAGGAGGTCAGCACCCTACACCTTTGGTCCATGCCACAGGGATAGTAACAGGAATTTTACCCAAAGACATCTATGGAGGAGCTGGATTCCAAACTTAGCTCTTCCTGCTGGTCTTCCCTTTGAGTGTTTCTGAATCCACCAATGCCTGCACAGACTGCTGTCCCACATAATCACCCCCTTAGACTTTAATGCCTCTCCCTTCTTTTCTAGATCCTGGTGGTTTAGCCATATCCCAACTGTGCTTCTTCCTGCCATCTTACAGGAACTAGGTGCTCAGTCCTCAGATGTGCTGACTCTAGACTTATCCACCTATTTTTCCGCTGTGTTTCCCATATTATATTTGGTAGATGGCACCAACCTTATCCATTAAGCAATCGCATTAAAGCTTCTTGATGCTTTAGGTTCTAAATCAGTGGTGCTCAAAACTCAACACACATGAGAATCACCCGGAAAGTTTTTTCTAATATAGATATTTTCAGACTTTGGGTATTTTGATTTAGGTTTTGGGTGGAGCTGGGAATTTCCTTTTTAAAAAAATCACTAAAGGATTCTATTGAGCAGCCAGGCTTAGGAATTGATACTGTAAACAGAAAATTGCTATGTAAATGATATAGAATTTTATTTACAATTTAATCAATAAAACAGATTTTAAAATTATAGAAATTACCATGCTTTCCCATAATAAACATTTTGTTTAAAAGTCTGCTTTCACATAAAGATGTTTATAGAATGGAAGAAAGATCTCTTCTTTGAGACTTCAGATTTTCTGAATTTCTCATGTCAAAAACCTTGCTACTTTTGGGTAACCACAGTTTTACACAGTTGAAACTTTGGTGTCTCATGTTTTCTTTATAAATTATTATAGCTTATTTCAACAGAGACTTTCCATAAAAGGGGAAGTGATCTCAATTACTAAACCAGGCATTTAACCATCCTACTTGGTCTTATTCAGCGAGCTGTTGTTTCTTGTGACAATGGCTCAAAGTAGCCTTAGATCCATAGCCTCAAAAAGAGTTAATAATGATTAATAAGGAGTTTATTATATGGAATTCATGTGAAGATGACTATATTAGGACAAACTTGTTTTAGACAATTTGTGTATGAACTTAAACTTAGTAATAGCCTTCATTTTTAAGAACTTAATATACTTATAAACCCAAACAAGCACCAATTAGGATTTTAAATCTTTTAATAGTCTGTAGATCCCTAGATTGACCATTTTCACATTTTTTTAAAGCTGCATTTAAAAATTAGCTGTATCTTTTAAGCATCTGAGTACATGTTTAGTTGAAAATAAATAACCTACAGAAGAAAAGGAAACAGTGTAGTAGGCATGCTATCCTACTAGGGAAAAAACACCAAAAAATAAAACTTGTTTATATGTATGCAATTTGTAAGCTAGGGCAATTCTGTCCATGCATACTGTGCTACAGGAAATGTCATCTTTATGGTGAGGCTTAACATAAATGTTTCAAAGAAATTCTGTGCAACTACACATTTTACTGCTTATCTGTCATTTTTCTTAGCTTCTCTATTTACTGATAGGCTCCTCATATCCACTCCTTCATTCCACCCTCCACTCCTAGCCATCTACTACCCTTGGTCTGTCCCCTGGGGAGCCCCAGGCCACACTGTGGTGCCTTATTCTGATCTCCCCTCTCTAGTAGTGACCATCCTGCCAATTTACCCTACTCCTTTTTTTCCTTTAACATTATCCAATCAAAGGAGGTCCTATCTTGTGTCCCTTATTCCTTTGTCCCATGTGTTCCTCTTAGTTGATTACTTACTTCTTTCTAAACTTTCAGTGAATGCCCATCTCCCATCAGATGGCATAGCCATAGCATAGTTCTTTATCCTAAAATATATATTGCTGTAGAAATTTTACACATTGTGGCAGTTGTGTGGGTCTAGTCTTTACTCCCTCAAATCTCTCCCTAAAAATATCCTGTGATTTCTTATATTTTTCATCACGTCTTGCTCTAAAACAAAAAACTTCAATAGACTTAGTCTTCTCAGGGTAAAACTACAACTCTTCAAACTTTTATGGACTGAAGCAATTCATTTGTAGCTTCTATCTCTACAAATCCCAGAAATAACCTAAATAAGATTTAGTAGAATATTTTATCATATTATGTCCTGTTTAAAGGACCTCATCACTCCTAATGCCCTCAGAATCAAGGTCCATCCCTTCATAGCTTTTCAAGTCCTTCAATATCTGGTGTCACTTGAACATTCTAACATTATTTTCCAAACTCTCCCAGTCCAACTGTGTCTTGGCCAGTTGGTATTCTCTTTCCTTTTATCTGAAATGTCCTTCCTTTAACTTCTCCTCCTTTCCAAATTTCCATCATACTTTAAGGCATAGCTTCAATCCCATCTCCTGATTAAGCTTTACCTGAATAATTGGTTCACACTAATTTCACCTCTAAGCAATTCTGCTTTTCTCATCTTTTTAACTGAATCAAATAGTATCTTTAATTTTTATATAATCATTCCATAACTAGAGTAGTGTATTTGCAATGTGACCACATCCAAGCCAAAATAAACCTAAGATGTGATTCCACAAGGGAACCTGATGCCTGAACACCAAGATGCCAGCTCAGGAAAGAACCATAAGTTATTGAGGGTCTTTAACTTGGGATTTCATAAGGATGTTAAAACTATTGCTTAGAGTGCATGAAACCAATCCTATAATTAGAAATGCAAAGTTTATGTATTTAAAATATCAGTATAGGTACAATAAAGCATAGGCCATTCAACATCCTATGATTTCATTCTCAAGTCTTATGTAAGTGGAAATAATCCTTACCTATATCCTACCGTGGGTGGGGCACTCAGCTGATGGATTTTCCCCTTTGAGTCACATCTCCTTTGGTCTACCATGGCATGACCATTCTTGTTTCTTGGCTCTTATTACTAACTGTAAGTAGTTCTTAGTCTCCTTTAGTGTTACTCCAGAAATGGCTTTTTTAGGGCTGAGTTCTGCCTTTCCATCCTGTGTGTGGATAGTCTGCATGCCTTGTGTGGGGATTAGAATTCTCTGACTCTGGCAGCTGTGTTCTTTCTGTGCTGTATGGCTGGAAAACATCTTAAAGCCACTTGTGGGAAGAACAGCTTTTGAAAAATATGGGTTTTAAAGTCAGACAGATTTCTAAGTCTAAATTTCCTGCAAAAGAGGATAATAAACAATATAACATCTCCCTCAGTTTTAAGGTTACTTCCTTGTACCACCTTACCCACTAACCACACTAAGTCAGCTTACTTTGTTTTAAAATGTCTTGGAATTTTGTTCCTTCTCTTTTGAATACTTATCTGGATACTTATACAGAATACCACAGAATAGTAGGTATTAGAGTTTAGGAATGATTAGTTTATCAGTATATTTCTTCCCTACCACAATGTAAGTTCCACTAGAGCAGAGGCTATACCTGACGTAGTTCACGATTATATTTCCAGCTTCCAGCACTGGCCCAGCTCCTCAAATATTTGTTGAATGGGTGGATATCTTATAAGGTTGGTGGAGAAGGAAAGGAGGCAAAGTGTATAAAACAGTGTATAAATACTTACAGATATGTGTGTGTGTGTGTTTATCAGTACATAGAGTGTTATGGTTAGCACATGGTAAGTATTTGGTAAATGTTAACGTTTATTTTTTTACTCTTGCTTGAAATGTGAACTGAAAATGGCCCTCTTTCTTGTATAGCAACACGGACACTTCTTGTATTATGTCATTGACCCTCCCCAACTAAAAGTACCTGGATTGATCTGAATGTTTATTTTCATCTTTTCTACTCAAGCACCTGGCTAGACCCACAGAGCTGGGAGCATTACCTCACAGTGCTTTCAATCTCCCAATACTCAGTTCACTCATTACACATTTGGTGATTTAACTCAGAGAATTGCCAAGATCACATTTCCAAGCTGGTCTTCTAAAACTGCCCATCTCTCCACAGACTAACCAGAATGGCCTCAGGGAAGAGAACAGACTAGTAGAAGGCTACACATGTTAGCAAAAATAACTGCATAGTGCACACTACAAGTTTCAACGGTGTTAAATTTCCATTTGACTAATGTTTTGCTTAGAAACTTAACAGGAACTTTAGCAACAGGACAGAATATAACATTGTAAATCAACTATACTTCAATAAAATAAGTAGATAAAAATAAGTAAATGGCTAAATGAAACTTAGATTTATACCTAGGCAATTGGGAGAATCTGACATTTTATGTGCCAGCATATAGTAGGTGCTCAATAAATAACTACTGAATGAATTTGGGGAGGGGAGAAAGCATGTCTCGGTGGCTCTTGGCATTAATTGCCTCCCCCTACAGATACTATAAATCCCATTCCTGTCTTTGAGCAGAGATTTAAAAACAGGACTCTAGTAAAAGCAGGCATATCTTCATAATCAGGACAAGCTTTTGCTTTACTACACATAGTTATAAAAAAACGCGGGGGGGACAAAGTTTCCCGAATTTCTAGATGGGAAATGGTGGTTTCTGTACTGCAGGAGTGCAGACCGGCCTCGTGGTTCCTGAGGGCGAGATGTGTAACTCCTCTTCCTCCCCCACGTTCTTGGCTGAGACACGCTAAGGGTCAGTTTGTGGAAATGTAAGGAGAAGGCGATTTCAGTATCTTCGGATAGAGAGACGCTAATGAGGAAGTCAGGCTGTAAAGGCCAGCAATAGGGAAAGGGAATTCAACTTAACTTGTAGTCGGGACTGTTTAAAAAAAAAAAGGAGGCGGGAATAAAAGAAGTAGGAAAAATTGGGGGGAGGAGAGAGACTAGAAAAGGAAAACCAGAAGAGGAAGGAAGGAGTGTTATCTACGCAATTTGTTGTTTCTCCTGCTCTTCCTCTCTCACTCCCTCCAGAAGCTAGAAAAAGTTTGCATGCACAGCATTCGGAATGGGAGAGCGGTCTCTTGATTTGCAGACCCGTGAGGAGAAGCGCCCACTTCACCCTTCCCCGTTCCCGCCGCCGTTTTCCCCCTCTCCGGAGGATGGAGGGCAGTCCTCGAGACCCAGGGAAGCGGTAGCCCAGGCGGATCCCCCTGGATCCAGCAGGGCTCAAGCAGCGGGCAGCTCTCTCTCCGGCAAAACCTCCCCTCCCTCCTCCCTCCTCCTCCCGAAAAGGAAAAAGATCGAACCTCTAAACCGGCTTTACCCCTCCCCCTCTTCCTGGGGGAGCTAAAGCAGAGAGTACAGTTCTGTGATTCACTGGAGAGAAAAGAGGGTGGAGGCAGCAGAGAACTCCAGTGCCAAAACTAAGTAAGTTCTCTGACAAAACGCACGCAGCTTGCGGCGCCTCCGCCGGGCCACCAACCCCGCGGAGACCAAGTGGGCTTGGCGTGGAGCGTGCACGGGGTCAGGGACCCACTTCGGTCCCCGTGCGCTCCAGCAGCGGAGAGAAGGAACCGCTGCTCGAAATTCCTGCGGAGAAGAGGTGGTCAGCGATGGAGGGAGATCAGTAAAGCGGGCTGTTTTTGTCATTTCGCCGCCTGGTGAGTGTCGGGGAGATTGGCAAACGCCTCGGAGAAGACCGAGAGAAATAGCTCTGGAAAAGTGGAGAGAGTGATCCGGAGGCCGGTTCACTGCATGCTGCTTGTTATCTGCATGGGTAAGAGCTCTTTTTCGGCCGTTCCACTTCCCAGTACTTTCCAGGTGACCGGACTGCCGGACCTACGGTCGACCCCGCAACCAACGGTGCGCGCGCCCCTGGGAGAACCTCACTCCTCCACCTCGAGGGCGAAAAGTTATGGCTACGAAAAGTTCCTGCCCAAGGTGATTATCAATTCCTTACTTGATTTTTTTTTTTCTCTTGAGAACTTTTGGGTGGAGGCATTAACTTTTTGTGTGGAAGCTACTTTGGGGAGCGAGGAGGAGGAGGAAAAAGTGCGATCTGATGGAGAAAAGCGACTCCTTGATCTCTGACACGTCCCATCCCCTAAGCCACCACGTGTAGAAGATTAAAGTTGTTGGACGTGTTGACAGCTGAGAGGAGCACGGACTTCTTTCCAGGCGGAGACCCCTCCACCTCCACCGCCTGTTGGTTCTACCCCTCCTGCGTGCATGTGTGCGCCAGCGGCGGCGCGCGGTGCGTTGTTCTGCCTTGGAGTTTCAGCCGGGACCAGAGCGAATGGCCCCCAGGGGCTGCGCGGGACCTCCGCCGCCGCCACTTCCTCCGCAGGCCTGGGTCTGGCCCGGAAAGATGCTAGCCATGGGGGTGCTGGCGGGCTTCTGGGTCCTCAGCCTCCTCACCTACGGTTACCTGTCCTGGGGCCAGGGCTTGGAGGAGGAAGAGGAAGGGGCTATGCGACCTCAAACTGGAGAGAGACCAGAGCCCAGCATAACTACCATCTCCCAGCCCCATCTCATTTTCATCCTAGCGGATGATCAGGGATTTAGAGATGTGGGTTACCACGGATCGGAGATAAAGACTCCCACTCTTGACAAGCTTGCTGCCGAAGGAGTTAAACTGGAGAACTACTATGTCCAGCCTATTTGCACACCGTCCAGGAGTCAATTTATTACTGGAAAGTAAGTGTTACTGCTTCATATATTTATTCCTCGGAGATATATTAAGCACTTAATTATGATCCAGCTCCTAACTTACTGGAGTTGCAGAAGATATGGGGAACTAAATGTATGAATGAGTGAATGAATGAATGGATCAAATGCATTTAGTTGTGGTGGGAATTAAAATGGATGTCCTGTTGATGATCTTGAAAGTCTCATCACTAGTTTAGTCTCATTTTTCTTACTCTCAGAGCCTGCTGTGAAGGGCCTTCAGAGTTTTAAAATGAGATCAGAACTTGTAAACTCCCACCTACCAACCAGAGGTCTCCAGAAGTGTTCTCCTTTTCTAAATCTATTTTGGCTTTTGAGCATGTTCAGATTTTGTTTCAGGTGTCACAATAGAATTCACAGTCACCATCATTGATAAGAAAAACAGACCAAATTTTTTCTGGACTCTTGGTTTCTTCTTCTTTCTTTTTTTTTATAAATTTATTTATTTTTGGCTGCGTTGGGTCTTTGTTGCTGTGCATGGGCTTTCTCTAGTTGCAGTGAGCAGGGGCTACTCTTGGTTGCAGTGCGCGGGCTTCTCATTGGGGTGGCTTCTCTTGTTGCAGAGCATGGGCTCTAAGCGCGTGAGCTTCATTAGTTGGGGCACATGAGCTTCAGTAGTTGTGGCTTGTAGGCTGTAGAGCGCAGGCTCAGTAGTTGTGGCGCATGGCCTTAGTTGCTCCGCGGCATGTGGATCTTCCCGGGCCAGGGCTCAAACCTGTGTCCCCTGCGTTGGCAGGTGGATTCTTAACCACTGTGCCACCAGGGAAGTCCCTCTTGGTTTATTCTTAAATCTGGGACTGAATAATCAAAGCCACAGGTAATCACAGAGAGAAGAGGGGCCAAAGAAACGTATGGAAGGCAGTGTAAAATCTGACCAGTGTACATGTGACTCTATTTGGGTCTTTGATAAGTAATTTTCTCTGACAGGATCACTAAGGAAGGCAATGTGTAATTACCAGGGTAGTTCTCAAAATGGGAGAAGATAACAGTTGTAAATGCTCAGCATGAGTTAAACGTCATCTGAAGTTTTCTGCTGCTCCTCACACATCTGGGAATTTTCTGATTAACTCTAAGAAAAAGCAGATTATTAGGATGCTTAAGTAAGTGTTTTTAGTATTATCATTGCTTTGCTAAACAGCTAAATATTCTACTTAGGGTGTTCACTCATTTTCATATTTTTACTCTATCCTGTCAGAATGTAGGTTACTATAACTGATTTGCATGTCCAAATTCAGCCTGTGGAACTGAGATAAACTAGGAGACGCAGAGGTCCAGCTGCCACTGGACAGAGGTGGAAGAAAAGCCTTAGTGGTTTCAGTGTATGAGTCTTGTGATTTCAGTTCCAGGGGACCCTTGCTTCAGTGAAGTTGTTCTTGGAATTGGATCCTATAAGAGTAGCCAGTATCCATTGGAAAAATAAAGACTATTTTGTAGTAATCTCTGTCTTGCAGAGACTTTTGCTTAATATACGATTTCTACTGCTTAGCAAACTGTCACAAGTTAGCGTCACTGCCAGAAAAGAAAAAAAAACAGTCCTTTCCTCTCTTTAGTGGGAGAGTAAAGAAGACTCACTGTACTTCAGAGTCATTTTAAAGGTTAACTGTGGCATCAGAAAGTGAAGGGCATTTGGTATTTATAAAGGAGAAGATTGTTGGCTGGAAAATAACAAGTCCATTTGATGGCCTGTGGGTCAAGTTCTTCATGTCTAATCCAAACACTCTTATATTTGGTTTATGAAATAAATGAGTCATAAAGTCTCCCTGAACCTCTTAAACTAAATTTATAGAATTTAGATTTATTCAGATAACCAAGAGTAATTGAAAAACGTGTAACTAAATTGTATGAATTTATCTTTCACAATAGAACATTCGTTTAAGACTTTTCACTAAAGAAGTTCTTCTTTAGTTCCTAAACATTATCTTGCACTGATAAAATATCTAGGTTTTATCCTTTAATCTTTATGTTAATACATGAAGTAGACATGAGGGTGGAAATAAATCCTCCATTTTCTTTGCTGTCAAAGGTTGACCCTCCTGTCTTTTCAATGCAAACATCTCATGAGAAGATTTATTCTCCTTATTAAAATTTTCTGTTCAGTGTAATAAGTTGTATAACTGTCTTATAGACAAAAATTTCAAATAACTACTGTGATTTGACTTAAATTTCTGTTTGAATTAAACAGTTGAAGGCATTTGCACTTTCAGTTCTCCTTTTAGACAAATTGCTGGAACCTTCCTTAAATGAACACAGATGTAAGAAAGAAAGTGGTTATAGAAGCCTAGTTCTGGGTCTAATATTCATAATGCAAGCCCAGAGAATGTGGTCATTTGTCCTCTCCATGAGTACATATCTATGATTTCTGGATCCTCTAAAGTTAAAAAAAGCAATAAAAATGTAAATGGACTGAGTTATATTAAGGGAAAGAATAAGTTATGTGGAATATGATAGAATTCAAATATCTTCACATTTATAAAGAAAGAGTTTTAAGTGATTGAAGCTGGAGCTACTTTTGATACTATTAACAAAACAATCCTCCCTTTATATTTTGCTGGAGTCAAAATGTAAAAATCTATTCCCTTATACTGCACAAATCTTAATAAATTCCAGATTCTTTAATAATTTATGTCATATCAGTCTGGCAATATTGAACATAAGCCAGCCTGTCAATAAGCATTCATTGTGTGCAGATCCCTGTATTGGAACTGTGAGGAACAAATAAGTAAGCCCTAATCTCTGGACAGTGATTCTCAAATTTGCACAGAAGGAATTAGCCAAATGGTAGTAGCTAAAGTGCAGATTTCCAGGCCCAACCAATGACTCAGCTTCAGTGGTCTGGGGGTGAGCTCAGAAATTAATAGTAATTTAACAAACATACCAGGTTATTCTAATAATGGTACTAATATAAATTGAGTGTTAGTATTAAATGCTAGCATCTACTGAGCAGTTACTGTGTTCCAAGATAATGCATTTTTATCTCATTTAATCTTTATAACCATTCTATGAGGTAGTAACTATTGTTACCCCGTTTTAAATAGTTGTGGCAGTAGATTCCAAGAGAGGTAGTGATGCAGAAGTTCTGTATACTGGACTTTGAGAAACAACAGTGTAGGTGTTCAAAGTTAGACTGGTAATATAAAGGTTGATTGAGAAAGCAGCTGCCTACATTTGGTTTATTTCAAAGTAATTTTTTCACCTTTTTTTAAAAATAGTTTTTCAAATAAAGACATGTAGACATGACATCATTTCTTCTTAAAAGAGAATATAGTGAAGGCCTCAGAAAGAGAATTATGAGTTTTGCAAAATTTAGATGTGTTTTATGCAGACTTTAGAGTTGGAAAGATTGGCAGTCTGAGCTGAATTCATATCTTGGGCAATAATTTTGTGTTTTTACTATTTTGTTATTCATTTTTCCCACTTGAAATACCATGATGATCATTTTTAACAAATGCAAAGGTAACTCAAATAATGTGTATTTGTAATAGAATATTTGATAAATCAATTTCTTTTTACAAACAACCCCTGCCCCTTGCCAAGGGTAATCACACTCCCAATTTCTAACACCTTAGATTAATTTTGCCTGTTTTCAAACATCATATAAATGGAATTGTAAAGAAGGTATTTTTTCACGTCTGGCTTCTTTCTCTTAACACTATGTTTGTAAAATTTATCCATGTTGTTGCCTTTAGATATAATTCATTTATTCCAATTACTGAATAGTGTTCTTTTATATAAATATACTGTAATTTATTCATCCATTCTGTTGAAAGACATGGGTTGTTTCCAGTGTTGGACCATTATTAATAGTGCTGCCGTAAACATATTTGCAAATGTTTTTTGGTGAATACAGGGGTACGTTTCTCTTGGGTATCTATCAAAAAGTGGGATTACTGGATTATCAGGATGTGTATGTTCAGTTTTTGTAGATACTGTCCAGCAGTTACCCAAAGTGGTTCCACCATTATACACTCTCATTAGCAATGTATGGAAAGTTCTATTTGCTTCACATCATTGCTGACATTTGGCATTGTCTTCTTCATTTTAGTCATTCTGGTTGTTATGCACTGGTATACCATAATGGTTTGATTTGTGTTTCCTTGGTTACTAAAGAAATTGAGCATCTTTTCATATTTTTGTGGACTGTTTGGATATCTCATTGTATCTATTCAATTTTTTTGCCTGTTTTTTCATCAGATGCTGGCTTTTCCTTATTGATTTGTGGCAGTTATTTTTATATTCTATTCCTTTGTCAGATATTTGTATTGCAAATGACTTCTCCCATTCTGCGGCTTGCTTCGTCGCTCTCTTAATTAAGTTTTTTGATGAACAGAGGGTTTTAACTTTATTGTAGGCTTATTTATAATCTTTTTCTTTATGTCCTATTTGAGATATCTTTGACTAAATCATGATCATGACAGTGGCCTTTTTTTAAGTTTTATAGCTTTATTTTTCTATTTACATCTATAATTCATCTGGAATTAATTTCTAATATGGTATAAGTTAGGATTCAAGCATATTTTTTCCATATGTAAATCCATTTGATCCACACTATTTATTAACAATGTCATACTTTCTCTATCTCACTACAGTGTCATCTTTTTCATAAATCAGATAAATATACATGTTTGGGTCTGTTTCTGGACTGTATTCTGCACCATTAGTCTCTTTGTCTATTCTTGTGCCAATCCTACATTCTCTTAACTACTATAGCTCTATAATAAATATTGATATCTGGAATGTAAGTCCTTTTACTTTTTCTTCTTCCAAAATGCTTTAGCTATTCTTTACCAGTTCACTCACTTTAATATGAAAGAAGGGAGGGTATGGATGTACAGATTCAAAGAGATTGAAAGATTTGGTTTTGGAGAATATGAGGTAGTTCTCTTCTGAATTATTCTACTTTCTAAGTGAAATAACAAATGAGGTCATTAGATGAGAATGAGGATCTTAAGGTTTAAAGACAGAGATAGAAAATATTCTAGGAAAGGGAGAAAGTGAATTAAGTAGGGCAGTACTGTAAAAATATTGGGCAGCAATGAGAGCCCATCTGAGATTTGTGGTCATAAATTTAAACAGAGACGAGTCATCGCTTGTTTTTCTTGCACCATGTTCAGGTACTTGTGTGCAGAAGAAGCGCTGTTGAAGAGGTGGATTTAACTAGATTTGGACCTTTGCCAAATGAATAGAGTGGGATTGTGGACTCTAAACTTGGCAAGAAAAAGGGGAAAACTATAAGGGGTTTATGTTCTCTAAAAAAGTGCCAGGATCAATGGATTGACTGTCTGACTAGGGTTGAAGTGAGGATACCACAGTATACTTGGAAAGCTGAAAAGATAGATAATGGTAGTTGGAGAAGTGCATGCTTGGAATCAAAATTTCATAAGTAGTGCAGTTTTTAGAAATGATAGGGGAATGGTGCTAAAGTGAGTTGGAGGAAAACATCTTTGGAAGTGAGGAAGGCAAGGTATTGGAAGGGCAGGAAGTTGGATGGATCACTTGGGTGGATATTTAGACCATTAAGAATAATGGGAGAAATTGTATTAAAGAGCATAGAGTGAGCCAGTTGCTGGAATCATCTATGACTGAGCGGTGGGAGGGCAGGGCCTGGAATTGGATAAAGGACTCTAACAGGAAAGATAGTGAGTCTCTAATCTGTTGCCTGACTTTTCAAAAAAGTTGCACCTTTAAAAAGAAACAGGAGGGCTTCCCTGGTGGCGCAGTGGTTGAGAGTCCGCCTGCCGATGCAGGGGACAGGGGTTCGTGCCCCAGTCCGGGAAGATCCCGCATGGCGCGGAGCGGCTGGGCCCGTGAGCCATGGCCGCTGAGCCTGCGTGTCCGGAGCCTGTGCTCCGCAACGGGAGAGGCCACAACAGTGAGAGGCCCGCATAATGCAAAAAAAAAAAAAAAAAAAGAAAGAAACAGGAGCCAAACTGTGTAGAAGTGCCAGTGAGGAACTAAGAAGATACCCAGTCCCTGCTTCAGACTCTTCGATAATTGGGGTATGGGTAGAAGACCAGCGCTAAGTTGAGAGGATAGCCAGCAATCAGCTAGAGCAAGAAGGTGGAAGAAATGTCCAGGAAAGAAATGAGATCATAGAGGATTTTGCTAATTACAGACTTTCAGTAACAGAAGGCTCCTTGGAAGGAGTTAGGGAGTTAGAAGGGGAGAAGGATTTAATTAGAGCAGAGAATGTACAGAGATATATAGAGATTAGAATATGAATGAAAGCAGATACATTGGAAAGATTGGAGTTAGGATGAAGATTCAAATAAAAAGTCCTGAAAAGTATGGTGGGATTTTTTCCAGATGATCTCTTGGGAAATGTTAAGTGTCAAGTTTTAATTATAGCTTCTTTCTAGAGATTGATTGAGCTGGGCCTCCTGCCTGTCCATAGCCAACCACTGCAGCCACACTGTGTACAGTCAGGCACATAGTCAGGAAGTCTGGGGGTTTGGTCCAGGAAGGCAAGGTCTATGTAGACCTCCTCTATGGACTGCAGTGGGCTATAGAAGCAAAGGAATGTGTCTCCCAGTAGTTTATAAAGTATTCTTTTTAGATATGAAATTATCAATTAACAATTACCCTAGTGTTGAAAACCCTGAAAAAGTAATTGAATTCTTTCAGTCACTTTCACAGGAGAAAGATTCAAGAAAGCAAAGGGGAGTAGGGTTTGATCATTCCAATTCATAGGCATGTGGTACATTCAGAAATATTACCCCCCCACCCCCACTTAGATCATAAACATCAAGGGTCATGCATGCTTCCTCTTCCATCCACTTCTGTTATCCAAGACCTAGTTTTAAGTAGTGTTCTACCACTTAAGAGTACACAATAAAGATCAGTTACTAAGAGTTCACTTATTACATTCATAAATATTTAGTTAATACATAAATATTTAGAAAAATGTTTATGGTTAGAAGTTTGGAAGATACAGGAGTTTTTCCCAAGCCTCACTTCGGCTTTAGAAAATGAATGTAAGAGCAAATGGGGAGGGTGGCTTTAAAACTTCACATATCCATTTCAAAGAGAGTGGCTCAAAAGACAACACCATTCAAAAAATAGCTGCCTTTTCCTATTTGAACATATGGATTTTTCTGACAGTAGAATCATGGTCAAGTAAGCTATTGGCACACCCTTATGATCAAAATCCCTACTTTTAAATGAGTCTTTTTAAAAAGACACCCTTTGAAGTGAATCCCTATTCAGGTAATTCTGGTGAGTTTCCTGAATAGCTGTCCTGAAAGGTGGAAATATATCCAGGTGCCAAGGGTTCGGATCATTTTGTTTCATCCGTATGGCCTCTCCCAGAGATCAAAGAAGGGAGGACCAAAAAGGCTTGGAGCCCCTGCTTCTAATAGGAGCTCAGCATGAAAACGTCTTATATTTAAAAGTTTAGTTTCATTTGGACTTTTTCCTATAGCAATATTATGGAATTAGTTTTTATGTAATCTTTTTCCGTACCTTACTTTGATATAATTAGAGTGTGTTGCAATGTTCTTTTCTCATTCCAGATATTAAATATTCCCAGGAGTGTAACTTCATTGAGACATTCATTTCCCTGTGTGCTGTATTGCAAAAAACACTTTTTGTGTCTTTTCCCTTATTCCCTCTGTCTTCTAATTCACCCAACACATTGGCTTTACTCAAACATGACTATCACTACATCACCACCCTCGGCAAACTAGGGAATTCCTAGTTCCCACTGACTACCACAGAATGGGGAAAGAAAGTGATTTTAACTGAGGGCCTTCTTGTGCTAGTTGCTTTTCAAACATCCTGATATTTGATCTTCACATCCACCCTGAAGGTAAAATATTTTTATTATTTCAAAAAATATGTATCACACATTTAACAAATGTCCTCATTTTATGGATGATATATGAATGTTTTAGAGAAATTATACAAGTTGTGGGTGGTCGTACAGCATCTAAGCAGCAGAACCTATATTGGAACCTAAACTCGTGTGGCTTCAACAAAACCCTTGTTGTTTTCATCACCCCATTCCATCTGCCATGAAATTTGTAAGTACCTTAGTCCTGTCTTCAAAAAAATTTTTAGCCTTATCTTTTTCTGTCTTCAAACTCTCTACTCCAGAGAAAAGAATGATTCACTGTTTCTCGAGCACGGCTTATACTTGACTTTCTCCCTCCTTCTGCACATACCGTTTCCACTCCTTGGAATTCACACCCTATCTCACTTGGCCCAAATGCCAGCCACTCATTAAGTCATTAAGACTCAGCTAAAATACCACCTTCCCTATACAGGTTTCCATGATTCCTTAGCCAGAAAAACTTATTCCAATGATGACCTTACATAATTATTTCTATTACTGTCATATTAGGCATGATTTTCCACCTGGTTCACACACTGGCCCCCTGAGTAGCAAGACTGATTTATTACCTCCATAAATCACGCAGCAGCCAATCTAGTGCTTTGTACTAATAGGCACAAAGAATAAATGTAAGGAACGAATGAATGAATGAAAAAATGAACAAACAATCATTTAAATATTTCAGTCTGGCAGGCAATGTGACAGAGCAGAAAAGACATAAAATATGTAGTGAGGAAATCCGAATTACAGTACTGATTCAGCAAATTTCTATGACCCTTGAATGAGTAATTTAATCTTTCGGAGACTCCATGTTTTCATCTGTAGGATAGGAATAATGATAATCTCAAAGGTTATAGCACTTGAGATAACATATATGAAAATAGTTTGAAAACGTTTAAGTATTACATAGTTTTTAAGTAAACATTCTTCTACATTTAGAGCTATAGCTCCATAATGTTTAATCACATACTAACTTTAAAAGAACTGACTACTTGTTCTTTATAAAAGCTGTGGGTATACTCATATCTCTTTTCCAGTTTCAATCTGTAAGCACAAAAAGTTAAATTCCATGTTTCAATTTTAATATATTTTACCCACCAGGATTTCTCGTATATTTTTGTTCTGAAATGTCCAGGAAGGTGATTAGGGGTATATTTTTTAAGTTTCTACACTTGGAGATTGTGTGTGTTGTTGCTGGTTGTCACACTTGGCATGCTGCTGTCGTCATGCTTGGCCAAATCTGCTGGAAGCCTGCTAAGGCTGTGACAAGCAAAAGTAGATGTATGTTTAAACAGTGACATTAAGAGTACCACACTAAATGAGAAGAATTAAAAATTGGGTAATGGAAAGGCCAGTGATTAATTACTTCAAATTCCTTCAATCAACAATCATTTTAAAACATTTTCTTGAATATCATTACTACATCTTATTCAGCTTTGAATGCTGCTCACCCCAGGGACTACCACTCAGTAGGTGTGCAATAAAGAGTTTTAAAATAAGACATTGTTCTAGGCTTCATGGTAATTGAAATTTCACGTACTTTATGATCACTATTTCATTAACTTCCTAAATGATTATATTGCCTGCAGCATTTGAATCCACACTCCACCCTAAGACCTGAGTGAAATCTCTGCAGCACAGTCAAAATCATGCCACTCCCTGCTTTAAAATCTTTTAGAAACTGCCATTACCTGTAGACTAAAGCCCAGTTCCTAAGCATTCCATATAAGGACCTTCAAAATCTGCCCTCTGACAAGATTCGGGTACAATCTCCCAACACTTTTCCATTTATACCCTCTGTGGATTATCACTGCCAGGGTACTTATACTTTCCCACAAGGGCTATGCTCCTTAACCCCCCTGTTCCCTTCTAAGCAGAATTCCCTTTGCTAGAATGTTCTTCATTCTCCTCTGGGAAACACCATTGCATCCTTGCAGACCTTCTGTGTCCCTCATCTCCCCTTCAGTACTTCCCTGATCATTTTACACCTTTATACACATTTTCTTGGGTATAATAAAATGTGGCAGCCAAAAAAGTGATAGAATTCTTAGAATTCAAAGGCATGTTGCACATGATTTTTTCCAACAAAGAACATTATTGATCATTTTAAAGCAATAAATGGGACTCTTCTCTCCACTGACCAGACAGAATCAGTGTCATGTATCCATCATATCACCAACACCAGTCTACTAACCACCTACACCTGGCAGGAGAAAAGCCAGAAAATAATTGCTAGGTCATTGTACCCTTGCTGAGGAGATACATTGATACACTTTCTCAATACTTGGTCGTTCTCCAGCTTGCTGGAGAGAGTAAGGGAACCAGATCTGGATGAGAAAAAGGCTGGGGAAACTAACAGGACCCTGTGAGAGTACTGGGTTATTCCATGCACAGTGTCCATACAAGCTGGATAAGCATGGTTTGGCAACGTTCAGAGTCTGAGAAGGTCCAACCAATAGGTGGACACAGTAGCAGGAACCTGAGTGGCAACCAATACTCGATTAAATTAAATTCATGACCACAAATCCGAAATAGGCACGCATAAATGCCCCAGTGATCCTCTAACCTTCCTCTAGTGTATGTCCAATTCTTCAGAACTACTATTTCAAGATTTCTCATCTCCTCAGATTGCCAATATCCCCTCATCAGCTCATTACTTTTCTTCACAATTCCACTGAGAGGAAAGAAGCAATAGTGAATTATCTCTTTCCTATCACCAGTGTAACATTTCCTGACCTACGGGCATCGACAGCCATGTCTCTGCCTTCCTTCCTCCAGTAGGGCATTGAAGTGTTCGAACCCGTCAAAGACACGTGGCTCCCAGAGCTCCTTCTCCCCTCCTCACGCGCCTGAGTCCTACAGTTTTACCATTTCTCTCCTTCGTTATTAATTTTTATGTCTCTACAAAATCATTTCCATCAGCATGTAAATGAATTTAAGTTCCTTCTGTCTACAAACAAAAGCAAAGCAAAAAAGTTAATTGACCCAATTTCTCTGCTCTCCTATCTAGCAAAAATTTATGAGTTATCTGTACTTGCGAGCTCCGCTCTAATTATTAATTTATACTATATTAGTCTATACTATAATTATCAATCTATAGTGTAATTTTGATAGTATAATATGATGCTATATTAATTGTATTATGTATGCCATAATGTATACTAAACATATATTATACTATATTATAATATACTAAACATATACTATATTATAATATAGTATATTATACTATAAATGTATACCATAAATGATCATTAATTTTAAGATTTTTAATAAATCTGTAATTTATTACAAATTTATAAAAAGATTGTGCCATATTCTTGAATCTGAAGAGCTCAAGAATTTTTTAATTGTTTTATTAGACTTAAAAATTATCTTTGAGATTGAACATCATGAGGTTAAAGACAGTGTTATATCCTTTGAACACATCAGGTTCTTGCATAGATAAGGCCATAATAAATGTATAATAAATGTATGTAAACTGAGTAATTCATACTCATCAAATTAAAGTTTAATTTAGTTTAGATTTTTTAACACACTTAAAAATATAAGCTCAAATACTTGAAATCAGTTTTTTCTTTGATCCTTGTTTGGTTGTCTTTGTAATGCTATAAAATTAATTTAATTGTACATTTTCTAGCTAAAGCATTTAGTTGAAGATAAAATATTGGGAGTGGAGATGTACCATTTATGTGACACTTAAGGAATATATTTTGTATACGTATACTATTCTCTAATATACTTTATCTAATCTATTTATCTATATATGTATTATATATATATATCTCAATATATTCTCTAAGCCTCATAACTTGGGGATAATTATTAATATCCACATTTTACATAAGAAGAAATCAAGCTCACAGAAGTAAAGTGTCTTGGCCAAAATCCCATAGTAAGTAATGAGACTAGAATTCCAACCCCCAAAATTATGATTTTCCACTACATTATTCAGATGGTTGACAGGAGGGGTTAGGTATAGCTGCATAGCTTATCTTTAGAGTAGAAATAAATGAATATCTTATTTAAGTAAAACAACAAAAACCTAAATATAGTTATTCTAAGAACCAGAAACTCATTTCAAACTGGCTTTCCCATTCCATTTGGGAAAACTGGAATCTGTTCTTGCTGTTCATTTGTTTCACATATAAATTAAGGATAATGTTATTAGTTTACCTTTTAGAATTTGTAAGAATACTTAAATTATTAATAAAATTATCAACCACCTGGAGAATTTGTTAGAGCATTTATTCCTCTGGGCTCTTCCCCAGAAATTTGTTTCAGAAGGTCTAGGGTGAGGCCTGAGATGCCAGATCACTAACAGGCTGCTTGGTGATAGTGAAGTTGCTCGTCAGAAACCATACTGATTAACACTGCAATATACTTTTAGCCTTTAATGTTCCAAGACTATTTATTACCATCTTTATCTCTCTTTTTTTCACCATTTATTTAACACCTACTCTGTGCATATGACTATTTAATTAAGTACTATCCAAGCTGCAAGTGCATTTTTCCTCCTATGTTCTACAATTGAAAGCTTGTTTCAGGTCTCAAAGGTCTAACTTTTGAAGAGACACCTTCTCTATTAATGTGTTTCTGCTCTCCCATAGAATGAATGATAAAAAGATTCCTATTTTGGGCAAAGCAGTTGACTCAAGAGCAAAAAGCAACTGAATTTCTAAGGACTAAATCCTAAAATTAAAGATGCTAGGAGATAGACATTTTGGCACACTACTCTTTTCTTTTAGAACTTTTCTACTACAATGACAACTTGAAGAAAGTGGACATTTATTTCAGGGTCTTGTTTAAATTAAACTATGGATTTGATCTAATTTGCATCAGTCTCCTGATGAATACATGTATATCCTAATTTTCTATAGTGTTGTACATAGTCTGAATTAGCTGAGGAATTCATTGTAATTGTTTGCCTTTAAAAGAAAATTGGGCCATTTGGATCAGTAGTCTGAGAATTGCTAGAATAATTTAGTGATTTGGTTCCAACAATAGAACTTTTCAGGTCTGTTTTCTGATACGGCTCTGAATGATCTCAGATGTCAAAATAACAAAACAAAAAACATAAGTAACTTAGAGTTTTGTTGAGGCAAATGTTTATATTGTCACTTAATCCTCACCACAAATCTGTGAGGTAGGTGAATGTTACTATTTCTCATTCTTGTAAAGGAGATTCCCAAAGTTAAATGCATATCCTTAGATATTCTATAGGGAAGAAAACTATGCATTGACTAATTTGTCAAACTCAGTGTAAGCCTTCATGAAGCTTCCCATTACCATTTGATGGTTCATGAGGTAATGACCCTTGATTTAATTGGGCTTCTTGTTTTTGTTTCCTTGAAATTCATTCAGTATTCATTCATTCATTCAATACTGAGCACCTACTCTGCCAGAAACTGTTCTAGGCACTGGGAAACATATCAGTTGACACAACCTCCAAAAATCCCTGTTCTCGTGGGATTTATTCTAGTGCAAGGAGACACAAATAAATAAAATATATAGTGTGCTAGAGGGCAATATGCCCTGAGAAGGAAAACATAGCAGGAAACAGGATGGGAATTAAGAGGTTAAGAGTTAAGGGTGAAGAGAGCAATATCATGGAGGTCAGGGAAGGCTTCACTAAGAAAGGAGGTGAAGGAGGGAGTCTCGTATGTTGCTGCTCCAGGCAGACAGTAACCACACAGGCCCTGTGACAGGGGCACCCCTGGTGTGCTCAAGTACCATCAAGAGGCCAGTCCAGCTAGGCTGGATCAGAGAGGGGGTAGGGGAGAGTAGGAGGAGGTGAGGTCAAGGCGGTTAAGGGAGCCAGATCCTGTAGTGCAATGAAGGCCAAGGCAGGGAATCTTGACTTCCACTCTGAGTGAAATGGGAGCCATTGGAAGGCTTGGAGCGGAGGGGTGACATGACCCAACTTTGGTGTTAACAGAATTGCTTTGGCAGATTATTGAGGATAGATCCTGGAGGTAAGGTTTGCAGCAGGAAGACCTAGTAAAGAGACCATCGCACTAACCTGTGTGAGAAGTGATGGGGTGTGGAGAGGAGTGATGGAGAGGGGTCAATTCTAAGTACATTCCACAGGTAGAGCAGACAGAATTTTTGGATGGACTACAAATGGGTTGGATGGTTGGAAAGAAAAAGAGGAATCAAGTACAACTTCAAGGTCATTCATTCTGCTATAAGCAAAAAAAAACAAATCAAAAAAAATAAAATAAAAGTGCTCACTCAAACAGGTAAAGTTACTACTGATCACAAATTATAGGAACTTCTTTGACAATTACATTGTACACTTCAAAGCCCATCAATGAAAACTAGCCTTTGCTTCTCCATTCTCCTTTGCCTGACTCCCTGAGGTTTGAAGGATTGCAGTAATATTTTTTTTCATTATATATATAATATATATATATTTCATTTCACAGTATAGTTTGGGGAAAGAGTAGTAGATGGGGGTCAGAAGATCTGCATTTGAGCATTTGATTCTGGCTCAGCCACTTACTAATATTTAAAAACAAAGACAAAGCAGCACAGGTAATTGTGGAGGAAGAGGCTTTTTAGGGCAACTTGGCTGTCCATGGGCCCCAAGGCTGTCCCAGGATGGCATTGACTGGGTGAATTCACCATTCCCATCACTTTACCGCATTGGATTTACAGGCACAAACTCTGCACATCCAGAGTTTCTTAGATGGTTGATGAAAAAAGAAACCAACAAGAAGAGCCGAAGTATGAACTCAACATTTCCCTCTATTTCCACCATGCTGAAAATGCTGCTCCTTCAGACAGATCAAATACCAAGTGTCTGCAAACAAACATGCACACACCTACACATATCTCCCTTTCTCTTGGATTAATGTCAGTGCCAAAGAGTCTGGACAGTGCTTTGTGGTTGGCCCTGCACCTGTAATTTTAGAGTTATGATATTAATGCTTTACTTCTTATATTACATTGTTTTTAATTTAAGGCACACCCATTTTGTTTCTCAGTTTAAAATGACTAAAAATAGAATATCTGCTTTTATTTTTAGAAAAACAGGCATTTTTTAATAAAACGTCCCCCTTTGGTGATCTCTTCTTTTTGTTCTTCAAGTTAGTAAAGCACTTCCTAAATAGCTTATGAACCGCCCTGAATAAGTTGTATTACTGCTGTTGTTTTCTGGACCAAAGAGTCAGTCAACAGCTGTGCAGACCCTGAGAAAAGGTTTATTGAGAGGAATGTTTGCTTCCATTCATTCACCTTAGTTACCCTCCTATTGAGATCAAAAGGTCCAACCTTGTCTGATGTAACGGCAAACCCACATTTTCCTTTTCTTGGATTTTAAGGACAAGCACTGCAAAAAATCTCTTACTGATGCAAAAGATATTTTTCAATGATTTATTTCTTAAAGAATGCTGAATCTAAAAGAACCTTTTGCAATTTCAGATCCCTCCTGTAAGTCTCTTAGTTTTAAATCTTTGTGTGAAACTGTAGTCAAGCCACATTCTCTTGTCACATAAGTGTTATTTCACTTCCCAAGTGCTGAAGGCCTTCCCCTGGTCCCTGAAGCAGGATTTTAGTATCACATCCCTGGCTGTCTACACAGGAACCACACTGCTGTCTCTTTCTCCATTACTTATTTTTGATCTCAAGGAGCTGGCCAGTTCACACATGTTTGCCTGCCATAGGTAAATTTGTTTATTTCCTTGTTGGACTTAAAACTTGTTCTGTGATTTACAAACTCCATTTTTTTTTTTTTTTAACTGTGGAACTTTTTATTCAAGTGAATTTCTTTGATGGAATAGCCCAGTATACAAAACATATAAAGCAGAGCTGCTGGCAGGGGTTCCCACCCTCAACCCCTTCCTTCTAAGGTAGACTCAGGGCCCCTCTGCCCAGTCTCCAGGGCTCCTGGGTCATTGTTTGAGATACTCAGGCCTATTTAATCTACTCTGGGAGTAATTTTCCAACATGTCAAGGAAGATGAATTACTGACTGAATGCTACAAATGAGTACCTTTTCAATAATCTCTCTCAAGAATATAGAATACAGGCATCAGTGTATAAAATGTAAAAATAATGACACAGAAGGAGCAGCAACAAAAAGCCACCAATCTCTTAAACACATTTCTTAAAGAAAATGCTTTGATTACAGCATATTTTTTTTTTTTTACAAATTATGATGTTCATTTTGATGCTTTTAAAGAATCGATAATAGCTTTTAAAGATGAGGCAATTCAGTAATAATCTTGAGGTATTATAATACTACAGTGGAGGGGGCATGCAAGACTTTAACACCCAAAGGAGGGGACATGGAGGTATGTGGAAAATAATAATGAAACCACAATGCCTATACAGCGGAAAAGGCTTTTCAGGTGTCAGACTTTCAAGATTTTCTCTTGTCATCAAATACCATTTCAATATCCCAGTAGAGAGAAAAGAGTAGGAGGAAATTGCTATTCAATAACTAAGTTGTAGTTAACATGTTGTAGAACAGTTATTGGGAACTAACATTTAGAATTTGTTCTCCTTTGTAGACTTTATAAAATGCCTACTATACTTCAAATGACTCATTATTATTTCTCTAATTCTACAGCAGGAGAATCAGTTGTTCAGATGAGAAATGAGAAGTTGATAAGTCAAATAGTAAGAGAGGAAAAGAGAACAAAAATTTAAGAGACAGTTAGTGATAGAATGGACATTACTTAATACCTGAATGAACATAGCTTGAAGTAGAGGAGAAACTAGATGGTTTTCAGAAAAGTTCTATTCAGGTGATTGGTAGATCATAGTAACATTAACCAAAATAGGCATTAATCAAAATTCAAAGTGGAGAATATTCTGACTTTAAGCCACGCTATTTGGCTTCATATTTGTACTCCATTTTTCAGAAACAAAATACTATTTGGTACTATGCAACCATATACAACATTCTGATGAAATAGTTAATCCTATGTTGATTGTAGTTGCCAAATGGTCTAAAAAAAATCAAGCTAAATAAATAGAAAGTGAAACATTAGCGAGTGTCTGTAAAATTTGTGTTTAAATGCTATACCTGATCGTTGTACCTATATAAATAAAAAAAGATAGCAAACTGAGGTTCCTCTAATAAATGTTGAAATTCATAAAAGATAAAACATGAAACATAAAAATTGTGAATCACTATATTGTACATCTGTAACATATATAATATTGTATTATAACATATATAACATCAACTATACTTCAATTTTTTAAAAAAGATATGAAACAAATGAAATGCTGTTTCTCTCTTACCCTGGCCTTTCATAAAAGTTAAATATTCTGTCTCCCTTGAGACTGTGAAATTGTTCACAAGTTCACATATGTCCCTGATGTTCTAACAGCTAAGTGTCTTGGGGAACTTTATTACTCTGACTCATGTTTGGCCAGAATGATTCAATATTAGGGAATTAATTCACTAGGTCAGGACTGGTCTGTGCATTTGAAACATTAAACAGAAGATTTTTTTTGAAGGAAATGTCATGCATATTTAGAGGTAAAGCTGTTAATGGGACGGAACACTGCACTGAGGGTAAACAGAAATCATTTCTCCATCACCCCAACCCCACAGTATGCTATTGGTTTATGAGGTATATGTTCTGGGTGAGCCATTCAAAAATATGTCTGCAGCAATTTGAGGCAGATTACTTAATTTAACAACATTTGCCTGCAAGGAAACATTCTTTTCAGACAGTTCTAGTTATTATTACAATTTTTATAGTGCTTTAAAGTCATTATTTTAAGAAGAAAGTCATCATTTTATCCCCCTCCCAAAACTCAAATAGTTTTGATTCTGCAGAAATTATTAAAAGAGTAAGTGGAGTATAAAAATAAAAAGAGTGTGTGCAACCTGTGTGACGGCTTTGGTCTTGAAAGAAAAGCAGGAGAGAAATAGTGTGGTAATTTAAAAAGTAGCAGGTTCAAAGACAGCGTATTTTCAAGATACAGACAAACACTTGAAGAGGTGGGTGAAGGCATAGCAGAAAATAGAGGGGAATTTAGCGGAAAGTAAGTGATTAAACAAAAGAGAGAGGTAAAATCGTGCCACAGTTGCCCTCTTCTTAGCCTATTTGAAATCTTATTTATCCTTAAAGATCCAGATCAGTGTTTTCCAAATATGCTATGCCTTAAGCCCTGTTATATATACATTAGTATATATATATGTGTATATATATATATATATATATATATATATATATATATATATAACAGCTAAAGACAAAATATTCAGGTTAATATATTGAGAGAAAAAAGAGCAAATCTGTGATGCAGAGACCTGACATTTATCAAAGCTAATGGTTTACAGACCTTCTTTAATTATCATAGGTGCCTGGTTTGGGGAATGTAGTACAAATAGGAAAATAATTAATGGATTCCTTAACCTCTCTACACATGGGGAAACATGAGACTGAATTCTGTCTTTAATCATAACCTTGATAACACTGTTCTTGGCTACTGGTTAAGCATATAATTTTTTATTTAGGACTAATTTTGCTTCTGTAACTCTCCCCAGTTAGACTGGATTTTCATAGTGCAGTGCTTTATGTACAGGAACACTAAGTAAGGTGGCTGATTTTTCATCTCCTTTTTTACTGGGCCGCCTCATTCAGTTCAAGTTGCATCAGTAGAACTGCTGTTCAACTTTCTTTTCCATGGTAGTTTGGAAGGAGAGAGTAAGATGAAATAGAGGCTCCAGGCATTGGCAACAGCTGGAAGGCATCCCTAATTAGATTCCAGGCAGACTTGGGCCATGTTTATAATTTTCCGTATGCTGGCTTACAGTTTCTTTTAAAAAGGTTCCCAAAACAACATGAAAATTTAAAAAGATTTGCTGCACTTGTATATGTCACACAATACAAAGCTGTTTTCTTGAGCACCTTAGCATGGAACATAGAATGGTAATCACTGACTCCTAACTTAGGGAATGTTGTCCAGAGAGGATGTCTTAGAAGGTCTGTGTGCTTGTTATTATTTGCATAATAACAAATAATATGTTATTTATGCATAAAAGTTTTGTTATTTATGCATAAAAGTTTTACAACTGCCATTACATCATGAGATTAAAAGATGTATTTAAGCCATGTAGATGAAATTCTGTCTGACTTTTAAGGTTTTTCCTCACATAGGCAATTTGGAGTCTTTCTTGCAAGTTAATGTTACTTTTTTTTTTTTAAAGAAACGTAAAAGAAGAAAACCATTGTGTTCAATATACAGACAAATCAGTGGGCATGAACTATGAGAACATATGTTGTGCATTTGTGCGTATGGTTTTGTGCTCAACAATAGAGAGAGAACTTGGAGTTGTTAGGTTTTGTTTTTCAATGTTGTATACTGGAAAGATGGATTTAAAATTTTCCTACTCGATGGAATTAAAAGGCACATTTGTTGCAGAAGAACTTTAAAGACCCATTGCCATTCTCAAATAAATGGCTAGCTGACTTAATTTTACATTTTATTTTCCAATAAAATGTATTGCTTCTTAGCTTTGCAGTCATACAGGATTTATTTTTGTATTCACTTTTCTCAGGAGAGGTTTCTGAAATTAATTTTTTAAAAGAAGATGTTTAGAGATGGTAATAAAGATACATAAATAAAATGGAAATAAGATATGTAAATAAAAGCTATGTAAATTAAAAAATACCTTAGGCAGAGCTGAATATAAAAGAACTGTCATCATCCCAAAGCATCAGACATCACATTGAAGCCTTAATGCTATTAACTTGCTATGTAATGAGTCCTCCTCAGGCTGCCTCCATAAACCTAGCCTTGCCTAAAAACATTTCATAATTATGAGCAGCCCACAGTTATTTAAAACACTAATTATTCTAAAGTAAAATGTATTCTCTATGTACGACAAAATACATAATTATGTAGGTTCGTCTTACCTGTACAGTTGCAACAGCTTATGAAATGGTCCATGGCCACCATTCTCTTCGTTCTGCCATTTTTTTTCATTAAGCCACTGAAATTACCTTACTAAATTGCATATTGGATGGTACTCTCGACAATGGGGCGCCTACGTCTTGCTTGGCACAAAAGACCCCTCACAAACCAGCCTCTTGCTATCCTCCCAGACTCCTTTCTCATCACTCCTCCAAGACTCCTTTCTCATCACTCCTCCAAGTACCCAAGTACCTACTTACATCTGATCGTGTCACCATTTCATGAACTTATCTCTTTTTCATACTTTTATGCCTTTTCATGCTGTTCCTTTTGTAATGCCTTTTACCCCTTTCTCATCCTGTGGTTTATCCTTCAAAACTCAAGTCAAATTTTACTTCCTTTGTTTATTCCTGCAGACGGGTTTCTCCTTTTTTATTCACACATTTTATTGACACTTACCAGTACTACAGATCTTCAAAGGCACAGGCCTTGTCTTAAAATTTTTAATTTGCCTTGTATCTGACATTACATGGCATATAGTAAACAGTCACTATTTATCAAGTGAATATGTGTCTTAATTGTTTCTAGTATATTTGTAATATTTCTTAATATTTTTGCTTTTCATAGCTTAGATCCTCTTTTTTTCTTAACTCTTTATGTTCTAAGGGAACAATATATTAACAACACCCTGTAAAAAAAAGGAGGCTCCTTTATTATTATGAATAATTTGGATCCTAATTTTTTTTTATTCTAAGTTTTTTTTTATGGAGTCGGCTTTATCTCACTTTCTTGCAAAATCACTATCCTCCCCAATATTATTCTCATATTTTTAGACAAAGAAATTTTAAAAGATATTTTAATTTTTTTTAAGCTTGGGCATATAGCTCAATGAATATTCAACTTCTCCAGTGTTGACTTGAAAAATTATTATATTTCAATTCAAGTCTGTTTCGTTAACTTGTCTCATCTACCCATTTAGTCTTGTTTAAGAGATGGGGTTCAGTGAATACTTGGTTATAATTTAAATTATATCTTGTTCCAGATAATTAGAGAGAGGCCTAAGTCAGTTGGAAATATAAAGACAACGAAAAGAGAAAGGGAAAAAGAGAAATTATCATCAGACTATAATCCAAAGAGCTACCATTTGGATATAACTGGCAAAGAAGCATAAATATATATTGTGCATTTTCCAGATATTTTATATCCACTTGTATTTTATCACTAATATCAGTATATCCTGTGGATAAACAGTTATCTTATATCTCTACTATAAATTTCAAATCAAAACTTTTAAAGTTACAAGACTGTTTTATCCTTACTGAATAATTTAATTTTACTTATTATAAGTGAAAAGATTTTTTATTTTTTACATTTCTTAATATATTAATTTTCTGATTAAAATCAAGATACAATAGGGAGAGGCTGAATTATGTAATTTGTCTTCTCATAAGTAAGATGATGTGTTATTATCCCAGAACAACTTGGGAATGAGTTTTGTTTCTTTCTGTAGCAGCTTTGGACATAGTCAGTTTGCTTAAGTTGGAGTTACATGATAGCTAAACAATTTCCAAAAGGTAATTTTCATTAAAAAAAAAAAATCCAGAGAAGAAAATCCAAATACTTCTCTGATTTAAAAAAATGATGGTTATTTTCAACCACATAAGCAAGAAAGTTCCCCTTCCTTACCAATTTTAAATTCCAGTTAAGCTTCTTCTGTCCTTACTTATATTCAGTGGGATTAGAATACTTACCATAAGCTATCATTTTCATAACTTATAAATACCTTAATTCATTCCTTAGCCTTATTTCCTTGAGCTTTTGTTTTGTGGAGTGTTTTTCTGTTTCATCATGATTGGGTTACACATGTAATAAGAACTCAATGTGAAGTAAATGTTAGCAAAGCACTTAGTTTTCATAAACTATATAATGGTTTATATAGATATACTCTAATTTATATATAATAAATGTATGTGATTCAAAAAGAACATTTTGTGACAATAGCTAATTTCCTTACAAAATAAACAAAACTTATAAAATAATATAGACTAGATAAAATAGAATAGAATAATCCAACCAACTTGCATTCTTCCTAATAGAAGTTAATTTACATGAAATTTTTTCACATAAAAAAATACATCAATGAAGATAAACAGGTTGCATGTATATCTACTAGGCAGTATCATTTAAGTTTCTGATATTGGGACTTTTTAACCTATAAAAATGGCACTTTATACCTAATAGGTATATTAATAAAAAGATGATACAATGTTAAGAAGTCGTAAATACTATTAAAAAAATAAAGCAACTTAAGGAAAAAGAGAGTGAGAGGAATTGCCCTATTTCTATAGGGCACACAGTGTAGGTGTCTGTGAAGAGGAAACATTTGCAACTTGAATGAAATGAGGAATAAGGTAAGCCCACAGTTGGTCCAGGCTGAGGGAACAACAGGGACAAAGGGCCTGGGATTGGAGCCGGCTTGGTGTTGTTGAGAAATGGTCAGGACGCTGGTGTGGAGTGAATGAGCAGAACATGGTAGGAAATGAGAACAGAGGCAAAATCAGGGACCAGACCATGTATGGTCCTTAACCCGAGTGATGAGATGCCACAGAAAAGGTTTTGAGCAGATGTGCCATGATCTAATTTATATTTCAAAATGGTTTTTCTTGCTTTCAGTACCTCAGCCGGACTGTATGAGGCAGAGGACTCCAAATTCACAAAATAAGGTTAGTGTGTCTCCCAGGATAGGGTGGAATTTGCTTTCTCTTCTCATAGCCACTTGAATACTGGGCTAAGTCAAGAGAAGCTGGTCCACAGAAGTAAACGTTCATCCACAAACAAGCCTCTACTACAAAATGTGCGCTCTCCCACCTGCACAAATGTAGCCTGACTCCCCAGGCTTCCAAGGCAAGCTTCCCCACTCCTACCCCAAACCCTACCCAAGTGTTCAGAAGCAGGGAACACCACCACACCTCACTGTAGTTTCCAGGAGCCTCCATAGCTTATTTATCTAATGCTGGCCATCTGGCAAGTGTAGGGCCTTGTCCTTCATCCCAGGCCACTAGTGGAAGAGTTTGGTGGAGTTAGGGCAGCATCATAAATAGGCAGCTCACAGGTCATTTCCAGTCCTTTCACTGAAGCACCTGTACAGTACTATCAGAGGATCAGTGAGGATCAAAGAGTCCATTTATTTTGGCCTCTGGACAAGATCAAAATCTCTAAGAAAGAGACTTGTTCATGGTATTCTTTGTTTCTATTAAAATTACAAAATTGTCATTTGCAATGTTTTTATAAAAAACACTCTTGTTTTAGCTGCTCAGAACTTCATAAACTATTCCCTATTCAGCTAAATATTTTTATGTTTTGCCCCAAGCAGAGTGAACATACTTGCTTTAAAATTTGAGCAATTGCCTTTAACTTTTTTTTGAATATTTCAGCTATAGAGATATTTCAGGCCTTTTTATAAAAAGTGTGAGCTCAAACATGCTTAATGTGAAAACACATTAACTTAGAGATTATATTGTCTAATTAAAGACATGATTATCTATTTTTCCCTCATCTCAATGAATATATGTCCTTTATCTTTAGTTCAGAAACCTGTATAATTGTAACAGCACTTTAATCAAAGGTAATCAAAATTAGTGTGCTTTGAAACTTTATTTTCTTAACACATTTTGGTTAAATCAGTGCTCTTTATCCTGAGGCATTACATTATTCATGAGTTGTTGGCACATTTAGGTAAGTACTTGTCAGTAACCATGAGGATCCCTGGGTGAGGTTTTAGGTTTGCTAAGGCTACAGTCTACAGAAACTGCAAGTTTCAATACACAGAAAAAAAAATTCTGACCAAATAAAATAAAGTGGAACCGAGTAAGCATGTTTAAGTAGATTTCAATAACATTTCTAAACTTTTGGTTTAAAAAGACTCAGTTACCATACTACAAATGGCTTAGAAACATTATCTTCATAAAATGTTAAACCATAGCCCCTGTTGCTGGAAGATACTAAAAGGCAACATTTTCTTTAAAAATCACATTAAAAAATATTAAAAAATAGCAACATTATTGTTCCTACAATGTAGAATGTGTTAAAGGATTTTGAAGAAAGGCAGCACGACATTGTAGAAATAACACAAGATTTGGGATCAGAAAGTCTCATTTTGGACTTTGAAAGTTGTGGTTTAAAACACTGTCTTTCACTATGTGATCCTAACTAATTCATTTTACCTCCCTAAGATTCAGTTCCCTTAACCATAAATGAGGATTATAACAATTATGAAGTTTAAATAAAGCAATATGTAGACTGGAAAGCACTCTGCACATGTCATTATTATTTTCATGGTATTTACTGAGGTCTAGTCATATGAATTTGGTGCTTGGAAAAACCAAACAGATTGCAGCCTAGTAGTTTCTCTTATAATAAAAACTCTGGCACAGCCCCTGCAAGATGGCGTGGAACCTGGGCTTCTGAGTATTTCTGTTGATTCTTTTTTCCAAATTTTCTTTTTAATTACATAATCACTTAGATTACCATGAGTCCACGTAGATTTAGGACCTAAAAGAAGTTGGTTAATCGGTTGAGTTAACATGTAACTAATAACCAGTGTGTCCACTTATTTTAATAGATTTTAATGAGAATTTGGGGGAGGGGAGGGGGAGGTAAGTGTAATACATCTGCCATAACTGCTCAAGGACTTTCTCAAACTAGACATAAGTGCCACTGGATCTGACAAAACTCTGAGAAGTGGCTTTAGTGTGTTCCTGATAATGAGTGTCTCCGTTTTTCAGTTCCTGTTCTACCATTCCATTATCCCCTGCCTATGTTAAAAGTACCTTGATCTCCCTTTCCTCAGATTTATCCAATAATTAATTGCATCCATCTGGCATAGACTCAGAAACAGATGCTGTGTGCTCACATATGCTAAAGAAAACAGTCAAGAAACTGAGAGGGGGGATAAAAAAGAACATAGCTCTGTTTGTAGGGGAAAAGAAGGAGACCAGAAATAACATAAGACAGATAAGTGCACAGAGAATAATAAAGAGGAAGCATTACTGCATTAGAACAAATTGGAAATTATTTTTAAGAGCTTCCGGACATCTGGCTCCTGGGGTGTAGGTGTTGAATGTCCATGGACCTTTCAGAAACAGCACAAATTTAAAAGGCATGGCTCTATTTTCAGTAAGTGGGCCATTGGTGGATTGCTGGCCAGTATGAACTGGCTTCATCTCTCTCGCTACTATGAGATAAATTCCCACCTATTGGTAATACCTGTACATCAAAAAATGCCTGTAACTATGGAAATCTTTGTCCTTGGGACAGTTAGTGCAGTGAGAGATAAAAGAGATAGATGTGGGCTTCTAAAGTATAATCTATGTTGAACTTTAAGTGAATGAAGATATTTTGGTTTTTTGAAACATAGAGCTTCCTAAGTATTTTGTTTGAGGCAGAATTTGAAATAAACATTTTATTTATTTTCTTTTATAAGTATTTGAAATCTATATCCTCATTAAGGATGAAAACAAGCAAATAATATGAAATATGGGTTTATTTACATAAGCTTGAAATTTTGTTCTATTTCATACTCCTTTCAGATTATACTTTTTAAGATCAGAGAAAGCTACTGTGGAAAACTTATATATTAATTTCAAGGAAAAATCTGTATTGATTGCAAGGAATATTTTTTATTTGCTGGGAAGGAGGGAGGCAAAGAGAAGGGAGACCACTGTTAATAGATTTCTGTATATTCAGATATGTAATGGATATGTTCAGCTATCTAATGAGATGTCAGTGACTCTAGGAAACCAGAGGACATCCTTTCAGAAAGTCTAAAATAGATTTTGGTTTTAATATATTATTTTAATTACTTCTTTGCTGAGAAAGCCATTAGAAACCCAGAACAGTAAAGTTATAAAGAACCATACTCATTTACTTAGTCCTAAAGCTTGTTGTAGAATGCTTTCAATATATTTAAAAACATTGCCTTTTTGAATCTCACATTTCTTGAAACAATTTTATTTTATTTAAACATGTCCCGCATCTTTGACATCAGTGACCTTATCATCACTTCTGCTACTTTTTGAATCTTATTTTCTCCCCAGAGCACTTAATCTTCACTTCCATCTAAGTTATTTAACATTCAGCAGTTTTAAAATCATCTCTTATGCTATCATTAATAATTTTTTTACAGATACTAAAATTGGAAATACTTTTTTACCTCTTTAAATATTTCCTCCCTTAATTAATTAGTATGCATTTTCATTAGGTCCATCTGGTGCTGCATTTATGTGGATAATATTTGGGGCCAAAAGGTACAGGTCCTATTTGAAATTCAAACTATTACTGAGAATATTGCATTAAGTTTGTATTAAATCCATAGAACTAAAAAAAAATGGTATATTATGTTTACAAAGTATACATATGCCTCAAGACTTTAAAGAAAATAGAATGTATTTTGTTTACAGTCTCCTTGGAAAGCAGAATGAACTTCAAACTGTAAAAGATTGATGAAATATGATTACAATTACTGGCAAATAGAAGCCCAAGATAAATGAGAAGATGTGTCCACTCTCCACAAGTTCTAAGAGAGAAGGGCAGGTCTTTGAAGCAGATTGTCATAAGTTTTTGCCATACTCTCTTCCCAGAGTTCTAATTATTGAATCAGGATACTCTACAATCTTTCAGCATAGAGAACACATGCTTTGGAGCTCAACAGACCTCCATCCAGATTCCAGTTCTTCCACTTAAATTTCTTAAACCCCACTTTCCTTTTTATGAAATGAGGATGCTATTACTTTCCAAAGGCTGTTCCAAGAATGAGAGATATTGTTGGTTTATTGCTAGATATATGGGTAGACACTCAATAAATTGTAGCTGTTATGGCTGAGTCTGTGCTATTTTGATCTTAGCTTTGAATACAGACTTCAACCATGACACCAAGATTCCTGTTGTCAAGGATATTTTCTGACATTGATATCAAACTTCTAAAAATGTGTGTCATTGCTGTATTCTCCATCTGAGTGCTGGCTGGCAGATCCATCTTGATCATGTCCCAGTTTTTATGTGAACCATGTATCTAAACTGGAATTTTTGGATAAGCCTAAAAGATATGCCTCTCCTACCAAGTGCTGGTCTTCTCTAGCCTACAGGTGTCTTGGCCCTACCAGCTGTCACTCAGTCTGGTACCTATTTCTCAGCCCTCTATTGCCCTCTAGTGACTGCTTTCAGCACTACCTCATCCAGGGGGTTAAGAGATTTTAAGAACAGTTAGCTGAATTGAAAATCCACAGTGGATTAAATTACCTGCCATATTTTGAACATTAATACGTGTGTGAAAAAATTGAAAAGCATCTATTGAAGACTCCTGAAAAGTAACTGTATCAGAATATTGAAGATGTGTATGTAGTATCCCAATGTCAAAAAGAGAAAAGTCTGGATTTTAGGAACAGGACTGTTTAATTGATTATGGTGCCCTGAATAAAAATTCTACTTGACTAGGCAATTGATTATTATTAAGTTAGTAATCAGTGATCATTAGAATCTACCTCAGATTCATGGAGAAGAAATCATGCCCCCCAAATATCACTTAATTTTCTTTTGGCATGCCAACATCAGGGGAAGTTATAGGTATACAATAGCTCAGTTTCAACAAAGTTTATAGAAAAGTCAATCCTTTTAAGTAAAAAAAAAAAAAGACTTAATGGTAAGTAAAAAGTTGAATGAGCCATTCAAAGTGAATTGAGTGATAAATCAAAGTTAATCTGAGGGCAGGTCTCCAGTAACATTTTATAAGACTTTGCTCTGAGTTAGTGCTGTCCGCTCAAAGTCTTTAACACATGATTCAAGTGAAGACATATTTACCAAAATTAACAGAGGAGGAATAGCTAACATACTGGATGACAAAATCAAGTATCTTCTGGGTCATTAAATGGCAGGAAGAATGAGAAAAAAAATCAGGAAATGGGAAATTCTCTGTGTAGATTCACCAATTAAACTGTTCTTCTGCAAAATGCAGGAAACCTGGCTTAAGACAATTATACATGAAAAAAAATAACTTAGGGTTTTAGCTGCCTGTGAACTCATCATATGCCACCCACGTGAACTTCCAAATAAACTGATGTGAATCCTCACAAAGTGTAGATCGCACATCAAGGAAGGTAATAGTCCCACTTGAACTTTGCACTGTTCAGACTACATCTGGAGTATTAGGTTCAATTCACATGCCAGCTTTTCAGAAGGACACCAACAAACTGGATTGCGGGCCAAGGGGAGCTCTGACAACCGCAGAGCGTGAGGATTGGCTGAAATAGCTGAGACAACTCAGAAACATGATAACTGTCTTCACATATTTGAAGAACTATAATGTAGAAGAGAGTCTGCATTTATTAAGACTCCAGACAAGTAGAGCCTAGATCAATCCAAATAAGAACCTTCTATTAGCAAACTCTTCAGAAATAAAATGAGCTGTCTGGCTCTTTACAGCTTTACCGTTTGGGCTTTTAATGCCTTTCTCATATATCTTTAACTTCTGTGATTCTGGTTCCTTTCCCTTTTTTACATTTGTTTCTTCAAACATGGAAACCTTCATTTATTTTCTTTTATTCCTCGATTCCTTCCCCCAGACTTGTGCAGAGTTGGACAAGAGAGTGCCATAAACAGAATTACATAGTATCCTGGCCAAACCAGTATGCCAGTGCTCAACTGTATGCAGATTTCTTTAAGAATAGGATGCCATCCCAGAACAGACTCCAGAAAAAAATAATTCTTATTCCTATGCCTAGTTATGGATAATCAGAAAAGCATAGCCTCTTAATACGCAAGCCTTTATAATCAGTGACTATAAAAATAAAGAGAACAGGGCTTCCCTGGTGGCGCAGTGGTTGAGAGTCCGCCTGCCGATGCAGGGGACACGGATTCGTGCCCCGGTCCGCGAAGATCCCACATGCCGCGGAGCGGCTGGGCCCGTGAGCCATGGCCGCTGAGCCTGCGCACCGGAGCCTGTGCTCTGCAACGGGAGAGGCCACAGCGGTGAGAGGCCTGCGTACTGCAACAACAAAAAATAAAAAAAAATAAAGAGAACACAATCACTTTCACCGAAGCCTAAGGAGCTGGTGAGCAGCATTTTGATATTCATATTACAGAACCAAATAGAATTTACATAACTCCAGAATTTGTAGGCCTTTTGAAACAAAACCAACCTCTCTCTCTCTTTCTCTTTCTTTTCTTCCCTTCCTACCTTTTTTCCCCCTCTTTCTTTCAAGATTTATCTCACAGCTGTTGCATAACGTTTCTCAGAATGATTCAGTGTCCCGTTCCTATGTTTCTCTTAGGAATAAGCTGTTTCCTTATTACCAAACCAAACCGACTGCCAGGTCCAGGGCTCATCTGGCTGGTGCTTCCTACATCTGCTGTAGGAATAGCTTTCCCTTCACCAGCTGGCAGCAAAGCAACCATGAGGGTGCAAGAGGAGGCAGGTTTAGGGGGAGCATAAAAAGAATGGGGAGGATGTAGAATAGAAATGTCCTTTCCTCTCTGTGATGGATTTCCTTCAGGACAGCTCTGGACAGCTGAAATCCCTTCAAAGGGAGGGAAATAGAGAAGCTGTTCTTTCAGAAGCAGGTTTCTCCTTTCAGACAGCCCCATATTATTATTCCTGTGTAATCACTTTTCAGTACGTTTTATTAGAACTTCTTTTTATTTCCTGAAAAACCATGTAGTTTGCATCTGTGTAGCACACATTTCTGTGGACCCCTAGTGTCTTGGCATTTACAATGTCTGATTCCCAGACATTCCCAGGTTAAAAGTAGGAAAAACCTAGGAAAGAAAATCCCTCCATACTTTTTTTTCCTCCAAAGAGCCTTTAAATATGAAGTGGAGGAAAGGCTTTGAGCCATAATAACAATGATCTTCATCTGCTCTGCAGGCTTGTTGGGAGGCATAAGGAACTAATATGATATGTATAGAGTAGGGTAACTCTATACATTTCAAAAGTGTTTTATTAGTGATGAGAACATCTGCTTCATCTCTTTATGCCTTCATTTCTTCATATTTAAAATGACAGTAGCATACCTAACCCATGGGGTCATTATGAGAAATACATAGGAAGAAGGTGGTAAAGCCCTTAGCACAGGGACAGGCCTAGAGTCAAACCTCACTAACACTCGGCTGTTAACATCATTCCTGTCTAAGTTGGACATTGAAGGGGCCATCAGTGAGTATCTGTGGAATGACAGTGGGTCATTGAATACCAGTCCTAGTTCACTGTGTGCAGATCATGAACTTTGTTGAGAAATGGCAGATTCTAGCGTGTGCTTCCTCATCTTTTGTCCATATGCCTTTTTTCCCTCCTCTGATGAAAGTCAAGCATAAAGGAAAGAGATGATCTCTGGTATTCACTGTATCTTCACTTCTAGCCAGAAAAAAAATGGTGTCATAGATGAGATCACACATTTCTTAAAGGTGGACTTTAAGAAACTTGTTGAACATCTGTTGCAGTGAAGAAATACAGAAAATAATAAGAGCAAAGCCAAATGAAGAGATACAGAAAATTCTAAGAACAAAGACAGATATTATCCAAAAAGCCTGGAAGAGGATGTGGAACAGCACTGGGCTGCACTCCTCCCTTTGTGCTCCTGCAGTAATGTAATTGTTATGTTTCCTGGAATATATATATCAGTGAAGCACAATAAAATTCAAGGCTATAAGGTTAGCACTAATGATATGCTTGGAAAAAATCCTAGAATACAGCATGCTTGCAACTATTATCAGGGCATAGAAAGTTTTAAGTGGTTGGTTTTAAAATAAGTAAAGCTGCCTAGACATTATAAAATATGACATTTTGTATCGCTTTAGGGTTCCAGGGAATGTTCAAATCTACAATGTTAATTGTAAAGAAGATTCCAAAGTAAAAAGTAATAGTTTTTAATTTTTTCCTGGTTCAAATTTCTTGGTGATTATAAGCCATTTGGATTTGCCGATTTATAGTTATGAATGAATATAAATCTCAACAAGTAATTTCCTCTTCAGGCTCTTATAGATAAGATAGTATTTTAGAATGAAGTCATAAATAACTCACAAGCATATTACTTCTGTAGGAAAGGAAACATTCTCTTCTACCATTTTTGGGTTTTTTCCATAACAGTTATCACTACTTGGAATTTCTTATTTGTTAATTGGTGATGTTGACTAGGCCATATATTTTCTTCACATATCATATATATATTAGCTGTACCCAAAAGTTACCTATTCTAGGCTATGATGGAACATATATCTTGGGTGCTATTTAAATAAACATGTAGTAAATATTTTTTTCATAGTTTTATGACTTTTCCATTTTAAGAAAAAACTCAAGTTCTAGCAGCACTGCCCATTGTGTATATACCAACTTAAAGATCTAAAAAGATCACTCACAAAAATAAAAATACTGTAAAAAGATCACTCATATCCACTCCTTGACAAATCTAAGAACATTCCCTAGTCCTTGTTGATTGTATTCTACTTTGTGTTTGAAGTAGAGAGGGAAACTCCATGGCAGAGGTGGTATTTGAAATGGGCCTTTAAATATGGAAGTGGTTCCAGAACAATGATTCATTTTGAATAAAGTCACAGGAGTGATGTTGTTTGGGGTTTATTTCAAACAGTGACAAAGTGGGCTTATGTTCTGCAGTGTCTATACTATGTGTACTTTGTAGGTAACTGGGTTTTTTTTAACAGCAGGATGATGTCATTGGGCTTTATTTTGTAAAATATTGATCCTGAAGCTGCTTAATAAATTAGTCTGAGTAGAACAATATGGAAAGTGAGAAGAAGGGGTGGAAGCATGAATTCAGAGACTGTTACCATCATTTTACTAGGTCTTCAAGTCTCCCCAGGATCTAATCTTTCTTTGCCTTTATTACTCACTACTCATCCCACATTTACCTAACAAGATTCCTTGTAACTGGTATCCCATCTTCCTCCTTTAGCATCTCAACAGTTTAATCGTATTTCAGGGAAGTCAGGTCCCTGACACTTTCTCTATCCTGCTCCCACCATCATCCCTGCAAATCCATGTTCTGGAAACATGACCTTTCATACATTTCTTACCTCTGTAAACCTCTAATTTATAATCTGTAATTATAATAATAATGTCTATCTCAGAATTGTGCTACAGTCGATAATGAATGATAATATTTTGAGTGTTCTTGTTTTTGAATTGCAGGTTTAACTTGGCAATGTTAATTTAACATTTTGTCTTGCTTTCAGTAATTCATGTATATGAGTTATTGCTTCATCTAGATTATAATTTAAAGTATAAATTGTATATTATTTTTGTTTCCACCATAGAGTTTCATGTACTGCCTTATATATTAGGTATTTAATTCACGTTTTTAACTTGAATTAAGTGACAATTTATAACTTTTAACAGCACATCTGTTTTGAATTGTGATTATTTGGGGGCTTCTGGGGAACACACAAATATCAGATACTTTATTTCATTGTAAATCATTTGAGGGCAGATAGGCCATGTCTTCCCATCTTTCAAATGGTAGGAACTAAATAAATACTTGGTAGGAACTTCTTCCAAAATGGTAGGAACTAAATAAATACTTGATGAACCAAAACATGAACACAGAAGAAGTGACGCTTGTGTCATTTTAAGTTCTCTGAGATGCCAAAGAACTACACGTTGACTTGCTTATTTATGTAACTGAAAAGTGGCTTTTTTGTTTTACAACTTTCAAAGTCCTTAGAAACTCTGACTAGTGCATCTTATTTTCAGAATATAGAGGGTGTTCTCATGTTGCTGTGTACATCACATTTACATCTGGAAAGATGGCGTTCATTCTTTCTAGAAATATTTACGAGCCTCTACAGTGTTCCCAACTCTGTGAAGAGCAAAGAAATTCAGCTGTAGAACCAAACGGAAAGATCTGTTTATCTATTAATAAACCTTCAGAGGCTACTTAGCGGAAGGCTATCTCCTTTTCCTCTGAAACCTGGAGGTTTACTTCAGGATGGCCTTGTAGAAACTGGAAAAGAAAAAGAAAATCAATTGTGTAAGGGGTCCCTAAGAACCTTACCCCAAGAATAGTCTGCTTTAAACATATATACTTAAATTCAAAAAGTATGTATACAGCCTGTCAAAATATTTGGATTTAACATGAAAAAAATTTTTCTTTTATTTTAAATTTGTAATCCATTTTGAATTTACTCTTTAATGTAACTTTTTCTTAGAACCAATTCTAGGCCAAGTTTTAAAGTGGATAAAATCCATCTTTGTTAACTACACCTCCTTCTCTGAGTTCTCTTTCTTTACCCCTGCTTTCTAGGCATTCAGCATTACTCTGTTGCTTAACCCAGCAGGACCTAATTCTCACTAAGTTTTCCGTGTCCTTTAGATGCCTTAATATTCTTGTGTTCACAGACTTTGATGCGATATAACTAAAAGTGGGGATGTGAACATATGAACAGAAGATATTAAAGACATTAATATTTCATTTGAAACAACCAAATACTTATTGCATTCTTAGAGGTATTTTTTTTAATATATATAAATTTATTTATTTATTTTTGGCTGTGTTGTCTTCGTTTCTGTGTGAGGGCTTTCTCCAGTTGCGGTGAGCGGAAGCCACTCTTCATCGCGGTGCACGGGCCTCTCACTGTTGTGGCCTCTCCCGTTGCGGAGCACAAGCTCCAGACGCGCAGGCTCAGTAGTTGTGGCTCACGGGCCTAGTTGCTTCGCAGCATGTGGGATCTTCCCAGATCAGGGCTCGAACCCACGTCCCCTGCATTGGCAGGCAGATTCCCAACCACTGCGCCACCAGGGAAGCCCCTTAGAGGTATTTTTTAAATTTATTTTGCTTCATTATTATTCTGCTTTTATGAGCTGCAAAACAAAAATGTTTTGGTATTTGAGCCCTAATAAAATATCTTCACTTCTATGATTAATGAAAGTGCCCTTCTAATTATTTTTAGGTTAAAGCCTACAGAGAATCTGATTCTAATTCTAAAAGAGTATGTACTAGTTTTTTTTGTGGTTAGATTATTTCAGCATAGTATAAAAAGTAGAAACCAAATTATTTTTTTAATTAGAACATTATTTTTAATTCTAGCTATTAAAATTTTCTCTTCTTTATGTAGTAACATTCTCTGAACAATTCTCTATGTCTAATGAAAAATGTATTTTTCTGTGTTTATGGGTTATAGTGGGGAAGATCATATTACTGTCTTCATTTTATGAACAGAGGGTAAAGACACTATAATTTTTTATATTCCTTGCTTGATTTTTAGTGTATAAATCCCATATAGCATCCTGCCCAATGTCACACAAGTTGTGAATATTCAAAAAGTATCAGTTGTTAGCTATGTGTCCATTTTTCAAGTCAACTTTCCTCATTTGTAATAGTTAACTTTATTGCCTTCTTCACTCTGCCACACCCCTATGCTAAAACACTCATGCTGTACTATTTCAGTCATATTATGTATCTGGCACTTTGCAGTGCACCAAAAATACAATGATGAAGAAGTCAGAAAAGGCCCTCACCTGCATGGAACTTATATTCTAGTTCCAGTGTGCAGTATATAGGGAACAAATAACCCAATGAGTAAGATAACTTCAGATTATGCTACATAGAAAATATACAGCTTGAGTTGATAGAGAATACTATTTAACATTCAGCCTTCACTTATGCATGTATTCATTCAATATATTTAGTTCTTTTTTTTTTTTAATTTATTTTTTGTCTGTGTTGGGTCTTCGTTTCTGTGCGAGGGCTTTCTCTAGTTGCGGCAAGCAGGGGCCACTCTTCATCGTGGTGCGTGGGCCTCTCACTATCGCGGCCTCTCTCGTTGCGGAGCACAGGCTCCAGACGCGCAGGCTCAGTAGTTGTGGCTCACGGGCTTAGCTGCTCCGCGGCATGTGGGATCTTCCCAGACCAGGGCTCGAACCCATGTCCCCTGCATTGGCAGGCAGATTCTCAACCACCGCGCCACCAGGGAAGCCCTATTTAGTTCTTAAGTAGCTATTGTGTGCACCAGAAATTACGAACTCAGGTGCCTGTGTGTGAAGTGTGAAGTGTGAAAAGCAGCTACCTAATGAAAGTTGTAGATGTGTTTTCTGAATGTTCTTCAAATTTTTTTTTGCTGACCAAACCAGATTGCCCTTTGGAATACATCTGCCCACTGTTATCTACCTCTACATGCAAATGTCCTCTTTTTCAGAAGGTAGCAGATACATTCTCTTTCTTTTGAATGTCAATCTGATTCAAGTACACAAAATTCATTCATTTATTCATTCACTCATTCATTCAATAACCTTTAAAGTAAAACCTTTATTTCAGTGTTCTTATATGAAGTAGAAAGCCAGTACTCAGACTCTACCCTCCAGTAAATTGTAAACCATGTGACATTCTTTCTGTCTATCCAGCCAGAATTAATTTCCTCCTCTTCAGAGCACACAAAGAATTTTTTGTCTTGCATTTATTTCTATATATGTCTTGTCTTCCTTACTTAGCTCTTTATTTCTTATATATTTTGGCATTATTCATGACATCAAAAGTTGTGCCTTATCCACAGAAATTGCTCAGTACCTGTTTATTACATGAATGAGAAAAAGGTCAGACTAAGTCAGAGTTGTTACCTGTATGATCAGTATGTGTTTTCTAGGTTAAAGCATCATATTTTGCATTTATTTACATTGTGAATTATGGTGAGGATATAATGGGCAGCACGTTCCCTAATTATTTGGTTTTATCTGACATTTAATTCCCTCGGTTGGTATCCTTAATTAATTACATAAGATTAGAAAGAATGTTTAAAATTCATTTTAAGTTTTCAGAGGTACTGACTTTCAGAAGAAAAGTAATATGAAACCCAGACCCTATTAATTGCTATTTTAGGGGAAGTTTGAGAATCATGTTATATACTTAGGATAAATGGGAAAGCAGAGAAAGGGTTGAGCATGCACTCAAAACAAGGACATAGAGAATCCCTGAATTGAGTTTGCACCAGAAAACTGGTTTTGTTTGCTCTTACTTTCTTGGATCAATTCATATTCCGGTTTAGTAAAAGATAAACTCCAAGGTTTAGAATACACAATTTTAAATTGTTTTGTTTTTGTTTTTTAACATCTTTATTGGAGTATAATTGCTTTACAATGGTGTGTTAGTTTCTGCTTTATAACAGAGTGAATCAGCTATACATATACATATATCCCCATATATTCTCCCTCTTGCATCTCCCTCCCACCCTCCCTATCCCACCCCTCTAGATGGTCACAAAGCACCGAGCTGATCTCCCTGTGCTATGTGGCTGCTTCCCACTAGCTATCTATTTTACATTTGGTAGTGTATATATGTCCATGCCACTCTCTCACTTTGTCCCAGCTTACCCTTCCCCACTCTGTGTCCTCAAGTCCATTCTCTACATCTGCATCTTTATTCCTGTCCTGCCCTTAGATTCTTCAGAACCTTTTTTTTGTTTTTTTAAGATTCCATATATATGTGTTAGCATACGGTATTTGTTTTTCTCTTTCTGATTTACTTCACTCTGTATGACAGTCTCTAGGTCCATCCACCTCACTATAAATAACTCAATTTCGTTTCTTTTTATGGTTGAGTAATATTCCATTGTATATATGTGCCACATCTTCTTTATTCATCCATCTGTCGATGGACACTTAGGTTGCTTCCATGTCCTGGCTATTGTAAATAGACATTTCTCCAAAGAAGATTTACAGATTGCCAACAAACACATGAAAGGATGCTCAACATCACTAATCATTAGAGAAATGCAAATCAAAACTACAATGAGGTATCACCTCACACCAGTCAGAATGGCCATCATCAAAAAATCTACAAAAAAAAAAAAAAAAAAAAAATCTACAAACAATAAATGCTGGAGAAGGTGTGGATAAAAGGGAACCCTCTTGCACTGTTGGTGGGAATGTAAATTGATACAACCACTATGGAGAACAGCATGGAGGTTCCTTAAAAAACTAAAAGTAGAACTACCATACGACCCAGCAATCCCACTACTGGGCATATACCCTAAGAAAACCGTAATTCAAAAAGAGTCATGCACCACAATGTTCACTGCAGCTTTATTTAAATTGTTTATTGTTTTAAATCAGTTATGTCTTTTGAGGAGGGAGGTAAATAAAAAGTTTGATTTGGTAAGTATGAGGCACATATTAGAGATTAAAATGGAGTTTTCAGGAAAGCAATTAAATACAAGAAACTGGGGTTTGGAAGAGAGATTATATATCTGAAGGTATAAGTGAAAGACATTGAGAGCCATGAGATTATATGGGATCCAAAGTTGAACCTGGGCACTCCAGAGTTAAGATGTCTGTTAGATTAAGGGAATCAAAAGGGTACTATTTAAAAAGAAGCAGCCAGCAAAGTAGGAGGAAAACCAAGAGAGTGTTCTGGAAGCCAAGCGAAGAAAGTGTGTAAAGGAGAATCAAATGATCAAGTTGCCAGAAGCTACTCATGGACCAAGTGGGAGGAAGACTGAATATGGGCCATTGGATTTAACAACATGGAGGTCAATGGTGATCTTTTAGTGGAGTTGTGGGTAGAGAAACCTATTAGAAATATGTTCAAAAGGGAATGGGAGGGCTTCCCTGGTGGCGCAGTGGTTGAGAGTCCACCTGCCGATGCAGGGGACACGGGTTCGTGCCCCAGTCCGGGAAGATCCCACATGCCGCGGAGCGGCTGGGCCCGTGAGCCATGGCCGCTGAGCCAGCGCGTCCGGAGCCTGTGCTCCGCAACGGGAGAGGCCACAACAGTGAGAGGCCCGCGTACTGGAAAAAAAAAAAAAAGAGAGAATGGGAGAAAGCTAGGTGGAGACAAGTGTCAACAAATATTTCAAGGGGTTTTGATGTAAAAATGAAGTAAAAAAAATGGGGCAGTACCTGGAAAGGGAAGTAGGGTCAAGAAAAGGTATTTCATAAGATGGAGTAAATAACAGCAATAGCGTTATTAAGCTGATGGGATTGGTTCAGTAGAAAGGAAGAATTTGCTGATGCTGAAGTTAGAGTGGCAGAATATCTGGAAAGATGTTCCGGAGTAGACAACAGAGGATGAACTCTAATGTGTAAGGTGGAGGATTGGCCTTATCCATGAATTAAGAAGGAAGGCACAGAGTATAAGCACAGAGGCAAGGAAGTGGTAGATTGGGGTGGGTCCTTTGTGGAAGTTAGAATCTGAGTCATTCTGTTTCCTTTGTGAATTAAGAAGTAACTTTATGCGCTGAGAGTGAGGATGACAGTGGAGCTGTTACAGAGTTGAGGAGAGGAGTATGGTATGAAAAGTTTGTCTAGGAACAAGGAAAATAAAGTAGGATTGATGGCCAGCACTAAGGGCCCACTTGCGATTCATGATCATGACTTTAAAGTGAGACTAGTACACGTCATTTTAGGTTTTTCTTTTTTCATGGAATGGCTTAGGCAGAGAGTTGGATTTAGGCAAAATTAAACTTTTACCAAAAGAATGTGATAAAGTTAGAGGGAAGGAAAGAGAGTTGCATACATATACAAGGAAGTAATTACAAAGAATGCACATGGGATTTAAATTAGGCAATGGGTATAAGGATAGTGAAAAGAATAAATTGATTGCTAGTCTCAGTGGGCACAGATTTTTTTTTTTAATTAGGTACTTGAAGGAATGAGCAGGGAAAAAAGGAGAGTCGGTGATTAGAGAATGAGGTGCTTAAAATTGTGATTAGAGTGGGGTTTCCATAAATGGTAATGATAAGATCTTCTAGGATGTGATCACAGGAGTTGATAGCTGGGGAGACAAGATCATGGGAGGAGAGGATGTCAAGGAACTGAGTTCAAGGCATTGGAGAATCATTCATCTGGATATTGAAGTTGAGTTGAAGAGTGTTTTACAGTAAACTAAGAGCCAAAATCTTCAAAAACTGAAGAAGAGTGGTATGAAAAAATGAGATGCAGTATCTTCTGTAGTCTGATAACATGGGATTCAAAGTTCAGGTTTACACGGAGGAGAAAGAGAATTGGAAGTAGTTATGTAGTGCAAGTTTGGAAGTAGTTATGAAGTGCAAGTAGGGTATTTAGCCCACTTCCAGGCCCAGCGTTATGAGAGGTGTGGAAGAAAGAAGAGCCACCTCTTGAGAGAGCTACGGGGGAAGGAGTGTTGTCAGAAGAAAGCCAGTTTTCAGTGGCAACAAGAAGATAAAGATCACGTTCAAGAAGAGATTGAAGAGTGAATTAACTTCTCTTCTAACTGCTCCAAGAGGACACAGTGTGTTAGGGAGGAGGTGGAGATGGAGGAGCAAAAGGAGGAATGAATATACAGAGCCTTTGTGCAACTGGAGACACAGATTTGAGGAAACCCAGGTTTCACCTGGGGTGTGACTTAAATAGGAATAAAAGACCAAATGGGATGGGGGCTGATCCAGGGTGTGGTGGGAACCTGTCCGTGTTATGGGGGAGGGTCTTGCCGATGGTCTGCAGAGCTGAGAATATACTATCGGAAAGCAAGTGTGTTTGACAAATGAGACTGTAGTTTTGATGTTCATGAGTGGAAAGGTAGAATGTGAATAAGAGTAGAGTCTTAACTTTTGCTAGAAAATTCTGCTTTGGGCCGTTTATAAGTTGATGATATTCTGTAGAAATTTAGCCTAAGCTAATTCTTAGCTTATAAAAGAAAAAAATTGTTTAGGGAATGATTTTTATAGGTTTTGCCAGATCTAGGCTGATACTGTGGTTCCAGGAATTCATATATGTTTGGTCATTAACTTCTTGGGGAAAATCTGGACTTTCACATAATATGATTTATTAATAACATCCTTTTCCCCATATTTCCCTTCAGTTGCCCAGAGTCTAAGCTTCACTAATAATGTTTAGCTTTATCATGGTTATTACAGGGACTTAGTATGCTGAGTGAACCAATTTTCTGGTCCATGCATCAGCTTTAATTATTTAAAGATACATTTACACTCTTAAATCCCCTGCTTAAAAATGAAAATTAGATAATTGCCAGCTATCTAAGTAACAGCAAATTGTTGACGTCTCTGAGCTATTTTCTTTTTCTCTCATTTCTTGCATCCTTTCCTTTTCTTCTGACCTTCAAGTGGATTCTCCTCATTGCCGCTTTTGAGGCTGTGTTGTTCAGTTCCAGTCTTGGTTTGTTTGTTGGTTTGTTATTAATTCTCATCATTCTTTCCTGATTGAGATTAATAATCTCATTGCCCCTATGTTTACATTTCAGTGTATTTTGATTCAGCAGTTAAACTGTATTTTAATTTCTCCTGGATCAAGATGTTTCCTGCTTTTCAATTCAATTCTAATTTTTATTTGTTTATTTGTTCTTACAGTTATTACTTTTTTCTTGCAGGTATTCTGAACCCCTTGACATGAGTTCTTGCTTACATGTAAAGCTTCCTCAAAGGAGAAAGATATTTAACTTCTTCCATTCCAAAATAATCCAAAAATTATTTTTAATCATGACCAGGGAAAAATAGTTGATTGGATACATTTACTTTAAATTAATTTCAGTAACAAAATAAAATGAGGAATGGAATTTTGAATTCCTCCATAAAATGAGGAATGGAGAATACAACTATTCTTTCTTTAAGGTGGCTTTCTTCTCTTCTGAGCAGGTGGGAAAAGTGGCTACTCCATTTATAGCTCAATTGGCCTCCTTCTTCTCTACCCTTCTTTGCTTTGGTTATCTCATTAATTGCTTTTGCCTCCTCTTTTCATTTAATCTTGGATCATGCTAGGTCCAAGAGGAGAGTAAAGTTGTTAATGAATGGGAAAAATTCACTCATTATTTTTCCTCTTGCTCAAAATATATTGAATTTGGGCCAAAGCAAAGGAAGCTGAGCCATTGACAGTCTTTATTTTTATGCATATTTATTTATACTTCTACTGCCTACAGTTAGTAGATTCAGAAACATGTGCGGACCATGTTGAAAAATTACATTAAAGAGCAGTATTTAATTGTTGGTACTTAATTGGGTGATATTTAACTTTTAAGTTTTCATGATTCAGAGTGTGGTATTTGAGTTTTCAGCCACTGCATGGAAAATGGATCTTTTTCTTAGGAATATATACTTAGGGGCTTCCCTGGTGGCACAGTGGTTGAGAGTCCACCTGCCGATGCAGGGGACACGAGTTTGTGCCCCAGTCCGGGAGGATCCCACATGCCGTGGAGCGGCTAGGCCCGTGAGCCATGGCCGCTGAGCCTGCGCGTCCGGAGCCTGTGCTCCGCAAGGGGAGAGGCCACAACAGTGAGAGGCCCGCGTACTGCAAAGAAAAAAAAGAAAAGAAATATATACTTAGTAGCTGGCATCATAAGTACATAGACCAAGTAAATTATTTATTATCCTAAAATACAAATTTTCATATGGTATAGAATGTTATTGTGTTGGCATAACCACTGCATTCATTCTCCTGTTGAATGGAAGCCATTCTTACCTTTTATTTCAGGACTTCCCTCTCTTATAGCTGGGCTCCATTTCCCCATTGTACAGTGCCCTCATTGCCTAGTCCTGACCTTTGTGGACAGCACCTGGGTTCTCTGCCTGTCTCTCCCACAGTCAATATTTTGAAACTTTATGGTTCTGCATTCCTTAGTAGAGGAACTTTCTCTTGCTATAACTTGAGAGCTAGAATATCTTGAAAACTATAGAGTTCTACTGGCAAAGTCCTATCAGGTGACATTCCAGTTAGCTAGTTTTAGCTATCCTTTAACCACACAAAACCCTTCCCAACATCCTCAACCCTGGCTCTTGCCTGCCATGTTGAGCTACTTAAAATTCCACCATTGTGCCTGTTTACATCATTTAGCCTCTGCTAGAAAGGTTTTTTTCCTACCCTCTTCACCTTTCTATTCTATATTCGAAACTCAGCTTAAATATTTCCCCAGGGAATATTTCTTTGAACTTTCTTGACATGCCAACCTTTGAGTTTCCGTATCACACTGTCATCACTCCTATATAAGCACTTAACACGCTGAATTGAAATTACCTAGATCTTTACCTTATCCTTTATTATTTGGCTGTAAACTCCTTGAGATAAGCCACTACATCTTGTTCACCTTTGTTTAGCAGCACACTGTTTGGGATGGAAGGGAGGGAGGGAAGGGAGGAAGGAGAGGGGAGAGAAGGAGAAAGTTAATTATAGAACTGAAGAAACCTAAAGAGCTCTGGGTCTTCCATCTTTAAACAGACAAGTAAATATTTGCTGGAAATCTTTCATAATATGAAGGATAGGGACATAAATTTGAAGTTTTATAGTTATGACATAAAATAAAAACAAATTATCTTTCTTCCAAGCTATTCATCTCAGTGTTCCTGCCTAATTTATATCTTATGGTGCTTTTAGAATTTTATATCACTTTGATATGCAAATTTCAAATATATACATTGCTCTGGGAATATATTTCATATTTTATTGATTATAAGATGACATTATAGTAGAGAATCCAATATATTAAATAATATATTAAATATGTAAGTTAATTATATAATACTAAACAATTTTTTAATTAAGTTATGAAAAATGTACATTTTATTAGAATTGGGGACTATGGTACTATTACTAACAGTAAAATCTAACAATTATTGAATACTTACAAAAAAACCAAGTACTTTACATAAGTTATAATACTTAATTCTCAAAACAACCCTAGGTGGTAAATTCTACTACTATTATATTACATATGAGGAAACTAAATGCACAAAGTTCATATTGGTAATAAGCCCTGGAAGTAAAATTTGAATCTAGACAGCCTTACTCTGGAGAAATGTGGTCCAATGGAACTTTTATTCAATGATAGAAATTGTCTATATCTGTGCTATCCAGTATAGTGGCCACTAGCCATATGTGACTATTGAAAACTTGAAATGTGGCTAATATAAATGAGAAAGTGAATTTTAATTTAGTTTAACTTAATTACTTTTAATATAAATAATTGCAGAGACAGAGATTTATTTTAAGGAATGGGCTCATATGATTGTGGATGTTGGCAAGTCCAAAAATCTGCAGGATAAGCCAGCAGGCTATAGACCCTCCAGTTCAAGTCCAAAGGCAGTATACTGGGAGAATTCCCCTTTCTTCAGAGGATGTCAGTCTTCTTCTATTAAGGCCTTCAACTGATTGGAATATGCCACTCACTATGGAGGATAATCTGCTTCACTCAGTCTGGTGATTTAAATGTTAATCTCATCTAAAAATATTTTCACAGAAATATTTAAAATGTTTGACCAAATATCAGGGTAGCACGGCCTAGTCAAGTTGACACAAAAATTAATCATCACATAGTTCACGTAACATTTTTGTACGCAGTTCAACAAATTACATCATTCTATGGAGTACACTGGAAAGGAATTTAACCAGTACTAAATTGAATTGCTTTCATAAAATCAAACAAAACTAACATGTTTAATAAATCATCAGATAAAGCATTCTAATTTAATGTTACTTGTTTCAGAGTATTCTAAAATTCTTTGATGCTATCTAATTATTATCAATACTACTTTCTTGTTTTCTAGAGTATCTGAGTAAAAAGTATGAAGACTGCTCTAATATTATCATTTTCCCATAGTGAAAATATCACAGTGATTCAGGGGAGTTGAATCTACCATTACTTCCATCACACAACTATAGAACATATCTAATATATTTGAAAGAAAAGCATAACGATAGAGCTAATGGGATGATACTATGTAACACATGCCGTAATTAAACATGGACCAATAGCTAATCCTAAAAGAATAATTAAAATACTTGTTAATAATCCTTCTATTTACATTTCAAATATGAAAAGTAAGTGTTAAATTACATTTCTTCGTTGATTACAAACTCTTAGTAATTGGAACTATTTAAAATGAATAACAATACTTGATTTGGTCTGGTTTTTAATTTCATACCAAGGATTTCAGCTCAGTACTCTCCTAACATAACATCTTTGACTAAGTCATGAGATTTTACTTAAGCAAAGGGCTGCCTTGGGAAGAGAAGTAGACACAGAGATATTTCCTGCATTTTTAAGTGTTCTTCCCTGTAGTAGACATTACTTCCTTCACAAACTATAATGTTTACATTGCTCTCTTCCATATTTGAATGAGGAAGATGGATCACAGGGAAGAAAACATCTGCCCTGTTCACGTTGTACAGCATAGTGATTGTTATTTGGTTTTTTCTTAGAACTATATGAGAATTCATTGATTTTTTTTTTCTTGCGGTACGCGGGCCTCCCACTGTTGTGGACTCTCCTGTTGCGGAGCACAGGCTCCGGACGCGCAGGCTCAGCGGCCATGGCCCACGGGCCCAGCCGCTCCACGGCATGCGGGATCCTCCCGGACCGGACACAAACCCGCGTCCCCTGCATCGGCAGGCGGACTCTCAACCACTGCGCCACCAGGGAAGCCCGAGAATTCATTGATACTTAGACTCGTTGTCCACCTGAATTTTTCACCAAGGTACCTCATTTCTGGTTGTTGTCCACCAGGCTATCTGCATGTGGCTATTGTGAAGATGAAATTTTATGTTGCATTTGGATTAAAAGTGGCTGGAGGCAGCCTTCATTTTAGTGATTTGCGAAATGGAAAGCTGAACTCAAAGTGACTGTAGCTTTCTGACTACGAAGAGAAGCTATGCCATGTGGTGAGTTTAATTAACACAAGGCTGGTGAGATTATTCCTAGAATGATGGGTTAATAATCACTTAGCTGGTGGCTTTGTTTACAGCCTAGATGAGCAAGCCTTTTTTTTTTTTTTTTCTTTCTGCGGTACGCGGGCCTCTCACTGCTGTGGTCTCTCCCGTTGCGGAGCAAAGGCTCCGGACGCGCAGGTCCTGCGGCCATGGCTCACGGGTCTAGCTGCTCCGCAGCATGTGGGATCCTCCCGGACCGGGGCACGAACCCGTGACCCCTGCATCGGCAGGCGGACTCTCAACCCCTGCGCCACCAGGGAAGCCCAGAGCAAGCCTTTTTAATAAGCTTTGTGGTTGACCTAGCCTCTGGGTTAAAAGTTACATTTCTGGTAGATTAAACAGATTTTGTAGTTTCAAGTGAATAACTCTGAGAACCTTTGCCCCCCTCAATAAACATTAAGCACGGGAGGGCTTCCCTGGTGGTGCAGTGGTTGAGAATCCGCCTGCCAATGCAGGGGACACAGGTTCAAGCCCTGGTCCAGGAAGATCCCACATTCCACAGAGCAACTAAGCAACTAAACCACAACTACTGAGCCTGCGCTCTAGAGCCGGTAAGCCACAACTACTGAAACCCACATGCCTAGAGCCTGTGCCCTGCAACAAGAGAAGCCACCGCAATGAGAAGCCGGCGCTCCGCAACGAAGAGCAGCCCCTGCTCTCCGCTACTAGAGGAAGCCTGGGAAGCAACACAGCCAAAGATAAATAAATAAATTAAAACAAACAAAAAAATTAAACACAGGAACTGTCATTCAAGATAATAAGAAGAAGAGTGTGTTATAAACTAAAAGAATCTTTCTTAAATCCTTTGCACACACGTCCCAACCCCCAGTCTCCTAACAGCCTGGTTCTTTGTGCTCTTCCTTCTGTTACTGGAATGAGTAATACTCAGCACCATTTATGGAAGTTGGAAAGCAATTGTGTCAACAAGATTCTTTTCTCTCAAGGCTTGTCATCAAATACAGTGGTTTTCTATAGTTTCTTTTCATTTTAACCAAAGATAACTCAAAGTTTAAAGCTTATAATTTTTCTTTCTACACTCAGGTTTCCCAGTGGTTTCACAGTTATGATCTTTAAAAATGTGTATCTGTACATCTATTTCAGATCATTTTATTTTTGGCTGCACCATGCAGCATGCAAGATCTTAGTTCCCGGACCAGGGATCAAACCTGTGCCCCCTGCATTGGGAGCACTGAGTGTTAACTGCTGGACTGCCAGGGAAGTCCCTATTTCAGAGAATTTTAAACAATATTCTGCTCTTTCTCTTTGTTTGATGAGTCGAATTCAACTCCATACAATGCCCACACAGTCCAGTCGTCCCATTTCGTGCAGTAACCCTAGATTTAATGCTCTAGGATGTCATTATTGGTGCCATTGCTTTTTATCGAATACCTTCTTAAGCTTGTCAGTGGCCCAGATTAAATTGTTCAAGAATGAGAATGTGACATTTGTGGTTATCCTGGACCTCAGGACTATTCAAAAAATGTTTAACTTCATTCTTATTCTGAAAGGTGATTAAGGTACGTTAAGTACAGATTGACTTTCTCATAATAGGCATTCAAAACAGGCCATCGGGGCTTCCCTGGTGGTGCAGTGGTTGAGAGTCCGCCTGTTGATGCAGGGGACACGGGTTCGTGCCCCGGTCCGGGAAGATCCCACATGCCGCGGAGCGGCTGGGCCCGTGAGCCATAGCCGCTGAGCCTGCACGTCTGGAGCCTGTGCTCCACAATGGGAGAGGCCACAGCAGTGAGAGGCCTGCGTACCACAAAAACAAACAAACAAAAAAAAGGCCATCGTCATAACTCATGTCCCACATGGACTTACATTTGATGTGGACTTTGATCCTAAGTCTGTGCCTCTGAAGAGACATAGAGACCTCTAGATACTTTATGATTTTTCTCCTTAAAGTTTTCATTTTAGGAGAATTCAGTTCATCTTCCAGCTTCTAACTACTAGTAAAAGTTACTGATTCACAGACTGCTAGAACAGAAAGGCCCTGGAGACTTCCTAATTCTAGACTCCTTATTTCATACAAGAAGTTTTACAGTTTTGTGGAAGGGTTTTCCTGATGTTGGCTAGTATAGTTCTTAAAGTGTATCACCAATTGTTATTCTAACCCATTTCTGCAAATGTATCAGTAGTCTACAGTGTACAGAGGTTTTGTGAAGTGATCCTGGATAATTTTTATTCTTGCTGCCTTGTTTTATAAATGTGTACTTTAAGTCTGTTCACCTGTACCGAATGGCTACTGAACACTTTTCTAGAGAATGTTTTATGAGATTTGGACATTCAGGTAAACATGAACATTCTATGGGAGTCTTTTCGTTCATACTGAAACTGCCCTGTTATGAGAGCTAGAGAATAATTATGATCTTTGGCAGAATAGTGGTATCATTTTTTTCTAACTCTCAGAAACTAGCTGTTGGCTTTTATACAAAGGAATATCAAGTTACTTCCTCTTTTTTAAAATTCAAAGGGGTGTGGAACAAAGTGTTCAGTACACAGAAGGAAGTGCTTCCTTTCCATAGAACAGTATGTTTCTAGTTCCTACTAGAAATCTTTAATAAAGCATCACAATATTCACTTTACAGAGCATGAATCCTGTTAGATACAAAACTATTTCAACACCCAGATTGTATCTATGAGCGGGATCTACAGGACTCTGTTTTGCTCCTATCTTACTTAATAATGATTACTAAACTTGTATTAAAGGGCCTCTATACATATTATCTCCTTGAACTTTCACAGCAACCTGAAAAGAAAGGCATGTGTTACAATTCTGACCATATTAAGTGAAAGTCAGATATCATTTGGAACAGTGATTTAGTTAACCATGATTCACAGCCCTCTTCCATAGTCAGGGCTGGCCAAGGCCATTCCCATCATTTCTTTGGCTTTCTGGGCTGCATTCCTGCATCTGCCCATCCTTCAGCTTTCTCCTCTAGTCACACTGAGCTATGAACCTCTGCCCCCTCCTTTTGCCACAAGATTCCCAATAATTTTCTGAGGCATTACTGACTTTTCTGAAAACGTGGGGTCATGTTGCATAGCAACGGGTTTCTACCATCTCTCTGGCTCTCGCCCTCACTAACTACCCCTTCCCCAAACCCACAAGAATCAAACATGTCCCTGCCCCTCATACAGGAGGGGAAAGTTAGGTTTAGGAAGGGTTAGTGATGGATCCAAATGATGGAACATGACCTGAAAGCCATGTGTTCTGATGACAGATCCAGGGCTCCACTTGTTACTTTAAAAATATCAACATTAACCATTGTTTAGCACTTTACAATTTACATAGACATTTTACTTACGTTAACTCATTTTAATGTCTTTAATAATGCTGTGAGGTAAGTATTATTGTTCCATTTTGAAGAAGCATACATGGTTACATAGAGAATTGACTTACCTTAGGCAATGCCTGTTTGTTAATGCTCAACTTTACCCTTTCCTTTGAGATTTCATTTACCTAAAATTGATTTCATCTCTTTGTGGCAAGTCCCGTAGTTTCCCAGGGATTTCTGTTAATTACTAGTCTCATGGTCATCTCTTCCTACAGCTGAGCCCTTGCTCTCAGCTAAATCTCACCTTTCCCTAGGACAATATACCTTTCAGCTTCAGTGCAACCCAGATATGAAAAATAGTCTTTTATTTATTTATTTTACTTTTTGTAAAAATCAAAGCTGGCTACTCCAGAAGTTGAAGAAAGCAATACAGAAATTTCTCACCACTGACATGAATTTTGCCAGAATTGGCATACTATTTTGACTTTAAAAAATAATTTTTTCATTTTGCTGGAGAGTTAACAATGGATTCAGTATTGGAATTTTTACTCCTAATCTCATATTCTTTGTACCACAAAATACTATTTCATAGAAGTATTTGTTATTTAGATTTGGTAATTATTTATGTATCTATTCAGAAAATTTTAATCAGAGAATATTAAGACATCAGTGGTTCTCAAACATTTTGGCCTCAGGGCCCTTTTGCACTCTTAAAAATCACTGAGGACTCCAAAGAACTTTTGCTTATATGAGTTAATACTATTGGTTTTTACCATAATAGACATTAAAACTTGAGAATTTCTTAAAATATTTATTTAAAAATGACAAACCAATTACATGTTAACATAAATAAGATCTTTTTATGACTATAACAATATTCTTTTTAAAAAATAGTGAGAAGGTTAGCATTATTTTTAATTTTACTATCTCTTTAATGGCTAGCTTAATAGAAGATAATTGGATTTTCATTGTTGTTATGTTTGAAGTATGTGAAGAAAACTTAGCTTCATAAAGGTATATAGCTGGAAAAGGGAGATGTGTTTGAGTCGTGTTTTCAGATACATGTGATACTCTTCTTGATTACTATACCAAAATTTGTCAAGTGGTAGTTATTTAGAGATTCTTACTCATTGTTAGGTGAGACCAGACAACAACCAAAGGTTGGAAAATGTGTTGTCTGCAAAACTCTAGTAACCCCATTGAACTCTGTAATTTTTTCTATTGTGTTTCTATGTTCTGGACACTGTTCTAAGCACTTCGCATATATTAGCTCATTTAATCCTCATAATAACTCGGTGAGAAAGGTGCTAATATTAACTTCATTTTGAGGTTACTGAAGCAACTGAGTAAACTGAGGCATAAAAATGGAAATGAGGAAACTGATGCACAGAGATTCTCTGAAGTGAATTTGCCATTTTAGTTTTCAGCTCTGTTGTTTTACAAGATAGTAAATTCAAAGTAAAATAACCCTAATAACATGGACAAGTAATAGAATTGCAAAGTTATTGATAATCTTATGACATATTGAACATTCTAATAATAAATTGGTAAATTACCAAGGGAGATCACACAGTCCTCCGTTAGTAGGCCAAAATCACTTATTATTCCCTTAGTATGCCTCCAGTTATATTGTCATTAATGATCTATGTTTAACTTGTTTCTAATATAATTTTTTCTGAATATGACTTCTAAGAACCACATTAATTCAGCTTCTGAATATAATTTTTAGCAAATCAATACATGTTTGCATGCACTTTCCCTTATGTTACTATAAAAATACCATTAAACTAATTTTGAGAATCTGTATTTTGGATCCTAGTAGAAATACAGCTAAAACAACACTTAACAGCTTTTCAGGATTACAGAAATTCAAGAACATGGGAGTGACAGTTTTGGCTCTTGCAACACAAATTTTTAGAGGAGTTGGCAGGTATAGCTTAACAGGACACATGATTCCTTCTGATGGTACAGGAAAGTGGGCAACGGGCAGTAAGAGAAGCAGCAGCTTCAAGAACAAATTTTACTGCCATGAATTTTTAATGGTACTTTCTGGGAGCTTTCCAGGATACATTCAGCTGAGAAACCTATGATCAGTAGTGAGTATGCTTTCCCAGGGTCATAGGTGCAGTATCTGTGTGATATTTTGGAAACCTATCTGTTATGGTATGAGTAAAGAATAAGAAAAAATTGGATGGAATAGCACAGCTGAGATTTATTTGTCAAATCTTCCCTCTGGTAGACAAAATAAGCATCACTTAATAATATTAAAGCACTCCAAAGAAAGTTTTGGGGAACAAGTTTATTTCCATGTCTGAAATATAACAAGATCCATATATTAATACTGGAAAGTATGACTCAGGCAACAAAGAGATCAGGTGGGTTCTGCTAATATGTCATTACAGCTCAGCATACCATAAATATTCCTATAGATTCAATGCCTATCCTTCTTTTTACAAACCGTCTTCATTCAGAACATTTATTTTTTTTAAATAAAGCTGAGTACTTGGCATGGGTCTCCCTATAGATCAATGTGTTATTTCTTTGCATTCCTCCATAGACATGTAAGTAAACTGACACGTAAAAGGGGAAAAAAGCAATTGCATGGCATAAGCTTCAGTTTGACAACTGGAAATTCCAATCTGACTGCCAGGAAGAAAGACAATGGGCAAGACACTAATTCACTAGTCCCAAGTGATGGCATTATGTTTTGTTTCGCTTTGGTTTTGGTTTCATCACTTGCACACAACAGAGCAGTAGGAGAAAGACATGGAGTTAAAGAGATGATGGATGGGAAGGGCACAGAAGAGAGAAGATGTAGTAATAAATAGTTATAACTAGCATTTGTATAGAATTTTACAATTTACAATATGTCTTCTGTATTTTATTTCATATAACCCCAACTAAAAAAGAAAAAAAAAGTCCTGTGGAGGGATCTTCAGGGCATATTTAGTTCTCTTTTTTATTTCCAGTTTTTTAAATTATTATTATCACTGTGAAATATTTCAAACATACGAAAGCTTCTTAAGAATAATTTAACAAATACTCTGGGTATTTTTCTACATAAAGGAGAAAGTTGAATGAAAAGAATTATTATATAAAATTAAGGCAGTTGTGAGCTTCCCTGGTGGCGCAGTGGTTGAGAGTCCACCTGCCAATGCAGGGGACACAGGTTCGTGCCCCGGTCCGGGAAGATCCCACATGCCGTGGAGTGGCTGGGCCCGTGAGCCATGGTCGCTGAGCCTGCACGTCCAGAGCCTGTACTCCGCAACGGGAGAGGCCACAACAGTGAGAGGCCCGCGTACCGCAAAAAAAAATTAAGGCAGTTGTAACTATGCTATTGTACATGGGGTAGAAGAAAGATGATCTATGATAATGATTTGGACAAGGATACGTTTAAATTTGCTAAATTTCTTTCATTTAACTACTTATATAGTTCAACAGCTCAGAATATAAAATATCAATTCCACATTCTTATCTGCCAGCATTAGTTGCTTATTAATACTGTCATTTTAATAATAAGTTCTAAGCTATTTAAAATAGTTCAATATCTGTATTTAGGACAGAATCAATTGTCATCGCTATTAGAATTTAGAAAAGATACCAATAGAAGGGCAAAGTCACAGATAGATTAGAAGGCCATGAATTTATCTTTTGGGAAAGAAATTATTTAATACATGTCAGTTGGTGCCTATGTTCTATTTCTAACGATGCCTACATGAAAAGGCATGGCTCTAGCCTTGAGAATTTAGTCATACCAATTAATACAGTTTTACACAATAATTATCTTTAGTTGAAACTGCTTTATAGCATAGAATTATAAAGTTCCTTTACAAGTAATGCTAATTAACTGAAAGTGTAATAGCCATCTGCCTTGAGGAATAAGCAAGTATATTCTTTTTGCAACTTTCCCTAAAACATAAAAATTATTCTCTACTTTTGATACTTAGTATATCACAATATGCCCCATAGATTTATTTATCATAAATTCTTACTATCTTTTGTGTTCCCCACACAGTACAGTGCCTGGAATATTGTAGGTTCTTAATAAATGTAATTTTTATTAAATTGAATTTGTAAATTTTTCTGGAGACTGCCATCATTTTCCCTACTAAGCCGTTGAGTTTCAGTTTCTTTTCACATAGCTTGCAGCTAAGACACTGATGCCTTCCACATGAGTTTGACATAAAGTACTTTCACTTATGTGTGGCTAATTTCAGGTGCAAAGATACTCAGTTATTTGAAAGAGAATTCCTAAGGACAGGTAGGAGGAGATAATCCTGCTCAAGAATGCAAGAATGTTACCACTTTTTTGTTGGGCTAATTTCTAGAGAAGACACCTGGTGAACAGAAACGTCAAGCTCTTCATAATTTTTTTTTCTTCAAAGTCAGAACTACAAAGAAAACATTGGACTTTTCCACCATTTGAAAATATGGCAGTCCTATTTCTAGGGGAATTAAATAAATGATGGACTGATGCATACAGAGGAAAATGAATAGATCGTATTTTCAAAAAAATTTAAAGAATTTTTTCCTAAGGAATCTGCACTTTACATTGATAATTTTAACTAATATCAATAGAATATTAGCTAAGAATATTTTTCGTAACACATCCTGTCTCAGGGCAAAGTTGGTAATGTGAAATGTGGTTTAATATTTAAGCTGCTCTCTGTTCTACACCTCAAAGCACATTTTCTGTTTAGAATAGAAGAGATAAATCAAAATTTTTCTAAATTGATTTAATAATACTCTGTGGTAGTAGTAAAAATAGCAAGAAAAGTAGAAATTTTATTTTGGCAGTATGGGGTACACTTTGCTTTTTGGAATACATGTGTCCTTGAAAAAGTCTAAGTTAAATCATTTTAAATGCACCTCTGGAGTTCCCTCTTAAATTTTACTCTGTAAATAATTTTATAGATGAGGAATCAGTTAACTATATAAGTGAATGTTCATTTAGATAGATGTTTGGTAGTCTTTAATTTATGTATTAAACTTTATTTTGTTTAAATAATGGAGTGTAGAAAGTCCGGGTCTTTAAAAGGAATACTTCCAAAAGATAACATGGAAAAAGGGGGTCATGGCAAAGTCCCTCTGGTTAGGGACTAAACTTATTTTTTGATGGAAATTACCAAGAATTTACACACACTATAGATGAGAGTAAAAAGAATGTTTTCAGAAAGAAACCACTTACCGTGTGATTTGCAGCCATGTTTCTTATGAGACCAGGAAAACTGTAATCAGTGTAGCAAAATCTTTGTGGATGACAAAGGCAATTGCAAGGATAAACAGCAGCCTCCGATGACCAGCAAAGACCATTCAAAGGTAGGAATTTTTAAAATTATGTGACAAGTTATCTATCCTTTTGTTTATTTAGTGAAAGGAGACATTTTCTCTGGCTTTTAGGGGATAATTACAGAATTAACTTAGCACATTCCATCCCCTTTCTTCTGGTCTAAAGGTAATCTTCCGAGTAGACGTCCTTACTAGAAAGAACGTTCCTTGATAAGATGAATGAGTTTTTTCATTCTGTTGGCATTTAGATTTGTTTTTTTATTTTAAATTGCTAACAAATTGCCTTGGTAAAATTAATCCCGTATTAACAATTAGTCTGAGTAGAATATGCTAGTTATTTTGAAACCCATTCATCTAAATTTCATCTATATATAAATTTATATAACAGAAAGTGAAAGCTTCCTCTTCTCCCACAATTGTTATTCCCCTGAAAATAATCATGTCCAAGGGTTTGGTGTATATCTTTACATTTTTTTCTTTCTCTTTCTCTCTCAGCGAATACATGCACACTCACATTTATTCGTTCATTCATTTAAAAAATATTTATTGATGTCCTATAATGAGCCAAATATTGTTTTAGGGGGTGTGGATACAGCAGTGACTAGTCCCTGCCCTTATGGGACTTTACATTTTTTATTATAAAGAGCTAATAATAAATAAGATATTCTGCCATAGCCAGATGTCCTTCCAGGCAGCAGTACATCATAAGCACTTTTCCGCATCAGCGCTTAGAGCCCCACTATACTCCTTTTTTATTTTCTTTTTCCATTTATAGTCTTGAAGTAGTCTATGCTCACCATCTATACATTTTCACTTTCCAATCATGTCTCAACTTAACAAAAGTCTGGGCTTCTTCCCACACCGTTCTACTAAAATATTGTTTATCAGTTCCCATGTGCTTGTTGTGAAATCCAGTTGACACTGTTCAGTTCTCACCTTCTTTGGCTCCTTCACAGTATGGGATACAGGCCACTCTGTATAACTCCCCTCCACTGCTCTAGTTCACACAATAGCTGTTTCATCTCAGACTCTTTCGCTGGTGCTCCTTGCTTTTCTTCTAGATGATGGTATTATTTCCTTGGCCCTCAGTCTCCATTCTGTCTGTAGATAGTGTCATGTGCTCCCGTGAATTCACATACCACCTATATGCTAAGTAGTCTCAGATCTTTATGTTATGTCATCCTGTACACCTCCTGATGGGTATCTCACAGGTGCCTCCAGCTTAATGCAGAGCAGGATTCATTGTCTTCCCACTCATCCCTTTTCCTCTTCCTGAATTTCTTAGTGCAAGAAGCCTCCTTTTACTCAGCCACCCAGACCAGACATTCTGGCCTCATTCTCAACATTTCTCTGTCCCATGCTCTTCACCTACAGTCTGTAACCCTATTAAATGTCCCTCTTTATAATCTCTAATCCCCTTCTCTCATCCTTACTGTCACCCGTCTCAGTTTTGACTATCAACATTTATCTCTTAGATTAGGGCAAATCCCCTTGCCTAAGTCCTGTTCCATTCCAATGCATTCTTCACACTACAGCCAGAGTGCTTTCTCTTATGCAAAACTTATTATGTTATTCTTTTTTCAAAAGCATTTCTGTGGCTTCCTGTGAGCTCTACATTAAGTACAAAAACCTTAGTACAGCTGTAGGCTGTAATACAGCTCTCTGTAATTTGGCACCTACTTGTCTATATACTCTCATCTCTCGTCAAGATATGTCTGAATCTGTGTTCTGAACTGTTGATCCACAGAGGGCCAAACTCTCTCTCCCTTTCTGTATTTGAACATTCCACTCCTTACTGAAATGCTCTTTGCCTTCCTTTCAGCCCTTTACCTGGATGGCTCCTCCTCCCTCAAGAATCATCTCTGATTCGTGTTCCCCTGTGACTTTGCTTTTGTCCATGTTGTTGCAAGTGTTTGAAATGTCTGTCCTTTTCCCAGATTCACCCAGATACTCCTGTGAATGCATTCACATCTAACATGGTCCCTTCTGAGAGCATTTCCTGATCCTGCTATGAGCACTCAGAGAAGGCTGTGGTTGTCTTTGCTATAGCATTTATTCCTGTCGTGATAATCCTCTGATTGTCGTCTGCATCTCACATAGACTGAGTTCCTTGAGAGCAGAACCCATCTTATTCAACTTTGTGACCCCCCCAAAGCTAGCAGTGTCTGACTCGTGGTGGATGAAAGAGTGTTAAATAAGTAATTCATTCTAAACTATGCCTAGTTTGCATCTCATAAATGAGTGGATATTTGTTCATGAGATGAAAAACTTGGCATAGACTTGGTATGACAACCCTCCACAACCTCCACCTCCCACCAGAATATATAAGTACTAAATAATGAAATTAAGGCCTACAAATAGAATTATAGTCTTTGAGATAAAAAAAAGTCTTTGGAAGAAAGTAATAAAGGAACTCCTTTCAGCATATGGAAAATAAGTTATATATTTCTAACTTATAAATATCTGTATGACATTTGATTCGTAAACTATAGTCAGTTATACCTGTTTCCTTCCCTTCAAACTATCAGTTTCTACTGCACTATTGGCTGCTTTTGTACCCTGTAACCATCCTGGATTTTAGAGCCTGAATGAAACTATTAGGATTCATTTTTTATCCTTGTAAGTGTTTGTACTTACAGGGATACATTAAATATGTAATTGGATTAAAATAATAATATTGTATTAGATATTATTAGAAAAAGGAGAATTCAAAAACTACCGCCACTGCCAGCACTCAGTAATATAAATTAATATTTTAAAAGATTACAAAACTCTTCACATGTTCTAATGCCAAGCTGAAAGGCTCACTTAGCTTTTTTCTTGTAAGTTGGCCAGAAAGTGAGAATGATAGCTATTGTTTTAAGCAGATTTGCATCAACTCTAGTTTTACTGTTGTTCATATGGAATTTTCTTCACATGGTAGCCAGATGGAGACCAAAAAAATCCACTAAATTTCAAAATTAGTTTATTTTTTAGCAAACATGATTACAGTATGTATTCAGAATGCATTATGTGAAAAACCTATTTTTTAATCTAACTTTACATTATCAAAGAAAGAAGTTAAATATATGTTGATGCATTGTGGAAACCTGTTTATCAAATACTTGTACATAAATATTATAAACTTGGTTTTGTAAAGCTGCTCTGAGGTCGTATGGAGTTCTTTATGGAAACACCAAGCTATAGTCCTTGACACATGAATTTTTATAGAAGGAACCTTAGAGGTCATTTAGTACTTCTTTTCCAATTCAGGTATATCTTTTACAGAATCTTTGGTAGATGATCATCTAACCTATTTTTTTGTGGTCTTTGTTTCTTTTCTTTTTTAGAATTTTTTTTTTTTTTTTTTTTGCATTGAATTGAAATCTGCCTCCTTGTAATGTTACCCATTAGTCCCAATTATATACTTTGGAATAAAACAGAGACCAGCTGGTCCATCTGCTATTCACCGAATGATGAAAGCCACAAATCTATAAGTCATTATTTTCTTCCCTTTCCTCTCTCATTATCCTCCCTCCCCTCATTGAAATTGTCCTATCAGTTCTAAGTCCAAAGTATACATTTGATCCATCCACTTACTTCCATTTTTACTGCCACTAGATGGTAGTCCAAGCCACCATCATCTTTGACCCAAACTACTTTAATAGCCTTAAAAAAGAAAACCTCTGTGCTTCGATTTTCATCTCCCTACAATCTCCTTCCTATACCAACGATCTACAAATTGTAGTCCTGACACCCTAGGACAACACAAGATGATTCATTAGAATGTAAGAAGAGATACCAGAAGTTCTATTTATATTTATTTTTATCTCATCTGTCTTAATTTCTATTTTTGTATAAGTTTCTATAATGTTTATAAATTAGTACAGTGTATATATTTTAGCTCTTATTTTTCTTTTTTGCTTTTTATTAAATTCATAGTCTGATAGATCCAACTTCCCACATCTATTTACATAGTCTTATATAACTAACATGTAAAGAGTTGATTTTTTTAAATAACATGTAGTGCCTTTCGTTTAACCCATTTAGATTTTCTTACGCATTTTTTTAAAATTTTGAAACTATCTTATACCTACAGAAAAAATTCAAGTACAGCACAAAAAACATTTTTTCCTGAACCATTTGAGAGTTAGTTGCCAACCTGATGCCCCATCATCTCCAATACTTTAGTGTGTATGTCCTACAAAGATATTTTCCTACATTAGCCACAAAAGAACTATCAAAAACAGGAGAACATTATTATTCCTATTTAGTCCTCAAAGTATGTCCTTTATTGTAACCATTCCAATTCAGAATCGCGTTATTACATTTATTCATGTCTCCTTAGTCTCTTTCAAATTGGAAGAGTTCCTCAGTCCTTCTTTGACTTATATAACCTTGATACTTCTGAAGATTTTAGGTCAGTTATTTTGTAGAATGTCCCTCAGTTTAGTTTTGCCTGATATTTACTGAGAATTAGATTCAGATTGTGTACCTTAGGGTGGAACACTGTAGAAACAATGCTATATTCTCATTGCATCCTATCTGGTGGCACATGATATCGATTTATCCTGATTACTGATGATGTTAACTTTGATCACTTGATTAATATGGTGTTTATCAAGCACTTCCAGTGTGTGGTTACTCTTTTCCATATATATAATTAATAAGTGTTTTGTGGGGAGGTACTTTGAGACTCTATCAATATCCCATTGCATACCAAACTTTTCCCATTTACTTATTTACTTATATTAGTATGGACTCAGGGTCTCCTATTTTATTCAGCGGGTGTAATTTATTACTGTTTATTTTGATGCTTGCCTTGTCCCAGATTTGGCCAGTTAAGAGCCCCTTAATTCAGGTTTCTACGTCTTTTTGACATATTCCCTTTCAGTCTTTAAGCCCTTCTTTAACTTTCTATGTACATTTTATCATCTGTTTCAACAACATTTCGGGTCATTTAGATTACTTTGAATCTTCATTATGCCGCTTTTCACTATTCCTCTTACATAATAAGCATGTCTTCTATATCTTTATTCAATTCGTGGATAATAATAATCAATGAGTTGAAGCAAAGAAAGGGCCCAGTTGTGCTGCTCCAGAAACTTCTTTCCAGATCGGGGATTCTCAACCAGTTAATCAGTTAATATTAATTAATATACTATTTTTTAGTTTATTTTGAAGAATTATCTGATTAGTCTTCCAGCTAGTTGCTGCTGCCAAGTCAAGGTCACTGACAAGCCAAAAACTCTATCAAGATTTTCCCTAGAGCCCAACCATCTCCTTCCTGAAAGAAAAAATTTTTTTAGCATTTTTAGCATGCTGCTCTTCATGACTGACAGCACCATCTCCGTCTGATCCCAGGGTTCAGAGAACTCTTAGCTTCATGTCACCCTCATTGCCAGTAGGATCTTTACTTACAACCCACTTTGTAATATAACAGCTCTGGGGGCAGGGGGAGAAACAGAACAAAACAAAAACTTAATTCTTAGCACATGTTATAAACTCAGTAATATAACTTAACTACGGAAATGAATAAATACTGAAGATTAATGCAAATAAATTAACCCAAACTTTACATGGGTCTAACTGTTCAGTTAGCTGTGAGTGTACAATGTGAGTCTCCAAAGCCAAAAATCTGGATTCCAGTATAGAACCCAAGACTTACAGCTGTAAAACTTGGGAAAGCCACTAAATTACTCTGAGTTTCAGTGTCCTTTCATTGTTGTTGTTAGATGGAACTAATAAATGGAGCCCTCCTGCCTGCTCCACACTGTTGTAGAAGCCAGAGAATATCATGTAAATGAAAAGTTTCTGTATGCAATTAACTGGTATGAAAGTGTAAGATTATCATTCTTATCACAAATATATAGTGCTGTCATACAGTTGATTTTCTGTTATTTTATAAGAAAAGAATCATGGGCAGCCTTTTCAAATGCCTATCATTTTCCTAAGCTATTCTCCTAATTCTGATCCTTTTTTAAAAAAGAAAATGAAGCTAACTTGGCAGGACTTTTCTTTTGATCCTACCTAATTTGTGTGTTTGTTTGTTTAATGCTCACAAATTATCTACTTAAAAAGTTCTCAAAATTTGGGGAGGTCAGCATAAGCCTCACTATTTGGTTTATAAATTCTTCCTATCTTTAATTAGAAAGTTAGAACAGATTCACTTCTCAAGACTGACGTGGCATCTTTCCTCTGCTCCTTGATTTTTCAAGAAGTAGTGGAATTAACTCTTTAAGAGACTAGAGAAAGCATCAGGCTTAGCCCTTGTTGTTCAGGAACATGTTTCACAGCCTGGGGGCAGGTTGGGGAGTTGGGGGACATCTCTATGTCTCTATCTTCCATCTATAAAATGAACGTAAAGAATCCTACTTCTCACTGTTGTAATGAGGACTAAATGCAATAATGCATGTGAAATAAGGCCTATAAATGATAAAACTTTAAAGAAATGTGTTAGTAACATATGATTCAGAACTCTGGGATAATAATAATAAAAGCTATCATTTACTGAATGTACTCTCCTTACCAGACTCTGTGCTCTCTTTTGATGCTACAACAACCCAATATGTATTATTATCCCTATTTTACAAATGAGGAAGCTGAGGATCAGAGGGGATAAGTACTGCCCAAAGTCACACAGCTAATTCGCAGTCGAGCAAATTCAAACCCAGTTATGTCTGGCCCCAAAACCTATACCCTTAACCCTTGCCTCCAGTTTTACCTCATACTCCCTCCTATTTGGCCCTACAGGGTTGAACTCATTTAAGCAGGAGCTGCCCTGAAAAGCTCTCTTCTGTTAGGAACTGCTGCCAACCTTTATACTGTTGATGCTAAATTTTGCAATATGAAAACCATTCTATTCTGGAGAAGACAGAAACCACATAGTTGATTAATAGCGCTGAACTCTCTTATTTATCTGCTAACACTGTACCATCTTCTGAAAGCAGCAGCCCTCTTCTTTCGTACTCTTTTTGTATGAACATTTTCTCTATTTTACAATTTCAAAAGCCTCAATTCCCTTTGCCTTTAATACTAGGTGCAAAAATGCCCAATTTAATTAGAAAGACTTTAGTTGGTTACCTGTTCAATTACTTGAATAGATTTCTGGCCAAGTACATTTTCTGCATAAGGTAATTAGTTAGTAACCCATGCCCACAAATCCTCCCTCAAATTCTTACATCATACAGATTTCTCCTTTTTAAATATCCTCAATGTTTATATTGATAGGTGTTACCAATTTGTCATGTGCTTATACAAAACTTAGTGGTTTCAGAAGTGAATGATCCTGAACTGAATCAATAATTATCAAGAGCAATAACACTTTATGAATTTAGTGCTAAATAATACATATGAAAAGCTTATTTCTTTGGCAATTTATTACTTAAATTACCACAAGTGTGTTAATTGTGAACTTTGACAGCTAAATGATCAGCTGTGTAGACAGGACCCATATGAATGCTGCCTTGTGTTAGTGACCGGACATCCCTACAACTTCTATGAAACCATCAGCCTGTTACTGCTGTTGACACTTTGAAAGAACTCTCAGTTGCATTATACTATCATTTGAACATTTGAAAATAAATTGAACTATTCACCAAAGACATGTGTGATACGTTGACCTTTCAGGTTCAATCGATTTGGAAAAAAAAATTCTTTTTGATCTCAATATTACTCTTTGTAATTTGATTCCAAGAATATTTTTACTTTAACACTAACACTCTCTAAAAACTTCATTTTCTCAGAATCTCTATAGTTCCTATTTAAAAAGTCTTTTTAAACTTATGTAATAACTATAGATATTAATCACTTTTAAAATGGCATGAACTAATGGGTACATCTTGACCCAATTGAAAATTCATACCATTCTCTGGAAAAAAGTCCCTTGGCAAAATATCCTTGGGAAGAGAACAATACCAGAAACTAACAACTGCTTAATTTTAATGTATAGAAAGAGTTACCTTGTTTTCTTAGACTACATTGTAAGTGAATATAATTTTCTTAAAAAGGAGACACTGTGGGAAACATATGAAAGTATTCATTTCCTGCTGTTTTTGGAAAAATGTAATTCTTCTGTAGCATTAGCTAAAAGATTTACCTAAAATGGCTTTTCAACAATAGTGTATTGTGAGTCAGAAATATTTTCTTTCTCGTTACAGAGATTTAACAGGTTTTGACAATCAAACAGGAGATTTTTGTATAATTTTTGCATGAATGTTTAGTTCTTCCTACTCGGCTGGAAATTATTTCAGAAAATGATTTAGGAACTAATGTGAGGTCCTTAGACCAAAACCGACAACAACAATAACAACAGCATGTTACCAAAGCAAACTTGAGTCCACTCACCTGTGCGCAGTGCCCAGTAAAGCCAGTCTACTGCCACCGGGTTGTGGTGAAGGAAAGTGCAGCATTTATTGCAGTCCCCAAGCAAGGAGTCTAGGCAGCTAGTGCTCAAAAGACCCTGAAATGGCTTTCAGGGAAAGGTTTTTAAAGACACAGTGAGGGAGACGGTTATGGGGTGTGTGATCAGCTCATAGACATTCTTCTGATTGGTTGGTGGTGAGGTAACCAGGAGTCAACATCTTCAACCTTCTGGTTCCAACCAGCCTGGAGTCTATGTGCTTGTGGGCAGCATTCAGTTAACTTCTCCCACCTGGTGGGGGTTTCAGAATCGACAAAATAGTTCAAAGATATGGCTCAGAATATTATCTCTAGCCCTTGAGGAGGAACTAAAGGTCCTTGACTTTGTTTAATGGCTAAACTATTACTATTTTGTCTTGCTTGACTGTTTTCCTTTCTTTCTACATTTTCTCACTTCTCTGATTAAATTTATTCTTTGGAACTTGGGGAAGGCCTCGGAGGCTAAAGTTTTTCTGAGAACAAGAAGCAGGCAGAGGACATGGCATGGTGGGAGGGGGCTGGGAGGTAGGGTCTATCCTGAGAAGGCTCCACAGGATCCTGCTGGGTTACAAACACTCTGAAATTTATATACTTTCCTTTCTCATGTTAGTTTGTTATGTCATGTAATTAATTAAAAGATTAAAGTTTATTCAGATTAATTCTGTTATAAGAACTTTAAAAAGATTTTGAGATAGGTGGTGAAACCTTAGTTTCAAAAGTACTGATTTAAATGCATTTCAAATGTTAAACATGTAGCTAATTAGGGTAGGACTTTTGAGCAACAGTAGAATACTGAATTGGTCATATTTTATTTGGGGTACATTTCTCTTCATAGAAACATTGTTTAATTTAAGAATCATTGTTTTATGTGGAATCTATCTTTTATCCTGCACTGACACAATTTTTACTCTTTTGTCAAGGTATCAGATACATACCGGACTTCAGCATTCTATCATAAGACCTACACAGCCCAACTGCTTACCTCTGGACAATGCAACCCTACCTCAGAAGCTGAAAGAGGTTGGATATTCAACACATATGGTTGGAAAATGGCATTTGGGTTTTTATAGAAAAGAATGTATGCCCACCAAGAGAGGATTTGATACCTTTTTTGGTTCCCTCTTGGGAAGTGGCGATTACTATACACACTACAAATGTGACAGTCCCGGGATGTGTGGCTATGACTTGTACGAAAATGACAATGCTGCCTGGGACTACGACAATGGCATATACTCCACACAGATGTACACTCAGAGAGTGCAGCAAATCTTAGCTTCTCATGACCCCAGAAAGCCTCTATTTTTATATATTGCCTACCAAGCTGTGCACTCTCCACTGCAAGCCCCTGGCAGGTATTTTGAACACTACAGGTCCATTATCAACATAAATAGGCGCAGGTATGCTGCCATGCTTTCCTGCTTAGACGAAGCAATCAACAATGTGACCCTGGCTCTAAAGACATATGGTTTCTATAACAACAGCATTATCATATACTCTTCAGATAACGGCGGCCAGCCCACAGCAGGAGGAAGTAACTGGCCCCTCAGAGGTAGCAAAGGAACCTACTGGGAAGGGGGGATCCGGGCTGTTGGCTTCGTGCACAGTCCACTTCTGAAAAACAAGGGAACGGTGTGTAAGGAGCTTGTGCACATCACTGACTGGTACCCCACTCTGATTTCACTGGCTGAAGGACAAATTGATGAGGACATTCAACTGGATGGCTATGACATCTGGGAGACCATAAGTGAAGGCCTTCGTTCTCCCCGAATAGATATTTTGCACAACATCGACCCCATTTATACCAAGGCGAAAAATGGCTCCTGGGCGGCAGGCTATGGGATCTGGAACACTGCCATCCAGTCGGCCATCAGAGTGCAGCACTGGAAACTGCTCACAGGGAACCCCGGGTACAGTGACTGGGTGCCCCCTCAGTCGTTCAGCAACCTAGGGCCGAACCGGTGGCACAACGAACGGATTACGTTGTCAACTGGCAAAAGTGTATGGCTGTTCAACATCACAGCCGACCCCTACGAGAGAGTGGACCTTTCTAACAGGTATCCCGGAGTTGTGAAGCAGCTCCTCCGGAGGCTCTCACAGTTCAACAAGACCGCGGTGCCTGTCAGATACCCCCCCAAAGACCCCAGAAGTAACCCTCGGCTCAATGGAGGAGTCTGGGGACCATGGTATAAAGAGGAAAACAAGAAACAGAAGTTACGCAAAAATAAGACTGAGAAGAAGCAGAAGAAAAGTAAGACAAAGAAGAAACAGCAGAAAGTGGGTTCGTTTACAAATTGCCGATTGGGTGTTCCTCGTGGATAGGTACAAATTTTTTCCTGTCTGGTTAAACTTAAATCAGTACTTAGTCTTTCACCAGTTTTCTAGGTGAACCAGCATGTTTTTGGCTCAGTAGGATTCCTGCCATCAGCCTCGCTGTTTTCGTGTTGTGCTACTCCAGAGACTTCTGCCACCTGGAAAACTTGTGCTCAGTGCCAAAGGTGCTACTCTTGGAAGCCATGCTTAGAGCAGAAAGGAGATGTTTGTTTCTCTTGGTCGTTTATAAAAGGTGGTCAGTGACGAGTCCAGCTGTTGTGCTTCAGTCAATTGACCAAACACTATGCTTTAAATTATAACATTGGACTGTAACCTGCAATTGATGGACATGCTACTTTGATGGAAGTTACAGAGCAGCATGATTAAAAACCACCTTTGATGAAGTGTAGTCAAAGGTTGCATCACCTCAAAGGCCTTGAAGAACATTTTTTTCTTAGAGAATTTTTGTATATCTATCATAGGGCACTTGGGTTTTTTTAATTAATTCTATTTCATATATCATTTCCTTTCCTGTGAAAATAAGCTGTTTTTCTCACATGTGAACAGCTTGCACCTCACTTTATCATGCATAAGGGAATGGCAAATAAGAAAGTTTGAGCACACTGCCAAAACGTGAATGTAACTATTTTCTAAACACTTTAATAGAATGATGTTTCAGAATAAAGTACATAATTTATTTTTACAGAAAAAATATTAATTATTTTGTTTTCATAAATAGTTATACAAATGACTTTTAATTATTTTATTTTTATTTTCTACATACCATTAGAAGAATTTTATTTCATATTATCAAGATTATCAAGCACTGTAATACTATAAATTAATAGTGTGTAAATTTATAGAATATAAAAAGAAAAAAATGATAATCATCATTGTTCAACCATTATTTTGAATGTAATAAGATGAATATATTCCTTACAAATTACTTGGAAATTCAGCGTTTGTACAGAATTGAGAGACAACTTTATTGTTTCTGTCATAAACACTTTATTTATGTATCTTAATTATTAAAATGACATATTTTATAGCACCAGCAGATTGTGTGGCTTTTCTGATTTAACATCTATATAGAATTATATTATTCATTTTAACAAATCTTTACAAATAGGCAAATAGGCAAATGAAGGTATGATTTGCTAACAACCATAGTAATATAATATGGATTTTGCAAATAAGAGATATTTCCACTTGGCCACTGCATGGAGAAAAGTGTTCTCTTGTTAATAAATAAGACTTGTAATGACCCTACTCTTATACAAAGTGGACTTGGTGGGGAGATACAGAGAAATGAATATATGGGTCCTATCTGGCGTTGTTAAAAATCGAATTTGAAACTCACGCATGCAAATGCCATGAGGAGGATTAAAAGAACGTGATCTGTAATGAAGTTTATCATTGGTGATCAGTGAGGACAGGTTGATGTGGTTCCCATGGGCCCTGGAGTTTTCTTTAAGGTGCCCTCTCCTAATATTACCTGTAAGTCTCATAGTTTGCACTCAAAAAATCACAGAGGGCTAGAACTGTGATATGTGAAGTTACAATTGTGATCAAAGAAATGTACGTGGCAGTATGGCAGCATACTATTAAATACATTTATATCAGAATTCAGAGGATAGCTTCTCACAGTTCATGGAAATCTATAAAAGAATTGATAGACTGTTACCAAAATTACTAAAATGGACAAAAATAATTTAATATTTAAAAAATTTTAATATTTCAGTTCTAGAATATATATCTCCGTTTCATTATATAGGATTAAGTACTATTTCCTGAGTTTGTGTTTTGTCAACTGTATATTTAAATGGGTCTTAAAAATCAAAGGCATACTGTCAGTGTTTTCCTCTCAGTGGCACATAAATTAATGAGGTGTCATAAAATAGATAGTATCTTATAATTCAAAAGATAGTTATTATTACATTAAAAAAGAGTTCTGAGGAAAAATGAGTTCAGGATATGTGGAGTTAAACAAGGTTAAAGGGTTCAGTTTATGCAGACTTTCTTACAGTTTTTAAAATCTTAGCTTGCCTTGTAAATCTCTAACAGAAGGAAATTTTTATATAGTGTTTTCTAATTTATTTCACCATAAAACCCTTGTCTATAGCACATTACACAGGACTAGGCAAAGTATGGAACAGACCTCAGAAATTTTTAGTGTAAACATAGAATCTTCTAGAAATCGCTAGCAAAACAAAAAGGAGAAAAGAGGCAAATTAGGATCATGAAAATTAACTCACATTTGAGGCCAGTAGATATTATGTAATATGGTGTGATTTTAAATTCTCTGTAAATGACCATAACTTTCTCAATGAAAATAAATTAGCCCACAGTTTTCTACCTGGAAATGACTTCAAGGACCTTATTTACTATTTTTAGGAGAGTACCTGCCCTCCCCCCCATGACTCTGGGTAGGCGATTTAGGAGAAGTCTGTGTCTTGCCCTTAAGAAACTAAAATCTAATACAATAGTCATGTATAAATAATGAACAGAAATGTTTCCAAAATGCTGTCAACAAATCACTAGGTGTTTCAAGATGTCCAGGGAGGAAAATACTCTGCACTTGACTTTTATGCCTTAACCATTAAAACTATGTTCACGTGGGGCCTTTATTCACAGTTCATTTTCCTGAACTGTGATTCTCAGGTTGCATTTCTTTTGCAACCTGAGAGTTGCCCGTGGCTTTTTCAAGTGTAAATAGCACCACTTTAAAACCTCTGATCCTTTTATTAGGACACCAAAGGAAACCCCTGGAATGAAATATAAGTATCCCCCTAGCTTTGTCAGAAAATAAATTGTGGATGTGGCTTATGTGTCTTGGATGGGAAAGAATCTAAATCATTTTATTCAAACGACAAAACAAACAAAACTCTGTGGTACCTTTCAATCAGTGAAAAACAGCCACACCATGGCTGTCAAGTCTTGTTTCATCTGTATTTACATACTTTGCCCTCACTTTTCCCTTTTAAGAATCTTAAGAATAGAGGAGAAACTGTCCCTTTGATAGCTGAATGAGTAGATAGTTAATACATTGTAACATTTGATATTCCAAGGTACATGCATTTGGTATCAGGATTAGCTTCTTAAGCATTTTATTCCTGGGATTCTTGAGTACATACACTGTGAATTTGTCAGTAGCCATCAGAATGTGTGTTGTTGGCAGGAATAAACTGGCTTGCCAGAAGCAGCAAACAAAATTCTTGTGTCAGAAGTTAGTAATTTCATTGTTTCCTCTTAGCGAAATTACTTATTAAAATTCATTCGTTCTACAAATGTTTGTTAAATCCTACTGCCTGCTTGGCAGGCAATGTTCTTGGTGCTTGAAATCCATCAGTGAACAAAATAAAAATTCTTATTAAAATTCTTATTCCTTGTGCAGGTGATATTCTAGCCAAGTGATGCAAACAATAAGTAATAAACAAATAAATAAATTATATACTATATAAATAAATTATATACTATATAAAGTAGTGTGGAAAAGAAAGAGTAGCTCAGGATAAGGGGAGGACTCATTCAACACCAAGTTTACCCATCCATTTGTTCAGCACTTGGTAAGTGCCACATATGATAGACGCTGTGATATGGTGACTAGCAACATGAGACAGAGTCCCTGTTTTCAGGTAGTCTGCATGCTCCTGGGAGACACAGCCATTAGTCAAATAACCAAACACCCTCCTCTTCTCCACTCTCTTCCCCTACTTGATCTTTCTCCATAGACTTATCACCCTTTAATATATTTCATATTTTACTTACATATTTTATTTATTCTCTGGCTCTTCCCACTAGAGTGTAAGCTTCTTAACAAAAATAGTGTTATGTCTGCTCTATCTACATCTGTATTGCCAGTATGTAAAACAATGCCAGGCTCCTAGTCAGTGTTCAATATATATTTATTTTTTGCATGAATAGGTAAGATAATCACAAATATTCATATGTTCAGCTACATTTGCTTGGGTTTCCACTTTCCACGGTTGTATAGGAATTTCACTGTTGAAAAATAGAACTAATCATCCCTAATACCATTCCTCATAATAATAGCATTGTTGTGAAATGAAGAAATTTCTAGCATTAGAAAAAACTAACTTGAGTAATGTATAGTTATAGGAACAGAGTGTTAACAGCAAAAACCAAGCAAAAATCATACAATTCTGAGAGCAAATTTTGTCTTTATTACCTAACAGAGTACAACATAATTATTCTAACACTACTTTGAATGTAACAGAATACAGTATAAATGAGAGTTTCCAGAAAGGAGAAATGGGGATTAAATTGTGAATAATTTTTGTAGCAAGCCATAGAAGGGAAAAATATAAATAGCAAATAAACCTCTGTGTCTTCACAGAATTATGAAGCCAAATGGACTATATCCCACATCCTTGGGTATCTTATTACGAAGCTCTCCAAATTGGCAAAGAAAGAAATCTGTTTCTTTAAAGGTAAGTTTTTCTTAAGTATTTTATTGGTCGTAGTATCTCTGTGAAGTCCATTGATTCATTGATTAGATATGACATTATAAAACACACGACATGAAAATGTTGTCCGTGGGAGTTAGGTAGACTTGAACATGTTTACTTAACTTTCCATTTCATATCTATGATTTGAAATTTCCTTCCTCTCAAATGTACTACAATCCTATAATATTCTTTGTCAATTGGGTTATGCAGTTTTGGATAAAATCAATCCCACCAACTTAAAAGGTCCAAGAAAATAACATATGCTCATTAAAAATGTGTATTGATTCTTTGCAGAAATTCTTTAGCTGTTAATTATAAATGGAGGGCATCTTATCTAATGAATCAAATAAAAGTAAAATTTATCTTTCAGAATAAATATCCAAAAACAATTTTTAATATGACTTTTTTTTATAAATTTATTTTTTTTTGGCTGCGTTGGGTCTTCATTGCTGGGCGCGGGCTTTCTCTAGTTGCGGCGAGCAGGGGCTACTCTCTTGCAGTGGGCGGGCTTCTCACTGCGGTGGCTTCTCTTGTTGTAGAGCACGGGCTCTAGATGCATGGGCTCAGTAGTTGTGGCTCGCGGGCTCTAGAATGCAGGCTCAGTAGCTGTGGCACATGGGCTTAGTTGCTCCACAGCATGTGAGATCTTCCCGGACCAGGGCTCGAACCCATGTCCCCTGCACTGGCAGGCGGATTCTTAACCACTGCGCCACCAGGGAAGCCCAATATGACATATTAATGCTCTGGAAACAATACTTTAATAATTAAAGTTTCTTCAGCCTTAAGAGTTGTGAATGACTGGGGATTACTTTCGACTGAACATCTAAATTCTAAACAACTGTGAGAAAGAATATTTTCATAACAAAGGTTAAAAAAGTAAAACCTTGATTTTACTTAATAATCTGAAACTGTATCTTCTTATATCACCATCACCAGAACTTCCAGAGGCTCCTTTTCAACAAAAGTGATAGCATAACTCATCAGTCATGGAGACTCATTCTGTCTCTAATACATGTCCCACTAACATTTCTCTATTTTAAGCTTTCCCTGATTGGAATAATCAACTGTCTCTAGCATCAAGAAGGTAGGGAATTATAAGCATATAACACCACATAATTTCTACTACACATTCAGACTTAACAGCAACAAAATGCAGGGGTTCAGAGCGTGTCATCCCAAAATATGCCCCCTTGGAATATTGGTTATTTTGAGTGAGTTAAAGGCACCTTAAAAATAGCAGATCAATCAGGACACCTTGACCTTCCTTTTTCTTCCTGAAAGGAGGAGATAAAAATCCCAAGTGAAAGGTGCCCTCTCTGTATCAGGAGGAAAGAAGACATTCTTATCACCAGAGATGGGAAGTCAAAGCTGAGAGAAATCTGTACAAAAGAACTTGTTAAACTAACCCTCATCTTTCTAGTCACTTTTCCACAATTCACTGTCCTAGCCCAAACCCCTTTGCCTTGTCACATCCTCAATGTTTACTATACTTTGTCCAACCCAGGACATAAGCATCCAGCTCTGATTGCTTCTTTGGGTCTTCATTTTCCTGTGAAGGTGCCCATGCATATGTAAAAATAAAATATACAGTCTTTTTATTAAACTTGTTTTTCTTTTCTTCAAGTTTTGCTCAAAGCCCTAAGAGTTAACTTAGCATTTCAAAGATTACAGTCACAGATGCCAGGGTAAGCTATTATCTCCCTACTGGGACAAGTGGCTGCAGTGACAGTGTAGTGAGGGGGATAAGCGGAGAGGTTCTTCCCTTGTTTTTTTCTTTGACTCCATGCCTGTGCACTTCCCAGCACCTGGGCTGTGGCTGGACTGTTTCTTTATGTCCTCTCACATAGAACCATGGCTTCACATTTTATTCTTGGTTCCTTTATTGTCCATTTCTGAGTCCCACACCCCTTCCTGCCCCAGAACTAGGCACATAGACACCTGTGTCCAACAGATTATTAACATTTAAATTCCTCCCCTCCTGAAGTTCCCTGGAATAAAGAGGTGGGTGTGTAGAGCTACCCCCATCTGCTGGTGACAAGAAGCCCTGAGCGCTACCCCTAAACTTAAGTCAGCCAAGATCAAGGTAGAAGGGGAGTGGGCCATTGGGGGAAGCAGATAAAGTGTTTGTGCATGCATAAGTGAGCTATATCTCCTTTCAGGTTCAAAGAGCTCAACAGCTGCAAAGCCCAAAGACTTGCTTCAGTTTGGGGATCTAATTAATGCTTTCTCTCTATTGTTTCTTACCTTTGGGAATTCCTGCTCTTTCTCATGTAGCATAGAGGAGAGAGCAACAGAGGCTTCTAACATTCTCTGCCACCCACAGCCCAATTTCAGGAATGCCTGGACCCTTTCTTCCCTTGCCTGGAATAGAAAGCAAAAGCCAAAAGCACCATTTAGACTGCTCGTTCCAATCCTACCTCACAGTCCTCAGCCAGCAAATGTCTCAGTCCTTTCAACATGTCTGCTACTGATTTCTGTGGACTTTTCTCAAATCCTGCCAGCCTGTGAGGATCTCCTCCGTCTCTCTCAGCAAACCATGTTTCAAACAGGAACCCATCTTTGTCAGCAAAATTGATACATTTTTACTCTAGTTCTTCATTGTTATCCCGAAAGCAACCATGAAGCTTCCAGAGCAGAGATCAGAGTCATTGTCATTGTCATTGTCATTACTGAGTATAGTGACTTGCACCAGTTTCCCTCCTTCAGGGTTACCAGAATCTGTGTCTCCCGAACCGCAGTTCTTAATGTTACTGAATCTGGACTTGGGTCTTAAGCGCAGCAAAGCCAATGTACTGACACTGGGTTGTGGTGAAGGAAAGTAGTGTTTATTTGCAGGGCACCAAGCAAGGAAAATGCGCAGCTCATGCTCAAAAGACCCGAACTCCCCAGTGGCTTCTGGGGAAGGGTTCTCAAAGGCAGTGTGAGGGAGAGGGCTGCAGGTGCCTCATTAGCTTGTGCTCAATTCCAGTATTGGTTGACATCAAGGTGAAGTTTCCAGCATCATCAATCTTCTGGTTTCAACTGGTCTGGGGTCTACATGCTTTTGGTCAGCAATTTTCATCTGGTAGGGGTCTAGTTCCTATAAAAACAACTTTGGAATGTGTGTCAGACCTTTATATCTTTGAGGGAACTGGGAGTTCGGTGACTCTGCTATGTGGCTGATTTATCGTCTAAATTGTTACCTGTTTCCCAGCTCAACAGCTATTCTTTGTTTCTGCATCTTCACATTTCCTGATCATTAACTCTTGAACCAGCTTTTGAGACTCGGGGAAAACCTGAGAGACTAAACCAAAAGCCTTTTATTTCAAAAGATGGGGACATAGGGAGTTGTATATGGTTTCATTAAGACCCCAAATAAACTCTTTTCTTATCTGCAGCATCCTGCATTATTTTATTTTGGTTGACAGTAGGAATGTCTACTACATGCTTACCCTATGACAGCAATTCCACTCCCAGATATTTACCCAAAACCAGTAATAAAACCATTACATACCTAGCAAAGTGTCTTGTACACTGTAGTATTTAATTAACATTGAACACAGAACAAAAAAGGCCTAATATAATCACTCGATATTTTAATAATTTTCCTACCATGTTAACTAGCATGTTGAAATTAGTGGAACCTAAATAAACATCTCTCCAATTACATGTTACAGATGACTGCCACCAGGTGTCATGTCAACAGGTTTCTTTCAACTGGCTGAAACTGTATGTAACTAATTTTTAATTATTTAAATCTACGTCCTTTAAAATTAAACCATGAAACTGAGGCAGTGTGAATGATATATTGAATGGTAAGTGCAATTAAATCTGTATATACATTTCATTCACAATTGATTCATGTCTAATAATCACAATTAAAACTCAATTCTAACCAAAATTGCTAATAAATATAAACTGAAATTAAAAGGCATGCATATATGCCTTCCTCTGATTATATGATACTCTACTAAGAAAATGAGAATTCCCCTCAAATTCCTCTCTGTCGTTCTCATCTTTGCAGTGACTATCCTTCTGCTTCTCTGCCCTGCCCCACTCCACCACTGCCACTCTTTCTTCTGCCTATTTGTCTATCTACCACTCCTCTTTGGCTCTTTTCCCTTTCTCATGCTTACCTTTCCTTCCCCATCTTTCAATAAATATATTGTATTTAATATCTCTAAAAACTAAACAAACCCACTTGTTGAAATTTAATATTAACTTATGTTAGTTCTGTGCACCTATCTTTAAAAAAGTCTTTGAGCAAACTTTCACATTAGGATATGCTATGCCAAATTGCCACTTATGTTCCAACCTAATCTAAGAGTGACAAAGACTACTGATTGAAAGTTGTATTTTTACCTACAGTCAAAGGTAGTAATGATATTCAAAAAAGATAACTTTATTTACTATTGCCAGATTTACAAATATCTTTGTGTATATATTTGTATATTTAATTATAATCATATAATCATATAATGTTTGCTTGAATTATGGTTCCAGAACTAATTATAGCTATTACTGACCATTAAATGAGGAAATGTATTTGCAGCTCAAAAATTTGTCTTGTTAGATTTTCTAGTGGAAAAAGGCATATACTAACAGGATATTAACTAGTTTTAACTGGATTCACATTATTACCCTGCATAATAAAACAATAAGCAAGTCTCTGCTTTCTAGATTATGAATTGTTAAATATTTATTTGTTTGCCTGAATTGTCAATATTTTTATATTTATGATCATTTTTGTAAGTAAAATCAATGTAAGATTTAAGTACTTATGAACAAAAAGATGAATCACCATTTTCTATTAAGCTGCATTAATTCTTTCCAGCAAGAAGTAGTTTATTAAATTATATCCTACTGACTTCCATCATGACACATTTGTCAAATTACCTAATAGGCTGTGTTATGGGATAATTTCAGTAGAATATATTTTGAATTATTCTAAACTGTCTTAAATTGACTGATAAATTTAAAGAAACCATAGTTATTTTATGAATTACCTAGTTCTACCTCTAAATTTCTCCTAAACCTTCCTATTAAAAACAAAGTTATGGTTTCAATAAACTTCAGATTATTAATACATTGTAGTTCTCCTTTTCCCTCTAAACATCATTTGACTATTTTTTCCACCATGAATTATTATTTTATTTTTTTTGCGGTATGTGGGCCTCTCACTGTTGTGGCCTCTCCCGTTGCGGAGCACAGGCTCCGGACGCGCAGGCCCAGCGGCCATGGCTCACGGGCCCAGCCGCTCAGTGGCATGTGGGATCTTCCCGGACCAGGGCACGAACCCGTATCCCCTGCATCGGCAGGCGGACTCTCAACTACTGCGCCACCAGGGAAGACCCCGCCATGAATTATTTTGTTTCCTTTAAAATTGTTAAATAATTTTGGGATTTTGGATCAATATGGAAATATTCTAATTTCCTTATAACTTGTTATTAATGCTAATTTACTTCTTAATTTATTTGCCCTTTATAACATCTTTCTCTTTTGATGTCTTTAAAATGTCTTTGTAAGATGCCTTTGAGCTGAGACATTTCATCAGCTGATTTTGATGCTGTACATGCTTGTGAAATACTAAGTAAATCCTTGAAAATTTTCCCTATCATTACTTGTCTTTCCTCTTATACTAAAAAAGTATTTTGTATACTATTTACATGCAAAATATAAATTTCTGAAATCTGACTTCCAAAGTCTAGTATCTCAATTTCAAGGAGTGAAGGAACTTGAACAAATAGATTTCAACTATTGTTCAAATGTTCTAATATCTCTTTATCTTACAAAATGTACTACTGATACTCTTACTATTTTAAAACCTTGAAGTATCCTTTAAGATTGAGTGTATCTTATAAATAATAAGCAATATGATCGAATTTGCCATGCTAAAACCATTCACCTGTTCTCACCTCACATTCACAATATATGTCATCTTAGAAATTCTCCAGGAATCAAAAATTTAACCAGCGTTACTAAATGAACTTCCTATAATTGTGTGTGAAAAGAGAGGAAATGCCTATTTCATAAAAACGTTGGTAACTTCATTTTATTTATTTTACTGCCTTCTCTGAATGGGAAAACCAACCTTGATACATAAGTGGAAGAAAAATAGGTAGCTAGAAGCTTCACATTGCTGGTGTATGTCCTCTACAGAGAAAAGACACAACAAAATTACTACTCAGATCCAGTTCTTTAATTTTTTGGTTTTTTGGGGTTTTTGCAAGATGAAAAACATGAGAACTTTGTAGGAAAGCTGTGTTCTCTTAGACCAACCATTCGTACAGGGCCTTAATTTCCTACAACAAGAGAAGTTTGGACTAAATCAAAGTAAGACAGTAAAAGGCAAAACTGATTTTTCACAGATCATAATGTTTAAAAATAGATGTCACTAATTTCCTTGAGCTTGACAAATCCCTCAGGAGTCTCATCTGAGTCTCATCTCATCCTTTAGCTGTAGGTAGTTAACAGAACATTAAACAATAAAAAGTCTGAAATCAGTCAAATGATGAGTTCAACCACTCTTCTCCTTTCAGTACGTCACACTTATTCTCCAGCCTGGAGAGACCCACACGCAGGGAATGTTGCTGTTCCTATTTGTTTCTAAAATATAAAGTAGTGTGTGCCTAATAACAAATCATAATATTATTATCATTATTATAAATAAGAGAAGTATATTCTTCTTATTTATTATGGTTAATAACAGAAGTACGTTACTAGGAGGCATATCATTGTTAGGCACATTTTAAGAGGCATTATAGGGACTTCCCTGGTGGTGCAGTGGTTAAGAATCCACCTGCCAATGCAGGGGACACAGGTTTGAGCCCTGGTCGGGGAAGATCCCACATACCGCGGAGCAACTAAGCCCCTGAGCCACAACTACTGAGCCTGTGCTCTAGAGCCGGTGAACCACAACTACTGAAGCTTGCGTGCTTAGAGCCCGTGCTCCACAACAAGAGGAACCACTGCAATGAGAAGCCCGCTCACCACAGTGAAGAGTAGCTCCCGCTCGCTGCAACTAGAGAAAGCCTGCACGCAGCAGTGAAGACCCAACACAGCCAAAACATTATTAATTTTTTAAAAAATTAATTTTTAAAAAAAGAGGCATTAGCTTAAACTCACTCATTAGAGCTCATGACTAGATTAAAATGTTTTTAAAACTGCATAGGTGACTCTCTAAAGCAAACCTAGGACTAACAGACTGAAATTACTGAGAGGCAAGTGTTAGTTCAATATAAGCAAGACCTTTCTAGTACTAGTGCTGCCTTCAGTGGAATGTGGTAGACTCAAAAAACACTGTGTTTCTGCTATTGAGAGAACTCTAACAAAAGTGGAATCATTACATGCGAGAGACACATCCAGACTCTGTGTGTTAATTAGAGCCGGGAGAGTCGCCCAGAGCCCAGACTGCTACAGTAGTTTGGGTACAAAACCACCTTACACAGACAACCAGAAAAATGACCTTCCACGGTTTCCCAGTCCAAGGTTCCTTCCCAGCAGTGATTCTAATGATGTGAATAGGTGTGTATATTATTTATTTTCCCTGTCTTCAACTGAAATCAGTAGGAAGAAACAACAGGTTTGTGCTACACTCAGAAGCTTGTGAGCATACAGGCTCAACTTCTCCCCCTGGAACATCAAATGTTCACTCTCATGATTTCATCTTTAGTTGATGGCATACACCTGCTCCAAACTCTTTTTCCAAACCTATTTCCAAGGGAGATAGGGTCACCTCTATTTGTAATTCACTTTAAGTTCATGTGATTTTCTCATTATAATGTCTTGGCATAAGAAGACACACCTGCTGCCAGGGCAACCTAAATGCACAATTTGTTTCCTTAAAACAGATGCTACCTGGTCAAATTCCTTCTGTATTCTTGTGGCCTCACTTTTGTGTTATTAAAATGCAAGCGTTCTGTAGTTTCTCGCTTATTATTTTTCCTGTTTTTTACAGGGTCTTGTTGATCTATACTCTTTTCCTTTGATTCGCTGACATTTTATTTTTACTGACTAACTCAAATACATTTCCCCACCTTGAAAGTGAGATCGTTTTCCCATCTTTTACATACGTCTGTCTCAGAATTTTTATCTCCATTAAAAAAGTAAAGAGGGATCAACTTCTGTAATTTAAAAGCTTATATTTGATCAAAACTTCAGTGTATGTCTCAAATAATTGAGGTTAATATATTGCATTTTTATAGAATCAGTGGAAGCCTATATGAGCATTACAACCACTTTTTAACTTGTGCTGTTTTAGTTTCATCACAGAATCATGTCTTCTTTAACATACTTAACATGGTCAAATCGACTGTAATCATTTTTTTCCCTTTTGATTTTTGATGTTTTTGATGTTAAATTTGATATCCTGGGCATGGGAAGACCTCTCATAAACTACCCTCTTTGCCTTTTTTTCATACTACCTCAGATATTTCTGAAAGCATCCTTGTTTTTGATAACATTAAGATATGTCAAACCCATTCTTATTTTTCCAATCTTATGAGGTAGAGTCATCTATATTTCAAGAAGTTCTGGAATATTTTAGAGAAAAAGAATATCAGAAGCCATAATGTTGACATTAGATTATACATTAAACTATTCCATGTGATTATAAGAGACAGGAAGAGTGACACCAGAGGACCCCAGAAGTGTCTGCTTGCATCATTAACGCATATTGAATATTGGAAGAGAAAAGTATGTTCACAAATAACATAATGAAGTATAATATTTTAGATTATTCAAAATGATGAAAATGTTAAAAGGGCAAAAATAGCTTACAAAAGTGAAACTTTATAACAGCAAATTTTCTTAGCATATTGAAACAAACCATTCTCAGCAGTAGAGTTTTCTCAAAAAGAAGGGACAATCAGAAACAATAGTTCTTGCCAATAAAATATTCTGCCTTTTCCTCTCATATATTCAAAACTGAAGAAGCAACTTAAGGAACTTTAATTAAGGTTAGCTCTTTTCTATAAATCATAGGATTTTTAAATAGGTGGCTTGGGAAAGAGGTCAGAGGACATATTCTTTCTTATGCATCTTAACCAGTTAATTACTTTTTAAAAATAGTAAATGAGGGAACCATTTCATTTATGTTTGTTTTGAATCGTTATAAGGTAACAGACATTTCGAAAATGAAGTTCTGAGAATATATCTTGAAGATATATTTCTTCCATAAAATGAATTTTTTTTTTCAGAGAGTGGCTTTGTGGATTTATGAAAAGTATTGCTCTTTATTTTAACTGTATATGGAAATATTAGGTACAGACCAATTATTGCCAAATTTCATTCAGCCAGCTGCCATTCATATGATGCAGATGTTTGTGATCAAGTCTCCCTAGAGAGCTCAAGGTGTTGCAGCAGAAAAGAGTCAGTTCATAAGCCTTAGCTGTATTTCTAAGAGCCGTCATTTCTTCTAATCACATCAACTACAAGTGTGCTAAATTCATTCATAGGCATATGCTGAGCATTACATCAGAATCAATCTTCATTCATTACAACTACTCTTTGCTTTTTAATTATTAAGAAGCGTATCAGTGGATAAGCCTATTGTCATACCTTTAAGTTAGGATTTCTTAAATTGTTTTTTTCCCTAAAGAAATATAATGGCTTTGAAAGAGGCTAGATGTGACAGGGATTTGAGTTTTTCTCAAAGGACAAAAGTCTGAAAATAACTGTTAGTATAAAATCAGTAAGAATTTATAAAGAAATAAATATTAAATAAAAACAAACTCAACCGATCTTTGACCATCAGATGAGAAGGCAGGGCCTTGGCTCAACTTTTCATTTAATTATACCTTGGCTGAATATTCTGGGTAGAAAGAACTTGCCTTTTTCTTATACTAATTTATAGAAAGACTAGATTAAAACATTTTGCATAGTCACCCCAGTTTTTTATTATTACTGTACTAATCTGACTAAGAATAGAGGGAATAGAAATGAGAATAGAAAATGAGTTTGGAAGTGTTATGTAGGTTAGGACTCAGAATAAGTCTCAGAAGTATGAAATTGAATTTATAAAGGAAATTAGTACCCTGAAAGTTCTCAGGTTGAGTAGCTGTGTATAGTATTCATTCTGGACAATTCTGCAAACCACAATGCTTTCTTATCCATATTTACCTGCACATGCATTACCTTCATTGTGTATTTCTAATGCTATTTATAGTTTACTGTTATCACCAAAAACCACAGTTGTCCATATTTTAAAACTTGTACTGTATCACCACAAACATTAATTTCTAACGTAGTGCAGAGAATTCAATGATCTTCAATGATGTTTGCATAATATTTATGCAAAAGACAATTTCTGTCTTTGATGATATGTTGTTATAACATGGTGTTGGCAGAGCGCCAGTTGAAAACTTTCTTACTGTCCCAGGATTAATGCCTTAGGGTCCACAGTGTAGCACCAAGTAATGCAAGCATATCTTCCTATTTTCCCAGAATTAGTGTCCAAATCCACATTCTAATGTCAAGTAATGTCAAATTCTAAAATCAAAAAACTATGAGTTACTAAGCTACTGAACCAGCAGAGCATTTGGTATCCTAGATTTAAAGCTGCTGATTAGAGAAGAGAAGGGCAAGAGACATAAAGAGGAGAGAACCACAAGGGGGCACAACCTGTACTCCCACTGTGTGGTGTGAAAAGGATATCTTTGTTTCCCACAGTCACTGTGAGTGTAGGTTAGACATTGAGTTATTTTACTAGCACTCCCTAAGAGAACTACAAACTAGGATAGGAATCCCCAACCACAAGAGGTAATGAAGCAAACTTCCCCTGGCAGAAGTGAGGGATAATAGGTGGTTAAGCATCAGCTGACTTTCCCAAGCCAGACTACAAAGGGTAAGAGTCCCTCAGAGCCCTTCAAAGAACTAGCAAATACCTGCCCATTAGAAAACCAGCACTTAGATGCCTGCCACAGAGAAGTGGCTGCAAGTGACAGAAAGTGAAGAGCAATCCACCCGTGGAGGATCAGTGTAAGTAATGGGAGAGCAGTTTCAGCTAACAAAGTAAATGTCAGCCAATTATCCGTAGGCAGTTACGTATTTACACATTTTGACTCTTCCTCCCTGCCTCAACACCAGTGGACAAAGGGCTTGAAAAGACACAGGGTTATGAGAGATTTTTTCCACTCCCATCATTAAGCACAATTTCTAAGTCGCTGGACTCTGGGGAAAGGAGAGCTTATATTGATTACAAGATTTATATTCTAAAGTAGATAAGACTTCATATTAACAACCAGTAACTTGTATTCTTTTTCTTATGTAAAATACCTACGTACATCTCATTTGTAAAAGAAAGTTCTGCTTCATCTGTAATTCTATGGTACCAATTATTTTTTCTCAGTATTTAGAATATATTATTTCACTATTTTCTGGCCTCAGTTTCTACTGCTGAGTAACCAATTTTTAATCTAATAGTTTGTCCTTTGTGATTATTCTATTTTATTCTCTAATATTTTAAATATCTCTTCTTCTTCATTAATATCTTAATTTCACTACGTCTAGGTGTATGTTTGTTTTTATTTACCTCCTTGGGATTCATTGAGTTTCCTGAATTTGATATTGGTGTATCTGAAATGGCAATTATCTCTTCAAATATTTTCTTCTCACCATCTTTATATTTTATTATTCTGGAACTATCATTAGGAGTGTCTGGGAACTCTTCCCTCTGTCCTCTCATATTTTCCTTTCCTTTTCTTTCTTTGCTGCATCCTGGGTAATTTCTTTGTATCATTTAATGATTCTTTCTTCAACTGTGTAATGTGTTATTTTATCCATCAATCAGGTTTTTTAATCTAATTTTATATTTTAATTTTTACAACTCTGTTTGGTTCTTAATTGATAGTAATTTGGTCTTTGTTTATATTTTTGATTCACTCTTTTTCCTTAAGGAACTAAAAAGTACTCGTTTATATTCTTCTGATTATTACAGTATCTACAGGCTTTGCAAATATGGTTCATAACATTCTGTTTCTGTTAACCTTGCTTACGGCTTATTTCTTCACGTTTTTAATATTTTTATTAGGGGATGATATTCTTTGGAACTCTGAGAAATGTTTAAAAATTGTGTTTTCTTTCCTCCATAGCAGATTTGTGCTTTCTTTTGCTGGGCTCTTGGGGTCACTGCCAAACCAGAATCACTTTGACTTAATTATTGGCTTGGGTTTTAAGTCACACAGTAGTATGAATTAATGCTCGATATCCATGGTCTTGGGGTGATTTAGGGCAAAAGGAATCTTAACTTGGTATGTGAGAGTTACCTAAAGGAGGTGGCTGAGGATATGGACGCAGGATTATTTGTTTTGCATATGAAAGGCATGCTCACAGGTAGTTGCTAACTCTAGGAATTAGTTACCCCTGGGTAGGGCAGTCTCTCCCAAATCAGCAAGGCCCCAAGATATAAAAGCATCATAAAATATTAAAAATCATAATACACAAGGCTAGACAGGCAAGTACTCTCAACATCTTCCTCTGAAAGGGGATTTCGCCTCTTTTTTTCAGTCACTGAGTGTATTGTCCTCTGGGAAGTGGCATCTCAGATTTTTGAGGTTATCTCTGACCCAGCCTTCTAGGACACTCAGACCCATGCTTTGCCTCCAGCTCCGTGGGTGCACAGGACTTTAAAATCCAGGCCCAAGTTTACTGACAATTGTCAGGTTTTCTCCAGGCAAACACTGACTCCAGTGCTCACTTACTGCTCTGGATTTGTGTTTTTTGTCAATTCTGCCCTCTAATGGTTTTTCTTAATTTACTACCACATTAGCAATGATTTTTAAAATATTTTTTAACATTTAACCCATTATTTCAGGCATTTGATGTTAGGAGGGGTTTTTCTGCTCGACTGGTCAACCATTTTGCCAAAATTAAAGTCTTAGATTTACACTTTAATGTCTCTTTGCGTGCTGAAAGTTATTCAATAAACTCTATTAAAAGCAAGGGGAAAAAATCCTAAAATAGTATCTAATGAAATTTTAATCTTGAAGTTTTTTAGGGTTTTCAAACAGTTTTGTACATTTTGAACAATTGCCACAAACATATAAGCTACTTGAAAATTTTGACCAAATGTTTTGTAATTATTATTTTCTCTAAGAAATTTTAAACCTTTCCTGTAGTTATATATGTTGCAATCTGAAATCTAATTTTAAAATGTGAGAACATCTGTCTTCCTTTTTCAATATTGAAACTATTTGTGTGAGGGATGTAAATATTTCTAATATACAGACTAAATTTTCTCATTCACTGATCTTAAAATACAGAAGTTATCGACCCTATCTTCTGAAAACTCAATATCCTCTAAATGGGTGGTAAGAAAACATTTTAAAAGCCAAAGAAAACTCAGTATGCAGTAGACAAGAATATAAATGTGTAGGTTCATAAATTATACTCAGAAAATAAAATTTGCATTGCATAGTATATTACCTGCAACTTAAATATATTAATTTTGTCACTTTGTTTTAATTTTCAAGTTCTGATAATACAAAAAAAATTTTTTTAAAACCCAAAGTTGATAATACAACTTGATTATCATAAAAGACAACTAGTCTTGATTTTTCAATAGAGCAGTTTGAGTTTAATTTATTGTCTCATTTTTAATTATAATTAAACTAGCTGGAAGTTCATAAGAGTCAACGTGTTTTATGTTACCAAATAACGTTGGGAATTCAAACAACTGTTGTCACTAATTAATCATTATTTCCATTTTCTTATGAATCAAGCCAGATTTGAGAACTAACTAGTAAGCAGGAGGTTTGGTAAAGACCTGTTTAACCAAAGGAATATGAACAAACATGTTTTGTATGTAGTGACTACTCCAAAGTTATTTGCCAATTAAGTTATGTACCTTGTAAGAAATATCCTAGTGTTTATATCAAGATTAGCAGACCGAGAAAAGAGGAAGGGAAAAGTTCTGAATAAATAAATTTTCCTTTCATAAGAATTGGCTCAATCTCAATAACAGTCAAAGAAATACAATTTTAAACAAGATATTTTTCAACTATCAGATTACCAAAGAAAACAGTGTATAATACCAGGGTTAGACAAGGGAGAAGTGAAATCAATGTTTTATGCACTGTTAGTTTAAATATAAATTGCTCCCAGCCACAGGGGGACATATTGACACTATGTGTCATTAAAAACCTTTTTTAAAATGTGTATATACTTTAACCTACTAAACTTTCAGTACTTTTTCCTAAAAAAAAAATTTTAAATATGTGTAAAGATGTAGATACACAAATGTTTATCACAATTTTGTTTATAATTGTGAATGTTTCTAACAAGAGTGAGCCCCTGAACTAAAAATATAGGCTAAAGAATTTGCATAGCTCTGCTCTTTCAGGAAGGAAACACCTTCTGATGACTCAACTTGGGAGGTCACCTCTCAACCAAGCACCTGTCCTAGCTAAGGGCTCCTTTTGCTAGCCTGCCTACAGCGTCGTTGAGTTATCTCCCTTAACTAAAACTGATGTCTGTGGTTCACCACCTCAACACTGACTTAAAACTTATTATTAATACCGCCTATGATGTTTACTCCTGATTTTTTTTCTAATTTATTTCATTTTTATATTTTAGATTTTCTGCTTATTTTTTAACTTAAACACTTATTCCTACATTTTTAATAAACATAATTTAACTTTATTTTGTAGTCTTAAAAAACACTTTTAGTCTTAATAACCTCTTTCTTAACTTTTTACCATTTAGACCTAGCTTCTTTGGCGTCTCTTTTCAAGTTTCATTTTCTTAACTTACTTGCTTTTTCCAAATTTTAAAATTTATATGAGTCTTTGGGATAAATTCTCTTGCATTAAAATTATACCTTATTTCTGCCTTTTGGTTAGACTTCACCTACTTAAATGTCTGGTTTTTCATTTATTATTTCATTTTAACTTTTTTTCTGTTCTGTTGAACAACCTCATTCCATGGCTCATGTTCATGAGGAGAATCCTGGCCCTGCCCACAGATGACTCCTTAGCCCATCTGCATGAAGCAGTAGGATGGCTCTCTGCTCTGGCACCGTGCTTGCTAAGCTCATCTTGCACAAGAGAACGTGAATTCTGCTTGCCAGGTCCGTTGAAACTTAACTGGCAATTAACTTCAAGTGTAACTGGCAATGTGTCGTAAAAGCAATCCAGTTCTTAACAAAGCCTTATTTGAAAGAAACGTGGTCGCTTAAACTGCTTAAAAGTTGTGCAATCCTTCCATGTCTCTCTAGGTGCTCCATCAGAAAGCTTGTGATCAGCTGTGCTGACTTCCTTAGTTACATATTTTTATTTTATCTGGATACATTATATGCATTGTTATACTGCACTGTAAAGAATTTGGAAAACAGTAACACTTTGAAAGAGAGAAAAACAAAGAAAAGTTCAGCATTATAACCCAATTTTACACATTGAAAAAACCAGGACAATGTGGTAATTATAGGCATCCAGTCAGTAGCAGAACGGAAATTGGAACATCCACCTTCAAGTTATGAAATAACTTAAAATTCAAGAATCCAAAGCCATCAGACTCTGTTGCTATAATTGCCAGATTTCCATCAACACTGGGGATCAACCACCAGTCAGAAATAATCAAATTCCTTGTGCTGTTTTCTCTACTTTATTTTGAGTAATATTAAAGTTCCAGAAGTATATCAACCCAGGCAAATCCAGTGAGTATAAGTAACAAAGTGTTAGCTCCCCACTTTTTGCCATATGGTCAGAAAAATCTTAGACAAGTTCAACTTGATGTTTTGTGAATACCCATCTAGAAACACTGCAGCTTTACCGGGTGGGGTTTTGTGGCAATTTTAAAGTACACATTTAGTCAAGAATACATAGATGAGCATGATATAAAGATTCATTTGCCACAAAGATTTATTTTTGCCATTTAATATTAAACAAAATATTTAAATAATACTGATAAATATTTCAGGTAGTGAATAAATATTTCCAAGCCACAAAACTTTGAAACTCAACCTCTACTCCATGGAACTTTGTATTTGTTTTGGAGCTCAATATTAGATAAGTACCATGCAGAGATTTTTCTCCAAGACTTTTTGCTTTGCTTTGTTTTCTGATTATAAAATTAATTATTCTTATTGTAGAAAATGAAAGAAGCAAAAAAGTAGACAAATGAAAACTTCATAGAAATAACTATAGCTAGCATTTGTTCAGCGCTTACTTAGTGTGAACACAAATCTAAGCATCTTACATACATTTTCTCTACCTCCCAACAGCACTGCACAGTAACTACACTGCTTACCCCTATCTGATAGATGAAGAAAACAAGACTAGTGAAGTTACTTAAGTGATTAAGTGAATGGACCACTAATCATAAAAGGTGAAAGTGGATGTACTGCATCTCATTTTTTATTCACTTATTCATTTTGATAGATGATAGACAGCAAGATAAAGAGATAGATGATAGATATATAGATACATAGATACATACATAGATAGATACATATATAACATAGATACATAGATAGATATACTTTTCTTATTGTTAGGACAGCTGTATTTGAAACCTGATTCAGCCACATACAATTATATCATGCATTTTTTCCATGCCTTGAAATTTTACCAAAAATTTAAAATCCTGTCAAGTCAGTTTAAATTACATTCAGCTAGAAGGGACAGCAAACCTAACAGATAAGTTTAACATTTAAACATGTAATTGCTTCTTCAAGTACAAGAATTCTAGAGAGAGGCAGATGTAAGGCAGGATAGTAGTTCAAGGATGCCATCAGCAGTCTGGCTCTCTCCATCCTTCTTCTTGCTCTCCTTAGCATATAGGGCTTCATCCTTATACCCGTCACCTTGTGGTCATATGGTGGCCGCTGCACCTGTAACTGTCATGTTTCAGGAAGGAGAAAGAAGGGGGGTGGGTGGGAGAAAAAGGATCATACCCATGGCTCTGTGCCTCAGAAGCCCCTCTCATCATTAGCCAAATCTGGTTCATATAGTATTTCAGTTAACTCAGTACTGCATAACAAATTATCCCAATACTTAATGGCTTAAAACAACAATGAAATGGCTGACAATTCTGCCTTTTGGATAGGTTTCACTAGGGGAAGCTAGTCCCTGCTCCAGGTGATGTTAGCAGAGGTGGCTCAGCTGGGGCTGGAGGATCCAAAATGGCTTTACTCACAAACCTGGCACTCAGCTGGGCACTCAGAATGACTGGGGATTGACTAGGTCTCTCTCCTTTCCTTCATAATTTCTCATCCTCCAAGGCCCTTCTCTATCTCCTCATGAACTTTTCCTAGCCAGATAGTTAAAATTCTTTACATGACGCCTGGCTTCTAAGAGAGTGAAAAAACAGAAGCTGCAAGGTCTCTTCAGACATAGGCCCGGAATTCAATCAACAGCATTTCCACAGTCTCCTAGTCAAAGCAAGTCATGGGACCAGCCCAGATTCAAGGGCAGAGGAAGACAGACTCTACCTCTTGATGGAAGGAGGGGTATCACAGGGATGGAAGGAATTTGGGGTGGCCATCTTTGCAAATAATCCGATGCACATAGATGCTCCTATTCCGATCACTGATTAGAAAAAACTGTAGTAGATCAAAAGACAGCCAGGCAACAGTAGTGTCTGACTTAAGTCTTTTTTTTTTACCAAGGAATTCCTATTCCCTCTTTCCCTCTTTCTTAGCCTCTAGCTCTCTAATTCCCCGAGCTCTCATTCTTACTCTCCCTCTCTGCACCACACACATACACACACATATATAATCTCCCAGGATTAAAATTATGTAAAGTGATAGATTAAAAATTAAATATAAGGTTAATCCTAACTTTAAAGATAGGAAAAAAATCACGCATGAAAAAGTCTTCTTGGGGCAGGGAGTGGGAGTAAGGGGAGTTGTAGGAAATAGATGAAGGGGATAGAGAGGTACAAACTTCCAGTTATAAAATAAATAAGTCATAGGGACATCATGTACAGCAGTGGGAATATAGTCAATAATATTTTAATAATTTTGTATGGTGGCAGATGGTTACTAGACTTACCATGCTGATCAATTCCTAATATATGTAAATATCAAATCACTACATTGTACACCTGAAACTGATATAATATTATATATCAACTATACTTCAATTTAAAAAGGAAAAAAGTGAAGATTTCTCTGTGTGGTTAGGCTAATCTTTTTGTTTGTTTGTTTATTAGGTTTTTCAGTATTTTCTGATTTTCCATAAATGATATTACTTCTGTATTAGAAAATAATAATAAATATAATTTTCTAAAAGCTGAATTTTTACTAGTAGCCTGATATTCCATTATATAGATGCAACAAAAGTGATACACTATTCCCTTATAATTGAATATTTAGGTTGTTTATAATTTTTCCCATTAAATCATGCAAAGATAAATGTATATAAATAACTATAAATGTGTTTTCCTAAAAATTTCTTTCCAAGAAATGTTATTTCCACTTAGACTTTGACCAGCAGTGCATATAACAGTCTTTCTAATCATATCTTCAGCACCTTTGGGTATTTCTGCAGTTTTTAAAATTTATGACAATGTATTTTTTCTTTTCCTTTATTATTAGTGAGTTTGATATTTTTTAAAACATGTGTATTGGCCACTTGCATATTTTCATGTATGAATTATCTGCATCATTTCCAGTTTTTCTGTTGGAACTAAATTTGTTTTTCATTTATCTTTAAAAGTCTTCCTGTGTTGTGCAGTGGTGGCTAACACAACATTGTAAAGTAACCATACTCCAATAAAAATTAACTTAAAAAAAATAAATAAATAAAATCAATGAAGAAAAAAGTCTTCCTATAAAAAAGTATATTAACTTCTTTTTATAACTTATTATGTTTCCTTAATTTCTCATCTGCTTTTCTGATGTTTTTCTTCCAGAAAAACTTAAAAATGTCTTACTTTTGAAATCTATCACTCTTTTCATTTGTATTTTCTCCCATAGCGTATATCCTCAGATATTCCACCCCCATCCTGAGATATTAAGTATTCAGTTAAATTTTCTTCTAGTATAATTTAGAAGTTTCTGTACTTAACTTTTTTATTCACTTGGGTTTTATTCTGATATATGATGAAATGAGAAGGTTTAAGCTAACACATCCCCTCGAAGTAAAGGCTGTTTCTAACGCCATTTATTGAAGAATTCATCCATGCACAATTACATATATATGTGTAAATTGTAATATATCATATTTTGTCTATACATACATACACACACACATTCACATACTATGGTCTAATTAATTTATCTACCAATTCTTATGGCAATGAATAGCATTATTTCTAGTTTTATAATAATATATTTTAAAAATCTATTCATTATTAGGGCAAGATCCCAGTCCAACTTTTCCACTCAAAAAAAAGGAAGAAGAAAAAATAAATTTAGATCATCTCAGTTTTCCTTTTTTAATCATTCCAAATAAATATTCAAATCTTTATTTCAGAGTCTTAAAATGATCCTACTATTATTTTCACTTAGAGTTGCAAGAAGTACATAAATTAATTTGGGAAGAACTGACATCATTAAAATATTCTCGTAAGAAAAAATTTATGTCTGTACCCATGAGAATTTTTCTTGTTTTTCAGCAAAGTTTTATAATTTTCTTAATGTGGATCATGATATTTCTTCTTAAGATATATCCCGTGGTAGTATTTTGTTGCTTTTTGGAATTAAATACTTTTCTTCCATTATATCTGCTAAGTGATCATTATTTACTGAAAATCTATCATTTTTCATGTCTTTCACATACCTGACCCTTTTATTGAGTTATTTTCTGCTTTCTAAGAATTTTCAAATCATTTTCTTCAGTATTCTTTGTATATGCTGTATTGCCAGCAAATAAATTTACTGTCTCTTCTCCAAAGAAGATATACAGATTGCCAACAAACACATGAAAGGATGCTCAATATCACTAATCATTAGAGAAATGCAAATCAAAACTACAATGAGGTATCACCTCTCACTGGTCAGAATGGCCATCATCAAAAAATCTACAAACAATAAATTCTGGAGAGGGTGTGGAGAAAAGGGAACCCTCTTGCACTGTTGCTGGGAATATAAATTGATACAGCCACTATGGAGAACAGTATGGAGGTTCCTTAGAAAACTAAAAACAGAACTACCATACGACTGAGCAATCCCACTACTGGGCATATACCCTGAGAAAACCATAATTCAAAAAGAGTCATGTACCACAGTGTTCCTTGCAGCTCTATTTACAATAGCCAGGACATGGAAGCAACCTAAGTGTCCATCGACAGATGAATGGATAAAGAAGATGTGGCACATATATACAATGGAATATTACTCAGCCATAAAAAGAAACGAAATTGAGTTATTTGTAGTGAGGTGGATGGACCTAGAGTCTGTCATACAGAGTGAAGTAAGTCAGAAAGAGGAAAACAAATACCGTATGCTAACACATATATATGGAATCTAAAAAAAAAGAAAAAAATGGTTCTGAAGAACCTAGGGAGAGGACAGGAATAAAGACGCAGACGTAGAAAATGGACCTAAGGACACGGGGAGGGGGAAGGGTAAGCTGGGATGAAGTGAGAGAGTGACATGGACATATGTATGCTACCAAATGTAAAATAGATAGCTAGTGGGAAACAGCCTCATAACACAGGGAGATCAGCTCAGTGGTTTGTGACCACCTAGACGGGTGGGATAGAGAGGGTGGGAGGGAGCCGCAAGAGGGAGGATATATGGGGATATATGTATATGTATAGCTGATTCACTTTGTTATAAAGCAGAAACTAACACACCATAGTTAACTAATTATACCCCAATAAAGATGTTTAAAAATATATATTACTGTCTCATTCACTGCAAAATAAAAATCTTATTTTTTTCTATTTAATGTCTTATACATTGGCTAGAATTCCAGAAGAGTGTTATGATATAAATATTTGTTCATTTGACTAATATTTAGTGAGTGATTGGTTTTCTGGTTGCTAATCTGTGAAACAGTTACATCATTTTGTAATTTCAGAACCCCATTCCCATTTGAAGTTCTTATCCAGTTTTTGTAATTATGTTTCCTATACCAGTGGTCATACTTTTCATGGGGAAAATCCCTCCTACCACTTTTTTTTGGTCTTTGTAATCCCAGCACGGAAATTCAAATATCAGCTATTCACTGGATGTTTGATGAATGGAGACATGAATGATGCAGTGTATAGTTGGAGCCATGTCTATGGAGAATGAGCTAAACAAGATGTGTTCACTTAGACACATAACATTTCCACCCACCAATCTCTCTCAGCCTCCAACCAAAGAGCTGTGATTTTGGAGAACAAAAATATAATGAGCAGTACAGCTGAACTGAAGGGACTTATTCTAGGGAATGAGCTGGTGGTGAAGAGCAGCAGGAAGCACAAAGAGGCTTTACCAAGAAATCTTATTTTTAGTCTGCTTACATGCAGGATGTTCATGCCCCTCTTATCACTGAGGAGATTCTAAGGAACAAACTCAGAACAACCTCTGTTCAATATTTGGTAATGGGTTAATTATGGGAATGGAAAGCCATTATAGCTTTCCATTTTCCATTTTCTTTCCACAAAAGAAACTAAGGATTTCAGTATTAACCTGTGTGCAAAGTTCAAATTGGACAATGGGAGGGTTAACCGATATGGAGAATAATGGGCAGAAAGTATCACTTTTTTGCCCTAATTGTCAAAATAATATCTATAATTGTATATGTGAATGGTGTACTCACCATTTAAAATCTTAATCCCAAAATGTAGTTGAGAGATTTAAGAACATAAACTGTTTTTAACAGGTCTAGTTTTCAATACGTATGCAAAGTCTTTAAAAACTCTAGCTGTCAATTTGTATAAAAAGTGATTTAGGGACAGGCAAAAAAAAGTGGATTCTCTAGTCTAGGCCACTGGTTTTCAAGTCAGGTCTGTGTGTGTTTCGTCTGGGAAGAGATGGCTTAAAGGAACCAGGCTCTAAAAATTCAACTATTGCTCTAGACTAATTTTATAACTAATGAATTTTATTCTGAGTAGTAATTCTTGGATTTGTGCACATTACCATCACTCATTCTAATGAATGGACCAGGAAGAAAGCATTGTTTTCTAAAAACAGGGATATTTACTCAAGAAATTGTTGAATTCTGAGAAAATATATTCAGATCCAATAGTTTTCTAATCTGCTTTATTTAAAATTAAAAAGTATGTCAAACAGAAAAGCGAGGGCACAGAAATAAGAGACACAGATGTAGAGGACAAATGTATGGACACCAAGGGAGAAAGCTGGGGGGTGGTGGTGGGGGATGAATTGGGAGATTGGGATTGATATATTTACACTAATATGTATTAAATAGATAACTAATAAGAACCTGCTGTATAAAAAATAAAATAAAATTCAAAAAAAGTAAAAGAAAAGCCAGGGCATTTGTTTTGGTTAGTACCAGTAGAGAAATGTTGTATAATTCTCAAAGTACTCCTTGCATACTCAAAAATCTTGAGATGATAAAATCAGATTAATTGTATTATTCAATTCTTTAAAATAGAACAAATATATTCTAAGTATTTTGTGAAGAAAGAGTCTGGCATAATCATGACATGTCAATTGTCTCATGAGAATGAAAAAACTTTTTATTGTTGCATTAATTATGGACAGTTAACACATAGTTAATTGTGCTGCCATTCATTTAGCTTTCAACAATTATGATGGGGGAAATTCTACACTGATACAGGGACATGACAAAATGTATCACTCAGCAGCAGAGTTTTATATTTGTCAAGTTTGTTATTATTGTGTTGGCTATATAGGGCCTGGGGAAATAAAGGGGGAAATAAATGAAGAATTTTCTAATGTAATAGTATCCACCAGAGGGAGCATAGACAGTCAGAAAGAATATAAATAATAACTAAGGTTGACCAATAAAGTAAATAGCTTTTTCCCTGGGCTTCAGTATTTTTTAAAAAATTAATTTAATTTTAAAAAAGAACATTTCCGAAATAAAACCAGCCCTCTTTCATAGAAACAAAATGTTGTAAAAAATTAGATATTTTTTTAACAGTGGTTCTGTGGCTATATTTGTGTTTTGAATCAGGCCTTTCATCACAACAAATTATAAATAAAATATGAAACTTTGCTTCACACATTCGTGGCCAAATGCATATATAATACATGCTTGACTTCTTTCTCACATTACATAGTGAACCCAAACCTGCTAAGAAAAAGCGCCTACTTTTCTAAAAGTCTATAGTCTCATTTAATCTAGGCAAATGTGAATAGGAAAGGAGGAGTTGCTAAAGATGGCAAAGTTCACCCCAAACCAATGAAATTTTAAAACATTTCTAAGTGAACAAATCCAGAGATTCCATCAGTTTACACTGCCTCCTGGGCTTATCTCCTGGGGTTATCTCCTGGGGTTATCTGCATAATCACTTAATAGTGATTCCAATGGCTCTAGAGCTGGCTTTCAGAAACACTACAGCTTTGACAAGAAATGTAAACCATGTTGTGGTTTACAAGGCCAATATTGAAAGTGTTCCTGAGCACATTTCAGTTTTATCTTTTTCAAATGCATTATCACAAAGCTTCTAGTTTCCATCTTTGTCTCTATCACTTAGTAAGTGTTGATGTTAAGTCTTCAATAGTGGTCATTCTATGACTGAAAAATATTATTAGGCATAATGATTACAGTGTTATAATTTAACATTTGCTAACATTCTTTATATGTATAAACAAATTTATATATATATAAAGGGTGCTAGCAACTGTCATATGCTTATATATTTATTTTATACATTTAAATATAGAAATGCTTATGTTTTTTATTGAAATATAGTTGATTTACAATACTGTGTTAGTTTCAGGTGTACAGCAAAGTGATTCAGTCATATATTTCTTTTTCTTTCAGATTGTTTTCCATTTTATATTACTATAAGATATTGAATACAGTTCCCTGTGCTATACAGTAGGAACTTGTTGCTTGTCTATTTTATGTATAGTAGTTTGTATCTGTTAATCCCATACTCCTAATTTATCCCTCCCTTCTTTGGTAACCATAGTTTATTTTCTATGTCTGTGAGTCTGTTTCTATTTTGTGTATAGATTCATTTGTATTATATTTTAGATTACACATATAAGTGATATCATATAATATTTGTCTTTCTCTCTCTGACTTACTTCACTTAGTATGATATTCTCTAGGTCCATCCAGGTTGCTGCAAATGGCATTATTTCATTCTTTTTTATGGCTGAGTAATATTCCATTGTATATATGTACCACATCTTCTTCATCCATCCCTCTGTTGATGGGCATTTGGGTTTTTTCCACGTCTTGGCTATTGTAAATAGTGTTGCAATGAACACCAGAGTGCATGGACCCTTTCAAATTATGGTTTTCTCCAGATGTATGCCCAGGAGTGGGATTGCTGGATCATATGGTAACTCTATATTTAGTTTTTTAAGGAACTTCCATATTGTTTTACATAGTGGCTGTAACAATTTACACTGCCATCAACAGTGTAGGAGGGTTCCCTTTTCTCCATACGCTCTCCAGAATTTATTTGTAGCCTTTTTGATTACAGCCATTCTGACTGGTGTGAGGTGATACTTCATTTTGGTTTTGATTTGTAAATGCTTATATATTTTTATATGTATGTATATAAGTAGCTCACATGCATATAAGGCTTACTGCATGCCAGACTCCCTTTTAGGCACTTTATATATGTTTACTAATTTTTCCAACAACCCTGTGTAATAGATACTATTATTATCCCCATTTTATTAAAGTAAAAACTAAGAGGCAGAGAGATAAGTAACTTGCCCAAAGTCACATATGTTGTAGGTGGTGAGGTGAGAATTTAAATGTAGCCAGTCCAGTTTCAACATTCATACTCCTAACTACTAATAGAGAACATTTGAGGAGATTACAATTTTATTTGTAAATAAGGAATGGACTTTAGTAAGTCAACAGTTACCAGCCAACAAATAAAATATGTTAAGCTAAGGCATCATTCACTACTAAATATCTGACCAGGAAATGGCATGGTATGCATGTGTTTGTGTGTACACTTGTGTTCTTTTGTTAGTAGCATATGAGAAATTCCTAAAGGCATATTAAAAAGAACTTGTTAGACAAAAATTAGTTATGGTTAAGAAAACACGTCCTGTCTATCGATTTAGTCTAGGTGCTAAAAATTTTTTTTCTAGTTCCTAAAGGGGATTATAGATCCTCCAGTGTCTTTAGATGTTCTCTCCACTTGGACGTTCTTCATCTATCCAAATGTTTACCTTTCAAGAATCAGTGGCCTCCCTAACTTTATTACGAATCCTTCCCTTCTCTTTATGGTCTAATATTTTTCCCATTTTAGTTCCTGTAGGAAATATTATATGCATTATTCATTTAGCAATTAAGCATTTCCTGTCATATTATATCTTCTACTTCTGCCTCATTGTTAAGTTTCTTATCATCTTTTGAATACTTCTGTCTAGCTGGATTGAAAACTCTCTTGGGCAACTGTCTTTTTCCTTCTTTCTATAACCTGCAGAATGTTGTAAAACACTTTGAGCACAGAATAAGTATTTGTTGATATCATTTTCTTTAAATGACCTTGGTCAAGCCATTCATTTAATAACTGCAGAATTCAAGTCACAAGAAGATTAAGTGAATTGTTTATGGTTGCAATAGTTTTAGAAAAATTGATCAAAATTCATATTTCCTCACTCTTGATCTGATACCTGCCTGTGCATCATACTGCTCCTGTATTTGGAGAATAATTATCAATAACCCAAATTTTTTCTTCACTTCATATTTTCAAAGAATGTGAGTATAATAATATAAATCCAATTAATAAACCTTAAATAAAAACAATAATGTTCGAACTTAGCACAGAAATCTGGTGAAACCTAGAAATGACTTTATCCTATGGGACTACCCTAAACATTTTTGCCTATTATTTTTCTAGGGATGTTTTAATAACCATTCATAATGCTGAGCGTTCTCCTCCATTATGGTAAAATTCCTAAAAGGAGAGGCCCTGTCTGCTTCATCCACTAGTGTATGGGAGTCTAGCACCTAATATAAAGGTATGCAATAAATATTTATCAAGTGAAAAATGAATGAATAAACAAAGACCATTTTTTCTTGAGAAAATCTCCATATATTGCTCTGTTTACTCCTGAAAACAATTCTCTGGGATGGTTCATATTCCCCACAAAAGGAAACAAACTGAGAACGGTGAACTGATCTGCCCACAGTTACACTGGCAGTAGAGTTGGAGCCTGTGTTTGCATTCTGCAGGCTAACACTCCCTAACTAATAATAATGTGTTATTGTTCTAAGCAATCCTCCATCTTGCCTTTTCCAATTTGGATCTGAGTCTCTCTGCAACCAGTAACTGTTTCGCCTTTGTACCTCGTAAGGGTCAAGAGCTCAAATTCTTCATTGTTATAGGTACCTGTGAAGGGATGTATTTTGTTAAAGAAGTATGCTTGAATTTGTTAACATTCTGGAGGAAATTCTTGCAACACAAAAAGCACTAACCTGGGCTTCCCTGGTGGCGCAGTGGTTGAGAGTCCACCTGCCGATGCAGGGGACACAGGTTCGTGCCCCTGTCCAGGAAGATCCCACATGCCGCGGAGCGGCTGGGCCCGTGAGCCATTGCTGCTGAGCCTGAGCGTCCGGAGCCTGTGCTCCGCAACGGGAGAGGCCACAACAGTGAGAGGCCCACGTACCGCAAAAAAAAAAAAAAAAAAAAAAAGCACTAACCTAAGAGTTAGTCTTAGCTGCTACTACTTACTTTAGATATTAGTAGAGCTTTACACTGGCAATCATTATAAAATTGTGTACTTTATAAATGATATTGAAGTTATGACCTTGAAACTTTTAATTATGAGATGAGTTATTAATGGGTCAATGACTAGTGAAATGTCTAACACAAAAGATCGTTATTTTATTTTATTTTATTGGAACACGACTACAACATATTTAAATTCTGACCAGGATTGTTAAACATTTCTCAGCTTATTTTATCAGCTCCAAAACATACAGTTAATTGTACTGAAGGAAATATTTCAAAACCACATTAAGGAATGATACAAAAAACTAAATCAAAAAGGAATTCACTGTAATGAAAAAAGCAAGTAAAAAATGTTCTTAGTATGTTAAATCTAATTATTCTTTCTTTTTTATCAGATTACTAACTAAACTATGTAAGGTTCAGATCATTTAATTTTTAAAATGCTCTGAAACTTAGGGGATATACTATAAACAGAAGGTAATGGAAAAATATGTTAAGTGGTGGTTTAATTTATGTTGTAACAGGCACTTGAATGTGAAATTTTGGGTTTTTTTATGTGATATTATTTCTTCTAATTATTTTATACCTACTATCTTCAACTTCAGTACCAAATGACCCTCAGGCAAGAAAGACAGTACAACAAAATAATTTGTAAAGTAAAGCTAATTTTTAGTGAATTCTCCAAGGAATTCACTGCTTCTTAACATTTCAAATTAACCTTTTTATGTCACACATTATTAAAAATAAATCCAATTAGGTTACACAGCTTCTATGAAGTAATTTCCCCTTGGACATCAAGATGTTATTTCTACCTCTCCAGGGAAAATAACATTAAAAAAAAAAAATTTATACTGAACTACAGAAATTAGAATTTTAAACTTTATGTAGTACAAATATATATATTGGATTTAACACTATTGCTTTCTCATATATCCATAATGTGAGTAGCTCATTTAATCAAAAATACCTAAGAACATTGTTTCCCGCAGACCTGATACCCTCACATAAATAAAACATGGATAGCCACCAGGTGTTAAAAAGAAAAATTCAACTGAATAAATTTAAAGATCTATTTGGCTCTATTCAAGGATTCATGAATCAGACAGCATCCCATCTAGCAAATAGAAAGGAGCTCTGAGGAGCTGTACAAAATGGAAGGCTTTTATAGGCAGAAGTGGGTGGGAAAAGGAAGCTTCTGACAAAGAGTAGATTATTTCAGGGAAGGTTGCCTTCCTTTGGGGGAAGGCAGAGGCCTATCAGGTAGATTAGTTCATTAGTGCTGACCAGGTAATTCCAGATTGACTGGTTAAAGGTCACATTCCTGGGAGAGGCTGAAATTAGGTTAGATATTTTTTTACCTTTGTTTTATTTTGTTTGCTATACGTGGGCCTCTCACTGTTGTGGCCTCTCCCGTTGCGGAGCACAGGCTCCGGACGGGCAGGCTCAGCGGCCATGGCTCACGGGCCCAGTCGCTCCGCGGCACGTGCGATCCTCCCGGACCGGGGCACAAACCCGCGTCCCCTGCATCGGCAGGCGGTCTCTCAACCGCTGCTCCACCGGGGAAGCCCCTAGGTTAGATATTTAATCTTGGTTTGCTGATGTGAGGCTTAGCACAAGTGACTCCATTTTGGGCTTGTTGTTTCTTTTTTAACAAAGGTAAGAAGCATCTAAAAAAATTTTACATCTCACACCCTCTTGTTTTTTTAAATGTGAATTTTCTCTTCCCTTTTGGAACTAAGACAAAAAATAATAAAAATAAAGGAAAGTAAGCAAAATAATATCATGAATAAAAGGAAAAGAAAATAGCAATAAAGGATGAGTGATGAAGGGACTAAATACATTTTTAACTATACCAAATGCATATTTTTTAAAGGGTTTAAAGCAAAAAAAAAAAAAAAGATTCTTAATAGAGACTGTTGATTCACAGAAGCTTTTCCCCCATATTCCTTTTCTGAGGTATGAATAGATTTTCCTGAGATGTAACTTATCTCACATTCCATACTTGGGGTCCAGAGAAACATTTTTTTGCAACATTCATCCAGCACTATAATCATCCTTGAATTTTAGTAATCATGTTCTTGTTTTTAAATCAATAGACATTTTTGGGCACCAGCTGTGTACTACGTGCTATGCCTTGTGGACAGAAAATATGTTCTATGTAAAGTTAGACTACCTGAGTTTGAGCTCAGATTTCACAGTTCCTGGGCTGCAATCCTTTAGGACAAATACTTTAAATGCTAGTCTTACTTTCCTCATGTGTAAAATGGGGATAATACCTACCCTGCTGATGTCAATGAATGTAGGTCAGATGCATAAATTATCTTGGCCTTTGGAAAACACTAAGCAAATAGATATTATTATTATATCTCTAGTACTATAGAACATGTCTTCTTTATAGTTTTTAAGTTCTAAGTTCCTTTGTACAATGTCTATCATGTATACCAGCGGTCCCCAACCTTTTTGGCACCAGGGACCGGTTTTGTGGAAGACAATTTTTCCATGGGGTGGGGGGGGATGGTTCAGGTGGTAACGTGAGCTTGGGGAGCAATGGGGAGTGATGGGGAGCCGCAGATGAAGCTTCACTCACTCACCTCCTGCTGTGTGGCCTGCTTCCTAACAGGCCGTGGACAGGTACCAGTCCATGGCTTGGGGCTTGGGGACCCCTGATGTTTGCAGTGCTTAAGAAATAATGACTAAATGAATACATTAGTGATAGCTCATAGCAATTAGAAGCTATCTCACTAGAGAGGATGAAGTGAGAAAGAACTACAGTGGGAGTTCAGCCCCAATTGCTTCTAATCGCCAGGCCTCCTCTGGAGACTGCTTTCCTTAATAGTCTCAGAGACATGATTTGGAGCTGGACTGTGCTCCGTGAAAGCAATAGGATGGCTGGAACCAGCTAGCAGCAGATAAGAAGATTTAGCTCTTGGATGTAGACTTATTTCAACACTGGTATCATATTTCTGTGAGTTTGCTCCACTCTGGTAGAAGGAATAGGAAATAAAACACAGTGTCTTCCCTTTACCACTGATTCATTCACATTCATTTGTTGAATAAAATTTGTACTGTTACCAAGTTACTGTTATGGTGGTGTTTACACTAGCTGTTTGCTAACCCTGACATCTGAGAAGTAGCTGATCTCATATCTTTTAGATAATCAGATTCTATTTAATGTTACCAATTTAAACTCTATAGCCATTAATGAACCCATTAAATATTTTCATTGCCTTTCACAAGTCTGCCTTTCCATCTCTAACCACATGATTCCTTCGGCAGAATAATTGCAGGCAAAGAACACTTTTCTCAACTATTGCTGCTATCTGCCTCAACATCTTCATGATCAAATGTACACATTCTTAAGGACTGTAAAATGGAATTTTTAAGAGATATCCTGTGGTTATTTTTAATCTAAGATCTCAAACAATAGCACACCAACCTAAAAGGTGTGCTGGTGGGAGGTGAGCAAATATTAACAAGCTTAGTACAAATATTTGAGTTCCTACTAGGTGTCAGGCTTTGTGCCAGGTATTAGCACATTACTCATATAAAAATATGAGTAACAAGTGTCCTTTGCTTATGAAGAACTTATAGATAAATATTTATTATTATTTAGTTAACTATATATAAGATGTTAAAGCAGTGAAAGGGACAGAAGGAATATCAGAAGGAACACCAAAAGCCAGAAAGTTCAAAGACCTAGGGTAAAAAAAGGAAAGAATTCAATTCTATATAGGGCAGAAGTATGAGGGTAATAAGAGTTTTACAAATCATCACATCCCTGGGATTCAGTTTCTTCATTTGTCAAAGTAGGAGAATGGCTCAGATAGCTTTGATGATTCTTTGATTTGTGATAAAATATGTTCACAAATTCTTAGACACTCCTCCTTTCCAAGAGTGGAATCTAGTTCTCCTTCCTTTGAGTGTGGGCTGGATTTAATGAGTTACTAAGAATAGAATATGGTGAAAGTGACTGAGAAGAGTGATAAAAGACATTTCTACTTGTCCCTTGCTCTCTTGGATTGCTAATTCTGGGAGAAGCTAGAAGCTATGTCAAGCAGCCCCATGAAGAGGTCTCCTGCCAAAAGAAGTGAGACCTCCTGCCAAAAGTCATGAGATAGCGCCATCTTGGAAGCAGATCTTCCAGCCCAATCAAACCTTCAGATGACTGCAGCCTGGCTGACATTTTGTCTGTAACCTCATGGGAAACCCTGAGCCAGAACCACCTAGCTAAGTTGCTTCTGGATTCCCAACTTTAAGAAGCTGTGAGATAATAAACACTTGTTTTAAGCTGCTAGGGTTTGGGGATAATTTGTTACACAGCAATAGATAACTAATAAAATGATAGTGAAATAAATTAATGTTATATAGTGAAAAATTCATATAAATGTGTATAAATGAATAATGAATCATAACTTTTTATTTGGGGGAAATTAGTAGCAGGATTAGGGAAATTCATAAGAGCTTTTGCTTACAGAACCATTGAAGAGTAAAACTGAAAACATGCAATTCTCTTAGAAATACTGGATAATATAAATGGACCATATAACTTGATCATAATCTTGACTGACTCTGAAATAATACAACCCACTGGGGTAGTTCATTATCATACAATTTTTTAATGAGCCTGTCTCGCACTCAGTTAATATTTATTGAATGAGGGTACATAGAAGATGACAAGGAAATGTATAGGTCTGGGAAGAGTATGGCTATTAATGTTAGAGAATACTTATATTTTGTGCCAGACACCATGATAAAGACTTAACATGAATAAACAAGGAAGTACTTATATTATTTAAAACAATTGATATGAAAGTATCCAGTGCCTAAAGCTAATTTAGAAAGAGAGAAAATATAGAAAAGGAACTTATGGAAATAAAATGCTCTCAGGCAGAGTAGAAATAGTAATTAAATGAACCCAAGAAAATCCTAGAAAGTGTGACTTAGTGTTTCAGATAGAAGATTTTTCCCTGGGCTATGTGATTTTCCACAAAGAGAAAAAACTGGGTAAACCAGTCTGAATTAGTGAAATACAATTTTAACCAGTGTTTATTTAAAACTACCTGATGCCCAAAACAATTATATGAATAGGCCTGTTTGCTTACCATTATCTTTAATGTTGCGAATATAATTATATATTACTTTTTCAAAAGCTTGTCCTTTTTCTCGGCATACTGAGCTAAAGCTACAAATAAAGATATAATAATGGTGATGATAAATTAAAATTTAAAGACATTGAAATATTTATTGGTTATATACAAAAATGTTTTAGTTAAACCATGTATGTACTTTAATAATTTATAAATGTATATTCCATTAAATGTCACCTCAGTTAGGATCTAAATATATCGTTAGAGTTCTGAAAGAAGAAATTGGGCTTAGAAACAGACCCAATTATCTATTTTCACATCCTTTCTCTTTCACATTTAATTGGAGTAACGAGCATCAATCCTGCTTCTTATTAGGTCTAAGAGTTCACGGACCACATGACTTGAGGTATAACTTTTAAACACACTTTCGAATTTTTTTATTTTGCAGCCCAGACTCCTTCAAATACCAGAAACTATACAACATATCTAACTCTTGAAGTATGCCTTTCTACCTAAACAGTAATGGCGATTAAAAATAAATAAATAAATTGAACCATAATCCCTATAAAAATACGGAGCACACATAACTGATATGCCCAGTCTAGCTCAGTTACAAGCTGTGCCTGAAAGGAACGCCAAGGCCTGCATGCTGCATTCACAGAATGACTTTCAGAACTGCCCTGTCGTACCTTGCTTTTTTTTCTTGTTATCCCGTGGTTAACCTTCACTTGTTCCCTGGTTCCCTTGCTGTTAAGCTTAACACACTCATTGGCTGCCATCCCAGTTCCAGACTTTTGGCTTCATTCCCTGCACTTTGAATCACAGTTCTTCTTCCTAACTTCATCTCACATTATACCCTGATAAAGAGCTCTTTTTTAAGAAATGATTCCAATGCTTCTCCCACACATACCATTTCCTTGCAGCTGATATTTGGGTAGTCCTGGCCCACAGAATAGGTACAAGATATTGTAGGGTTGGCTTACATATGGGAAGGATTATCTCCCATGGTGTGCATGCCACTGTTGTACATCCCCAGTGGAAACTGGGCTCTCAGCCATCGGCAGTCCTCCCTACCTACCTCTTTTTTTTCTATTGAAGTGTAGTTAATTTACAATGTGCGTTAGTTTCTGGTGTAAGGCAAAATGATTCACATTATATATGTGTGTATGTATATGTTCTGTTTCATTTTCTTTTCTATTATGGTTTATTATAGGATATTGGATATAGTTCCCTGTGCTATGCAGTAGGACCTTGTTGTTTATCTATTTTATATATAGTAGTTTGTATCTGCTAATCCCAAACTCCTAATTTATCCCCTACACCACCCCTTTCCCCTTTGGTAAGCATAAGTTTGTTTCCTATGTCTGTGAGCCTGTTTCTGTTTTGTGAATAGGTTCATTTGTATCATATTTTAGATTCCATTTATGAGTGATATCATATGATATTTGTCTTTCCCTGTATGACTTACTTCACTTAGTACGATAATCTCTGGGTCCATCCATGTTGCTGCAAATGGCATTGTTTTATTCTATTTATGGCTGAGTAGTATTCCATTGTATATATATACCACATCTTCTTTACCCATTGATCTGTCAATGGACATTTAGGTTATCTCTATGTCTTGGCCATTGGAAATAGTGCTGCTATGAACATTGGGGTGCATGTATCTTTTCAAATTAGAGTTTTCTCTGGATATGTGCCCAGGAGTGGGATTGCTGGATCATAGGGTAACTCTATTTTTAGTTTTTTGAGGAACCTTCATACTGTTCTCCATAGTGGCTGCACCAACTTACATTCCCACCAACAGTATAGGAGGGTTCCCTTTTCTCCACACCCTCTCCAGCATTTATTGTTTGTAGGTTTTTTGATGATGGCCGTTCTGACCAGTGTGAGGTGATACCTCATGGTAGTTTTGATTTGAATTTCTCTAATAATTAGCGATTTTGAGCATCTTTTCATGTGCTTGTTGGTCATCTGTATGTCTTCTTTGGAGAAATGTCTTTTAAGGTATTCTGCCCATTTTTTGGTTGGGTTGGTTTTGTTGTTGTTGTTATTGAGTTGTATGAGTTATTTGTACATTTTGGAAATTAAGCCCTTGTCAGTTACATCATTTGCAAATATTTTCTCCCATTCCGTAGGCTGTCTCTTCATTGTGTTGATGATTTCCTTTGCTGTGCAAAAGCTTATAAGTTTGATTACCTATGTACCTCTTTTTAAAGAGATGCTGTTTCTGAAAGCAGCTACTTCACTGCCTCTCTCAAGGGCTAGATTACTTACTCCCAGTCAAACCCCCAGACCTGGAGAGTAATATCAATTGTATACTCAAATATACACATACCTTATTCATGACAGGGAATTTCCACACCTCAAAAAAAGTAAAACTAAACCAAGAAAAAGCAGACATTGTAAACTTGGCACCCAATAGTAAAAGTTGGCCAATCCCTGATACAAACACACAATCAAAAGTGCATTGGCTCAAGCAGTGATTGATAGAAGCTCATACAAAATCCTTATGCCTTCTTCAATTTCAAAAACCTGACAAAAACTACTCAGAAGGGAAAATACAAGAAAAAAAATTGACTCTAGATCAGTATTTTCCATTTGTGCAAGAAGTTTATATGTAAAAATCTATAGAAGGAAAGAAAGTTTGCCCTTGGCCTATGAGTGTTTTATGTCTTTACGTGGCCAGTCGCTGCTATATTCCCAAGGCTTCAAAGGTTGTGTGCTGCAACAGAGAATGAATGGAACATGGCAGGATATTGCAATTCAGTTTATTTGTTTATTCACAATTACATTTTGAGCTCCCACTGTGTGCTGCGAACATCGATGTCCCTGTCTTCCCAGAGCTTATGGAAGAAACAGAAAAATCCAGTGAATAGTTTAGAATACGTGACAGGTTGTGCTAAGTGCTGTGAAGAAAGAATTAAGCAGGTAAGAAAGAATGGGTTTTTTCTGAGTGCCATAGGAAGTCATTCTGGGGAGTTATGATTATTGGTCCCAATTTTTCACTTGCGTGTAATAGGATTACACGCTCATACCCTTGGCCACATTTCTTTGCAATATCCTCCACATGTGTAGAGAATATTTCCTCATGCCACTGATGCATGTGACTTCCTTTGATCAATGGAATGTTAGCAAATGTGACACAAGCAGTGGCCTTAAATGTTTTCACATGGGTTTTCTTGGCTTCTGGGACACACCCACACCCCGATTACCATTGGAAGAGTAGGCTCCAGGAAGTCAAGGCCCCTTCAGCCAAGGCCCAGAATAAGATTCATGGACCAACCAAAACCCATCCTGGAGCCTGAAGCAGAGCCACTCCAGCTGACCTGTGGACAAAAAAAATGAATGCTTACTATTGTCAACTTCTGAGAGTCAGGGCAGTTTGTTAAATGGCCTGATTGAAGCAAGAGCTGACTAATGTACCACTGGAGACTTTGAATCAAAGGAATAATCTGAATTAAATTTTTAGAAGATCACTCTTACAGCTGTTTAGAGAGTGGAAGGAAGAAAGACAAGAGAGGAAACAGATCAGTCTGGAAGCCACTGCAAAATCCCTGTGAAAGATGGTGATGGCCTAGACCAGGGTAGGAATGATGGAGTTGACAGGATTTGGTGAGGAATGAGATGTGAGACATGAGATAAAGAAAGAAGTATTATAACAATTTTATTACAGCAATTTTATCATCCAGCTTGTAATTTTATCCATCCCACCAGCCAAGCCTATGTTTCTAAGCATAAAAGTCAGCATATAAAGAGTGTTTTTGTCAACTGCCATATAGCCAGGGACACAGTTACTATAGCAGCCGAGCAATTCTCTTTGGGCAGCCAGGTGGAAACCAAATCGTCTTGACGAATACCAGAGCTGAACAGGGAAATTTTCTCCAATACTGCATGACAAACTTCATAATTGCCTTTTTTAACATGAATATCTAAATCAGGATGCTATGGCTTGGTACATAATTACATTTTTCTGAAACCAACTCTGTTTTTCCATTTTGCAGTTTGTAGTTTATAGTGAGGGTTTTATGGATATTGCTCTTCCACTAGACTTACTCTGTCATATGTGAGGACATCTCCTTCCTCAGCTGAGTGGGTGCCGGTCCTTGGATTCCAGTGATGGCTCAGGCCAATGTACACTCCTCATACTGAGCTAGGTATTTTGTCTCAAATCTATACCTTCTCTCCCAACCTACAAAACCATCAGATAATCCTGGAACCTTAAGGCCCACCTGGCCTCCCTCTTGCCACTCTTCCTTCAAGCTTAGAGCCAAATTAAGCCTGGGAGTCTTCCCAGGCTTAATTTGAAAGAGAGATGAGAGTGAAAGAGAGATCTTCACTCTCTTTCCCATATAGCTAACTCACTAAAACCAAGATTTTCTACTGGAACAAAGTATACCCAGCTCAGGAACTCTTGTGCACTGTTGGTGGGAATGTAAATTGATACAGCCATTGTGGAAAGCAGTATGGAATTTCCATAAAAAATTAAAAATAGAACTATCATATGATTCAGCAATCCCACTTCTGAATATATATCCAAAGGAAATGAAATCAGTATCTCAAAGAGATACCTGCACTCCCACATTCTTTGCAGCATTATTCACAACAGCCAAGATATGGAATCAACCTAAGTGTCTATACATGGATGAATGGATAAAGAAAATGTGGTGTGTGGAATACTATTCAGCCTGTAAAACGAAAGAAATCTTGCCATTTGGGACAACATGGATGAAACTGGAGGGCATTATGCTAAGTGAAACAAGTCAGATACAGAAAGACAAATACTGCATGATCTTACTTATATGTGGAATCTAAAAAAGCCAAACTCATAGAAGCAGAATGCTGGATGCCAGGGGCTGGGGAATAGGGGAAACAGGGAGATGTTGGTCAGAGCATACAAGGTTTCAGTTATGCAGGGTGGAAAAGTCCTGGAGATCTAATGTATGGCATAGTGATTATAGTTAATAACACTGTATTGTATACTGAAATTTGCTAAGAGAGTAGACCTTAAATGTTCTCACCACAAAAAATGATAACTATGTAAGGTGATGGATTACCATTGTGGTAATCATTTCACAATTTATACCTATATCAAAACAACACACTGTATACCATAAATATCTACAATTTTTATTTGTCAATTATATTCCAATAAAGCTGGGGAAAATAAGTGCACCAAGCTCAAAGCCATTAGTCAGATAACAAATGAAGAAAGTCAGCCTCCAGGACTCTTACAGGAATAACCCCCTCACTTCTGCCATAAAAGCTTTAGTGTACAACTGCCATGATCTAGGTGACACATTACCTTATAGTGCACCCCACCCACAATCTGCATATATACAGAACCATCTTTGTGCCTCTATGTCTATTGGGTCCACAGTGGTCCTTGATAGGCATCTGTGTTCCTCCTCTCTGAGAGATCCAAATGAGAGGAGACAAGCAGGTGCCAACACTGTGATGAACTCATTATTACTATTTTTGATATTCACCATACAGCATAGTCAAATTTTTTAAATGCCTAATGTCCACCTGCCAGCAAGGGAGGGAGCTGGTCTGGTAAACCATAATGAAGAACTAGCCTCTAAAGCTCATGGCACTGATGTGAAAAATCATTGTAAACATTCATTAAACTCATTAAAGTCCTAAGAAACTCAAGAGTACTCAAAATAAATTGCATTTGGCACAAAGATTTTAAGTAGAAATCGCATAGGAAAAGAGTTTGGAATTGCTTGCAATCTGTAGGAGGGCTATATTTCCTGAATTTTAAGAAGAAACCTCACAAATGTTCAAGAGAGATTTATTGTCTGTGGTTTCTATGCAGCTGGTAAGGGATAGGTAAATAAGATGTCTTACTGGTGAGAAAGCTGTTACTTGTTTTCATATTCTTGCTAACTATGAACATGCTATCACAGTACAGTTAAATCCACATTTGGAGACACTAAGCAGGCACAAAACCTGCATGATGCAATCACACTCCTCAGGGAGATGATTCTGCTTCTTGCTACATCCCTCACGATTCTCTTTTCCTTCCTGTTCAGGGAAACATGTATCACTTAGCCTCTCCCACTTCATCAGAGGGTAGGTGGCCCTAAATGTTTTGTCTACAACTGCAAGAATCCAGATAAACAAAAGGACTAATGTCACAGGTTTTCAAAACAGCCTAATACTCTCTGGAAACAATATCATTAAGACAGCCCTTCAAGGATCCATTGTTGCTGGATCTCAGATAGGAGAGAAGAGAGAAATTCTCCAACATCTTTTGAGAAATTCAAACTATATTTGTCTAATGCTCTCTTGAGATAAACATTTAAGGAGCCAGGAAATGTGAAGTTCTACTATCATTTGCCATAGGGCTTTAAGTTCCATTCTTGACCTCTGCGTATCCACTGCTTCCATGGTGATCAGTTGTGTGTGTTTCTGTTTCTCCTCCTTTAGGGGGTCAGAGTGAAGGAGGGACAAGGAGGTGCCAACACCTTGTCAACTTAATTTTTCTATTGATTCTCACCATGTAGCATTGAGTACACTATGCCTAGAGAGTATAGAAGGAGATAAAGGCTTATATTTTAGAAAATAAAAGATAAGAAATGCTTCACATATTTGCTTAAACACTCAAAATCAACAGATTTTTGGAAAAACATTTTAAAACATACAAAATACATACCTGACTTCTAACTCTAACTTCCTCTTAGACATTTCTCCCAGTGTGTCCCTCAGCACCTCTGTCTTGACATGTTCAAAACCAAACGTTGTATTTTTTTCTCCATGAACAAAGCCTTCCTTCTAAGTTCCCTTACTCAACATTTATTTCACTAGGCCAATCCCAAACTGCAGCATTGTCCTGTACCCCTCTCTCTCCCCTCTACTTCATCCAATCACTCAATAGGTCATAGAAATCCTGCCTGTAATAATCTCTCAAATTTGTTCATTCTTTTCCTTTCCACCGTCACTGCTAGACCTTTATCTTCTCTCATTTGGATTATAGAGAACCTCCTGAATAGACTCGCTGCCACCTGTCTTTCATTTTCCACCAATCCATCTAGCACAGCTGCCAGAATTACTTGCTGAAACACTTATCTGACAATGCCATTCGTTGACTTAAAAACTGACTTGTTGCCTGTAAGATAAACTCAAAGTCATTTCAACAACCATTTTTTTAGTATCTACTATTATAAGCCATGTAGTCTATTAAGGACAATGAACACAAAGATGAAAAAGCATGGACTCTTAAGGCGCCCACAGTGGACTTCCAGGAGAGTCAGACATATCGATAGCTATTTACAATGCAATGCAATATGTGCAACCACAAAATTGTGCACTAGGTACAGAAGCAGCATGGGGGGGGCGGCGAGTGGTCACTTACTTTAGGGGCTTCAGAATGGAAAGATATCTGAGCTTGGGATGGGTATGCCAAGTAAATGAAATGGCATATTCAAAGCACGTAAGAATAAAACAGCATTCCAGGACCTGCTAGTTGCAATTATTTTCATCGATGGGAATGTTGATATCAAGAACTAAGACAGAGAACACTGGAATATGAATAGTTCTTGGGTGTGTGGGGGGATGGTGATAATGGTGTGGCAGGAGGGCAGCGAGTGGTCAAGACACAAGAACAATGGATGAGGGTGGAGGTGTTTAGGTTGAAATTTCCAAGTGCAGGTCTCAGTTAAGGGGAGAGTTGGGGCCAGAAATAAAAATATAGTCATTAAAACCATGGAAATAGGCTAAGTTGTCTAGAGAAACGACACAGTGTCAGAAGACATTTGGAGGACTCAGAGTAAATTCAAGAAAATTAAGATGAGACCTTCAAAAGTAAGAAGGGGCTTCCCTGATGGAGCAGTGGTTAACAGAATCCACCTGCCAATGCAGGAGACATGGGTTCAAGCCCTGGTCCGGGAAGATTCCCACATGCCAGGGAGCAACTAAGCCCGTGCTCCACAGCTACTGAAGCCTGCGCGCCTAGAGTCCGTGCTCCGCAATAAGAAAAGCCACCGCCATGAGAAGCCTGCACACCACAACAAAGAGGAGCCCCCGCTCGCCACAACTAGAGAGAGCCCGTGCACAGCAACGAAGACACAACGTAGCCAAAAATAAATAAATAAAAATTAAAAGAAAAAAGTAAGATAAAATCCATGGAAGAGTGATGTCAGAGAAACTGGAAGAAGAAAATGACTCAGAAAGAACAGTGATTAATTCAATCCCACTCTGACACTGTACTCTGACCCCAGACTACACTTTCAGCCTCATTCACTCCTGCCACTTCTCCACTCTTTCCCAATCATCTCTAGCTCTAGGAATAATAATAACAGGAATGTTAATACTGGTAGCTGTCTTTGATATGCATGTATAATGTGAAAGACACTATGTTATGTGCTTTGGTATTTTAGCTTATTTAATCCTCATATTCTGTGAAATAAGCACTATGACGAACTACCCCCATTTCACAGAAGAAACCAAGACTAAGCCGGATTTGTCTAAGACTACAGAGACAGTTATGCAGAACAGCTAGGATTTAAACTCAGACACACTTTAGCTATACTAGACTATTCGCCAATCCCAAACATGACCAAGTGTTTTTTTGTTTTGTTTTTTTAAATTTTATTTATTTATTTTTGCTGTGTTGGGTCTTCGTTTCTGTGCGAGGGCTTTCTCTAGTTGCAGCGAGTGGGGGCCACTCTTCATCACGGTGCACGGGCCTCTCACTGTCGCGGCCTCTCTTGTTGCGGAGCACAGGCTCCAGACGCGCAGGCTCAGTAGTTGTGGCTCACAGGCCTAGTTGCTCCGCGGCATGTGGGATCGTCCCAGACCAGGACTCGAACCCGTGCCCCCTGAATTGGCAGGCAGATTCTCAGCCACTGCGCCACCAGGGAAGCTCCTGCCTGAAATAACTTTTATGTACCCACTCTCTCTAGTGAAATCACATTCTTCCTTAGAAATACAATTCAAATGTTATCTCTGCGATGAAGACTTTCTTTGCAGCACCTTTTTTTCCAGATAGAATTACCATCTTCTTCCTCTGTGTTCCCATTAACACTTTGTTCATACTATTATTATAATATGTGGAGTGGGCAGAATGAACCCTCAGAGATGCCCATGCCTCAGTCCCTGAGACCTGTGAATATATTATACTACACGGCAAAAGAGACTTTGCAGATAAAATTACAGACCTTAAAATAGTTTATCACGGATTATGCAGGTGGGCCCAATCTAGTCATAGGAGCCCTTAGAAGCAGAGACCTTTCTCTGGCTGGAGTTCAGAGATCTATGAAAAAGGAGAAGTCAGAGATTGAAAGCTTGAGAGGGACTTGGTCTACCACTGGTGAAAGGGGACACATGGAGAGCATGAAAAAGAATTGCAGGCAACGCAAGGAGCAAAGAGTGGCCCTTGGATGACAGCCAGCAAAAAAAAACAGAGACAATCCTACAAACACAGGGAAGTGAATGCAGCCAACAACCTGAATAAGGCTGGAAGCAGATTTTTCCCTAGAGCTTCTAGTAAGAAATGCAGCTGAGCCAAAACCTTTCTTTTAGCCTCATGAAGTCTTAAGCAAAGAACCCAGCTGAGCTCACCTGGACTTCTGACCTAAAGAAATTGTGAGAAAATTTGAAAATTGTGAAAAGAGTTGTGCTAGGTCAGAAACTCCTCTCTGGGGAAGTAGCACTCACCTATCCTCCCTTCCCTGGGAATATGATGCTTAAATGGCTGCAAGGAAACATGATTTTCAGGTTAAAGAAATAAGAACACATTGATTTAACAACATTAAAATCGTTTCTTTTTCATGGTCCAAGAAATTTTTGGAATTTAAATCTTTCAGTACCCGATAAAAAATTCTAACTGCTTTCATTTCCTAGACTCCTACGTGCTCCTGATTCCTCATATGAAAAAGGAGGACAATAATAATAACTGTGCTGTGGAAGGAAGGAATCAGTTAACAGATGAAAAGTGCTTTGAAGCAGCAATTCCACTTTGGGGAATATATTATATAGACCTCAAAGCACCAGCTAATAAGAATATATGCATAAGAATGTTTAGTGCAACATTGCGGTGGCAAAAAATAAAGCTGGAAACAGCACAAATACCTACCCAATTGTGTATAGTTAAATAAATGTGGTACATACACATTATGGAACATTATGCATTTGTTTTAGATATCTCCTGGGTATCATCTCGCATTCTCTCAGTCCACATTTTACTCCAGCTGTTGCTGTAGCAACCAGCTGCTTGTCGGTGTAATTGACAGCACCTTCCTTCAGCTGCATCACATATTTCTTGCTTTGCGCCCTGAGTCTTTATCATCAACACTTGAGACATTTGTAGGAATGCAGCCATTCCAACACAGGTGCAAACCTGAAATCAAAAAGGGCACAGGGCATATCCTGACCACTAGGGAGTGGGAACCAGTATACAAATGGTTTCTCTTTTGTCCCTTGAGCAAACAACTCTGAGATGCCTTCTACACTGCTCCTCTGAAGTCCCAGCTTCCCACAGTTCTGACCAGGTTGAAAACAAACCGCTGGTTGACTTTTCCTCCTCTCCTGTTTCATTCTTTCCAGTCTTCCACCCCTGGTCCTTGGGGTCATTTTCCAGAATAAACTGCCTGCAGGCAAGCTCTTGCCACTTAGAAAAAGGTTAAAGGATGCATATCAAGTTATTTGCACTGGTCTCCTCAGGGAAGGGGAAGGAAATTGTTAGCACTTCCTTAATAATTTTTTCACTAGTTACAGTGAGCAGATATTAATTTTACAATTTAAAATACTTTGGGGCTTCCCTGGTGGCACAGTAGTTAAGAATCTGCCTGCCAATGCAGGGGACACGGGTTTGAGCCCTGGCCCGGGAAGATCCCACATGCCGCAGAGCAACTAAGCCCATGCGCCACAACTACTGAGCCTGCGCTCTAGAGCCCGTGAGCCACAGCTAGTGAGCCCGCGTGCCACAACTACTGAAGCCCACGCACCTAGAGCCCGTGCTCTGCAATAAGAGAAGCCACCGCAATGAGAAGCCTGTGCACTGCAACGAAGAGTAGCCCCCGCTCGCCGCAACTAGAGGAAAACCCGCGCACAGCAACAAAGACCCAACGCAGCCAAAAATAAATAAAATAAAATAAATTTATTTTAAAAAATGAAAGAAAATAATTTGAAAAGAAAAAGATGTTTAAAATTAACATCAAGTCAACATCCCAGGAAAAAGCATTTCCAACCAGGTGATAAGGAAGAAAAATAACTGTACTATCAGATTTCAGCTGAACTACAAACTCTATCATAAGCCCTTTTATTAACCTTGGACAAGAAAATAATTTCTTACCCGAGACTGTCATTGTAAAACAAATACCAGACATTTGTTTGTTATAGAATAAATATGTGTCCCCCCCACCAGAAAATTCATATGTTAAACCCTACCGCTAATGTGATGGTATTAAGAGGTGGGGCCTTTGAGAGGTAATTAGGTTCATTGAGGTTGTGAGAATGGAGCATCCATGTTTGGGATTAGTGCCCTAATAAGAAGAGGAAGAGACTCTTCTCGCTCTCTCCCTCTCCCTCTCCCCACAACGTCAGAATGCAGCAAGAAAGCACCTGAAAGAGGGCCTTCACCAGACACTGAGTCTGCCAGGACCTTGATTTTGGACTTCCCAGCCTCCAAAACTATGAGAAATAAATTTCTGTTGTTTAAGCCACCAGTCTACAGTATTTTGTTATAACAGCCTGAAAGGACGGGGATATTGGTTAAGCATTATTCTAGATGTTTCTGAGAGGCTGTTTTTGGATAAAATTAGCATTTAACTTGGTGGACTTTGAGTAAAGCAGATTGTCTTCTATAATGTGGGTGGGTTACAGTCCTGACCTCTCCAACAAGAAGGGATTGGGCTCTAACGGCAAGATTCGCTCTTCCTGGATCTCCAGCATGACTGCCTTTGAACGCGCTCTGCAACTCTTTCCTGAGTCTTCAGCCTGCCAAGCCTCCCCCATTGAATTTTGGATGCACTAAGCCTTCACAGTTGTGTGAGCCAAATCCTTAAAATAAATATCTTTACATATACACACCCTATTGGTTCTGTCTCTCTGGAGAACCCTGACTGAGACAACCACGATGTATTCAAATACTCTGGAAAGTGAACTGTGTCATTAGTATAATTAATGATAATGATAATAGTAAATATTCACTGAATGCTTGCTAAGTTCCAAGCATTATTCTAAGTGCTTTAGAGTTTACCTCACTGATTCCTCACAAAAACGCTGAGAAGCTATCATCCCCTTGTTACAATTGAGGGCACAGATAGCACACCGCTCAGGGTTAAAACAGCTTAGTAAGTGGCAGAGATATTTATGAACTCATGAATGGTGTTTCATAGCCCAACCACCTAACCATTAGAATAATGGTTTTCAACAAAGGAACAATACTCTGCAAAGACGTGATCCTAAAGCCAAATGTCGTATCCTCTTTCACTTGAATTCAAATACCCCTGATCCTCTGCTTGGAATGATCTTTCTTTCATTGTGCGCCTTGATTTCCCTATCCCCAGATACTCAGTACCCTCAAATTTCTGAGCAAGACTTCTCACTATGACCCTCATCCTAAGTCTGCCTTCCCTTGAAAAACCATAACTGCACATCTTCCATTCCTTTCAAGTGGCAGTGGAGTCTGGTGGAATCTGTGTGGTATCTGGAATCACAAGTCCGAGCTCAGTCCTGGTTCGAACGTTACTAGATCTGGGAGGCCCGACAAGTAACAAACTCTCTTAGTTTCCTCACTGGTAAATGGGGAATATAATATCACCTACCCCAAATGAATCCTGTAAGGATAATAGGAACTAATGCCTGGAAGTAAAGTGCCTAGCACGGTTCCATGCACACAAAAAACACAGTAGTGTTTGCTATTTTCCAGCCCAAGCATTTACCAGCCCTGAGTCACATTTATTCTGGAATCTGTTCTTTCTTTAACACATTAATATGATAGCTTTAGCTTCTGAAAGGAAGCTCTTACCTGCAAGGAAATATATTTTCATTTCAGGGCCTTTCTAGAGATAAAATGCCTTATCCAATGATAAGATCCTACACATTAGTGTGTAGTAGACCTTCTTCTACCTGCAGTCTACTTACCATCCCAAAAGTTTCACCTCACAGGAGAGGGCCCACCATTATAGCAGAATTTAAATTCCTAAAGAAAGTATAATAGTAAAGGACAGTAGAACATGCAGTTCCCGCTGTGGGAAGGAAATAAAAGGGATGCAGTTGAACATTCCCATTTAAATGGCACTTCAGAGTCAACTTGTATAAAATTGATCTTATAATTTAAAAAATGCTGTCAATGATAGTATTACTCACCCAGTGATACAAGTTAGAAACTGAGATTAATCATGGATTCCTCATTCTCCCTTGTAATTTCATGATTGATAATGCAATTACATCCAGGCAACATGTTTACTTGTACATATTTTGAATTCCTTCCTCTCTTACCATTCACTATAAACATCCTAACCATCCCTATCGACCTGCACACACTATACACTCTTCTGGGTTTTCTGCTTCTTACAATTTTATAACTTGGAAATAGCTAATAAAAATGCAAAATAAATCTTGCCTATAGACATGCCAATAAATTCTGTCCAGTGGAGAGACAGCACACCCCACACACGCCTAGAAAACAGTTTTGTCTCCATTTTTACATTTATTCCAATACTCCTGATCAATTAATGTGTCTGTCTGTTCTTTGGATTCTTTTTTTTTTTTTTTAAGAATTTATTTATTTATTTACTTATTGGCTGTGTTGTGTCTTCGTTGCTGCGTGCGGGTTTTCTCTAGTTGTAGCGAGCGGGGGCTACTCTTCATAGCGGTGCGTGGGCTTCTCATTGGGGTGGCTTCTGTTGTTGCGGAGCACACGCTCTAGGCGTGCAGACTTCAGTAGTTGTGACATGCGCGCTCAGTAGTTGCGGCTCGCGGGCTCTAGAGCTCAGGCTCAGTAGCCGTGGCGCACGGGCTTAGTTGCTCCGCGGCATGTGGGATCTTCCCGGGGCAGGGCTCAAACCTGTGTCCCCTGCATTGGTGGGCGGATTCTTAACCACTGCACCACCAGGGAAGCCCCTGGATTCTCTTTTGAACATCTGCCTAGTTCCCTTATTATAAGTTAAATAAAATATTTAATACATGTTTATTTTATATCTTGTAGGAGAATAATAATTTTACCTTTCTTTAAAAAATATCCCTAGGGCTTCCCTGGTGGCGCAGTGGTTGAGAGTCCGCCTGCCGATGCAGGGGACACGGGTTCGTGCCCCGGTCTGGGAAGATCCCACATGCCACAGAGCGGCTGGGCCCGTGAGCCATGGCCGCTGAGCCTGCGCGTCCGGAGCCTGTGCTCCGCAACGGGAGAGGCCACAACAGTGAGAGACCCGCGATCCCAAAAAAAAAAAAAAAAGTATCCCTAAACAACATGTTAGTTGTCCACTTTCAAATAATCAGTGTCTCTTTGATGAATGTGATATTGTGAATTATTTTATATGTATATATACACATATATATGTATGTATGTGTATATATATACATGTATATATTTGGTCTTTGACTCTGTTTCTAGCACAGAGCTCCTAAAACCCTTGAAATTTCCTAAATGATGACAGCAGTAAAGGTGTCTTGATATTCATAACAAACCCCTTTCAACCACACCAGAGTTTATGTTAATGAGGTGACTTGTGAAAAGGTTGGGAGCTGGTTGCCAGGGGAACCAACAATAAATAGAGGATGGAACTTTCAGTCCCACCCCCTAATTTCCTAGGAAGGGAGTGGGGCTAATGGTCAAGTTAACCACCAATGACCAACGATTTAATCAATCATGCTGATGTAATGAAGCCTTCCTAAAAATATCAAATGGTGGGGGTCCAGGGAGCTTCCAGGCTGGTGAACACGTAGAGACATAGAGAGAGTGGTGCACTTGCAGATGGCATGGGAGTTCTGTGCCCTTTCCCCATAACTTGCCCTATGCATCTCTTCCATGTGGCTGTTTCTGAATTATATATCCTTTTATAATAAACTGGTAATGTAGTAAGTAAAATGCTTCTGAGTTTTGTGAGCCACTCAGGCAAATTAATAAAACCCAAGGAGAGGATAATTGGAACATCCAATCTGTAGCTGATCAGTCAGAAGCACAGGTGTCAACTTGAACTTGCCATTGGTATCTGAAGTGGGAGGAAGGATGCAGTCTTGTTAGGACTGAGCCCTCATACTGTGGGATCTGACGCTATCTTTGGGTAAAGAATTGAGTTGATTGGTAGGACACCCAGCTGGTGTTGCAAAATTGCTTGGTGGTGTGGGAAACCCCCACCTACATTAGAATTGAATTAGAATTATTGATTAAGATCCTGTTTCATAGATTATCATTCAAACTTCTTTACTATCTGATTGCAAGCTACACTTTTCATTTTTTCTCTAACTTAGCCCTTACATATTCTTTCCCTGTGAACCAAGAAGACTTAGTTGCTGTCCTGAGCATGTCCTGATGTCATGGTCCTGCCTGTGGTTTTAGTTCATTGTACCCCTCCCTGCATCAAATGCCTGTTCATCCTTTATGGACAAGATCAATTCTTACCTCTTCTGTTATATTGCATTGGCTAAAAAGTTCATTGGGGTTTTTCGTTAAGCTGTAAGGGAAAAACCCTAACGAATTTTTTGGCCAACCAATATCTTCCATAACAACGCTACGCAAATTCCTCTCTCTTTAAAGCATTTAGTATTGTCAGTATTCTTTTGCGACTCTGTAAATTGCACTTTATTCCTTTAAATATATATCCTATTGCCCTAGAGACCATCTATTCTCTTATTTCCATGTATTTACCGCTATACCTAACCCAATGCCTTGCACCATGCTGCAATTATTGCTTAAGAAATTAATTGATGGGGCGTCTTAGAGGAAAAAATCTTCTATTATGTGCCCTCTTCACATCACCCGTCCTATATCAAAACAAAAATATGCATGTAAAGTCTAATATTTTTTATACTTTAGAAAATCACTTTTAAGAAAAGTAAGTAGGCAAATGTAAAATAGCTAGTGGGAAGCAGCCACATAGCACAGGGAGATCAGCTCGGTGCTTTGCGACCACCTAGAGGGGTGGGAAAGGGAGGGTGGGAGGGAGGTGCAAGAGGGAGGGGATATGGGGATATATGTATATGTGTAGCTGATTCACTTTGTTATACAGCAGAAACAACACAATACTGTAAAGCTATTATATTCCAATAAAGATGTTAAAAAAAAAAGTAAGTAGGTAAAAGATATACACATGCAATAATAGCTTGGTTACACTCAACAGGGAATGCATCTAAAATTCCTAGTTATGAATATTTTAATGAACAGTATCAATGAAAGCCTCTTATGCTTTGGCCTATTTGTGGTGATAAGGATTCAGCTAGTAATAATAGCTCTTTGAGGACAGAGGGAACTCAAAATAATTTATTTTTCAAGAGCATAAAAGGCAAAGATCCTCCAGGGAAGTTGTGTAAGCCATTTCCAACTAGAAATAATTGCCAAACTTTCTGAAAGCATGGATGAATTGTTAGTTTTGATGAAAATAGATTTAAGCTCCAACTGAGAAAAAATACAGTGAACAGACTTAAAGAAAGCAAAATACTTGCCATAAGAAAGAATCCCCAAGTTCTACAAAATAGCTACAATGCTCAAATAAAGTACACTTGAGTATCTTGAGGTTTTTCTGTTAGTGAAGGTCACACATCTAAATTCATAAGCTTTTGACATCCTCACTGTCAACCTCTCCCTCGTGCTCATCGAGAAACCTGAGCGATTAAAAGCATGAACTTGGTAGTTGAGGTCCTGACTTAACCACTTATGTGACCTGGAGCAAGATATTCAACCTTTCAAAGCTTGATTTGCTCTTCCATAAGATGGGAGTAATGATAGCACTACCCCGAAGGGTTCCCATGAAGATTAAATGAGCAAATGCAATGTATTACACTCAGCACAGAACTTGGCACATACCACGCACCCCAGAGATGTCAGCTATTACCATGACCTAATACATCATTGGAGAAAGAAGCAAAATGCTTTGAAGAAATAATAATAGTTATTAAGGTATATGATGTTTACAAAGCCAAGAGTACTTCAGAATTTGCCTGACACAATTCAGAACAGCTAAAGGCCTAAAGATTAAGGTGAAGTGAGAAGCTTCCAATAGGAATAATTGATATAAGTGTCAAGGTAACTTCCTTTATAGGCAATTCCACCATCTAATAGAAAAAGATAAGACAGAGCATATTGAAAAAGTCAGATCTCCCTCAGGCTTTAGTTCATTATAAATTACTTTATTTAAAGCACACATGTTATAAACTAAAATCTCTACAGAATAGAGCCCACTCTATCACAGAATGTAGTTTAATGACCTTGGACCTAATCCAAAGGTTTTTAGTTACATGGAGTTCCATAAGGACTTTATTAAAACATGCTTACAAAAATCATATGTCCTAGTCTCTGAAGGTGGCGTTCTAAGGAAAGCCAAATATGATATATGATCATCAAATCATATAATTTATGAATTGAAAGGTTATTACAGAATTTCTCATCCAACCCCTCCATTTTATAGCTAAGAAAACCAGGATATTGAGAAATTGAGTGTATAATCATGTTCTTTAGTGTAAATTCAAAAAGAATGCAATTAAAGTTATGTTCCCAGTGAGGAATGACCTATTTTGAAACATCTTCAGGAGCCTCTTATCAGAATAGAACAAGCCAGGAATGAAGCAATAATTCTGAGAAAGATATAACAAAATTTTAGGCAGAGGGCTTCCCTGGTGGCACAGTGGTTAAGAATCCGCCTGCCAATGCAGGGGACACGGGTTCGAGACCTGGTCCGGGAAGATCCCACATGCCGCGGAGCAACTAAGCCCGTGCACTATAACTACTGAGTCCGCGCTCTAGAGCCCGCGAGCCACAACTACTGAAGCCCGTGTGCCACAACTACTGAAGCCCACACTCCTAGAGCCCGTGCTCTGCAACAAGAGAAGCCACCACAATGAGAAGCCTGCGCCCCGCAACAAAGAGTAGCCCCCACTCACTGCAACTAGAGAAAGCCCGTGTGCAGCAGCGAAGACCCAATGTAGCCAAAAATTAAATAAATGAATAATAAAAAAAAAAATTTTAGGCAGACACATATGGTTTTCTTCTTAAAACTATAATACTGACCATGTGGTCTTTATTTCCTCACTTCCCCTACCTTGCTGAGCCTTAGTTTATGGACATTTCATTTAGCAATGGGTCTCACTACTCAGATGCTGACTTCTTGGAGATGGCAGACAGCACATGAACAGCACAGACTCCTCGTCCATCTGGGGTGAGGCTTGTGGTTTTACAATCTAGACAGAGCCCTGGTTTCACAGATGCTTGCTAATCACAGCTGTCTCCTCATCACTACCATGTTCAGCTCTCTATATGACTGGCCTTATCAACCAGAGTAATAGCAACAATAAAAATTATTTTGTATGTTGAGATAATATCATAAATAATTTAATTAACTTTTTTTTTTTTTTTTTTTTTTTTGCGGTACGCGGGCCTCACACTGCTGTGGCATCTCCCGTTGCGGAGCACAGGCTCCGGACACGCAGGCTCAGTGGCCATGGCTCACGGGCCCAGCCGCTCCATGGCATGTGGGATCTTCCCGGACCGGGGCACAAACCCGTGTCCCCTGCATCGGCAGGCGGACTGTCAACCACTGCGCCACCAGGGAAGCCCTAATTAACTTTTTAAATTACTATTACATAACAGGCACTGTTCTAACAACAAACCCTCAGAGATAGGTTCACTGAGCATTCCTTCCATAGACATGAGGAAACTGAGGCCAAGAGAGTGAATTGCCCCAAAACACAGGCTAGCATGCAAACTCAAGGAGTCTAGCTCCAAAGCTACATCTTTTATCTTTACACTCTTAATTCCTGCACTCTTAGCCATTAGATTCTACTATACATCATTTAATTCTCAAAAAATCTTTTGAAATAAATATTATTAGCTCCACTTTACCAATGATAAAACTGGGGTTTAGAGGTTAAGTTTAAAGAGGTTACAAAACACAGTGAGTACATGGAAGCACCAGGATTATAATCCAGGTCTGACTGACTCCAAAGCCCACAACCATAATAACAACTGTGATTTCTGGCCTTTAACAGCACTCTCTCCTACTGAGACTAGAACCTGGGGGTCCTGGCTGCATCTTGCTCTCTGTAATCCCAGCTTAGGGAGAGACCATCTGGAACCATGATAGGGCCATCTACCCTGTACTGATTATTCCTCCTCTTGCAAAGCCTTCCTGCCTTGCATTATCAAGCTGGGATCTCAAGCTGTCTTCATCACACCTTTGAACACTGTATACTGGATGCTGGCCATCCCTCTGCCAGGAACCCAGACACAAAGCCAGGTTAATTTCCTCATCCCTGGCCCCAGCTTCTTTCCTCTTCCCATTATTCTATAGCACTGAAGACCAGTATCCCTTCTGGTCCAAATTATCCAAGTCTCTACAACCATACATAATATATTCTTAATTTAAATAATTCAATGTAATGCTATTTACCAACACTTTTAAGTTACATATAGGCATGTGAGTTATATTTTTATTCTATATGTTTCAATAAATCAAGAAATATAAAAAACTTTAACCAAAATATATTTACTGATCTAAACACATCTGCAACATATTTAGTCTTAAAAACTACTTGTTAACCTTTATCATAGTGTCTTAATGCTTTCCCTTGATGTATATACACACATTTGGCTGCTCTTGAATGATACAATTCCTAAGTCAGTGGGTGCCCAACTGCATTGCTTAACAAGATGGGATGTTTTCTAAGTCATTAAATTGCATTTTGAATTAGCTATGTGAAATTCAGCAAGATAATCCAGTTGTGTCCATTTTAGTGGGGGCTGACTTAAAAATGCCTTAAATTGGTCATGTCAGCTCCCCTGCTAATGAGCCAATTGCCCTTGAAAACAGCAGAAACCTTTTTGGTGCTCTTGGGACTATTGTAGGAGTAGTCTGTTAAGAATTTGGCCCAAGAGATTGAGAATGCCCTGAAAGCTATTTACCACATGACTTTCATGCATATTTGTGAAAAAGAATGAGTGGTGGACTTAAAGGTAACTACATAAAATTAGGGGTTGCCTAAGCTGGAAGAGACAGGCTAGAGACCCTAAGGCGATTTGTTTGATTATTTTTGTGTACTTAAGTTGAGTCTGTATCATTTCCCTAATGCAAGACTTTAAGAAAAATCATTGCTTTGAGCATTTGGCATATATTTTCTTTTAAGTGAATAGTTTAAAAACATGTAAGCTAAAGCCTATTCTAAAAGTGCTAACGGTTGAAAATATTTTTCCAACTAGATATTATTAATGTCTGCAGTTCTAAAGAATAATTTGTCTTAGATCCTGGGAGTCCCCGAAAATTATGCATTTTACCAAAGTCATAATTCTTAAGATGGAGACAGTAGTTGCCTATTCATTCTTGCAGAAACACTTTGGCATAATCATGTAATCATAAGCTAAGGTGTTCTCAGAACCAAATGACCTTTCAGAGGTAGAAGTTATTACATTTCTCACCATCTTTAATACCTTGGCTGAATGTCACTTTCAGTCAGACATTCAGCAAAAGACTTTAAACTTAGCCAGACTGTACATTTCTAAGCATGCTGATAGATAACTGTTGTATATTTTTCCTTAGATATTAAAGTGAAGAATTATTTTCAACATCATTTGTAAACTCCTCCCATCATAAGTAGATATTTTTTTAAAATAGTGTGATATTTACATTACAGCTAAAGATCAAGAGGGGCCAATGTCCAGAACAAAAATGGTTAGTGAGTAAATACAGAAAGTCTGCTTCTATCCACTGGAAAATTATTGTGAATAGTGCCTTACACACTGAATAGTTTCAAGGATAAGGCACGCAGTAATTCCTAAGACTCGAAGCAGCAGCGAATTATGGAAACACCCTGAACATTAAACAATCTTATTCCTGGAGACTGGTGCTTTCTCTACATGTGTGGGTAGCATTGGACAAGCTACCTGTGCTCTCTAAGCCTCAAGTTATTCTCTAATTTAACAGAATTACATGCGGCATAAAGACCTAATTCTGTTACTTTCCCCTCTCCTGGTTTTGCCAATCAAAGCACCAGAATTTTAATTCTAATAGCCAGATATGAGTCATTGCATTTAGGAATCCATGTTAAACAATGAGTTATTTCATTATGAACTTAATGAAAATGACCAAACTGTTTACTTAAATTAACTGAACCTATACTTTGTAATGAGAAATACACCGAGTTTAACATGCAACTTTATATGTACTCTACATACAGGATATATTAGTACATTCTCTTAAAGGATTTGATAATTTTTTAAACTCTCGCTGCTAGGCTGGATTCTATTTCTTTTTTTTTTTAATTGAAGTAGAGTTGATTTACAATGTTGTGTAGGATTAGGATTCTATTTCTATATGTCACCTGTGGTTTACTGTCCTACTAAGTTGCATCTGGGGTATCTGTTTTTATCTTTCAGGCTCTTATTAGTAGATTTTAATTATGCTTATGGACTTGCCCAAAATATAGCCTTCTAGTATTGGTTTTCTCTTAACAGATATTCATTTAGCTGCTATTATGTGTCAGACACTGTACCTGTTGATTTTCTCAGAATCAGTTGATTTCTGCCAAAGGGTTTTTGCGCATCATATATGCTCTAACACGCTGGCCATGTGATATGATGCCTGCCTTGTTCTTCGAGCCAAGATCAGTGTCTTCTGCTTTAAGTGTTGCTTTCTCTCTACAGGACCAATATTCTTTCCCATGCTGTGGGAACTTCACAAGGGTTTAAGCGCCTTTGGGCAAGAAAGTAATTTCCTGTTTGGGGCATAAAATGTAGTCAGATCCATACGCTCTATGTCATACTTTCAATGTTAATACAATGAATACTCCTAGCAACAGTAGTTCAAAGTCATTTCTGTTTAATCATTTCATGCTCGCTATCTCCTAGTGGTCACGAAAAGTTCCATAGCAAAATCCTGGTGAGATAGTATTTTTCTGTAAGTGCAAAGTTTTAATCCCTGTTGTTGTAATCAGAAGGGCATTTAGTGGTGGGTGGCAGGAAATAGACAAATAGGAAATGGATCTTGAGCAATTTGAGAGAGGAGAGGGGGCAGGAGATAAGGGTGGCTCAAGAGGGAGCAGCCTAGAGCAGGGTGTTAAGAACTGAATTGAAAAACATCCTTTTGGAAAGCAGCCTAGAAAAAATATGATTTATTTTTTCAATGTTGTTTTAGAGTTAGATCAGAGTAGAAATGATTCTATAAAAGTAGCTAATAATTCTCTACCTGTTCCTGTAATAATTACCTCCTATTCCTTCAAGAAGTTTTTCTGGGAAAATTTTAAGACCATCTAAATTATTATTAATGCCGGCTCTATTTTATATGAGGAGGTAAATGACTAATGAAGTCTCTGTCAGAAGGACAAGCAGTTTGTAACCAAAGAAAGTAGCATCCACCAAGAGTCAACCCATCAACTGAGAGACGACTTTGAAGAACCTTATGAGGCCATGGAGAAGTTAGTGATGATGAGTTAAGCTCCAGAGATGGAAAATGATGTGTATACATGAGAAATATTTAACATTTCCTGTTGCATAGCCCTCAAAATAAAGACATCGTGGGTAGCTTTGAGACAATTTAAGGTGAATTGACTAATGTGCAATGTTAGATTCCCTCTCTTCTTTCTCTTCTTTCTTTGCTTTATACTTCAGCCACCCTCTCTTCTTCTGGAACTCTGAACGTGTAAGTTCATGTTTTGTGCCTTTGCTCATGCTGGATTAGTTTGGCCACCCCTTTTCCACCAATCTAAATATTTCTTATTTTTTAAGGCTCAGCTTAAATACTACGTCCTCACAGTCCAAACTGAGTGCCCCATCCTCTCTACGTCTTTGTCACTGGGCTCTTAATGACACCCCTTTTGTTTTGTTTTCCGCATTCAAGTTTGTCCTCTCCACTAGCTTACAAAGATAGTTTACTTGTCTTTATATATCCACAGCACCTAAGAGAGTGCCTCATAACTAGTAAGCATTTAACATTATTTGTTTAATCCAGAGTAAGGTGTAGGGTATAGTTTGAAATATTAGAAGATAGATTTAAATAGCTATCCGTTAAGTGGTATGGTATTTAGTTAGTTCTGGTTCCTCTCAGAATTTATCTTACTCTTTTATACTCTAGGGATAAAAATAACAGTCCTTCAGTACAGCAGGGGTTGGCTGGGAGGATCACACGAGGCAAGGCATATGAAAATGTGCTATAAGCTGCAGAACACCATACAGAGATAGGATCTTGTTTTTATGAACTGAACTGTGATTTGACCACATTGCACATCAGTTTCCTTCCATGATTATGCAAGCTTTTCTTTATCCTTCCACGATGACTTTGCAAATGGCTACAGATTCTTAGCTACCCCTCTCATGGAAAAGTGAAGTCCGATTCACACCTCCTTCCCCACTCCCCTGCCACTGGATTCTTGGTTGTTCTTACGACTATCTCATAACCAATAGAATGCACAGATCTGACACTATGTATAATAAAAGGCCATGAAGCTTCCACACAGACCATCTGGAATGCTCATTCTCAGGATGCTTCCTCTCAAATTCTGGCTGCGATGCTGTGAAAAGCCCAAGCCACATGGAAAGGTCACATGTGGGTAGGTGCTCCTGTGGACAGGCCCGGCCTCACCTGTACTTCAGCCATCCTGCCCAAGTGCCAGGCTTGTGAGTGAAGAAGACACAGGTGATCCTAACCCCCAGCCATCCTAGTCATCCCAGCCATTGTGTGGCAGAGAAAAGCCAGCCCCACTTTGTCTTTCTGAATTCCTATCCCCACAGGATCCATGAGCATAACAGGATACATTATTTTATGCCACTAAGTTTGGGGGTGGTTTATTTCCCAGCAACAAATAACTAGAAAAACTTCTCACATATGGCCTGCCAATATTTCCCTTACCATTCATTAGCTGTATTAATCAGGACAGGCTAGGGAACACTGAGGTAAAATGAATAAATAAATAGAAATAATTTTTTAAAATAATTTCAATGGTTTTAAATAACAAAGGCTCATTCCTTACTCACACTGAACACCCATTTTGGGTCAACAGGGAGGCTCACTCATCACAGTTACTCAGGGAGTCAAGCTAATAGACGATGCCCGTTACTGAGCTAGAAGGCAAATAGAGCTCCGGAGGGTCTCGTACCAGCAGTTAAATGTTAGGCCTGAAAATGACACATGCCACTTCTGCTCATAACTCATTGGCCAGAACTAGTCATGTGACTCCTCCCACACACAAAGCTGCCAGAAGTATTAGTTTTATCATGCACTGTAGAGAAAGAGAGCCAGAAATACTTGGGAAGTAGCACTAATGACTACCATACATGCTTTTTCACGGACATTGCCTGTCTGGGCTTCCCAGCCAAACTCTTTACCTCAACCTCTGGTTCTGACTTTCCTGCTGCTGTGACCTGTTTTTGTTCTCTCTGCTTCCTGAGGCCAGTAGCTTTCTTATTGCTACCATTTCAGTATTCAAGAACTGTATGTATAGCTAATCTTCCTGTCTACCCTTCCTGCACATTATCTGCATATAAAGCAGTGGCTGTGGTGGTCTCCATGACAACCAAGACTATCTAGTGCTTTTGCTAAACCCCTAATCACGAGGTTGTTTTTTTTCCCCCACCTTTCCCTTTCTGTCTTTATCAGAGCCAAAATCAGGTTCGTAAAGAGAGTTCGTCATTCCCTTCTTCACGTCAAATAAAACATATAACCTGGACTCACATCTCTGGCCTGAAATGATTACTCACTTGAGGTATCAATAGAAGATATTTATAAGAAAATAAGAGGAGAAATGAAAAGTAAAAGGATGACGTTAGAAGGAAGAAAGGATCTTATTAAATGAGAACACAGGGAAAGATTTCAAAAAAAGAAAGAGAGGGTTAATAGAGAAAGGAATGGACCAGTGTATATTTTGGTGCAAATCTTTGACTAGGTATTACATTCAGGCCCCAACTCTTTTTATGTATTCAATTTTTCACTTTTTGAAAGTTCAGATTACTTGCATATAAAATGGGGACATTTAATACTTCTCCTACCTAACTAATAAGGTAGTCGTAAGGACAAAATTAATTTGTCTAAGTAAAAATGCATTAAACATAGAAAGCAACAATCAACTTCAAAGTATTAGTATTATATTCATTTTAATCAAACATAGGAATGATGGTTACTTTTAAAGGGTCTCTGATGGCTTTCTATGGTTTGTAAAAGGCTTTAGAAATTCTCAACCTATAATATTGCTTAACTCAGATATTTCAAGACTTTCGGGTACAAGGTGGTGAATGATAGGCATAATCAATGCTATGGAATGTGAGGCCACCAATTAAATACAATTGCCAAGGGCCAAAATCCAGAAACATACTCCTCTGATAAATGCCTTTGAATGATACCAATGGCCTAAATAATTCAATAGCTTCCTATCCACCCACATCCTTCTTAAGATTTTAGCAAAATCGGACCATGCTTACCAGTTCTTTTTGAAATGTAGCTGTTTAGGATTCCATGACTTTAAGAGTTTTCCCTCTGGTGTCTCTTGTTACTCTTTCTCTGATACTTTTCATGAATCCTCTTCTTTCCCATCTCCTACTTTCCCAAGGTTTGATAATCTGTTGTCATCCATTAAAATGGCATCAACCAGGGGGCTTCCCTGGTGGCGCAGTGGTTGAGAGTCCGCCTGCCGATGCAGGGGACACGGGTTCGTGCCCCGGTCTGGGAAGATCCCACGTGCCGCGGAGCGGCTGGGCCCGTGAGCCATGGCCGCTGAGCCTGCGCGTGCTGAGCCTGTGCTCCCCAATGGGAGAGGCCACAACAGTGAGAGGCCCGCATACCGCAAAAAAAAAAAAAAAAAAAAAAAGGCATCAACCAGCCATGTTCCAAAGACGATACAAAACTATACTTTTAGGACTTCCCTCGTGGCGCAGTTGTTAAGAATCCACCTGCCAATTCAGGAAAACAGGTTCGAGCCCTGCTCCGGGAAGATCCCACATGCCGTGGAACAACTAACCCCGAGTGCCACAACTACTGAGCCCACATGCCACAACTACTGAAGCCTGTGCACCTAGAGCCCGAGCTCCACAACAAGAGAAGTCACCGCAATAAGAAGCCCGCGCACCGCAACGAAGAGTAGCCCCTGCCCACCGCAACTAGAGAAAGCCCGCGCGCAGCAACAAGGACCCAATGCAGCCAAAAATAATAAATGAATTTATAAAAAAACAAACAAAAAGAACTATACTTTTCGTGCTGGCTTCTAGACCCACCTTTCCTCCTACCTCTTAACAACAAGGTTATGAGCAAAAATAGCTAGCTGCTATTGAGCCACATTTTACCAAGCACCAGGAAAAGAATTTTACATAAATTATATTACATACAAACCTATGAATAGGTGCAAAAGTTATCCCCATTTATAGAAGAGGAAACTGAACTTCAGGGAGATAGAGTAATTTACCCCATTTATGGTAAGTAGAGGAGGCATTCAAGCTCTGGTATGTCATTTCAGGGACTGACTGCCTTATTCCTATGCTTTAAATGTTTTCTTATGGATACATTATCAGCATCTCAAAATCAAGACATCTAAATTCAAAAACCCAAAACCAACATTTTGTCCTCTCTTCACTATTTCTATTAATTTACTAATGTTTTGTTAATAGTCCAAACTTTAAACCTTAGAATTATTGTAAACTTCAACTTCCTTCCACTGCCCCCAACCCCATACACTAAATTCTGCAGATTCATTCTTCCCAATATATTTCCTACCCAGAGCTTCCATTCCACTTCTGCTGCCATGTCCTTATGCTTGTACTCCTACAGTAGCCTCCCCAAATTTCACTCTATCACACATCTCTCTCCTCGCACACTGTTCTCAGACTGAGCCTCCTAAAACACAATTTCAGTCATCCTATTACTCTAAACACACGTCTAAACCCCTTAGCCTGGTGCTGCAGGCATATGCTAGAGCCACCCCTAGACATATTTTACACTACTCCTTTGTAAAATACCTAACTATTTAATCGCCATTTCTTAAACATTTTTCTCCTCTGCCTTTTTTCATGCCATTGCATAAAAATCTAACACCCATCTCTACTTATGAAATCCTACTCATCGAGAGCTCCAGTCGAATGCTACGTCCTCCATGAAGCCCAGCTGGGTTTCCCCAATAAGAAGAGGTCTTATCCTCTTCTGATCTCTAGAATATTTGGTTTATACCACTATTAATGTACTTATCTGATATTAACTTAAGTTCCAGTTCTATGTGGTTGTCTTATTTTCTGCTCTAATACTGTAACCACTAGGGAGGAAAATAACTTATTTTATACACGTTTGTATTTCTCAGAGTATCTAAAATAGTGCTTTGCACATAGTAGGAGATCAAACACTGCTTGAATTAATGTGAAAGAGGAACTCAGACATGGAGCATACCTTCAAAAAGATATTATATTAATCATAGAAATGAACAGTTTGTAAAGCTTAACTTGACATTTTTATGATATGCCTGGTATATATAGTGTTATATATTAGTCATCAGTAAATATGTTCAATTATTTATCCTCCAGAAGCTACAACTCAGGCAGAAAGGGATTTGTTTTGGAGAGCCTATCTTAATTCGAGAGTATTTGCTGAACCTCTAACAGTCAACATTGGAGAGAAAGAGTAGCAGTCATTTCCAAATTTTTCTACATTACCTACTCTAACCATGCTTCATGCCAAAAACATCCAAAACAAAACATGATGCCTGTGTTGTGTGAAATGGTAAATTGAATTTATGGCTTATAATGGAGTTGAGAACTAAACTTCTGCAGTTTCAACAAACCAAAACATCATTTGGAACACTAGATGTTAAAAATAAATAATTCTCTATTTTATTTTAATTCAACCCCCAACTCTTTTCCTAAGACATACCAGCCTTACATGTACAATGTAAAGCCAGAAAAATCCACTGTAGCAACTTAAAAATCAAAATGAAAGTGTGCAATTTTCAGTTGTGTTATTTCTTCTTAAATGTTTTAAGGTTGTGCTTATAAAAACATTTTCTTTCACACAAAAGTATTTTAAAACCTTTGTCCTCTTGAGGACTTTTTTTTTTTTTTTTTTTTTTTTTGCGGTACGCGGGCCTCTCACTGTTGTGGCCTCTCCTGTTGCGGAGCACAGTCTCCGGACCCGCAGGTTCAGCGGCCATGGCTCACGGGCCCAGCCGCTCCACGGCATGTGGGATCTTCCCGGACCGGGGCACGAACCTGTGTCCCCTGCATCAGCAGGCGGACTCTCAACCACTGCGCCACCAGGGAAGCCCTTGAGGACATTTTTTGATTGGGAATGTCCACCCTAGAAGTTGTAGAGCAGGAGGGAAGGTTAGAGTTCATTTCAAACCTCTGGTTGATGCATGAATTTCTATTCATCACTGACAGAAGGCCATGTAGCCTTTGAACCTTGCCATGAGGTGCCTGACATGGTAACTTATTCTGTGTTCAAACAGCTTTCACTGTCAGAAAAGTCTCTGTTGAGCAAAATTCTACCTCTGTCCTCCAGAGTCTTGAACAATAGCCCTGATGTTTCTGAATGCTACTACAATCCTTTAATTATTTAAATACAATTATCATGTCTTCTCTTTTCCAAAGTGTTCTGAGATAGGGGCTTACTTTTAATCCAGCATTAAAAGATATAATTCTTTCAAAGCCTTAGACAAGATCTGGGACCACATTATCTTTAAGTCTTCACTAGGAGTTTTGGGCGATGCTCAGTCTCCCACATCTCCTAAATACCCTCAGTCCCCTGCTCTGCCTGCTCTATCTAAGGAAGTCTAATAGGATTTGTTCCTGACACAGGAAACCATTAGAATGTTCAGAAGGCATATTAGAACTTCATATATTCATGTAGTTTTGTAGTTAAGCATCCATCTTGCTACCATCCTGACCTTGCACCCCCATGAACTGGCTCATCTCTGACTAGCTGCTCTGAACTTCATCCCTGTCGTGTACGTAACCAACACTCACTTTCCCTCCTTCTGTACCAGATGTCTACCTATTCGCTTTGCTAATATGATAGGACTATACCTCCAAGTGTTTGTTTGGGAATAGTCTGAGTTTCTAAATAGTATTCTGAAGGCATTTCCCCTAACCCACAGTCCCCATGAGCCAAGACCCAAAGAAGAAAGCCAGCAGTCACTGTTTGAGACAGAGAGATTTGGAAGTCGGCTTGAAGTCTGAATTTTTCTGCTCCTAGAACCAAGATGACTCAGAGGTCATAGGAGGGGAGGAACCTGATTGAGAAAGCTGAGGGGCAATTCAGGCTAGAGAGGAAGGGGTGGTGAAGCTGGAGTCTTCCAAGTGTGGGTGGAGTCTGCGAGACGTGGTGGGGATGAAATAGGTCAGGAATGCACACAGGAAGAATCAAGAGGATGAAAATTTACTGCTCAGCTGTAGTCCTAAGAAGACCCACAATCACAGTAACTACATTTCAATGCCCCGAAAAGTCTACCTCTGTACCTTTCCTTTGTAGTATTTGAAGAACTGTAATTTTTGCATTTGTTTATAACTATTGGATTAGTGTATGCCTCTCTCCATCTCAGGCTACAGTGCCATGAGGACGGGCTGGACTGTGTCCAGTTCACTTATCATTGTGTCTAGGCACCTAGAACGATGTCTGACACATAGTAGGCATGCAATAAATATTTGTTGAGTGTATGTAGTACGAAAAATACATGATACTAATGTGAAGAGAATACAAGTTAGTCAAGAAGAGGTAATTAGCTATCTGTCCATGCTTAAGTCAACTAATTAAGAACACCAATATATACTTTCTCGTAATGCTGTTCAAGTTTTCCTCAACTAGATATTTTGTTGTAGTCTATAATCCTTCCTTAAATAACCTACTTAGTTAGGCACTGTAAAACAAAAACACTTGAACTAAATAGAAGAATTCAACCACCTGGAGACCACCGGCATAGAACCCAACGAGAGACAGCTACACCTTCGGCATCCTGGCAGAAAGAACTGTACACATGGTGTCTAAACACAGACTATTCCAGGTTTAGATAAGCCAAGTGTTACATAATAAGCTAGGGTCAGCCAATGCAGGTTGTTCCCGACCTCGTACCTGGTTCTGTTCCAAAGCTCATTTTTGGACTATCTCAAGAGGTTTTTAAAATTATTCATTTATTTAAATATTTTTTGCAGCCAGTTTGAATATTTTAAGTAATAGAACACTGAAAATATCAAAGAAGTTGATTCCATTCCAATTTTTGTTATTTGAAGCACTTAAATGATTATGTGTGAACTGTTTCTTCGAATGGGAATAATTGTAAAAGGAGTAGTTTAGTATATGAACTCTTATGTGGAAATCAGGCATACCTCCTTTGACCTTGAAGCCCAGCTAACCAGACTATTTTTCTTTCCTTCTTTGTTTGACAAAGGGCTCAAAAGTAAGCTAGATCTTTTAGAATCTCAGAACAAGTATATATACTTGTTAAGGAGAGAAAAGGACTCAAAAGCAATTATTTTGCTCTTATAAAGCAGCTGTCGGTTCCATCGTTCACATTAGCCATGCAGTACAGGCATCTTTGCATAAGCTCTTCTTAATGAGAGGTTTTGTTCTGGTTGTTTTGTCTTTGTGTTTGTTTTTTTCTGCTTAAGCTTGAGATGAAGAAAGAATAAAGTGGAATGTTGCACTTCCCCTCCTTCTCCACAATCCTATTTACCATCTTTAACTCAAACTTTTCTATATTCAATCTACCTAAAGCACCTTTGCAATTTGGGAAGGAGTGAAAGAGAATAGGGAAGGAAAAAAACAGGAATTCTTATTGGGACAGGTATACTGATGGTCAGAAAATTTGCACAGGCTGAGCAGGGGGAGGACGGAACGCAAACCATCAGGATCCCTCCTCCTCCCCTCTCTACGGTTTACACTGAATGTCGCTACTTTTTGAGAATGGTGGTTCTTCAAAATTCAGTCAGTGATTCTCTGCCTACTTCAGAAACCTCCTTCCGTGCTATGATTTGAAACCATGGGTCTAATTTACATTTGCTTCTTTTTAATTGACTTGATTTTAAAATGATGAATGAAAACATTTTCTCTCAAATTCATATTATAAAATAGAATTGACATTTAGAGTTTGTTATTTTCCATTCTCAAAAGCCTGGGAAAAATTAAGATAAGAAAATAGCTCCAAAACACCACTAAATTATGGTCAGTGTGCCTACTTGAAGCATTGTTAAGCCAACATTACATTAAGTGTTTAGATTCACATATCATTTACTTAGGTACATAAAGTATAATTGACCTCATTTTAGAAATTCATGCTTTCTTGGCATTTGTCAAGGCCTGAAGACATAAAGTTTTTATCTAAATACATATTTATTCCTACTCTTCTAAAATTTATAAATTCTTAGCCAAGATTATAAAATCCTGATTGATGCCACATTTTTTTAATGTTTACTTTTTCCAATTTAAAAGTGATACATGCCAATTAGGTAAAATACTGTGTGTGTGTGTGTGTGTGTGTGTGTGTGTGTGTGTGTGTGTGTGGTGCAGTGGTTAAGAGTCTGCCTGCCAATGCAGGGGACATGGGTTCGAGCCCTGGTCCGGGAAGATCCCACATGCCACGGAGCAACTAAGCCAGTGTGCCACAACTACTGAGCCACGCTCTAGAGCCCGCGTGCCACAATTACTGAAGCCCACACGCCTAGAGCCCGTGCTCCACAGCAAGAGAAGCCACCGCAATGAGAAGCCCTCACACCGCAGTGAAGAGTAGCCCCTACTCGCCAGAACTAGAGAAAGCCCATGTGCAGCAACGAAGACCCAACGCAGCCAAAAATATAAATAAATAAATAAGAAATATGAAATTGTTCAAGTATCTACTCTTTCAAGTCTAAATTTTTTTAAAAGTACATATTACATATTAGTATATGTAATATAATAGATATAAATACAGATGTATCATAATTATTAAAGTGTGGACACTACTTCATGTATAATAATGCATATTATTGAATATAACACAAATTATATAGCATTTATACATAAACACATTATGTAGTGTGTATACACAGACACACTCACAGACACACACACACACACACACACAAATGTCCTGTAAACAACATGGTATGGATGTTGGTTGGTTTCCTCCATAGTATCAACAATCCAAATCTTCCTTTGGGACTCATCCTCCATCTCCCATCTGACCCTATCCCACCCCTCTTGGCTTTCTATCCACACAGTGTGTGTAGGTTTCTTTCCCCATTCAACCCATGAATGAAGCAAATGACTTGAAGATAAAGCAACACAATCTGCAGGGATTAGCTCAGATTCATTCTATCATCCTGAAAATTTTCAAAGTCATAATAGCCTCAGAGTTGTTTTTCCTTACCAATTAAGGCAGACAGATTTTAAGCTGGCCCCTATGATCCTCCCTCCTGATGTTCACATCTTTGTATAAATCCCTCTCTTTCGTGTGGGTGGGGCCTGTGACTTACTTCTAACCAACAGAAAATGGCAAAGAAGATGAGATGTCGCTCTAGTAACTCTCTTTGCTGGTTTAATGAAGTAAGGAGACAGGTTGGAAAAGCTGGCATGGCAAAGAACTGCAGGCAGCCTCTAGGAGATGAGAGTTGCCTCTAGGGGCTAAGGGAAGTCTCCAGCCCACAGCCAACAAAAATCCCTGGCCCTCAATCCTATAGTCACAGGGAAATTCTGCCAACATTCTGAGTAAACTGGGAAGTAGAGTCTTCAACATTCAAACCTTCAGATGAGCATGCAGCCCAGCCAACACCTTGATTGTAGTACTATAAGACCCTAGGTAGAGGACCCAGCTGAACTGTGCATAGATTCATGATCCACCAGAGAAGTGGGTTATTTTCTATCCCTGAGAATGGCTCTATTTAGAAATTCATCATCTACAGATGGAAAAGAATAAATCTTTTTGGATGTGTATTTTTGACATTACATCAATCAAAACCAGAGGATTGTATTCCATGAAAGTGACAGAATTGACACAGTACATGTTGCCTATGTCAACAGACAGTTCACTGGCTAACTAATCAAAGACACTGCTGAGAACATCTTTATCTCATCAAAGTTTAACTTCTAGCTGGTTGTAATGAGCAGTGAGACTATTCTTATTGCTCTGAGTGGTTCAATCCTAATCCACAAACAGTTTAACCTCCAACCCTCATCTTCTTTCTCCAGTATGACTAAGAACATCTCAGCAACATGTCAGCAGTCAGCATCTCCTTTCTCTTTCTACTTTCAGGATGGTAACTTCAATTAGTGGTTTGTCCTCCTAGTTTCATATGCTCTCCGTACAGCAATATTTTACTTGTGATTATCCCAGACCTCCTACTGATTCCATTAAAGAGTAAGCCAGGAGAGATTTCTCTGACTCAAACTTTTGGTTCCTCCTTTGTTTTTCCTGGCAGATACAGTTCCTTTATTATATGTAACACCTACGATAATTGCTGCTGCTTCAAAAAATCTTTTCTGAATGTTACTAAGATGTGTAGAAGGAAAAAGCATTCACAAAATAGAGGTATTACTTTTATTTACATTCCAGCATTCTCTGAGGGGAATAAAAAAGTGGAAAGCTTTCACCCTGGTGTCTCATTAATTCTGACAACACCCCTAGAGGCAGGGAAGTGACGAGAACCATTATTCTTGTTATAGTGGAAAAAACACTAAAAAACCCAGAGAGGTTAGATACCTTGTTATAGGTGACAACAGTTATTGGGAGCCTGGAGGGAAAAAACATACACACAAACTTCAGGTTTCTGACTCTGAGGTACTTCAGTCATTTCTCCACTCTGCTTATAGGTATCTGTTTGTCAAGTCCGCCTTACTTTTAAATGCTGTTTGCAATTAATTATGTGAAAAAAAGTAGGGTAACTCAAACCCTAAAATATCTCAGACAAACCTGCTTGTCCAGACTTACCAATATGAAAGATCATATTTCCAAGTGAACATTCAAGCATGAAGTACGAAAGGTACCATGAGTTAATAGAATGACAAATATGACAGACTGGCCTGCTCAGAATGTATCCCCTCCTCTTGGTATGTCATCGTTTATAAGCTAGAAACCTGAAAGCTACATTTACTCAGAGTCCTTTGCAGTTAAGGTTCTGAGTACAAATTAAGTGCTGACAATAAGTTGTACTTATGCAAAATGGTAGAAGGCAGAAGTGAGGAGGAAGCCATTTCTAGGCTCATTAATTTGCTATTGCTAACAAGCACAGTCATGGAGATGTTTAGGGTTTTGCATCTCCCACATGTGGAGAGGTTAGTTGAGCTGACTTTGGTAGGCCAACACTTCATGGAGGCATCCAGTGCAAAGCTTCCTATCTTCCTAGTAGCAGCAGTAGTTGTGGCTTTCTGGCCCATGGATCACAGCTATGTGTTTCTGTTTCCTGCTTGTGGGGCTTGAATGATGTAAATGGGAAGGGCAGAGAATTAGAGTAGACCTGTATTCTTTTTTTAATAAATTTATTTATTTATTCATTTATTTAATTTTTGGCTGCATGGGGTCTTTGCTGCTGCACGCGGGCTTTCTCTAGTTGCAGTGAGCGGGGGCTATACTTTGTTGCGGGGCGCAGGCTTCTCATTGTGGTGGCTTCTCTTGTTGCCGAGCACAGGCTCTAGGTGCGTGGGCTTCAGTAGTTGTGGCTCGCGGGCTCTAGAGTGCAGGCTCAGTAGTTGCGGTGCACGGGCTTAGTTGCTCCGCGGCATGTGGGATCTTCCTGGACCAGGGCTCGAACCCGTGTCCCCTGCATTGGCAGGCGGATTCTTAACCACTGCGCCACCAGGGAAGCCCCTAGACCTGTATTCTTCATTCAGCCTTTGTCCTTTATTCACTTTACAGTTATTAGCAACTTCACTCCCATGGGTCCTAGGGGGAGGAAGCTGGGCTCAGTTCCCTTCTCTGTAAAATAAACATAATGATACTTACTTCGGAAGATTTTCACAAAGATTAGAGTGAATCTACACTGAAGCAGCAAGCACAGGATCTTGGATCAGATACCCACTCCATCTAGGCTATAAGACCCATGAGAGCAAAAACAATGTCTGTTGGACTCACCACTCTAATTACGGTAGGTGTTCAATAAATATCTATTTAATGAGTGAAAAATCCAATCAGGTATGGATGTAGGAGTGGCGTCATGTTCAAATATTGCTCTGTGGAATCTGCCCACCTTGTGATGACTGAGTTTTTTAGTACAAATAGGGAGACAGTTTGGAGCCTGAGAGATGTTTCAACTTAATTTGTAAATGTATATAACAGTCCCTAAAGTTCTAAAGCTATTTGCAAGCAGTTTGTTAAATAGCTAGCATATACAAAGCTTTATCCTTTGGAATCTCTTCTGGCATTGTAATCTCTTCCTTTCATTGTAATCTCTTCCTTGTTTAAATAGAACACTTATAACAGTTTGAGGTTTTGCTAATTGTTCCGGAACTGGTTCAAGATTGGTTCATATTCCTTGCATCATTGGGACAAAAGAAAACAAACAGACTATGACACTCTGGCTTCATTTGCAAATTACATAGACAAGGTCTTCCTCCAGAAGTGACCTGATTCCTTTCTAAAAGGCTTTCATGAAGACTCCGCATTTAGATTTCCAATGTTGAACTTTATTCTTGATGGGTTTTCTCCCAAAATGTCACAAGAAACTGGAAACCTGAAGGTGTGAAAGGGGAGCTCAGAGAATTCTGTCATCATAAATAAAGACTACTCTGCCATGGAAAGATTTCCTAAATCAGATTGATTTCTGAGGTTGGCAGAAATTATCTAATTTTCAGTAAAACCATCATAAAGGACTGTTGGAGATGGTCCTTAACAAGCATTTTGGAGACTTTTGATATTTTTGTCAGCTTATAAAAGAAAGTATAAGGGGAAATATAATGAATTGGTTCTGCAAAGAGAAATTTAAAATTTTATATGATAGAACTGGCAGAATAAAGATGCATTTAAGGAGAAGCTTTGATTATATAATGCTAAGTGCTTTGCCAGCTATCTCCCTGAAATGCATCTTTCTAACACATTTGTTCCATAACACTTTCCACATAATAAGTATTCATTTCCACCAATGTGGGGTGGCTCCAGGGTTCATGTATGATGTAATTATTCCAGGGTCCCTTTCGAAGTACTAAATTTGACTCATAAAAACATTTTTTAAGCAACTTTTAAAGAAGGCAGATTTGATTCTTGGCTTTTGCTTCTCACAAATAGCATGTTAGAAATGTATTAGAAATGAGACAACTAGGTATTTTCACTTTTCTGTTGTTTTCCTCATCTGAATTTCTTATTTAATTCAGGCCATGAGTAATAACGTCATAAATACGTGTATTAAAATATTGGTCAAGGCAAAAGAGCTATTTTTATGAGCAGAGGATAAAGAATTAAATAATATATTTTTTATCTAACAAATGGTGTGTTTTAATTTGTTTAAATTTTTATCTCTCAACTTTGAAAAGTATCCAGTTGAATGGCTTAGTTATTTAAATTACAAAAAATGACTACCCATAAAAAGGGGAAAATGTTTTTAGTAGACAAAATGTTGCCTCACATTCTTCACCAAATTATTTCTACCAAGGCAGTTAGCAAAGAGAAATTTGTATTACTAAAATGAGGTTTCTTAACAAAACAAGCAACAGAAAATAGAAGGAAAAGAATTTCTGCCTCTCGGTATTTGAAAACTTAAATTTTCAGATATGGGAAAACTCTTCAATAACAACATCAAAGTTCCCACTAACCATTTATAATGTACAAAATCATTCGCCACCAAAATGCAGTACTTCTCCTAAGGCTAGTATCCATTTCAGTATGTAATTTGATTAGGTGTATACTAATACAGCAAAGAAAATAAATTATGAAGAAAGACACACACACACACACACACACACACACACACACACACATACACACTCCTATTTACGATGCATCAGAATGGTTCCAGAAGTAAAAAGAACAGTGCAGTTCCTTAAGACGAGATTCCTGACAGTCAATAAGTTTTACATCATGCAGTATCTCATAAATCTTCATGGGACTCAACCCTCCAATACTAAGGCAAAGTAAAAAATATATAGCTACATTTTTGTAACACATTGTTGCAAATCATACTAAACATTTGCAACAAGAATCTGTGGGTCAGGAACTTCTATTAATATCCAGATAATCACTGCTAATGAGGTGATTATTCAGTGCTATTACATTGAAAACTGCTGTAATTTGAATTGTATGCTTACCATTTCTCAAAATCATGAAAAGGTTTTTGTTATATATTACTCTCAGGGCAGAAAGGTCTTTTTTTCCCTAAAAAATCAGGCATAAAGAATTCTGCCACGGGGGCTTCCCTGGTGGCGCAGTGGTTGAGAGTCCACCTGCCGATGCAGCGGATACGGGTTCGTGCCCCGGTCCGGGAAGATCCCACATGCCGCGGAGTGGCTGGGCCCGTGAGCCATGGCCGCTGAGCCTGCGCTTCCAGAGCCTGTGCTCCGCAACGGGAGAGGCCACAACAGTGAGAGGCCCGCGTACTGCAAAAAAAAAAACAAAAAAACAAAACAAAAAAAAAAGAATTCTGCCCAAATTCAACAATAAAAAAGGAATATATTAGAATTTATTTTAAAGTTTGGTATCTATAAAATAATAACTAATAGTAGGAATTCAGACACTATGAGTTCTGGTTCATAAAATAATTTATTCTGATGAACTTACAACTTTTTTTCTAAATTTATCCGCCTTTAGAATTTTTTTTAAAAGGATACGTGTGAAAAAAAAATACTCCCTGTAATATCATGCTTGTTGGTAGCTTTCAGAGCTACTCTTCTCTTTTAAAGTGCAACACTGAGGGGCCAGTGGGATCACAGCTGCAAATTTTATTTGGCAGATAAAACACCTGCACGCCCAAGAAATGCCTCACTAACAGAATGCCAACTTTGGGATTGGTCCAAGCTCTGAAGTGGTGACAAGCACAGTCCACCTGCCTGGTGAGGGGACACTTCACCACTGGTCCTGCATGACCAGGGTGGGGAAAAGTAGGGCTGCCCAATGTTAGGACTGCAGCAGCCTGCAGCCCTGTCCTCCTTCAACAACCTTTCTTCCTTCACTCTGAGACTTTTTCTACTTCCCTTTGAAAGGGCAACACTAGGGGAAAACTGGTAGCTATGAGATGGTATTTTTGTAGGCTTTTTGAGTTGAGTTATTTAGGTCAGTTCTAAATTCATATAAAGGAAGCCATGCATAGTTCATTGTTCTGCAGCTGTCCTAGGAAAAACAGTCTCTTTCATATTCTTTCCCTGGATTTCAAACTCAAACAGATGTTAGAGAGTATATCTACGAAAGTCAGTAAAGTTATGAAAATAAGTACCATATTCTACTTAGAACATAAACTTAACTTGGACTTTGGTTTAAGAAATAATTAAGACATGTTTAATGCACTTGAGTTTTAGCTGTGTCTTTTTAAATCCTAAGTACTTTATACTTTTCCAAAATTGTAAGTCCAATGAAAAAAAAAGAAGATTTTTAAGACTTGGATAAATTTTAACTTAGACATGTCTGCATATATGTTCAGTTTCTTACCTGATGAACTGAACTAAATGAGGAAAATATGATCAGTGACGACGCATCTATGGCATAGCATAGAATGGTGACAGGACATAATATTGGGCTGGCCAAAAAGTTCGTTCGGGCTTTCTGTACCATCTTACGGATAATAATTTGCTGTCTAAACGCCAGAAACATATGCAGGCTTAGAGTTGAAATTTGCAATCTGGACTTCACAGATACTGTACAGTTACCAATTTTTAGCATCCTTATTTTTTCAGCCTTGATCTAATCATAAACACCTTTTGTCTTCAGGCTCCACTTCATGGCAGTGGGCACATTAAAACATGCTACTCTTGCTGAACAATTTCCCCAGAGAATATGTTCCCATTCATGGCCCCTTTTGCTGGACACTATCCCATTCATTGTCCCTGGGTATCTTGGGTGGCCATATTTCTGTAATTTAACGCCACCATCCCAGCCACAACCGGTTTTCCAACATCGGACTCGGGCTGGAGGGCATCCAGTCTGTGGGCTGAGCTACACCAATCAGATTACCTCACAAGAATTTATATAAGGGACAGAGACTATGGGTGTCCACAGGCAGGGCAACCAATACCCCAAACCAGCAATTCCAACACCTCTCCTTGCTGCAATCCTGGGCTCCAGCACAGTTGCTGGAATTTTAATTTATCTAGTATGCTTTCAGTTTGAGGATTTTTAAAAATTTTTCAATGTGCACTGCATATATCACAGTTTATATGCAAATAACATGAAATAGCACTCCTGCGGCTGCTATCGGGGAAAAACAGACAACCTAAAATGCTGCACATCACTGAATATGATAGATATCACATGAGGCAAAAAACTTAGGTACCAGAAATACTCACCAAATATGGAAATGTGCAGATTTTAGCGATCCAGGTCGAAAGGGGGCAGACTCTGGTTCTTATCCATGAAGGTAAATTAAGTTGGTTAAGAGTAGAAAAGCTGGCAACAATAACACAAATCCCTCGAACACCCCTTGGGGAAAAAATAGAAAAAGAATAAGTAAGTTTTCTCACTTGCAAGTATGTTGGACTGAGAGTCAGCTACCAATTTGAAGGAGCCTTCTCTGTGACTGGGGCAGCACATGCTTCTAGGGGTAGAAGTTTTAGAGAGAACAAAATCAAGGATTTTAAAAGGGTAGTGACTTTCTCGACACTCCAAAGCTAACGACAACAGAGCTGGGGTTCACTCTCTATTTCCTGAACCTGGGTCCAATATTTGATTGTTCTCTCCATTTTCTTACAGGGGTCTAGTAAGCCCTGGGCCTCCATATAATTTTTGGCCTTTTTGCCGTAAAGACTGTTTATCACATGGCTCCAACATAGTTTTATAAAGCAAGATGAAATTTTTAAATTGCTTAAATGAGCCCAACACCATCATTTTATATCTGAGAAAAATAAGGTCCAGGGACGAGAACTGATTTGTCCGTGTGGACATAGCTAGACAAGATTAAAGACCAGGCGTCAGACTCTCAGCGCACTCCTCACGTGCACCTGATAAACAATGCTATTTCTTTTTTTTTTTTTTTCTTTTTTGCGGTACGCTGGCCTCTCACTGTTGTGGCCTCTCCCGTTGCAGAGCACAGGCTCCGGACGTGCAGGCTCAGCGGCCATGGCTCACGGGCCCAGCCGCTCCGTGGCATGTGGGATCTTCCCGGACCGGGGCACAAACCCGTGTCCCCTGCATCGGCAGGCAGACGCTCAACCACTGCGCCACCAGGGAAGCCCAACAATGCTATTTCTATTGACATGGTCTTTAAAAACTGTGGATCTAGATGTCATACATCTGACAGACAGCTTATTCTGATGCATGATAAATCCCTAAGTAAAACACATCAAAGGTATGCACTACCCTCTTGTCAGTGTTTTCATGAAAAGGAAATAAATTGGAAATAAAATGCAGAACAGGTAAGATGCTTTTTTATTCTGTGTTTAGCCAGACTTAAGATGACCACAATAGAGAATGTTTTCCCTGCTGTCATCTCTGACGCTACATCAGGAGTGGAGATATGTATGCCTTTACTTTTAGGATGCTCTGCAGGATCCTAAATAATAATTATGTGCACGATCCTGTCATCCTTGTTCAGATAAAATGCCACATGCAGATAGGAGTTTTAAATTGCTAGCTATTACTTTTTTTTTTTTGTTAAGCCAGAGTGTAAGTTTTCATACAGGAAGAGAGAGTTATAGAGGTGTTATAAAATCAGGTTACTGAACTGCAATTATCTAATATTCTAATTAAAGAAATTGATTTTTGGAAATATTTAAGATATGATAGAACATTGTCAGCACCTAGTTCTCTGTCTATACATTAATTAAATCTTCCATAATAAATGGCCATTCACCCCCTAATCACCCATCACATATACACAAAAGATAATATTGTATACTAGTCATTGTAACCATTTTTTATGCCTTGCCCATGTACTTGCATTGGTGACGTACTAAAAAGTTTGCTCTCAATAATTGTCATTAAAAGTTAGTGTAAAAAAAAAAAAAAAAAAAAAAGTTAGTGTAGCTTGGGACTTCCGTGGTAGTCCAGTGGGTAAGAATCCACACTCCCAATGCAGGGAGCTCAGGTTCAATCTCTGGTGGGGGAACTAGATCACATATGCATACTGCAACGAAGATCCTGCATGCCACAACTAAAACACAGAACAGCCTAAATAAATAAGTGTATTTTTTAAAAAGTTAGTGTAGCTTAAAATTTATTTTAGAATACTCACTTCATTTAATTTGTGGCTCTTTAACATTTTAGATACTTTTAAAAAATCTCCAAGGGTATTCACCAGACTTGTCTACATGGATAAAAAAAAAATTATTTTTTTTATATTTTCAATCCTTTTATTTATTTTTTTAACATCTTTATTGGAGTATAATTGCTTTACAATGGTGTGTTAGTTTCTGCTGTATAACAAAGTGAATCAGCTATACGTATACATACATCCCCATACCCCCTCTTTCGTCTCCCTCCCACCCTCCCTATCCCACCCCTGGATAAAAAATTTACCACTACAAATGAAAAAGGTCAAGACAGTTTAAAATACTACTGTTTAGAAGTGAAAGAATTCTGAATATGTTAGCTACTTATATGTATTTAATATTAGGAAAAAATTTTTTATGTTTATTTTTTCATCAACTTAACTCTCTTTAATTCATTAATTTTGTTTGTCATTTTCCATAACAGTACTTTTTCTAGTGGAACTAATTTTTCTTCTACTGTATGCTTAGGAACCTGACCTCTCAATTATCTTACTAGATATCCATTAACTAAGTTATCTTTTTCCCCAATGCCAGCACCTCTTACTGAGCTTTATATAGATGAAATCGCATAGAACATATTGTTTTCTATCTGGCTTCAATAAAATGTTTGTAGAATCATCCATGTTGTTTTGAGTATCAGTAGTGGGTTCTTTTTCCTTGCTGTATTATATTTATTGTCTATTCCACCAATTATGGATATATATTTAGATTGCTTCCAGTTTGGGGCTATTAAAATTATACTGATAAGAGCATTCTTGGGTATTTATTTTGTACCATTTTGGTTTGGTGGAAATCTAGGATTTCTAGGTCATGGGGTAGTATATGTTCACCATTAGTAAATAATGCCAAAGGGTTTTCAAAAGTGATTCCACTAAAGTACACTCCTACCGGCTTCACATCCTTGCCAATCCTTGTGATTATCAGTTCAATTTTGTTTCATTTTAATCATCCTACAGGTGTATGGTTATATCTCTCTATAGTTTTAATTTGCTTTTTCTTATTACCATTGAAGTTCATTCTTCTTTTCGTCTATTTATTCACTATTAGGGTATCATATTCTGAAGTGCCTGCTTAATTCTTTAGCTGACTTTAAAAACTGAGCTATCTTTTACACTCACATTTATTTGTAAGGAATTCATTATATATTCTGAATACAAGTCTTTTGTCAGTTATAAACATTGTAAGTATCTTCTCTAATTTGTGCTTTGTCTTTTCACTTTCTGGTGGTGTCTTTCAATTAATAGAAATTTTAGATTCCATTGTAGCCCAATTCAACAATCTATCCTTCATAATTAGTGCTCTTGGTGAACCTTTAAAGAAATCTTTGCCTATTTCAAATTCATGATGATATGTTCCGATGATTTCCTCTGCAAGATTAGTGTTTTACTCTTTAAATTTATACTTACAAATTGATAATTGTGCATGATGTGATTCACCTTGTTTCGTATGATTATTCAACTGACCCAGTACCATTTGCCAAAAAGACACTCCTTTATCCATTGCTCTGAAGTACCAAATTTTCAAAAGCCAAGTAACTATATATGTGTGGGTCTGTTTGGGGGCTTGTATCTTTCATTTATTTTTTATTTATTTTTATTTTTTGCGGTACGTGGGCCTCTCACTGTTGTGGCCTCTCCCGTTGCGGAGCACAGGCTCCGGACGTGCAGGCTCAGTGACCATGGCTCACGGGCCCAGCCGCTCCATGGCATGTGGGATCCTCCCGGACTGGGGCACGAACCCAGGTCCTCTGCATCGGCAGGCGGACTCTCAACCACTGCGCCACCAGGGAAGCCCTGGGGGCTTGTATCTTTGATTTACTTGTCTAACTAACCTTGAACCAGTGCCACATGTAGTTTCATGAGCTTCATATCAAGGGTAAATCCTCCACTTTATTCTCCTTCTTCCAGATTATTGTGGTCATTCTTGGCCTTTTGTATTTCCATATAAATTTTGTAACAGTTGATCAACTTGCACACACTTACACACGCTCACAAAGCATTGGTATTTAGATTTGGAATGCATTTAATCTATAAATCAATTTGGGAAGAGTTAGCTTCTTTATAATGTGGAGTCTTCCAAACCATGAGCATGGTATATCATTCCATTTGTTTTGGTCCTCCTTGAATTTCCCTCAATAATGGTTTGGTAGTTTCCTGGGTATAGGTCTTGCATATTTCACTGTATTTACTCCTAGATGTTGAATTCCTATGCCTCTCTAAATAGTATTGTACTTTTATTCTCTTAACATACCTTACTGGAAATTAAAATTCAATTGATTTTTTTAAATTTTTGAAAAAACTTTCAAAATTCAGTTACTAAATTCCAATATTTATTTATAAGATTAATTTGAAGTATTTATATACCCAACCATGTCACCTGATACATTTGCTGTCTTTATCTTCCATAAATAAAAATAATACAATTTTTCCTGGGCTTACCTCTTAGCTACAACCTAGCTCCATTTAAAACAAAAAATCTTACTAATACTGATGCTTTGACTTGTCCCAGTGCTTTCCCAGGTCACTTAAACTTATTCTTTCATTATCACAAGGGTGCAACGGAAATGCTCTGGGCTTTAAAATCAATCACACCTCAGTTTTAATTCTAGCTTCTACATTTACTCTCTGTTTTGCTTGAAAATGTTACTAAAATTCTCTGTTTCCTCATCTATAAATGGGCATGTGGTGAGCGACATCTAAGATGGCCCCCAATGATCCCCATCTCCTCCTATTCATGCCCTTGTGTAAAGTTCCCTCCTCTTAAGTGTGGGCTGGGCCTGCTGATTCACTTCTAATTAATCAAATATGGCAAAAGTAATGGTATGATACTTTCAAGGTTAGGTTACAAAGAGACCATGGCTTCTGCCTTGCTTCCCTCTCTTGCTTCCCTATTCACTCATTCTGATGGAAGCTGCTGCTAGGCTCTGAGCTGCCCTATGGAAAAACTCACATGGCAATGAACTGAGGAAGGTCACCAGCCAACCGCCAGTGAGAAAATGTTACCTCAGTCCAAAAGTCAACAAAGGACTGAATCTTGCCAACAACCACATAAGTGAACTTGAAATTGCATCCTCCCTGAGTCAAGCCTTTTCAAGAGATCATACCCATGACTTTCATTTTGCTTACAGTCTTGTTAGAGTCTTTGTGGCAAAAGCACACAGCTAAGCCACCCATAAATGTGTGACGCACAGAGATAATAAATGTTTGTTATTTTAAGCCACAAAATTTGGGGATCATTTGTTACTCAGCAATAGGTAACTAATGCAGAGTATAATCCACTACAGAGTATATGATCCTCAAAAGGCATTTACTATTGTTAGTTAGTGGAAAAGTTTTATTGATTTTGCACAGAATTTAGAATTCAATTTAAAAAAATGATTCAGGTAATTGAGTAATATAATCTCTGATCTACAAAAGTGTTGAAATGGCCCTCCTAACATCTGTGCTTTTAAATACAAGAGGAACTGGAAATACCTATGATAGAAGAGATATTGTTAATTTTAAAGGAATGGGCTGATGTATCATTTCTAGGTGACCACCCCAATTTCACCATTATACCCATTTGGCTGTGGTGTTTAACCCAAGAAATTTTTCCTCAAGATTAAGTTGTAAATAGATTGTTCTTTGAATCTCATTGCACAATTTCCATATTACAGAGCAATTGCAGAACGCAAATTTATCATAACTTTGGTATAAAACCTGAGTAATATTCATTATAAGAATAGAAACTCATAGCTCCTACATGCTGTGGTTCACTTTATATAGCCTAGTGCCACATTATTGTTTCCTTCAAACACTGACTATTAGATTTAAATTTAATTTCATTTATTTATGGAATACAGATTTGAGTTCTTTTCTGTGATGTGTCCTCAAAAGCAGTTTGGTCCCATTGCACCTTTATTTATTCAGTTATTTTTTTCTTTCCTAGGCAATATATGAATTTTTTAAATTTATAAGTACCCACTTTTCTGGACTGTTTTACGATATTTTACATTTTTAATTAAATTTCTAGAATAGCATTGATAAGTAATAGTATTTGAAATATGTAATACAGGTAAGACTCCTTTGGATATTAATAGACATACAGTCCCTAAGAATTTAATATGAGGGTGATAAATAAAACTGGGAAGGGAAATGAGCTAAACTGTATATTATTACAAATATTTATTACAATGATTAGATGCTTATATTCTGAATTGTAAAACATAGTCATTGAGTATAATGGAAATAATCCTACATAAAGCCCTGAGTACCTTCTGACATTTTTCATAACTCTGTTGAAAAAATATCATCTATAATGAAAACTACTAATAACCTCGTTAAATCATGTCATGATTTCCTTTCTTGTGTCATGGTTTTGTCTAATGGGCTTTTCCTTTGAACAAGGAAAGCAACAGATATGTAATGCCTGGTGTGTCCAAGGTAGAAAATGTCATTAAAGCTATCTTTTTGCTTTTGTGCCCTCTTTTTTTTTTTTTTTTTTACAGTTTTGAAATAGATATTTTTAAAAATACATCATGACTCAGACTATTTCTGAATCAGGGCCTGTGGGTCAGCCATAAAATAACAGCTTTCTTCCCTAGTACATGAGAGGCCTAGATTTTGCCAGAGGCCTGTCTGCCAGCTAACCAGAACTTGCCAGTGCACCGGAAACAGGCCTATTATTTGAAGGTTTGGCTTTTCGTAACTCTGGCCAAAAAATAAGAATCGTCAAGACAAAGAAGAACTCAGGTTGGTGGCTAGATTTACTACCTACCTGCTCAAGAAGTTCTCAGGATTCTTCATCTTTGACAATGCTAGCAAGTAATACCAGTTCACATGAACAGCCAGTTTTAAAAGCAGGGTGCAGCATGGTGACTGTCTTGTTCTATCAATGTGTGTTTTACCTGAATAACACTTCTGAAAACCTTTAGGTGTGTCTGAGATCCTTTAAACACACATGTACACACACAAAACTGTTAAGTAAATGAATCTTGCAAATATTTTTGAACATTCCAAAAAAAAGCAACTGCTTAAATGATCTTAGTTTGTTTCAGACTCATGGAAACATCTGGGTGAGTATAATGTATTCCTAGCGGTTACTGGTGTGTTAAACACCCAGTGGAGTTTAAGTGTGTATTTTTTTCTATCACATCATCACATTTAACACCATTTTATTTTCCTACTCTGGTGGTAAAGAGAATTCATTCTTCCTATTTATAAAATGATTTAAGCTTGTGAACTGAGAAACTTTATGTAAGCATGCCATGTGTTCTTTATATTGCAAATGCTAGACATATATGTTTTAACATCTAAACTGTAATTTCACCTTGGTCAATGAGAAAAACTTAAAAAATTCCTGCTTGGGCTTCCCTGGTGGCGCAGTGGTTGAGAGTCCGCCTGCCGATGCAGGGGACACGGGTTCGTGCCCTGGTCTGGGAAGATCCCACATGCTGCGGAGCGGCTGGGCCCGTGAGCCATGGCCGCTGAGCCTGCTCGTCCGGAGCCTGTGCTCTGCAACGGGAGAGGCCACAACAGTGAGAGGCCCGCGTACCGCAAAAAAAAAAAAAAAAAAATTCCTGCTTGAGGAGAGTAACTACCTTCCTTAGGGAGTAAATTTTTATCTGGACTTAAAGAATATGCAGGATTCTCCCAGCCAGGAAAGGAAGATAAAGGTATTGTTGGATGGGAAAATAATCCTAGCAAAAGCCTGGAAGAACAAAATTTCTTGGACAGTTAGGGAATCCCTATTTTACAGCTAGAAATACAGGAATGGACAGGTAGTCGGGGATGAATCTTAAGAAGTAAGAGTGTGCATGCCATGCAATGGATTAGGGAATTGATTCTTTGGGAGCTGAAGGACAGCAGATACTTTTAAGTAAGGCAGTGACATGTTGCAGACATATCACTGCTTGCTGATAGAGAGGGAGGAGAGAGAAAAAATTATGGCAACAGAAAAGGCCATTTAAATGGCTATCTAAACAGCAATGGTAAAGCTATTTGGGCCATAAAAAATCTGAATTTATTTCCTCTAATTTTCTTGAAACCTCTCTTCCTGACCAGCATTTAAAAAAAATCTTTATCATTCTGACTTTCCATTTGGCTTATTATCTTCAAACTGAAAATCACTATGAACACCAATAGTCTTTTCAATTTAATAGACCTGCCCATGCTATTTCTAAGTTTATATAATCTGGGAATACTAATATGAATCATCATGCTTTAATTTAGCAGTGATTAAACTCTTCTTGAATAATAACTTTCTACTTTTGCCCAATTCCTGATGCTATAAACTCTCATTCACATTTATGAGAAATATATTATTTGAACTATGTCAAAGGAAAAAGTTTATTTCTTGGGCAAGTATAATTCACTTGATTTACAAAAGAAATTCTAAGAGAAGGCTAGAGTTTATCCAGGGTCTATCATGAAGCCAAGCCTAGCCAACTGGGCCATCTAATTCTCTGTTTATCCTATCACTCACTGCTGTCTCTCCACAACCCATACAGATGCCCTCCTTCATCATCAGAGTTCAAAGGCCCAGTACCAACCATAGCACTATGGGGGAACAGGCCAGAGAACTGAGCTGCCAATTTGAGGAACTGCTCCCGTGAGCAGCTGCTTTTAATTGTGGCCAAAGTTAGGCGGGGCCAAGGCAAGGGCTGGCAGCGAGCTGTGGAGGTTAACTGGAGTCAGGAAAGATAAATTGCAAGGCAGGTACTAGGTCAGATTCTGAGGCCGAGGCTCTAAGCCAGTCAGCCACAGAGGACTACAGTCCAGTACCTTAGAGAGCTCCATGGACAGGTAGGGTCTGGGAAAGATGTTAATGTCTCACAATAGAATGACATTTATAGAGAGACAAGAAGGAACTGAAGGAGGAAAATCATGCTTTGGCTATCTCTGTCTTGGGCAAAGGTAACAAGCACAAAGGCAGGGAAGAGCAAGGAGGCCAGTATGTCTAGAGCACAGTGAACAAAGCAGAGGGTGGGAGCAGCTGGCCTCGGGGAGGTAGCAGGAGGCAAAGTATTTAGGGCTTTGAGCGTCAGAGAACAGGCTTTGGGTTTCGCTCAGTGCAGAAGGAAATGGCATAATTTGATGTGTTCTTTAAAATTCACACCAACTGCTGATGGAAAATAGATTCTATGTATCTAGAGCAGAAGTAAGGAGACCGTTAGAGACTCTGGCAGTAATTGAGGTGAGAGTTGATGATGTCTTGAACCAGAGTGGTAGCGATGGAGATGTTGAGAAGTGAACAGATTCCGGATATATTTTGAGGTACAACCAATAAAATTTGCTGATGGATCAAATGTGAGATATAGAAAAGAAGCAAGGAAGACTTTAGAGTTTTGCCATGAGCAACTGCAGAGATGCAGTTTTCATTAACTGTGTAATGACTTGTGGAGAAGACCACTGAAAGAGCTGATCTGAGTGTTTGGGGTGGGAGAATTAGGAGTCAGTCTGAGACAAGTACAGTCTGAGATATCTATTCTAATCCAAGTGAAGATGTCAAGTAGGTAATTGGGTGTATAAAAGTGAAGTTCAGGAGAAAAGTCTGGGCTAGAGTTATGAATTTTGGAATCTATCCTATATAAATATCATTTGGAGTCATAAGATTGGATTGAGATCACTAAAGGAGTAAGTATAATTAAAGAACAGTGAAGTCCCAAGGACTGAGCTTTGGGAAATTCCAAACTTTAGAGACTGAGAAAGTGAAGAAGCAGACTCAGGAGTTAGGGGAAAAATGTCGAGTGAGATAGCAGACAGAATGTTGTCCAAAAGTCCAAGTGAAGAAAGTGCTGTAAAAAAGAGTGAATAATTAACTGTTCCAAGTTCTGATGAGAGTTCAAGTAATTTGACGATTAAAAACTGACTGTTAGATTGAGCAACAAAAGGTCACAAGTGGCCTTAACAAGAGTAATTTTAGTTGAATGGGGAAGAAAGACTTGTTAGTGGGTTCAAAAAAGAATAGAAAGATAGCAAAGAGAGATGAGCACAGACAATTCCTCCTTGAATTTTTCTACAAATGGGGTATATATATGGACAGAAAATGTGAAAACAGGCAGGATTTTTGTTGTTGTTTTCTTGTTAGATGAGAGATATTACAGTATATGTGTATGCTGATTTGGATGACCCAGTAGCCAGTGAAAATTTGATAATGTGCAAGGGCAGCATTGCTGGATACATGGATGTATGTTCTGGGAGCAGTCAGAAAACGTATTGAGGTATGGGGCGATGCTCGTGTAATCGGTTACATTTGACTTTTCTCCCTCTCTGAATCCACCCTCATCCAAACCAGCAGTAGTTTACTCCTAGAGTACCAAACTCAAAATTTATGACTGCATATTGGTATTCCATCTTCAATTTTCTATCTATTATACACACTTTCTCTTCTTGACATAGCTCTTTCAAGATGTTCCTCACCCCAGCACCTTTCAACTGAATTCTAAATCAGCAGCAAAGGATGCTGAGAAAGCAGGTGTCTAGTATTTTAAATTAATATAATTGGGAGCAGGCCCATTTCAGAGTATTTTAATTGACTTTATACCATACTTCCAATTCCTACCACCAGAGAGTTCCATCAGTATTTTAAAGTAAATCTCATTGATATCTATCCTAGAAAATATACATGATGTTTATATGGGTATTTTAAAACCCCTTGATAAATTTTTTAATGTCTTAAATTTTAGATGTTGTCCATTTTATCAACCTGGTCTCTTTTAAGAGAATACTTTCCAGATATGTCAAGTTTGTGGAATATATTTTTGATCATCTACTATGTGCAAGGCAGATACTGGTGATACAAAGACAACACAGTGAATTCCCTGGCATTCAAGTGCTCAAGACCCCACGCTTTCACTGCCGAGGGCCAGGGTTCAATGCCTGGTTGGGGAACTAAGATCCCACAAGCTGCGCGGCCAAAAAAACAAAAGAAAACACACACACAAAGACAGCACACATTTCTTATCATCAAATAATAAAGACTCTAGTGAGATGTGCAAGACTACACTTAGTGCTATAAGCGATGCTTAAGTGGTAGATGAAGAAGAATGGAAGTTAACATTTACTGGGTTGCTACTCTAAACAGATATGGTACATAGAGTATTTCATTTATTATCACAGCAACCCAACGTATTAAATATTATCAGGGAGATTTAAATGGCTTTAATTCGACTATACAGGTATATGTGATGAAGCTGGAATACAAACCGAAGTCCACTTCCTCTTGGAATCCTGTAGGTAGGAAAACTGCCTGGCTCTCCACCCCTCATTTTCCTGCTCCATGCAGGTCTCACTTGCCTCTAACTACCCATTCATTCAAGCCCAATATTTTTATAACATGAGGCCTTACATGAGAGCTCTGTGGGAATCTCTTCCATAGTAGTTTTAGTACAAAGCTAATAAAAATAGCTAAGAATAGCTACTACTAATGATAATGATTTACAACTATTTAGACTCTGTGCTTTAGAGTCTAGCCTCCTGCTACACACACTCAAAAGATTAAGTACCTGACCCATCTTTATTTTCCATCCCTTCTAGGTCTCTGACCTTCTCCATCCTAATCTCTCTACTGGTATCCCTACCACCTGACAGTTCTAAACTGAATTTTTCATGTTAACCTTCTGTTTCTTAGCCGACCCCTCCGAACACAAGCTCTTGCCTTTCTGATTTACCATATCAGCCAGTATCATTCTTACAGGGCCAACCCCAAACCCTGACTTCTCCTAACTTACCCTATACCCTCAGCATTCAAGTGTTAGCAGGATTGTTGATTTTAGGAAAAGTCTTAAGGCTATAGTTAACAGAATCAGCAAGTAAAGATTAAAGGTAAAGATAGGAATCTGAGATCATAGCTGATAAATTTAGTAATACCTAATAATACCTAGTAACTCTTGTTGTTCCTGTTTCCTGTTCAAATTTTTAAAAACTCAACAGGATAAATTCTATTGAGGTGTGTCTAGTGGTTATATGAGAGAATCTGATGATCATATTTAGTCTAGACAGAAATTGTTGGGTGTTAAAAGAGTTAAACCCGGGTAAGCACCTGAAGGTTCTTTCAGAGTCTAGTAGTTTTGGCAGTTTAGCCAATGAAACTTAAGTGCCATTCTGTCAGAGGTTGTAACTCACAGAGTTAAAGTCCAATTTTGATAGAATGGCCTCTTCCATAGGCTGTTAATTATCTAATGAACCAACTCCATTTACCTGTAAACCTCAAGATATGCCTATGAAGCATCAAATGAAGTGAAGATTTGCAAATTATCTGCATATCTGGATGTGAACCACCCAACTATATAATTCAAGACCTAGTGTTTTATGTTTTACTGGATTTAGTTATTTTACTGAATACTGAATCATCTGATTTAGTTGGCCACTCGCCTTTTTGGGGGGGGGGGGCGGCGGGAGGCATGCCTAGCAGCTTGTGGGGATCTTATTTCCCCAACCAGGGTCCCGGCAGTGAAAGCGCCAAGTCCTAACTGCTGGACCACCAGGGAATTCCCTAGTTGGTTACTTGAATCAAGGTAATTAAAAAAATGCTTTACCTATTAAGGACCTATTCATGACACTGGCCTTTACAACATCCTTTGTTCCAAAAAATACTTGCTGCTCCTCATGTTTCTTCTCTTGTCTCCCGGGTACAGGCAAGTTACTGTCACATGTACAGTACCAACAATGGAATGTTTTGATTACTGAGTACGTAGTTGGAATCCTTTTATTGACCCTGATGTTCCTGTGAATGACCCAGAAAATAAGAATAAAGAAATAGGATGCTGTTTTCCTTCTGAGGTCTGAGGATGTGCTCAAATCTTTCTCTCTCCAGAACGACAGAGAGCCCCTACTCTGGCCTTGCACACCTAAGCTATTACCAATGAAGGAAGTTTCTGTGATTTTCATGTGCCATGTCGAACGCAAGATTCACATCAGGGATCCTCTGGGATTCTGACTTGGGCAAACTCAACATGGGCCATGGATATTCAACAGCTCTCACTTTAGGGAAGAAGAGTGTTACAAAGTTAAATGTGCATAAGGCTACTTGGTCTCCCATATTCTAAAAAGTGTGCTTAATTTAAGTAATTTAGAAGCAAAATAGAGTTTCATATTTTATTACCTATGTCAGAATTTCTGTGAAACTTCATGACATTCTAGGACATTTCCATATTTCTTTTTGTCTGGGTGGAATTAGTGTTTGAGAGCTCTCTGCATATTCCTAGCTGAGCTTACCCTCAGAGTATAATTTGCATATTTTGTCCTATAAACCAAACTAAGTTTTGATCAAATTTGAATTATATCAGCCATTTTTCCTTTTGTATTATTTTACTCTCCAGAAAGATTTTTTTAAACAGTCACACTAATAAACAGTAAATATTACAATAAAATTAACAACTTTCATTTTCTCTATTTTTGTCACTGTGGTGTTAAATCTGCACTGGCAATAATTAAACTCCTAGATCTTAGAAGTTTAGGATGAGAACATAAATGGAATCAGGACAGCAATTTGATAGAACTGAAAGGCTTTAGTATCAGGTAAACTAGGACCGATTCCTGGTTTTACATCCTTCTGACTGCATAACCTTTGAGACTGAGTCCCAGCTTTCTTGCTTGTAAAATGACAATAGTATCATCTACTGTTATGAACTGAATGTTTGTGTCTCCCCAAAATTTATGCATTAAAATCCTAACCCTCAATGTGATATTAGGAGGCAGGGCCTTTGGGAGGTAATGAGGCCATGAGGATAGAGCTTTCATGAATAGGATTAATGCTATTCTAAGAAGAGGCACACATGAGACAACTTGCTCTCTTTCTCTCTCTGCTCTTCACCATGTGAGGATACAATGAGAAGGCCATCTGTAAACCAGCAAGAGGACCTTCATCAAGAACCCAACCGTGCTGGCACCCTGACCTCAGACTGCCAAACCTCCAGAGAGGTGAGAAATAAATGTTTGTTGTTTAAGCTACCCAGTCTGTGGTATATTTGTTATAGCAGCCTGAGTTGACTAAGACAGCTACCAAATCAGGATTGGGTATATACAACATACTAGTATAGTGCTCACCCATAAGAAACTCTCAGCAGTTAGTCATAATAGTAATACTGCTGAAGCAGTCTTTTAATTCACTTTAAGTCACTTTTTTAAAGCTATTGAGCACTTAATAGATCTTAAGTTTGTTACCGAGTTGTGTGGTTATGGTCTACTTTGTAGTACGGATACAAAGTAAGCCACAATTTGTTACTCAAGGTGTTCAGTGTGTACTGGGAGAGACAGGTAAACAATTACAATAAAATGTCGTACAGGTTCAAAGAGCTGTTTGTGCAAAGTGATTTGGGTTATAGAGGAAATGACTAACTATGAGATGTGGAGGTCTGGAAAGGTTCACAAAGCAGGGGACTTTTGGGCTTAGAGATTCTGTAGGAGTTTTTCCAATAAATGGAATTACTTAGTAGAGAGGGCCCTTGATGGGAAGCAAGGGGAACTGAATTGCTACTTTTCTCCAGCAGCATAAGGCCCAAGATCTCCATCTACCCCTTGCTCTAAAACCCCAGGGATGAGACTATGGCCTCACCATCGTCCCACCTGCAGCTGCAGGAAAGACCGACCACCCCATGATCTTTAATTACTGTGTCCTGTGTCTTCTTCCCATCGTGCCTCCAAAACCAGTTTTCCTGTATCACCCATGAGAAGTGCACATTTCCCAGATCACTCAGTTTCATGCACCCTGCTCTCAGCCCCGCTAATCTGATCACACATCGCCCAGACTCTTGGCCATCTAAGCCCTTCTGCCCAAACTTACTTCCTGTCATCAGAAAACTCCTCTCCTTCATTAACCTCTTCACTGAACATTTTCTTTGGAGTTTTGCTGAATTTTGACTTGGCTCCTGAAAACACTGCTTTCCCTGGAGCCCTTCAAATGAAGGATTTATTTTTACTTTTTCCTCTCATACTCTAAGTATCATATATGCCTGGACCTTGAGGTAAGTTTTTGTTAGGAAAGAATGCTTTAAATTAACATTATATTCCAATTTCACTAAGACTCTCTGGGAAATTTATCAAATAACAATTTTTAAATTATTGTACAACTTTACAATAACTGTAATTGTACAATAACCTAATATTACAATTGTTTAGAAGATTCCAACAAATATTAAAACTTTTTTTTTAACTAACTTTAATTATAACATTTTTTCAGCACATGAGATCCATAGAGTCAGTGTGTCTATTTCCCTTTTCAAAATTTACCAGAAGCCCTAAACGAAACGTCCATCAGTACCATTAGATTGCAAATTTTAAGCCCTCTAGTGGTCAACGCCATGTTGCTCAATCTCTCAGACTGAGAGTATTCTTCAAAGATGAAAAATTACTATAACTTATAAAAGTATTTCCACCAGAAGTTGACAGATCATCATCTATGTCCCCTAAACAATGTACTATGTTTGAAGCTGAATAATTCACTACATCAAAAAAAGTTGTTGAATACTAATGTTAATTAGTTCTTAAAATCATATATTTATCTTTATTAGAGTAAAAAAAGAATTGAGAAACCAAGATAAACTATCAATATTTCTGGGATTTCCCTGGTGGCACAGTGGTTAAGAATCCGCCTGCCAATGCAGAGGGCAGGGGTTTGAGCCCTGGTCGGGGAAGATCCCACATACTGCGGAGCAACTAAGCACGTGCACCACAACTACTGAGCCTGCACTCTAGAGCCCCAGAGCCACAACTACTGAGCCCGCATACCACAGCTACTGAAGCCCACGCATCGGTTGCTTCACCGCAACGAAGAGTAGCCCCTGCTCGCCACAACTAGAGAAAGCCCATGCGCAGCAACGAAGACCCAATGCAGCCAAAAATAAATAAATAAATAATAAATAAATAAATAAATAAATGTCAATACTTCCTGACTTGGGTGTGGGTCAAATATTTTAGTGACACATGAATTTATTTTTTTATTATGGTATCTCATATGGGCTTCAGAACCAGATATGATCACTTATTATTTATATGTGTGGCTTACAGAAGCTAATAAATATTTCTGTTTCAGTTTCTAATAGGTTTTTTAAAAATCTAGATCATAATTTCTACTCTATAAAAATTATGGAAAGGAAACAAGATTAAAATGTATATTTTGACTAGTATACTGCATGGAACAGAACAGGTGCTCATCAAATCTCTAAAATAATCATGGTAGTGTTACTTTTTTTTTTTAATTTTATTTATTTATTTTTGGCTGTGTTGGGTCTTTGTTGCTGTGCGTAGGTTTTCTCTAGTTGCGGTGAGCGGGTGTTACTGAAGCTGCTCATTGCAGTGGCTTCTCTTGTTGTGGAGCATGGACTATAGACGCACAGGCTTCAGTAGTTGTGGCTCACGGCCTAGGTAGTTCTGGCTCACGGGCTTAGTGGCTCCGTGGCGTATGGGATCTTCCTGGACCAAGGATCAAACCCATGTCCCCTGCATTGGCAGGCAGATTCTTAACCACTGTACCACCAGGGAAGCCCTGTTACTTTTGAGTAATAAAGGAAAATTAAGATATTTCTCTCATTTCTTACAAAAATCATACTCTTACTGTAATTACCTGATTAAGTCTAAACCCAAGTACATTTTATGTGTACTTAAGTAATAATTATTCCAACTTTTAGGTTGTAGATGACTTAATAAGACAGTTACCTTCTTTCAGAATTCTATGATTTAAATTTTTAAGTTTAACACACATACCAGCGTGCCACTTTTTAAAAGCAGGACTAAGTCTCAAGGACTAAAGGCAACATAAGATGATTTGTTTTAATTATTAACTATAAGTAATTGCAGCGATTCTATATAATTAATTTAAATAAAAGAAGTAAAAAGAGATGTGACAGTGTTAATATATGGAAATATCATCTGATTTCTCTCAGCTCTAAAAAAGTAAATTAGCTTTCTGATGAAATTATGTGCTATTTTGTTAGTTATATTTTACTTATAAAATATCCTTGCTCTATTGTATGATTGAGTACATGTAAATACTATAAAAATAATACGATAGCCTTCATTCATTTTCTTTCACCAAAGAGAACACAGACATTTTTACTCATGGGGACCAGGTGATCATTTATCATATTCCACTGTAAAGCCACCAGGTCAAGTTTTAGTATCCTTCACGTGTAGGGCTAGACATCTGTTTCTATTTTCTTAACTCCATCCCTCTGCCAAAATTAGATCTAAAAATGTCTAAAAGTAATTCTCTAGGGTTCTACTTATAATAAAAAGGAAGTAAGACTGCCATTGCCAGATAAAATGAAGGTTACCCAGGTCAATTTGTTTCAGATAAGCAATGAATGATTATTTAGTGTATACCCCATGCAATAATTTTTTTTTTTTTTTTTTTTTTTGCGGTACGCGGGCCTCTCACTGTCGTGGCCTCTCCCGTTGCAGAGCACAGGCTCCGGACGCGCAGGCTCAGCGGCCATGGCTCACGGGCCCAGCCGCTCCGCGGCATGTGGGATCTTCCCAGACCGGGGCACGAACCCGTGTCGCCTGCATCGGCAGGCTGACTCTCAACCACTGCACCACCAGGAAAGCCCCCATGCAATAATTTTTAGTATATCTATGTCCCAAATATTACATGGGGCATACTTATTATTTATTATTCATTATTTATCTGAAATTCATACATGCGGCATACTTATTCATTATTTATTATTTATGTGAAATTAAAATTTAACTGATGCCCTGTATTTTTATTTGCTGAATCTGGTAACCATAAGAGGAAGACAAAATTTATTTTGGAGAAAATATACAAAACAAATACTTCAACAACCACACCTTATATTTTAATTGAAGAATCAATTGATCTCCAGTCCCCTAAAAATGCAAAGCCAACCCATAAAGAATTTTATGTATATGGAGAGAAGAAAAGAAGTAGCTCTTCCTCCAAATCTAGATAGTTTCTACTGCTCCTGGCATACTTTCCATTCTGATATACATCTCATAAGTAGTTGACTCTTAGGAAATCTCTAAGAGTTAGAGGGTAGTGGGCAGTCTGAGTTATAAAAATTTAGATGTGTTGTGAATAAATGCCCTATCCACCAAAGACTAACAAATTCACAGTTTTAAAAAATATATCCTGGGCTTCCCTGGTGGCGTGGTGGTTGGGAGTCCGCCTGCCGGTGCGGGGGACACGGGTTCGTGCCCTGGTCCGGGAGGATCCCACGTGCCAGGGAGCAGCTGGGCCCGTGAGCCATGGCCGCTGGGGCTGCGCGTCCGGAGCCTGTGATCTACAACGGGAGAGGCCACGGCGGTAAGAGGCCCGCATACCGCAAAAAAAAAAAAATAAATAATAATAATAATAATAAATAAATATATATATATACATATATATATATATATATATATATATATATATATATCCTTACCTTCTGAATCACAGCTAATTGAACCAGAATTGGGTACCACATTCAATCAAAATCTCTTTACTAGGGATTTGTAGTTTGAACCGTATTCATTTTCTTTGTGTGACCGGACCTGAAATATGTAAAACCACGGCATTTGATAGGGTCTCCACTTACTCATATGCTGCCTTTTAGAAACTAGAAGTCACCCTTTCTAGGACAACTCAACCATGAGGGTTCACAGCTTGGTTAGCAGAGCTAGATTGTATTTTAGACTGTGTCGAAGGCTGGACACCCTTGTGCAGTCAGCAACCTGTACAAACTTATGGGATTACCTTGCCACTTTATGCCATGCACAGTAAAAACTACAGCACAGAAAGAGGTGTAAATGAAAGATGGAGTAAGAAAATACTGCTAGCTCTTTGATGTTTTTCCATTTCTAAATTCCAAACCTCTCTGAGACAAAAGATTATTTCTCTTGTGTTTTGTAAAATGTTCTTGAATTTTTATAATAAATTCTTCGATTTTGCTTAAGGTGATTCAAGCTCATTCTTGACACTTGAAAGCAGAAAATTGTAATTAGTTACATAAATATTGGTTTTAAAGTAATGTCTTAGGAATCACTGGCAGATTCTACAAAATTCTGGCAATAATCTATATTTAATTGACATTTGAATACACCAACATGCCTTCCTTTTATTTCTGGATTGATCTTGGCTTCAGAGGCTGATGAATTCTTCAGTGAACAACAAGGATTGCCTTCAGTTGTATCCAGAATTAATTTAATTTGCATTCACTTCCTATGCATAATAAGCTCCTCAGGCTGGACTATAAACTGTGTTGTTTGACATAAAATGCCTTTTCCTTCACTGGAACAATTTGTAAATACAGAATTGGAGAGGTGGTAGAGAAGGAATCAAAAGTTATATAAAAACAGTGTAATGACGTGAAGGCAAAAAAAGAAACAGAGGAATAAATAAGAACAAGGATGGAACAACTTGGTACCTCTCTGGGAAGTAGCTTATAGCTCATCAACTTTTTGTTTTGTTCTGTTCTGTTCTGTTTTGTTTTTATGAGGGTGGAGAAAAGCTCTGCTTTTTCATAAACTGTAGCATCTTTGGTCTTCACAGAGCCATTTTCATAGACGTATTTACTTTCCTTCCAGGTGGCCAAATAGGGAGTTATTTTTTTGCTGTCTTTCTGTCATATTACATGAGAGGCAAACTCACCCTAGCACATGGTTCATTACAGACATCTTTTGTATAATCATGTGTTGACAAGCATCCGTTTCACACATCACCCAGGGGATGTCCCCATTATTTGTTGGGAGGTAGATAGTTTTCCTTCTTATCTCACAACAAATAACAGTGACAATCACAGTTTGGGTTAAATAAATACTTGGCCATTACAGAAATTACCATTTCTTCAATTTGAGCTAAGAAATTTAGGATAGGTTAAAGTCCCAATAACTATTTTCTTGTACTTCTACTTAATCTCATTGTATATCAATAAGAATCCTGAGATTAACTTCACTGGATTGACTTTAAAATTTTTTCTGATATATAGTCACATATGAAACAAAATTTTATTTTTTATTCAGTGATTATCTGATTTCTGCATCTTTGTAGTATCATATATTAAATTCTTAGAACAGGCTTTGGAATCCAGGAGACCTAGATCAAATGACAGCTCTATGTGCCTGCTAAGTTGTGACCTTATGAAAGCAAACATCCTGTTAATTGAATCTTGTTTGCCCAAAAGTACACTAGGTATAATAAGCCTTACTTTTTATGATCATTGAAAGGATTAAAAACAATATCTGTAAAGTGGTTAGCAAAGTGTTTGGCACATTGTAGATGCTAAATAAATGATAGTTATTATGGAAGGAATGCAGATGAGTCTGAAAATTTATTTTAGGTCTCATTTTTTAACGTGTCCTCATTTTTAATATAGAATATGACTAATGGAAATCATAGAAGACTAGGGAAATGGGCTTGGAGGAGAAGCCTCAGTGGGTGAAACAGTCAGGAGACCATTGCACAAAGACAATAGACTCCCTCTATGATGATGGCATATAAGTGGGAAGGAATAAATCCTAACGGGTATTTTTAAAACAGATATTTTTAATGTAGAATCTACAGGATGTGATAATGTTGGAAATGGGGAATATAAAGAAAAAAATCAAACATTACTCCAAGGATTGATTTTGAATAAGTGGGGAAATGGTACCATTAACATAAATTGAGACTTTGGAAAGGATATACTTTGGCATCAAAGCATGAAGTGGGATATAAAACTGAGCATCTCTGAAGAGCTATGGGGCTGGGGACCATGATGTGGGAGTTACCCACATGAAGGCAAGAGACAAGGTCTTTGGCAGTGTTATACACTCCAAAGTAGTGGCAAAGGCCTTCGTTTAAACAAAAAGGAAGAAGAACAGGCAGAAAAATGAATAATGAGCAGTGAGAAAACCAGGAGAACTGGAACTGAGTAAGTCAAAGAATGACAGTTTTAAGAAAAGCTACATGATTGGTTATGTATATTTCTACAGATTGCCATGAAGATGATGTTTGGGTCAAGTTGCCTGGATTTAGTCATTGGGAGTCCTTGGTTATTAGTAGGATCCTCAGAGCGGTAGAGGGACGGAAGCCAGATTGCGCAGACTTCAGCAGGTGGCAGTGTAGCTATTGATAGAACACACGTGAGTATTAATCCTTCCTTACATTTCAGGGGATCACCTGGAATCTGTCTTTGCTAGACTGTTGGAAGAGCCTGGATTGAAGTTCGGGAAGTAGACCTTGGGAATATGCTAAAAAATGAGATGGGCTGAACATTAAGGAAAAGTGTTTCCCTCTAGTCACTGGAATATCTAGTAAAGACTTAGGATTTTATCATTAACTTCTCCCCCTTAACATTTAGTCAGATTTGCAGATAGATCCTAACCTAGATTAGCCCTAAGATTAAATAAGAAACCTAAATTGAGGAATAAGAGCCAGGGAGAAGCAAAAACTGAAGACGAGGCCTCCGAGAGAGGGGAAGGATGGGCTCAGCCAAAATTCTGTGGCTACATGAGCAGTATGTTTAGAAAATGAGGGCTTCCCTGGTGGCGCAGTGGTTGAGAGTCCGCCTGCCGATGCAGGGGACACAGGTTCGTGCCCTGGTCCGGGAAGATACCACATGCCGCGGAGCGGCTGGGCCCGTGAGCCATGGCCGCTGAGCCTGCGCGTCCGGAGCCTGCGCTCTGCAACGGGAGAGGCCACAACAGTGAGAGGCCCGTGTACTGCAAAAGAAAAAAAAAAAAAGAAAATGAGTCACCTAGCTCTCTGGAAAAGCAGCTGTTGATTGGTTAATACTATTTGACACTTGGGGATTAGTGTGGTTAAATTAGTGAAGTAGGAAATTCAGCTGGTTTTCCCCTGAAGCCAAGTGACTTCTGTAGTCTTCTGTAGTTTTTTCATTCGCACTGTTACTCCCCTTAAAGAGCAACCAGTCTTAAGGAGCTAAATATTTTCAGAGTTATCCATTTGAAAAATATAAAGTATATCTATGAGTGTCTAGCTGTGGTGTGTAAAATGAATAAACATATGGAAGATAACAGTGATGAAAAAATACAGGCCCTGGGGTTCAGCTTATCTGGGTTTGATTCCTTACCTTGTCACTCCCTTTGGACACACAGGTCCATTCTGTTTGCTTGTTTGTAAAATGAAAATAATAGAAAACTATCTCAGAGGGCTGTGAGTCATAGTAAGTACTCAATAAATGTTACCTATTAGTATCAGATACTCTGGAGAGTAACGCCAACTGGCCCTTGTTTCTAGTGAGAAATAAAGTTATTTAAACACTTAGTGCCCCAGTTTCTCATTCATAAGATGAAAAGTATCATGTATCTTACATGGTTACTGTGAAACTATGCCATGAAAAGAGTAGTTATTATATTCCTCCATACTATTTCCCCATCACCAAACAAGGAAACTTTAAGGAAGAAACCTCAGAGTTTATAAATTCTAAACTTTTTTGATTTTGAAGTACATATTCCAATTCCCCAATATATGCAAATTCAAAAGTTTTATTTCTTCATAGCATTCATTGTTTTTATTACACAAGTAGAATGTGTTCAGTGAGGAAAAATTTGAAAATACTGGGAAAAAATTCATTCATATAAAGATAAAAGATAAAAAGATAAGCACAGTTTAACTGTGCTTATCTTTTTAAAGATAAAAAGATAAGCACAGTTAAAATTTAGGAGGTTGTCCTTTGAGAATTTCATCTCTCTCTCTCTATCTACCTATCCATCCATCCAAACAACCAAACATATCAAACTGGGATTAAACTAAATTTAACTAAACTGGGATTAAAGTAAACTCTTTAGTAACTTGAATTTTTAGTTAACATGGTGTGACATTTTTCAATGCCAGTACTTTGCTACAGTGTAATTTAATGCAATAATAGCTTCATATATTTCATTGTATGACTATGTGAGTGTTTGTGAAACTACTTCCTGTGTTTACCTTGTTGAGCTCCTCAAAATATCTTCAATCTTTTAATGAAGCACTCTTAACTCATTACAATAGGGAGAACACCACCTTGACGGGGTCTCGGCAGTGTTTCAGAAAGAGGTAGTCAGAGGTGAGATATTTATAGGATTTGGGGTCTGGCCTGAAGAATTTTAAGGAGTCTTTCAAGAAGGGAAATGGAGAACTGGGCAAAGTTTAAAATTGGTGGATACTGTGAAGTTAGTCTTGACAACTAAACTGATGAGCAAGTTATTTGGCCGGAGGAGCAGATTATTGTCTCTAACAGTTTGATCTGAAGAGATTTCCTGAAGCAAACAGTAAAGTTATTTACTGATTTATAGTACTGTGTTACCTAGGCAGAGTTTTGCTAAAAACAAAAAATAAAATCTAAGTCATGTTGATATCAATAGTCTACATACAGTTTTATCTAATTCATATTAACACAGATGGTCTTTTATTATTTTAATATATGTATTTTAAATATTTATTTATTTCTATTTTCACCAACACCTCCGTCTAAATCCAAGCCATCACTTTCCTTTACCTTGCCTTTTAAGCTGATCTTTTTATATTGCTAACACTCATCTTCCACAAGGCAGCCAGAATGAACTTTATGACAAGAAAATCACATCCATTCTTAAACCCTTTCAGTTTTTCCATACTGCTCTTCATATAGTTTTTTGTTTGTTTGTTTGTTTTTGTGGTATGCGGGCCTCTCGCTGTTGTGGCTTCTCCCGTTGCGGAGCACAGGCTCCGGACGCGGATGCGCAGGCTCAGCGGCCATGTCTCACGGACCCAGCCGCTCCGCGGCATGTGGGATCTTCCCGGACCGGGGCACAAACACGTGTCCCCTGCATCGGCAGGCGGACTCTCAACCACTGCGCCACCAGGGAAACCCTTCATATAGTTTTAAGTTCCCCATGAGAGCCTCTCTGATCCACTCCTACAGCCTTATTCTATTCACGGCACCCTAATCCAGTGGACCTCTTTTGGTGCCTTGAATTTGCCGTGTTCCATCTACTAGAATGCTTTTCCCTGTACTTTCTTTTATCTAGTTAATTCCTACTCATCCTTCAGATCTCATTTTGCTCATCCTTCTCCTACCAAGACAAACATTATACATTCCCATAGCTCCCTATATTCTTCCTTCATATTATTTAATTTTTTTATGAATAATTGATTTAATGCCTATCTCCCCCACTCAAAAGTAAGCCCTATAAAATTAGGGACACTGTTTATTTTGTTCTACATTACATCCTCTGCATCCCTGGCCTAATACAGAAACACACGATTTATACAATAAATGTTGCAAAATCGATGGCATAATTTTTCACATTTAAGCTGCAGGAGTGTTTTGTTTTGTTTTCTATGTACTTTTGATAACTCACCCAGCTTAATTGCCTCCACCTTCAAAAACACCTTTTCACTCTTAATATGAGGGTACATCTTTTTTGTTAAATGAACCAAATAATTGTGAAAAGAAGTGTTACTCGCAAATAAGCTACTAATTGAAGCTCTTTTTTTCTTCACAGATATAATAGAAAAGCATTAAAAATGGGAGGTTTCAGAGAGAAATGTTCTTTGCAGGGGTATTGCTATAGCTTCCAGAAATTCTAAAAATCTGCCCTATTGAAGGGAAACTGTATTTGTTTGTGTGTGTGTGTGTGTGTGTGTGTGTGTGTGTGTGTGTGTGTAGTAGGAAGTGAGAATGGTGAACTGGTTCTTTTATTTAATTTTTTACCTTGAACAATATAGCTACGTGTTCTGACTGGAGTTGGACCATTCTAAAACAGCTAACTCTCAATTACCACACTAATGGAAATGGGCATGATGTAGAAAAACAAAATATGGTCATAACCCAAATCACTTACTTCCATTCATTCATTCATTGTAATTTTATTCATAAGCTTTGAGTTATAGTAATACTTTATATTTGTGCAGTACTTTAGATTTTAAGAGTTTTTTTACATACTTTGTTTTAGATAGGGTAGACTAACCTACAGAAAAAGACAGGATCCTCAAAACTCATTTCCCTTAAGAACAGGAAGTTTATTTCTTTGGTCAAGAGCAGGGTTCTGGGTTAGCAGCAGCTCAGCTCTTATGAAGGCTTTCAGGGACCCAGGCTGACACTGGCTCTGCCATCTTCAACAAGATACTTACAGGACTGCCCTAGGAATTACTGTCGCAGTCATTTAGGAAACATGAAAAACATTAAAGAGCATGCGCAGGGTCTGGAACCTCGAGTGGTACACATCACTTCTGCTCACATGTCTTTGCCAAGAACGTAATCTGGAGGCAGGGAACTCTGATAAATGTACTCTGCCTATGTGTACAGCTCCACCCCTATTTCTGTAGAAGAAGTATAGTACAGATTTTGGTGGGTAGGTTTAGTCATATGGATTATCTCATTGGGCAAATAGATTTTTAAAACCTCTTCTCTTTCTGGTTCTTGAAAGAATAGGGACTTCCCTGGTGTCACAACGGTTAAGAATCTGCCTGTTAATGCAGAGGACACGGGTTCGAGCCCTGGTGCGGGAGGATCCCACATATCGCAGAACAACTGAGCCCGTGTACCACAACTACTGAGCCTGTGCTCTAGAGACCACGAGCCACAACTACTGAAGCCCACGTGCTTAGAGCCCGTGCTCCACAACAAGAGAAGTCACTGCGATGAGAAGCCTGCGCACCGCAACGAAGAGTAGCCCCTGCTCGCCACAACTAGAGAAAAGCCTGAGCAGCAACGAAGACCCAACACAGCCAAAAATAAATTAAAAAAAAAAGAGAGAGAATAAATGAGCATGGTAACCAACTTCTGCAAAGCAAATAAGCAGAGAGATAAGAAATATCAGAGGCCTTGATGATTTAGGAAATGAATAAGTAGTATCTGAATAATAAATTATAATAAATAATAATAAATTAACCGGACCTGTCATGCAAATAGGACAGAAGTTACTGTAATTATACAGGATTGGTGATAATAAACTGAGTAAGAAAGTACATTTCAAAATCTATTCTGAGTCCAGTTTGCCTTGTCTATCTGATACATAGCATATAGGAAATCCTTAGCATTGGCCCCTACATGATGAAAACAGAAATTTCAACTTTTGGCAAAGGTAATTTATTGAAGTTTAAACCATTGATTTTTTGGAAAAAGTTAAGTTTTGAAAATGAAGAGTGTTGGAGTAGACGCTGCCTTCCTCTGAAGTTACATGAATCAAGGGAAGAGTGTCGACTTAAAAAAACCCACCCAAGAGTTGTGAGTTTAAGTTTTATTCAGGGTCTTACCACAGACTGTAGCCCAGGAGATAGCTCTGAGGAACCACTCCAAAGAAGTAGGGGAGGAACTAGTATATATGTCATTTTTTTGGCTATGAAATACATGTAATTGAGCATATATCTTGGTAAAAGATTACTGCTAACCACAAAACAGATATGTCAAGTTAATGATTTTAGTACTTTTCTATGTATGAGAAGATGCAACAAGGGAGAAGCATTTTCTGGACCGCAATAGACTAGTAAGACAGATGATCCAGAGAGTTTTTAGGTTTTTAACAGGGCCTAATGCAGACATAGCACATGAATGGCCTACCAACGAAATCCTTGCCTGATCTAGGAATGAGCCTTCCTAGAGCCATTGGACAAATCAGTCACTAAATACCTCCCAAACCTTGGTTGACTTTATGACCAGAAGGAGGCAAAGGGGATTGTGAACAAAAAAAGAACAAAGAGCCTTGCTCATCAATCACTTACGCAAGGCTTAAATCCCCACCCACTGCAGTGGCCCACTGACAACGCCCCCTGAAAGGAATTCAGGATGAAAAACAGAATGAGGTGCTCTGTGCTTTAGATAAACAGGCCACTAGATAGTTAGATGCTTATCAGGAAGCATTTCAATGACGTCAGATTAATGCAGTTAGGAGATTGTTTCAGCAAACTGGTTAAGAGATGATGATGGTTTGGTCTAGAATGCCAGGGATGAGAAATGAAGTGAAGTGGATAGATAATTCTAGAACTGTTTAGGAATCATGGAGTAGCATGGGGACAAGAGAGATGAGTCCATGAAACTAACCAGGTCCAAACCAGGAAATGCGTGGTAGGGTATATGAAAGATTTGGGGCTCTTTTTTTAAGGATATGTGATGAACTAATAATGGTATCTACACTGAGGAGAGACACATTAGATTTCTTTAGTGTAAGTTCACTAAAGAAGGGTGACTTAATGCCTTAATATAAGTGAGAAAAGCTGATGGCTTAAAAGAAGGCATTTGCAGTGGGAATGGCTTGAGGTGTGTGGACTTGTCATTGGCTGTGGGAGGGAAGGGAGAGGGACCGTTACAGGTGACCCTCAAGTCTTGCTGAGATATGGAGGAGGTGCAGATAGAGAGGGAAGCTGGGAGATAAATTTTTAATGTGTTGAATCAGAGGTAGATTCTCTGGGAGGAAACTTCCAATAGGGAGCTGGCAACACAAGTCTGAAGCTTGTGGAGAAATGGGAGTTGGCGGTAAAGATTTCAGTCATTAGCATTTTTGATATCTAACTGACTTGGTTTTTCCCCTTCTTCATTCTCTCTGTGCCTGAAAGTAAGGAGGGCCTTACTTGACCCTTTGGGAGTTTATGTCCCTTCTTTTCCCCCTCCCCCATAGCTGGTGGTCAATGACTGCTTGGTGAAGGAATGGGGAAGTCCTTGCCTGAAGGGGAAAAAATCTGGGTGTAATTTACACTCCTGAGCAGCTGGTGGATCAGGCTGTGGTTGGGACTTTGCCTGAAGGCACATGCTGGGTTTTTTGTTTGAGTTCATTTTGTTTTTCCCCTGCTTCTCCACTTGCTTACCCTTCTCTCTGAGAGCACTGCCCCAATGACTCTCTGATCTTGCCTAAGGATCTACACCTGGAGAGGCGAATTTAAGACAGAAAATAATCAAGATAATGAGAGTTACTAAGGTGGCCCCGGAAAGGTGTGTAAAATAAGAAAAAGAGTCGCCTAAGACAGAATCCTGAGAGCAACTATTTACCACAAAGATGGAGAAAAAGAGCCACCAGGAATGAGCCTGAAGAAAAGAGGAGACAGAAATGTGGGCTGGCAGGTGAGGTGCTGTGAGTAGAGAATGCGGCATCAGACAAGGAAACCAACAGAGAGATTCAGGTCAACAGTATGAAATGATACAGAGAGGTCAAGTTACGTAAGGAGTGAAAAGGATCCATTAAATATAGCAACAAAGGGGACTCATTACACCCTTTAAAGATTGGGCATTTTTGATATTTTGGAAGACAAAGACTAATGATAACATATATTCTATTTTTTTTTTTTTTTAATAAAAGGTATTTTTGAGCACCTGTTAGGGCACAAGCCCTGTGCTAGTGCTGTGGTGATGGACTGAATGGCAGTTCCTTGCCATGCAGGGGCCAATAGCCTAATTACAGGAGTGATAAGTGTTGCAACAGTAGTAAGTGAAAGTCATAACCCGTGCACAGAGTGACGCCGAAAGCTCGGCCTCTGTACCCTGGTGCCGAATCAAATCTCAGAGACAGGGTTTTGGGTGAAGTAGAAAAGAATAGCTTTATTGCTTTGCCAGGCAAAGGAGGACACAGTGGCTCCTGCCCCAAAAAACTGTGTCCCTGGGAGGGGACCTGGGAGGATTTGATGGGGGAGTTTTATAGCAACAGTTCAAGGGTGGGGTTGCTGATAAGATTAGGATGTGTGTAGGGCCTGCACTCCTCTAATCTGGTCTCAGGTAATATATATATTTTTAAAATTAATTAATTAATTTATTGGCTGCATTGGGTCTTCATTGCTGTGCCTGGGCTTTCTCCAGTTGTGGGGAGCGGGGGCTTCTCTTGTTGCGGAGCACAGGCTCTAGGCGCACAGACTTCAGTAGTTGTGGCACATGGGCTCAGTAATTGTGGCACGTGGGCTCAGTAGTTGTGGCGCACATGCTTAGTTGCTCCACGGCATGTGGGATCTTCCCCCAGGCATGTAGGATCTTCCCAGATCACGGCTTGAGCCCATGTCCCCTGCATTGGCAGGCATATTATTAACCACCAGGGAAGTCCTTGTCTCAGGTGTTCTTGATGAGTTTCTCTGGTTCCTTTAATGCTGCCTCAGGTGATTTTTGGGCTGCTCCTCCCTTGATTAGCAACTGTTAGAATCTGCCCTTTGGAACTCCCTACAAACAAGAAAATGGGGGATAGAAAGCCTTCTGTACCCAGGAGCCCCACAGGGTCCTGCTGGGTTTCGAGAGGAATACTCAGCATCGCTAATTCGTTTTCTTTGTTAATGACTCCACAATCTTTTACACAGTTGCTTCAATTTGTACATCATATTCAATATAATTTCCTGCTACAATTCCTTTAGCAGTGGTAGTTATGTATGTATGTTCATGGACGTAGTATGCTAACCCGTATACTTGAAAGTAATGGGAAAAGAGCTACTTTTTGATTGGGTGGATATCGTTTATTTTCTTGTTTATTTGCACATTTTTTATTTTGAGTAAAAAAAAAATTCTTTCAGCATCTGATGAAGCAAAGAAAACCTTTTCTATTACTACCTTTTGTTTTATGAATAATTTCTTTTTTAATAAATTTTTAAATCATTGTGTTCTGAATTCACAGCATTTTAAAATTTATTTATTTTTTATTTTATTTATTTTTGGCTGTGTTGGGTCTTTGTCGCTGCGCACGGGCTTTCTCTAGTTGGCGGCAAGCAGGGGCTACTCTTCCTTGCAGTGCGCAGGCTTCTCATTGTGGTGGCTTCTCTTGTTGCGGAGCACGGGCTCTAGGCGTGTGGGCTTCAGTAGTTGTGGCTCGTGGGCTCTACAGCACAGGCTCAGTAGTTGTAGCGCACAGGCTTAGTTGCTCCGTGGCATGTGGGATCTTCCCAGACCTGGGCTCAAACCCGTGTCCCCTGCATTGGCAGGTGGATTCTTAACCACTGTGCCACCAGGGAAGTCCCAACAGTTAATTTCTTCATCTGTAAATTTATCTTGCACAAATGGATGGTGTGGCGAATAGATTATCCACTTACTTGTAGACTGTATTTGTGTCGGGCTCTATGTGGTTAAGTTACTGTACCTTAGGAAGACTAACTGAAAAAAGCAACAGCAAGTTGCTTTGTTCTCCTTGCCTCTAAAACTGCAGTGAAGAGTGGCTTACAATACAGACCCTGCTAAAATTCTCACAGAAATTTACATACTACGGATGGATTCGACCTTTGGGGGTGCTATGGAGATAGTCATCTCTTCCTTGTTTCTTGTATGTAACTTTGTAGCAAGGGAAATGAGTGACTGTGAATAGCTGTTTTGTTTAAGTATTAGAAATTTATCCCTTCCTAGTGGGACTACTGAAATCTTGCAATTTTTATCTACAAGAGTTCTATCTTTTATTCTCATGTTGTATTTGTATGTAGTGATCATTTTCAGTGTCTTCTGTCTCTTTGCTGTTTGTCAGTTAATGCTATCACAAAAAAGGGATGGGATACATGTAGAGCAAGATTTCTTCCTTGTCTTGGCACTGACATGATTTCACCTGATTGAAGTCCAGTAGTCTAGGTAGTGAAAGGGCTCTGCTTACAACTACTTTTCAAACCAACAGTCGTCCAACCCTAACCCCCGCACCCCTTCCCCTTTGTTTGCTGTTACTGCCTTTCCCGTATTAAAGGGTAAATTTTTAAAGTTGATAAAATTATGAATACTTTGCTTCCGCCTTAGCAAAGTAGAAAGTTAGAAGCTAGAAGCAATACACTGAGTGATCTCAATTTTTGTGTGATTAACTAAATCAACTGAGAAACCAAATATGCTACTGTTTAGAATTTTTTTTTTTCATTTTACACATGAAAAATTCACTTTAGGGCTTCCCTGGTGGCGCAGTGGTTGAGAGTCCGCCTGCTGATGCAGGGGACACGGGTTCGTGCCCCGGTCCGGGAAGATCCCACATGCCGCGGAGCGGCTGGGCCCGTGAGCCATGGCCGCTGAGCCTGCGCGTCCGGAGCCTGTGCTCCGCAACGGGAGAGGCCGCAACAGTGAGAGGCCTGCGCACCGTAAAAAAAAAAAAAAAAAATTCACTTTAAGCCACACTTTTCATTTCCTTACATTGACTTGTGTCTTCACAATGAGCTCTAGTTATTTAAAACCTTTGGCACTGCCTTTTATTTCAGTGTAAAATTTAGTAAGGCCAATATATCTAAAAAACAAATTCCTTCTTTATGGACTCCAATGACAAGAAAATTAGTACTAGATCCTTTTTTCTTGATGTCAATTATTTGTGTATTTAAAAAATCCATTTCTGTGCATAAACACTTTTAATCATGGGATACTGTGAGCATCTTGATTGAAAATGATCACCCTTATCGTAAGATGTCTTAATGGTATGTTAATTATCAACTACCAATTTTAATATGAAAATTGTGATTAATCTAAACCCCCAAATAATTAATTTACCCATTAACAAAATTCATCGGGCAGCTATTATGTGCCAGACATTATTCTAGTTGCTAGAAATAGAGCAGTGAACAACGTACAATAATTCATGCCCTTGGGGAGCTTGTGTTCTAGTTGGGAAGTATAAACAATTAACAAGAAAAAAATGTATAGTACACTATATGGTAATAGGTATTGAGGGGAAAAGTAAAGCAGGGAATGGGACTAGAAATCATGTCTGAGAGAGGTGCAGTCATTGATAGAGTGGGCAGGGAAGACCACCACAGTAAGGTAATATTTGAGAAAATATTGGAGGGAGGTGAAGAAATGAGATAGGATGATAACTAAGAGATGAACATTCTGGGAGGCAGAGAACAGCAAATGCAAAGTCCCTAAGAAGAAGCATGCTCCAGGAACAACAGAGGCCAGTGTGGCCAGAGGAGGGTGAGCCAGGGCACAAATTGAGGTAAGAAGGCTAATGGAGTAGGGGGTAGAGATTCTCTAGGGCCTTATAAGCCATCTTTAATATTTTGTTTTTAGTCCAATTGAGATGGGGTGAAGCCTTCATAAGGTTTTGAGCATAAGCATGGTTTGTTCTGACTGAGGTTTTAAGGGGATCATTCTGGCTGTTTGGGCTGAGGCTTGAATGAAAGGAGGCAGGGCAGAAGCAGGAGACCAGGAAGGAGGCAAGAGATGATAATATGGAATTTCAGTGTAACTTTCAAAGGATTACTGTCTTAAGGAGTTCAAACATCAGAAATAACTGTCAGTTTTTCTTAAATAAGAGAAATATTTTAATTAGTACAAAATATAGATCAGGGAATGGTGCAAATATAGATTAAGCAGTGTTTGCTTAAAAAGTACACATTTATTGTCTAACACATTTATTGTCTAATAATAGGTCAGTATTAAAACTCAGTTGTTTCCTTTATTGTATCACACAATCATCATAACCATTTACAATTATGGGTAGTTTAAATAACAAATAAATAGAGTAATTATGCAGGCCTCGTTACTTGAATATTTAAACAACAATTTTCTTCCCCAGAGTTGTAAAATTCTATATTATCTGTTTTAAGTTTACTTCTGTTTCATTTTTAGATTCACATAACAATATTAAATTATTACATTATAACTTGGAACCATGTTGCTAAATATTTAAGATATATATTAAAAATCTTTAGCCGAGACTAAATTATTGTTTTTTCAACTTTCTAGCCCAATTATTAATATTTAGACACCTTGTTTCTTTTCTTCATATAGTTTTTGGTATCTTTTCTTGTACACTACATTTTACACAATATTTGCTTTTTATGGTTAGGAATCAAAATATGTACAAAGTCCAATTTTGTTACAAGCGTTAAAAATTGTGATCACTTTGAGAACGTTGGTAAAAACATCAGTTATTGGCAGAATAGCATTCCCCAGATCAGGAAATAAGGGAATTAGGATTATGTGTGACGGTGGGCAAATTCACTAATTTAACAGCAGCCTTTGAGAGCAAGAAATAACTCCTTCCAATCTTAGATTCTCTGGACCTCCTATTTACCTTTCATCTTCCAGCTGTGGAAATTTGAATCCCTGATGTAATGCTAACGATGCAAATTAGCAATAGAATTGCAGGTTTTTAAAGTCCCCATACTGTAAAACAAAAGGCAGTAATTTGAAAAAGACCATTCACAACTCTTTCGGTTTTGGTCTGCTTCTAAGTTTGCAATTGCGTAGTTTATTAAAGACAGAGGACTGGAAGGAAGGCCCACGGGTTGTTTTAGCACTCAGCAATTCTCCTATTTTAAATGTAATGGATAGTTTTTTTCCTCGTATTTACTGTAAACAATGACAGATATGCTAATAAATAGCACGTGTTCTTGAACTTATAAAGTGATTTTTCAGATAGCCATTTACGGAGTATACTCAGGTGCCACAGTCCCACCAGATCTTTGAGCATACAAGCAAAGCACGCACGACCTCGCCTTTTCCTTTTTCCTTTTGCAAAGCGAAAGGCACTAGACCTGTTCACGTGATGCGAGTGACGTCAGACCCTACCAGGTCGCGTGACCGACACCCAACCTTCCCACTACCCCGCCCCCGCCGCCAAGCAGGAAATCTCGCGAGAAACCGTCTTACTATCAGAACTCACTGAGGTTACAGGGGAGTTTACTCTGTAGGGAAGGTGTGGCCCCGTGGCGGAGTTTTTGCTTTCATTCTGTTAACATTCATGGCCGAAGCAAAGGCCTTTGGGGATTGCCAGAGTCTGAGCAACCCAACCTAGAAAACGGCGGGAGGATGTGGAGAGTGAGGTGGCAGTCATATCAGAAGTGAAACGTGGCACGGCGGGCGTCGCCCCTCGCCGAAGAGGCTGCGGGAGAGGGAGGAACCCCGTGCCGGGCTCCTAGAAGCAGGCGGCGTGGCTTCTGCTGGGTGGGCCCGAGCATCACCGGGAGGTGTGGGAGGCTGGGACCCTTCTCTGGAAACAGTCGACTACCCACATCCGGCCCCCGCTGTGTCAACACGGAGCCGCGCCCAGATGAAGCGCCTGCACCCCTCGCCCTTCTACCTAAGGCACCGCGGCTTGCGCGCCGGCGGGGGTCGGTCCCTAGAGCCCGGCGCCCACAACCCGGCTGGGGGCCTCTGCGACCCCCGGCAGCAGCCCTCGGCAGTCCACGAGTTACCCCACATATTCCCGCTAACTCAGCCCTACATTTAGGCAGGAGCCTAATTGCGGGTTTAACTGTAATTTTGACGTCTCTCCTCATTCACCTAAACCCTCTCCCGGCTTCTCCCCCGCACATCCTCCACCCACCTGGTCTCTCCCTGGACAGCTCTGCGCGTGTGTGAGGCTCGGGGAGGGAGGAAAGGAGGGTGGGAAAGGGACAGTGTTAGAGTCGCTAGCAGGAGGTGTGGGACCAGCAAGAGGAGGCTTCGTGAGGGAGGGGGTGCTGCCAGGCTCCGGGGAGGAGGCGGAGGCCTGGGGACAGCAGACGAGGCTTCGCCCGAGCCCAGCGCTTTTTCTTCCGCCGCGCAGTCTCGGAGCGGCGTGGGCTCGTGGGGAGCGCGAGGCGGCCGAGGTGCCCGCGGTTGGGAGGCCGGCCCTGGCGCACCCCGCGCCCGCGCCTGCTGACAGCTGCAGCTGGGCTCGAGCTGTCCGCTCCCGGCTCCGCGGCCTCCGCCCCCTCGGGCTCCCTCCCCTCCGCCTCTACCCCTCCTGCTCCGGTGCGGATCATTTCGCAACTGCTCGCCTCTCGCCCCGTGCCCGGCTGTTTTTCCATTTCCCAGTCCCTCTTCTTGAGTACTTTGCCCCTGCATTTGAGGAGAGGGGCTGGAAAGGGGGCGGGTGGAACGACCGGAGGAGAAGAAGGAAGCGAGGCCCGGAGGAGGAGGAGAAGGAGGAGGATCGGCGGACCGTAGGGAGGAGACCCCACGCCACCCTTTCTGGTCATCTCCCCTCCCGCCCCGCCCCTGCGCATACTCCCTCGCCGGCGAGCTACTTTCGGACGAGGAAAGTGAGGGCGGCCCTGGGTGACAGCGCCGCGGGACTAGTCCTGGGGAAGCCGCGCGTCTGCTCGCGTCTTGTCCGCCGCGCTCCCAGCCAGGGGTACAGCCCGGACCCAGGATGGCTTCGACTACAACCTGTACCAGGTTCACGGACGAGTATCAGCTTTTCGAGGAGCTCGGAAAGTAAGCGCCTTTGCCGGGCACCCTCACGTCCCCTTTCCAGCAGAGGGCGGGTCGCGTTACCCCCGACCCACCGGCCTCCCGCGTGGGGCGAGGGAATTTGGGAGACGGGAGGAGAGGGAGGAGGGCCCCTGGTGTGTCAGCTCGGAGGAAGGTGCTGTGTTAGTAAGAGGAGGGGACAAAGAGGGGCAAGACCTTCCACCCCGGCTGTGGCCCATTCCGATAATCCTTAGCCCACCTTCTCCCGCTCCCCCCACCTTTCTGCACCAGAGACTTGGTGGATTTACGATCCCTGCAGTTGTAGCTGTCATCCTGAGAAGTGTGCGAGCGTGTGTCTGTGTGTATGGAGAGGAAACAAAAACCCATGTAAAATGCAACATAGATCATGTTTTCTGTAAATAGAGATGCCGCCTGCTTCGCAGGCGTGTCGGCCGTACGACCCACGTACGGATGAGAACTCGCTGCCACAGACGGTGCCATATTTATTGATGCCGAAAGTTCAACTTGGCGTAGAGTCTATTTCGCGTCCAGTAGTTGTTCTGTCCAGGAAAAGGGCCACCCCAAGGGACTCGAACCCCTGTCCCATATCCACGATTATTCTTTGCACTAGATTACTCGCTGATCATCATCCTTCCTAGGATTTACGTGTACATCTTCGCATTCTCTGGGAGGATTTATTTATACAGGCAGCGGAAAAGCCCTTTGGTGACCGGGAGAGAGCTTCCCAAGGGTAGCCCATCGTTGTGTAAAACGACCTCCTACACCTGACGGGCAGAGAACTATTGTACTTGGTGATGTTAAGGAAGGGGACAGGAGACCTACTGAGAACCTGTGCAAAGAATCTAGAGGCCGAGCCGTGAACGTTAATTTATGTAGCATCAAACCCAAACCCAAATCCTCTGTCGCTAGTTTCGAACATTGCTTAAGGAAGGGGCGCGTTTCTGTGTGTGTTGTTGTTTTATACAGTTGAATTAAAGGACATGTAAATATCTTTTAAATGTAATGAAAATCATATCCTTATATATTTATGTTGTCTGCTGTTAAAACATGGAGAATATGTCGGAAGAGCAGCTTAATTCAAACTCTCCCCTCCCCCAGCCCGAAACAGGGCACAGTGAAATCACCATAGCAGGATTTGTTAAACCCCACTCAAGTGTTCTTAAGACTTATTTTAATGAAAACAATCACCATATTTACCTACTTGGAGCCACATTAATTTTATTTTTTCCTACTAAAATAAATAGGCAGCAGATTTTTTGCTGCTCCGTCTCAGCTCTGCTCTTTGCAGGGTTTCTTCTCAGAGCATTTGGTGCTGTGTTAGCGTGAAGTGTAAAATGTTTTCAAATTTCATGTGCAAACAAGAGCCGTCGTAATTGGCAGTTCTTTTCATTTTGTTGATTAATAATGTGTGCTCCCAGTTAATGAAATCTAATTTTATTCTTCAACATTAAAGAGGGTCTCAGTTTCCAGGAAGAACGGTTCATTTTCTGGATATTACTTTATGGTATACTGATATTTGACAGTTCACTAAATTCAATAAAAATGCTCAGATGTGCGTTTTTAATAGAATATCAGAGCTGATTATATTGATGACCTGCTAATTATTGGTTTTCAGGGGGGCATTCTCAGTGGTGAGAAGATGTATGAAAATCCCTACTGGACAAGAATATGCTGCCAAAATTATCAACACCAAAAAGCTTTCTGCTAGGGGTGGGTATTTTCAATCACATATATATGTTACTTGTGTATTTGTCATGTTGGTTGTTTGTTCTGTTGTATGTTGGTTCTGTTGTATGTAAATATGTCATTTAGTTATACTTGTAGCCTTAGGTATCATATGACATTTTGCGATTATTTCCTTCCTGAATGCCTCTTGGTCTGTACAGTTTAAAAATAAATGACCAAATACAATTGTTATTTGATAAATTGTTATTAAAATGCTATCTGTCCTGTGAGTAGTAGCATAAATAACTATTTTAAAGCAAATAAATATCACTAAGTGCATTTTGCCTTTAGCTCCCCTGTGAAATAACTTTCAGAAAAACCTTGGAATGGAAAAATGTAAGTCTCACAACTGTCATTATTCCCTTTTGCTTTTGAGAGGAAAAATGGGTCATAACTCAGCTGAATCATATATTTCAATTGTAGTTACACTTGAACTTAATTCATCAAGGTATATTTAACAGTAATGGCGTTGGGAGGAAAATTTTATGGTTGCTATATTCTAGGAAATTCAGCTTGATTTTGATGTTTCTGTGTGCAGTTCAGACCTTTACTGGATCATCTGCAGTAAGGCTTCTCACTCATGTAATGTATTTTACACATGCTTTATAACCGCAGAGGTAATTCGTACTCATAAAATAGCTGTTGACATAAGCAAAAAACTTGGAGGGGCCTCACTGCATTCTTTTTATTTTGTTGAACTCATGCAAAAGTACTTATACTGAAAGGGTAAGCATTTCAATTATTGTGAGCACGTGTCTAAGGTGTTTCCATGGGAATTTATGGCTTGATGAAATAAAAATGAAATTAAAATGAACAAAATGCCATAGTGTAGGTCCATTACAGTGACCTGGTTTATTTTGAGTAACGAGAGAAAAAATTCCATTAGGGTTACTTTTCCTTTAATTTGTCTTCTAAAAAGTGTTGCTTTCTAGAGTATCCTGGTATCATTGTGTCTGTCTCTGCCATGATTTTTTTTTCTCTTTATTGCAGATTCTACTTTTAACGTGTACTTTAGATTTAGGTTGACGTTTCAGTTTATTCATTTAAATGGGATTTTGTTGTGATTTCCTTCACCTGATTTTAATGAGTCTGAGGACGGTCTACCTGTTAAAGTAACCCGCACCATAGATTCAGGACATGAGAACTAACGAGAAGCACGTTATGCTCAATTATGTTCCCTTTCCCCACTTCTCTCTCCTCCACAGAACATCTTTAATGGTAAAGGAGTTGCTAGACTGTAAATGACATTTTAGTGTTAAAAAGAAAAAGGAAAAAGTGTAGTCAGATTTTTTTCGGTGCTTATATAATTTCTTCCTGTGTGCTAGGTACTTTTGGCAGGAGTGGGGTATCAGTTCTTTTGGAGGCGTTACAACACCTATCCCATATCTTTCAGTGGCTTTAAATTTTCTCTCAAAATAAATCAGTCTGTGCTTCATGTTTACTAATTTCTTAGTTAGAATCATCCCTTTTCGTCTACCGCAGTTCATACTACCTACACCAGGGTGGCAAATACGCCTGTCTCTGCTCACATACATTTTATTTTACTTTCTTTTGCCTCGAATGGGTGGAAGATAAGTCTTCTCTAGCCTGATGGGACTCCTTCTCCCTGTTACTCTGCTGATGTTTCTCACCTGCTCATACTCTGCCTTAGAGAACAATCTACTCCAAAGCTACCTTGCCCCTTCTGGATTTAATGATCCTTATTGTTCAGATTACATTTAGGGAAAGTAGTTAGGGTGAAGGGCTAACATGCATGCTTCTTGTTCTCCCTTTGCACTTTTCTTTCCTGTGACTTTGGGCAAGTTTCTTAACCTACTGAAGAATGAGGTGAAGAAGAAGGTGTGGGAACTAGATGCCCTGGATTTAAATTATGATTCCCCTACCTATTATTTGTGTGATCTTGGGCAGTTTACATATTTTCTATGAGCCTCAGTTTTCTCATCTGTAAAATCAAATAATAATTTAAGCCTCTTATAGGGTTTTTGTGACAAGTAAGTGAATTAATGCAGTATAGAACAATGCCTGCTATGTAATATGCATTAGGTGAATATTGGCTGCTATTACCTCATTGGGTTGTTGTAAGGATCAAAGGAAATTATTTGTATGACAGAACTTGAAAATCATAAATCCAGTGGCAGCCTTGATTTAGCTGTGAGAACCCGGGTTGAATCTTGGTTCTACTATTTAGTGTATTTAGTATTGTAGATTTGGTTCGGTCACTTAACTTTTCTTGGTCTCAGGTGATTCTTCAGTAAAATGGGGGAAAAAAATCCCTATATGGTATTAATGGGCTGTTTTGAGGATTCAGTGAATTTTATGAGAACTACTTCTTAAAAAGTGCAAAGTGCTGTGTCAATTTTACTTATTACTGCTCACCTATAAAATACTATCATACTTTTCCTTCAAAATGTTCAATTTATTTTATATTGTCACACCAATTAGAGTTGTTTATAGAATATTTATACCTTTGAATGTATACATTTGTTAAACCTATACTGATAGTAAGCTATAAACTCTTAATGGGAGAATATACCATGCTTTCATTTTTTAGTATCACATTCTACAGCATTGAGGACACAGTAGGGGGGACTCAGTGCAGAGTGACTCGAATCAAATGTGGCTATTAAATGGTGTGTAAAGGAGTTAGATACCTAGTTCATTCCTAAGAACAAGCAAATACTGGATGTAAAGAAGTCTGTAAGGTAGTATACTAAGAGCAAGTGCTTAAAAATATGAATTCTCCTTTCAAAGCACTCCCTTCCCAGAAGATAATGATCTGAAAAAACTTCTTTTGCAGAAAAAAATTTAAAGTAATTTCCTTAAAGGGAAATGTAGAATGAAATGCAAAACAGCATTTTTTCACCTCAAGGTAATGACTTTTTTTTTTTTTTTGATTGCATATGGCAGTTTTTGTGGATCATGGAACTTTTTTGTGCAAATTTTTGTTTGTATTATTAGAAATGCCATACCTCTGTAAATCCAAGTTTTAAGCCTATTTGTTTTAAAGACTAAGCAGGTCCTTCAACTCCATTAAATAATGTTCTTTAAGTGTAACATTACAACTGAAAAAGAAAGGCCATTGTCAGTACATCTAAGACCATGAGGGAATTGCCAAAACTTTGGCTACATTCCTGCACAAATTTGCACCTCCAGCTATACTGTCACCCATGTATTTTTCTGTGCCTAGATTTTAATGGATTTCCAGCAGACAGTTTCAGTTGCATTTCCTCTCAGCTGTTAGTCACACACAGCATATTTGGGAGACTCAGAGTCTGTTGAAGAATTTCTTTCCTTTTGCGTTAACACGTGCATGCAAAGAGCATTCATACTCTTTGCATGCACTCTGTTCATACGTTCATACAGTACTGATCACATAGATGAGTACATTCATATATAATTTGGCTTGTTTTTAAAATAAAAAATAGTGTAGAAATGTTTCAGTCATCTGATATTTTATATGTAATTTCTGTCCTCTAAAATTTTTTTTGTTAGCTAGGAATAGGTGTGCTTAGTAAGTGGTGGATAGTGATAATAGAATTTTCTCATATTATTACCATGACAAGTAGAAATTATATCATTTTGATAAATTAGGTTAGTACTTAACAAATGCTAATTTACCCTTCTCTTTTGATATTTTGTCTATTTTGACATTTTTATAACTGTAAGGTACTGTCAGATTATGTAAAGTCCATGAAGGACTGTGATTGCAGTTCAGAATCCAGTGGACTGATGGTTCTGGTGGCAGATGTCTTTGGAAACAGTACATGTGACTTATTTCACGTTTTAAAGCCTCCTTGTGGTAAAAGATTTTTGTATGTTTTTGATCATTAGAAACCACTTCTTATTACATAGAGTCTGATATACCATAAGTCATTGTTTTGTAAAATATTATAAATTACAATAGAAACTTGAAATAATATATGCGATTACAGGTATATTTTACCTCTATTGCTAAAGTTAAAATGGGGTTTCATTTTATATTTCTGTAAAACTTCAGATATAATGCAAGTAAACTTTGATTTTGCTAGTTTTGTTAATTCCTAGATTGGTATTACTAGACCATGAATCAGGACTTTATAAACTGTTTTGACCATGTACAGAAAATTAGGTCTCAGCTGTGAAATCTGAATATTACATGTATGTCCCTAAGTAGTCTTATTTATGTTATAATAGGGATGTCAATAACTAACTCTCGCTACACTGTTTTCTTTTTTTGGCATCCAGGCAGTCAAGAAATTACTGTAATTTCTCAATTTCGTGGTTACTTGTCTTGAATTGGAAGTAGAACTGAGACGATATAGGTGAATCAAGTTGTTCTGATTATACATTATTGATTTGGCAATTTAGAACTAATTGGGCAAATGATACTAACTTTTGAAAAATTTCTTGGCTCAAACAATATTTTCAGAAAAAATTAGTAAATCATTTGATTTTTGTACATGGAATCTCTACAACTCTTCAATTATTGAGACCCAAAGTGGCACGTATCAGCCTTATCATTTTAGTGTCCTTTGGTTATGTTTAGTTGTATTTACATTTACGTAGGCTTTAATATTAAGTATTTATTTTTCTCTTTTGGTGAATAAAAATATTATTGATATTCAAAAGTAGGAGATAGAAAATAAACATGTATATCTGTATTTCCAGGAAATAACGAAAATAAGTATTCCAGCATCATTAAATAAGGCAAACTTAGGGAATGTGGTTGTCAAGTGCTTCACTGTGATGGTTAATAACTCGTATAACCTCTACCTGACTGATCATTCAGTAGGAATTGAACACCCTGAGAACCTTGATTGTTTATACATTTAGATTAATACTTTTCATTTCCATTGAAATATTGAATCAATTCAATATAAAAACTAAAATTTAGTAATTACTTTTTATGAGTTTTTTCAATGTTAACAATCATGAATTACTATAAAGCACATAGTAGGATTTTCTTGGACATTTAACTTCTTTTGTTAACTCAAAGTTTAATTTTTAAGTCTTTTCCTTGGGCTTATACTGAGGTAGGCCAACTCCTAGTGTCTCTAGGGCTGGTCAGTATTTTTTTTAAAAGTAAATACTCATTTATTGGGGTATAGTGTGTAGAGTTTTTTTTTAAATAAATTATTGGCAATTGGTTAATGATTGTTTACATGGAAGGCTATTTTAAAGCTTTTAAATTATAGTAGTATCATTTAGTAAATTGTACTGCGATATATTAAATGGAGTCTTAGCAAAATATTTTTACTCTAAAATCTAATACCTTTATAATTTATATTTTATACTGCTTTATAGATTACTAAGCACATTCACAAAGATGACCTCATTTTGTTTTTATTTGATAAGTATTTAATGATTAAAATTATTAAACTTTACATATCTACACAAATAGAGAGCACAGAAGACATAAATGGTGGCATAAGTCTAGCATGAATAAAGTGCCGTGGATTTTCAAAGGAGGGAAAGATTATTTCTGCCCAGGGAAATGAAGGAAGGCTTTTATATAATATGGATTTAAATAAATATTTAAAACCATAATGCAGATGGGGCTCAAGTACCAAAGTCTAAATAAACAATTTGGAGAGAGTGTTCAAAATAGTTTAGATATCTGATTATAATGAAAATTTTATTTTATTCATATGGTATGTTTATTGTGACTATTAGTAAGACGTTATTTTTGTAGTAGGAAATTTTTTAGGTGACAAAATTCTTATGATTCCAGTTAAAGTAGATATCACAATACTAAGGTGAATTCATAGACCTTTCATCTGCCATAACCTGTCTCTTACTCTAGGATGGGGAAACTGGTAGGTTTGGAAGGGAGAGAGCACAGCTCTGTTTGTTGTTAGGTTTTGATTTTAAATATCAACTATTATAATTATACACAGTCACAGAACAACATCATCATTGACTTTTTTTAGTTAGGTGAACCCTTTTTAATACTACCATCTCCTTTTAAGACACTTTATTTAATCCACACTGCAGCATTCAGATAGACAATGTTATCTCCATTTTTAAATAGTTACTAAGAGTTACTCTGAGTTACTAAGAGCCTCAGTGTTAGTAAATGTTAGAATCAAGAATTTCAACCCAGTTTTCTCTGGCTCTAAAGCCTGGATCTTTTCTATCATCACATCCCGTTGATTGCTGTTACAGAGAACTTATCTTAACCTTTCTGTACTGATCTGTATGTGCTTGGCTCATCTTCCTACTAAACTTCAGGTTCCTTTATAAAAAGAACTATGCCTTATATACATCTTTATATTCCCAATGCAATGTATGGAACTGAGTATTTATTGGAAAATATATTTGGGGTTCCAACTTGTGAGAGAAGATAGTGTTTTAATTGCTGCATTAACATAAGATCAAAATGAAGTTTCAGAAGGCCTCACCATGCTCTTTTGTGAAAGGAAAACAATGTAGTGAAAAATCTTTTTAAAATGGTAGGAAAGGGGGCTTCCCTGGTGGCGCAGTGGTTGAGAGTCTGCCTGCCAATGCAGGGGACACGGGTTCGAGCCCTGGTCTGGGAAGATCCCACATGCAGCAGAGCAACTAGGCCCGTGAACCACAGCTACTGAGCCTGCGCGTCTGGAGCCTGTGCTCCGCAACAAGAGAGGCCGCGATAGTGAGAAGCCCACGCACCGCGATGAAGAGTGGCCCCCACTCGCCGCTACTGGAGAAAGCCCTCGCACAGAAACGAAGACCCAACACAGCCAAAAAAAAAAAAAAAAGGGTAGGAAAATAATTACAGAAGAATGAAATATTTTGGTGAACTTAATTTATTAACTGATTAACATAAAGTTCCTTCTTTATGTTAATAAAGAATAAAAGGATTACTTCTTCTAAATGATTTACTTAAAACTCAGCTCTTAGCCAAAGCTCAGAGAAACCTGCTCAGAAAGGCATTCTCCTCTACCTCATCTTGTTAGACCAGTGAAGAATGGAAGACAAATGTGTGTTTCGTTGTTTCTTCTTGGACAGCACTGTTGTATGTGTCAAATTCATACAGAAGTATGGCAACTGAAAGAAAAATACAAACTTAAGTTTTTTATTTGTTGGAAAAATAACTCGTGGGTATAGCAAGTAGTATAAAGATATATATAATATTGTTATGTAATATTTATATACAGTTAATTGTTCTACCTAAGGTTCTCTACTTTTTGTTAGATTGCACAGGGATTAAAAGAAATTGTTACATAAAATTTGATATATGCAATTATGCATATTTAATTATAAAACAGTAATCAAGCACCTAGTAAACCTCCGCCCAACTTAATAATTAGAACATTCCCTTTACTTTTGAAGCTCCTTGTGTGTTCTTGCTGATTCCCATCCCTTGCCTCATTCTAAGAGTTAATCACTACCCCTAACTTTTTTGGGAGAGCTACCTCTTTTATTTCCCTATACTCTGGGACTTTTTAATTAACTGGTTGATCTTAGTCGATGAATCAGGTGCCAATGGAAAAGCTATGCACTTATTATCTAGGTAAATTGTATTTTATTTTGAGTTGTATGTGTTTAAATCATGGAATAAACTGCATTAATTCTCATATATTAGTATATAATCTTACCCTTTCCCTTAAGGCTAGAGAAGGCTTAAATTACTTGGAATTTTTTTAGTAACAGGAAATTCCTTTTGAAGAAATTTCATTTATGATGATGTGTACACATTGAAATCAGTAAGAGTAAGTTGTACAAAACTAATTTATTAAAGGTAAATGTAGTAAGTGAAAATCAGATTTTTATTCTATCTTATAGGGAAGTTATAGAGAGTTGAGATATGCCACATTATGACATTAGTGTTTAAATTAAAATTTGATGTTTTGGTAAAGAAATACTTTTGCAATTTTTGGAGGCTATGTTATAGATAACTTAAATTTCTGCTGAAGTGTATTCACTAGTAATCCAGGCCCAAACTCTCCATGTGCCCAGTGGACTCGCCAATTTTCCCCTTCTGTGAATGGCACCATAATTTCCCCAGGCTCTCAAGAAGGCTTAATCCCTTTCTTTTCCTTAACCAGTCTTTCCCTTAACCTGTCTCAACTCCTTTTCCTTCTGTTCTTTCTCACCATTCTAATTTGAGCTTTCTTTTCCTCTTCATTCAACTCTTTTAAATAGCTTCTTACACAGGTTTTCCAGCTGATAGTTGCAACATTTTTAATTCATTTAGTCACCTCATCATTAGACCTCTGTACCCACTGTGCTGAGCATTTGATCAGATCTAGAGATGGACGTGAAAGGTAGAGGTTCTGCCCTCAGGTATTTCATGGTCTTTTACTGTGGATGCTGACATGGTAAATACAGTATATGGAGCTTTTAAGGGCTGTAATAGAGGTATTCACAGGGCCTTCAACGGAGATATGGTTGGAGGTGGTTGGTATCACAGATTTCATGAAGAGATTTATGTGTGAGATTGTGTTTAGAATGATAAGTGAGCCTGTTAGAAAAAAAAAGGAGAAATGGCTGGCCAGGCAAAGTAAAGCAGCATGTTCAAAGGAAGGGAAAAAGTCCGGCTCCACCCTGCAGGTGGAATGAGTACACCTAGTACTGTTGAACTCCTCTCTCCTTTAAGACCCAGTTCAGGTGCTGCTTCCTCCAGGAAGCCATCCCTGACTTCCTCTCCATCCCTCCTTCCCTTCTCTAGCCAGATGTGATGATTTTTCTCATCCTTTGAGTACCTTTTTCATGTTTCTTTAGGAGCTTGTCACATCTCTCCCCTTGTATTGCAGTTATTTATGTTGTAGCTTTCAAGCATCTTGTGGACATTTTTAAACTTATCTTTGAATTTGTGCCTGGCACAGTAATTACAATATTGCATATACTTGTCAATGTTTGTTGCATGAATGGACAAATGAATGGGTGAGCAAATAAGATTCTGTCTTTTGAAATAGACCTCTGATTAACAGAGTCCTATGACAGATAAAATAAATGAAAATTGAGCTAAGGTTTCATGTCAGGTGGCATTCACTAACTGAATAAATTAATTCTCAGTTATTCACAATTCCCTAATTATTCCATTAGCTTTCAGATGACAGGTTATTCATTGGAAAGCATTTTGTATAATTCAGTAAAGTTTTGAGCAACTACATACAAATTCTCATTGCTTTTTTTTTAAACCATGTAATGTAAAGTGGCTCAATAATAAGGGGTGACATTTTCATTGTGTGTCCATCAGTATCACTTCAGTAATGTCAGATTCATGTCATCATTAAATTTTTAAAACATGTTTGGATTTTAAAATTTTTGATCCATTCTCCAGAGGTGGTTATTTTTTCACTTAGCTTTTAACAAAGCTCACTTTAAAAAGCATTTTGGTGATACTTTATAGAGTTTTGGATACACAAATCATGGATATTATTTGCTTAGAGTAATTATTTGATTTTTTAGTAAAGGCAGTTAGAGGCTGGCTGTTATAATTGCTGTGTCTGTCAATTCTGAAACTTGGTGGAAGGACTAGGAAGTGTACTTGTTTCAATATTGGAAAACAACACATATTTTAGAGCACTTATTTGTGTTTCCTCTTCAAGGAACTTTTCTTGTGTGATATGTTACAGGAAATTGGGGATTTCACAATTCTATAACTTTACAGTGTATATCATATATATATTTTAGAAAATATGCTCTTTTCATACAAGCGTTTCAATCATATTTTAAAATGGCAATTTAAAGGCCAGATGTGGCAGAAGTGATTTGTGAAATTAGTTCAGCTGAACATTCTGGCCATTTTGTAGAAACTTTATTTATGATGAATCTTTTATTATTTTAGTAAAGCAAATTGTATATGCTTTTTTTTCCGTTGCGGAGCACAGGCTCTGGACGCACAGGCTCAGCGGCCATGGCTCACGGGCCTAGCCGCTCCGTGGCATGTGGGATCTTCCCGGACCGGGGCACGAACCCGTGTCCCCTGCATTGGCAGGCGGACTCTCAACCACTGCGCCACCAGGGAAGCCCAGTGTATATGCTTTTATATTAAAGATTATATATATATTCATATTTGTTACAGAGAGAAATGTATACTTTGGACATACCTCTGAAATACTTTTCAAATTATTTATTACCAACATGGATAAAAACACTTAAAAATTATATAAAAATATATATTCTAAATACAGAATCGGGGAAGTACAGAAAAATAGAAAGAGGAAGACACATTCAAAGTTGTTACCCCAAACAATCACTGTTACTATTTTGTTTTCTTTCTTTTTTTCTTCTTAATTTGTCAGAATACTAGACTAAAATACACAATTTTGTGTCCTGCTTTTTTGCTTAATATTATAAAATTCCCCTGTGACTACAAATCCTTTGAATTACACTTCGCTAAGTAAAACATAAGTTTTAGTATTGCTAGTTTTTAAAAAAAAATTTGTTCTTTGCTATGATAAATGATATGATAGTAAACATTGTTTTGTAAAACTTTTTCATATTTCTAATTCTTAGGGGATATTCATAAAGGAGAATTAATGGGTTAGAGGATTGAATTATCAAAATTCTTGATAAATGTTGCCAGATTGCATTATGCAAATGTTGTACATTTCCACCAGTAACATTTAAGTATGCTAGTAAAACTGAATTTTGGGAAGCATGATTCTAAATTTCAATTTCAATTTAACAAAAGAACAGTTACCTTGTTCCACACCCCCTGCTAGATAAACAAAAGTACAAAGATAAGGTCCTTCATTTCAAGGTGAAATAGATGTGGAGTCAGGTATATTACCAGGCAGGTTGATAAGTGTCACAATCGAAGTATATTATCAGGCAGGTTGATGAGTGTTACAATGGAAATATTTACTCATTCTGGGGTATAAGAAGGTAACTGGGTTGTTGAAAGGTAAGGGAAAACTTACTAGAGGAGCTGATCTCGGAACTGGGTTTTGAAAATGACCACTTTTGAATTTAAAGATGGATAGAAAAGATATAATAGGATATTATTTTAAAAATTAATGAGAAGCAAAGAAATCATTATGTGCCAATAAAAAGTGAACTGGAAAGTATATAAGTATTTTTTAACCCTGAGTGGTCAACTTACTGTATATAAAGTTTCATGAAAGCATGCAAAAATTGATGAAAAGAGATGGACATTTTTTCTTTCGGTGAATCATTTAAGTGCAGCAGGATCTGTTGGAAGGTATTAAATATGTTGGGTTTTGGGGATTTTACAGCCCTGAGTCATTAGGGATGAACAGCTGATAAGAGAGGAATAATAACTTATCTACCTCATATTTTGTTTTATTTAGCTTTGAGGCAAATACAAAAAAAAAAATTTGAGTGACTGAGTGAAAGATAAAGGACAGGAGGATAATTAGAGTCTTTTTAAAAAAAATCAACCAATATTAAAAGTGCCCTAGGGAATCCCATTTGTGTTTATAAACAAGAAAAACTAGATGGTTTCTGCAGTTGTGATATTGGATGAATATGTTAAGAAAATGTAGGTTTTGGTTCAAAGCCAAAGGTAAGTAAGTTGTCTAAAAATGGTATTGACATTATTCACTCCCTGAATTCCCAGTGTCTAGAGTAGTGCCTGGGATCCTTCACAGATATTTATTGAATAGATGAATGAATAAATGACTCCCAAACTACATCATATTATGATAACATATTAACATATTTAGGGACCCAGAACTTTTAGCAGTTAGATTTGTATACACTATACTCTTAAGAAAAGCTCAAAATTGACAGATTAATTCTGTGATATGATATATAATTTAGTACAAGCTGATGGTAGAAAATAGTAATTTATTCCCTTCCCTTAAATAATGGAAAGAAATCTCTCATTCACTTAGAAGACAACTTCAGTTTAAATATTTAACCTCCCTAGCTAGGCTTAACCATGCAATATTTTCCTCCTATTTATTTTTATTTTTAAGGGAATTTAGCATCTATAAAACATTTTAATTTGTAAGATCTCCCCAGTTTTGTTAATATTAAGGACTATGTAACCTGTCGTTTAGAGGGGGGCTATATTGTTTTATTCTCTCTATGTATACATATATGTATATATATATAATTTATAGTAGAATATTTTTGTTCTGGTGTAGGAGCTTTGTGGAAGAGAAAGCCTTCTATTGACTTCAAAAACAGTGACTCAAGTTGGTATAGTCGTTAGAAAGGGTGGGAAAAATCCTAATTCCAGTTTGCAAGCAGAATTTCAGGGTCAAAGTCTACTGTTATCTGAGTGTAGGCCTCCTGATTTCAGGCCAGTTTTCATTTAGGCCAGTTTTCATTCTAGTAGAATTGGAGAAGGAAAAATAAAAAAGTATCAGAGAACTATTTAACTCCTATAAATGTAAATAGGATTGAGGCCTACTTTCATTAGTATTTATGTGCTTTGGAAATTATTTTTGGAAATAAATATTCTTTGGATTGACTTTGCCCCTGCTTCCTATGTATTTTATGATCAGGAGAAGGGATAAACAAAATTTAATTGTTAACCTTAAGTCTGTTTGAAAGAAAAAGATATCATATCTCATCTTGACAGAGAACCAATTATTGGATTACTTACAGCACTGTATCTGTTTAGTGCTAATAATCACAGTATCTATAATCGGCCAGTGACACAGTATAGAGAAGGCCCTAAGACTTGAACAGGGATGGCTAAAGGATCACTGAGAGAGTTAATCTTTTAAAGTAATAATGATTTTTTTAAATGAAATTAATATCTGTTGACCTTTTGCAAACTTTGAGAAACTATTTTAGGTAGGAGACTTTATGTTTTAGAATAATCTGAACCAACTAAATCCAAATTGAGAGATACCAGTATTAGAAATATACAGTGAACACACACAGAGTCAGTCTTAAAAATAGCACTTAGCGGGCTTCCCTGGTAGCGCAGTGGTTGAGAGTCCGCCTGCCGATGCAGGGGACACAGGTTCCTGCCCCGGTCCGGGAAGATCCCACATGCCGCGGAGCGGCTGGGCCCGTGAGCCATGGCCGCTGAGCCTGCACATCCGGAGCCTGTGCTCCGCAATGGGAGAGACCACAACAGTGAGAGGCCCGCGTACCGCAAAAATAAATAAATAAATTAAGAAAAAATAGCACTTAGCTGTGAGAGGATAATTTCTCCTCCATCTAGCATATAAATGTTTCATTCAAACTGTTTATAGCAAGCTTTGGGGAAGAAAGGTGGAGGGAAGTGAGAAATGAGTCTTTTGAAAAATTCTCGTAGCTCACAGTAATGCTTGGTTAGGGTCTTTCATTCAAGGATCTGAGACGTTCCCTAACTGAGTCCCACAGTACTTCTGGAGTGTGGGTGAGGGACACTCGGGGATTCTTGTGCCCAGTGCCGGGAGGCCTGTCCTCCTGAGTGGCATGTTGCAGCTGTTTCATAGTGCACGTCCCATTCCCTCCTGGGCCACGGAGTGGAGGAGCCAGCATTACACAGATGAAATAGCAGAGGGATTTAGAGAGCAAGGAGCGAATTACCTGGACTGCAATTTGGGTAGGTCTCTGGGTCAGTAACCCAATTCCTATAAAAATGTTCTATCTTTAAAACATTTTATATCCTGCTTTTTTATCCCCAAGAAAGTAAAGTCTGTCTCTCTTTTCCTCTGTATGATCATGTACCTTTGGGAGCTTAACATTTAATAATGAAGAATACGATAGCCTATATCTACTCTTGATGAGGAAAGAAAGCAAGGTTAGCATTTTCCCTAAAAGTTGTCAGAACTATTTGCATTATGCCTGGCAAAAGCAAGCTGTAGGAGGCATGAAAATAATAAAATATGCTCAGTTCCCACAAAATAACTGATAGCATGGTTTGGAGACACACATAAATGATTATAGAAAAGATAAAGATGAGTAATAAAACAATGTAGTATGATAATTCAGTGTACCTAGTAGCGCCATTTAGTTGCGGAAGCAAGAAAAGTAACACTGAGGAAGTAGAAGTTAAGATGGATGGGAGGAAGGAAGAAGGATAAAGGACACAGGGGTGCAGAAATGTTTGGGCAGAAGATAGAGAATCTGTGGGAAATCAGGAAAAAAAAAAAAGCCTGTAAACATGTGAAGGTCTTTGATTGCCAAGTTGAGAATATTGTCTTAAATACAGTGGTGACACTTTAAAGAGGTCATCTAAGACATTACTGGGCAGCAGTGAGTAAGAAGGATGGATTGGCTTAGAGTGTAAGATACTAAAATTCTGAAACCTTAAGATAATGAAGGATAAGGCTGACTGGGGTTTCAAGTTGAATCATGGGGAAAATTGTAACTTTCATATAACAAACTGAGAAGTCAAAATCAAGAACTGATTTTAATGAAGGAAGATGATGAATTGACGTGTGTTTAAGCTATATATTCAGGTTGAAATATCTAAAAGATCATTGAAAATTGAGCGTGATCCTTGAGAAAAGGACTCGGGAAGCAGCACAGTACACTGTACAGGTTAAGAGCATCTGCTCTGAAATCAGATTGCCAAAGTTCAAGACCTGTCTCTACCAGTTCTTAGTTCTTGTGATCTTGGGTGAACTTAGTAACCTCTCCAAGCCTTGTTTGTTTGTTTTTAATCTATAATAAACTGCAGTAATCAGTTTAGCTGCTATTTGTGACTTGTCTGCACAGAGATGATGTGCTAGTGGAAAAGATCGCAAAGGACAGAAGATAGAAAGGAAAAAAAAGAGAGCCTGGGACAGTGATGTGGGGGAATACCTGCATTTTAATGGATGAAAGGGGGAAGTAGGATTACTTTAAGAGAAGTGATAGGATATGTCAGAAAAGGAAAATGCAGTGCTTTGAACTCAGAGAATTTTTGCAAAGGAGGGGATGGCTAGTGATGTTCGATGTTACAGAGAAATAGAAGGAAATGAGGACCAAGAAAAGGCCTTGGTTTCCCAGATAGCAGAATTTCAGTTATGTGAGCGAAGCAGTCATGAGGATCAATCAGGCTAGTCTGTTATTCATCTTCACATCCTTGTAACTGAGCATGTTGCTTGAAGTATAATTGGTATTTAATAAATATTTGCTGAATGGAGAAAGAACAAAACCTATTTCTTCGGATTAAAGAATAAATGGAGATAACATGTGAAACCTTGCTGGTTTAATAAAATGGGAAAAGAGAGACAGACACACATGCCAAGGGGTAATTTCAGGGATTAACCCAGTCAAGGGAATTAACTTTGGTGATAAGTAAAACTGAAGCTTATTTGAAGGAAGAGGAAAAAGAATCACTAGAGAATAGAAAGACTGATAATGTAAGGGAAGAGGGTAAAATCTGGGAGGTAGAGTCCTGGAGACTTGGGTGTGTGTGGGAAGAAGACCTTCTTCTTGAGGGGGCAGCAGGAGAAGACTGCACAGATTTGTGCAGTCTTAAGTCTTAAGGCATTTGGAGTGGAGAAGAAGACAGTTACAGCCCAGCTGAGAATAGGAGAAATAGAAGTAGGAGTGAGGGCTTAGAACAGATTTGGGGTGGTCTTTGCGGATTGGAGAGAGGGGTCCCCCAAAAGCAGTGTGCAGTGGATCATTAGCAGGTACAGGGAACGTGGCCTTGAATCTAGGCCCAAACTGCCTAGGACTTCACAAGGTGAAGGATTCTGGCACTTTTTAAACATTTAAGGAGGAAGGTTTCTTTTTCTTTTCTGTTTTTTTTTTTTTTAATATTTTCTTTAATTTGTACAACTAGTAAGAATATAATTTAAATCCAACCCTAGATAATAGCAAAAGCCCTTGCTGTTGTCATTCTATTATGTTCTTTCTACGGCACATCTGGCAGGACAGAGGAGGTGGGGAGGAAGTTAGAAAGCAGAAAATTGGGAAGAAAATTTTATTCTACAGGAATGACAGTCACAGTGATACCATTTTGGAATGTTTGGTAGCAGATTTCTCCTTCTACCTGAAAGGGAAGCCTGGGGACTCTTCAGTTCACAATCTATATTAGCTGTTTCCCTAATTTCTATCAATTTTTTTCAATTTCTCTACATAAACAAAAGACTCTGCAGGCAGCTTTTAATGTTTGAGTTATCCATAATTTCATCAGTAGGAAAGCACTGCTTGTGGAGGAAAATTATTACAGATCAGGAATATGAAATAAATATTGTAAAGACATAAGCTAGTTCATCCTGGTTGTATTATTACCAACCTTTAATAAGGTTTATCATCACGAACACTCAATTTCATGTGCCTTTGCTTACTTTCCTATATGCATATCTCTGGTTCATTGACTATGATGATAAGGACTTTTGGTTTGATAAGTTTTCCCAAAAGCATTGGTATAGTGAATAATTTTCTTAAAAGTTTGTGTCATTTTTCTGTTTGTTTTTCTAAGTTCACTACAAAGGCAATGAACCCAAAGATTGTAATTGAGGTAGATATGATCAGAATGTGTTTCATTTTTTTCTTCTTACATCAAATACTTTTCCATTCCCTCATTCATTTCCCAGTTCTTTCTCCCTTTGCATGTTACTGTGATGTTTAGTATCTAATTACTCCTACTTTTCTCTCCCTCTACCAACTGATTTCCCACAAATGACATTGTGTCTTGAGTTTGGACTTCTAAGTTCTAGAAAAGAAGACATCTTTACACCATTCTGAGTTACTAGCTTTTGTCTAATAAATGGAAATTTGAGGTCTTTTATGCTGAAGTTTTTGTAGCCCTGGATTTTGTTTCTCTAGTTTCCAAGGGATCTCATGTCTTATTTTATCCCCATTACATCAGTCATCATTCATTCACTCATTTACTGAACACATTTATTGAGCAACTACTATGAGTGGGCAAATTTCTAGATTCTAGAAATACAGGTTTGAGCAAACTTGGTATGGGAGAGGCTGGAGGAGCCATTTAAATAGATAAGTGCCATACAGTGCTATGAAGTAAATAAAACAGGGCCATAAGTTAGTGACCCCAAGTGGGGTTACTTTGGATAGGCCTCTCTGAGGACATTAGCATTTGAGCTGAGATGTTAATAATAAGAAGCAAACTATAAGAAAATGTGAGAGAAGAACATTCCAGGCCAAAAGACCAAGGTGACAATGAGCTTGCTAAAGAGTAGGAAGAAAGTCATCAAATCTGGAGTGTAATTAGCCAGGAGGAGAGAAGTACACAGCACAGTGATCTTGGGAGGTGGGCAGAGGGCAGATTGGATAGAGCCTTTTAGCCAATATTAAGGAGTTTGAATCTTATTTTAAAACAGTGGTAAGCCATATTGAGGATGTGGATCAGGGAAGTGATATGACCAGATTTTGTCTTAAAAATCTCTCTCTGGCTGCCATGTGGAAAAGAAATTGGAAGGATGTGTGAGTGAAAACAAGACTAGTTAGGAGACTGTTGCAGCCTATGGGAGACGTGAAAGTGGCAGTAGATATGGTGAGAAGGATGTATTTTGGAAGGAGAAAATATAGGACTTGCTGGTGGAAAGATTGTGAGGTGTGAAGGAAAGTGAAGAGGCAATGACTACTAGATTTGTAGCCAAATCAACTGTCCAAAGGTGGTGCTGTTAACTGAGATGGGGAGTAGTGGAGTAGAAGTAGATTGGCGTGGAAAATCAAGAGTTCAGGTTTTGCTGTGTTAAATGTGAGATTCCTCATTCCCCAGAGAAACCTCTTACCTATTAGCAGTTATTCCCTGTTCCCACCTTTCCTTCTTTCCCCTGCCAACTCCAGGCAACCACTAGTCTACTTTGGATTTCTATAAATTTGCTTATTCTAGGCATTTTATAGACATATAATCATACATTATGTAGTCTTTTGTGACTGGCTTCTCTCATTTAGCATAATATTTTCAAAGTTCATCTATGTTGTAGCATGTTTTATTGTTGACTAATGTTCCATTATATGAATATACTACATTGTGTTTATACATTCATCAGTTGACAGGAATTTGGATTGTTTCCACTTTTTGGCTATTAGTATAAATAATGCTGCTATGAACACTTGTGTCCAAGTTTATTGTGAAAACCTATGTTTTTATTTATTTTGTATATGTTCCTAGGACTGGAGGAAAATACTGTACACACACAAACACACATTCAAGAAATACAAAATAGTTTATGAAAAAGATAGTACCCTGTAGTGTACTATAGGAATTATTGGTTTACTAACCTGATTAATTTTCATTATAACATATGTGCATGTAACACATAGGTAAGAAAGTATTGTAATTTAGATAGATCTTTTGATGTGTGAAAAAGAAATGGAAGTAGAGTTTCAGAGTAAGAAAGTGAATTATGACCATCTTCCTTTATGTATGAGGAATAGAGACATCATACCAATTCGGAAGGTCTTTGTTTAACCATTATTTTAAATTAGCTGTGCCCAGAGTTGAAAGGAACATCTGTTTCACGTCAAAGAATCATCAATCCAACCTGTCTATTCCTGTATGATCTCCTTACTCATGTCAACTATTACTGGAAAGAATTTGGCCTGGGGATCTTTATTTGTATCATGGATTTTTGTTAGAATATTGATGCAAATGGGTATTTTTCTTTTGATTGAATGGGAAGTATGGTAATATTCTTACACTAGACCCACCCCTTCCTGTTACACCTCTGTAGGAGAGGTGTCTGTTTCTGCACATTACTTGCCAGGCTGTGGCAGATACCCATAGTCTTGTGGACACTGGTATAAAATTTGCTAGATATTTTGCTTTTGTGGTGGAGAGCTGTTTTGAGGAGTGATTGGGGGGGCTGGGGGGTGCTGAGAAGAAGTGGGCTGAAGTTGTCTTTCACTGAAATCCCAGTTTAGCTTGATAATCAGTGAGGAGTTTCCATTTTCATCTTTTAAATTGAAGAGTGAATTTAGGATTTATTAAAGGCCTAAGAATGCTGCCTCTCTTTCCCATGAAATTTGAGTGATGAATTTCAGTTCTCTTTTGCAGCGTTGTATTTTCTTGATCTGGCAATGCAAGATTAACCCATCTGTGGATTATTTTCATGTATTGTGCTTCTAAGTGCTATGAACAGTTTTAGGAATGAAAAAGAACGAAGGAATTTTTTTTTTTAAGGGGTATGCTAATTCAGTTAGTATTTATGTTTACAACATTAAAAAACCTACTTTGCATTAACGGTGAGACATTTGTTGGATGGTTCTATATTGCCATATATATTTACAATTTGATGGCTATTTCCAACTGAATTGATAAGCATTGTTCCCCACATTACATCTTTCATAAAATGCTTTAATTAGTTTTGAAGACTAGGTTGGATTAATAGCCTTTCAGACTTGACTCTTCTCAAGACATTTTTAGTGACGTGGAGAAATTCATACTGGAAAAGTTTGCTTTGTATTTGAAATAGTATCTACTGATGTTATTTCATTATATCTTTTACTGTTATATTTTCATTCAAACCATATATATATACAGGATTCCAAAGAGAGAGATACAGGGATCATGAAAAGTAACGTGTGTTTGCTAGAATCTGAAGAGGATGACAGCACATAAAAAACATTCTTTTGCCTTCATCCATTGTGCAGTATTCTGTTTTCATTAAAAAAAAAATCAAGTTGGTAAGTCAACTAAAAATATGAGACTGGTTAACTTTCCCACACATTCTTTCTCCCTTGTGGGTTTTTATATGGGTATATTTAAACAGCCACACACATGAAACCATTATTTATGGAGCATATTGGAAGGGAACATGTACAGACCATCTTGTATAATACTCAGGTCTAATTTAGGGAGAACTGTCAGAAAACAAAGTACAGTGATTTCATAGATAGGAGTTTAATTTATTGATTCATGCAACTTAAGTTTTTCTCCTCACAATAGTGATTTTCAAAGAAATACTTTGATTCTTCCCTCATTTTTCTGAGTCTGCAATATATAAAAGCTGATTTGTCAGCTCTTTTATAAAGAGTTGGAAACTGATTTCTAACATCAGCAAGATGACCTTAGGCAATTTGCTGAACTTTTTATGATTCGAAAGGCTAATCTGGAGTTGTGAAAAATAATGAGGGACCTACCACATTGTTGTAGGTGCGTATATTCCATCTGACTATGGCTTCCCAGATGGAGAGAGTACATTGCAGCTGTTTGGTTCTAGCCCTTGCCCAAATTCACTGACCCAAATGCAATCTTCCTTCCGCTTTTTCTCAATGCAGAGTCTCATTTATTAGTGAGACTGATGTTTTGTTTTGGACCTATTTCCTATTTTAATTATTAATGTAAAGAAGTACTGCCTTTTAAAGATAATTCATTAACTAAATGACACAAAATATTTACAAAGAATTATGGAAATGCTATTATTCCTTAGCAGAAACATTAAGGAGAGTGAAGGATAGATGTAATTAGTAAAGTTTTTTTTTTTATATCATGGTAAAATATATGTAACATGAAATATACCATTTTAACCACTTTTAAGTGTACAGTTAAGTGGTGTTAAGTACTTTCACATTGTTGTGCAACCATCACCAGTATCCATTTCCAGAATTTTTTCATCTTCCCTAACTGAAATTCTGTACCTGTTAAACAATAACTGTCCATTTTCCCCTCCCCCCAGTCTATCTTCTGTCCCAATGAATTTGAATACTCTGCATACATCGTACAAGTGGACTCATTCAATATTTGTCCTTTTCTGACTGGCTTTTTACACTTAGCATAATGTCCTCAAGATTCATCCATGTTGTAGCATGTGTCAGAATTTCCTTCCTTTTTAAGGTTAAATGATATTCCATTGTAGGTATATACCACATTTTGTTTATCCACTAATCTGTTGGCAGACACATAGGTTACTTCCATTTTTTGGCAAATGTGAATAGTAGGGGTTTTTTAGCAGTCTATCTAAAAGGCTGTATATGATCATTAAATGAACATTCTAATTGGTGAAACAAAGAAAGGAATATATATTATGTATTTATAATTTTTTTTTTTTTTTTTTTTTTTTTTTTTTGCGGTACTCGGGCCTCTCACTGTTGTGGCCTCTCCCGTTGCGGAGCACAGGCTCCGGACGCGCAGGCTCAGCGGCCATGGCTCACGGGCCTAGCCGCTATGCGGCATGTGGGATCTTCCCGGACTGGGTTATGAACCTGCGTCCCCCGCATCGGCAGGCGGACCTTCAACCACTGTGCCACCAGGGAAGCCCTATGTATTTATAATTTTGATCGCTGTATTATACACAGGAATGTGTGGGTCATTTTGCCCCAAGATATTTTTATTCTGTAAGCTGTTACCTTGCATATTTTACTACATGAAAAGAAGTGTTGCCGTAGACATGATGCATATTTATTTACTTGAGGGGGAAAATGGAGTTTTTAATAGGATGCATATTTGACATTGTGATGGGGTTTGCCAGTTCTAACCTCTCATTAACATTTTGACTTTTTTAGTGTATGATAAATGTGATAAGCCACGAGAAGCCAGAGGGATAGTTTTGCAATTTTTTTTAACCTTTAGCTTGGCGGTATATATTTTTTTCTTTAGCCCTTGGCCTGGCTTTCATAATTACTTTTCATTTGACTAGTTTTATCATATTAATTTTAGTATGAATGAAGGGCCATCGTGTTTGTTATATTTTCAGATCTAAATGCCATGTACTTTGTTGAAAAGTTTTGGTTTGTTGAGTACCTCATTGCAGTGATTTGGAGTGTTATCCATGCCCTAGGCTTGCAAGGTATCTGCAAACTTCATTAAGCTTTTGCAGGTACTAATTTAGACATTTAAAGAGAGTATATGCCATTGTATTACCTGCTTCTTCCTTTGTTTCACTTGTTTTTAAGCAAAAAAGTAGCAAACTTTGATTAAATTCAGTTATTAACTTTGCAGCAAATTGCCTTTCTAAATCAGTATCTTTTAAGTGCTAGGATATGTGGAAGTATGGTATGCACAATGTTGGTTTGTGGGACTAATTTAGGTGAAGAGTTTAAGGGTTTAATATGTTTCATTGTACACAATATCTAATACTAGATACAATAAAACTGTATTTAAAATAGATCAGCATTGAGGAATGGCATGTAAAAAGCCCTTGAAATAAATTGGATGACTTGGAAGACCTGATTGTATGTGAATATTTCAAAGTAAAATGACAATTATGAGTGGGAAAGAAAGCCTTTTTGAAAAGCCTTCTGCTTGAGGTCTGTTTTAATTTTTGTTTTTGTATTTTTTAAACAATTTATTGGACCAAATGATCAGATCACAGCTCCATTGCTTCTATTGAATAAGTGATAGATTTGTTGTTCAAAGATGGCAGTAAGCTCAGATATAGCTATGGGGATGTTAGTGGGTGGAATTCTTATTATTTTAGTGATGAATCAGGTAGACTTCTAATTCAATCTGAGTTATAAATGAGGATATACTTTTTTCTAAATAATCTCCATCAATATGTTCTTGAGGAGTAGTTATATAAAGTTGGTGGAGTCTTTTAAATGCCTGCTCTAACAAAGAAGGTAAAAGGATACTTTTCATTTTTATTATTTCCGATATTCAAAATTTTAGCCATTTCTTTTGTAGAAAGTTATGGGGACTCATTCTGTTGCCATTAGCAGAGGTGATAGTACTAATGTAGTTATATAAATATGCTTTATTTAATGTCATTTGGTTTTATATGTCTACTTGAGTCTCCCTTTTGTTTTTCCTTTCTTTCTATTGTTTTATGTTCAATGTAAAAATTTCTCAGCCACCTTATTGTTTCTTAGAAATTTGCTGTTTATTAAGTTACTATAGCTATATTTTAACTTTACTGAGCTTCAATTCTTCATTATTAGAACCGGAATAATAACCCTTGTCCTGTGTCTCTCTCAGGGTTATTGTGAAAAATCAAACAATTTAATATGAAAACACTCTGCAAATTGTAAAGCACCATGTACATTTTATTTATGTCTATAAATTATATATTGCATATTATACAAGTTTTTTTAAAGGTAGAATTTTAAATTTAATATCCCTTATGTGTTATTCTGCCTTAGGCTCCTATGTGCTGTTGGTTTTGCAGTTTCTCTAATAGGTGAATAACTTCATTGTGGGGCGTGTGTGTGTGTGTGTGTGTGTGTGTGTGTGTGTTCTAATGTGTAGTGGATCATTTTCAAAATCTACTTTATTAATTTGATGATTACACATTATAACCTAAAAGTTTGTCATATTCAATAAAAGAATAAAAATCCTGGCTTATTTAAGTTGATTTTTCTCTCCTCTTTTTTTTTTCTTGAGGCATTTTAAAAGAGTAAGTGGAGTGTTCACATTTTATTCTTGTTTTCCCTTTGTAATAACATGAATGTATATATTGCATTTAGAGAAATATAAATGTGTCCACAGTAAAACATGTTATCCCATCAGCTTTTCAAATTTGTTGCATCTTGTTGATTATGAAGGTGCTGTCATTTTAATAACCAGTGTTTCTAGACAGTCAGCTAGTTCTTGAAATGGTGAAGCTGCTTTGTCATTAATGCTCAGACCACCCACTCTGTTATTGTCAGTAGTTAATATTGAACAATTGGAACTATTTGATTTGCATACTCATGAAGTGATTTGTATATATGTCACCTACTTGGAAAAATTATTTTTGAGAAGGCTAAATCTAAGGAGTCAATGAAAAAGAATAACAAAAAATATTTTATACTATATTAGTATATCCTAATTAGTATGTTCTATTGTATATTAGAATATAGTAGAATATTATTATGTAAATATGTTAGCTGTGATTCAGTAAGAGATTCTATGACCTTTTCTTCCAGTTATCAACTCTGAATTAGATCAAGTAAAATTCGCCACAGGGTTCTCCATGCCCATATAATGTTGCATTTTAGAAAGAACTAAGAAAAAAGAAATAAGGAAGTTTAAACAACTGAACTTATCTCCTGTAACCAACATCTAGAATAAGGCTTTTATATTACTCTTGATCTTCTGTGTTTCTTAGAGGTTTTGTGTGCAAAGATTTTTGTACCCTCAGCTGAAAGCTAAAACACATCAATTACACTTATTTAAAAAAAAATTTGTTAAACATGAGAATTTTAAACAAAATTCCCATTCTTTCATTCTATTATAGAAGTCAGGTGAGAATCTTTCTGATATTTAAAAATGAAAGTTGTTTTTTCCTTAAATTTTTTTTTTTGTCAGTTCTGTTCGAAGTCAGAATGGAAACTTGTTTTCATTTGTACATATTTGGCTTACTCTTTGGCTTACCAGTGGTTGAGTCGTGAACAAAGTTGCTTTGTAGTATGTATTTTAAAAGGCAGATGTTAAGTAATCACCTTATAAAAAGGCCTATTATAATTAGGTGTGTGCATCACAGTTTACTCACGAAGAAAATGCCATTTATGTAATTTCATACTTTAAAAGCTACTTGCTTGAGCAGAACCTATATTTCTATATTTAATAAGTGAAATGGCCCCTTACCTTTATGTAAAAACATGTTTAGCAACTCTATCTTTTTTCTCTATCTCTGCTTTTAGAATGCCAGCCAAGCTTTCAACAGAGTAGCAAATTAACTTTTGTTAATTTCAACATTATGGATATTTTATTTGAGTTAATGATTGTACCTGGTCACTTGACTCTTCTCTCTTTTTATGGATTTCTAACTCATTTAAAACAAAAGTGGCTGAAAAAAAAAGTAGAAATAAAACAGATGTTCAGTTTAGCAATTAAAAAAGGATTGGTACTTGCTGAGAAACAGTTTTTTAAATCAGAGAAGCATTTAGATACTCTTTGATCTTTCATTTGTGGTGTTCATGCCTAGAGGTGTTAAAACTAATCAAAGAGAAAATGCTTATGCAGTAGAAAAGACACTGAGAACTGAGACTCCTTCCATAAATATAAGGCAACCGCTATTACAGGTACACAGGAGGGTTACAAAGATTTCTTTTGAAATTGCTCAGAAGCCTCCTGAAATGGTGCTTTTCTTGACGCTGGTTTGCTGATAACCAACATTGATAAGCATGCTGCTTCGTCGTTTCAGTTTGTCTCTTTGCACATACAACTCAACACGTGAAGCCCCTTTCTTACTCCTCTCCCCTAGTCTACCTATGTCTGTCTTCAAAACTTACACATTCGGGCTTCCCTGGTGGCTCAGTGGTTGCGAATCTGCCTGCCAATGCAGGGGACATGGGTTCGAGCCCTGGTCCGGGAAGATCCCACATGCCGCGGAGCAACTAAGCCCGTGCGCCACAACTACTGAGCCTGCTCTCTAGAGCCTGTGAGCCACAAATACTGAAGCCCATGCGCCTAGAGCCTGTGCTCCGTAACAAGAGAAGCCACCGCAGTGAGAAGCCCGCGCACTGCAACGAAGAGTAGCCCTTGCTTGCTGCAACTAGAGAAAAGCCCGCACGCAGCAGCAAAGACCCAACACAGCCAAAAATAAATAATAAATAAAACAAGTAAATTAAAAAAAAAAAACTTACACATTTTTCAGTGGGCAACGTTTTGGTAAATCTGTCCTGCATAGGCTCATTTACTTTATATTTACTACATATTTATATTAATTTTTATCCTATGTTTATTTGAGATTATTTGGAAATTAGGTAATAACCACTTGTACATCTTTTTCATTTGTACTGTGTAGCACTTCTTGTAGAGCATGACTTCCTATCATGCATTTTTTTAAGACGATGCACTACATAGACGAGGTACTTATGTTTTAAAGGAATAAGCCTGAACTCTTCAAGGAGTCATAGTGACTAATGAAAACTCAAATTTTGCTCCTTTTGTTTGAATATTGTGCGAAGTCACATTTCAAAGATGGCCAAAGAAAAATTGCTATAGAAAGAAACATTTTCAAGTCTTTAAAAAGGGATATATTAAATAGAAGTGCTAGAAGAACTAGCATTTGCTTAACCCATTAACCTACCTTGTGAATTGTGAGTGTCTTTAGCTTATGTTCTCTCCCTTGTATAGGATCATGTCATGTCATAACTGGGCACAGGGTAGGATGGCGGAGTTCTTAAACCTTCTCTAGTTCAAAAGTTCCCATATTGTAGGCCCAGGGCCATTGTCATTTAATTACTTATAGAGGTCTGTGTATTCATGTGTACTGATTAACGTATGTGAAAATATGTAAACTACCGTACAATGACAGCATTGTGAATGGATGCCATTTTGATTAAAGGCAAGTTCATTTAAAAGTTTTACTGAATTCATAAAAGCTCAACCAGTAATACTAGAAACTCCACCACTGTCATGTGTAGTTGGGTTTTTTGACATTGAAAGAGGTTGCTCATGCCCCAGGAGTCTAGGTACCACTGCTGGAGTCCAGTTGCCTAATTTTAAAGATGAGAAAACTGGGCCCAAGGAAGTGAAATGATCCATCTGACATTGCAGTAGAGAGTATCAGGGTTGAGACTAGAGCACAGCTTTCGTGTCCTGTGGCTCTACAATCATATAGAGCTGTGAACTTAGAAAAGGGGAATGAACTTGTGAGAGGGAGTGGTATAAGGAGAGCAGTAACTTTTTCTTAGATTACTTTTAATAGTTTGAAATGTTTTTTTGTTTGTTTTTTTACCATTAGGGAATAAGAGGCAAGGAATAATGTGATTAGTGAAGATAATGTTATATAGTGCTTACAAAAATTGTTTCTGTTACACTGGTAATTTTTTACTCCTTGGGAACTCATTAATAATTGCAGAATCATCATTTTGATAGTACTCTTAAAGTTTTTGAAGTAATTTTTACAGTTATAATTTTATATCCTTATAAAGTCTGAGAAGCAATTAGGGAAGGTTTGGCAAGCCCTTTTTAAGTCCTGGGAATGCTGATAAACAGAGAAATCAAATGAATGCCTATGGTCTCTTAGTCTTTGAATCTAGGTCTCTTAACCTTCAGTTTTATTTTACATCCGTTACCTGTGTTTTAATTTTGTGGCGTGTTTTTGCTTTCCTGTGTTCCTTTAGTGAGGGAGCAGATTTATAGGAAAGAAGTTGAAATGCTAGTCAGTCTGTTTGGATTTTTGTAGCATTTCTTAAGAAGAATCAGTTGGTGAATGTATTGAAATTGATGACTTAACATCTAAGGGTTATACGTGTTGCATTTTTTAAGTCAGTGACATGAAATACGTGATACCACAGTAACTGCTAAATAAGTGACTTTTTGATAAGACTTTACCAGTTCAGTGGTAACTCTTTTAACTGTCATGTAAGTTAGCAAGAGAAGGTGTAAATGTGGTGCCTTGTATATTGTGTGTACAAGTGACATAAGAATAAACAAGGTTAGAAAAAGTTTAGTCATGCATTCACTCTGCAGAAGGAGGGTCAAGTGAGTTGAACTAGGGACCAGGTAGAAGAAAGCTTCTCTGAGCAAAGTGATTTAAATAGCAACACTTTCAATCCTTTCTATAGCTAGGTGAAGGAATTACAGTAAGGCCCAGAACTCTAGGAATTGCAGTAAGGAAATGTCATATAAATGGAAAAGGTACCTCAACTATAGGCCTGCCTCTGTTAATAATGTTACGGTTTTGGTCCCTGTGTATTTGGGTTCTTGATGAACCTATTCAAGGTAAAAATTCCTCTGCAATATGTATTTGTAGTTTGATGGAAGAGGTTTCTATAGCAAATGAAATAGAGTGTATATGGCCAGTATTACTCATGAGTACCTTAGTGAAATATCTCTAAGAAATAGGAAGCACTTTCTGCCATTATATGAAATTCTTTCATCTGAGGAGACTTTGTATTATTACTGCCTTCATCATTTTAGTTCATTTTGTCACTTAGAATAAGCTACTACCCAGACAAAAGACATGAGAATAAGAAGTAAACAGAACCATAAAAAGATGAACTTCGAAAAAAGTTGACAATGAGTATGTTGCTGAAATGAATTTGCTAGTAATACTACCCGAGAAGTCAAGAAAAAATTATAGTCACCCTTATGGATTCAGTAATTAATATAAGAACTCGGTACCGAGCACTTACTATCTGCGAGGGACTGAGGATGCTGCGTGAAAATGAGAGTTTCTGTTCTTGTGAAGCTTATAGTCTAATGGTGGGAGATGGACAGCAAACGTGGACATAAGCTGTGTGCAGGAGTTAATAAGTGCTATCAAGAGGATGTAATAGAAACTGATCCTGGGAGGCCAACTTCACACAGGGTGGCCAGGAAAAGTTTCTCTGAGGATAAGACATTTGAATTGAGGCTTACAGGGAGAGGAGAAGCTGGGCAGGAGCACACGAGGCATAAGAAATGGCAAGTGAAAAAGCAGGAGATAAGACAGGATTTGGCAGTCTGGAAGGACAGAAGGGGCCAGTTGGAGTTCAAATGCAGTTAGTGAGGGTGGAGGTGACTGACCGAAGATGGACAGGTAAGAAAAAGTTACATCATGGAGGGTCTGGTGGGCCATAGTAAGAAATGTGGATTTTATTTTGAGAGCATTGCTTAGCTGTTGAAGTAACTTAAGCAGGGGCATGAGATGATCTAAATTATGTTTATAAAACAGTCACTGTAGCTTCTCTCAGGTAACAGGTTGAGGAAAGGTCCAAGAATAGAAGCTTCGAGACTCGTTAGGAGACTATTGAAATAGTGCAGGAAGGGATGATGATTTGAATGCAGGTTTGAGGGCTTTTGTTTTATTTTTATTTTTTCTATACTCTACAGTTATTATTGCTGCAAATTCAATCCTGTGTTTTTCCATTGTCCACTGGAAAGCAGTTTACAATAATCACTGTATTTTAATCAAAACTGCAGTAGCAGAAGAGGCTTTTTGTTGTAACTTACTGTGGCAAGAAATTAGTTTTAGATGGAAAATTGTATATGTCCTTACCTATGATTGTATTAGGCATGCTCTTTGGAAAGCTTTGATTAATAATGAATTAATAATAATAGTGCAAGTTTTTGGAGCTGACTTATTTCATGCACTGCATTAAGTGCTTTCTAGTCCATTATTTCATTTAATCTTCACAATAATCTATGACAGACGTAGGTGCTTTTATTATATGCACATTGAAAATCAGGAAACCAAGGGACTGAGAAGTTAAGGAACTTTCCCAAGGTCATGGAGAGAAGAAACATGCTGTTGGAATTTGAACCTAGTTCTTTCTAATACCACAGCTAAAACATTAAAAAAACAAAGAAAACAAAAAAAAACCTAACTTACCTTTTATTAAGAAACAATTTAAAATGCACAAATCATAAATGTATATTTCGATGAATTTTGGCAATTGTATCTGTCTATGTAGCCACCTCCCCAAACAAAATATAGAATGTTTCTATCACTGCATAATGTTTCTTATGTCCCTTCCCGTCAATTCTCACCCGATAGACAACTACTTCCTGGTTTCTATCACCATGTATTGTTTTTTGCCTCTTCTTGGACTTCATGTGCATGAAAACAAATGCTGTATATTCTTTTGCGTCTGGCTTCTTTCACCCAACATAACATTTTGGAGACTTCATCTTTGTTATTGCTTATGGCTTATTCTTTCTTATTGCTAAGGAGCAGTATTCCATTATATGATTGTGTCAATATATCAATCCATTTACTTGTTTAGGGACATTTAAATTGTTTCCAGTTCTTTGCTGTTTTCTGAATAAAAGTGCTGTGAGCATTTGTGTAAAAGAATATGTGTTCATTTCTATTGTATAAATACTTAGGAGTAGAATTGCTGGATCATAAGGTAAGATGTACCTTTTCAAGAAGCTGCCAGACTGTTCTCTGGAGAGGTTGTACCATTTAATTTCCCGCTGGCAGTGTATGAAAATTTCGGTTGCTAGATCCTCCACACCAGCATTTGGTATTGTCAGTGTTTTTATTTTAGCCATTCTAGTGGGTGTGAAGTGGTATCCTGTGGTTTTAATTTGTATTTCCCTAATGACTAATGATGTTGGGCACCTTTTAACGTATTTATTGGCCATTTGTACATCTTTTTTATTCTTGAGTGTTTAAGAATTTTGTTCTTAAACATTTTTGGATTATTTGTTTTTGTCTTTTTTTGCAAATTTCTAAGGTTTCTTTATACAGTCGAGGTACAGATTATATGTATTGTGAATATTTTCTCCCAAGCTGTAGTTTGCCTATTCATTTCCCTACTAGCGTCTTTTGATGAGCAGAAATGTTTAATATTGATGCAAGTCTAATTTACCAGTTTTGTCTCTCATAGTTACTGCTTTGTGTCCTAAGAAATCTTTGCCTGCTTCACAGTCAAAGATTTTCTCTTGTGTTTTCTCCTAGAAGGTTTATTTTAGCTTTAGAGTTCAGTCTTTGATCTTTTTAGAATTTATTTTTGTATATGGTATATAGTAAAGGGCAAGGTTCATCTTTTTCATGTTTATCTCATTGTTCCATCACCTTTGTTGAAAAGACTTTCTTTTCCCCATTGAATTGCCTTGGTGCCTTGGTCAAATCAATTGACCGTATATGTGCGCGTCAGTTTCTGGCCAGTAGCCTGATTCATTTGTCTGTCTTTATGCCATTACCATGATGTCTTGATTGTAGCTTCATTAGATAGTGTATGTTATCTAATTTTGTTCTTTTTCAAACTAGTTTTATCTATCCTAGGTTCTTTTATTTTCATATAATTTTTAGAAATGGCTTGTCAATTTTTTTAACATCTTTATTGGAGTATAATTGCTCTACAATGGTGTGTTAGTTTCTGCTTTATAACAAAGTGAATCAGCTATACATATATCCCCATATCTCCTCCCTCTTATCTCCCTCCCACCCTCTCTATCCCATCCCTCTAGGTGGTCACAAAGCACCGAGCTGATCTCCCTGTGCTATGTGGCTGCTTCCCACTAGCTATCGATTTTACATGTGTTAGGCTTGTCAATTTCTTACAAAGATAATCCACCAGGAGTTTTATTTGAATGGCATTGAACCTATAGATTACTTTTGTGAGAATGGACCTATTAACATTTGGTCTTCCAATCTGCATACATGGTTTTATCTCTCCATTTATTTCAGAGCCCAGACTGTATGGTCACTTACATCTAGTAAACATAGGAAATTCTCTTTTAAGTCTAATACAACACCAATTCTTAGAAAACATACATTTCATGTTAGAAGAGTCTGTCTCATGAAAGTGGGTGAGCTACGCTTCATTACATTATGAAGAGTAGTTGAAAATTCACTGTTTATTTGGTTATGAAGAAACGTTGCTTTCCAAAAAAAGAAGTAGTCTTTTTCGATTAATATCTGTTTTGTACTAATGAAAGTGTGACCTCTCCTGGTTTAATTCAATTACCGAATGAGTTGGTCTGTGATAACTAGTATTCTCATAATACTGCAAATAGCACAATCTATTTTATGTGGAGGCAGAAAGTCTCCCAAAGTAACAAGTGAGTATGGCTATGTTTTCTAAGTCTAGGAGAAATATGTTTGCCTTATAAGTAGCACAGAATTAATGAAAATAAAAATAGCTTTTAGGATTTGAGTATGCCACTGGTAATAAATAAACAGCGATTCAGAGCATTCATCTTTCAATGCATAACATTGGAGGAGTAACATAATATGTACCTCACAGGGTTATTGGGCGGATTACAGCAGGAAATGTATGTCAAGTGCTGAGTACATTGCTTGGCATAAAGTAAGCTCTCAATAAACTTCTGTCTCTCTATCTGTATCTTGATCCAGGACAAGTGCTGGGTGTGGGCAATCAACCTGTTGAATCTCTTGTGCTTTTGCTTTAGAATGCTATCATAGATCTTAGTGTTCAGACTCTTTGTAAAAGTGCTACTTTTCTCAAATATTAATTTGGTTTTGAATCCTACCTCCCAGTCAAGTAAACCTACCTCCCAATCAAATATATATAGTTTATATATATATTTTTTTACTTAAAAATCCTTTAAGTAAAATTGACACTGATTTTACATATATATAAGATTTTATAAATATAAAATCAGTGTCAATTTTACTTAAAGGATTTCTTTTTCTTTTACTGAACTGGAAACTATTGCTAATGTATTAGAATGAAATTCCATAAATTTTTTTCTGTATACAGTGGTAGTGGTTAATTTATGGACCCATGGCATCTGTTACTACCTTAACACTAAGATATGTACTGTTTTTGACGTTAGATATACAGAATTTATATCTATATCTCTAAATCTACTTGTACAAATTTAAGTAATATGAGGATTAAATAGGGCTTCTCTTCTTCGGCAGTGTGCCAAGAAACCCAGAGGATATTTACTTCCAAATTCTGAGTTGACGTTTAAGTGAAGTAAATACATGCAACACAGTTCTAAGCTGGAAGGGTACCTAGGAGTCCAGAGATTGTTTGGTTTGAAATATTGTTTCATGGTTGGAGTGTTGTACTTGCAATACAGACTCCCCTTGCGCCACCCCCTGACCCCCAGGCAGATATCAGTTGGCCAACAGGGTGGTGTTTCCTACATCTAGACCAGTTAGTCAGTGATATGAGTGTTCATGGTTTTCAGAGGTTTGAATGAGTACTTATTTAGGAAAACATGATAGAATTCTAGATTCTGAACATCTTTTAAACAAATAGTTTAATGAAATCTCCTAACAAACATGCCTATTAGGGAGATCAGCTCGGTGCTTTGTGACCACCTAGAGGGGAGGGAGACGCAAGATGGAGGGGATATGGGGATATATGTATATCTGATTCACTTTGTTATACGGCAGCAACTAACACACCATTGTAAAGCAATTATACTCCAATAAAGATGTGAAAAAAAAATTCAGCATTCCACTTGAACTGACTTCCTGCTTAGTAGGTTTGTTATTTCTTATTCTTTGGGTTTTGGCTATGTACGCGTAGCTTAATTTTAATTTTTGTAGTTGTTTTTGTTAAATTTTAATTAATTAATTAATTTTATGCCTGCATTGGGTCTTTGTTGCTGTGCGCGGACTTTCTCTAGTTGCAGTAAGTGGGGGCTACTCTTTGTCGCGGTGCGCGGGCTTCTCATCGCGGTGGCTTCTCTTGTTGTGGAGCATGGGCTCTAGGCATGTGGACTTCAGTAGTTGTGGCACACAGGCTCAGTAGTTGTGGCTCGCGGAATCTAGAGCGCAGGCTAAGTAGTTGTGGCACATGGGTATAGTTGCTCCATGGCATGTGGGATCTTCCCCGACCAGGGATGGAACCCGTGTCTCCTGCATTGGCAGGGGGATTCTTAACCACCGCGCCACCAGGGAAGTCCCTGTAGTTGTTTTAAATAAAAAGATTTTAAGAAAAAATATTGATACAAATAAATCATATAATAAAATCAGATTCATTAGGATTTAAATATTGAAAGCCAGATGTGATGGTTCAAGCTCATGGAGCATGTGTAACTTTAGGTATTTCTGAGGAAGATGATCTAAATGAAGTGCTTCTTAGCATGCATAACATGTTAGGCTCTGATATTAAAAATAATTGCCTTTTAAAAATGAGCGGTGGTCAACTTTTCACAGTATCACACCTTTGAGAATGAAAAGTTCTTGTCAAGATGATAGTCCAGGACTTTCTTGGTGGCCAATCCTCTCTGCTCTGCCTATTCATTCCTCCATCTCCCCAAACCCTAGAAACCACTGATCTTTTTACTGTCTCCATAGTTTTGCCTTTTAGATTGTCTTATAGTTGGAATCATACAGTACATAACATTTTCAGATTGGCTTCTTTCACTTAACAATATGGATTTAAGTTTACTCCATGGCTTTTCATGGCTTGATAGTTCATTTCTTTTTAGCATTGAATAATATTCCATTCTCTAGATGAACCATAGTTTGTTTATCCATTCACCTACTGAAGGACATCTTGATTTCTTCCAAATTTTGGCAATTATTAATAAAGCTGCTATGAAATCTGTGTGTGGGTTTTTGTTTGGACATGGTTTTTCAACTCTTTAAGGAGTACAGTTGCTGGATCATATGGTAACCAGAGTATGCTTATTTTTGTGAGAAACCACCAAACTAACTTCCAAAGTGGATGCACTGTTTTGCATTCCCACCTGCAGTGAATGAGAGTTCCTGTTGTTTCACATCCTTGCCAGTATTTGGTGCTGTATTTTTGGACTTTGACCATTTCAATAGGTGTATAGTGTATTTCACCATGGTTTTAATTTGTAATTCACTAATGATACCTGATGTTGGGCATCTTTTCATGTTTATTTGCCATCTGTATATGTTTTTTGGTGAGTTGTCTGTTCAGATCTTTTGCCCATTTTTATATAGGATTGTTCATTTTCTATTGTTGAATAGTAAGAGTTCTTGGTATATTTTGGATATACCATTTTCTCATTAGACTACTTGGTTTTTACTCCTGAGTTTGAGAGTTCTTTGTATATTGTACAATAATCACTAGTCTTTTCTTAGGTAGGTTTGCAAATACATTCTTCTGCCTCTATAGCATGTTTTTTCATCCTCTTAACAGGGTCTTGTACAGAGCAAAAGTTTTTAATCCTGATAAAGTCCAATTTATCAATCTTTTCTTTTATGGCTTGTGCTTTTGGTATTGAGTCTAAAACTGTTTGTCTAACCTTGGATCCTGAAAATGTTCTCTTAATTTTTGAAGTTTTTCATTCTGACTTAATTTTTTTTGTATAAGATAACAGGTTTAGGTTGAGGCTCAATTTTTTTTTTTTTTGGCCTTTGTATATCTAATTGCTTAAGCACCTTTTGTTGAAGAGAGGCTATCCTTCTTCCGTTGAATTGCTTTTGTATCTTTGTGAAAAATCAGTTGAGCATATTGCATGTATCTGTTTTTGGGTTCTTTATCCTGTTCCACTGATCCATGTGTCTGATTCTTCTCCAGTACCACACTGTCTGGATTACTCTGTGTTTTAATATCAGTTAGAATGATTCTTCCCCCTTTATTTTCTTTTTCAAAATTCTATTAGCTGTTCTCATCCTTTGCATTTCCATATACATTTTAGAATAATCTTGTCTATATCTACAGAATCTTACTGGGATTTTAATAGGAATTGTAGTATATTTGTAGATCAGTTTGAGGAGAATTAATATCTTTACTCTTCTGAGTTTTCCAGTCTGCGAATATGTCTCTCCCTTTATTTAGATCTGTGATTTCTTTCATCATTGTTTTGTAATTTCAGCATACAGATTCTGTACATGTTTTGTTATATTTGTACTAGGGAATCCACTCTTTTTTTAGCAATTATAAATGGTATTTTAAAAACTTCAGTTTCCACATCTTCATTGCTCACATATGGAAATATGATTGAATTTTGTCTATTGATCTTGTATCCTGTGACCTTTTTTGGTAGAGTCTCTGGGATTTTCTGTGAGCTACATATTTTTAAAAGATCACTCAAGCTATTGTGTGGAAGATAAATTATACAGGGGCAAGGGCATAAATAATCAGCACAGTTCGGAAGTGATGGAAATAATTCAAACAAGAGATAATGGTTTTGTGTGGGGTATTTATTCAGTAGTGAGAAATGGTTGGATTTTGATATATTTGGAAGACACAACCCATGGGAATCTTTAGTGAGAGAAAGAGAGGAGTTAAAGCTTCTCCAACCAACCAGATCAAACTGTACTTTCATGATTATATCATTACTTAAAATGTCTTCTGTAGAGGTTGGAAAACAGATATGTATATATGTTAAAGGATGTAAGGAGATCATCTTTCAGTTTTTTAAGAGTGTTTAGGATCATTATAAAAGAATTAGGCTATGGGCAATGAAAGTGCCAAAAACTGTATCCAGTGCTTTATAGTCACTCCAGAAATGTTTGCTGACAATAAATTTTAAAGTGATATGTTATAAGTAGATTAAACTTATTAGTAGCTACTAGAAGCTACTTGTGAACTATTTAGGGCAAGACTAGTTTACTTCACATTAGTGGCTTAGAAAGGCAGAAAGACTTGTTCCTTTCTAGGCAAAGTAAATTTGATTCAGAGCAAAGAGTTGGCATATACATATTTTAAAAAATATTTTACTATATTATATAAGTAATTTATGTTTATGAATAAAACTTAAGTAGCCTAGAGCTATAAAGTGAAAACTTAGATTCTTCATCAAACCCTGTTTCCATTTTGCAAAAATAATCACTGTTTATCTGTTAGTAGGTAGTTTCTGTGAATCCTTCCAGAATTGTGACGTGCATTTCTCTTTTTAGACATTAATGTTTAAAAAATAAGTAGTTCGATTTACACAAGATTTTGATGCTACTCAGTTTGAGACCTCTTCTCATTTTCTATCTTCAGAATTCTTACCTGCTTTATTTTCATTTCATGTGATTCATTCTTCACCCCACATCTTAAGTTTATTAAAGAGGATTTTAATGCATTTAAAAATTTTTTCTTCTCAGAAATGGATCTTTTGGAAATTAGAAACCGCCAGGAGGAAAACATATAGTTTTAAAATGCAAAATAAGATAAGGTTAATTAAAAGATTAGCATATCAAAGTCTAAAAAAGCAAACAATTTTATCATTTTATTGATAAGAAAAAGGAATTTTAAAACCAAAAGAATTATAAAAGGATATTTATATTGACCAAAGATGTCATAAAAAGAAAAACTGTCATAGTGTTGACTAAATTTAGGATTTGAACCAGATATTAAAAAATGAGAACAGGGATATTAGAAATTTCTTTCTCTCTCATTTCTCTCGAGGGGGCCTTAAAATTTTAGAGGTAGCTTGCTAAAGTTTTGTAAACCGAACCTATTTAGTTAGGTATGAGTTGTGTTGCCTTCCATCCTATTTCAAAGTAATGCTCAGAGGATTAATGGATATAATATGCTGGAAGATTAGAAGATGACAGGTGTATGAGGCTATATAATCATTTTAATTGTTTATAAGCAGTTTGTGTTCATCCTGTATTTTGTTATCACTCCATTTTTTACATGAGGATAATAGTTAGCATATACTTTTCTTAAATTGTTACCTGTTCCTTTTATTTATTTAATTTAGGTCTGCAATGGCTTTTCTTAATATTTAGTGTTATTTAGTTTTCTTTCTAAAAAGAAATAATTTGTCATTAAGTGCTTTTGTCTAAAACTGCATTTATATCTATCTTTTGTTTCCATTTTGCTTGAAAAATAATTCTCACATATTTGCTAAACGTATGTTTTTTCCAAGTTATGCCCTTCAACAAACTTAATTTTATTGAAGACTGTTTTGAAAAAAGGTAATGGAAGCTCAAGGGCAGGATATAACATTTAAGGATTATCAGCATAAATAACCGTGATGTATAAGACATAATCCTCTTAGTTTTGTAGTATAACTAAGGTCAGTGGTCTGAATATAACTTTAGTATAGCTATATAACAATTACTTTAAGATACAATTATTTAACTGGGATTATTTCAGAAGGAAATAAAGATAATTAAGCATATGAACAGTTCTGTATCCAAAAATCAAAGATTTTAGGAATGCAAATTAAATCCCCCCCTCCCCTGCCTTTGTAACTTAAAACTAGAACATAGAGATTTAGTAGAATCATTTTAAGTTGTATTTACACACACACACAAAATTTGGCTTTATCTCAACACTCACTTTTAGAGGTAAAGATTTGTTTTTCTTTTTGCTGGTGTGCATAAAAAAAGTACAGTTGAGGAGAGATTTATAACACAAGTTTCAAGTAGTATCAAGTCCCTGAATTTTTTGAGAATTTAATTATGAGCACATTCATAAAACTCATTATACTAGATTCTCCAAGAGGTTTCTATAAAAATTTTAAACCATTTATCATCTTTATTTTTTAAACTCATATTGGATAGAGACCAGCAAAGACAGTTTTTCTACCAGCAAGGTGGGATTTTTGTTTCTTATGTTTCACTTTGATTTTTATAAGCATTTTCTATGGCTATTGATACTATTTCTAATTGATCTTAAAGAGGGATAGAAAAGATAGACAATTCTGGAAAATATAAACTACCTACAAATTAGAATTTATTGCTTTCTGAGACATCTACCTTTCCCTCTTAATTTGTAACGGTAAATGCCATTCTGCGAGACAGGGAATACATATCCCAGTGGTTTATTCAGCAAAATGCTAGAAGATTTATTTGGTCCGGAACACTTTTAAAAGTTAGGAAAGGTAAAATAGGTTGGAAAAATTTAATCTTTTATAGGAATCCTTTCAAACTTTTAATTCTGGAAGCTAAATGAAAATAATGCGACTTTAAAAACTCTGTTCAGTTTTATATGTTCATAGCAGTATCATTGAGTTATTTTTCTTTTGATTTACAAAATACCCCTAAATGGTACCAAACATGAGTTCGTAGGGATTTAGTTTTAGGACTACATGTAACTGAACATTTTGTTCTTTACTGGGTGTCCTCCCTTATTTTACTAGTACGCTTTGCTGGATGTCATTTCTTTTATGCAGTCATTTTATTAAGTATATCAAAGGAAAGATTTTGTCCTAGAGGTGAGTTCTTGTGATTTGTTCAAGATTCATCAAATGACAAGACAGTGTCAAGCAACAAACCACTTCCTTGTGGCATGTAATAAATGGCATTTGGCTCTTCAAATTTGTGTTTTGATTGCTAAAAGCTGAGGGCTTGATCCAAAATGTAGACTGAGTTTGATTAGTGTAACAGATTCAGTTGTGATCCATATTTTTACTACTGTTACAGCAAATGACTGAGACGGAACAATTGCAGATACATACTTAGAGGCTTTATACCTGAGGTAGACTGGGGAACAAACTCTTCAGCAACTTTAGATTCCTGTGAGGTGGCATGAGTGTAGCATTTTCTCTGTTTGAGTTGTGAGTTTTTCAGAGAAAGTAACGGAGGTGATGGTCACTATGTGTGTGGTAAAGCTTAATGACTCTAAAACTTACTCCAAAACAAGGTCTCCAACTGCTGTTCTGTGGTGCAGTGATGCTGTGGAAATCCCAGTCAGAAAAAGGAAATTATTTGACTAAGTGAATTGGGGAAATTTTTGTTAAACAATCAAATATGTTTTTTTACTGTAGGATATTTCAGAGCCAGTATGTAATGACATTATTGTGAATTTCTAAGAAGGAGGTATATAGTTCATGGCATTTCCCAAACCCACTTGATGGTGGAAACTGCATGTAGCATCTAGGATGCTAGTGCTCCATAGAAATTGAGAAATACTTCCTAAAAACATGAATTCCTTTCTTTTCTTGTAAGAAAAGAGATTGAAAGCAATTATGGTGAAAATGTTAATATTGGTTTAAATGTGGTGATGGGTAAATTTTTTTTGTTATATTATTTTCTATATAAACTATTACAGAATTAAAAAGTATTCACAGAGATTTGAGCTTTTGCAGTTTTAGAATTAGAATAACATTGAAAAGGAGCCTTTTGCAATTACTAGAAAGATAGCTAGTGCTTTGATGCTGCTTGAGTACACCCTGAGACATTCAAATTGTCTACTTTGAGGTAAAAGAAGTAATGGCATATAGCTTTTGCTGGTGGTTGTATTTAAGGAACAGTTAAAGTCTTTAAATAGGAGTGTACTTGCACAATATCTAGTTTAACATCCAGTTAGGGGAACACTATTTCCCTTATCAGCTTTAAGTTATAACTCTGTAACTCTGAACTTGACCGTAACTCTAAAGATAAGGAGTAATTTAAAATAACTGCTAACAACCGTAGTCCTCCTGGGTCATTCTTGGGCACGTTTTCAAGTAGGTCAAAGTTAATAGTTGGCTACCAAGGTTTCCCTCAAGCTTGCCTCTGTACTTCAGGAATTGGTGACTATATCCTTTCCTATAAAAGTTTACTGTCATGAGTTGATAAATTCACACGCAGTAACGTGTAATCTGAGGATGAATAGTGAGATACCTTTCCAAATGATACTTGCATTTTGGGGAAGTTCAGAGACTTACAACAAAATAATGAATTTCTAAACATAGAAGTTAAGACATCCTTCAGTAGAGTGGGGTAGATGTTTTGACAAGGCCATCATGTGACGTCTCAAATCTGTCACATTTAGAAAATATATGCTATATTTAGGAGATGAATGAACACTTCTTTTTTTTTTTTTTTTTTCTTTTTTTTTTTTGTGGTATGCGGGCCCCTCGCTGTTGTGGCTCTCCCGTTGCGGAGCACAGGCTCTGGAAGCGCAGGCTCAACAGCCATGGCTCACAGGCCCAGCCGCTCCGCGGCATGTGGGATCTTCCCGGACCGGGGCACAAACCCGTGTCCCCTGCATCGGCAGGCAGACTCTCAACCACTGCGCCACCAGGGAAGCCCACACTTCTTTTTAACTAGGAAAATAAAATGAGGGAAAAGTATATTTAACGGAAATGATAATGTTTTCTTAAAAATTGCAAATTAGAGACAAATTAGAAATCATGCAACCTCTTCACCCTGAAAAATATTTAATATTCAGAAATTCTTTATATGCATTAAGCTAAGGAGATGACAAAGTGGAGAGTCAGTGAAGGCCTCCAGTAAGCTTCCAATAAGCTGACTGTAGGGTCCGTTTCACTGTGATAGCAATTAAAAATAAATTCCTAGATCATTTATTTTCATAGGTCAACAAAAAGGCCAGTTCCATGCTGATATGAATCTTTGGGGAATAACCATTTCATTGTAAATCAATATTATTATGTCATTTCAATTTAGTTTTGCAGTTGCCTTGAGGCCAAACTTTATCAACTCATTTAAATTTATCTTCTAGTTCAAACAGGTACAAACTCTTAAGTAGAAATATGTTCACACCTATACGTGTAAATATTTTAGCTTTAGTATAGATTTTGAATTCCTCAGTATTATTTTCTTTTAGGTTTGTTACAGCTTCCATTGGGACACTGTACAAATGGGAGAATAGTGGCATTATTCATGGCTTGTGTTAGTATTTTTAAAATGTATAGCAAAGGATAAGTTGGGAAATTCTAAAATGTACATACATTTATTATACATATATACATATATATTTAACTTTAAATACGTATGATACAATAGGTAATAAAATAGATGATGTATATATTTATATTTAATCAAGTTACAAATTTTTTTTTTTTGTAAGCTCACTAAAATCTAAAATTCCAAATAGGTATTAAGAAACTAAAACTACTATAAACAAACTACTAGACATTAAAACTACTATAAACAAAACGTTCTGGCAATTCCACAGGATTTAGATTTCAAAGAGTGTGAGCTAGAAAGTATTTATATGTAGAACACACTTCATAATTAATCCAAAGAAGACAAGCATTAGAGAAACGTTCGATCTCTTCCTTTAGGAGTTGTGTGCTTGGGTCGATGCCCTGACTGCTTATTAAGGTCCTGTCCCGTTTCTCAGAATGAATTTAGTATACCTTAAGTCAGCAGTCTTTGATTCTGGATTTTCTCTGAAAATAGCACAAACTTACCTTCCAATCTGGCATTGCCTCACCTAGCTGCTGAAGTTGTAGTGGCAGCAACAGCTGAGACAGCAGCAATATGTCAGTAGAAACAGTCCAAGGGGATGGAACTGCAGCCACACACAAGATTTTAAGACTTGCTTAAGGTTTGGTTAATAAGGCACATTCTACGAAGTCTGCTTTGCTGTACCAATTAAAATATTTATCCCTTAATTATAATCCCTCTATTTTCATCTTCCCCAAATAAATGAGGAAAAGAAGTAATTGATTGACACTTGGGACTGATGGTGTGTATTTTTGTATGTTTTGAATAGCAAGTTCAGGTAGGTGCCAAAGAGCAAGGTGTGTTTATTTTCTTCAGGTGGCAGAAGCACATAGCCTCAAAGTCCTGGGAGTTCAGAATATCTCTCTGTTTACAGCATTAGTTCCTTAGCTTTTGTTCCTCCAGCTTTAAAGAACAGTTTGCATGTCTTGAGTTTGTGCCAGAGATCTGATGGGAATCAAAACCCAGACAGGGACTTATTAGTTACCATATCGTCTTAAGTTCTAGAATTGTCCTTTTCATCAGGCTAGTTAGTGATGAGCTTTTAGCTTATGTCCTGTACCCTAGTAGATAAATATAGCTTAACCTGCTTTAGTCTACATATTTGTCACTGAAATCTTTTGACCTCTTTAAAAATGACAAAAATTTATTCACAAATATGTGAATAATTCTTGTCAAAGTATCCTAGTTTTTAAATTTTCTGAAATATGTCTCTGAAAATCTGTAGTTCTGAGATATGGTACACCAGAAAGGTTGGAGCTTTAAACTGTTACCTTCCAAATATCCTAATTTCTTTCTATATTTTACTTCTCATATCAGCATCAAACTATGGAAATAAATAAAGATAAAGGTGCAGGTTTGCCCTTCTGCCCACATGGCATTAAAGTAAAAATAAATGCCATTCCCAAACCCAAGGCTGCCTTTATTCACAAATGAAAAGTTAATTCCTGTTTCTTTTCTGGGACGTTTATACTCGTTTCTGAGGGCTGTCATATATGCCTGTATCTCTTACAACTTTAGCTTCTTCTGCTCCGCATGCAAAGGCCTCCTTGAAAGCAGAGCAGATTGCACTTCGTTTATCTTTGTAGATACCCTGTGATATTTGGGTCTTTCAGACACTTTGGATCCAGGGACATGTGGCATTTAGAAGACTGTCAGACTACAGTGATTCTCTGGTACGCTCTAGTTCAGGGGGCCCCAACCCTGTTAGGAACCGGGCCACACAGCAGGAGGTGAATGGCGGGTGAGCAAGCGAAGCTTCATCTGCCGCTCCCCATCCCTCCCCATCGCTCCCCATCCCTCCCCATCTCCTCCCCATCGCTCTCCATCCCTCCCCATCACTCCCCATCCCTCCCCATCGCTCCCCATCTCTCCCCATCGCTCCCCATTGCTCCCCATAGCTCACATTACTGCCCGAACCACTACCCCTCCCATTCCGTGGAAAAATTGTCTTCTGCGAAACCTGTCCCTGGTGCCAAAAAGGTTGGGGACTGCTGCTCTAGTTAGATTCATTTAAATCAGCTCCCAATTAAATCATTCCACCCTATACCTTTTACCTTTTAGGTACCCATATCCGTATACCCAGTCTTCTCTTATCTACCAGTTCTTCTGCTTGCCCTGTGTTCTAATTGAATTGGAAGGTGTAGGACCAATATTTTTAAGCACTTCTTTCAATTCTGAGCCTGATATAATTCAGTGAACATTAATGTATTTAAATTTATAAAATGCAATATGCTTAAATTGCAAAAAAATGATCACTGATCTTAATTTCTTTGGAATTGAAAAAGATAGTTTTGACTACTTGTAAAATTTCTCCAACAAAAAACTAGATTGTAATATATGTACTTAGAGAAATAATATGATTTTTGAGAGAATGTAATTTGTTTTACAGATCATGGGGTGATTTATTCATAAAAAATAGACAGGAAAACAATTTCCTGTTTTTATAGCCGAATCAGCTAGCTGTATCAATAGTTTCCTGCCCTTAAAGTTTCGTGTAGTTTGGTTCCATTAAAAAAACCCCACAAAAACCAAGACCCTTTTTATTTTGAAGGGAATAAAACATGCTCAATTTGATAACACGTTTTATGGGTAGGTTACAGACTGGCAGGAAAGTTTAGCTTTTTAAAAAGATTATCTCTAAAGCTGTGAAGAAAACTTTTCCCCACTCTTGATGTGAAAATTACTAGGTGATGTGCATGCTAGCATAATTTTACTGTAGCGTCTGTGATGTGGTCAGAGTGCAGAAGTAAGCCTGGTTACCAGGCAACAGATAACAGGGCTGAAAGATGTGAGCTGTAGTTCTTCTTTGATTTAATTGTCAGTAGAGCTCTCAAGCCATGCAGCCCAGTTCCTGGGGTGGTTTGTAGAGTTAGTTGCTCCTGGAGAATCTATCCCCAAATTTTGTTTTCTGAATGCTGAGACACCTTGGAAGCCTTCAGATTATACCAGCATTAACCTTGTCATGGACCACTTGGAAAGTGAGCTGTGATGACCTGTAACGGAAAATGTGGATTCCTTTTGATTTACCATAATTTACCTGTAATATAGTAACATGATGATATTCAAAATAAGACTCAGACCTGTGAACTCCAGGGAAAAAGTGAGAGCCAGGAAGAGGAAAGAATGAGAGAAATTATAGACTGGAGAGAGGTCTTTTTTGACGGCTGGTACTTGTACTTTCCTACTTTTTGGTTCTGTGACTAACATGAACAAAAAAAGGTTCAGGGAAGTTTCGCGGTATTATATCTCTATTCCTTTTGGAAAATTCAAAACCTCATGTGTTGCATCTGTCAGGGCATGAAAGGGAACTGACATTAACTGAGCGTCTAAAATGTCTAAGAATTGTACCAGATCCTTTACACAAATTATCTTTTTTTTTTTCAATCATCACAACACTTTTACAAGGTGAATGCTGTTATAATCCCCTTCTGGAGATGAATGCTTCCACAGAGCTGAAGCATCCTGTGGTTAAAAATCTTGTCCAGCGTCTCACATTATGGTTTGATCCAAGGCAGTTTTCATTGCCTCCTATAATTCAGACTAATTGACTGTGTTCAATAATATCTAATAGTTCTCTATGCATTTTAATATGTCTTGATAAAGAATATGTAGAAATTAGAGTTTAAAAGGGTCTTGTAAATCAGATTGTAGTTCTCACTCCTGTATGTTAACCTCCTTAGGTAATTAAATATCTGTCTAGTTTTAACTAATTCTGGAAAAGATTCCACGATTTCCCTTAATAACCCAAATCTGTTACTGCTTTGATTTAGGCCATTTTCTTCTGGTTTGTCCTCAATAGAGATGGGGAACAGCTGGTTACCATTCTCAATATAATAGTCTTTATATTTCAAGGACATTAAAAAGTATCCCCTTAGCTCTTTCTTCACAGCCTGAATACTTCTATCTTTTGGGTCTTTCTTCTTTTTCCAACCCTTTCATCACCTGTGTGTTCTTCCTTCTATTTTATTTCTCTGCATTCCCTTTCAGATGTGGAGATCATAACTGAGCATGGATATCCAGCATGAGTCAAGCAGTGAAGAGTAAAATAAGAAGCTTACCTCAGAGTTTCTAAACTAATTTTCTATTTATGAACCCCAGTAATGTGCTTGTTTAAAACACAACAAGAATGGTGGCCTGCTATCACATTTCACTTACAGGTCTGCTATGGTACAGGATTCTTTTTTTCCCTGCTTTATTTTACTTATTTCACATGGCCAGCCTTACCTGTGTATGATGTATCTTATATTCCATAACATGTTTTGCAAAATGACAGAAAATACCTGCGTAAGTATGAAGGATACTTTGATGGAAAAAAACTTTTAGAGATTTTAATATGTTCAAAGTGACTGATTAAGAATGATTTGTTCTTTGTATTCAATGGGACCTTGAAACATTTCATATGTACCTGGATAGTTGACAATAATGCACCTTTGCCTCAACCATTTGATTACATACGGGTTTTCTAAAATACGAACCACATTTTCGAGTCCCCCAAAGTTCCATCTTTGGTTCTGGCTTATTTACTAATGGGAACTTAAGAAGCTCACTATCTATTACATTACCTATTTTACTGAGGAAATGTTAAATAGTACCAAATACCAGGCCAAGTTTTAGCCATACTGATATCTGTAAGATGTTATGGAAAATCCTGAACGAACTTTTTGCACTCCAAAATGTGCATTTTGTTAAAATAACCAGCCTTTTTTCCTTCCCACTTAAGAGCATTTGTAGTTTATAAAATCACTTTGTTTCTTGGGAGGTGTGTTATTACTGTAGTACTTTCTAAAGTTTTAGATTTGCTTATTTTGCTACTGAATTTCATGCTAATACTTTACCTTTCCTGTTTTGGGTAAGGAGTCAAAGTTATCATTTTTATTTAGCTGGAGAATGCCTTGTTTTCATTCAACTTAAATGGGAGAGTTCCTATTAGTAGACCTACCATTTTCATTCTGTTGCAGTGTTGTAAATTTGCCAATTTGGAATTGGAGTTCTTCATGCATGCTTTTTTTTTAGTTTAATTAAAAGTTTATGTTCACTCAGTAAGTGCTACATAAAGTGCTTAAGAGGATGTTCATCACCGGTTTAATAACGTTAAATCAATTGTTGGTAAAAGTTAGCTTCTTTCTATAAAATGCATCCCTAAAATAAGCTATTCCGCATAGAAAAAAATTTGTGGCTCAGTGCAACTATTGGAAAAGCATTTCAACGTCTCTTAATGTCTTACCAGTCGCTTAGCATCTTCTTTACTTATGAATGGCCCATTAAGTTGGACAGTTTTTCAGAAGTAGCAGTGTCTCTCTTTCCATAGATCTTGCCATGAGAGATGCTGCCTGTGTCGAGTCACTTATTGATTCCCTGCCACCATCACAGGCAGGAGTGGTCTGTTGCTCCTTTTCTCTGAGAATGCTGTGCTCAGAGACTGATAAAATGGTCTTCTTTGAATTCTTGACAATTCTTTCTTACCTTTTTTTCCCCCTTAATATGTTGGAGACTCTTACTAGGAAGCCAAATGTAATATTTCTTTCCTTTAAATGCCATCCACCATCAATTTTGAAGAAAATCCCATCTCCAGTCTATGCGCTTCTGCGGAGAAAACAAAAACCACTAATGAGTAATCTCTCAGAAGAACACCTTTGTTAGAACTTTTTATTTTGAAATAATTCTGCATTTACCAGATGGTTGCAAAGATAGTACAGAGTATTCTCATATACCTATCACTTAGTTCAAAGCTAAAACTTTGAAAGGCAGAATAGCTTACAGTGTCTCCTACTTAAAGTCCAGATACTGGCCACCTTTTAAAGGTGCAAAAACATACTGGCCGCCTTTTAAACAAACCATCCTTCAGGTGGTTGAGGGTCTATCTGCGGTGATAGCGCGGAGAAGGTAGCTGCTGGGCAACGACGCTGAGCTGGAAGGAGAGGAGTTGAAGCATCTGAACAAACTTTTGAAGTAGGGAGTGCTAGGCTCCATCTACCACTTCTGAAGAGGGGAGAGGTATTTCTGGTACTTTCCCTAACTCTAATCAGGTACAGCATGGTAGCAATTACTGAGTACCAGAGAATCTGCTCATCTTATGTTTTACATCCTGCGGTTTGTGTGACACCTGCTCTAACTTTTAGGCACTCTTCTTTTATAGAGGCAACTTATTCTCATGCGACATTAACTTACAGTTAACTGTACAAGACTCATTGATAATACTTTCTTGCTCATTTAATTTCAATGCTTTATTCTTCACTGATAAATTTGATCTACTTTTTGGTGGAAAGGTTCTTAACCTGGAGTAAATGAACTTTTATGGATTCATTATGAGCTTTATAGTGTGTATGAAAATTTGAGTTTTTCTGAGAAGAAGTTCTATAGATTTTATGAGATTTTCCTCATATAACCACTCCCTGCTCTCTCCCTCCTTCCCCAAATTAGTAACTCTTCTGCTCCAGTGAGAGAGATAGCATAGAAACTGTCAAGCAAGTTAGGCTGACATTCCACATTGCTAATGAGACTTTAAATGTATGTTTATTCTCTATCACTACATATTAGAATGTACATGTTTCTATTAAAATTAAAATTTAGTTATGGACTTGCTTTAAATAAAATTACTTTAGGTTAATAAAGTTTAAATTCTAGTCAGGAATATTAATTTCCCCTTTTTCTTATAACAGTAAAGTTCATTTTTTACAATTAGTAAAATATACCAGACTATCCCACTGTAATCAAATAGTTTATAACCATTAAATTTTGGTAGGCACCAAGAAAGAAAAATTACAGGCTATGTTACTTTGATGCCAGAAATGTTAAGGACATAATGTCTGGGAAGCTTATTAGATTGCTGGGGGAAACTGATGGAAATGCTAATCCTGTGTATTTATAGAAGATACTCAAATTTCGTTTTAGTATCCCTCTGGCTCCCAGATAAACACCATAGAGAAAACAGGCTCTATTTTATCTCTTTAGGAATAATACTGTTTTTCTAAGCCTTTCCTATATCAATTATATTTTCTGGGGAATCATAACATTTGATTGCACAAAAGCAAGAAAAAAAGCTTCCCAACTATTTGTTTGAAATTCCAGAAGGCATCATTTTGCACATGAAGCACCTGGTCCTTTAAAAGAAACAATGTTATAAGAAATAGAAAGCTGCACCTGTGGCAGAAATTTGAACTATAGTTTTAAAAATATATTTTTGAAATAATACCTTCCATTTTATGCCTTCTATAAAATAGAACGATAGATTCATTATGAGAGATTGTGCACTTCTTATCCAGTTGTAGTAATTTTGTTGCATCCCAAATTAATTTCCCTCATACAGAGGGTATTTAAAGAAAGAAAAATATTTTTAAAAGTCTGTATTATTTTAACTTTAAAAAGATTATGATTTTAAAGAATTTATAGTGCATTGAAGAAGTTCTCACAGATCTGGTGCCCAATTAAGACCTAACTCCTTTTCTTTAATTCTACTGTAGCACTTTCTTCAGACCACTAACATATCACATAGTTATTTTATCACCCATCTATTTTCCACTAAACTCTGGGCTGTTTAAGAGCAAAAATTGACTCCTATTAAATCTATATTCTCATATTTTGTACAAATCAATCTATGTTCCCAGTGGTTAGAACTCAGTAAACGCTGTTTAAATAAACACAATCACAGTTATCAAAACACCATCCTCTGTATTCTTTAGCTGTGCTGTCCAGTGTGGTAGACATTAGCTCTATGTAGCTAGTGAGCACTTGAAATACGGCTGGTGTGAGATGAAATTTGACATAAATATAAAATAAACACTAGATTTTCAAAGACTTGATTTCAAAGGATTTAAAAGAGCCCATTGATATTTTTGTGTTGATTCTTTGTTGAAATTTTATTTTTTATATTTTTGATTACATAAAACATTAATATTGAGTCCACATATTTCTTTTTGCTCTTTTAACGTGGCTGGTACACAATTTAGCATTACATGTGTGGTTTGCTTTTGTGGCTTGCATTAAATTGCCATTTGACATGACTGTTCTGAAGCAAAAGTTGGTAACTGATGGCCCATGGGCCATATCTGACCTATATTTAAATGGCCAATGAGCTAAGAAAGGTTTTTACATTTTTAAAAAGTTGTGTAAAAAAAAAAAGTATATGCAACAGAGACCATGTGTGATATGCAAAACCTAGACTATTTACTGTCTGGTCTTTAATATAAAAAAATTGTTTATCCCTGTTCTAAAGAAGTTATTGGCATATATAACTTATGGTTTTTACCCTTCAGCAGCTTGTATAGTTTAGTGGAAATACCATTTTTGAAATATTAAATAACACAATTGAAGTTTTATTAAGTGTTAGTGTTATGCTCAGGGACTATATGCTGTAGAAGTGGACTAGACGTGAGCCTTAAAGGATGAGATGATTTGGGCAGGAAGCGTGGTGTGTATGGTGATGTGCTTCCCAGGTCACCCTTCAAAGAAGGTCTTGCTGTCTCAGCTTTTGGGAATGTTATCAGCCTCTTCAGGGATTGCCTTTGTAGAGCCATCTCGTCGGGGAGGTCACACCCTTCCCATGGTGACCCATATGCAGTGAGTGATCAGGGTGGAATAAAAAGGCCTCACCATTTCAGCAAACCTGAGACAACTCTGAAGGGCCACTTTAGCCACAGAGATCCTCAGAGTGTTGGCTGAGGCTGCCATAGCTGTGTCATCACCGACTTCTCCCTCTACCCAGTTCTGCATCCTTCCTCTCCTTTCCTCAGGTTTTGATCCCAAGGACATTCTCTAATACACGTTTGGCACACTAAACTCCATCTCAGTCTGCTACCCAGAGAACCCAACCTGCTTCAGGCAGAAAGGTAAAAATAGTATTCCACTTGTTGAGAGTTGTGGAAACAAAGGAACAGAAGCAAGAATAAAAGCTCTGTGTGGGGACAGTGAAATTAATTACCTGGATAGTGTAGAGTGTTTATGTTTGAAATGATAGGCTGTAAGATTGCCAGAAGGGCTTTACCCTAGGGAGAACAGGAAGCTTTTGGAGCAGGGATGTGACATGAAGAAAACAGTGCTTTAGGGGAATTCATCTAGTCAGGAGAAGTGTTGTGGATTACAGGAAACAAAATTATTAAAGAAAAATATATCCATTTCTATGCTAATTTTTCATCAGTGCCTGATTTTGTGGGTCGTCAGTAAGTGATGACTGAAGACATAGTTTAACTAAAACCTTATTAGTTGAGATTTAAGAACTTGAAATTTTTCTGGCAATGTATTCCTTTGGATCTTTTCTGAAGCCTGGGTCAGGTTTCCTGCCTTCTGTCTATTCCTGAAGATGGTAGGAAGAGTGCCCTTCTAGAGTGTCCTGGGCTCATCCAAAGGCTGCCTGGCATTTTACCTTCTCCAGTTTTTCCAAATACCAGCTGACACAGCTGAGCCTACTCTTGCCAGTTGAGTTTGCTCTGAGCGCTTTCTTCTCTTCTACAGGGAGAACAGAGCTGCCCACAGCTAGAGTCAGGAGGGGCAAACTGTATTGAGTGGTCTTCCTGGATAGGTAGACGGCACAGTTTATCTGGGGCCCTCGTGTCTCCTTCACAATTTTACACCTCTGTTTGGTTTGGAGGGAAGTGTTTTTATTTTTGTTATTGTTTCTTGATCTGAAGGGGTTGGTTATTTGATATTGCTATTTAGAGCTAAGGAGGAGAAGCCACTGTTACCAGGGCTGGGAAGTATGGCACAAGGCTAGGCTTTGGAATTAAGCAGACAGAGCCGGTATCAGTGACTCTTTTGGAGTTGAAATAGCCTATTCTCTCACCAGTGTGGTAGCTCCCAGAACAAGCAGGAAAAGGAAATACTGTATTCTGTATATGGTAATTTTCTCAACCAAAGGGTTTATCCTCCCTTGGCCTTTATTATGAATTGGTGGAATTTGCTTAAACTTCACTGACAAAAGCAACGATGGGCAACATACAATTATGAGCTTATTAAAAATAACCCTTTGACAGGGCAGTGAAATGACTGCCTGTTTAAAGTTGGCAGAATTTCTTAGGGTGTTTTATAAAAAGTAGCCTCAATGTTGGCTGTCTTTGGCTAGTACTGCTGAAGTAAATTCAGTTTCAGTTGCCCTTTCAATATTATATGCTTGTGTTTCCACAGAAACAATTTTGTAAAATTTGATATTCAGAAAGTACCAGATGGAGATGTTATGGACAAGCAGGAATGTAGGTTGCTTAAGTACATAGTCATTTGAAATGAAATAATCAGATAGGAGAACTAGTTTCTTAACAAGACTTATAATTCCCCAGCAACGTTTGCATTATAAAAGCGTCTAGTATTTTTCTTAAAAGAATGACTGTCTCTTGTTCATAAATCTGTTCCTGAAAGATGGTGCCTTTGGTTTACCAAAACAAAAGTTAAGACGTATATATTTTAACGAATACAGATGTATAGAAAAGAGTTTCTTCATTTAAATTTGTATCAGAACAATTTGGTCTCTATATTCAAAATATTTCGTGTATACTCTCTATATAACTATATTGGAATTCCCAAAGTGTGGTTTGTTTTATATGGGACTAATTTTTTATTTCCCATAGGTCTTATTATCTTTGTTGGGGATGGGAATAAGATGATTATGGATTATGTAAATCACTTTTTAGGTATGAAGGGAGATTGGAAAGTGAGGCAAAACGGGAGGGAGAAGGAATGTCGTCATGTCACCTGTCTCTCCAGCTTGATGATAGGTCAGAGTTAAGTGCTTGTTAAACCTTAGATGTATTCTTGAGTATCCACGACCTATTATTAAAAGGCATTTACACCACTTAAATATGTCTGTTTTTCTGAGACTGTGTTGTCTGAAAAGTAAAATCTTGGTAGCAAAAGTATGTGAGTGGTGTTATGAATAATAAAATAAGACAAGGATATCAGATAAGCGGAATAAAAGTAGCATTTTACATGATGGTTTTTACTGTAATTTCATGGCATATAAGAGAGATAGTAGCAGTATTTGCCAGAAAAGATCCTCTGTGCCTCTGGTCTATTCAGGCTGATTCCTTAATCAGTCTCCTATAACTGCCTATACCAGTAGCTAAGCACAGGGAGCACATCATATTTGTTCTTAGCTGCTGAAGTCCCTATATTTCTATTCTTATTAGATTAATTTGATCTTTAAGACGTTAAAAGTATACCACTGAGGTATATAATTTCCTAGAGGCAGTTTGGCAATTGAAATATAATTAATATCTGATTGTATAATTACTATCTAAGTGAAATATAAATATAGCCATTGATCCAGCAAACATACTTCTAGAATGACAGAATCACCAAAGTGTGTATGTACACACGTAAAATATTTATTGAAGCATTGTTTGGTAATAGTAAAAACTGGACACACCTCCATGTCTATCAGTTGGAGACCAGTTAAATTATGGTGCAAGTGCCTCCAAATTGACTGCTATGTTAAAAAGATGATATAAACATACATGGAATGAGTACAAGGCATATCATTAGGTGAAAGGAAAGCAAATTGCAGAACAGTTTATGTCGTGTGATCTAATTTATGTAAATTTAAAAAATGTCTGGGTATATAGTTATATTTCCTGATACAAAATATGCCTGGAAGGACATGCAGTGATACTTTTGGAGAGGGGGATTGAGGGAGCCAGAGATAGAGAAGATGGGATTTTTGTCTTTTTCTTTTTTGTACTATTTGAATTGTTTTAGCAGCAAATTTGTAAAATATTTTAAATTTAAACCACTGATAGAAAAATAAAAACATGTACAATAATAACAATGATGAAAGCTAATATTTATTGAGGGTTTACAGCGGACCAGGCATTATTGTATGTAGGTGACATATTTAATCACTAAATTATCACAGAAATCTTACCAAGTAGCTCTAGTAATTCTGTTTTATAGATGGTGAATCTGAGGCACAGAGATCTGTGGTTATGTGACCAAGTCAGTGTATTAGGAAAGAGTCAAATAAGAGTATTGGGTATAGGTATTGAATGAATATTGCCATTTATAAATGAGCTCTCCTTTGTGATCTAGAAGACTAAACATTGTGACTTGCTAGTCTTGTGAGCAGGAAGGAAAGGGAAGGTGGGTTCTTTTACCCTATGACTTCTGCAGTGGTTCTTAGGAGTTTAATTCAAGGAGAAAATGGACTATTTGATAAATTCCAAGGACTTCTATTTGAGGGAGTCATTTGTAGGGGGAAAAAGCCAGCTATGCTTTGGAATTTTTTGTAGGTATTTCAAAACAGAGAAATATTATGAGTCATTTCTCATAAGAACTGGCCTAGTATAGTAAGAAAGATTCCTTCTCGTATTTTCCAAGATTATTGGTAGGTTGAGAGATGCTAACAAATGATTTTCTTTCTTGCAGTAGTTATTCAAGTACAAAAAAGAGAAAAATAGCGACTAGGCCAGGGCTTTGAATGAATTTTAGAATCATGATCTTTCATTCAACAGATTTATTGTGTATGTCAGAAATCTACCACTAATATATTTTTACAACCAAATCCAGACTCCTCCGACCCTCAAATTCCTCCATAGTCTCGTCCCTTTTTATCTGCTAACCTCTTCCCTCACTGTTCTCCAGTAAACTCCCTCTGCATCATCTGGCCTATTCAGGCTGGCTTCTTAATCATTCCCCTGTAACTACCTTTGTCAGGAGATGAACTCCTTGAGCATAAGGATTGTCTATTTGTTCTTAGTGTCCCTGATACATAAAACAGTGCTTGTAGCATTGGAGACATATGCTGTCGAACACACGAGTGAATGAGTGCATTCATTTTTGTCTCCATGCTCTTGCACAGATATATTCCAAATGTACATTTTTGCCTTCCTTTCTTTCTTCAGCCTTTTCCAAACCTTTATACCAGGGTCAGTGCACTTATGGAGAGACCCTCAGTCAGTATCACTGACTTCCTGGCTCAGATGCAGCGGGTCCCCACTGCCTCCTGTACCAAATCTGACTCCTTTCAAGTTAGGAACGTTGTGCTTCCTTGTACATCCAAGTATCAACCTTTATTAGGCTGTTTTTCAGACTACCTCAAAACATACTTACACATTACCTTCTTGGTACTGCCTGATGGGACCATCTTTCTGTTGGAGGTAAGAGTTAAGAACATGGTGTCTGGATGATCTGAATTCAAATCCTTGTTCTTTCACTTTCTAGCCGTGTTAAAATTTTTTAAAGTCTCTTTCCCCCCCCCCTTTTTTCTCCCATCTTTATTGAGATATGATTGACATACAACACCGTGTAAGTTTAAGGTGTACAATATGAAGATTTGATATATGTATATATTGTAAAATGTTTACAACAATAAGTTAACACAACATCACCTCACACAATTACCTTTTTGTGTGTGTGTGTGTGTGTGTGTGGTAAGAACATTTGAGATGTACTCTTAGCAACTTTCAAGTATACAATACAGTATTGTTAACATAGTCACCGTCCTGTACATTAGATACCCAGAGCTTATTCACTTTATAACTAGAAGTTTTACTGTTTAACTAAAATCTCCCCACTTCCCCTCCCCTCAGCCTCTGGCGACTACTAATCTACTCTGTTTTTATGAGTTTGACATATAAGTGAGATATGTATCTGTATCTGTATATTTATATCTATACATTTGCTTTGTCCACTCATCCATCAATGGACGCTTAGGTTGTTTCCATGTCTTGGCTATTGTAAATAATGCCGCAGTGAACATGGGTGTGCAGATACCTCTTTGAGACAATAATTCATTTCCTTTGGATATTTACCCAGAAGTGGGATTGCTCTATCATAAGGTAGTTAAATTTTTTAAAGTCTCTGTGCTTCAGTTTCCTCCTTTTAAAAAGAAAGAAATATGTGTCTTAGAATGTTGTGAGGATTGAATAATCTATTAAAGTGCTTAACACAGTACCTGGTATATTGTAGGCACTCAATAAATGTTAGCTTTTAGGATTGGGTTGCTAATATTTTGTCTCATCTATGATGAAGACAAGAAGGTCAGGGCTGCTTTTGGACCACACAAATACAGTTACTTAATAGCTGCTGTTAACAGGTTATTAGTAATGGATGGATTAGTCATAATGGTGGACGATAACAACTCTCAAGAGTGCAGGGGAGATGTCTGAAATCCATTATGAGTGATTGTGTAGAGACAGTAATTCTTCTCTCTTGCTTCTTAGTGGGTCCGCTTGTTTATTAAAGCACTAGCTACTGATTGCTTACTGTGTGCCAGGCACCATTCTAGGTCCTGGTGATATAGCAGGAATCAAAATAGAAGAAAATGCCTACTTCATGGAGGTAATATTTTAGTTATAAGTAAAATATAAGTATGTGAGGTGGTAATAAAAGCCGTGGAAAAAAATGAAGCAAGAGAAGGGAGCTAAGGAGTATATGTATGTAGGTGCAGGTATATAGGTGCATCTGTCGAGGTGTGTGAGTTGCATTTTTAAGTAGGATGGTTGGGAAAGACTTCACTTAATATGGCACATTTACGAGAAGTTCTAAAGGAGGTAAGGGAATAACCACGTGTATGCCTGTGGGAAGAGCTTTCTAAGAGGAATCAGGGGACACCCCTGGTGGCCCAGGGGTTAAGAATCCGCCTGCCAATGCAGGGGACATGGGTTCGAGCCCTAGTCCGGGAAGATCCCACATGCCGCGGAGCAACTAAGCCCATGTGCCACAACTGCTGAGCCTGTGCTCTAGAGCCCATGAGCCACAACTACTAAGCCTGCGTGCCACAACTACTGAAGCCCACGTGCCTAGAGTCCGTGCTCTGCAACAAGAGAAGCCTGTGCACCACAACAAAGCCCCAACACAGCCAAAAATAAATAAATAAAATAAAAATTTTAAGAGGAATCAGGAAGTTCCTGATTCAGTAGCATATCTGGTATGTTCAAGGGAACAACAAGGGGACCAGTGTGTTTGGAGCCAGAGAGAGAGAATAATAGGAGATGAGGTAAAGTGTGTGTGTTGGGAGGGGGTGGGGCGGGGAGACAGGGCACAGATCACGCAGGAAATTGTAGATCATATTAAGATCTGTGTCTTTTATGTTGTGTGAAGTGCGGAACCTTTGGAAGATTTTGTGTGAGGGGTGATATTATCTGACTTAAGGATCACTCTGGCTGCTGTGTTGAAGGTGGATTGAACTGAGTTAGGGCAGTAGCAGGGAGACCAGTTGGAGGCTGTTACAGTGTTCCTGGTGAGACATGATGTTGGCTTGGACCTGGGTGCTTGTAGTGGCTGGATTCTGGTTATATTTTGAAAGCAGAGCCAATGGGAGCTACTGACAATTGGATATAGGGGTGGGAGCGGAAGAGAGAAGTCAAGGATAAGACTTTTGTCCTGAGCAGCTTAGAAGGCTGGCTGTTATTTATTGAGACAGGGACAACTGAAGGAACAAGAGCTAAGTTTGGACATGTTAAACGGACATTCTTTTAGATATTCGAATAGAGATAAAGAACTGAGCCTTAGCTACAGTCTGGAATTCAGGGGACAGGTCAGGGTTGGAGATAAAAAGTTGTGTTTGTCAATATATAGGTAGTATTTGAAATGTTGAGATGGGATAGTGAATAATTTGCAAGTTCCTCCTGACCTTCCCACACCTTTTTTCATTTAGTTTCTCTATCTTTATTTTACTCATTCTTTTCACCCATCTTGCCATCCCACAAAGTCCAAAATGGCAGTAGTATTGACAGTTATCATCCGGCTTGGGGGATGTGAAGGTGCATTCTAGTTTTCTTTTCTCATTTTGAGACGTAGTCAGAATAAATACTCATTTCAGTAAGATGAAGGGCTCTCTTGACTCTCCGCTTGTGATCAGATCATATTCTAAAAAGAAAGTTGGAAACTTATTTTCACGTTCCTTTTGTTAGCAATCTTTATTTCTGCATCAACTGTGTGCTAATCAAGGGCCACCCACCTGTGAATCAGTCTATAAACATGTATAGAACACTTTGTACCTGTGTTGTGGATGATAGAAGTGTTGCCAAAAGTTTCTGGCCTCAGGAAACTTGCTGTCAGTTGAGAGCCTAGACTCACACAGGTAAGCCAATTAGAGCACAATGTCAGACAACACTTAATTGTGCCTTAAGTTGTATAGTTTAGCAGTATAAGGAAAAGCTTATTAAAATTAACCTTTTGGTATTTTGACGACATTCTAATAAATTGCTTTCTTTTTTTTTTTTTTTCTGGTATGCGGGCCTCTCACTGTCGTGGCCTCTCCCGTTGCGGAGCACAGGCTCCGGACGCGCAGGCTCAGCGGCCATGGCTCACGGGCCCAGCCGCTCCGCGGCATGTGGGATCCTCCCGGGCCGGGGCACGAACCCGTGTGCCCTGCATCGGCAGGTGGACTGTCAACCACTGCGCCACCAGAGAAGCCCCCTCTTTTTGAGAAATAGATAAAGCATTTTTTTAGTGGGTTGCAGGTCACCCTCTATTCTTGACTATTAACTTCTCAAAATATAAAGACATGGGTGGCACTTGGAGACATACGTGGCACTTCATTGCAAGAGCTGAGAGCATTAGTGAAAGCTTGTATTAATGCCTGGTTAGTAAACCATCAGTGAGTAAGAAACTAGATCTTCCTTTTCCTGAAGACTAATGTATCTCCATGCTCCATGGGTCTAGGGGGTCAGGAAACTCCTAAAGTTTGAGGTCAGGTGACATCGTGTGGCATTTCCATTCTCTGGACAGATTGGCTAATTCTTCCACCCGTGGATTAATCCATCTACCCCCAGAAAAGGTAGCTAGCTGGTATGGATAATGAATGAGTTTTTTATTTTCATAAAAGATATTTAAAGACTAACAAACAGGAGGGGTTTGTATACAGAAGGGGAGAATTTTGGCTTTTGCTTGGTAATGCTACTCTAGCATGAATAAGTGAGGGAGAGTGGATACATTAAAACTCATTTTCATTTAGCTTTGGAATGCTTAATAGAATGGTTTTGTAGCAGATAAAGTCTTAATTGTGTTCATTTTGGTAGATTTTAAAATTAGAAAATATTACTTCGGTAGTGTAAGAAAGTCTAAAACGTTTCCTTTAGCTAACCCACCAAAAGCTTTAATCTAGACAAGTGAAAACATCTTTATTAAGGTATCATTTTATTTTTGTACTTATATTTGTTTATAGCTATATCTGACCTCAGAATTCACAGACATGCTTTTGCATTCTTAGGTCCCCAACAAAAATTTCCAGTAGAATCCCATTAACCTTTCAAAAAGCAAACATTTCCATTCCAGTTAGAATGCAAGGAATATGAGTAACAAATAGACCCAAGGAGAAGGGAAATAGGATATTAATTCTGTTGCTTTGCCACTTGCTGCCTTTACTGGATGTTTCCATTTTCTCTGTAAGGATCAGCAGAGGAGTATTTAAGTCTAAGGAAATGAGTAGCTGATTTTCAGCAAGGGCTTAACTGAAGCTACCAATAAAAGACAGTATTATATTGGGTAATCTCCAAATACTTTACGCTAATAAAATCTCAAAATATCTGTTAACATTTTGGAATTTAGCCGAACTAGCTAAGTCTTTCTTTGGCTTTCTTGACTTCCAGGCTGGTCTCCTAGGAATTTTTTATGGGAGCCTTGGCGCTCATAAACTTTACAGATGGTGGTTCTGACAACATATTGAAGCCACATTCGGGGGCAGTGCTACCTGAGATTACTTAGGATTGGCTTTCTTATTCGGACCCCTTACTCAGAATTCTCCTTGCCCATCGTTCTGTTCTGTGGATGGTATCTATCAGGAAGGTTGGCTCAGCACCAGTTTACAGCCAGCTGCTACAGCCTGGTTTTATTTATTTTTCACATCTCTTGTGGGTCAGAGGGAGTATAAAAGACTTCCTGTGGGTTCCTGACTGAATAAGGAATTAAAAGCTTTCATGAACGCTGTGCTTTATGAAAACCATTGTAAGCAGTTCTGCAAATTATATTAATAGAACTTGAAAACAAAATTCACCTTAAATGATAGTCAATGAAGATAATATTCCTAAGAATAATGTAAAATTCATACACTCATGTTCAAGGAGTATACTAGTATATACAAAAATGTTTTACGCAAGTGTGTTTTCTATAAAGGAAAAGAAATTAACTATGTATGTAAATCGTTTGGTGCAAAAGGGATTAACTGTATATGTAAATCATCAAAATTTAATATTACTCAAAGTTCACAAACTGAAGATTTATAGACGTAGTTTTATTTAGTGAATGTTATTACCAAATTGATATTACTACTTATTTTAAGTATATTTTATCAGGAGGACTGAGGATACCTGTTTTCATCCTCTTAAAATAGGGTTGAATTGGTATTTTCGTGTATGAATGGAAAAAATATGGTCAACAGAGAACTCTTGTGCAGAGACAAGGCACCTGGAATTCATGAAGAACTTTGAGTGCTAGAGATCATCTTTTCTTAGAGAACAAGAGGTTGAAGATTGAATAATTTTAGTCCTTGCTAAGTATCTCAGTGATTTCCTCAGCAGCATTTTAAGTCTTGTTTATGTAATTATTTCATTGCTGAGTTTATTCTTGTTATGTAGGGCTATTTTTTTTTTTTTGTCCTTTTCTCAGGAGTAGGAAGAAAATTTCATTAAACACAAAACAGAAGTGAAGAGTCATTTTGTAATTTGGCCATTTTCCCTCATCACCCATTTAAGCAGTGTGGCGAATGTAACTGGGATTTCCCCTTCCTGCATTCAGGAACATTTATTAATCTTTTTAAATATAAATGCAGCCATTGGAGGTCTACTCAACCTAATGGCATTGCCTATAGTCCTACAATCAGACTGTGTACTTCTTTCCACCCAGATTTCCAATTTAGGAGGCATAATTAGCTTTAATCTCATAAAAGTATATGCTTTCATGTTCTAAACTATTGGTGGAGCAGGTATGGTACCTAAGTCTAGGAAGCTATGCAGAGCAGGTAGGGTTTTCAGTCTTCCAGTTTTGGAAAGTGTTGTGATGGATAATCCTTGTCCTTTTAATTTTAATGGAGAGTGATCTATTTTTTAAGAGTCTTTTTTGTGACAGTAATGATGATGAATGCCTTAATGCATTTGGGTTGTGGGGAACAGAGCACTCTGTATTAAGGAATATTTTGTATATCCCGAGACAAACACGAATTTTAATTACTCTGTGCTGTGATCATAACTTCTTTAGTGCTGTAAAATATTCTTAGTTTGTGTCTAAGGGTTTGGGGTCTCAGAGCATTCACAAACAATCCCTTTCATATTTTCTTATGGGATTTATTACCAGTATCAATAGAGAAGTATTCAGAGAGAGAAACTGGCCCAAGACTATAGGGAAACTAACAGCATATACTGAACTGCGGTTCTTGAGTTTCAGTTTTAACAGTAGCTTAACACAGTGCACAGTGAAATCAGTGAATATATGTTGAATAAATAAATTGAAATTAAAGCCTGCCTAGGACCAATCTGCAAATTGTTCAACATTAGTAAGAAAACGTTAGATATTTTCAAGTGGAGGAGAGGTCTAATCATCATCATACATGGCAAAAGGATAAGGCAGTTGCTGGGAAATGCCTAATAATGTGGAAATCATTCAGTAGACATTTTGAAAAATATAACTTTGATTATTAAATAAACATAATATGATAACATTTCCAATTATTTTGTTGCCTTAGTTTCTCCAAGGTAATAATTCTTTGAAGACTTATAAGACCAGCGATCAGCAAAGGCACATATCTGTGCCTTTTGTTACGCCCAGGAGTACCTTTTGTTCCCACATCTGGGAGCTCATTTTTCTTTATTTCACACATCACCTCCCTCCTTAATATCCTGGAATCTTCCCCTATAGATTCCTTGCTGGAAGCTATAGGAATTTAGATGAGATGTTCTGTTGGCTAGGGTGGCAGGAGTTACAGACCTGTGACCTATTGTTCTCCTCTCAGAATTTTATCAACACCTTCACCAGTGTGAATTCAGGAATGAGCACCCATTATGTGCCTGGCACTTTTCTAGACTTTGGAGAAACAGTAGTGAACATGGATTAATATTTTAGTGGGAGTGGAAGAATGGTAGGAGATTGGGAACAGATTTATTTTAAGCAGGTAATAAACACATATGATAATTTCAGATTGTGTTAAGTGCTATGAAGAAAATAAAGAGGGTGATGTGATTCAGATTAACAAGATGAGAGTGAGACTGCTTGAGAAAGAGTAATAAGAGGTGTGTCAGTAACATCTGAGCAGAGGCCTGAATGATGAGATGGAGCTACCCATGGAAAAAGCCAAGGAAGAACATTTAAGCCAGAGGGGGAAAAAAATGATAAAAAGCCACTGAGACAAGAATAACAAGGACAGAGCGAGGAAAAGAAAGGCCGGTAATGTGTCTGGAGTGTAATGAGCAAAACTGAGAGTGGATTGAAATGAGGTTGGAAAGATTGGGAATGATTGGTTTATGTAGGAACTTAAGAGGCCTTGTGTCTTAGGTTAGGTTCCCTGGGAAACAAACTCTGAGGTCGAGATTTGCATGGAGGAAAGTTATGGGGAGGTATCCAGTCACAGTTGGATCAGCATCTCTGAGGAGTGAAGATGGAGGACTGGGCAGAGTTAAAAGTTGGAACTGTAATGCATCCCAAAGAAAGGCCTCCGTCTATCTACGGTAGGCTTTAGAGTGGAGGTGGCCCGTCAAAAGTGTCCCACATTTAGGTTAGGGGGCTGGGTCTTTAAACCTGTGCATAGAGCATCAGTAGGTGCAGCTCACAGTTCCTGGAGAAGGACTCAGCTGAGAGCCAGCCACCTCCAACAATCCCAGCAGCTAAGGAATGGGCGCCTAGGTTCTGAAGAGGGGTACCACTGCATTTATCACACCACGGAAAAGTATTCAGTATTGATGGGTCAGCTTGTTTTTCAAAAGTTTACATTTATGTTTTTAAATACATTTGACCCTTAAACAGTGTGGGAGTTAGGGTGGCAACCCTCTATGTGCAGCCGAAAATTCGAGTATGACTTATAGTTGGCCTTCAGTATATGCAGTTCCTCCGCATGCGTAGTTCTGCATCCATGGATTCAACCAACCGTGGATGGTGTGGTACTGTCGTACTCATTACTGAAAAAAATCTGCATATAAGTGAATTCATGCCCACGTTATTCAAGGGTCAACTGTACTTGGTAAAAATTGAGATGAAAACAGACCCAGTTACACAGGCATGTAAAATTATATGTGTGTGTGTAAAGTTCTCTCATTAACATATATGTGTTTACTTGTGAGTTTTTTTTTTTTTTTTTTTTTTTTGCGGTATGCGGGCCTGTCACTGTTGTGGCCTCTCCCGTTCCGGAGCACAGGCTCCGGACGTGCAGTCTCAGCGGCCATGGCTCACGGGCCCAGCCGCTCCACGGCATGTGGGATCTTCCCGGACCGGGGCAGGAACCTGTGTGCCCTGCATTGGCAGGCGGACTCTCAACCACTGCGCCACCAGGGAAGCCCTACTTGTGAGTTTTAAGGACAGAACTCAGGATGGAGGGAATTTAGCAGTAAACAGCTTTGTTCTAGTTCAGGGTGAGGCTGAAGGAGGACAGGAAAAGTGATAGGGATTGAGGAGGAGTCTCCCCTCCCTTCCTGTTCTCTTTTGATCTAATTTATCCTTTTAACTATTTTTTCCAAATGTATTCAACCCTCTTTCTGTACGTTAACCTGTTTTTGCTCTTTTTTCTTCCATGGTGACTTTTTGGTATAGGATCAAAAGAGACTGAAAGACAGGGTTATAAATCCACACGAGAAGCAATGATGATGTGGCTTCGGGCAGTGGAAGTGGAAGATGAGATGGATTTGGGGTGAATTTGACACTTCAGGGTCAGAAAGTTGACAGTTGCGTGACTGAATACATGGATGAAGGAAAGCGGGGAAGAAAAGGGGACGGAGCAAGTTTGGGCAACAGGAACCAGAAGAGGATGAGTTCTGGTCTGTGAAGAATGTTTCTGAAGCACCTTGTAGGACAGCCCAGTGAAAATGGTCCCCTGGCAGCTGGAGATGTTTGGAAATCAGAATAGAGGTCATGCTAGAGACATGAATTCATATATAAAGAATTGTCTGAAACTTACAGTATTTATGTGAGATTCTCTGTGGTGATTGAAACAAGAAGGGATGTAGGAAACAGGCAGGGTGCCTGATGATTTAATATTTTATGTTTAGAGTAAAGGGAGAATAAAAATATCTCATTTGTATTTGGCTGCTTTTATGTTATTGACAACAGTCAGAAGCTACCCATTTTCAGCTGGTGGATGGGTGTCTAAGGAATTCTTTAAGTTTCTTATTTCTTATAAAGCATATGCCAGATAAAAAGCTTTAGAGGGCTTCCCTGGTGGCACAGTGGTTAAGAGTCTGCCTGCCGATGCAGGGGACACGGGTTCGTGCCCCGGTCCGGGAAGATCCCACATGACGCGGAGCGGCTGGGCCCGTGAGCCATGGCCGCTGAGCCTGCGCGTCCGGAGCCTGTGCTCCGCAACGGGAGAGGCCACAGCAGTGAGAGGCCCGCGTAACAGGGGGGAAAAAAAAAGCTTTAGAGACTGAAGATTTCCTTGTTTAGCCACAAGACAAACTCGATGCTTAATGTAGCAGTTTTATTACCCTTTGTCTCACTTTATTCTAAATGCCCATCGGTCCATTTCAGTCACTGGTGCTCCTGGGAGTGACAGCTTTTTAGGCTGTCCATGTTTTCATCCTAGTTCGTTAAACTATTTGCATTGCATTTGATTGATGACCCGGCTAGCCCTTAAGATGATTTGTGACCACAAGCTACATAGAATGACATGTAAGACCAACTGATGTTTATTCAGTCAATAAACATTTATATATCATGCATTTGTGTGGACATAGTACTGCTAGAGGTTTTGTTACTGTTGATCACAGCTAAGCAATGATTTGTAACAGGTTACCTAGGAACATAGGAAATGGTTGCTGCATGCTCTAAAGTGTATTTTCCTCCCCTTCAGTAGCGCATGGCTCAAAATCTAACTTGAGGACTGATGAACTTACTTTCTTTCCTCAAACGAGGGAAGGGGGAAAAATAGGGGAGGATTATTAATAATTTTCTGTGCTCTGTTTAGGAAAGGCCACAATATACAGCTTCAAAGAAGAGAACATGAGGGTTCCTGGCTAGTTCCCAGGTGAATTTTGCAAACATTTTATTATATACATAATCAATTTTTCCCCCCCTGGGAAACTTGTATCCATTAATGTTGGAGTTTTGTATTGTGAAACTGTTATTTGAACAATCTGATGTGTGTTATGTGCATACATGTATTAAAACAAGGAAGGAGCTTAGTATGTTGGTGTTAAAACTTCTGGGATAAAATCTCACACTAACCAGGATGGGTAAGAATGGTTCTCTTATTGAGAAATCAGGGCTGAAAGCTTTTTTTCTCAATGATCATGTTAAAAATATATCTAGAGCATTATAAGACTCCAGATACTTGGGTTGTGGCCAAAAATTTTTGCAGATTTAATTCCCCACATTCCTAATCACTCAGGAAAGAAAGTGGTTCTAAACTAAGTTTTGTACTTCCTTCTTAAACTTAAAGATAAATGCATCAAAGGTGCAATAAAAAGCCTCTTTTAGGAAAATTAGAGATCTCCCCAAAATGTGAGAATCATGGCATTTAGAAAAATAACAAGATTTTGTTGTTAGCAAAATAGAAGTAAATGTTCTCTTTAGTACCCTCGCTTACGGATATTTTTACAAAGAATTGGGAAAAGGTACAGAGACTGATACCGCAAAGGTGTACCAGAGGGTAACTTTTCATGTAGGTACATCTCAATTATTTGGACTTCATTATTTGAAGATATTTTGATAAGTCCTTTCCATGACCTTCGAGATAAAAATTTATTTAAATTTTAGTGTCAAGGATGTTGCTTAGAACCAAGTGCATTTTAGTGACTTGGTGCTCATTCATAATTCATTTATTTAATTTATCTTTTTTTTTTTTTTTTTTTTTTGCGGTACGCGGGGCTCTCACCGCTGTGGCTGCCCCCGTTGCGGAGCACAGGCTCCAGACGCGCAGGCTCAGCGGCCATGGCTCACGGGCCCAGCCGCTCTGCGGCATGTGGGATCTTCCCGGACCGGGGCACAAACCCATGTCCCCTGCATCGGCAGGCGGACTCTCAACCACTGCGCCACCAGGGAAGCCCTACTTTATCTTTTAATTGTATTTTTCAAAGAAAATAATGAGGAAATAGTAACTAAATGTTTAGCTCTTCTGGTTCCCAAAGATGCCTTTATTTATTCTAATAAGTGGATAATTTTCATGACTATATTAACATAAAATTAAAATTCCCTACTCAACACTTTTTGCAACATTACCTATTTTTGTTTGTTTTCATAGTTTATAGATGTATTTTACTATCATTTATAGGCTCATGAGTTTCCTTTTTGAAATCTGAATGTAAGTTATGTATATCTGTTCAGATGATATAAGGTGGTATCAGGGGCTCTTACACATGATAGTGGGCCCAGGAAATCCTTTACAGGATCCTGGGAGATGGGCTGAGCTGGAAAGAACTGCTGCATTTGGAGAATCTTTCCTCTCATTGGTTTGCTCTCTTTGGGTGGCTTACTAAAGGCAGTCAACAGGTGAAGGACTTTGCTCAGCCTCGTCTGTCTCGAAGCCCTGTCCAGTTCACTGCTTCCGGCTCTCTGCAGGTGTGTGCATCAGAGATGAGGACAAGCACGTGTGCCCTGGGAACCCACTGCCTGCAGTGGGATGGAGTGTGGCCACAGCTTGTAAAGCTGCTGTGACACATTATTTGAAACTGACCTCAAGACTTTGATCTGCTTGGTGTATTTTTAGAAGTAATGACAGTATAGCACTTTGAGGCCTGGATGTTATTTCTAGACTGAAGAGAAACATTATTTTTCTGAGAAGTAGAATTTTGGGATTTTAAATGGATTTTTGGTAAAGATTTCTGAAGCTTTTCCAGTAAATGGGACTTTCTGGCCAAAAAAGGAGAGATGGGAAGCAGTATGCTTACCCTATTTCTGTTGAATTTCGTCTCTGACCCTGGGGCTGGGAAACTGTCATGGAGGGGGTGTGTAATCTTTGTTGTCCCGTATTCTGAGTGAGTCCTCAAATATACAAAGAATAAAGAAGCATTCGTTCTTTTCAGTTATGTACTTTCCAAGTTATTAAATTTTAAATTACATTTATATGTACAATGCCTACTAGGTTGTCTATAGGGAGTATATTTATAACTTGTAACGTGGCATATTTATCTGTTAGTTTACCTAAGAGATTTGGAGACACACACACACTTATTTGTGTTTCACTTGGAATGTATGAATAGTAACTTTTTATGTATATATATTTTGGATTATGTGTTAAGTTATATGATACCTGGTTATTCTGTTTGGGGAATTTTAATTTTTGCAGATATAATTTTCATTAGTCTCCTAATTGAAATCCTTGCCTATAATCTTTCCTTCTTTGGTCCCATACTCCATAATATCATCAACTTTATTTTTCTAAAATAACAATAATATCCAGCACTTTGGTACTGCTCACTATATGCCAGGCACTGTTCTGTTCTTATATAAAAATCTCTCTACAACTGCATGAAGTAGGTACTGTTAATATCCTCATTTTATAGAAGAAGCTGAGGCACAGAGAAGTCACAGCGCTTGCCTCAGGTCACAAACCTCGTGGTAAGTGGTAGAGCTGATAGTTGAACCCAGGCAGTCTAACTCCAGAATCCGTACACGTAATCACTATAGTATACTTCCTTGCTAACAAAGACTTGTCAGCTCATCCTTCTAATTAAACCCCACATTCCCTGCAGCACGATGTCTCCTTAGTACTGAATTTTACAGTTGAGCCTTCAGCAACGCAGGGAGGTTGGGGTGCCTGCCCTCTGTGCAGCTGGCAGTCCGTGTGAGTTAGCTGCGGTTCCTCCCAATCCGTGGATTCAACCAACGGCAAATTGTGTAGTGCTGTAATATTTACTGTTGAAAGAAATCGGTGTGTAAGTGGACCAGCGCAGTTCAAACCCTTGTTGTTCGACTGTTGTTCAGTGGTCAGCTGTAATTTGTCAGCTCTTCAAGGTTCTCCCCAGCTCATGTTTGAAGTCTTTGTCCCCACCAAGCCTATTAAACTCTTTGCTCTTCTCCAGACATTCCAAATACTTTTTTCTGACTCTAGTGTTAGTCACACTATGCTTTTTGTCTAGAATCTGCTTCATCATTGTCTAACTGGAAAACCCGTACTGATTCTTCAAAGCCCAGGTGGAACTTCGCCTCTTCTGAGCATTGTTTTCTCTCACCTGCGTTCCCACAGTACTTAATATGTAGCTCTGCTTTGGGACTTCCCTCATTGTATGGTGCTATTTATCTATCTTTGTTTTTCCTTCTTCACCTGTGGGGCTTCTTGAGGTCAGGGATCTATTTTTCTCATCTCTGTATCCCTCAGTACACCTAGCACAGAGCCTGATTCATAGTTGGCACTCGTGAAATAGTGTCAGTGTTTAATTGAAGTTCACTTCCTAGAACTGCAAGAAGGTAGAGGCAGCCACAATTGGGCAGCAAACCTGTACTGACAGGAAAACATGACACATGCTGGGAGTACCATGTCCCTCTGCTGATCTCATGTGACCATCTCCTAACCAGACTCAACCCTCGGGCATGCTGCTGTGTCCTGGGTACTGCTCTGAGGGGTCCTGACTGTTTTTTTCAGTCAGAGTTTCCTGTGCAGGTGGTGGAGGATTTTGAAATGCCTGAAACCAAACCATTACACCCACTTAAAATAGTTTGTCTTGTCTGGGTATGATAAGAGGTGGGTGGGAAAAAATTAGTGCACATAGCCCATTTCTTGGAGTTGAGGTTGCCAATTAAGTGTCATGAATGGGATAAAATAACACATACAAGTGGTGTTTAAAATATTTTGCTTCTTATTTTTCTATTCGCTTTAATTTAGAAAGTCAGTTTCCAGATGTTGGATAAGCATTGACTAATTCCCCAGTACCCTCTTTTATTCTGTTTTCTTGATTGTAGATCATCTGACTCAACTATATTTAGAGAAACTGGCAGATGACTGAACACAGTGAAACTAAGAGTCTTTTATTTCCCTAAAGAAAGTAGTGAATTCAGTGAGGTTTATTACAGTCACAGAGCACCGTGTGCTTTAGCCCTTCTTTGATCCAGCAAAACTTTGATGACTCATTTTGACTTTAATTGAAGAATGTTTGAATTAAAACATTTACTTTAATAATAATAGTAGAGGAGCACTTTTCTTGTGTTTACGGTACAAATGCTAAGATGATATGACTTCTACTTTGAAATAAAATAAACGCCAAATTAAAGGTCTTTGCATGATTTCACCAGGACAGAGGGTGAGAGAGATGGAGATTATTTGAGGATTCTAGGCACTTGGGTTGTAGTACAGAAGAAAAAAGGAGGTAAGACAAGCTTGGCCTACTCATAATTGCACTATAATTTTAGTCAGTGTTGGATCAGAAGTTGAAGTCTGAATGGCACTGAAATAAATTAAGCATTTGAATTTTAAAGACATAAATTTTGAAGATGAGTCTAAATGATAGTACTCTGCAATTTAGAAACATTAAGGGACCTACTATTTTTAATTCAATTTATAAAAATCTGAGTGTATACTTTTCTTATATACCTTATTCTCTTTTCAAAGCAGTTCATATTTAGAAATTATTAAAAGAAAACCTAATGCAAAAACAATATATTGTTCTTCCTATATCAAAACAGCTCAAACATTGAGCTCACGTTCTGTGATGGAAGTTTCCATGTGTGTAACCTAATTTAAATCCTGCCGTAACCCTGTAAAGCATTTTCATCTTCCATCACGTAAGCACAGAAAAGGGAGCTCAGCAGTTGCCCCAGAAAGTAAGGATTCAGACGTGGGTCTATTGCTCCTGCATCCCATGCTTTTTCCACTGGATAGAGAATTTCAGTTTTGACCAGAAATATGCCTTGAGCTAGGGAAACAAACATACTGTACTGGAATTACAAACCTAATCAAATAAATTATAAGTGGAAAAGACTGTTTTTTAATATGGGGGTATGTCATCTGATATATTTTAAACAGAAGTCATCTGTCTAAATAAAAGAAAGACTCGTATTTCAGTTGTCATTTAAATCTCAATAGAAGAGTTGATTAAATGGTGGACTAACCAGGTATTAATCTATGATTTTTACCCCTCAGTATGATCACTTGTATCTGTAGCTTGGGATGAACTCAGGATAAAATCTGAGGTCAAATTTTGTTTCTCAGAACAGCCTTGGAGTTTTCTGTGGCTAGTAAATGATCTGTGGGGATTGGCCATGTCACTAACTATATTTGCATTGAAAATAGAGTGTAGAGTTTATCTCATTTTTCATTTTTAATATAGAAGTATCATTTATGATAGATGGGAGGAAGGAAAAGAAAAGAAGTATAGCTTAAGCTTAAATACAGCTAGCAATAAAGCTATTTGCCTCAGTAAATACAGTCAGCAGGGAGCTGATGCCTGGTCTTCTACTGATGCTTCCTTTAATTTACTGAATAATTACAGGAAAATTATAGGAATTCCTTTTGTGTTTCATTCTCTCTGACTCTTAATTTAGGGTAATGCTCTTTGTGACCTACCTGTCTCATAGGGAGATGGTGAAGATTAATTATACCATGCCGGCCAGTTGCCCAGCACTGCCCCAGAGAAAGGTGTTCCATAAATCAGACCTATCATTAGGAGGCCTTTGTCTCAAGTCCCTGTGTAGTATAGTGCCATCTCTCCGTATCCTAATGGGAGGTCGCCTACATTCGGGCCAAGGACAGGCTTTCCCATGACACAGAGAGCATTTTTTCTTCTAGTTCTGTGTGACTGGGCAGATTTCCACCTCTGCACACCTCCGTGTCCTCATTTGTGAAAACAGCAGTCCACAGTCCCATAATTCCTAAAGGGAACTTACCCTGGAGTAGCTCTGATTTTGTCCTTTTGCTTCTCCTGTCTCACCCAGCTTCTTGAACCTATTAAACTATATATTTTTTAAGCTCGTGTGCTATTAAAGAGCTGTGGCAGACACTGGGGAAGGCCATCAGATTCCCCTCCGAGGAAGGCCTTGCTGGGTGGAGGTGGGGCAGGCATCAGCAGAGCCTCCAGAGTCCAGGGTCAGCCTCAGCTGCAGAGCTGGTCTCCCAGGTCCAGCAGGTCGAGGCCTTGTTGGACTTGCATAACAGTTCAGTGTCTCACTCTGCCTGATCTTCCCCTTTCTTTTATAAGTATTGATCTCTGTAAATATCTTCTGCTTCCATTTCCACAGAACCTGGTCAGTGAGAAGAACTTAAACATTATCTGAAAACAGGACTAGTAGAAGGGAATTCCTCAAGTTGCAAATGAATGGACTTTTTAATAATGAGCTTGTGTCATATTCTGTAATTTATTAATTTGGAAATAATATTTTCAGATTAAAACGAAGCGTACCCAAGAAGGAAAAGTTCAGTCACTATTAGGTTTGTGATAGAGTTTTTATATAGGTTAATTGTTAGGATTATTTTTCATTGGACATGAACGAAGCCTTTGACAGGTGAAGTTCTTAGTTCTATTAGTGGCATTTGTAGTAAGTTGTCATTTTAAAATCACCATTCTTTATCCCTAAATACATCTTCCTTAACCTTTTTGTGTAATTAACTTTTATCAGTCTTTGCAAAGAAACACACACCAAATATTGCACCTTTTTCCAGTATGCATTAGAGATATATAAAGTGTTTTTTAGCTTATCCTCAGATACATCATTTTGAGTGTAACTGAGGCCTTCCTTCCGTTTCCTCCTTTCTTCCTTCTCTCTTCTTTCCTAAGTGGTTTGGATATTATCATCTGTGTCTTAAAAAACCAGTGAGTCAGACAGCTACTATGAAATTGATCTCATTATAAAGAATGTATGCTGGGGCATTTCTAAGAAATTCAGTTTTACATTGCAATGGGGGGTTGATGTTTCCTTGCTTGTGATTTAGTTTCAAATTTGTATTGAGAGATTTGCCTTAAATTTTTTTGTTTATGTTTTGAAATGAGAGTTGTTAAAACTCAATGTAACTTTTAAAAAACTCGATTTCTCCCTACCTGTGGTTAAAGGATATGACTTAGTATTTCTGTTTTCTTTCACGTGTTATTGTTGATTTTTTAACTTAGAGCAGAAAAGCAGAGACTGAGGAATATGTAACTAGTCTGTATGGCAGACATGTAGAGAAGAGTTAAAAGAAGAGGGGCTTGGGAGAAGCAAGCATTTAAAAGACAATGGCATAGCACAGGGAGATCAGCTCGGTGCTTTGTGACCACCTAGAGGGGTGGGGTAGGGAGGGTGGGAAGGAGACGCAAGAGGGTGGCTTTCTTATTCAGATGGTTTTGTCTCGTCTGACTCTTAAGCAACCTCTGGATTGATTGACCAGGTTATCCTCATATCTCTGTGGCCACCTGGAGAAAGAAATAAGCCAAGTTGTATCAGAAGCAGTCTCTATTCTTTTTTTACCCCTACTTTTGTGTTTATTATATATGTTTTTTCCCTGTTTATTCACGAATTCATTTAGTAAATTTTTATTGCTTAGTTGCTATGTGCCAGACACTCTCTTAGGTGTAGGGTATAAAATGGTGAACAAAAATCAGGAAATCCACTGTACTGGACCTTACAGTTTATTGCAGAGATAGATCATTAAAAAAAAAAAAAACCCTTACGACTAAATTAAAAAAATCGCAAGTGTACATAACTATGTACACATAACAAGTGCACATAACTATGAAGTGGAATCTTTGCTATGTGTGAGCAAGCATAGGGGATTTCAGCATGTTAGAAATGGCTTCCTGAAGAGAAAAATACTTGTTTTAGAATGTGAAGAATAAGTAGATTTCAATCAAAGAGAGGTGGAATGAGTATTCCAGCAGAGGGGCTACATGCACAAAGATTCTGAGGCGGGAGAATTCATGGCATATTTGAGGAACAGAGAAGCCCAGCCAGTGTGGCTGGAAGCAGCATGCTTAGGGACGTGGAGGAAAGTAAGTAATGGAGGGAAAGTGGAGGAGTCGGTGAGCTGGCGGTCCAGATGGTTGGAACAGGTTACCTAGGAAGTGTTGAATGAACAGTTGGGAAAGTGAGCAGTTTGGTGGTTAGAGATCAGGATTTTTACCTTCCTGCTTCTGGGGGAGGATGACCAAGTATCAAGGAATGACTGCTAGAGTGGTGACTGAACTGGAATGGAGGTGAAGGTCACTGGAGACGAAGAGGTCAAGGAACTGAGAGGCTGTGACCCGTTATCCTTGTGTGTGTGGAAGCAGCCCATCGTGTTGTGTTGGCAGGCTTTGGGTGAAGTAGAAGACCGGCTAGATGCCGAGCCTTTAATAAATAAAGTAGACTGAATGGTTGGGGTGGAGGGAGCCGCTTAATCCAAATAACCATTTCATAAGATTTGAATGGTTTATGTGATAGAGATAGCCTGGACTTTGAGTGATATTTTCCCCACATTTTCATTATATTTTGGCCGACATATAGATGTATCAAATCACAGCTAAAGGAGTCTCTCCATTTGGGTTGTAAATTCCAAGATGACAGGAGTTGTGTCTGTATAGATCTGTATGGATCTTCTTGTATTACCAAAAGGCAAATGGTGGACATCAATGAATAAAGCATGGTGATAAATTATGAATGAAGTAAATATAACACAGCCGTGTTGGATGGAAGATTTCACTGTTTTTCTTTTCACGAAAGCCTGCGCATTTTATGCACTTTCACATGGCTACCCGTGTGACTCTGTGACTACAGTCACCTTTGCATGTACATTTACATAGCAGTCTCATGTTTTTTTCTTTCAGAGTGAACTTTTTAATCAGAATAATTAATTTTCCTCTGATTCTATGAGAACTTTACCATTGATGCAGATATTCTGAGGAGCCAGTTAGTCACATCATTTAAAAAGAGATTGCACAGAGGGTCATACTTTGGTATGACTGGGATATATTTTGTCTGGAAGGGATGTTCCCTCTCCCCAAATTCAAGTTTGTAAGCTTGTATCATTCATTTAGGCAGCAAGTCAGCCACCTCTCTGTACCAAGCAATTGCTTGAGGGACTTCGGCAGTCTACAGAAGTCTATAAACTATGATTTTTAAAGTCAAAAGGAGTATGTTATGTATATGCAAAGGAAAAGACTAGCAAGACCTGCATCAAAATGTAAATAATGGTATATCTGGGTAGTGGAGTTTTTGTTTGTTTGTTTTTTATTTTGGCCACGCTGCACGACCTGTGGGATCTTGGTTCCCTGACCTGGGATTGAACCCAGGCCATGGAAGTGCAAGCACTAAATCCTCACCACTAGACCACCAGGGAGCTCCCTGGGTAGTGGAGTTTTAAATGATACTTATTTCTTTCAGCTGAAATGTGTTGTGTGTGTATATATAAAACATACGTGTGTATGTGTGTGTATGTGTGTATATATATGTATATACATATATTTTTTTCTAGTTAGAATCTATCATTTTTATAATAAGATTTTCTAGAAAAATAATATTAGAGTAAAAGGAACAAGGATGGAGACAAGTCAGGAATAATTAGGCTATGTGAAAAGGAAAAAGGTTTATTGTGTAGGAGATAGGTGAGTTGTCAGGGGTGGAATATGCAGGGTGTACTATCGCCGCGTACTCAATTCTACTGCAAGAAGCTAATGCAGGATGCTCTCTTCAGTGGCCTCTGGTCACAGTCCCACACTTCCAGGTCACTTGGCAGAATTCCTAGAGTCTCAAGTTTTAAAGGAGCAAATAGTATGGGTTTCTCCCTAGTGCCTCTGACGTTTTATTCCCTGGGGAGAGGTAGCCGTTGATTTCTTTAACTGATGAACAAAACCCCAATAAGCTCGTAGGGCTTCCCCTGCCGCCTTTACAGCTGTTAGGGAGCCATGTTTTGATTCTGATAATACCTGTGGATTAACACAAATCAGAAATTGTTTTCAGTGTCACTCTATCTACAGCAGCTGGGCAGTGGGTCTGTTCATTTCATGTGGGAGTGGACGTTAAGTTCACATGTCAGTCCAGGACAGGTTTTTGCCTGACAGCTTTAAAGTTTACCACATAGAGACAAACATTTTCTAAACATTTCAGAGTTTAGAAGGCACCAGAGTCAATTTAGGCGGCATTTAATATGCCTCCTCGTAAACTGTGGGCCTTGGGCCAGGCAGGGTTGCAAAGAGCTTTTGCTTTAGAGCTGGCCCAGTTTGTAATGCCATGCCAATGCCAAACACATGTTCTAAATCATGCAGCACTTACCTGAGACAGAGCATTCTAGGTAAAAAATAAATATTCATTCCCAATGAATGACGAAGGATGACATCTAGAATGATGATAAATTAAGAATACCACTCTCTTAAGTCCAAGGAATTCTGTCCTGAATTTCAGATGCATTATACTTTCAGAATCAGAAAGAATAAGATGATACACTTTTTTTTTTTTTTTTTTTTTTTGTGGTACACGGGGCTCTCACTGTTGTGGGATCCTCCCGGACCGGGGCACGAACCCCTGTCCCCTGCATCGGCAGGTGGACTCTCAACCACTGCGCCACCAGGGAAGCCCAAGATGATACACTTTTAAAGTGTAAGTTATCTAGAAAAATTTTAGGTGATTGGAAGGGACACATGAAATGCTCTCATGTAATGAGAACCTAGACTGTTCTTCATAGCTCTGCTTTCAAAGGAAATTGAACATGGAACTCTGAAAGCAGAGGAATGGGATGTGAAGGAAATAATATTCAGTAAATCCAAGTTCCAGGTGGTTACAGATTTGTTAAAGAAAATATTTCTAATCTATAACTATTATATTAAAATATAGTAATTAGATCGTTTGCACCCCACTGACAGTGCCCTTCTCAGCTCCCTCAAACCCATTGTACCTTTTCACCTCTGCCCTAGATGAAGTCTTGGTCAGATTTCAGAGCTTTGCAGTTCCTTTTAGTCACAAGAACAGTCTCATTTCTCAGAAATGTAAAAGTCCTGACCAGTGTAATATTATTTAAAACTTCTCCCCTCTCCCAAGTCAAGCTTGTTTCAGGTTCGAGAGCCTCCGTGGCGCATGGAAGGGGTGTGATACCCAATGCATTTTGTCACCCCACTTGCTCTCCCACTCACTGGCCCTCCAGGACAGAGCTGTAAGGATCTGTGCAAGTCTGATTCCAATGGTACAGTTGTAATCTGCACTGCTACCATCTGATGGATGCATGATTGCTGACTCTCCCTCAGGGGGCAACTGTGTGGGTTTTTGGACAGTTCCTCCTAGGGACCTCTGGTGGTAGTTATGCTGTTGATGACCATGCTTCCCCTGGCCGGATGTTTTTAACTGCCTTTCCTGCTCCTGGGCTTCTGGCATTCCACCCGTGTTGGGATCACATTGCCTCCCCAGGTGGGCCTCTTGGGGATTGCCTCTTGTAAGACAGTCCCTCCTGTGGGCCCACAATCAGTTTTCAGAGAGACATGCATCTTTGTCTGCCATAGGTGGAAGTATAGCCTGATCACAAAGCACTCTTTGCTTTGCAACTCCAGGGCAGCTAGCCAGCCACAGTTTTATGCCTTTAGAGTTAGGTTTAAAATAAGTAGCTGTTCTTATATTTCTCAAAATCTAAGGGATGCACCTCTTCCAGTATTTCTCTGAGTCACCCTTAGTTTGGTACCCTTGGGTAAGGTCCATTCCAGCGTTGGATAGGAGGGGATGCAGGGTGTTCTGACGACTCTTTCCAGAGCAGTTCTCCCTGGTGGTCTCATTACCTGCTCCGATACAGCTGGAAATGAGCAGTGGGTTCATGACAGAGATTGGCTTCAACTGACCTCTTGGGAAGTACTGAATATATGGTTTTAGCACCCTGTACCTGACAATTGTTTTAGCTTTCAGGATTTCAGCTAAAACTGAGACAATTTCATTTTAATATCTTGTTTCAGTAGTGGTTTTTCTTTCTCATTTAGGTGGCTACATTAAACCTCATATTTATGCAGGTAGGAAATAAAAGCTTCCATAAAATTTGGTAAACTAGGAATATATGATTAAAATGCGTAGAGACAAGAATTTTAGGTGTCTTGAATTTTTTAACTTGGGGAGTACACTTTAATAAATGATAGTTTCACTTTCCTTCTCCAATTCAAAGGCTATTATTATTAAAAGCAATAATTTCTAGATTAATTACTGTTGACAGTTCATGAGTAGCTAGACTATAATAAGTTACTTTACCTTAAACACATCATTCAGTGTCCTGTCTCTGATTAATAGAAATGCTTACTAATATGTTAATAAAATATGTTGATAAAATGCTTAATAATATGTTAATAATAAATGTCTGACATAGGACTTTTTTCCCCTTAACTTAAAAATAAGTTATCTCAAATCTGTAGTATTCTCATAGCATAGAAAGGAATGAATATAGCTTTTCACATATATAAATCTGCTGCTTTTTGCCCTTATTCCTGGCAGAGCCTGTACTGAAAGCCATTTTTTCCCCCTGATTTTCAACTTGGTGATCTTTTTGCTGTGGTTTGTCACTTACAACCAATGTAACATAAGATGTGTATGGCTGTTTAGTGACTAGTTTTAATAATATAAATGAGTTTCTATTTACTTAAAGAGGAAAGTTAATACACATTTTGTGTGGTTTTTTAAGTTTAGAATTTAAGCAGTAATTTATCTTTCCCCTTTTTTTGAAAGAATAATAAGGACTATGGAACCAGGTTTAGTAGGGCCTGAAGCTTATGCAATTTGGGACATTCCCTAAGGAAAAGAAAACAAAATTATAAATACAGAATTAAACTCAAAATATATATTTAGAATGAAAATAGTCACAAGAAATTGTTTTTTAAAGCTGACAGGTAATGCAAAGCACAACAAAGTCCAGAAAAATAGCAAAAATAAACCTTGTTCTTTCTTCTCTGTGCACATACTTGCAGGGTGAACTGTAGTACAAGTTTATATCATGATGCAGCTCTGGGGTGTCCCGTCATCCCATGGCAGGCTGGGACGTGGACATATTCCTGGAAGCGTCCCTACATTGGGATGACTAGCAATAACATAATTATACCCAGAAGTGACTGCAAACCAAGTAAATGTATCATTAAATCCAAACTAAATTGTATCTTCAACTCAACTTCCCCTTAGCTAGATCTCAAAAATGTTCATGCCCACTTCAGTATTACTCAACACAAGGGGAAGTGTAATGGAGGGAATGGAAAGAAATAATGGTTGTAACTGATGGTGTTAAAATATCTTGTTCTGCAAGTTTTATGAAAACACATGATCATGTAGCTAAGATCCTTTCAGCGGCCTGTGCCTCTGAAAGGTCCTGGGGTTTAAGCTTTGTTAGCTTTGCAGTTATCTCTGGGTGAAACTCATTCACAGAAACATGGATAAACGAATGTTCCAGTTGCTTAAAGGAACCATAAAAATCCATGTTTCTTACAATTCTCTCCTACATTCTTCTAAATTATTATCCAAAGTTATTCTTTTATTTCTATTTTTAATGTTAATATTAAACTACATAAGGAAGAAGTCCTCTGGAAAACTGTATAAATATTTTATACTTTTCATGTTTTGAATAAATTGTGTTCTTAACTATTAGAAAAACATGTTAAAGAATAGCAAAATATGTTTACCACAATAAGAAAAGCTAAAAAGAATAGCAAATCCCTGAAGTAAATGCTCTCTTGTGTTACTGTGCATCTGCCTGTAAACCATCTAGGCCACTGGAAAAAAATGGTAAAGTGTGGATTGTATATGCTTTGTTTCTCTTCTGGATCCTTTTAGTCTCTAGGTAGTAAGTTTGAAAGATTTAATGCAACATGTCTCAAGTGATTTAGCTCTATTATGCCTAAACAGGAAATGGAATTGTGCAGCAAATCCTTCCAAAACAAGTAAAATTACACCTGGGGAGAGTGCTATGGTATAGACCAAATTGTGGAGACTGAGGGCAGAATAACATATTATACAAAATTTATCTCATTGCCTCTTTACAGGAGTATAATTAGAATATTTTTTAAAATGTGTATGGATTAAATTATTATTATTTTAAGACTTTTAAAAATTTATTTATGGCTGCATTGGATCTTCATTGCTGTGCACGGGCTTTCTCTAGTTGCAACAAGCGGGGGCTATTCTTCATTGTGGTGCACGGGCTTCTGATTGCTGTAGCTTCTCTTGCTGTGGAGCACAGGCTCAAGGCACACGGGCTTCAGCAGTTGTGGTACGTGGCCTTGGTAGTTGTGGCTCGCAGGCTCTGGAGCGCAGGCTCAGTAGTTGTGGCACACGGGCTTAGTTGCTCTGCGGCATGTGGGATCTTCCCGGACCAGGGATCGAACCCATGTCCTCTGCTTTGGCAGGCGGATTCTTAACCACTGCACCACCAGGGAAGTCCTGGATTAAATTTTTGATGTACAATTAAAATTATGCTCTTTACAGGAGTATACTTAGAATATTTTTTAAAAATTTGTATGGATTAAATTATTGATGTACAATTAAATTATTGATGTATAGATACATGGAAATATCTTTAATTCTTAATATGCATCGACTGATACCCTCATAACTTGTTTCTGTAGGGATTTGTTTTTTATTGATATATTAACAATCACTTAGGGCATAGTAGTTTAAAATGGTGCTATTGACAGACAGTCACCTGTTGTGTGTGAACTCTGTCTGACACCTGTGTCCTAAATGTCATCTTGGTAAGTTTTGCTCTCCTCCGGTGGACCAGTCTTGACTGTGGCCTGCTGTGGGGACTTTTCCTGGCTGTCTGCCTGTTCTGGATACCACCCTTTTGTTCCTAGACTTCTGGTTTGCTTCTCCTGGTGGGTTCCTCTGGTGACCCTCGCAATACTAGTTCCATGCCCTAGAACGTGCTGTGTGTGATATCTCCACGTCAGCAGAGTGGTAGATACACAGACGGGCAGAGGTACCCCTCGAGAGGGAGACAGCAATGCCATCAGAGGCTGTGAACCTAGGGGGAGATCTGGCTAAGGTCATCGAGTGCTACCAGGGGCGTCAGCAGGGCTTCCTGCCCACTCCCCTTTATCATCCAGAGGAAATCTATACTCCAGCAACAGTCTCATATTCAGTGCTTTGTGCCCTGTGTCTCTTCTACACAGTTAAGTTCCTGCTTCCCCTCCCAAAGGTTAACAGCTCAATTCAAGTTCCTCAGCCCATCACCTGGAACTAGTGAGAGGCTTACTAAGAGACTGTCCTAAGACTTCTGTTAGGTCTGAATGGAGTGTTCCCATCTCCTCACTACATTTTTGGTAGCTGTGTAGATATTCTGTATAATCAGATATTAAACAAACTTTTATATGAAAGTATTTTATATAAATTACTGCTTACTATTTGCAATTTTAAAAGATCTATAACATATTGTATTCTTGTTTAAATTGCTGCTGAACAGGAGCCTTATAAGATAGGGCTTTTGTCTTACATTTGAATAATTTTGTTTAAAGCATTATTTTCATAGATATAATGTCGTGTCTTTGAACGAATACCATTATTGTGGTGGAAGAGGGAAAGTATTTCTCCTGTAGGACAGTGTAAGAATGGTGCCACCAGATTTCACTATTCCTTTACACATCTAGGAAATAGTCTAAATATATTCTCTACCAGCTCCCTCTGAAACAATATAATGTGATAAATTATTTATCAGAACAGCATTTATTTTGGTTGTGTGAAATGGATTAATGAAAGAGTATCATTAGTTTGTATGTAACTGGTTAACTTGACTTGTTTAAAAGTTTTACACTTAGGCAAATAAAAAATGTTTCCTGTATTCTTGTTTATTTTTGAGCTATTTAGAGTATACCATAAAACTGAATAACTATGAGTTTTTGTCCATATTTTACTGTATTGATTTTGTCTCTTTCTGACCACTGATATCAGTGGTTCTCCCACTACTTCAGTTGGCCTGAATAGCATAATCAAATGATTTTATGGAAAATCTATTTTCATAGTATATGCATTCATGTAAAATGAATAACATTTGATGGAATTAATATACTTTTTAATGTATCTTTTAGGAATCTAGTTCTTTTAAATTTGGAAAGATTTTTAATAATAATAATGATGATACTGTGATTTATTGATTTCCTACCTTGTTCCAAATACAGTGCTTGATGCTAGATATTTTATGCCCATTTGATAGAAGAATCTTTTGAGAGGCCAGGGAACTTTGGCAACCAGATAGCAACTCTTGTCTGCTCTGCTCTGAAACCTGAGATCTTCCTCTCCCTCCAGGATATTAGTGGGCAGCAGAAGTGATGGGAAGTGACCAATAACCTGATGTCAGAAAGAATCTAGGTCAAATACATAGTTTAAAAAATCAATTCTATGGTATGGATTAGACATAGTTCAAAATAAGTGGGTAACGTGAAAGTATAATATTTAATTATGAATTTAAAAAACCTTTTGTTAAATGAATATGACAGCTTTAAATCCATATGCGTCACGCTCAGGTTTTATAATGAAGTGAACCTTTAAATAGTTCCTTTTAACTTACAATGTGGTTTTAAATATGACCTACTTAAGTGGACAGAATTTATATTCCTACCAGAGGAAGGCCTCATTTAGCTAGAAGTGATTTCTCTAACAAGAAAAATGTATTCAGAATGTAATCCCAAGACCTCCAGGAATACGACTTCTATCTAAGTATCCATATTATTATAGTGCTCCAGAATCCATATGCTAAAGACTGTACCTTTTATTCAGAGGAGATCTCTTCAGGTGCTCACTGCCAGGTTATTTGTGGTGGTTTTATATTTTTATATCCTTGTTGGAGAAACTCAAAGCAATAAGAGATGGCAGCAAAAAAGTGTGAAGAAATAGAAAAGGTATAATAAACAGTTGCAGCAATACAAAACGTGCAGTGGCTTATATCCGTATTGTTGAATCTTCCCTCTTCTGAGAATGGATAACCAGCCAGGTTTGGTTTTAGAGGGGGAACAAGAGAGTCTCTTACTTGAGACTGTGGTTGCTTAGAAACCGAACAAATGTGAAAAAAGGTTGAGAATCAAGTTGGGCTGGTTGTAGTGCAGAAGAGAGAGAAGCAGGATTCAAATAGGTGGATCTGAGGCATTGACCTCAAACTGGAGCATTGGGCCAGGGAAGAACCAAGGAGATAGGAGCAGGGAAGGCAGCAGCTTAAGCTGGGAAGCCCAAAGGCCAGCAGAACAAAAAGTAATGATGGAATTGGATTTTAAACTTTCCATTTTTATGGGCCTCAGAGGTGACTCCTCCATAATTTCTATATAAGATGATTTTAGGGGTGGGGATGTTTGTAGGAAGGGGGAGCTAGAAGAGTTAAACCCTCTTGGGTGTAGCAAACCCATGTCTTCCTTAGGCTGTATGTTTACACGTTTGTGTGAACGTGCGTGTGCCTGTGTGTGTGTGTGTGTGGGTGTTGTTGTTGTGGAGGGAGAGGTGGTAAATGACCAATTATGACGGAAGGCCAAACCCCTCCCCTGCCCAAACCATCCGTCGGCATTGCCTATGCTGGCAAGGTCATTCCACACGCGGGGATGGGGGCAGATTGGGACACAGGCAGCGACCTGTGGGCTTTCACACCTCAGCAGCCTCTGAGGGCTTCACTGAAATACTGCAGAGTAATAATGGAAGCTAATAATGATGACCCTATCATGTCAAAAACATTAAATTATTTGTCATCTATGTAAGAAAGCAATAACTATTAGATCGCCCCCTTCCTAACACACACACACTCAAGAGGTTAACATTTTAAAGCTTTATCATTTGGGGGAGTAGTTACTTTTCAAATTTACTTACTGATAAAAGCTCCTTCCCTGAGGCTGCCAGATAAATAAGTTGTTGCTTTACGTAGCTTTAATGATACTCATTGCTTTTCGAAGGTGATTCAAGGCTAGCACTTTAATTTCACTTGTGATCAGAGTTATTTTGCATAAAGATTAAAATTTGACTTGGAACAGGAGTGAAGGATTTATTTTATTAGGTCCAAATTCACATTTTTTACCTCACTTGAAATAAAATATCTTATTAAGTATCAAAAAGTACCTTAAAGCTGGAAAGAAATAACATTTTCTCAAAATTCTCAGAAACTTTTTTAAAATCCGGAGTTCTCTGTACTGGGTAATACTATTCCCCACTGATTCTTTGTCAAAACTGAACAATAATATATTTTCCTTAAGGCATTTTGATACGGTAAGTCTTCAACCATATATTGCTAACAGCATGTACCTTATCAGGCCTGACAAGATTGCAGCTTGACGAGTTATACTTTTATTCATGTAACATTGTGAACTTGAGCTTCAAAGGAAGAATAAAGCCAAACTATTATAGGTTGAGTACTTTAATAAATATTAAATTATAAATGAAGCTGGTTCTACACTAGCTGTAGGGGGTGTGGATAATAAAAGAAAATCTTCAAATGGTGATACACAGTATTATGGATGTCTTTCTTGCCTTTTGTAATCAGTCTTTGCCTCTTACCATTGTAGTTGTAAGTGCTGGGAATGATGAGGTAGGGTGTATGATTTTTTTTGCCCACTGAATTAAAAGTAGAGGAAATTTTAAATGTAGAACTAATTTTTCTCTTTAGCAGGATAAATACAGAAGTGCGCTTTGGTGATAATAGGCACTTCATCACTCCTCCTCACCTACCTACTCCCTCCAAAGTCGTGAACTTGATGTTGAATGTGAAGCACACCGAGCAATATGCATTTCCATTTAATGAAGACTTTAGTTCTGTCATCATGTTTGAGATGTCATAACATGCCCTGATGGATGAGTGCAGAATGCCTTATGTTTCATAGGAGATCACTAAGTGATGCGATTGTATGGAAGAAAGAGTAAGTGAAGCTGGGTATCAGAGAGAAGCTCATGAGAACCCCAGTCCTCGTAGTCAGATGCGGCACACACCCGCTAAGATGGCCCCGATGGTCCTTGCTTCCTGCTATCCCAGCCCTTCTGTAATTACTGCCCCTTAAAAGTGGGCCAGCTTAGTGACTCGCTTCTAACCAAGCACATATGGCAAGTGTGATATCCGTCACTTCCTGGGGTTAGGCTAGGTGAGATAGGGCCTTCCATTTTGCTAGCAGACCCTCTCTTTCCCTTGTTGGCTTTGATGAAGCAAGTTTCCATGTTGGCACGTGGCAAGGAAGTGAGGGCAGCCAGCGGCCAGCCCCTCAGCTCAACAACTCTTGAGGAACTAAATACTGCCTCCAACTATGTGGGCTCAGAAGCAGATCCTGCCCAGTTAAGACTTTCGATGAGACCCCAACCCTGACACCTTCACTACAGCCTTGTGAGAGACCCTAAAGCAAAGGGCTCAGTTAAAATATGCCCAGGTTCCTGACACACAGAAAACGCAAGATTGAAAATACGTATTGTTTTAAGCTTCTAAGTTTGTAGTAATTTTTAATACAGCGATAGAAAACTAATACTTAGGTCTATTAGTTAGCTAGAGGCTACCATAACAAAGTACCATAGGTGAGGTGGCTTGAATGACAGAAATTTATTTTCTCACATTATGGAGGCTAGAAATCCAAGATCAGGTGTTGGCAGGGTTGGTTTCTTCTGAGGCCTGTCTCTTTGGCTTGCAGATGGCCATCTTCTCCCTGTGTCTTCACATGGTCTTCCCTCTTGGCATGTCAGTGTCCTAAACTCTTTAACTCTGTTTCTTTTAAGGACACGAGTCGTATGGCATCAGGGCCTACCTTAATGACCTCATTCTAACTTAATTACCCCCTTTAAAGACCCTATCTCCAAATACAGTCTCATTCTGGGGTACTGGGGGTTAGTTCAGCATATGAGTTTTACAGAGACACAGTCCATAAGAATAGGCTATATAAAATTCTATAATTATGTTTATCTCTTTAGCTAAGACACTATACCACTCACTTATTGTCCAAAGGTCTTTTGCTGCCTTGATTTTCTTTATTTTTCACATGATTATATAGGTATTAGATGATGTATAGCTCACATGGTTTAGCATATATATTTGCATTTTCCCGTCTCCATAACAAAATTATAATTCCTCTAAGCATGTATTTTTCATATGTTTTATATAGGCTACTTTACAGTATTTAAGATGGTGTTAGATACATTTTCAAAATCTGGTTTAACATTTTGTGTTTATTTGTATATTTCTAAATAACAATATTCTAGAAGTAGCTTGTCTTAAGAATGAAGACCGTTGGCAGGGCAGGAATAAAGATGTAGACATAGAGAATGGACTGGAGGATGGGGAGGGGAAACTGGAAGCTGGGGTGAAGTGAGAGTAGCATCGACATATATACACTACCAAATGTAAAATAGTTAGCTAGCGGGAAGCAGCAGCATAGCACGGGGAGATCAGCTCGGTGGTTTGCGATGGATGACCTAGAGAGGTGGGATAGGGAGGGTGGGAGGGAGGCTCAAGAGGGAGGGGATATATGTATGCATATGGCTGATTCACTTTGTTGTACAACAGAAACTGACACAGTATTGTGAAGCAATTATACTCCAATAAAGATCTATTTAAAAAAATAAAAATAAAAAAGATTTTCAAAAAAAAAGAATAAGCTTTGGGGATCCCAGAGGGAGTAAGACACAGCACCCACCCTTAAAGAATTCACGCCCTCATGAGGAAGCTATAAGGGCTTTGCTTCCGTGAAATTTGAGGTCATTCCAAAATATTTTGCAGACTGTGTAAGGAAAGGGTCTGACTCTCAATGATTTAACAAACATGGATACCATTAAAATATTTGACTTCTTAAAAAAAAAAGAATGAAGACTGTTAAAACGATAGGGGGCTTGAAGAATTTATATTTATTTGAAGTACTTGTAATTCTAGATGGTAAGGCCAGAGAATATCTGTCTTTATATTTGGTAATCCAGGTATAATGGATATACTGTTAGATCCTATCCAACGCTATGCTGATTCTTTAAAACACTATTTCTTTTTGAGCTATCTATAACACTATATATGTTTAAAATATTTTCCTAAATTGTCAAAAAATATGTATTATTATGAAATAGTTCTTTATAATGTATACCAGTGGTTCTCAAAGTGTGGCCCACAGACCCAGGAGTCCCCAAAACCCTCTTAGGGGATCTACAAGGTCAAAACTATTTTCATAATAAAGCTAAGACATTATCTGCCCTTTTTTTGGTATGCGTTGGCATGTATACATATTACACAAAAGAAATAGTGCATAAAATTGCCGAGGCCTTTGCATGAATCAAGGCAGTGACATCAAACTATACTATTGGACTCTTATTTTTCAACAACATGCACTCATAGACCAAAAAAAAAAAAAAAAACTTCATTTCACTTAAAATTGTCCTTTGATGAACCAATTAAAATTATTACTGTTATTAATTCTTGACCTTCCATCACACATCTCTGGAACATTCTGCATGACTCAGTGGGAAGAATGCATAAAGCACCTCTATTCCATATTGAAGTACAATGATTATCTCAAGGAAAAACCCCTGCACAGTTGTTTGAGTTGGGAGCTGAATTAGCTGTTTCTTCATGGAACACCATTTTTATTTGAAATAACAACTGAACAGCTAGCTATGATTATTCAGATTTAGGTTTTCAACAGACATTTTCTCAAAAATGAACAGAGGGAGCCTATCACTTCAAGGAAAACAACGGATAGCATTTATTGCCAATAACACAGTTCAAGCTTTCAAACAAAAATTAAAATTTTGGAAAACTTGTATCTGCCCGTGAGAACTACACTCATTCCCAAATTTAAAGAATTTTCTGATGAGATTAATGGTGATATTAACAGTTGTTACTTTTCTGATAGTGTGTAATGAAATGTGTCAGCAAAAGCTATATAACATACTGAACCAATATTTTCCAGATGACCAGTGCATCATATTTTAAAATTATGCCTGAGTAAAAGACTCAAAGTGCAAGAAAGAACAATGGATTTTAATGTAGCAGGGTAAAATTTTATTATATTGGACAATATCCAGTGTTGAAAATAAATTTGATTTAAAGTTTATAACTTCATTGATATGATTCATAAAGTTTATTGATAAGGTTTCAGGTTTCACATTGCAACTAACCTTTAAGAAACTACCATTCATGGAGTTTGGGTATAATATTAAAGAATAACATCTACAATTATCTGAAAAAGCTATTACGACACTTCTTTGTCCAACTATATAACCTTGTGAGTCAGATTCTCTTCATACACACAACATATTGCAGCATATTGAATATAGAAGCAGACATGGGAATACAGATGTTGTCTGTTAAACCAGACATCAAAGAGACTGGAAAAATTTAACAGTGCCACTCTTCTCACTTTTTTTGGAGGGGAGAGGGGAATATAGTATTTTTCATGAAAAATACGTTACTGTGCTGGAAAATCAGCATTTTGCTGCCATCATAGTAAAGACTGGTTCAGGCAAGAATCATCACTGATGCTAAATCTAGGGGGAAATTTTTATGAAGAGCAGGATGTTTTCATGGTCTTAAAATGTCTTCCCACATACTTGTTAGTTATAAAGGAAAATTAAAAAGATAATTATTTAGCAAAGAAATTCAACAGCACCTTGACTTGTGATCCAAGTTATCGTCACTTTTGAGGAGCAGTTGGACAATGTGTATCTCCAGATGTGATAGCCTAGAAGGATAATGTTCTAGCTGAGAACACATAGTTGAGAACATATGTTGTAGCTGCAAACACATAGCCTCAATCAAATCATGAGTAAACATTTGACAACACCAAAATGAGAAATATTCTCTTAAAAAAATAGACATGATGGTATTCTTCAAAAATGTCAGGTCATAAAAGGCAAAGGGAAACTGTGGAAATATTCCAGATTAAAGGAGCTAAAGAGAAATGACAGCTAAATGCTGTATCTGACCCTAGACTGGATCCTGCATTAAAAGGAGAAAAATGCTATAAAGGTCATCACCTGGTTAAATTGAGAAAATTGGAGTGTTGATGGTAACTTATTGTCTTAATGTTAAATTTGCTGAAGTTGATAACTGTACTATGATTGTAAGAGAATATCACAATTCTTAGTAATACACACTGAAATTTTAGGGGTAAAGGACCTTGATGTTCATAACTTGCCTTCAACTGGTTCATTAAAAATTATTTTGGGTATAAATATTTATATTTATATATACATGTGTGTCAATTAGATAAATATATATATACATATACACGAACATATACAGGGAGGGAGAGTGTAAATGATGTAGAAAATGGGTAAATGTTAATGTGTCTGAATAAACAGTACACAGGTGTTTTTTGTACTATGCTTTTTTTAAAATTAATTTTTATTTGAGTATAGTTGCTTTACAATGTTGTGTTGCTTTCTACTGTACAGCAAAATGAATCAGTTATACGTATATATATCCCCTCTTTTATGGATTTCCTTCCCATTTAGGTCACCAGAGTGCGTTAAGTAGAGTTCCCTGTGCTGTACAGTGTGTTCTCATTAGTTACCTATTTTATACATAGTATCAATAATGTATATGTGTCAATCCCAATCTCCCAATTCCTCCCCCCCTCCTTGGTATCCATACATTTGTTCTCTACATCTGTGTCTCTATCTCTGCTTTGCAGATAAGATCATTTATACCATTTTTCTAGATTCCACATATATGCGTTAATAGATGATATTTGTTTTTCTCTTTCTGACTTAACTTCACTCTGTATGACACTCTCTACACTCTGTATGACACTCTCTAGGTACATCCACATCTCTACAAATGACCCAGTTTCACTCCTTTTTATGACTGAGTAATATTCCATTGCATATATGTGCCACATCTTCTTTATCCATTCCTCTGTTGATGGACATTTAGTTTGCTTCCATGTCCTGGCTATTGTAAATAGTGCTGCAATGAATATTGGGGTGCATGTTGTACTAGTCTTATTCTTTAAATTTTCTGTAAGTATCAGTTATTTCCAAATAAAAGTTTAAAAGTTAAATGCAGTCACTTATGTTAATGTAATGGCTTCATTATTGTTTTTAAGTGAATTTATGAATATATGTTTAAAGTTTGCCTCGATTTTATTTCTAATAAAGTAAAGTAAACATTAATAGATCTAATCCACATAAACAAAAGCTTCGGGGGGGGTCCTTGATAATTTTTAAGAGTGTTAAGGGGTTCTGAGACCACAGAGTTTGAGGACCATTGGCATAAACTGTGTGGGTGGTTAGGTAGGTGCCCCCCTCATTCTCTTAAGGCAGTTTTATGACACTAGTTAATGAGAGCAGATTTGGTAGATGCCACTTATGAATATTATAATCTTAACCTCTCTCTGCCTTAGTTTTTGTACTTGTAAAGTAGGGATAATAACATCGCCTATCTTAGAGGGCTATTGTAAGGTTTAAATCATTTCCTCTATGTAAAGGCTTTCAATAAGGACCACACTCTACAGTACTGTTCTTATTGGCAACGTATATTTCTGTGGTGGTCTTGCCTCCCTCTGCCATTTATTTTGTGTTTTGGCTAGTGATTTTGGTTATAATTATGTGCATATGAACTACTACAAAGAAACCAAGAAGAGTATCAGATGGTTTTTTAAATGCAAGTTTACAGTAGTCTGTGCCCCTTCAAGGAAATGGTTAGGGAAACAGAGCAGGGTGGAGATGAGCAAGCAGTTTGGTGTTTGGGGAGTTCTTGGTATATGGAAAAGCATAATACGTCTAGGAAGTTGGATTAAAAATTGTGGGAAGAGTATTTGATAGAAAATATGACTGGACAGGGAACACTTTGTTGTTAGGGATAAACTGGGATTAACCCTATTTAGCACTGGTTCCATTGGCATTCCACTTGCCAGATAGGTATCCTTTGCTTAAATGTGTATGTCTATATTGGCATATTTAAGTTGTTGTAACAGTATATACCTAGGGTAGGGATAAGAAAGAATACTATTGTTTTGTGCCATTTTTACTGTTTTCCCCAGCAAAAGTCTAAATTCAGCTTTGTTTTATACCTCATTCTATCGAGCTTCAAGCCAATAAAAAATAATTATATTGTTGAACTATTGTGTTCACCTAATTCCAAATTCAAATGATGACTTTTTTTTTAAAAAAAAGAAACCAAAGGATAAGTAAATGTGAAGGCTTTATGTCATTTTGATATGCTGTTTATTGTCATTTAATCTCTTTTGCTAAATGCTGTGATTTATTTTTCTATTTTTTTTTAATAGATCATCAGAAACTGGAAAGGGAAGCTAGAATCTGCCGTCTTTTGAAGCACCCCAATATTGGTAAGGAAGTGTTTTCAGTACATTTTAATTAGTAACTAAAATTTTGCATCATGTAATTTTACCGTAATTTAAAAAATATTAATTTAATAAACTAGAATATTTGCAATTAACAAATAGGTTCCTAACTTTTGATCTTGTTACATTTGTTTCTTCAAAGTTTTTAAAAAGTTTTTCAGAAGGTAGCAGTTCTTTCATACAAGCACTTTAAAAATAATATAAGCTATTACTAGTTGAATAGTGGTTTTATGTATCTTTAAGGATTGTTCAGCTGCTGCTACTGAAGTACAGAGGGACAGAACTTAGGCCATTATATTAGTCACCTAAGTTACTTTTCACCTATCCTGTAAAATGTTTACCTCATAATCATTGCTACTATTCAAGAAACTAGTAAAATTGTTTTAGAATATTATCCCTCATGAATATAATGGCATGATAATGTTCAAAACTGAAAAATATTGATGAATACAAAACAAATGCAAGAAAGAAACAAAGGAAAGAAGAAGCTATATTCTGTGACAATAGTTTTATTTTCAAAAAATGTAACCATCCCACCTCTGTCAGTTCTGCTGTCAGCCAAAGTATTTCTGACATGCACGGTATGAGAGAGGGAGTAATCATGCAGTAGAATTAGCAAAATCATTCACTGAGAAGGTTTATATTTCTCTATTTTTATGTATAGGGCCATTCAGTGTCTATTCCTTCCTTGAAGTTTTTAGTATCCTGCATTTTGTGGGTTACTTAAATAGACACTAACAAGTAAATCAGATGCATTAACAAACTAGCAGCTGTCTAATAAGAGCCTTCTGGTTTAGAGAGAAAACAAAACAACCTCTGAAATGTAAATATACCTTTTTATAAGTATTTTACCCTGATAAAAGTCTATGGCATTTCTTGGTTGGCTGTATTATTTTCCTAGGGCTGCCATAACAAAGTACCACACACTGGGTAGCTTAAATAGAGAAATGTATTTTCTCATAATTCTGGAAACAAGAAGTCTGAGGTCAAGGTGTAGGGAGGGTTGGTTTCTTCTGAGACCTCTCTCCTTGTCTTGTAGGTGGCCATCTTTTCCTTGTGTTTTTACATGGTCTTCCTTCTGTATGATGTCTCTTTTTTAGTTTCTTCTTCGTGTAAGGGCACTAATCATATTGGATTAGGGTCCATCCCAATGACCTCATTTTAACTTAACTACTCTTTTAAAGACCCTAGCTCCAAGTATAGTCCCACGCTGAGGTACTGGGAGTTAGGATTTCAACATGAATTTTGGAGGGACACAATTCAGCCCATAATATTGGCTAAAGAGAAATTATACAATAATGACCCACTATAGTTCAAAGAGTGCTTTCCTTGCTCAGGTTTAAGATAAAATGCAATCTTAGTTTACTGAACTTGTTATTCTTATGAAGGGGAGTTTTTTTTTGCTTGTTCGTTTTGTTTTTAATCCGGATCCTTCTATGAAGCTCAATTTTTTTAATATAAATTTATTTTATTTATTTTTGGCTGCGTTGGGTCTTCATTGCTGTGCGCGGGCTTTCTCTAGTTGTGGTGAGTGGGGGCTACTCTTTGTTGTAGTGTGCAGGGTTCTCACTTTGGTGGCTTCTCTTGTTGTGGATCGTGGGCTCTAGGTGTGTGGGCTTCAGTAGTTGTGGCTTGCGGGCTCTAGAGCGCAGGCTCAGTAGTTGTGGTGCACAGGCTTAGTTGCTCTGCAGCATGTGGGATCTTCCTGGACCAGGGCTCGAACCCATGTCCCCTGCATTGGCAGGTGGATTCTTAACCACTGCGCCACCAGGGAAGCCCCGACAAGACAAAATGTAAAAGCTATTCTTTAAATTGTAGAAAAAGAATCAGGACAGGACATTTATGGGATGATGGATTCTAAGATCAGATGAACCCTCAGGTGGGCATGTGTATTTTAAACAACCAATGCTCATAACTTATTTTAATAGAGTATATTTAGGAATACCAATTTAGAGTTTGGAGATTACTTTTGGAAGTGCAATTTAGAGTTCAATTATAACACTTATTTCTAGCATTTTATAATGCTTGCTGTGGTTTAGTTTGATAGAAAAATTGTCACTTTAGGAAAGGTAGTGCTATATTCTCATTATTTTTAAGTTTGAAAATAGGCATTTGTTTTCTTTAAAAATGCTCCAAAGGTAGAAGCGTTTGCTCTTTGAATTTGATTTATAGTGCATCTGCTTAACAAAAACAACCTCATCTCTGACGAACTTGCCATGGAGTGATGATTGTGTCAGGTTACTGTTTGATATGTTAATTTTGTTGATTATTTTGTTTAAAATGCTAATGGACTGTTGAAGGAAAGGAAATAGATATATACAGTAATATGACTTGAATTCTTCTGTTAAAATATCTTTTCACATTTTGTATTTCAGTGGTCATTTACAATATGTTGTCTATGAAATGACAGAAAAATTATTTGGTAGGATTTTGTTCACACTACTGAAGTTCAGTAGTTCACTGTTCAAAGATTACTTTCAATTTTCAGTAACAGGTATATTGTGTAAGAGTTTTAACCAAAGGCTTAGAATAAGAAGAAAAATTTCTATAGCCTACAAAATTACTCTCCAAAGAAGATGGCAGTAATTTTTGTGAATCCATTATTTTGATGTATAGGAAATCTTGTCTTTCATTCATTCTGTTCAGAAAATGAATAATTGTACTTACAAATATTTAATTGGAATCTTACATTATGTAAACAGTTCCCCTGTAGAGATATTCACAATTATAATTCCCTTGAGTATCAGTGGTTTTGAATATTCAGATGAATTTGGGTTGGATTACTTGTAAAAAAAAAAAAAAGGACAGTGTTTTGTATTAAGAGCAAAACTCTTACTTTAAAATCAAAGGGGTGAAACAGTATTTTATATTTTGATTAGCTCTGAAAATAACTTAAAAATATTATTAAAAGATACTGATTTAATTTCTTCCTATCCATTATTTTTTCTTCTAATTTCTTAATCATTACATGAGTTTTTTACATCAACATTTGATTTTAGAATTAAAATGTTATGCCAGTTTGGATACACATAAAATGAAACAAGATGAGCAAAATAAAATATATAATTTGTGATTTCCAATGATTAGCATTAAGCACTGATTGAGTTGAACAGTGCTAACTCTGTTGCAGTTAAAATACTGAAAGACTACGGAGATGAATGAGACATAGTCCTTAACCACAAGGAGTTTACAGTTTAGGAGGGCAGATTGTGATGTATGAAACTAAAATACAAAGTGGTTACATCCTATAATGAAACTCTTACTGAGTGCCATGAGAGTACTAAGGAATAAACCAAGAAGTTTAACTGAAATACGTTGGGTAATGAACAGAATTTTGCCATAAAGGAGTATGGATTGGACTCGATAGCATTATGGAAAGAACATCAAAAGGAAAGATCAGATATAAACGTCCTTGTCACACTTGAAGAATGATAGAAAATCTGGAGTGATTGGAGTATAATTTGTGTGTTGGCCATCAAGTTGGATTGGGAGTAATAGTGGAGAGTCTTGACTTTCTGTGTCAAGGAATTTTATCGCTAATCTGTAGAAATAGGAAATTATTAAAGATTAATTTAGTTGACACACATGATTATATCAGTTTCCCCGAAAGACAAATTTGGTAATAATAAGCATAATTGTTCAGAGTCAGGAGAAACTGGTGTTGAAAAAGCATTAAAAAGTCTTTTGAATTAATTTATGTATAAGACGTGATGAGTTCGTAGACTATGGTAATGGGAGCAGAGAAGGCAGAAAGGGCAAAGATACCGGCTACATTGTGAAGGTAGAATCAGACCATCTTGGACAGCAGTTATATTGTGGTGAGTGGGATAGAAGGAGGTTCCTCTGAGGTGTCTGTTTTGAGTGACTAGAGAAATATTGATTCCTTTAAGAACAGAGAAAACAAGAAAAGAAAGTTGGAAGAAATTAGAAATTTAGTTGAATATGAGAACATGAAATTTTTTTTTAAAGATTGGAAAATATCTCTTTTGGGGGACCATGGACAAAAAGAAAAATAGAAAAAGCAAACAACACCACCTAAAACCCTGATCATTCACTTTTTGCCAGAAAGTGTAAGTCTCTAACTACTTGGACATTCCTCTTCAGGATGGAAGTGGTTGGCAGTCATTATGATCATCCCTCCTAGACCAGTACTTGACGGCAGCTAGACTCTTGGTTTTGGGTCCTTGTTTACATAGAGGAAGTCTAGATAGTCAGATTCTGCTCAAAGTGTCTTCTGAACATGCAAGATAGTCTCTGCGCAAACTCCATCACCTAACTGTGGTTTAGCATTTCTAGGGTGTTCTTTCTCCCATGGTCTCTCAACCAGAGTAAGGCTCACTTCTCACTAGTCTCTCGTGCCTTAGCCAAACATGTATCTTTTCTGACTCAGTACCTTAATTACTTTAATTTGCATTTATCTTATCTGACTTACATGTGGGACACGACATAGAACTCTACAGAATGTGAATACGTATTTTGGAGACACGTGGGGATAGTGAGAGTGGATAAACACATGTAACAGTATGAGGATTGTGAAGGGTGCCAAAGACAAATGATGACAAGTGCCTACTTGTAAAGAGCATGAAACGCCTTTTTTTTTTAAGAGCTATAATAACAATAATTTTCTTAGCTTATTTTTATTTTCAGTGTACTTTAAGATACATTTTTATATAAAATAGATAAATTTTTTCTAGATAAATAAAAGGAAACTATATTTTGGGGACAAAATATTTGGAATTGTACAAAAAAGCAATATTGACTTTTTTTCACTTTTAACAATAATAGTTCAACTGTGTTGATTTTAGGCAGACTTACATCAACTTTTACTCTTATAAGTACCAAGACTATGTTTTATTAACAGGCTTAATTTTATTGGAGCTATAATTAAGTTGTAATATTGAAGATCAGATGTTTTCTTCAGCCAATTGCCATTCCCCAATTTCTCACTTAAAAGCTGGTAATTCCAGTTATATACTTAAATTTATTTGTTAGGAACTTTCCAACAGAAGAACTCTGATGAAACATGGTTTTCAAATGTCATTCTCATATGTGTAGATTATTCCAGTGACCTTTTCTTTTGATATTCCGTATATAAATCTGCCTTTCAAAATTAAATTACATCTCCTGGTCACTTTTCTAATAATACATTCATAATATGGACAAGAGAAATAAGATAAGGCCATTTTCCCCTACCCAGAAAGCCAAAGAATCAATGATTTATAATCACTGAATTTCAACCTGGGGTGATTTTGTCACCTTCACTGTCTCTTTCTTCTGGGGCAATTTAGCAGTGTGTGTTTTGTTGTCACAACTGAGGGTGCCCATCTGGCATCCGTTGAGTGGAGGCCACAGATGCTGCTAAACGTCCTACAGTGCAAAAGACAGCTCCTCACAATAATGAATTATTTGGTCCAACAAGCTAATAGTGCTGAGATTGAAAAACTCTGATTTAAGGTAAGAGTGACAACAATAACAGTAAGACAGATAGCCAGCCTTTACTTGCTGGATCCATGCAATTTCCTTACATTAAAATAATGAGTCAATGTGTCCCCTTAAATGAAGGACAAGTAGGCAATGACACTTGCATAGAATATCCTGTGAGCAAAAGTTTGTAAAATACTCCCTTTTAACAAAAAAGTAGAAAAATAAAGAACTAGTTTAAATGTCAACCATAATTAAGAAGAAACACAGATTAGAATTTTGTTTTTTTCTAAGTTGTTCAAAAAGGATATTTATATAATGAAACATTTTTCATTTAAAACGAAGTGAAAACTATGTAAGTCAATATTTAAGTAAAGTAGGAGAATGCCTCCCAAGAATCAGATGGAGGTAAAAAGGAAATCATTCTTCAGTGAAATAATTTTATCGTCGTTGTGAATCACTTAGAACAGCGACTCTTACCATTTTTGGATCTTCAGCCTCCTTCAGATAAACTTTTATAGGCTATAGATTCTCTCTCTTCACAAAATTGCATATGGCCATCAAATTTTTCATATAGTTTGGAGTACTTACGGAGATCAATAAAGCCTAAATATGGACCTTTGGACCATAGATTTCATATTAAAACAAAACGAAACTTATTTTGAAGAAATATAGTGAAATGACCTCTTACTCTTAAATGTGATTCTCATGTTAGTCTTAATGACCTTGTAGTTCATATAAAAAGATCTGCACAGTTCTCTCCACCTCACCTCTCATCTTCATAAAGCATGCATTCGTTGGGGATGTAGTCTGTGGAAGGGAGAAACACCACCCAGTTCACTTGAGAATTAAACCCTCAGACAGGAACTAAGCTAACCTCACATTTATTTATGCCTATTTGTATCTTTACATTATTAATCCCTCCCCAAAGAATTTGTTAAGAAAATAAATAAGATTTTAGATATGCATCTAGCGAAGGGAATAAACTGCTTTTGAAACAATTTGGAAGTATCTAAAGGGAAGCAGAGAAATTGCACTGTAGGCAGAAGCCAACCTAGCGGAGACCGGTGCTGACAGATGCTAATTACAAGCCTTTAAAAATCTGCTCATTAAAACTCCATGCTCAAGTTTTATTAGGTAACCTTGGCAAGCCTGATTCCTTACTTCACGTGCCAAAAGGTAATGAAATTTATTTAAATAAAATAGAATAATTCCGCCTTTTAACTAATTTTGACGGGTCTTGTCCCCAATTAATCTGAATCAGTGATGCATTACTATGATGTAGCAGTTGCAGAGCATCTCCCAATAAAAGGGAAAAACAAATGAAACTCTCTCCTGAGGTCTTCCCATAAACTAGACAGTGTTATTTAATTGTTTGTTTTTTGAGACTAAAGGGAATGTTGTTTCGTAGTTATTTGTTTTTAATTTGGGAACATTTCAATGTTTCAACAGTGAATTTTAACAAGATTACTCTGGCTGCTGTGCGTCTGACCATGTCTCTCCTCTGCTCAGAAACTGCTCAGTGGCTTTCTAGTTAGAAGACAAACCCTAGAGTGCTCACGATGGCCTGAGACCCTACACAGGGATCACCAGCCACTTTATCTTCCTGATCTTAGATCAGCTCCACTTCTCTCCCCAATACTTGCTCTGCTCCAGACCCTCTGGGCTCCTTGGGTTCTTCAGCTGTGCCCTGTGTTCCCTCTGAGGGTGCTGCTTCTGCCCCAGCAGTTCTGTAGGCTGCTTCCCTCAGGCCTCTCTGCTCACCCATTGCCTCATCTGGAGGCGTCCCCTGCCAGCTCTCATGCCCACAGCACACTCCCTGCCTTCCTTCCTTGCTTTACTTTTTTGTCTAGCACTTACCATGACACTGTATGCTTAGTTGTTGTTTTGATTATTTTCTACCCACTAGTATATAAAACCCCAGGAAGGCAGGGACTTTGCTTGTTAACTGTTATATCCTTTGTACCTAAAATAGCCTCTGACATAAAGTCTGTGCTCAATAAATAAATGTTGCAGGGATTAAAGAATGCATGGGTGGATATATTTTTAAGTTAAATTTAGATCATCTGAAGGGGAACACACTTCTATTAATATAAGTAGAAGAAAAACATAAATTTTAATTTATGAAATCGTATCAGTGGCTTAGGGCAAGCCCACACCTAAACAAAGACTGTAAAACCAGAGAGCAAACTTAAGGTTTCTGTCTGGTTGGGCAGGTCAACACACCATATGGCAGCATACCTCTTTTTACTGTCTGGTCTTCCTGAATAATCCCTTATCACTTAGTCTGAAATTCCCCATCCTGCAGGAATCTTGACCCACACCCCTCTTGGTGTTGTTGGATATATTTCCCATGCAGCTTGTAGATTCTCAGGCATCCTTGCTGGGAGAGTCAGGGTCTCACTGTTTCTTTTACCTGGCAGACACCTAAAACTGCTAGCTGCTTCCCCATTTTCCTGGGGAGCATTCTAACTATACCCCAGGAAGCAGAACTGTACTATCGATAAAAGTCACCAGTTTCCCCCCCTTGCCAGATCACCCACTTACCTGGTTGGTGATCCTCATTCTTAGACATTTATGGGATAGCCCTGAATTTGACTACTCCACTCCTCAAAGCAAAAGCCTACTTGTCCGATGAAATTGCCAAACTGATGAGTAAAGAAAGAGGGTTGGTTGCCTCTCTCACTCTTGCTTCTTTAATAGGCTTGTCCTGTCCTCAGTGATTCCTTTGAAGGCCTCTGGGAGCCCTGCCCTGCGCAAGGATTGGCGTGCTTTTCCTATAAAGCACCCAATAGGAAGTATTTTAGACTTTGCTAGCCATACCTTCTCTCATCCTAACTATTCAACTTTGCCATTGTAGTTCGAAGTAGCCATAGATGCTTCATAACTGAGTAGGTGTGACTGTGTTCCAATAAAACTTTATTTACAGACGCTGAAATCTGAAATTTATTTTTTATATGTCATAAAATATTCTTCTTTTGAGTTTTTTACAACCATTTTAATTTTTTTTTTTTTTTAAGCCTGTTCTCAGTTTACAGACCATTCTAAAGTAGGTATTGAGCTGGATTTGATCTGTGGGCCATAGTTTGCTAAAGCCCTATGCTAGCGTCTAGGAGACCTTCCTTGGTGGGTTATTTGGACCTCAGATATCTGCTGGACTCCCTAATGCTTTCTCTCCTGGGCCTGGGAAACAGCTTCATCTTGATTCCCTGGCCACCTCGTATATTCTGAGTCTCGGAGGACAGAAGCTAAAATATCTGGGTACAGTAAAGACCTGTGTGGCTTTCCATTTCTGAATTCCTCTAATTCTGGAAAACAGTTTCATTTCAACTCTGGTTTCTGATTTAGTGCTGTTCCGGATTCTAGGTCTAACGTGATATGAAAAGCCTCAACACTGCTGCTCAGTTTCCTTTCAGTCTGGCTGTTGATCTTGCTGTTACCTGTGCTCCTAGTTGACCCTTGACTGGATTTCTTGCCCTGCAGTGAGGTTCTAGATAGTTGCTGTTCACGGATTTCCACCTCATCAGCCAACTACCACACCTAGGTAACCTGTTAATGTTAGGTTTGGTTAAGAGCTGACATCACTCAAAGCTTACCTGTATTCTTTTTTACTTGACAATTGGTCATGTTTCAGATTACCTCTGAATTTACACACACAGGTGCTATTTCTAAACAATTTTGACCCTGACTTTTCCTCATACTTTTGGATTATATATAACCTAGGCCAGTTTTGTCCTCATTTGGCAGATTTGGTGCCCTCTAAGCTGTGAATCCGACAGGATGTTATTTTTTCTGTTTATTCTAATATTTTTGAGGTGTTTTTCTTTTTGAATCGAATCTTTCCCCCATCCTTCCCAAAATACTCTTAGTCTACTAGGGGCTGTACCTCTTATAAAATGACAGGTAGAATGGCCTCAGTTGAGAGCTTGCCTTTCTTTTTTTTTTTTGTGGTATGTGGGCCTCTTACTCTTGTGGCCTTTCCCGTTGAGCACAGGCTCCGGACACGCAGGCCCAGTGGCCATGGCTCACGGGCCCAGCTGCTCCGTGGCATGTGGGATCTTCCTGGACCAGGGCACGAACCCGCGTCCCCTGCATCGACAGGCGGACTCTCAACCACTGCGCCACCAGGGAAGCCCTTGCCTTTCTTTTTTTTTTTTTTTTTTTGCCTTTCTTAATAATAGAAAACCATTCTGACAGTAATGGGTATAATGAACTAATTTTGATATAATAGAGGACAGTTTCTCTGAGAGTACAGAAGAGACCATATTATATTCACCTTCAGTTGCAAAGATCTCATGAGGAAATCCCGTCTCTCCTTTGGACCTATTTGCACTTGTAAAGCTGACCTGGATCCCCTTCAGTACTCTGCTAGGTTAATCAAATGGGGCGCTGTAATATGAGCACTGATGAGGTGTCTGATGTTTCTCAAAGAGGGAGGGTGATGCCACCCTGAACATGTTGGCCATTCAGGTGTAGGAGAAATTTCCCCTGGTGAGGGAAATAAGGAAACCGCACCTAGGCTCAGAGTCATTCCAGCAGGTTATCAAGATGGGCGGTGCAAGCTGCCATCAATGGTCAACAATTTTTCTCTATGTGTCGACAGCTCATCAGAATTCCCTGGCCTCAGAAGACCATCAACACAGTTCCCAGACCCTGTCCTACTGCAGGTGATTGATAGAGCTGACATGGTTCCTGGTTTTTGACTTGCTCTTCCTGGGCCCTGGACCCAAGTCTACACACTTGAAGTCTGGGCTTATGAGCCCCTGGGCATGACTTTGCAGATAGCTCTATTTGTGACCTGAACCTGTGATAACTGCCTCTGGCCTTGACCTTCCATTTTTCCAACTCTCCACATTGTCCCCTGCTCTGTCTCTCCACACTAAGGCTTTTGTCCTTGTTTGGCTTTTCTATCCTGTTTGCCTCTGATGTCCTGGAAGACAAAATTTTTCATTTCCATTGAAACATCACAAATTTTAGCAGATATTTGAATAGATATAAACTGAAGAAATGTAACTAGTCTACTGAGAAAGATTTTCACTTTTGTGAATTTATTTGATGTTTTGATTAATTACTAGTCCCTGGGTTACATAACATAGAGATAATTCCTGCTCTGTGTGTGTGTGTATGTATATACACAGTTGACCCTTGAACAACTTGGGTTTGAGCTGTGCTGGTCCTCTTATAGATATACTTTTTTCGATAAATATGTACTACAGTACTACACGATCTGAGGTTGCTTGACTGTGCAGATGTGGAACCACAGATATGGAGGGCCAACTGTAAAGTTATACACAAAATTTTGACTGCATGAAGGGTCAGCACCCCTTACCCCTGTTCAAGGGGTCAAGTTCAAGGGTCAACTGTATATAACTATTATTATTTACATATATATATATATAGTGATTTCTTGTTCTTAATTTTGAGTTGTAGTATCTCATTTCACAGATATATTTTCACCTTTACCCCTATGTTCATTTTGCAAATTGAGGACTTTAATGATCACCATGAGTGGGTCATTACTTAGCCCAGCACAAATTATACCATGATTTTATTAAGTTGCCAATAGCAAATTTACTGCCTTAGTATTTTTCTACTATTATTTGAGACTCTTGACAGCATTTTATTCCTAAAGATAACATTCTTTTTAAGAAGTATCTTGGGAGAGTATGAAAATCATTCATAAAGTGTTTTTTTTTTTTTTTTTTTTTTTTTGTGTTACGCGGGCCTCTCACTGTTGTGAGAGTGTCACGATCCTTTTCATCAGAGATCAGGAAGAGGGATCTGGTTTCCAGCTGTATCTGGAGTTAGGAAATCTTCCAGTGCCCTATGGTGAAAGGAAGGTCTCTCTTATCCTCACCAGCTCTGAAAGACAGGTGAGGAAGAGAAACCTATGGTTTCACAACCTCTTTATGGAAAAGAAAATAAATCTTTAGGCTGAATGGTGAACACTGCACAAAAGAGAAAGATAAATAGCCTCACTTCCCCTGGCACACCTGACCTGAGAGATTGTGGGGATGCTGAGGGAAGTTCCCTTCTGAGTAGGTACTTTGGTATCAGTTCGGGTTTAATTCAGCCTGAGCTGTTCAGTTGTCTGCTTTTGATGGCATTTGTGTGTGTGCTGACGGTGAGAGGTGGGAGAGTGGAGGGGAGTGGAGGTTCTGATAGTGGCCAGATGCTTTTTGATTTTCTACAACTCTGAAGCCAGTAGTTCTGTATTCCTCTCATCTACCTTTCTACTTCCCAGCCCACTTGAAGATTATGGCTTCTTTGAGATAAAAGTAACTCTGTAGAGCTCTACAGAGCCCTATTAGGAATCCTAATGAATAATTCAAATACACAAAACTGAACTTGTTTCCTGGTGGTGTTGGAACACAGTACAATCAGGGGTGAGCTGGACTGCCAGCGGGTGGTTCTGAGACCTTCATTTGCATAAGATTCCTTTGATAAAAATGCATATTTGTAGGATTCAACATCACAGATTGACCTGGAGTGGGCTCTTGGAATCTGCTATTTACTTACTTGCTCGATTTTTGGGTTTATTTACTTATTGGTTACGTCAAGCACCAAATGATTCTGATACAGGTTTTCAGGGACCACAATTTAGAAGAAGCATTTTTCTAGAGATGATTTTACAAAGAGCTAAATCCCCAGTAAAGCTTTGGGCCAGGAACCTTTTATTCAACTCTGGTAGATCACTAGACTCCCTGTCTTCTTTCTTTTCCATACTAGGTCTAGAGAATGAAATCATTAAGAAGGATTCTTAGATAACAATAACCTGAAACCTATTGTGTCTAAACACTTACCATAATTATCTTATTTAATTTTTCCAACAAGTACTTTGCAGATATTAGTATCACCTCCATTGTTTGAATGGCTCTAATAAATATTGAGCACCTACTATGTGCTCTGCACAGATGAAGAAGCTGAGTCTCAAAGAGATTGATTAATTTGCCTGAAGTTACTTATTTTATGAAGGGGGGAACCAGGATTCAAACACATTTGTTTGATTCCAAAGTTCACGTTTCCACTACACAAGCCTTCTGTTCTTCACTTCCTCCTCTGGTTAAAGCCATGAAAGCTCTCTGTGCAGCTGCATGACATTTTTATTTAGATAAAGCGCTAGAATATGACCTACATGGTACCAAATATCATTGACACGTAAGGGGTTTCCTACTTGTGTGGGAAGTTGGGACATTTACACATGAAAATACTCAACATTTCAAAGGAGCGTGTAATTAAATGCCCAAATTAGATACATAGAGAAGAGAGAGGCTCGTGTTGTATGTGAAATGTTTTATGCAGGGTATTGGACAGATTTGAATATCTTGAAGGACAAGATTTAAGGGAGCTGGGAACAATGTTGCCCCCAAATCATGGAAGTTGACATGAGTCAGTTCTGGGGATAATACCGAGTAATCATCCTTCTACATTTTAAAGGTTATTAACACACATTTAGCTATGTAAGTAATTCCCCCTTGTTCCCTTCTCGCTGAAAACTTTTTGAAAAAGAAGCACTCTGTTTCCATTCCATCAGCCTCCTCATTCAGGCCCCTGCTCATGTGTTCCAATGGAACTGCTCTCATCATGATTACCAATCACCTTATTACTAAGTTCAGTGGAACCTTTCAGGTTCTGGTCTTACTTGCTGCCTCTCTACAAGTTGAAAGTGTGAGTCACCTGCTTTGGCTTTGTAACGCTGGTGTTTTTCAGATGTCTTCTTTGTCTCTAACAATTCATTCTCAGTTTCCTTCCTGAGTTCCTCTACCTTTGCCTATCCCTTAAATCTACCCAGGGCATCGCAATCATAGGCTGCTTATCCCCAAACCTATCTTTCACAGTCTAGCATTTCTTTGCAAACACACTTCCCACTACCTACTGGGATGTTCGCTTGGATGTTGTACCCTACTGGTAATAGTATGCATGAAATGGGCCTTGTTTTCCAACCCTGCTCCACCGCCCCACCCAGACCTGCTCCTCTGCTTGTGTTCCCTGCCTCAACTTTATAGCCTTGCCTAATCCAGAAACCTAGTGCCATCCAGTCCACCTCTCTTTCCCTTGCCAACTTACGTAGTCGCTGAGCAACGCCTCTCACTTCAGCTTCCCTAATGGCTTTTAAGTCTCTCCTCTTCTCTTTACCCACATACCACAGGCCAAGCTCAAATAAACTTTTCCTCTCCTCCATTCTTCACTTTGCTTCTGAGAAAGATAGTTTTTAGATGCAAATCAGATCTGTCCCACCTTGCCTTAAAATCTTTCCATGGCTCCCTAGTTCCTCAGGCTAAATTCTAAAATCCTAACTCTGCAAAATCTTGTACATTTCAGCTCCCTTAGTTGTTCTGTACTTCTAGTCATGTAGACCACTTCCCCTCCTTCAACCCCTCCTTCAGCCAGTTGTCTCCTACCTGTAACGAACTCCAAACTGTTCTCCTAAATGTGCACCAGGCAAAACTGAGAGCACATTGTATTCTGTGCCTTGTAAGTACCTAACCTTCCCCCTAGAAAGAGGGCCCCTGCGGGAATCATACCTAAGAAAAGAGAAGAGGATGCTTCCTGCAGGTGACCTCTTACCCTCATGCTCGCATTCTCCAACACCTAACTCAGTTTTCTTTTTGTATTCTAGCGTTTTCACCCTTGTTCTCACGGTCTCTCTCTCTCCCTCCCTCCCTCTCTCCCTCTCTCTCTCTCACACAAACACACACACACACCCCCCTGTGTTTCTAATCAGAGCTATTTTCTGTTCAAGCTTCGTACTTTTCAACCTCAGCTTCCCAATCAGGCTTCCCTTTCATTCATCTAAATTGGTGTTTTTATATTATGCCTGAACAAACGTACAGAATTATTTCAGTACGCTACTAGCTCCTACCTCTGCTGAGAGGATTCAGACATTAGAAGAGTGATGGGTGGGTCAGGCCCTGAAGTTACAAATTGGGAGGCACAAAGAGTGACTGAATGAAACGAGGTTTGCGAGGGTAGAATGGAGAGCTGCGTGTCCGTTTAAGCGTGGACGGGGGTGAGGTTGCTGTTCTTTCTTGCTTTCGGTCCACAAACTGCTGTAGACGAGGGGAACCAGTTCAGAGATTTGGTATTCCTCCCTGCGATTTAGGATTTATTATTTCAAGAGCATTTCAAACTCTGCCCAGGCAGCCCAGGCTTCCACAGTAAAGGCCTAGGAATCAACCTGCAGACCAAAAAATCCTTACACTTTTATAGTTTCTGAAAAAAAAAAAAATTCAGATTATATCTTACTTGATAGATATTTTGTAGCAATTTGCCTTCAAGTTTTATACCAAAGTAAGTTTACAGCCTACAGTTTTCAGGGGAAATCTCGTGAATAGCCGGATTATTATTTGCTTGCTGCTAAAGATTGTTGATTATGTGCCCAAACCGAAACAAAAGAGTGCATTCAGCTTTTCCTATGAGGATTTCTGAAATCAAACACGAATGAAACCAAGGGACCAAAGATAAGGGATCACAAGTTCATGAAACTTGCTAATGGGATTTTAAATAACTCCCCTTTATACTAACTTTCACTCAGCTCTCTTATTCTGCTGGATGTATTTTATTTTACATTATTTTGAAAAACGAAACGCTGAGGATCTACTCGATTTTGGATACAGAACTATTTCAAGAGGTGTAGGAAAATCCGTGCAGCTTTAGAATTACACGTGGCCTGCAGAGTCAGCCTCATTCATTTATTCATCTGTTTAACAAGTTTTTTTTTTAATATCTATCGTGTTAGGTACTCTTCTAGATACTGTGATACAGCAATGAACAAAGCTGACCAAAATCCCTTGCCTACTGATTATACTCAGGAGCAGGGGCTGGGGATAAACAAACAAATCCTGTCATTGGTCAGATTGTGATAAGTGAGCCAAGCCCAAAAGGAAATGAGGCAACAGGCTTTGCGACACCCAAAGGAAGAGCCTTTCAGGGAGACTGAGCTGGAAGCTTGCCTGGCATAGCTGAGAGCAGCACGCAGGCCAGTGTGGCATGGCATGATGTGGAGTGAGGGGACAGGAGGTTGTAGGTGATGCTACCAGAAAGGTGACAGGAGCTCGTAGATTGTGATAAGGATCTTCGCTTTCCTTCCTAGTGAGATGGTACTATAGAGAGGTTAGAGCTGCCTAAGACAGATGGGAAGTCTTTGAGAGTTCTGAGGAGAGAAGTGAGCTGATCTGACTTCTGTTTTAAGAGCATCACTCTGGCTTCTGTGTCACCGGAGGACCGCAAGGGTAAAAGCAGAGACTGGGAGACCCTGTTAGGAGGCAGTTACAGTCATCAGTGACTTGCACTGGGGCAGCAGCCGTGGAGGTGGAACACCGTGGTCAGATTCAGAATGTGTTTTGAAGGTAGAGCCAAATATACGGTGGGTTGGATTTGAGTTGTCACGGGCAGACGGGAGTCGGTGATCAATCCTGAGAAGCTGGAAGGATGGAGCTGCCCCAGGTAGAGATGGGCATGACTGGGGTGGGGGCATGTTGTGAAGGAAGATGAGAGGATTAGTTCCTGGCTCATAGATTTAAAAATGCCTATTAGACTTCCAGGTAGAGACACCACATAGTCATTGGGTGAGTCTGAATTCAGTGAGAGATCAGGGCTGGAAATATAAAATCAGGAGTTGACAGCACGCAACTAGGAATGATATTTTAAACATTTAACAATTAGTACGGCCTGAATACCAACCAGCCACTTAGGACAGGTGTCAACCTTAACAACAGACATGGCTATACAGCTCCCTATCAGCAGAAAGTCCGTCTAACCTACGGTCGCATTCCACTTGGCCCTCCTCCGTCTTTACAGATAAACGACAAAGTTTACCGATAAACCATAAATGCACATTTCCCATAAAAACCAAAAAGGTACTGACTAGAAAGCATAAGCAGGGTACATTTATTTTCTCATTTCTCCACTCCCTGATTCATATTATATTCACTGTTTTCCTTTAGGGGTTGGTTAAATACAAATATTTAGCATATTAACATATTTTTGAAGACTAGTTTGAAAGTACTGGTTTTCAAGTACAACCAACCAGTACTTGAATCCTCTATCTTCCAGTTCTACAACCTATGTTTGCAGAAACAAATTCCTTTTCCTTCCTTTTACTGAAAGCAAAATCTGTGAAACTGAAAATAAGATTACCTCACATCGCTGTGAGGATTAGAAATTCTATACGTAAAGGACCTATCACAGTGCCCATTATTTGTGGTACAATTTCCTACCAATCTCATAAGATTTGAGAGCTTGAGGGGACCTTACCTTCTCTTGTATTCTTAATAATTACTAGTGAATTGTTATTCACAATATCTATGCCACCTAAGTTGGATTTAGAGTCTAACCTGCATTCAGAAATGTTTGGGCTAATATTCATTCACGCTTGGACACTCCTATTCACCGAGAGAAAGTATCAGTGGTTATCAGAGGAAAGACCTTGATTTTGATTAGTTCTTTCTTATGAGTCAGACTTGAAAAGGTGCTTTCTCTTTCTGTGTAAGCTATCAATTATATCTTTATATAAATATTTGCTTTTCCCACCATTGCCCAGTGATTGTGAGCCTATCACCTTTGTCGATAAACTCCTATAAGGACAGGGATTCTATTTCTTTCTTGATCTGATTTTCAGGACCCAGCTCTGTGCACCATTATATGAACCTAATTACAGGGCCAGGTACATGTGTGTGTTGGGTAGAAAAAGTCTGGATCTCTAAGCTTCTGAAGAGCCTGTATATTCTACTCCTCCATGCCACTTTGTCCTGGGCAAATGTGGGGAGAATGCCTGGGCCGTCTTTCCAGATGGGTGGAAGTGAGGTCAGAGACTGGTTTGTTTACTGTTGATTCCTCAATACCTAGACGGTTTCTTGGCACAAATTGGTGCTCAATATTTGTTAAATGAATACATGGAAACAGCAGTACAGTCAGTACTGATTGTACCTCATCGTCATATAGAATTTTGAGGGAAGCAGACACTGAATGAGTATCTCATTTTTGTGAATGCAGCTTCTGACTGACTTACAAATGGCATTACTGGCAAGCTGTGACTGCTATTGGACTAACTGTCTTGTTGTACTTGATGTTGCTTTTTTTCCCCTCCTCTCCTCATTAAAATTATGAATTTTACTTACTTTTCTCCCTCCCATCAAAGAGAATACTGTACTCTCCATTTTATTACTGAGTCATTATTAATTGTTCAGTTCTCTCTTCTTTTGGAAAGGCTCCTCTCCTTGGAGGAATCTCAGGCCCTCTTTAAAGTACTTTTAATTAGTTAAGGCTATCTGTATACTTCCTTTAAAAACCAAATTATTAAAATTCTTTTGAGTCCATTTTTGGTTTTTGAAATTGACCATGGCACAAATGTCAACAGAAATTATTACCCTAGGTTCTAGGAATTTCTGCTACAAACTTATTTATTCAGATGATTCAATTACATTGGCAGTTTATAAAAATTTTGCTGAGACTCAGTCCATTGGGTAGCTCTGTTCAGTCTGCCACCTACCACAGTTTCTTCCTCATTGTTTTTTGTGTTTAACGAACTATGTAATTGAAAGAATATTCTCGAAATAAGAAACATTAGTCCTTTAATTCCAGTGTACTACTGATTTACAATTTTTTTTTTTTACTATTTAGACTTTGTTTTGTCCAGTTCTAGAAATAAAGAACTTTTTAGGTTGGTGGAAATGTTCTTCCAACTGTGCTTGAAATTGTTGGGTGCGGTTTTGCTTTGTGTTACTGCTAACTCGGAGCAAGAGGACTGGGTACAGCCGCTCTTTTTCTTCTGTTCTCAGATCATACAGACAAACTTCGCCTAGTTTAGAAGCTTTCTGTTTAGGAGATAATAAGAATTGTAACTTTTCCAAAATGACACTGAAATAACATTTTATTTTCTAAGATTTCATTGCCCTTAAAAAATGAAAACAATAAAGAAGGAATTCACCTTTACTAGAAAGAATTACCTTCATTTTTTATTATATAATATACCTTTCTTCTCCACTCCCTTTGTTCATATGCATCATCTTTACAGAGTTGTTTTTGCCAGGGAGCCCCAAATATGTCATGAGATGATGAATAATTTTAATGCTCAAAGGCTTTGTAGCAGGAAAGATAAGTCCTTCGAGAGGATCAGAGAAGGTGACAGATATCAAACTCTCTTCAGACAACACTGTTCCATGGCAGGAATCCAGGAGAAAGGTCACCTATAATTCTGATTTTACTGCTCATTTTTAAGTGTAATTTTCACATTTTAGTGTTAATCATAGTTCCTATTAATATTAAATATGGCTTTTTTAAATTAACAAGGCTACATATCTTACTCCTTTTCTCTTTCTTTCCTGAATGTAAGCCAATCTTACTGTAGTTTATAAACTGCAGTGTAATTTGCTAATGTATCTAACACAGAGTCATCGTATGTAGACAGTCTTTTAATAGTCTTTATGATTATACATAAAGAATGAAATATTTAGGAAGATTGTATCTGGAAAATGTAAGCTTATAGAGTAGATTGATCAGATGATAACTGATATCTAAAAAAGTTTTATTTTATAAATGGTTAACTACATAGGTTTAATTTCCTCATTGAAAATTAAGTATTTGTGTTTATTAATAACACTTGATTGTAGTGCTAGAGAGCAGATAAATATAATAAAAGAGCTGAGATCCATGATCAATTAAAGCTGCATAAGGAAATAAACACAGTCAGTCATTATTTGCATATTCCACATCTGTTAAATCACCTGCTTGCTAAAATTTATTTGTAATCCTATCAATACTTGGGGTGCTTTTGTGTTCATCCTCAGACATTCACAGACACCTGTAGAGCAGCAAAGAGTTGGAGCCACCCAATGTGCATGGGCATTCCCTGCTGAGCACTGACAAGGGGACACTCTGTCTTCTTGTGTTAGCTCTCATACTCAAAACAAGTGTCTGTCACATTCTATTTAATAGTGCCTGGTTTTGCTGTTTAAAATGGCCCCTAAGCATAGGGCTGAAGTGCTGTCTAGTGTTTCTAAGCTCAGAAAGGCTGTGATGTGCCTTATGGAGAAGATACGATAGAACGCGTGTATTAGATAAGCTTTGTAGAGAAGCTGCTTTCAGGCATGAGTTATAGTGCTGTTGGCTGTGGGTTCAATGTTAGTAAGTCAGTAATATGTATTTAATAAGATGTCTTTAAATGGAAACATGCATAAAGAAAGGTCATATATTCGCTGACCAAAATGTGACTAGAAGCTTGCAGGAAGCTAAGCCTGTATTTCCCATAGGAACAGTGGTTCAGTATTTGTTAACTCAATGTTTGTGGCAACTTTGTAAAACATAACTACCACAAACAATGAGAACTGACCACACTAAGCAATCTAAAATTTGTTGTAGTGAAAAATTGTGGAAAACTGATTTGAAATGAAAGGATCACTTTTAACGGAATGCATTTCTACACAGAATTAACTGCATAATTATTTGAAAAGTATTGATATATTTCTCTACTTCCTTTAGTTTCAAAGAGAGCATCCTTTGGCAATTAATGATTTAAGAGAAATAAGGGAAAGTTTCCAGGTGATAATTTGCTGCCTTATTCATAGGTAGCAATAAACCTATTATTTAAAAACTTTTTTTTTTACAAATCCCCACAAAAAAAGCTTAACTCTTCATTTGTATAATCAGTGTTATAAGTATTTCTTAAAGTTAGATGCTAGTAGATTGTTCTAGCTGAAGGAAACAGCTAAGACGCATCTAACTCCAGCCTCCTAATTTGCATATGAAGAATGGAGGTCCACATCCATTCTGTACTTTGCCAAGATTGGAGAGAAAGCTGTTTAATAGTTGGTCCTGGGCTAAAGCTTCCTGATTCAGTCAGGTACTTTTCTTCCTCTGCCTATCCATCTGCTGAAACTCTATTGTCATGCATCCTACTGTAACTGCCTAGTGCCAACCACAAGTATTAGAGAATTTATTTCATACAGTATTATGCAAATTAATTTATCAAAAGTGTTTGATTCAAAATTTCAAACAACATTTCATAACATTCTTTTTACTTTAGTAATTGTAGTCATTTAATTTAATGATAACAGTAATATATGACATTCATCCAGTCCTTTTATGTATCATGCCCTATTTTGAGCTTTAGATGTATACTATCTCCTTTAATTGTCACAACAAGCCAATGGAAGGATCCCCTTATTATTCCCATTTTACAACTGAGAAACTGAGACACAGAGATTAAGTGTCCAAGATCAAAAGGTTAATAAGTGACAGAGCCAAGATTAGAGCCTAGACATTCTGACTTCAGAGCCTTATTCTTTTTTTTTTTTTTTTTTTTTTTTGTGGTACGCGGGCCTCTCACTGTTGTGGCCTCTCCCGTTGCGGAGCACAGGCTCCGGACGCGCAGGCTCAGTGGCCATGGCTCACGGGCCCAGCCGCTCCGTGGCATGTGGGATCTTCCCGGACCGGGGCACGAACCCGTGTCCCCTGCATCGGCAGGCGGACTCTCAACCACTGCGCCACCAGGGAAGCCCCCAGAGCCTTATTCTTAAACATTATATGTAATGTTCTGATACCTAGTTTTAATGTGCTATATTCAGGTAAGCCAAGAGTAAATTTCATTTACTAAAGAATGAATTTATCCACTGCCCAATTGACTTCTCCATTTAGGTGTATGTTTGGCATTTCCTGTGTACTCCCATCTCTTCAACCTCCTCCTCTTCCATCTGCACCTATTCTAATATATCAGTTACTCAGAACAAAACCCTTGATGTCCTACTTGATTCCTCTCCTTCTCTCACATCCCACAGCTAATCTATCAGTGGTTCCTGTCAGCACCTACTTTCAAAATACGTCCAGAGTCTGAACACATCTGCACCTTCAGTGCCACTAGCCTCGTCTGAAACTCCATTGTCTTTCACTTGGCTTTTTATATTAGTTTCTCTATGTTTCTGCCTTTGCTTCCTTGCAGTGTTTTGACACGTCACCCACTCCTCACAACCCTGCAGTGAACTCCCATGTAGCTCAGAGGAAAAGGCAAAGCCCTTTACAATACCCTCCTCTAAAGCCCCATATCCCGCCCACCTCACACCCCCACACACTCACATTCATACTCACACCTCTGACTTCATCTCTTGCTACCCTCTCCCTTGTTCCCTCTACTCCAGGCACAGTTTCTCAAACATACCAAGTATAGTCTTCCCTTAGGGTCTTGTATTCCCTCTGTCTTCCATCTGATTTTACCTGAGCCATCCCCATGGCTTGCTCTGTTTATTTCCTCTGGCCTCCCCTCAAGATTCACCTTATCTGTGAAACTTTTTCCAAATACCCTCCCTCTCCCTTTCCTGGTACTCACTTCCCCCTAACTCGGCTTTATTGTTTTTCAGAGCACTTACCACTCTCTTACATATACATTTGCCTATTTGATTGACATTGGTCTGTCTTCCCACATTTGAACATTAGCTTTGTGAGGTCAGGCACATTTTGTTTCCTGCTTCATTCTTAGTACCTGCAATACTTTGCACAGAGTAAGAACACAATAAATATTTACTCAAAGAACAAATGAATTCATTACTAACAACTACTTATTGAGTGCTTGCTCCATGCCTTCAACATTCCATGGTTAAAGAAGGCATATATAAATAACTAGAAGAGAAGTCAGATCTGGCTGCAACTCCTGTGTCTGCTCCATTGATCGCCAGACATCTGGTCGACTAGGCGGGTGGTCACTTCCTCATTATTCCGTGTGCCTGGTCGGAGATAAGAGAGATTTTACTTCTATCAAGGACATAGAAAAAACTTTAGGACAAGGCAGGATTTGTTAAATATTATTATAGCTAAGAGGGTGTTAATTTTTTTGTTGGAAGTTGAAAGTCAGCTTTCCTGGCAAATTTTAGTATGCCTGTGTCTTGATTATGGGTCACCACATGTCCAATGTTTGAGTTTATGTTTATTTTGTAATTACAGATATGTGGATATATCGTTCTCCGAGAAATGGCTTAGGAGACTGACTTAGCCTAAACCAACCCACTGATATACTGATACCATAATCCATTCATTCCTTTAGTAAGCATTTACCCAGTTTCTTCTATATGCCAGAATATGCTAGTCACAGTGAGTACAGAGAGCAGAAATACAGCACCAGGTTTCAAGGAGCTCACCACCTCGTGGGGCAACACCTTGTTGACTGCTCAGTGTGTTGTTTCATTTGTGTGAGTTCACGTTAGAAAGCACAGGAAGAACAGAACGTTGCTAAATATATATAAAGGCAGGGCAAAATGACATGGCTGACTTTTCTTTTAAGTAAGTAAGAATGTTCATTTAAACTGATTCAGGCACTTCGGGACAACAACAATTCTTATTCTCCATTTCTCTCTTTTTTACCAATTTGCAAGAATATCATTATCTTATACCAAACATATTACAAGGTGATTGAAAAGATTCCGCTTTGTTTTGTTTTGCATCAGTTACATTCAAGCCATGTTTCCATTGTACACCCTGGCTCTGTATGGAAGTTTGATATAATTTCTGGTTTTCTATTCCTAATTATGTATCAGCTCTTAAGATGTGTTACTTCCAAAATGATGAAACTTACTCAAGACTGATTAAGTTTCAGATCTTTATTTCAATGGGTAATTTTTACTTTGTCTTTCCCTTAAATTTACCTGAAGTGAGGCTTAAAGGACTACAGAAAATAAAGGAAGGGGAGTCCATGTCAGGTCCACAGATCATGAGCATCTGGCATTTGAGCTTAAAGGGTAGATAGGGTTTCCATAGTAGAGGCTGGAGTAGGTAACATTCCATGAAAGGGAGCTCTAGGGTCTCAAAGGTCAAATAGGGTCAGTTTCTTAGGGAACTTCCCCCTTAGGGGGAAGTTAGGGAACAGTAGGGAAGTTAGGGAACAATAAGAAGTCCTGCTTGTCTGGAGGATAAAGCACAAACAACAGGTTATCAGTTAGTTACCTCTGAACAAAAGAAGGCCTGGAAATCCTGGCTCATGTGTTGTTATAGTTAATAACAATGAGAAGCTCACTGAAGGTGAGTGAAAGCAATAGGGCTGAAGAACAAAAGATTGAAAACAATCCAAATGTCCTTCCTTAGGGGACTGGGTAAATAGATTGTGGTATATCCATATAATGTGGTACTGTATATCAATTAAAGCATTATATGTCTATCTAAAGTATCAGAGATTTACTTAATCAGTGAGGGAACTAGCAGTATGCCAAAGCTAATTCAGAAACATAGATGAGTAACAGGAGTATACATAGTCATGGAAAGAAAGAATTCTGGAATGAGATTGCTACAGTACTAAAATGATTATTGCTCTGCAGGCAATAAAACTATAACCTTTGCGAATCCATTTCCATCACTGTATCACAACACTCATTAGCATTCCTATCAGGTAAGACTCATTCATACTGTCATCCATTTTGTACAAGTGAAATACCCTAACCCACAGGTTGGCAAACTTTTTCTGTACAGTAGTAGATATTTTAGGCTTTGTGGGCCATGTGAGTTCTCTATCCAATATCATCTGGTTTTTGTTTTGTTTTTACAGTCACTTAAAAATATAAAAACCATTTTTAGCTCATGGGCTGTACAAAAACAGGCTGCTGTCCTGATTTGGCCAATGGGTCAGAGTTGACAGACTCTTTTGATTAGGGCCTAAAAAAAATAAATAATAAATCAGAACAAAGATACTATCCTAGAGAATTAGAAAATCCTTAGGTGAGCCAGTTAGACAATGTCCTATTATGATATTCAAGGGACATGTATTTGTCCTTTTGTCTATTTGGAGTATATATATATTCTTTTTTTTTTTTAGCATCTTTATTGGAGTATAATTGCTTTACAATGGTGTGTTAGTTTCTGCTTTATAACAAAGTGAATCATCTATACATATACATATATCCCCATATCCCCTCCCTCTTGTGTCTCCCTCCCACCCTCCCTATCCCACCCCTCTAGGTGGTCACAGAGCACCGAGCTGATCTCCCTGTGCTGTGCAGCTGCTTCCCACTAGCTATCTATTTTACATTTGGTAGTATATATAAGTCCATGACACTCTCTCACTTCATCCCACATTACCCTTCCCTCTCCCCATGTCCTCAAGTCCATTCTCTAATCTGCATCTCTATTCCTGTCCTGCCCCTAGGTTCTTCATAACCATTTTTTTTTAATGTGTTAGCATATGGTATTTGTTTTTCTCTTTCTGACTTACTTCAGTCTGTATGACAGACTCTAGGTCCATCCACCTCACTACAAATAACTCCATTTCATTTCTTTTTATGGCTGAGTAATATTCCATTGTATATATGTGCCACATCTTCTTTATGCATTCATCTGTCAGTGGACACTTATGTTGCTTCCATGTCCTGGCTATTGTAAATAGAGCTGCAATGAACATTGTGGTACATGACTCTTTTTGAATTATGGTTTTCTCAGGTTGGAGTATATATGTACTCTTAACAGAAGTGTCTGATGCTATGAAAGTATTTCCTAGGGGCATATGACTGTAGTCATCTGAGGGAATCTGTTCAGCAGGAAAGACGATGTTAGTCAAATGATCACACAAAGACATCATTGCAAGTGTGACCAGCTCTATGAAGGAGAGTTGGGCAGTGCTATGAGAGCTTATTTGGGAGCCAGAGGGGGCTTCCCTGATGAGATGATGCTGAAAATACTGGGTTGGTCAAAAAGTTTGTTTGTATGGAAAAACACGAATGAACTTTTTGGCCAAACCAATACATTCTGAAGGATAGATGAGGGTTAACCTGGAGAGGAGGAAAGAGGATGCCAAGCAACAGTATTAACAATGGCTTGTTATGGGAGGGAACTAGTACCAAGTCTCAAAGAGGACCTCTGTTGCTAGAGGCAAAGAGGGAGGGAAGTTGAAGAGGGAGAGAGCCTTCTGGGTGGGTGGCCAGGCTAACCTGTTTTCCAGGGCCGTCCTGGTTTATTGGTGTGACCATTAATCACCCTCTTTCACTCTCACAGTGTCCCAGTTTGGGTGATAAATTATATGATACGTGGGTCATGTCAAGGAGTTTGCTCCTTAATATCAAATCAATAGGAAGCCATTGAAGAATTTTAAGCTGGGCAAGGGTGATATAATCAGATTTGCAATTTGAAATGATGGCTGCCTTGTGGCTATGGATTTGGTAAGTCACAGGGGATGTTAATGTTTACTAGGAAATGTATCTTTTAGGTTGAATGACTTGTTAAATTTTCTCAATAGCAAGCCAATTCAGGAAAAAAGAAAAATCAGGGAAATACGTTTGATGAAATCGGTTGGTCAGTGGGTAACGACTGCTGGTTTAGTAGCCCCATATAGATGAAGACATTTTATAGTGCATTTAGTTAGAGCCAGTGGCCTGTTTAGATGTGTTTGCCACATAGTAACACGTTCATATGCTCCCATAGCTGTGGTTAGTGAGATGACCATAAAATGTAACTATTGGGATATGCTTTAGCTGGGACTCTGATCATGTAGAATTAAGAGTCACAAAATTAGCAAGATGATTTTGTCCCAAAGACTGAAAACTGTATGAGGGCCGGATCACCACTGACCTGTTGACAGTTATATCCCCAGCATGTAGCACTCAGGAAAATCAGCTGAATAACCGAAGAAATGAACTACTCCCCTCTACCAAGAACTTTGTTTCCTGAAAATCTTAGGTAGAACATTTGTAAAGCTCCTTAAACATGTATCCCATTGGCTTAGAGTCTCTGACTGAAGACTTAGGTCGAGATTATAGAGGTAAAAATATTTACCAATAAATCTGAAATGTATTTAAAGAATATATTAATATTTTTTGTTCAGGATGAAAGGTCAGTTTGACATAATATTTTGCTTAGGAGTAGACATGGCAGAATCAGTTTCCATCAAAAAAAATAAAATGAATTAATGCCATGTAGTTTTCATTGAGAGCAAATTTAAAGATGTATCTTCTTCATTCATTTTTTCCAGCATTCCTATCTGGAAAACAAGAACCAGGAAGAAAACTTAATTAAAACTGAGCAAGAAGATATTAAAATTGTTATGATATGAAAGAATCAAATCAGATTAACTATTGTCCTGTAAGGAATTTAGGTGCTATAAATACAGGGCATATACATAAATATTTTAAATAGGATTTAGAACCCTCTAGGAGTATGATAGTAATAAAATGACAGAAACTCATACTGCTTAAATTTGGTCTTTAAAAATTAATGTATTTAGGGCTTCCCTGGTGGCGCAGTGGTTGAGAGTCCGCCTGCCAATGCAGGGGACACGGGTTCGTGCCCTGGTCTGGGAAGATCCCACATGTCGCAGAGCAGCTGGGCCCGTGAGCCATGGCCGCTGAGCCTGCGCGTCCGGAGCCTGTGCTCCGCAATGGGAGAGGCCACAACAGTGAGAGGCCCGCGTACTGCAAAAAAAAAAATAAATAAAATAATGTATTTAAAAATGTCTCTTCTAAAAAAGAAAACTAAATGTGAAAATCTATCAAAGAGAAAATCTTCAACTACTGGGTTAATATCTAAACTGTGAGAAAATTGCCAACTTTTAGCGCCTGTTATTAGTTTTCCCTTTCCCGTTATTTATAAAATAACAAATCTTATGTCATAATCTCTGCAGAGTGCCCTCTGTTCTCCCAGTGGTCTCTGAATGTTCATTTCTCCTTGTGCTAACTGCAGTCTGGCTTTCTCTTGAGTGTGCTATAGCACTGGACAGTGCTGGCTGTTTTCTCTGTCCTCCACATAACCCTGAACCTGGTGGTGCACAGGTGTTTTCTTGTTCTTCACTACTTTTACATAACCACTGTTAATACCTCCTCCCTCAGTGCCCCACACCTCCATCTTTCCACCACCCCATCTTTGAACACATTTTCTCAGATTACAGCATCCTATACTACGCAGGGCCACAGTTTCCCACCATTGTCTTGGTACACCTACTCATTTATTGTGTTATATAAGAGCTGACTTACTATGTTCTCTCCTTCCCCACTTCTAACTATCACTGTCGATGGCTTTAATTAGTCATGTAGAATTGTCTGTGTCACATCCTGGCCTCTCACAAGCTGTCTTCTTTCTTTCAACAATTTTTTCTTCTACTCCAGGGGTCAGCAGACTTTTTCTGTAAAGGGCCAAATAGTAAATATTTTCATTTTCATGGCAGTAGGGTCTTTGTTGCAGCTACTAAACACTGCAGTGCTAGCTTGAAAGTGCCATCGTTAATATATCAACAAACTGACATGGCTGTGTTCCAGTAAAACTTTTATTTACAAAAACAGGTGAAAAGCTGAGCAGGGACTTGAAAGAGATGAGGCAGTGAACCATAGCTGGGGAAAAAGAGTTCCAGGCAGAGGAGACAGCAAGTGCAAAGACTGAGGCAGGAGTTTGCCCCCAGTTCTTTCTCCAAAGGCAACAAAGAGGCCAGTGTGGATGGAGTGTAGTGAGCCAGGGGAAGAGTGGTTGTAGGAGACGCCAGGCAGATAAATGGTGGGGACGGAGATGGACTTTGTGGGACCTCGTAGGCCATGAATAGGATTTTGGCTTTTACTCAGAGGCAGTTGGAGAGCCATTGGAGGGCTCTGAGCAAAAGGGCAATAATCAGATTTTAGTCTTAACAGGATTATTCTGGCCACTGTGGTAAAAGGAGAATGAGGGGCAGGGTAGAAACCTAGAAAAATTTTTTTCCTTATGTATTTTGAAGGACTTGCTATCAGATTGGATTTTCAGCATCAGAGAAAAGAGTCAAAATTACACTGAGGTTTTTTATCCTGACCAACTGGAAAGATATGAAAGACACTGGATAGAGCAGGATTTAGGGAGAAGACTGAGTTCTTTGGGCTTGTTTGCTTTGAGACGTCTATGAGGCAAGCAAATGCACCAGATGTTTGAGATGTCTGGCACTCATTATAACTTCCTTGATTTCATGATAAACGGGCAATTATTCTTTACTTTAAAAGAAGAATCATTGACCTAGGTGAACTAACTGTTCCATTGAGGGCTTAACCAAAGTCATATTACCAGGTACCTTGTGCTTACTGGCACTGACTAGTATACCAGTGCCTGTAGCTATATATATTAATATCCTTTATTATTCCAGTGATATCCAACTCATGAATAAGTTCATAAATAACTTTTATGTTTTTCCTCGATTTTGAGCCTAAGATTAGAGTATGTTCTTTTTCATGTGCTTCATGTTTGTGTATATTATCCAGAGGAAATAGAGTGATATCTTTAAGTACTTTCAGTATAAAAATAGTTATTGAAAAATATTGAGAAAACATAATACGAATACAGTTTTACATTGCATTTTTAAAATATTTTAGTAGAATTTTAAACTCACCTAGTTCCTGCTTATGGAGTGAATCAAGTTTGGAAAAATACTTTATGCAAGAAATGAATTTTCAGAAAGGGGTTTGAAAGATGAGAGCATTTGGGCTGGTGTATCTCTAGGGAAAATGCAGTTGCAAGTGTTAAGATAATATGGTAGTAAGTTGCAAAGAGAGGATGATCTAATAAGTTTTCTATTTATTCTGTTCTCCAGGGCTGTTGTCAGAAAAGCAACGCATCTGCCCAGTACATTTTTGAAAAGGACTTATTTTTAATTTGTCAAGATAAACATTTTAAGTTTTCTCTCTAGTTGTTTGTTAAAAACAGATCCAAAATAAAATGAAGTATGTTTTAAATTTAAATGTGTTGGAATGTTGAAGAAGGAAAAGTCTTAAATGTAGGGGATTATATTCAACCTTGTATTGGTAATGAATGTATTGTTTATTTCCCATACTTTTTATTAGCTATAATCATCCAGAAATAGAGAAATGTAGAAACTTAGAGTTGGAAAGGATCTTATAGGATCCTCTTATAGAATCATGGGACCCAGTGCTTATCAAGCATTTTTCTGTGATCTGTAGTTTTTTTTTTTTTTTTAAAGTGTGCTCTATATATGTATAAAACTCAAACAGAAGTTTCCCAAAGCTTTAGTGGTTACCTGAAATATGAAATGCACTTCAGTATATTTTATTCTTATTTTCAATACTGCCTTGATTTGCACTTAAAAAAAAATCCTTATCTGGTCCATTCTTTGGCATGATACAGACTCCTTCTGTGTGATAGTCCTAGTTTATCATAAATAACATAGCTTTTGATTAATCTTAAAATATAGTTAAATACTGTACTACTTTAATCATTTAATGTGTTGGTTTCTTGCTGGTTAAATATGGAGCCACCGGAGCAGCCTGGTGGGCAATTAGCAGCAATAGGGCTTTTCTTTTTGACCCAGATTATAGCAGGCAGAGTGGTAAAATGGTACTGGAATCGACAGTGGGTATTATAGTGGTGCTATTCAGGTAAGAGCAGAGGAATTACAAATGGCCATTTTTTGTCTACTTCACCAGACACTCTTACACATTTAATACATAGTATATAGGTGTGTGCATTTTGTATAAACTCAACAGAAGGACGGTATTAGCTCAAAGCTCTGTTAGGTCCTTATAATTAAAGTACAGTGTGAAAGTGCACCATCTAGAGATTTCTTTAATATGCAAGTCATCTGATGACAATTGCTTCTCTTCCTTTCTTCATATTCCTATTGTTTAAGGATATCCATGAGTAATCTCTGATTAGCTTTATATAAGTATTAGAAGATGGAATAGCAGAAAGATATGGTAAGAAGAGAAAAATGAAGAAAGTTGGAATCACTTATTCAAATATATAAAATAAATGATATTGATGCAGAATTGAAAGAGGAAAACTTTTTTAAATAAAGGAAACTTGAAATGATTACTAACTTTTCCAAGAAGTGAAAATGTGCAAAAAGGTAATCTCAAATGATTTTTCAAAGAAAACAAAGACTATTTCTAGATATTACTTGGTTTAGTAATAAGTCTGTCATTTCCTGTCACATATATAATTTTATTAAAAATGAGCAGGAAAGGCTATTAAAAGAACTATTCATTTACTTGTCTATTTCATTAAACATCTCTGAAATTCTATATTTAGTCATTTATGACTTTCATGCAAAAGAATTGATTGTTCTCTCATGTTCTTTTGGTGTCATGTGATCAGTGTCAAACTACATGGTGGCCATATAGTTTGCAGTTATTAGTCATTTCTCCTCACTTTTACCATCTTCCCAGGTTGTAATTCTCCCAAGTAATAGATATTTTGACCAGCCAGAAGCTCCTTTGAATAATATGAGCTTGTAAATAGATCTGGACTGTTAGAAGACATTGTGATTTCTTCTAGTCAGCCCTGTTACTAACTTGATACTGTAGATATTGAAGCTAATCTAAACTGGATTTAGGATTAGCTTCAGGAAATGAGGTGATAATTTGAGAATAAGGATGGAGATCATGGTCAGCTGAGTTGATATGCTTTGACTTTCATGATTGATCTTGTGTTCCAGTGGCTTTTTTTGTGTATTTTAAAAATAGTTTTTAAATGGGTGGCATTTCCCACTGAATTTTCATGTAATAATTATGTTTGCTTTTTTCAGAAAGTTCTTAACTTTAATAACTTTTTCATATTAGCAATGAATTGCTTTTAAATATAATTTAATGTTAATATTAAGTTTACAAAGATTTTCCTGTCACTTCAGAAAAAATATTTGAAATTTTATTGAAACAATTTTTTGATTTCTGGTACTAAAGTTATTTTCATTTTTGAGTAGTGGATAGTGGCTTATTTGGTATTTATTAATGGGTCACATCGCTCAGTATATTGTCAAAATATGTATCTCTTATGCAACTTTAGAAATTTCTGTGTTCAAATATCTAAAATTAGAACAAACTGTAGTTTCTGTGTCTGATCAGTTTGCCTTAGACAGCTAAGTCAAATTTCCAAACTTTTTATGCCCAAATTTTAAAAGTTTCTTGTTAAGACAAGTTAAGAAAATCAAAATATAAATGCTATAATACTACCGACTTTGACAATAACAACAAAAGAAATATCTATATATCTTTATCTGCTTATCTTAATACTTAATTTAAAATAAAATAAACTATATATGCATGGCTTCATATTTCAAAGAAATAGAGTGCATATATTTTTCAAATACACACAACCTAAATTATTATTATTATTATTTTTTGCGGTACGCGGGCCTCTCACTGTTGTGGCCTCTCCTGTTGCGGAGCACAGGCTCCGGACGCGCAGGCTCAGCGGCCATGGCTCACGGGCCCAGCCGCTCCGCAGCATGTGGGATCCCTCCCGGACCGGGGCACGAACCTGTGTCCCCTGCATCGGCAGGCGGACTCCCAACCACTGCGCCAGCAGGGAAACCCCTAAATTAGTATTTTTATACTGGGGAGATTTTTTAAATGGTGTTGCTTTATTAAATGTATTACTCATGTTATAAGAAATAGAGGTTAAGGAAAACAGAGCATCTATACAGGTTTACCTTCAGTTTTCTAGAAATGTTAGTTTTATTTTGAGTTTGGTTTTCAGTGCTTCTTTGTTTACTATCTGAAAAGTTTTCTCTCCAGAAATGACCAGGTTTGTCACAAAAGAGCCAGGAGTAATGGTTGAGGTGAAATTTCTCTCTAGAGTGTTGCCATTTGATTGTTATAATGTCTGAAACTAGTAAATATATATATATATATATATATATATATATATTTTAAGTTAACAAATGAACTCAACTTTGGCATCCCTCTTTTGTGAAGGCTTGACACATTGCATGGCCTAACTTGGCTAATGCTTGCTCTAGCTGTGAAATATAATTAACTGCTGATGAGAATATAAAAAGTATCTGACTTAAATGCTGCCATATTTGCATCCCAGTATGTGAATCAAACCCAACTACCTCAATCCTTGCAACATAGCCAACTAAAAATGCAAAATCTACCTCATTTCTAACCAGGAGTATTGCTTAGAGCTGAGAACCAGTGATTAGAGGATGCAATACAATCTGTTCTGTATGAATTACTGTTAGTATTATGATAACACTGGCAGCATTGCCCTACTATGTTTAGTTTTAGGGATTTATACTAACTCTGTCATTCAAGAGAGAGAGGAAAAGGATTAGGCCTTGGGTCAGCTAAACTTTGGAAATATTTTAGCCTCAGAAGCACCTTTTTCCCCATTATAAATCGCATACTTAATGTCTTAGAATTTAAATGTTTATCCTAGATAACTGTTACACTGTTTAGGTTTTTGAAAATGTGTACGTATTTATCCCAAGTAAAGATGATGCTAGTTTTTTTCCACTGTATCATAACAAAATTTATTCAGAATTAATCTTACCTGGTCAAATGGCTGGTTAGAAATAGTGGAGATTATTTTAGAATGGTGTGATGCAAAAGGATTGAACTTGGTCAGGCAGTTTTTATCTTTAACCATTATCATGTACTTGCTGACAAAATGCTGTTGTGAAACTGGTTTTGACCCCAAACAATGTATGTGTTTGATTATCAGGCTTGAGCAACTCTTGACTTGTTCAAAAAATAACTTACTTCCAAATGATGATTAATTCCAAGTATTAATAAGGTAGTGGTAGTCAGACTAAGAAAACTTTATTCCAGATATAACCAGAAATTAGTACTGCTTCTCCACTTGTACCTGAAATATCCACCTCTGTTTAGCTCTATAACTCTGATCTGAAAACCTGAGATCTCATCTCCAATTGAAGATTTTACCTTGAGACAATGTGAGAAAAAAGTGGTCACTTCCTCCAGCTCACGTTGTGATTTTTGCTTTTCATTTTAACTTTGATAGCATGGAAATCCACCTTATTTTCACAGAGTAACTGTCTGAGTTCTTCAAGTAGCCATACCATTATCTGAACTCATTTAAACACAGGTTGTGTTACAGCTGCTCAATGAGATATTTGTGAGTCTGTGTCATATAAGAAAGCCAGTGAGTTATCACCCATGATCTGGCTTTCCTTACTGTGCTGAATGACTGAGCAGAAGACTCATCATTGAGCTAAACTTTTGATTTTCTTTGGTGGCATAAGTTTAAGCAAAGGTAGCAGGCAAGTTAAACTCATGACTGCAGTGTAAGCACACAGCAGTCTCCCTCTCATCTTTAGCGTCACTCTGAATTTATGGATGAAGCATGTGATCTCTGATACTGGCAAATTGAAGAATACCCTTCACACAATTAAAGTTACAGGAGAATTATTTGCATAGCAATCCTTTTGTTTCAGACATATATAAGTATACTGAGCTTTGATGAAAATGTTTGTCTAAAAAGTGGGGAGAATGCCTAGCACCTGGTATAGTAAATGCTCAAAACCAATTTTATGAAAGACTGTCTACTATTTGCCAAGTCTCTGTGAGGGATGCAAAGACTTAGGAAATATGGTTCCTGTTTGATAGTGTTGATGAGAAAGAAACTCTGTGCCCTGAAGAAAGGACAGGTATTAGAGTTCGTTAATAAGAGTAAAATAGGCTGCATCCATAATTCAAAGGTGACACTATGAGAAACAAATAAGATAAGGAAAGGGATGCTGCAGCGTTTACATTCCGCGTGCTCTAGAGACAAATAGAGGAGCTCAGACTGAGCTGCAGTGGCCACACTCCCAGATGCCTGCATCATGGGCCCCCTTCTCATGTTCATGGTAACAGAAAACTTACATTTTACAAATGATAATCCATAATTATAGGTGAAGCAAAAGCCTCTCTTTCTCTACTTAGGAGAAATTTCTGGAGAGGAATTCAGAAAAGATTTTAATAGTGAGCCAAGGATGACATCTGAAGGGGATGGAATTGGATTGTAAAGAATGGACATTCTATTATGTCTGTGACCTTGGGAATGTCATGGGTACTACAAACTCCCTTTGTGGATTATAGTAGCTTGTGTGACCATCTAAGTGTTCTTTTGAATCCACATTTTCCATATTGATGGTCATCACTGCATGGGGAAAGTACTACGGACTGGTCGTAGTAGAAATCATGATCCTTTTTTGGTGACTTTTCAAAAGCATTTGTGTCCTACGAGTTTGTTGCTTTTCTTGGCCTCCGTTGCTCCCAGTGAAGGCCAAGGCCCCGTAAGTGATTGGATACTTAGGAAGTTTACCATCTAAGGGAGTCAGGGGGCTTAGGCAAAAATAAATAGCAGGAAAAAAAAGTAAGTGAGTTTTACACGTGTGGTTATTTTGCAGTAAACAGTGAGTGCTTTAAATTCAGAAGAGAGAAACTTTGGTTTGGGCTAGTTATCACTGAACGTTTAGCTCACTGGAAAATCTAAAGTAGTGTTCATATGCTTAATACTAAATCTATTAAAGTAGATTATTTTATTAAAAGTTCTAGATTATTAAAAGTGGGCTTCCCAGGTGGCGCAGTGGTTGAGAGTCCGCCTGCCGATGCAGGGGACACGGGTTCGTGCCCCGGTCCGGGAAGATCCCACATGCCGCGGAGAGGCTGGGCCCGTGAGCCATGGCCGCTGAGCCTGCGCGTCCGGAGCCTGTGCTCCGTAACGGGAGAGGCCACAGCAGTGAGGGGCCCGCGTACCGCAAAAAAAAAAAAAAAAAGTTCTAGCTGTACGTTTTTGGCTGATGATTTGGTAAATCGATTTTGGTGACTTTCTCTTAGAGATAGCATAATAAAAACTGTTTCGGCTGGCTGGAGAGTGCTATATAGAAGTTTCCCAGATAAAAGGGAGAGGAAGAGGCATGGAGTCCATTTACTAGACTCTTAAGACCTGGACTAGGATATTAGCAAAGGGAATGACAAGGAAGAGACTGTCAGTGGAAGAATTGCTGGAGCCTGGTAACTTTGGACATATGGAGATAAAGCAATTATTGACTTTTATTTAGTTTTCACGTGGCAATACGCGAATTATTTTACTTGTATTGTTTTATTTAATATTCTCAACCGTTTTATAAAATATAAGAAGTGTTATCATTACAAGTTAATTAATTTGCTTAAGATCACACAGTTAATAATTATCAGAACCAGAACTTAAACCTTGGGTCTGTCTGAACCGAAGCCTTGCCATAAAGGATGCTGACTCATCAGAAACTAAAATAGTGTTGCTAACATTTTAATTTAGGAGACAGATGCCTATTAAAAGTCTTGGCTCAATGTTGATTGTTGGCATACATATAACACAGACTTTCTTCTCTTTTTCCTTTGGTTTTAGTGCGACTTCACGACAGCATATCGGAAGAGGGCTTCCATTACTTGGTGTTTGATTTGTAAGTACAACATACTTTGTGTTTGTTTATTTTTGCTGTCTATTTGAAGATCTTGAATTAAGGGTGGTTTTTCTCCAAGTTACAGTCCAAATGAATGACCCTATAATATTTTTAAATGTTCTTCAAATTACATTCAACTCTAATTCTTTTGAAATGAGGCGAATGCTCAGCAGTGTTTATTTAAAATTTAAGTTAATCTTCATAAGGGAAACAGTTATGAGTCTGTTTCCTTTGGGATTGTTCATTGTGATATCATAAGTAGTTCTCAGTTTTACCTTGGGGTACAAAGATGGCTGATTATACATAAGCATAATTTTCCATTGAATTTTTTTGAAGTGTTTGTAACCTATTATCTTATATAAAAAGAAGGCTCAAGGACCCTTGAGGTTGGTTAATTCAGGGGTTCAACAACATCACCAAACTCCCATCTTTTACCCCAGCTCACTGGCTTTGTTCTCACACTGGCATGGTTCAAATTATTACATGGAGACATGGTAATTTATAGTGGAAGACATTGTCTCTCTCTCTCTCTTTTTTAAGAGTGAAAAATTCATCTAGTAAGCCTCCCATTTTTCATCTCATTGGCCAGGGCTAGGTCACATGCCTACCCCTCGCCAATCACTGGCGGGGAGAATGGAGTCATCAAGATTGACTTAGACTAATCAGGATTTATAAACCAAGCTTCTATCAATAAGAATGAAGGGAAAACAGTGCTCTTGGGGAGCAGTCCACAGCATCCCCTCTGGCTGGATGGGGTATAGTGAGACAGGCCATACACATTGCTGCTAGGGGTTAAATAAGAACACACTTTCTGAAAATCAAATTGATACTCCATATCAAAAATGTCCATTTCATTTAACTTAGTAATTTTCCTTCTCAGAACAAAGTACAGAGAAAGTATTACCCTAAATTCAGATAAAGTTTATACTGAAAGCTGTTTATTGCATTGTCCTTTATAGTGGGAAAAAAAAGAAAACCAACTTATAAATCCAATAATGGAATCAGTTGCATAAATACAGTACATTCATATGATGGACTTCTCTGTAGTATTTAATGTGATATTTGGGGAATAGATAAGAAAAAAATTATTATTTCATGTAAAATGTGTCTAATGACAGGTTAGTACTAAGTTTGGTTAATTCAGCCCTCCAATGATGTCATTAAGAAACCAAGTTCATTCCATCTTTCTCTGTGTTCTTTGCAGTATGTGGGTTTGTCCTCACCCTCAGGTTCCCCTTAATGTTCTCAAGTTTGCTGCCTCATTTTCAGGTATCACAGTGACTTCCAAAGGCAGAAGAAAAGGAAAGATTAATCCCATTGCATATATTTTTATGTATAGGGAAAACCTTTCCCAGCAGTCCCTCAGAAGATAGCTGATAATGAATTATTGTTTAGAATTGCTTCTCATGCACATGTCTGAACCAAGTAGTAGTAAAGGGGATAGAATTACAGCAATTGGCTTTGACCAATCATATATTCAATCTGTAGCAGGAAGGGAAGTCTTGCCTGTTGGATAGGCAACCAAACATGTCTGCCATATTGGTGTTCCACATACTTGCTAGAGAATAGACACTAAATCTCTGGATACGCACAGTCCTACTGCACAAGGTTCTTTCCACAGTCACATTCCATTCATGGCTTGTTCATGTGGCTGTAGGTTGGCAACACTCCAAGTTGCACTAGTTCTTCTTTTCAAGTCTTTCTCAAAGCTCATATTTTCACTTTTACCGTTGTTTTTTCTTGATGTTCCAGCATTCCTTCTTTTATTATTTCCTTTCTTTAAGAATTTCCTGTAGCTATTCGTTTAGAGTATAGATGTGCTAGCAACAGATTCTGTTTTCCTTTTCTGAGACTGTCTTTATTTCCTCTTCATTTGAGAAGGATATTTTTGCTAGATATAAAACTCTAGGTTAACGGTAATTTTCTTTCAATGTTGGGCCAATTCCTTCTGGATTCTTTTGTTTTTCATAAGAAATCTTCTATCATTCTAGTTGCTTATCCCCTAAAGATAAGGTATTATTTCTCTCTGGCTGCTTTAAAAAATGTACCTTTGTCTATAGTTTTTAGAAGTTTGACTATGGTGTGTGTCTTGCCTTGAATTTCTTAGAGTTTATCTTATTTGATATTCACTTAATCTCTTGAGTATATAGATTTATGCCAAATTTAGGAGATTTTTAGACGTTGTTTCTTTGATTGCTTTTTCAGCCTCACTTTCTCTTCTCCTTCTGGAACCCTGATGACATGAATGCTAGATCTTTTGTTATAGTCGCATAAGTCCCTGAGACTCTGTTCAATTTTTTTTTTCCCCCCCGGTACGCGGGCCTCTCACTGTTGTGGCCTCTCCCGTTGCGGAGCACAGGCTCCAGATGCGCAGGCCCAGCGGCCATGGCTCTTGGGCCCAGCCGCTCCGCGGCATGTGGGATCTTCCCGGACCGGGGCACGAACCCATGTCCCCTGCATCGGCAGGCGGACTCTCAACCACTGCACCACCAGGGAAGCCCCTCTGTTCAATTTTTTAAAAATTTATTTTATTTCTTTTGTTCAGATTGGGTAATTTATATTCTCTTTTCAAGTTCACTTATCCTTTCCTCAGTTGTTTTCCATTCTGCTGTTGAGCTCATCAATTGAGTTTTTAAAATTTTATTAGCTACTGTGTTTTTATCAGTTCTACCATTGACTTTTGGTTGTTTGGTGTATCCTCTATTCCTTTGTTGAGACTTCCTACTTTTTTTTCATTTAAGTGTGTTCATAATTGTTCACTGAAGCATTTTCATTATGGCTGACTAAAAAACCTGTCAGGTAATTCCAACAGCACTGTCATCTTGGTATCTGTTCATTGTTTTTTCTCATACATATTGAGATTATCCTGATTCTTGGTATGATGAGTGATTTTGTATTATATCCTGGACATTTTGGGTATTATGAGACTCTGAATTTAATTTAAATCATCTTTTTAACAGTCCTCCTCTGATACCACAATGACAGAGGTGAGGAGGTACCATCTTATTACTGACAGGTGGGGGTAGAAGCCCAGGTTTCCTACTCAACCCCAATTGACGCCCCTGGGAAGTACCTCTTTACTGCTGTGCAGGGCTGAGAGCACAGGGTTTTGGTTTTTTTTCTTTATTTAGTGAGAGAAATGCCTCCACCCCATTTTTTTAGACATGTGATTTCTTGATAGGTCTAATTTGTCAGATCTCCTTTACAGTATAATCAAGGGTATGGCATTATACATTGGGATATGTCCTTCATGCTGTGATGAGTACTAGAATTAAAAAAAACACTTTTGCTAATGCTCATTACCTAAACCACCATTCAGAACTGGGTTTATTTTTTAATTTAATTAATTTATTTTTAAAATGTATTCATTTTATTTATTTTTATTGAAGCATAGTTGATTTGCAATATTATATTAGTTTTAGGTATACAGATTGTGATTCAGTATTTTTATAGATTATACTCCATTAAAAGTTATTACAAGATAATGGCTGTAATTCCCTGTGCTATACAATATATCCTGTTGCTTATCACGTAGTAGTTTGTATCTCTTAATTCCTAAGCCCTAATTTGCCCCTCCCCCTTCCCTCTCCACTTTGACTAATTGGGTTTAATCACAGCTCAGTCAGAGAGAAAAAATTTTTTCTCTACCTTCTTATGTTCAATGCATGAAGGCATGTGAGTTAAACTAAGAAAAGATAGTGATTAACAGGAGAAAAGGCACAACATTTTCATTAATATTTATGTGCACATGAGCTCACAGCAAAGAAGTGAAATTGGAAGAAGCAGTTAGACTCAGGGTGTCAACTCCTTGTCTTAGATGGTAAGAATTGCTTAGATGGAAGCAGACACCTTCCTCAAAGGGAAATTTATGTCCTGCTTTTAGGCAGATTAAGGGCATGGAGTGGAGAATTCTTCCTGTATTTGCTGATTCTCACTTGCCTTTAGCTCAATATAATCCTTATGCCGAAGTGGCATATTTTGGCAGGGCATATCCTGATCCCCTTCAGCTCCAAAAAGCAATTCAGTGTTAGGCCAAATATAAAAGAAAGAGGCATCCTTCTTCCCATGCCATGCCGCTTTTCCACAGTCATCAAGTTATTTATATCCATGTTTTAAATATTATAGATTTTTAAAGGTAAGATTTCCTTACTAAATGCAGGGAATGATAAGAATCACATTGTTTATAATAACGTTTATTTTTAAAGTGCACCATTTTTTAAAAAATTCAGCACTTAGTGATTGGTGCAGAACATATAAAGAAAGCATTTCATTTGAAAACAAAATAAGATTTTTAATTACAGTGGATCATATCTGTAGCAATGATATGTTTGTGCTATTAATGTCTCTGAAACCAAAATGTAGAGTTTACGTTTGAACCATAGTAACATGAGAAATCTGCTGTTATTTTGAAATCTGTTGCAATTATTCTTCAATGTTTAAAGTTTAAGAGGAGAGTTATCAGTAATTCTCATCAAAATGCTTTTCCAGTAAATGAGATTAATAAACTAGTTAAACACAATCCAGTAAAGCACCCAGCTTTAGACACAGTTGGAAACAATGGCTAAAAGTATAGGTTTTCAATGACTAAAAAGAGATTATAACAAATATAAATAAATAATTCCTCTAAATTATTTAATTGTGGTGGTGGTATTCTAGGAAGAAGAAAAGTAAGTAGCTTTAGAAAAATGCACATTTTAAACATAGTTAATTTAAGAAAAGTATGATCTTATAGATATCAATGAAATATTCATGGAAAAATTGGAAGTCACTTTGCCAATCAGTTCCAAGATAAAATAACTACTTGAATTCCTGAAGAAGGAATGTTCTCTGTGTTTGTCCTTTTGATGCTGGTTTTGGCAATGTGGTACTTGTGCATACTTCCTGTGGAATGTGAGCTATTCAGAATCTAATGGGAAGTTCTATTTTTATAGGTGTGTTGAGTCGTCTTCTAATGGAATTCTTTCCTTTTCTAAAAAGCAAAACAGAAGGGGCCATGAGTTCTATGAAAAAAAAAAGGTTTCCTTTTGTTACTTTTAATTTATATTTTTTATTCAGGTATCTATCCACTGTTTCCAGCTACAAAGCCTTAATAGTCAATTTTGCAAATAGACTCAGGAATCAGTGGGAAAGGCCTGCATGAAAGCAAAGATATCTTCACAGCAAATATTGAACTGCCTGATTTTTTAGAATCATTTTTGTCAAGGTCTGTGCCTAGAAGGTTTTTAAACACATCTCAGCAACTCCGAGAGGCAAGAGATGTGGATTTATCTGAAATCTAACAGAAGATAAGACAGTGAAGTAATGGAGCTAGAATTACAGTCCTCAAGGGAGAAGCCTAAAGGCAGAGCCATTGGTCTTAGGAAATAAAGCAGATCCAGTCCATTTCTAGGACTGATGGGAAAAAAGGCCTTGACAAGGGCAGTCACTTGAATATGGCATGTATATTTCAGGATCTATATGTCAGAGAAGATCTGTATTATGCGCTTGTTGGGTGAATGTACACAATGACGTATAGATATATCACACTTTAAGTAAATGTGTAAGAGAATAACACTTGGGTTGAACTTTGGTAATCTCAATAGGGAACTAAAATAGACTAGATTAAGGCTCAATGGAAAGCATGCTGACCCAGAATGAAAAGATTTAAGTTTCAATCTCAAAGCTACCCAGGGCTAAACATTTAACAATATCTTTTCTCTAAGCCTTATTTTTCTCAAAGAGAATGAGGCCATGGGTCCAGATGAGAAATTTGTTAGACATCTCTCAAGTTCTTTTCTATTCTATGAAGCCAGGATGTTATTCGCATCAATTTGAGATTTCTGATAGAATTAATGGGACTCCTGGTACCATTTTTAAATACTAGAAAGTTTCTCACGACTCTAAAGTATTGGAGAAAATGCTATCATTACGTCTTTAAAAAGAACATATTTTTTTTCTCTAGCAAAGTCATACCTTGGTATGTGAAGTATTTCTTTTTTTCTTCTGTTTTAAAGTGTTTGTGTTTTTGTCTCCAAATAAATTCCATTCATCAAATATGTGATAGGCGCCTACTGAAAGCAAGACATTTTGCCTAATGTTTTAAGGGGGAAAAAAAGCAATGTTTCTGAGCATTTTAAAATAAATGTCCCATTTGGGTAAATTCAGAAAGCAGTACTCTGAGAGAATCTGCTGTGCTTCCTCCTTCTGCCCCATTTTATCATATTTCTACCAGCCAGAAGGCCTGCTCAAGTTGCATGTTTTGTGGTTATTGTTAGGAAAACATGTTTAGTTTTCGTTTATACAAGTTTGAAATTATAATACTAAAAATACTTTTTCAAAATACACTCCTTGGACTGGGGAGCTGATAGTTTTATTGGTAATATTAGGGTTAAAGGATAAGTCAGACACCATCCTTTTTCAAAGATTTTATAGTTTAGATAGGGGCTTAGATGCCTTCAAAATATCTGTGGTGTAGACCTAGTGTGGTAAAAGCTGTAAGAGTTACACAGGGGATTGGGAAAGTGAGGCAACCTTCCATTCAGTCAGGGATATCAGGAAACAGTGGGAAGAACTGAAGCTGAGGCAGACATAATTATGTCCTTGGGGATATTTCTTCGTTCAGCGAATAAACACTTGGTATGCACTCACTCTGTACCAGGCGCTGCAGATAAGCAGATTGAAGGGAAGGTGAATGACCCTTTTTTTCCCTTCAAAATAACATAATGAAATGTTATGTTATGGCATTTTTTCACCTACTAGAATATTTGGTTATATAACCAACAGGTCAGCAGCATTTACATAACACAAATATAACAAGTTTCACAGTGTCTGTGAAAACATCTGGTATGTGCGCCTAGTAACTTGGTCATCTTTATGGTAATTTAGTAAAATTCTTCTATTATGCTGATGATACTCTCCTGTATTTCACAAGGTATGTATATTCCAGTGATTATTAATTCTTTTGGGAGGTGGAGGCCTAGTATGATTTTTTTCTGAATACCTTTTGCTTATTATTTACAGCAAATTTTATCTGTCTTAAAACCTACGAAGTGTAATATTTCCTTTAATTTATATCACCAAACATTGTAGTTAACAAACAGTAGTAGCAAAAATAATTTTACACTCAGATCAGAATGTGAAAGCACAGTATTGAAGACTATTTACTGTTGCAAAATAGTACTTGAGCACAAGTTTCTAGGTTAAACTCCTGTCAAGGGAAAGAAAAATAAATCAAGTGCTGTGATATTTTGCTATGTACACGGATTGGAGCAAAGAGAGATTAGATTGGAGGTGGTGAACCCAGTTAGAAGGTGGCTGCACTAACATCCAGGTAGATGATAGTCCCTGAAGTACATAAGGTGTTGGTAGGAATAAAGTAAAAAGGTACAGTCGGCCCTCCATATCCTCAGGTTCCACACGCACGAATTCAACCAACCATAGATCAAAAATATTTGAGAAAAGAAAAATTCCAAAGTTCCAAAAAGCAAAACTTGAATTTACTGAAGCTGGCAACTATTGACCTAGCATTTGCATTGTATTAGGTGTTACAGGTAATCAAGAGATGGTTTAAAGTATAAAGGAGGATATGCGTATAAGATCATACTGTCCCATTTTATATAAGGAACTTGAGCATCCTTGGATTTTAATAGCTGCTGGGGATCCCCACGGATGCTGAGGGATGACTGTATAATCTGTCTGAAAATAATTTTTAGAACAAAGTTGTCTGCGGAATTTTGCTGTTAGTTGGCAATTTACTTGCAAGAAACAGTTAATCTATTTAAAATGGAGGCTATTTTAAATAACAAAGAAGCCCTGGATGCTGTAAAGATACTGCATTTCTTATTTGTTTTTAAAATCAATTGCGTTTGAATCAAAACATCTTGGCTGTTGTTAAAATGAAATTTAATGTCCATTACAGTGGAAAGCTATAAATCTAGAACTGTAGAAGTTCACAGTTGGGAAAATACAGGTTTCACAAGGTTATACTAAATAATTTCAGTGTTCTATTTGTTAGGGAATTAATAAAAAATGGTAATGAATCTGTTACAAGCATATACTGCTTTATTGAATTTTGCTTTATTGTGTTTCACAGAGAGTGCATTTTTTACAAATTGAAGATTTATGGTAACCCTCCATCCAGCAAGTTTATCAGTCCCATTTTTTCCTGACAACATTTGCTCACTCTATATGTCTGTGTCACATTTTGGTAATTCTCAAAATATTTCAAAACCCTCGACCAGCAAAAAAAGATTATGTCTTGCTGAAAGCTCAGTTGATGGTTAGCATTTTTTTTAGCGAAGTATTTTTTTAATTAAGGTATGTACTTTTTTTTTAAGACATATTGCTATTGGACACTTAATAGACTACAGGATAGTGTAAACATAACTTCTACATGCACTGGGAAACAAAAAATTCATGTGACTTACTTTGTTGTGATATTCATTTTATATTGGTGGTCTGGAACCGAGCCTGCTGTATCTTGGAGGTATGCCTGTGTATTTTTTAAGAAAAAGCATTTTAAATGACTATGACATCCTGTACTTTTAATAGAAAGGGATAGAGATACTCATATCCTTTTGATTCTTTTCTGAGTAGAAGGCAAAATTAACATTCAACTTTTCTCATGTATTACGGTGCTGCTCCAAGGTGGCAAAGTCAACCCTTTCACCCACACATCATAGTTCTTTTTTTTTTTTTGCGGTATGCGGGCCTCTCACTGTCGTGGCCTCTCCCGTTGCGGAGCACAGGCTCCGGACGCGCAGGCTCAGCGGCCATGGCTCACGGGCCCAGCTGCTCCGCAGCATGTAGGATCTTCCCGAACCGGGGCACGAACCCGCGTCCCCTGCATCGGCAGGCGGACTCTCAACCACTGCGCCACCAGGGAAGCCCCATCATAGGTCTTTTATGTTAACAAACACTTTCAGTTTGTGTAGGGTAAGATATAACCTCATCTCATGAGTACTCTTTAGCTGACAACCTACAGGAGGAAGGAGACTCTTCAAGATGAATACCATCTGATGGCTTCTTTAGAATTATTGTCAGGTATAATTGTCTTAAATTCCAGAGGCCCAATTTCTGTTTCATTTGTTCACTTTAGTAATTTTCATTCTTAAATATAAATCTGGATTTCTTGATATTATATCAATTCCCATATTTGTCTTTATGAAGTAAGGAGAAAATGTTATGTAATTTAGGACTTTGGAAACTTTTAAACAATTTTTTTAAACTTGTACACTTCTAATAAACTTTATTTTTTTAGAGCAGTTTTGGGTTCAAAGCAAAATTGAGCAGAAATTTCTGAGAATTCCCAAATACCCCCATCCCCACACATGCACAGCCTCAGCGCTGTTGACTTCCTACACCACAGTGACCTATTTGTTTCAGTTGATGAATCTACATTGACCCATCATTGTTACCCGAAGTCCATAGTTGACATTAGGGTTTACTCTTGGTATTGTACATTGACTGGGTTTTTACAATAATAACATGTATAATGACATGTATAATGTCATTATAATAACAATATAATAATAACATGAATAATGACATGTATCCACCATTGTAGTTTAATACAGAATAATTTCATTGTTTTAAAAGTCCTCTGTGCTTCAATTATTTATCTCACCCTTCTCTCTAACTAGAAACAACTAATCGTTTCACTATCTCCATAATTTTGCCTTTTCCAGAATGTCAAAGTTGGAATCATACAGTATGTAACCTTTTCAGATTGGCTTCTTCCACTTAGCTGTATATGTTTATGTTTCCTCCATGTTTTTCACGGCTTGATAGTTCACATCTTTTTAGCACTGACTAATAGTCCATTCCCTGGATGAGCCACAGTTTGTTTATGCACTCACCTACTGAAGGATATCTTGGTTTCTTCTGAGTTTTGGCTATGAATAAAGTTGCTATAAACATCTATGTGCAGGCTTTTGTGTGGACTTAAGTTTTCAGCTCCTTTGGGTAAATACCAAGGAGCACAATTGCTGGATTATATGGTAAGAGTATATTTAGTTTTAGAAGAAACTGCCAAACTGTCCTTTAAAGTGGCTGTATCATTTTGCATTCCCATCAGCAATGAATGAGAGTTTCTGTTGCTCCACATCCTACCAGTATTTAGTGCTGTCAGTGTTTTGGACTTTGGCCACACTAATAGATTTATAGCAGTTATCTCATTTTATTTTTTTTTATACAGCAGGTTCTTATTAGTTATCTGTTTTATACATATTAGTGTATATATGTCAATCCCAATCTCCCAATTCATACCACCATCACCACCACCACCACCCCCCGCTTCCCCCCCTTGGTGTTCATAAGTTTGTTCTCTACATCTGTGTCTCTATTTCTGCCTTGCAGACTGGTTCATCTGTACCATTTTTCTAGATTCCACATATATGTGTTAATATATGATACGTATTTTTCTCTTTCGGACTTACTTCACTCTGTATGACAGTCTCTAGGTCCATCCACATCTCTACAAATGACCCAATTTCGTTCCTTTTTATGGCTGACTAATATTCCATTGTGTATATGTACCACATCTTCTTTATCCATTCGTCTGTTGATGGGCATTTAGGTTGCTTCCATGACCTGGCCTTTGTAAATAGTGCTGCAGTGAACACTGGGGTGCGTTTGTCTTTTTGAATTATGGTTTTCTCTGGGTATATGCCCAGTAGTGGGATTGCTGGGTCATATGGTAATTCTATTTTTAGTTTTTTAAGGAACCTCCATACTGCTCTCCATAGTGGCTGTATCAATTTACATTCCCATGGTTTTCTCATTTTAATTTGCAATTGCCTAGTGACATATGGTGTGGAGCATCTTTTCATATACTTATGTGCTATCTGCATATCTTCTTTGGTGAGGTATCCTTCAGATCTTTTGCCTATTTTTGAATCAAATTGTTCATTTTCTTATTGTTCAGTTTTAAGAATCTTTGTGTAGTTTGGATAACAGTTCTTTATCAGATGTCTTTGTAAATATTTTTTCCCAGTCTATAACCTGTCTTCTCACTTCTTGACAGTGTCTTTTGCAGAGCAGAATTTTTAAATTTTAATCAAGTTCACATTATCAATTCTTTCTTTCATAGATCGTGCCTTTGATGTTGTATTTAAAAGTCATCCCCATGTCCAAGGTCATCTAGATATTCTCCTGTGTTATCATCCAGGATTTTTATGGTTTTAATTATATAGTTATAGTTTTACATTTAGGTCTGTGGTTCACTTTGAGTTAGTTTTTGTGAAGGGTGTAGTGTCTGGATTTAGGGGGGGGTTTTGTTTTGTTTTTAATATGTACCTGTTCCAGCATCATTTATGGAAGAGTCTATCTTTTCTCCATTGTATTTCCATTGCTCCTTTGTCAAAGATGAGAGACTATATTTATATATTTATATGGGTTCATTTCTGGGCTTTCTATTCCATACAATTTATCAGTTTGTTTATTCTTTCATTAATGCCACACTTTTTTGATTACTATAGCTTTATAGTAAGTCTTGAAGTCAGATGGTATCAGTCCTTCATCTTTGTTCTTCTCTTTAAATATTGTGTTGGTATTCTTGGTCTTTTGGCTCGCCACATAAACTTTAGAATCAGGTTGTTGATATCCACAAAAAGACTTGCTGAGATTTTGATTGGGATTATGCTGATCAAGTTGATAAGAACTGTCATCTTGACCTCCTGCTCATTGACAAGGAATATCTCTCCATTTATTTAGTTATTTTTTGGAGATATTTCATCAGAGTTTTGTAGTTTTCCTCATATAGATCTTTTACATATTTTGTTAGACTTACACCTAAGTATTTCATTTTTAGGGAGGGTAATGTAAATGGTAACGTGTTTTTAATATAAATTTCACTTGGTCATTTCTGGCACATAGGAAACCTATAGACTTTTGTATATTAACCTTGTATCCTGCAGTTTGTGATAACTGCTTATTTCCAGGAGTTTTGTTGTCAGTTCTTTAGGACTTTTATGCATAGACAATCATGTCATCTGTGAATAATGACCATTTTATTTCTTCCTTCTCAATTTGTATACCTTTTGTTTCCTTTTCTTATCTGACTGCATTAACCAGGACTTCTAGTATGATGTTGGAAATGCGTGATGAAAGGGGACATATTTGCCTTGTTCCTGATCTTAGTGGGAAAGCTTCATGTTTCTCACTATTAAATATGATGTTAGCTTGTGGTATTTTGTAGATGTTCTTTATGAAGTTGGGGAACTGTTCCTAGTTTACTGAGAGTTACTCTCATGAATGGATGTTGAATTTTGTAAAATTATTTTTCTACATCAACTGATATGATCATGTGATTTTTCTATTTTTGCCTATTTTGATGTTACTGATAGATAACATTGATTTTCAAATGTTAAACCAGCCTTGCACACCTGAAAAAAATTTATTTGCTCATGGTGAATAATTCCTTTTATACATTGTCATATTCATTTTGCTAATATTTTGTTGAGGATTTTTGTATCTATGTTCGTGAGGGATATTGGTGTATAATTTTTCCTTCTTGTAGTGCCTTTATCTGGTTTTGGTTTTAGAGTAATGGTGGCCTTATAGAATGTGTTGCAGTGTGTTCCCTCTGCTTCTGTTTTCTGCTTCATATTGTGAAGAATTGGTATCGTTTATTCCTTAAGTGTTTGGTATAATTTACCAGTTAATCCATTTGGGCCTGGTGCTTTCTGTTTTGGAAGGTTATTAATTATTGATTCAATTTCTTTAATAGATAGGGCTATTCAGGTTGTCTATTTCTTCTTGTGCAGTTTTGGCAGATTGTGTCTTTCAAGGAATTGGTCATTTCATCTGGGTTATCAAATATGTGGGCATAGAGTTATTCATAATAATCCTTTATTATCCTTTTAATGTCTATGGTATCTACAGTAATGTCTCCTCCTTCATTTCTAATATTAATAATTTATGTCTTCTCTCTTTTTTTCTTAATTAGCCTGGCTAGAGACTTATCCATTTCATTGATCTTTTCAAAGAACTAGCTTTTTTTGCTATTGTTGATTTCCTCTATTGATTTCCTGTTTTCATTTTTATTGATTTCTGCTCTAATTTTTATTATTTCTTTTGTTCTGCTTACTTTGGATTTAATTTGCTCTTCTTTTTCTTTTTACTAGTGGAAGCTTAGCATATTAATTGGATATCTTTCTTCCTTTCTAATATGTGCATTCAGTGCTATAAATTTCCCTATATGTAGCTCATCCCACAAATTTTGATGTTATTTTTTCAGTTAATTCAAAATATTTTTAAATTTCTCTTGCTATTTCTTCATTGACTTATGTGTTGTTTAATCTCCTAGTATTTTGGATCCTTCAGTTTTCTTTCTGTCGTTTATTTCTTGTTTAATTCCATGTGCTCTGAGAGTAGACCTTGTTTGATTTCTAATCTTCTAAACTTGTTAAGGTGTGTTTTATGACCCAGAATGTCATCTATCTTGGTGAATGTTCCATATGAGCTGGAGAAGAATGTGTATTCTGCTGTTGTTTATACAGAAGTATAAGTATGGAAGTCGTCTATAGATCTTAATTATAGATCTATAGATCTAGTCTATAGATCTCAATTATATCCAGTTGATTTATGGTGCTCTTGAGTTCAACTATGTTCTTAGTGATTTTCTGCCTGCTGGATCAGTCCTTTTCTGATAGACAGGTGCTAAAGTCTCCAGCTACAGTAGTAGATTCACCTATTTTTTCTTACAGTTCTACCAGTGTTTGCCTTATGTATTTTGACGTTGTATTGTTAGGCACATGCACATTAAGAATTGTTACATATTCTTGGAGTATTGACCCCTTTGTCGTTAAGTGATGCCCCTCTTTTTCTCTGATAATTTTCCTTGCCCTGAAGTCTGCTCTATTATTAATATAGCTATTCTCACTTTCTTTTTAGTAGTGTTAGCATGACATATAATTCTCCATTCTTTTAGTCTTAATCTATGTATGTCTTTATAATTACAATGAATTTCTTTCTGACAGCATGTAGTTGGGTCTTGTTTTTTTGATCCACTCTCTTTTCATGTATTTAGTTCATTGATGTTTAAAGTGATTATTGATATAGTTGGATTAATATCTACCATATTTGTTACTGTTTTCTATTTGCTTCTCTTGTTCTTCGTTATTGTTGTTATCATCCACCTTTTTTTTTTGAAGTTTCTATTGGCATTTCCTTAAGCTCAGAGATTCTTTCCTCAGCTGGGTCCAGTGTACCATGGAGCTCATCAGTGGCATTCTTCATTACTGTTACGGTGTTTTCTTTTTTTATCCTGGCATTTCTTTTTGATTCTTTCTCAGAATTTTCATCTTTCTGCTTACATTACCCATCTGTTCTTGCATGTTGTCTACTTTTTCCATTAATCTCCTTAACATATTAATCATAGTTTTTAAAATTCCTGGTCTAATAATTCTGACATTCCTGTGATATCCGATTCTGGCTCTGATGCATGTTAAGTTTCTTCAAAGTGTGCTTTTTGCCTTTTGGTATGTCTTGTAATTTTTTGTTGAAAGATGGACATGATGTACTGGGTAAAAGGAACCATGGTTAGTAGGCCTTTAGTAATGTGTTGGTAAGGTGTTGGGGGACGGGAAGCGTTCTGCAGTCCTATGATTAGGTTTCAGTATTTTGGTGAGCCTCATCCCTTGGACTGCCACCTTCACCAGTGCTTCTCAGTTTTGCTTTGTCCCCCCCACCCCACCCCCGCCCCTTGGGTGGGACAGGATAGCTAGAGAAAGCTGGAATTGGGTGTTTCCCTTCTTCCACTTACATTCCCCCCTGAGTTAGTTAGGCTCTGTTAATACCTCAGTAGTTTAGGCTCTGGTAAGATGATCTCATTAAGGTGGCCCTTGTTAAAAAGAACAGAATGCTCTGCCGTATTTCAAAAGGGTTCCTTTTCCCCTCTCACTGCTGGAAGCACAAGATTTTCCTCTGATATTCACTGTGAGGACCTGATAGAACTCCTAGAGGTAAAACTTTCAATTGTCTGGGCCCTCACATGACTGGGTACCCCTGGAGCTTTATCTTCTAAGCTTGTCCACACTGAGCCTTCAGCAGTTTGTCAATTATAGGTCAGATTTTCCTACCACAATATTGGTTCCTGCAGAGATTTCTGTTTCAGTAAGTTGTGATTTTCTGTATCTGCCTGTCAGTCTCTTCAGTTTCAGGGGCAGCAGTCTGCCTTGTGACCTTATTTGACAGATCTATGGAAAATTGTTAATTTTTTAGTTTGTTTAGCTTTTTATTTGTTTTTAGGACAGAGTGACAACTTCTGAGATCCTTACCTGCCAGATCAGAAACCAGAAGATCATACAATGTTTTTTTTTTAATCTTGAATATTATAAAATTAATTTAAAACTCCTAAATTGGAATTGAAAAGACAAGCAAGGCATAGTCATTTACAGCTGGAGGTCAGAAATCAAGGCTAGAAATTAAAGTTTTTAAGACATGTTTTAAGATAATTAGAAGTCTGAGCTATGTGTTTCTCATATACTATAGACCACCAAGACTGATAGAATAAACAACTGAAAACTATTCCTTAATCACACTTCATTGGAAATTGTTGTCCATAATCATTAAAGAGATTTACTGACTCTTGTTCAACCAGATTTTGAAAGCACAGTTTTCTCAAAAAGTTAATTAAGTATAAAATCTTGGACGCTGATTAAAGTGCTGCTTTCTTAAGTAAATGTCTTTCAGCTCCTGGGTCAGATGCTTCTCCCTGGACAAAGCTGGAATTGCTATCTTGGGTATTAATTGTCATTTTAGAGACAGTTAGTGTCTGTGAACTGTCAGTGACATTCTGCTATGTAAGAGAATCTGGAAAAGTTACAATTTGAAAGATGTTGGACTAAGTTTAGCAGTCAGCTTCTTCAGGATGTGATGATATTTTCTGCTATGTTCTCATCCATTCCCTCTCCAAGCCTGGACTTTGTAGGCAGGAAGCCCAAGTCCTACTTGATCCCTGCTTACTTTTCACTTCTACTTGAGACACCCAAACATGGCAGGTGCTGCTCTTGACTTGCTGTTAGTTTTCTCCCAAGTTTTGGTACTTTAGACTTTCTCTGTAAATAGATTTGCTATTATCATACGTTCGTCCAATGACTAGAATACCGATTGGGTGCTAATTATATGGCAGGCACTTTGCTAAATACTAGAGATAGGGCTTCCCTGGTGGCACAGTGGTTAAGAATCCGCCTGCCAATTCAGGGGACATGGGTTCGAGCCCAGGTCCGGGAAGATCCCACATGCCGCGGAGCAACTGAGCCCATGTGCCACAGCTACTGAGCCTGCGCTCTAGAGCCCGTGAGCCACAACTACTGAAGCCCGTGCACTTAGAGCCCATGCTCTGCAACAAGAGGAGCCACCGCAATGAGAAGCCCGTGCACTGCAAACTAGAGAAAGCCCGTGTGCGGCAACGAAGACCCAACGCAGCCAAAACTAAATAAAATAAATTTAAAAAAAATACTAGAGATGAAGCCATGAATAAGATATAGTCCCTGCCCTCTAGGAGCTTAGAGCCTAATCAGGAAGAGAGACAGTAAACTGTGGAGAGCCCTGAGATGGAGTAAGCTCATGGAAAGGAGTGGCGCCTAATGACTGCCAGGGTGCGAGCATGGAGGAAGAGACTATGCTGAGATGTGCAGGATAAGGAGAATTTAGTCAGTCACAGATTCTGTCTTCTTCCTGCAATGCCAAGAGGAACAGCAAGTGCAATGGCCCAGAGGAGAGAGACTGTAGACAATTCTAGACGTTTGTACCTCAGTCTGGATGAGCCATTGAGTTTGAGGGGAGAAAGGGAGCACCATGAAGCTGTGAGACTGAAGAAGCAGGCAGGGGCCAGTTCTCAAAGCCCATTCCCTAGTTTTCATTCCTTGAACTAAAACCTGATTTTTTAAAAGGGGGAATTAAGGGGAATGATGTAATGAGATATTTTAGAAAAGTCATTCCAGCTACAAGTCGGGAAACATATTGGCATCCTAGCATGAGATACAGGTTTCTGGATCTAAGCAGTGCAGTGGGAATGCAGGAAGTGGAAAGCTTTGAGAGTAATTTAAGAGGTAGAAGTAATAGATATGGTGATTAATTGGACCTGAAACTTTTTTGTTGAAACCTACTGTTGGTTTGGAACATTCCATTTCTAAAATAACTACAATAATCTGATTAGAGAAAAGAATATTTTATCTTGTTAAAGTGTTGACTAGCTAATTGATAGCTGTGTAATTGAGAACAGTTAAAACAATGACATTTTGTTAAAAGACACTTATCAGACTCAGAAATAGTTACCAGTTCAGTGTTTTGGAATTTTGAATATGTGAATAAAGTAAGTAAAACATCTAACAAACATCTGACAAACAAGCAGATTTTGGGGAAAAAAAAAAAAAAGAACTTTTTACCAGCTAAAGTGAGGATATAAACAGCACTAAAACATAGTAGGCGCTCAGTAAACATTTATTGGATAAATGTCTTGAATTATTTGACATTTTAAATAGGTCAAAGAAAGTAGAAGCAATTATTGAGGTTACCTCAGTTTCAATTGCATGTGTTCATTCTTGGGGTATACACGTTATACATACTGTGTACTCACATTGTGTGGTGTATGCCAGTTCTGTGAGGGATGAGGGCCAACATCTACCTGCACAGAGTTACTCTTTCCCAGTAGTCTGGATAAAACTTACGAAAATTACCAGTTTGCTAATTGATTTGAATTAGAAAAGTAGAACTGAAATATTTGAAATATTAAAAATGGCCACTCATGATTTAGTAATAATTGTGTGGATAATATTTGACCAATTATATAGTTCCGCATGATCAGTATTTAGCCATTAAGTCTGGTTTATTATGCCTGTGTATCTGTCAGTCAGTGTTTCAGCCCATCTGCCTCCCTATGTAATCACCAGTCTCTCTGGCCACCCAGCAAGCCATTTGGTTGTGTGTGTCTGTTCTGTACGTGTTTCGTAAGTGTTGGTGTGGCTGTAACTTTGTTAAGATGTTGACAGACGAGAATAATTGTCTTAAGGAAGATGTCTCTTTTGTTTGAAAAAATATGTGGGAGAGAAATAGGAGTCTGATTTTTCACAAATGCTTTTGAATTTTTTGAATTCCAAATCAATAACCTGACAGGACTGTTATTGAACCCTCAGGAAAAAAGCTTTCAACATAGAATTTTGAGGAAAATTACAATTCATTATCTTGTTCATTTTTCTTCTTTACTATTTTAGTGTAGTGATGGAAGTGTGTTTGAAAAGTTTTATATATAGATTTATTATCTTGAATTATGATTTTTCATTAACTTTCACTGCTTCTCATATATCTTGCTAAAAAGGAGGGGAGGGAATCAAATATATTAACAAATATATTTCTTTAAAGAACATACTGTTTTTGTCCATACCTGATACTTTTACATTTATTGTCTTGATGCTGCCCTTGGCAAGAAATTAAACCAATTCACTATCAACTTAACCCATCTGTCTTCTCTGTCAGACAGGTCTCTATTTATGTATCTTTCTTCCCCAGTGTCTTGCTCAGTTTCTGAAACTAGAAGGTGTTCAGTAAATATTTGTTGAGCTAAACAAAACCCTCACGATCCTGAATTCATTTATTCATCCACTTATTCATTCAACAAATACCTTTAGTGTTTATCATATAGTTGATACCGTGCTGGTCTCTAGGGCCCACCACGAGTTAGATTTTGTCCCTCTCTTCAAGGCACTTGAAGTTTGTTTAGATATTAAGTAACATGCATATATTCAAAATACCATAGATGTAATTCGGATCTATCATATAGGTAATTTTCTTCTATCCTTCTGTCTTCTTTGCTAGTTCTTCCTCATCTCCTAGATGAGTGATCCAGGAGCTTGTTGCTTGGGCACCTTACATTTTCTGCTTATATTCACTTCCTCGCTATCTCATCTAGTATCATGGCTTTAAATTTCATATAAAAACTAATGGCGGGGCTTCCCTGGTGGCGCAGTGGTTGAGAGTCCGCCTGCCGATGCAGGGGACACGGGTTCGTGCCCCGGTCCAGGAGGATCCCACATGCCGCGGAGCAGCTGGGCCCGTGAGCCATGGCCGCTGAGCCTGCGCGTCCGGAGCCTGTGCTCCGCAACGGGAGAGGCCACAGCAGTGAGAGGCCCGCGTACCGAAAAAAACAAAAAACAAAACTAATGGCACCCAAATTTATAACTGCAGCTCAGACCTCTACCTGAATTCCAGACATTTCCTGTTGCCTACTCACCATCTCCACTTGGATTTCTGACTATCATTTCAAATTTAAAATGTCTAAAACTGACCTTCTCATCTCCCTACTGCCAAACTTGCCCCTACCTGTTACTGGCAACTCCATCTTTGCAGTCACTCAGGACAAAAACATTGTAGTAATTATTAACTCATTTCTTTTTCTTAAATACTATATCTGATTCATCGGTAACTCCTGTTAGTTTTACAATCTATTCGGAATCCGATAACTCATCACCATGTCCGTGGCACTACCTTGGCCCAAACCACTCATCTCTTGCCTGGGTCACTGTAAAAGCATCCTGACTAGTCTCCCTGTTTCTGCATCTATGCTCAGCACAACAGCCAGAGACTGCTCTGCTCAGAGCACTCCATTGTCTCATGGCTTACCCTCTCCTCCTGCCTTCTCAGCTCCAGCCACACTCACTGCCTTCTTCATAGCCTGGAACAAGCTAGACATTTACCCTTCCTGTTTCCTTGGCCCTGAGTGTTCTTCTACCATCAACCTGCTTAGTCTACCTCTCCCTCCCTTCAGGGCTCACAGGCCACCTTCTCAAGAAGGCCTTCCCTGTATCCCTAAGGGTTGCCCTTATTTCTTTACCAACTCTTACTCCTTCTTGGCCTTTATTTCCCCCCTTCCTTGACATTTATCACCACCTAACCTGTCATAGACTAAACTTAAACTATATCTGGTCAGTTATCTGCTACTGCCCACTAGAATGCTCCATGAATACAGGGACTTTTTCTCTTTTGTTCACTGTTTTATCCCCAGTGCCTAGAAGAGCGCTTGCACAAAGCAGGCATTCAATAAATATTTTTGCATAAGAGTATCTGAGGAAGCTTCTGGAAAGAATACAAACTTGTTTTGTAAAGAGTTTAGAGAGTTTGAAGTGAATATTTTAGGTCTCCTTTCATTTACTTGCTACTTCGGGTACATATGGTGCCACAGTGCTAGCTATTTGAAGGTCCTGTTGCCTAAATACTAGTTAATTAGCATGCTCAGACTCATAGAAATGGATTTTTAACCAAAACTAAAACTGGAGATTTTGTTTAGCAAAATATCTACTTTGGAGCAAAATGTGACATCATGAACACATGTTTTAAGAAATGTGAAGTAGCTAAGCCTGTATGGTCAAAATGGATGTAATGTTCTCAAGCATGATGATTATGATGTACTTAAGTTCAAATACTGATTTTTCTTGATTGTTATGATGCTTAATTAATTGATATTTACCATCTACCTTGACTTTTTCTTGGGAACATTTTGGTTACTTATTTTTAGCCAGCAAGCAAAGTAAGATATTCAGTTACCCTGGGAGCCTGATGCTAATGACTGTAATTATTTAGACAATTGAAGTCATTCCTGTCATTCTCTTTCTCAAACCCACAAAGTGCCAAGACTGAAACATGCAATGTATACATGGCCTAATATATTTCTTTAGTGGTCACATTCTTCACTGGAGTCTGAGGAAAGAAGGCCTCTTTTGTTTGCTTTTTTAATCTCTTATTTTGGAATTTGAAAACTATTCAACCCTTTCCAGAAACGTTGACCCAACTGGGGCATTTTCGTGGACAGTAAGAAATCCTTTCTGCCTGCTCTTACTTGAACAAAGAGGCCACTGATCTGGATGAACGGCATCATCAGCATTTGGTTTCTTGTCCTAGAGTTAGTGATGATATGGACCTTTACTAAGGGCATGCCTAGCTGACAGTCATAAAACCCAAAACACTCGGGGACTATGAATAGAAGTGAAATGATGAATAGATAAGGCATAGTGCCTTAGGACTTGCAATATTTATACTCTTGAAATTTATGCCTGGAGTTTGGAAAAACTTAAAGTGTTAGTTACTAATAGTCTAGAGAAGGAAGAACACTTTTCTTATGTGCTCAAACTTAAAGCTTTGTTCCTGTAACAGCTTCAGTGTTAACTATTTCTCTTTTCGGCCACCTCAAAGTGGAAATTCTCTTTGGTTGTCCATGTAATCTCTTTACCTAAAGAAAGCAGAAAGGGATTAAAAACAAATAACCACACTTTTCCTTTTGAGTGTTGCAATGTGAAGAGAGTTTTAGGGACTGTGGTTTTGACTTGGTCTCTGCTGATTTGAAGCATTCATTATTTATTTGAAACAAAGTTACTGAGTATGTGAATAAAACCCAAGAATAAAATGATATATACTCAAGTGAAATTTTCTTAGATCAATGTTGTTGAACCGCCCTTATCAATGCATTATATTATTGGAAAATCATTTGAATTTTGCAAAGAATGTCTGACTTAAATCAGAGCTAACATTTGTTAGGTACTATGAAGCCCCCTTCCCAAAGCACATTGTCTCATTTATTCTGCACAGTAACTCTATGAATTATATAGTATTACTTACTTCCTCTTTACAGGTAAGGAAATTGGGGCAGGAAAGGTTAATTGTTTTGTCCAAGGTCACAGAGTAAATGGCTGTGCTAGGACTTAAACTCAGATTTTCTTGACCCTGAAGACAATACCATGAACCACTGTGAAATACTGCTCTCTATTTACAAAACTTAAATGGTGGAGTATCATGTGCTTGCATTTGTTTTGAATGATTTGTTTTTATCTTCTCCCCCTTCAGTCCAAATGTTAATGTGGGGCTTTCTGAAGTCTGTTATTTTTCATTCAAACTGTGCACCCCTTCCCCACTCCATGGACTTATGCTTTTAACTGCATTCCCCGAACATGGAGCTAAGACAGTATCAGTTTCATCCTTTCTTTTTTTCTTTTTTGTCTTTTACTGTAACTAGCAAGTGTTCATAGAAAAGTGGCTTTTCTGTAAGATTCTGGATGTTATAGGCCCTCAATAAGTAGTATCGGAGATGTTTCATTTGTGGAATACAGAGATAAACCCTAGGTTCATGAAAGTTGGACCAATTTGAACTAAATCCAAATGCAGAGAATCAGAAGATGCTTGGATAAAGGAGAACTGAGCTGATCCTCACATCCTAGGGTTGTTCTGTTGAGAGAAGTCGGAACAAAGCCTTGAGAGCTAGAATCACCTGGTAGATAGAATTTGAGAGAGTTTCGCTGAAAAGTGGTGACAGTAACATGTAAAAGTACATCTAATTTCAAATGTGGCTCAAAAGTGGCCCAAGTTCAGTTAGTCCCAAATTTTTTCTACTTGATTGTCAGGCACGTTCTCCCAATATAGTGGCCCCCAGAATTCCAGGCTTAGATTTTCCTTACAGTAATAAGTCTCATTGCAAAGAAAGCTTCTTTTTCCCATTTAATTCCAACAGTTGTACTAAAATTGAGTTGTGTTGTCCATCCCTGAACCAATTATTCTGACTAAGGGAATGACACAGTAGCCTTTGGAGCTGAAAGGGATGTTGGTCAAGCCAGTTTACTGAAAGGAAAAAAGGGTACAGTTAACAAAGGAGAAATAAATGCAGGTAGGCAAAAAAGAACAGAGGTCCACAATAGGCAGATAAAGAGAAGCGGTGGACAGGAACCAAGCCAAAGAGGAAAATGCCTTTGAAGAAGCTAGAAGTCTGGGAGATGAGAGCAAGGCTTGCTACATGCTAGCTGACATTCTATTAAACACAGTGGCTTCCAGTTTAATATTGGAGGCAATGCTTAAATGTTCTCTTTGCAGAACAGGAACTAAATATTTTAAATTGCTTTTACTTTTTAAGCATTAAGGTCTATATGCTAAATCATATTGGAAATTTTAAATCTTGCATATTTAGCTTAGACTTCTGATAAACTCAGGCGACTTTATGGATTCTACTTAATGAATTTTCCTCTCATCATATTAGTTTCTGATTCAAAACGTCAAAAAGAATAAAGATATATAGGGAACATAATTTATGAAATCAGATAATACCTGTGAATTATCCTGTGTGTATTGTATATGTTTCATCATATACAGAGAGTATCCATGTACGTTTATATACATATGTATGCATCTATACGTATATGTATATAGGTGTATGCATGTATGTTTGTGTGTGCATGTATGTTTGTGTGTGCGCACATACGCACAAAAGGCTGAGGAGAGATATCCAGTGAGGCTTAGAAAAAAATCACTTTCGAGGTTCAGCTTTAAGCCTGAAATTTCATATGCTGATTATACCAAAGTACAGTCTTCTTTGTTAATTTTAAAATTTATTACTCAGTTTCTAGCAGTCCCTGGTTTTATTTTAATCTATAGATAATTTAATCAGCAAATAGGTCACATTTCTAACCTGTGGTATTTCCTCTCCTTGAGTAAAAAAGTTCTGGAGACTATTGATTAAGGAATTGAAAACATCATGTTTAACTCACACTCACTCTAAGAAGCTATGAAGTCCCTAGTTATGTTTGGTCCAAAGTGATGATGATGAGAAAGGACAGCAGGCCAATATGGGACCCAGAAAAACGCAGGAGAGAGTGACTCAGCCTCTAGTTCCATCTTCCACAGTGATCTGTGAGTAGTGAATAAGGCCATCACTGGTTTTGATGGCTTATTAGGCAAAAATGGATAAATACATAGAGGACATTTTTTTTTTTTTAAGATAAAAGGTGGACATCGTCAACACTTTTGCTTTCGTTGCCTATTATCTATTCTCCTCTTCTTTTTTTTTAAATTTTATTTATTTAATTTATTTATTTTTGGCTGCGTTGGGTCTTTGTCGCTGTGCGCAGGTTTTCTCTAGTTGCGGTGAGCAGGGGCTACACTCCGTTGCGGTGCGCGGGCTTCTCATTGCGGTGGTTTCTCTTGTTTCGGAGCACAGGCTCTCAGCACACGGGCTTCAGTAGTTGTGGTGCGTGGGCTTCAGTAGTTGTGGCTTGCAGGCTCTAGAGCGCAGGCTCAGTAGTTGTGGTGCACGGCCTTAGTTGCTCTGCAGCATGTGGGATCTTCCCGGATCAGGGCTCGAACCCACGCCCCCTGCATTGGCAGGTGAATTCTCAACCACAGCGCCACCAAGGAAGTCCCTATTCTCCTCTTCTTTTGGTAACCACCACAATTTAACTGTGGGACCAAGCTTTCTCCATTATATAGTTGTCCCTCAACATCCATAGAGGATTGGTTCCAGGATTCCCTCTGAATACTGAAATCTGCAGAGGCTCAAGTCCCTTATATAAGATGGTGTAGCATTTGCATATAACCTACACATACCCTCCTGTACACTTTAAATCATCACTAGATTACTTGTAATACCTAATACAATGTAAATGCTTTGTAAATAGTTGCCAGGGCACAGCAAATTCAAGTTTTGCTTTATGGAACTTTCTGGAATTTTTTTTTTTTCCTGGATATTTTTGACCCTCCATTGGTTGAGTTTGAAGATGCAGAATCTGTGACTATAGAGGACCAACTGTTTGTAGCCTGGTGAATCTGTTCTAGAAGGTGTCCTGTTCTCCTTTATTTAAGGGGTGGGCACATGACCCGAGCTAGGACTGTCAGGTGCTCCCCCTAATCTCTGGAATTTGAAACCTAAGCCAAGTAACTAAAAGACTGAAAATGGTAGGAGTGAACTCGTGATGAGATGCTTAGAAGAGACCCCGCAGCTTCTGTGGCCTGGAAACAGGAAGCTTTCCTGGTTCTTGACTCCTGAGCCTGCTTCTTCAGGCCTCCCCCTGATTCTGCGAGCTACCCCATAGCCTGCCACTAGACCCCTTTCCTTCTCACGTAAGCCAGAGTTGGTTTCTGTGGCCTTCAACCGGGGAGCCTAGTTGAAACAGAAGGAGAAGCAAGGGAAAGAAAATGCAAGAATAGAAAGGAAAAGGAAAGAAGAGAATAAGTAAATTGAAGAAAGTGAAGAAAAATAAGTCCTCAGCCTGTCTAGTCTTAAGGAACCATCTTTCATCTTTTCTTCAGAAATAATGTCTTGGATTCAACTCTGCCCCTATTCCAGCAACCAGACAGTGAGGTTAAGTACAGGACTCCAGAGTCCTGAAACCCACTTGTTTAGATTTGACCCCCAGCTCTGCCAATTACTTCCTGTCTGACTTTGAACCAATTTGCTTAACCTCTCAGGGCCTCAATTTCCTTGGTTGTTAGACAGAAATAGCAGTACCATGTAACTTCTAGGACCTGCTGTGAGAATCAAATGATTTGATTGATATAAAACTTCCAGAACAGAACTTGATGGAGAGTCTGCACTTAATGGGTGTTATTTGTGATTATAAGTCTGAGCTCTGTGGAGGAAAAGAAAGTTTCTGTTGCATCTCTCTCATTGTGTCTGTCAGTAAATGTTTATTGAGCACCTAATGTGTGATGTTATTGTGCTATGGGGAATACAAAGATGATGGCACTGTTTCTGCCATCAAATTGCTCACAATATGATTTTGGTAGTTGATGCAATAATATATAGTAATATTTGTGCTCAGGGAGTTTGGGGAAAACAGAGTTTTTTCTAACTAGAGGATTAAAAAGCATTACCTATAAATGATGTTTATGTGTGTATAAATTTACACACATAGAGGGAATAGAATTCTAGTCAGAGATCACTTTGAGCCGAACTGAGAACTGATGTGTATTTTATTTGGATGGCAATAAAGAACCTGGTTCGGTTGAAGAGGCCTTTCACCCCCTTCATCTGGAGTCAAGAGGAGGCCTGCCAACAAAGAGCCTGCCATCATCAGGGGTGAAGAGGGAGGCCCAGAAACCTCCCCTGCTCCCACCCTACAATTCACACAGCCTTGGTGCTTTGCGTCCACTTGAACTCACTTCGTTATGCCCTTCTTTAGCCTTGCTTTTGGTAGTCATCCCGAGAACCCCCAGACTCCCAGGTTACTTCCTCACCTTCCGTATTTTATTCCCCGTGAGGTTTTGTACAGCCTTACCATACTATGAGGCTGAGAGCGTGAGATCCCAGGAGACACGGACCCCTAAGCCATGAAAGGCTGTGGCAACTCTTGACCCACTATAGATAAACAACTCCTTTCTAGTGACAGTGGAGATTACTGGAAATACCTGAAATACCCACGTATACTCCTGCATTCCATTGGATCTTATAATGCAAATACGAGAATCAGATTACTCCATGGCCCAGCGTAATGATTAAGTTTCATGGAAGAGTAGTTTAGGTTTTTCAGGTCTTTAAAGGCATATGCGGCATGCACCATCAGAGCGATGGTGGCCCTGATTTAGGCGGTTCAGTCTATCTACACTTCTCTGTCTCAGTCACATGTGATAGTTACAGGACTCTATGTGTTTGTCAAATCATATAGAACTGTACACTAAAAAGGGTGAATTTTTTTTTTCTACCGAGTCACTGGGAGGTTTGTCCACAATTGGAATAAAATGCATGCTCAGGTGAGGTAAATCTGTGTGTTGGACTCTGAATTCTGTAACAATTGGGGAAAAAAATTGAACAAGTAGCTTGTTGTATGAACTACGTCTTTGTGACTACATTTTGCTTTTACCTTTGTCTTAGATAAGTTTAGCTGTAGCAAGTAAAACTGGAAATTTCATTTTGTTTTAGATGGTCCCATTTCAGACCGTAAGTGCTTTAACAGCGATTATCAGTTGAATTTTCCCTCTGGCAGTGTTACTAGAGACATGTTAGTTCTGAACAAAGTTATCCTGAAGAATCTTGCAGCCTCACCTTTTGCAGGAGTTGAGTTTCATAACATGTGATACTGCTCATTTTTACCAAGTGAGTCCAAGTAGCAACCCATAACACTGCTGCAGTGCATTTCTAAATAGCATTTAAACAGGACCTCTAACTTGATTCCTAGGAAACCGTGGTTTTTGTTTTTACTTTCTTCCTAGTGGATTCTGTTATCACAGAGAGTGATATCAACAGAGGTTAGAATTTTTGTAAGTTAACTGATGTTAAAAATTGATATATAAGGATTTCATTCAAATTCTTAATCATCTTGCATTGCTTTGTGCCCCGTGCAGCCTGTGTGTTAAACAATACAGACTGAAATCCATGGCCCTGGGAGAGTCTTGTCTAAAACCAGTGTTGGATCTGAACAAACTGGGTGGAGACTCAGGGCGACACTCAAGATAAAATTTAGCATGGCAGCAATTTAAAATTAGAAGCCCTTGGTGAAAGATGAGACCTGTTTTAGGCCACTTGGTGAGTCCCACCTTTTAAAGGCAGGATTTGACTCTGCTAAACGGCTGAGCAGTCACTGGATGACACACTGTCTCTGCCCCAACAGTGAATGCCTGTCTTTCTATTTGGTGTGTGATGGTGTTAAATAAAGCTGTGACCTTTGATTATCTCCCAAGCTTTTCTACCTCTCCGCTGGCAGAGTGCCATGGGATAGTGTATATTTGTCAGCAAGCTGTGGTCTAAATTCAGACATTGTCTAAACTTATAACAATAAGTACTATATATATCACAGAGACCCTTTACCTGAGAGGCATTCTGTCAGTCCCTAGAGAATGAGGACCTCCTACACTTTATGTGTTTCATGAAGTCCTAACTTAAGGCAGTTCCTTCAGTATTTATGTAAATAACAACCTGAAGTAGGCTATGAGTAGAAATAGCCTTTGTTTTGTTTTACATATGATCCAATCACTCAAGACCCAGTATCAATATATACAATGTTTACCTTATTCCTTAAAGACAAATTTTTTTGGATGAAAGCTCCTGAGAAATAGCTACTTATTGGCTTGTTTCTTTAAAGCGAAGTGAAGAAAGATTCTTAAAATAAATAATTTTGAGGATATTTAAATCCAAGTTAATGATGGAAGCCTTCTCTGTCTCAGTCACATGTGATAGTTACAGGACTATATGTATTTGTCAAAACTTATAGAACTGTACACTAAAAAGGGTGACTTTTGCCATATGTAAATTATAACTTGATAAATGCAGGTCAAAGAGATAGCTATACTAAATAGAAGCATGTGTCCTAGATTTAAATGCTTTACATGTTTATATGTTTTATATTCAAATTTCCTTTCTACTCACATCCTATTCTTGGAGAACAAATCCTACCCATACCCCAGTGTGAGCCACCATGCATGTCACCTGATTCTGTCCTTCTGAATACAAGCTTATCGGATTAGGTGTGGACACCTAACTGGAGCTAGGTCAACCTGGATTTGGAACCAAGACAGAGACTGAAACTAAGTTCTTATAGATTTGGGGCCAGAGTCAAAATACGTGCTTTGCAATCTTGAGAAAGAAAAACAGAGCTGGAGGAATCAGGCTCTATGAATTCAGACTATACTACAAAGCTATGGTAATCAAGACAGTATGGTACTGGCACAAAAACAGAAAGATAGATCTAAACCCACGCACATATGGTCTCCTTATCTTTGATAAAGGAGGCAAGAATATACAGTGGAGAAAAGACAGCCTCTTTAATAAGTGGTGCTGGGAAAACTGGACAGGTACATGTAAAAGTATGAAATTAGAACACTCCCTAACTCCATACACAAAAATAAACTCAAAATGGATTAAAGACCTAAATGTAAGGCGAGACACTATCAAACTCCTAGAGGAAAACATAGGCAGAACACTTTATGACATAAATCGCAGCAAGATCCTTTTTGACCCACCTCCTAGAGAAATGGAAATGAAAACAAAAATAAACAAATAGGACCTAATGAAACTTAAAAGCTTTGCACAGCAAAGGAAACCATAAACAAGATGAAAAGACAACCCTCAGAATGGGAGAAAATATTTGCAAATGAAGCAACTGACAAAGGATTAATCTCCAAAATTTACATGCAGCTCAATATCAAAGAAACAAACAACCCAATCCAAAAATGGGCAGAAGACCTAAATAGACATTTCTCCAAAGAAGATATACAGCTTGCCAACAAACACCTGAAAGAATGCTCAGCATTCCTAATCATTAGAGAAATGCAAATCAAAGCTACAATGAGATATCATCTCACACTGGTCAGAATGGCCATCATCAAAAAATCTAGGAACAATAAATGCTGGAGAGGGTGTGGAGAAAAGGGAACCCTCTTGCACTGTGGGTGGGAATGTAAATTGATACAGCCACTATGGAGAACAGTATGGAGGTTCCTTAAGAAACTAAAAATAGAACTACCATATGACCCAGCAATCCCACTACTGTGCATATACCCTGAGAAAACCATAATTCAAAAAGAATCATGTACCCAAATGTTCTTTGCAGCTCTATTTACAATAGCCAGGACATGGAAGCAACCTAAGTGTCCATCAACAGATGAATGGATAAAGAAGATGTGGCACATATATACAATGGAACGTTACTCAGCCATAAAAAGAAACAAAATTGAGTTATTTGTAGTGAGGTGGATGGACCTAGAGTCTGTCATACAGAGTGAAGTTAAGTCATAAAGAGAAAAACAAGTACCATATGCTAACATATATATATGGAATCTAAGAAAAAAAAATGGTCAAGAACAACCTAGGGGCAAGATGGGAATAAAGACACAGACCTACTAGAGAATGGACTTGAGGATATGGGGAGGGGGAAGGGTAAGCTGGGACAAAGTGAGAGAGTGGCATGGACATATATACACTACCAAACGTAAAATAGATAGATAGTGGGAAGCAGCCGCATAGCACAGGGAGATCAGCTTGGTGCTTTGTGACCACCTAGAGGGGTGGGATAGGGAGGGTGGGAGGGAGGGAGATGCAAGAGGGAAAAAATATGGGAACATATGTATATGTATAACTGATTCACTTTGTTATAAAGCAGAAACTAACACACCATTGTAAAGCAATTATACTCCAATAAAGATGTTAAAAAAAAAAAAAAAGAAACTACAACATAAAACCTAACTGCCCTTGTCGCTCAATACCTACCAAATAAGCAAAACTAGCTAAGAGTTTTTGGATGTTTTCTTTTTTCTTAAACTAACATGAACCAGTAAGGAATGAGCCATAACTTAAAGCACGCTTTTTGAAAACCTTATCTCCGGTATGAAAAACAAACAATTCTGAATTGGAGCAGAGACATAGTGTAGCTTGTTTCTTAAACCCACTCTGTACTTCTAGAGTTGTACCACTGAGCTAACTCAATTCTGACAGCTCTCACAAATACCGAAATTTGTAAAGAAATACACTTTGTGGGTCCTTATCTTTCTGTTCTTTTGACTGAGAAGTACTACAAGCAGAGGCCTGTGAGAAATGAATGAAACGGGAGATGTGAATAAGAATTGAATGGGCATTTCGCCGTTGGGAAAATGATCCTAAGTATGAGGATATCTTTCCATGGGAACAGAATATCTTTCCCCAGTGAGGTGGATTGAATTCTGGTACAAAGCATCTACCTTAACTAAGAGTAGAGCCCAAGTATTCTACAGAAGGATATACACCACACAGCCAAACTCTGCAACCCTCTCCTCCCTATTAGTCTCCCAAGCTATGGAAAGATGGTAGGATTGTGAGACACCAAAATCAGCCTTCAATTAGTAGCTCGAAGTGGGGGAAAAAGCATATGGTCTTACTAATGGTGGAGAGAAACTCAAATCAGGCACATTCTTTCAGAGAAAATTCAAGATCTTTACTGAAAGCAAGCATGTGGAGAATGAAAAAAACAAAAAATGCATCATAGCATTTGTGCAAAAATGCACGGCACTTGTGCAAACAATTATACAAACCTACTAGAGCTAAATGAAATAAATAAATATAGTATAAACCAAAGAACCCAAAGAAAAAACTGTAATACAAATAGCCCAAAGAAAATCTCACAGCTGCTTCACAATAAAGAACAACTTAATAAGAACACATACTCAATAAAGAGCCCAAAGCCTAGAAGATAAAAGGGATATATCATATGTATACCTGAGGAAACAAATTGAGGACCAAATGAGCATCATTATCAATTAAGTGACTAACAAAATGTAAGGTAGTTGTTAAACACCAGATTGTCTTAATTAGTAACGTAGTAAAAACACTCATGATAATGACAATGTATATGGATGAAAGAGATGAGAATAAAGTAGCTTTAGAGAATCTTACAGATATGGAACAGAACTAAAGCTAATTCAGCATAAGAGTAATTTGTGTCCCTGAATAGAAAACCCAAAATATGGAATATAACATATAATGCAAGAGAAATTCTTTAAAATGAAGAATTGAATCTGTATATTAAAGTACAGTATGTTCTAGGAAATTTATAATCAGAACATGAATCTGAGATGTGTCCTACTTAAGCTGATACACTTGTAAGAAAACAAGAGAATTCTTTAGGCATCCAGACAGCAAGTTGCTATCAAAGGGAAGAGACAGTGGTAAAAATTCTCAAACATGAAAAATACTCCAAAAATATAAAATTCACTGGACTCTTACTGTGTGTGTGTTGGGATGGGGGTGGGCTGCAAGACTGGCAGAACTACTTGAAAAATTAAAATCCAGCAAATCAATTAAAATGAAGAATTTGTGAATGAAAAAGACTATGGTAAAAGACGTGGCTATGAGCATTTAATCCTGTCTGAGATGACATAAATATTAAACAATTTTGGGAATTATTGACAACCAAGAGAATGTGAATGTATAAATCCAGACAATTTAAAAATTATAATTAACAAAATAGGTTAGAGAGGGGGAATTATTGACCATGAGGATGCTAATATCCTCATCCCTCATTGAAAGCAGGGAGGTAGTTGATGCCATCTAAACTAAAACATGTAGTTAGAAATTATTCTAGTTTCAATTTTTTTCAAAGTTCTTTTTTAAAAATTGAATGATCTTTTAAGAAATATACCTGCTAACAGTTTTTAAGATTTATTTTGATTACTTCTTCTGTTCATTTCAAATTTAATTAAACAATATTCTGTAAATTAAGATTAATAAGCAGATGAGTCCCATTTTTTAAAATGTCTCTTTATGTTTCAGTCATCAGTTTATCCTCCCCCGTGCACACACACGCACACGCCCACACACACATGCAGTTTCTAGTTTGTGGGTTTGGAATAATTTTTTTTCTCCTTTTTGCTTTTATTTTGTACTTTTCTGCATTGTTTTAATTCTTTGTACTGAGCATATCTAGCTTTTCTGAAAATAATGGAGTGATTATTTTTTTCTTTTTAAAATAAAGACAGGGCGAAGGTAGATTAGAAGCAAATGTGTCAATATGTTAACAAGTTAACAGGATTAAACATTGAGAAGCTGTGAATGTTTTATTCTATTCTGTATTTTCTTGAAAAGTCAAAAGTTAAAATATTAAAAGAACTTAGTAGTTGACATCTAGGTATCTTCTTACTTTAGCTAGAAGATACTTATTAGAGACCTGCAAGGCTTCTCTTCAAAAAAAAAAGTCATACAGTTTACATTTCTAAATTCCCATTTATTAGGAAGTCAGTAAGCAAGAAAGGTATTTAATGTGACTAAAATTTTTGTCAAAAAACACGCACCGGGACTTCCCTGGTGGTCCAGTGGTAAAGAATCTGCCTTCCAATGCAGGGGACGCGGGTTTGATTCCTGGTTAGGGAGCTAAGATCCCACATGCCGTGGGGCAACTAAGCCTGCCGCAAACTACAGAGCCCATGCACTCTGGAGCCCAGGCGACACAGCTAGAGAAAGAAGGCCCGCACGCCACAACTAGAGAGAAGCCCTCATGCTGCAACGGAGAGCCTGCGCGCCACAACGAAAGATCCTACATGCCGCAGCTAAGACCTGACACAGCCGAAAGTTAAAAAAAATAATAAAATAAATATTTAAAAAAATATATGCACTAAAACTCATGCACCTTTTTCCATGAGAATCTCAAACTTTCCATCAGGACATATTGACTTTCATATATTTTAACAGGTTTTATAATGTAATATCCAAATCCTCTGATACTTAGAAGTTGGAAATTTGAGGGGAGAAGTACAGACCAAATAGTAATAGGGAGCTGATAAAGTGATTGCAGTAACAAGAAGAAAAGGAGCTGACTGCCTGACTGAGCAAGGGAATGAGCAAATTTTAAATAAGGGAAAAAACAAACAAGAGCCAGAACATCATCGTGGTTTGAGAGGACTTAGCATGGGAGCAAATTTTTCTGCTTACTTCTTTAGTTCTTAAGCACCACGTACTGTACAGAACACAGAACTCCATAATCCTAATTATGATCCTGAGTTATTAAAATATTATATTTTATATATTTAAATTAAGAATTCAGAGATATTTAAGTATATTTTGATATAGCCATAAAAATAGTTACAGTTTTGGAACTTAAAGGAATAATTATTTTTATTATAATTATAATTATTATACTTGTTATTTGGAAAAATAACTTAAGAAAGTATCCCCATTCCTAAAGATGTCGGGCAAATGAGACGTTTCTCTAATTTTTGTTTTACATTTTGTTTCATGAAAACAGCGCAATTAGCATACAGACACATAGCATTAGTTTGTCTATTTTCTTTCTGTCTAAGGAGTGGATGGTAATCTTCAAATAAACAATTACCCTTCTTTTTAAGTTCCTTAAGACAGCAAATGCATAAAATATACCCCCTTACTTTGTAGTTTTAGCAGCTTACATTCCCCATAAGGGAAAAATGATTACATTTATTACCCGAGTTTTGTGAGGCTATAAATATTACTGTAGAAAGCCTAATTGGCTGTTAAAACTTGAAGAAGTGAGTGTGCAGATGCTCCCTTTATTTTTTTTCTTCAAATTCTTCCACCTATGTATCACGCCCTATGGTATTGACAAAGGAGGACATATCCTAGTAGAATTGGGCTTATAAGAACCTTTGTAGAGTTCTCAAATCTAGTCGTGGTGAATGACAGCATCTTTCTGTTGCCTCTTGGGTTATTGTTTTCATTTACAATGTTCTCTAGCCATTTTTATTTATTTATTTTTTGCAGTACACGGGCCTCTCACTGTTGTGGCGTTTCCCGTTGCGGAGCACAGGCTCCGGACGCGCAGGCTCAGCGGCCATGGCTCACGGGCCCAGCTGCTCCGTGGCATGTGGGATCTTCCTGGACCGGGGCACGAACCTGTGTCCCCTGCATCGGCAGGCGGACTCTCAACCACTGAGCCACCAGGGAAGCCCTCTCTAGCCATTTTTGAATGAATATTTAACATTTAACAGAATTTGAGAGTTGGCAAATAGTGTTTTTCCATTGATGTCAACAGAGAGAAACATTTCTTCAGTGATATTTGTCTAGTGGCACACGTTTGTCAAAACCTTACTAAGTTCCAAAGCATACTTTCCTTCACAGATTCCTTATAATTTGTGAAGAGCACTTAATGATTTCATGGTATTGAAAGTGAGAAAGAAGTGTCTCAACTTATAAACCAAGGCTCAAACTTGGAAATCAGCTCTGACAAGTATGTGGTGAAGAATCAGGACCTTTGGGTTCTAACAGAGATCCATTAATGTTTGGAACTATTACCCCAGTATTCTGTACTAGAAGAGATTATCTCAACAGTCCTTCCTGGGCTCTAAAACCTTATAATTTATTCAGATGCTGTTCATGGAATCTAATATAGTCATACTGCAGTTTAGAACAGTAACTGTAACAGCAATGTGGAGAATATATTTGTAGAAGGGAGAGACAAATTTAGAGATAAGAGGCTGTCTAGTAGTCCGTGTGAGACACAGTGAAGCTCTAACTGTGGGACGGCGGGTGGAGAGGAGGGGATCAAGTCCAGAGGTATTTTGGAGCTAGAGTTTGGTAGAACGTAGTAAACCACTGGGTGCTGTGGTAAGAAAGAAAGTGGAATTTAGCTTCACTGCGATGGGGGCTATGTAAATAGTAATTCCATTGTAATATGAAGACGTAGATTAAAATGAATAAATTTATGCACAGCATGAAATGCCCTTGAGACATTGGCTAGAGCTAGTTAAAAGACGAGACATTAATGGTGGGAGAGAAAATGAGGGTAGACGGAGATTTTGATGGAAGAGCCATTTAAAGGCTAATTAGAAGGAGCCAATGAAGAAGGGCATAATGAAGGCCCAGGAAAAAGAGGTGAGAATCAGGAGATACTGATGATTCAGAAGGAAAAAAGCAGGAATAAACTAATATCATATTTGAAGTTCTGATTTTGGAAGGAGGGAGATTTCTTTGCCTGAGGTAGGACGGAAGAGTAAGGTTGGATTTACATCAGTTCAGAGGTGGGAGTTAGAAAATGTATAGAGATAGGTCTATAAGTCTCTCTATTATCTGGAAGCTTCTGATTGCTTAATTGTACAGTGTCTCAAGGTTATACTTGGAATCACTGTCTGTCACACGGCTGAGCCAAGGTCTTCACTATCTCCCTGCCTCTCCACCAGCAGGTTCCCACACGCCTGGTGTGTTTTATTGTAATATCCAGGGTAGGCCAAGTGGGGCTGAGTTCAATTGAGGACATGGTTAGTAATCCCTTCAAGCCCTCATACACTGTGTTTTTCCTAAAAGAAGAGAATTGAAGTCAGTATGAAAATGCTCAGGCAAATTAGAAACATAATTGTAGTTTCTGAATAAGTGTTCAAAAGATCACCTCAGGCTATCAAGTTCCCTGTAATAAAATCAATTTCATTAGTGTGTGTGTATGTGATTTAATGAAAATTTTATCCCAATCTACCAGGTTGAAATTGCTACCAATATATATTTTACATATCTTTTTCTCTGTATGAGTTATGGCCACTTTTGCCATGTTTTTTGAATTTTTTAAATGGTCTTAGAGAGCTTTCAATGTAAAAAAATAAGAGTCGAAGGTCAGTCAGTCCTTGTCAGCTAATGACGTATTTCCAGGCACTTTTCCCTTTACCTGCCAACATTCAGAGTAAAACAGTTCATATGTAAATGTACTATATTTAAACAGTTCGGTATCCGGTTTATAAAGTAAGTCATACTGTGGAGAGGAAGAAGGCACCATGTCTTAAAGGATACTGTAGCCAAAGATTTCTTTTTTTAAGTAACAGATATTGAGACTGTTCCTTTTATTTTTTTATTTAAGGACTGTTGTTGTCCTCCTGATTTTTACCCGTCTTGAAGTATTGATAAAATAATCTTGCTGCAATTAGGGACAAGATGTCTCACCACTTAAAGAAGATTGGTGTGGGCTTTTGCAGTTTTCTGAGAGTATATTGTTTTAGTTAATTGAATTTATTGTGTCCAGATGGGTTTTCCCACTTCTTTAGTGCAGGCTGTGTTCTGTTAATAACATTGATGAAACTAACATCTCACATAGAAAAAGTGTAATATAGATAGATAGCTAGACTGACAGATACACATAAATATGTATGTCTACATACATATTACAAGACAGCTATAGATAGATTTTACAAAAAAAAATCAGAAACCACAAATAATAATTAAAACATTAAAACAATGTAACTTGTTTTTTTTTTCACTTGTCATTTCTGCTTTTGTGAATATCATTGGGAAAAATAATCATTTAATTTGGATTAATATCATGTAGTTTCAGGACTTTTTAAAACTTATTACGAACGTTTACAGATTGAGTTTTCTAATTCTCTCTTCAATTTAGATGATAAACTATTAGCAATTTTGAACTCTCTACTTAAAAGAAAAAAATAAATTTAATGAAAGAAAGTATTTTAATGCAAATCAAAGACTACTAATGAGCTTAGTTTTCCTATTATTACAAGCCTTTTTAAAAATGGCACTCTTTATGTTGCTATTCAGAGGCCAGATCTCAGAACAGTTAGTTTTCTTTGTTCATGTATACTAAAGCGCAAATGTATATTTTTCTTTTTATTTCTATAAGGATCTTAATCTGAAATCTTTTCAGTTGCCTGACTGGCACTTTCTTCAAGGCAACTTTGAAGCAACCTGACCTACATGTTTCTATAAATATGCCTTTTTTTTTTTTTTGAAGATCTTAGGGGACTAAGACAGGCTGCAGAGAATAAAGACCTGCTGTATGTACAGGGTCACTGGACCTGTAGCCCCTTTGAAACCGAGATGCTTTCCCAGTTAGAAGGAGGAACACAGGAGAGTATCGAAGTCAACCTAACCTTTGAAGACAAATTACCCATAGCTCAGTCTGAGGAGTCTTCTTTACCTGTCCTTTTTTTAAAACCAAATTTCCTCCTGAAATATAAGCAAAGCTCTATAGGAATCTTGTTTATAGCAGAACTTTGACTGATAATTACTTTTTGATTTCTCTTTTTCAGACATTGAAATTTTATTTTTGACATTGGCTCAAGCTTTCAAGATAAATATCCGTTACTGTCCTATAATGCCTCTGCCTATGTGTTTATTTATTTATTTTTAATTTGTTTTTATTTATTTATTGGCTGTGTTGGGTCTTTGTTGCTGTGCACGGGCTTTCTCTAGTTGCGGAGAACAGGGGCTACTCTTTGTTGCGGTGCACGGGCTTCTCATTGTCATGGCTTCTCTTGTTGCAGAGCATGGGCTCTAGGCATGCGGGCTTCAGTAGTTGTGGCATGTGGGCTCAGTAGTTGTGGCTTACGGGCTCTAGAGTGCAGGCTCAGTAGTTGTGGTGCACAGGCTTAGTTGCTCCACGGCATGTGGGATCTTCCTGAGCCAGGGGTTGAACCCATGTCCCCTGAATTGGCAGGCAGATTTTTAACCACTGTGCCACCAGGGAAGCCCCTATGTGTTCATTTTAGAGTTTGCAGTTGTTTCATTCTTATTGTTTTCTATATTTTTCTAGTGTCAAATATAATTTATAGTTGATGTAAAATAAATATTAGATATAATATAGCCCAAGATAAAAACCCATGCCTAGGAATGTGGTGATAACTAAATACGGTAAAGAAAACTAAGTAAATTCAGTATGTTAACTGTTGTAGGAAGCAGTAAGCATTGGTTAAGAGCTTGGTACATAAATTCAGATCCACTTATGTGTCCCAGGTCAGCTATGTGATTTTCTGCAACTTATCTGCACCAAGCCTCATGCTCTCATCTCTAAAACAGATGGAATATTATTTTCTTCTTAAGTGTGTTTGAACAAATTAAATAAGACAGTGTTCACAAAGTGTCCAGCAAAGCAAGTACTTAATAAAGCTTACCTGTTTCTTTAAATGTCAGCTATTATGGCAAATACCCTCAGGGCATAAAGTCACATTTGGTAGTTGGCCACCTTGATATTTCCAGCTCAGTTTTTCAGCTGTGGGAGTGGAAGTATGCATATCTCCCATTAAGGACACAGGAGGTGAGCCAAAGACAAAGGAAGCAGGGCTAGGCTACTCTTTCAAAAGACCAAGTCTCAGCTATATTCGTTCTTTTGAACATCTTGTCTCTCAGCAGCTGATGGGTCTTACAAAAACAAAAGAACAAAATGAGAAAAGGATCTGGACACAGATACGTAGTGTTGGATACAAAAAATTTGTAGCGATGGTGGGACCTAGGAAAGATGAAATTCTGATGCTGTGAAGTATGTGTTTATAATTACCAAGTTTGGATATCCATTTACGATTTTCCTTGCTGATGGATCTCTGGGGATACAAGCATCTGCATTTTATACTTCTTTTATTGTAGTAATCTGACCAAAAACTTGTGAAAGTTTGAAACCTTGAGATTATAATAAATTTGCTTATTATAAATGTATAGCCTATTTGTATGACCTTGGATGTATCATACTCTCTGTACCATAGTGTCTCTGGCTAAATAAGGCAAGTGGAATAAATTATGTATCAGGTAAAAGCTCTAAAAATGTATGGTTCTTTGTATTTTTATTTAGAATAAGATATGATATTTTATTGAAATCTTTCCTTCACATAAATTTATTCTATTCAGCTTATAAATAAACTTCTTATTGTAATTCCCTATGCAGGCATCAAGAATAGAAGCAAGATGTAGTAATGGCTGACAGCAAAACTCCATGCTTTTATAACATTATAATAATAATAAAAATAGGTAACATTGTTGAGTTCTTAATATATGCTAAGGATTTTGCTTTGTATATTAATAAACTTTATCATACGTTAACCCAAAATAACTATTAGTCTCTAAATGATAGATAAAGAGGTTAAATAACTTCCCTAAGAACAATAAATGGTAGAGCAAAAATTCAACCAAAGTCTGACTTGGAACCTGTGGATGACAAACGTTTTTCTGAATGCTACTCAGGGTATCTAAGTCTTATTATTGTATTATTTCGAGATTGTATTCATCTCTATATTTTCTGCTCATTTCTTCCTAATAGTTATTTGTGCCACTCTAAGCATGAATGCCTTTTTCCTAGTTGCTAGAGGGCATTGCTTCTTATAAAATATCTCAAAATAGATTTGATTTTTTTGTTTTTCACATAGGAATAACTAATTATGTAAAATCTTTTCATTAAAAAAGAGTAATAACATTATCCTAAAATTAATTTGATTACAGTGAAAGAACATCATAGCCTTATTTTTATAATATCTGAATGCCTCATAGAGAGATAAATGGGTAGAAACTTATGGATCTCTTAGTAGTGTACCTTTGCAGTATACCTTTGCAGTAGGGGTGCTTCATCCGATGACATGGTTTGATATATACCTTGTTCTGTCAGCAGGTTATTTCAACTCTTGAAATTGTGGAGAATTGAGAGCTAGGCTTCAAACAGTAAAGTTATGAAAAGTAGAAGTAGAGACATATATGCATGAGTAGGGAATTTTCTGATATTTAGAACTGCATTCTTAAATAATTAGATTATATTAACTATAAAGAAAAAACAAGAATGAACTTGGTTCATTAATACTATTTATAATATTTACAATTTAGGAGAATCTATTTGTACATATCTATTATTGCTACAAATGATTTTTCTAAACTTTAACAACATAAAAGCCAATTTAATATTTTCCATAGAGATATTATCTTAAAATTGAATTGCATGAATTCTGCCATTTGGGAGAGGGTCTTGTGCTATAATGGTTTGAATTAAACATTAGCCAGTTCTCCCACATTATTGTGTAAGGTATTTAGAAGTGAATTGCTAAAAATTCTGGTAATTGTAATATTCTGTTGTTTTATAGTCTATATCTAAAGGAAACACTGATGCATATTTAATCTTTATAGACATATACAAATTTTAATGGCCTTTTCAGCCATTTTCCTACATCATAACAAAATCATTAGAGAATATCTGGATATCTACATGTAAAATAATGAAGTTGGACCCTTACCTTACACTACATACAAAAAGTAACTCAAAATGGATCAAAGACCTAAATTTAAGAGCTAATAAAACTATAAAACTCTTAGAAGAAAACATAGGATAAAATTTTAATGACATTGGATTTAGTAACAATTTCCTGGGAGATATAGAAATGGTCAATAAGGACATGAAAAAGATGCTTGGCATTACTAATTCTTAGGGGAAATACAAATCAAAACTCCATGAGACACCACTAGAATGACTATTACAAAAACAGCAAACAGAAAAGAGAAAATAACAAGTGTTATCAGGGATGTGAGAATTAAGAACCCTTCTGCATTGCTGGTGGGAATGTAAGGTGGTGCAGTCACTTTGGAAAACAATTTGGTAGTTCCTCAGACGTTAAGTATAGAATTGCCATGTGAGCCAGCAATGTAACTTCTCAGTGTTTACCCAAAAGAATTGAAAACATGGACTCAGATACTATTATATCAAGGTCTATAGCGGCATTATTAGCCAAAAAGTGGAAACAACCCAGGTGTCCATCATCAAATAAACAGATGAATAAAATGTGCTATATACTTACAATGGAATATTACTCCACCTTAAATGAAATTTTGATACGTGCTACAACATGGATGAACCTTGAAAATGTTATGTTAAGTGAAGCAAGTCAGACACGAAAGGAAAAATATTGTATAGTTCCATGTATACGAAGTACCTAAAATAGACAAATTCATAGGGACAGACGTAGAGTGGAGGTTGCCAGGGGCTGAGGGAGAGAAGGGAATGGGAGGTTTTGTTTAATGGTTACAGAGTTCTGTTTGGGATGATCAAAAGGTTTTTGAAATGGATAGTGGTGATGGTCACATGTTGTGAATGTGCTTCATGCCGCTAGATTGTACACTTGAAAATGCTTAAAAGAATAGCTTGTATGTTATGTATATTTTACAACAATAAAAATATAGCTTTACCATAAAAAATCATTTGAGACATCTATCCACAATATATGGATATGTTCTATTTATAAATCTTGTACTTTAAGTATCAAGTTATTGTTAATCACTTCTACTTCTAAATTTATAAACTTGATACCCAGTACAATGATGCCTAGTTATGTGGTTGCTATATAGTAACCAAAGTGGTCTCACTGTATTGAAGTAATAATTATTATAACTAATGTTCACTGGGTACCTACTGTGTATCCAATACTGTTTATGTTCTTCAACTCTTTTAACTCCTTAATGCTTACATCAATACTACTAGGTACTATTTTTTGCCATTTTATAGATGAGGATACTGAAGCTCAAAGAGATTAAGTGACTCTCCTAGGTTACACAGTAATAGCTAAGTAGCAGACCCACAATTCTAGCACAAGCTAGCTTCTAAGCTTGTCATTTTAACCAATTTCAGTTCCATTCAGTACTTGCTATAATGTTCATTCTTTGGCTCTGATTTGCTTTTTTCTGGTTGACCGATCTTAATGCCAGTGAATCTGATGATTTATTAATTAATTCAGTTAACAGACATTTATTTCATGCTTGCTGTATGCATATACTCTTCCAAGCCCTGGAAATACAGTGATGGAAAAGACAGAACTTATATTGTAGTAGTCGGGGGAGGAGGAGATAGATAATAAGTAAATAAACTAGTAAAGCCAGCAAGATAATTTTAGATCATTTTTAATGCTGTGAAGAAAACAGGATGATACGTGGTGAATGACTAGGGGCTGATGGCTGATTTAAAGGGGATGATGAGGGAAGGGCCACTGTGAGGTGTCAGCAGCAGAAGCCCAAATATTGAAAAGATCTGGAAGCAGAGGTTCTGCCCACAGTGAACAACAGGTACAGCTCTAAGAGTAACTTCATTGGGGAGCCTAAGGATGGTCAGTGTGGCTTCAAACATCGCAAGGACTTGGGGACAGGGATATAAAGTAATACGTAAGGTAAGTATATGGGCCAGAGCTCAAACAGCCTTGAGGGCCAAGAAAGGGAATTAGGGTGTGATACCGTGTGCTGTGAGAAACCACTGGAGAGCTTAAAGCTGGGACGTTAAGGACCTGTTTTATTTTACAAAACTCACTCTTGCAGTAGTGTGGCAAAGCAATTATAGGAGGCCAGAATGGAAGCAGGGGAAATGGATACTGCAGGAGTTCAAGAGAAAAAAAAAAAAAAAAAAAGATAGTGATTTGGGCAAGGTTGGGGGCAGGTGAGAAGTAGAAAAACTTCAGTGTCTTCTTGAGAAGGTAAATTGGACTTTTTGGGATGAACTGTACATATATATTGCCAATATATAAAGAATGTTGGACATTCAGAGCTTTAGGAAAAGGTAGGGGTTTAAAAGAAAGGGATTCCTTCTCCCTGTCCTGGGCCAGAATTACAGAGCTGATTTCACACTCATAAGATGACATCTTGAACTCATTTTCCCTGGGGAGAGCCTTTCCTTCTCTCCCTCCTTTCCTCTTCTGACCGAATCTCTCTTTTCTTAGTCAGAACTGAAAATTATATTGAAAGGAAAATATGACAACTTCACAGAAAAACTAATAGAGATTAAAACATTTTACAATGAGCAAAGTTTATAGAAACTCTGTTTGGTATTTCAGAATATCAAATAACCCAACAAAATCTTCCAGAGGTGCATCTGGGAACATTACTAGCCTCCATTAAATTTTTCTATTCTGCTGGAAGTCAAACTCTTGAGTTCAGAAAAGCTCCTTCTCTATTCTTTCTTCAACATTCCCAGAAGTGATTTAGACCTCAAATTAAAGTGAATTTGTCATCTGTGGGGCAAAGATCATGACCAATGGCATTTGTCTTGCCCGCACATATTCATTTGTTCATCTATTGTATAACTTCTATGTGAAAGGTATTCTTCCAAGCACTTGGCAACCAAAAAAAAAGGGGGGGATTGCATGAACCCTTCTTAATTTGCTATATTGAATAAATTTATAGGAACATGACCCTATCTAATCACCAACACCATACCCTGTTGATTCTGTTTCACAAACCAGCACACTGTGGCTCTAGCTAAAAACATTTCTAATCATTGGCTTATCTGCAACTAGTGACCTAGTGGCAAGATATTTGTGGTCTGATTGGGGATTAACCACATCCTGTGGTTACATGTTATTTTTTTGAAGAATCTAATTGCCTTAACTGCTTTCATTTGATGTTTCCACTGGCTTATTTGTAGTAATAGCTAAGCATTTATGTTTCAAAAATTTGAATTGATATCATTTTATATATCACATGGGTATTTGCTTATACTTGATGATGTCCTACTATATTGTATATTTTCTAGTTTTTTTAAGGTTAGGGATCATCATATCCTTCACCTAATATAGGCTCTCATACATAGATACGTGGTAAATACTTGTTAAAAAAATGTGCAAATGACTGGAAAGACAGGAGTTTTATATCCCCCTTTAAAGGAAAATTTTAATAATAAAAATTGTCCATAATTCCACTTCTCTGTTTAAACTGATTTCATATTTGCATCTGCTCTTTCCCAGTAATGTTTATTAAGCTACTTCTTTTTCAAGTAATGTTTTTGAGCTACTAATATGTCTCTGGCATCGTGTTAGGTACAGGAGTTACCAAAAAAAAAAAAAAATGAATAAGATATGGTCCTTGCCATTCCTGATCTTGAAATATAATTAGGGATTTAGGTGTAGAGCAGACGGTCTCAGTGTCATGTGTAATTTAAATCAAACAAGCACAGTGTGTTGTAAGTGGATTTTAGAGAAGTCTTCCTGAAAAAGCCTTGGGCTTCTTTCTTGAAGAAAGTGTAAACTTAAGGAAAACGAAATCTAGGCCATCTAGGCATTATCAGCAGGGAATCATATTAAATACTCATGGAGACATAATGCAAGTAGCCAAAGTCCAAGACAATTTGTGTGGAGTAAAAAGAGCTCTGCCAGTAAGAGTCGCATCATGAGGTCTGTGTATGTCATAGTAAGGTCTTGAAACTATATGTTAGAGGCCAATGAGTCTTAGCTTTTGGGGAGAATATCAGCGATGCCTTGACATTGCACTTGAAGCACATATGTGCAAAATGAGCCTGGTAAGAGGCCCATAGGGAGAGCGCAGCCATGGCAAAGCTTTTAGCCGGGAAGTCACATGGTCAGATTTGCTTTTTAGACAGATCATGCTGGTTGCAATGTGGCAAGAGGTAAAATTGGAAGGAGGGTGAGGAGTCACGAAACTGATGCATTTGTCCAGTTGAGATATTATGTGGCCATGGCAGCAGTAGGAAGGATGACAAAAAGTGAGGGAATCAAGAAATTTTTAAAAGGCAAAATTAACGGAGCTTCTTAACTGATGGAGAAAAGAGGGTAAAGTTAGTCAAGGATGATTGACCAGGTTTTTGGCTTGGTTAACTTCGTTGTACTATTAAAGGAGATTTGGGATATGGGAGGAGAAGCAGGTCTTGGGATAAAGACAAAGAAAGTTAATTGAGTTTAAGGTGCTTGTGGGACATCCAAGTTCCATATTCATTGGCATGCATATCCAGTTTAAATCATAGGAAGTATCATTTTCACAAGGGATTACCTTATTGCATGTCAAAGCTTAAGGAGGTGACTGAGAAAAAAAAAAGAATGTCTATGAATGAGACAGGAGGAAATTCCTAGGAACAGATTCTCATGGAAACAAGGGAATATGGAGCTAATGGTCTGCAGTGTCAAAAGTAGTGGAGAGACCCAGTATAAGATGAACAGGGACATAAATGAGATTTGAGAATGTTGATGAGTGTTCGGGTGATCATCTCCTCAGTGTGGAATAGATGAGGAGATCACTGAGATCAAGAAGGGGCTTGGGGCTTCCCTGGTGGCGCAGTGGTTGAGAGTCTGCCTGCCGATGCAGGGGACGCGGGTTCGTGCCCCGGTCTGGGAAGATCCCACATGCCGCAGAGCGGCTGGGCCCGTGAGCCATGGTCGCTGAGCCTGCGCGTCCGGAGCCTGTGCTCTGCAACGGGAGAGGCCACAACAGTGAGAGGCCCACGTATCGCAAAAAAAAAAAAAAAAAAAAATTGCTTAAGCAAAATGCAAACTTGATAGGGATATATGATCCTATGCTGAATTTGCTTGTTCTTACTTGTTCTTTATATAGAGTTGAGTATAGGTATATTCCGACTTGAATAATGTAGTTAAATAGACAACATCCAAGTGATTAAAATAGAATTCTACCACCACCTCTGCTCCCTCTGATATTGAGAAGTGCCTCCTAGTGAATCATCTTTCCTTCTCCAACATTAGATAACTTCAGAATAGCACCATCCATCAATCTAGCCGTCTAGCAACCTGCCATCTTAGAGTTGGAGATGTGACAAGACATTGAAGCATCCTATGGTTTCCTTTCTAGGGTCCCACAAAATGGTTCAGTATGTCTGCAACACCCTCTTCCCTGTGGAGCTGGCGGCAGGAGAGGGCAGGATATATAAGAGGAAGGAGAAGTGAGGCTTCTGTCAGAGACAGAAAGAATGCTCTCAGTGAAGGAAACCTACACATTAGACTTGAAACACCCAGGTCCAGAGCCTCTGAGTGTGCTTTACATTTGGCATCGTGCTAAAGCTGATTAGCATTATACTGACTTAGCATTTGTATTCCAGGGATGAATTGCTATCAGTAATAATTCCTACAAATACTGTGTTTAATATGTATATAAGGATATATTTCATCTTTAAATCTGCATCTGAAGATCATGTTGTCTTACTGTTGAATAGTGATGAAGCAAACTGTGAATTAGGAGTTTGTAGTTCTGCAGTAATTAATTAAATTAAATTAAGCCTTATATTCCTGAGAACCTAATTGTTTATTTTTTTTAATTCCATTAAACCAAATGATTAAACCAATAAATTAAGCACTTAACATAGTGGCTTGCACATAATAAGCAACAAATAAATAGTTTTGATTCAGTGCACGATTAATTATTAAGTTTAAGCACATTTCCTCTTACTGAGCTGTTGTGATAAAAAATGGAGGCAAGCTAAGATTGTATAGGTTCTTGTAGGTGGCTATTAAGTACAAATTTGTTACTCTTTTTGTATTTTAACTTCAATAAGAAACATTAGAACATGCACTTAGAGTTCAGGTGAGAAAATGAGATAATTTAGGTGATTTGACAGATGATAAGCTGTCTTGCATACCTCTTGGAAGCTAGTTTGAACAATGCACAAATACACAAATAGACTATTCATTTTCTAAAATGGTAATTGAATGATCTAGGCCTAGGTCTGTCTTTCTATTCTAGATAAGCAGTATGCTAAGAAAGTGAGTATAAATAAGATTTCAAATAAGTACATAACACAATAATTTGCCTGTAGCATTTTGATGTACGATTCTTAGCTGTTTCTTAGTGGAGCTCTGGCAGAACCTCTAATTTGCAAAGGAGGCAAAGAAGGCTTTATTACCTTTTATTTAAAAGAAATATAGCTTCATTTCCTGAGAAAAATATTCCATAATTCAGAAATATGCCTATTCAGCTAATTAATCTGAATTCCTATAGCTTTACTGTGATTCTCATTATTTGTTTTGAAATTTGTTGAACATTGTATAGCCAATAAAAAGTTAGATAAAATTACAAAAGCAACTGGAGCTATGTTTTTTCATACTTATGAAGTAAGTGGGTGTGTGTGCAAGTGTGTGCATACACATGTGCAATAAATCATTCAGTAATATTCCAGAGACCCAACTAAAAATACAAAGTAAAGAATAAGAAATCTGTTGTCCGGTATAAGTGTAGTATATTGGCAATAGAGTGGGTACTCAAGCTGAAACATGGAGAAGAATTTGTGAGGATGAGTGCTAAACCTAGAAACAAGTTACTTATTTGCTATCGACTAAATCAAAACATTGGGAATAAAACCAAGACTAATTTTTGGTATATTTTTAAAAATGAGATTACTGCCCTAGATACCCCTTCAAGGAGCATTATTTCTGTAACCCTGTGTGAAAATTAATCCAGCATTATCTTTAAAAAACAAAAACAAAAACTAGATTGATTCTAGTTTGATGAGTCTTTATTCAGATATTTGGGAAAATGTTGTGATACTAGAAATTAACTTACTACCAGTTTCCAGTATGAAAGCATGATCTCTAGAGCGTACCAAAGAGAATGTTTATAGCATTTGGGAGAATATAGCTTCTGTAAGTCCCTTTAGTAATAGGTATATCCTGGGTATTTATTGCGAACAATGGAAGGAAACAATATTGGGACCAAATAAGAAGAGATTGAGATTCCTATTTCCAATCCTTTTGATCCCTTTCTCTCTCCATCTTTCTCCAGCTAAACTCGCATTTCTGCCTGGGCATTCCTGTCCCACGTTTCTTCCTGGCCAGCTCTTCCTTATTTATGTAAATTCTTTCTCCAACAGCATGTCAGTCTTCAAGGTTTCTCTGACTCCCAGAAAGAATTTATCCTTCTCTCCTCTCTTTTATCCTCTGTGAATTTATTACTCCCTCCTCTCTTTTTGCTTATCCTGTGTACAAAGAGTGTAACTTTTTGAATTCATATAGCAGTGGTCTAAAGCCCTCTGTGAAAATGGAGAAAGTAGCAGGAATTTCTCATAAACTGCAATAGGTGACAAGCTATGAGAGGACCCCCAGCCTTACTGACATTGGGCATCCATTGGCATAATGCTCCAGGGTGGATGGTACTTACTGCTTATTTATCAGTGAGCTCTTACACCATCCGCATTCATGTCAATTTTCCTTCCTTTTATCATGCCAATGAGTATTGGGTGGAACTTTTTTACTTACAGTTGCATATACTTCCTATGTAAATGAGAAGATTTTCTAGTTACTAGGATTACCAGGTCGTAACGATTTAAAAACAGACCTATGCTTTAAAGCATGTTCCACAGAAAGATACCTTTCGATTTATTTTTCTGCTTTTTCCAATAGACCAAATGCTTGATGATAGTTACAACTTGATTCTTTATATCCCTATCTGTTAGTACGGGCAAGCCTTGTACATATTAGGGATACAGTTCGGTAATATTTGTAGAATTAGTATGTAAAAAATGCTGATGTATAGGTGACAAGCTTAACTCCTCATGGTTATTTGTATTATCAGGAAGAAAATGTGAGAACAAATGTGTCTCTAACTGGAGAACTTAGTGGGGAAATTCCTGCTATTCCCTGAATTCATAAAACAACAAACACCATTTAAAAAAAATATTTATTTATTTATTTTCTCTCTCTCTCTCTCTTTTTTTTTTTTTTTGGCTGCATCGGGTCTTAGTTGAGGCATGTGGGATCTTTTTTCTGTTGCGTCACGCCAGCTCTTCGTTGCAGCTCGAGGACTCCAGGGCATGTTGGCTCTGTAGTTTGCAACATGGGAGCTCAGTAGTTGTGACATGTGGGCTTAGTTGCCCTATGGCATGTGGGATCTTAATTCCCCAACCAGGGATCAAACCTGTGTCCCCTGCATTGGAAGGTGGGTTCTTTACCACTGGGCCACCAGGGAAGTCCCAACAAGCACCATTTAATAGCTTGCAGTCACATAAGCTTGAGTATTTCCTTTGTAAACATCTACACACCCACAGGGATCCCCAAGAACAATATGTCCTCTGCAACAGAGAGTCTGTCGGGCTCCTGAAGAGTCAAAACTCATACCTGTCATCTTGGAAAACCCCAATGTTTTGGAGTATTGTCTTATAGGCATGTATCATTGAATCACTAGGTTCACTCATCTGTCACCTCTATTCCAGGATTCTTTCTGGAATAATGTTGGTCAGAAATATGTTAGAATCTTAGTTTGGGAGTATAAATTCGCCCATCATTTACAGTGGCTTTACTGCTTTCATAAGACGATCCAAACATTTTGTGGCTAAATTCAGTCTCATTCTTCTGGTGCCTAAAGCCAACTTTTAGATGAATTACTGAGATACGCCAACTGTTTCAGCCCAATTAACTTGTGAAACAAAACTTAGCTGCAGTGATATTTTTAGTCAAAGGCAGTTGCCCTGGCATCAACAATGAAAACAGGAATTCACGGGAAAATTCAGCAGAACATCAGCAGGAGTCCTAGAGTGGTTCAGTATATGTAAAAAAATTAATGATATGTAGTTTATAAGGTGATGATGATCACTTAGTAACATTCATCAGAGGGCTAATGGCAGATATATTTTTAAAAGTGATTATTTTCCTCTGATCATCCAGGCATGATAAATAATAAAATATGAGCAAAAATTGTGGTAATACAAGAGATTTTTTCAAATGACAGTGATTTCAATATGAAGGTAAATTTAGAATAGTCACGTCCACATTGCATTGCTTGAAACTTAGTCTCGTAAATGACTAAGAGATAGCACAAGTATCAAGATTTTAGTTTATCTTTTATATAGTAGAACTTCTGATAGATTTACTGAATTTCAATTGTGCAGTTAATAGATTTCTTCACAGGACTCAAATTTTTTCTAATTAGGTGGACTTTTCCACTCTTTTAAAAACATATTTTATAATAGTCTCTTGTGATTCTTTAGAATATCTGTAGTATATATAAATCTGTAAATGGTGAGTGCTTTTTTCCTGTTTCTGGCTTTTATTTTTTATGCACATTAGAGTATGGGATATCAGGTATCTTGCTGAGATGTATGATATATGTTAGAAATTTTTCTTTCACTTCTTAAAATGAGAATCTATTTTTTTATAAGTGTGATGTTATATGTATATATATGATATATGCAAAACAAATACAATATATAATTTATAGGAAATTACTAAAAATATTTAGGTCAGCAAATAAAGATCAGTGACTTCACTATTTTTTAAAAACTTGCTATAAATACATAATTTAACTTCTTTTTAAAATGTGAAAGGATATGCAGTTAGCTTGGGTAGGTGAAGCAGAAAATTAGATAGTAATTATAAGAATGGAATTTTTCTCTCTATGATTTAATTACATTGCAGATTACCTGAGCGTTGAGAGATATTTCTCCTTTGGTCTCACATTTTCAGCTGAAGATTATTGTTGCCAAACTGTGGGTCCAGGGTGTAACCAACTCTCTTCAGCCAGATCCCTCACCTCCAAGAGTGTCTTGCACATTTGGGTGTGGGCCCAGCTTCAGCTCCAGGGACTGGAAATCTAAGGGACAGAAGCCCATGCTTGGCAGGGGAGCCTGATGCCTCAACAGGGCATACACCACAGTCTACCTGGATGGATTATCAGTTTTCTCATTATTTTTCACTTTATATAGGCATAGGCACTGTGTTGTCTGTTGTGTGTCTTCTTCTGGAGAGCTGAGCGTATTATTTTATCAACTCCTCCATCCTTAGAAAATATGTTCATGTGCCACGCTAGATTTTTGGTGAGCTAAGAGTAGGACTGGTGCAAAGCTGTGTGATTGCAAGTCATCAATTGCCAAGGAGATAATGTGCCCCTCAGCAGGCTAACCCCAAGTCAAAGGAAGGTATGTTCTGTGATAAGACATGAGAGAGGCAAACAATTCTGCTGATCTCCAAACACAGCTTGCACAGCCTTAAATTTCCATTTTAAGATTTCCATTAGGACTTGTAAAGAATTTTATAAATGGCTCACACCTCATAGACACTACAGAAAGAGCATTTACTTTCCAATTTGACATGCACAGGTTGAGAACACTTGGTCTGCCTTGCTGAGTGTCCTTGGGTATTGCAGAGGGGTTCTGGGGTCATGGCAGTCATATCTTGGTGAGTTGGGGATAATGTGAACCGAATTACTCATGGAACTTGGTCAGATATGGATAGAGCCACTGTTAGCCTGTTGGTGTTTCTGTGCCATTAGAAAAAGCTCCTGGTATGGGCACTTTGCTTAGAGAGTGGAATAAGGCTGGATTACAGCCCTCCCTTGCCTCCTTGGCTTGTGCCTTTGTATATAGCACAAATGCACAGCCCTTATCTGGTGGCTCTGAATAGGGAGGAATGCTGTCTTTTCTCTTTGCATTTTATGAATAGACAAAATACAGCACAGAAAAAATTTTTCGCCTGACCTGACCTCACACAATTGGCTAATAACAAACCAGTTGATATTATGTTGAATCTACTTCATTATCAATTTGACCATGCTGCCTAAAAGTGAAAACTAACAGTGGAACTAACAACTGGATGACGTAGAACTGTTTATTAACGTTCAAGTGTATGGTATGGATAATTTCCTAAATCCCTCTGAGACCCACAGAGGAATAGGAAGTAGCAATACTTATTTAGTCTGCATTACATTATACTCTTTTTCACTGCCATCATCATTATTATCATCATCAAGTATTGTTTTGATTAAAAAAATTGTATTGTAAAACGTACATAACATAAAAATTGCTTAGCCATTTTTAAATGTCCAGTTAAGTGGCATTAAGCACATTCATATTGTTGGGCAACCATCATCATCTTCCATCCGTAGAACTCTTTTCATCTTGCAGAACTGAAACTCTGCATCCACTAAACAATAACCCCCCGTTCTTCCCTCTCTTCAGTCCCTGGCAAGCACCATTCTACTTTCTGTCTCTCTGATTTTGACTACTCTAAGTACCCCATGTAAGTGAAATCATACTGGCTTATTTCACTGAGCATAGTGTCCTCAGGGTTCATCCATGTTGTAGCATATGTGAGAATTTACTTCCTTTTTAGGACTGAGCGATATTTCATTATCTGCATATACCATATTTTGCTTATCCACTGATCAGCCAATGAACACTTGAGTTGCTTCCATGTTTTAACTATTGTGAATGATGCTGCTGTGAACATGGGAGTGCAGATATCTTTTCAAGAAACTGCTTTTAATTCTTTGGAGTATATACCCAGAAGTAGAATTGCTGGATCATATGGTAATTCTGTTTAAAAAAATTTTTTTGGAATTGTCATACTGTTTTCCACAGCAGCTGTACCATGTTGCATTTCCACCAATAGTGCACAAGTATTCCAGTTTCTCTGCGTCCTCACCAACACTTGTTATTTTCTGGTTTTTCTTATAGTAACCATCTTAAGCCGTGTGAGTTGGTATCTCTCTATGATTTTAATTTGTATCAAACTTTTTTTTTTTAATGCATAGAATCGTGGTCTATTCCTTGCCTTCAGGAAGCATTCATTTTGAAATGTACATCTTTGCAAAATATTGCCTGAGCATTTAAGCAATCTTAGATTAAGGCATCTTGTTAAACCACACACACACACACACACACATATATAATAAGCTTAATGACTGACTTGCTCACTTGAGGAGGTCTGTGATGTTAACAGAACAAAAATAACCTATCTCATTTCTGCATTTGTTTTATTCTATGTGCCCTTAATTGTGGTTAGCAGCACTATTTTCATTAATGCTTTTTCGTGGTCATCAAAGAGGAAAAAACTTTAAGAATATGAACTTTTGTTAGTGGTTCAAACTTTTCATCTGCATTTGCGAAAGACGGAATGAGGAGGGGATTAAAAAGCAGAGTTGGCATGAGTTTTAGAATTGAGGGAGGATACAGAAATCCAGAATGATATTGAAGGGAAAGATTGATTACACAGAAAAACAGGAGTAAAGTAAGTGCTCCTTTGAAGGATTTCAGACCCTGCCATCCCAGTCCACTCCCCCACTCTGCTTAATGCTACAAGTTGGACAGTGCCAATGAATACACTGTCCTGCTTTAATATCCCACACTGAGCCTCCCCCAGTGTGCTGCCTTTCCTCCTGGCCTGACTCAGGTTTTGAATGGAACACTTCCAATGGCCTGTCTCAGTTTTATTATCTCTACTGTAATTCCTCAACAAATCTATCTACATCAGAATTAATAAGAATCTCTTTGGACCTTCTATTAAAGCAACTATCAGCCTTTTTTGATTTTCATCATGCAATTTGGCATCCATTGAGAAAACCATTTCTGGTCAACCTCAGATAATCTACTACCTCAGAGGTGTTATCAAATACTGGGTATTCAGCTAGAAAATAACTTACATAATAAATTGATCTTAGCTAAAAAAAGATACTAACAGTGGCATTAACAATGAACCAGAATTGTGTTTTGAATCCGTCCATCCCAAGTTTGCATCAGCCGCCTGCATGCCCACCGTTGGCACTTTATCACAACTGGCTGACAAATCTCATTCTGCTCGTGTCATGGTTGCACCGCTTGACTCATCTTAAAACTCATCATTCACCAAGAACTTTGAACGTTTTTGAACATATGAGAGGGGCATGATATCAAACAGAAGTTGAACATATAGATATTCTTGATCTCTGTACTCAATTATAGTAAAAAAAAAAAAAAACAGGTATATGGGTTCAGTTCTTCAAAAAATGGAATATAAACATAGCTAGTTATCTCCCAAGAATCATAAAATAACATGTTTTAAAAAAAATTTACTTATTTTTTTATACAGCAAGTTCTTATTAGTTATCCATTTTATACATATTAGTGTATACATTTCAATTCCAATCTCCCAATTCATCCCACCACCACCACCACCCCACCGCTTTCCCCCCTTGGTGTCCATACATTTGTTCTCTACATCTGTGTCTCTATTTCTGCCCTGCAAACCGGTTCATCTGTACCATTTTTCTAGGTTCCGCATATATGCATTAATATACGATATTTGTTTTTCTCTTTCTGACTTACTTCATTCTGTATGACAGTCTCTAGATCCATCCACATCTCTACAAATGACCCAATTTCGTTCCTTTTTATGGCTGAGTAATATTCCATTGTGTATATGTACCACATCTTCTTTATCCATTCGTCTGTCGATGGGCACTTAGGTTGCTTCCATGACCTGGCTATTGTAAATAGTGCTGCAGTGAACACTGGGGTGCATGTGTCTTTTTGAGTTATGGTTTTCTCTGGTATATGCCCAGTAGTGGGATTGCTGGGTCATATGGTAATTCTATTTTTAGTTTTTTAAGGACTCTCCATACTGTTCTCCATAGTGGCTGTATCAATTCACATTCCCACCAACAATGCAAGAGGATTTCCTTTTCTCCACACCCTCTCCATCATTTGTTGTTTGTAGATTTTCTGATGATGCCCATTCTAACTGGTATGAGGTGATATCATTGTTATGATTTGCATTTCTCTAATAATTAGTGATGTTGAGCAGCTTTTCATGTGCTTCTTGGCCATCTGTGTATCTTTTTTGGAGAAATGTCTATTTAGGTCTTCTGCCCATTTTTGGATTGGGTTGTTTGTTCTTTTAATATTGAGCTGCATAAGCTGTTTATATATTTTGGAGATTACTCCTTTGTCCATTGATAAGTTTGCATATATTTTCTCCCATTATGAGGGTTGTCTTTTCATGTTGTTTGTAGTTTGCTTTGCAAAAGCTTTTTAGTTTCATTAGGTCCCATTTGTTTATTTTTGTTTTTATTTCCATTTCTCTAGGAGGTGGATCAAAAAGGATCTTGCTTTGATTTATGTCATACAGTGTTCTGCCTATGTTTTCCTCTAAGAGTTTGATAGTGTCTGGCCTTACATTTAGGTCTCTAATCCATTTTGAGTTTACTTTTGTGTATGGTGTTAGGGAGTGTTCTAATTTCATTCTTTTACATGTAGCTGTCCAGTTTTCCCAGAACTACTTATTGAAGAGGCTGTCTTTTCTCCACTGTATATCCTTGCCTCCTTTGTCATAGATTAGTTGACCATAGGTGCGTGGGTTTATCTCTGGGCTTTCTATCTTGTTCCATTGATCTATGTTTCTGTTTTTGTGCCAGTACCATATTGTCTTGATTACTGTAGCTTTGTAATATAGTCTGAAGTCAGGGAGTTTGATTCTTCTAGCTCTGTTTTTTTCCCTCAGGACTGCTTTGGCTATTTCGGGTCTTCTGTGTCTCCATACAAATTTTAAGATTTTTTGTTCTACTTCTGTTAAAAATGCCATTGGTAATTCGATAAGAATAGCATCAAATCTCTAGATTGCTTTGGGTAGTGTAGTCATTTTCACAACATTGATTCTTCCAATCCAAGGACAACATGGTATATCTCTCCATCTGTTGGTATCATCTTTAATTTCTCTCATCAGTGTCTTATAGTTTTCTGCCTACATGTCTTTTGTCTCCCTAGTTAGGTTTATTCCTAGGTGTTTTATTATTTCTGTTGCAATGGTAAATGGGAGTGTTTCCTTAATCTCTTTTTCAGATTTTTCATCATTAGTGTATAGGAATGCAAGAAATTTCTGTGCATTAATTTTGTATCCTGCAACTTTACCAAATTCATTGATTAGCTCTAGTAGTTTTCTGGTGACATCTATAGGATTCTCTATGTATAGTATCATGTCATCTGCAAACAGTGACAGTTTTAATTCTTCTTTTCTAATTTGTATTCCTTTTATTTATTTTTCTTCTCTGATTGCCATGCCTAGGACTTCCAAAACTATGTTTAATAATTGTGACAAGAGTGGACAACCTTGTCTTGTTCCTCATATAGAGGAATTGCTTTCAGTTTTTCACCATTGAGAATGATGTTTCCTGTGGGTTTGTCATATATGGCCTTTATTATGTTGAGGTAGGTTCCCTCTATGCCTACTTTCTGGACGGTTTTTATCATAAATGGGTGTTGAATTTTGTCAAAAGCTTTTTCTGCACCTATTGAGATGATCACATGGTTTTTATTCTTCAGTTTGTTAATATGGTATATCACATTGATTGATTTGTGTATATTGAAGAGTCCTTGCATCCCTGGGATAAATCCCACTTGATCATGGTGTATGATCCTTTTAATGTATTGTTGGATTCTGTTTGCTAGTATTTTTTGAGGATTTTTGCATCTATATTCATCAGTGACATTGGTCTATAATTTTCTTTTTTTGTAGTATCTTTGGTTTTGGTATCAGGGTGATGGTGGCCTCATAGAATGAATTTGGCAGGGTTCCTTCCTCTGCAATTTTTGGAAGAGTTTGAGAAGGATGGGTGTTAGCTCTTCTCTAAATGTTTGATAGAATTCACCTGTGAAGCCATGTGGTCCTGGACTTTTGTTTGTTGGAAGGTTTTTAATCACAGTTTCAATTTCATTACTTGTGATTGGTCTGTTTATATTTTCTAACTCTTTCTGGTTCAGTCTTGGATGGTTATACCTTTCTAAGAATTTGTCCATTTCTGCCAGATTGTCCATTTTATTGGCATAGAGTTGCTTGTAGTAGTCTCTTAGGATGCTCTGTATTTCTGTGTTGTCTGTTGTAACTTCTCCTTTTACGTTTCTAATTTTATTGATTTGAGTCCTCTCCCTCTTTTTCTTGATGAGTCTGGCTAATGGTTTAACAATTTTGTTTATCTTCTCAAAGAACCAGCTTTTAGTTTTATTGATCTTTGCTATTGTTTTCTTTGTTTCTATTTCATTTATTTCTGATTTGATATTTACGATTTCTTTCCTTCTACTAACTTTGGGTTTTGTTTGTTCTTCTTTCTTTAGTTCCTTTACGTGTAAGTTTAGATTGTTTATTTTGAGATTTTTCTTGTTTCTTGAGGTAGACTTATATTGCTATAAACTTCCCTGTTACAACTGCTTTTGCTGCATCCCATAGGTTTTGGATCGTCGTGTTTTCCTTGTCATTTGTCTCTAGGTATTTTTTGATTTCCTCTTTGATTTCTTCAGTGATCTCTTGGTTATTTAGTAACGTATTGTTTAACCTCCATATGTTTGTGGTTTTTACATTTTTTTCCCCTGTAACTGATTTCTAATCTCATAGTGTTGTGGTCAGAAAAGATGCCTCATATTATTTCAATTTTCTTAAATTTACTGAGGCTTGATTTGTTACCCAAGATATGATCTCTCCTGGAGAATGTTCTGTGTGCAGTTGAGAAGAAAGTGTAATCTGCTTTTTTTGGATGGAATGTCCTATAAATATCAATTAAATCTATCTGGTCTATTGTGTCATTTAAAGCTTGTGTTTCCTTATTAATTTTCTGTTTGGATGATCTGTCCATTGGTGTAAGTGAGGTGTTAAAAGTCCCCCGCTCTTATTGTTACTGTCGTTTTTCTCCTTTATAGCTCTTAGCAGTTGCCTTATGTATTGAGGTGCTCCTATGTTGGGTGCATATATATTTATAATTGTTATATCTTCCTGGACTGATCCCTTGATCATTATGTAGTGTCCTTCCTTGTCTCTTGTAACATTCTTTATTTTAAAGTCTATTTTATCTGATATGAGTGTTGCTACTCCAGCTTTCTTTCGATTTCCATTTGCATGGAGTATCTTTTTCCATACCCTCATTTGCAGTCTGTATGTGTCCTGAGGTCTGAAGTGGGTCTCTTGTAGACAGCATATATATGTGTCTTGTTTTTGTATCCATTCAGAGGGCCTGTGTCTTTTGGTTGGAGCATTTAACCCATTCACATTTAAGGTAGCTATTGATATGTATGTTCCTGTTACCATTTTCATAATTGTTACGGGTTGTTTTTGTAGGTCCTTTTCTTCTCTTGTGTTTCCCACTTAGAGAAGTTCCTTTAGCATTTGTTGTAGAGCTGGTTTGGTGGTGCTGAATTCTCTTAGCTTTTGCTTGTCTGTAACACCTTTCATTTCTCTGTCAGATCTGAATGAGATCCTTGCTGTATCTCATTACTCATAGAGTAATCTTGGTTGTAGGTTCTTCCCTTTCATCACTTTAAATATATCATGCCACTCCCTTCTGGCTTGTAGAGTTTCTGCTGAGAAATCAGCTGTTAACCTTATGGGAGTTCCCTTGTATGTGATTTGTCATTTTTCCCTTGTTGCTTTCAATAATTTTTCTTTGTCTTTAATTTTTGTCAATTTGATTACTATATATCTCAGCCTGTTTCTCCTTGGGTTTATCCTGCCTGGGACTCTCTGTGCTTCCTGGACTTGGGTGGCTATTTCCTTTCCCATGTTAGGGAAGTTTTCGACTCTAATCTCTTCAAATATTTTCTCTGGTCCTTTCTCTCTCTCTTCTCCTTCTGGGACCCCTATAATGTGAATGTTGTTGCGTTTAATGTTGTCCCAGAGGTCTCTTAGGCTGTCTTCATTTCTTTTCATTCTTTTTTCTTTATTCTGTTCTGCAGCAGTGAATTCCACCATTCTGTCTTCCAGGTCACTTATCCATTCTTCTGCCTCAGTTATTCTGCTATTGATTCCTTCTAGTGTATTTTTCATTTCATTTATTGTATTGTTCATCTCTGTTTGTTTGTTCTTTAATTCTTCTAGGTGTTTGTTCTTTAATTCTTCTGTGTCTTTGTTAAACACTTCTTGCATCTTCTCAATCTTTGCCTCCATTCTTTTTCCAAGGTCCTGGATCATCTTCACTATCATTATTCTGAATTCTTTTTCTGGAAGATTGCCTAGCTCCATTTCTTTTAGTTGTTTTTCTGAGGTTTTATCTTGTTCCTTCCTCTGGTACCTAGCCCTCTGCCTTTGCATCTTATCTGTCTTTCTGTGAATGTGTTTTTTGTTCCACAGGCTGCAGGATTGTAGTTCTTGCTTCTGCTGTCTGCCCTCAAAACACCATGTTTTTATTCCCTTCTCAATCTCTGATCCAAGTATGTGCCTTTATAATGAATTCAACAAGTACTTCCTGCATTTGTGATCAGACATGATTAGTTCACAGACAAACTCCGTCTTATGGGAAAGATACTATAAGATCCAAAACTGAAATATATGATTTCCAGGGGAAAACTGCCTGAGAGATACCTGCTTTCTTATAAAATATAATGGTAAGTGATATGGTGTCAGGAGCATCAACATTATGGCCTTGATATGTGATCACCCCACACGTCTGCTCTCTGTGAAATATAAAACCCTGGGATCATTCACTTAATGAGCATTTATTGAGCTTGTCACAGGCACTATGTGTCATCACTTGATATTTTATAGTGAACAAGCAGGAACAGATTTTACCCTCCCAGAGCAACCATACAGGTAGAAAGACAAACATTAAACAAATGTGTACACAAAGAAATACGTGATTATAATGGTGATAAGTGTTATGGAGTATAATACAGGGCTCTAAGGGGGTAAGATAACTTAGATGAGTAGGGGGTCTGAGGATATAAAATTTAAACCAAGTTTTGAAGGATAAGAGGGATTTACTCACCAAATAGTAAAGGTAAAGACGTTGGGAATGTTCTGGAAGAGAGATCAGCACGTGAAAAGGACTGGGGATGGGAAGGAGCTTGGTGCACTTGAGGAACTTGAGAAAGGCTGCTGTGGTTGGAGCAGGATGGAGAGAGGCAGCAAGGAGGGTCAGGAGACATGCAGGTCATGTAAGGATTTTGCCTGGAAAAGCAGTGCACAGGCATTTAAGAGCTTCATGTAGCCATGAGACAAGATTTGATGTACACTTAAAGCTACTGTCTGGGGAATTGATGGCAGAGGGGCAAGAGAGGAGATGGTACCAATGAGGAGGCCATTGCAGTAGTGCAGGTGACAGACAGTGATGACTTGGACTGGTGACATTAGAGTGGAGATGGAAAGAAGTACTGATTTCAGATCCATTTTGGAGATAAAGTCAGCAGGATTTGTCTAGAGATTGGTAGATAAATAATATGAAAGGTAGTTGGGCCTCTTTACCCTCAGTTTCTAGCTTAAATATGGGTTAAACCATAAAATTGTGGACTGGTTTCATTCATCCATTTAATTATTTGATAATTTATCTACTCAATAAAGATTTATTAAGCTCTTTCTGTCTGTCAGACATGCTATAAAGTACTGAAGATACAATGTTCCATCATAGATGTCTGCCCAGAGATTGGCTTGGTTGACTCTATATGTTAGAAGGTGGTGCTTAGAAGGCCTGACTTTTCAATTGTATCTCCATAGACTGTTCCCTTAGCTCAGTGGTTCTCATCAGGGACACTAGGGGGACCTTGGGGTGACTGGGAATAGTGGGATTGACAAGGTAGTGCTACTGGCACCTATTGTGGGGCCTGGTGCTGACAGTCTTGCCTATTCAAGGGACCATCCCACTTGGTGAAGGATTGTCTGGCCAGGAAGACCAGTAACACTCCTGTTAATGAACCGTGATCAACTTCACTCTGACCAGCCCTCACCAGCAGCTGGTCTTACTTTAATCTAAGAATTAAAGGGGATATAAGTGGGAGTGCCTTTATGTCACTGTTCTTCCCAGTCTTTTCACATGACCCTTTGGGCTCTCCAGAGATCTTTGACCTGCTCTTCTCCTGCTCTCCAGCTTGTGTCCAAGGGGAAACAATTAGGGTAGCACAATGGGAATAAACAAACCCTTTCTTTCTTGTGTTGTGTGTTCTTGGGAAAAGTCCTTAACCTCCACTAATTCAGTGTCCTTGTGTATAAAACGGAAATGATAGCTCTAGTATCTACCTCATGAGGTTGTTGCGTTACAACCCATAGGGACTTAGAACAGTGCTTAGGCTTGGCACATGGTGAGCTCCCAATGGATATTTGCTATTATCGTTCAACAGTATGGAAGGCAGTGTGCCGGGCACCATGCAGGTAGCACAGGCGAACACGTCACCACTCACAGCTTCTGCCCGGGAGGTCACTGGAAGACACACCCGTTACCCAAATGCAAGTCAGCGTATGAAATGTTTTTGGACAAACAAAAAATTTGACTATGGTGATTCTTTGCTAACGTGACTTCTGCTGTCTCTGTTCAGAGCCTTGGATTTTAGGTCTGGTGGCCTCTGCTCATTGGGTCTGTTCTTCAGCTTTATACTTGGAGTTCCAGGGGGAGTTACTCCTTTTTCTCGGAGACACTCCTGGCCCTGCCTTGGAGAGATTGCCTCCTCACTGTGTGTTAGCTGGGCCCTGCTCTGGGTTCCTGTTTTCCAATGTGGCTACAGCCTGAGTTTCATGGGTTTTGCCCCACTACCTTGGGCATGCTCTAATCTCTACATCAGTGCTGGGTCTTGAGTTAACGTGGAGCCATTTTCTCTTCCAAAGTCCAATCTTTGACACCTTGGATGCTAGCAGCTGCTCTCAGTGTCATAGGCAAAACTGTAATCCTCAAAATTTTATAAATGTTTTATTCAAGGTGAAACTACTTTCAACTATTTCTGATATAATTCACAAATATATATACAAGGAGCATGAATAATTCATTCTTGCTGAATAGCACAAAATGAATCAGCATTCCCATAAATAACAGCAACAACAAAAATCTTTTTGATATATAGTCTCATCTTTTCATAGTTCTAGAGTTATCGTTTATTTCCTGTAAGCTCTAAGGTTATAGAGGTTCATAAATGATAATTAATGCTTCAAATATATAATTGATATGCCTCATATCATACAGATCCCTGACACCACTTTATTCGCAAAATCTCTAATTAATTAATCTAAGTTTATTCATGAGACTGATTTAATTTGTGACTGTGTGAAACTTCACATAGCATACTAAAAATTTTCCAAAATCTGTAATAACTGCTGCTTAATTTTGTGCTCCATTAAACAATCATGTGAGTATAGAAATGTGTTAAAGTTAGAAAATTCAAGCTTCTCTTTAAGGCAGTGTGTTCTATTAGAACTCCATTTTTTCCTTCTCAGACGTTTATCATACATACAGCAAAAATGACAAAATGGCTTCATTTGCACAAGGATATTTTTAAATAATGAGAAAAATGAATGCTAGAAAATGAGAAAGAGTACCGTCAGAGACAGTTGACTACATAATCTCCAACTCTACATAAAGCTCTCTCTACCCCTTAAATTTGTTTAATAGTTACACCTGACTTTTCAGTATTCTTCTTTAGATACAAACCCCTTAAGAAATAAAACCTGTTGTCACATATGGCTAAATTTTAGTGTTTTCCTTTTTCTTTTTAAGCACATGTAAACTCTAAACTTATAGTAGATGGGTAGCATGATTTTCTGACTTGGTTAATTCATTTAATCATTATTTCAGTACTCATTAATTGAACAAATGTTATGTGTTAGTTGCTGGGTTCAGTGCTAAGGTAACAAAGGTCCGTAAGTCCTGATCCTAGCGATTTAGGATCTGACGATTCGCATGGAGTATATAATATATTTAAGAAGCTACTATATATGCAGTAGCAATTTTATTAGTGAAAATGGACTTTTTAATCAATATGTGTTAAACACTTTAACAATCCAAAATTGTTTGTAATATATACAGATTTTCTTGCTACCTGTGGTCAGAAACAAAGATAAATATGAATATATATCATATCTACGTTGGTCACGTTCAAAGGAAGAAATCCCACAAAACTGTTATCATCGTTATGGAGACAGTAATAGATTTGTTGGAAGTTCTTTCTGTCTAATATTTAATTACTTTGTATCATAATTTGTCTAGGGCACACTGTATGATTGTGTTAATATCATAGATTCTAATTGGGAGAAAAACTTAGCTGTGCCAATAAATGAAATTACATGTACACATAACCATAGTTTTCATAACAAGCCCATATGAAGCTTTAAATAATCATTTTAGATGTCCATTTTATTTTATATGTAAAAGTAATAGAATTGAAAATAGTAACTTCAACATTAAAGGACTTACAAATATCCAGAATGCAGTGGAGATGGGGGAAAGTTGGGTAAACTTTCAGACAAGTTTACAGTTTATAGTATCACATCTTTTCATTTAGGAGAGGAAAATACAGACAAGAGTAATAACTGGTGATCCCTGGAACATGTTATCGTTTGATGATATTTCAGAACTTATTAAAGTAAAAAACAAGAACAACAAAAAACTATCTTAGATTAATTTTATCTCACACTCTCTAATGTACATACAGCAAGTTTTATACCTTCACTTGATGCTTGACCAAATGACTCATACCTTCTAAATCTCTAGAAAAATGGACAGTGTAATTATTGAAAAGGCTGTACTGTGTAGTGATCGAAAGTATGGGCTGTGGTGTGGATGGCCCGCCTATGCCACTCAAGGCTGTGTAAAACTGGGCAAGTTACTTAACTTCTCTGTACTTCCATTTTCTCATCAATACACTGGGCTAGTGGTAAAACCATCCTAAATTATTAGAATTTATCAGTTAACATAAAGCTTAGCACACTGTGTGTCACATGGAAAGCGCTCAACAAATGTTAGCTCTTATGAGGTTAAACTCCAAAGCTGAAAGTTTCTTTTAAAATCAAGTCAGATCATAACAGAGGAAGGAATGACTGATAAATACATAAGAAAATGATTCATTTCACTAATACTCAAATTCGTATTAACATGAGCTAACTTTTTTCCAATTAGATAGGCATTTTCGTTTATTGACAGTAACCATTATTAGTAATGATGTGGGCCTGTCGGTACTTTCAAAATGTTGGAGGTACCACCATTTTGGAAGGTAATTTTCCTTGTCTTCCCCCAAAAATTTTACATGTGGATACTCTTTGACCCAGTAATTTTACTTTTAAGAATTTATCTTCTAATAATACTCTCAAAGATGTACGTGCACACACGCATACACACTACTTATTTTAAATAGGGAAAAAATGCTTCTGACATGAAACAGTGCCCATGATTTAATGTAAAATGAAAAACACGATTAGCCTAATTGTTGTATATTGCACAATCGCACTTTAGTGAGAAAAGTGTTTCTTTGTGTGTGTTTGCAAAGGGAAAAGTATAAATGTTAAAAGATACACAGAAAGCTGAAAGGACACGTGTAAAGTTAAAATCGATTTATTCCCCGGAGTGGAATTGGGATTAAGAGATAGGGGAGGACTTGGTACATTTCCATATTTTAAAATTTTACCACAAAATTACATGACTTTTTAAAATTTAAAGAGTCATTTTTTAAGCAGGGAGAAGAAAAGCCTAAACCAGAGAATCACTGGTTAGGGAATTGTAGCCCCAAAGCAGTAATCTGTTGGACCTGAAGAAGAAATTAATCCCAGAGATAGTTACATCTCCTTATTTAGAGAACCTCGAAGTCCACGGTCTGAATGAACTTCCTGGAGTAACCAAATCTAGTTGCTGAGTTGTGGGGAAGTCTTCACTTTATTAAGAAGGGCAGACAGATATGGCTCCTTCCTAGCTGGCAAGGGTCACTGCTGCCTCTCAGGCACTGCCAAAACCTGAGTCTTACTTTACCGGCAAAGACATGGAACATAAAGGAAATTGCTTTACAAGGAAAATCAAGCACTCAGCCCCAAAGTGGTATGTATTTTGGAAGGCCACCTCTAGCCCATAAAGGCATGTTCATTGCAGTTTAAAAAACGAGCCCCTCCAGAGAAATACAGCCTGCAAACTCACACTCTACACCCATGATGTGTTATCCTCTCTTTTTGTTCAGAAAATGTTCCTAAATGGTTCCACACACTTTGTCAGACCTCAGTTAATATTTAGAGAATTGAAGAGTTTCATAGAAACCATTTTCTATAAGATATGTCTGAGTATATTTATGGTATACAGAAAGTTGTATCCTCGGGATCTAGTGATGCAAAGGCAAACAGAAAAGATGGAAGTGTTTAGATTAATATAAATTGAACATTATGGAGTCTTATAATGTTTTAATATGCTTTCTGTTTTGGTAATAATTTTTAAAATAATCTGAAAGCATATATTTCATATGAACACTGGTGCAAATCTATTGATGCCTAGTTTTTTCTTCTTTTTTAATGTGAATATCTTGTTTGTCTTCACAGAGTTACTGGAGGTGAACTGTTTGAAGACATAGTGGCGAGAGAATATTACAGTGAAGCCGACGCCAGGTAAGTGACTTGCCCTGGGCAAGATACAGGACTCAGCACTCAGATGACACTTGTTCAGTATATCTCTCTACAAATATATTATGATGCTTAAGATTATGAGACTTTTATAATACCATCTTGGACTTTTCTTGATGAGACCCTCTTAATTGATATTTCTCTCTTAAGGATTTCCAAGATGATTCTTTGAAGAAAAAAAAAACAACTATGAATCTGGACTAAACTTTATTTTTATCTAGTATCTATAGTTAGAATACATATTTTATTTTTAAAAAAAGCCTAACTGGAATGACTTCTAATAAAGAAATATACTTTTTTATCAAAGTTATGAGCTCTTTAGATGCTAGGCTGCCCAGTATGGTAGCCAGTAGTCACACATGACTTCTTTTTTAAATTTATTTTATTGAAGTATAGTTGATACTATGTTACAATGTTGTATTAATTTCTGCTGTACAGCAAAGTGAGTCAGTTATACATATATACTTTTCCTTATTCTTTTCTGCTATGGTTTATTACAGGATATTGAATATAGTTCCATGTGCTATATAGTAGGACCTTGTTGTTTATACATATGACTCTTAATTTCAATTTCAATTAATTAAAATTAAATAAAAAGTTCACTTCCTCAGTTGCACTAGCCCCATTTCAAGTGCTTAATTGCACGAGTGGCTAGTGGCAACCGACTGGATATAGCAGATATAAAGCATTTCCATCATCACAGAAGTTCCATGAACAGCCCATGTCTAATCAGAGGCCATAAAAAGAAACAGACTCCAAAAGGCCCGGTGGTCTCCTTCAGGCATTATGAGCTGTTTAATGCTTTGGAAATTCCATTAATGTCCTTGGAACTCTCACTTGAAAAATATTTATTCAGGTACTTCAGAGGATTCAAGAGGATTTCCCAATCTTGTTAATTGGCAACATTTTTACAGAAGTTAAAAATGGCTAACATTTTGTCTAACTTGAGACTTCCTAGGCAATGTTTTTGGAGTAAAGTAACATTAATCTACTTGCTCAGACATTACTTAGACTGTATGGTGTTAATTTCCTTGGCATTTCTTACACATATTCTGCAGTTGGTGCTCATTTTGAAAAATCTGGCCGTGAGTGCTTGGCTCATTATTAGCAATATAAATGAGATGTTTTATATATATTCAGTTACTGATGGTCTGTGCCTGCTGGTTCTCTACCTAATGCTTTCAGAGCTTCCTAAGGCTGCTCATCCCCCTGTAGCCTGGCCCTCAGCAGATAGTCAGCCGATAGAAGGTTCCCCAACCCTCCAAAGTAGCACATGTATATACAGGCTCACTTCTAAATTTCTGATTAATCTTTTTGGTTTAATGCTACTGTTTATGACATTTTGTGAATCTTCTCTGCACATGACTACACTCTAATTTTTTAATGGAATGTTTCCTGCCAAAGTCCAATAGAAAGTTCCATGTCACTTATGCTATAATGAGTGAATCATCGCTTGTTCAGTTTAAGCCAGTTCCTCACATTAGGCCTCTGAAAAGGGCTTCAGAATAGCCTTGGAAGTAGCTATTTGCCCACTTTCCAAAAGAGTAATCTTTTTAATCAAGGTAATAAAAAAAGTGAGGGAATTTCCTTTATTTTGCTTTTCAAAGTTATGTTAAACAGGTTGTTCTTGTGTTTCAAAATATTGGTTGAAATTAATCTAGAGACTATTTTCACTATCAAGCAGCCCTGCAGATAACAGGATAGACCCTTGGTTGGTTGGATCATTTCATATGCATGCTTATATTAAATTTTGGAATGTACTATGGGATACATTTTAGGATAGGTCCCACACATAATCAAGGAGAAGAAACATTCTCTTCTCAACTACAAGCATAAAGAGCAAATAATTTGTAAAAATCTGTTTAGTACTAGTCCTCAAGAAGTTAAGAATTGAATTAATTCTCACTGGTAACATATGGTGAACTTTATTTAATATGAATTCTTGTTTACTTCTTTATTTTCTGTTATTCATTAAGCCCAATAACTTATACCAGTGGTTTGAGATGAGAGAGTGAAGTATTCCTAAAAAGTAGTATAAAGTGAACATTATTGTAGAAGGCAAAAGAGTCATATGATTTAACAGATAATTACCAACACTCCAATAAGCTGTATAGTCAAAAACAACCAATATGAAGCTGTTTTAGTGGTACACTTAATCAAGTTAGAGCTAGAAAATCACAGTCATGATCAATTTTGTGACATGTTGTAATAAATCAGATGGTGATTACTTTCTTTGGAGTAGTAGTATTTTGTACATTAAATGATTGAAAATATCCTCATTAAAGTATTTGCTTAATCCTTATATGAATGAATGTAGAATGAATGAATGTCTATATATACCTGCATTTGAATCGCATAGTGAACTTGTACAGAATTCATCAGTGTGATATGTTCTACATTACTGTATGTCATATGACAGCTCAGGGGACCTTATAGGTGCCCATCGATGACGTCTACCATAGAATTTAATTAGCGTCTATTTGACATCAGTGAGCCTTTAATAAGAATAGCATAAGTTGTGCATTTTAACATAGTAATAAGCATAAGTTTTCCTTCACTGGGGTGTATGAAAATGTGTCTAACAACCACCAGTGCTCCAGGGGATTTTAAATTTTATTTACTTTTTGTAAGTTCTTAGCCCTTCCCCAGAGTATGACTATACTGAAGAGGAGTTTGTTTTATGCCATGGGTTTACTTTAAATTCTCCCTGTTATTGGAGACGTGCGTTAGTTTTCCTATTAATATATTATACAAGCAGCACCATTTCTAAGTCAAAATGGTAAATGTCTCCCTCCATTTTTTTTGACCTTTGTTTCACCTGCCACTTCATCTGTGTTTACCCTCTTGTTTCAACACCTATGTTTAATTGTGACCTCAGATTTTAAACAGTTTAGATGTGTATGAGAAATACCCATAAATTTTATTTCACTGAAGAATTTTCCCAGAACATTGTGGGAATTATTTATAAAATTTTCTCCCTGAATATGGAAATATTGAGTTCTGTATACAAATGATTTAATTTATGGAGTTGCAATGAAAAACACACACAGCTCAAATTGTTTTGTCTGAATATGTCACAAATTCTATGTTGGATGTCATTTTTGTTAGAACCAGAATTAGCTTTATTCAGCATTATTTAATTCCAGTGTAAAGCTAAAAAAATGTGAAAAATATAATTTTTGTTTGTTGTTTGTTTCGTTCAAACTTTCATTTTATTTTGTATTCAATGTGACTATGTGCCTTTAAAATGTTCTCCCTTCCATTCTGCCCTTGTATCTTTACAGTCATTGTATACAGCAGATTCTAGAAAGTGTAAATCATTGTCACCTAAATGGCATAGTTCACAGGGACCTGAAGGTCAGTATATGGAGTCCATAAATCTGAATCAAAGGAAGTTTTTTTTTGGTTTTTTTTTTCTGGGGAAAGGGCAGAGGGTGGGTATTTAAAATGGTTCCCTTGCCTTTCCCAACTTTTCCCTAAAATGACTAAATGATGAAATGATAATGCATGATGGCTCTTTCAGTTTGCTCATCTACAGGCTAAATATACATCATAGCAAAAAGGGAAGGACAGTATTGAGAACACCTGTTACGTTTCCGAGGAGTAAACCACCAGAGGCAGTTTGGGGGCAGGCTTTCCTGAGATGACCAGCACTTGCCTGGAGATAAACTTGGCCTGTGATGTATGTCCGCCTGTAGATTTAAACACCACTTCTGTTCTGAGACCATGGGTTGCTGTAGCAGAACAACTGGTTACGCATTGCTCCATTTGAGTCTGATGAACCCTCAGGCAAGAGATGATAATTGCCAGCTAAATTAAAGCACGCGAAGTTAATGATTTATCAAAAATTCATTACGTATCCTAATTTAACCTTAATGGTGCCTTGACTGCTAATGTGACAGCTTTGGAATGATACTAGAAAAATGGGAGAGAAGAGGGAAACAGCTTTTTTTGTGTGAGGTGGAGGTGGAGCACAAAAGCTATAAAAATAATAGTTGTGTTCCAGTTCATTTCCTGTGAGGATTTATAACCAGGAAATGAGCTCCTGAATTAAATATTTTTAAGATGGATTTTTCTAGAACAAGTGGACCCACATTTTGGCTCACATCTGGCAAGATCCTGATTGTTCTGAGGTAGTAGTCACTCTTCTTGAGCATGTTTACATTACTGAAGATGTTTAAAATACAACTCCAGTTGTCTGCTAGTTTTGCACTTTAACCCAGTCTCTCTGAGGCTATACAGACAGTGAGTGTAAGCTTGGAACTAACACACGCCCCCTGGTGTTTGCATGCAGTCATTGCATTCAGCAGATCCTGGAGGCTGTGCTACACTGCCATCAGATGGGCGTAGTCCATCGGGACCTGAAGGTGAGTAATGAATGCCCTTGGAGAAGACAAACCACCACACAATTCCTAACGACTGTTCAGCTGCAGTTATACCTGTAAAGGCAAAAATATGAGCAGTAAAGTTGTGTGGACTCATTCCGACACATTACGAAGACACTTTCCCTCGCCACAGTCATCTCTTCTCTAATGCACACTTGAGACTTACATAAATCCCATTTCATCCAGAGAGAAAGCATTGCCTAACATTAACAATAAATAGGTTATATTTCCTTCTTCCTAAGAATGGATGCAGCATTTAATGTGATTTTGAGTAGGACTGATCTCTTTCTTTCTAAACTTGTTCTGTGGACATAATAGTATGTTTGTTGATCAAACATGTGATTTTATAGTCATATTATATTTACCTAATATGTAAATGGTTATCAGAATTATAAAGTAAATAGAGATAAATGTATTAGGTAGATTTTTGGCCCAAGTGATTGGTGCTAAAGAATCCCATTCTGGGTGCTGAAGTCTCTTTCCCTTAACATTAGTCCCAGGAATTCTGAGGACACTGAGGCTCCCTGGGTTTTTATTTATTTATATTCCTAGGGGCCAAGATATTATTGCCTTTTAAAACAGATGGAAAAAGGGTAAAACAAATTTTATTATCAAATAGTATATTTGATACTAATACTTTTAAGACTTGACTCAGCTTCTGATAACCATTGAGGTTGAAAATTGTTTAGATCATTTAGAAATTAAATATTTCAGAGAAGACTATCCTTTTATTAATTTTCTGACCTCTTCTCTCAGCATTCTAGTTTTACTTATGAAATTTCAGAGAAATAGTGAAGGCCTAGAAATTTCAATGGAGAGAAACTCCTGGGTGGGGGAAATAGCAAATGTGAGCACTGTATAGTTGTGGTTTTTCATCTGAAACCTCAGCCTTTTCCAGGCTTTAGTACAAAGGTGGCAAAGGATAATTTAGAATGTCTTGAACTGTAGTGGGTTCAGTGGGAGGACCTAGGCTGGTTTCTCTAGACTTCTCTAGTTATAGTAAATTGTAAATCTGAAGTTTCCATTCATTTAGTATGTTCTACAAGAATATATCTCTAACGATCCACAGTGAGTTACTTGAAGATGTGATTTTTAAGCAAAACATTGCCTTAGTTTTCTAGAATCTTCCTTTGATTTTCAGTTTGAGTCTGAGAGCTTTGCATGTCTAAAGGAAAAGTAGGTTAATGGCTTGTTCTTTTGGTGAACCAAGATAGGACTGTGTCCATCTGCTAACACCAAACTTAGCCATCAGGATAAAGGAAAAATAATATGTTCCTTTGAAAACCCATATATTTGGCAATCACCTCAAAAATTCCTTACTAGCCATGTAAAGACAGTGCCCCTTTTGGTTACTGCGTAGTACTCACAGTGCTACTTTTCCTTTTTAAGTGAACGTATGTAGACATACACATTATTTTTGCTGTTTAATAAAGTTATCATTTGAAACATTTTGCTACATTTATGTAATTATAAGTATACTCTAAAAGCCAAGGATGAAAAATGTGAATTCTATTCCATGACTTTCAAAATATATTTTGTGAGGTCATGATATTGCACTTTTGTAAGTGTCCAAACTCAGCAGAGCTCTTCAGAGACCGGAACTCCCTTCCTTCCTCCCTTCCTTCCTCCCTTCCTTCCTCCCTTCCTTCCTCCCTTCCTTCCTTCCTTCCTTTTTATTTATTTATTTATGGCTGAGTTGGGTCTTCGTTGCTGCACATGGGCTTTCACCAGGGAAGTCCCCAAAGACTGTAACTTTACTCAGAGATGGCAGTGAGCCTAGGATGTGGGTGGGGAAGAAAAATATATTTTCTGACATATGAGCTAAAGTCACTAATTAAAAACTCAGGCAGGTGATTTCCAGCAAGGCTACTACTAAAAGAAACAGCCTGCTGCATCACCCATCAGATTTCTTGCAAGGGAGAAGAGTGTTTTTGCTTTCCATTCTTACCCTGTTTTTAGGAGAGGATAGAGATGAATTTCTGATAGAGCTTGTTATAATGTCTATAATTGTCCTAGTTTCTGTGAAGTTGCTGACTTGGATACACTCAGTTGAGTCTAGTTCTCATGGTTGTTTCAGTAGGCCATGACATAAATATACTGAGAGGCCCAAACTTGTGCGTGAGAGACAACTTATGCACACCTTAAGTGTGCTCAGTCACTGGCTTTGATTTGTGTCTTTTATATCCGCCATGCATAGTCTGATAAGTATACAACTTGCAATAGCATATTTACCGATACATTAAAACGAAAAAGATCAATTGCCGAAACCTATTCTCAGGCTTTAATCAAAATATTGCCCTTACTACTGTTGGGCCATATATTTTTGTTTCCCTGTCATGATTCGTATGTTAATTCATGTAGACTACAGGCATGCAGTTTAACTTGTCCGTATCAGTGAGATAAAAACACAGGAAGTATTACATTTTTCATCATTATCACAGACACCTGTGAGCATAGGAGTACTGTACAGTTTGTTTATAAATCCCTCCTAAGATAATAGCTATTTAACGTATTGTGTTCCTTTACAGTACCTAATGTGAGACCTTATACCTAGTTAATACTTGCAGCATAGTCCTTTAATTTAGGAATGAATCAAGTTCAACCAAAAGCACATTTGTAATAGAAAGGACAACATTGAATAAAACAGATTGTTGTGTATGTTAATTAATGTTGAATAAAATAGAGGGTAAACATATCCTCTTTGATACAGTGATAGCATACAGATCTCGGTTTGAATATTTGAATAACTGCCACACTTGGGGGCTTATTAGACAGTAGAATCCACCAGATGGAAACTTACCGAGACCTAGAGACAAGGCACAGCAGGCACAGCAACAGGAGAAAGTTCAGGGTGGTGGGATGTTGGCATAACAGAAGCATGTCAGTCAGCACCAGGCAGTATCCGTTGGATACATGGACCACAACCTTTGTCTAAGGTGCATTCAGTGTCAGGCCAACTGCTGTAGATTCAAGCAGTATTGGGGAGATACAGCAGTGCTAACATAATTATAGGACTATAGTTCAGGGATATGACTCTAGTCTTTGAGAGGGTTTGAATCAAAGCAGAACCTAAATAATAAAAATGGCCATAGCTGCCATTTGTCAAGCAGTTACTGTTATACCCTGTACTGTATCATCATATTAATCTTCAGAACAACTTCATGAGGAAGGCACTATGACCATCCCCATGTTACCTAAGGGGAGATTTAACAGCCATGAGTAAAAGAACTTATTCAAGGTCACTCAGCTAGTAAGATAGGATTTGTGCCCAAGCAGTTGGGTTCCAGGGTCTGCAAGCTTAATCACTACCACTTCTCAATTCAGTTAGATAAATGAATTGAAAACCATTATAGAGATCAAAGAATAGATCAGAACAATGATGGTAAAATAATCTTGCTAGCAATATTAAGAATTATTTGGGAAAATGGGTCTAAATTTAGTGAGTCAAGGGATTAAAATAATCCCCACCTATGGATTTTCATAGCTATATAAAATTCATCTCATTAGGAATAAGAGAATAAGGCATATTTAAGATTTAATGTAGAGTAGGAGGGCAGCATAATTTGACAAAAGACTGGTATAAAAAGCAAAGATGTCCTATTTAGAAAATCAGTAAGGTGGCATTGTCCACAGCCTTTGGAAAATGAGGCATCAAGAAGAACGAAATGGATTTGCCCCATTTAATTTAGGCCACATCAGGACAGTCACTTTGGAGTGCTTATAAATAGATTGTTTATGAAGAGTGGTGTTGGATATTTGTGAACTCTGCTGATTAAAAATTCAGGTATCAAAAGAGAAGAACAAACATTAATCAAACATTTCTTGAGCACCTACCAAGGCCCTGTCTGGGCTGTGGGCATATATTACAGAGCAAAACAAACAGACCTTGTATGTGTGGAACGTACAGGCTGGTGAATTAAAGATCACTTAAATATATGTGGAAAATGTATCTGTGCTGTGTGTCCCAGAAAGAAGGAAGTACATCAGACAAGCACTGCAAAAATATATTAGGTCGAAAAGAGGCTGCAGTAACAAGTGACAACTTTCGATGTCACAGGAAATAAAGGCATATCCAGTCAGTTGTGTTGTCTCATTTAAGAACCGGGAGAATACAACTTCTGTGAATCAGTTGACAGAAGGAAGGAAGTCAAAGGAGACAGTTAATATAGCTGTGCTTTTTCAAGTAAACATTTCACACAACGTAGTAAGATTTCTTCAGTTCAGAGTGTATCAGAAATGGTTACTATACTACTTCATGAACAGCTATCTGGATAGGAGGCTTCATACATACGACTGAATCTTTTAGCAACAAATCAGCACCAGTGAATTGCCTCAGTGGAAAATACTGTCTTTCTGAAAGCCTACCTCCTGAAAAACAATGTTTAATGGAAAAATCATTAGACGGGTAGATGGATATGAGAGTGATAGGTAGGTAGATAAATGGATAGTTAATAGATATAGATATTTAAATGAAGATAGTAATTCTGGAGATGTGGGGGGATTTTTAACACTTTCATAGAAATGTCAATAAAATCAAATGTATGACCAGAAAAGAAAGTAATTCATTTTCTGGGAATCTGACAAGCATTCAGTAAATCCTTTGTCACCATGGGTAGTAGATATATCAAACAGTGAATTCTACATTTAGCATAATTATAAAATCACAATTATTCCACTTTTCTCAGAACCACCTTTTTAAAAAAATGTTTAAAGAACACATCACTTGTACATAATGTATGTCTAGCTATACTAGAAACAAACAATATACATGTGACAAATCCCATAATTCATTTAGTCGTTCTAGTATTTCTTTATGGAGTACTTGGTGTATGTCAGGCTGTGGAGAAACAGCTAATTGGGGAAGTCCCACTGGGGTTCTTTCAAGCTACTTGATAGTGTGTGCTGTTAATGCGGAGGCAGATCAAGAAACAGGAATGGAATACTGAGTGATTCTTACGAACTTGCTCATATATGCATGATGATAGAAACAGTACTTCCTCATCACAAACTCACAGTGCATGCATCAGCTAGAAGTTCCCCGTGCTAAGTACATAAATTCAGGTATCCATGCCATTTGAAAATAAAAGCAAAAGTCCCTTGTACCATGTGCACAAAAGGACCTCCACCATGCGCATGAGCGAGCCTGATATTCAGGCTTTTCAATTCATGCAAAATTTCATTTAGTTGATTTCTAGGAGCTTTGTTCACACCTTCTTTGGCAAAGGAGAAGTGACTGAAAACGCACCAAAGCACTGACTGATTAACTTCATGTTGAAATACTGAGACTTTCCAATAGAAGAAAGAAATTTTAAAAGACAGTTTTACTTCTTAAAAGCTAATATCCAAGGGAATGTAAGCATCAAATAATATAGAATAATAAAACTAATAACTTGCTGTTTTATAATATTCATTAAAAACGTTTTGCTTTTTTAAAAAAGTAAAGCACACATGATTTCACTACCCTTATAATTTACGAATGTTTGAGTTTCATTGGTTAGATAGATAATCACGTATGTGCACAGATAAATCTGTGATATCACTAATGTTGAAGATGTTAATGTGACTAATGTTAAAGATGATCATCGCCTTTGCTGAATCAGTTCCTCAATAAAGGTCATGCTAATTTAGAAATCCTCATGATGTGTTTATGAGATTTTTGAGAAGCAAAATCAAAATTATGTCTTTTTCATGTTTCCCCTTGTTTTATTTGATTATGGGTAATAACTATTTTTGACTACTTTAAGTTCTTCTAAAAATATCTGCTGAATAGACTACCTTTTGAAAATGAATGAAAATAAAAGAAAATGAATGATTTTTATACCATCAGAGAAGCTTCCTCAGTATCACGTCTTTTAAAAGGAAGGGATCAGGAAATCTGGCCTCAAGTCCTTGCTTCATCATTTTGAGCCTCTCTACCTCAAACTGAGGGGTTTGAATTATTTTATCTCCCAAGTCTCTTCCAGTTCTGAAAGTGATTCCAGCAACTTGCCTCGGTACTTTGAGATACTTGGACAGTTTCAAGAAAATCCCAAATCACAATGGAAGTAGTTGCCATTGTATCCATATGGAAGTACAGAACAAAACTTGCAAACAGTTGCTGCTCGTTACAGCTGATATGCTATAAATGGTTGTTGACACTAAGACCAGATGTCGTGGAAAATCCTGCATCATTAGGAAGCAATGGGGCGGGGAGGGAACCTGTGTGTGAGAATGTCAGTAGAATCTATTTAAAAACCAACCTAAACAGTGATGCATTATAAGAATTTAGAGATAATCTCAATGTGTAAATATTAACATAATAGATTGCACTTAATTTAGAAATACAGACATTTCTCAAGTCATGAGCATTCATTACAGATATTCAATGTTATGCACATTGAAATGGCCAGCTGCACTGCAGTATAATAGCTAATCACTAACGCATATAATGTCCCTTACGAGCCCCTGTGATTAAATCCAGTGGGATTTTATAATTTTATATATACTGTTTTGCGATAAAATATATATCTATAATGTTCATTTGTGAGATGAAGAATTAGTTAATTAGCTTCAAGAGTCTAAATTGCCCAAATCCACATAGTTAATAACAGTCAGGACCAGGAAATAAATCCAGGCCTTCACCCTCTTTCTAGATCATTGTGCTGCCCGTTTCTCTCACAGTGCTGTGCCCCATGTTCAACCATAGTTGTGTTGGAAGGCCTGAGTTTCTGATCTCACCTTTCTCGTTTGTTTTCGAAAATCAAAATAATAGAATATTAGCAGTGAAGAATGTAAAGGTCATCCTTTCTAAAGAAGTAGCCACTGATTAGGTGAGAGATTCTACTGTTCCAGCTTTTGTGGAATATAACCACATATCCTAATTTCTGTGGACATTCATAATCTGAACTACCTTACTTGCCAGTGAACTTTTATAGTGCAGTATGTTTTTAAGTTGGAGGCTATATGAATGGTAGTAGTTAAAGAAAATCAGAATAACTGTGTGGTGCCCTGGTTTAAATGCTGCTTTAGAAATTCTTGGTGATTAAGCCTTCCATATCCTTTCAGAACATGGTAACAAGATTATTCAAACAAATATATTCCAAAGAGTTGTATATAAATCAAACGTGTGTGATACTTTTAATGTTTCTTTATAAAGCAAATAATCTTTTAATAAAGTCAATAATCATCCTAATTTTTCAGTTTGCATTCCATAATTCTGTATATTAGGTTTGCTTAAAAGATATGCTTAAACATGAAGCCATTTCAGTGCTATTTATTTTTAAATCTATACAGTAGCCTTGAAACAGACAAGCCTTTTCCTGTGCATAACTGCAGCTGAACAGTCTTCACGGGTATAAGGTGAAACACTGATCCCAGATGGATTTATTATTTCCTGGATGACTCACAAGGCCCTACAGAGAGGTCTTCTAGGTCATCTCTAGGTATGAATATTTGCCCCAGTCATTCAACAGGCCATGTATGATAAAACTCTAAGGTGTTCCCTTTCTTCTGAATTGGCAGATACCTGGTGTTTAAGGGCATAATGCACACAGCACTGCCCAGATCTTTTTGATTTATCGATAAGAATGAAAGCACATTAAATTGTTTATTCACTGATGACACTGGCATTTGCTCACTTGAGATCTGAAAGACCTAAAATGATTGTGATTTCTAAAGTGATTGGAACTCTTTCCCTGAATGAGTCTGTGCTTGACAAATTAGGACAGATGTGTATTAGCAGAGCTCTCTGACATCTCAATGCTTTTGAATATGAAGGTTACAGAGAAATAAACTATCACTTACAGTTTAATGTGGTTTTTTCCAAGTCATTTATTCTATAAATTAATAGCTGGAAATCACTTCTTAATTAAAGTAAAAGGTACATGAGTGTAGTGGACCATAAACTTTAGTTGTGAAAATAAAATATCAAATATTGATGATATAGCATGGTTAGATACTATAGTATATTGATAGATGAACAAGAGTTCCAAATAATGTCAAATGTTAGATTTTACTAAAAGTTATTTTAGTATGAAGATCTTTCATATACTTGAGACCTCATCATCCCAACATCGAAATTAAATTATCATGTATTTAGTGTTGAGGTAAAAACCCTATCAGCCCTAAAAAATTACAAAGTTGTCCTTACAATTACCAATTGTCATAACAGTGATGAATCTGATGGCAGTGAGCAGCAATAGCCTGAAGAAGTCTGGTACTTGATTAAAACTTACTTGCCTACACTCTAGTTCTTGTAGACTTAACCTGATTTCTTCTGAGTTCTGGTTATGAGTCTTTGCTAATTTGCATGGCTGGCTTAATTAATAAATTAAATATTGGTTTAGGCTGTGTTTACCCAAGGTCAAAACAACCAACAGAACTGACTAATTCAGTAAGGAAAAAAAGAAGCCAATTTCATGGGAAAAAAATTGAAATGAGTTGTTTGTCAACATATAAACAAAACCAATTTGACTGACTGAATTTTTAGATTTTTCAGACAGTCGTTTTGACACTTGCAGAGTCCATTGTTTCCCAACTTTTTTGAGTCTGAGACACACCTCTAAATTTGCTGGGTCTTATCCCAAGGTAAGAAGATGAACCACTCTTCCAAATATACGTACCAATCCAGACATACGTTCATCCACATAGCTAAGGATGATAGATGTACTGTACGTATTAATCAGCCTCCTTTTCCTGACCATCTTTTCCCTTCATTTCTTAAAACCTACAAAGGCAGTCCACGGAAATTCAAGACTTTGCCACGGTGCTTATTTTCCAAGTACCAATGTGTCTCGATGCCCTGGTTGGGAAACAGTGGTGTAGGCACAGCCTTATTCCAAGACTGAGTTATTAGTCCTTGAGTAACGATAAATACCCAAGAAAATAAAAATGTGTCTTTCTTATAGTATTCTGAGATGTGAAAACAAATATATAAGTAATACTTTGAATCATACTTTGAAGACATAAATTGTGTTTTTAAATCTGGCTTACGAAGAAAAAAATCCAACTATAACATTTGGCAAATAGTAGTAGACTCTTTCTGCCTTTAAGAATAAACAGATTCTTAAAGACAGCAATTTTAATACATAATTCAGAATAAAACTCTAAAATTTGTACAGAAATTGTTTGGAAACATTGAGGAATCCAAATCACTGCATTCGGGTCCAAGCTCTTGAAGTCAACTAGGATTTAATTTGCACAGTTTCATTTGCCAAATGTCTGTAGATTGGTCCAACTCTTGTTATCATTTTGCCAAGTTTCCTTCTGCTGAAAATGTCTGTGCTCTGTTAGGCTTCTAAGCCAATGTCCGTGGCCAAGTCTGGACCTCAAGCAGCCGTTGGAAGCATGTGAGCAGGTCAAGACAGGTGCTCTCATTCATTTGATCGCTCCCCAAGCGTATTCTCTCTTCAGCCCAGTATCTCTCCAGTACACTTAGGCATCTGTCTGAAACCTGCACACATGGTCATTTGTTATCATTTTCTAACCATATTTTCCCTGGGATTTAGGAATGACAGTCTCCGGGAGAGAGGACAGTGCATGCCTTTTTTTTTTTCCTAACCTTATAAAATGTTAGTTTTGAGTAGTCACTTAAAATAGGTTCTCACTTCAGTCTCTCTTTTTTCTTTCTAAATAAAGCCTGAGAATTTGCTTTTAGCTAGCAAATCCAAGGGAGCAGCTGTGAAACTGGCAGACTTTGGCTTAGCCATAGAAGTTCAAGGAGACCAGCAGGCGTGGTTTGGTAAGTAGGATCTCTCTACCTCATGCTGCTTGTACTATTCTGGCTCCAGTCACATCCCACTTCCTAACCAAAATAGAATGGAAATGTTCATTCTGACAACTTGACTAATGTTAAGATATTGGACCTTTATATGTACCTGATTTTACTGACATTAAAGGATATATAATCTAAAAATAATTTAAGGGAATAGAAGAGCAATAACACATAGACTTTTTTCTTCAAGGATGGATGAATAAAATGGATTCTGTTCTGAGAATTAATAGGAGGATTGGGCTTCCCTGGTGGCTCAGTGGTTGAGAGTCCGCCTGCCGATGCAGGGGACACGGGTTCATGCCCTGGCCCGGGAAGATCCCACATGCCGCGGAGCGGCTGGGCCCGTGAGCCGTGGCCGCTGAACCTGCACGTCCGGAGCCTGTGCTCCACAACGGGAGAGGCCACAACAGTGAGAGGCCTGCGTACCGCAATCAATCAGTCAATCAATCAATAAAAGGAGGATTGCAGTAGTCGAAGAGTATTTGAGAAAACATTGATTGTTCACATACAGCCTCACTTGATGCTAAAAACACCTATGTAAATAGTAGGCGCTCAGGAAATACTTGCAGAATATTTTACATACTTTGTGATTAGCAAATTTAAGTTTTAAAAATATTATAAAGTGTATATATAGAGATTTATATAATATATGATATTATATATCTGTATATGTGTGTGTGTTTCGTCTCATCTATTTCTCCAACGTGCCAGTTTACTCTCTACAATTTTGATAATTTCAAAAATTCTATATGATGAAATTTCCATTTCCTTGCAATTAAGGAAGAGATTAACTCTAAACATTTAAATTATAGTATTTCTAACTAGGCATATGGATTGTTTTGATATTCAGCCAAAATAAATGATTTCAGCCACTGATTTTATGCTTCTCTTTCTGCCATTTCCCAGTATTAGCCCATTTTTCACGTAGTGTCCTAAAATATAACCTCTGAGAGCCTCAGTCTCACTTCTTTTCTGACTTTCAATGTATTGATATTAAATTTTTAAAATGCCCTTCACTTTGAATTGCTTTTCCTCTAAACAACAACAAATACAAAGAGAGCTCAATAAGTGCTTTACTTCTTTTGTTTTCTGTGCAAATACTTCTCTGTATCCCTAAACATACACATGTACTAAAATGTACACAGAGCTCCCAGGATTCACCTCGTCTTTCTGATCTGCCCCAGCTAGTTAATGGGAGTGGCTGGTGAGGCACCCTTGCCTGTCTTCTCTGAAGGCAGCCTAATTCAGGACCTCATTTTCTGCTGCCTGTCCTGTTTCAGTAGTACCTGACCAGTATCCTTGTCTGTGATACTTCTCAAGTTTAATACTGCCTTTTACATTAAGGCTCTCCTTACCTACCAGGTGAGTTTAACACCTCCAAATTTGGCATTTGGTGTGTCATATTTTGACATATAAATAAGCTTGTTCCTTTTAACTGCAAACTGAAAGGTAGGACCTAGAATTAGTTCTGTAAATTTGAGATTCAGAAACATCTTTTTATCATAGGAAAGAGTATGGTTGACACAGGTAAAGAATATACAATAACAGGAGTTGGGGTCCAACAGGAAGTAGTGGGGCTATCACAGAAATGGGCAGAGCAGATCACTGGAGATACATAAATTAAGAGATCCTGCCCCTTGAGATGCTCATACTTCTATATCAATAAGTATTTAGCATGCAATGTCAGGGCACCTGTATCAGCAGCACGCATGAGGTGCTCTGGAGCACAAGAGAAGAATTATGAAATTCTGCCTCTGGGGAACGTTTCAGTGATTGGGGTAAGGCTTCTGCCTTCCTAGTGGCTGAATGGGAGTTTTATTCACTGGTATGCATAGAGATAAAGGCATTCCAGATAGAGGGATCAGCACATGCAAAACCTCAGAGGCATAAAACAATTTTTTTCTATCTCAGGAATAACAATAAGTTTGTTATAGCTAAAGTATGTAAAGTATACTGAGATGAGTGGTAGTTGATGAATTAGGAAAGGATTTTATGTCCTTTTGAAGGATTTGGCATTTATCTTAGAAGTTTCAGGGATCTGGTAAAAAAATTTAAGCAGAGAAGGACATAATTGGGTTTATGTTAAGTAATGTTGATTTTGGTAGCAATGTGGAGGATGGCTTTAAGGATAGCCTGAAGGCAAAGAACCAGTTAGGCTAATGCAGTAGTTCAAATTATGAATGAAGACAGCTTGAACTAAGGAGTATGTAGGAGAAAGCAAGTTACAGGTAACATGCAGAAAGGACAGGAACCCTGAACTCTAAAGGGAATCTGTTTAGAAGAAATCAGAGTCCTGGAAATTGGGTTCAAAGACAGGACTCTAGTCCTTTCTAGAGCAAAGCAGGACGCTTCTTCACGAGATACCAGAAGAGGGACTTAGGCTCAGGGATGTAATTGCCAGACTGTGTACAAGATGATGATTGGATATCAGGAATAAGCCAGAAGCCTTATTACCAGAACCAAGGCTCCAATTTAACATCGACAACTTAGATGATGCTTACAAGAGTATTGGAGTTGAGCTCCTGAAATTTCTCTTGCTTGGGGCTCTATGTTTTATCTCTTCCGCTAGATCAAAAGCTGTTTGAGGGACTGTGTGTAGTGAAAAGTTTCTGCTTTTTGAATGAAAATACTTCAGCTGATATCCTGGCTCTGATTCTTAATAGCTACCTGCCATCGGTCAAGTCACTTTAACTCTGTGAGGTCAGTATCCTTTTTGTAGATGAAGATAATAAACACTCCTTTATGGGGCTGTTACGAGACTAAGTGGAGTAGAGCACTGGAAAATGCCTGGGCTATGAAAGCTGTTCAGTAAGTTTTCAAAACCATCTTGGAATTAAACACATGTCACAGTACTTGGCCTACACAGTGAAAGTTGTTGAGTGAATGACTAAATATCAGGCTAGTGAAAGCAATAACATCCATATAAAAGTATACAAATTTTCCAATTGTGATAATTCATTTTTCATAGCAAGCTGGTCCTAGAGAAACGACAGATGGGGAGTAAAATTCCCATTTTCTCTTTAGTATGGTGATATCAGTTAAGTTCTTGCTAAGGTAGCTATTAGGGTAATGACTTTTAAGAGGTGCATTATAAGTTCTAAGAAAATCCAGCATTTCAAAAGTATAGAAACACATAGTTTCTAAGCTTAAGAGAATACTTGTTTCTTTTTTATTTTTTTCTTTAGCTTTTTTTAAGCTTTTTTTTTAAAGAATAGTTTATTCTACAAGTTCAAGTGAATCCTCATGGTTGCTTAAGTGAAGGAAAACTGGGCATATGATGTACTACATTTCTTTTGGAGGTATTGTGTGATATATTTTAGGTTTTAAGAGTAAAGCATATTTTAGTATGAATGACTTGTTTTGATATTTATTCAGTATCATCTGCTGTAGTCTCACGTGTTTGATTAATTTTATCTTTTAAAATATAAGTGTTGAGTGGGGAACCTTTTTATTTTAATAAGAAAAGAGCAGAACTCTTTCTTCATTATGTATAATGCCAGAGTTTCAGGCTTTTACATAATTTTATTTCAATAAATGTGAGAGGTCTATTACGAATAAGAAAAATGAAACTATACAAGCCATTATAGAAGCTGTCTATTGAGTTTGGTTATTTTTTTCTCATTTTCGAGTTCCAGTGTTTGTTTTTCCCATGTTACTTCTTCTGTCTTTCTAGCCCTGATCTATTTGAATACTAGCCAAAAAGGCTAGAAGTAACACCCTATAACATACCTGTTAGGAAGGCTAGAAATTTACCAAAGAGAACAGCCTGTTTCTCCTGTGGGACTGGGAATGCTCTTTTCAATACACTTCTGGTTTTTTGTTGCTGCCAGGAAAAAAGGATAACTACCATAATCTTACTTCATGGAAGAATTATTTTGCTTGGTTGCTATTATGTCTCTTTTTTTTAAAGTTAAGGGTTTTTTCAATGGCAGTATGTTGCAATGGGTACATTTCCAACTGTAAGTAATTCTGTTTTCTCTTTGTTTGATCTGTTCTGATATTCCCACTGGTTTTTCAAAGTGAGAAATGCTGTCTGTAAAGAAGGCAAGCTCTCATTAAGTTTCCTGTTGATAGCATATATCATCATAAACTAGATTCTTAGGAGTTTAATCTGCTGCTGAAGAAGACCTAATTTATCTTACCCTCAGTATTTCTGTATTCATGAGAATTGTAGCATAAGTGCACTGTTTTAATGTTCGTGCATTTAGATGTAGGCTTCACCATTCTTAGGAGTAAGGACCTCACTGACTGCTCAAATGATACTTGTGCTCTTAGCATTTGTAGTCTCCAGAAGAGGTTTGTAATAATTTACACTTAAGATTATTGTTGCATTTCTTTTTTTTTTTTTTGCGGTACGTGGGCCTCTCACTGTTGTGGCCTCTCCCGCTGCAGAGCACAGGCCCCGGACACGCAGGCCCAGCAGCCATGGCTCATGGGCCCAGCCGCTCCGTGGCATGCGGGATATTCCCGGACCGGGGCACGAACCCACGAACCCGCGTCCCCTGCATCGGCAGGCAGACTCCCAACTAGTGCGCCACCAGGGAAGCCCTGTTGCATTTCTTACACAGTGACTTACTTCCCTATCTTTTCTACCTAGATGCAATATCATTAACATTTCCTGCTCCAGGCCAGGTATTCTACTGAGTTATTTAAGACATACATTAAAGTTTACCAACTCTAGATAGGAGGGTACAGATTGCATATAAAAGGGTAGTCAAGACTCAGAGTAAGAAAGAACCACTGAGAACTGTAGTTAGCTAAAGAGATCTCTAACATGGAAATAATTTAGAGCCACCTTCTGTTAGAGTAAAGGTAGAACAAAAAATTGAAGGTCCAAGGAACAGAAAAAGTACAAGGAACAGAAAAAGTATCATCAAGGGTGAGCATGAGAAGTTTATCTTCAAGAGACCTTAAAGAGATTTTTAGGTTAAGTGCTCAGAAGTAGAAAGAAGTCATGTTGGGTGAATGAAGGGGAGAAGCAGATGGTAAAGGAACTTAAAGAGCCAGCTGGGACCTCGGTCTTTAATCTGGTCTCTGGCATCGGTGTCCCATTGGGTTCCCTGTGTGTCTCAATTTGGGAGGAGTCAGAGAGGGATGGTTGGAATGAGAGAGCAGGTATATGGCAGTGAGAAGCGCTGGGTAGCTCTTGAAAACTATTGTGCCTACCCTACCTTAGAAGAGCGGACTCCACGTCTCTCCTTCAGGTACTCCTTGAACTTCACTCAGGGGAACCACCACCGTTGCTCAGTAGTTCTTCCTACTTCACAACTACTGAGCAAACGTTTCTATCAAGTAAAGTTTGAGGTAGAGGTGGATCCACTGTGGTCCGTGTAGAGCTTAAACTACAACCTACAGGTCTTTTCTTGAAGTCCCTTCTCATTGTCTACCCCACCCTCCTCTAAACCAAACAAGGAAAGGAAAAGTAATGAAAATAGGGGAAAAAGTGATATCCAAAATCCATTGCCTCATTTTCTAATGTAATTTTGTTCAAAGAAGTCACCAGCTGTTATACATATGCTTGTTTTTAAGTACAAATTTGTCATGGAGATGGGGGAGAGGCTCCTTTCTTGGACACTTTGCGTCACAGTAAATATATAAGGTGCTTCACCAGAGATCTGTAGTCGGAGGAATTCCTGATTACATATCATTTTAAAGAACAGTTTCGAGTTTTCATGTGCCTTTAAAGAAAACTTCCAAATAGGAATAGTTATTTTTGGTATTTTTTAAGGTATATATTTTTATTTGAAAGCCATTATTTTTGGAAATAAGAAATACTTTACTCTAAATTCTAGCTATAAATTGTCATTTAAGTGTACCTTATTGGACACACTGATTTATACGATAGGAAACTTTCTTTGGCCGTCCAGTTTCTCATACCGCATCCCTTAAGTTAAGTCTAGCTGATACTTGTTCAACAGTGATTCATCTGAATATTCCTGAGTCTTCTCTTTAGTTGCCAGTTATAAGTACACACTGATTATTTATTAGTACAGAGCGAGCTCTTTGATGTATTTTGGACTCATTCCTTCTCCTAGTGAGTTCTTCAGTTACTCTCAGTGCCATCCCCCACCCTGTATAGACCACCTCACTTCCAAAAATATTTACTGAAAATTTGCTTTAAGTTTGTCCCCCGGATCCACGTTTTGGGTCCTTCTCTTTTATAGGTGAATACCTCTCATAATAAAGTTATGTAGGTACCATGAGAAGTATCATCTTTGGCAAAGTTGTAACCCTATCTTCAATTTTCTCCTAATTTCTTTCCAGGTGTAGGGGAGGATGTTCTGATTCTTTTCACAGGTTTAGTTTTAACTCACACATAAACAAGAATCAGAACTGCTGACCAAATGGCCTGAAGTACACACACTGTGCAGCACAATAGATTGGCTTTCATATCTGCAGAAAGATGTGTTTTTTCTAATAAGCTACAAAGCAGGGCAGGTTAGTGTTGATACTGCTATGGAGAGAAACTCGTCCAACATTATTTTAGTTCTCTGAGATCCTTGTTTTATCTTGACAAACAGATCAACAGATAAAGAAGCCCAAAGAAGTTTCCTCCTTAGTTTGCCATTTCATATTGGTTTTGTCAAGTTGGTTTTAATTCATTAACATCTGTTTCCCCTAGGTTTTGCTGGCACACCTGGATATCTTTCTCCAGAAGTTTTACGCAAAGATCCTTATGGAAAGCCAGTGGATATGTGGGCGTGTGGTAAGGAATCATTTTCATGCCGATTTTGCAGTACACCAATATTGTTATAATTAAAAATAGTATCTCTTAAATTTGAGGTTGATGCTCTCTAGCAATCGGTTTAGAGTTATCATTCTCCAACTTTAGTCTACAACACAGTCAGGTGGAGAGCCGGTTAAAAGCAGGTTGCTGTTTCTGATTCAGGAGGTCTGGGGCGGGAGCATTTGCATTTTTAACAAGTTCCCAGGTGATGTTAAAGCTCATGGTCCGGGAGGCACTTTGAGATCAGGGCCGTAGAGAATCCCCCTCAGAGGTCATGGGGTTTATACTCCCATCCTGTCACCTCCACCGGGAAGCCCTTAGCACAGATGTCATGTCTGTACCACAAGATGATCAACAGGGATTAAGAGGGAAAGAGTGGATCTTGGAATGTAATTGACTGTTCCATGGGGACTGAGCTCCGAGTTAGGCCTTTAACAACCAGCTCTAATCAAAAAGTAGCCTATGCACGCTCAAAGGTATAGAATGGGGAGGATTTCCACCACAGTTTTTCCAACAGAATTTCTTCATGTCAACATATACCTCAAATAGGTGAGAGACTGAAATAAAAGGGATACTTCAGGGTGTTCTGAAAATTTTTCTGCTGGAGTTATTGGCAGGAGCTAACCCTCTAGGTTCCTGACACTACATCAACTTGGTGTTTGATCTCACTGTGTGCATCTTGGGCTCTTAGAGTTACCTCCATGCCTAGGAAGGCAGATGTGAGAAGAGCACAGTGTTTAGAGTCGCAATGCCTGGGTTCAAGTCTTTGCTTTGCACCTGCTAACCCCATCTCCTCAATATCTCTGAGTTGGCTTCTTTACCTATAAAACAGAAATATTTTACCATCATAGAATTATATGAGGGTCAAATAGGGTGTGCATTAAATGAAGACGTTTTAGAGTTTGTAGAGCAATTTAAAATGGAAACAGTTATTATTATCCTAAAAAGTTGGAATTGTAGCCTAATTAAAGGGTAGGGTCTTAGGTGTGCCCCAAGCTCTGTCTTCCTCTTGCCTCCCTGAGAATACTTCCTAAGCAAGAACTCTAAAATCCTTTGGGTTAGAGGATTGCCACAAAATGTTATTGTTCAGATGTAAAGGTTAATGGCAGATAACTCAAATATTTCCCTTGCAATAAATCAGCCACATCACAGATCCGTTTCTGCTGATGAATTTTCAGAGGAGCAGAGTACCCTGAGAGACAGGCAGACGCAGATAGGTCTTTTGGAGGATGTGTTAGGGGGTGGGGGGTTGGATGCGGCTAGAGTGCGGCCCTCGGACCTGGCACTGGAGAGAGGCTGTGGTGTAGACGGGTCAGAACCAGGGCGAGTCTCAGTACCCTAGCTTCCACTTATAAAAACGGAGATAATAATAGCACTTACCTCCTAGAACTTCCGAGAGGATTTTTTAAAATAAATAAGTGTGAGTTATTATTACTATTATTATTAGAAAGTGTTTCTTTATAAATGAAGTTTCTAGATAACTGATCTGTAGCCTTTAAGAGAGGGACTGAACACATTTAAATAGATGATTCAGCATTGTAGTTCTGATCATCAGCTGAATATTATGATACCCTCACCTGAATACTAAATTCTCTGCTTTACTTGTTCACTTTTAAATTTTTTCCTTGCACGCCTTTTACGTTGCAAAAGATGTTATTATGGACCACCTTCCAGCTCCTGAATCATATCTCATTCATTTAAATAACTTAACTAAATCATTTATTTGGTTCTTGCATTTGAAAACACTTCTTACAATGTATCAATGTTACTGGCCTTGAAGAATATCAGATAATTTAAAAAGAAAACAAAGAAACCCTGATATTTTGTACTAGAGATTCTTTCCTGGTTGTGGAGCAGAATCAGTGCTGAAACTTAAATACATAGAACTGTCCAGCCCCTACATGGGCCCTCTCTGCTTTAGTGGCTCTGAGCTCAGCGTGGGCAGCTGCATTTTTAACAACTATGACATATCATCAGGGTTTAGACTCACTAAACACACTGTGCTCAATTTTAATATTACTTTGGTAAATTTGGGTACACTTGTTTTTGGATTTTCTGTGTGAGTGCATTTCCACAATACAGTTTGTATAGCTAACCTTTTAAAATAATGGCATATCTTGTCATAATGGGATTTCACTTCTGTGAAATGTGAGGTAATGTCTAGGGTTGAAGCTCTAACTTACTTGGCTGGAAGAGGGAAAAAAGATAGATGAAGAGTTGTTTCCCCCCTTGTTGTCTGAGCTATATCAGATTCTTGAAAAATGTAAATAAATATTAGATAGATACTGCATGTACACATACAAACATAAGTGCCCCATGTGCGTATACACACACACACACACACACACACACACACACCCTCATGAATGCCTCTAGAAACTTAGAGCCACAGGGCATCTCACAGATTTCAGCCCGTTTTGCCATAAGCAGAGCCACCTTCCATTTTCCTCAATCCTACCCTTACCTTTCTTTTTTTTTTTTCTTTAACATCTTTATTGGAGTATAATTGCTTTACTATGTTGTGTTAGTTTCTGCTGTATAACAAAGTGAATCAGCTATATGTAGACATATATCCCCATGTCCCCACCCTCCCTATCCCACCCCTCTAGGTGGTCAAAAAGCACCAAGCTGATCTCCCTGTGCCATGCAGCTGCTTCCCACTAGCTATCTATTTTGTATTTGGTAGTGTATATATGTCAATGCTACTCTCTCACTTCGTCACAGCTTACTCTTCCCCCTCCCCGTGTTCTCAAGTCCATTCTCTATGTCTGCGTCTTTATTCTTGTTCTGTCCCTAGGTTCATCAGAACCATGTTTTGTTTTTGCTTTTTTTAGATTCCATATATATGTGTTAGTAGACGGTATTTGTTTTTCTCTTTCTGACTTACTTCACTCTGTATGACAGACTCTAGGTCCATCCACCTCACTACAAATAACTCAATTTCGTTTCTTTTTATGGATGAGTAATATTCCATTGTGTATATGAGCCACATCTTCTTTCTCCATTCATCTGTTGATGGACACTTAGGTTGCTTCCATGTCCTGGCTATTGTAAATAGAGCTGCAATGAATATTTTGGTACATGACTCTCTTTCAATTATGGTTTTCTCAGGGTATATGCCCAGTAGTGGGATTGCTGGGTCATATGGTAGTTCTATTTGTAGTTTTTTAAGGAACCTCCATACTGTTCTCCATAGTGGCTGTATCAATTTATATTCCCACCAACAGTGCAAGAGGGTTCCCTTTTCTCCACACCCTCTCCAGCATTTATTGTTTGTAGACTTTTTGATGATGGCCATTCTGACCAGTGTGAAGTGCTACCTCATTGTAGTTTTGATTTTCATTTCTCTAATGATTAGTGATGTTGAGCATTCTTTCATGTGTTTGTTGGCAATCTGTATATCTTCTTTAGAGAAATGTCTATTTAGGTCTTCTGTCCATTTTTAGATTGGGTTGTTTGTTTTTTTGATATTGAGCTGCATATGCTTCTTGTATATTTGGGAGGTTAATCATTTGTCCGTTGCTTCATTTGCAAATATTTTCTCCCATTCTAAGGGTTGTCTTTTCATCTTGTTTATGGTTTCCTTTGCTGTGCAGAAGCTTTTAAGTTTCATTAGGTCCCATTTATTTATTTTTGTTTTTATTTCCATTTCTCTCAGAGGTGGGTCAAAAAGGATCTTGCTGTGATTTATGTCATACAGTGTTCTGCCTATGTTTTCCTCTAAGAGTTTTATAGTGTCTGGCCTTACATTTAGGTCTTTTATCCACTTTGAGTTTATTTTTGTGTGTGGTGTTAGGAAGTGTCCTAATTTCATTCTTTTACATGTAGCTGTCCAGTTTTCCCAGCATCACTTATTGAAGAGGCTGTCCTCTTCATTGTATATTCTTGCCTCCTTTATCAAAGATACAGTGACCATATGTGTGTGAGTTTATCTCTTTGCTTTCTATCCTGTTCCATTGATCTATATTTCTGTTTCTGTGCCAGTACCATACTGTCTTGATTACTGTAGCTTTGTAGTATAGTCTGAAGTCAGGGAGCCTGATTCCTTCAGCACTGTTTTTCTTTCTCAAGATTGCTTTGGCTATTCAGTGTCTTTTGTGTTTCCATACAAATTGTGAAATTTTTCATTCTGTCTCTGTGAAACATGCCATTGGTACTTTGATAGGGATTGCATTGAATCTGTAGATTGCTTTGGGTAGTAGAGTCATTTTCACAATGTTGATTCTTCCATTCCAAGAACAACATGGTATATCACTCCATCTGTTTGTATCATCTTTAATTTCTTTCATCAGTGTCTTATACTTTTCTGTATACAGGTCTTTTGTCTCCTTAGGTAGGTAGGTTTATTCCTAGGTGTTTTATTCTTTTTGTTGCAGTGGTAAATGGGAGTCTTACCTTAATTTCTCTTTCAGATTTTTCAACATTAGTGTATAGGAATGCAAGAGATTTCTGTGCATTAATTTTGTATCTTGCTACTTTACCAGATTCATTGATTAGCTCTAGTAGTTTTCTGGTAGCATCTTTAGGATTATCTATGTGCAGTGTCATGTCATCTGCAAACAGTGACAGCTTTACGTCTTCTTTTCCAATTTGGATTCATTTTATTTCCTTTTCTTCTCTGATTGCTGTGGCTAAAACTTCCAAAACTATGTTGAATAATAGTGGTGAGAATGGGCATTCTTGTCTTGTTCCTGATTTTAGAGGAAATGGTTTCAGTTTTTCACCATTGAGAATGATGTTTGCTGTGGGTTTGTCATATATGGCATTTATTATGTTGAGCTAAGTTCCCTCTATGTCTACTTTCTGGAGAGTTTTTATCATAATTGGGTGTTGAATTTTGTCAAAAGGTTTTACTGCATCTATTGAGATTATCATATGGTCTTTATCCTTCAATTTGTTAATATGGTGTATCACATTGATAGATTTGCATATATTGAAGAATCCTTGCATGCCTGGAATAAACCCAGCTTGATCATGGTATATGATCCTTTTAATGTGCTGTTGGATTCTGTTTGATAGTATTTTGTTGAGGATTTTTGCATCTATGTTCATCAGTGATATTGGCCTGTAGTTTTCGTTCTTTGTGACATCTTTGTCTGGTTTTGGTATCAGGGTAATGGTGGCCTTGCAGAATGAGTTGGGGAGTGTTCCTTCCTCTGCTATATTTTGGAAGAGGATAGGTGTTAGCTCTTCTCTGAGTGTTTGATAGAGTTCGTCTGTGAAGCCATCTGGTCCTGGGCTTTTCTTTGTTGGACGATTTTTAATCACAGTCTCAATTTCAGTGCTTGTGATTGGTCTGTTTATATTTTCTATTTCTTCCTGGTTCAGTCTCGGAAGGTTGTACTTTTCTGAGAATGTTTCCATTTCGTCCAAGTTGTCCATTTTATTGGCATATAGTTGCTTGTAGTAATCTCTCATGATCCTTTGTATTTCTGCAGTGTCAGTTGTTACCTCTCCTTTTTCATTTCTAATTCTATTGATTTGAGTCTTCTCCCTTTTTTTCTTAATGAGTCTGGCTAATGGTTTATCAGTTTTGTTTATCTTCTCAAAGAACCAGCTTTTAGTTTTATTGATCTTTGCTATCATTTCCTTCATTTCTTTTTCATTTATTTCTGATCTGATCTTTATGATTTCTTTCCTTCTGCTAACTTTGGGAATTTTTTGTTCTTTCTCTAATTGCTTTAGGTGTAAGTTTAGGTTGTTTATTTGAGGTGTTTTTGTTTCTTGAGGTAGGATTGTATTGCTATAAACTTCCCTCTTAGAACTGCTTTTGCTGCATCCTATAGGTTTTGGGTCATTGTCATTTGTTTCTAGGTATTTTTTGATTTCTTACCTTTTCTTTTTACGTGTTTTTTTACAGGCAGCCAAATCCCTTTGTGACAAGCCATGCCCTATTTAAAGCATATATTTGCCACCAGCTCCCATCTTCTTTAAAGATAGTAGTATCTTTTAATTGCACGCCTAGAATGCCTTGGGATCATGCATCTAACCACAGCAATGTCTTAGATATTCTAATATTACATATTTGGGGCAAATAACCCCCCACTGCCCACTGCCAGGAACATCATAATGGATTCTTCTGCTTTTTGTTACATTTCTGAATCTCTGCTGTGGGTTTAGAATATTGTTTTACCATTTTATTATATGTCTTGATAGTTAAATTAAATTCACTTATAAGATGGTGCACCTTTCCTCATCCCCATCCCCATAATAACCACCAAAGTAACATACGCATTATTTTACTGCTTTTAGGTAATGGCATATCTTGAGAGCAGCTCTTTTTCAACCATCCGTCAGCACTAGCTCTTGCCAATTGAATAACTACTTCTTTGCAAGGCTAGACATTGGGTAGTGTGGTAAGAAATTACATAACCCAGATAATAAAAGAAATGCAGAATAAGCCGTTTAGCAAAATGGCAGGTAATCTTCTATGTGAATTAAACTATGAGCACTCACTAAGGCTGTCTTTGGGCAGTTGACACAGAACAGAGTGAAGCACAGCACTGGTATAATGGCTCAAAGAAGTCTGTGCATTATTTTTATTAGAAACATGCAGTAGTCTGTACACAGGGAATTTCCAATACTCACCACCATTACCTTGCTTTTGTGATCTCACACGGAATATAATCTGACCTGTACCTGGGCTTTGAAAACTACTAGTCCATTACTGGAAAGTAAATGATAGACATTAGTGAAGCAAGAACATAGCCTTGTGTTCTGCCATTAACAACAGTAAATTGATTTTGATAGTTTTCTTGCATATATAGCTAGTTTCATAATTCCCTGATGGGATGAGCAAATGTTTATAGATGTCACTGAATCACTGGTTTTTAACCGAACTTCCTTCTACATCTTGGCTTTAAAAAATAATAAATGTAAGTCTATAAACATAGCGCACACCCCTTATCTTGCTACTTCTCTACCTGAATTAGTTATCAGAACAATTATGAGTGATAATATAGTGGCTATCACAGAATGTACAGTAACTTTTGACAAATCTTTGAAATATTATGGAATATATTTCTTTTTTTCTTTCTTGGCCAATTTAGGTCCAGCAACTGTGTGATTTCTGAGCCTTAACCTTTTCATATTTCAGCTGGCATAAGTCAGCATCCAGAGCTTTTTGAGAAAGTATTTACCGTTTTGAAATCACAAGCCTACTGGACAATTTGTTGCTCTTGCCAGCCAGTTCTGCAGCACTTACACTGGACCATTCCTGGTGTGCCTCACGTTTAGAAGGCAATCTGCCCTCATCCCTTATGACCCACGTCCTCATCAGTCTTCAACCCATGAAGCTTTACTCCCAGTCCCAGTCTCTACCAATATCCTCTTATTCTGAACTTACACACTTTCAGACATTTCTCTAGATATAGTATTTATGGTTTCCCTGACTTGATGTTTTTCAAACTGTGGATCACAGATCACATGCTTCAAAGTGACCTACCTGAGTGCTTGTCAAAAATACAACTTTTCTGGGACCCACCCACGAGCCATTGAATAAGATTCTCTGTGATGAAGTTCAGGAATTTGCATTTTCACAAGTTTGCCAGGTGATTTTGGTGTACACCAGCATTGGGCAGCATAACTCAGCTAGTTGCAAATTCCTTTAGGGCTGCAAACCTTAGGATTCTTACACTGTAGAGCAGAAGTTGCAAACAAGTGGTCTACAGATATCTTGGCCAGACAGTTGGACCTTTTATTTTGGAGGGTGTTAACATTTATCTTTATAATTTATTATCAGAAGATTTTTTCTGGAAACCATCAGTTTCTGGCTTCTCTAAAGTAATTGAAAGAGCTAATAACAAGATGCTTTTGTTCTTATATGGCCGCTGTACCTGTCAGACAAACGGACACATGCTCTCCCCTGGTTCCTGCCTACCTCACGCCCAGCAGGCACCTGCTCTCTCCTCAGCCTGGTGCCAGAAAGCCTGTCGGTTTGCCACCCCTACCACATGGTGTAAATAGCTTTCATCATCGGAAAAATAATTTTCTAACTTGCTGGCCTTGATCTTTTAGATCTTTGTTCTACCCATCATTGGCTCTGTGGGTCTCAGAGTGTTAGTTGAACACTTTCCCTATTTGAATTGTGATTTATTTATTTATTTATTTTTGCATAAGGGCTAAAAAGGAGCCATACTTATCCCTCGCTAGTTAATTTCCAAACTCCGCCTGCATTTTGCACGCAAGCTCATGCCATGCCCTTTGCTTTCTGAGAAGATGAAGTGGGTGCCTTCTTAGATTGCTCCATTAACTTCCCACTGACTTCTCAAGAGTTTCTCAGCATTGCTTCTTCACCTCTTTTTCCATAAGAACAGCCTTTAGAATGTTTTAATCATTAATGTGATTATAGGTGTAATCATTTTTCTAACTCTAGCTTTTATTAAAATTCAGTTTTGAATGTTCTTGATAATGTAGTCTTTCTACCTAATCAGTAATCAGTGCTTCTCAACTGCTATTCATCAAACATCTCTAGCATCTCCCAAGCACAAATATGTACATAAGATAATGAAAACTAGTGGTAGTTTCCATTTTTTAAAATGTTATATGAAGCAGACCGTGTCAAAACAGTTTTTTAAACTTTTCATGGAAAATGTTAGGGAAAATTCTCTGCACAAAGTAGAGAGAATAGTAGTATAATGAACTGATGGCTAATCTTCTTTCATCTTCACCACCCTGCTAATTCCTCCACCCCAAGATTATTTAAGTCAAGTCCAATAATAGAAATATTTTTAAATGTCATGTAATAATTGCTTAAAATGATCAAATATCTAGTAATTTTGCTATTTGCCCTCTTGTCTCATAATTTTGCTATCAGTTTGGTCTCTTAAGTCTCTTTTAATTTGTAAGTTCTGCTCCTCTCTCCCTGCCCCTCTTCTCACTCCTCTTTCCTCCTTTCTCAATTTATTTGTTGAAGAAGCGTGTAGTTCCCGCAGAGCACTCCTCAGGGTACCCAATCTTGGTCTCTGTATACCGTTTGCCGCTATAAGAAATCAGGAATTCCTTATAGAAGTGGCTGATTCCAAGTCTGGATTAGGAAAAGTACAAGATTATCCAGGAGCATCTGGTGATAACCAGAAAGAAGGGAAACTATTAAAGGCCACAGAGTTTGTATTAACAGGACTCAGGAGCCAAACTGAAGAGTCTTCTGCTGGTTAAAGATGGGATAACTAGAGGATAAATAAGCAAAATAACAGTAAGGGATTGAAGCATCAAATAAGGTTAAGTCCATGCGTTCATAGTAATGGTCTCAATGCATCAGAAATCCTAGCCTTTGGAGGATACTGGGGAACCAAGGCATTATTTTGAAAACTGATTAATAAAGACGGAAAAAATTAATTACCCTGTCTTTCCTCTATGAACTATATCTCAGGGTAACCAAACAGCTGATGAAGTGAGTTATTCTTAGACTAAGGAAGGTGTAATAGAATTAGAATATCATTATTATTTTGTAACCCCTAATGAAATATCTAGGCAGTGATCATGAAGGGCTAACATCAGGAGAGACGTCTGACATTTGGAGGTCACATCACCCCCTGAAGTGTTCTTGCAAAGAAAATGAAGACCCTTTGATTGGCTTTTAAAGATATTAGTGCTTTAGTTATAGATGTCTTAGTACCATCTTTTTTTCTCTGACCTAGGAGAAAAGTAAAATGTAAGGATTATGAGGAAAATGTAAATTGGATTTTTATTAGTGAGGCAAGAACTCTCAAATAGACAACAAAAACTTTAAAATAATCAAGTTAAAGTGCATAGCTAAAGGAACATGTGGCTGCAGGGAATATTTAAGGCAGAACCGAATTGAAACCTTCCTAGTGAAAGTCAAGGCCTCTTAATTAGACAACACAAACAATTTAAAACTTAAAATGATCATTCTTGCTAAGGTTCATAAGTAAAGAAAAGGTGGCTGCAGGTGATGTTTAAGACATGACTTTGTCAAGGCTGCTTGTGGCTCAAACAATTAAGTCACTTAAACTCTCGGCTTCTGTTTCCTCATCTGTAAAATGGGAGCAATAGCATCTACCTCATCGTATTGTATAGAGATTAAATGAGGTAATGCAGTAAAGCACAGGTAAGTGCTCAGCAAGTGTTATCTGCAATAAAATTTACTAATATTATCCTTATTAATGCCACTACTCTCATCGTTGTTCTGTACTTTCAGAAAATAGAGCCACAAAGAAGCACATAACCCAGAAATGCCTTGGAATCTAGTGTAATGAGCAAGGCAAAGTAAGCTTACAAAACAGTGTTTATTTAAATAGGCATTGACAGTTTCACATCAGTCTGCTCAGTAATGTCTATGTAGCTCTTTTCTTTAAATCTTCCAGCCTGAAAGTATTTTTAAATCTACTATATTTATGCTATTATTTTATTAAAAGTACATTTTTCGTAGAAATCCCTCAATCAAGCAATTAAATCATGAGCACTTATCTACATAGTGGCTGCTGATCTTGGGGAATGAACTGTCTGTGAGCCTCCCCTTCCCAGAGAAGTACATACCAAGTGTCTACCAGTAGATGTAATGCACAAGAACAAAGCATCAGAAGCAGGCCAGGCCTAGGTCCAGAACGCTAAATGTCACAGTTGTGAGTCTGCTTTATAATTTTATAACAGTCTAACTCCAGATGTTTACTAGAAAAATGTCTAATTAAAAATTACTATAAGAGAATGGACTTGAGGACACGGGGAAAGGGAAGGGTGAGCTGGGACGAAGTGAGAGAGTATCATTGACATACATACACTACCAAATGTAAAATAGCTAGCTAGTGGGAAGCAGCTGCATTGCACGGTGCTTTGTGACCACCTAGAGGGGTGGGATAGGGAGGGTGGGAGGGAGACGCAAGAGGGAGGGGATATGGGGATGTATATGTACATATAGCCGGTTCACTCTGTTATACAGCAGCAACTAACACAACATTGTAAAGCAATTGTACTCCAACAAAGATGTTTAAAAAAATTTTTAAATGCAGCCTGTGTTATTAAGCTATGTTACTGAATAAAATTACTCCATAATTTTTCACAAAGAAAAAGAAAATTGCTATAGACTCTTCCAGTTACAAAGCTGATTTTCTTCTTCACCCCCTAAACCATAGCAGAGGGTTAAAACTACTTAGGTGCATCCTCTTTTCTTCTTGCATCCTGAGAACACAAACACAGACTCTCATCATCATCATTGTTATCATTGTCATTAGATGCCTCTGTTAGTAAAAATATGAAAATAAATTTAAATGAATGCACATTGAGTCTGTAATGTAGTGATGGAAAAAATATTTTTATGTTGTGAAGGTGAGGTACCAATATATTGTGATTTTCTGCATTGTCCTTTTTTTTTTTTTTTTAAACTCCACTGTGGTGAAGTAACTTTAAACCTTGAATTTAAAGCCTTGTTGGGTTTTTATTTAAGAATGTTGCTTAAAATGCTTTATTCCAGTAGTGATCAGCTTTTGAACTGAGTCTTCCTGAAGCAGGTTAGAAAAGTCTAGGGTGAATAAACCCTTGTTTAAAGCCATTTTAGCTGCAACAGTGTTTATCGTATACAGATGTCAAGTCTGATGGACAGGAGCAGGGCTAGGTGTCACTAACAGAATAAAGGTAAGGAAACGAAGAGACCAGCTTTGGCAAAGGGATAAAAAAGACTCAGTCACTTCAGTCAATGTATCACCTGTCTTACCACCTCTCCCAGGCTTCCCCAGTTAAGGGGACTCAGCAAGAGAAACGAAAGCAGGAGACGTCAGAGTAATGGCAGATCTTCCTCCAAGACAAGGAGCTAGAAAAGAAAGTGAAGACCTTAAGCAGGGTAATAAAGTATTTCAAAAGTAGAGGAAGGGACATATGATGATAAAAAGGACAGTCCTGGGAGAAATTTAGACCCCAGATATGATTTCAAGGCAAGTTAAAAACAAGCAAATGCAAGAATTTTTAATTTAAAAGTTAAATCATGTATTGATTAAATTAATTTGTGAATAATTACATACTGATATTTATGAAAAAGATCTCAAATTGTCTTAAAGCTGAGTATTTAATACTTTGAATTTTATGTACAGTTTCACTTTCCTCTTACTTTTCCTTCTTTGTAACATATACTCTTCTGTAGCAACACTGGTTTAGTTGTTTTACTGAAAAACTCTATTTTTGAAGACTAAGGTCATTAAAGAGAAAAGGATTTTCATCTCTTTATATGTTATCCACACTCCCAGGGACCCTGACTATTTAGAGCATGAATCTATAACCAGGGCACAACTGCTCTACAAAATGTCCTAATTAGCAGCAAAATGACTAAGGAAATAAATAACACGTTATGTTTTTAAATGTCAGCCTACAAAGTGACTAAAATCACGTGGTATCTAAATAGATAAAAGCGCAGAGAGATCATATATAGGCAGCGTTCAGCGAGGCCAAATGTGTCAGCCACGATGGCAGGTGAGCTTCATCTTCAGCGTTGTCCTGCTGTGCATCTTTAGAATTCTTTGGTGCATGCATTGGACCTGCCGCACTATCCGAGCTCTTGAGCATAGGGGGAACAGCATTCACCCTCCACAGAACACTTCAGAGTAGATCAGAGCATGTCTCTCTGAAGTTTACCAACAATCCAGTTTCCCCTCTTTGAATGGGTGTGGCTTAATATCATTGTGGATCTGCTACGTTTAACTTATTGTTGTCTGTGACTTAACGTTATGTTAATATGCTCATTCCCTCCAGGGGTCATTCTCTACATTCTACTGGTTGGATATCCACCCTTCTGGGATGAAGACCAGCACAGACTCTATCAGCAGATCAAGGCTGGAGCTTATGATGTATGTAATAAATGTTCATCCAGCTTTAGACGAGGGTTTTTTGTTTATTGACCAAGAACCAGATTTTTTTCATTGCTATTTTAACCATAATTTTCAATAATGTCCCTTATTATTTTCCTCTCTCTTGGGGAAGGGGGATAAAGAATAAGAAATACAGCATCTATATCCAGTTTCTATTTCCTTTTAGCTCAATATCTCCTAAGATTGAAAGGAAAACAGTTTGAAGTCTCTAAGGAAGGACCTTGCTTGTCCAAGCATTTGGATCTTAGTGCATTTTAAAACATATAAAAATTAAAAGATTTTTGCTTTAGAAATGGTTACTACCTGTTTAGCTGAACGATATTTTCAAATGCTTATCACATAATTATATACCAACAATACTTTGCAGTGATCCATGTATCAGATAGAACATTGTTCCATTCTGTCAGTTTTTTTTTTTTTTTCATTCTGTCAGTTTTGACTGTTTGTTTTGTTTACCCAGTGGCTTCTCTGAGAGCCTTGATATGAAGAATGGGTTTCACAATTGAAAAATATTTGAAAATCACAATTCCAATACATTTCATTTACAATTAGAATATTTGAAAGTAGGCGTATGAATTAAGTTCTGTATCTGAAGAGCAAGACCCTATCTACTTTGTCTTTAGGGCTTAACTTTGTGCTCTTTGGTATAATTTTCTCTCCTTTGATAAATATGTCTGTAAATGATTTACCACCTCCTCTGGTTTTACCTCACACAGTCCTCTGGAAGTCAGAATGCAAGGTCTGGACATGCTCTTCCTGTGTTATTAAGTGGGCTAAGTGGTAGGCAATATTGGGTCCACCTTCTGTGTACAAGTTAAAAGCTCAATGTGGCTGTGAGAAAAGTTATGAGAAGTCTGTATTATATTGTATCAGGTCTCATGACCTCCCCAATGCATTTCTGACTAAACGTAACATTCAGATGGATGTGTGTATCACAGGTATTTGAAATCTTTAATTTTGAAGCATTCCATTTTAGCCAGACTAATGATAATTAAACCAGATTATAATTTACCTGGCCAAGCTAGCACATTCACCATCTTTACAGACTAGAACTAAGCACCTCTCTGGGAAGACACAGCTCTGCAATGCACTGCTTGGTGAATGTGAAGGAATGACTTTGTGAAAGTTAGAAAAATAAGAAAAGGGCCCACCTTTATCTAGGTTGAACCCAGCCCCTCATTTTCTATCAGAAGATCTGCACATCATAAAGAAGCAGGGTTGAGTGTTTCTTCAGTAGTTCCTGATTAGCAATTTTTACAACTGCCCAAAATAAACTTCTGGAATTAAAGTTAAACTGGCAAAAATTTGCAAGTATTAAAGAGTCAATATCATTTTTCTTATGTTTCCTTTTGCCAATGGATCACAAACTGCCCATTTTATGACTACTAAAAGTGCACTAACTTAAGTCCATTAAGGCACAGTGACAATGCCTTTTTTCTCAAGATTGTCTATAAAAATTCATGAATTGAGAAAAGAACCTGATATTTTGTTTATTTAGAAACTAATGCGATATACATTTTTCTTAACCTATCAAGAATATTATTTCTACTAAATATGCTTATTAAGTGAAAGTGAGGTTACATAATTATCAACAAAAATTTATACACAGAAATTTAGAATAAATCTCTTTATCGTATTATTACTATACAAACGGATTACTAATAGAAGTTATGAGAGTAAATTTCATGAACTTTCTTTTGGTGAAATTTATCATTTTTGAAGTGTTAAAATGAAATCCTGCTGAGGCTCAAATTTGTAGTCTCAAATTTCTTCTCACTGCTGCACTCCAAATAGCGACAATTTATAGGTCAGTTTGGGAACAGGAATTGAAGCTGTTTTATTATCTCTGCTATTACTCTTGATGAGTTGTGGAAGGGCGTAACACATTATTTTGAACCTTGGCATAGTAGCATGATGATGTGACAATGTCGCAGCTTTATTGACTTTTGCAAAATTGCATAATTACGCGAAAGGCTGCATGAAATTGAATTTTCATATCAAAGCAAATACGCTTTGAGAGGACTAGAAGACTGAGTTTATTTTTCCAAATTTAAGAATGTATCAGTAGTTATGGCAATTTAGTGTACATGTTTGTCCCTTATCAATTACACTCAATATCTTAATATATAGATATATACATAGAGGGGGGATATATATATCTACATCAGTTTGTCTATATGTAGATACAATTTAACTTATACAAGAAATTCACTGCTTAAGGAAATTATTAGTATATTTGGCTCTTCTCTGTTCCACTGAGTGTATCTATTTTTTAAACCCTTTATAAACATATTTTTAAAGTTTCCATCACCGGAGTGGGACACAGTGACGCCTGAAGCCAAAGACCTCATCAATAAAATGCTTACTATCAACCCTGCCAAGCGTATCACAGCCTCGGAGGCACTGAAACACCCATGGATCTGTGTAAGTGACAGTTCTCCGAAGATCTCAGGAGAGCAAATGAAAAATACATTCTCCTTTAAAATTTGTCTTACAAAGAGTCTTGGCAAAATTCATTATTAGGAAACTCTTGCAGTTGAGTGCTTGTAAGTCTGTCAGATGGATGCAGGCACCACTGATAAAAATTTGATGAAGTTAAGGAATGAATATCTTTTAAACATCCTCAATTAAGTTTATTTTTCTCCTCTTCCAGCAACGTTCTACTGTTGCTTCCATGATGCACAGACAGGAGACTGTTGACTGCTTGAAGAAATTCAATGCCAGAAGAAAACTGAAGGTAAGAAAGTTTCCACTTTTGTGAGGAGGGAGATTTGGCAGCGTGAGCAGTGAGGTTCTGTGTGAAGAACGGAGCAAAGGCTTTTAAAATGTGTAAGCCTCAGTACTCTTCTTCTTCTGGGTCTTTGGGAAATGGAATCTACACTGGAATTACAGCTACGATGAAGAGCTAGGATCACTGGCCATGCGTGCCATGGTCCCTCCCTTCAGTGGAAAACAGCTGTGCAGGTTAATAACTGGAATCTGGCCGCACCCACAAGGGTGGTCCCAGCATTATGAGAAACATAGGCCTGCTACTCTCAGGAAACCAAAAACAAAAACAGACAAAAATGCCCTGACTGAATGTAAGGCTAGAAGACTTATTGTCAAACACTGCTTCTTTGTTAGGCCAGTGATTTGCAAAGGCAGCATTAATTTCGTGTTCTTATCGCCCTGACAGGGTGCCATCTTGACCACTATGCTGGCTACGAGGAACTTTTCAGGTACACGCGTTAAGAACTCTGCTCTTGATCCCCTCCTCTCCTCTCTGGTATCTCGTTTGGAATTTAATTTTAAATTCTTTAATAATTAGAAAAACACTGTTGTTCGGGGATGGCAAATGTATGCCATGGATTCCTTCCACGCCTGTGGCTGCCATGAGGCTCTTACCTGGGTGCTGTCTCGTAGAGGTGTCAGGCCCGTGACTACACTCTCCACGAGGGCACCCAGGCAGCCCCACCTCTAGTCAGCACTGGAGCAGGACACGCAACCCCTCTGTCACCCCTGCTGGGGTGCACACAGTTTGGAACTACGTCCTCCCCCCAGCTGGAAGCTCAGCATTTTGAACGTAGAATTAATTGGTATCTCATAAAGTAATAACTATGAATAGTTTCTTGTTTTTGTCTCATTCTCTCAGGGAATCCCAGTAAGCAAGATTTTTAGAAGAAGGCCATTATTGAGGAACCCAATTCTCTTAGGCCTAAGTTCTTTTGAAAGTACAGTTCTGTAGTATCTTGGCCTGCTATAAGAATGATTACAACTTTCAAAGGTATCTAAACTCAAGAATTTACAGAGAACCTACCCCACAGTAATAAACGTTCCTTGAAATGATTTCTTGGTAAAAATAAGTTTGTTTAAATAATGGGCTGAAAAAAGCTAAACTATTTCTTTATTGTAGAAGTGACTTGCCAAAGTCAACATAAAGTATATACCTTTTCCAGAAACTGAGTTTTGGAACTCCTTTTTTTGATAGGTTACCTCAAAGGATCAGGTTTCCAAAACTAAAATTTTGGTAAAAGCTCATCAGTCTCATGTATGGAGAGGGACTGAAGCAGCAAGACTGTTGCATTGGTAAAGCTTACTGTTTGGCTGTTTAAACTTGGAACAATTGTCAGACGATTATACCAAAAATACTACCTTTTTACTTTGCTTACTGTTTATATAAGAGTGATCTGCAGCATCAAGTTGTCCAGCTATGTCTTCAGTAATTTATTCCTGCTACATACTTCACTTCTGGGTATTGTAGTGATGTCAGGTGATGATCCATATCATTATCATGTTTTCCAAATTTCTCAACCAATTTCTAGTTACTGTTTACCATTTTATTAAATGGTCACCTTTTGTCTCCCATTGTATATAATGTGAGTTCATAGGAGGCTTTCCAAAGGCTTCCACTGACCTGTTAAACAGCAACAATGATAATACAATGAGTAACACTACAGACTGAGGGACTGTGTTAGTCAATTGTATGTATTTTGTCCAATTTGTTTGGTGTAGTAAAATCTTGTTACTGCCTTTGTCAAGTTACCTGTTTTATGAACAGTTGATTAATATAGTTGACATTTATATGGGTGAGTTCAGTATCTCATTAAATATTAACTGATATATGCTATATTCAAATAAGTTAATATTCACTGTGGCCCAGTCATTAGTGAATCACTAAAAAGTAGGATGATTTATATGGTATGTATTGTTAATGACAAACTAACTTGAAAAAATCTCCAGAATTAAGATTGTACATTTTGTTGAAGTCTCACGCATAAATTGGGCCTTTAGTAATATATGTACCCATGTATAGAAGCTTTTTACCTCACATTTTCCTTGTCATCATCGTGTAAACTAAAAACTCACGACTAATATGTGGATTTGATATTGTTTCTGAATGTCTTAGCATGAAAAGCAAACTTTTTTTTATCCGTCATTTCAAAACCAACTGATATAACATTAGACGCAGTTACATCTTATAGTTGATATTGCATTTTAGTTTTGAGTATTCATTCTGTTTCATTGCCAGACATGCTCTTTAAAGTAACTTGTCCATGAGTATATGGTTATAAAGTTGTTTTTATTTTTTCTTTTCTCCCGTTATGTGGAATGTATTTCTTGTGAGGTAAGGTGAATAGTAAGCAAAAGGGACATTTCTGCATCTCCCAGGCCAAATCCCTGCTTACCCTGAATCATTGTCTTCTCTTCGCTTGCTATTGCAATTCCAATTATTCTGAGTTTGCTTTCTAACCTATTAACTGCCACAGGATTTACTTAATATTGCTTCTTAGCTCCAGGTACACAGTATTATAGCTAAGGCTACCATTTCTTACAGCCTTATTAATAATAAATTAATAGCTTTGTTGCTAAAGACTAAATAAAATTAACATTTTTGTATCTTTTAAATAAATTGAAAATTTATCAAAGTGCTATCAAAATAATGGCCCAAATCAAACAGATGTCAGGAAATTACATGTTCATGCAGTTCTATTATAGCTAGGTATTTCCATTTCAGATACCAAATTCTATTCTGATGTACTTAAATAACTATATATATATAATTAACATTAAATGGAGGCATAAGTGTGTACTTTGTCCTACATGTTTGTGGATGTTCTACACTTGATCTACTAATTGTCGTTGACAGTTACATAATCTGTTCACTGTGTATGTACCCATTCATAAGTATATTTTTCACTTCACTTTTTAATATACTCAAGGAGTTCAGTAACAGAAGGAATGCTAAAAGCTCCCTCCAAAAAAGTAAAGTTTCATATAAGACCATGTACTTTAGGAGTTCTCTGATTTAGTTGAAGATTTCATTTTGTTTTCTATCTCGCCTCAAATTTTATGATTTTTAATTTTTCAGTGTAAAAGGCTTTTGTTTATGACCTTTGTATTCTAATTTTGAAGTATAAGAAAATACATAATACCTTTTTTTAAAGGTCATATGCTAAGCATTTAAAAAATTTGCTCTAGGTCAATAATATACCATTTCAAGTATAGTTATTAATATTTTTGTAAAAATGAAATTATCTGATTTCAAATATATATTTATTAAAAAGAATGTTATTTAGCCAGAGAAAATTGTCACAAATGAGTTTTAAACCTCTAGGAAGAGGGACTTAAGTGGCAGAACTGATACTTTTGGTGTGAATGAACATGTAATACAATCTGTGAGCTGATGTCTAAAGACTTGAAATCAACTTTCTGGATTACAAAAGCATAGTCCAGTTAAAGTTCCAGTATCCTTTTCACAGCCAACAGTGAAATAAAGTCCAATAATATAAGTGGCAAAGTGTCCAATTATATTCAATGAACTAAATAAGAATTTAGTTCTAAATTTGATGTGGCAAGACCAAGAAAAGTGATACTGTATTTCAATGTCCTGTAAGCTCGCGCTCATCAATGTGACCTTGATAACTTGGCATATGTTGGCCATAAATCAGTAAAGGTGGTAGAAGGAAACAATAACCTGTTTTGTTGCCTGGCTATCGGTTTCTATGGATAACTCACTAAACTGATTTTACTCTCGTTTTGCAGCAGCCAAGAGTTTGTTGAAGAAACCAGATGGAGTAAAGGTAAGTTAAACAGGTGCTCCTAAACTCATTTCTGACTTTCAGATGCTGGATTATTTTTAAATGTTAAATATAAGTTCTAAGTCATTGCAGCTTATACTTTTTATAGTTCCTGATAAAGGATGCAGGTTGAAATATAAAATAATTTAATGTACAGGAATGACTAATATTTATACCAAGAAAAGCTGCATTTTTTCTACTTATTATATATTAAATAATCATGACAAAATAAGACTTTATATGGAGTTACCATAGAAACTGAACGTCTAAATCCTCTCTGTTTTACTACATCCTCAAACTGTCATGGTGACCTGAAAATCCCTGAAAACCAAATGCTTTTCCAAATAGTTATGCTATGTTCTTGAAGGCTGCTGAAATTTAAAGCCCATGGGGGGGAAAAAATCAAATCATTGAGTCTAGGAAATCAAAATTCAAATGACTATATTTCTCGGCTTGGGCAGTTTTTATAAAGGTCTTAATTGTTCCTGTTCTTCTATCATAAGGTATTGAGGCAGACTTAACATGAATATCCTGAACAAATAATTAGAAAAATTTTCCAAGAAAGATAATGGCAGAATATTTTGACTTTCTTGGATTTCTAAACAAAATAGTACAGCTTATTTTTTACTGATCCTGTTTTGTTTCATAGGAATTTACCTTTGATTGAATATAACCTTATACATGCATTGTGTTTGTTATCTTTCCAGAGTATTACCTCGATGTTTTATTTCTTTAATCCTTTTCTTTCTCTTCCACTGGCAGACACCTACATTCCTCATGAACACTTCAACGTTCTTGGGAATTAATTAACTTTCTAACATTTAAACTTGACCCAAAGTCAAGTTGTCAGTTCATTTTGAATATATAACTTAGAAAATCATCTGTCACTTCTCATGTTCACGCCCAGTCATTTCTTCAGCACCTGTCTGTGTGTGATTTGGGAATTTCCAGAGCTATGGTGACCATGCACTTGTGATTCTCGTTAGGTTGGCATTTACCTTTGATTAATTCCTGTCCTCAACCTGTAATATTCTCTTCCTTCTGCTTAGTTTATTCAACTTAAAGTTCAGTAATGACTGTTGATGTCTGCTTTTTTCCCAATGTAACATTGGTGGAAATGTGATATTTTAAATTTTCCAAATGTTTTATTCCCTTGTGTTTTTCTGTATTGTTCGGTGATACAGAGCTCACAGTTTCTATTGAGACATTTATTTTTACTACTATCCTTATATAGAAAGAAACATTTCCAGAACTTTTTTCTTCCAGTCAACTTATAGTTCACCTTTAAAGACAAAATTATTCTGTGCTCCATGCTTTGATACTTTAAAAATTCAACCGGTCATATTTTGTTTCTTTTCCTTTCTCTTTGACTGGTCAATTCAGAAAAGGAAGTCCAGTTCGAGTGTTCAGATGATGGTGAGGATCTCTATCTGCCAGATTTCTCCTCCTGTGAAAATTCATACTTAGGAATAGAACAGTCTTATTTGCCTAAGTTAGTGTAAGTGGAGAAAGTATAGGATCATTACAGGTTAATGTTAATTAACTATCAAACACAGTGCCCATGTTCAAATATTATTGTTTTTCTTTGAAATGGAATTTTTGAAATATGTAAAAAGTTTATACCGTCATCCATATGCTATTAAAAAAGTGCAGTTTTCTCCTAAAACTGAAGAAACCATGACATAATTAATGTCTATAATTATTGTGAAAAGTGAAGGAACACTATAGGATTATTTTTAAATGGTGATCATGATTACTAAGATAGGAGTGATTCTTAGTTCAGATAAACCAGAATGCATCCACCATGGAGTTTTATAAATTGTGTGAAAGTGATCTTACAAGGATTCATCCAAGTTAAGCACCTTTGGAAAAAATATTTATTAACCTTAAAACTGAATGAGCTCAACACCTGAAAAATAAGAATATCTTGCCCATGCCTTATTCTTATTATTCTTATAACGTAAGAATAGTTCAGCGCATAATTTAAATATCTGGTTTCATTTAATTTTTTAAATAAAAATACTCTGCTTCCATAATATAAAATAAATACATTTCACAAACAGAAGTGCCAGAGCTCTTGTATATTTAAAAGACAGCTGTGGTTGAGCCCATACTTGATACCTGATTCTTTAAAAGGAAGTCCTCCTAGCCTTTTACCTAGAAATTCTCCTGTTATTTTAAATTAATCAATATTACAAATACCTTCAAAAGATTTTCTACAGTAAAAAAATCATTAAGCTAAACTTTAACCAAAATGTTTTTAACTGTACATTTAAACACAAGTAAAAGTGGTGGTTGAGGGACATATTCATTTAATTCATATTTGCCATGCCTAACAATAAAGGATGGCTCATCCAGCCAGAATGGCCTTCATTTGGAAGAGACGACAGTGTGTGTATGCTGTGTATCTGGGTGTGAACGTGTGTGGGAACGTGTGTGTTGATGTGTGTGCGCTTATACGGTTATGTTTGTGTGCGTAGGTATGCCCGTGAGACATTTCCACTAAAATAAAGCAGTTCTTGGCAACCACAACCTAGGAAAAAAATCAAGTCTCATATCTCAGAACAGAAAAGATCTCAGTATATTCCTCTTTCATTCTTTGCAATCACTGATACAAACTAAATGGATTATATTAAATACCTGTGGGCTTTAATCTTAAACACTTCTGATCATTTGATAAGAAGTCAGCTGTGTTTTGCCAAGCACTCTTCCTGAATAGGAAATTATTTGCATGTGTGTCCCTCCTCTTTTCTCATATATTCTGTACTAAAGTGAATACTGAATTTTGACCCTTCTTTAATAAACTCCATTATCGCTTATCTTTTTGGCTATTGCACAAATTTTATGTTAAATTCTGCACACTTCTATTTAAAGAAAAATTTTAAACTATCCTCGAAACATAGATTGATGGTCTAATATTTAAAGAGTTTTCCAGTAAAGGGCACCAAGTTTTCTCTCTTTTCTTGCATGTCACTGAGCGCAGTGTTATAGTGTATTTAAATAATACTGGTACCAAATAGTCACACAAATAGGAATGAATAGAAAAGCAAATTATTACGTACCCAAGTTAATTTTTTGGACCTTCTGTCTTCCTCTCAGTGTCAGTTTCAGTGTGATCTGTAGGTATAAAATATGAAAGAAAAGAATGCTTAGAAAGTCTAAACAATTAAATTTGTGTAATTGCTTATAAATATTCATTTGGTATTCATTTATTTTATGCAGAATGTTTTTCTCTTTAAGTCCTTAAGTACATTTATACTAAAATTATGGGATGTATTTTTTAGATAATAATATGTAAAGAAAACAACTAGATAATATAGTGCAAGAAAATGAATGTTAATTTATATTTGTTTGATAATCACAATGTCATGCATGAGTTTAAATGAATGTTGAGTATTACTTTTCAGTCTCTGATTCTTTAGTAACCAAACTCAATTGTAGTTTCAAGTTGCCACTTGTCAACAAAGTCTTCTCTGGGCCATTACAATACTTATTGACCCTCTGAGTTGTTTTCAGAGTGGCTTCCATAGTGATAATGATCTTTCTTTAAGGTCAAAACCAATTATGTTAAAGCAAGGGAATGGTATTACCAAATAGTCTTCAACAATAGCAGTAATTTGATAGAATACATAGTGTTTTCCTCTCAAACAATTGTGAAAAATAAAGTCATTTTGCATCCAGAATATAGTAAGGAGTTCGATTTGCTCATTTATAATTGAAGATGTATTTTTTAAAGGAGACCCAGACTTATCATGTTAAGATATTTTACTATAAAGCCTGCATTTCATCGGAAGACCTAAGTTTTTGATTTGATTCCTACTAAACAAAATGATGATGGCTGCCCAGAGAAAGACAGTCTATGTGTGACTCCAGGCTCAAGGATCAAATGAAAACAGGAATGTATTCATAACAGTGAAAATTGGAAGCTGGGGAACAGAATCCAACCTGCAGAGTATGAAAATGTTTACATTTATTTCATACTCTGACACTTGATTTGAGCTCCGTTGAAGCAGCTCTTTGTCTGTTTGCTAAGGTGGCACAGCCAAAGCAGCCAAGTCCGTTTTGTCATTCCACCATCACAGACACAGTCCTAGCCCGGGTGTGACCATCGGAGACTAGAATTGATCGTCATTCCTGTCAGTCATCACCGTGTCTTTCACATTCATCTTCAGTGGCTCTTTATTTTCATGTCTGTATCTCCACATAGACATGCTGTGTATAGAGACATTGGCTACCGAGGGGTTTAAGGCATCTCTGTTTCTATTTTCTGCATACCTACAGATAAACAACAAAGCCAACGTGGTAACCAGCCCCAAAGAAAATATTCCTACCCCGGCGCTGGTATACCTGGACTCTTTGTAACCCTTCTTAAGTTCTTTACTGTTTTTGGTGTTTCTCTCATTTGCTTTCACTATATAGATACATACATTTTTTATTTTTATTTTTTTGGATTTTGTTCTTGTTTTTGCTTTCTAAGATATGAGAAAAGTTCTTTTCTTTTTGTTAAGGTAGTTGTCAAACAGTGTGTTTCTAACATGAGATGACCTCATTTCATTGTTGACCATTGTACTGACGATAGCTGTGGTCTTCAGTTAAAAGTGTTGCATGCTGCCTTAGAAATACCGTAGAATGCGCTTTGGTTGCTCTTAGCTCTTCTTTTGATGATAGCTCTAGATATGCAAACAGTGGTTTCTTCTTTTCCTGACGCAACTGTTGACATCAAGGAGAGCTAAGAGGATTACTGCCAGACAAAAGTAAATGTGGACCTTACTCAGAGTTCCCGTTTCTCTCTTATTACGACAGCAGGGCTTTGTAAGACCTCACTTTCTGAGATAAAGAGGCACTGGATAATTTAAAGCTTTTTGTTTGTTGTGTTTTAAATTAAATTATCACTGTTTCACTTTAATCCAAAGGATGAAATTGCATAGCACAGAGCTTTGAATTATCAATGGGAATCAGTTTTTTCCATTTCTATCAAATTCACACTATTAACAACTCAGTTTAACACTTTGAGACCATATTATGTTGAAATTCAAGGTTTGAATACTGGCATTCAGTGTTCTTAGTTCCATAATGTTTTCCCCAAATTATTCCATGTTTTGATTTATGAGTTTCAGAAATGTTAATGGTTTTTTACTGTCCTGTGTACTGTTAATTTCAGATGAGTGGAAAATGTTAGGGAGATTGTCCCACTAGAGTTAACCAGAAGGCTCAATTTAAAAACATTTAAAGGAAGGACACATCAAGATAGCAGGTTACTTACTAGCAAAAAAAGACAGTGTTGATCATACCTCCAGCCAGGGAAGGGAAGAAGGATGGCAGTAAATATGCTTTCTAAGTATTCAGCATAAAGTGTAGTGGAGATGAGATAGTCTAGTGGGCAGAGTGCTTATGACTGAAGAGCATTCTCCATGGGTTGCAGTAACTCCCAGTTGCTAGGACATCATATAATGAAAGTGCCAAGCATGCCGTTGATGTATTGACACTGAATCGTTTTTTACATCAGTTATTTGACTGTTATTTTCTGCTTGGGACTATTTCTTCAATTTTCTAGTAGAAAGTAATAGGAAAAATAATATATTCTTCATGGGGAAACATGACTTTACAAACAAATCTTTCATATCAGTCTATAAAACAGAAATTTCTTATATATATATGAATTAACATGGGATTTAACAGCAATGTGCCTCAAATTACAGTGTTTATATGATTAGTTCTAGAACCTTTTCAATGTTTCTCAGAATTTCTTATGGACTTGTGAAATACATTCTTTACGATAGCCCTTTTTTAAGCGTTGTCCAGTGATTCTAGGTTTTCCAAGGGTATTTATCTGTGTATTCTGACACCATAATTTGTTCTCAGATTAATACAGCTGAAAAATATCTTCACAAAGACTTTGAGATCATCTCAGAAAGTTCTAATCTCCAGTGCCCTTGGCCAGTTTTCTATGGGACAGATATTAACAGGCTGTTTGTTAAAGATATAGGACTTTGTGAAACAGCAAGTGCCTCTTTAGGTCTCCAGACTTCAAAGCCTTGTCTGTATGCTGATCACGAATAAGGTCTTGTGCATGCTGCTGCTGGGTACTGAGGTGCTGTATCTCATGGACTCACCAGGGAGATCTTTCATCAGAGATCTTGTCAGCTGCAACCTCTGACAGCAGTTAACATTGCTTAAGCTCTTGTCACTATTTAGTTGTGTCAGCTGGCTCACTCTGCTCTGTCCCTGCACTAGTTAAGAATGTACTTACCGATGCGAACTGTTTCTTTCTCCATTTTGTTCTCACTCAGGAGCCCCAAACTACTGTAATCCACAACCCTGATGGAAACAAGGTATTCAGAAAGAATCAACATCATCTTGCTTTAATAAGATTACACATCTCATCAAATATTCAAAGCAAAATTAATTCATAATCTCAAATTAGGAAAGAAAACCCTTACCCTTTTCTACCATACTTTCTTTTGGGCCTAATTTATCTGGAACTATACACATATTTCTTTGAAAACAAAAATGAATGACATTGTGAAAGAGAAATGAATGGTGCAGTTAGTTAGTAAAAGTGCAGTTAACAAGTCTGTATGTCGAGATGACTGTGTATCTTAAGCAATTCCATCTGGTTTTTCCCCCCATGCCTGTCTGCATTGTACTTTAGATGTGTTCTGCATGAAATTTTAGAATTTCTTGCTATATCATTCCACTATCTTCAAAAAAATCAACTTGAGTTCATAGTTATTTGTTTAAATTTAATGTTGCTTTTGAATTTTATTCATTCTGTTGTCATAGTGTGCTTTTTGTTTTCTTTTAATTCCCTGTTGTTTGTGGTGTTTTTGTTGTTTGGCATGGATTTGAGGATAATCAGGGAGTTTCACTTCTTGTGAAGTATGTTTGTTTTTGTTTAATTATATGCATTTCAGTAACAGACATGTAACTGCTTATCCTGAAAGAAGACTATGATGTTTCCTATCCATTGTAAATTGTTTGCATAGCATGTTAACTAAATAACAGTACTTGTATACATGTCCGTAGGGTGAAAGGAGGCAGTTCCTGAACGTATTCCATCTTTCTGCTTTGTTATTTCTCATCCATTATTATATCTCTAAGGGGAGGGAAAAATACTTCATCAGACTTTTCTCAAATTTTAAGTATAGTCATGGGTCTTACTTTTCCTTACTCTTATCTACAGTGTTAAAGTCTTAGAAAACACATTTCTCTGGTCTAACATTTAGTTGGTCAATATTAAAATTACTAAAGTAAAAAAACATGAAGTGTTATGTTCCTTAATATGAGATGTATTTTACAGTCGTGACACTTACAATGTTCTAAGTCCCTACAAGACTCGAGGTAGTCAGGAGCATCACACATGTGAACAATTATTTCCAATATCGTTAGCAAGTGAAAGACCAAGCATAGCAGCTGGAGTGGACACTTCGATAATTCTAGCTATGTCATTTGTAAGAGTTGTTGCATGATATTTCCTGCTTACATGCATTATTTTTACAGTGCATGGGTTTATCCTCATCTTGAGTTTAAATTTGAATACTAGGTCACATTAAGAAACGCATGAAGACTCTGCTTTGGTTTTATGTTGTGGAGACTCTGGATATATCTTTAATTAGTCTGTCCCTTTGGATTAAATATTATATATTTAATATAAATATTATATATTTAGTTGTATAAATTTGATCACTTTTTTGAATATTGAATCTCTGAAAGTACACTGACTAATGTTTGCATCGTTTTCCAAAATTTGTTTTCATTGCTGAACACATAGCTATTGATTAGAAGTTTCCAATTTTTTTTGGCAGTAGCCTTTAATCATTCCAAGTAGAAAATTGTGTCTTTCTTATGAACATTACTAAATTTCTTTGCTAGAAATATTTTATTAATACATTATTAATGGAAAAATTTGTCAACCATTTTAAGGAACGTGTCTTAATACTGGCAGTTACAGTGTCCTTTTAACTGTGCTTGTTAATCTGCAACTTCATTTGTAGTTTTACAGAGAAATAGCTTTGTCTTTTCATTATGGGAGCAAGTTTCTTACCAATAAAGCCAGTTTCTAATTTAGAAATGAATGAAAAAACTCTGCTTTTTCCTTGAAAGTAAATTATTCATATAATTCCATTGTGCTGATCACAAACATGGAAATTCTTCTTGAAAGTACTTTCACCATATCTCAGCTTCTTCGTCAAATGATTCAATGAAATGCTTTTTCTCTCTACAGAGAAGTCAGGCTGATAAATAGCCTACAAATTTACTGCTTGATATAGTGCCTCACACAAAGAAAGGACTAATTACTAATTAATTGGGAATAAAAAATGTTGTTTTTTAAGGTTCAAATTCATTAGGCTAGTATATTCAACGTCTCATCAATACTTAGAGAAAGCACACCTTATGGGGCACTGTAACACAACACATCCTTACACAGCTCTTAAAATAAGTTGCATACTTTGACTACTTGTACAAATCACCTTGATTTATCGTGCTTCGGGGATTAGGCAACCAGAGTACTCCCTTTTTGAAATGTTTGCAGCATTTGACATTTTATTTCTGTCAAAACCACGTAACATATTTGTACATTTGCATGTCGGCATATGCGCACAGCCTGCTGAAGAATTTTGCATGATACGTATATCACTTGCCAATTTTTTGAGAAAAACAAAAGTCAAGCTATTCATTGTTTGCAACTTTAAATATATTTTCTTCTCAACAGGAGTCAACTGAGAGTTCAAATACAACAATTGAGGATGAAGATGTGAAAGGTACGATTAAACCCGAAATAGAAAATCCCAACTCAGAGTTACATATATCTCGGAAGAAAAGTATTTGTTTCAAATAACTAATAAGTTTAGGAACTAGGTCTATTCTGAGACACAAAATTACTTTTCTTTTTATAATTACATTATTATTTTAATTATATGTACTGATTTTGTCCATTTTTTCTTCACATTATATTTTCTCTGTCTTTAAACTATAGACAACATGTGGTATATTCAAGGACATTGTGATTTTAAACTAGTAATGAATGTTTGGGATCATAATATCAAATTCTAAATATATCAGTCAAAAGGTAATACAAAAGGTATATGTATGTCTAGAAAACAACTTATATTCAAGAACAGAGCATGAGAATAACCATTTTTTGAAACTTTCAGTAGTCTCAGTTGGGTTTCAATGAAATTCTGCATTTGTCAGCCTTTTAAACCTAGATTTTCATGCACTTTTCTAATATATTCTTGATCTCCATTCAGTTCATTTGTCCAGGTTCCCTTAGCTCCATATATGAGTCATTGCCAGCAGTTCTATCAGCATCTTCTCAGTGCCTCTGCACATACATACTAAACACACATTTGCAGTCAGTTTTCTTCTTTTTGGTCTCAGGGCTGTTTTTTTTTTTTTTTTTTTAACATCTTTGTTAAAAAGCAATTGGAGTATAATTGCTTTACAATGGTGTGTTAGTTTCTGCTTTATAACAAATTGAATCAGCTGTACATATATCCCCATATCCCCTCCCTCTTGTGTCTCCCTCCCACCCTCCCTATCCCACCCCTCTAGGTGGTCACAAAGCACCGAGCTGATCTCCCTATGCTATGAGGCTGCTTCCCACTAGCTATCTATTTTACATTCGGTAGTGTATATAAGTCCATGCCCCTCTCTCACTCAGGGCTGTTTTAGAAGTGTTAATTTTGCTGCAATTGTTTATGCAGTTTTGTATTCTTATTTTTTTAATTTAGTATAGGTAACTACAATTCCTACAGGCCACTTGTCTAGAAGCCATTCCAGAAAAAGAATGGTAAAACAGGGATATTTAAAACAGAAGTATTAAGGGAAAAGAAGTATAAAACAAATTCAGAGAAATGATCCATCAGATAATTAAACATTATCTGGAAAGATTATTACCTAATAGTATCCCCATAGGCTTTAATTCTGTAGGTAGCATTGGTAAGATATAATTTTGAAAAATTATATTCATGTTATAGAATAAAGAACCTGGAAATTCTCAGGTCAAGGAGACATATAGGCTATTTAAGAAATGAAAATGGGGCTTCCCTGGTGGCGCAGTGGTTGGGAGTCCGCCTGCCGATGCAGGGGACACGGGTTCGTGCCCCGGTCCGGGAGGATCCCACATGCCGCGGAGCGGCTGGGCCCGTGAGCCGTGGCTGCTGGGCCTGCGCGTCCGGAGCCTGTGCTCCACGGCGGTGAAAGGCCCGCGTACCGCAAAAAAAAAAAAAAAGAAAAAATAAATAAATAAAAATGACTGTAGACCACAAGTTGCTAGTCACCTCTGCTGACTTCTTCCTCTTTGGTCGTACAGAACAGCTGACACTTAAATTGTAGTCTCTATTTAGATTACTAGCGCACTGATCTAACTTTGCTAGAAGTAGTCAGTCATTATTTACAGTGGAAAGGTGGATAGCTGTGTCGAGGATTTTATTTAGTAGCTCTATTTTTTTTAATTTATTTTATTTTTGGCTGTGTTGTGTCTTCGTTGCTGTATGTGGGCTTTTCTCTAGATGCGGCGAGCAGGGGCTACTCTTTGTCGTGGTGCGCAGGCTTCTCATTGCGGTGGCTTCTCCTGTTGTGGAGCATGGGCTCTAGGCGTGAAGGCTTCAGTAGTTGTGGCACGTGGGCTCAGTAGTTGTGGCTCGCGGGCCCTGGAGCGCAGGCTCAGTAGTTGTGGTGCACGGGCCCAGCTGCTCCGTGGCATGTGGGATCTTCCCGGACCAGGGCTTGAACCCGTGTCCCCTGCATTGGCAGGCGGATTCCCAACCACTGCGCCACCAGGGAAGCCCTAGTAGGTCTATTCATCTCCCTCTTGCCTCTGAGCTAAAATTTGAACTGAAGAAATTTTATGAATCACTGATGCCAGTCTTATTAGATAAAGAGATTTTTTTTAACCAAATAAGCAGATGTGCCATTTAGCTTTCCCAGTGATTCAGAAAGCATCATCTTTACAAGTATTTTGGACTCATTAGCTCTTTCACCCAAACAAAATGTTTATATGACTTTTTACATTCTTCTCCTGAAGGGGAATCAAAAAGAAGAAATAACCTGTGCATTATTCACTGGTGAGACTGAACCTTTAAATAACTGAATAAAATTAGGAGAATACTAACACCTCACTGTATGCAAGTCATCCTCTGAGGAATATGTTTATTCTTAGGTGATTACAAGCAGGGTTTTAATAAGTGGTCTTTCTCACCTGAATTGGACTCTTCACTATACTACATATTGGCTTAGGGTGATTGCTGTGAATGTGTGTAAATGTCAATATATAAACAGAGTCCCTGACAGTCTCGCCTTATAGCTTATATTAATTTGGTGAAATGAAATTATATCAGTACTTCTCAGAAAACAGCTCTTCTCTTGAAATCACAATGATATGGGTTTCATCTCACCGCTGGGATTTCCCAAATTGAGACAGTATTTGTCTCTATAGTTATGCTGAGTCTACACACACCAAATGTTAGAGAAATTAAGCATAATATTGAAATCAAAAGAAATGTCCAGTTGATAAGTGAGCCCAAAGTGCCTTGGTTCCTTTCCTTAAACTCAATGCATAAATTTTTCAAGTGTCTGCTTTATTTTCCTAGGGTGGATGTGGCCACAGAGGCATATATATATTAGGCCTCATTTGTGTTCTTTTTAAGACCCATGCGGTCTTTTGGTGGTTAACCTTTTTAATATTGAATGATATCAGAAAACTTTAAGACTTGAAGATCCTTTGAAAGATCACCCAGGCCATCATTCTTACTGTAAGACAGGTGGCACATAAAACGGTCATAAATGTTTCTGATATATTTATTATGGTGGTGATAGGCTTGTGTGGGAATCTCTCCGTTTATTAGTGCACTGTCTTTCAGAAAGACCCTCATATATTTATACATTTGAATGACTGTACTCTTTTCTCTTTACCTCAGAGTTTGCCATAGCTCTGAATAGCCTGGTAGGGAATGTGTTTTCTGTCCAGCTCTGTTAGAACCCAAAGTTACACATATATCCAACATCTAGGAACTCACAAAGACCAATCAATTATATCCCCTGACCAAAACCATACCCTCACTACAAAACTATATCTTATCCACAAAACTGCATGTCTTTTCTTTGACACACACACTTTCCAACTCTATCCTTTCTATATACAGCCTTGTTATCAGGATGAAACACCACAACTTTTAACATACTCTTAAAGGCATATTCCCATAGTGCACTCCTCCGTGCAGCCACACGCTCCATTCCTTCCTGCTGGGCGCCCCCCCAACACCAGCACCTCGACTGGCATCGTTTCGCGGTGGTGTACGCATCCCTTGAACACCATATCGCATGCTTCCCCTGCCAGTGTGGTGCACATTCCGTCCCATCCCTGAGGACCAGCCTGGCAGGGACAGGTCTACCTCCCCTCCACTGTAAAGAGACATGGGGAGGGGGAATTAAAACATCATGGTGACCTGACCGGAGGAAGAAACGAGGAACCAACAACAGGGTACCCTTTCCTGGCCTCTTCTGGAGGAAAAAGGTAGAAAGACTAGCAGCTGTCAGAGGAGGAAGAAAGCAGAAGTTGTAGTAGATTGACGGTCCTTTCCATTCAGTGGAACCTAGAGAGCGGGGATTTGGGAAAGACCCGTTTTCCTTGAACTCTGCGTATTAGTTTCCATTCAGAATGGCCTTTGGCTTTCAAGAGGCCCCGGTCCCCGGTCACTCTTGCTTTGTATCTAAACTATCTCAGCTTCTTCATTCATTCAGGGAATGTTTACTAAATGTCTACTGTTTGCCTGAGCTCCACGTCTTCTCTTTGTGAACTAGTTTTATTCAAGAGCTTTCAACACCTCAGGCAAAACATTCTTCCGTGTGCTTTATATCTATCTTTTGTGCTATCATTTAAGCCATTTCTCCCATTTAATTCAATAAATATCTGGAAAACTTACTGAAAAAGTCAGACCCGAGGTAAGTGTATTTCATATCTAAACGTCCTTTTATTTTCTTTTTCTTAAAAACCTTCAGCATTGAGTTATAACCACAACATTTTTCTGCCCCAACTCACAGTCACCCTAAGGGACTTTGTGTTGTTTCACAACTCTTCTTTGTAAAAAGCTGCTGGTCCTGTGTTTTCTTTCTCCAAGGCGACGTATTGACTTCCTAGTATTGACCTTGTGAACAGCTTCCTAATTTTGTCCTGTACTCAACCCAAATATTATCTCTAACGCTACATCAATAAATTCAGTGTAACAGAGAGATACTAATAGTTTAAAAACAAATAAGCATCTTAATGAAGCATAGTTATTACCATAGAAGCACTGTGATAATAACAGGCCATTATACACTTAAAAAAAAAAGTTTTTCTATTAGAATTTATGGTGTTTTCAAAATGTGATTTTTTTTTCAGTCCAAAGTTAATGAAATAATCATTCCATTTTGAATATATGTCTAGTAATTCATTAATTCCAGGTGTTGTCAAAACAGCTGGCATTAGTGGCCTTTCATGACTGGATGGCAGTATGGCAGTACTGCTCTCAGGGGGTGTGGGTGTACCTAAAGTGGTCCTTTTGACACTGTGTACACGTGAAGACTGTCCTCTGGTTTGTGGCTATAGCAACGGTTTGCAGGGCCTGCTGCTGCGTGCCACAATGTCTCTCCACCTCCTAGCCTGCCCAGCACCATTGCTTAGAGTCAGCTACTTCTTCCTGATGCGTGCGCATCAGTTTGGTCCATCTACTGCTTTTTCACAGGATGCCAGAGCTGTGCAGCCCCTGTCGACGTTGGGCTCCTGTGTGCCCTTAAGTGATCTCTGTCACTCATCCTGCTTCCGGCATCTCACTTCAGCTCAGCATTCAGCAGCTGCTTGGATCTCGTGCTGCATTTCATCTTTCTTACAGCTCTAGGCCAGTGGAGCTCTGTACCGCAAGCAGAAATGTATTGCAGAAATGTGAGACTGGCTGTATGTGGGGACTTCATGCTCGTTTATACTTTTTCCTTTTGCTGACACGTAGGTGATGGTAATGTGCGTAGAATGTTTGCTTAAGGCCCAGTTTAAGGACACAGGTATTGACAGCCTTATCTCTTGACTGGAGGCAGGTATATGATGACACCTGGATGTCATGGTCTCAGCTAATCTGCAGAATCACTTGATTAGTGAGCTTTTTGTGATCTGGACACAGAGCACAGTAGTGGACAGCAGTGTCTTTTGTAAATCTGGACAGTAGTGGACAGTGTGATGACTAAATACTCAAATTCTGCTGTTTAGTGCCAACCATCGTTTCTGTGGAGGCTTCCCTGGGGCAGAGGAGCACCTGATGCCAGTCCCCTTCCACCTGAAGCAGCCTGTAACTCAGCACCTGGCCTTGCATGCATTTCTTACTTCAAGGGAATCTGCAAATTAAGAAACTCCTGGATATTGTATTTAAGGACTTTTGATGATTATGTCATTCCATTAGATTGAAAGCGTCTTAGAAGACCTGTAGGGCAGTGTACAGTAACTTCTTTTAGGTTTCTAATCCAAACTTTGATTTTTAAAAAGGTTTATTTAGAAAAATTCTTGTCTGCATGTGTGTGTCTACCTGTTGATCTTTTAACATTTAGATCAAGATACGTGACTTATAGGACTGATGCAGAATTCATTCCCTTCTACCACCGATGTAAAATTACTTCATTTTCTCTTTTTTTTTCACATTCCTTTATTTTACCCTCCGCACTCACTCTGTTTTTCTCTTTACTCTTTGCCTTCTGTGAGATTTGCATCTTAAATTTGTCAGTGATAGCCTCAGGCTTGTTTAGCCCTGCTGACCAATTATGAGAACTCTTACCAACCCCAGGTTAAAACAAAGTCTGAAATCAAAACAAAACAAATGAAAGCAACCAACAAACACATGAATGAAGGCGCTTTATAGAAGAGACTATCTAGAAGTAAAGGGTTTTTATTTATTTGCATTTGGAATGGTATTTTCATTATTCAATTTAGTGCAACAAATGTTCTGTGGGCACCTACAGTGTAAGGTGCTCTACGGAGGCGATAGCCACACTTCTTGCCCTCGTGAGTAAGTCTAGAAAAGATAAAGATGATTCTGCATGATAGTGTACCTTCTTTGTTTCTGGCTTGTATCCAGATAATTCTAAAACAAGAATAATATATTCATTGAAAAACAAACATAAGGACATAGCTACAAATAGTCATGTGAGCGAATACAGAAAATTTCAGATGCATGTAACACATGTAATTCCTAACAGAGAGACCTCTATTTGGAAAATTCGGATTCAATTAGTTTTTTTCAAAAGACCATTGAACACCTACTATGTACTAGATATGATAGACTAGGCTGAGGCCAAAAAACCCTTGCTCAAGGAGTTCTCAGTCATGTAGTACATTCTTTAATGAAATTATATCTGCTGGTCCATTTCCCCAATGAATGGGTTTTTGCATTAAAATTTTACTCTATGTTAAAGAAAGTTTCTTCCAAGGTACATGAATGTTTATCCTTAACACTTAGTGAATCAGGTAGTCTATTTTTTCTTTGTTTCTTTTGATATGTAATAGTGTAACATTTTTCCCTTGGTCAGTGCTGTTAAGCAAAATGTGCCCGTCCATCATATGAAAAGTAGCATCATATTTGGTACAAAAAGACAGATTTAGTTATAGGTATTGCTTTTTTTTTGTCTCCTCAGTTTTCCTTATATACCCAGTCTACCAGGAAATCCTACGGGTTCTCCCCTCAAAGTACACTCAATTTTTTTTTTAATTGACTACTGCTCACTGACTCCATTTCCGTCACCCTGGTCCACAAAAGCATCATTAGCCTGCATTATTGACATGACTTCTTAGCCAGTCTCCCTGCTTTGGTATTACCTGTTTATGGTCTGTTCACGACACAGTAGTCAGAGTAATGCTTTTAAAGTATATCAGATTATGTCTTGTTTCCATTGGCCGCCAATGTCTTTAGAATGGATTATAAGGCCCTCAGTGATCAGGACCTCCTCCAGCTATACCTCCCTTTACTGTCTGACTTCATCTGCTATAGATGTCTCAGGAACACTGTCCTGATATGTATCAAGCTGGTTGCTGCCTCGGGGCCTTTACAGTTGCCATTCCCTGCCTAATATGTCCTGATACAGATTCCATGTGCTTGCTGCCTCTTCTCTTTTTTGGTCTCTGATCAAATGTTACCCTCTCAGATCTTCCTTGATGACCCTGTTTTAAATTGTTTCCCTCCAAATCCAGTGCTCCCATTCTCCTTCTCTGCTTTCCTTTTCTCCTAGTATTTATCATTATCTGGAATATGTATTTTACTTATTTGCTTACGGTCTCTCTCCCCCTACTAGGATATAAATTTCTTCAGGACAGAGATTTTTGACTGGTTTGTCCACACTTATATCCACAGTATCTAGACCAGTGTTTGGCAAGAGTAGGAATAATAAGTATTTAATTGATGGAGGAAGGAAATAAGATAGAAATCAACCATGCCATGTCCTAGTAGTCACTAAAAAGACTAGAATTCTCTAAAAGTTATGATCACATCTCAACTTTTTATCTCCATAGGTTTTGTCCACATGTTCCCTGCCCCCACCCCATAATTGAGAAACTAAAAACATAGAAAATGAAAATTTCAAAAGTAAGTCACAGGATCCTCTTTCCTGTTTGGATGGAGGATGTGTTTTGGTGTCAAAGATAGTAGGTTTGAATTACAGCCCAGCCTTTTATGAGCTAAGCGATCCAGCTGCCCATGTAAACCTCTCTGAGTCATATTGTGTACAGTGGAGATAATGATGTCTCAATACTTAACCATTTTTTACCTTCAGAAGTAAAGATTTCGTATGGTTCAAACCTAACAATAATAACAATAACAAAACGTAGTCATGTTAACTAGAGTAATATTTGTTAAATGCCTGGCCCATGATAGTCAGCAAAATTAATTATATTAATTCTGGCCATTCTTTCCTATGAGTACATGATATAAGCACAGAGGTTCACTACTAAAAGAGTCCGTAAATCTAAAGGGACCTGTGATTTTTATTGTAGCATCAGTGTTTCTATTTTCTAAGCCGTTTATTTTGATAAGTGGGTAAACATCTGTAAACGTTAAGACCCACAATCTTAACCCACAATCCAGCCAATCTACTTACATAAGCAAACAAAGAAGCTGCCCAAGTACAGAAAGTAAATTCATATTTGGTTTAAAACAAAAGCCAATATTTTTAAAAAGCTTTTATTAAGGTAACAGTATTATTTTAATTTGTCATGAATTTTAAACAATTAGATTATTTTAATTCACTGTTTTTTTGCTTCCATGATATCATGTAGTAGGCACTTAATAAATTAATTATGAGGTTTTTGCATTAAGTTAATTTTGTTTGAACTCTTAAAATTTTTGAGTTTAGAGACATATTTTGTTTTTAATTAAACATAACATTTTAAGTAATGACTCAGTCTTTCCTCATTTAAACTGATCCTTTTATCCCTGGATGTTTTCACGTGTTTTGAAAAATTGGCTTATTTTGAGTGTGTCTTGATTATCCCTGATGAGAATAAAAGAGAAGTATGTAGACTGATTGTTTTCGACAAAAGTAAAATACATATTTTTAAAGGAGTGTATCTATGCCAAATTCTCAAGCAAACTATCTCAAGAACCATAACATAAAATGTCCTTCTTGGAGACCGTGATTAGCCAGTTCAGTGTTTCCTCAGAGGGAAACTAACCATCTTGACAGAAGTTAACAGCTTAAGAAAGACCTATTATTTGTTTGTTTTTGAAGTAATTCATTACAGGATTATTGGTTTCTTCATTAACATCACTACATGTGATTTACACTATGTCTATCCAGCACAACACGGATGGCAAACGTTAAGGAGAGAATTTGGGATTTTAGGGAACGTTTGAGTAATAGACAAAAACCCATCATCACTATGTGTTTTCAGATTTTAAAAGAAAGAAAATAAAGAAATTCTGCTCCAGAATGTCATTTGTTTTCAATTTGAGCTAGAGAATGTTTTCAATTGGGGAAAATAACTTGCTGTGGTGGTGTCTATTTTGAGTACAGAGTATTTTTACTCTCTACTTAGCTAGTTTACTGAGAATTATAGTATTCTAATTTTAAAAAATTGTATACTATTACATTGTATAGAGTTACGGTGAACAAAAATGTAAAGATACTGCTGAAGAATAGAGAATTACCTCTGAAAAGCTTAACAGTCTCTAATGACAGAAAAGAGCTTATTTAAAGAGACCCCAGTGATTTTTTTAGAGGTACTGTGACCAGTGTAGAAACGGTATGAGCATATGAGATTGTGTTTTTAAATCTCTCTTCAGGAAATAGAAGTTCTTCATTTATAACCTTTATAAGTAAAAAAAGATTAGACTAAGATGGAATTTACTAACGCTATTTAAATATATGAACAGTTAATAAAAATGAAGTGTGGTGCCTGCTTGTTTGGATAAACAAACAACGTTTGTTTGGGATGAATGTGTAAGCGCCTGTGTCTGAGTTGGTAAGGTCCTTTTAGTCTGTACTAGAATTTTCTAACATGAGCAGTGTTGTGAATTATTGAAGAATTTCCTCTTCAGTGGTTTGTGATGTATTGTATAATCTGCCTATGCAAGTGCTAAAGATAACACTTATAGGCGTTCTAAGTGGTCTGTCCCCCTGGAACTTCAAGTTTCTAAGTGTGGACTGTTAATTACTCATCAGATAACCTGAATGGTGTCTTTGATGAATGTTCATCTTTTATATTCAACAAATAATGGAAAAAAGTATTTCATACTCACAAATATGTATCTACTATGTTACACTTTATGATAATTTACATTTATAATATATCCTAGAATAAATGAAAGCAACAGTAATATGTTGTTAGTTCTGAAATATATAGTTCATAATTGTAATTCTTTCTATACTCACATTGATTAAAACAAGAATAAATTTACTGGTCTTGTAAAATTTGGCCAAGATATTCCAACGAGTACTTGTCAACAGGAAAAAATACTACACAATCTAAAAGTTGAGAGTTATGTTTTGTTCGAGGACTTTACTGAGGACTATAGCCTGGGAGGCAGCCTCTCAGATAGCTCTGAGGAAGTGTCCCAAAGAGGTAAGGGAAGAGCCAGGGTATGTAGAAGTTTTTGCTGGAAAAAAAAAAATTAGTGGAACATCAAAAGATTACTGCTAATCTCACACACACACACACACACACACACACACACACGAAAACAGACATCCCAAGTTAGTGAATTTAGTGCTTTGTATGTGTGGGAAGATGCAAGAGTCTGGGCTCATTGAAATTATTCCTTTGATATGCATCTTAACTATCTAGGGCCAGTATCCTGGTTTTTTCCATCCTGACTTCCCCTCAGGGTGCACCGTCAGGGGTGGCTGCAGTGGCTGATGGCTTGATGGCAACAACATTCTTGTACTTTACTGAAATGGTAGGCAACCTTTTTGGTCCACATACTTTTAAATCAGTTTTCTAAGCTGAATTTAGATCAGAATATCCCAGAGCTAAAGCGGTTATATAGTGCCAGTGTGAGGTATATCACTTTAATAAAAAGCATTAGCCATGAAAACTCATTGAAGAATTTTTGGTCTGATAAGATATTTTCACCCTCCCAAATTAAGTTTTGAAAAATGTAGTAACTAATCACAGAAACGACTCCTGGTCCTAGGAGTCTTGTCACTGTTCTCTTGTCAAATGCATGGGGACATGAGAAGAGTTACAGGAATTCACATCATTTTGTGAGTGTGTGAGTGTGTGTGTGTGTGTGTGTGTGTGTGTGGTGAAAATAGGTTATTTTCCTCCAAACCTTAAGTATGTCTTGCAAGTTGTGATAACCCATTATAAATTTATCCAGACTGACTACTGCTCTGCCTTTTCAATCCATGGTCTGACATCTCAGAAGGCTATAATAATCATCAGATCATCAAAGTTAGGCATATAGGCACATATATTACATCGAGCCCTGACCTTTGGATCTACAATGCTGTAGACAAATGCATTATACAGTTGACTTATCAAGAGAGTCTATTAATTTCCCATCATTTTCCAAATTAGAAACATTCCTTAACTATAGATACGTTATTTGTTCCATTAACTTTTTTCACTAGTTCCCTAATTTACTGTTGATTGTAGATGCTCTAGTTATTTTGAACAATGTGTGGTGTGACTGGGTTCTATGACATATTTCGTGAATTGGCCTCTCTTTTTTCCACTTCACTAAACCTGATCTGCTCTTGCAGTTTCCATTCAATGATTCTGGAAGCATGGATTGGATAATGATAGACTTTGCAATGAAAGTTGCTGAAGATGAGAATTAGCTAGAAAGCATGGAATTACAATGAGAGCAGATGCTGCTGCATATTCTTGAGCAGTAGTAAGATCTGCTGTTTTATCTTGTCAGTCTCGTCAAGGGAAATTGGTCAGAATGAGATGAGTATTATTTAACACTTCGAAAGAAGTGAAATGATGTTCTTATAATTAAAATATCTGTATGATCTGTACAGTGGTGGGTGAGGAAACTGCTTAGTGTCAACCTCATTGAAGCAAACACTGGTGTGAGAAATACTGAAATGCGTTTAGGAACTTGTGTGAACCTGGAAACAAGGGGAAAAGACCTTAAAAAAAAATATGGGACTTAATAATAAATGTAGTCACAGAATAACATTTTTTAATACTCTAACTGTAGTCAGCCTGGTGCTTTCTCAAAAAAATCCAAAGACATCACACTTCAATTAATTTTGGTGTATCTTTCTGTTCGTTTTTTATTTTTGCTTTTTGCAAAATGAACAAAGATATATGACGGTTCTCTACCATGGCGGATAGCCTTCTAGGCTCCTGCATTCTTGGTCCAAGGGAGCATTCATGAATCTACCAGTTAAATTATTCAGGAAAGTAGAGTTATAAATAAACTTATCTAAGCATACAGTGGATTCTGTTTTTCATTGAAGTCAAATTTTATACTTTTTCTAAAAGGAATAGGTTACTTAAAAGAAACTAAATTAATTATAAGCTGAGCAACAGCAGTAGAAATCATTGAAAAAAATAAAAGCCTACACTCACGGCTGCACAAGATTTTAACTCTTCTCAATATTTTATACTGCCTGTCCATACTGAAGGACAGAGCATGAACAGGTTGGCATTTACTTTTGACCTGAAAGATACATGCCCTGTTTTGGCTAATATCATGTAAAATTGATTGGAGGGTTTAGTTGGAATCATTACAGTTCCAAGATTTGGGGAAAGCTGGATTTCATTCACGACAAAACAAGCCCCCCAAAAACAAGGCAAAAAATAACTTTCCAAATATTTAAAAATCCTAAGTCTCATTCTCTCTTTTCTTAGTCTGATTTTTCTTTTGAGACAGTAGTTTTAACCATCACCTTGGTTCTGCAGTGGAAGAAAGAGATACCTCTTGAGAATGCTTAGTATTTCTTTTTTCATGCAAATATATACACCTGATGCCCGGAGACTACAATTTTAATCTTAAATCTAAGAAGTTGATATGATTCTTTGAACCAGTTTATTAAAATCTTTTTTTTCCATGTCATAAACTCTTAACTGGAAGTGGAACCACACCTATCTAATTCATAAAACATCTTAATACTTAGAACACTCAATGGTATTCATAATGTCCTATTTCTAGCTTCTGCAAGTCAGCTGCAGGTGGCAGAAAAGTTACCCAATTACTTTAATGTGGATGGACTGAATTCTTTCATATCAGCAAATGTTCTGTATAACTATATATAGCTTCTTTAGACCCTGAAAGTTTTATGTAAGCCATTTTTAATGAAAATCTTTATAAATACTTTACACATCCTTTAATCTTTAAAAAAAATAGTAAATATTTTTTTCATCTTCAGATTCAGACTCATCTTAGGAATGACACAGCCATATTTTGTAACCCAGTGATATCTTCACAAACCTTTTTAAAAAATCCAAACCTATTTTCACTTACACTAAATGATCCCAATGCCAGACTTTTCTGTTCTTAAATATTTGTTAATCATTTACTGTCAGACCATAGCAATTTAACAGGACTAAGACTAGTAGTACTTCTTCCCCAATTAACAATTTACGCCTTGAAATTCAGAGTAGTTAGGTTTTTATAGAGCAAAGTACAAAGATGATTTGAATAATTTATCTTTTAAATCTTGAGGGCCTCTAGCAATTAAAAGGCTGAATATTGGTGTTATTGAACAAGTGAATTATGGATACGTGAGCTTTACAATAATTTCTTGAAAAGCAGTCTTGACTAGAAGCTTGGTAATTTCCAGGTGTTATATTTGGATAAAATATTATATAATAGAGTATTAAACCAATCAACTCCAGAAACTTCGATGACTTTGATTTTAAAAGCCAAAATAATGGAAATTACTCTCCTAAATATTAACTAATATATCAAACTAGTGAAATAAAAATAGTCACTAAGAAACAAGCTGTTAATTGCACAGGAAACTCCAAACATAGCTGAGTTGATAGGCACTTTTTTCTATAAAACTACCCAGAACATGAAAATGATCCTAATTTGTATATTTGCCTAAAATAAAAACTATTCCCAAGAGTTATTTTTGTTAATGGCAGTATGGAAAAAGATAATAAAACCATGGGATACCCAGTTTTGTGGAACTGGTGTATTAATTAATTACAACTCTGGCTCAGTAATTAAGTCATCAGTCACCTTCCCAGAGGAAGTTCAAAGACATTTAGGTAGTTTATTTAAGTTTATGATTTCAAAATATTGAATGAGGCACTATGGGCTGGAAAGGAACATAGATTAGTGAATTAAACAGCAGACAGTACCTCAGCCAGATAAATCTCCAGCCCTGGCACAGCTTCTGAATTTGCTGGATGACTTGAGTAAGTCACTTAACCTCCCTGTCCTTCAAGTCTCTGGCAGGCAGGTACCCAATAACTCTGAGAAACGTGAAAGGAGTAGTTAAATTAAATAGAGCAAAATTTTTAAGTTTATTTTATTGAAATATAGTTGATGTACAATGTTGTGTTAATTTCTGCTGTACAGCAAAGTGATTCAGTTATACATACATATACATTCTTTTTCATATTCTTTTCCATATGGTTTATTACAGGATATTGAATATAGTGCCCTGTGCTATACAGTAGGACCATGTTATTTATCCATTCTATATACAATAGTTTGCATCTGCTAATCCCAACTCCCAGTCCATTCCTCCCCACCCACCTTGGCAACCACAAGTCTGTTCTCTACATCTGCGTGTCTGTTTCTGTTTCATAGATAGGTTCGTTTGTGTCATATTTTAGATTCCACATATAAGTGACATCATATGGTATTTGTCTTTCTCTTTTTGACTTACTTTACTTGGTATGGTAATCTCTAGGTCCATCCACGTTGCTGCAAATGGCATTATTTCGTTCTTTTTGATGGCTGAGTAGTATTCCATTATACATATGTATCACATCTTTATTCATCTGTCAATTGACATTTTGGTTGTTTCCATATATTGACTATTGTGAATAGTGCTGCTATGAACATAGGGCTGCATGTATATTTTTGAATTATAGTTTTGTCCAGATATATACCCAGGAGTGTGATTGCTGAATTACATGGCAACTCTGTTTTTAGTTTTTTGAGGAATCTCCATACTGTTTTCCATAGTGGCTGTACCAATTTACATTCCCACCAACAATGTAGGAAGGTTCACTTTTCTCCACACCCTCTCCAGCATTTATTGTTTGTAGTTTTTCTGATGATGGCCATTCTGACTAGTGTGAGGTGATACCTCATTGTAGTTTTGATTTGCATTTCTCTAATGATTAGTGATGTTGAGCATACTTTCATGTGTTTGTTGGCCATCGGTTTGACTTCTTGGGAGAAATGTCTATTTAGGTCTTCTGCCCATTTTTCAATAGGGTTGGTTGTTTTTTGGTTGTTGAGTTGTATAAGCTGTTTGTATATTTTGGAAATTAATCCCTTGCTGGTCACATTATTTGCAAATATTTTCTCCTAGTCTCTAGGTTGTCTTTTTGTTTTGTTATGGTTTCTTTTGCTGTACAAAACCTTGTAAACTTGATTAGGTCCCATTTGTTTATTTTTGCTTTTATTTCTATTGCCTTGGGAGACTGACCAAAGAAAACATGGGTACGATTTATGTGAGAGAATAATAGAATAAATATTGACAAAGAGTAAATGAGTAGAATTGCTAAGCTAAGATGATACATATAAAAAAAGATAAACAACTTTTGATCACTGAATATTTTGTAACCCATAAAAGATTTTAATATTTTGTAACCCACTAAAAGATTTTAATATTCGATACTCTGCTAACATTTTAGTGAATCTCAATTTGCATGTATAAATTCAGTTTATTTCCTAACTCAAGTTCCATTGTAGGCCAACTAGTCTTCTGAATAAGTTTTATTATTAAATAGTTTCACCTCAAACTAATAAATTTAAAATCTGAACAAAGATTCAGAAAAAGCCTGAGCTCAAATAACTTGGTTCTTTCTCTCCATTCAACTCTCTTAAAAGAAATTATAAGTTTAAACATTGATAGATGTGCCTAGTTTAATCTTTCTAGACCTATACAGATTACTTCCCCATGGAAATACCGTGGCCTCATATATGGTGGTAATTCTGCTGATTTTGAGATGCGCAGGACCCATGAATGCCTTTCCAGTTAGCATAATCACAGCCAGGCTGCTACCAGACATGATCATCATCACCTCCATACTTGGCATTTATCTAATGCATTAAAATGCACAAAGAACTTTATATACATTGTCTATCCATGTATTTATGTATTCATATGTGCATGCATTGAGACATTTACTCAATACTAGGTGTTAAAAGGTAGAAAGTGGTCATGTCCTGGTCAGATCTGTGAACATCCTGTGATAATGCTATAGGAGGACCACAGTGAGATTGAATAGCTGCGTCTGGAACACTCAGGAAAGTCCATACAGAAGAGGTGACATTGGAGCAAAGTATTGAGGGAGATTTCCAGGCAGAAGACAGAGTTTCCAGGCAGAAGGAACAGCGAGAGGAAAGGCACAGAATTATCAATGAGCCAGGACTAGTTGGGAAAGAGTGAGCCCCTTGGTGTAGCTGTAGAATAGGTTATGTGGGAGCCCTGGGGGAAAAGAAGTGTCGGGAAATGAAGCTGGAAAAAAATAGAGTAGGAAAACCTTTAAAGAACAAACAAACAGGGCTTCCCTGGGGGCGCAGTGGTTGAGAGTTCGCCTGCCGATGCAGGGGACGTGGGTTCGTGCCCCGGTCCGGGAGGATCCCACATGCCGCAGAGCGGCTGGGCCTGTGAGCCATGGCCGCTTAGCCTGCGCGTCCGGAGCCTGTGCTCCGCAGCGGGAGAGGCCACAACAGTGAGAGGCCCGCGTACCGCAAAAACAAAAACAAAAAAGAACAAACCAGTGTGAGCTTTGGCTTCCAGAGAGTGGGGGAACAGCACGGTCAGCTCTGTTCTCTAGAGGGATGATTCTGCAGCAGTGAGGAGTGGAGGGGCTGGTGAGGAGAGGGTATGGGAGGAGAAGGGGGAGACCTCAGGGCAGAAGTGGTTAGGAACATCCGACAGCCAGAATCAGAGCAATGGCAATGAGCCCAGAGAGGAAGAAATGGATCTGAGAAAGATTTGGATGAATAAAGAGGAGCCGGTGATCAACTGTATGAGGAATTGAAAAGAGGCATCAAGGATTTTGGTGTAGGCAGCTGAGTAGATTACGGTGCCACCATCCAAGATGAGAAATACAACAGAAGCAGCAGATTTTGCAAGGAAGATGCTTGACGTCAATTTTGAGCACCCCAGGTGTGAAATACCAGGACAACAGGGAGTATTTAGATTGCAGTCACAAAAATGAACTTGGAGCCCAGAAAGACTTAAGGTCCGTGATAGAGATTTGGCAGTCTTCAGTAGATGGTCAAAGCCAGAGGAATAAATGAGATTACCAAGAAAAAGGGAAAGAAACGAGGAAGAGGCTGAAGACATACCCTGGGAAACAACACGGTAATTGCTAAGGATAAATTATATGACTCATGGATGATAGGATAAGAAAGCACTTGAGTTTGCTCATTCAAATATGTACTGAACATTTACTCTATGCCATGTACTATGCTAGATGCGGGTTGTAATGGTGAGGTACCTACCCCTCTGGAGTTTACAACATAATAATAGAGAAAACTGATCAAATACACACAAAGAAGTACGTAAGTACAAGTGTACCAAGTGCTTTTAAACAGCAGGTGTAGGATATGTGTGGACTTATAACACGGGGACCTCTCCTAAAATGAGACTCCAAGTAGGATTTTTTGAAGAAATAATAGGTGAGTTGAAAGCTGATAAAAGAAATGAAGGCAATAATGGGGGACACTTTCCCAAGAAGAGAGGGCAGCTCACATGAAGAGCTGCAAAGGAGGAAGCATGGTCATTTTGAATTGCTGAGAGAAGGCGCCATGGGTGGGGTGTAGAGGATAAAGCAAGGCAGCCTTTGAGTGGGGCTGGTGAGATGGACAGGGTTTAGATTATACGAGGTTTCATAGTCCCTCTTCAGATAATTTTTCTGGACAAGAAATGATGGGTGCTTGTACCGGAGTGATGGTAAGAAGAAAAGAAGTGGACTAATGTGTAAGGCCTTGAAAAGGCAAAATCAATAGGGCTTGAAGGATTGGATTCGGAGTCAGGGTGTGAGAAAGTCAAAAATGATCCCCAGGCTTCTTTCTGGCTCGTGCACCTGGGTGGATGATGCCGTTCACCTGGATGGAGGTCCCTGGAAGAGCAAATAGGTTTGTGGCAGCAGAAGTTCATATGCTCAGTTTAGGGTATGTTGGATTCCAGACGCATTAAATATCTTTAATCTCCAAACGGAGATTCCAAAATAGGCACAGACATACAGACCTGGAGGAAAAGTCTAGAAACAAGGTAACAATTTGGGAGTCATGGGATACAGACAGCAATTTAGAACACTGGTGTAGATAGAACCGTAGGGATAACAGTATATGGTAAGAGGGCCTCAGACCGAGCCTTTAAAAGGAATTGAAACGTTTCAAGTCCACATTGCAAATGAGAGTGAGATGATGAGAGCAGAGAAAAGAGAAAAAAGGGGAGTATTTCAAGATGGCAGAAAGGAGTCATCAGCAAACTCTGTGCCTTTGGGCAGTGCCTGTACTCTGTACTTCTCTGTTAACCAGAGAGGTAACATCGGTCTGCATATCTCAGAGAATTGTCCTGATGCTCAGATCTGATAATGCTTGAGAAATATTGAAATCTATCAGTTGTTTTATTACATAATCACTTTCGGTTCCCAGGGATATATTTTTTTTGGTTTTTGAGTTTTTTTTTTTTTTAAACACTGGGCCCATTCACACTCTTATCTTTCTCTTCCAGGCTTCTTTAGAACAATAAAGAGACAAAAAATATGAATTTGAACATGGCAGTGTTCTCAGTTCTTTTGCAGAATTGCATGGAAAGTAATCGCACACAGGATCTGGAGCATTTCTGCCGCTTGCTTTTCTCTCCTGCCTTTCCCCTAGGAACCTGGAAATCCCCAGAAACTACTTTGGGACCTGTGGGTATAGGCTTGAGCACCTCAATTCTATAAGTAAAACTATTTGGTAATCAGTTCCCTGTGATTAAGTGTCTAGCCATGAGGTTAGAAGCTTCTGGTACTCAGGGAACACCTTACTGGTACACTCTTCCCTCACCTTCAGGGTAATTAGTGACACCTCTCAAGCTCTCCCCACTTTGACTTCCGGAGTGGGCATTACTTGACATTCAGGAAGAGGGAAGGCCAGAGGATAGCGACCCCTCCCCCCAGAACATAGACATCCAGGCACCTTGCGCAGTGATTGTTCCTCAGCCTCACTGCTGGCGAGAGGAGATATAGCTCGCATCAAACCCTCCTTCTTCCTCTAGGTCACTGTGGCAACAGTTCCAACCACAACAGACTTCTATATACAAATGATTCATTCCCAGCCTTCTGCTTTCCTTTAAAGAGTCAGCTGTCATGTGCTACCCTGACTCACTCGAGCGCCTTTGCTCCAGGGAAATAAGCACTCTAAAGATTACTGGTTCCAGGCCCCTCCTGAGCCAAGAGAGGCACGTTGCTTTCATGATGATGCAGCACAGAAGCCTTCTGGCTACTTCCCATGTGCCGTCCTGCCAGCTACAGCACCACTGTTTCTGAAAATAAGAACTAAGAAGGCCACTTGTGTTGCTTTGATTATGCAGGACAAAAATTAAGCCAGTTGTAGGATGCAGACTGTTGAAGAGCTAATGAGTGTTTCCATAGTGGTTCAGAGTGAGACATGGCCATGTACACTGATGTTTCTAATTGGATATTATGCTTCTGAAGGAATCTAGAGACTTTCAGGAACTTCAGAAGGTGACCCAGAACTGTTCGCACTTTGTAAACTAACTCTTAGCCTAATGAAGCTCTTCAAAGGGCAGTGATCTTATGTTCATTTTTTCCTTCTTTTATTCTAAAAAATTAACATTGTTTTCTAAACTGTAGTTTTTTTTCCTATTAGCCACATAGCATCCTAAGAAATCTATTAGTTTTAAATGAGGATTTAATACGAGGAGGAAGTTTTGGTAGTCACATTTTTCTAATCTCATTTTCTGAGCTCCTCTGCACCAGTGTCCTTTATATTCCAGAATTGGGTCAGCTGTCATGCGTTTTTGCCAAATGTTCATACTGTTGACGCTACAGACAGATGAATCACTTATTGCCTAACTAAATTAAGCTAAACTGTGCCATTGGCACCATCCCTATTACAGAATTATTCCCTGCCACTACTTCTGTCAGTATGCTTTGATGTTCGGTATATTATAGCTATTCATTCATCAAATGATCATGGGCAAGAAATGTTTTAGGTGTGTATAGGAGCTAAGAAACCTTATGTTATTTTTTTTCAATATAAATGAAATTATGTAAATAACTGAATATGGAATCTAACCTGTATGGAGATTATTTTTTGACATTATCAACCTTGACATTGTTAGCAACCATTTGTGGACAAACCATATTTTATAAGGTAGTCTCATATAATCTCAGTAAAGTCAAGTTAGGTTTACAGAACATTTGTTTTTTGTTTTTTTACATCTTTATTGGAGTATAATTGCTTTACAATGGTGTGTTAGTTTCTGCTTTGTAACAAAGTGAATCAGCTCCTCCCTCTTGCGTGTCCCTTCCGCCCTCCCTATCCCTCCTATCTAGGTGATCACCAAGCACCAGGACATTTGTTTTAAATAAGGAATATCACAACCTGGATAACCTGGAGGTTTTGGTTTTTGTTTTTTTTTTTTTGTACCGATAAGTCTTTATTCATTGTATTTTCCCAAGGAAAAGAAGAGGAAGGGAAGAGGGTCAGCATGTGTGTTACAAAATGATAGCAAATGGGAAAGGAAGTACCCGGCACAGGAAAATCAACCAACAAATAAACACTGCCCAGATGGGGTCGCCAAAGCCCAAGGGGGCTCAGTCTCCTGCAGTTCAGTAATGAGGGGAATAACCTGGAGTTTTGAAAGTGAATATAAACTTTAAGTTTGTGGTTAAGAATCTGCTGAAAAAAAGATCAGATTCATTAAAAATGCAAACTGGTTGACTTTAATCAATAAGAACTAAAACCAGACTTCAGCTTTTTCTATGATGAATAGCAGCCTATCTAAGATAGATGGAAATAACTTCTTGTGATTACCCCCAGTTTATTTCCAGTGATTTAAAGTATCACAATGTTCTTTAAACAAAATTTAATTAAATTTAATTTTTAAAATATTTCATGCCTTTATTTCCTTAGTAAGAAAATACTGTTCTGAAATCAGGAAAAGGTTATCAACATCAGTTGATCAAATTCAACTTATTGAGCATCTATTTTATTAAAGACATTGGATAAAGCTTTTTCAAGGATACAAAGAAATAACATGTTCTTTGCCCACAGGGAGCTTTTAATTTAACTAGGAAGACATTACACAGTAAACCAAGTTTAGTAACAATTTAAAACAATAATTTAACTAAAGAAGTTGTCATGGTATATAGTATATGCTTAATTGCCAAATGACTAATACAAGGTAGGCTTTCCACAAAGGGAAAGAACACTTGAGGCAGATGAAGTAGGTGGGATTTGAGCCAAGCCAACTGTTAATAATTTTACCGATTATGGGCTAGAAATAGAAACAAATCATGTTTGTTGTCAGAGTTGACAGCCATATGGGGGGACTTCCATCTCCATCCACAGCATTGATTCATACCTTGTTTTTCCAATTTACAGTTTATGGAAGGCTATTTATCTAAATATGATGGCAATTACAGCGTTAGCATCCTCTTTTGTAGGGTTAGTTGAGCTGAACAATAAAAAAATGCAAATAATTAAAGTTAAATGTCTCAATGCAAGATGTCAGCTATACTGTGAAGATAGATTAAAATAACACAAAAATGTTCATAAACTCAATCATGTTGGTAAAGGTAATAAGAACTACTTTTTTAAAATATAGCCTTGACCTTCTGGGTGACTGTTGTTTTCTAACAGAGGGAGGGCAGCAGTGCTTCCCCAATGTGAACATGCTTACCTGAGGGTCCTGGTAAAATACAGATTCTGAAACTGTAGGTCTGGAGTAGGACCTGAGAATCTGTGTTTCTGCCAGGCTCCCAGAAGAGGGACCTAATGTTGATCTGTGCGCTTTGAGCAGCAAGATTGTAGAGAGGATAACACCAAGATTCTGAGAGGGATGTGTCTTAACTGGTAATACCCTGTTTAAGGAAAACAGCAGTACCATTAGAGTAACTTTATATGGCTTTTGCCCTTTATTCTCACCCAACTCTTTATCTTTGCCTTTAGCACGAAAGCAAGAGATTATCAAAGTTACTGAACAACTCATCGAAGCTATCAACAACGGGGACTTTGAAGCTTACACGTGAGTAGAGGCACATTTATTTTGCTTTCATGCATATGACAAAGTATTTTCTATATGAATGCATTCTTCAATGTACCTGACTCGTGTATATTTAACGCCAGGTTTGATACACCCGCAATAGCTTCATTCCAACGTATACATGACTCAAGTGCCTCTAGGAGAGAAATAAATGTAATTAAGATTTCAGAGAGAGAAGATGAGACTTCTGATAGGAAGATTGGGGATTTCTTTGTCAGTGCACAGAAGCCTGACCCTCTGGCACCTCCATGCGAGAGAAGGCATTCCAGGCAGAGCAATCCATGAGAGCAAACACACAAGAAACACGAAAGCACGTAAATAGTTCACTTGGCTTAAGAGACGTTTTTCCTCGCAGTTCTGCAGAGGTGATGGGACAGAGAAAGAGATTAGGAGGCAGCGTCTGGCAGCCTTTTCCCTTTCCAGCCAGCACAGCTCAACTTTATCTTCATCTCTTTTAGGGGTTTGCCTCTTAGATAAAATTTTATTTGAAGAAAGGGTTCTAATGTTAAATTTAAAGTTTACCATAGGTATTAAAGGAAGTCACTTTGATCAAATAAAAGTAAAGCTTTCAAATAGGGCGTGAAGGCTTATTGTGCAAAGAACGTGGGTCAATAAGTTAGTTATTTGAGTGGAGAAAAAAATCAGTTCTCAGCTTTCCCCTTATACCATACTAGTGAGGTCCTCTTGAATGAAAGTGTTAAATGCAGAAAAGAGTTTGATCTCTGGTTGGAAAGATCTAAGTTTAAAAGCAGGGGAAGTCAGTGAAATGAAAAAGTGAAATGATTAGGCTACCTAAATAGATGAAACTTAATATACTTTAATTTTTTTTAAAGCCAAAATAAAACAGACAAAAAAGAAACAGAAAAATATTTGTAAAACATGTCAAAAGTTAATTTAGATTGAGAAGATAAGGTTGAAAAGTGGAAAAATAGGTAAAGGAACTGAGCGATTAGCAAAAGAGGAAATATGAATGACAAGTAAACTAATGAAAGCATGTTGATGTCCACTAGTTGTGTGCAAATCTGAAGGAGGGTTTTCTGCCGATCAAATCAGCACAGATAAAAACTCCGCTGATCACCAAAGGGGCACAGATACTGCAGGACAATAGTGACTTTTCCCACCACCTGATGGAGTATAAATGGGGACAGACTTTCAGAGTGGTGGTGACAGCAGGGATTTGGGTCGCATTTATATACCAGGAAGTGTTTCCAAAGGTTCAAATCACCACTTTAACCCTATGTTCCTAGTTATAAAAATTTAGGGCTTTCCTGGTGGCGCAGTGGTTGAGGGTCTGTCTGCCGAGGCAGGGGACACAGGTTCGTGCCCCGGTCTGGGAGGATCCCATATGCCGTGGAGCGGCTGGGCCCGTGAGCCATGGCCGCTGAGCCTGCGCGTCCGGAGCCTGTGCTCCGCAACGGGAGAGGCCACAGCGGTGAGAGGCCCGCGTACCGCAAAAAAAAAAAAAAAAAATTAACATGGGATTTTGAATTTAAAACAGGGACAAAAAGTGTGAACAAAGATATTTATGGAATCAATATTCAAAATAGTGAAAAATTATAAACAGTTTATATGTCCAACATTATGGTAACATTAATCTGTGGTGTGTTTGGAACCGTGGATACTTATGCAGAATTTCTAGCGATCTGGCAAAACGCTTATGAGTATTCACTGAAGATAAAGCAGGATATAAACGTGTGTGTACATAATTATTCCAACTACATAAGAGAAAATATAAAAACAGAATGAAATATGACAAATTGGTTTTTAAAAGGAAAAAAGATATTGCCTCTGGGAGATGAAACTGTGTTTTTTATTTCCTGCTTCTTTCCAAGTTTTGTATAATAAGAAGATATTTTTTATCATCAGTTACAAATAGCTAGCCAAATATAAAATATGGAAGAGAGTAACTGAATATAAGAACTAAATTAAATCCAGGACTGCTTCTTATAAATTAATGTGTGTGCAAATACATACAAACATAAGTATATACATATATATGTATTTGTGTTTATCAATTCTTTAACAGGACCTAATAAAAGTATACTTAGAATGAAAGAAATAGTAAGAAATGGAGTTTAAAAGAACACTGTTTGTTGTCAGAGAATTAAACAGTTGAACAGTTGTTAAAGAGCTGTTTAGAATTCTGTGCCGTAAGACCTCTTCCCTTTTATTCTTTTTGCTGATATAACTTTGTTAGACCCAATATGATTCTTCAAATATAATATACTTAGGATAAAAATCTTTTGGAATAACATTCCCCTGCGGATTGGTAGAGTGTGTTTTGTTGGTGTTGTTAGCCAGGAAAAAGTGGCAAAATATAGCGTTTCCTATATTCTGACACTTTAAAATAGGGTATTTTAAATAATGCAATTCCTTGGAATCACATCAGTTTACGAATTCCTTTGCCTGTAATCTGGCTTGATTTTGTACACTCAGACCCAGGGGTAATCCAAGAGGACCTTGCATTTGGGAGCTTTTTGCATGGTAGAATGTATTGGTACAGCCCTGTCAGCTGGTCCTTAGAACACCTGTTCAGAGCATACACACCCACAGGTCAAGTGGCAGCTTTGTGAATCTTTCATTAATCCAAAGCCTGTGATAGGAGAGAGATACATACATACATTACTTACATAGAAGAAACATATGAGAGAGAGAAAGAACACATGAACAAGTTTTCAAGTATTTTGACTCAATGGCTAGGTAAAAAGGTCCATCATAGTACAGTGATTCTCAGGTGACTTTTTTTTTTTTTTTTGATGTTGGGGATAGGAGTTAATTAATTAATTAATTTATTTTTGCTGTGTTGGGTCTTCGTTTCTGTGTGAGGGCTTTCTCTAGTTTTGGCAAGCGGGGGGCCACTCTTCATCGCGGTGCACGGGCCTCTCACTATCGCGGACTCTCTTGTGGAGCGCAGGCTCCATCGCGGTGCACGGGCCTCTCACTATCGCGGACTCTCTTGTTGTGGAGCACAGGCTCCAGACGCGCAGGCTCAGTAGTTGTGGCTCACGGGCCTAGTTGCTCCGCAGCATGTGGGATCCTCCCAGACCAGGGCTTGAACCCGTGTCCCCTGCATTAGCAGGCAGATTCTCAACCGCTGTGCCACCAGGGAAGCCCCTCTCAGGTGATTTTGGTGCTGATATAAAGTAGTAAAAAATTTTGATTCACTAATGTTGACAACCAAAAGTCATATTTATAGATAAAGTGATAGCCCCTGGCAGAATAAAGTCCTGTTACCATGGGAACACTGTTTTTCCCATTTTACTACTTAGAAAGAGATTATGTATATTTAACTTTGAGCTTTAATACCTGCCCCCCAGGAAGTCTGAGGCAAAGTTTAAAATCCCCGCCCACACCCACCCCACCCGCAACTAAGGCTTTCTTTACCACAACGAATAACCACTGTGATTTTTTACTTTAAAAGTAAAGTATTCTTAAAAAAAAATCAGTTCCAAAATTCTGTGAACCATACGTTCAAGAACCATAATGAGTGAGCCTTTTGAAACTTGCATTTCTGTTGAACAGTTAAAACATTTTTCCTCCCAAATGGGCAATTTCCATACGAAATTAGATGTAGCCCCACCAAATTAATAAATGATCCAAAATCTTTCAGTACGTATTCCTTTTATCTAACTTTGTGAACTACTAATTCTTCAAATCCAGATTTTACGGCACCTTCTGTGAGAAGCCTAAGCTGATCACCACAGGCCCAAGGAAATATTTTCTCCTCTGTTTCCACGGGACTTATAAACATGCCCAGACCCAGTGCTCACCATATCAAGCAACTACCCATCATTCCCCAACCATACTCTGCCATTGTACTTGCTGCCCTCCTCTGCCTACCCCCTTCCGCACACCTGGAAAACTCCTACTCATTCCAGAAAGCCCAGCTCAACTTTCCTTTCTCACATATATGTCATCTGGTTTTTGAGCACTTCGTATTTATTTCCATTCCATTATTAATTGTTGTGTTATAATTGTTTCAAAGAATATCTGCTACATAGTAGGTGTTTTAACAATTCTTCATTGAATAAATAAAATTTTCCAAGAAAGCCCATTGGCTTTCTCTGAATATTTAAAATAGTATATGTTTTTCTTGAATTACATTTCTAGGATTAAAAAGAAAACTAATGTGCATTTGAATCTCTCATTAATTTTATTTTAAGTTAATTAAGCTTGTTAATTAAAGGTTACTTAAGTCTGTCAGACATTGCCAGAAAGTGTAGGATGTGACACCTGCCTTCAAATCAATCATATATACGTTTGATATGAATGTAGATGATGTCAAAAATTATTCCGAAAGTATTTAATTTCAGAGCCAAAGTTGATTTTATAGGACTTGGAGGGTAGCTTGGACTTGGAGAGCATTTAAAAAATAATAAACTTATAACAACTAAAAAACTAGGGAATTAGAAAAACTGGGGAAAGCCTAGAGAGTTCACCTTGGAAATTGAAAAGTAGGCATTTTAAAAAAGGAAACTTCCTAAAGTGTGATAGATTACCGCCTGCTGGAGCTGGTTTTATTGTCTCGCCCCTGTCTGAGGTCTCTGCAATATTCCTTTTTAGGGTCTGCTCCTCAAACCGCCTTGCCAAGCCCTGTGATAGAAATTTTATATTTTTAAAAAAACTCCTTCATTGGCTGATAAATAAGAATAGATATTGTGAAACAACGAAATACATTAACTCATTTATTATTTTTTTTCCTACAGGAAAATCTGTGACCCAGGCCTTACTGCTTTTGAACCTGAAGCTTTGGGTAATTTAGTGGAAGGGATGGACTTTCATCGATTCTACTTTGAGAATGGTACATTTATTCTAAATTTAATATCATGCCTTTTCCAAATTCTCTTTGAATTTCTCCCAAATTTACAGATTCTTTGGCTCTTTGCTGCAATGAGAGTTTTTACCTTAGTCCAGCATTTTGCATCGTATTTTTATATTTTTGTATTTGAAATTGAAAAACATGACAGCCTTAAAGAGTTTTATGTTTTGAAAAGTATGTTTATATAAAAAAGTGATGTTGATTGAATATACCCCATAGAAGTCCCAGTGAATGTATAATATAAGCTGTGAAATGAGTGACCAAAAATTGTTGAGTTTTTCATAAAACATTGTTTTATGAAAATGGTTTTCATAAAACATTGTTTGTATATGAAAAGATAAAAAAAACACAGCATGCCAGAATATTTGACACAGAGGAGGGCTTTCAAGCATAATTAATGCTCCTTTTCAAGGTAAAATATAAATGAAGATGAGTAATCAGATAAATATTTCAGTTCCAATTACAAGAATTGTAATGGTCTCAGAGGAAAGAGAAAGTGACAAAAGAAACTCCTGCAGAATTCCTTCAGGTCACCAAGAAAAGTGTAGACCAGAAGTTTCTTTTATGCTCCTTTCCCTCACACATAACGACATTAGGTATCATGCAGGGAGGGAATTCACCTTTTGCAGTGAGATTTTGATGAATTAAAGAGGAATTGTAGTAATGATTAGAATAATCAAGCTCACGTCCAGTAATTATAAGCACTGAAAATGTCTGCCTTGGCATGGATTTTTACATTTAATGAATTGCTTTGTCTTATGTGCACTAGACATTTGCAAGCAAAGATAATTATGTGGTAAACTGGCCTTAACAAAGCTTCAGTAAATGTTCTCCTGTTCTCTCTGTTCCATCCCGCACTGTGACTGACAGCATCTCATAATGTTTTTCTTCAGTTGACTCTCGATTGACACCATCTCACCTGTAGTAAAAGGATAATTAACCCAATAATATTTTAACTTACCTCAACATAACACTGTACATCATTATTTTCCATAAATACATATTCTTCATAATGGGATATTCTTTTTTACATGACTGTAGCACTAAGTAATTTATTCAGATCTTTTCTGAAAATGGAGGACGTGTTTGGTTAATAGGTAAAACAGTTCTACCTGTTTTAGTGATCTAAGAGAGTAGCATCATCAATCAATTATCTGCACTAAATCTTCATATCTCAGTCATTGAATAACTAGAATAAATAGCTATTGTCAAAACAACAAAGGCTGGAGCCTAGTGAGGGCTGCTCAACCAAAGAAAAGAGCTAGAGAATCAGAATCAGGCTATATGGCCAACACGAAATTTTGGGTTTTTACTGGATAACCACAGCTGGACTAACATAGAATGGACGCTACTAAATAAAGGAGCCACAGGATGAGATGGGGAAACAGAGTCACACTATGGCCAGCCTGTTTAGGAGACAGCAGTCTCCATGCTTGATATGTTCCCCTTGTCCCATGTACTTCACCAACTAACAAAAAAAATGAACAAGCCCACAGGATACCCTGTCAACTGCCCCAGTGGTTCCTTCATTGGAAAGACAGGAACTGCTCCGTGTACCTGGGCCAGCCCTTCTCCATCTCTATTCATATTATGGCTTGTTCCTAACCACTTCCCAATATAAATATGTCTCTCCAGCTTTCTCAAAGTTTTCAGAGTGGCATACAATTTAACTACAAAGGGAGTCAAAGAAAATAATGACTGTATTTACTTCTGCTCTCTTTTTCTTTATACTTTGCACAGTACAGGCATTCAATTAATGCAGAGAACTAATAGTTGAATGAATGAATGGCATTCTATTTATTGGTCCCAACTGAAGTTATTATTGGTTTTGGTTTACTTTACATAGAAACTAAATTCTCTTTTCCATGTTGTTCTCTTTCAGCTTTGTCCAAAAGCAATAAACCAATCCACACTATTATCCTGAACCCCCATGTACATCTGGTAGGCGATGATGCTGCCTGCATAGCATACATTAGGCTCACACAGTACATGGATGGCAGCGGAATGCCAAAAACAATGCAGTCAGAAGAGACACGTGTGTGGCACCGCCGGGATGGAAAGTGGCAGAATGTTCATTTTCATCGCTCGGGGTCGCGAACAGTACCCATCAAGTAAATATTTCCAGGCTGTCAGCTTCTTTGTTAATATACCCCTGGTCACCGTCTTTTACTTATTCCATTGTTAATAGCATGGCATCTGTTATTTAATGCTAGTGGTCATTTAGTGGTCAGTTACACTGGTGGGAATTAATGTTTCATGAGAAGCAGTCTATAATTCTCCAGAAAGATCAATCAGACTAGCCTTTTGTGGGTTGAAACTTGCCCTAGAAAGTACACAATAGTTTTAGATAGGAATTAGAGGATACCCTATTATGCTGATTTCTCTTATGGTTAAATCAGGGAGAATTCATGTAATAAGGTAAACTATTTATGACTTCATTGTCACAATTGGCAGAGGAAGGGGAAAAATTAGGGGGAAAAGTTTCTAAAATGACCAATACAGTTGACCCTCCTTATCCATGGTTTCCTTACACACAGATTCAACCAGCCTGAGATCAAAAATTTTCAGGGGTGGAGAAATTCCAGTAAGTTTCAAAAAGCACAACTTAAATGTGTCTTGCAGGGAACTATTTACATAGCATTTACATTGTGTTAGGTATTCTAAGTAAACTAGAGGTTATTTAAAGTATATGGGAGGATGTGTGTAGGTTATATGAAATACTGTGCCATTTTAATAAGAAACTTGAGCATCTGCAAATTTTGATATCCTCGGCGGTTCTGAAACCAATCCCCTCCCCCCCAGATACTGTGGGGAGACTGTATAATATCAGGAGCTTCATTTCACAGGTTTTCTTCTACTGGTGCTCAATTATGAGAAATGTATGAAATACAGCATTTAAGGTGCAAGTATTAGGTATTTCAGCATCTTTCTCACTACACCACTCTACCTCAGATGCCATGTTTGCTCTTCCAATCAATAATTAGACATATTTATTGCACATCACAAAGGTGCAGGTAAAATGTGCCAGGTAAAATGCAAGGTGAACGGTGTTGCCCTTAGGAACTTATATTCTAGTTTAGAGAGCAACTTATCACCAATACCAAAGAAAAAACAAAGTTTATAATCAACTTCAGTGTAGAAGGGAATGAATGACTAATGTAGCAAACTGTTTATAACAGTTTGGAAGTATACTGTGTATAAAAGAATTTTGAACAAGGTCTTAAGTGAGGAGTGGAATTTGGAGAAATGGAAGGATAGAAAGAACAAAAGGAAGATAGTCCAAGTTCAAGGAGCATCATGAGGAAAAGCACAGGGTCAGACGTTAGCTTCCTGTGGTAGAGGATTGTCAGTAAGGAAGGCTGGCTCCAGCTCGAGTCAAGGGGAATCATGGGGGTTGAGGTTGCCTCAGTAAAGTGGGGTGAGATGAGAACAAGAAGGGGTGTTGAGGTTGCGTCAGTAAAGTGGGGTGAGATGAGAACAAGAAGGGGTGTTCAGAATCAGTAGAAGCTCGGCCAGCTGCTGATCTCATTCCAGATTCTCTCACCAGGATTACCTGGTAATATCTGGGAGGCATGGGATGGGGAATCAAGGCCACACAAACAGCCATTCAACTCACTCCGGAGAATCCATCAAAATGTCTTAGTTTAATAATGTCCCACCACAGTGGTTTTCAATGGCCTTCTCTATAGCCTTATTATGTATCACTGTTGGATTTGTAAAAAGTGGGTCAGTAAGGGGAAAAAAAAAATAGGTTGAAATTCACTCCAAAAAAAAAAAAAAAAGCTAAGTAATTAAGAGAAAGACAAAAGGAATGTAACGATAATGAAGACACCTGTTTTTGTGCATTTCTGGGTTTTTTACCCCAAAGAGGTACAGCACCAATTTCCAGTTAATACAGAAGGGATTACATTCATTCAGTACTAGAAGGTTAGGCTTTTCTGCAATTCCCTAAAGTGTTTATGGGATAGAGCCTATTTAAGAAAACTTCATTTTATGCCAGGTGGCTTAAATGGGGCTTCTCTTAATAGGCCATCTTGTATTCCAAATGGGAAAGAAAACTTCTCAGGAAGCACCTCTTTGTGGCAAAACATCTAAGGCCTGAAAACCATTCCCATGTGGGTCTTGTAAGTAACACCCTGCTCCATGATACTTTGTGACTGGAGCTAATGACTGAAAAGCTGCATGGCTGTTTTTCCTCCCTTTGAGGATATTTCCTCACATTATTTCAGTGAAAACCATATTTGCATGAGCTCTTGAGTCTAATGGTTGGCACCATTGTGTAGCATAACCCATATTTTCAAGGTACTAAAGTGCTGAGGAGACCCTCCCTTCAGCACATGGATTGTGGCAGGTTTGGAATATCGTGGAGTTCTCACATCAAAAGTCAGTTCTCTCTGGGTCAATTCAGACAACTCTCAATTATCCAGAACTAATTTATATCAGGCTCTAGGCTCTTTTGGAGTCTTACTGTTTTACAAGAGGTTATAGTTCCTGTTCTGCCCTTGGCTAAAGTTAATACCTAGACTAATTGGCTCTGCCTGACTGAGTATAATAGTATTTGACCACGAGGAGGAAGTCAAGCTGAAATTTAAAACAAAGCGAGTAATTCCAGAGGATAATTGGAAGTTGACTGTAATTCAATTCATGCCTGCATTGTTATTTCCTAAGATTTGCTTCTTACCTTGGATTAGAATAATTCAGATACCTGTGGTACTGTTGTGAATTTTTTCCCCATTCAAAGCAAGCACTGAACCTTGTCAGACCTTGGAAGAGGTAGTGCTCCCAGCTGTTGGTTTAAAGAAAGAAGACCTCCAATTAAATAAGAATAATCGTGTTTTCCCTACTTCTGAGGCTGTAAAATTGACTTCGAGGTGTGATTTCCCGCAGAGTCTAAGAATAATGACAGAAGCTAAAGGATGCATTTAAACTTTTCGTCTCTTTCCACCAAATAATGCTATTCATTTATTAATTTGTCTGGTAAACATGAATGCTTGAACTGTATGTTTAGATTTCATCATGTGCTTGCAGCCTGAGTCCGTCTATTTTTAGCTTAGCTCTGTGTGGACAACTTGACAGATTAAAAGTAGAAGATCCATATTAATTGCTTAACATTGTGCATTTTCTCTTTTAATGACTGCAAGCAAAGATCTCTTATACATAGCATTTTCGATCTATTACTTAACTGCTGAGTTATAAAATCGTAGCCTAGCCTAATCTTTGGCAAAGCAATTTGATGCTACTTTGTAAAACAGTTTAATTTATGTCTCCCCTCTCTCCTTTCAGCTAAGTATCAACAGTGCCACTTCTGCATTCTCTGTTCTCACCTGGATGGTAACCCTGGGCCGTCCTCTCCTCCTCTTCATGCATGTTTCTGAGTGCATGAAGTTGTGAAGGTCCTACGTGTAATGCACATGTGATGCATCATCTTGTCATATATTCCTTCCTGTACATTGTTTACACTTCAACTATGGAGATGTTCCATGCAAACTTCAATCACTGTTGGCAAACAATAGGGGGAGGTCAGACAAAATTCCACAATACTCCAAGTACAAACCTACTCATCCGGTTTCTCTGCTTATGCCAAGACTTAACAGACTTCAAAATTATCGTTCTTTGAATGACAGTTTGTAACAGAAATGTAAGTTTTTAAAAACTCTTTGCTGTTCATCTGTTTTAGCTTTTTTGTTTAACAAAAAAAGGGAAAAGAAATTACCTTCAGTTTCCTGGTGTGATCCTGGTTGAAATGGTTGATATTTCACTGAAAGCTGTGTTGCTGTTTAACAATGAAAGGGATTGATACGTGGGCAGAATCACTTATGAATGTGGGAGCGAGAATCGGTGGGTTTGCTACTACCTAAAGTCATGTCTTTTTTGGTCAAACTGTGTAAACTGGAAAAACTCACGTCATTGACGAGTTTGATCACTTTAGGGTATACTTGCACTGTTTTGGTGAAATTTGCTGAATTTTTTGTTCCTTTCTCAAACCTATGCTCTTTTTTCTTCATTTTCTCCTATTTCTTTATTACTTTTGTTTGCTTCCTTTATATTTTTCTGCTTTTCATTCTTTTTTCTCTTTTTGTCTAGTAGTCTGAGAAAAGTGAAATTTGCATAATGAAGGTAAAATAAAAACAGGCCTTTTGGAGGTGGCTAAACTAGTGCTTTGATCATCTTCTGGGCCCATAAAAATGATGTCAAGAAGATTTCAAAAGTTTGTAATTCTGCTCGAGTTTGGACGTAGGGATCCTAACTATGTTGGAGGTATTAGAATTGTTTAAACTTATAATAAAAGCAAGTAGGTTCCTACTGTACCTGCACCACGTCTCACTGATTGGTGCAGTTGCCAGGAGAGTACCAAGCTGGTCGTAGATCAGGATTTTGTGCAAAGGCGCTTCCTTCTGCCTTGCAGGATGCGCGCCTCCTGCGTCATCACTGGCTAGTTTTCTGAAGTTAGAGAGGCCTGCGGGTGTTTTCCATTCTCCTAAGTGTTTGTTTTGAACTCTGTCTCTGTGACTTGCGCTTTTGTAGCTTCTCTCATGTGTCAGAGTAACATTATCTTCCTTCGAGGAGTTAGCATTTTCCTATTTAAAAAAAGGGGGGGGCGGGAGGGATTGTCCCTGTTTTCTCTGTGGTTCTCATTTCTCCTTTGTTTATTCAATTCCTGTGGGGCTTTTTCTCCTCCCTGAAATGCTTTATAGTGCATGGTATCTTCATCAGCGTTATTTTAACAATAGTAATTCACAATCCCCAGAAGCCTATTTTTAAAGCAGAAGCAAAAAAATAAAAACATCAACCCTCCCTCTTTTCTCTCATTTCACCTTTCTGTGTTGATTACTAATCACCTTAGATATTGTTGCTAGTGGATGTATGGTAGATGGATTGAAGCTTTTCTGATAATTATTACACGATTTAAAACAATATATATTTAAAATAAAATAAATATATACAGTAAATGTATTGGGCCATGTTAACCTGCCAATGAGATCTGTGAAAAAATAATGGCCTCATTTTTCCCTTTTTAATTTCTTTTACCTTTTTGTGCAGCAGCTATACGTGGCATACATGTATTTTTTAACAAAATAGGTATAGAGTGTTTTTTTTTTTACACTTTTAGCATGTGGTGTTGAAGTATTATTACTGTAGATCAAGTTTGTCTTCCGCACTAAGACGTGAGGAAATTGTGATTTGTTCTCTCCACCACAATTGAATTACACATTTATTAATTATCTTCTCTCATTTTGAAACACTGCAGTTTACCGTGGGACACTGTATATATTTCTTGCCATAATGGTAAATGACTGATTGATATATTTAAGAGTTAATAAATTTGTGATTTCTGCTGACAATGTGTCCATTTTTATTTTTAAGAGGTACTGTATTTATTTATGCATGTGTGACGCTGGCTAGTGCCAATGGCACTATGTGGTCTCATTAGTCCATAATTTACCTTTGACATAAAGATGAAGCTACTGAACTGAGCTTCCTTCTAAGAACGTACTTGGTGATGCTAATGACAAGTTACTGTGTGCACAAAGTCTGTCTCTCCCAGGGAAATTTTTCTGAGACCAAAGCAGTTAGAACAAGAGTCCTAAAAATTTCTCAATGTGCCTTCCACTCCATCCTTCTCATGGCTGCTAGCTAGATTCCATTTTTAACCCAAATCTGACCAAACCTGTGTTATCTCCAATATATAGGCAAGCGCCTCATCTCCTGCTACCCCTCAACTTGAACTTGAGTGTACAGAAGTACTCAACTTCTTTCAGTTTATTAAAAGCACCACACGTTTATGTTTCTAGAATATTCTTCCCCTACTTCTTCAATCTAATTCTTACTCATTCCTTGAAATTCAATTTAGACTATCATCCCCTCCAGCAAACCTCCCTAGACCATGCTCTAAGCTCACTCTCTCTCTCTCTCTCTCTCTCTCTCTCTCTCTCTCTCTCTCTCAGTACTGACAATACTTTGTGTTCACCTCTTCCGCCAACCACATTGTTTTGGAAATACATCTTTGTGTGTTCTCTACTGGAGTAATGCCTCTCTAGGCAAGAACTGTGTGTTTGTATCCGTGGCTCCATATAAGAGCCAGGAAGGGAGACGTTGTTTGTTAGTAGTTGCTGAACCATGGCCAAACCATAAATGGGAAACTCACAGTGCAGTCGGAGTCCTGGGTTTATTGTTCGGTTCTGTCGTTGTTGTCTTTGACACTCTGAGCAATTTGCCTCTTCCCTCTGAACCTTCGTTTTCGTGTTATAAAATGAGAAGAAAAAAAACAATAAGGATATTGTGAAGGTTAGGAATAATAGGTACAGAGTACCTAGAATAATGTTTGGTGGTAAATATTAAATGGTTGCAGCTCTAACTGTTCTAATCACTGATAGTAATACTCCCAATGTTCTAGTTATTCCTTACTCAGAAGCGTATAGAACTCTTGTTTTGATATGAGCTGCCCTGTTTAGGTAGATTTACTGATATTGCTAAGGATATACTCATATTCAAATGTCTCAGCAGCAAAATGAGGAATAGCGAGGTAGTAATCTAGCCGAAAGTAGGGAAAATGAAATGGAGTAAATCAGTATATTCTAGGGAAATTCAAGGAATCTTAGCCTAAAGTAACAGAAATTTTGAATCTCTGTAAATAAAAACTATATATAATGTAAGGGTGAACACAGAAAGCACAACCTTTGAGTGATTTCATTAAATAAAATTCTACTGGCTTCTACAAATGTTTCAGTTTCCATGGTCTCCTTTGTCAGATGAAAGTGAGAATATATATTTATTTTAAAAAAAAAGATACTGAATATCAGCACACTAAACCATGTGTCCGTGACCGGAACAATAAGCAGTCATAAACCACCTTGGCCCGAGAGAGCAGCACGAAGTATTTACGGTACTTCTGCTTTTCTGTCAAATAAAACAATTCTCAAAATAAGCTGAAATGTTCTCCTGAGGACCCGGCTTCTGACTTCACAGCAAGAAATAAAGCCATCTCTGCATCTCTGTCTACGCAGCACCTGGCCTTCTCTCCCGTTGCTGTGGAAATAGTTTGTGCACCTGGCAGAGGCCGACACCCTTCCCCTTCACACCTGCTGGCAGGCATCGCAAGTCTCCCTGCTGCACCCCGTCATCATAAATCGCTTCCTCTACACTAGACATCCCCGCCAACGCCCCGTTTCTTTCCTTCATGTCCAGACTCCTTGAAAGGCCTGCATGCGCTTGCTGTCTGCCACCTGTCTCCTCCTGTCCCCTTAAGCCCACCCTCACGAATCCACAAAGCAGGTTCTCCCAAAGTCACCGATGACCACCGTGTCATTCATGCCAGGGACCAATGTTCAGTGTTCATTTTACCTGCTCTCAGCAGCATTTGACACAGCTTCCTGTCTCAATCTTGAAACATTTTTCTCTTGTCCTTCAGACAATACACTTGCCCAACTTTCTTCCTACCGTTCTAGATGCTTCTTCCCAATCTCTACCTGGTCCCTTTTCAACAGCCTGGCTTTTAAATTTTGGAACGCTTCTAGTTTTTCTATATTCACTCACTCCCAGGATAATTACACCCAATCTCAATGACTTTAAATTATGTTAATGACTCTCAGATACGTCGTTATCTCCAGCCTGGATCACTCTCTTAAACTCCAAACATGTAGATCCAACTGCCTACCTAAAATCTACCTTGCAGATCTACTAGGCATCCCAAAATGTCCAAAGCCGAGCTTTTAATCGGCTGTGCCAAAACCTCCCCTTACAGCTGTTTCCATATCTCAAGAATTGGCAATTTAACTCTTCCTCTGATCAGGCCAGAAATCTTGGTCTCTCTCTTAATTCCTCTATTTGAAATCCCGTCATTTTTACCTCCAAATTATAACCAGAATCTGACCACTTCTGACAATGGCTTCTGCTACCTCCCTTGGGCCAAATCACCTTCGTGTTCTCTATACTATTGGAATAGGCCCCTAATTGGATTCTCAGCTACTCTTCTCTCTCTTCTGTTTACTCTTGATGTAGCAGCTAGAAATGAGCCTGTTAAAATAGAAGTCAAAGCATGTCACTTCTCTGCACAAAACCCTCCAGTAGTTCCCCTTATCACTCAGAGTGAAAACCAAAGTCCTGAGAGTGGCCTTTGAGGCTGTACCTGATACTGCTCCCTGTTACCTTTACGGATGCTCCCACCTCAGGGCCTTTGCACTTGCCTTTTCCTGTGTTGAAACACTCTTCCTCAGAGATCCAGTGGCTGTCTCCTTCACTTACTTATTTGTTTGCAAAATATAGTCACTTTCTCAGTAAAGCCTTCCCTGACCATCTTATCCAAGACTTCAGACCTAACTCTCCTACAGGACACTTCATATCCTCCTTCCCCAATTTTTTTTTTTCTCCTTACAATGACTATTTAACATATGGTTTCCTCATTTTATCTATTTTATGAGGGTGGAAATTTTTGTCTTTCTTGTTCATGATACATTCCCCGCTCGTAGAACTGTGTTAGTAGGTGATTAATAATTTGTAGTTGAACAAATAAGTTAATGAATTGCTCTCCTCTTTTACAGTTAGAAAAGCTGAGGCTCCCAGCCCATATATGAGTTGCCTCAGAGTAACGCCAAGGGTTGTAAACTGCCTACATCATAATTACTTGAAGAAAGAAAAAAAAAACTTTACTATAAAGAATAAACTTTCAGCATCAATGTACAAATTTGGAACTTTTTTAGGCTGCAAGGAACAGAAAACAATTCCAAATAGCTTAACAAGGAAGATACATTATTTCACAGAACGAGAGATGGATGAATTAGTTCTAGGGTTGATAAACAATCTGGATAAACAACCTGATAAATTCAGTGACAACAACATAAACATTTTTCAGCTTGCCCTTCCAAGGGTATAAACTTTATAATCCAGTTTAAAAGACCTCACGGTCCCAAAATACATGACATGGCTTCTAGTGACACATCCGGACAGGACAACATCCAATGGAAGGTTGGATTGCTCTCTCCCTCCTCTACCTGCCACCCCTCACCCCCCAGCAAAGAAATATTTCTTAGGTCACATGCCTTACCCAGTTCAGCTTAGACTGATAAGGACCTGCTCCAGGGCTAGGGGTGGGCTATTTCCCCTTAGACTATGGGTGTCTACGGAAGGGAGGAGACCTGCACAGAGACTGGATCAAACTTTCAAAAAGTTTAGGAACAAATATTGTCGTATAACAAATACATTGGGAATGTCAAAAAAAGTCTTTGTTTTTATCGACCCCTTTAAAGCTGCTATTCTATGCATGTAATGAGAATGGTGGAAAAAAAAAGGAAAATGAATCGTTATCTCCTCCAAACTACATCTCATCCACAGAAGCCTCTCTCTTGTTATATTCCTGATGTGCCCAGTGAATTCAGTGCTAGAGAATTCTCCCCCCACAGAACTCTTCGGGAGTAGGAAAGTTTAGTCATTTCACTCCACTGGAAGTTCTTCCAAGAACTCCAGTCCCCCAAAAAGGGCCCATTTAAGCCCTCCAGACACCCTGCCCAAACTTCAGTGAAAACCTCGGGAAAAAAAAAAAAGTAAAGAACACTTCGTGCCTGAAACCACATTTAGTGATCAATTTCCTCAGTGCTGTTTTTCTTTCTTTATCACTTTAAATATGTAAAGTAGGAAAGTGGGGTGTCAAGCCCGGGGGAGTATAACAACTAAGTAAACATCAGAGACCTTATTCACCATCCACCCACTGGATTCTGCTCCACAAAGTGAACAAAAGAACAGGCAGTTCATCTCTAGAACCTGTTCCTGCGGGGTCTGAAGCAACAGTTTGCTGTTGTGTGGGAAGAACTGATTTGTGATTACATGGTATGTGTCCAATGCTCTCTTTGTATCACAGTCGCAAATATAGGCGACTCAGAGGCAACTTCCACCGAAGATGGGGTTGGTCACCACAGTCTTTCTTCCAAAAGCCTTAATTCTCAGACTTTACCTTCCTCTCATATTTGCTGTTTGAATATATTCATAAGCACCTCTTCACCCCCAAACAAAAGAACTAGATTCCCTATTACTCAAACTATGAGGGAGGGGCTCCCTCTAGGGTGCGGGGCTAAGAGGACAAATTTGAAAAGTGACCATTGATCTCACGCTCCCGCCTCCCCTCATTCAGTTTGTAAGAAAATTAGCTCATCCACCTTGAGACCACTCTGCTAAAAGATGAAACGCTGAATATACACAGGCATAAGCTTACATATATATGAAAAGACAGGGAGAACGAAGCGCTTTGGGATGGCAGACAGGCACCGGGCTGGCAATGGAACGTGATGAGTGGGAAAGACAAAACAAAACTAAATACCCTCACAGGCAGGCAACAAGAACAGAAGGAAACACTGACCGAGTACCTACTCTGTCACAGGCTCACTGATAAAAATTGTCCCAGGAGAGGGCCCCTTGCCAGGAGATGGCCGCTATGGGCGTCTACCTTGTTCCTAAACTGGCTGCCCTGCTCTCTGACTCATGCTAAGGCCACCAAACTCCTTAAAATTTACACAGGTAAACATATCTCACACTCGGTAGACGTCAAGAAAGCGGTCTCTCACCACCCAATCTGTTACCATTCCCTAAGAGCCGTCCCCAGGGTTTGAGGCATGGAGGCTGCGGAAGCCTCCCTGCCTTGTACTGTTTCCCCCTGAACAACGCAGGTCTGAAGAGCACGGATCCACTTACATGTGGATTTTTTTCAGGAGTAAACATGACACCACTGCAGGATCCTGGCTGCTGGAATCCTCAGATGCAGAACTGCCGATATGGAGGAACCGTGTATATGGGGAAAGCTGACTATAAATTATGCAAGGATTTCCGACTGCGTGGAGAGTTAGCATCCCTAACGTCCGTGTTGTTCAAGGGTCAACTGTATAATGTTTCCTATATGATTTCTACGCTGATTCAATGATGCCACTTGGCAGGAAAGAAGGAAAGAGGGAGTGAAAAGAAAGAGGGATTATGAAGTTCCAGGTCCCAGCAGCCTGAAACCTCAAGTTTCTCTTTTGAGTTAATCCCACCTTTGTGCTCCACATTCACTCTTTTTTTCTTTTTTGTTTTTAACATATCTGTTAAAAGCATGAATACACACACCCTCCCAAGAACAAACACTAATTCTTCCAAGACAGAAAGTGATAAAAGAAATTTTCACATATTGAGATATGGAGAAGTCGTTATGGCTTATACATGAGTTAACTTCCGTTTGATGCTAACTAAAACAGCCTGTTTGTGGCCTATCAAACATACACCATACATCTGCTTTAATTATTAGAGAAAAAGACACAATGACCGTAAGTAAAGAATATCCATGTTGGACTTCCCTGGTGGCGCAGTGGTTAAAAATCCACCTGTCAATGCAGGGGACATGGTTTTGATCCCTTGTCCAGGAAGATCCCACATGCCACAGAGCAGCCAAGCCCATGCACCACAACTACTGAGCCTGTGCTCTAGAACCCGTGTGCCACAACTACTGAAGCCTGCGCGCCACAACTACTGAAGCCACGCACCTAGAGCCTATGCTCTGCAACAAGAGAAGCCACCACAATGAGAAGCCCGCGCATCGCAATGAAGAGTAGTCCCCGCTTGCTAGAACTAGAGAAAGCCCATGCACAGAAGACCCAACGCAGCCAAAAATTAATAAATAAGTAAATAAATAAATTTGTTTTTTTAAAAAGTCCATGTTAAAAAACAAAGATTAAGGGCTTCCCTGGTGGTGCAGTGGTTAAGAGTCCGCCTGCTGATGCAGGGGACACGGGTTCGTGCCCCGGTCCAGGAAGATCCCACATGCCGCGGAGCGGCTGGGCCCGTGAGCCATGGTCGCTGAGCCTGCGCATCCGGAGCCTGTGCTCCGCAACGGGAGAGGCCACAACAGTGAGAGGCCCGTGTACCAAAAAAAAAACAAAAAAACCCCAAAGATTAAGTGCCTCTCTTCCTGGCATGCCAGTGCTGGTTATCCTTTGATGATAATACTCCCTTCCCAGGTGAAAGGCCATGCTAACTTGCTATGTACATGATGTACTGTTCTTTTTTTGTTTTTTTGAAACTTTGAGGTAAGGTAACCCTGATGTGTTTAGTGTTCTTTTCTTTGTTCTGACAAGATATAATACTGTGCTGAAAACTCCTCTACTCCAGAGCAGTTTCTCAGAGTAATCCGGGAAGTGGGCTTCCAAGCTAGTCCTCAGTTTGGCTCAAATAAAACTCTTTTCTATTCTTATTATAGATTGTTTATTGATTATTTTCATTGACAAAAGGAAACACATTGCTAGTTGCCTCATGATCACCAATAGCCTTTCTCATTCTTAACAGATTTGGTTTCTTTCCTACTTCTCCTCCAAGCTTACTAGAAAAATGACACAGCCCTGTTACCTTTACTGATTATTTCATAAGAGAGGCTTGAAATGCTGAGGATCTTTTGTTTTTATCATTCTTCATCTACAGGAAGGAAAAACTCGCTGTTCAGTTCTCCCAATTACAGACATAAAACAAAAATAAGATGATACTATATGTTTCCTTATATAAGTTGTTTTTTTCACTTGCTAGCATATAATAAACAAATTTCATTTCAATATGCTCCTAGGGCTTCCCTGGTGGTGCAGTGGTTGAGAGTCCGCCTGCCGATGCAGGGGACACGGGTTCATGCCCCGGTCTGGGAAGATCCCACATGCCGCGGAGCGGCTGGGCCCGTGAGCCATGGCCGCTGAGCCTGCGCATCGGAGCCTGTGCTCCGCAATGAGAGAGGCCACAACAGTGAGAGGCCCGCGTACCGCAAAAAAAAACTAAAAACAACAAAAAAACAATACGCTCCTATACCATTACTTTTAGTAACCTCATACTAAACTATGTATCCAAATGATATACCATTACTTATTTAACCAATTCTCTATTGGTGAACATGCATGTTTCTTTTTACTTTTATTCTATCAACAATAAGTAATGAACATCCTTGTAGCTAACTTTTTGCACAGATCCTTGATTATTTCCTTAGAGAAATTACCAGAGAAGAAAATACTGAGTCATCCATTTAATCTTAGCCTCACAAAAACAGTTATGATTTATAGGGAAGAAATTATCAGAGAGGGGAGGAAACAAGATGGCAGAGTAGAAGGACGTGGTCTCACTCCCTCTTGCGAGAACACCAGAATCACAACTAGCTGCTGGACAATCATCGACAGGAAGACACGGGAACTCACCAAAAAAGATACCCCACATCAAAAGACAAAGGAGAAGCCACAATGAGAAGGTAGGAGGGACGCAATCACAGTACAATCAAATCCCATAACTGGTGGGTGGGTGATTCACAGACTGGAGAACACTCATACCACAGAAGTCCACCCACTGGAGTAAAGGTTCAGAGCCCCACGTCAGGTTTCCCAACCTGGGGTCTGGCAACGGGAGGAGGAATTCATAGAGAATCAGACTTTGAAGCCTCGTGGGAATTGATTGCAGGACTTTGACAGGACTGGGGGAAACAGAGACTTCACTCTTGGAGGGCACACACAAAATAGTGTGCACATTGGGACACAGGGGAAGGAGCAGTGACCCCAGGGGAGACTGAACCAGACCTACCTGCTAGTGTTGGAGGGTCTCCTGCAGAGGCGGGGTGTGGTTGTGGCTCACTGTGGGGACAAGGACACTGGCAGCAGAAGTTCTTTAAAGTCCTCCTTGGCGTGAGTCCCTCCAGAGTCTGTCATTAGCCCCACCAAAGAGCCCAGGTAGGCTCCAGTGTTGGGGTGACTCAGGCAAAACAACCACCAGGAAGGGAACCCAGCCCCACCCATCAACAGTCAAGCAGATTAAACTTTTACTGAGCTCTGCTAACCAGAGCAGCTATCAGCTCTACCCACCACCACTCCCTCCCATCAGGAAACTTACACAAGCCTCTTAGGTAGCCTCATCCACCAGAGGGCAGACAACAGAAGCAAGAAGAACTACAATCCCGCAGCCTGTGGAACAAAAACCACATTCACAGAAAGATAGACAAGATGAAAAGGCAGAGGGCTATGTACCAGATGAAGGAACAAGATAAAACCCCAGAAAAATAACTAAATGAAGTGGAGATAGGCAACCTTCCAGGAAAAGATTTCAGAATAAAGATAGTGAAGATGATCCAGGACCTCGGATAAAGAATGGAGGAAAAGATCGAGAAGATGCAAGAAATGTTTAACAAAGACCTAAAGAATTAACAAACAGACAGACAGAGATGAACAATACAATAACTGAGATGAAAACTACACTAGAAGGAATCAATAGCAGAATAACTGAGGCAGAAGAACGGGTAAGAGACCTGGAAGACAGAAAGGTGGAATTCACTGCCATGGAACAGAATAAAGAAAAAAGAATGAAAAGAAATGAAGACAGCCTAAGAGACCTCTGGGATAACATTAAACACAACAACATTCGCATTATAAGGGTCACAAAAAGAGAAGAGAGAGAGAAAAGACGCAAGAAAATATTTGAAGAGATTATAGTCGAAAACTTCCCTAACATGGGAAAGGAAATAGCCACCCAAGTCCAGGAAGTGCAGCAAGTCCCATACAGGATAAACCCAAGGAGAAACATGCCAAAACACATAGCAATCAAATTGGCAAAAATTAAGGGCAAAGAAGAATTATTGAAAGCAGCAAGGGAAAAATGAAAAATAACATACAAGGGAACTCCCATAAGGTTAACAGCTGATTTCTCAGCAGAAACTCTACAAGCCAGAAGGGAGTGGCATGATATACTTAAAGTGATGAAAGGGAAGAACCTTCAACCAAGATTACTTTCGCCAGCAAGGATATCATTCAGATTCGATGGAGAAATCAAAAGCTTTACAGACAAGCAAAAGTTAAGAGAATTCAGCACCACCAAACCAGCTCTACAACAAATGCTAAAGGAAGTTCTCTAAGTGGGAAACACAAGAGAAGGAAAGGATCTACAAAAACAAACCCAAAACAATTAAAAAAATGGTCATAGGAACATACATATCAATAATTACCTTAAACGTGAATGGATTAAATGCTCCAACCAAATGACACAGGCTTGCTAAATGGATAGAAAAACAAGACCCATATATATGCTGTCTACAAGAGACCCACTTCAGACCTAGGGACACATACAGACTGAAATTGAGGGTATGGAAAAAGATATTCCATGCAAAAGGAAATCAAAAGAAAGCTGGAGTAGCTATACTCATATCAGATAAAATAGACTTTAAAATAAAGAATGTTACAAGAGACAAGGAAGGACACTACATAATGATCAAGGGATCAGTCCAAGAAGAAGATATAACAATTATAAATAAATATGCACCCAACATAGGAGCATCTTAATACATAAGGCAACTGCTAATAGCTATAAAAGAGGAAATCGATAGTAACACAATAATAATGGGTGAATTTAACACCTCACATACACCAATGGACAGATCATCCAAAATGAAAATTAATAAGGAAACACAAGCTTTAAATGACACAATAGACCAGATAGATTTAATCGATATTTATAGGACATTCCATCCAAAAACAGCAGATTACACTTTCTTCTCAAGTGTGCATGGAACATTCTCCAGGATAGATCACATCTTGGGTCACAAATCAAGCCTCAGTAAATTTAAGGAAATTGAAATCATATCAAGCATCTTTTCTGACCACAACACTATGAGATTAGAAATGGAATGACAGGGAAAAAAAGTGAAAACCACAAACACATGGAGGCTAAACAATACGTTACCAAACAACCAAGAGATCACTGAAGAAATCAAAGAGGGAATCAAAAAATACCTAGAGACAAATGAAAATGAAAACGTGATGATCCAAAAGCTATGGGATGCAGCAAAAGCTGTTCTAAGAAGTTTATAGCTATACAAGCCTACCTCAAGAAACAAGAAAAATCTCAAGTAAACAATCTAACCTTACACCTAAAGGAACTAGAGAAAGAAGAACAAACAAAACCTAAAGGTAGCAGAAGGAAAAAAATCATAAAGATCAGAGCAGAAATAAATGAAATAGAAACAAAGAAAACAATAGCAAAGATCAATAAAACTAAAAACTAGTTCTTTGAGAAGATAAACAAAATTGATAAACCATTAGCCAGACTCATCAAGAAAAAGAGAGAACTCAAATCAATAAAATTAGAAACGAAAAAGGAGAAGTTACAACAGACACCACAGAAATACAAAGCATCCTAAGAGACTACTACAAGCAACTCTATGCCAATAAAATGGACAACCTGGAAGAAATGGACAAATTCTTAGAAAGATATAATTTTCCAAGACTGAACCAGGAAGAAACAGAAAATATGAACAGACCAATCACAAGGAATGAGATTGAAACTGTGATTAAAAATCTTCTAACAAAAAAAGTCCAGGACCAGATGGCTTCACACGTGTATTCTATCAAACATTTAGAGAAGAGCTAACACCCATCCTTCTCAAACTCTTCCAAAAACTTGAAGAGGAAGGAACACTCCCAAATTCATTCTATGAGGTCACCATCACCCTGATATCAAAACGAGACAAAGATGCTACAAAAAAAGAGAATTACAGACCAATATCACTGATGAATATAGATGCAAAAATACTCAACAAAATACTAGCAAACAGAATCCAACAACACATTAAAAGGATCATACACCATGATCAAGTGGGATTTATCCCAGGGATGCAAGGATTCTTCAATATATAAAAATCAATCAATGTGATACACCATATTAACTAATTGAAGAATAAAACCCATATGATCGTCTCAATAGATGCAGGCAAAGCTTTTGACAAATTTCAACACCGATTTATGATAAAAACTCTCCAGAAAGTGGGAATAGAGGGAAGCTACCTCGACGTAATAAAGGCCATATACGACAAACCCACAGCAAACATCATTCTCAATGGTGAAAAACTGAAAGCATTTCCTCTAAGATCAGGAATGAGGCAAGGATGTCCATTCTTACCACTATTATTCAACATAGTTTTGGAAGTCCTAGCCACAGCAAACAGAGAAGAAAAAGAAATAAAAGGAATACAAATTGGAAAAGAAGAAGTAAAACTGTCACTGTTTGCAGATGACATGATACTCTACACAGAGAATCCTAAAGATGCCACCAGAAAACGACTAGAGCTAATCAATGTATTTGGTAAAGTTGCAGGATACAAAATTAATGCACAGAAATCTCTTGCATTCCTATACACTAATGATGAAAAATCTGAAAGAGAAATTATGGAATCACTCCCATTTACCATTGCAACAAAAAGAATAAAATACCTAGGAATAAACCTACCTAGGGAGACAAAAGACCTGTATGCAGAAAACTATAAGACACTGATGAAAGAAATTAAAGATGATACCAACAGATGGAGAGATATACCATGTTCTCGGATTGGAAGAATCAATATTGTGAAAATGACTATACTACCCAAGGCAATCTACAGATTCAATGCAATCCCTATCAAGTTACCAATGGCATTTTTTATGGAAGTAGAACAAATCATGTTAAAATTTGTATGGAGACAAAAAAGGCCCCGAATAGCTAAAGCAGTCTTGAGGGAAAAAAACGGAGCTGGAGGAATCAGACTCCCTGACTTCAGACTATACTACAAAGCCACAGTAATCGAGACAATATGGTACTGGCACAAAAAGAGAAACATAGATCAATGGAACAAGATAGAAAGCCCAGAGATAAACCCACGCACCTATGGTCAACGAATCTATGACAAAGGAAGCAAGGATATACAATGGAGAAAAGACAGTGTCTTCAATAAGTAGTGCTGGGAAAACTGGACAGCTACATGTAAAAGAATGAAATTAGAACACTCCCTAACACCATACACAAAAATAAACTCAAAATGGATTCGAGACCTAAATGTAAGACCAGACACTATAAAACTCTTAGAGGAAAACATAGGAAGAACACTCTTTGACATAAATCTCAGCAAGATCTTTTTTGATCCACCTCCTAGAGTAATGGAAATAAAAACAAATATAAACAAATGGGACCTAATGAAACTTCAAAGCTTTTGCATCACAAAGGAAACCATAAATAAGACGAAAAGACAACCCTCAGAATGGGAGAAAATATTTGCAAAGGAATCAACGGACAAAGGAGTAATCTCCAAAATATATAAACAGCTCATGCAGCTCAATATTAAAGAAACAAACAACCCAATCCAAAAATGGACAGAAGACCTAAATAGACAGTTCTCCAAAGAAGACATACAGATGGCCAAGAAGCACGTGAGAAGCTGCTCAACATCACTAATTATTAGAGAAATGCAAATCAAAACTACAATGAGGTATCATCTCACACCAGTTAGAATGGGCATCATCAGAAAATCTACAAACAACAAATTCTGGAGAGGGTGTGGAGAAAAGGGAACCCTCTTGCACTGTTGGTGGGAATGTAAATTGATACAGCCACTATGGAGAACAGTGTGGAGTTCCTTAAAAAACTAAAAATAGAATTACCATATGATCCAGCAATCCCACTACTGGGCATATACCCAGAGAAAACCATAATTCAAAAAGACACATGCACCCCAATGTTCATTGCAGCACTATTTACAATAGCCAGGTAATGGAAGCAACCTAAATGCCCATCGACAGACGAATGGATAAAGAAGTTGTGGTACATATATACAATGGAATATTACTCAGACATAAAAAGGAACTAAACTGAGTCATTTGTTGAGACGTGAATGGACCTAGAGACTGTCATACAGAGCAAATTAAGTCAGAAAAACAAATATTGTATATTAACACATGTATGTGGAACCTAGAAAAATGGTACAGATGAACAGGTTTGCAGGGCAGAAGTTGAGACACAGATGTAGAGAACAAACGGGGGAAAACTGCGGAGGGGTGGGGATGGTGGTGTGCTGAATTGGGCGATTGGGATTGACATGTATACACTGATGTGTATAAAACTGATGACTAATAGAACCTGCAGTATAAAAAAACAAACAAAAAAATACAATTAATACTAAACTTTCTTTGGGTTATTTGTATGGAAATATGTTAATATAAATGTTTCAGACATTACATGAAATTTCTAAAAAACTTATATGTTCTGGTATAATGTTACAAGTCATAATTCTAGTTATTATTTTAAAATGTATATCTCAGAAATAACTAAATTTCCTTGTCAATTGCATTATTATGAACTTTCATCAAATCTTTAACCGTAGTCATTTTTAAGTCTTTTGTCATTTACAGACAGTTCTGGGTGTACTCTGATGCTTTTGCAAAAATGCTCCTATAAAAGGGTTTCATCTTCAAGGAATTCATGGAAAAGACTGACAAGTACAGGTTTCTGGTAAGTGACTATACTGCTGTACTGAATGAATAAGCATTTTCAGAACTCTAATGGAAAACTGATGAATTCATAAAAGTGCTAACAAAAGATCAAGATGAAAAAAAATTAACGGGACTGAGTGAACTGATGAGGATGATTATAATTTTTGTGACTTTCTGTTTGAATAATAATAAAAAAAATCCCACAAGGACTCAGAGGCAAAAAATATACAAATCAATTTTCACTGCAAAGTAAAGGACCTGTTACAGTGGAGGATTACTGGACTGAATGTCAATATTATGACATAGTATGAGTGTGTTTCATGTTTGGTCATTGCAATCATTGTTGCTTTTGTTGTGGTTATCCATTTACAATGCTTGGTGTCAGTTTATTTATCTCTTGTAAAAATAAAATACAGTGTGTGTGTGTGTGTGTGTGTGTGTGTGTGTGTGTGTGTGTGTGTGAAAAAAATTATCAGAGAGATTAAATTACATATCCAAGCTCACTCAGTGACAAAATTTTATCTCAAATCCAAGTTTCCTCATTTCATGTCTAGTGTACGCTCCACTGTCCAATCATCTGAAGTTCCTTTAAGCCCCCATTCTCTACTCTGGTCACCATAGTGGAAGGACAAGGTACCACATAGGAGGGAAATTCCAGAACACTCTTACTATTCATAGTTTTAGTTTTGAAATACTTGTTCTTTCAACTTGATTACATTCATCTCCAGATCTTCCTACACATGGACCTTGCTGTTTAGGCCCCTGTTTGGGCTTTTATTCCTTTTCTTTTTTCACTTCCACTTGTCCTTTAAAATTGACATATCTATTTTTCTAGAGATCATTTAGGTTGCTGTTAAATACTATTGGGGCTAGCAAGTTCCCTTAGACAGGCCTAGGAAGTCCTGATGGAATTACTCAGCCTGGATAATCAGTCTGGTAACTACAGATGGGTGAAAATGACTATGAACGCTCAAAAGGATCCAAGATCCTTTGAAACTTCCCCTTGTTATTCTTGTTCTATTGGTTGTATTAGTTAGGGTTTTCTAGAGAAATAGAACAAATATGATATATGCATATATAAAGAGATTTATTATAAGAAATTGGCTCACATAATTACGGAGACTCAGAAGGCCCATGATCTGCCATTGGCAAGCTGTAGTCCCAGCTCAAAGGCAGTCAGATGGGAGGAGCTCCCTCTTACTAGAGGGAGGGTAAGCGTTTTTATTCTATTCAGGCCTTCAGTTGATTGGATGAGACCCACCTACATGAGGGAGAGCAGCTTGCTCTACTCAGACTGCCAATTCAAATATTAAACTCATCCAGAAACACCCTCACAGACACACTCAGAATGACATCAACCAAATATCTGGGCACCCCATGGCCCAGTCAAGTGGACACATAAAATTAACATTCACACCAGTCTTAGCAGTAATAGAGAAAAAAACTGTCTGAATTTTCAAGAAGACCAGATAAACTGACAGCTTATAGATGGCATCCAATCTAGTAGCCAATCTTGTGAGTAATAAGACCCAAGAATTGGCAAATAGCTATTACCAATTTTAAATGTGGAATGAAAAGGATGAAATTATGAAACCTAGAACAATGTTTCTCAAACACTTGAGTCTTTGGACACTTTGTACCCTTAAAAGCAACTGAGAAACTCATAAAGGTATTGTTGATGTGGGTATGTTTATTGACATTTACCAAATTAGAAATTAAAACCAAAAAAGGTTTTCAAACATGATAATATACAAGCACACCATCTATTAGACCTTAGAGCAACGATGTCACCATATGTCATGCAACCTCTAGAAAAATCTACTGCCATCTTGAGAGAATAAAACAGGCAGTTAAGACTTTAGTATTATTATGAAAATAGTTTTGACCTTATGTAAACCTTGCTAATGTCTCAGGGACCCCTCAGATATTCTCGGGTCATGCTGAGAACTTCCGGTCTAGAGGAAATAAGAAAAAAGTGTGGAGTAACTAATCAGAAATGCAGTAATGTTCCTGAAGTCTTCACAAACAGAAAGCTATTTGCAATCCACTCTCCCCCAGTACATTTATGATGATAAACACAAACAGTGATTAGATACTAAACAGAGAATTAATTAAATGTAGGATGAGAACAAAGTGAAGGTCACCACTGATTAATAGGATAAGATGTAAAAAAGATTTGGACAGAAATAAGGGGGAAAAAATGCAGCCAAAGACAGAAATTGACTGTATGAATATGACACTTGGAGGATGGGAGAGAGAAGAAGTCAAGCATCCAAAATTAAGTATGTAAAGATGGAATACCAGGGGTTGAATTTACCCTCCTGACTGAAACAATTTTAAAAACAGACAAAACCGTTTAAAAGCAAACCATGGTTTTCAGGCATTAGGTATTAGGTGCCACAGGACAGTGATCTCTGAGAGATAGGAAGAAACAAGGTAAACCCTATGATTACCCAAGTTCACTGCCTGGAGAGAGTTTCCAGCCGTAACACAACGTGAGGGTGGGGGCCCAAGAATTACTCAATAGTCTCCTTGAGTTGAGGAGAAGGAGGTGTGAGAACAGGGAGGCCAAGGCAAGTAGAATTCACAGGACCAAGTTCCAGGAAGAAGAGAACTGCACGGAGAGTGCTGTGGAGATTTGCAGAGGATCCGCTTCAAGTCTTCAGGTGAGTAATGATTAGCAAGTATGGGGGGAAATACCTGAGAGCTAATCATGAGGGGTCACATAGGCCTGGGAGTAGTTTGTGCTTTCACTATCCAGAGTGGGAAATCCTTGTAATTCACAGGCATCAGATAGAGTACTCAAAAGTGCACTGCTCTTGTAGTGGAAGAAAATTAGCCCTACAGGATTTACTGATCCCACCTAACAGGTCATTAAAAAAAAAAACTCAAAAAGAATCAAACTCTTTCCAAGTAACTTAACTGAGCCCGAGAAAAAAAATTTTTTTTAATAATACAAGAGTACAAAATACCCAGCAATAAATAAGGTAAAATTCATTGTGTCTGGCATACAATAAAAATCACCAGGTATGCAAAGAAGCAGGAAAACACAAACCATGTTCAGAAGAAAAATCAATAAGATGAACAGATCCAGAGAGGGCACAGATGATAAAATTAGTAGACAAGGGCATTAAAACTGTTACTGTACTTCTTGTGTTCGAGAAAGTAGAGGAAAGGTTGAGAATGTTAAGTAGAAATTCAAATATATATAGGAAAAGGTCCAAAAAGAACTTCTAGATATAAACATGACAATGTCTGGGATTAAAATACACTGGATGGGATTATTAGCACATTAGACACTACAAAAGAAAAAATGAATGAACTTTAAGACAAAGCAGGGCTTCCCTGGTGGCGCAGTGGTTGGGAGTCCGTCTGCCGATGCAGGGAACACGGGTTCATGCCCCGGTCCGGGAACATCCCACATGCCGCGGAGCGGCTGGGCCCGTGAGCCATGGTCGCTGAGCCTGCACGTCTGGAGCCTGTGCTCCGCAACGGGAGAGGCCACAACAGTGAGAGGCACACGCAATGCAAAAAAAAAAAAAAAGACAAAGCAATTGAAACTATGCAAAATGAAGCACAGAGAGAAAAACTGAAAAAGCATGAGCAGTAGTTTAATGTGCTGTGAGCAACTTCAGGCAGTCTAATACATGTATATTTGAAATCCCCATAAAAGAAGAAGAATAGGAGGAAATAAAAAAAACATTTGAAGAAATTATTGCCAAAATTCCCCATATTTGATTTTAAAAATATAACCATATCACTATGGTTGTGTATTTTCTCCATATGATGTGTATTTTCTCTGTACTTCTTGTGCTTGGGGTTCATGGGCTTCTGAATCTGTCAGTTATATGACATAGGACTGGGTGGGGGGGACAATTGCAGGAGCAAAATCCTTGAAAGGAGATGGGATCCAGTGCCCCAGAAGAAGGGTTGCCTTAGATGGAAGCACTGGCAGACCTTTTATATAACAGGAAGAAAAGTGGAGAACAGTAACTCACTACATACAGGATGGTAGGTTTTAGATGGACAGCATGAAATTCTCTTCACTTTTTTCCTACTGTTTCAATTAAATAGGAAGCAAAACCCCCAGCTTAGTGAGAGGATGGAAGATGGGATACTAGGCTTTGAGAGGGGAGGAAAAGGTAGGAAATGTTGTTGAGGGAGGGAGAAGGAGAAGAGGGAGCAGGCTAGGGAAGTGTACTTGTGTTGACAGTAAGTTCTGAGAGCCCACTAGGGTTTATGGTCACAAATAAAATATGAGACAAGTCAGCACAGTGAAACGTTTTTCTCCTGTCATGTTCATCTGCGTGGGTGCTGGTATAGAGCAAATCAATAGTTGGATTTTGTCAGGCTTATGCAAGGCAATTATCAAAGACTTCAGTTGAGCAGGTACATATGTTAACATTTGAAACATTTACAGAAGCTTTCTAGAAGAACTAAAGAGGAGATTCAGGTAGATATGTGGGAAAAAATGAAAGGCTAAAATGTCATGATACATTCAGAAACCTACAAGAAGTTTAGTGTTGCTGAAGCAAAAAGTAGAAGAGCAGGGAATGTATTAGGAAATAATACTAGAGAGATTGGTGGTTTAGTGTTTTCTCCTGGCAGGTAAATCTACTAAAAGTAGCAGATAGCAAAGAACATGCAATATCATGTATGGTAAGAATAACGGAACTTATACATAATGGATAAAGAGACATTAAGGAGTTGTGATGAACCTTCCAAGGCACAAAAGTTAAGGACCAGGCAGTTTCATTGGTGCGTTCTTACCAAACATTTAAAGAAGAATTAATACCAATCCATATCAAACTCTTCTAAAAAACAGAAGATTAGGAAACACATCCAAACTCACTTTATGAGGCCAGTGTCACCCTGATACCAAAACCAGACAAAAACACCACAAAAAAAAGAAAAACACAGGCCAATATCCCTGATGAACATACATGCAAAAATCCTCAACAAAATGTTAGCAACCAAATTCAATAATATATTAAAAGAATCACAAAATACAATCAAGTGGGATTAATTCCAGGGATGCAAGGAAGGTTTAATATAAGAAAACTCAATCAACATGACACACTACATTAACAAAATGAAGGGTAGAAACCATACAATCCTTTTAATAGATCAGAAAGAGCATTTGACAAAATTCAACATCCAGTAATGATAAAAACTCTCAGCACAGTGGATATAGAGGGAATGTACTTCAACATAATAAAGTTCATATATGGCAAGCCCACAGCTAACATCATACTCAATGGTGAAAAGCTGAAAGCTTTTCTTTAAGATCAGGAAAAAGACAAGAATGCCCACTCTCACCACTTTAATTGAACATAGTATTCAAAGTCCTAGGCAGATCAATTAGGCAAGAAAAAGAAACAAAACTCATCCAAATTGAAAAGAAAGAAGTAAAACTGTTATTATTTGCAGATAACATGACATTTTATATATAGAAAACTCTAAAGACTTCGACAAAAAACTGTTAGAATTAAAAAATTCAATAAAGTTGCAGGATACAAAATCAATATACGAAAATATGTTGTGTTTCTATATACTAATAATGAATTATCAAAAAGAGAAATTAAGAACACAATCCCACTTACAATTGCATTAAGAGAAAATACCTAGAAATAAACTTAACCAAGAAGGTAAAAATCTTTATACTGAAAACTACAAGACATTGATTAAAGAAATTGAAGACATAAATAAATAGAAAGGAATTTGGTGCTCAAGGATTGGAAGAATGTTGTTAAAAAGTTCACACTGCCCAAAACAATCTACAGATTCAATGCAATCTCTATCAAAATTCCAATAACATTTTTCACAAAAATAGAACAAAAAACCCTAAAATTTGTATGGAACCACAAAGACCCTGAATGGCCAAAGCAATCTTGAGAAAGAAGAACAAGGCTGGAGGCATCATGCTCCCTAATTTCAAATTATATTCAAAGCTATTATAATCAGAACAATATGGTATTGGTATAAAAACAGATCTATAAATTAACTGAACAGAAGAGAGTCCAGAAATAAACCCATGCATATATGGTCAATTAATTTATGACAAAAGAGCCAAAAATATACAATGGGAAAAGGACAATCTCTTCAATAAGAGGTGTTGGAAAACTGGACAGATACACGCAAAAGAATGAAAATAGACCACTATCTTATACCATAAACAAAAATTAACTCAAAATGGGTTAAAGACTTGAATATAAGTCCTGAAACCATAAAGCTCCTAAGAAGAAAATGGGTGATAAGCTCCTTGACACTGGTGTTGGCAATGATTTTTTTGGATTTGACACCAAAAGCAAAGGCAACAAAAAATAAACAAGTGGGACTATATCAAAAAAGTTTCTGCAAAGCAAAGGAAACCATCAAGAAAATGAAAAGGCAACCTACCAAATGGAAGAAAATATTTGCAAATCACCTATCTGATAAGGGGTTAATAGCCAAAATATATAAAGAACTCAAACTACTCAATAACAACAACAACAACAACAATCCAATAAAAAAGTGGGCAGAGGACCCAAATAGATATTTTTCCAAAGAAGACATACAGATGGCCAACAGGTACATGAAAAGATTCTCAACGTCACTAATCATCAGTGAAATACAAATCAAAACCAAAATTAGATATCACCTCACTCTTGTTAGAATGGTTATTATCAAAAAGACAAGAAATAACAAGTGTTGGTGAGGATGTGGAGAAAAGAGAACTCTTGTGCACTCTTTTTGGGAATGTAAATTGGTGTGGCCACTATGGAAAACAGTATGGAGATTCTGCTAAAAATAGGGTATTTACTCAGAGGAAACAAAAACACTAAATCAAAAAGATATATGTACTCCCATTTGCACTGCAGCATTATTTACAACAGTCAATATATGGAAGCAACCTAAGTGCCCATCGAAGGATAAATGGATAAAGCAAATGTGCCATATATATAGCCATATCTATCTATCTATCTATCTATATAATGTTCTTCAGTCATAAAAAATAAGGAAATCTTGCCATTTGTAACAACATGGATGGACTCTGAGGGTAGCATGCTAAGTGAAATAAGTCAGAGAAAGACAAATACCATATGATCTCACTTATATGTGGAATCTTAAAAAAAAAAATACAGCTCATAGATACAGAGAACAGATTGGTGGTTGCTAGAAACAGAGGATGGGGGTGGAGGAGGGTGGTAGGGGAAATGGGTGAAGGGAGTCAAAAGTGCACACTTCCAGTTATAAAATAAATAGGTCATGCGGAAGTAACGTACAGCATGGTGACTGTAGTTAATAACACTGAACTGCGTATTTGGAAGTTGCTAAGAGAGTATATCTTAACAGTTCTCATCATGAGAAAAAAACTGTCACTATGTATCATGATGGATGTTAACTAGACGTACTATGGTGATCATGCTATAATATATACAAATATCAAATCATTATGTTGTTTATCTGAAACTAATATAAGATTTTATGTCAATTATACCTCAATTAAAAATTTTTTTTAAATCATGTATGTCATAGGACACAACAAAGTAAACTGGGAAATTACAAATGTTCCTGCGTCTGTATCTGATATGCATTTTCTCCAGTTGGTGTGATCTCATTTGATTCTTCATATTAGGTTTGCTTTGAGAAGTGGTTTTCTAAAATTGACTAGTCTAGTAATAAAATGTACTACTTCTCAAAAAAAATTGTAATGATACGAATGATTTGGTTAGTTTTGTACTTTAGAGAGATCACTCTGGCAGCAGTGTGGAGCATATATTGAAGTGGGTCAAGATTAGAGATGTGGATTCTGGGGTAGGCAAAATAATAACCCTTCAGAGATGCCCATGTCCTAATTTCTGGCACCTGGGAATATGTTATGTTATATGGCAAAAGAGATGTTATGCATGTGAGTAAATTAAGGATTTTGAGATGGGGAGATAATCCTGGATTACCTGGGTGGACCTAGTATAATCACAAGAGTCCTGATAAGGGAAGAAAGAAGGCAGGGAAATTAGAGAAGATGTGACTACAGAACCAGCCATCAGAGAGAGAGAGAGAGAGAGAGAGAGAGAGAGAGAGAGAGAGAGAGAGCGAGAGAGAGAGAGCGCAGGAGAGATCTGAAGATGCTATACTGCTGGCTTTGAAAATGGAGGAAAAGATTATAAGCCAAGGAACACAAGTGGCCTCTAGAAGCTGGAAAGGCAAGGAAACAGATTCTCTCAGACAGCCTCCAGAAGGTACACACTTTAGCCCAAGGAGAGTTCCGACTCTCAGAATTGTAAGAAAATAAATATGAGTTGTTTCAAGCCACTAAGTTTGTGGTAATTTCTTACAGCTGCAGTAGGAAACTCATACAGACTTCAACTAGGAATTTAAGGCAGTAATCCAGGTGGACGATGGAAACTCCTGAGCCCTGATGGTAACAGTGCATGTGGAGAAGAGAAGATGAACTCACTGGGTATTTATTAGTTGCCACCATAGAAAATTAGTGTTCTGGTGTCCAGATCAAAAAGAAATTTGCCCTAAAAAAGGAAATGTGGCAGATGACTAACTTGTCACCACAAATCATTCTCCTTCCTAAGTACAATGGTGTCACTGGAAAGTCGCTGCCTGGTCCTGGGGAGGGATTGTATGTCTTAGTCCTCCCCCACCTCCCCCTGCCCCCGCCCGGCAACGAGTGGTCATGTGACTACTTCTCGCCAATGGAATGTGAACAGAAACATTGTGTGTCACTTCTAAGGCCAAAGACCTGAAAACCCAGGTGTGAGTTCTGTCCTCTCCCCATCCTTTGTCTGAGTGAGGATTCTAAGGCTCTGGGTGGCAGGAGAGCAGGGGGTGCAGAATCACAGTGTGAATGGAGGTCCCCAAATCTCTACATGGAAGGTCACTTGCTGACAAGGAACACCCACATAGGTCTGTGTGAGGAGCAGGAAATATACTTCTATTTTTTTCAAATCACTGACTGAGACATTTGTTTTCATCCTAAAAATTGGCACTGCAACTAGTATGCTGTTCTAACAGAATCCTACGGTAAGTGCCGTCATTCAGGGGATGGCAGAAATTGATGGAGGAATTGGAAAGAGGGAGAGTCTGTTATGCAGTGGCAACTGATTTGAAAAAACTTGGCTGCCAATAAGTAAGTACCTGCCAAGCTTGCAGCTCTAAATTAGAATGTTAGTTGTGTTAGCTCGTTACTGGCTCTTTTTAGCACGCTGTTGGAAGAAAGATGAGCTTGGGCAAGAATTGACCAGTTTGCAAGCAAAAATGAAAGGAAATATAGAGAATGCAGCTCTCTGGGGTTTCTCACAATTGGGAAGTCTGCATAATTCTAGCACTCAAACATCAATAGGTAACTGAAAAGTTTTCAAACAACAGAGGCCCTTTATGTTTTCAGTTAAACAACGTGACTCAGTCTTGGAACACAAAATCAGAATAAAGATATTTCCTTCTCACCTAGGCCCGTTGTTTTATGATAGTTTTAAGATAGGCATCACTAAGTTAAGAGAAAGGTGTGGGGCAAGAAATCCAAGAAATAAAGCAGACCTGAGAATGAGCTATGGGATAAAATTCTAGTTGTAAGTCCTGGTATATGAAACTGCCTGGGACAGGAATCTACTCTAAGTTATGGAGGGAGGAAGTTACATTGCCAAGGAATCCACAATCCTGACAAAAAGACTGTTGATGGTACAGCCACTATAGAAAACAGTATGCAGTTTCCTTAAAAAACTAAAAATAGAATGACCATATAATTCAGCAATCCTACTCCTAAGCATGTATCTGGAGAAAACCATAGTTTGAAAAGATATATGCACCCCAATGTTCATAGCAGCACTATTTACAATAGCCAAAACATGGAAGCAACCTAAATGTCCACCGACAGAGGAATGGATAAAGATGTGGCACATATATACAATGGAATATTATTCAGCCATAAAAAAGAATGAAATAATGCTATTTGTGGCAACAAGGATGGGCCTAGAGATTATCATACTAAGTGAAGTAAGTCAGACAGAAAAAGACAAATATCATATGGTATCACTTATATGTGGAATCTAAAAAAAAAAATGATACAAATGAACTTATTTACAAAACAGAAACAGACTCACAGACTTAGAAAACAAACTTATGGTTACCAAAGGGGAAAGTAGGGGGGATGCATAAATTAAGAGGTTGGGATTGACATATACACACTACTATATATAAAATAGATAATCAACAAGGACCTACTGTATAGCACAGGGAACTCAATACTCTGTAATAACCTATTTAGGAAAAGAATCTGAAAAAGAATAGATATATGTATAACTGAATCAGTTTGCTGCACCCTTGAAACTAACACAACATTGTAAATCAACTATACTCCAATATAAAATAAAAATTTAAAGAAAACAAAGATATTCAATGCCCATGAAAACAAATTGCTATTGAACATTTAAGCATTATCCTCAAAACTTGCACAAATGGAAAGCTCAACAGAACCAAAGGACAGTCTCTGATGCCCACTCCAATATGGCCATTCCCACCAGTGGCATCCCTACTAGAAAGCTGGTTCCATATTGAATCAAGGGACACTTCCCCCACCTACCACTCACTCGCTGGCCAGGACAGAGGGACTGACTTCACAATGCCACAAACTCAGCATGATTTCAACTTTGCCAGGGAGCAGGGACTTCTCTGTGATTCCCATTTTTCCTCTCAATTGTTGAATGCCCCAGTGTCATTAGTCTGTTAAAACAAATCTAAATATTTTAGACCTCACTGCAGTAAAAGAGGTTACTACCTCGTTGGAGGTTTAGCTGTGTCTCAGGAGGGAGAAGTCAGAAATGGGATACTGATAGATTTCAGAGTCCAGGATCAACTGGTTTAGGCAAGTCATTCAAGGTGAGGAAGTATTTGAGTTAAGGCAAAGTATGTGCTATAATAGTCTAGGATTGGTAGATGTAAGTGACAGGGAAGGTCTTGAAGCGAAGCCTTGAGCTGTTACTGATAATTGAGCTATCTACCCAGGTGAGCAGACCATTGTATCTCAATGAAAAATCTGTGGGAATTTCCTAAAGCAAACCATAAAATTATTTCTTGATTTACACCCATGTCTTTCCAGGTCAAATTTTTCCTGGAACAAACAACGAAACCGTGGTCCACAATACTTAGCTAAGTCCCATTGACACAAGTACTATCAATTCTCACTATTCTAGCTATCCTGTCCCTGCTCCACCATGATATGGGTGTCAGGGAGTGCCTTTTAACCCAAATGTTGCCAAATCATGAAGAGCCAATCTAAACCTGTGGAGAGGACGGTTCCTCGTCCAGAGATCTAAGATTTGGGGGATGCATTGACTGAAAATTCCTTGGGGAGGAAGGAGGCATATTCTGTGTTTAGAAAGAAGTTTGAATGTAGATATTGGCTGCGCAGATGGATGGAACATGATAGAAACATTCAACTGATCATCACAAACTCTGTGCTTCCCTTCCATTGCCTAGAATCATCACTGGGAAGTAGCCGCCCAGCTAGAAACTACATTTCCCAGCTTCCTGCGAGGCTAAGTGGAGCCTTGCCACTGGTTCCAGCAATGTGAATGCGATGGGAGTAGAGATGATGCAGGTCACTTTCAAACTTGAAATCTGTGAAACAGATGTGCATTCTCCATTTTCTCTTTCTCCATCTGCCACTGAAGGCAAACAATTTTCAAACTCTACGGGAGGACCAAGCCACAAGGGAAAGAAGCCTGGATGCCTGAATACACATGTGAAAAGTTGCCCACAGACCAGAGCTACTCACAGTGGTTTGTTAGGTAAGGCAGATATAAGCTTCTCCTGGGTTAAGTCACTGAGATTCGGCAGCATATTTATAATCATAGGTAGCACTGTCTTAACTAATACATAGGGCTTATTATAAAAGCTGGAAAATATATATCAATAGCAACAGTTGACATATTCATTGTAAAAGCAGGACAAGCACTTGTGAATGGAACCATGCTATCTTTGTAACAACCACCATCTATATAAATAGAAGAATCAAGGAAGAATATCCATTAAAATTTTAATAAACAAGTCTGAATACTGTCATTACTGATAATTCCTGTCTCATTTTTTATGCTTCTCTGAATTTTCCAAATGCTCTGTAATATGAAACATTTTTGATATAAGGAAAAAGAAGTTTTTTTTAAGAAGAGGTAGCTATTAATAACTATATGTCAGTGTCTCTAAGACAGAAAGCATTACTACTGTGTCCTGGCACATAGTAGGTCCTCGACAAATATATACTTAATGATAATAATATTAATTAATAATAAAGCTCTCATATACAATACCCTTTAGTCTCCCAGGGGTTGGTGATACCATAGAAGTGGAGTGTTACATAGGTGCTTTTTCAGGTTTGTGTTTGAAGATGTTCTTTTCTCAACAAAAAGCAACTTCATTAATAAGTCACTTTTTAAAAATAAGAGTGTTTGGAAAGTAATACCAAAATGAACTTTACTCAGGCAAAGTTTTAAAAGTGTAAGACTAAAACAACAGCTTTCCAGACATGCCTGACCTAATACTGCTGTGACTCATAATTAAGAACCATCACCAGGGTAAGCAACTTGTTCCTGAAATTGCCTGCGATCAGAGTGGAGTTGCTGGCAGTGGTGTCTTTCTCCCCAGGGGAATGCTGCAGTGCCATCCAGTTCTGACTACCTCTGAAAACATGCATTCTATCACCATAGCAGCAAGGCTGATCATCTCATCTTGATTAAAGAGGTCTCTGCTCTCAATTCCATGAAGGTAAAATCAGCACTTCCAGACACAGGATGAGTCATTGTTTTTGGCCTCATTAACACGGTACAGCCCTTCTGTCTGCTAACAACCAGATATTTAAATAAAATTTAAAAAACATAAAAAGCCAAAGTCCGTTAACCAAATGAGTAAAATGAGGCAGCCAGGCAGTGAGAATTACAGCAAATAATTCCAAATCCCAACTTTGCTTTGGACGAAGAAAAGGTGAACTAAAAAACAAAACAAAAAACACAACTCTAAAAAATTACATTAACCCTTTAAATGTGTATGTTCTCTAAAGAGCCAGGACCACCTGGTTGTTAGAAGAAAATGTTAATTCAAGTATGTACTTAGTTCTGAAGAACAAACGAGTTTGTTATGATGAAGGATTCCTGGTTGAATGTGCCTCTTCAGAAGAGATTTGGAGCCAAAGCAGAGGCTGTGTCTTGCTGCTGCTGGAATGGAGGGTTCGGTGGACAGGAAATGGAAAGCCCAGTAACAGCTTTGTGTGGAGAGGAGCCAGTTAGGCAGTTGGGAACATTCTGAAGCAACCTTGTGGCTTTTGGAACAGTAGATATGCTTTGTTAAGTAAGAGAAGGCACATGAAAGAGACTGAGCTGGACCAGAAGAAAATGCAACTGTTCAGCTCAAAGTTGTCTAAGTAAGGATTTGTGATCAGATTTTCCCAGGGTTAAACACACACACACACACACACACACACACACACACACACACAAACACAGCATAGAAAATAGAGTTCAAACTAGAATTTTTTCCACTCCCCTCACCACAAAAATGCACAGACAGCCTTCAGCACTAATAGCTAATTGAAGCCGCATTTTTTTTTTCCTTGCAAGGATGACCCTCTAAAATTTCACAATCTTTAATACAGCAACTGGGTTAATATTCTTATATGGACACCCTTCCTGATGATTCTGGTTCCAAAGAGAGCATATCTTGTGGACTGGGATGGCAAAAGTGAGACGCTCCATTAGGATGAAAGGAGACATTAATAATTTGTCAATAAAAGTTATGAAGAGCAAGGAGTATCTTTAAAGAGCCCAAGTGAACATGATCTCATTCTTAAAAACATTACAACATAGAACAGTTTGGTAACAAGACAGAAAAGCTGAGGGAAAGAGATTCCATCCAAGACGGCAGTGAGATCTACAATATGCATGTGCAAGTGGAGAGCAACTTAGAGGGTCTCCTAAGGTCAAATGTATACTGTAGACGGAGAACAGCAAGTAAGTTCTCAGTTACTCTGAATGAAAGCTATCTCAATGTCTCCAAACGAAACATTGGAAGAAATCCAATAAACAAAATAGATTCAGGCTCTAGAGACCTCTAACAAAATGTGGTTACTGAGGAGAAAATACCCGAATGTGAATTGTAAACTAAACAAGTGCAGGAAATAAAGAGCCCAATGACTATATTTAGTTTGCAATGTACTAGTCAATTAAATTTCACATTTCCTAAAGCAGTCTGATTTTGCTTGGGTTGAATGGATACATGATTTTCCACAGAAAAGAGCATGGCAGTTGAAAATAATAGAGTACCTATTAACCAGTGAGATCGATGGCAAAATGCTTGTAGACATGATAAGATTGTCTTGAAAAAATCTGTGGTGCCTAAGATCTACTAACAGCGCATTGTCCATGTTAAGGGCTACTGGACAACCTCTTCCTTAATTTCCTGGGACATCTACCTTGCCTAGAAAATTCAGGTAGGTAATTGCTCATTGGTATTTTCTCTCTCCCTCTCTCCCTCACCTTACATAAAAGCTTCAGAGAAGAATAGACGTTCCAGCTAAATCAAGGATATGGAGTTTGTTTCCTTCTCCACCCTAGATAAAAGCATGTTTAAAGATATAGGAAAGTGGGCTTCCCTGGTGGCGCAGTGGTTGAGAGTCCGCCTGCCGATGCAGGGAACGCGGGTTCGTGCCCCGGTCCGGGAAGATCCCACATGCCGCGGAGCGGCTGGGCCCGTGAGCCATGGCCGCTGAGCCTGTGCGTCCGGAGCCTGTGCTCCGCAACGGGAGAGGCCACAACAGTGAGAGGCCCGCGTACCGCAAAAAAAAAAAAAAAAAAAAAAAAAAAAGATATAGAAAAGAAATCCCTTTTCCTCCATGCGTTACATTCAAATATCAGATTAACAGTTAGGTAGTTGTCTAAAATCTTCATTTTGCTTCTTTAACAAATTGAACTGGAAGCCCTATGTGAAGCAGTACAAGAATCTGTGACAAATTCAGATAATGTTTATATTTTTCTCACCTGGTAAATACCTAGTTAGAATAGTCTAGATCAATAGAACTAAGGTTAGGAGGTTTGAGGAGTCAAGTAGTATTGAATTTCTACTTTGTCAAGGATTGTTCCATAGGATAGCACATGTTTGAGTAAAAGTCCATTTTTGGATTTAACTTTCAAAAGTTTCAGGGTCTTTTTTGTTTTGTTTTTTGTTTTCAGTCACACTGCCATTAGATATATGAGGACTTCTTTCTCTGAAATCTTTCATATTTACTTTTTTACCAAGAGCCATAAAATGCCACCATTCCGGATATCTCAGTTTTATGATTCCAAAGCAATCCTGGAAACAATGCACTAGAGGTAGGAAGGACTCATGATCATCAACATCAAATGATCACTGTCATTAATTCTTTCATAACACCACCCCATCCAGGAATGTCCCAGCTTGGATTGCCAAGAAAAGGATGATGAGATGGAGATAAGATATTTATTAGGGATCAACACTTATGAAGAAAAGGAGAGGAAGCAGGACTGTGGATAGGAAGAATTCAAACTACAACGGACTACCAGCAAATCTTGGCCAACCAGACCAGAAACTCTTGAGCAAGTGTGGCCTGTCAAGAGTGTCATACAGGGCTTCCCTGGTGGTGCAGTGGTTGAGAGTCCACCTGCCGATGCAGGGGACATGGGTTCGTGCCCCGGTCCGGGAAGATCCCACATGCCGCGGAGCGGCTGGGCGCATGAGCCATGGCTGCTGAGCCTGCGCGTCCAGAGCCTGTGCTCCGCAATGGGAGAGGCCGCAACAGTGAGGGGCCCAAGTACCGCAAAAAAAAAAAAAAAAAAAAAAAAAAAGAGTGTCACACATTGAATGGAAATGGTTGGTCTTTAGATTCCTGCTCTGGTCAGTCATTCTACATGGGCTGCCCTGGGAAGGGCATGAACTTAAGTGAGGAGATTCTCTGCTGCTGAGGCGGACATTGAAGGAACTGACAGATTACCAGGTTGTCTAGTAATCATACTCTCCACAAACCGAGTAGCAAGCTTTTCTTTGAAGGGGATCTAGACAGTGCTTCTTCATAGTTATCAAAGGAAATTTCTGAATTTTCTCTTAAAAATGGCCGTGACTCATATGTCCACACAAAAACTTATACATTAATGTTTAGAGCAGTGTTGTTCATAATAGGCAAAAAGTGGAAACAACCCAAATGTCCATCAACTAACGAGTGGATAAATACAATGTGGTATATCCTTCCAAAGGAATATCATTTGGCAATGAAAAGGAATTAAGTGCTAATAGATGCTACAACATGGATGAATCTTGAAAACATAATGCTAAGTTAAAGAAGCCAGTTACAAAAGATCACATATTGTATGATTTCTCTTCTATAAATATCTGGAATAGGAAAATCTACACAGACAGAAAGTAGATTAGTGGTTGCTTAGGACTTGGGATGGGGATGGAAAGGAAAATGACTGATAATATATATAAGGTTTCTTTTGGGGATGATGAAATATCTAAACTTAGATGGTTACGATGCACAACTCTGTAAATACACGAAAACCACCAAGTTTACCATTTTAAATCAGTGAAATTTATACTATGCCAAGTAGATTTCAATAAAGTTGTTTTTAAAAGGGTCACCACTAAAGTCAGGTAGGCAAATGTACTTATTGCTCTCCTCTGAACATATTGGACTAATCATTACCATTGGCAACATCATTATTATCATCATTATTATTTATAGGCACTAGTACCAGGCACTCATCTAAAATGCTTTGCATCCATTTTCTCATTTCTATATCAACCAACAATTATTTGCTTCCCCATTTTATATATGATAAAATTTAGGCTTAGAGAGAATTAAGTAATTTGCCTAGGACTACAGAGTTAGTAATATCAGAACTATGATTCAATCTCTTTCTGATTCCAGAGTTGCTTAATGGCTACCTTACCTGTGTTTTAGAAAGAGATCAAAACACCTGTGTTGATCTAGTGGCACTGTGCTAAAATTAACCCAGTTATGATGATATGATGATTTCACGTTTTACATGCCCTGTCCTCTATGAGATTTAAGAGAGCTTAAATCATATCTTCTAATTATTCATTTTGATTTTATTTGGATAATCAAGTTTTAATCCATTTCTCTACTTTTGGGAGCAGATTACCACTCTACCTCCATAATAAAATAATTATTTCCTACCATATAGAGAAATCTGAAGAGAATTAGTCAGTGGTTGAATGTTTTCCATTGAAGATATTAAATTTTCTTTGCATGTGGGTATAAAAAACTTTACAAGAAGATAAAGAGACTGAGAATGGGGTGACAGTAAGGTTTATGTAGAATGTTGTTGGATTTGTACAAACTTGTAGACTAATAATTTTTTTCTTTATAGACAGTTGCAAACTTCTTTTTTTTTTTTTTTTTGCGGTACGCGGGCCTCTCACTCTTGTGGCCTCTCCCATTGCAGAGCACAGGCTCCGGATGCGCAGGCTCAGCGGCCATGGCTCACGGGCCCAGCCGCTCTGCAGCATGTGGGATCTTCCCGGGCCGGGGCACGAACCCGTGTCTCCTGCATCGGCAGGCGACTGCGCCACCAGGGAAGCCCAACAGTTGCAAACTTTTTGAGGCATGGCATGGGAACATTCTTTACACTATGATTTAATATGCCAGAAAGTAGGACTGAAAACCAATGACCTCATGGAAACAGTCTCAAAAAAATGTGCCCTGACACTTTATTTAAGGCCTTGGGGTTATTTGTGATGTTTCTTCAGTTAAGTGGGATTTTAATTTGTTGCAGATTAGACGGTTTGAGTCTAGAATCTATCTCTGGCGGGTGCTCCTTGCGTGGAACAAAATGATATTTGAAGAACTATGCATCTCATCAAGAGGGAGTCAATCCAATATACACCCCAAGGAAGTTTATTTTTAAAATAAGAGGAATCTTGGGCTTCCCTGGTGGAAGATTTAATTGAAAGACACAAACTACCAAAACTCATACAAAGAAAAACAGATCATTTAAATAGGCCTAGGGCTTCCCTGGTGGCACAGTGGTTGAGAGTCTGCCTGCCGATGCAGGGGACATGGGTTCGTGACCCGGTCCGGGAAGATCACACATGCCGCGGAGCGGCTGGGCCCGTGAGCCATGGCCACTGAGCCTGCGCGTCCGGAGCCTGTGCTCTGCAACGGGAGAGGCCACAACAGTGAGAGGCCCGCGTACCACAAATAAAATAAATAAATAAATAAATAGGCCTGTATCTATTAAAATAACTGAATCAATAATTAAGAAACTTCCAAATAAAAAAGAAAGTGCCAGGCCCATTTGACTGGTTAATTCTACCGAACACTTAAGAAAAATATTATATAAATTCTCCACAATTTCTTCCAGAAAACAGAAGCAGAATGCACACATTCTATAAGGTTAGTATTACCTTAATATCAAAGCCAGATAAAAACATTATAAGACAGGAAAACTATAGACAAATATCCCTCGTGAATATAGATGTAAACATCCTCAATAAAATATTAGCAACTTGAACCCAAAATTTATTTTAAAAATTAAATACCGGGCTTCCCTAGTGGCACAGAGGTTAAGAATCCGCCTGCCAATGCAGGAGACACGGGTTCGAGCCCTGGTCTGGGAAGATCCCACATGCCGCGGAGCAATGAAGCCCATGCACCACGGCTGCTGAGCCTGCACTCTGGAGCCTGTGAGCCACAACTGCTGAGACTGCATGCCTGGAACCCATGCTCCGCAACAAGAGAGGCCACCGCAATGAGAAGCCCATGCACTGCAACGAAGAGTGTCCCTGCTTGCTGTAACTAAAGAAAGCCTGAGCGCAGCAACAAAGACCAAACGCAGCCCAAAAAAAAGAGAAAAACAAATACTGTATGCAGCCAAAAATAAAATTAAAAAAAGAAAAACACAACCTTTAAAAAAAATTAAATACCATAATCAGATGGCTTATTCCAAATATGCAAGGCTGGTTCATCATTTGAGAATCAATTAATGTAATCCATCATGTCAATATGTTAAAAAATATGATCATATAAGTTACAGAAAAAGCATATGACAAAATTCAACACCATTCATGATAATAAGTCTCAGCAAACTAAGAACAGAAGCGGCTTTCCTTGAGTGATGTCAGCAAGATAATGGAATAGGAGATATGAGCCTTTGCTCCCCCTTCAAACCCAACAATTAGACAGCTATCCATGAATGAAAATAACCCTGGGAGGGCTCATGAGTACAATAAGAACCTGCAGCAACACAGTGGAACAAAAAGCAGAGAATACATGTAAACAAAGAATTGCTGGGGAGATTGGCGTAAGTGAGATTTCTGAAAATAGCCAGGAACAAAAAAAGAATGGTGGGAACTCTCAGCATCAGCCATGCATCAGGTGACACCATGGTTTCCAGTGGCCCTTGTGGCAGCGACAGCTGCAGACTCCTTATAGTTTTCACAGCTGAGGGCCCCATAGTGTTCATCAGTGTGGAGCCTAGGGTCCTGCACCAGCAGCTTTTGCCACTGATGCAACCAACAGCCATCACTGCAGTGAACCCCTGGAGAGGGAGACATTGCTGCATGCTCACCCACTCCCAAAAAGCAGCCACTGTTGCACCACCCCAAGACCAGGTCTGCCCTACCCCCACAATCCTGCACACACCCCGGATCTAGAGCTGCAGCCACTATGCGTGCCCACACTCCAGACCTCAGCTTTGTGGCTGCTCTGCCCATGCCCATGCTACAAATTCTGACTCAGCAGCCAGTCCACAACTGCCTGTGCCTAGAGCATGAGCTCTGCAGCAAGAGCACCCGCACCCCAGACCTGTGGCCTCACTGACAGAGCTGCATGGAGACTATGGTGCTGCACCCTCCCCGGTGTTGAAACCACCACACCCCACCCAGCCAGTGCCCTCACACCCACTGTTAGATAAAGATCTTTCCCTACCAAAGCCAGTCCATAACGTTTGGAAGAGATAACTGTTGCATCAAACTTGTGCAGACATCAAGGCAAGTCTACAAGAAACATGAAAAAAGTCAAGGGAAATGATAGTACCAAGAGAACACAACAATTTCCCATAACTGTCTCCAAAGAAATGGAGATTGAAGACTTGATGGACAAAGAATTCAAAATAATTTTTTCAGGGAAGCTCAGCAAGCTATAAGAGAGGATAGACAAAATGAAATAATATCAGGAAAAGAATCCATGAACAAGAAGGTCAACAAAGATAGAAATTATGAAAAAGAACCAAACAAATTCTGAAGGTGAAGAATTCAATGACTAAAATAAAATTGCAGTGGAGAATGTCAACAGAAAACTTGATCAAGCAGAAGAAAGAACCTGTGAACTCAAAGATAAGTCATTTGAAATTATCCAGTTAGATGAACAACCCCACTCCCCCAAAATGAATAAGACTAAAGCAAACATATGGAATTTATTGGACATTATCCAGTGAAACACATTAGGGGAGTCCATGAAGTAAAAGAGAGAGAGAAGGGAACAGAAAGCTTATTTAAAGAAATAATAGCTGAAAACACCTCAAATCCTGGGATAGATATGGACATCTATGTGAAGCTCATAGGTTCCCAAGTTCAATCTAAAGAGGATTTCACGAAGACTCATTATAATAAACAAGTTATACAACTCATTATAATAAACAAGTAAACAAGTAAAGATCAAAGAGAGAATTTTGAAAGCAGCATGAGAAAAGAAACTCTTCACATATAAGGGAATCCCATAAGGCTATCAATGTGTTTTCAGCAGAAACTTGTAGACCAGGAGAGAATGAGATGATATATTCAAAGTGTTAAAAGAAAAACCTGCCAACCAAGAAGACTTTACTTGGCAAAGTTGTCCTTCCAAAATGAAGGAGACATCCATGGTCAGTTAATCTATGACAAAGGAGGCAAGACTATATCATGGAGAAAAGACAGCCTCTTCAATAAGTGGTGCTGGGAAAACTGGACAGCTACATGTAAAAGACTGAAATTAGAACATTCTCTAACACCATACACAAAAATAAACTCAAAATGGACCAAAGACCTAAATGTAAGGCCAGACACTATGAAACTCGTAGAGGAAAACATAGGCAGAACACTCTGACATAAATATCAACAATATCTTTTTTGATCCTCCTCCTAAAGTGATGGAAATAAAAACAAAAATAAACAAGTGGGACCTAATTAAATTTAAAAGCTTTTGCACAGCAAAGGAAACCATAAAATGAAAAGACAACCCACAGAATGGGAGAGAATATTTGCAAACAAAGCAAATGACAAGGGATTAATCTCCAAAATATACAAACAGCTCATGCAGCTCTAGGTCAAAAAAACAAACAACCAAATCAAAAAATGGGCATGACATAGTGTCTTTCCTTGTCTCTTCTGGACAGTCTTTATTTTAAAGTCTATTTTGTCTGAGATGAGTATTGCTACTCCAGCCTTGTTTGATTTCCATTTGCATGGAATATATTTTTCCATCCCCTCACTTTCAGTTTGTATGTGTCCCTAGGTCTAAATTGTGTCTCTTGTAGACAACATATATACAGATCTTGTTTTTGTACCCATTCAGCCAGTCTGTCTTTTGGTTGGAGCATTTAATCCGTTTACATTTAAGGTAATTATTGATATATATGTTCCTATTACCATTTTCTTAATTGTTTTGGGGGCTACAGTAATCAAGACAGCATGGTACTGGCACAAAAACAGAAATGTAGATCGATGGAACAAGATAGAAAGCCCAGAGCTAAACCCACTCACCTATGGTTACCTAATCTATAACTAAGGGGGTCAGAATATACAATGGAGCAAAGACAACCTCTTCAATAAGTGGTCCTGGGAAAACTGGACAGCTACATATAGAAGAATGAAATTAGCACACTTCCTAACACCATAAACAAAAATAAACTCAAAATGGATCAAAGATCTAAACATAAAGCTGGACATTATAAAACTCTTAGAGGAAAACAGAGGCAGAACACTCTGACCTAAATCACAGCAAGATCTTTTTTGACCTACCTCCTACAGTAATGAGAATAAAAACAAAAATAAACAAATGGGGCCTAATAAAACTTAAAAGCTTTTGCACAGCAAAGAAAACCATAAATAAGATGAAAAGACAACCCTCAGAATGGGAGAAAATATTTGCGAATGAAGCAACTGACAAAGGATTAATCTCCAATCTATAAAAACAGCTCATGCAGCTCAATATCAAAAAAAATAAACAACCCAATCCAGAAATGGGCAGAAGACCTAAATAGACATTTCTCCAAAGAAGACATATAGATGGCCAAAAAAACACATGAAAAAATGCTCAACATCACTAATTATTAGAGAAATGTAAATCAAAATTACAATGAGGTACCAGCTCACACCAATCAGAATGAGATCAGAAAATCTACGAACAATCAATGCTGGAGAGGGTGTGGAGAAAAATGAACCCTCCTACACTGTTGGTGGAAATGTAAATTGGTACAACCACTATGGAGAACACTATGGAGGTTTCTTAAAAAACTAAAAATAGAACTACCATATGATTCAGCAATCCCACTCCTGCACATATATCTGGAGAAAACCATACATAAAAAAGACACATGCACTCCAATGTTCATTGCAGCACTGTTTAAAATAGCCCAGACATGGAAGTAACCTAAATGTCCATCAATAGAGGAATGGATAAAGAAGATGTGGTACATATATACAGTGGAATATTAGCCATAAAAAAGAATGAAATAATGCCATTTGCAGCAACATGGATGGACCTAGAGATTAGCATACTAAGTGAAGTAAGACACACAGAGAAAGACAAATACCATATGATATCACTCATATGTGGAATCTAATTAAAAATGATACAACTGAACTTATTTACAAAATAAAAACAGACTCATAGATTTTGAAAACATACTTATGGTTACCAAAGGGGAAACGTGTGGGTGAGGGATAAATTAGGAACTTGGGATTAACATACACACACTACTATATATAAAATAGATAATGAACAACGACCTACTGTATAGCACAGGGAACTCTACTCAATCTCTGTAATAACCTATATGGGAAAAAAATCTGAAAAAGAATAGATATATGCATATGTATAACTGAATCATTTTGCTGTACACCTGAAACTAACACATTGTAATCAACTATATTCCAATAAAATTTTAAAAATAAAATTAAAAAATTTATACAAAAAACCCACAACAAAATCAAGGAGAGATAAAAACTTTTTTTAGACAAACAAAACCTGAGGGATTTCATCACCACAAGACCTGCCTTACAAGAAATGCTTAAAGCAGGAGTTATTCAAGTTGAAATGAAAAGACACTAATTAACATAAAACATATGAAAGTGTAAAACAATGGTAAAGGTAAATATATAGTCTAATTTAGAATATTATAATACTGCAATAGTAGGTTTAAGTCACTGTTAACTCTAGTATAAAGTAAGTATTAAAGACAAGTATAAAGATAAGAGTGTTAAAAATAACTATAGCTATAATAATTTGTTATGGATACACAATATAAAAAGTAAATTGTGACATCAAAAAGCATAAAATGTGGGTAAGGGAGTAAAGGGGTAGAGTTTTTGTATGCAATCAAAGTTATTATCAGCTTAAAATAGACTGTTATAGCTATGTTTTTTGTAGCCTTATGGAAACCACAAAGTAAAAACTTATAGTAGATACACAAAGGATAAAGAAATCAAAGCATACCACTACAGAAAATCATCAAATAACAAAGAAAGACAGCAAGAGGGGAAGGAAATTACAAAACAGCCAAAAAACAATGAATAAAACGGCAATAGTAAGTCTTAACCTATTAAGAACTACTTTAAAGCTAAGTGGATTAAACTATCCAATGAAAGAGAGAGTGGCTTAATGGATTAAAAAATAAGACCCAATTTTATACTGCCTACAAAAGATTCACTTCAGCTTTAAGGACAGACATAGGCTGTAAGTGAAGGGATGGAAAAAGATATTCCATATAAATGAAAATCGAAAGAAGAGAGATAACAATAATAGTATCAGACAAAATAGACTTCAAGTCTGAAAATTTAAGAGGAAACTAAGAATGTCATCATATAATGATAAAGGGGTCAATTCATCAAGAGGATATAACAATCGTAAATATATATGAACATCAACCCCTAATTAATATATTACTATGTTAAGCAAGGAGATTAAATCAGTAGTCAAAAATCTCCCAACAAAGAAAAGTCCAGAACCAGAGGGTTTCACTGGTAAATTCTACCAAACATTTAAGAAAAAATTAATGCCAGCCCTTCTCAAACACTTCCAAAAAGTTGAACATGAGGAAATATTTCCAAACTCACTTTATGAGGCCATAATTACCTTGATACTATAGCCCAATAAATTACAGGCCAATATCCCTGATGAACACAGATGCAAAAATCCTAAACAAAATATTAGCCAATCTAATTCAACAGTAGATTAAAAGGATCATACACCAAGATCAAGTGAGATTTATCCCTGGGATGCAAGGATGGTTCAACATAAGGATATAAATCAGTGTGATACACCACGTTTTAAAAAAATGAAGGATAAAAATCATATGGTCATCTCAATAGATGCAGAAAAAGCATTTGACAAAATTCAACATCCTTTATGATAAAAACTCCTCTCAACAAGTTAGGTACAGAAGGAATATACCTCAACATAATTCAGACAAGGCCACAGCTAGCATCATACTCAACAGTGAAAACCTAAAAGCTCTTCCACTAAGATCAGGAACAAGATAAGCATGTCCTCTCTCTCCACTTTTTTTTCAACAGAGTACTAGAAGTCCTAGCCAGATTGTTTAGGCAAGGAAAAGAAATAAAGGCATCCAAACTGAAAAGGATGATTTAAAATTGTCTGTTTGAAGGTGATATGATTTTATATATAAACCTAAAGACTCCGCAAAAAAGTTGTTAAAGCTAATAAACAAATTCAGTAAAGTTGCAGGATGCAAAAATCAAAGTGCAAAAATCAGTTACATTTCTATACATTAACAACAAATTAACTGAAAAAGAAAGAAATAAAACAATCCCATTTTCAAGAACATCAGAAAAATAAAATATTTAGGAATAAATCTAACCAAGTAGGTGAAAGATCTGTACACTGAAAACTACAACAGGTTGATGAAAGAAATTGAAAACACAGATAAGTGAAAGAATGTCCTGTTTTAATGGATTGCAAGAATATTTTCAAAATGTCAATACCACCCGAAGCAATCTACAGATTTAATGCAATCCCCATTAAAATTCCAATGGCATTTTTTGCAGGAAAAAAATCCTAAAATTTGTATGGAACTACAAAAGACCCCAAATAGATAAAGTGTTCTTGAGCAAGAAAAGCAAAGCTGGAGGAATCATGCTTTCTGATTTCAAATTATATTACAAAGCCATAGTAATCAAAACAGTATTGATCTGGCATAAAGACAGACACATAGACCAACAGAACAGAATAAATAGCCCATAAATAAACCCGTGAATATATGGTTAACTAAACTTCGACAAAGACGCCAAGAGTACACAGTGGGGAAAGGATAGCCTTTCCAACAAATGGTGTTGGGAAAATGGGTTACCCACGTGGAAAAGAATGAAATTGGATCACTATCTTACACCATACACAAAAATCAATTCAAAATGATTTAAAGATTTGAATTTAAGACCTGAAACTGTAAAACTTCTAGAAGAAAACATAGAGGAAATCTCCTTGACTTTGGCCCCAGCAATGATTTTTTTGAATTTAACACCAAAAGCACAGGTAACAAAAAACAAAAACAAGTGGGTCTACAGACTTTACAAAGCTTCTACCCAGCAAAGGAAATAATTAGAAAAATAAAAAAGTAACCTACAGAATGGGAGAAAATATTTTGAAAACCATATCTAATAACCATATCTAAATATCTAAAATATGTAAGGAACAACTCAATAGCAAAAACCAAAACAAACAAACACCAGAGGCTTCCCTGGTGGCGCAGTGGATGAGAGTCCGCCTGCCGATGCAGGGGACACGGGTTCGTGCCCCAGTCCGGGAAGATCCCACGTGCCGTGGAGCGGCTGGGTCCATGAGCCATGGCCGCTGAGCCTGCGCGTCCGGAGCCTGTGCTCCGCAACGGGAGAGGCCACAACAGTGAGAGGCCGGCGTACGGCAAAAAAAAAAAAAAAAAAAACTAAGAAATGCACAAAGGACCTGGATAGACATTTTCCAAAGAAGACACAGAAATGACCAACGGGTATATGAAAAGATGTTCAACATCGCTAATTATCAGGGAAATTAAAATCAAAACCACAATGAGATATCACCTTATACTTGTTGGGACAGCTATTACCAAAATGCCAAAAGATAATAAGTGTTGGTGAGGATGTGGAGAATAGAGTACCCCTGTACACTATTGGTGGGAATGTAAGTTTTATAGCCATTATGGAAAACAGTATGGAGTTTCCTCAAAAAATTAAAAATAAAACCATCATATGATACAGAAATCCCATTTCTGGGTATATATCTAAAGGAAATAAAATCATCATTTCTAGGAGATATCTGCACTCCCAGTTTATTGCAGCACTATTCACGGTAACCAAGATATGGAAACAATCTAACTATCCATCTGTGGATGAATGGATAAAGAATACACACACACACACACACACACACACACACACACTCTCTCTCTCTCTCTCTCTCTCACACACATACACACACACACAACAGAACATTATAAGGTCTTGATAAAGAAGGAAATCCTGTCATGTGTGACAAAGAAAGACAAATTTACTGCTGATCTCACTTACATGTAGCATCTAAGAAAAAAGTCAAACTCATAGTAGCAGAGCAGAATCGTGGTTGCCAGGGGCTGGGGGGTAGGAAGAAAAGGGAGATGTGAGTCAGAGGGGACAAACTCTCAGTTATAAGATGAATAAGTTCTGGAGACCTAATGTACATCATGATGACCATTTTAATAATAATGTAATGTATACTTGAAATTTGCTAAGAGTAAATCTAAAGTGTTCTCACCACAAAAACGGTGGAAATAACTATTGGCAAATATGTTAACTAGCTTGATGATGGTAGTCATTTCACAACGTATATGGATATCAAAACATCATATTGTACAATCCAAAATGTATACCATCTTTATGTAACATAAAAAACTGGGAAAAAGAAAAAGAAATGGCCTTTCTGAACTTGGTAAAGAACATCTATAAAATACCAACAGCTAATATCATACTTAGTAGTGTAAAACTGAACACATTCCCCCTAAGATTAGGAACAAGGCAAAGATGTCCACTCTCATAACTCCTATTCATCATCATATAAGAACTCATGCAATTAAAAAAGTACACAGATTGGAAAAGGAAAGGGAAAAATAATTTTTTTTAAACAAATGACAGGATTGCTGATGTTGAAAACCTCCCAATATTGACAAGAAAACACCTGGAATTAATAAGTGAATATTGCAAGGTTGCAGGATACAATGTTAATACAAGAAATTCAATTGCTTGTCTAAGTAACAGCAATGAACAATGTGAAATGTATAGTTTTAAAAAATACTATTTACAGTAGCACAAAAAAATGAAGGACTAACAAAATATATGCAAAATCTGTATACAGGAAACTACAAACTCTGATGAAAGAAATCAAGAAAGATATAAATTAACAGAGAGATATTCCATGTTTATGGATTGGAAACCTCAATACTGTTACGATGTCATTTCTTCCCAACTTGTTCTATAGCTTCAGTGCAACCCAATCAAAACCCCAAGAGGCTATTTTGTAGATAATTGACAAAATGATTCTATAATTTATATGAAAAGACAAAAGACCTAGCATGGCCAACACAATACTGGAGAAGAACATAGAGGACTTACATTACCCAATTTCAATACTTATTATACAGCTCCAGTAATCAAGTAATCAATACCAGCATGGTGAAAGAATAATACACTGATCATTGGACCAGACTAGAAAGCCAAAAAAAATAGACCCAAACAAATATAGTCAATAGATCTTTGAAAAAGGAGGAAAGGCAATTCAGTGGAGAATTGATACTTTTTTCAATAAATGATGCTAAAACAAATTGCATGTCCATATGCAAAAAGATGAACCTAAACATAGACCTTACACTTTTCACAAAAATTAACTAAAAATGCATCATAAACCCAAATATAAAATGGAAAGCTTTAGCACTTCTATAGTTTCTTCTAAAAGTATAAAAATTCTAGGAGACAAAAATCTGTGACTTTGTGTTGGTGATGATTTTTTAGATACAACACCAAAAGCATAGTCCATGAAAGAAAAAGATTGTTAAGTTGAACTTTTGCTCTGTGGAAAACACTGTTAAGAGAATGAAAAGGCAAGCCAGACTGGAAGAAAATACTTGCAAAACACATATCTGATAAAGGACTTGTACCCCAAACATACAAAGAACTCTTAAAAGTCAAAAATGGAAAAACACAGTTTAAAAATAGGCAGAAAAAACACCTTACACACCTCACCAAAGAATATATACAGATGGCAAATAATCATATGACTCAACATCATACATCATTAGGGAATTACAAGTTAAAACAGCAAAGTGAAAGCACTGCACACTCATTAGTTTGGTTAAAATTTAAAAAAAAAACTGATAATACCAATTGCTGGTGAGAATGTGAAGCAACAGGAACTCTCATGCTTTGCTGGTGGGATTGTAAAATGGTACAGCCAATTTAGAAGACAGTCTATTAATTTCTTGCAAAGCTAAACACAGTCTTACCACACAATCTAGCAATCACACTCCTATGTATTTACCCAAATTGATAAAACTGTATGTCCACTTAAATACCTGTATTAGAATGTTTAGAGCAGTATTCATACCCCAAACTACAAGCAACCAAGATGTCCTTCAAAAGGTAAATGAGTAAACAAACTGGTACATGATTACAATGGAATGTTTTTAGCAGGGGGGATAAAAAAAGAGGTATTAAATGACAAAAAGCCATGTATGGATCTTAAATCCATATTGCTAAGTGAAAGAAGCTAGCCTGAAAAAGTACATACATGATTCCAATTATATGACATTCTGGAAAAGATACATTTCTGGCAATGGTGAAAAAAATTAATGGTTGGCAGAGTTTTAAGGGTAGAGGACACAGTGAATAGGTGAAACACGGGACATTTTTTAAGGTTGTGAAACAATCCTGTATTGATACTGCAATGGTGAATAAATGACACTGTGAATTTGTCAAAACCCATAGAAGTTTACAGTACAAAGAATGAATCTTAAAGCAAATTTTAAAAATATCACATATGAAGTCAGGGGAATACAAGGATGGAATGCAGGATGTGACAGTACAATCTAACTGTATCACAAATGTATGAAAAAACCTCACAAAAGAACGTGAGGGAAAAGGTCCTGATCAAGGTAACTTTGGAAAAGAGTGGAGTGTGTAAGACTGAAAGCAAAAGAAATTGTATATAAGCACTGTACTCTAATCGATAAATTTGTTTCCCATGCGGGTATTGGTTAATAATTCTGATACCACTATACATATATACTAGAAGCAACCATTATAAGTGAAAAGCAGCTGGTTTGAATGGCAGATAAGTAACATAAATGAATGGTAAGATAAGGGAAAGAGGCTAGAATGACTCATGTAACAATGCATTAGAGTTGGAGACATCAATATGAACTCATATGTAGCCTAATGTAGATACAGGTGGTTACAGATAATATTTTTCAATATATGTATATGTAAGGGTTATTATACACATACATTTCCTTGCTCTGGCAGCTGAGAAGGCCTTTGAGAAACAATATTTCAGTAGCAATGAGCACACTTATTGCCCAGATCTTTATACCATTCTCCAATGAAAAGAACCAAGAAATGGCTGGTTCTAGGACTACAGCAGGAAATAAACAAGATGAGCCCTGGATATCTGTACTGCCACTATGTAAAGAAGTGCTTAAAAAAACACACCACAGTGATGGGAATGTATCAAAGGGAATACTGGAGCCAAATGAAAGGGCTCCCGATGACCAAAGCTGAAACAATTTAATCAACAAAATAAAGTTGTATTGGATTGTAACTCAAGATATAAAAATGTTCCTAAGTCCATACTGATATAAATAAATGATCAAATAAATTAATAAATGGAGGGAACAGGTAAGTCTCCTTTGCATAAGAATTAAAAATAATTCATGGAAATGTCTCCCTCAAGGAGGTAGAGCATAACTATCCACTCCTTACGTGTGGGCTGTGGAGAATGACCTTCTTCCAAAGAGTACAGTTCAGAAAGGGGGGAAAGAGTAACTTTACAGTGGAGAAAACCGAAAAGCACGACCTGAGCCAGGCGATCAAGGTTTAACACCAGTAGTGATGTCACAGTGAGATGGGTACTATATACCCCTGAAATATGATAAAAATGGTACATTCCCTCTGGAGTTTTTCTCCCTCAAACATATAACTCTGGTCTAATTATGAGAAAAACATCAGACAAACCCCAATAGAGGGACATTCTCTGACCTGTACCCCTCAAAATTGTCAAGTTCATCAAAAATAAGAATGTCTGAGAAACTGTCACTGCCAATAAGAGTGTAAGGAGATGTAACAACCAAATGTTGTGTGGTATCCTGGAACAGAAAAAGGACAGTGGGTAATAACTAAGGAAATATGAGTTAGTATGAACTTTAGTTCATAATAATGTATCATATTTGTTCATTAATTGTAACAAATGTACCATACTAATGTAAGATGCTAATAATAATAGAGGAAATTGGAGGTGAAGTATACGGGAACTCTTTGTACTTCACATTTTTTTCTGCAAATCTAAAATAAGGATTTGTCTTAGTTACTGTTAGAGAGGGGTTATGAAAGCTTACTTTGATAGAAAAAAGTTGACCAAAGTACAGAATCCCTGCCCTACTTTGAGTTTATGTGTATAATTATCAGAGAATACCATGATAGGTGAGATAGCCAACCTGAAAAGTATATTTCTTGAGGCATAGCTCCTAAAAATTAAAGCCAATTTCTAAGATTAGGAGATAAGATTTTCTCAGCAAAGCATACCAGCAGTTTATGAATATTAGCTTTTAGTTCAGAAATGAAGCCACTGCTCCATCAGATTATGATTCTTGTTGGACATCCTGCAGTGATGTCCAACAAGTCCTTCCAGACCCGGAGGTCTTGATAGATGGGGCTCACTTTCAATTGTAGCATTCAAGATTTCCTGTTTTTCTTTGCTGTGTAAAATCGCCATCCAGCCTGAAATCTTAGGGATTCTAATACTGGGTTCATGAATTTTAGTCGATTCTGTAACAGTTCCTGCTTATCATCTAATGATAATAGAGAAGGAGAGAGGGAGGGTAAGAGGGAGACATCACCTCATTATCTTGCATGTCACCTTCAAACCATATAAAACAAATGTGATATGGAGGAAATAATTACTCCTGTGTCCCTTGAAACCTTAATTTCCTTTCTCCTTTCAGGTGAGTAAACGTGGCATGTAGCTACTGAATGACTGAAAGTCTCCGGGCAGAAACCTAAAACCCTCGCCTCCTAAGACAAGGCTGGATTCTGGAATCATACTGGCAGACAATGATGCCTGTCTCTGAGTTAATCACTTCGTGTAATAAAGTATATGGAATTGGTTCTGCTATATCAAGCTTCTGTTCATATATCCAATGTGACAGCTCTGTAAGCTAAAAGCTATTTTTTTGGCCAGCAATTTAACTTCCCGAGCCCTCAATTTCATCATGTGAAAAAGGGGAGTTTGTGCCATATTATAAGAGCCCTCTCAGCTGTATTAGTCCACACCCAGTGGCCTGAGATTAACTTGAGACCCAGAGCTTTTGTACTTTGTCTCTGTTATTTTAATGCATGGTAATTCTATGTCTATCTTCATTGCTGTTCAGAAAATTTGACTTCAACTTGAGTTACCACCTTGCCTATCAACCTTATTTTCCCACTCTCAATTTCTAACAGTCCATTTACCAAACCAGAAAATTCCTTAGAAAACTCTTATCTCCCACAGAGCAAAGTTCTACAATTTCATAACATTTTAATTTGTTCTTTTTAATTCTAAATATCATTTTCAAGAAGTACACCCATTTCCAGGGGCTGCCATGACAAAGTACCATGAACTGGGTGGCTTAATCAACAAAAATGTGTTGTCTCAAGTTTTGGAGGGTGGAAGTCAGAAATCAAAGTGTTGGAAGGGCTGGTTCCTTCTGTGGTCTGGAAGGAAGAATCTGTTCCATGTCTCTCCTAGTTTCTGGTAGCCTCAGGCATTCTCCCCATGTGTTTACATTGCTTTCTCTCTGTCACGTTGTATTTCTGGGCCCAAATTTCCTCTTTTTATGGACACCAGTCATATTGGATAGGGCCCACCCTAATGACCTCATTTTAATTTGATCATCTGCAAAGACCCTATTTCCAAATAAATTCACATTCACAGGTACTGGAGGTTAGGACTTCAACACAATTCAATCCATAACAAGAAGAGAAAAACTGTTATTCCTAATAACAGGTAAAAATGTTTCCTCTTCCAAGTTTGATCTTTATAAAATGATACTGACATCTAATGTCTAGTTGGCATAATCTTGCTTTCTTTTCATATTTATATAGTTCTCTCCTTCTCCTTTTTCCCTTTCCCTTTTTATTTCTTTCTTCCTACATCATATGAAAATCTAAGAACCTGATGCAGACTTTTGAACTTTCTGCTTTTTCTCATTCATCAATTAGCTTCAGCCAATGCAGATCATAACCCAGAACTATTTGTTTAGCAGGGATGGCTAGGAAAATGTACTTAACCCCAGGAAAGAGGGAGAGTTAGAGCAAGGGAGGGAGGAGTCAGCATCAGCTATGAAATGAAAAGTGGCCAAGGAAAGGTGAGATTCTACCTGCATGTCCATTTGCCCAAGCCTGGATAATTAAGAAAATTGCTTGGGGAGGGTGTAAATTGGAAGATTGGGATTGACATATACACATTACTATATATAAAATAGATAACTAATAAGGACCTACTGTATAGCACAGGGAACTCTATAATGGCCTATATGGGAAAGGAACCTAAAAAAGAGTGGAAATATGTATAACTGATTCACTTTGCTGTACACCTGAAACCAACACAATATTGTACATCACCTATACTCCAACAAAAATTTTTAAAATAAAAAAATATTGTAACAGATTGAATGGAGAAACAGTTATGACAATCCAGCTCTTTTATTATTAAGCCAGATATTAAAGAAATTTTGAAAATTTAAAAAAAAGAAAATTGATTGTAAAGCTGCTGATAAAATTTATATAAATCTTCTTGGTTGTAATAGGACACACCCTCACCCCAGATCCTGACTGTTATCATGGAATAAAATTGGCTCTGGTTTGAAATTTGTACTTATACCAAGGTACCATTAGTGTCTATGAAATAGACCTTGAACTTACCACTAGCAAGATACACATAGTGCAAAAGCCAATTAAGCCCGTCAGGAAAGCTACTTAAAGCTCCTGGATCTGAGACCGGTCAGCAATTAGCATCTCTGTGCTTAGCACTTATTAGCTAAGAGGATTCTAATGCTGAAAGGCATGTAGCATATTTGAAGTTGTTTGCCCCTTCTTTGAAAGGCATGATAGATACACGGAAGAGGAATCTGTGTCTCTGTCAGCACCCATGGTAAACCTTCCTCCTGCTGTTTACATATGCAACGTATCTAGTAGTTTCATGCCACATGGGTGGAACTATTTTATAATTCAGCAAATTTGATAAATAGTGATTTCTGATCTCCCTAATTCTTTTCAAGTCCAGCCGAAAGATATTGTTTATAATCTTAGCAGATCCAAGAAGAAAGCATCAATTTGTTTTCTTCATGCAGTTTTGCTCTCTATAAATTGTGTTTCAGTGGTTTCTGGGACTGCAATATAATAAGTATTATTCTCTTTTTAACCACATTTATTATCATGGGTTAAATGTATTCCTTATATCTCTATGTTCTTACTTTACATGTATATCTATGCCAGATTGTACTCTAAGATTGCAGACTGCCATAGCAGTACTCCCAAACTGTGGTGTGCATAAAATCACTGAATTCTATTATTAAAATGCATGTTTAGGGCCATTATCCAAACAGATTCTTAATCAGTAGTTGTGGAAGAGAGACCCAAGAACCTGTACTTGTAACAAGCATCCTATATGGTTCCGATGCACCTGGTCCTTGGACCCCACATTAGGAAACAAACTGAAAGGATGGGGATTAATTCCATTTCAGATGATTTATACCATGCTGGGAGATATTTAACTAACTCTAGGTGTTAGCTGCTGCTGATTTCCTCCTAAGCACTGCTTACGGCCAACTTGCTGTACAAAGGTGGAGTTTTACATGGTTCATTAGCCACTGAGAAACAGGAGAAAGGGCTGATGGATTTTTTTTCCTGAGTAGTAGAGACGGCCATTAATTCCTAGACAAGTTACTCAGACACCCTCTTTTCTTCGGTGCACACAATCCCTTTGGCTACAGCAGTTCTTATAGATGGCTATTCTATCTATGACTGACAACATATGAATGGAAAAATGTTTAGAGTTTTAGAGATGTACTCATTTCTCTTTCTGTTTTGCCTCAGCATGTCACTTCTCTTCACATTTGTTTGATGTCAGTTGAGGAAGATGCATTTGTTTCATCAATTGCAAAAGTATTGCACACGAAGGAAAGTACCTAGTAGGCAATACCATGCCACTAAGGCTAAGGTTTCTGTACGAAGAGCTCTGCAACTTCAGTACCCCTGGGCAGACACTTCACCTGATCCCGCATGATGTAGTCTAGCATCCTCTGCCCCCCTCACTCCTTTTCTAGTCTCCTACAGTACAGTGTCATAGACAATTTACTTGTCTGAATCCTACTGTCATTTCTCCTTGAGGGTAGGAATTATGTCAAAACCATCTGTATCTACAACTCTTGGCAAAATGTCTGACTTAAAGTAGACAATGTAAGAACAACAGTCTAATGAATGAGTCAATAAACCAACCTCCTGGAAAAGTAGAGCTAGTTTCTCCCACAAGCTTCTAGGAAAATTTCTAGTTTCTCCAGCAGTATTGGATCCGTACAGGAACCCATGTTGCTGCCCAGCCAGTTCACCACGTCTCAACCCTGCATGGCATCGACTTCACCAGATTTGTTTTGGAAGGATTGGTTGAAAAGAGATTTTAAAAAGAAATCTAACTTTCGCTCCCAAACATGAGATGTCTAAGGCAAAGAGCAAGCTTAGACCCATGAAGGGGGCATGTGTGTGTCGGGGGGGGGGGGGTAGGTGGGAAGTTAAAGGCATTCTCACAGATTATAAAGCTTCTGAAATTAACCGTTCACAATTTTCAAGTGAATAAACAGTTTGGGAAAATTATGGGCCACAGGCTGAAACCACAGCATTATGGTTAGTTCTCCCACTGAACTTAAAGGGGCCCTAGGATATAGAATTTAGCTTATAAAATCTCTCTCTATACAAGCTTTATATTAAAGCACCTGCGATTACTTCCATTAAAAGGCTCTTCTGTGCTTCACAATAAAAATTTTATAGGAAATTATATGCTATGTAGCTGGAGATTTTAAAGACAATTTTTCTACATATCCAAAACTGTTTTCTTTTCTACCATCCATGAAATCAAGAAGCAAAAAAGACTGTGGTTACTGAAAATAAAATCCTCCTAGGAAACCATTTCATACAATACAAAAATAATCTAATGCTGGCAGAAACGGTCCCTTGGAAATAGTGGCTCATTTGTTTAGAGTTCTACTGTTATTAACTTCTGGTGATCAGGGAGTGAGAAATGGAAAGGATGCCACAGAGGATCATTAAAAACAACACACCAGACAGAGAACCATTTAGCTGACAAGCCATATAATGCACTTCGGATTAAAAGCAAACAAACATAGAAAAACAAATAAAAAGTTTAAAACCACTGCTGGAGAGCATGTCCCTGAAAATCCTGGCAGATCACTGAGGTCTCTACAAAGGAAGAGGTCACTGCAACTTTATTGTCCCAAAACAGTAACAAATGCTATTGCATTTAAAAGGAGCTAGGAAAATGAAAAAGAGACATTCTTATCTGGATGTTGGCAATGTTTAAATGAGAGATCTGAAGTGTCTAGTGGCTCATGACCTTTTGTGAACTTAGATGCTCAGATGCCTTGGAGGGGCAGAGCCTACAAGGTCAGGCCTGACCTAACTGCAGAGCCCTATCTGGAAACTTCTGTGCATTTCCAGAGAGCCTTGATCCCAGCCTTTGGGGTTTTTTTTTGTTTTGTTTTGTTTTGTTTTACTGTACTCTCTTTGTGCTGTCACTTACTCAAAATGATAGAATGAGGCTTTGAACTCTAAGACTAAATTAATCATTGTGTCCACACTGAAAAGTTTCCCGAACACTTGCTGAGGGCAGAAACTGTACTGACCTTCAAGAAGGTGAGGGTGTGATGGACCCACTTCAAGCCCAGAGCAGAGCCCCCTCTCCAACACAGGACAGATATGAAGGATGCTTATCCTCTCTTCTTGGGACTTTGACAAATTCACCATTGAGTGAAACCAGCTAAAGGGTTAGAGCATTCTTGCCTTCTTACTATTTTCTTCCCTATAGCTTCTCATTTTGGAAAATAGGATAATAATTGCATAGGCACCAAAGGATTTCCCAGTGCAGTTATTCAGATATGGAGGGGATGACCAGGATTCTTGATTCCACACACAAAACAGTTTAGGGATATTCTCAGTCATTAATAGAAGATTCAGGGATGTGGATCATATCAGGCTTGCAAAATGAAGTACCTTCAAGTTATTAGATTTATTTGACTCATAAATAGAAGCTGAAAAACCAAGTCAGGTTAAGTTGCCCTTGAAGAAAGACTTTCTCCTGAATTCATTTTTGAAAATTTTATCTTATTGTGGTAAGAACACTTAACATGAGATCTACTTTCTTAATTTTTTTTACCTGAATGTGTTGATCATTGTCTTATACCTTTACTTTTTCTCTATCAGAGAAGCTTTTCTGTTATTTGTCATAAAAATAATTGCTTCAAAATGAAATGCAGTTATTTGATAAAATATAGTATGTTTTGTTTGAATTTAACAATGCCTTATATAAACAGATTTGACTGTTTTATTTTAAATACAGCCATTTTAGACAAAATCTTTTGAGATTTCTTCACACTGTTTTATCCTTTCAAACCAATTAGTTAATTTCCTAGGTGTCTCATTCCTTTTGGGCTACTGAAACAAATTGCCATAGTCTGGGTGGCTGATAAACAATAGAAATGTATTTCTCACAGTTCTGGAGGCTGGGTGCCAGAATGGTGGCGTTCTGGTGAGAGCTCTCTTCCAGGTTACAAACTGCCTACTTCTGGGTGCATCCTCACTGGGAGATAAAGAGTGAGAGAGCTCTCTAGCTTCTTCCTGTAAGGGCACTAATCCCATTCATGAGAGCTCCACCCTCATTACCTAATCACCTCCCAAAGACCCCCTCTCCAAACACCCCCTCTCTAAACACCATTACATCAGGATCAGTCTCAACATATGAATTTGGGGGGAACACAAACTCACAGTCCATTGCAATAGGTTTCAGCCATAAACACAGTCAATCATTATGGAACTATTGTCTCCCTTTTGCAACACAAGGACCAAAAGGAATCAACCTATATATAAACGACCACACTCACTCTTCTCTCTGACCAGTCCTTCTTCCCTACATAGCTGTAAGCCTCACTCTCTTGCCTTTTTCAAATCTTTACTCAGGTGTCACCTTAGTGAGACCGTCCCTGCCCAGTCAGTTCAAAATTACAGTCCCACCCCTACACCCTAGTTCTTATTATGCTTCCCTGATTATTCATCTCAATAGGATCTTTACTATCTGTGTTGCTATATATTTTATTTCTTTAGGAAAGCCTCCCATTTCCATGAGTGAACAGATCTTTGTCTCTTACTTGCTGCTATATCCCCAGGATCTAGAAGAGTACAGACACAGAGTATGCAGTAAATAAAGACTTACTGTATGAAGGAAGGAGAGACTTGTTTAATTGGAAATTTGCTTTGCAATCACCTCCGAAGTCACCTTACTATGAATGGAATTAATTTATAGATAGTCCCCAACTTACAATGATTCTACTTAACGATTTTGACTCTGCAACGGTATGCAAGCCATATGCATTCAGTAGAAACCACACTTTGAGTTTTGAATTTGGATTTTTCCTGGGCTAGCGACATGTGGTACCACATTCTCTCGTGATGCTGGGCAGCGGCCACAGCTCTCAGTCAACTATGTGATCAAGAGAGTAAACAACCAATACACTTTCAACCACGCTGGACCCACACAACCATCCTGTATTTCACTATCAGTACAGTATTCAACAGATTACATGAGATATTCAACACTTTAGTAAAAAATAGGCTTTGTGGTAGATGATTTTACCCAAGCTGTAAGCTAATTAAGTGTTCTGATCACGTGCAAGATGGGCTAGGCTCAGCTATGATGTTCGGTATCTTAGGTATATCCAATGCATTCTCCACTTAGGATATTTTCAACTTACAATAGGTTTATGAGGACATAACCTCACCGTAAGGTGAAGAAGATCTCTATATATCCAGGAAAAGTATATCATAGAAGGTCTTTGCAGGGCAAATCAAACAACAAAAACAAATAGTGATAGTAAATTATACGTTATTTTTAGATGTTATGAAATAGAACAGAGAAAGGGCAAGCTCTGTGGGGGGGAAAAACATACAAATTCTATATTTGAGTAGAGAGACTAATTCTCAAAAGGGCTTTACAGTGCTTGGAACTCTGCAACAATAAATAGTGTGCATGGTCATAACTATTATAAATGGGTGAGTTGGCTGCAGTTTACTGTGGGTTTTCAGTTCCTTCACAGGTGACTGAAGAGGTTGCTAAACCTCGTGAACTGAAACCAAAGGAAAGATTTCCCCGAGCTGCTGACAGGCTCTGCCTGCCAAGAGTTTGATGTTTCTGATCCAGAGGTGCAGTTGAACAGCAGAAGAGACTTCCTGTAGCTAACAAGCCCTTTTGCAGGTGCTCTGCATTGCTGAGGCCTCACAAAAGTCAACACCATATCAGGGATTGCTCAAGGGAACTTTCTGGAGCCAAACTGGGCTTTCCGATATTGTCATTAGGCACAGCTATTGGCATGCCCTCAGGTGACCCAAGCTGCCTTCTCTGTACTCATTGCCGCCTTCTTTAGCACCTGCTAGAGAAATGTTTGCAACTTGTTGAGTTACAGGACAGAAAGGGCAGAAAAGGATTTACTGTGAGGCATGATGGCAGCCATCTAACCTCACAGGAGACCTCCCTCATAAGCTAGGTAGACCAGTCAACAGAACTGGGACCGGCAGCATCTATTCTGTCCTGTGTGTGGAGGACAAGGGTACACAGTGTGGCTCCCTCTCTCTGCCTTCCATTTTCTCTTGCTGTTAACTTTCTTCTCCTCTTATAGTAGGCTGGGTCGTCTAAATTCCATGACCCAGGCATACGCTGGAGATACTGCGGTTTGGTTCAGACCACTGAAATAAAGCGAATATCGCAATAAAGCAAGGCACACAAAGTTTTTGATTTCCCAGTGTATATAAAAGTTATGTTTAGGGCTTCTCTGGTGGCGCAGTGGTTGAGAGTCCGCCTGCGGATGCAGGGGACACGGGTTCGTGCCCCAGTCCGGGAAGATCCCACATGCCGCGGAGCAGCTGGGCCCGTGAGCCATGGCCGCTGGGCCTGCGCATCCGGAGCCTGTGCTCCGCGGCGGGAGGGGCCGCAGCGGTGGGAGGCCCGCGTACCGCAAAGAAAGAAAAAAAGAGAAAAAAGAAAAAAAAAGTTATGTTTACATCATGTCTAGAAAAACAACGTACATATCTTAATTTAAAAAATACTACATTGCTAAAAAATGCTAACCATAATCTGAGCCTTTAGCAAGTCAGAGTAGTAACGTCAAAGATCACCGATCACCATAATAAATATAATAATGAAAAAGTGTGAAATATCGTATCACAAATACTGACAGAGACGGGAAGTGAGCAAATGCTCTTGGGAAAAATGGCGCCAATAGACTTGCTCGATATAGCGTTGCCGCAAAGCTTCGATATGTAAAAAACACAGTATCTGCGAAGTGCAATGAATGAAGTGCAGTAAAACATGGTATGCCTGTACTCTATCGCCAGCTAGCTAGTTTGACGAAGTCTGTCCAGGGAGCATTGCTTTAATGACTGAGTTAACAACATTGAATGGGAGATCTCAGCTCTCGATAAGATATTTCATGCCACTCTAACCCCATGGAGGAAAGGAGAATATCACAGATGAATTCACTTTCTCAAAAGAAAAATATGTTCACCATACTTTCTCTAAGAATGAGTATGCCATAGTTTGCTATTAGAGTAAGGAGGGTAATATAAAGGTTCAAGTCCTGGGTTCTACAGTCAGAGAGCACTGCTTCTTACTAGGTATGTGTGCTTGGCTATGGCCCAATTTTTGTGACTATGAAATAGGGATAATAAAAGCATCTACCATTAGGGTTCTACTGACAATTAAATGAAACCATGTACATAAAGTATTTAAGACCATGCTAGACACACAATTTCTCAATAAACATGCACTGTTACAATGATTTCTTGTTACACTGTTGAAAAGAAAACACTACAGTTCTTCCCAACCGTGTAGGAAACAAACAAACAAACCCGGTCTTTCCTTCCTATGAGTCTTTCTTCTGTTTTTCTTTCCCATGTGTCTCCTTTACTACTCAACACAGAATACCTCACTCCTGACACTTCTCATCACCAAATGTGTCGGGGTTTTTCCCCACACCAAGCAATTCTCCAGGCCAGCTGGGCGTCCTACAACTTAATTCACTTCTGAGACTTTCTACCCAGCTACCTCATCAGATCCCGCGGGTTAGAGGCTCAGTTGCCCCAGATTGCTGCTCCCCATTCAGATGCTAATTACAAACCCAGGTTGTCACCTGTGTTTCTGACCTACAGGCTATAGATTAGAGCTTCCAATGATCCCCTCCTTGAGTTTGATTGATTTGCCAAAGGAGCACACAGAATTCCCAGAAATATTTTACTTACGTTTACTGGTTTCTTCTTAAATGATATGATAAAGGATACAGAGGAACATCCACATGGGACGGATGCTAGGGCAGGGTTTGGGGAAAGGGCACAGAGCTTCCGCGACCTCTCCAGGTACCTCTACTCGTTCACCACCCTGGAAGCTCTCCAAACCCAGCTTTTCTTTGGGTTTTTATGGAGGCTTCATTACATAGGCATGACGTACGAACACATTGGCCGTTGGTGATTGGCGCAAGCTCCTGCCCTTCTCCCCTCCCCGGAGGTCGGTGGGCGGGACTGAAAGTTCCAACCCTTTAATCATTTCGTTGGCTCCACTGGCAACCAGCCCCCCACCCTTAAGTGCTTTCCAAAAGTCATCTCATCAACATAATAAAAGACACATTGATTGCTCTCATCATTTAGGAAATTCTAAGGGCTTTAGGAGTAAAAAAGGGGACAAAGCTCTAAAATATACTTCTTATTATAAATCACAATATCATAATGTGAGAAAAAACGCTTTAAACTCTTCTTCCCATGAAGATATGATAAATTTAGAGTGTTAAATAATATCACAGACACCTCTAAAGTATCTGCGCATCTGAGACCAGGAGATAAAGGATGATCATCCCCAGTTCTAACTGCATTTCAGCTGCAACTGGTCAACTCTATTTTCACCGGTGTTAAGAAGTAATTAACAGGCTTGTGTTTAAGCTCACCATCTCTAGCTCCTCCTCAACATCTGGCTCAGGTGCTAATTTGCAGTGAAATAGTTGAGGGAAAGAGAAGAAACAGAGAAAAGAGAAGAAACCTGGGGCCAGGCTGATCCCAAGCAAAGCAAGGACCGTGAGTCAGTGAGCAGGGAGCAGTGGAAGAGCTGGTGAATGGCTCTGGGTCGAGTGGCCACCTATATACAGGTCCATGTTGTACTTTTCTACCATTACAAACCTAGGGAAGACTACAAAGGGTTAAATGACGTTAGTGAGTCTGTCTGAAAAATCCTGGGAATTCATTTCAGCCACAGCACGAGGCTTCAGCTTAGGTGGTGCCTGGCTACAGGACACGGTTTCCTGACTGTGAGAAAAAATATCTGCCTCTCTTCACCCTCCAGAGCAGCAAAGCTCCACACTCTGGGATTTTGGCTGAAACTCGATTATCTGCCCAAATGCATCCTCCTTTTCTTCCAGGGTGATAGGACTCTAACGGGCAAGACCTTGCGGCCATGGGACTGAGTTCTCACCAGTGAAACGTTAGCACAGGGGATTTTGCCATTTCCTGATGGGAGCTTTTAAACAGAGCAGTGGGGCCTCTCTACACTCTTTTCCTTCCACCGCTGTCCGCATGCACCTGTAAGGCCTAGCACATGGGTCTTTGAATCGCCAGGTGAAGCAAAGCTATCCAGTCACCCAAACATCCACACTGGATTGTTGTGTGAATGGGATATAAAATTCTGTTGTATTTGATCAATGATATGGTGGTTTAGCTCATCCCAATTAATCCACCACCTTCAATTCCACTGCTGGAAATGTACTCCTCTGGATTAGAGCTTTATTCCTTTGTCCGACCCCAATAAAAGACAAATATGTCTGGGATATGCAAAATAAATGTTTTCTTAGTCACTTTCTCCTTGGTGAGATGATTCAACCAAAGATCTCTTGAAAAGTGATTATGACATGGATCACAGAGGAGGAACTATAAAAAAGCAGGAACATAACATAAGAAGGGAGAAGAGATCAGGACCTTGAGAGAATAGGTAAGAGTGACCTTTAAGTCCTTTACAACTTTGTGTGGAGCCCGTTCTAACTAACATGGTGGGCCTAGTAAGAGCAAACCCTATCCTCTCTGTGGTTATAGGGTGAAAGGCTTTCCTCTCAGCCTTGCTCAGGAAACCAGTCATATGGTATCTGCTGTTCTCCGGGGCACGTATAAAGGAGTTCCTCTCTGTTGACTGAGCACCTACCATGTGCCAGCTAATGTACATAATGCCCCAAAGAGCTGCCTCCCCCCTCCAGAAGTTACCAGACCTCTGACACTTAGGGCTGGGCTTTCCACAGGGTAAGGTGGGGCTCGCATCTGTACCCAAGGTCACCACAGCTGGAGGATCCCATTGGACAAAGTGATAGCTGATGCTTTTCATAAAGGTGCCTGCTTCCAAAGGAGCTTTGATCTACCGGACTCACTGGGCTCGGCCGCTAACCAAATATATATATTTCTCATTATAAATCCCAAGAACACAACATTACAAGGAGGAAAAAAAATACATGAAACTCTTCTTAACATGAATATGTGATAAAGTCAGAGTGTTAAATAATCTCACAGACACCTCTCTCAAGCATCTCTCAAGCATCTGTGCCTATGAGACCAGGAGGAGATAAAGGATGATTATCCACAGTTATAACTGCATTTCAGCTATAACTGGTCAACTCTATTTTCACCAGTGTTAAGAAGTAATGACCAGGCTTGTGTTTATTTCACCCTCTCAATCTTCTCTTCACCATCTGGTTCAGGTGCTAATCAGCAGCACCTGTGAAACAGCCAAGGGTCTTCCTGAACGAAACAGCCATTTCCAAACTACTTTCATTTAGTAGAAGGGCATTTATTGAGTACCCACTCTGTGCTGGGAATTAGGTATTTGCTAGAGCATTAACTTTCCTCTGTCTCCTTTGAGACGAAGAACTTTACCCATCTGTACACATCTGCCCACGTTCTGGGAGACTGAAGTTCAGAAGAACGGGATCCGCCTCCACTAGGGCAGGAGCTGAGGGCGAGGGAGAATCCAAGCCATTGTGGATACAGAGGCCAAACAGAGAAGCATTCTTCCTCATCTCTGCCCCAAGCCCTCCTCTCCCTTCAAGGCTTCTGACCTTTCCTCAGCTCTTGGCTCTTGATTCAAACTGGCTCCTAATACAAAACCCTGGATCAACACCAAACCTTGGTTCTCTGCACAAAATCTTGGACCATTATTGAGGAATCCAAGCCAGAAACAAATAAGACCTCTATTCATCAGTTTCCATTTGTTGCAAGACTCGTAGTTTGTTTTAGGGATAGCTCAGTTACCAGATCTTCCCCTGATAGGGAAGGTCATGAGGCCATAATGATCTGTTTACTCCATCATTCCTAAGCCAGAAAGAAGGACCAATAAACACTGCTGTTAGCTCTGAAACTGAACTCTTATTTTAAAACTCCTCATAATTTACTCTCTTCACTTTAATGATCATTAAGTCCATTCATTTAATCCAAAGTAAGGAACTATATAAAGTCCTCAGTAAAGCACTAGTCAAAGAACACCATGGATACTGTGAGAGCTGATCCACCAATCACCTCATTGCATCTACAGAGTCCTACATTTTTAGCAACAGGAAACAAAGAATTCAGACATGTTCAGTAGTAAGCATGACGTTTATTACGACATTCCTCATGTTGCTAAAGAGAGTGCTCTATTCCCTATGAATGAACAATTTTTGAAGAAAATGATTTCTTTTCCTCTCACCTTGCTTTGGCAGGTCCAGAAAGTTTGCAGGACATATGTCTTCTTGTAGGACATTACCCTGCTGTAACCAAGCAGGACCCTATGGGGTCTTCTCGGGAGAGACCCCCACCCCGCCCCCCCATGTCCTCCATCTGCCTCTTTGTAGAAAAACTTTAGCCTCCTAGGCCTTCCCTGAGTTCCAAAGGATAAATTTAATCAGAGAAGTGAGAAAATGCAGAAACAAAGGAAAACAGTCAAGCAAGACAAAGTAATAATAGTTTAGCCATTATACAAAGTCAGGGACCTTTAGTTCCTCCTCAAGGGCTAGAGATAATATTCTGAGACATATTCTAGAGCTATTTTGCAGATACTTAAACCCCCACCAGCCGGAAGAAGTTAACTGTATGCTGACCACAAGCACGTAGACCCCAGACCGGTTGGAACCAGAAGGTTGATGATGTTGACCCCCGGTTACCTCACCACCAATCAATTAGAATAATGTCTGTGAGCTGATCACACACCCCTCAAAATTCTCCCTCACCCCTGAGAGAGCCAGGGGTGTTCAGGTCTTTTGAGCATTAGCTGCCTGGACTCCTTGTTTGATGCCTGCAATAAACATTGCACAACCCATTGTCAGTAGATTGGCTTTACTGTGTGTGGGTGAGTGGACCCAAATTTGGTCCAGTAACACTGCCACTATGTGAAAAGTAAGGTAATCAGGGCAAAGCCTCTCCACCCACCCTTTCAAATTGGGTGGAAAATTCGGCATAAAAAGTGGGAACAGAGTAGGAAGCTCAATTTTGGCCCAAATCCTTGCCTACTCCTACTTTATCTTACTACCAAAGTAAAGCTGATCTTTACTCCTAAACTTTTCTCCATCTGGTTGAGAACTCTCAGGAGAGGGGATGTGATTCACCATCACCTTCGGATCCCACGGCAAGCAGGGAGGTGGGTAATTAAAGAAGAATATTCACTTCCTTATACATAAACTCAGATTTGGTTTATGAAAACTGTTTTCAAAAATTTATTTTGAAAGTGGAAATTCCAATATCCCTTTTGAATGATTTGTTGAGTTTGTTGACCAAATTCTGGGTCACCTGTGACTCTCACTGGAGATGACCAGGTGGCTGACTATGACACAGGAGGCCAGAACGAGAGGACATTCAGAACCTCCAGTCTGTGGTGAGATAGACAGGGTGGGGAGCGAACTTCTGTCGATGTTATGTGTGTGATTCCAGGCTTCTGTTGTGATTATTTGAAGGAAAGGAAGAACATTCATGCATTAATCAGATTTTCTAAATAAATATTTATGAGCCACAACCACTTCTAATGCAATATAAAGCCCCAAACTGAACTTTCAACTTTCAAATGTGAAATCAGCACAATTGGAAGGTCTCTTTTTCAAGGTACAATAACTTAAAATATATAAATATTTCATTGATTTTTATTACGTAAGTTAGTAAGGATTTCTGCAAGGTAAAGAATGAAACCATAAAATTTCACAAATAGAAATGAGTCAAATGGGTCATTAGACATATAAGAGAGGAAATGTTCTTTCTCTGAGGAGTTTTACCAAATTGGAGTAAATTACATAGAATTTATTTTGCTTTTATTCTTATATTTTACAATATTTCATATTTTGTTACTTGTGAAAGTAACATATTTTCAAGGAAGAAAACTTGGAAAGCACAGAAAAGCAGAAAAGAATTCCTTTTTGTACTCACAGAAGACTATTGTCCATCTTACCCTTCCTCCATGTTGTGCGTGTGTGAGTGTGTGTGTGTGTGTGTGTGTGTGTGTGAGAGCCTGTGAGTCTGAGTAAGAGTGTGTGCACATATGTGGGTGAGTGTGTGTGTCTCAGATGCTAAATGATCCTTTCCTGCTGACTCACAGCTTGAAGCTTTTGTGAGTCCCAAAGGGCAAGAACTATAGATGCTCAGCCAGTTTGGCAACCCTAGCTCATCACTCACTCTGCAAGAATTGAACCGAAAGGGGAAGGTAGGGGAAGAGCCAGGCCTGATGATGTGGAGTACAGGTTGCCCCCCCACCCCCGCTATCTGAAAGCAGAGCCTTCCTATGAAACCTTTGTAAGCCGAAGTGACATACAGCAAAGACGCAATTACCTTAGGGACACGTCTTGCTCTGGATACACAAAATAAATGGAGCAAAAGCCCAGATGCTCACAGACACAGGTCAAAACTATGGTGGCCTGATGCTGAGATGCTGAGTGTAGTTCCCAGGGAAGGAGCTTGGCAGTGCCCCTCTCGGGGTTGAGGGTGCACGCTGCCTCTATAAAGGCTCCTGCAAAACAGACACTGAACGCTATTTTCAATTTTCGCCTTTTTCCATAGACGCGAAAAACCTCTGGCATTTCTTTCAGTTGGTGAAAACAAGTATTAAAATTAGGTCTTTTGTAAAGGCGATGTGGCATAAAGCAAACTTTAGAAAAGTAGGGATGCCTGTACTTTGCAGAGACTGCTAATGTCCTGTGAATTCCGCTTTCACTCCCAGCTATGCAGGGAGAACTTCAAGGAAACCACCTGAGCAGATAGGCAAGTGTCCTCTGGAACTGGGGAGACTGAAATCGCCTGACTCGGGCCCGAAGAGTCTGGAATGGTCTGTGGTGGCAGAGCAAAGGCAAGAAACAGGTCTGCTTTGGTATGGCCTGAACTTGCAGATATTAACAGGGCAAGAATGCACAAGAACCAAGTGGACAGGAAAAGGTGAGTGGCCTTGAGCTGGCCTGAGAAGAGCTCAAGATGAGGACACACAGAGTGAGGTGGCCCCCAAACAGATTATTGGTAGCTGGGGGTAAGGCGGGTTAGCAAGCAGCCAGCTGACGGGCTCCAGAGATGGGGGCTGCAGTCAGAGGGAGAGGATGGAGGTAGCGCCTCAGGCCAAATCACACACACAGACGAGCACGCGTACACACACACACACACACACACACACACGTGCAGAAGACCACCCTGTCCCTCCTAATCCCCCTTAGTTTTTTCCAAAGCATTAGTTATGTATACATGTATTTGTATGTGCATTACTCCTTTGCAAAATAACATTTTACTCCACATACCAGTAACTCTCTTCAAAAATTTTCCACTGTGTGTAAAATCCCATGTATAAACACATTTTTTAATACTAATTGCAGCTTTATTTTAATAAACCCTGTCCTTGGTAATTATATCCTACTTTTCCAATAATGTTCTTATTTTCAAAAAGTTTGCTCTTGGTAACACCATCAGGATTTTCTTTTCTTTTCCGCGTTTGCCAGGCTCTCCTTCCTGCACCACACAGCACAGCTTTCTGTGTCTCCTGTCTGTGACCCTTCAACGCATTCTACCCAGCGCTTTCCTAATCAAATATCTGCTGTGGCTGCCCAGGGCTAACCCCATAACATCCAAACTCCACAGCCTGGATTAAGACTTTCGGTAATTTAATTTTAAAAAACCTTTTCAGATTTACTTCTCATCATTCCCCAAAACCAGCTTCCACTGTCACGAATACTGGTCTATTAGTACCCTTTGAACATGCCGCCCACAAGTCCTCCTCTCTGGCTCTCTTACATTCCTCTGGGCTCCTCTCTACCTACCCTCTCTACCTACCGAGGAATAGTAGGTGAAATTTTTGGCCTTAAGGTTGGGGAGGAAGAGATAATGGAATGTATTTGGAGGAAATAGCAGATTCTAGTCAAGTTCGTTTTAAGTTAGGCTAGAAAACGCCATGGGGAGGTGGGAGGCATCGCCAGCAGCTATGGCGATGGGGGCGGGGAGAGATTAGCGCAGAGATCAACAGCCATTGCAATCAACAGATTACAATGCTTTTATGGTAACAAAATATTGCTGAAATAACAAGGTATGGGATGCAATTGCATGAGTATATGCCTTGGAAAAGCTCCCAAGAAGGTCATTTTCTTAAAGACAAAACTATGAATTGCCAGCCAGATGCAATTAATGACATTTTATTAGACATTTGGGTTGCCTTTCATTGCACGAGTTCCCAGCATGATGGAGCAGTTGTTATAAATGTGGCCTCTGGCGTCAGAGCTCTCACAGCCTGGCCCTACCCTTCCTGGCTGAGAGACCTTGGGCAAGTTACCTCACCCTCGTCTTCTGCAAAATGGGAGCGTTAACTGCAGACACCTCAAATGGAATGTTGTGTACAAGCAAAGTGCTTAGAACAGTATCTGGCTCATAAGAAGCTCTCCATAACTGTTAGCTTTTTAAGAAGGAATAGAATAGTATTTAAACAGAGTTTGGCTTAAATAAGGTTTGTTTATTTAATGGTTAAACGTTAACGTGGCTAATTTCTAACTGAGTCCCTGTAGTCACTGAGTCTATCTGCAAGTTAAAATCACAGCTTGTGAGAGCTGGCAGAGGTCTTAGAGTCTTCCAGTCCACAACTCGTCCCCATGTCTAATAAAATGTCATTAAATGCATCTGGCTGGCAATTCACAGTTTTGTCTTTACAGAAAATGACTTTCTCGGAAGCTTTTCCAAGGTATATACTCATGCAATTGCATCCCATACCTTGTTATTTCAGGAATATTTTGCCACTTCCCGGTAAAACTGAGATCTGGAAAAGTTCAGCAACTTTTCCAGTCGCAAAGCTCCTGAGCTGGGCGATTCCCACTCTTATTGGGGCAGCTACCACCTGGAGCTGTATGGCAAATGACCCATCGTCTGCTGCCCTCTAGTGGCAAGTTGGAGAAATCCTCTTATGTACAATGATAGCTAAGAAAACTGTACTAATGATAGTACAGTGGACCCCTGAATATGGGACGACAGGGGTTAGGGGTGCTAACCTTACAAGCAGGTGAAAATTCGGGGATATCTTGTAGTCGGCCCTCAGGATCTGCGGTTCCATATCCACAGTTCCCAGCTGAGGATCGTGAGGTACTGTACTGTTTACTATGGAAAAAAATCTGTAACTAAGTGGACCCTCACAGTACAAACCTGTGTTGTTCAAGGATCAACTGTATAACAAGAACTGCTTATTTGTAGAGGGCTCAACAGGCATGGACCAAAGTCTCTCTGTGTTGTCTCTATAATGAAGTGAAAGTTAAACCTACTAGACGTTGGTATTATTTATGTTTATAAGTAGCTAAAATTCTTTCCACACAAATAATATAAGGGATTATTCCTCTTTTATATACAGATCTCCCTCAGCATAGAACGGGGTTACATCCTGATAAACCCACTGTAAGTTGAAAATATTGTAAGTCAAAAATTTAATACACATAACCGACAGAACATCATAGCTGAGTCTAGCCTATATGCTCAGAATACTTACATTTGCTTAAAGTTGGGTAAAATCATCTACCACACAGCCTGTTTTATAATCAAGTGTTGACTATCTCATGCAATTGAATTCTGCACTGAAAGTAAAAAAACAGAATGTTTGTATGGGGACAGAATGGTTGTAAGTGTATCAGTTGTTTACCTTCATGATCACATGGGTGATGAGAGCTGTGGTTGCAGCCACTGCCCAGCATCATGAGAGAGTGTGGTACCACATATCGCTAGCCTGGGAAAAGATCCAAACTCAAAATTCCACATATGGTCTCTACTGAATGCATGTCAATTTCACACCATTGCAAAATTAAATGATGATAAGTCTGAGACTGTATTTACATTTCCCTGTTTCATGTACCTCCCCATTTGTTTAAAATTAAAGTGTTGTTTATGTATTAACAATAGCTCTTTATCGGTATCTATTTCTACTTGGGCTTAATCACCTACTGAATAACTAGATCCTCTCTCTCAAATAGCATGTGGTTTTTTAAAAAGGAAGAAAGAAATTAAACACAGCCAGAGGCTACTGGGTTAGTCTCTCGTACATACAACCTGGGGAACAACTGCCAACAGATTCACACATTCCCACCAACACATATATATTAAGTTCTACACAGATGTGGGCATACTATACCCCTTCCTCTGGACTTTACTTATTCATACTTATTCATATAAGACGTACTTGAAGATAACAGCTACATACTCTTCCAGTATGCATCCTATTATGGATATAAAATTTGTCTCCAGGTTTTTTTTTTTTGAAGGTACAATATTTTCCTTTCCCATGGAGACCATCAAAAAAATCCCTTAAGGTAAAACTGCTGAGTCAAAGGATTTGTACGTATTTAATTCTGAAAGGCATTACTTTGTAAATTATTTTTTATTCCCACTGGCATATAGGTACCCCATTTTCCCACACTTGGGCTAATACTTGGTCTTAATGAAAATTCTAAGAGTGTCCAAATTGATAGGTTTAAAAATGGCATATTATTGTTTTATTTTATGATGTCTAATTGTAGGTGAGACGGGGCTATTTTCTCAGGTAAACAAGTCATTTGAATTTCTTCCTATACCTGTGTGAAGTCTGTCCGTATCCTTTGCTGTTTTCATGTTAGGTTGTTGACATATGCAGTCTCTTTATATAATCAGTAAATTCATATTTTTTCATTTATATTTTAATTTTGCTTATGTTTTTTCTGTGTGCAAATTTAAAATATTTATATCATCAAATGTATGGGTTTTGTTCCACCTGGGCTTCTGGGTTTTTTCTTTTTTTTTTTTTTTTCCCGCGGTCCGCGGGCCTCTCACCGTTGTGGCCTCTCCCGTTGCGGAGCACAGGCTCCGGACGAGCAGGCTCAGCGGCCATGGCTCACGGGCCCAGCCGCTCCGCGGCATGTGGGATCTTCCCAGACCGGGGCACGAACCCGCGTCCCCTGCATCGGCAGGTGGACTCTCAACCACTGCGCCACCAGGAAAGCCCCTGGGTTTTTTCTTGACTACAAATATCTTCCCTATTGAAGGTAATAAAAAATTTTGCTACTGCTTTCTTTTATTATTTTTATGGTTTCTTTAAAAACTTTTACATTTGATTAATTGAGTTATCTATAATTTGCTTTAGTGAAGGGAACAAATAGGGATTTAGCTTTATTTCATCCCCCAAATAACTAGTCATTTGACCCAACACTATATAGAATAGTCTGCTCTTTTCTGCTTGATTTGAAGGGCTACATTGATCATATACCAAATTTCAATTTATTTTCGATCAATTTCTCTTTCTGGATTTCCCATTCTATTTCATTGCTCTTGCTGTCACTTACTACACTCATATTAAACTATTTTAGAAACAGTAGCTTAAAATACATTTTAATATCCAGTTGGGCTACCTTGTTACAAACATTCCTTTTTTTTAGCCCCTAGAATCTTGATTAATTTCACATGCTTGTTTTTGTCATACAAACTCAAATTAAAATCCTATAAGAAATTTTATTGTGATCATATTAGGAAATAAATTAATGGAAAATTGACATCTTTACAATATTTTATAATTATATACAAGATAGTATATCTATCCAATTATTTAAGTAAAGCCATTAAACATTTTTTAATAGGTCCTGTACATTTCTTTTTAAATTTATAACTAGGAATTTAATCTCTTTTGTTGCTATTATAAATTATACGTATTTTTTCTTCCATTTTTATTTTTAATTTGGAGATTTCATATATTAAGGAAAGTTATGGATTTTCTATGTTAATCTTGAAAAGAGTGACAAAATTGTTGACTAATTTTTCTTTCGGTCTGTCTCTGGTTTTCCTGTTTCACATATTACCTGCATAAATTGATGTTTTCTACTTCTTTTCCAGGTTTTATGCTTTAATTTCTTTGTTTTTATTCAAACTTGCATTGACTAATACTTCTTGATCAATTCTGGGCAGTAATGGAAATAATGGACTTTTTTGTCTTGTTCAGAGTTTTAAAATAGGAATGCTCCCATTGTTCAAGGTTAAAAAGGATGAATTACGGTGTAAGGGGCACATGTCCCCTCCTTAGTGCCCTTAATTCATTAGAAAATAATCTGGGTTACAAGGCAAAAAAGCAATGAAATAAAAGTTATTTTCTATGAAGTACAAATTTTGCTTAAAATTGCTACATCATCTGTGAACTACGAAAAGTAAATTCTTTCTATTTGCAGTATATGCGTAACAAACAAAAGAATCCTCTATTGCACATTCTTTCTGTTCTTATGCTTTAAATAACTTAATGAATGTATTAATTTTGAAACTTCTACATGCGAGGATTCATAAATATTCCAGAAATAATATCACCTTGCAAAGAGACAAGCTTGGATACAAATGAAAATTTGCTATTTGAAACAACCTGGATAGACTTGGAGGGTATTAATGCTGGGTGAAATAAGTGCAACAGAAAAAGACAAATACTGTATGATATCACTTATACATGGAGTCTAAAGAATACAACAAACTAGTGAATAAAACAAAAAAGAAGCAGACCCACAGATAGAGAGAACAAGTTGTTACCAGTGGGCAGAGAGAAGCGGGGAGGGGCAAGATAGGAGAAGGGGATTAAGAGGTATAAACTATTAGGCATAAATCAAGCTATAGGAATACATTGTACAACACAGGGACTATGGTAAATATTTTATAATAACTGTAAATGGAACATAACCTTTAATATTCTGAATCACTATATTGTATGCCTGTAACTTATAACATTGTATATCAACTATACGTCAATAAAAAAATTTTCATTAAAAAAAGCCATGGGGGATGGGGGGGAAGAAAAGAGAAAGAAATGCTTTCACTGGTGATAAAGGAAATCGTACATTGGGACCCACAAAATAGAGGCCGCCCCAGTGGTCTGGCCCATGTCACAAATCTGTCAGCTGCCACATCCAGGAAGCACATCACTGTCAAGGAATCCTAATGTACCAATCACAACCCTCCAACTTAGGTTCAACTAGCTTACCTGACCCTAGAAAATAAGGCCTGCTTGCCTTATAAGGAAATCCTCCACCTCCTCGCCAATCATGCCCTGATTCGGAGTTGTCTCCTCTAATGCTCTGTGAAACTCGCTCTTGTCCCAAACCCCTCAGGAAGAGCGCCCCACCTCTTGGGAGGCACTGCATTCCTTCAATCCACTGGTTGTTTTCCCCTTGAATAAAGAATATCAAACTCGTTTGATATTAAAACTGAATTATTTTATTTTTGTCATATGATGCTGGTGATGTAGAGGGCTAGCACAAGGCGGTTGAGGAGAAGCATGTGGTTTTGTGTGGTGTGCAGTCAGAGAGAAGGTTTTCTCTATTACTGCAAAAGCCGTGCTCAAATGGGCATGACTTAAACGTGCTCACCAAATTTATTTGAACATTTGTTAAGGACGTGCTGTTTATACGTGCACATGTATCATGCGATCATTTTAAGGAAGAATATATCTCTTCTGACTTCTTAAAAAGATACAAAATTCAAGACTGGAGGGGCTTCCCTGGTGGCGCAGTGGTTAAGAATCCTCTTGCCAATGCAGGGGACGCAGGTTCGAGCCCTGGTCCGGGAAGATCCCACATGCCGCGAAGCAACTAAGCCCGTGTGCCACAACTGCTGAGCCTGCGTTCTAGAGCCCGCGAGCCACAACTACTGAAGCCCACACACCTAGAGCCTGTGCTCCACAACAAGAGAAGCCACTGCAATGAGAAGCCCACACACCGCAACGAAGAGTAGCCCCTGCTCGCCACAACTAGAGAAAACCCGGGCAGCAATGAAGACCCAACGCAGCCAATAAATAAATAAATAAATAAATGTTAAAAGAAAAAAAAATCAAGACTGCATGCTACATTTTAGCAAATGCCTCTTGCCCAACTATGGGTTTGTCTCTTTCACTTTTCAATATGCGTAATATATTAACAGCTATTAGTAATGAGCCACTTTCATCTTGGAATGAAGCCACTTAGTCATAGTTTATTATTTTTAAAAATGTGTGCCAAATTATATTTGCTATTTTAGTTGTGATTTTTGCATAGCTATACCTTAGTAAAACTGGTCTATGAGGTTTTTTTGTTGTTATTGTTATTTTGGATGTTTTTTGGTCACATTTTGTCCAGTTTTGGTACCAAAGATATACTTGCTTTGTTAAAAAAAAACTAATGGGAAATTTTCTTTTCTCCCAGGGCCCTGTGGCAGTTTAAATGGTATTGGAATTGTCTGTTTACTGAAAGCTTAATATAATCCATCTGTGACAGCACCAAGGTCTGGAGCTTTCTTGTGGGCTTAAGTCTTTGGCTACTTTCTCAATATCTTCCATGGTTATTGGGTGTGTTAATCAGTGCTCTCCCGAAAAACAGAACCAATAGGATATACATAAATAGATAGAAATGAGAAGGAAAGGGGGTCAGGGCACAACCTTTAAAAGAATGACGCAGCCATTGACGGGTTAGAACCAATTAGATCCAAAATGGTGAAAAATTCAGCTTCCAGTGGACCTTGAGCTTCACTACACGTTCATTGCAATACATCAGCATCTAAATGACACGCCCACAGGAACCATGACCGCCCCAGGCCGACCATAAAAGGCCAAAAAGTGGGTAGTTGCCCAATTCCTCAAAATCCTCGCCCCTTCCCCAAAATAGTTGGAATAGTCCTCCCATGCACTAGCCTATGAAATTACCCACTCTTAAACACTGACCACCCCTGCAGCCCAGGCCACTCTCGCCTTCTGAGACAGACTACATTCCGCCTATGGAGTGTATATCTCTCTAAATAAACCTGCTTTTACTTCACTATGGCTGCTCTTGAATTCATTCCTACATGAAGCCAAGGACCCTCCTTTGGCAGCCCATCCCAGGGACTCACCTGCGACCTGAGACATGACCAGCCTTTCGCGCCCCATTCCCTGTAAGAGATTCATTGTGAGGAATTGGCTTACACAGTTATGGCGGCTGCGAAAGCCCCACGGTCTGCTGTCTGCAAGCTGGAGGCCCACGGAAGCCGGTGGTGGAGTTCCAGTGCAAACCCGAAGGCCCGGGAACCAGGTGGTCCGTTGTATAAGTTCCAGGCCAAGTCCCGAGGCCCGAGAACCAAGAGCAGAAGATAAACGTTCCAGCTAAAGAACACTCGCCCTTTCTTTGTCTTTTGTTCTGTTCAAGCCTTTAATGGCATGCACGATCCTCACCTGCGTTGTTGAGGCGGTGTCTTCTTTACTTCGTCTACTCATCAAATGCTACCCTCTACTGGAAACAGCTGCACAGGCACCCAGAAGTAATGTACCAGCTCTCTGGTCATCCCTTAGCACAATCAAATTGACAGGCAAAATTAACCATCACTTTGGGGTTTACCTTTACTATCTCTTCTGTGATCAATTTTTAAACAAAATCATCTCTTTTATTCAGGTTTCTGCATTTACTTACATAAAATTAGGTAACATTTTCTTATAATTATTTCCTCCCTGATTATCTTCCTAAAGAGATTCTGCTCCTCATTCCTCTGTGTGCGTGCGTGTGCGTGCGTGTGTGCGTGTGCGTGCGCGCGCGCGCGTACTGGCGAGGTGGAGGGGCCAGGCGGGGGGAGGGTGCGGATTCCTCACCCTAAGGAGCAACCCTCCAACACCAGCTGGATGGGGTCGATTCTGACACTGTACTCGGAGACAGTATCAGATCCCACAGGTTCAGGGCTCAGTCTTACAAGACTGTCCCCTCCCCTACCCGCCCCCCCTTCAGACACCAGTCAAAAGGCCAGGTTGTTACCTGTGTTTCTGCACACCAGCTATAGAGTTTCCAGTGACCCCCTCGCTGGGTTCAATTCATCTGCCAAAGCAGCTCATAGAACTCAGAGAAACATTGTACTTACTAGATCGCGGGTTTATTATAAAAGGATATATAACTCAGGAAGAGCCAGATGGAAGAGCTGCACAGGGCAAGGTGTGGGGAAAGGAGCTTCCAAGTCCTCTCTCTCCTAGCGCCCACTCTCCCCACATCTCCAAGTGTTCATTCACCCATCCAGAAGCTTTCCAAACCCCAGCCATTTGGGGTTTTATGGAGGCCTCATTACGCAGGTGTGATTGACTAAATCACTGGCTGTTGGTAATTAACCTCCAGCGCCCGCCTCTCCCTGGAAATTGGGGGGGTGGGGTGGTGGACGCAATATTCCACCCCTCTGTTCACGGTTGGTTCCCCTGGCATCCAGTCCCCATCCTTAAGTGCTTTCCAAAAGTCACTGCATTAACATAAACTTAGGTGTAGTGGAAAGGGTTTGTTAAGAATAGCAAGACATCTATTTCACGTTTGTGGCTCTGAAGCCATGTGAGGAACTGAGGAAAAGAGACCAAATATTATAACAAAAGATGCTCCCATTGCTTTTGTCCCTCAGGAAATTCCCAGGGTTTTAGGAATTCCATGCCAGAAACCAAGACCAAATATATTTCTTATTATAAATCACAATATCACACTCCCCCATTCTCTTTCTTACTATTGCACATTTCTGCTTTCTCTGACTTCTTGTTTATGTTAGTGGCAATTATCTATGTTATTGTTTCAAAAGACAGCTCTCAGATTTTGCGTTTTTACTGTTTTTTTATTGTAATTAATAAATTGATTCTTGAAGGTTTGTATTTATCTCAATATATATTACACGTGGCATACTCTCTAAGTTTGCCACAGGCCTTACTAGTTCTTGTTTTCTTTGCCCAGATAACTCACACATTGTTTTCCTGTCTGGCCACTCTAGGCATAAGAATTATGACCCTTAGTTTAAGGCTTTTAGTTTTCCTTTGACCTATGCTTAGACATATCCCGTAGTTTCTAACGCATTGAGTTTGTAGATTTTTTTGAAGCCAGACTTGAAGGAGGAATTTGAAAGAGGAAACTGGGGAAGCATACGCAGGGAGAGAGAGAGAGAGCATTGGTTGCCAGGACCGGAGGATAAATTTGTTTTCTCAGAAACTGGGAGAAACCTGAAAGTGTGCCTAGGCGGGAGAGAGAGCCAGTAGAGAGCATAACTGGTGAAAACAGTAAGGGCTGGCGTGCATGTGGATATGAATAATTTGGGAGGTAGGAAGAGGACAAGCATTTGTGATGGTTAATTTTATGCATCAACTTGACTGGGCCCTGGATGGTCAAGCGTTGTTCTGAGTGTGTCTCTGAGAGCATTTCGGGATGAGATTAACAATTGACTTGGTTGGCTGAGGAAAGCCAATTGCCCTTTCCAGCGTGGGTGGGTGGGCCTCATCCAATCAGTTGAAAGGCTGACTAGAACACGAAGGCTGACCCTCCCTTGAGTAAGAGGGACCTTCTTCTGCTTGACTGCCTTGAGTTGGGGCATGGATCTTCTCCTGCCTTCAAACTCGGGCTGAGACCTTGCCTCTTAGATCTGGAGCCTGCTGGCTCTTGGACCGAAGCTATACCATCCTGGATCTCAGCTTGCTGACTGCAGATCCTGATACTGCTTGGCCTCTAAAATCACATGAGCCAATTCCTTTTCATAAGTTTCTATTCATGCATACATCCTACTGTTTCTGTTTCTCTGTAGAACCCTGACCAATACAGCACTGAAGTAATTAATGCCCATTGACAACTAATTTCTTATAAAACAGAGTCAAGGTCATCGGCTGAGTATGAAGCATGTGAGGAAGAGAAAGTCGGTTTTGGGAGAGATTTTGCAGAAGGATAGAGTGAGGATGGTACTGAACAGGGCTTATTTCCTTATAAGTAAGGTAACAAGGTATTTCTCTAGAAGAAACTTAAATTTTAATTATTTGTGAAATTATTGGTTCCGTATGTGTCTGCTGCAAGATTATAAACTCAAGGGTAGGGACTATGTGTTTCAAAGATGGAGCATGGTTTGCTATTGGAGTCATCTGCTTGGGTTCTTATCCTAGCTTTGCTGTTTTTCAACTGCACGATCTTGAGTGAATTACCCAAGTTTTTTGTCCCTCAATTTCCTCATCTATATATACTTCATAGGATTTGGTAGAAATTAAAGAAGTTTCAAGGGCACTTTCAACGGCGACTGGCAATGGTAAAAAGTCATGATCATCTTGGCCTCAATCTACCCTAAGTACTTAGCAAAATGTCTGGAACAGAGTAGGTCTTGAGTGCGTGAGTGACTGAATGGATGAAGACTGTTATTCTGTGGCTCAGCCCCTGTGTTGCTGCTGCTCTAGTCTACATTCTTCCCCGCAGGCAGGGGAAGATGCTCAGAACTATATTTTTTGGAATCCCTTTCCAGTGGCGTTATGTGATACATTCTGCCAACGATAAGTGTCTGCCTGATGTTTGAAAGGGAAAGAAAAGGAAACAAATTATTTGTCAAGGGGCAGCTGGGGAGCGTGCCTGGACTTTGGCAGAAGACAGAGGAGGGTTTTGTGCACTCATGTCCGGGCAAGCACACACTTCTTGCTGCAAAGAGCCCAACCCATCAGTGGCTGCTTGGAGTTCTGAATTCTGATTTCTGCACTTAAGAAGTTTCTTCAAAGTAGCATCGGCTTCCTTGCCTTCACTCTTCTGACTCTTCCAACATTTGTGTAAGCATCTAATTCCCTGCATTAAATCCTTCCCTACTTAAAATACCTAGTGGGCTTTGTTTTTTTGGACTAAACCCAATTGTGGGTGGAGTTGTGTCCTCCAAAAACTCATATGTTGAAGCACTAACCTTCATTTTGTCAAAATGTGACTGTAGTTGGAAACAGAGCCTTTAAAGAGGTGTTTAGTTTAAAATGAGGCCAGTTGGGTGGGCCTGATGGAATCTGACTGGTCCTAATAAGAAGATATTTGGACGTACAAAGAGACACAGGGATGCACACACACAGAAGAAAGACCACGTGAGGGCATAGGGAGAAGACGGTCTTGTGCAAGCCGAAGAGAAAGAGAAAGGCCTCAGAAGAATCCAATCTGCTGACACCTTGATCTCAGATCTCTGGCCTCCAGAACTGTGAGAAAATTCATTTCGGCTGTTTAAGCCATCTAGTATGTAGTGTTTTGTTATGGCAGTCCTAGGAAACTAACATACCAATCTAAAGGCTAACGGCATTGTTGGAAGAACAGACTCTCCAAATTGTTCCTCTGACTTTTTGGGGTGAGAGAGTGGGTGGCCAGGGGAGGTGTTTCTCTAAGGTATCAAATATTTGTGAGTCACTTGGAAAATACACACAAAGTCCACCTCATCCAGAAGTTGCTGCTAGACTAGTGTCACGTAAACCCTATATCGTGGCCTGGAGGAGGGCTGAGCTCTGATCAACACCCAAGACAAACTGGCAGGATGTGGATTTCACGCTGACATTGTAATTCAATTGTTTCTGCACAACCGCAAAGGCAGCTGTTGTGTTCAGATCCACCTCCAGTCCAGCCCAGGGCCCTGCCAGCACTTCTCTTTGCAGCAGCTAAGCTGGACGTAGGGGAGTTTGGGTGGCTTTATCTAATTCGCTAGTTTCGAAAGCGGAAAAGAAAGAAAACCCGAGATAGAGTATGTGTGGGAAGTTTGAAAAAGGACTGGAGACCAGAACTGTGCGCTAAGAGCCTGATGAGAAGAAGAGGTCCTGAAGAATCCTTCCCCAGAAGGGGAAGTGAATCAAAGGGCTTAACTGACAAGCATGTTCTGCGAGTCCCTGAGAGGAAGCAGCTAACTTTATTTTCTAACCTAGAGGGCTAACCCCTTCAATACCAATCCAGAGGCTCACTCCTCCCCAAAGAAGTGGAAGGTCACAAATACGGGTCCATACCTAATGGCCTCCAAGGACACATAGGCCACCGCGGCACTTCTGGATTAAAGGGGGTGACAAATGGGGCAGGACTTGCTGCCCTTCCCTGGGTCTGGTAAGGCCAGAGGGTTCTGAGGCAAGTACAGTCAGCCCTCCTTATTCGAAGTTCTGCATTCTTGGATTCAACCAATCGTGGATCAGTTTTTCACCTACTGAATCCCTGGATGCAGAACACGCGGGTTTGGAGGGCTGACTCTACTACACAATTTTATACGAGGGACTTGAGCATCCACGGATTTTGGGTTCCGCAGGGGGTCTGGAAGCAGCCCCCGTGGATAATGAGGGATGACTGTATTATCCTCTCTTGTTTTACTGATAAGGGAATTGTGTTCCAGTGGGTAAACTTTCACAAAGTCACATAAATATCAACATAGCTGGATTGATTCCAGTCCAGTCTTTTCCAAGATCATCTGTTTAACCCTTGTGTCATATTGCCTCATGGAAATATTTCAAGGATATATTAACTGAGCATTTCTAGTGATTGAAGATATCTGTTGAAGTACTGCAAATACCACTGTCAAGTATCTCTGGCTACCATACATAACAGCTCTACCCAAAATATATTTATGTGTATCGTTTACTCCATACCTTGGAGCTAATCCAAAGCAAGGGAGTACTTCTTTTTTTTCCCAGGAGTATAACAGAAAAAAAATATTTTAACTTGTGTGCAGGAGTTGGGTGGGAATGTTTTTCTTAAGGTCTTTAAAAGATTTTCTTAAATGTTTTATTCTTAGAGTGAGAAAAAGTTGTATTACATATTTACATAGGTGATTCATTCCAAGATTGTAATTCTAGCTTTAATTAGATCAGAAACAGAAAGCATACCTTAACTGAAGGAAGGACAGTGTAGTTTTTAAGCAGGGAGTGGTGACTGAAGACAGACTTGTTCAAACAGCTTTTTTTTTTTATAACATAATGAAAACAAGCAGACCATCTTTATGAATTAAGAAAAACTTGTAGTGATTTTGGTTCTCATTAAATATTTGTTTAGCTTCCCTTTATCTGTTTTATTCATGTGCTTGTCTACTTGCCCACACCCAGACCTTCCGTGATGACATAAATGACACAGGCATCTCAAGTTCAAGTTTGTTTCAATGTGCCTGTATTTAATTTGCAACTCTTTATGAGACGTGCATAATCTTCCCTCAGTCTGGAGGGCTCCCCCCAACTTCACATCTTAAATATATTTCTGTAAAAGGTCATATGAATCACTGTTCCTTTTTTTTACTGGGGTTTGCACACCACATAATTAAACATGGGAAGACACTGAACATTCTCTGATGCTTTAATCTCCTTAATTCAAACTCAAGGCAATGGAAGCTCAGAGTTCCTGTCAATAGAAAGCACAGCACGTGAAACAAATGGGAGGAAGAGGGATGGTCACACAGACACCCCCACTCTGGAAAAAAAATTTTTTTGACTCTCTTTTCTTTGAAATATTTCAAGCATAACTGGTACTTTAATTTTGGAAGGTCTTGTAAATCATCCAGGCAGATAAGCCAGATCCAGTGAGTTTCCTATCTCATACTAGATAAGATTTAAATAAAACTTAATTTTTAAACCATGTCTTTCTGTTCTGTTTTTGCAGTAAAAAATGCTATAGCAGCACTAAAGGGAGTTTTCAAAAAGCAAAACCCAAAATAGTCTCCAAACAAAACTGATTCCAGTTTTGCATATTCTTGCCCTGTCTTTATTTCTATTAACGGATCCATTTCATTTCTAATTCTCAGTCAATGAGAGAGAACTAAAACCCCAGAGCTAAACACTGCTCCCAAAGGCAGAAGGTGTTTCCTGAGAGCCATGACCTTACAGGAGAGAAGTGAATCCGGGGTCCTTCTCTGTGCTGCCCACCCCTGGATCCCCTCTCCTCATGTCCTCCAAGCCCACAAGTTCCTACTTCTCATTTACTAGTGATCCCAAAACGAAATCTTTGTTTTTCTCCCTTTGCATAACGATCGCAATGAAAGTTCTTTGAGGGCAGGGATACAATCTTTCTGTTTCTCCCAGTGCTTAAACAGTGTTGGGCATAGAGCATATTCAGTTACCAAATAAAGAGAACAAAGGCAAGCTGCTTTTCTTTTGGCTTCACGTCTATTTCATCTCTTTAATAACGTCTCACCTCCTGAAATCACAGGTGAGTTCTAAAGAAGAACAAATCACTGTTGCCACACTTGACACTTGTACATTTTATTTAATTAAATCAGCCATTGTACACATTGCAGCTATGTATTGTTAGTGTTGTATTTTTTTCCATTAACTAATACATGCCCTCATAGATATATTCAATTAGTGTTATCACCATGGGAACAAGATGCTGATTCATCAACTGAAAATTCACTTCTTCTCACATTATTCAAGTTTTCTGATTACACAGCAAAAATCAAAATCAAAAAAAGGTGATTAACCATTATGTTGTTACACAGACATCATCTGCACTGCAAATAACACAACAGAAATGCTTTTCTTGAGCTCCAGTGAAGGTGTAGAGAAGGAGGCCATGGTATGTCCAAAATGTTTCACCGTTGGCCTCCTTCGTTTTGGCGGCCAAAGATGCTTTCTTTCCTATCCAGCTGCCAAACGTGCTAGCATTCAAGGCTTAGGAGATCTGGCTTGTGGGAAACCTCCCTCCCAGGAAATCTTCTCTCTTGGCAAAATTACTTGAAATGATGAAATGCCATTGTTTGTCATCTTTGTTTTTGACATTCAGAACAATGAGTCATTTTTGCACAACAGGAAAAGACCAGATAGAATTCGAAAATGTTTAATCCCTGGAGGATAGACTCTGGTTTTCAAAATTTTTTAATTTCATCTTCATTGAATATACTTTTCTTTAACAAATAACTGATTCAAAATGTATACCGTTTATATGAATATATTTGTGAATATATATATATATGTTAAAATGCTACACAGCTTCCACCACTAGAGGAATAAGGAATAGGACATGGAAATCACTCAGATGATTAAAGTCCCTTCTTTGAAACAAACAAACAGGAAAGTGCACAAATGCACTTCAGGGTTTCCAAGGGAGTTTGGATTTCAAATAAATAAACCCAAAATTTTAACCCAAACCAAAATTTTCAGGATTTCTCAATCTCGTCTGCAAGCTAAAAAACAGACCTAGCTGAAAAGTGAAAAGTGCTTGCTCAGGGTAAAAAGAATGAAAACCATCAATGTGATTAGAAGATGGGTTTGAACTGTGGTTTGATTCTTAAATGCTACATGCAGGTATTAGAGAAGATATAAACCTGGAAGAAAAAAATGAAAGAAACCACTCCAACACGGTGAAGGAGTTTAACCGTTTGTGTAGGGGGCAAATCTTGTTTCCAATGAATTATCTACAGTGCAGTGGCCAGGAGAAAGTACCACCAATAAGACAGCGTGGTTTGCTAAAGCAGCAATGAAAACTGGAAAACTACAGTAGTTATAGCTTTTTAAAGTACCCTGCCAACATGTCCCAAATCTAAAGGACCTGAAGATGCTAGACAGCTGCAGGATGCCACTGCTGGCAACTGAATACCTCACCGCTTCACCTCGTTGCCACTTCTCCCTTCCTCCCCTCCCTCAGTGGCTGCTGGAGAGTCATAAATCACAGCTGGCCAGCACCAGCAATAAGTGCTTAGTTAGGACAGTTCTTCAAGGTTATGAACCCATCTTTCACTAGGAGCCAGGGCTACTCTGGAAGTTCTAAGGACATGGTAGGTCTGAAGTGCTTCTTTTGCAGGAGAACTGTATTACGTTCGATTGTGTTAGCAATATCTTAGTGAACCATTGTTCAGCAATTCCTAGAGGCCTTTTATTCCGTGATGCCCAGTGTAGTTACGACAGGCAGTGGTTTTAATATGTTGTTCGTCTGAGCATTTTAGCTATATATATTGTACACGGGTATCTCTTTGAAGGATTCCTAGGTATCGTCATTTGAAGAGGTCTGCAGGTGAAGTTCTTCTGTTCAATGGATTTTCATGGAGCTTGTGCAGAAGCCAAGAAGAATAATGGAGGTGGCCAGGTCCCAGGTGAGCACAGACACAACAAAGGAGTGGATACAGCATCCAGGATGAAGGATGCTATCTTTGGTCACAAATTAGCTTACAGTTAAAGAGGATGGGGAAAAACTCAAAAATGCAGTGTATATGCTAAGGGTGGAAATCCCATTCATCAAGCCAGTTAGTTCACTCCTCTAATGAAACGGGAAGTTGCATATCGAGTGAATGTGTGGTTTCTGGTGTGAGAATTGGACAGCCTCTCATTTGGCCTCTTGCTTCAAGTCCTCCTTGCAGAAATGCCGAAGGAGTCGCTTGAGGTCATGCTGGAGGTCGTCCTGGTCTAGTGCTTCTGGGACATCCTCCAGGTGCTCCAGGTAAATGCGTTTTCCATGCTGGTCCTTCACCACAGCCCTCTTCTGGGTTCTAGCTTTACTCATTGTTGTCCTGGAGGAAAACAGACAAGAGAACATTATATTCTTTCTTCACTGCTAAAAGGCAGCCACTACCTTTGGTATAAGAGTACCCATGATACGAAAGTACTGCTTATTGCCTTAACCTCTAGATATTTCTACACTGGGCTATTAGTAGGACAAGTACAGCCATCTTTTCCCCTCTTCTTTTTAAACATGGTTCTCCTATGTTTAATGACTGAAATGACTCATGAGATTTTTAAAAAGTATTTTGGAACAAGGAGGTTTTTTAAAACCTTTAGGAAATATTTCAAATAAATGAAACCGTGCTTTCATATGATTCCATCAGAAAGTAATTAACCACACAATCATTCATGTTTTGATTAGGAAAGAACGTGGCTCCTCCTGAAATAGCGATTCCATACGTAATTTCTGACAGGCTAAGAAAAACAGTTTTTGATTTAATTTATTTAAAATACCTTAGCTGCCAGCTTAATCCTTAGAGTACTACCTAGCTCAAACTTCCCGAAAATGTCCTAAGAGAACTTTTCCACGGGATATAGGTCTTTAAAAACTGGAATAATATTCTATCAGCATAAAGGCAGGTGACTACCAGCAAGAATTGCAGGTTGGCCCAGGCCTCTGACGCTTCATCCGGAGACAGTGGGGAAGGGAGAGGGAAAGGAAAAAACCCGAGAGACACATCCTTCCTCTGTCTTCCCAGCACGCAAGTACTGACCCACTTTATACCTCCTACAGCTACTCAACAGTGTACTGATTTCTTGGCCCGTCATCAGACTGGCCATTACTTGAGAAAAGCGGCTCTGACGTACTATTACGTCGGTACTATTATTTTCCTGCATCCTTTCTTGAAAATGATTATACTGTGATTTGTTCCCTCTCAGTTCTTCTCCCTCTCTACTTGTTTATGTATTTACTTTTGGTTCCATTGGATTTTCGTGGCTGCGCGCAGGCTCTTCTCTAGTTGTGCCGAGCGGGGGCTACTCTTCGTTGTGGAGCATGGGCTCTAGGCGTGCGGGCTTCAGTAGCTGTGGCGCACGGGCTTAGTTGCTCCGCGGCATGTGGGATCTTCCCGGACCAGGGCTCGAACCCATGTCCCCTGCATTGGCGGGCGGATTCTCAACCACTGCGCCACCAGGGAAGTCCCTTCCTCTCTACTGGTAAATATAATTCTTCATTCTGCAAATATGTGGTGAACGTGCCTTATGGGCCAGGTACTATTATTATAATAACAAGTAAGGAAACTGGATCTCAGAGAATTTAAGCAGTGCTCCAAATAAAAAATAATCCAGTTACTACGCAGCGGGGCCAAAAGTCAAAGACTCCAGAGCTTGAATCTGTAACCACGACGCCATGCAGCCTTGCTTTACACTGCCATCAGAAGGATCAGTTTTCGTAGCTTCACCCAGCATTTTCCTTATAGATTCCTAGTGTCCAGAAGCTGGGGGCTCTGCCCATAGGCTGCCCTTGGCATTACTCTACCTTCCAACACCTCTATGCATTTCTTAAGATCACCTTGACTTTTAAAAAATGGCTGACTTCAGCCAGAACTCTTCTGGCTTTCCTTTGGACATCTTGTCTCCTACCTTCTTTCGTGTTTTCTTACCTCCCCTTTCCTTTGATTCTACATGAATTATTTTGTATCTGAAAGCAAACTTAAATTTGTTCCTTTTGATAAAAAGGTCCAATTTGGTTTCAGTGGTTGAAATCAGATTATGTTTTCTAACTATTCAGCATCCACATATATTTTTTTCTCCCCAAAGGCAAATATCTGACTATCGCTGCCAAGAGCTAGTAAAAACCTCTATGGCATTAGTGTCGGGGGATAAGCTTCTATCATAGGACATTCCCTGGTGTTTTGTGCTCACACATGTAGACGCATATATTTATGAATACGCATATGTATATGACTCAAGCAGCGGGTATGATCAAATGTCTTCAGCAACATATAAGATAAAGTGTTGCAGATCACAAATAGACTTCCATGACTAAGTAGCTGTGGAACTGGATTGAGATGTCTATATCCCTAGCTTCGCAACTCACCAGCTGTCATTGCGAATTTTGGATTAATTGATCTCTAAATCTATTCCCATGTGAAGATCTCATGATGCTAGGGTGTCTGTGGTTTATGTGGTTCCATATGAATGATGGAGTAAAAGACTTAAAAAGTTCAGAGTATAAGAAGCACTTTATCCTTAATTCATATATAGCATTTTTAAAGTTCTGTGAGCAATTACTCTCTTTTACATTCCTAGCTGGGGCTGTTTTTCACATGTGGTTGGAGGGTGGAATCGTGACAGAACCTTTAATTTCACTGTTCTAATTATTATGCTCTACAGGCTAAACATAGCTTTGTAGAGTACTATAAATGACAATCTTTCTCTTCTTTTCAATGGAGTGAAAAGCACAACAGTAACTTCAATTTCCATTGTGTTTTTTCACTGCAAAGCTGAGAACATTCTGTCAATCCTCACAGTGCTGCTAGAGGCCCAGAGAGAGGTGAGGGTACAGACCAAGGCAACAGTGCCGAAGTTTACACATCAAATAGGTGATGGGGATGGGGGTGGACTGGAAAGCCTCATAGCTGGTCCCTGTTCATATGCACAAATACGAGCTGCTTACTGCTTTTAGGATACTTTCTTAACTTATTAAAGCCCCTGGTTTCAGCCTCGCTAGGTGCATTGGGGTTCAAACCTCATGTTATTTGCCACTCACGCTCATGTTATGTGCCACTCACATGCAGAGTCATGAAGCAGCTTGTTTAAAACAAAAACAAACAAAAACACCATGTGCCGTTCAAAGGAATGATTACCAAGAGCTGAAGGCAGCTGGTCACAAGATTAGTTTGTGAGCAATTGATTAGATTCCTCTTACTGTGCTGGGCAATGGAATATCCCAGCTGCTTGGCCTCAACGAAATTGATGACTCACTGAAACCCAGGGAGCGACTGTGTAAATAGTTGTCTGACTATCATCATGCCTTAGTATTACATTTAAAGCATCAAGAGGACACTTCAGGGATGACACAGCGACAGATGTACCACTTGACAAGTCTTACAATGCAGGGAGAGTCTGCAGTTTCCAAGGGGTTTTAAGGTAGATGCAGGGGCTCTATTTTTCTTTTCTCAAAATTGGAAAACTTTTTAAAGGTGTTAGTTGGCAAAGCATCACCCCATGCTAACCCAAACCTTCTAAGTATTGATCCATCCTCCTTCAGGATTTCATTCTCTACTAAACTGGGGGAGTGGACTTTCATGTGGCTACCTGTGTAACTCAGAGCCTGAAGTAAGAAAAAAAAGAAAAGAAGACAAAACCCATCATAAACCATAGACTGTAACATAACCTATTATTCTGCTTAACGAATAGTATAAAAAAACATGCTTGAAAGGATAAAGAAAACCAATTCTTCGGGGCAGATCTAATTATTGAGTTTTATTTAGCAAGTCTGTTAAATTTCTCCCATTTGTGAGGGAGATTTGTTCTACTGATAATTATTTTACAATTCTTGCAAACTATACTGGTTGACTTCTACTTTCGTGCTTGCCTTACCTGCATCCTTTCTGCAGTGAAGACTCTAATAACAAATACAATGAATAATGACCAGAGGCAAAAACAAGGAACGGACAAATAAGGCCCAAAGTGTATAATCAGATAATACATCTTTTGATTGTCCAAGGTCACCAGTTGTCAAAATGTGAAGAACTAAAAGTATTTAAAATAAGGTATGCTCTTAATATCCCAATGCATTCATATATAATCTCAATGCACATTGTGGGTATAAAAGAGGACATACATGTAACATTTAACTTCAAAATGTTTCAATAGCAAAGAATGTCTCAAAGATGTTTGCACATGCCCGCCATCCCTTAGGTGAAACCTTTGGCACCAGATGTGTTTTAGATTTCAGATTTTTTTTCCTTTTGGATTTTAGAAAGGTAATATGATGTATATACTGTATATTCTAATAGCTCAGATAGGATAGGGACAGCATCCTGTAATCAAAGCCATTGATATATCAATAGCAAAACATGAACATTCACTCTTGTAGAATAAAAAAGACTGCCAAGTCATTACAGCCCCATGTCAGTTCACATTAAGTTTTATTGCCAAATTAGCTTGCTACTAACTTATAAAACTTGTTTTGGTTTTCAGAATGTTGGGATTTTTTTTTTTTTAAGATATGGAAATTTATTTCAGATGATCTTCACCAGCACCATAAATTCCATTCCCTGGATCAAAATTCTTATACCAACATTTTGATATCTTCAGTGTTCCAAATCCAGAATTCAAAATAGAAAATTGTGACATTTTATTCAAATTGGCTGCTCATTTATTGAAAAGACCTAGAATGTGTAGTTTGAAAAACATTCTAGACAATAAGCAGCAGCCTGAAACCCTCTTTTAACTGGTGATCTAGAAACAAAATATTTAATATTATATAAAATAAGCCAATTCATTTTTAATTGCCAAATGCTAATATAAGGTTATCAATTATGGCATTTGTAGCATTACAAATCTATTAGTTGTGGGGGTTTTATTAATTTTTATTGGAGTACGGTCGCTTTACAATGTTGTATTAGCCTCCACTGCACAACAAAATGAATCAGCATATACACGTACAGATATCCCCTCCCTTTTGTTTTTGTGTTTTTTTTTTGCGGTGCGCGGGTCTCTCACTGTTGTGGCCTCTCCCGTTACGGAGCACAGGCTCCGGACGCGCAGGCTCAACGGACATGGCTCATGGGCCCAGCCGCTCCGCGGCATGTGGGATCTTCCCGGACCGGGGCACGAACCCGTGTCCCCTGCATCGGCAGGCGGACTCTCAACCACTACGCCACCAGGGAAGCCCTATCCCCTCCCTTTTGGACTTCCCTCCCATTTAAGTTACCACAGTGCACTAGGTGAGCTCCAGAATGTTGGGATTTTTGAATTGTAATAAGTGTTTGTGGATGTCACTGTGGACCTGTTTCCTAATTATTGAAAATCAGAACTTAACTAATAAAAGATACCCGAATTTTCTTTAATGCCTATCGTTGGAAATATCTGAGAATATTAGCTAGCAAAGATAATGTACAATACCTATTTCTTTCCCTTACTAATTGGGAGTGCAAGTCACTTCTGGGACTTTTAGGCAAGATGTACAATCATGTCCCGACTTCAGAGATTCTGATTCTCATTGAGCTGAAGCGAATCCTGGTCATATGGATTTTTTTTTTTTTTTTTTTTTTTGCGGTATGCGGGCCTCTCACTGTTGTGGCCTCTCCCGTTGCGGAGCACAGGCTCCGGACGCGCAGGCTCAGCGGCCATGGCTCATGGGCCTAGCCGCTCCGCGGCATGTGGGATCCTTCTGGACCGGGGCACGAACCCGCGTCCCCTGCATCGGCAGGCGGACTCTCAACCACTGTGCTACCAGGGAAGCCCCGTATGGATTTTTTTAAAGCTTTTAAGGTGGCACAAATGAACACAATAAGTTGAGTAAAATATTATTTCACTGTATACATTATTCAAACAGGAATTCTATTCTCTTGAATTATTCTGCATCCTTCCATGAATACATGTATGGAATGACACAATGATAAATGATTTTCTTCTCAAACACAAAGCACACATAAAATAACCCCCCCCCCACACACACACAGACAAAGTGATGATGCTTTATACCTCTTCAAAGTCATCTTTGGCTGAAGGAAGATCAGTGGCTAAACTAGAATCCCCCAGATGCTTCTCCATCCTCTCTCCATGTACCACAGTTGTTTTAACAACTTTGCTGACTCTACGGCCTTCCACTGGTTCAGCCTGAAATTGTGAGGTACTGGACAAAATGCTGGGCTCAGACAAAGTTACCTGATGAATGAAGGACATACAACATACAGTTTCTGACTGCCAAAATGTAACGATGATGAATTTTTCTATGTTAAAAAACACATTACAACGGTATATCCTGAAAACAGCATTTTGTCAACAAGAAGCAGTTAGAAGAAAACTCTAGAATCAATTGGTAATATCGATATTATGACTATATGTACACAGTACCAAATCAACCACTTAATTAGTCACTTGAACGAAAATTGGTCAGGAAGCTTCATGACTGAGAAATTGACTGCTCAGTGCAGTGCAGACATAGCACCCTGTCGATGAGCTCTCTTTTCCCATGTGTAAATGCTTTGTTTTGACATTATGGAGACAAAAGTAACCTCCAAAGGAGGAACCGTCAGAGCTATGAGAAACTGAAAATGTAGATTTTTAGAGAACCTCATGTGTATAATAATTACATTTTGAGGATGTGAATGAACGCGAGATGGTGAGAATCTCCCAAATGACATGTCAAAGAGAGTAAATATGTTTCTGAAAGAGGGAAGTAAAACAGAAAGAAATAAAACTATAAATCAAGTGAGTTTCTGGATCCTGATTTCAGTGACTCTGAAAAGCAGAAGTTTGGAAATCAAATATTTCTCTAAGGTGCCCTACAGAAGGCTGCTGCTGCCTACTGGGCAAAGCACCACAGTGCACTTGCACAAGTTTTTTTCAGAACCTACTGCTTGCCAGCCGATGGGATTGCTGTCTTTTAAAATTTGACTTTTGGATTTCTGCTGCAGTCAACTGAATTAAAGAGAAAGTAGAACTAGAAAGGACCAAAGACAATGAGTATAATGGTTACAAATCTCACTGATGGTTACCTAAAAATTCCACAAAATCACGAAGAGAAAAAATGAATGTGTAACTAAACGAAGACTGCCTTATAAAGGGGAGAAGTGAGGCCAATAGGAATAAGCAATCTCGTCCATCTCTCGTGAGCTGTATCTTACACCTCTCCATAAAATCAGTTCTGGAGAATCAGATGGTCTCACCTCCGACTGTTCAGTGTCACTCTTTAACACAATGCGCTTTATGACTTTGGAATAGCCATCCCCTTCCTCAATGTTGATGGGATCCTGTGGTGTTCCCTGCATCGTAATCTCTTCTTTCTCTGTGCCATCAGAGGAGACGTACCGCCTAATGATTTTCCTAGTAACCTGGAAGATATTTTATTCATGTATCTTGTTTTTGAGTGACAGTGCCAGGGTACTGATACATTTTAGACAGGAGGCTTGAAATTAACCATGGTGAGATACTTAAGATAATACCTTCTTTACCACAGTGTGTCCCTGCTCATCGATGTATTCTTCTTCTGTGACTGTTTCCGGAGGTATGTCAGGCATATCATCTCCCTACACATTTGAAAGAAAAGGGTCACTTCCATGTTTGGCATCAATGCTGAGGAACTACTCCCAAGTGCTTACAATGCCAGGAACGTTAGAAAATTAAAGGGGCTTTGAGAAGCATTGCTGAGATGCCAAATCCTGTTAAGTAGTATGTTTAAAAGAAAGAAAGGAAAAAGGTGGGTAATAACATGCTAGAGAACCTGATCAAAGTCAGCTCAAACTTAAGCAAACAAGCAAACAAACAAAAACAGACAAGCCAGAGGTGAGGTGGGTGGAACTGAAGAGGCTAAATCTTGCTCTTTGCTCTCTTGGAGGTAGGGGGTGAATGTCATTACCGCTGCATTTCTTCACAAACAGAACTTAGGAGAGTTACGGGATCTGCTTTCTGAAGGCCATGCACTACCTAAGGAGCATGCCAAGCCCTCCGTTCTAGGTCGGTCACTCTCGAAGGGTTACGGGGACAGAACTGTCCTGGACGTGCAGTAATTTAACAGCTGGTACCTGAATAATCACTCGTCGGCGGACAACCCTGGTAGTTAGCATCGCTTCCTCATCTGAGCTGGCCTCCAGCTCACCTAATTCCTCTGTTAGCTCCTGGTGGAAGCATGGAAGCACTTTTTTTTTTATCATGCTAAGGAATGTCCTCACTACTCGTTTCTGCTTTAGCTCACACTGGTTTCCGAAAGCTTTATTCATGGTGATTTTGGTGGAAAAGCCAGCAGGAGTGAAAACAGTGCATGCTGGGCTCAAACTTCAGTGAGAATATAGCTTTTTGTTCTTTGAATGAAAAAAACAAATTCTGGATTCTGAAAGCTGTCTGAGCACCCATCTGTCAAAATCCATCAGAAGAAACAAGCAGCTTGCCCACATTACATCTTGGACTCAAACTCCTGGCGAATAACCAAATGTAAGCATAGACCCTAGGCAGCACGATAAATACTTGTGAGCCATTGCCTCTTGGGCTTAGGCTTAGAATGATCCAACCAAAGGTATAGAAATGTCTTAATTCTTGTAGCAGAACTTTCTGCAGGAAGTCAAAGTTTCCTGTAGTTATTATCTGGCCAGTAGTACATTTCCCTACTGGCAAGACAGAGGAAGGCAGACGGGCTACGAATAGTATTAGACTCATTTTGCAGAGAAGTTGAGGTGCAGAGGCCAATCCAATTTTATGGGTCTGGCCCAAAGCCAAAGCCGGAGCTAAGAACATAACTTTAGATTAAAACGTATGTCTTGGGAGCTACATATCGAATCACTCTTTCCTAATGGAATGCTATTAAAAAAAAGAAAAGAAAACTCAACTAAATTTTGTCAACAGAGTTTAAAATACCGCTTATATTTCTATATTCTTTCCTGCTAAGGAAAACATGTAAATTTTAAACCAAATTATTCTTTAAATACACTTAGGAATCTGCTGCCTAGAAATATGGTCAGCAAGAAAAGTGATTGAAACTGGACCCTCAAGTCAGGGTCACGAGAGGATAAGGGTCAAAATAGGAAGCTTAAGAATTGGAAATTCATCAAGAATAAGTAGAACAGGCCCATATAAATAATGTGGAATACAGGACAACTTGTCAAAATTTATTTACATACACAGAACAGATTAAATATATGAATTATCCAGATAACTGTCTCAAGCCTATGCTTCAATTAGCCTATAGATTCTTAGACTAAAATTGGCAACTTTTAAGTCCAGACAGCATCTACCAAGCATTTTTACTAGGATTCATTTAAGCCAAAAACTTGGAGATGAATAATTCTATACAAAGGCAAACTTGGAATAAAAATCCATTCATGGGATGAATTCATTATTTAAGATAACTGCCAAAATTTCGAGCAGTTCTCATCTGCCTGGACCTCCGCTAATTTTAAACTATGATTTTAGATAAATCCTGCTAGCAGATATCACACTCATAGTGAACAAAAACAAATGTAGATGTTAAGCCCAAAGATATGTCATATCACTTTCTCCCCCAGAGTTTTAACTATTTTATAAAACATTCTTTCTTAAAAGATGTATATTCATGCTTTAAAAATACTTCGACGTATGTTTTTGAATCCAAAAAGGAAAAATATATCTAATTTAATCCTCTACAGAGTTACTGGAATGCAGATTCTTCTCCCTCTCCTGGCCTCCCTGGGATTCATTCTGATTCAGGAGTCCTAAGTAGGGAGGGATCAAGCCCTCCAGCTAAAGCTGAGGGATATGAACCATTCAGACCAGTTTTGAGAATAAATGGTTTAAATGAGTTTCTCCACCTCTCTTCACAACATCAAAGCTCACTTAAAGACAAAGGAAAGACTGATGCATATTCACCCTGCTATCGATTTTCTGACATTTAGAACCAGCCATCAATTTAGGCATAATGTCCTTTTCATGAGTCATTCTTAAAATAAATATAAGGAGATTTCGCTTGGAAATAATCCTTCCTCTAATGAGAAAAATTTGTTTTGGGAGTAAACCCCACTCAATATCCACAATTTGTGTGCTCATCACCTGACAGCACGGACCTAACGAACAAGCGTGCAGGTTCCAGCAATTTCCCATGGCAGGCTGACTTACTTACCTGAGGCTCGGTTAATTCCCCTCACTAGTCTTCTTTATGCCCAAGATTACTAATTTTGAAAAGTTACATCTGGTATATTGTTTCACTCCAGGGTTCATTTCTCTTAGCAAAAGGGTTTCCATCTATAAAATTAGGGCTGATGGTCAAGTAGCTAGAAATGGAACCATGTATCATCTTCTTCTAGATTCACCGGTTCTCAGATTTTAAAAGGGATTGAGGGCTTCCCTTGGCCCAAGATAATTAATTTGGCAAACCTTTCTGTGAAAACATAAGCCATCAGAGAAATGGGAACTGGGAGAAGGTTTGCAGCTTTGTTACATGTGGGCAAGGAAACAGAGGAGGAGATTTTACCTTCTGAAAAGCAGCATCTTCATCGAGCCTTTCAAAGGCCTGTGGCTGGTCATCGGCTGATTCCACTATCACGAGGCTGGTTTTTCGAGGCGAACTCTCTTCCCTACGTTCTGGGGGCTCTTCGGGTTCTTGCACAATGGGAGAGTCTCCCCGCTCACTTGATGTCGGGGTCTGGAGATATGGCCTCTCCTCCTCAGTAGGGGTGATTTCCTCAGGTGTCTTGGTGGGAGAGCCAGATGCTGCCATAGCCTTTTGAGTCTCTGACACTTCTGTCCCTGGGGTTGTCACACTGAAACAGAAAAGCCCAATTATACCATGAGAGCATATGCATTTCCACCCCTGCTGATGCAAGGGATTTGGAAGGAAAGATGGAACTTGTCTTCACAGTCCGTGAAAGTCTAAAGAGGTTTTGTAAATTTGGCTAAGAAATGAAATGTGAATAAAAATTATGTGTAAAATACAGAATACAGTTACAGCTCATTGATCTAGCATTGATTGGGAAAAATGTATTCTAAAATAATAAAAATTATCCTCAAATGTATTACCATTTCCTAATCTCTACAAAGTAGAGATAATTAATAATGAGAGATATTAATAAATAATAATTTCATCTTTCCTTTGATAACTCCAGGTAATACTGATGATTTGAGGAGGTATATATAGCAAAGATCTATAGACAATAAGGCTTTTGAAGCAAGGATCAAAATTTGGCAAAATTTCAAAAAAGCAATATATAAACCCCATGTTAATATAGTTACCATAATCATAAACATAGGGAGATTCTTATTATCCATCCAGAAAGCTGCGTTACTTGATAGGAAGATCTGTTGGCATTGAAACTTTTTCTACTGATATAGTTTGGAGATAAGCAATGTAATCTTTACAATACTCCTAAAAGAAAAAAATTATCTGCTTGTTCTGCTCCTTCCTTCTAATTTTCTGTCACTCCATAGATATTAAATGCCCAAAGTGCCTTTCTGATAGCCCCTCTTTGCTTCCCATCTTTTTCTCTTTCCTTCTCTCTTTTCCTGACCTATTCTTTATGCTCTCCCCTACAATCTAAAGGTAGATGGGTGAGGGGGCAGTGCTCTGTGGAAGAAAAGCTCATTTCAATACCCCTTTCGCCCTTTTCTCAAGTTCCAGTGACTCCAGCACAAAGCTCACTCAAGGACAAAGGAGATGCTGTGTTACAGCCTCCTGACACGCTATTCTCACATTTCAGGGCTGGGACATGCTTGCCTTTCTCATGATCTGGTTGCTTTTTCTAGACAAGAAGTGTCATTTATACAACTCCTTTCTGCCTTTGCTTCCAGAAAGCCCAGAACTTGAGTTCTAAGCTGACTGTGCTCTGCAGCTTCCTTTAGGCAGAAGCGCTCTAGAAGACTTCTCTTTATTCCCACCCCAACCCCTGACGGCCTTTCATTCTGTGTGAGTAATCTGTGTTGCATTTCTATTTTTATTGCTAGCCACCTCACAGCTTTGTTGAAATACACAAGGGCTGCTTCACCTACAGTGTCACTGTTCACCTTCTGAACCAGCCAGGGTGTGACAGGCACATATACAGAGAAGTGAGGTGCAGCAAACATACGAGTAATAACTGTGGTCTACAGTTACAACAATGGTTTCACAGGCATATCCGTGACCTTTGAGCCTGTCAGATGAATAAGGTGGATATTATTATCACAATTTATAGACGTGGAAACTGAGACTCAAAGGGCTTAGGCCTTTGCCCAAGGTCATGGAACTGGAAGTCGGCTCAAGCAGGCTTGTGCCACACAACACCGTCACAGTCATGTCTCAAGTACTTTGCTTTTTTTCCTGTAGTTCTGAAAACTATTTGAAAACGCTTTACACTTGTATACGCTTGGCACCCTCTGCATATTGGCTTGTGTCTTTGGAAAGACCCCGCATAGGCTTTCTTTTGGAACTCACAAGTATTCCTGCTGTTCGAGGGCTGACTCTTCAGGCAGGTCTTGCATTTTCCCTGAGAAATCCTGTTGAACTTGTTCCTTGTGAGTCTGGGGAAGGAGCTCTGTTGCTGAGCCGTCGCCCTCAGTTTTGGAGATGCTATCCTGAAAAGTGGAGTAACCGACAGAAATGTCTTCCTCCGAGACGATGGGAGGGTGATCATAGGACTCGTCCTCCTTAGAAGCAGTTTGCTCCTGCTTCTGCTTGTGCTGGGCGGTGCAGAGCTCCTCTTGAAGTACTGAGAACCCTACAGGGGAGAACGATTCAAATTAAGTATTTAATTGAAGCTAAAATGTATTAAGTGGGTATTTATTAAGCGACTACTACATGCCATGTCTGTGATCAGTCATGGTTACAAAGCTGAAAGAGGCACTGTGCCTGCCTTCAAGATGCTGACCATCTAGGGAAGCTCAGGCAAGTAAGAGATAATTAAATGCAGAGTGACTGGGCCACAGGTGCCGGCCAATGAATGCCGAGCATCCAACTCAGGGTTAAAGAATCAGGAAAAGAAATGCAGAGGGTATGGCATCTTAAGGAGGCCTAAAGATAGGCAGGTATCAACTGCGACAGTTGAGGCATAAATCTACATGGTAAGAAGAGCATTAATAATAATAATAAATAGCTAACACATTCTGAATATTTACTATGTGTCAGGCACCATTCTAGGTGCTTTACAAGTAGTAACTTGTATTAAACAACACTCCGAGGTTAGTACTCTTTTGATGAAGGGTCTATTAGGCCAAGCTAAGGAATTTCATATAGCAAGGGCAATAAGGAGTCACTGAAAAACTTTCGGTAGAGGTGTGATTGACCTTCATCTATCTAGTTATTCACTCAGTAGATATATATTGAGTATCAACACTGTAGTAGGTGCTGTTAGATGCTGGATACGTAGCAGTGAACAAGACAGAAGAGGCTTCTGGCCTGACTGAACTTGCATTTCTGCAGATTCCTATTTCTGAAACCAGGGTAAAGGTACAAAGAAAAGAGGGCCAGTTTTTTAGATAGATTTGTCGGAAGAGGCTCCTCTTAGGAGCTGATACTTGAGCAGAGGCCTGAATAAAGTGAGAGAAAAAGGTACCGGGTGATCTTAGGGAAGAAAACTACAGAATGCAGGCAAAAGGAAGCACCAGAGCCTGGCAGCCTGAGAAGGTGTAGGGTGGCCAGGGCACAGCCCAGAGGCCAGGTGTCTGGGACTTGGGAAAGAGGGAGAGAGATGGGAGATGGGCCGAGCTATGAGGCTCTTGCTGAACAGTAATACATGCCATCATGTAAACCTATGGAAAGTAAGCTGCAGAAAGACATTGAGGAAGACTGTCCTATAAAATAAGAAAATAAAAAAAAAAACAAGAAGAGAGGTTATCATGGAAAGTGAGTGAAGAAAATGTCTTAAGAAGAAGGGATTAACTTTCTGTGTCAAATGTTAAGAAGAGGTAAAGGAAGATGAAGACTGAGAATGGCGTCAGTGCATTTGGCGATGAGGAAACAATTGGTTAATTTTGCAAGATTCTTTTCTGTTGCGTGGTGATGACAAAACCTGACTTGTGTGGATTCTAGAGACAGTTCTAGAGAGAAGGGAAGAGAGAAAGTAGAGAGTAGTGACAGAAAAGTGAGACTATTCTTTTGAAGAGATTTCCCATGAAATGGATGGAGAAACAGAGCAGTCATACAGGGGAGCATATAGGGTGAAAGGAGTTATTTGCTTTGCTTTGTTTTTAAAGCTGGGATCTATTAAAGCACGTTTCAGTGCTGTTCACAATGTTCTAGTTGTAGGAGCCAGAGTGGGTGATTGCAGAAGTGAAGTCAATAGTTGGTAAAAGGGGATGAGATCTAGTACAAAAGAAGAGATGATGGCTTTAGCAAAGGAAGGCCATTTCATACAGCGGGGAAGGTAGAGTATAAGCACTGAGATGCACTTAGGTTGAGAGACTTTGTGGTGAAAGAATATGGACATTTGCTTACAGGTATTCCTATTTTTTCTAAGGAATATGAAGTATGGTCATCAGGTTGGAATAAATAAAAAGAAGAGTAATGTTGGAGGCTTGAAAGAAGAGAAAGTGTAAAAATAGCAATGAGAGAGAGAGAAGGAGAAAGAATGGGAGTGAGTGAGCATGGAAGTGAATGAGGGTGAATTCGAGAAACTTTAATACTGAAAAGGGGGTAGGACCAGTGACTAGAGGTCCAGTGGGTTTGCAGAATTATTGTGTAGAAGTAAAAGAGGATGTAAGTATAATGCTTCAAGTTAGGACCTGGAAGTAGTACAGTCACTGATAATGATGTAGTTTGGGTTGTGGGCACAGAAATGGGTCACTAAGGTAGAGTAAAAGACACAAGTATCAGAAGTACCACCCAGGGGCTGAGGAAAGGGCACTGGACGGGTCATCCATGTTGATGGCTGTTATGGACTGAATGTTTGGGTCCCCTTCAAATTCATATGTTGAAACCCTAGTCCCCACGTGATGGTATTCAGAGGTGGTAACCCTGCGAGGTAATTAGGTCATGAGGGTGGAGCCCTCATGAATGGGACTGGCACCCTTATAAGAAGAGGTCAGAGGGCTAGCTATTTCTCTGTCCCCTACGTATGGACAGAGCAAGGAGACAGCCGTGTACAATCTAGAGTAGGGCCCTCACCAGAACCCAGCCATGCTATCACCCTGATCTCCAATTTCCAGTTTTCAGAACTGTGAGAAACAAATTTCTGTTGTTTAAGCTACCCAGTTCATGGTATTTTGTTACAGCAGCCCACGCTGACTGAGACAATGATGAAATAACAAAGAACGAGAGGGATGGGGGCACCTAAAATGGGCAGGGAAGTCTCAGGAGAAGAACGTACCAGCAAAGGCCATGGTCGACGCTCTGAAAAAAGGAAGACAGTGGGTCCAGTTGCCTGAATTGACCATACATCACAGACACTCATACACATACACAAATTGTCTGACCTTCACTATGATCCAGTGTAATGGTCTGTTCAATCTCTGCATAGCTATGACTGATGCGCTCCTGGAGAGGCTCTGTGCTGGTCTCCATGAGATGAACAATATCCATTCGGTTGATCTTGGTGAGACATTCAATGAGACTGGTATCTGGGATATCAGAGAAAAACTATTTATTACACCTAAGGGCTACTCTTTTAAAAATCTCTTTCATTTAGTTGCCTTACTGAATTTTTTTGGTGATATATTGTAAGCATAGGAAAAATTTACTACAATTTTGATGTTTGTACAAGAAACAGCCAAAGCCCAATTAAGGGTCTTTGTAAACGTAAGCAAACAAACAAGGGCTATGTAGGAAATGGGTGACAGAGCATATGCGCATAAGCCCTAAAGGCGGAGTTGCTAGATTACACAGAGGACACCCTGTCAAATGTGAAGTTTAGATAAAAGACAAATTGTTTTAGTAAAAGTATATCCCCAATACTGCGTAGGATATGCTTATACTAGAAAAGTATCTGTTGACTACCTGAAATTTAAATTTAACTGGGTGCTCTCAATTTTTATTTGCTAAATCTGGCAATCCTACCTAGAATAATGGTAAGAGAAGGAAAGATAAATGTGGGCTAGATGTAAATAAGGGAGGTCTCTAGGTAGGTCTTCAAAGAGGCATTAAACAAAGTGGCAAACTTAGACCAGCTGAGGGATAAGCAGTAGTTATGTTCTGTATCACTTCCCATTTTATTTGATGTGGTCAGAATATCATATATAAATCATTATGTAGAATATCTACTTGACATTTCCCCCGATTTTATTTATTTATTTATTTTAATTAAAAAAATTTTTTTTTCGGTACGCGGGCCTCTCACTGTTGTGGCCTCTCCTGCTGTGGAGCACAGGCTCCGGACGCGCAGGCTCAGCGGCCATGGCTCACGGGCCCAGCCGCTCCGTGGCATGTGGGATCTTCCCGGACCAGGGCACGAACCCGTGTCCCCTGCATCGGCAGGCGGACTCTCAACCACTGCGCCACCAGGGAAGCACCCCCCCATTTTAGTTATTTAGGAGTAAAGGAAGCAGGAACTGAATGTAATGCACCATCAGTAAGACAATGGCTAATAAAGCAAGTGTGTCTGCTGTCAATACACAGAAAATTTTAGGACTTTAATAACTTTCCTGTTAGCAGCCAGTGCTAGTATCACTTTCCACTAGTTAATGCTGTTCAAAGGAACACAGTACAAGAATTTTTATGCAACATGCATATTTGAGAAATGTTACAGCTTCTTCTCATTTGCTTCAGGTTGATGGCATCTGTCATTTTATCTTTTTACTGAATTTGCATAAAAGGTTTGTTGAACAAGACTTTTTTCTACCTCCGGCCTATTGCCTTTTACATATACCTCTCCACCTACCTGTCGCATGTTTCCCATCCCTTTCTAGCCAGTACTTCAATAGTGCATGACTCTGGTCTTGGAGGGAGTTAGGGTTCTCAATTCGAATTTGATGAATTTGCTCCTCAGTGAAATCCAGTTCTCTTGCTAATTCTAAAAGAGAAAATACTCCTCTGTAAATACATTAACTTCATAGTTTGAGTCTCTACACCTTGCCTTGTGATTTTGTAAATGATGTGTTCTTCGTATTGCTGTAACAGAGTTCCTTTATCTTTTCCTACTTATTAGAAATGACTCTCGTATGCCTTTGTTCTTCTAGCACTAACTGCAGATATTTTCCTTAAATTTGGGTATAGAATTGATCACTGTCATAGTGGAAATAGTAAGTTTGAGGCAATGATGATAAAATATGTAAATTCAGGACCATTTAATTCCAAAATTTGGAAGAGACCATTAATACTGGCTTATACTCTTAACCAAGACAATGGAAAATAAATGACTGAAAACAGTAGAAAGAGACCATGTCTCACTTTTAATCATAATTAGGGAACTTGCAAATACTACAAATTCTGTTTCTGGGTACTTGGATAAATACTGGTTGTAGCTATATTATGGTGGTTGGATAAACTCCTTTCTGTGATTTGATGTCACATGAACAAAAGGTCTGGGAAGGATTAACTGACCTAGGGAAGAAGCCTCAAAGTTTTCCTTTAAAGTCTACCATTAACATTCTATATGGTTGCTTATACATTGAGGTATGTGTGCACGTGTGTGTGTGTGTGTGTGTGTGTGTGTGTGTGTGTATGTGTGTGTGTGTGAATGAGGTGTCTTTTCGGAGGGCAATTTGCCAATATCTTTCAAAATTAAAAATATACATATATTTACGCAGCTTTTTTTCTTCTAGGAACATGCCCTATAGAAACACCCACAAAAATTTATCGGTGCATAAGGATATCTACTGCCACTAACAGGAAACAACCTAAGTAGCCATCAGCAAAGGCCACTGATAAAATTATGGTACCTCCATAGAGTGGAATTAAATAGCCATTTAAAAGAAGGCCATAGATATTTCTATGCTGATGGAGTATTTATGAAGAATACTGTTAAGTAAAATTTTGCTTATTTTTAAATAATAAGCATAGATGTGGGCACTGCAGATTTTTTTCTGAATACATGAGAAAGTGTTAGCAGTTACCTTTGAGGAAAGGGGCTCAAAGATGAGATGTAGGTGTGAGAGACTTATTTATTTTTTATTTTATACCATTCAGTGATTGTAAGGTTTGAATTTTCACCAACTATAATAGATATTACGTTTAATATATACACTCATAAATACTTAAGAAGCAAAATAAATAATTCTGAATGCTACCTACTTAGTCAGTCAGTCAGGGATATTTTGATACCCTTCCTTCCCCTAAACCCCTCAATTAAATAAATCTGCTCAGTATTTTTAAATTACTTTAAAATGCTTTAGTCATTTATTCTACATTATCAATTATCTTTGTTATCGATATTATGACTCCTATCTCCTATTCATACCAAATTTTTAAGAAACTGAAAGGAGATTAATATTAACTTTAAACTGCTTGTTTCAATTAAGTAGTCACAAGTGACATAAAAGGAAGTCAGATCAAACAAATAAACAAACAACAAAAACAGGAAAAAGAAAAAAATCCAGATGGACAATCTTGCTTTAATATGTTAAGTAGCAGGAAAGATGAAAGGGTATAGTTTTAAAACCTACAACTCATGAGTTGCAAATAAACCATATTGATTTTAGAATTCACTTTCCATTAAAAAATTATGTAACATACAATTCCTAAACTGAAACATACCCATCTCTCAGAGAATTATTAAACATCTCATTCATATGTACTTCAACATTCATCTGAAGTAAATTTTAGTACTGTTCAGGATGAAGATATCTGATTCAAGGCATCTAAAACAAGGAGCCCCGGTTGAATCTCAAATTAAATTTTATGACAATTACAACTAACAATGGTTTTGAAACACAATAATCTCCCCAAAGTTTAGATATCCACAGCTCCCAAAGGAGGGTAGTGGGGCTTCTTATATTCTCAAAATCTCTTAATCTAAAGTTCTATTATTCAAAATGCCAGAGACAATAAAAGGCCTGCCCTGGTTCACGCAGTGAGTTAATGCAGACCCTGGATTTTCTAGTTCATAGTATCATTCTTTTCACTATTCCATGTGTTCTTCCTCAAGGAAAGGAAAAAAAGGCCTTTTTTCATTGTTAATGACAGTTGGCTGATGCAACAATGTCATTTAAACCAAGCAGGTTTTGTTGAAAAAAAAGGGTCACACTCATTGTACCTGTCCAGCTGAAACCAAGGTGATCAGCAATATACGCCAGCCTTTCCTCAATCCGTTCCTGCTCATCTTGTTGATCTACAGAAGGTCAAAAACAGAATGGCCAAAGGTTGTCCATGACAGGAGAGGAACCACAATACTGATCATCCAAAGAAAGGCAGTCAATTGTCCAAATATTCGATCATAGCACAAATTAACGATTACATTTTAAATCATATTAGATTGTGTGTTTGCCTGATTTCTGGAATGGAATGGGGAATAAATGTAATAAAAATCATGAAAACCATCTGCTTCCATATCTCTTTAATCAAGACTAGGCACTGGACATAATTATATAAGTTACCGATTTCTAGTAATCTTAGGACTTTCCTCTTAAAATTATCTGAGAGGATACTGCCCACCCGAAGAGAATCATCTAGCTCATCAAACACCAGAAAAATCATAACTGGGATGGAGAAATGGAGTAATTGGTTAGGACCTCCTATTATTGCCTGTGGCAGTATAAGATCATGTCTGGGTCATGTTGCAAAGAAATCACATCCGAGATTCACAAGAGACCGAGATCATGGGTTGATCAGACCATCCTGGCTTTTTTCAGTATGGCCAGAAACAACATTTATCTTGGTTCTGGTAACCTTGGAAGAAGGAAGAATAAAGTGTATGTATATGTATGTGTATGTTATATTGTCTTTTGGGCAAAGTTTCTGTCTGCTTACTACTAAGTAAGCTCATATAAGACTCCCACAGACTATAATTTTCCCTGTGATTTTTAACCCCCATTAATTGATGGGCAGCATTTTAGGTCATGGTCATTTTTTTATAACCCAAATTTAAGAATAATAGTCTTTATTGTAGAGATATTGGAAGACCAGAGGCTACTTCTCAAAGCCATCTATGGTTTCCTTTTTTATAATTCAAAGAGCCATCATCCCTTCACAGTCAACTTAAATCATGCAAAGTTTGAGTTTTTGTTGTCTGCTGCATCTAATCAGAGTCCATTCTCCATTCATCTGCCGCATAAATGAAAAGCATGTTTTTACCTTATGATTGTTTGCTTAAAGTGTTTACCAATGGTATCTGAAATCCAACCTTTCTGAATCAAAAACAAATCCTCAACAATTAGAATTTCATGGTATGTGAAATCTTCTTGTGTAAATGGCTTCCTAATCATTGTAAAATCGTTAAGTACTTATTAAAGTACGCAAAGGTAATTAGAAAAAGCAATGAATCCTCATAATATGAAACAAAACCAAATATATCCGTACGCTTAATTTAAGGCTAAGCCTGGAACGTCAGAACAACAAAACTCAAAGCTTGCATGGCGTCACGTGCAGCAGCTAGAGAAAAGGCAAGATCCCCGTTGCCTGTCGATCATGTTTATGTTTTCCATAAGCATTCTCATTACTCAATCTTGAGATTGTTTCCACAGACAAGAGTATACAGAGAAAGCACAAAACACAAAGGGCTTACACAAACATAGTAACCACTACAGAAAGCTTAAAGAAAATGAGACACAAATCACCAAATAAAACAGACACACAAAAAAACTATATCAAATTTATGACATGCGTAGCACAGGGAATCCCAGTGGCTGGCAAATACCTTCAGCATGGTCATGGCCATTTTCATCAGGGATGCGTTCAATCAGAGTCTCAATGGACTCATCCCAAATGGGCCTTGTGTCAAAGATGTCCTCAGGAATTGAGTTCTCGGTCTCAACAGGTGGCAGATTTTCAATTACTGAAACTTCCAGGGCACTACTACTTTCGTCATCTGAAACTAACTCCTGCTCCCTTTCTGACTGTGTAAGTCTATCCACTAACTTGGAAGCCTCATCACTAATCTCCTCAAAGAATTCTATGGAGTTCCTGTAAAGGTCAAAGAAATGCTCCTTATTTTCTTTTGTGGGGCTTGTGGGCCCCCTGCAGGAAGATGTGGTGCTTTTGCTCTTTACTGGCAATCGGGATGCAAATATCTTTGGTTTTGTGGCCCCTTCCTCTGATTCTAACTCAAGCTCCTCTGCCCACTCTGTGCTTTCTGTTTCTGTCTCAATGTAACTTCTAGTTTTTACTGGACATTTGGTCTTTGCGTCCAAACTGGCATCAGATTCAGGTTTGCTTCTATTACTTGGCGCTCTGCTTGTCATGTCCTGTCCCCGAGGAGCCTCTGTTTTCTGTAGAGACAGGTCTAGATGCGAAGGCTGCTGCTCGACTCTTTGGACGGGCACTTTCGTGGGGATTTTAGACTTTGGTTTTGTTTCATCCTGTTTACTTTCCTCATCCAGGCTGGGTAGAAAATCTTCAGAAAGGGAGCTCTCATACTCCACAGATGGAGGTGCTGGGGTTGAAGTGGGTATAGTCCTTACAGGGATTCTGGACCTGCTTTCAGTAGAAGGCACATTCTCCATGGGTGCAGTAGGGATTTCAATGACTGATTTCTGTTCCTCTGGGGATGAATCGGGAGAATCATCACCCCGATCTGCATATACAGACCTAGTGACTGTGGAAAAATCTAACTGAACTTGTCCAACCGGTTTAGGGGAGTCGGGGCAAGCTGTCTGCTTCACACTGGACAGGGGAGGTGTGTCACCCATTCCCACGGAGGGGAGGTCCTCAGCTCCCGCAGAAGGTGCCTCTTTCACTGATGTTTCAATGGAGGCTGAAATCTCCATTTGGGAGTTAAGTGGAGCATCTGAAGCGTGTGTTTCTTCTACTTCCTCACTCAGGTCATCGGGGAGTAGCTCTGCTTCGTCATCCACTGTTTCTTTCGATTCTAAGAGTGCTAATGACTCAGCCGATGTCTCCAGCTGTAGGGGCTCAGCACCAGTACCCCCTTCTCTCATGTCTTCAGAGAGAGTCTCTTCCCTGGATTCCTGCCCAATTTGGAAAAAGTGGAAACTTTCGTCTGCATAGGACCTTTTGGTCATATCAATGGCACCACTTCGGGTCATCTCAAACAATTTTCCTTCCTGAAAGAGAAACGGATTTTGCTCACTGGTTGGGGTCCCCTCTTCAGTTGGGGTCCTAGCAGGAGTGGTGTCAGGGGTGGTACCCTGCGATTGTCTGTCTACCATCAAACCAAATATCTTCTGTTCTTCCTCTTTCACTCGAGCCTCAAAGGCTTCATCATCCTCACGGATTTCACTCCAGGAATCAGAATCTACATCAGTTTTTGTGATGATGACTTTGCTTCTCTGTTCACCAGCAACTGTTGATGCATTTGGTACGGTTGGCTCTAAAGATGAGGAGGCTCTATCCGACTGCATTTCCCACAAGGTACTTTCTTGTTTGGGTTCTACGTCCAGGTTCTCGTCCTCAAAATTAGATTCTTCACTTGAAACAGTTCTTCCAGAGGCGCTTGTCACTTCTGCGTCTTCAGTGGAGGATGTGATGGTAACAGAAGACACTTCAGAAGAGTGAAAACTTGTGTGTCTTGTATCTGTTTGGGTTTTGCTTTCTTCACTAGAGAAAAAAGGTTGAGAAGGAACATTTTCATAAGGGCTTATGATTTGAGGATCAGAGATTTCATCAGTCTCCGCTGGGTCAGACACTGGAACATCCAAGGACGATCTATCAGTTTGAGTAGTAATGGATGAGTCTAGAGTGGACTGGTCCTCTGGTAAGCTCTCAAAAGCTTGGTCAGGTTTTGTGACCTCCATTTTTGTAGCAGAAGATGTAGAGACTATGTCTTCGTCTAATTCTTTTGCTTCAGATGCTGGACAACGATGCAAAGAGGACAAAGATGAAGAGCTTTCACTGGGGCAATCTACTTGTGGAGATTCGACTCCAGAAACATCAAGCTCTTCTTTTGTATCTTTTCCACCAGTGTCTTGGAGAGCTAATGATTCCTTATGGATAACTAGCTGCTCACTGACATCATCACCAGTGGAACTGCGGAGACCTGAAGAGACAGGAGTGGCTGAGCCGCTGGGACTCCCTGCTTCATACCCACGGTCATCACAAAGTTTTTGTTGATCAGCATCTCTGTTTAGATCATCATAAGACATCTCTGGGCCATCAGTAGAAACAGTATGACTGTCTTCAGATAAATGAGATTCACGATCTTTTTCTTCCTCTGATTTACCTGAATCTTCCTGAGTATCTTCATTCATCTTAAAAGTGTATTGTTTGGAAACAACAGGCTGGAATTGTACTTCTTCGGGACTGGAATTTGAGTCTATGCTGGATGGAAGTGGGGAAGGGGGTTGCACTTGAATAACTGGCTCTGATAAGAGGCCTGAGTCAGCACCTTTCTTCAGCTGTGTCAACTCAGGTTCACTTTCTGAGGAGGAAGAAGCCTTTCTGCTCTCTGATGTTACAACCACAGGGACATCGCTTTCATCCTCTACACTCTCCGTGTGTTTTGTTTCATCCATGTCTGCTGAACAGTCAACATCTGCGTCAGAGGATGAAGAAGATTCTTCTTGCTTGGGTTCTCTTTTGTAGTCCCTTTTCTGCTTTGCTTCTTGTTCAAGTTCATCAAACGTTTTGATTTTGGTTACCATTTTAAACATTTCCTCTTCAGGTGTAAACCTCTTTCTCTCCCCATTTTCTGAGTCATCCTCCTCTGCACATTCAGGAATCACAGCTGGTTTGGGGGTGCCTGCATCTGTGGTTTTGGGTGTGACCTCATAGCTAATTTCTTCAGAGCTGGGGGTGTCAGGGGAAAGGGGGCTCTTCCCTGAGCTCTCCATGAGTGACGTCTGCTCAAGGCTGTCATCCTCAGCACTGCCGTCTGGGTCTCGGAGCAGCCGGGACCGCATAGAGGCCACTTCCGTGAAGAGTTCTGTTTTGGCAACGGCTGAAGGAAGAGGAAAGTGACTCGGCAGGATTCCAGCCTTCATCTTTGGTTCAACAGGGCTGCTTTCAAGAGAATCATGGCAAGGGGATTCTTTCAGAGGACTCGGTTCCAGAGAATCAGGAGTTTTGTGTGAGGAGTTATCCTCCAGCACTGGGCTGCCTTCCAGGGAGTCTTTGTGGCTCACTGTGAAGGACTCATCAGCCCCAGGGCTGAGGACCTCACTATCATGGCTAGGGAGTGCGAGTTCTAAGCCTTGGGGACTTCTAATGACCCCCCGGGGCTTTGGCTCAGCCCTTGGGCCTGTCTCTACAGCAGCATCAGGCAGCGGCAAGGCCTTCGTCTCATCTGAGGGCTCAGTGGCTGTGGATCCCTGAGCTTCAGTATCCATTTGTGTCTCATGGGCTGAACTAACATATTTAAGTGGACCTTCATCACAGGACACTTCCTCAGTCAGTCCTTCGGATGTTTCTTTTGCTAATGATACGCCTTGGCTGCCAAGGCCGTCACCTTCTTGTGGGGGGCATGTGTCTTTGGAAGGGTCTAGGGTGACCTCCTTCAGCAAACACTCAGCAGAGGGCTCTGTGCCCCCCGTGACTGCAGCACCTTGCCCTTCAGAACCATCAGTAACGTCTTTGGTTGAGGGATGTCCTTTTTCGGAATGAATTTCTGGTGGTGTTTTTAACTTGGTAGTTTCCTTTGTTTCCTCAATTTGCTCCTCCCTTTTCTTTGGTGAGAAAGAAAGGCTTTCTGGGCTTGTCTCGGGGGTCTCTGCTAGGCCCTCATGCTTATAGCTTTCTTCTGAACTAATCTGAGGGGTTCCTTCCATCAGGCTGCCACACGGAGAACCTGCTACCCCTTCCTGCTTCAGGCTTTCCGAACTGCCATGTAAGGCACCACTCTGTAAAGACAGGGCTGGGAGGAACTCATCTTTCATGTAATCTAGCGGGAACGTTGTGTTGAAAGGACTAGTGAGCACTTGGTCTAAGTGCAGCTGCGCCTTCTCAGTCTCTTCACTCAGGCGGAACTGTTGGTATTTGTCATTGTCTTCCAGTTCCTGCTTAATGACGTCAGAAAAGTCAGTGGAGGTTTTCCTGTCTGGGCTGATCTGGAGATCCATGTCTCCCTGTTCATCAGCCAGCTTTTCTTTGGGGACTTCACTATCTTTATGGCTTTCTTCTTCGGGTGCTGGCTGAACAGGTTCGGGTGTTTTGTGGTTGAGCGCTTTCTCCTTTCCTTCAGCTACATCTTCTCTCTTAAACCCTGCGGAGGAAGCACGGACCGCTCTTCTGGATTCTGAAGGTCCCGTGACCAGGAATCTCTGGCCTCGTTTGATTGTCTGACTCTCTGTTTTATGCGTTTCTCTCGGGGTTACTATCTGCCCCTTTTCTTTTTCTACCCGAACTTTGCTTTTTTCTTGTGGCTGTTTTGGTTTTGCGGATTTGTGCTCAAAGAGTCCAGTCTTATGTTTAGATGGGTCCTGACCTGACTGGAAAGCTTTCATCAACTCCCGAACAGACATTGTCTCCTCGATTCTTTCTGTTTTTGAGGTGGGGGAGACAGCTGGTTGCTTGTCTGTTTTCCCAGAAGGTGACACAGGCAGGTGCTTCTCGGTTTTCCCAGAGGTTGAGACAGGTGAATGCTTTTCCATTCTTCCAGCTGGTGATACGAGCAAGCGTTTCTCTGTTCTGCCAGGTGACACGGGTGGATGTTTCTCTGTTCTCCCAGAGGGCGAGCTGGGTGGGCGTTTGTCTGTTTTACCTGAAGGCGAAACAGGTGGGTGTCTTTCTGTTTTTGTAGAAGAGGATACAGGGGAGTGTCTTTCAGTTTTTGCGGAGGGTGACAAGGGTGAGTGTTTCTCAGTTTTACTTGACGATGACACAGGTGAGTGCTTTTCAGTTTTTGCAGAGGGTGACAAGGGTGAGTGTTTCTCGGTTTTACTCACTGGTGATACTGGAGGGTGCCTCTCAGTTTTTGCAGAAGAGGAAAGAGAAGAGTGTCTTTCTGTTTTCAAGGAGGGTGACGCTGGCGCATGTCTCTCGGACTTCAGAGAGGGGGATGCAGCTAGATGTGTCCTTTGTGTTATCTTTTTTGGCACATCTTCTTTGCCTTTGACTCTGACAGGCAACTTGCTTCGCCCTTTCTGTTCATCTTCCACTCGTTTCTGAAGGGCCTTCACCTTGTCCTTTATGGAACCAATGGGAGTTTCTTCTATCAAAGGTGACGTAGCTTTTACAGGGGGAAGAGGCGCGGGGGCTAAACCTGGGTCCTCATCTAATGACTCTTCTGAACTACCTTTTTTAAGTTCAGTTTTTTCTGCACTAGCTTGTGAACTATCCTCTTTTTGTTTCTGTTTTTCTTTTAGTTTCCTTCTCACTGGTTTCTTTATGCCCAGGCTTGGTTTGGGCTGTTTCTGTGTGCTCTGTGTCTCCTCTGAAGGTGCTTCTTTAGCTTTCCCTTCGCTTTCAGAGCTCCTGCAAGGCCCCAGAGCCTCGCGTTTCTCCCGTGCCAGATCTTGCACCGTCTGCGGCGGCGCTTTGTGAGGAGACACGTAGGAATTTAGATCCTCGGTAAGGTAGTTCACTAGCCCTGTTGAGTCTTTCTCTACTTTTGCTTTGGTCTCTTTCTCTATTCTAACTTCTGCACATGGGTATTCGGTGATTTCTAAAGATGCTTTTTGCTTAGCCTCCTCTATTTCCTCATCACTGACAATAACCCATTCCTCTTCCACTAATTCTCTCTCTGGCTGAGACCTTGGCACACTGTCTTCATCTCTCATGCAGGTTCCGCTTCTCAGGATTTTGTTCACCTTCTCTAAGTCCTCTTTAACTCTTTCAACAATTTCAAAAGGCTCCCCTGGCTCTTCCTCAGCAGCCTTCACCAGCTCCTTCACTTTGAGGGAACCTGCCCTATCGGATCCATCTGTGGTCAAGATGGCAGTCATTTTGATCAAATCTTGTTTCATCTCAGAAACTTCAGAGAGCAAGTCCGGACTTGCTAGGACAGGAACTTCATTAACCAGGTGACTTTTCAGGACAGATGTTTCTGTAGATTCTGTCTCATCATCTTTGATGTGAATGAAAAACATTGAAAGTAAAATGGAAATCAAAAAAGATATTGGCAAATGTAATCAGGACTGAAACGACACAGTGTCTTTTCCTGTTGTGGCGGGTGGAACAACAAAAATGGGCTGGGAATGGTGGATCCACAAGGTCTCAGGATACAAAAGCAAAGCAAGGCTAACGGAAAAAAAACTGAAAAGGAAAAATGAGCAGGAAATAACTTGCTTAATTTTCTCACTTGTAGCACATCCACACATACAACAAAACTGTAACAACTAATCAAGACACACACAAAATCACAAAACAAAGAACAAACGCAGTGAAATTACACAGAGATATCTCAAGATTGTTCAGATGTTACAGACCAATGTTGAAAAAAGATGAACATGGGAAAAAAAGGAAAAAAGCATTAGAAATTGCAGAAAGTTGATTTCCTCTAGGAGAAAGCCAGTAGTAGCAAACTCAGAATATCGTCTAATGATGTATAGACATTATTTAATCATACGAAAATCTGGAATTCAGTATATTTAGTTCTGCCAATATACAATGACTATGTAAAATATATCTGAATCAGCTGCAAACCGGCATTTCATCTAAGGGAAATTCACACCAACAACGAAACAAACAGTCTTGTGCTGAGAGGCATGGTCCTTTCCTTGGAGCAACCTCCTTGTTTAGACACGTAATGGACAGACCAAGGAGGGAAAGAAAGGAAAGGAAAGAAAAACAACAAAAACAACGATTGTGATTAAACTTATATGTGAGTCCAAAGTTAAAATGTGATGCATGGCAACCCAAATCAGAGACAGTCACACAGGACACACGCACAGTTTATGTAAGCCAAGTTATTTCCATGCAAAGCAAAGGTGGAATAAAACTGGTGGGAGAGGTGGCCTTGCTGAAATGTGCAGGCAGGAGAATGGTAAGAAATTAGAACAAATATGGAAAACGTTACTGTGGTGAAGCGTATTTACTTCCCTAAAAGTCCACATACAAGATGCTCGATGCAGTATGTTTGAGGCATAGGTAGTGGGGGCCTGCACCCATTAAAGGCAAGGGGGAAAACTCAAACTCTCTTAGGATTTATTCTTGAAAAGACCTTAGGAAAGAGTCCTTTCAACAGAGCCCTCCTTTGGAGATTATTTCATGCCTGGTTGAAGATTATTTTATGATTGTCTTTATACTAAAAGAAAGCCAAACATGAGTCTATATTTGAAACTTTTAAAGCAGTCACAATACCTGGGAGTCATTCAGGAGGATCTATGACATTACAGCAATATAGTAACTTTTTAAAAATGATTGAGCCCAGATGGATGAATTTTTAATTCCTACTAGCTTGTATCCAAGGAACAAAGGGCTATTTAAATAAACATCGTAGTCCCAGAGAAGAAAGTGGGATAATAAAATCTCTTTAAAAAGAGGAATTAATGAAGGCAATGATAATGTAAATTTTTTTATAAACATAAATGCCTTCTCTTGAGAGAATCAGTATATGTTGAGGAGCTATACTATGTGAAATGCATATACAAAGATATATTAAACTAATTTATATCAATACAGATTTGTTCAGATATAAAACAATGAAAACATCCAGAATTTCAAATATTCTAGTCCTGAATAATGATTTAACATGAGGGTAAGGAGACTCTCATTTGAAAGTATTTCAATAACTTAGCAGTAAATTACATTGTGCTAGGACTTCAAAAGAAGGGGGGAAAAAAAAAAGCCTGATGATTATTGCATAGGGCCTGATGACCATATTAAACATGGTTCTAAGTTTTCTTCTTCTGGGAATAGCACCCAGAAATACAGTGAATCAAAATAAATCTTAAAATGAATAAACATTAAAAATTCGATTTTTTCTAGAGCATTTGGGGCATAAAAGCAAGAAGGAAACCTGAAAAACTCAACTTCTTCCACATAAGAAGCTAGAGTCACCAGAAATATTTCAACACACTAAAAATTTCATTGACTGTTACAAACCTGAAATGAACTCTAAGAGAGCTCTCTCAAAGTCTGTAAAAACCAGTTCTCTTTGTACTAGATTACGTTTAGGCTTTGAATCATTATTTAAAATTAGCACTATTATGACATACTGCTGTGATTAATAATTTCATCCAGGAGGTTTTAATTTTTGCTTTTCTGGTTCTTAATTTTTTCAGAAAGTTTGCACAAAAGTCCATTAGACCTCAGCCCTAGAAAAGACAGTTATACTTCACCACAGTAAGAGGTGTAAGGGGTAGGGGTCGGGGTGGGGTGAGGGGAGAGTTAGCTTTAGCTGAAAACTATTAAGACAGTATCACTTTTGCAGGTGTAGCCTACATAAATAATGAGCTCTCTACTGATGTCAGTTGTTGCTTGATATAAAAAGTGATACTGTCATGTCAGAGCTTAAAAAAAATGAGATGACAATATTATGCTAACAAATGGACAAAAACGGTAGGGTGGGTTTCTAAACAAGCATAACAGCAATAGCAGGGTTAACAGGGATCTAAAAGAAAGTGAATGCTTAGATGAATAATCATTGCATTTTACTGCTAATTAGCTCACAAATTAGATATATTCATAATTTAACTGGCCAAGCTGCTTTTCTAAATAAATATTAATGATTAATAAGGATAGTATAAAAACATAATTATTATAGTGGTTAGTAATGGCAACTAGCTTGCATCTTGATTCATGCTTTTCTTTATTGTAGCCAGCTTTCAAACAAACTCAATTTTATTTGAAATCTTACTTTTTTCTGATGTCATATCGATCTGAAAGAAAACATACATAAATTGAATGGTTACAAATAGCATCTTGCCTCACAGCCCCTGATGTGTACAGTAAGCTCCTATTTTATAGACGTGGGAAATGCCATAAGCTAGAGGAAGTTCAGAGTAATTTGCTACTGTTCTTCCCTAGAGTCTCTGATTCTTATCCTAACTTTGAAAAAACAAATCTCCTTTCTAGACACTATGGGTGGAGAGTCCTTTCTAACATGTTACTCCTGGGAAGGTATGATGCAGGTGTGTTTGATGTTAGAAATACATACTACGGAAAAGGCCAGGAAAAAAGTGAAGTAGGTTTTAAACAGTAAGTGTCAATTTAGTTGAGAGAAAGGAAAGAACAAAGAGCATGCCAGGGTGTTACATTCTACAGAAGTAGTTTCATTATTAGTTATAAACCAGAATTCCAAATCCTGAAAAGAATACAAACTGGATCTGTCGCCCTGAATAGTTCCTGAAAATACTCATTAGAAAAATCATAAGCCTAATGGAAGAATTCATTTGAACATAGCAAAGTTGGTTTCATAATTGTGTTGCTCTTTCAACAAGGTATGCACGTATCATCTTGAACAGCTTGGGGATTGAGTCATCAACTACAGAAAGGAAATTGAATATGAGAGACAAAGAGTGACTGCACAGTTGAGGGAAAAAATGACTTCAGTCTTGTCATAAGTTTATTGTGTATCTGGTTATACGTGGCAGGACAATGAGTCTCTCATCCTGCCCCACTGCCTGGGTATCGGTAAAGAAGTGAATTCAGGGGCAGTCTATGAACTGATAAGGCCTTACATTTTAAGCTGGTGAGTACAAGGGTGTTTATTATGTTTTTCTTTATGGTTTTCTAGTTTAAATCCAACAGAATAACATTAAAAATAAAATTAGTATATTTGACAACATTTACGTGCAGCTAATAACAATTCCATTTGTCTATCTTAGAAACAGGAAGCTATATGTTAATCAGTTAAGTATATGGACTTTTCCAATGATTTCTTTCATTTCTATGATAATGTTTGGGCATTTTCAGACCTTTATAAGGGAAACAAACACACACTTGCTTTGACTATCGAAGCAGGTATAATTCAAATGGCTATTTATTCAAGGTAACCTCTCTAAGGCTCATTTTCTTCATCTGTCACATATCATCTATGATATGATAGCACACGCCTCACAGGGTGACTGTGAGATCAGTGTTGGTGGGGTATGTGGAGCACTTAGTAAAGAATCTACCTTATAAGAAGGGCTCATTATATGCAGAGTTCTGCATTATAATATTAGTATAGTCAAATGGATGAACTATATGCTCCTTAAAGTTTTTTATTTCAGTGGTTCTCAAACTTTTTGTTATTAACCCCCCTTTACACTCCTAAAAAAATACTGAGGAGTCTGAAGAACTTCTGTTTATGTTTAACATATATAAATAAATATGTGTATTACAAATAAATATACAAGAACCCAAGTATACACAAGCGCACATTCCAGAGTGTCAGGGTGATGATGTCATCACATGTAATGGAGCCTCTGGAAGACTCCTATGTAGCTTGTGAGGATATGGGAGCTAAAAGGCAAAAAATGTTTCAGTACTATTAAGGAAAGAGTTTTGACCTCCAGGCGTCTCCAGACCAACCTTTGAGAACCACTGAGATAATGGTTTTGGTCTTCAGCTGTTGGTAGAGAAATCTATATTGCTGCATAAAGACAGGTAAGAATTTATAGGGAAATTTTACTGTCCTCTGAAATCAGTCCATAAGATGAGAAAACAGGCTCAGAGAGGTTAAGTAAGATCGTGACCCTTTAATTACTAAGGACAACGGCGTAACCCTTCTAAGACACAGGTAACCATGTGCTCTTATCAGTGGTTATAGCAGTAACACAGCCATTAACAAGTGACAATGCCACACAATTACCTCTTCCTCCTGTTCTTGATCTGACTCTGATTCCTTGCCGCCCCAAGATGCCATGCAAGATGGAAAAAAGAGAGCAGGAAGAGTGGAGAGTATTTAGAAGAAAAGACAAGACTAAATACCCTGACAACAGATATCAATAGGTAAGCATACGTCAGCGTACTTGTATTTTTTCTTACTAACAGTGTACAGAAAACAAGCACAAAAATTAAAGAAGATTGATTTAAATGCAAATGTCTGTAGATTCAAGAGACAAAAGAACCAAGATTATAAATAGACTAATCTACTAGACAAAAGAACTAAAATTATAAATATACTAATTTCAGATGCTCCGTTACCAGCAGCCTCAAAGTTTGACGTTTAATGGACTTGATGGCATATGTCTACAGAAATGGTGATGACAATATCTCAGCCATTAACAGATATTGGCTAAAAATGTTAAAAGCCACAAATAAACATATGGTGAAAATATTTTCAATACACAGGAAATATTTAGGAGTTCTATTATAATTAAGAGCTACTAAGTTCTAAAATATATCTGAACTATACACTGTTTGGCAATTTTTTCTTTTGTTTTGAGTTACTAAATGGAAAGTTGTCCTGGACCATCACAGCATTAATAACTGTGTCTGATACATCTTGACTTAAAAGTAAAAAGTAATAATAAACTAAATGCTTTCTTTTATAGCACATTGAAAGCTCATTGAAATCAGAGACAAAGCTCATTCATCTTTATATATCACTTAGGTGGATCGCCCCAGCAGTACATATTTCTTCGTGGTTCTTATTTGATATTCTGCTTCGGTGACTCAAAAGTGATCAGCAGTACAAACCCCAAAGTACATTCTGTACCATTGGAGTGCAATTACAGTCCACTTACTGGATCAATATACCTATTGCTGTATTCTAATTCTTGGAATAATATGTAAATTTATGTAAACAGATACTGGTATTTCATTTAATTTTTATCATTTAATAAGAATTTACAGTGTTAAACATGACACTACATGCTTATCTCTATGTGACTGATCTCTAATTTATTAAGAATAATTAAGTAAGAAAAATATACTGTGGTAAATAAAAAGAAGTATAGGAAATGTTTTGTTTTGCAGAGTCAAGATTTAGGATTTTAAATATACTTCTACCTCTCCTCCAGGTCTCACCTGCCACTACTCATCCCACTTCCCAATCTCTAAAATTCACACTGATCACTTGCTATAACCTCCTATAAATTGCCATGTGGGAGCTTTCCATTAAAAGGAAAGGGATACTGGTTAAAATTTTTTTTAATAATAAATAAAGTTCTCCCCAACATTTAACTCATCCCCCTTGCCTTCTTTGATTTGATCAGAGTAATCAAAGAATTCTATAATGGGGAGAGGTTTGCCTAGAAAGTAATACCTGTAGGTAGATTTGGGTCAAGAATTAATGAATTTTCCTTTCAACCATGTTTCAAATCTACTCCTATAACATGCGAGTATTTTATATACTAATCATGTTAAAATAGTTGAAAAATTAATTTGATGCTCCTAAAACAGTACAGGTTACAAGATGAACAAATAATTATTTTAGCAACAAGATAAAATATCCTGCTGTTGCTCTGAATCTCATAATACATAATCTACCTGTGAACTGGTAGTAAACCGAAGCTAATAGACTCATAAAGTTTTGGTAGGGTGAAATGTACTAGTATGGTGCCAGGAGGGCACATAAAAACAATAAGAAAGGCAAAGTGAACTATTTAATTTTTAAAAATTAGTCCAAAAAATTAAATCTTAAATTTGAATTTTCTCTCTTCCATATCCAATATGTATTTACAGAAAATTTTCCATCAAAGTGAATTTAATGTGAAATAAGGTAGAGCTACTTTTTCCCTTACTTAAATGGAAAATCATAAATTGGACAGGGTATCAAAAATGACTGTTATATATGGTTGCATTCAGTGTCTTTGCTTTTATTTATTTTAAAGAATTTGAAACTCAAATCCTATACTCCCTGAATTGCACTACAGCAGGTTACAATACCTTCGCATAAATTGGCAGGGTGATGTTTAAGTTGCAAATAGCTTGATGCACCAGGCCTCTTGTAGATTTTGGCTCTTTCATAAATGATAGTCGTCCGCAAGGTTCCTGAGTTGTATCACGTACCTTGAACAAGAAAGGCATACATGTTTCACCCATATGATACACACTATTTATTTTAATGAGATGATAATCAAAAGAATCAGGAAATAGCATTAGATAATGCTAAATAAGGATTTGGAGGTGTTCCTTTTCTCCTTTCCTATTGTCATTTAGAATGGTTAAAAAAGATCATTTAGCTTAAAAAAATGTGGTAAAATATACATAACATAAAATTTACCATTTTCGTTTATACACTTACCATTTTCAAGCATACAATTCAGTGTCATGAAGCACATTCACAAAGTTGTGCAATCATCACTACTATGCAGAATTTTCCATCATCCCAAACAGCAACTCTGTACCCATTAAGCAGTAATTCCCCATTCTACTCCTCCCCCAGCACCTGGTAACCTCTATTCAACCTTCTGTTGTTATAAATTTGCCCCTTCTAAGTGCCTCGTATAGGTAGAGTTATACATTCACGTTGCAACATATATCAGAATTTCGTTCTTTTTAAAAGTTTGTGTTAAATTATACATAAAACATCATTTCAACCATTTTTACATGCACAGTGTAGTAGCATTAAGTACATTCACACTGTTGTATAACTATTACCACCATGCATCTTCAGAACGCTTTCACCTTCACAAACTGAAACCGTTTCCATTAACTTCCCATTCCTTCCTTCCCCGATCCCCTGGTAACCACCAATCTATTTTCTGACTCTGCATTTGACTGCTCTAGGTACCTCATATAAGTGGGAACATACAATATTTGGCTTTTGTGTCTGGCTAATTTCCCTCATTTTAAGGCTGAATAATATTCCATTGTATGCATATACCACATTTTGTTTATCCATTCATCTGTGGATGGGTATTTGGGATGTTTCCACCTTTCGACTACTGGGAAGATGCTGCTATGAACACTGCAAGTAACCAAGTCCCTGCTTTCAATCCTTCAGGAATTGCTGGATCATATGCTAATTCTATGTTTAACTTTTTGAGGAACTGCCATACTGTTTTCCACAGTGGCTGCACCATTTTACATTCCACCAGCAATCAATGTATCAGGATCCCAATTTCTCCACATCCTTACAAACATTTGTTATTTTCTGTTTATTTGTTTGTTTGTGATAATAGCCAACCTAATGGGTATGGAGTGGGATCTCACTGTGGTCTTAGTTTGAATTCACTTAAGTTGTTGAGCATATTTTCATGTGCTTATTGGCCCTTTGTGTATCTTGTTTGGAGAAATGTTTACTTAAGTCGTTTTCCTATTTTTGTATTGTGTTGGTTATAAAATGACTTTTGCACATCAATAATATCAAATATTAGCACAATTATACAGCTGTTTGTGTTAAATGGATCCACTGCCCCTCAGCAGTTAGTGCTTAATGTGTGATCTGTAAGAGCCTTTCTTTAATCGGGCAAAACAACTGAACCAGAAATGGCACAATGAAGGCCTGCAGTAGAGATCTTGAGAAAACTTAACAGACATATTAAAATTTAAATAGAATTATTACTTCAATTTCACAAATCTCTCACTCATATCCATTTTTGTCCCTCTTTAGAACTGGGAATCTAGGACAAAACTTGTATATGTTACTGCCAAATTCCTAACGTGGATTAATATTCCTAAAGAGGGACGACAAATTTATGGTACACTGAAGTGTCTCCATAAATGTTTGTTGAATGAATTTATGAAAGTATATCCAGTCTATAGCTCTATCTGGGATAATCTCTTAATAGATTAAGCGAGATCCTGGGTCTTTTGAGAGCTTTTTATTACAAAAATTTGTCACTAAGAACTCTTTTGGTCTCTACAATTGTGAAATCACATGTTTTAAAAATTTAAGCACAAATATTTAAAAGAACTAATAGTAAAAAAAAAAAAAAAGAGAGAGAGAGAGAGAGACTTCCCTTAAAATTTGGAAAAGAATGGCCAGTTTTTCTAATTAATGAATTGGCTATTTGTCCCTCATTCTTAGCCTTAAACATAGTCTATAACTAAAAATTAAGGTTGAAATTTTAAAAAATGGTTGGTTTTCTAGGACTTGAAAATTTTACAGAAATGGTTTAAAAAAATCACTGGAAATGACTGAAAAGCAAATATTTTCTTCTACTAAAGGAAGTCAAAGCTTTACTTGATCTTGAATTAAATGCATTACAAAGTTCCATGTATATATTACCTTGACAAAGAGAGGAAGTCTGTTTTCTTTGAAGGCAAAAAAACTGAATATATGATGTTGGCCACTCTTGGTTAATGGCACCAGGTTGCCAAAACAATCAACATAGATGGGTTTTCCTTCTAATACCTGGTGGACATAGAGAAAAACAACACAGAATATAATAGCTGCAATTATTACTTGTTATTTACATGAAGAAGTGGTGGTATTACCTGGAACATTAAAATTCTTAAAATGTGCATACAATAATCTTTAAACTCCTGACTGACATTTGGTCTTATCTGTGACAAAGCACGTACCAGCACTCCCTCTTCTTACTAGTAATGGGAATCTTCAAACGCATAGTGGCATTTAATGTTAATGGTCTCATTTCTAATCCTCTAACATGTTACCTTCGCAAACCAATATATCTTTAAATACTAAATTTAAATTTCTTTTTGAAATCACAATGAGTCAGGTTACTTGAGTTCAATATCCAAAGGCCCACACTGATGGAAAATTCTGAAATAAGAAAAAGTAATGTAGAAAAGCCCTGGATATCATACTTTCACATTTATACAAAGCATATACTTCCTGGACTGTTTTCTTCACTATTAAAGAATAATAAGGAAAAAAAAGAAATCAAATAAATATTCACCTCAAAAAATAATAACAAGGAAAGATAAAAACATATAAATTGCTATATTTATTTACATACTTTGAATTTATCAATGACACATAATTTTTCCCACAATAATCTTTAAGAGTCCTTTTACCTCCTCACATACACTGAGACTATCCCAACTGAATAGGTCCAAACTGGCTAAAAATGGCTGATTTTAGACCCTGACCTTCCTTCTAACTGATCAAGATGTCGACTGGTCTTTTTTTTTGATGGCTCTATTTATGGTATACTATTTTAAATATAATTTATTAATAAAGGTATAAACAACATATTAACAAAAATTGGTTTTACAAATACAGTACCTCCACATCCCTGCTTCTGGCCACCTCAGCAAAGTTTTCTTGTTGTTCAAGCGTCTTATCCACTTTATCATCAGTCATGCAGAAACACCTCAACCTGGCTTCAATGGGGTCATGTGATTTGGCAAACACTACAAATTTGGCCATATATGGTACACAAATAATTTCTCTATACACTTGTGATGCAAAGGTAACGGACTCCTGGATTTGTCGACAATCTATCAGCCAGAACCTATAAAATAAAATAAGGTCAGTTACCTGAAATTTAACGTACAGTTAGCCCTCGGTATATATGGAGGACTGGTTCCTGGAACTCCACAGATACCAAGATCCGCAGATGCTCCAGTTCCTTATTTAAAATGGTGGAATACAGTCAACCCTCTGTATCAGTGGGCTCCATGACTATGAATAAGGAAGGCCAACTGCATGAAAACCAAGTCCGTTCCTTCAATATGATCAAAGTAATCATTAAATGCTTCTTGGAAAAAGAAGGGAGCAAGAAAGGGAGATAATGAGAGGAAGTAAAAAGGAAGGGAAAGAAAGATAGGGAAGGGAGGAAAGGTAGGAGGATAGATGGGAAGGAGGAAGCAGGTGAGGGGAAGAGAAAAGAGGTACCAGGTGTTTAAGGTCAACTATTAAATACTGTGTTTGTAATTTTTTCCCTTGGAAACTCTTCTGAGTATTCAATCTCCTGAAATATAGCTTCAGTGTTTAGAATCCTTTAGTGGTATAAGCCCAGTATTGGACATTATGACAAGTATCTCACTGGATGAGTTTCTATTGTCCATGATTGCCCCTCCTGTTCATTTCATTTCCTGAAACTCTTTTCAACAAAATCTACCTAGCTTTTCCCCTCATTCCATCATTCTTTTCCAAAGGACTCACAGTCACCAAAGTCGGATCAACCCAGCCACTTAAAAAAAATCTGATTTGCTTCAGAACTCCTAAGTATTGCTTAATACAATTAATAGAAGAAACTATTAGCTTTGTGACTAATTTATGATTTCTAGCCTCAGCTAAATCTGTGACATATTTTGGCAACTTCTTCCTCAGATACCATTTTATTCAGTACATTAATGGTGCTAAACCTTTATGATACCCCTGGACCTTCCCCCTCAGCTCAGACCCTCAGAAAGGTAACTTCACTGAGGAAGCAGAGACGATCAGACGGCCATTCTCTCAATTTGCTGTTCATACACTTCAAAGATTTATTCCACATCCTCTTACTTTGAAACCTTTCTCCATCTATGATCACTCTCCTTCCCCCAACTCATTGCCCATAATCTTTAGGTATTCTGAGATTTCCTTATCTTCTTAGCCTTTCTTTCCTTCAGTTCCTGACCCATCTCTCTTCTTCTTCTTTTTAATTGTGATAAAATATATGTAATATAAAATTTACCATTTTAACCATTCTTAAGGGTGCGATTCATTGGCATTAAGTACGTTTACAATACTGTGCAATATGACCACTCTCCATTTCCAGAACTTTTTCATCATCCCAAACAGAAACACTGTACCCATTAAACAATCACTTCAAATTTTCCCCTTCACCTCAGCCCCTGGTAACCTCTATTAAACTTTCCGTCTCTATAAATGTGCCTGTTCTAGGTACCTCATTTACATGCAACACCTGTCCTTTTGGGTCTGGCCTATTTCATTTACTATAGTGTGTTGAAGGTTCAGCATAGTTCCTGGCTCTCGGCAGGCACTCAACATTACCTTCCTCTTTATACTGATTGAACTATACTTTATTCACTGCTTCTTCAATTGTCTGAAAAACTTAAATTATTAATACAATAACATAATAACTCATGATTTCTTGGTCTATCCTACAAGGCCTTCTGTAAATAATGTTGTTAACCAACATTCCGGCATTATTGCTGAATTACAGACTCCACTGTTGCCAGCTCCCAATGCCCTTCTGCATCTTTGCTCATGTTACCATCTTTTCCACTTTTATATATCTGCCTGTTAGGTTCCTACCTATCTCATGAGTCACCTCTTCTCAGACATCCTCTGTGACCACCCTGATGCAAACACCCTCCTCTGAATTCTTTTAGTACCTCTTTTGTACCTTTCCATTCAGAACTTGTCATTTTCTGGCATTAGAACGTGGATGCCTGAGTGGCAGGGCACATTGACACATAGAACCGGAGACTCAAAGTTGAGCCCTCTGGGCTCGAACTATAAACATGTGTCACCACACCCATCTATTGCTGTGCACTGTTATTTACGCATCTATCTTTTTTCCCCCCGAATAAGAATTTAAGCTTTAACCACTCTCAACTTCAGTTTTCTCATCTGTAAAATGGACATAATGCTTCTTGCCCTTCTTAAGTCACAAAGTTGTTGCAGTAATCAAATTAAATAAATGGGAAAATGCTTGGCAATCTATTAACAATCATGCAAATGAGAACTCATATTAATAAACTGAGTTAGTGTATACACATGCCATAAAACTAAATAGCTTAAGCTTTTTAAAGATGTGTGATACATAAGTGGGCAATATGTAAATGTGCTATGATGCGTAAGCATCACTGAAACCTCTAAACTGTTTAAGCAAACCATGATATGTTTTGTGTTTTGGTTATCAGTCTGTTGGAAAAAGTAGTTCAGGCTTTTGTTGACAGCAGGAAATCTATCATTCCTAAGACTTTTGGGACTGGAAAAATCAGCAGTGGCTGCTAAAACCAGAGTCTGGGTCATACAGTAATAGCCAACAATCATTTATTTTCTTTAGATTTTAATCTGACTGGCTTTGTTATTACTGGCTTTGTTATACTACTTGTTATTGCATTATCACTATTACATTTACTGGCAGGTCTAGTTTATAATATGAAGGTAAATGCAGACCATATTTAAAACCATACCAAAAAAATGACTTTTAAAGAATGTAAGGAACAAAATAAAAGACATCGGGGGCACACAATTTCACAGTAGGTTTTTCTATGCAGTATAACCATACCTGGCAGACACATTGGTTGTAAAGGAAACACATTCATTGACAAATGTTAATGGCGTAGTTCCTGTAATATCTTCCCACTGAGCAGGGGTGGTTCCACCTGAAATAATATGATTGTTGAAAAAAATTAGGCAAAATTCCAGACCCTGCATTGTAAAATAAAGTCTTTGTGGTAGTGGCTATGTTCACTCACCCTTCGAGATGACACATTGGAAGCAAAATGACTAAAAACTGTATGCTAAAAAATGACGCATTGAAAACAAACAGCAAACACCACACTTCATGGAACTAAATTTAAGGGAGGTCATTTGAATAACTGCTTCAAATGACTAGGCGCTCTATTCTCTGCTGACATTCTAAAGCTTTTACTGTAATTGCAAGGCTCTGAAGGTAAGTTTGAATTATATACAATTGATGATTTTAAAAGATCCTTTGACCAACCAAGGAGCTGAATGCTTTGTTAAAACAAAAATCCAAATATTCTTTTGTTCTTTAACTTCATATTTTATGCAATTATTTTCAAGAAAGAAAACTTCCTCTCAATTTGTAATTGAAGGCTGGCAAAAAAAGTGCTTGGAAAATATTAAGAGCTCAATAAATACTGCAAAGTGAATGAGCAAATGACTGAATGCCAAAGGATGACCTCTGTGCACAGACAAATCACTATGGAGGGTGATGCTGACTTTTATTTCTACTGAGAAATTAAGTTGGCATAGATAGGACAAAACTGTCTTCAAGCACTGCAGGAGAAATATACGTTTGAGATGAAAACCAATTTTGACTAAGGTTTCTTAAAGAAGGGAATGAGTTATCAAACAAAGGTCATGGAAACTTATTCTTGGAGGCCTCTAAAATATACACTGTAAGCAGAACCATAAAATATAACTGAGCAAAACACAAAAATCCAAACACCTAGGTTAACATATTTGTAAAAATTAATAGATAAATTAAAGAAATTGTTTACTACAAATCCATCCAAAGACAGACGGCTGGAATAACTAGATCAGATGGTGCCTAGGCCCAGGTGGTATCTTCATTTTGTCATCTATAAGGGCAGGATGTACCATGGACATTTTTCAATCTGACTTGTTTTGCAACCACACTATTATGCTGCACATTGTAGGAAGGTTAATCATATACACATGGACCAAAAAGTATGGGAAAGATACCCAGGAATGCTATGTAATAACCAGAAATGAGTAATTGGAAAGAGGCCATAAGTGAAGCATATGATTTCCCACTACCCTCATTTTAGTCCATGTACTTTAAAATTATGTCATATTATTAAACTTATGCGGTAAAGTCTCAATGATTCGTTATCAAGAGTACAGAAAAAACATTAATGAGGAGGAAGAATGAAAGAGAGAATAAAAAAAGGGTAAACATTTCTGCTAATATGAAGGAGAAATGAAAAAAAAATTCTAACAATACTTAAGCAAGCAGAGATGGTCACTATTCCTACTGACAACAGTACGAATATTTACTGAAAGCCAACACCATGTAGTTATTGTTAATTAGGGAAATCATCAGCCAAATTGTGTAGTTCTAACACAGGCTACTTGTGTGGATTTTCACCTCTCACCATCTGTGGTGGTATTATTGGCAGAGACGACCAATATTCTGGGAATGTCTTTCTGGAGTTTGGTAGCTGACTGAAAGCTATTACAACTTCCAATTGAAAAGACCAAAATTCAGTTAATCATTAAAAACCTTCATTTTGTTTTTCCAAAGTTAGTTCAGCACATCAATGATAAAGACATAACCAATTCCTGGACAGAAAAGTTTGAATTATTGGGTATAATTATTCAAGATATTATTTATTTTTCAACAGGTATAGGATGATGTCTTCAAAGAAGGCTTAAAGCTTGGGTTTTGAGGAATATGGGCTTGGGTTTGAATCTCAACTCTGCTACATATTTACGGTATAATCTCAGGCAAGTTATAGAATTTCTCTCAATCTTGGTTTCCTTTTCAGCAAAATAGGATTAAAGTTTCCTCACAGGGCTACTGTGGAGATAAAAACAACAATGTATATGAAGTGTCTAAAAGTTTCGCATACAGGCTTTATTTAGTAAATATTAGCTCATTTCCTTTCCCCTAGTTAGAGTGCCTTTCCTGAATTAATGCATATAACCTTGCAGGCATCTTACGACCAAAGTAATTTAATATTTACAACAATCTAAGTTTCTTCTTTCAGAACTTTCTACTACAGTAGTCACGTGTGACTCACCTGTGATGCTGCATAGTAATCTTAAGGTTGGTGCATCTCCCCCAAAACCATTCAACATGACATCACTTGAAGCTTTGGGGACAGGAATGGTCATGGTAATTGGCTTGTGAAATTTTCTTCTTCTAGGTTCCAAAGTGACTATAGGGCTGAAGGTAGCTTTGTTGCCTAGGATCTTCTTAACCAACTCACTGTGCATAGGTTGAGCCTTTTAAAAGAAAAAAAAAATTAAAATAAACAATATATCATTATATTCCATGTCAAATTTCTTAATGCATTGCTCTTTATTTCATAAATCAGTTTTCTGGCTTCAAATATGGCAACTGAACGTTTACTACTGTTACCAAACACTCATCTAAAACTTTACGAGACGTATGATCTCCTAGGGCAGCTTTTGCTCACCCAGGAATAATTTGATTCTTTAACCATTTTAATTCCCATTTGAAAAGTTGACTTTTAATCACTGCAATAAAATCCATGTTCGGTTAACTTGCATCTTGATGTGGGCATACCTGTAGGCCTACACGGATCCGCTTGGTTAGTGCCCCCTCTGGGAAGACGGCCTGCACCTGGGGTACCACTGTGCTGCTCAGCACGCCTCCCTCTGGGCCAATCAGGTTGCTGTCCTGTTTGATGCGAGACACCACTGCAAAGTACTGTGGGAAGTCACGGGTGATGATGCGGCAGATCCGTTTCTTTTCTAGGTCTTCCGGGCTATCCAGCACTGAGACAAGAAATGACCCTTCTTCATATAGCAAGGATTTCCTTCTGAAAGCATTCTAGCAGACTCACTGGCATAGTTAATAGTGAACAGGTGTTGTAACAAAACACTTCCTTTTTTAAATAATAGGAAAATTTAAAAAGTAAGGCTATCCTAACAACACCCAAAAAATGACTGCAATCTTTCAAGACCTGTCAGCATTTAGCTGGCACGTTTTCTCTCTTTGTGGAAACTAGGTCTTTCCAGGGCACTGTGAAAGAAAAGCACCTAGTTCCAGATGCGGTATTGCAGGGCTGCCTTTGTAAATGAGGGGGTTTGAGGGCAAACCTGGAATGAAAATGAACCTGTTCTATTCTCAGCTCAACATGACGGAGAGGAAATTTGTTATGGGCTCCTTTTCTTTGCAAATTTCAAAGTTAGCTCAAAAACCAGTTATTGTGGTTTTAAGAAGTAATATGGCCCTTTCAGTTCTCAGGGGAGCAGTGCATGAATAAAATCTGTCTTGGAAGGGTAAGATTCGTGTTTGTGTGTTCATTCCAGTGGCATGGTTGTCTCTGAGATAATCACTGTGGATATTAAAAAAAAAATCAGTGACTACAAATTCAGGGATTCAATATTCCCCTGAAACCATTAACTTACCAAATAGATCATCTAACATCAGGAGAATGGGATAATGTGCTCTTTATAAATTGTATTAGCGTAGATATGTAGGGCAATACAATAAATCTGACTGGTTTAAAATGCTGAAAATTTGAACTAAGTGGATCACTGAATTTTAAGGGATTATGGGACTTTATTCATTTTTAGAAATCATTTACAATTCTTATAGAGGCATGAACAGCAATCATGTTTTTCTTAACTACTGAATATAACTAGATAGCAAAAGTCAGAAGTCCCAGGATCTGATCATTCATGATTGAAGATCGATGCACTGGCAAATACTAGCTTATACTTATAAAAGAACAGGTTACCACACATAATGAACATAAAAATATACAAATCCGATTCTCTGTTTTAAAATGAGCCTTTTACATATGTAAAAAGTTATAAGAGTGGGTCCCCATCCAAGGACAAGATGGCAGTGTTAATGACAGGTAAATACTTCAGATGGAAATATCCTAAACTAAATGCAAGCAAAAGAAGTGGTTTCAAGGAGTAGAAGCAGCTAAATACTGCACAGAACAAGCCTTCTCAGTAAGAATCCTGATCTTTTCATCTTGCGTGGAAGATGCTGACCTACACATCTAGAAGGCATAATTTCCTCTTCCATCCACCTCTTGGATAGGGTTAGCCTGGCCTCTCTTCTTACTCAGCCTCAGCAGGGTGCAGAAAGAAATGTTAGAGCAGCTGCTGTCAGGCTACACTTCACTATTCGTGAGCCATACCTGAAGCTACAGCCGGTGGTCCTGGAAGACTAATAAAACTTGACAAACAGCCACACAGCTGTGTGTCTACCTCTGTGCAGACTTTGGTAGGCTCTTGGCACTCAGGCAAAGAACTTGCCCTATTTGTGTAGTTACATAAAGTGCAACATATCTGCCGTTATCAGGACTGAGAGACCTCATCTCTGTGCAACCTCGGGAGGCCTAAGAATGAGGCACCTCCCTCTAGTCAAACTAAGATATTTCAACCTGGGGCTAAATGGCCTAAGCTGGATTTGGGATTTACAGAGATTAAAGCCCTAATGAAAAATAAGTTCCTTAACTATATGTGTAGGTTTGTATATGAAATTCAACCCTAACGAACTCCCTGTTCAAACTATATATAAAGTGTGACTGAACTTAATTTTCCTATCTCCTTAATAGAAAGTTAAAATTTATATTATCTTATAATGCGGTAGTTATGGTTATATGTAGGTTTTCCTACAGAAAAGCTTAACACTTTTTATCAGTGTCTTAAATATCTAAACGTTCAAGTTAGGCATTTTTTAAAACCATGGATTTATTATCCAGTATCAGTCGTTTTGTTATGAAACGAAAATATCTATTCTATCTCACGTTTTAGAAAAGTTTACACTAAAGATAGAGATGGGCTGTATCTCTTTATTAAAAAGAGATATTTACTATTAACGATTTTATTTTCCCAAATGTAACAAAAGTAAGACTAGATAAATATACTGTATACTCCAACGCATCACCATTGGAACATACCAGAATACTTGCTGTGGTAAAATAACAAAGGGACACATTTGTTACTAAACCAAACTTGGGTCTGCTTACCCTTGTGCAGTAGAGCCAATCTACTGACACCAGGTTGTGGTGAAGGAAATTGTGGCGTTTACTGCAGGTGCCAAATGAGGGGTCTGGGCAGCTAATGCTCAAAAGACCCAGACTCCTTGTTTGGTACCTGCAATAAACACTGCACTTTCCTTCACCACAACCCGGGATCAGTAGATTGGCTTCACTGTGCAAGGGCGAGCAGACCCAAGCTGGATTAGGCAACACACACACACCACACACACACACACACGCCCGTAGGACATAAAGAAACGCATCATTATCATGCTTTCGCTTCAGAGTTCTTTTAAAACATTTAATGTGAAGTACCTTCATCCATGCCATTAAGGATTTCATTCAGTTCATCTTCAGTGTATTCGCAGTAATGCTCTTTCCAGCTGTCCCCATTCTCACTGCGCAGGACAACCAGTTCCCTCTCTTTTCCTCGAAGGGCAGCAAAATGAGGGATCTCCACGATCACAGGCCTGACACAGTAAGGCAGAACATTCAGTGTGGACAGGAGCTAACCAATATCGAGACAAGCACCTTGACTCTGTCTGTTGCAAAGTGACCTGGAATTCTTCTCTTTCTGGGGACAGGGACCTAGTGGGCCATCCTCTGAAGCCCTGAGGCTAGCAAATGGTCCCGCGGTAGCTAGCACTTCACCTCAGGGGCACCAATCCTCAGGGCCACGCTGTTACCTTAAGCCAATGCTATTTCTCTGTGAGTGCATGTGGCATTCTGGAACTTCTCCTTTGATAAATGTAAGGATAACACATTTAACCAAAAGAAATGTACATGCATATCTATGAGGTGTGTCAATCACTTAAAATGTTTTCTACAAGGTACAAAATGACAAAATGGTTTAAGAGGGAAAATGGCTCATACGCTGTGTAATTTGATGTGTTGTAAATGAGGAGATGTCAGAAAAGTCAACTACTTGGTAACTAGAAAGACATGCACTCATGGGATTTTTTTTTCCTTATATTTTCTCCATTCAAGAAAACAATAGGCATGTGTACACAGTGTGGCCCTAATTGAGCACCTCAGCAGGCAGCCCAATTTGTGTCCAATGCCTATTATATTCAGGACCCAGAACATGCACTTCCCTGCTGCTTTTTAGGTCACTCTCAAAATTTAGAGAGGCTTTTGATTTTTCAGTCCAGGTTGCTTTGATACAGACTCCAGATTTATCATAGTCACATCATAACTAGCACATAGTACAACTAGGCAGATCTCATGCTTTAAACGAAAATGAAGGTCACAGCACTTTAAGGAAAAAGATAGAAAAACATCACTCGAAAATAAAAGTCACATACCACAAGGGTCAGAAATGGTCCACTAAAGATAGGTTATACAGAATTTAAATCATAGAGAGGGACATGTCATGGGCACAATGACAAAAAGAGAAATCATATTGCAGAAGAAGGAGAAGAATGGGGGCCAGCAGCCATCAATTTGTTTTAAGTCACTCCTACCCAAGGAATTTGGTTCCAGGAGGCCCCAGCTGAAGGATGCGGCTGACCAAACTTTCTCCCTCATTAAGTGGGGGAGGAGCCGTTGGCAGGTGAAGTTTACTGAGTACATCCAAAGCAGCAGTGAAAGAAAGAACATAAGTAAGCTTCAGGTGTTGTTTTCCACAGAACCCCAGCGTCACCAGCTGATGAACAGGGTGAAGTTTGGTTTCACACTGCATTTGGTTCTGCCCCCTCCATTGGTCACAAAGAGCAAGAACAGAGACCCAGAGTGTACAATGGAGGCGTGTGGAAGGAGGGAGCATGGGGGTCAGATCTGTCCCTACTTAGGTTCACTGCCAGGGCATGAGCCAAAAAAGAAAAAAAATATGCTCCACTGGAAAGACAGAGCTGTTGGGGATACAGTAAAAACTCTGACTCCATAGCGAGGCCAGAAGTTTTCATGGATATTCCTCAACAGATGTGACGAGTATTCAAAAGCCTACAACTATCTGCACAGGAGGGAGGGGAAAGGACTTGGTACATACAGAATGAAAGGAACCACTGGGGAATTACTCCAACCATAATGGTATCTTCTGATGCAACCCAGAACTTCACAGGCTCCTTCTAAATCGCTGGTCTGTCTGATAGGACATGGGGGGTGGTTTCCATAATTGGGAAATACAGACACACCCCTTTCACGTGTGAACGTAATTTGGAGCAACCTGTTAACAGTTTGCTCCAAATTACAAGGCTTTAGAACATTTCCTGAGTTCTAAAGCAAGAAATCCTCTCCCCAGTATGACACTGGCAAAGCAAGAGTCCACGATTCATAGGATTTTCTCCCAGTTCTTGAGCACAAAGAGTTGAAATGACAAGACTTAAATACAATTGATTTGTTTCAAAATATTTTGAAACTTGTCCCCCTCCAAAACTTCATTGTTTTGTCAGTTTTCAGCAGTAGCTACTCACTTCTTGGCATACTGAGATACCACTTAATATAAGCAGCCATACAAACAAACAGAAGAAATGTTTATTTCTGTTCAAAATTGCTACAATGAGCATGGCGAAAGTTATTCTTGATTTGGTCCTCTTAATGAACACTATGCCTAAATAAAATGCCAGTATAATTATAAGACTCAAGGTAGCAATTCTGACAACAGAAAAGACAAATCACATAGACTAAATTTTTGGATGTTCTATAAAGAACACTGCTCTCCAAAGTGAAGATAAGGATTCTGTTTTGTAACTATACAAGACTTTACATTTGGAATAGACTAGTACAGTTGACCCTTGAATGACTAGGCAGGTCCACTTATGCCCTGATTTTTTTCAACAGTAAATATCAGAGGACCACACAGGCCGACTCTAAGGTGTATGCAAAGTTTTGACTGTGTGGAGGGTCAGCACCTCTAACCCCTGCATTGTTCAAGGGCCAACTGTATTTTTTTCCTCTATGACTTCACCACTTAAATCTCAGATTAAAAAAATACCTACCATCGACCAAAACATGATTATTCATATTGGGAGTCTAGCACCTACTATCACATTCAAAGAGAAAGAGTAAATAACAGTTAACCTGAATGTTTAATCCATTAATGCCTTAAAATAAGAGGCATTTAAGTGGAGTCAAGCATTGAGGCATTACTTCCAATTCTTAAAAAAATTTCATAGGGGCCAATCTTCTTTCAAAATGTTTTGACGTACCTTTTTCCATTCCATCCTAGTGATTTCATGTGGAGGACACAAGCTCATCCGTGACTAAGTGGGAGGTTTATCAGAAACCCTTACCCAAGGAACTGAGCACCCGAAGGTCCGACTTCAATCAGGCGACTGGCCAGGCCTTCTCCTTCCACCATTGGAGGCATTGTCGCCAGTCTATGGCGTTTGACCAGTCGGCAGGTGACTCGTGTTGGGGCAGTACATTTCCGAGGCGGAATGATGATGCGGAGCCCATTGTGTCTGCATCCTCGCATAGCACCACCTCGGGCGTCCACCATAAAACTAACCAGGAAACTAAAAATTAAAATAGAAGGTTAGATGTGTTTAGAAATATCAATGGCAGATGAACAAGCTTTGTCAAGTTATTTTTTTTCCATAATGCTCTGTTCTTAAAACATCTCTTTTTTATTTATATGCATGGTGGCCAAAAATTGCCCTTAAAAGTTATTTTACTTTATACCAATGCCTTTATTTTAATTTGGTTGTTGTTTTAATTTTTGTATTTTTGATCTGTAGCTCAAGAAGAGTTCTAATTTTTTTGATAATGGTAATATTAAATATAAATTGTAAATTAAAAATATATCCAATTGACTTAGAAAGTATAATGAAATTATGTAAAAAATATTGATTAGTTTCCTTTTGTTATCAATGCAAATACTTTTGCTTCCTTCTATGTGTGTCCTGAAAAATCCATATTTTGAAATAATATAAGGATAGAGCAGAGGGGAAAGACTAAATTGCAGCTTTTCTAAGTAAACTCAACTTGACTTTTAAAAATTACATCTTGTCCAGATCATTTTAGTATAATTCTATGACAAAAAAATTCACAGGCTTTCTCCCAAGATCAAACCCATGTACATGCATCCTGCTCCAACATCGTCTTACCCAGGATGCAGGTTTTTAACTCATTACATTCTAAAAATAAAAAAGAGGAAAAGCAAAGTAATCAAATGTTTTGGATAGAACTAATTTACTGGTTAAAATGCACTTTTTCACTTCTTACGTAGAAATCTCTCTGCTATACCTTTTTTTTTTTTTTTTTTTTTGCGAGCCTTTCCCGTCGTGGAGCACAGGCTCCGGACGCGCAGGCTCAGCGGCCATGGCTCACGGGCCCAGCCGCTCCGTGGCACGTGGGATCTTCCCGGACCGGGGCACAAACCTGTGTCCCCTGCATCAGCAGGCGGACTCTCAACCACTGTGCCACCAGGGAAGCCCTGCTATACCATTCTAACTGAAGGGGTAGATAGGAAACAAAGATTATAAATACCCTCTATTCTGGGTTTTGAAGTGGGAAAACCTGGGCTCATTCTAATGGAGGATACCTGTGCATCATGATTTTCCCCAAATTATAATAAATTGAATATGGAAAGTCATAGGTAGTAATTTAGAAATGTAAAGGCATCTATTATTTTTGCTCCTTTTTTGCCAAGCTAATTACTTGTAAATAGGGGAATAATGATCCAAGGTGACTTGGTTTGTTTATTTTAAGTGTACCAAGAGAAAGGGTTTGTCTGAACTTTGAAGTTGTTTCCTTTGGGCTGTTTCTGCAGCTTAGTTTAAGTTCTTCTCACTATGTTAGTGTAACACTCATTAAAGCCTTGGAAGCACGCACTTTGTCAAGGAGCAAAAATTAAACCAGGCAATCTGATGGTCATACACATAGACACAAAGACACACACAGTGTGCACACCCTTACACAAATAACATTACTGTCTTTCCCAATTCTCCTTGCATTTGCAAGCTTTTTATACCAAAACAGAAAGAGGAAAGCACCATACAGGTGTATTATGGATCTACTGATAGCTTAACCAGCACAGAACTATACCAGATTCATCACACCTAGACATTGCATCCATGACAACATGTAAAACATTTCAAAGATATTTCATCAAAGTAAGTTATGGGGTAGAAACACAATACATTTATGTTATTTTTAGATAAGTGAAGGAAAAATACCTTAGCGTCCTCTTTATAGCAGAACACAACTCATTAAGCATGCTATTAAACAGAAACCCTGTTGCTAGTAATACAAATGGATGTGAAGGAGCCCAGACTGCCTGTCTGAAGCAGGTCGTGCAGGATGAGATCATGAGAAGAGGCGACACACTTCTTCCCACGTGCAGGAGCCGGTCTAGACCTACCAATTCATACCCAGTCCTCTAAGTTTTTAGTATGTGGCACAAACTGGGGAGTATAACCAACAGTTAAATCCTGAAGTGTGGATATTTCTGGTCTTTATCAAATCACAATGAGAAAATGTTGGCTGCTTTTCTTATTACTAGCGTTTAAGTAGGCTGTTTTTTGTTTTTGGATCCCAAGAAAACAGGAGTTTACTGTGGTTTAGAATTCAGAATGACTGTACATAATAATTAGGTTTAACTGACAACACTTTTTTTGAAATTTCTGAATTTTTGCTAAGTTTTATATATTATCACTAGCTTGAGTTCCCCCCCTCTCTCTTACTTTTATTACTAGAGTCACCAGAAGGAAAATTTAAAATATTTCAAAAAGAGCTGTTTCTGGGCAAGTCACCCAGCACACACTCCTAATGTTTCCTCTGGTTTCAAACATAAAGGGGAACCCGGCTCAGACAAGAACAATCCTTGCTGCACACCCACCGGCTCATGCATCCCACTTTTTATTCCGAGAGGCTCTAGCTCAAAACAAAAGTTACAAGGTTAAGCGCTACTCCGAGTTCCTGACACAGCTAAACCCTGCTTCGTCTTCAAAAACATAGAAGTCTGTAATTCCTTTCTGAACATGCCTTCGAAGTGGAGGTCTTTGGCCATGAGCTCCTTTCTGACACCATCTAGTGCCCACTGGTGGTCCGTCAGCTCCAAAGCCTCCCACTCTGTCTTAAAAGCTCTATTGATGTCTGCGAGCATGGCCATGGCTGCTCCAGTCATCTGTTCCTGCATTAGCCGTGACTGGACAGCAGCATTATCTTGGCCCAAAATCACAGAGTAAATGCTCCAAAGTCCAAAGACATTGAGGAAATACCAGGATGCAGAACTCACCCAGGAGGCATCTAACGTGAGTCGTTCAATTTCTTGCTGTAGCATAGGCTTAAAACAGAGGGTCTGTGGAATCAGGACCTTGGTTATGACAAAGCCTGAAAATGCCATGTTGATCCATCCACCAGTAAGAATCAGAGGGAGGACATTTGTGACATTGCCTTTCATCATGTTGGTGAGCATAGTGGGATCAGTCATAAGAGAAGGAGGCACAACCTTCCTTTTAGTTTTTTGAAAAAACCCATCCTCTGGGCTGTTGAAGTAATATTTTCGTGTCAGGAAAGACTGTTTGGGAATTTTTTTCCATTTTCCCTGAGGACTCTGCTTCGAATTAGGACTTGACTGTCAGAGACTTGTTCCTGGGTGAGCTTCTTGTCACTCTGCAGCAGGATGGACATGTAGTGGCAAATCATGCCCATGAAGAAGGTGATGATAACGATAGGCAGGACCACCCAGAGGCAGATGTTGGAGTCGAGCAGCAGCTCTGGTCCTGCCATTTTCACAGAGAGCCGGCTCCTGGCCGGCTGTAGCTGGGTTGATCTTCACCGGGGCGCGGGCTGCGGGGCTCCTCGTCAAGTTCGCCTCTGGGCCTTCTCACGACCCTCAGCCAGGTGAGCCTGGGACAAAACCACAGCCTCGGCCCTTGCGCCCTGCCCACCGCCAGGCCGCCAGGCCGCCCACTAAGTAGGAATTCTTAAAAAATTATTTTCTATTTGCCTTTTAAAATGCACTATTGCTCAAAAGAATGAGAGAACTGGTAACACTTCTAGATGACTATAAAGGTTTCTTTTCCATTTTACTATTTTCTTTTGACTATGATATTTATGTTGATTTTTATAAAAACTAGAAAAAAGTGACTTAAGTTTCAACCAGTGCTGTTCCAAACTCATTGCTACATTTCTGACTTTCTCTACTTTCTCTGATTTTGTTTCATCTTTTGAATACTAGCAGCACTGGTGAAGAACAGGGACTCAAACCAGTAAGGAACTATATATAATACATCTACTTGATATTATCAATCTTCAATACTATTTGTACCATGTGAAGGCATTTAGGGAATTTCCCAATTCATGTTGCATGCTGTTACATTTCCACTATGTTTATTCCAGTGATGGCTTAGGGCCTACATAACATCTCCATTTAGAACATCTTCTAGAGGTGCAGGATAAAGCAGGGGGCCCCAACCCCCGGGCCAGGAACAGGTATCTGTCCATGGCTTGCTAGGAACCAGGCCGCACAGCAGGAGGTGAGTGGCAGGCAAATAAGTGAAGCTTCATCTGTATTTACACCCGCCCCCCACCGCTCGCATTACTGCCTGAGCTTCACCTCCTGTCAGCATTATGGTGAGTTGTATAATTATTTCATTATATATTACAATGTAATAATAATAGAAATAAAGGGCACAATAAATGTAATACACTTGAATCATCCCAAAACCATCCCCCTGACCACTGTCTGTGGAAAAACTGTCTTCCATGAAACTGGTCCCTGGTGCCCAAAACATTAGAGACCGCTGCTCTAAGGAATGAATTGAAGTAGCTATGTTCTTGGCTGTAACAATGTTAAAGTAACTATATGTTTGATTACTTTCTCTGATTTTGTGTCATTGGCTGATTTTTTTTTTTTTTGGCGGTACGCAGGCCTCTCACTGTTGTGGCCTCTCCCATTGCGGAGCACAGGCTCCGGACGCACAGGCTCAGCGGCCATGGCTCATGGGCCCAGCCGCTCCGCGGCATGTGGGATCTTCCCGGACCGGGGCACGAACCCGTATCCTCTGCATCGGCAGGCGGACTCTCAACCACTGCGCCACCAGGGAAGCCCTGACTGATCTTTTTAAAATTCTCTTTTGTTCTCATTTACTCCATAATTTCCACGCCCCTTTTCATGCAACAATTTGTTACCCTCCTAGTAAGTACTAGGTGCCCTGCTAGGAACCAAGTGAGAATACAGAAAGTAAAGACGTAGTTGCTGCTGCCGAGATGTCTAAGCCCCAAACGTCACATGATGGTTTCACTTACTCAGAATCACTTACTTTCCTAATCAACGAGAAATGAATTAAACCATATATAGAAGCCATATCAGTGCCACAATGACAGTGACCTTGTTCTCCATATTTCTTCCTGTGTCCCCTCAGTGCCTAGCACAATGTAAATAGAGCACATAGTAGGTAGTTAATAAATAATTGTTGAACAGTGAATGAATGGAAGAGTGAAAATGGTAAGTTGTGAGAAGCTGTATATATTTATTTCTTATTGAGAAGAAGCCTAAAATAGAAGGTTATTTAATTCTCTGGTCCCTGGACAAACAATCCAGTCAGACCTCATTCAAATTACTACACTCAGATATTTCAGCTCATAAAATAGCAAAACAGTTGAGAAGGACCGACCTCAATGTTAAATATTCCTCTATAGGTATTTTACTGCTCCAAAATGAGAGACCCAATATATTTATTTCCCTTGATAGAGGATGAAGAAAGACCAAAGATTTGAAAATAAAAGAACTTAAAGACCAGAGCTGCAAGTAGATAAGTTTAACTATATGTGTCTCGGTGTCATCACAGATCTGGAAAATTATATTTAAGTACTGCACTGGAACACAAAGTAAATTGGAAAAATTTAGGTGCCCATGTGCATAATTCAGAGAAAAGAAAAATTAAATTTCCAATGAAAACAAGTTTTTGTGTCTTTATCAAATAACTAAAGGAAATGCAACAGAGTAACAAAAAGCAACAAGCTCTACTGAGGGAATTATTTGACAAGAGAGACAGAGAGAGAAAGAAAGAGACAAAGAAAGGGGTGGGGAGGGAGGGAGGGAGATGGAGAGGAAAGTAAATCAGAAGGATATCAAGAAAGAAACAAAAGCATTGGAAGTCATGAAAGAGCTAAATACTGATAGTAAAAATTAATAAAAATGTTTACAAATTTAGCAAGAAAATACCCTAAGCCAATCAGACTCAAATAATGTAACTGCAGAATAAACCAATTAAAAAGCTGACTATGTAGAACTCTATACCAAAAGAAGTCTTTTCTTCAAATAAGAGGGAATAAGAGAAATAATGATTCAAGATTATATCTAGTGCTGATGAAAAATCTTTTAGATGAAAGTCAACATGCTAATCATTAATCCCAATAGTTTGTAATATAAAATTAGGTTAGCATTTGAGCATTTTCATTTAAAAAATCAGAATCAAAAGGTGTCACTATTTGGATAGGAAGTAGAATTAGTGGATAGTTATTTTGTGATGTATAAAACAATTTCAAGGGACATCCCTGGTGGTACAGTGGTTAAGAATCTGCCTGCCAATGCAGGGGACATGGGTTTGAGCCCTGGTCTTGGAAGACCCCATGTGCCGTGGAGCAACTAAGCCCATGCGCCACAACTACTGAGCCTGCACTCCAGAGCCTGCGAGCCACAACTACTGAGCCCGCGTGCCACAATTACTGAAGCCCGCGCGCCTAGAGCTCGTGCTCCTCAACAAGAGAAGCCACCACAATGAGAAGCCCATGCACTACTACAAAGAGTAGCCCCCGCTCGCCACAACTAGAGAAAGCCCTTGTGCAGCAACGAAGACCCAAAGCGGCCAAAAATAAATAAATGAAATAAATTTATAAAAATTAAAAAAAAATTTCAAAAAGCTAAAAGCAGATTATAAAAGACCATTTACTTTTTTTGGTACCATAGGAAAAAGTGAAAGGTTGGAAAGGAGGGAGTCATTATATGAATCAGTTCACATACTAGGTTTGATTAAGTAAATATGATTTTCTCATATGTCCAGATTAAAAATGGGACAAGATAATGCCTATAAACAGTTGGAGATGAAAGGAGTTGAAGTAAAAACATGTAATTAAGTATGCACAGAGGTATCGTATATGGATTAAAGCTAAGCTCCACTGTTTGTGAGCACTGACTAAAGCCTCATCTGTCAATGAAGGATAATCATACCACCACTTAAGGGCAGAGTGAGGATTAAATCATGTATGGGTAAAGCATATAGAATTCAATAAATGCTTGTTCCCATCATTTTCCTTTCCTGGCACCATATGGTTTTATATGTCTTAAAAATTATAGTATAATATAATACCTAAAAAATAAACAGAGAAACTAACGTTTATTAAATACCTACAATGAACCCGGAACTTTGCTAAAGCAGTTTAATATGGAGTTTTCATTGGTTTATGAACTGTACTATTCAAAGAAGATATAAAAATACTATTATCACAGAGCACAAGATAATGCAGCAAGTACCATGCTGTTTCCTGGATACAACTCTGATCTACCAAGAGATCCATCCCTGTCTTGAATTATTGCTGTAACCTCGGGCAAGGCACTTAACATCTTTCGGTTTCAGTTTTCTCATCCATAACACGAGAGACATTAAATTCTTAAACTCTAAGGTGGCCTTCTGGTGTTAAAATTCTAACTAGGTTAGACAACCTATTGGAATATTCCATTTCAGATGTTCTGGAAGCATTCCTAATTGGAAAATAAACTGCTACTCCTGCAAGAAATATACACTATTTTTGCTGTATGGTTAAAACAGTCAAGGAGCAGTTTTGCAGAAAATGTATACACATACTGCACTAAACATTGACTTCAGACTGTACAGACAAAAAACATCACGTAACATCTCGGTTTTAACTGTATATCTTACTCTCCAAATGAAATTCAACAATCATGCAAATTAGAAACCCTTATTGAAGTTTTCTAAATTGTGAGATACGATGTTATCACAATTTAAAAGGAATAAAAGCAAAAGCAATCCACCATTATTATGCAGATGACTTGCCTAGGAATATGTAGTTGATTAGCTAGACAGGTACATGCTTCAGAGGAGGCAGCAGAAAACAATGATTCTGCACTTTTGAGGACTATATCCTCCACCCCAAAAGTTATGAATCCTTAGGTTTACTTTTAATTCATCCAGGACCATGGGGTGGGGACGGGGAGGACACTGCAGCATTTGAAGTTAGTTATTGATTGAAAATAGGGGAAAAAATGTCATCAGGGTGCTTCAGTGATCCACATATACATAGCAAGAGGGCCTTAAATCTGATTTCTGGGGCACTATGAGAAAACCGTATCATGAGCTCTTTCTCCTCTATAATTTCCTTAATTCCTTCCCAATCTTTGAAATTCCATGAACTGAAAAACTGATGAAAAACGGCTTTGAAAAAAGTGCCTCAAACTTGTTAAAATCACCAAAATATTTATCACTCACTATGTTCATGTATAGAAACATAATATTTAGTGTGTATTTCAGAAAAAAGTAAAAGAATGGATGTACATTTTTCAAAATTGAAAACGGTTTTATTTGTAGACAATCTTTAGTATCATGATGGATGACTGTAAAATAAAACATAATAATCAGCAGTTTGATAAGAACCTTTAAAAATAACTTTATTAAAATGAAATAGAATAATGGATGTCTTTAGAACACTGGAATCATTCTACAGCACAATTTGTAAAATATCAAAAGGCTGCATTTAAAGTAGTACTAGCAAGCAAATGCACTATTAATAAACTTTCAGCCCTTGGTTCACCTAGAATATAGTTAAAAAAAAAAAAAACACCTCTGCTAAGTGACACTTAAAATCACAACCTTTACTATAACTTGAAAATAGCTCAACCAATTTGCATAATTGCTGGAATAGCATTTTTCAGCTCTATGTAGCACTTGTTCTCACAAAAGAAGCTAAGATATGGAGACACATGACCAAGACAGGCTCTCACTTTAGGTCTACATTCATTTTGGTACAACCCTCCTAATTTCCAATAAAATAAGAAATACCCACTTTCTCTATACCATATGGCCATGATATGAATAAAATACATCATTCTCTCTCTCTCTCTCTCTCTCTCTCTCTCTCTCTCTCTCTCTCTGGCTAGGTATGGTCACACTAAAGCATCCTGAGGCAGGGTATATGCAGAAGGAAATGACAAAAGGAGGAGAGGAAGAGGCAACATGTTCAGAGAAAGAATTATGCAGAAGTTCACCTGCTGTTGTCACGATCAAGACATGGAGAGGTGCGGCTGCAACAGAATAGATACTTTAGCACAGAGAAGGAATGGATAACGTGAAATATAAAGAAGGAAATCAGAAGTGACTTTCAACTGAGATATATTATTTATATACCAATACCGTATTCATTGAAAAAAAGATGGAAATACAAATGAGATACAGCTCTATGCAAATGCTGAGAGAAGAGCCAGGTACAGGGGCTCTGTAGCAACTCCCAGGTTAGGGAACTGGGATATTATAAAATCACTGGAACGTGGATTTGTAGCCTTATTCAACTCTGGCTTACGTGGGCACTTAAAATCTAAATGTCCAAGAAGCTACAAAGCATCAAAGGGCATTATAATGAGAGTTTCAAAGTTTTCGATTTGATGGACATAGTTTTGCCTCCAAAGCTTTTCTTTCATACTTTTAATACTTTCAAAATAATGGTAATGACCTTTTGGGCTCTTACAGAAGAAATGCAAACAGAAAAGGCACAATTAAAAAAAAATAGCTCCAATGACACACAATAGCATAAACTATAAGGCAGAGTAGGTAACATTAATTACCTACTAGTAAGTAACAGAAACTATGCAAACAAAATCTTAGTGCTTTTTTCAAGACTTTCACTCCCTGTTTTGGGGATTGCTGTCTTCCTCGCTGGTCATATTGTTGAATCCCACTTTACAGTCCTGCCTTTCACTCCTCTTCTACCTGAGTCTGCTCTTCCTCAAAACACTCCATACGTTTTTCACAGAGTTCACTTGGGTTTTCAACACCTGATGATATATAAATGGATATACATATCCTTTGGACCAGAAACCCAGCCTTACAAAGCAGTTGTTTTGTTACTTATAAAATAATTTTCTTCATCCAGAAGAATTTACCTTCATGTACCTTTTAAAAAAGGAGTGTTTGAAATACACTAACAGCTAAATTAACCACTATATGTACTTAGATAAATATTAACGTTGTCAAATGAGAAACAGCTTTAACTTCCTTGAGTTTCAAATATCACCTTCCACTATTTGAGCTAACATCTTTACTTTTTTTTTTTTTAAATAGACTATATTTTTTAGAGTAGTTTTAGGTTCACAGCAGAACCATCTTCAGCATGTTTTTATGAAAAGGAAGTCTTTTAAAAGATCACTTTCTTATTGACTTCTAGTTACCATATCTTGTAGTATAACATCATGAATTGACATTTATTTGTTGGCACTTGGCTGTTATTAAAAAAGTATAAAAATAAAGACTTTCGAAATAATATTTCAAGTGAGTCACAAAACTAGCTCTCACTAGGAACTTGTGCCTTACATCTGTTGATTCATTATGCACTTATGAAATAGGGAAGATTAAATTCAAATTCAATCTTGTCCAACCTTGTGTTGGATGTGATTATGACTGGGATACTAGAAATAATAATTGTTGGTTAGAGTGTGAATCAGTAAGGCAACTTCTTCAAGAACAACAACAAAAATATTACTGTCAGCCTTTCTTTTGCTAGCTATTGGCTGTATCTCTTGGTCAGAACAGGCTTTTTAATCACTGATACCTATTCTCCTATAGTGACAGACATTAGTCATCGGAAACAGTAGAAGTAAAAGAAAATCACTAATAGTGCTTATTGGTAGAAGCTGTGTCTTCCATTAATCTAAAATCCCTTTATCTAATCTAATAGAACATTATACATCAAATTAGTGGCATATGCATATAAAAGCTAACTTTTTATCCCTCCTATCAAAAATTATTTTTTTCTTATATTTTGGGCAGATTTTGAAGTGGCTTAGGAATTCACCCAATTAATTAAAGAGAAACTCAGTTCCTTGAAAACTATATAAAAACTATTACTCAGGAATCTGGTGTATAATGAATAAAATTACATGTCATTGTTACATGATATATTATGAATTTTATTCACATACATTCATATCATGGTAGCTTTCAAATACCATCACCCTCAGAATCATTGAGTTTTCAATGGTAACTACCCATCCTCTTAGAGTCATCTTTTGCACTGTGTTCATTCAAATACTATAGTAGAGACACAACTTTATGATAGATTACCTGATTAAAAATAATAAGTCAAACACTGCCATTATGAACTGTACCACATTGGTTATTGTCATTTAGAGGATTCAGAATACATTTTGTTTCACTGATTTGGAATTTGTTAAAGATGTGTATGGGGATTATATAAATACTAATGACTATAATCTATTGAGTACTTATTCTTTCTAGGCAAAATACTAACTACTTAAGAAGTGTCGAATCCTTAAAGCTCCACTATGGAATTCATAATATAACATTCATCTTATAGGTAAGTAAACTGAAACTTATATATTTTATACAACTTGCCCAGTGTCACATATTGAGTGTCAGGGCCAGGATCTGAATTCTGATTGATCTGATTCCAAACACACTCTTAACCATCATGTTATCTCTCTTCCAGAGATTGTCTTCCAAGTTCAAATAACAACACATAGGTGTGTTTCTTAAAGGTAGTGGCTAGGTTTTACTCATCTATGTTCCTTAGCGCCTGGCACAAGGTTTGATACATTGTAGAATTCAACAGTGTGTGAAGAATGAATACTTAAGTAAATGGAAAGGATAAAAAATATTTGAAGTAACTAGTCATATGTTAATTACCTAAGTCACCCTTAAAGTCAAACTTTTATTAGGCAATTTTGTTCCTTTCTAACGGTTTGTATAAAACATATATATCTGCTCTATTGGTACTTGTAGAATATACCAGTGCCAAGGCCCCAGTGACAGAGACTGTGATGTAACTGATTTGAGTTGGGGCCCAGGCATCAATATTTTTTAAAGCTCCCAGGTGACACCAATGTACAGCCAGCGTTGAGGATTAGCATCAGTGATCAGGTGTGAAGTTAACAGAAAAACTGATTTATTAGAGACCAAGATTTTAAAGATCCTTATTTTAATGAGTGATTAAACTTTAACCACGGGATACTCTTGTTTCATCATAAGTAATCAATTCTAATTACTTACACATGTATCTAGTTTTATACTATTGGTATGTATATCGATGTACGTCATCTGAGTATTTTACTGCCCTTCAGTAGTTAAGACTTCTTTAAGAAATTCCTTTTATAAAGTAAATTATTTTGGAAATTGAAATACCACCATAACACTTTGACTCTTTTATAAATTCGGTTACTAATAGTTAATTACATTTTGCTTAAAATAATCTTGTCACTTTGTAGGCTGGGTATGGGCTTCAAATACTAGACTATGGTTTCTAGATTCTGAACTATTATCCATCAACACTCTAGGTCCAACTTTCTTTTTTTTTTTCTTCTCATCATTGTTGAAAAACTTAGTAGCAGAATGCAATGTTATGCTTTTTGAGTAGTTTATAGCTGTCAGATTTTAATTATTTTATACTTAAAAATATGTAAGTAAATTTGGATGAGCTTTAATTGATTTTTATTCCCTTGAATAACACCTGCATCAAGGACTAGCTTTTACTTATTTAACAAAGAAGAGTATTATGATTATTTTCAATAACTAATTTTATATTCATTCTCCGAGCCTTTAACAGAAGATCAGGCTAAGAAGTACAACATTTTTAACTACAATATCTTAGAATGCTTTCCTGAAAGGAGAATATTTTTTTTATATTTATTTATTTTGGCTGCTCTGGGTCTTAGTTGCAGCATACGGGATCTAGTTCCCTGACCAGGGATCGAACCCCGGGCCCCCTGCACTGGGAGCACGGAGTCTTACCCACTGGACCACCAGGGAAATCCCTGAAAGGAGAATATTTTAGAATAATCAGAACAAGAAAGAATCTACTAAAAATAGTTCTGGGGATTATGGAAAAAGAGTTTGGGATAATAATTTAAATCAAAATATTATATTTAGTTAGATAAAATATGGCAGGGATTAAAAGTGATTAAATAAAAACATCTTAAAAGTTTATATGTAATTATGAAATTACTATACAACTTGACACCATTGAAATGTAAGGAAAAAAGCAATCATGAAGAGTTTACAATTTAAAACTCCTTAAGGAATGTATATTCCACATAATTGAATTCTTATAACTTAAGATGATCTTTAAGAATGTTTAAAATTATTAACTCAAAGCCCTACTTTTTAATGAGTTGATATAAATAGGCAGCATTTCTTAAGTAGTGGCAAATATATTATCTGGATGACTTTTAAAAGACAACTGAGAACCTGACTGGTTGCATTCAAATTTTCCTTTTTAGAATATCCCTACTTCAAACAGCTTGTGAACTCCTCTATACATTTGTATGACTCACACTTCCGTAAACATGATTTTAAATGCATTAAAACATAAGCAAAGGCATTTATGAAACTAGTCAGTTAATCTTAGTAAACAGAAATTTCAAAAAAGCAAATGATCTTGCCCCTCTTTTCAAGGCCATCTTAAAGACAAAAATGTGAACAGTAAGGAGGCCACTGGTATACTCTGGTTAGTTAACAAGCTGTCTGACGCAATTCTACGACTTATTTGAAAACAATGGTCAGTTCTTCTATGCTGAATTCCACGCTTTTTGCTGGTTTGTTTGTGTGGATAGAGTCCATGGTGGATAAAGCAGTGACAAGTTTTCAAAAAGGTCACTTCCCCTGTAAGCTAGCCATCAGCTAAAGCTACTGGACAAAGCTGTTATTTTCACTCATCTCTTTTTACCTCTCGATCTGGATGCATAATATTGATTTACTTACCCTGAATGAATAGGGCTGGAAGAAAGAGCCACGTTGTCTAAGTTCTCAGTGCCCCAGCTTAGACGATAAGAATTCCTTTCTGCCTCCTTGGCTAGAGTTGACACCTAAACACAAAGAACACTGGATTTAATAAAAAGACGTTCCTTCAATTAAATTAAAATATAATGAACTTTAAAAAAATGGCGTGACAGGAAAGTGGTATTACCTGGAAAAACGCTCATTTAAAAATATGATAGAAGACCAAGGCATTTAAAATGTATCTTTATAATGCATTCCCATTTAAATTATATTATTGATATAGGATCACATTTCTGTAATTGTCTTTGAAAAGAGTAGGTGTTCATCTACTTCCTATATCCAGCCAAAGCTGATAAAATTATATCTAAAATGAAAATATTCCATAACAAATTCTATATCTTTTCTAATAGAAAACAATTTTAAATATAGAGAGACATATTTTTAACCTGTACCTTTCATCTTTTACCTTAAATGCATCCTACCTTACATTTTCCTTTAATAGAGATTTTATAAAGGAATTGAGTTTTATATATAATGTCCACCCGGAAGAATCCAGTATAGCTGAAGAAACAAGCAGTATGTTATTTTAGAAAAACTCTGCTCACTGAAAAATGCAGCAAACATTTTTTATGTTTTAGAAAAACTCTTAAATCCCTTATCCTAGATTATCAACTGAATTAATACAATTTTTTTTAGATTAAAAAACTTCCTCTGGACATTTCCGGCATCCGATAATGCTAAAAAGCTCTCCAGAAAGCAGAAATGTGAAGGCAAAAAGTCACATACCTGGTGACTGGGGATCACAACTGTGTCGTCAATCATGGCACTGTCCCTCAGGTATGAGGCATGGCTCAGGGTGTGAGACCTGTCGGAACTGAAGGATCGAAGGCTGGTAGGTTGGCAGGAGGTCATGGTCAAATACCAACAGCAGTAGTAGGGTTGGGAGGATGAAATGATGAGCCGAGCAGGAGAGTGAAAAAAGCGTGCTATTAGCTAACAGTGCAACTTCCAGGGGGACATAAATCGCAACCGTGGAAGAAGGAAACACAGGTCTCTGTGTTGCCGTACCTCTCTGTCCCACAGCTAAACTAACGTATCTTTTGACTGGTTCCTACCACTCAATGGCAAGGGCACAAGGGAATCCAGAAGATAAAATTTGATACTCCTAATCTGATTCATTTTCTTCCCAGAAATGTTTGAAACCAACAACTGTAGCTTACTTACTGCCAGTATAAGAAATTCACACAGAAAATAATTCCAGGATAGATTGTTTAAATCTGTGTTAAATGTAAATCTCCCTGCAACTAAGAAAAATATTAGGGGGCGGGGGAGGGGAATAAGACAGCCCTTGGAGAGAATGAAATGAAAGCACAGGTTCCATTTTCACTCATTTTCCTTTCTCTCCACGCCTCTTTTTCCTCCTCTCCAACTGTGAATGACTGAATGTTCGTGCACACCCCTGGAAGCTACAGAGTGAGATGAACTGTGGCCAGATGCATGTTTCCTGCGGAAGTGGTGTCCCTCCTGTTTGTCCCTGGTGTTTCCAACAATGCTATTTCAAAGGACAGCACTGTTCCTTGTGCATGTCCTGTGTGTGGTGAGTGAAGCACCACAGAGTGCTGGTTGCTGTGGCAATGAGATGCAAGCGCACAAGAAACTGTTTCCAAGACCAACCCACAAAACACACACATCCGCCAGCACGAAAACGAACTGCCAGTAGACACTGACCCAAAACTGAGGTTTGGCTTCAAAATGGGATTTAGGCCTTGATAATCAATGCTTTACACTTCTGATAAATCTGAATTTCAAAGTTCTGAATTATATACTCAAATGAAATTTGTGAACCTTGACATTTGCATAGATGCAATTTCATTCCTTCCTAGTCAATTTGTACAATCAAATGACAAATAGATTGATAACTTAAATAAACTATATTTTACACATGTTAGTCCAAGTATTAAAGATCTGTATTCAAAATATTAGCCCAAAGCCCATAGGGGAAAATAAAGAGATATGCAAACTTTCACAATATTGATAGAAGCAAGGTTTCATTTACGTTTAGCTAGTAGGTATTTGGCTAGTGAAGCGCTACAGAATTATGGACTAAACATCAAGTTAGCATATTTATTAGCAGAAGCTATTTTCTTTTGCAAATATACCTAAGTTTGTAAGCCATATACTGTCATCTTTATGAGGTGTCAATATTGCCAACTTCAATTATTTTTGAGGAAATCATCACTTGGGAGATAATTCATAGTAATTTGGGGCTTTCTCCTATTCTGCTGTAGGATTTATGCCCCCAAAGTAAATGCCGAATATTAGAGGGTAAGTGACATGAATCAAAAAAAGTTTAACTGTCTGATCCTGGGACTTCCCTGGCAGTCCAGTGGTTAAGACTCCACGCTCCCAATGCAGGGGACATTGGGATCTCTGGCTGGGGAACTAAGATCCCACATGCCACATGGTGTGGCCAAATAAATAAATAATCAAATATACTTCAATAAAAAATAAAATAAATATTTAATTGATCCTATGTTTTTACACCTATATTAATCTGTGTTTATAATAAAATCAAATCTAAATAGAATTAGACAATATACTATTTTATGTTATATAAGCTCTTGGGGAAGATTGAGGCTCCTGACACGGCCAAGGCAGGAGCAGCCTGAATGCCTAGCAAACCTATTCACAGGGGTTTTAGTCCTGGCACTTGGAAACAGCTTACATTATAGCTGTTTTTACAGCTGTGCAGTTAGATTTCGATGGTGCGCTTCATAAACAGGCTGCTGTGACCAACCCTGGTGTGACCTTGAAATTGAGGATGGGAAGGTGATTAAATTATTGGGGAAAGGGGTTTTTAATCTCAGCAAAAGCTTGTCTCAATTAATGGACTGAGCATTTTTTTTCCTGCACTTGTATTGTTTTGTACCAGGCAGCACTAAGATCAACAGCTCTTAAATTCTATTATCCTTTATTTTGTTTTGAATTGAGCCAAGAGAGGGCAAACAGTAGAGAGGTCAACCTCTTGAAATGATATGGTGTCTACAGGCGCAACCATCTGCCCCCATTAGTTCTGTTGGGCTCAGATTTGTTAATTACTTAATCTCTATCCTCAGCTTTAAAATTCAAAGATCCAGATGGTGACTTTACACATTTAAAAGTGCTAGATTCATATGAATGAACAGTACTAAAGGACCAACAGGCACTGGAGTAAAGGAGTAAAGATGCCTGCTCATAACAGCAAGTAGAGACGTCGTCACTACGTAGATTAACCCTTAAAGGCAGCACTGGAATAGTAGAAACACAGGTCTCAAAGGGGAAATGGAAATTTAGCTTGGATGGGAACAACTCGAATGGCAAAAAGAAGGTACCTCAAATAAGACCCAGTGACGTGGCTGCCACCACTGTAAATGTGTAAAGTTTGAAAAAAAGGCAGCCAGGTCTCAATGGCCACTCTCAGGGAGGCACCACAACTGGCTGGATGTCTGTCTGCTTTAGGAACGAGGTATTAAAGAGCTTATTTGGCTGTGAATGTAGAGCTACGTCCTGCAATCAATGTATCAGTAATAAAGGTGGATTACTGATATCCAGCTACCCGATACCTGGGTCTATCTTTTAATTGGTTTTGAAACAGGAGCAAAGGGGTGTTGGTGCTATTTTTTGTCTTTCCTAGAGCCCCAACAGGAAAGAAATACAGGGGGAGAAGAAAGGAAAGAAAGAGACAAAGTGACTGACCACAAAAAGGAGATTGGGGTAGGGAGAAAAAGATATTAGAAGATGCAGACAGAGAGTGAGGAAAGTTGGAGAGACAGAGGGAGAGAGAATAAGTTGAAACTATATGTCTAAATATCTCTATCCTCTGATTTTATTCTAGTTCACTCTGCTTACTGCCTTCTAAAATGCTAATTGGTATTTAATCAATGTTTATAGTTCTAACTGATCTTTTTTCTATGACGTCATAGAATCTACTTAAATGAAATATATGAAGTAAGAATATTCCAAGAGTAAAGAAATTATTCTCTCTAAAGGAATCATGACCAGCACAAAGGTCTGGGATAACTCAAGTCTCTGGATCAGAAATCGCCTACCCTGATTTAAAACAGTGCAAGCAAATTCAAATATTTTGCAACAGAGTTGCCTTTTTTTTTTTTCCAGCAAGTCAGAGGTGGTGCTGTTCAGTTAATAAATCTGCAATAGCACATATCCATAAAAGTGTAAATTTTTACTTGTTGTTTAGCTAAGGGATAGGCCAAAAGTTTTTTATGATCTTAAATTTATACTTTTTTCACCATGATACAACTGGCTTCTGGACACATATTAGGTGATATCAAAGTCTGTAATTTCACAGAAAAGTATAATAATTACTATCTTAGGAAGCTGCAATATTTATTAGACATCCAATGAACGGTGTTTTCAAACCTACTGAGCAAGTGAATATCCAAAAATGTCAATGTGTCTGATTTAATACATGGAGAATCTTTTGTGGTTCATTGTTATTTAGCGTTTTACATTGAATTTGAATAGTATTTTTAATTTGTAATAATAAAATAAAATGGACACAAAATCCAACGAATCAACTTAACTGTGTTTCTATTCAATGTGATTAAAATGTACCTATTTTTATTCTTCTGCATCCATGTACATTTTAGGCATCTGAATCATTTTTTTTTTAAATCATCTCCAACTATACGTAGGCTAATTAGGTTCCTTTTGGGGAAGCCATGCTAATGTTTTATCAACCACAAGGTGGAGCTGTGACCGTTAAAACAGTCAGGCCTGGGGCCTGTCACAGACTGATTCTAGTAAAATACTCACCCTTCTAACTTGAATAGATATTCAATTTAATACATAAAAATCCTAATCTGAGAATAAATCCATAATTCTAGAATATAAGCACCCCCCGCCAAGACAGACAGACACACACACACACACACACACACACACACACACACACACACACACATTGAGCAGGGAGCAGGGAAATGTGGATGTATCCAGGAAAATCATGTTTTCATGCTATGTAATACCTACCTGGGCATGGTACTATTGAAAGCACACCAAATAAAGAAATAATGAAAAGGAAAAAAATGGTTACCGAAAAAAGGTAACTTATATTGAATTGTCTAAGCAAAATTTAAAAAATAAATAAAACACTGCATTGCAATCATGAAAATGAGATACTGACTATAATTCCATCTTGGAGAGCATGAATACATCTGGCGTTCTAGAAATGCAAGTGTGGAGCTGGACAACAGCTCACGTCTTCAATGTTTCATATCTCCTGTCTTTACAAGCTGAGAAGTATTCAGTTTAGGTAGAATCCTCTAACCACTGACCCCTGTCTTATAGAAAGTATTGTTCTAAATCTTTCTCAGTACTAAGTACTTTCAAAGAAGGCAAAAGGATCAAATCAAGCACTTAGTCTTAGTAAAAGAAATCAAGCTGGGAAAAAAAAAAAGGATTTTTGGATAACAGTAATATGATTATTCATAGCTTATTATGAATTTTTGCAAAGTCATAAACATTTCACTTTATTGAAATTTGAAGCCTTTTAAGAATCTCAGACTGTGAGGCCCAAATCAATCAGTGTGTCAAAATTCAATATCTAGAACACTGACACCATCACAAGCTCCCCTACCCTCACCCGCCAAATGGCTCCTCCCTGTGTACCCTGATCCCAAGGACCACTCTCTACCCAAGTCATTGAAGCCAAGGAACCAATCAAGTCTCCTTCCTCTTCTTCACCCACCCCGTGAAATCCATCGCCAGATCTGGGCAGTTTTACCTCACAGATATGTTCTCAAATTCTTCATTTCTAAAACTCTCCCCATGACTGCTACCACCCAGGTTAGAGTTCAAGTTGTATCCTAGCAACTTCAGCGAACACTACCGCAATAATTTCTCAGGTGGTCGATACTGCCAAGTTTAGCCCTTTGACAACTTTCCTCTAAAATTCATCCTCTATATCACGGTCAGAGGGATCCATCCGAAATGTAAATGTGACCTCCCCTCCTTCATACTTACACTTCAGCCACACTGCACTATCCTGTTTCTCTCATACACCACGAGCCTTTGCTCACCTTATTTAAGGCTTCAAATACCCTCCCCACCTTTCTTCACCATCATCACTATTATTCTGTCTCGGTTTGGGCTCATTCCCTCCAGGAAGCCTGAGCCTCAGGGCTCCAGTTGCACTCTGTGGGTACCACTAGCTTCATCTCTCTCTCACTCCATTAGATTCTGAATTTAGCAATTACATATTAGTCATGCTTGTACCTCTGGTACCCACCACAGAGCCAGCCCAGAAAGGCACTCATTACACGCACACTGAATTGTTTTAAAAAAAAGAAGATAGGAGGGAGGCATTAGTACTCAAGGGAAAGGCCCAAGAAAAGCTTGTTTTTGCTAATTGCCCATTCAGAATTGACTACTCTTTAAGGCATTTATTTCTTACACTCCAAATGTGCTGGATACAGCCAAGAATAGAGCCAATATTAAAGTTATAAACCTAAGATAATTGAGTAGCAAAAGACACTACACTATATGTACAACCACATGCTTAACCTAAATTGACAGTCATACTTTTGATGAGGCACTAAGGAATGTTCTTAATCAGTTTACCTCAAAAAATAATAAACACCTGGTGTGCTAGTTAGTAATAACCCCCAAAATTGATTGTATATTTCAGAATGTAATATAAACCTCCCTGGATTTGGCTATAAAATCTGGGCTCCTTCAGATTTTGCTATCATTGCTTTTGGTATCCAGGCTCTTTAGGGATTCTGTTCTGATTCTTTTTCATGAAAAAATCAGTTCCAGGCAACATTTCCTTCTCAATTTGTTACCTTTTAACCCTTCTTCACAACATACTTTTGTTCACAGAAACTATGGCCCTAACAGAAAACCCCAAGGAGATTGGGAGGATCTTATAACTGCCGTTTAGTAAGAGTGTCCATAAGGCAAAACTGTCCTTTTAATTTGCCTAGAGAAAAAAGTTGCAGATGATAAAAAATATCATATTTTAATGGTTCAGAGCTCTTTACTGATCATGGCTCTGATTCTTACAATGCTTGACTCCTACTAAACTACTTAATCTCTCTAGGCCTCAGTTTCCTTTAAAATGGACACTTGAAGTTGTTAGAGAATGCAGTAAGATAACATGCTAACTGCTGAGAGTAGTGAGATACCTATCGAGTGTCAATAACGGTGTCTACTTTTTTTATTATTATCATAAAAGTGTGTTGCACTCACTTCTGATATCAAGGGAAAGCTTTATGTGAATACCTGTCAGAGCGTCCTCCCTCCAAGCTGTATCTCAGGTAATTCATCCCATCCAGGAACTGACTGCTAGGTAGGGAGTCATCACCCAGTTCTTTTAGATCCTCAGGTCTAAGGTACTCTCCCCCATCACCTGTCATTGTGTCATCACCTTGAAGCAATCAGAGAAAGATGGAGAATTACTTGTTGAATGTAATATCGACTACAAAACATGATTATGATTGTGAAGAAATCAGCATAATAGCACTGACATCACTGAAACACTGCACGCTAGAAAAAAAACAAAAACAGAACACATGCAACTGAAGAGTGCTAAAACTCAGGTAAACAATATTTGACCCATTTTCCTATTACCTACTAAGAAGAAATAATTACCTGAATTGGAATTCTTTTAATATCAATTTTCCTTACTCATTTCTTTATCCTGATAGCTGATTTATCATGATAGCTGATTTATAGCTTTATATTTAACTTAGCAATTAGCACAATATGTAGACAACTTAGCTTCTGTCTATAGTATCAATAATTTTGTACATAATGTCCTGCATTAACAGTCTTTTCATGTAATTGACAATATGCTAAGAAATACCTACTGCTCTAAAACAAATGAGAGGTGTATTAAATGGAACAATATGACTTATTAGCAAAATATGCACATTAGGGAAAGAACACTAGAACGAAGTAGACAGGTTATGATATTGTAATAAACAACCTGGAATTTAATTTTAAAATTATTACGGAGCATAAAAAGGATGCTTTGCTGGAAACTAGATGGTTTCCCAAAAGTGAAGTACAGGGAAAAAAGTGAGATAGATAATAATTAAGCAGTGGCCAAAAACGATGACTAAGTGTTGTAGCTCTCATTTGGAAGCACAGATGGTACGAGTACATTCCCTGCCCGTGAACTGGAATAGAACACTTTTAAAAATACACGTTTCAGGAAATTCAATAAATAATACCTCATTCACAGAAATGCTCTCCATACCATTAATGTGCTGGGATGGGGCATGAGGCATTAGTACTCAGGGGAAAGGGGGAATAATTTAGCTGAGAGAAACAATTTTTGATGATCCTTTAAGCGTACTAATCACACACTGAAAGCCTGATAACCGATGTAAGGGAAAATGTGAAAGAATGTAGTTCATTCCTATAATTAAATTAAATATTTATTTTAATCTCATCTGTTTAAAATAAGTGTTCTAAATCAATACTAATTTATTTATAAAGATACAGCATTAAAGACTTTTAAGAGGAATATGTTTTCAGCATCTCATTACTTCCCTGTATATATGATCTTAAGAGCCCATAATCAAGACTATTAGCTCTCCAAATTACTTAAAGGCAAAGACAGTTTGAACAAAAGACCTTCCAGTAAATAGATATGTAACTTATTCACCACTAAATTTTTTTCTCAAAGTCAATGCATTTAATATTTGGCAGTTACAAATCTCATCATTAAAATCACTTTTATTGCTCCTCAGTGAAATCATTAGATATTTATTTAGTTTTAGCTAAGTGAATTAGGCTACACAGAGTAGTTATTAAAAGTTTAGTCTTTAAAATCAGATAGACCTGGGTTCAAATTCTAATTCTACTACTTACGGGCCAGTTAATCTTCCTAAGCCTCAGTTTCCACAAGAAGAAAATGGGAATGATACTAATAATCTATCTCACGTGTCAGTTATCTGAATTAGGTAACATATAAGGATTATAACAGAGTTCTGGAATATAATAATCGCCAGTTATTATTTTTATCAATACAAAATGATCTAAGTGTTGACACACCAATGAAATATGAGCTAAATTTCATTTATGCAGAATAATTTTTGAAAAATTTAAAGAAAAATATAATTGTACTGTTTAAATATTTCATAAACCTGACAACTCTAATGAAAACATGAATACGTTTTTAAAATTACTTTTGTTAAAGTGGTTCCCCCCAACTCTTGTATATATTCTCTTCTTCAAAGTGCTCCCTCACAAAACATGATGCAGCAATAGCAGCGATCCAGGGATAAATAACAATATAGGTGAACATGAAATGCATGATGTTGGTGAACTTTAAGAACCAAAAAGGTCAGAGGAGGGAGAGATCACTTTAGAATAATGTAGTGGGTTGAGTAATGTCTCCCCTGTCCCCAAATTTCATGTCTACATGGAAGCCCAGGATGTGGTCTTATGTGGAGATAGGGTCCTTGTAGATGTAAGTAAAGTAAGGATTTAGACGAGATCATACTGGATAATTGCAATGAGGGTGTTTTTTACAAGAGGAAGAGAAGGACACACAGAGACAAAGAGGAGAAGGCCATGTGAAGGCAGAGGTTGGAGTGACGTGTCTACAAGCCAAGGAACACCAAGGATTGCTGACAGGCACAGAAGCTGGAAGAGGCGAGAAAGGGTTCTTTCCTAGAGCCTTCGGAGGTTAGCATGGTCCCACCATGGACTTGCAGCCTCCAGATCTGTAAGAGAATGAATCTGAGCCACCAGCTTGTGGTAATTTGCTGCGGTAGCCCTAGGAAATTCCCAAGGAAGCTGGAGAAGGAATCACTGAAGAAGGAATGGGAGCTGGTCAATTGCTTGGGGGCAGTTTTGATGGGCAGAGATGATGGTATTTCAGGTGAGAGGCTAGTGTGTAAAGGGTCATGGAGGGCAGTAAAAACAGTATGAATAAAAGAGTAGTACGCATTACTTACTTAGAGAATACTAAGTGTAATAACTTAGCACTAGTCAGCGTCCATGCTGGTGAGCAATGGCAGAAAGTCCAGGAAGAAAGCTGGTGTCTGAACAGAGTGACAAGATCGTGAAGCTTGGACATTTTATTATAGGACTTGTGGGACTTATGTGTTCCACTATTTCCTCCTTCTTATTTAATTGGTAAATCTTTATATAGGAGTATTTTTATGAGTCAAATAAGTTGGGATCCCCATTGCTTTATTTCTGGGAGAAAAAAAATTCTAAGATCAATCCTAAGACTTGGTTTACCAAAACACAGGCATTGTCTGGTTTGGATATAAGCCTAAATTATTTTCAGAAAAAAATATGCACGTCCTGTTAACTTTTGAGAAAACTAAGCCTAGTCTTATTTATGAAAAAGTGAAGGGAATGACTGAATGCAGGATGTCATATAATACAAGCTGTACCTTATGGATCCCTTGAGCAAGAGACCTACAAAACTATGTAAAACCCCAAAGCCTGCTTGAATATACTCTCTCTCTCTTTCTCTATTCCCCACTCTACTATCCCCCCACCCCTAATCCCCAAGAATCTAAAATAATTGAGCTTTGCTTTCTAGCATCTAATTCCTAATTTCACCCAGATTAGGGCATCCTGCCCATCTTCAGAGTCAATCTGCTTTTGCATTTCATCTTGCTTCTCCTAATTTGCCAGTTCTCACCACAGTCTCTTAGCAACCAAGATGGTTACAGAGAACAAAGACAACTCAAAATAAGTTTCAATTTCTTGGTCCTTAAAATTACTCAAAACTCCTTAATACAGTAGGGCCTACACTTCAAGTTTTCTGTCTTATTCCTCTCATCTTCCCCTCTTGTTATTCCTTGGTAAAGAGAAGGTTTATAAGAGTGAAGGAAAGAAAAGAGAAAAGAAGGAAATCTAGCTGGATTGACTCCCAGTATGGAGAAGCAAGACCCAGTGCTGGCAGTTTTATCTTGTAAAAGATGCAAACAAACTACATGAACTTAGCTTTCCCCCTCTTGCGCATAAAGAAACTTACTATAAGACAGAAGGAAAGCAACTGGAAGAGTACATTTTTAATCAAATGTATCAAGTTGTGTGCCTCTGGTGTGGAGTCAACGTACAATTTCAAAACCCCTGATTACACTGAGTTCTGTGAAATAGTGGATGTCCTTTACATTCTCCCTCATTTCTGCATTTTGATGGCTTTATTACAATGCTATCTGACTAAGACAGCTGCTACATTAAAAAATCCCCTCCTAGGTTCCGTGTTACCAAATGTGAAGTTTAGGGGTTTGGGGACATCTATGGTGGCCTTAGGTGTATATCCTGATGTCTTGATTATGTCTCAGAGAGAAATGGCCCAAAGATGCAAAATCCCTAAATGCTGTTGTCAGTGGCCAGATGCTAACCCAATGTTGGAATTAGCTGGAAAGGTACCTGTTTAGGTACTAATCTCACCAGTGCTACCATAAAATGTCTCTCCCAGGATATGTGTGTATAAAGCATGCTATGCAATAGTACATTATCTGCAGTGTGGGAGGGAAAGCAGAAATGCCTGTAGAAAATGAAAAATCAATTTGGGAAAAATATAATACAGCTCAACATTTTAAATGTTATTAATGTGTCCAAAAAATAAGATAATCATATCCTTGCCTTTCATGTTGGTAAGTGAGACGACCTCTACAGTCCAAGGCTAGCCTATCCCGGCCTTTAAATCCTCATCTTCTTTCATCTTCCTAGATACGTTGTCTGCTATCTTCAAATAAGATTTTGAATTTTAATATTTAACTCTTGTTTGAGTACAGTTCTATCAGGCTTGGAAGGAATTTTGCATAACTCAGAAAGCTTATGAAAGAATGGTTATACCCTAACATACTTTCTTTTATCAACTTACTTATTTGATGTAAAACAAATAAACAAAGAGCAAACCCTATTTTTTTGCATCATAACAAACCTAAAGTGAATTTCCTTTTTGTTTCCTATACTTGAACAACCCCTTCCCTGCCATTACATATTTACTTACTTAATAGAATTCTGACTTCCAGGTTTTAGGACTTAACTTTTTTCATTGTATTCTCCAATCTTTCCAAACAATTTTATGAAAACCCTTTCCTACTAATTGTAGAGCATTGATGTATCACTTGCTTTTAAAGTTTCATGTTTTAATATCTGGAAACTACAAGATTCCTCAGTGATAGAGGCACATTTAGCCATGACCAGCCTCTATAAGACACAGATCACAAGAGTACGGGAATAAATTAAGATAAAGTGGGAAGGTCCCAAGGATTCTTCATTCTGACAACTCCTCACAGTGCTGGGAAGAAGGAGATTCTCTGACATGTCACTGAGCTCTCTCTCTCTTAAGAATGCTCAGTGCTTCTGCTGATAAGTGGGTAAAGGACCGAAACCTCGGGTGTGGAGCCCCACTAACGTCAAGTGTCCACAGTGGAAGTACGTCAAAAGGAGAAGGTAGATGTGCCTCCGTATTTCACCCCAACACTCAGTCATTCTGGAGTTCTCTTGATCATTAGTACACATCGTCCCAGAGAACGAATGCAGAAGTTTATACACACCACCCACTCACAAATCTCTGAGTATAAGGGATACACGGGTCACATTTCCGCAGGTAATTTAGTTACACAGGTGTATAACCCCTGAGCCCTACCATACAATTTATGGCTATGGAGCTGAGTCATCAAAGACAGGAGTCAGCTCAGGATCCTATGAAGATGTAGAGGATTACATTTACAGCTTTGTTTTAGTCTACACAGTAGAATATTCTGAGACTGAATTCCCATTTCTCTTTTTCTTCCATTTCTCTGCCATTTTGCTCCATCAGGACTCATTTACATCATGACTGAGCTATTACAACAGCTTTCAAAGTGGGTTTAGATTCCACATTCACCACTTAGTAGCTCTGTGCCACTGAACAAACTACTTAACGTGTTTAAACCTCAGCCTCCTCATCTTCAGGTGAGCCTTTCTCACCTGAAAAACAAATGAGGGGAAATCCAGAGCCTATCCCATATGGATGCTGTAGGGATTAAATGAGACAATGCACCTAGCATTGTGAGGTCTAGTAAATGCTTTCTCTTCCCTCAGATACCTGCTTCCTTCCAATTTCATCCCAATGCACTCCTTCGTGTGCCGCTGCTGATTTAATCTTTGGACAAAACAGATTTAATTGTTTCAATCATTAATTGAAATCTTTAACACATCTTAATTTCCTTGACTTTTCAGTTGAGAATCCAAACATTCCACAGCGAAGCCCCGTGTGTTTTAAGGCATCGGCCAAAATGAATGACTAGATTATTTTGTCACTCTGTGTCTCTCTCTTGCCCTTTCCCATCTCGGGACCTTCCCATACTGTTCCTTCTCCACTCCCTAAAACCTGTGCCACCCTCCTATTTATCTCCCAGCTTTCAGCAGTTCCTTGAGACTGTGCTAGGTCTCTCCCTCTCCAGATTTTCCCAGGCAGATATGAAAAGCAGATGACATAGTGCCTTTAGTTATGCTTCATTAATTTATACATTACCTCTCCATATATGTTCACTTTTGATTCCCCCATGGTACCAGTCATAGAGCTTTACACACAAAAACATCACTTTCACTATCTGTTGATTGGATTTGTGAGTGGAAAATTCTGAATGCTTCACTATAGCAAGTTAGCCTGAAAGGACATCTGTACTTGGTTTGGATATTCTTCTGAGTATTGACACATAGACTACCATTAAAATAGTAGAGCTGTAAAGAAAATAGGGACTGGCTAATACTATCCAAACACATGTGGCTGCACTTCGTCCATATAAATGATGGTAGGTTCCGTGAAAACATTTGAAGAGCACAAAAAATTAAAGGATTGGCAATGTCAACTAGTCAAATTCCTTTATACTAATTGTTTGTACTAAAAAGTTACTTCACAAAACTCAGACATATCCTATACAAAAATATTATTCAACTTGAATTTCTTTCTGGGGAAAAATGTTAAGTTTTTGGCCATATCTAGACATGGAGAGCTTCCTCCATCACCATGAAAGATATTCTTGATCATTAGCCAACATTCCTCTCAAATCAAGAGTTCTTATCACTAATAACTTTTAATACATAATAGTTTTAACAAAAGTATACAAGATGTTATAGCTAGGTCTTATATTATGCAATGGGCAGGTCCAAGAGGATGTTTCACACAAATGGAATTTCTAAAAACCCAGTAAATACTTTGGATGCATTAGCTATTGGAATTCTTTAACAATTATTTTGGAAATAAATAACTATTTTTAGATTAAATAATCACTATCTAATTTATCTGATTTATAAAGTTAGATTTTCATGTAATAGGTTCGCTTAAAGTGGTACCACATATACTTTGGAAACTTCTTGCTAAATAGAATATTTTATATTATTCATTTTTTCCTATATGTCAAAGTGCCCCCTAAATAATATTTAAAGGTTACTTTATTCCTAGCTAACTTTAAAAAATTAGATTATAACTACTAACTTAATATATTTTTAACCACATCTAAAATATATCTTTATCCAGGAATGGGATGACTGCATATCAAGTAGCCTAACGTAGTTGTTAACATGTTCATGCTAATTCAATGTCAACTTATCCAAAAACTAATTTTTCTCTAAATTTGTATTTTAAGAAGAAATATTAGTTTTGGAAAAATATTTATATAATGTTCATTAGATAATTTAATTATGTTAATAGGTCTCAATAACAGTTTCAAAAATCATTAATAGTATAAGCAATTCATAGTGTTAAGCTTCCAAGTTAATAACAATCCACACACCCAAATGCACACATAAGCAATTCCACTCATATTACACACGCTATTTCAAAAACCACCAGATTAGTATTAGGCACCCAGATTTAAATATTAAGCTAGTTGCTTCTAGCCAGCTAAGAAAAATTAAAAGCAAAGACAAACTTCCACTTCAACAATTTCCTCTAAAGGTACCTGAATCACTAAGCACTTCCCCATCAATAAAGTGGTCACCAAACTGTTTAAAAGCTGTTCAACATGTAAGTGAAGATAAGAAAGAAGATCACACGAAACAAAATATAGTGTGTACGTACAGATGTCGAAAATTGGCAAGTATTAGGATGGAACGCAAAATTATTACAATAAATACTTGGAACCATTAGCTTTGGCAATACCTTTTAATTTACTTACAATAGTACATTGACCCAACATTTGTTTGTTCTTGTCGTAAGTTCTTATAAAAGCTGAGACAACTCAATGTCTGTTACCGATAGGTGAATTAACAAATTGTTTCCAAATAAGGGCATCTCAATGTAAAGTTTTACCTTCTGAATACATCTTGAAGAACCTAAAAAAATACCTTTAATATTTCTCCATAAAAGCAGTTAGTATTGGGCCTACTACTAGGGTCAGTATGGCAATAATTTTTCAAACATGTACACTTATGTACATGTATTCATGTATACATGTCATGTCATGTATATACATACATATATATTTTTCTAACAGGTACACTTGCCCAATAGCTGCACTACTGAAACTTGGTTGCATACTTTATGTGCTGCATTCATGATTTTTTTAGCAGATTTTTCTTATTGTTCAAGAAAAGTCAACTACTCTAGTTGAAGTAGAGGTGGGGAGCTAGAAACCCTTCTGGCAGTACCTCTAACATGATGCCCCATACCCACCCCAAGGCAGTCCCTGGTGCTCCTCGTAGAGCTTCTCAGACCTTTGAAATCCACTGGCTTAGATAATTTTTATCAACTCTAGAACTATAGGGGGCATATAGTTCTTCTGACTTATCAATTCTTATGTTGAATTTGTATGACTTACTCCTGCACTATTTTTAACCTTCGCTAAGGCTCTTTTTTTCTATGTATTAGTTTTTAAATATATTTTTTTCTATATATTAGTTTTAAAATATATTCTGTATGTTTGAACCAATTAGAAAGCAGAGATTTCTCAATATACCATTGATAGAGTATACGTTAAGTTCTTTTACTTTAAAGCATTTTAATAAAAAATGTATTTTAGCATAGTTAAAACATATTAACAATAATTGTATTATCAGGTAGATATCTCAACAGATGGCCGACTTCCAGTTTCTCTCCCTTGTCCTAGTCCTGTTATTTAGTAAGTCATTAAAGATAACACCAGTTGAAAATATATAAACAAAATCCTCCCTCCCCCAAATTGAAAAAGTAAATGTACTGAAACAAAGGTGAAAAGGTTACTTTAAGTGCTAAGATGCTGTCATCCACATCCACCGTACCAGCTTGTTCCCTGAAAAAATGGATGGTTTCCTTTGTGTAAGACCATGACAGATGTCATAGGAGAATGAATAAAAGTCTTACCCTCTTCATCAGAAACATCAAGAACCTCAGTCATGGTCTCAGGAACATTTAGCTTGTGTTTTTCAGTGATAGTCTGGAAAGACAAAAGTCATTAATGCTCAACTTAAGAACAAAAATCAAACAAAAGATCAAAAGAGTCACAGAGGAGAGGCCATAGTCAACAGCATCAGCAAGCAATCAGGCCCCGAGCACTCCATCTTCTCCACACGGACATTTTGGAAGCTTAGTCTCTTATTCTCCTTCATGGAAACTCATTTGTTCTTTCTGAAGATAAATGATCGTTTACTCCAGTGAAGTTGTGCAAGAGAAAGTTCATTATTTTGAATTCCCATTTGCAAAATAAATTCTTTAGCAATGGCATTAATAGCCATATTGAGAAAGCAGATTCAGGTTTTCAGGGCTTCCCTCAAATGGACTAAGTAATGTCTCCAGAAAAGCTTTCAAAAGAAGCAGTGAATATGTGCAATTTATGAAAAACAAAGCCACTGGAACGAAGTTGTAAACAATGTGAAATACATAAACTTCGGGGCAGAAAATGTGATGCATCTCTTCTGGGATTAGAGGATCAACAGTGGAGAATCACCCATCCTTATAGTCTTTCATGGGTCTACAATTCTGGCTTGCTGCTTATTTGCCTTCCATAATAGCCCTCCAGAGTTGCCAGATGCACTGCCTTCTATCCCTGATGGATGAGGTAAGGTTAAGAGACCAGGCTCTGGAGTCTGGCTACATGGGTTCAAATTCTAACTTCATCATTTATTAGCTATGAGGCCTTAGCAAGTCTCTTTATTTCTCTGTGCCTCAGTTTCATCATTTGTAAAACAGGATAATAATACTACTTCATAAAATTGTTATGAAGATTAAATGAAATATATAAGAGCTCTAAGAACAGTGCTTAGTATATGTTAGTATTCAGTAAATATTAGCTAGCATAATTTATCATCACTATATTTTGATATTAAATTAATCTTAAAAACAAAGGGCCTCTGAACATTTTAGTCATTCAGGCACTCAAGAAACATTCTGAGTGCCTACTGCATGCCAGGCACTGTTTCAGACACCAGGGATACCACAGTGATAAAAAAAAAGGATAAAAATCCACATCTCATGACTTGAAATATCACCTAAAGATAGTTGAGTCTCAAATTCCTATCTCTAGTTTCTGCATTGAAAGTGCATTAAGTACATCACTTGGCATTGTTACGAGAAAATTTAAAAACTAATCTCCTAAAATAAGAGTAAAATCTTCAACTAAAGCCACTAAAATACAGTAAATAGGTTGTCTAGGTTTTTAAGCTTTGCTACCTAGAGACTACAGACTTGTTTGGCTACAATACCCCTACCACCAACTCTTTTTTTTCCAAAAGCAGTAGAGAACTTCAAATAATTTTACAGGGAAATTCAACTGATTAATTTAAGAATATATTTACATACAGGGGTATAATTTCTATATGTGAAGGACTGATTAAATCACAATGTGATACTGCATAACCTTTCAGTGGCTTCCCATTTTCTTCAGAAGAAAACTTAATAGAGTTGATCCCCGAACAATGCAGGTTTGAAACTCATGGGTCCACTTACACGTGGATATCTTTCAATAGTAAACACTACATTACTACATGATCTGAGGTTGGTTGAACCCATGGATGCGGAACCATCCTTACAGATGGCTGACTGTAAGTTATATTCGGATGAATTCCCCGGGTTGTTCAAGGGTCTGGCAAACTGGCTGGGAAGATGCTTGGTGATGTAGTAAGGATTGTCAGGGAGGCCTCATCCCTCCACCACACGCTACAACCATGTTGGCAGCCATGGTCTCTTATGCCTCTGCTTTTTTCCCCCATATAGCCTTTTCTTTACCAGAAATGTTCTTCCTTCTCTTGTCTTGGCTCATATAAGATGTAACTTCCTTGGAGAAACACACCCTGACCCTCCTCAATGAATGTGTTTGTTCAACCATGTTTATCTGCCGCTACCCACTCCTATAGCATCACGTGCACCACATCACACACACCTGTACGTGCCCCCTTCACCTCCCACCTCATGGGTGTGAGTCATGAAAGAAGTTGTTTCCACAGAACCTGAAACATAGTAGGGGCTTCTCAAATACATATTGGAATAAATTGATGACATAATACATTTAAGATCCACATAATGACCACATAGATTTTCTTTGGGAAGAAAAGAAAAGGAAGAAATGCAGAAAGTAAAGAAAGTTTCATGTTATCCAGATGAAGGTACAATTGTAGACTAGAGTAGTAAATTCAGCTTTCCAGCATGTTGTTTCTGATGTCTAAATAATTCCATAATGTCTTATTCACTGAAAACAAATTAAACACTGTAGGAAAGACAAAAGCATCTATCCAAAGTTCTGGAGAATAACAGGTAGTCAATAAGAATTTGATGAATGAACAAACTTAAAAATATACCATTTAATTATAATATTAATTAACTTATGAATTTAACACAGAAAGATGATAACCTAAGTTCTATATTAACGGTTCTCAGCTCTACCTGCATATTATAATTATTAGAGAAATTTAAAACATATTGTTGCTTGGGTCTCAACACAAGCCAATTAAATCCGCATCCCTGAAGACAGGGCCAGCTATAGGTATTTTTTAAAGTTCCTCAGGTGGGTCTATTGTGCAGCTCAATTTGCGACCCACTTTCCTGCATTAGGAAAATGTATAGATTGCAGAAAAATGACTTACATTTAAAATACAGGATAGAGACAATGACATTCAATTAAACTATGACTTTTGGGGAAACTTTTAAAATAAGTATCTAAATGTACATTAAATGATTAAAAATTTTAAGGGATACCTACTGCATTAGACCACACCAGAAAGTCCATTTTTGCAGAAATGTTCTAGAGTATTTGCCCTTCATAGGAAACATTTCCACAAGAAGATGCTTCTCCATTTGAAAATAACTGATGGAAATACACTTTAAATGATTAAATTATATTGCCTGACCTTCTCAGTTTCTATTTTCAGATGCTGATAATGTGACTATATTTTCTTTGAACTTGTGAGAGTGGAACTAACTTTGCTTTAGTTTGGTTATTGAATGCTATTAAGGTTATTATCAGCAAATATATGTGGCAATAGAAAAAGTAACACTGATCATATTGGTCATGGATATTTTTTGGCACAGATATTAAAACTGCTTTCTATACACAATGTAGTAAATATAGTATGCATTTGTACATGACATAGTGCCTGACCCTTAAAAGGTCGTCAGTAAATATTTGTTGAATGGATAATAAATAAGTCTTCCCACTCATCAGTAATGTGATAAGAAATGAAAAAAATTGTCCCTTTAAATGAAGTGTCCTTTGAAAACTTGATTAGCCAAACATAAATATGGTTTTATGCAAGTACATCTGAATAGCCCAAAGAAAACAAGGATATAATTAAATGATCATGGGCGTCTTCTTCTGCTATAGAATCTCGGATTCTATGGTCAAGATGAGAAACTACTTTAAAAGTTAAAATGAGTAGTGCCCGATGCATAAGTTTAATAGGATGTAATTAAATCATATAATGTGGCAAAACAAATAGAATGCGATAGATGGCAGACTTAATAATGAGTTTTTAACATTTCTCATGATGTAGAAAATCAAACATGAGTCCTCACATGGTGTTTTATAAATGGGGGATAATATCTGCTTTTTTTTTTGTGCAAAAGAAAAAGTGTGCTTTACTGCTCTTCATTTAGCCCATCTCCCTGGTCAACCACTTCCTTTGTACCACTTACTCAGCAAGTCACAATAAGTCACAGCGTGGCGAGTGACCTTGGCTAGTATGCCACCTTCCAGTGTCCACACACATTGGCTCCCATCAGTGCTACAAGCTAAACCTGGTTTTGCTCCCAAACCCCTTTATACCAATTGTACATGTTAACATAATTTTTATATATAAGTTAAATACTACATAAGTAATATTTTTCTATAAAAACTAAGGTAAATGGTTTGGAAAGTCTCAACAAAGGTGAGTCTCCAAAAATAACTGCTACTCAGGTGTGGTTGAGACAATTATAGCACGTTGGGGAAAAAATGTCAAAAATTTAAAAAGGTTCTGCACTCAGAATAGTGTCTCTTTAAGATAATACACAGGATAAACTGTATATAGATATAGACATTATAGGATAGACACACACAATACAGTATGTATTACAGATGTTCTTTGTTCAAGAATGACAACTTAGCCTTCTAGTCAATGGACCTGTATTCAAAGAAAAGTTCTTGACTCCACTTAAAAAGTGTCAAATGACTTTACATGTATTTATTGCACTGCCACTTTTATGATTCCCATTTTAACGGACTTATGGCATCAGATAAGATTTAGAACCAAAGTTTAAATGGTAATATAACTATAATGTCATTTTTATTTTAGTAGCTTATTCAGTAATTTATGCTCTACATATCAATGATTATATGCAACGATCACTTTAAAACTATGCAAATAATTGATGATAGCTGATCAGTAAGTAGAGGGATGAGTCATATCTCACAGTTCTTCCAAACTGCATTAGGAGACTGAGCTTGCTGGCTTCTGCTGCCAGAAATGTGTCCCTCCCACTCTGATGTCCATTCCGGCAAATAGACAATGACTGTAATCCCCAGAGAGTGCTCAACTGTCTCATATCCTCTGCTAGGTCTTACGAAGTAAAGTTAGAAAAGCAAAGGTTAAGGAAACAAACCAGGATTCCAAAAATGTCTCACAAATTTCAGAAGCAGTGACTTTTCCTTTACAAACTGCTGCCTTACTCTTCTCTCCACACAATGACTTTATTCATACTTTGGGGTGACGAATTCTGGAAGGAGGAATAGCAAAGGAAACTTTCTCTGATGGCAGAGAACTCACATTGCTGCTCAAACGGCACATCGTATGAAGCCAATGATGTGAAATTCGTATGTTAGATGTATGGCTGTAGTTCAACTATTACATTCAAATGGTAGTAACATGAAATTTAATTGGATTAATTTTACATAATTATTGCCTCGTGCTATTTACCTACCACCAGTGAGTAGTTCCAAATTATTTTTAGTGAATCTGTAGATTTTAGAAAATGATACTGAATATGATACTTCCATGAAAATCCATAAAGGGCGCTATTTAAGTGAGTTTTTAAAAGTTGAAAATTCCTGGTAAGCTACTTTTAGCAAAGTCAAGATCAGTTACATCAGAGTGGTTAAGAATATGGATTTTGGAATCTGACAACCTAAATTTGAATCCTAGATCTACCCTCAGTGTCTGGCATATTTGTAACTACTAAATTTTAGTTATAGTTTTTAATATCATTAATATCATCGCTATGTGGGAAAAGAATGAATGAAAATCTCTTCTGAAAGAGAAGAAGTATAAAGTAAGAAGACTCACATCACAGAAGGAATAAGTTCATATTTTCAATCCTTAACCCCAAATTCCATTTCACAAAACAATAAAACTCACAGTTCTAAGAATCGAATTCTAAGAGAAGAAGAAAGTAAAGATAGGGCAGCATTAAAACATGTAACCAATAAAACTACCCATTTAGATAAAGGGGGTACTTGTTTAGTTAATGTGGGCAATGATTTCTTATTTTCCCAACTGAAAGCAGACATGCTGTTATGTTTTACATTTGTTTGTTGGCTTTTCACCTAGAAACTTGATTTCTAAGTATGGTGGTTTTTATTGGAGCAATGATTAGCTAGGCAGCATAGAGATTAATAGTTACCAGAAAAGAAAAAAAGCTCACAGAGAGTTTTATGAGGAGTTTTCACATCCCCCTAGAGCTACATATGTGGAGATATGACCATATGTCTGATTTCTGACAGGGTATTTGAGAACTTTAGCAATAGTATTTAAAAAAATTGCTCCTCTTTTTAAATATAGATCTGTATAGTTAAATTCATTCACTCTAAGTAATATTTGTGAGCCTGAGATCTCTTTGAAATTAGACGTGTACGTTCTATAGTTCTATTGATATTAAACAAGAATTTATTGATATTTTCTTACAAAACTTAAGTCTCATTCTTCACTCCCACTACACTGTAAGTTGCCGGTAGGGAGGAGTAGTGTTTTCACCATTGATGACACTTCAGCACTGAGCACAGAACCCAGCACATATTTTATATCCAATAAATACTAAAGGAATGAATTAATGAAATGAATGGAAGAAAAAGCAGGTCAAGATAGCTAAAAGATGCAAGTTTGCCATCTAGTGGTCATCTGATAAAAATGTACATGCATAATTCCCAGAACATGCAAGAGGTAAAGTTGAGAGAAAACATGACTTCTAAGAACAAAAGTGTTTACCCAATCTTGCCACCAAAACCTTCACTTATCTGTGATGTGCACATTGTTTCAAATGTGCACATATATCTTTATTTATATATATCTAAAGATATATGTACAGGTGCCCAGTATGAAGATTTTCCTGGTATAACAAATCATATAGTAAGAAAAAGCCATTACGATTTAGCCATATGTAGTGACTCAGAAGTATAGTGTGAGGTGATGACAAGACTTGTTTTTCTACTATATAATTTATTGACACTATACTTTAAATCTTTAAAAATATTGTGGTACACTGGCCAAAGATTTTGCTTGAGAAAACACACAGTGCCATTCTCTCATCTAAATTCAGTCTCTGTCTTGTAGTTCATTAATAAATCATACTCCACTCTATTTAAAACTTCACATCAAACCAACTACCTCAATATCTGTCAACAGGGACTTGCTGTCAGCCTGAAGAACAAAATTCCTTTCTTTTTCCTTACATCTATCAAAAGTACCAGGTGTTCCAAAACTCTATATGCATTATTCGTAGCTTGGAGCATTTACTAGAACCTCATTCAGAATTTTACATTTGTTGATTCATGATCTTATTGTCTCTCAGGAACATCTAAATGTTCTGCTGTCGGTCTACTTTTCTACTTTATGAAGAGAAATTAAAGAGCTGTTGTTCTTAGAGTTGATGCTTAAGGAGAAAAGTTAATAAATATATGCAAAGAGAAGAGCACTTTTCAGCTGCGAGTTTCCTCTCAGGAGGCCTCCTTTTAAGCTTTGCTCCAGCTGAATAGCACAAGAGCATTAGGACTCATTAACATCACGGTCCTCACTCTTCCAGAGTTTCTCTGGCAAAGGCCAGTGATGATCACTGTTCTCTCCTAAAGAATCAGCAGTCATATTCCAAACAGCGAAAATAAAAAATGTTACATATATATTCTGTCAAGATACAGACACAGTTTCTCTCTTAAGCACATTCGATTTTCTTTTTGAATAAAAAATAATCCGAAATAGGAAGAAAAGCAGGATGAATTGTTCTCACTGGGAATGCATCTGACCCAGTCGTGAGCGTAGCAGGGATCAGGGTCTTCCCAGAGTCTGGCGTGACCTCCGGGCTAAGATAAAAAGTTTGCTGTGGAGTGTCCTACCACTTTGCCAGCGGTAGGTGTCACACCCAACTACAGCAACAGGGCAGAGGAGCCAGAAAAAAAGAAGTCAGTCACAGAAAAAGGAAGTATTATAAAATTACATTCACGCATTTTATATGGATTTATGTTGACTAAAGGAAGCTGAAATCTCTGTTACTAGTTGTGTAAATGCCTTTACATCTGCATACTCCAATGTATGCTCTACAATAAAAGAAGTTCAAAATCAAAAGCTCAAAACATTTTGTAAGTGAAAATGTCTGTGGCTTAAAAGCCACAAGGGAGCCGAAGCCGATGGGTTCCTTTCACTTACCGTGGTGGTGGTGGTGACCTCCTCGGTTACAACCTTCAGGGTGTCCACCACGGAGATGTAGCCCAGACGCTTAGCAATCGCCAAGGCAGTGTTGCCATTCTGAAGACAGAGTGAAAGAGAGAGTGAGAGCCCGGAGGGAGGACGGCGATGTGAGCCAATGAGCTCACCCGCGGCTCCACATGAGCCAGCATTTCCTTCCAAAACAGGCACAGCTTAGGAAAATCACTAGTTTTTACCATTACATCTGAATCTTCTTTGTAACTTCTCTAGACTATAGCCCAGGTCACCATGGTAACACAACAAGCTGCAGCTGCTTGCTCTTTCTAATAAGAAGTGCTTGACGGCTTTAACCCTAAAGTTGTCAAACCCCTCTCCGAATCCTGTACTATGCTTAGGAAAGTAACTCTTGAACTGAGGATGAGGCCTCCGAAGAAAACTATTCAAGTACCAAGTACACTCACTCCTCAACAGAGGTCAGGCCATCTGTTGCAGGTAAGATGTTACCACAGGGAACACAGTAACATATTTAGCTGCAGCTGTGCAGAAGCTCACCGTGCAGCAAAAGGACACAAGCAAGCAACGCAGGCTCCAGCAGCCACTGGGGATCCCGGTTTGTTAAATTGCACCGCTTAGTTTACAATTCAACGGCTCCACATCCCAAACAGCTTAGTCGGAGCCAGCGGCCTCGGAAACTGTGCTCCCTTAAGAAGGCCGGGCGGGAGGGGTCGGACTCCGCGCCCAGCCGAGAGCCAGCTGGAAGCCGAGCTCTTTCCAGCAGCCCGAGCGCAGGGCCCCCTCCCGGAGGAAAGACTGGGTCAGGCCGCGGCGCGCTCCCTCCCGGGACGAGCGCTCCCTCCCGGGACGAGCGCTCCCTCCCGGGACGAGCGCTCCCTCCCGGGACGAGCGCTCCCTCCCGGGACGAGCGCTCCCTCCCGGGACGAGCGCTCCCTCCCGGGACGAGCGCTCTCAGGGAAATCCCAGGCTGATTTCTGGAAATCCCAGGCTTTCCGGAGTGCGGAGGCTCATTTAAGGAGGCTGTATGGGGACTCAGCTCAGCCAAGCGGCCCCCCTGGAGGGGGATAGGGGCGGGGGCAAGGAAGGAGCTGCGCGGAAAGGGGCAGCCGGCGCCGCCTTACCGCGGTGGTGGCGTTGGGCTTGGCCCCGTGCGGCAGCAGGACGTTGATGATGTGCGTGTGGCCCTGCTGGGCGGCCTGGTGCAAAGGCGTGTAGCCGTTCTGCAGACGATGGTGGCGGCAGATCGAGCAGAGATTTGCAAAAGGAGGAGGAAAACTAGGTTAGCCTTTATTTTGAATTTCTTAGTCTTATTTACAACCAAACCGTCACGGATGCCTGCGTCTTTGGAGCACAGTATCACCAGCAGCCCATTTTCTCAGCAGCAAAACTCCCCCCCACACACACCTTATCGTCTGCTAAACAAAGAGGCTGGCTTATGAAGTAGCAAGATTAACAGACTCCAAATCATAACTAGAGTTATATTTTCACCAATTAGCATTTGAGTTAGCATTAAAAATGTGTATGCTGAGAGAAGATTTATAATGAGAAGGAGCACTGTCACAGTGATTTCTTCCCTAGGAAAAAGGAACGGTCAAGTGTTTAACTGAAGCTTCGGAGTACCATACAAACAGCTGCTTGTTCATCGAGACTTCCTTCATCATTAACCTCTGGGCTAGCTTTAAGAATTCTAAGTCAATGAAAATAAATCTAAATCTTATATTCCTTTCAGAGAACACCTCAGTCAAAGACGTACGCACTTAAGAGAAGATTTCATTGGAAGCTGAGTGGCCCACTTTCAATTAAAAAATGTCTTTTAAAAGTAGGTTCTTTTTAACATTCTAGTCTAAACTTTCACTCAGATGAAAGTTCTGTAATCCGTGATTTGTGAGGAATTGTTGTTGAGGTCAGTGGGAAGCCAATCTTGCTCAAAACTCTAGTGGGTGGTGGGTATGGTACAGGTTGGTTGCATATGCACATTAATTAAACTGCATTGGAATCCTTGGAGGCACAGCAAAACATTAATAGCTATTGTGTATTAAGCATCCATTTTACGCCAGATATTGGACCTTATATTTATTCTTTTTTTTTTTTTTTTTTTTTTTTTTGCGGTATGCGGGCTTCTCACTGTTGTGGCCTCTCCCGTTGCGGAGCACAGGCTCTGGACGCGCAGGCTCAGCGGCCATGGCTCACCGGCCCAGCCGCTCCGCGGCATGTGGGATCTTCCCAGACCGGGGCACGAACCCATGTCCCCTGAAGCGGCAGGTGGACTCTCAAACACTGCGCCACCAGGGAAGCCCCACTGTCTCTTTTAATCTTTATTACCATTCTGAAAATGAGAGTGCTTGGTACACAGTAGGTGTTTTATAAATAACAGATGCCTAAATGAGGGCATGAACAAATGACTGAATAAATGAATAATTTTCTCCCCATTTCAGAGATGATGAAACTGAAAATAACAAGGTTAAGTAATTTCTTCACAGTCATTCTAGGTTCAGATCCTATGTAGAAGAGCATGATAGACAATGACTACCAGATTACTTTTTTATTGTCTACCTGCCTCACTCCCAATAAAATTTCATCTATGTATGTCAAACCCAAGTGTCCTGGGCACAAAGTCCTGAGTAGCCCATGCATACCTTAAACTTGTAAGAGTATATGTTCCCTACATCTAGTGTCACTGCCTCCTCATGACCAACAGGCACAATTGCTTCTCCTGTCTACATGAAGTGTCTGACTCTGTGCTGTTAAAAAGAAAACCACAGGCCCAAGATGGAGTCGCTTATGCTAAGCCACACCACCATATTGGGGCTTAATACCTAACCTAATTGAAATTTAGTCTTAACCAGGCAGTCAAGAATTTTCTAGTCAATACCAATGAGGTAATACGTTCATTCCCCAAAGGAAGATGAAGTAATCTGCCACATAGACCTTTTCTGTCCCCCATAGGTAGGTTACCTAAGCCTGAAATAATCTTTTTTTTTTTTTTTGCAGTACGCGGGCCTCTCACTGTTGTGGCCTCTGCCGTTGCGGAGCACAGGCTCCAGACACGCAGGCTCAGCAGCCATGGCTCACGGGCCCAGCCGCTCCGCGGCATGTGGGATCTTCCCGGACCGGGGCACGAACCCGCGTCCCCTGCATCGGCAGGCAGACTCTCAACCACTGCGCCACCAGGGGAGCCCTGAAATAATCTTTTTTCTTTATGACTTGCTTGTCCTGTCTTTAAAAATCTTTCCCTTTTGGTAGCCCTTTGGAGCTCCCCTCTACTCACAGAAGAATGCTGCCTAATTCATGAATCATTCAATAAAGCTAATTAGAGCTTTAAAATTTAGTCAGATGAATTTTGGTTTTTTAACAGATTTGGTGGCAGCAGTGTGATCCAAAGTGAAGTTCTGATGGCATTTTGGGACAACAAGAAACACAGTCGTGATACCTGCAAACTCCTATCTGAGTCCACTGTCTTTCTCTCCATTTCTGGGGGCTGTTGGTAAGTTCCTCTCGGTTTGAGCTCTGCTCTTTTTGTGTTGAACTCCAGATCTAACTGGCTTTCCAGTTGGTTCCCAATTTGTTTGGAATCACTAGTTCCATGTTGGGTACTTCTGGTAGTTCCGACCACAATTTCCTATTTGACTGGAAACCCCAGCTTATGGTTCTGTCCCTAGATTCCATGTTGGGAACTGCTAGCTACAGTTCCCCATTTGTTTGGAATCAGTCCACAGACCCTGTTTGTTGAGGTCTGCTGGTTCAGTTCTTCACCTCAGGCTCAGGTTCCAAGTTGGGAATTGTTGGTAGTGTACCAGGGCCTTTTTCTTGGCCAAGCTGCAGTATTTGGTATTTACTGTACTTAATTCTGCAGTGTTCAGGTACACATACTTGTTTGTCCTGTTTTGTGTTGATAAAGGCTAGCTAAAAGACATGGGATCTTTAATTTCTAAAGAGTAAAGTGCACCGCCTTCTGGCACAACTGCCTATTTTATGTCTAAGAACTATAATCGCAGAAGCTATAGATGTCTACAAAAATGTCAAAATCTTACTGTGTCCTGAGAGTTTTACCTGGTAACTATCATGTTGGGGATCCCCAAAATATGACCAGACAGAAATGTGGGTGGCACTCCATTTGTGGCAAAATATGGCTGGACAGAAATGTGAGTTGAACCCCATATGAAGCTAGGGTCCTACCGAACTGCTGCCAGCCCTCAGGGAAATTACAATGGCCATTATGAGGAACATTCCAATTAGATAAAATCTTTTAAGAAGTGAACTTAAGGGCTTCCCTGGTGGCGCAGTGGTTGGGGGTCCACCTGCCGATGCAGGGGACACGGGTTCGTGCCCCGGTCCGGGAAGATCCCACATGCCGCGGAGCGGCTGGGCCCGTGAGCCATGGCCGCTGAGCCTGTGCGTCCAGAGCCTGTGCTCCGCAACGGGAGAGGCCACAACAGTGAGAGGCCCGCATACCGCAAAAAAAAAAAAAAGAAGTGAACTTAAAAGCAAGGGATACATATTTTAATTGGTATGCAAAAGCCTCCAAAAGGGTTCAAAATTTCAAAATAGCTCCACTGAAAGTTCTGTTGCAAAGAGCTAAGAAAAAATTAAAGATATAAGAGGTTCCTAAAACAAAAGACTGTAAGACTGACATAACTCCAGTGGTCCCCTCTTTCCTCCTTTACTTAAGTATTCATTCTAGTAATCCTGTCTGAATTGCCTTTTCCACTCTAAAGAGAACAGGAGACCGTAAACAAAAGCCCACCATGTTAATGGCCTTACAGACACCCCCATGCCTATCTTCGAAGGAGGGCCCCCATATGGACACCTCTCAGAGCTGATGAGACTTTGAGGGATCTTCTGGTAAACTGCTACACTATGCCCTTAAATTGCCAAGGAAAGCTAAAATTAAAGTGAATAAAAAACAGGAGCCTGTAGAGGGGATCCAGGGAGAAATGGCAGAAGCCAGGGAAAGGTAAGAATTCTTACCAAACCCAGTTCTACTGAACCTGTCTATAGTGCCCAGGTGAAAGAGGAAAATAAAATTTCAACTTGTCCCTTCCTTTCCAATACAGATCCATTGGTTATTGATCCTTTCTCTCCCAGGGATAGCCATTGCCTTCTTGCTTGTCTTGCTTGATGCCCTAAGTACCTGGCTTGGCTTTCTGCCTGCCTGGGACATGCAAGTTGTCAGTTCTTTCTTTTGCTTGCCTTTGGGTGACTCTAGATCTTGTGAATATAATATCTTTTGCACCCTTTTGGGGGACACCTCTTGAGTCCAAGAGTTTGTTCAATATTACCAGAAATATCCATTGTTTGTCCTGGCTGAAAACTGACAAGATATTTGAAAGGATTTAATAACTTTATAACCAGAGGTTTGGCCAAATTGGAAGCTGATATTCAGAGCCTGACAGATTAAAAAAAATTTTTTTTGGCCATCTTCTCTAAGCTAAATGTAACCAGAGAGAAACATTCCAACATAGGTAGAGGGGTATGTCAGTCCGTTAGCATCCAGGCTCCAACGCAGTTCTTTAAGGAATTGAGAACAACTGTCCTTATCTTAAAAGTCTTTGCAAAGCTAGAAGTATAGCTCTAGAGAACTGCAGGAAAAAAAAAAAGGAGGTGGGGAAGGGGACTTTAAAAAAAATACAAATTGCTAAAGCAGCACTCTTGCCCAAAAATCTAGTTCAAGGAAAATTTTTAAATGAAAACTGTAAGATCTCTGTTTATGTCTGTCTGTATGCTCATGTGTGTCTATATGTGTTGTAGGTGTGTGGCATTTTTCTACCTTTGAATGGTATTGCTAAAGTTAATTTGTAAAAGAGCTCCATTTAACTGGCTTAAACAAGCAAGCCTTTTACAAATTTAGGATTCAAACTAACCCAAATGCTTTTCAAGTTCACATGATCTGCGATAATGTTTGGTAAATAAAGGCTAGTTTAAGTTTGATGGTTTAATGAAAATAGATATGCCTTTAGAGTTAATAACATTGAATATAATGCAGACAAAACTTTTTATTCTACCTGGGCTTATTAGTCAAATAAATTCATGTTATCTCTTGCAAAATTTGTCAGCCAGAAAAATAACCTAGAACATTAACAGACTTTGTCTAATGTCTCATGAGGTTTTTGTGGGTGGTCTAAACATAATTATTGAAAACAAGTAAATTAAATGGGTGTAAGTGAGAGAAAAGTTTCTAGATGAACTTTTTCGTACTTACCCCAAAGCTTTCTAGTATCCTGAGACCTTAAAGTTTTGCTAAGTTGAATTAAATGATGGATAGTCATAGAATATCCAGACCATTTCCAAATAGGATAAAATATTGAAACATTTATTACTGGGCATAGGTTTATCCACTTTTTGCTTCCTTTCACAAAGGAATTAAAGATATTTGGGTCTATTAGCAAACATCTTTTGTGCCATTGTGAGCATTTTTCCAGAAATTATAAAAAGTATTTATAAGTCTGGCAGTAAACAGAATGCTGATATAAATGACAGTTTATAATGCTTCTTAGTTTTCACTAGAATTAAAGGTTACTAAGAGTTAAATATTCTTATATGTGCAGTTAGTTAAGCCTACTAGAAATAATAAGGAAAAGGAATTTTACATGTGGTCAGGACTAGATAAGTAGAATGAATTTAGTTATGTAAATAAGTTTGAATATCAAAAGTTGGCTGGTGCAAAATTGGAATTTGTTTTTTTCTCTGTGAGAAGGTCAACATTTTTTGTTTTCTATAAGTCTGTTCTTGAAAATAAGAGATTACGAAAGGTTTTTCTTTAAGTAATCTGCCTAGAAAAAACAAAGATATTATATCTTGTCAAAATAATCACCTATGTTCTATGTTGTCATTATCAGGTCATTGATTACTTAAATAAACCTAGTCCTCTAGATATTAAAAGAGCTAAGTTTTGCTCAGAACTATGTAACCTTCAGTGTCTACCTAGGAAATCTTTGTTATTTTGATTAAATAGGTAACTAAGTATTGTTTCACAATGACCTATGACCCTATTTGATCAAGTTATAAAATCTTCTGATATTTTTGACAAACTTCCCCAAAATCAAATTCTAAATGAAGTCTTTTTGACCTTAAACTAACATGGAAATTTTCCAGAGGGCCCCTGGAATGTTTCAAAAGATTTGTTCTCTCTCCTTATAAAAAGGGAGATGCTTATTTGGTATTAATTATGCTTATTTGGTATGTTAAATTACATGGGAAGCATGTAAGAAGTAATACAAAGCCTTCTTTATGTTGTGTTTATTACAGGTATATGTTATAAGTATTTCATAAATTGTGTGAAATTCCTGGAAATCTGATACGTCCTAATTCCAGTTATTATCTAAATATGTTGTGTGTCACAGAAATAACTAAATATCCTTGTTAATTCCATCAGGTCTTTAATAATGGACATTTTTTAAGTCTTCTGTCATTTGCAGAGAGCTATTGTTTTACTCTGACACTTTGCAAAGGTCTTCTGGCAAAAGTATTTCATCTTCAGAAAAATTCAAGAAAATAACTTTTTGACAAGTGCAGGCTTCTGATAACTTTAAGATCATACAACTGAATTGGTAAGCACAAAGCCTGCCTTTGGATATTCTTGGAAGGGATTATACCAAGTCCCCTTTACTATTCAGATGACAGCGAAACTTCAACAATTCAAGCCTTGGGCACATATTTCACAGTTAACAAAGACTCCAGCTGACATCTGGTCCCATCCAAATGCTGGAGACCTCCAAATTAAACTGACTAGGAAGAGAAGTAGCTGACATCAAGGTAGACTGCTTCTTCCCAAGACACCAGATCATGACTTCATGCTTTAACTAAACGTGAAACCCTCTCTTCTCCTTTCCTTTACTCCAGCATTGGCCTGGAAAGATAACACCACCATTCATATCTCCCAGGCCATTGCTAAGAGAAGTAACCTTTCAGACTGCTGGATTTGTCATCAAAAACTCGGATCTGTCCATGAGGCTAGAGACCCCTGGTATGTTTCCCTGTCTCTTATTAATACCCCAAATTTGGGAAACTTTGTGTCCATGTTCTATGCAAAGAAAGGGATACAAGGCAAGAATAACCAGACTGCAACTGCCTACATGGTCCACAGACCCTTAATACCAGGAGGCATGCATGATTCCAAATTAACTCTCTTTGACAGATCCCTACATCCCTGATTAGGAGTAAATGTTAATGAGGAACCTCTCTTTAACTTTTGAAGATATTCCAGATTCTGTTGCGAAGATAAGAGCTGCCCAAGAAAGATCCTTAGACTCTGTGGCTAAAGTTATTCTTGATAATAGGATAGCCCTTGATTCTGTTTGAGCTGAGCAAGAGTGTGTGTTGCAGCCAACACCCCCTGCTGCACTTGGATTAACACTTCTGGGGAAGTTGAAACAATTACATAAAATCACTGAGCAAGCCACTTGGCTTAAAAAAGGTGACTCCTTCAATGAGGTCTTGATTTCAATTGATTTCGGTCTTGGGCACCACGGCTCAGAAGTGTACTCCAAACATTGGGAATTATCCTGCTTATAATAATTATAATAATCTCCCTCGTGCATCGTGTTCTGGCAAAAGCTTTAAATACATGTTCACAGCCACTAAACACAAAGCAAATGATCTCCCTAAGACTGGAACATCAGGAAAGGAACGAAGAGAATAACCAATTTAAAGATTGTGAACCTGAAGCTATAATCTTTGAATATCACGGGGTAGAAGAAACATCATAACCTATGGATACCACCAAAGAGATGATAAAAACCATGAGAACTTCAGAGAGGTAGCTGAGAGTGATGCTAATGCCTTAAAGTTTGATCACTTCTTTCAGTTAAGCTGAAAGTCTGATCAAAAGGGGGGAACTGTTAAAAAGAAAAGCCATAGGCCAAAAAATGGAATCACTTGTGCTAGGCCACACCATGAAACCGGGGCTTAATACCTAACCTAACTGAAGCTTCAACCTCGCCAGAAATGTAGTCTTAATTGGTCAGTCAGGAATTTTCTGGTCAGCACCAAGAACGTAATCCGTCACGTGGGCCCGCACCATCCCCAAAACGAAGAAGAGGTAATCTGCCACTTAGACCCCTTCTGTCCCCCATATGTAGGATACCTAGGTCCGAAATAATCTTTTTTCTTTATGACCTCCTTGTTCTGCCTTTTAAAACCTTTCCCGTTTTGCAGTCCTTTGGAACTCCTCTCTACTTGCTAGATAGATGCTGCTGATTCATGAATCATTCAATAAAGCCAATTAGATCTTTAAAATTTACTTGATTGAATTTTTTTAACACAATGCATAGGGTGCCACATGATTCCTTCTATGCTTTCACTCTGGCCTTTCCATCCATGGGGATGTACCATATGTGTGACAGTCTATTTGTCTGACTACCCCCAGGCTGGAATGTCATCAGCTTTGCCTTGTCTGTTATATATCCCTACAATGGAATGACCTCAGGAAACCTGGAAATATAAATCAATTACAAGGACTCTGAGAAACTTATAGCTACTGCAAGGACTCTGCTCTCAAGTCAAGTAATCCATGGATATTTCAGGAGCATAAAGTAAGTAATATTTCTTTTCCTAAAAAAATTACTCCTTTCCATTGTGTTTATAAAGATTATACCAAAGTTTTATAAAATTTCCCAAATTTTTATACCAAGTGATGAATGTTTGAAGAGTAAACGAAATACGTATGTTTTTATTTTCATAGCAACAAAACAATTTTTTAGTAACTATGGTTACATATGGGATGTGAGGAAGAAAACATGATTCCTCCTCCAAAACTGTCATTTTCTGTGAAAAAATTCTGAAGTATTTATTAAAAGAATGTCCTTTGAGGTATGTATCTGTCCACTCCCCTGAAGATATATGAAAAGATATATTTACTTCCAAAAGCAGGTAAAATCTACATAGTTCACTTTTTTAAAATCTGAAAAGTTAAAATGAGATTTTTCTCTCAACCAAATGTCCATTTGAATGCAGATGAAACCCAGGGGAGGTAAATGATGTTATATAGACAACATGTCTGGCTTTTAAATATCCTAACAATTTCAACAAATATTTAACAAAAAAATATGGTAAACGTTTTCAAGTTCTGACAAAATCTCATTGCATTGCTGCATTTATGCCTTTCCGGAGAATACCTGGATTCCAGCAAGAAAGTCTTTCCAGCAATACTTATATGTGAACTGACTCAGCAAAAAGGTATCACACTCTAAAGCCTGAGAATTCATATGGAAGCTTTTAAATAAGTCTCAAAGTGCAATTTCATGAACACTCAAGAACTGCTCAGAAACTAGGCAATAGCTATTCTTGTTAGAGTCAGAGTAGAAGTTTTGAATCTCAAATGTTATTAGTATTACAATAATTAAAAAAATAACTTTATTTTTAATTCAGTTACAAATACGCTCATGTATAGGCATGCTTTTGTTTCTACTTCAAAGAGGATATAAAAAACTGAGTTCCAAAACTTATGTTTCTAATTAGTAGCATCTTTTTTTTTAAACATCTTTATGGAGTATAATTGCTTTACAATACTGTGTTAGTTTCTGCTGTACAGCATAGTGAATCAGCTATACATATACATATATCCCGATATCCCCTCCCTCTTGCGTCTCCCTCCCACCCTCCCTATCCCACCCCTCTAGGTGGTCACACAGCACTGAGCTGATCTCCCTGTGCTATGCAGCTGCTTCCCACTAGCTATCTGTTTTACATTTGGTAGTGTATATATATCCATGCCACTCTCTCACTTTGTCACAGCTTACCCTTCCCCCTCCCCATGTCCTTCAGTCCATTCTCAATGTCTGCGTCTTTATTCCTGTCCTGCCCCTAGGTTCTTCAGAACCACTTTTTTTTAGATTCCATATATATGTGTTAGCAGACGGTATTCATTTTTCTCTTTCCGACTGACTTCACTCTGTATGACAGACTCTAGGTCCATCCACCTCACTACAAATAACTCAATTCTGTTTCTTTTTATGGCTGAGTAATATCCCATTGTATATATGTGCCACATCTTCTTCATCCATTCATCTGTTGATGGACACTTAGGTTGCTTCCATGTCCTGACTATTGTAAATAGTGCTGCAATGAACACTGTGGTACATGTCTCTTTTTGAATTATGGTTTTCTCAGGGTATATGCCCAGTAGTGGGATTGCTGGGTCATACGGTAGTTCTATTTTTAGTTTCTTAAGGAACCTCCATACTGTTCTGCATAGTGGCTCTATCAATTTACATTCCCACCAACAGTGCAAGAGGGTTCCCTTCTCTCCACACCCTCTTTAGCATTCATTGTTTGTAGGTGTTTTGATGAAGGTCATTCTGACCGGTATGAGGTGATAAATGTATTGTGGTTTTGATTTGCATTTCTCTTATGATTAGTGACGTTGAGCATCCTTTCATGTGTTTGTTGGCAATCTGTATATATTCTTTGGAGAAATCTCTATTTAGGTCTTCTGACCATTTTTGGATTTGTTTGTTTGTTTTTTTGATATTGAGCTGAATGAGCTGCTTGTATATTTTGGAGATTAACCCTTTGTCAGTTGCTTCATTTGCAAATATTTTCTCCCTTTCTGAGGGTTGTCTTTTCGTCTTGTTTATGGTTTCCTTTGCTGTTCAAAAGCTTTTAAGTTTCATTAGGTCCCATTTGTTTATTTTTGTTTTTATTTCCATTTCCCTAGAAGGTGGATCAAAAAGGATCTTGCTGTGATTTATGTCATGGAGTGTTTAATCCATGACATTTAATCCATTTACATTTTTTTAAACATCTTTATCGGAGTATAATTGCTTTACAATGGCATGTTAGTTTCTGCTTTATAACAAAGTGAATCAGTTATACATATACATATGTTCCCATATCTCTTCCCTCTTGCGTCTCCCTCCCTCCCACCCTCCCTATCCCACCCCTCTAGGTGGTCACAAACCACCGAGCTGATCTCCCTGTGCTATGCGGCTGCTTCCCATTAGCTATCTATTTTACGTTTGGTAGTGTACATATATGTCCATGCCACTCTCTCACTTTATCACAGCTTACCCTTCCCCCCTCCCCATATTCTCAAGTCCATTCTCTAGTAGGTCTGTGTCTTTATTCCTGTCCCACCCCTAGGTTCTTCATGACCTTTTTTTTTTCCTTAGATTCCATATACATGTGTTAGCATACGGTATTTGCTTTTCTCTTTCTGACTTACTTCACTCTGTATAACAGACTCTAGGTCCATCCACCTCACTACAAATAACTCAATTTTGTTTCTTTTTATGGCTGAGTAATATTCCATTGTGTATATGTGCCACATCTTCTTTATCCATTCATCTGTTGATGGGCACTTAGGTTGTTTCCATCTCCAGGCTATTGTAAATAGAGCTGCAATGAATATTTTGGTACATGACTCTCTTTCAATTATGGTTTTCTCAGGGTATATGCCCAGTAGTGGGATTGCTGGGTCATATGGTAGTTCTATTTGTAGTTTTTTAAGGAACCTCCATACTGTTCTCCATAGTGGCTGTACCAATTCACATTCCCACCAGCAGTGCAAGAGGGTTCCCTTTTCTCCACACCCTCTCCAGCATTTATTGTTTCTAGATTTTTTGATGATTGCTATTCTGACCCGTGTGAGATATCTCATAGTAGTTTTGATTTGCATTTCTCTAATGATGTTGAGCATTCTTTCATGTGTTTGTTGGCAGTCTGTATATCTTCTTTGGAGAAATGTCTATTTAGGTCTTCTGCCCATTTTTGGATTGGGTTGTTTGTTTTTTTGTTATGGAACTGCATGAGCTGCTTGTAAATTTTGGAGATTAATCCTTTGTCAGTTGCTTCATTTGCAAATATTTTCTCCCATTCTGAGGGTTGTCTTTGGGTCTTGTTTATGGTTTCCTTTGCTGTGCAAAAGCTTTTAAGTTTCATTAGGTTCCACTTGTTTATTCTTGTTTTTATATCCATTTCTCTAGGAGGTGGGTCAAAAAGGATCTTGCTGTGATTTATGTCATAGAGTGTTCTGCCTATGTTTTCCTCTAAGAGTTTGATAGTGTCTGGCCTTACATTTAGGTCTTTAATCCATTTTGAGTTTATTTTTGTGTATGGTATGGTGTTAGGGAGTGTTCTAATTTCATTCTTTTACATGTACCTGTCCAGTTTTCCCAGCACCACTTATTGAAGAGACTGTCTTTTCTCCACTGTATATTCTTGCCTCCTTTATCAAAGATAAGGTGACCATATGTGCGTGGGTTTATCTCTGGGCTTTCTATCCTGTTCCATTGATCTATGTTTCTGTTTTTGTGCCAGTACCATACTGTCTTGATTACTGTAGCTTTCTAGTATAGTCTGAAGTCAGGGAGCCTGATTCCTTGAGCTCCATTTTTCGTTCTCAAGATTGCTTTGGCCATTCGTGGTCTTTTGTGTTTCCATACAAAGTGTGAAATTTTTTGTTCTAGTTCTGTGAAAAACGCCAGTGGTAGTTTGATAGGGATTGCATTGAATCTGTAGATTGCTTTGGGTAGTAGAATCATTTTCACAATGTTGATTCTTCCAATCCAAGAACATGGTATATCTCTCCATCTATTTGTATCATCTTTAATTTCTTTTATCAGTGTCTTATAATTTTCTGCATACAGGTCTTTTGTCTGCTTAGGTAGGTTTATTCCTAGGTATTTTATTCTTTTTGTAGCAGTGGTAAATGGGAGTGTTTCCTTAATTTCTCTTTCAGATTTTTCATCCTTAGTGTATAGGAATGCCAGAGATTTCTGTGCATTCATTTTGTATCCTGCTACTTTACCAAATTCATTGATTAGCTCTAGTAGTTTTCTGGTGGCATCTTTAGGATTCTCTATGTATAGTATCATGTCACCTGCAAACAGTGACAGCTTTACTTCTTCTTTTCCGATTTGGATTCCTTTTCTTTCTTTTTCTTCTCTGATCACTGTGGCTAAAACATCCAAAACTATATTGAATAATAGTGGTGCGAGTGGGCAGCCTGGTCTTGTTCCTGATCTTAGTGGAAATGGTTTCAGTTTTTCACCATTGAGGATGATGTTGGCTGTGGGTTTGTCATATATGCCCTTTATTATGTTGAGGAAAGTTCCCTCTATGCCTACTTTCTGCAGGGTTTTTTTTTTTTTATCATAAATGGGTGTTGAATTTTGTTGAAAGCTTTCTCTGCATCTATTGAGATGATCATATGGTTTTTCTCCTTCAATTTTTTAATATGGTGTATCACATTGATTGATTTGCATATATTGAAGAATCCTTGCAATCCTGTTTTGTGATTGCTTGTGATTGCTCTGTTCATATTTTCTATTTCTTCCTGGTTCAGTCTCAGCAGGTTGTGCATTTCTGTGAACTTGTCCATTTCTTCCAGGTTGTCCATTTTATTGGCATAGAGTTGCTTGTAGTAATCTCTCATGATCCTTTGTATTTCTGCAGTGTCAGTTGTTACTTCTCCTTTTTCATTTCTAATTCTACTGATTTGAGTCTTCTCCCTTTTTCATGATGAGTCTGGCTAATGGTTTATAAATTTTGTTTATCTTCTCAAAGAACCAGCTTTTAGTTTTATTGATCTTTGCTATCGTTTCCTTCATTTCTTTTCCATTTATTTCTGATCTGATCTTTATGATTTCTTTCCTTCTGCTGACTTTGGGGTTTTTTTGTTCTTCTTTCTCTAATTGCTTTAGGTGAAATGTTAGGTTGTTTATTTGAGATGTTTCCTGTTTCTTAAGGTAGGATTGTATTGCTATAAACTTCCCTCTTAGAACTGCTTTTGCTGCGTCCCATAGGTTTTGGGTCGTCGTGTTTTCATTGTCATTTGTTTCTAGGTATTTTTTGATTTCCTCTTTGATTTCTTCAGTGATCTCTTGGTTATTAAGTAGTGTATTGTTTAGTCTCCATGTGTTTGTATTTTTTACAGATCTTTTCCTATAATTGATATCTAGTCTAATAGCGTTGTGGTTGGAAAAGATATTTGATATGATTTCAATTTTCTTAAATTTACCAAGGCTTGATTTGTGACCCAAGATATGATCTATCCTGGAAATGTTCCATGAGCACTTGAGAAAAATGTGTATTTTATTGTTTTTTGATGGATTGTCCTATAAATATCAATTAAGTCCATCTTGTTTAATGTATCATTTAAAGCTTGTGTTTCCTTATTTATTTTCATGTTGGATGATCTGTCCATTGGTGAAAGTGGGGTGTTAAAGTCCCCTACTATGGTTGTGTTACTGTCGATTTCCCCTTTTATGGCTGTTAGTATTTGCCTTATGTATTGAGGTGCTCCTATGTAGGGTGCATAAATATGTACAATTGTTATATCTTCTTCCTGGATCTATCCCTTGATCATTATGTAGTGTCCTTCTTTGTCTCTTGTAATAGTCTTTATTTTAATGTCTATTTTGTCTGATATGAGAATTGCTACTCCAGCTTTCTTCTGATTTCCATTTACATGGAATATCTTTTTCCATCCCCTCACATTCAGTCTGTATGTGTCCCTAGGTCTGGAGTGGGTCTCTTGTAGACAGCATATATATGGGTCTTGTTTTTGTATCCATTCAGCCAGTCTGTGTCTTTTGGTGGGAGCATTTCATTCATTTACATTTAAGGTAATTATCGATATGTATGTTCCTATTCCCATTTTCTTAATTGTTTTGGGTTTGTTATTGTAGGTCTTTTCCTTCTCTTGTGTTTCTTGCCTAGAGAAGTTCCTTTAGCATCTGTTGTAGAGCTGGTTTGCTGGTGCTGAACTCTCTCAGCTTTTGCTTGTCTGTAAAGATTTTAATTTCTCCATCAAATCTGAATGAGATCCTTGCTGGGTAGAGTAATCTTGGTTGTAGGTTTTTCTCCTTTATCACTTTAAATATGTCCTGCCACTCCCTTCTGGCTTGCAGAGTTTCTGCTGAAAGATCAGCTGTTAACCTTATGGGGATTCCCTTGTGTGTTATTTGTTGTTTTTCCCTTGGTGCTTTTAATATTTTTTCTTTGTATTTAATTTTTGATAGTTTGATTAATATGTGTCTTGGCGTGTTTCTCCTTGGATTTATCCTGTATGGGACCCTCTGTGCTCCCTGGACTTCATTAACTATTTCCTTTCCCATATTAGGGAAGTTTTGAACTATAATCTCTTCAAATATTTTCTCAGTCCCTTTCTTTTTGTCTTCTTCTTCTGGGACCCCTATAATTGGAATGTTGGTGTATTTAATGTTGTCCCAGAGGTCTCTAAGACTGTCCTCAGTTCTTTCCATTCCTTTTTCTTTATCCTGCTCTGCAGTAGTTATTTCCACTATTTTATCTTCCAGGTCACTTATCTGTTCTTCTGCCTCAGTTATTCTATTGATCCCTCCTAGAGTATTTTTAGTTTCATTTATTGTGTTGTTCATCATTACTTGTTTGCTCCTTAGTTCTTCTAGGTCCTTGTTAAACGTTTCTTGTATTTTCTCCATTCTATTTCCAAGATTTTGGAACATCTTTACTATCATTATTCTGAACTCTTTTTCAGGTAGATTGCCTATTTCCTCTTCATATGTTTGGTCTGGTGGGTTTTTACCTTGCTCCTTCATCTGCTGCATTTTTCTCTGTCTTCTCATTTTGTTTAACTCACTGTGTTTGTGGTCTCCTTTTCGCAGGCTGCCAGTTCGTAGTTCCCGTTATTTTTGGTGTCTGCCCCACAGTGGGTGAGGTTGGTTCAGTGGCTTGTGTAGGCTTCCTGGTGGAGGGGACTGGTGCCTGTGGTCTGGTGGTGGGGCTGGATCTTGTCCTTCTAGTGGGCAGGGCTGCGTCTGGTGGAATACCTGTATATCTTTTTTTTTTTTTGGTACGGCGGCCTCTCACTGTTGTGGCCTCTCCCGTTGCGGAGTACAGGCTCTGGATGCACAGGCTCAGCGGCCATGGCTCACGGGTCCAGCCGCTCCGTGGCATGTGGGATCTTCCCGGATCAGGGCATGAACCCGTGTCCCCTGCATCGGCATACGGACTCTCAACCACTGCGCCACCAGGGAAGCCCCCCTGTATATCTTTTTTTCTTTTCCTTTGTGCTTGTCTAGTTTCACTTGAAGTGCACCCCACTCTTCAGACCAGAGTTCCTAGTGTGAAATGGCTGCGCCCAACACCTCAGCTTGGCAGGCCGTGTGCCTGAGCGCTATGCTCCACATGGGCAGCTCTCTCTTTCTCTCTCTTTCTCTCTCTCTCTCTTTCTGTCTCTCTCTTACTCTCACTCTCCTCTCTTTTTCTGTGTCAATTGTGTAGTCTGTCAGAGTCTTATCCCCCTGGGAAGCCTCACCAGCAGCTCTGCCCAGCCCTGGAGCCTTTTTATTCCCTTTGTGCTTATTCTATTTTTACTTGCTCATAGGGTACTGCATGCAGAGGCCTCGAACCCAGCGCTTCAGACCAGAGTTCCTCGTGGAAATCGGGACACCACGACAGCTCAACTCAAGATGGTGGTGGCTAATTATTAGCATCTTGAATGATGACTTTGAAAACTCCCGAATGTGCTCACACTAATTTACTTGAGCCTATTCACACAGCTGCAGTTAGTGATTTCTGATACATAAACTTAAACAAATGCAATTACATACTTCTTTGGACCAAGAAAATTGGAGCTGCAGGTTATATTATGCATAGTAGCAGTAGTCATTTTACGCATTTCTCTTCCTTGAAATAATTTGAATATACCGAAGTGTGGTTTTATGTTCCCATCATGCTTTGCAGGATAGGACCCTTCAGATGGCACTGAGAAAAACAGTCAGCTCTGCATTATCTTTGAAATCTTCCAAGCCAGGCCTTACACAGTATTGCCTCACTGAGCACAACCACGTGGTAGTCCAAATGTGACAGAATTCATTAAAAATGAAAGGCATGCAGTCCAGGCTGCCTGTCTGTATTTCCTCACCAGAGACTGAGGGCTAGGGGAGGGCCAAGGCCGTGAAACAATGTAAAGGAAATCGGCCAGAACATCAAGATATTCTAGCCAGCATCTATTGTATCCTACAGTAAATTGTTAAATCGATGTCGCCTACATGGCTGTCAAAGGTTATTAGAATGAGAAGTCCCAACAACTGTACAAAACTACATCGCTTATTCAAAATCACTTAAGAAGAACTAAAAAGAAAATATGTTTGTAACTATGGCGAGCTACTGAAGTGTCCATATAGCCGAACCATTTGTTTATAGAAAATAAAAATGAGTACATGTATTTTACCTTGGTTTTTGCATTGACATTTGCTCCCTGCTTCAGAAGAAAGTTGACCATTTTCACGTTTCCATAGTGACAGGCCACAATTAAAGGAGTGTAACCAAGCTACAAGTAATAATAAACAAATAAATTACTACTCTAGTAGTTAATACTCAAGGGGAGAGGGGGGCATGGAGGGAAGCAAGTACAGGAAGAAAAGTGCAAGTCATCCTGACTAGCTGAAGTAATGAGGGAGAGAGGGTAAACCTAAGTCTGCAAAGTTGGAATCTTTTTGTAAAGATTCCAAATATCTGCTATCCATTTGCACTTGCTTTCAGTAAAAATGGAGAACCATTATAGATTTGTGAGGAGAGTCATAAATTATTCAGAATGGGCTTTGAGGAGGGGGAACTTGGACTTTGGTGACCTGAATGGGGGCTACTGGGAATAATCCAAGGCAGAACCTGTCACAATATTACAGTGACTCGCTTTACCTTTGTGTGAGCATCCTTGTCAGCCCCATGCTTGGTGAGAATATCAGCAACATTCACTTTATCTTCCTGGGCTGCAAGGTGTAAGGATGTGAGTCCACTCTATAGAGAGAAGGGAAGCAAAGGGGGTACAATTGAAGAAGAAAATACATTGTATCATCTATAATACTATGTCTTGAAAAATCCTGAAAAGTTCACAGCCTCTCTCTAGAAACTGCATTTTCTGATATCTAAGACAAACCCTCCAAGTTAATATGACTTTCCATCTAAGACATACTCTCTAAGTTACTCAACACTTTCTTCAAATTACATTTTCTATACTGTGTACTTATATTATGATGTGAGCCTTTAAAATAACTCAGCTAGTAAGCTTCCAAACAACATTTATTTCAAACCCATCTGTGCCTCCTGTTGAATCAATTTATTTCCTTAAATAATGGACCAACCGGTTACTACTTCTACATTATAACCACAGCAATAATTTATATTTTCATCAATCAAACATCACATCAATGAAAAAGATGTCCAGAGTTACAGGAAATGAGTTCAGAATAATTTTCTCCAGCATCTCCAAAGATAGTACATTATTTTGGGGGTTCCGCTAAGTGCTAAATAGTGACCCCATCATTTATATATTGCCCCATAAATTTGGCCAGTTTTATGTACATGTCCTGGCACACATACATCAAGTAATTATTTTAATTATTTGAATATGCAATTAAAGTACAGTTAAGAATTAATAAAAGATGAAAGAATAGAGAAAGGAGGAGGGAAAAGTGGTTCATTCAGTCAATGCCACAGTCTGGCAGCGTTACTACATATGCAAGTATCTCCCATCAAGCAAAATTGAAATTTAAAGAGTATCTTTAAAACCTAAGTCATTTGTATGTTTAACTAGTGTTTTTTGAGTACCTTTCACATGCCAGGAAGTGTTCTAGGCACTCGAATATATCAGTGAATAAAAGCTTCTGCCCTTTTAGAGCTTATATTCCAGCTAACAGTATATTCATGCCGTATGTTTCTCTCCTGCTGTATTGTTCAAATACCTAGTATATTTATCCTCTACCTGTACATCCTGCATCTGTATACTGAGGTATCTTACTTGTTCTGAGTTGGCACCCCCTCTCCCCCAATTCACATCCAATTAAAGTTGACCATCCCTCTTAACCATGGCTTTGCAGGCCTGCTTTACTTCTATAAACTGACAAGTTCTCTGACCTTTAAAAAATCGAAGTGATATTTACAGAGAAAGAAAAAGTTCTCCAACTAGAGAAAGGGCTTTATATTTAAGAGTCCAAGGCTTTTTGATTCTTACAGTGCTGGCTGAGCTCAGCTTTTGTTTTTCCTTTTTTTTTTTTGGCTGTGCCATGCAGCGTGTGGGATCTTAGTTCTCCAACGAGGGATCGAACCCAGGTCCTTGGCAGTGAAAGCTCTGAGTCCTAACCACTGGACCACCAAGGAATTCTGGAGCTCAACTTTGAGTTTCATAAACCATGAGGATGAGGTTGAATATGCACTCTTTTGCATTAAAATGTTATCACTTCTAAACAAATAGTATACAGTCCTAAAGTATAAACAGTATGACTATTAGGACAAAACAGAAGATTATTCTTCATGTTGTTTTTCTCCATATTAAAATAGCAAACATAAAAATATTTCTCCTTTGAGATCATCGGTCTTTTAAAAATGTTATTGAAGTGATCATCAAATATCTCAAAGGCATCTTTAATGGCCTTTCAAATATATGTGCTGTTTTCTACATGACTTTGCAGAATGGATTTTCTACAATATAAGATTGCAAACTAACAACCAGTATGAAAATCCTCTATAGTTTATTATGGTAAGCTTGCATACCTAAATCAAATTATGTAAACCTTCCTAATAAATTAAGAAAATAGAAGATGTTGAAGGAGTTCTTTTCAAAAAAAGTAATTTATTTCCTAAGATGTACCGGTGGACTGTACAGTCGGTTTTATTTTATTATTACATGGTGATTGGATAAGGAATGTAATATCATTTCTATATTACAGTTCTTACTAAGAAATAATCATTTAGAGAATATGAAATTACTGATTTTAGCTGGTCTTAAGTAGAAAAAGAATATATGTAATTTACAAAAACGGGAGAATTTATTATTGGCTTTGCTTATTACCTGAGATACTTTCACGGTTGCATTATCTTATAATTTATTTATTTCATATATAACTTATTTATTAATTATTATAATGTATAATTATAAATAATACCAACCAAAAGCCAGGGTTATATTTTTATATATTATATTGTTATTCAGATATATCTTAACATATTTACTAACATTTTACTCTAGTAGAAAATATCAGTACATCATGCCTTTGTCTTTAAGACACCACCCAATGTTGAAATCATTGTTATAAAGATAACATAAATACTTTGTGATTCAAATAGAATATTTTTCTCCATTGCTGAGTGGAGAAAATATTCAAAAATACTCATTAAATATTTGCTGATTGACTGCTAAAATTCTCTCAAAGGAAGTAATATGTTTAGAAGAATACTATCAGGGAGAACACAGTGAACTGATTCCAGATATGTATCTATAATTTTTATGAATTAAAAATTACACCATCAGAAGCACTGTGTGATCAGTTTCATGAAATGTCTAGAATTTCCATTCTACTCAAAATTTTGCCTGATTTGTTTATGGATTTCTTGTGTTTATTTTTTAACGAAGATTTGTTTTTAATGGACAATAAACACTTACATGACTCATTTGTATACTGATGTTAAATGAAATATTCTACTATTGGTTTCATGGTGAGACTATCCCCAGTGGGGTAAAAGACCACCTGAGAGGCATGATTTTAACGACCACAAGGAAATCCATGCCCAGGACTTTAATGACTGTCTGACACACTGAATTTCACCATAAGGCTTCATCATGTTCATTCTTGTTAAAATGCAAATATCTTTTGGAGGGCTAACCATGTAATTAGTCTCACCATGCGTTAAAAAAGGATCTCAGAGGCCTTTCGATAGAGAAGAGAGAAGTGCGTAAGGGCAAGGGATGTACTGGAACATTTCTGAGTGATAAAGACACAGAATAGGGCTCTAGAGGCATTCAAGACAGCCTGTGTTTTTCACAGCTCTTTCTAAAGGACATAAGCTACACGACCCATTTACAAATGTTATTAAGACCAACTTACAACTGAGTCTCCAAAAGTACTAATTAATTCAACAGTGAGATGTGGAAAACATCTTATTTGTATATTTGTGGAAAATCCTAAGAAACTCAATTTTCACTAAACCCACACCACGTGTTACAAAAAAGTATTAGGAGATCTAACTGATGAGCTAACTTATAAATACAGGCTCCAATTTTTTGTTTCTCAGCAGCTGGCTCCAATGGAGTACACAGAAGTATATATAGATATAAATATATAGATACAGATATAGATAGATATAGATAAGATAGGGGTATAGCTATATATGGAGAGAGACTGACATGTACTTGTAAAAATCTAAATATTTGAATAATCTCTTTTTCTGATATGTCCCTAACTATTACTCTATTAGAGCTAATATGCTGTCCACAAAGGCTATTCTCTGGAGAGGTGCTTTATCTGACCACCTCCACAACAACCAGCCAAGCTAGGCTCAACTGAAGCTGGCTCAGAAATCTTTATTTTACTGAGTTCCCTGCTCCCAACCAACAGGTGCCTCAGAAGCTCAGCCCAGCTGAAAATGACTTAGGTCATGGGCACAGACCAGCAGCTTAGAAGCAATTGCTTGGGCCGGAACCCAGATGAAACTGGCACCTCTCTCCCTCTCTGGAATTTGGAATTAGGACCAGCAGGTACCATGGCAATCTGGACTGACTGCTTGAATTGCAGGGATGCTGACTATTGGCAGCTATAGGGTAGCCTCTCTGGTCACATACACAGAGACGCACAGGAAGCAGATCCACAGAGAGAGGCAAATGGAACTGACTTGTCGGGAAAAGTCAAGATACAAACATGCAGCCCTACAGGCAGAGCCTGTGAGCCTCACTCCTGCTTCCTTGTGATCTTCCGGTCCCTCATGAGGCTTGACTCCTTTGCTACACTTGAATTCTATGAGATATTCTTGTTTCTCTTTCAAACCTGCCCCCTTTTTGTTCCAAATGATCTTAGATTGGTTTCTATTTACATTCATTCAGAAGACTCTTCACTAAAGCAAGAGGCAAAACCGGAATACCTTGGTTGACATGTGGATATTTGCTCCCTTATCCAGAAGCAAGGTGACCATATCTGTGTGCCCCTCTTGCGAGGCTAGATGGAGTGGAGTGACTCCTTGCTTTGTCACAATGTTCGTCTCTGCTCCATAGTTCAGGAGTGTGGAAGCTATCTGCATTTGATTCTTCTTGGCAGCAATATGTAAAGGAGTATAGCCATTCTAGAAAAGTAAAGATAAAACACATGTAATTTGTAAGCTTAGCAATTGCCATGATATATGTCTGAAGGAAATAAGAATCTCTAATCAACAGAAAAGTTAAAAGTGCGTTTATACTAAATCCAAATTCTTGCCCATCATAAGTTTCCATCCAACAACACCCAAATCTTTGCAACCCATGTCACAAGGCACCCCATTCTACTTACATGTAAGACAGATATAGACACAAGTGCCCCAAAGCTTAAAATCTCCCCCTCATAATGCTGCCCCTGAAGAGCAATAAACCAGATTCCTCTTCTATGTGACCGTCCTTTAAATACCTGGTGATGGTTTTCCTATCTCCCTCTAGTCTTCAGTTTTCCAGGCTAAATCTCCCATTCCTTCAACTATTCCTGACAGAAGCCCCATTTCTAGAGCTCTCTCCATTAAGGATGACCTGCTCTGGACTGATGCTAGTTTGTCGATATAGCTCTTGAATTGTGCTGCCTGGAACTGAATACTACATTTCACACATGGTTTTAATAGAAGAGAATAAAATGGATTTCTATGGTCTTGTTATAACATCCCTACTAATGTGCTTCGGGTTGGGTTGTACTTTTTACTCATTCAACAGCTATTTAGTAGGTACCTAGCGTGTGCTCGTCAGTGTGCTAGGTGTGGGGATATAGAGGTGGATAAGACCTGATCCCTGTCCTTAAGGGGCTGCATTCTGGTGAAAAAGATATTAATAAAATAGGCTTCTATTAATCCTATTAGGTTAATTAATTAATTAATCCTATTAGGTGGTCAGTTAAAATCCTGGATCCCCCCCTTCATCTCTACAAACTGCTCAAAAGTAGCAATAAGAGGCTACTAGTTTTATGTGGGAGTTTGTGGAGAGGACCAGAGGAACTCATACTTCGTTTACAACAGCCAAACTTTAAACCCCATACTTAGTTAAAAGAACAAACAAACAAAACCCTGGAACAAGTGTAAGTCTGGAACCTGTATTGTTTCCTTTCCTTTTCTTTATCAAGTCAGGTAGAATTTTCCATGAAAAATGCGTGATAGAAATGAAAAGCAGTGGCTTTGCCACTGCCTGTGGCATGCTGAAGGGAAAGACTGCATGTTGATCAAGGGCTTCTTTTGAAACTCTAAGAAGAATTTTAGGTCATGGGGATTCCTGAAGTCTAACTGCAAAGGGTACCAAAAAAATACAAAGGAGTTTTGAGAATTTAAATGCCCTTATGTGTTGTCATGAAACCTTGATCTTCAAACGTCCCTACATTATCTATCTACTCTGTCTTCCTTTCTCCAAGCCAAAATAAGCATCTTTCAGTTCAGATGAATATTTCCCTCTAAGCTGCTCAAGAAATTCAGCAGCTCTTCTTGGAAGTCCTTTCATAGGTCCTTGATGTTCCACGTCCTCTAGAACATTGCACTTGGACCGTGGGCTCTGTTGAATAAAAGGGCACATAGATTTTTGTGGAACCTATAAGTTTAAACACTTTTTTGGCTACGGTGGGCTTTCTTCAGCCCCAACTCCCCCTATTTCTGCAGCACAGGCTTTACCAAGGCTAAGCAAAGAATCAGTAAACCTACCAAGTTTAGGTAAAGTCAGAGACCTACGTGGAGAAGGACAGGGAGGTTTTAACATAACAACATAAGAGATCATCAAAGAGAGTGTCAAATTTTTAGTAATATAAGAGGTCTGACTGACCAGCAGATACTCAACCTGCAAGTCTGAAGAACCCTCCTAACTCCACGTAGAGTCAAAGTTTTTGGAACCAAATAACAATAACAACAGCAAAACCCGATGAAGACTAAGAAAAGATTCCGGATTTTGGTAGAAAGAAGCAAAGAGGTTCTAGGGTCCAAGGGACCACGTGTGTTGAGAGGTGGGGTGGGGAACTGTAGTGAATAGAGTGTCAAAAGTGGAGTTAGGGGTGGGGTCCAACCAACTGGCAGCCTCTCGGAGCGGCCCCCGAGCTACAGGACTCATGCTGATTGACAGGCGAGGTCAGATGAGTGGAAGACACTAGAGGAGCCTCCTGAAGCCCCCCTCTGTGGACCCTGGAGTAGAGGATGCTCTCCCTAGTGTTCTGGACTTTGTTCACATGTGCCAAAGAGTAAGGACCACACTCTATAGAGGCTGGAGATCATGGGTACATTTGTCTCTTTGGAAGAACCATACACGTTATTTTATAAGTTAGGTCTTCTCTCCCTGGTACATTGAGAGCCCATTGTGGGAGGAGAACACGTGTTTTATAGTTTTACTACAATCCCTTCTTTATACATATGTGTTGTATTGGGTGTTGATAAAGTCATATCTTTGTTCAAAATGGTCAGCCTAGAAAGTTAATGAAAAAAAATACTGGCATGTTAAATGAGCATTTTTTTTTATTCCATTGGAATAGTCGCTCAGTCTTCATTCTTCCTTCAAATTTATTGAGAACCCACATAATACTGAATGAGATACCTCAGAGATATGCAAATATGAATATAACATGATTAATGTCCTCAAGTAGTTTATAATCTAGTAGGAAGAAAGACATAAAACAAATGCATGATTGATGAGATTACAGAGAAAGGGTTATAAAGAAATAAGAATGGTATGTGCAATAAAAAAATTTGTCCTGCTCTTTTGACAGTTTAAATATTTTATTATAAGCCATATATTTGTAGCAATAAAATATGTATATGTGTGTATATATACATACATATATAGATCTATATATAGGTATGGGTACAAAGTTATACATATATAATAGTTTATTATATATAATTTGTTTATATACAAAATATACTTTCACATAGAGTATTCTATTTTATTATATATGTATAATGTGTATAATTTAAATAGACATGTGAGCATATATGTACACAGTTATATAATAGAAGTGGAATAATTCTCCTCTACTGCTTTGGGATGCAGTAGACCTAGTGGTTAAGAGTGCTGCTGCTAAAGTCAGATTGTCTGAGGTCAAATCCTAGCTCTGTCAATTAGTAGTCATGTGACTTTGGACGTACAAAGTAACCTATTTAAATCTCACTTCCTCATCTATAGAATAGAAATCATTATAATACCAATCTCATGGGATTATTATGAGATTAAATGAGATATTGCATGTAAAATGCTAGGCACAGTGTTTGGCATGTAAGTGGTAATAGTTGTTGCTTTATTATGTCATCTAACATAGCATGAATATTTTCCCACCACAAGAAATATTTTTCTTTTTAAATAAACTATGACATCTTCTCAATATATATTTACTGAATGAATAAATGAAAGATACAGTGATGACTTTATCTGTTATATGACATTTATGTATATTTTCAGCGTAATAAAGAGGCAGCTCAAATGGTGGGAAACACTCTGTCCAAAGGTTCAAGTCTTAGTTGGAGCTATTTTATGAGTTGGTGCTACACATACCCCCAAAATGCATTTCTAGCCTAGGAACTTGGAAGGATGTATGCTATAGTTAACACGAATGAAACATGTAAAAAACAAAGAGTCTTTCATATAGAGCACAGTGAAAAATTTGAAGTCAGAAGGAATGAGTGAATAAAAGGGTAGGTGTATCACGACATTCTGTTTATACGAGAGAAGGGAAAACCTGAACTGCCTTTCTTACGTTTAATTTCTCAAAACTCATACTTGTGTGCCTAAAACACTGAGTGTTGGCAATCAAAGTCATCTTTATTGGTTCCTGGGCACGTCCCCTTAGTATTTGCTAACTTGTAAAAAATCTTAAAAGGCTTTGGGCTTCCCTGGTGGCGCAGTGGTTGAGAGTCCGCCTGCCGATGCAGAGGACACGGGTTCGTGCCCCGGTCTGGGAGGATCCCACGTGCCGCGGAGTGGCTGGGCCCGTGAGCCATGGCCGCTGAGCCTGCGCTCCGCAACGGGAGAGGCCACAACAGTGAGAGGCCCGCGTACCGCAACAACAACAACAACAAAAAAATCTTAAAAGGCTTTGTGGAAGCAAACTGTCGGGAAAAAAAAAACAAGGACAATACCAAAAGCTACTATTGCCAAGACTGGTTGCAGTTATATCAGCACCATGTGCTTAAAAAACAGTTCCCATGTCCAGTCAGATTAGAGTCACACCCTACAGTCTGTAAATCCTTTCTGTGGTCCTCACCTTGGCAGTGGCATGAGGGGAAGCACCCTTCTCCAGTAACAGCAGCGCCACCTTCTGGTTGTCATAATGAGCAGCAACATGGAGCGGGGTAAGGCCATTCTGTAATGGGTGTGTTGAAGTTTCAGTATTAATAAATTAGCATTAGCTGCCCTGAAGCTGCCAGGATGCAAGGAAACTGGTATCGATTAAGTCCATGTTAATTAATTAATATAGTCAATAGGAAAAATAAAAATAAATACCTCATGATTTTCTTATTAGAAACGTAACTAAAACTGAAAATGATACGCTGAGCTTTCAGTTAGCACAGGGCATCTTGATTCCACCATAATTAAAAGTCTAAAATGCCATGTAAGGATTATTACGTTAACATTCCAAGGATTCTTCTTAACATAGAGAAGTTCTGGACCCTGTTGTGACAGGAACACACATTTGAGGCACAGCTCTTTTAAACACCTTCTGAATCAGTGTATATGTGGGCAGGTCATGGACACCGCCATCATATCTATTTGGTATAGTTTCATCCATTACATTCATATTCCTTTAAGAAGAATGAGCAAAATATCTTGAAATGCAGATCTCCCAAGCTTCCAACTTGACCGAGTTATATAACAAACATATATGCTTGAAAACTTTTACCTTCCCCGCAGAATCTGCAGCAGCACGGCGTTGTAAGAGAAGTTTTGCCACATCCAGGCTTCCATACTTGGCTGCTACGTGCAAGGGTGTGAAACCCTTCTGAAAATGTGAAGAACAAAAGTAAAATGTAGCAGTTTTCTTTGTGACGGCTAACAAAATCTTTTTTTTTACTGGTTAACATATTAAGCAAACTTATGTTGATTCTCCATTTGGGAAAAATACTGGGAGCGTTAAATGTTAGCCGTAAACAAGGACTTGTTTACAAGTCCTTGTAAACAAGGACTAGGACAAAGAATAAAGTTTAACAAGCAAGAGTTTGGCTTGACAGACTGAACAAAAGAAATTTTATCTTGAGTGCTTAGAGACTGAAATTTGACGTTCTAGGCTTGGTATTTATGTGTCAGAAAAATGGCTCTGATTTGTGAGTGGAAAAAAAAAAACCAACCCTGTCTTTTTCTTGCCTCTAAAATTAATAGGATTGAGACAGTAGTACCTCCTGTCCAGGCTTTCTCATTTTTCCTATCCTTTTTATAATACCTGAATTCCAAATTTCTTTATTTAAGGTTTAGGGTATTTCAGCAGCTATGATTAAAAAAAAATTATTTGTGATTCAGCTGATTGCATTTTCTGCAGAAATAGCAAGATAAAATGGTGGACAGAACAAAAACAGTTCACCGTTTAAAAAGCACCTCTCGTCCTGACTTTTATCCCTTGTCTCCAAAGACCCACACTTTATATAAGACCAATTCCTTTCGGAAAATACACTCTACTTCTGGCAGGATGTTGAGCTGATTAACATCAAACTTTTAAACTGCTGCTCTCCTACACGTTTACACGTACAGATTCAATGTCTTGTGTGCCTAACCAATGTCACTCTCTGTAATTAGCAGTGTGTTACAAATACAGCTAGGTCCCTGGACTCAGATCTCAAGGATGGCACAGTTCCTACACCATGATCTCAAATCCATCCTCTTGGCCAGACAGTCTAATCACATGTTCTTCTGGCACTACATTGGGAGTGGGAGAATTCTAAAGCTGACCCGGGCTTGCAAAACACACACAGCAAACATGCCTGGGTTAAGTGGTCTAAGATAGGGCTTATCCTTCAGACCATTTAAGCCTTCATCAGAATACAGAATATTCCTCAAGAAGCAATATTGCTTTTTCACAGTGTCACTACAAAAATTATTTTTAGCTAAGATGTCATTTTTCTTTTTGCTCTTTTTGAACATTAGGTACTAAGAAGTCCTTGGAGGAGAGTAAATCTGCTTTTTCCAAGTGTGGGGCAAATATAGGAAGTCCATTTAAGCCAACATTTGTTGTTAATGCTCTCTTCCCTCTAACTCAATCCACACAATGACCGGAGTGACACTCAGGATGAAGTCGAGTTCCCTGAGACAAGCCATGTGGTAAGAAAGAAAAAATAAACTCCTTATCCTTAAAGTCTTGCTGGAATAGCGGTCCAGCCCCTTTATAAATTTGGAAACTATTATTAGACAAAACTACATAGAATCTTTACTGTAGAATCACAAAATAGAGGTCGGGAAGCATCTCTTGAATCACATGTCTTCCTTCTTCCCCTATGTTAATCGCATCAGGATCTCATTTACCCTCTGATATTTATCAACACTTAAATAGCTTTACTAATGAGTCAACTACCCTTCAGAACCCCAGTCAGTTCCACTGTTTTGTTTAATAGTTTCTTCCATTTAACTGTCCTAATTTACTATTGCTTTAGATATATTTTTAATTCTAAAAATCTTCGGAAGACAAGGGATTATGTTTTATTCCCTATTTCTGTATTTTATATATCTAAATTTCATTTATTTATTACCTTCATCTGATGAGACAATCACCCAGTCTCTCTTGGGTTATTATTACTATTATTATTACACAGTTGCCCCTTGAACACAGGTTTGAACTGTGAAGGTCCATTTATATGTGGATTTTTTTCAATAGGAAATACTACAGTACTACACAGTCTGCAGTTAGTTGAATCCAAGGATGTGGAACCATGGATATGAAGAATCCAAGATACAGAAGAACTGTGGATATGAGGACAGACTATAAGTTATATGAGGATTTTCAACTGTGTGAAGGGTGGGCGCCCCTAACCCTCTCATTGTTTAAGGATCAACTCTATGTTTGTTGTTTAGTTTATGATGTTTTTAAAAAAAGATTTTAAAAATCCTTTCAACCCTTCTGATTTCAGCATTTGAATGATTACCAACTTCTTACATCAAAGCATGTTTTACAGCCATAGGCAACCAGGTAAGTCGTAACAGCCAGCAGGCTGCTCCTACCTCTCAGAGGACAGATGCCACCACAGTACTTCAGTTCGTACTTGCAAACTCCCTTCTCCCCCAGATGCAGTATTTGTGCCCGTTCCTTAGTAATCTGAATCACTGTTGTATTTGTGGGAATTATTTTGCCCTGTGAATAATTCACTTGTTGTAGGCTGTAATCTGTCTCATTCTTCTTCTCTTCTGTACTAGTCCAATTTCTTTTGCTCCAATTAGCTGTGTTCGTGTTTTATTCTAAGTCATATCCAAAGAGGGGATCACAAATATAATGTATCAAGTGGAGATAAAATTACTCTGCCCTAGTTCAAAACTTTGAACATAAGTAAAATTCTTTGTTAGAGGACAACTAATACAACTAATAAAGTGTGACTCTCCAGCCCAGTTCTGTTTAGACACCGTGTAGCTGGTAAAGTGTAGGGAGCAGAAAGGGCATAATAGCTGACACCAGGGATGGAAAAATGCAAGATTATGTGAAGTGAACTTCTAGGTAGCACTAAAACTCAACAAATACAGTATTGCCAATCTAACGCAACATTATCTTCCTCAGTAGTGATACTCGCTCAATGTATTTGGGAATTGTATTTTTTTCTATAATATATTCATGGGAATATATTATAGATTTTTATCATGGAAAGTAAAGAGAAAATAACACTTGCTTTATGGAAATCATCTTAATTAAAGTTCTAGAGGGAATTCCCTGGTGGTCCAGTGGTTAGGACTCCGTGCTTCCACTGTAAGGGGCCCGGGTTCGATCCCTGGTCAGGGAACTAAGATCCCACAAGCCACACAGTGTGGCCAAGTCATAATAATAATAATAAAGTTCTAGAAACAACACCGGCATTAATTAGAAGAAGAGAATCCAGCCCTACTTTTGAAGATATTATATGCAATCTCACAACCCCCCTTGGTTATTTAGAAAATGAATCTAAAATATTCAAAGAGGAAGAAGTCGGAGGCCTACAGGAGATCTACCCTTCTTGACACTCTATGATTTGGGATTGCTCCTGGTCCGTGCCAGCATGAAACCATTCCTCTTACCTTGGTAGCTAAGGAGTGGGCGGCTCCTGCTTCCAGCAGGACTGATGCCACGTCTACCTGGCCTTCCCTGGCAGAGATGTGCAGTGGTGTGTACCCATTTGTAGTGGCCGCATCTGGGTGAGCCATATGTTGTAGAAGCAGCTGAACAATTTCTGTCTTACCCAGGCGAGAGGCAATATGCAAAGGCGTCTGTTCCTCCTACAACTCAGATCAAGTAAAAAGTTAGTGCCAGGACAGACCAAACGTCACTAGTAATACATTTCACTCAGATGTTTCATGATGTCTTCTTGGAATCTCCAGGAACCCCTACCCAAAAGGAAATTACTGCTACTCTGACTACAATTTATATCTTGTTATATAGAATGACCTGTTTGGTCACAAAATCTTCCTTCAATTTTTTTAAAAGTAGATATTTCCATGAACTTGGTCACTGTTTTCTGGGCATGCCAAAATGTTTCTCAACTCATTAAGGCCTCAGCCTTCACTTATGTTTAAATATAAACCAGCTCATAGTTCTGAATAAGAAAGAAATCTAGTCCAGAAGCCCTAAGACCTAGATTCTCATCCAAAAGCTTTCACTAAGAGACAGTATTTATTCTGGGAACTGTATCAAGAGGAAAAAAAAAAGAGGGATGCTGGGAAAACTTTGTTCTTACTCCACTCAGCAAGCCAAGGATACAAATGCTGGTTATTTTCTTCAAGGAGAGACTGTGGATAAAGAAGATGTTGCAATCTGATTTAAAAAGATGTTGTTCCAGGAAACGTTGCAGATGGGTCTGGGACTTACATCCAGGGCTTCAAAGATGAAATGGAAGCCTGGCGAGGAGCAAATGGGGTTAAGTATTTGCCAAGTGCTTCTCATTTAAAAACAGGGAGAGGAGATAGCTGGTATAAGGGACAGGAAGGACACGCTGGAGAAGGCTTAAGAAATCACCTGACTCTAATGTGTGGTCAGGAAAATGTTTTCAGTGTTAAGAAAACGAGGCCAAACCATTGTCTTGATAAAAGAAAATTGTGTGTAACCTTAGTGATGAAAAGAGGTATATCTCTATAATCTGCCCAAGGGCATGTCATAACAAAGGTGAGAAAGGAAAAGCTGGGCCAACTTCCAGGGCTAAGAATGAATGGAGAAGGTAGAATAGAATAGGGAGAACTGTTGAAATAAATGCACTTTATCTTAAAGTTATAAGGAAAAAAGTATTAAGTGGAAGGTACAGGAAGAGATGAAATAGCACTGTATGCATTTCAGGGTGGTAAGAACTAAATAATAAACAGTAATAATACAATTATTTTAGCAATAGAATTGGAATTTTAGAAAAATTTGCACCTTATAAACTTCTTTCATGTATGATGCATACCTGACAAGTCCTATACTTAGACCTGAAAGGAAGGCGTAACATATATTATTCAACCATTTTCCAGTGAAAAGAGATTAAGAGGAATTAAATGAGTTTTCCAGGACTGTTCAAGGTTACGCAGCTATGAAAACAGAACTTGAATTCAGGCATTGGATTCTAAAGACATTTCTTTGTCTATTCATTCCACAGAAAGACAATATGATGGCCTCTAAGAAAACTAACAGGACAAGAGGTCTCTCAATAGGAAGGGAGACAGACAACACTTGAAAGATACAACTTTCTCTGAAATACAGAGGAGAAAAGAGAGGAATGGAGAGAATTAAAAGTTACAAAAATAAATGGACACAAAACACAATCAAAGACCAAAGAACTTGAGGATAGCTATCATGAACATCTGTTGTTTCTGGGTTTCCTGCTTGGACTTCTGCCCAGCAGAATTTGATTGAGGTGGGTATTACAAGTGACACACTCTAACATGTGTTTTCAGTGAGCGAGGGGGAGCGTTAGGGCAACGGTGACCCCTTAATCCATAGCTGAGAAGCGGCAGTCCTTGACTGGTGGTGGCCAAGTAACTGGTTAAATTATCGATCAGTGTCTCTTGGTTCTCAGAGCATTAAGGTACTTGTTTTTTTTAAAAAAAAAGGAAGTTAAGAAGTAAGCTGTTTTGCCCATTTTCTTCAACTTTTGGTACGCTCCTATCTGAAAGTGGAAAAGGGAAGAACCTACAAATTTGATAAGAAAGTCTTTCCACCTGTAATCAGAGATTATAAGACCTTGGAGGTTTGGGCAATTGTTTCCCTGTAGAATTGCAAAAGTTGAATTTGCCACTCCAAGCTAAAGCTAATTCTATCCAAGGCAAAGAATTGGGAAATCACAGAAGATAATATTCGTGGGAAGAGCTAAAGAAAAAAATGTGGGCAGCTTGATCCTCTAGGCCTCTTCCAAATAGAAGGGGCAATAATTCTCTCATCATAAAGCATCACTGACAGTGATACAGCCTGATCCAGGAAGACGTGAGCTCTGCCTTACCATCACTGCTAGTTTCCAAAATTAGGGAAACTTGCTGAGCCCCAACTCCTTTTACCAAAAGACAGAAATAGCAAAGGCTGGGACAGGGTTCAAATGTTTGATAAAATTTCTGCTATAAGTTACTAGCTAACAGGATTCCCAGGAACCACATATACCAGCAGTTAACTAAAGTTTTAAGTGAGTTTAAGACTAGGGGCCCTGTGATTGCTCAATCCCTAAAGCAAATGCCAGGCCCCTGTATTGTGCCAACAGAATACGGGCACCTAAAGCAAGAGAACTCCTAAAAGGGCAGGTCCCAGCGGCCCTCTCAGCTATGTCCATGGAGGACATTGGACAAGAAAGGACCTTCCTGAGGGCAGGGCTCTGGGGACAAGCACATTGGCTGACCCAGGAACTTATGCCACTGCAGCCCCGGCCTTCCAGTCTGTACAGCAAAATATGTCTCATGCTCTTGACTGGTGAATAGAGAATGCTGCTTGCACTTTTAACTGAGAGATATTATTGTGATGATATGACTTTTCTTTCATTATATATTGGGAGTAGGCATAAATATGACTTAGCCCCATGATTATATAACCATGAGGTATTATTTCTACACCTGATAGAGAAGAACACAGACTACCCAGAGATCTTGACCTTGGAGATCAGTGTAGTACTGGTATAATTTTAACTATCTCCCCTTTGGAAGAGAGTGAATTGTAGAGCAATGGTATTCAGTTAAGAGAGGGAGTTTTCAGAAGTGCATGCATGTGGGAATTTGACTACAAACTATTAAGCAGTTTTATTTTATATTAAGAGGGATTCATGAGAAACCCTTTTATTATTAAGTATGGATTACAAAATATTTACCAGGAACACTACCACAATTTCTGGTAAAATTAATGAAGTTCAAGATATTCAGAGCGCATTGACGGACCATAAATTTCTTTTTAACAGCTGAATTGCCAGGTAAACTTAAAAGGAAATGAGACTAGGCAGAGCACAGAGGATTTTTAGGGCAGTGAAACTACTATATGATACTATAAGGATGGATACATGTTATTATACGTTTGTCCAAACCCATAGAATGTACAACACCTAGCGTGAATCCTAACGTAAACTAGGTGCTTGGGGGAATAATGATGTATCAATGTAGGTTCGTCACTCACAACCAATGTACCACTCTGGTGGGGAATGCTCATAACTGGGAAGACTATGGGGTCAGGGGGCCTATGGGAAGCCTCCGCACCTTCCTCTCAATTGTGCTGTGGAACTAAAATTGCTTTTAAAAAATAGTCTTTAAGGGGGTGGGGAAGGGAAACAAGAAAAATGCCAAGGCAGGGAAGAAGAGAGTTTGAATAACAAAAGCATTCAATATATAAGAGCATAAAATGCCAATGATGAGTACCAAAGAACATAAATTACACTACTTGTACAATGGATAGAAAGGCAGAAAAAAATCAAAACTACTAGAGTAATGAAGGCTGCCCACGTATCACTGGATTCTGCATGAAGGTCTGTGGAAAAAAGTGCTATAAAATTCAGAGTCAGAGAATGTTAAGAAGTCTGGAAAGGAGTTTCAAGGTTTCTAAGTCCAACCCTTATATTTTAATAATAAAGACCCAGAAGTGAAATGACTTGTCTGAAATGACAATTTGTATGTTTCCAGCTGAATGTTTTCATTCCAATACAATACTGTTTTGAAAATGGACTCACTACGGTAGGATTCAAGGTGAAGTGAGTTCTAGCTTAGATATATCAAATGTTGAAAAAGAAGCGAAAGTGTTTAAATATTCCATGAGAATCCCAAAGGTGCTAGTGCAAAAGTTAATGAAACAGCGTGGAAAAGGAAACAGAAGATATTGATAAAATATTCAGTGTAAAGGAAGAAGGTGAAAAAAGCAACTGGGAAGGGACATTTTTTAAAAAGAAGAAGAAAAAAAGTCAAGTTGTGGGAATCAGAAATAGGAGAATCCAATCTCCCAGGCCAAAATTCATTGATTTTGGAATAGTGGAAGGGTAGAATGCCTAAATATGGAAAATCAAAGTAAGAAGAAAAGTAGAACACATTATAGAAATGAGGAAAGTAAAACAGATGAAGGCAAACATTAAAACTTTGAATATGGTTTGTCTTTAAGTTACTAGTAAGGAATGTCTATGGAAATTTGATTGGCTTTGGTGGTAAGAAATAAATTTTAATATATATAGTATCTATATAATATAGGTTAAAATGTTAAAATTCATGAAAATGAAGATATATGTGGAAGGGCTTTCATAGGTAAAAAAAATTTATTAAAATGTTAGTCAATGCCAAATTTCTTAGATACTAAATTGTATTATTTTTTCAAATGTTAGTGTTTCTGAAATTGAAGTGCATTTTCCATTGTGTATATTTACCATACCATTTCACTTTTGCCTGAAAAACTGTCACTGAATTGATGTTTTCACTTACAGTCCTTGGCATTTCCACATCAAGAGATGAAGAATAGCGGCATCTCTTAAGGATAGAACTCATGCACGTAACAGAAGAAAACCGCAAGCACCAGCACCTACCCTGGCTCTGGCATCGACAAGGGCACCATTTCTCAGGAGGCATCGGACCACTTCCACCTGCCCCGCCCGGGCTGCCATGTGCAGTGCAGTCTCCCCACGCTGCCAGGAAACAAAGATCATTCAATCATAAGTAAACCCACTGCTCTGCATGGCATAGAATAAAAATGTGCCTTTTTGTGAAAGATAGCATTATATCCAAAAGTTTCAGAAATCTATGAAAAGGTATAATTATTTCATAATTGTTTAGTCTGGAAAAACAGTATCTTCTCCATCTTCAAAAGGATAAGACAAGCGTTTAATTTTTTTTTCACTCATGACAAACCAGTGAACTTACCCAAACATTCAGGATACCCTGAGGTTTAACTTCACAGTCAACGTGGCATAACCTAAATTGCTTTTGGTGGTATGAAGTTACCTTTCATCCTTCAAATCTAAAATCTGTCACACTTAAATATGTGATTACAGCTCTATCCCGTTTTTATGAGAAACTCTAGATGCTGCCGATCTAGTCAACAAAGTGCAAAAAAATCACATCATCTGTTACCATACATGTCATTTCTTTTCAGAATTCAAAATTTACTTCTGAAATAAACTATTTTTTTTACTTTGGCTTTCTCTTTGTGTTATGAGACTAGATAAAGACTGTTCATACGAGGAATCTGATTTGCCCAGGAGGTCCTCTGCTTGTTATTGATGAGCGTATTGAATTACAGACAGTTACTCGAGAGAAATACTGAGAGATGAGTAAAGCAATGTTAACAGTGCCATCAGTTGAGGTGGGCAGCACTGAGCTTCAGGTGTCTCCTGAAGTAGCTTCATGCTGCATCAAGGAAGACACACTTATCAGAAAAAGGTAGCTTAACCTGCAGCATGAAGGATGATGGTTAGACATCAGAGAATGTTCTCATTGGGAAGCCTGTTAATTACTGCCTCTAAGAGAAGGTTTTTTTTTTCAATCTGCATATTTTAAAACCACAGGTAGTTCTAAAGAAAGCAGGGATTCATTCTTTCAAACAATTTTACAGTTATAAAAGAATAAGATATTGGAATAAAAGTTATTTTAGTCACCACAACTATACTAGAAAATAAGGTTGATTTCAACCAGGTAAACTAGTCCAAATAAACTAAATTGATTTCAACGTTGGTTGAGGTAACTGGATAACGTTTGACAAATTCCAGTGAATAATTTCTTCTGATTACTTGCACAACAAACCCTTAAACCCAGATTTAAGACAAACTTTAGTTTGGTACTTAGCTCAGAGTTCATTTTTTGCTAGTATTCAGAGACCCATTCCTTATGAAGTTATGAGAAATTCAATTCCAATTGTTTGAATTTGAGAGCATTAAACTGGATGTCTATGCTAATCTTCTTTTTGTTGATAATTCATTTATCCTCTAATGGCCTTATTTTCTGATGTCATCTTTTGACTTTTGTAGAGTAAATGTATTTGGAGTATGTTATTACATAAAATAACAGCAGTTATGACTGGAACAGCAGTACTTTTCAGACTTTGGATGTACGGCAAGATTTTTCCTCTTCAGACAGCCATGATTTCTAACTTTTCTATATCACTTAAAACCTGCCTCTAAAAAAAAACCCCTCAAATCTTTATTCCATTTCTAAGTCTTATAATAGTACAACAATTTTACTAATTTTAGTAGAATGAAGACAAAAAATGAGTTTCCTTATAAGAAGTTAAGTCAAAGAGGCCTCAGGAGTACCTACTCAATGATGAATTTATACGCTTACAAGCCAAACTTTATCAATGAGGGGTTTTCAAAATCTAAAAGGTTTCAAATACTAGTCTTAGTATTTCTAGTACCTTTATTTATGCTTAAAATAAGTTGTTTTTATGATGTTTACACATTTGAAATTGACAAGTTAGATATAAAACCTAAAGTATTAAACATTATATACAAAGAAAACATTATATATATATATATATATATATATATATATACACATATATATATGCAAATGGTCTCTCTACTTTAAAACAATGGTCTTGTTTAATTCTTATTTAATGATTTTTGGGTAATTGACCTTTATGTAAATTGCCTTTACCCTTTAATATTATGTTACCCTTGTTTATACATAAGTATAAATAAGAAAATGAAAGAGGGTATATATATTTTAATCAGTAGGTTCCATTTCTTAGTTACTGGGCACCTCATCTTATTCAATGCCCTGTTTTCCTTATCTTAAGCTCATTAACTTTAAGGATTAGGGGAAATTCTTAAACATAATATGAAGTGTGAACTTAGTCATGAATCCGTTGATTTGCTGTAAGAAGAGAAAAACTCGATTGTCCCCCACTTTGCATTGTGGACAGCTCCAAAAGTGCTGGGTTTTCTACTCCCAGAGTTGTCAATGAATACTTTGGATTATGGATGTATTACAACTGGCTTTCTAGGTTTTCAAGTGCATTTGTGAGCCTTCTGGAAAGGGAGATTTGCGGTAATAATATCTGCACATGATTGAGTTATTGGTACACTTCACACTTGGAGTGAATTTCGAGACAAAAACAAGACTGGCAGGAGAATGGGTATGCTCATGTCCAAAGCAGGTACTACATTTCATGCCCCTCCCCCAGTTGTTAAAACTGACTCTGCTGACAGCTACATTGACTTCCACTTTGGCTGCATCAGTTGTAAAGCATCAAAGCACAACAGACAGCACTGCATTCAAAAATGCAACATGATTTCAGGCAACACACAAAGGCTTCAAGGGTAGGGTACTTCGGGGTCAGGAAATGACCAACTCTGACACAGCAAGCAGGCAGTCAGTGTTCACACCGTTTCTTAATCAACCTGCAAAGAGTTTTGGATGCAGCAGCTATATCCTCACGTTCTGAGAATACACCAGTTCACAGGCATCCCACTGCTAGAGAAAGTTAAATTCCTCTAAATGTAGGGTTGCCAGATTTAGCATATCAAAATACAGGATGTCCGGTTAAATCTGAATTCCAGACCAACAAAGAATAATTATTTTAGTATAAGTGTGTCTCAACTATTGCATGGTACATACTTATACTAAAAACAATTATTTGGTGTTTATCTGAAATTCAAATTTAACCAGGAGTGCTGCATCTTATCTGGTAACCCTATGTACATGGTATCTGCTCTCTGAAGGACACATCATACAAAAATTAAAATGAACAAACAAAAAGCAACTAGGAAACACATTTGAGAAGAGGATTACATTGGCAGGTGGCTCTCAAGTATTTGTTTTGAGAAGGCTGAAGAGAAAGAGTATGTAATGGACGAATGAGAAGATAAAACAAAATGAAGAACTTTATAATGACCAACAGGTGGAATTTAAAGTTTAATATAGCAATTGCCAAATTTGGGAGTATTCAAGAACCTAAATATGTCAACATTTTTATTGTTTTAATTGATATTTTGTTTAACAAATAAAAATGTGTTTTTTATTTGAAAATCTATATGTAGCCCATATAGTTTTTTGCTTTTGTTTTCGTTTTTTTTTGCGGAGTGGAGTATATCAATATGGAGCAAATACATAACCATCAAATAATTTGGAATTGGTCAGTTAAGAAGCAAATTAAGAGTGCCGCAAAATCATACAATCATTTCATGTGGCTTTTCTTTGATGATTTTGCAAAAATCTCCCCTCAGAACGATTAACATGGGGGATTTCAACCAAGCATTGCATAGAATATACTTGTCTATGTTACTATGATAATATAATTTTACACAGTATTACCATTGCTCCTGAGATCCTGTAGGCATTTTAATGCAAAGAAGGAAAATACAGTACAGTGGGAAAGTACTCAGAGAACTTCTTTTAAAAGGTACTGGTTTGTGTAGGTCTCAATTTTAAAAAGGGAGGTGGTCATCTCTGAACAGAAGAAGGATGCTATTGATTTCTTTTAAAGTTCCAAGAAGTGACCATAAATTAAACTCAAATTGGCATGTTGTGAAATTACTCTTATCCTTAGTGGAGAAATTTAAAATTAGCATATATTATTACTTTAGGATCAGTAAGCTGTAATTAGGGGGGTGTATAAATACAGACTATATTTCAATTCTTTGATGGTTTTATACTCCAATTGTGAATAATATGAAGAGAGGTATTAACACATATTTAAAATCAAATAAATTTATTTCACATGGATTTTGTCCATGCATCAGAAACTTCAGCACAGAAACAGTGTATAAAATACAAGGAAATGAGAAAATGAAAGGGAATATGAATAAAAAGTAAAATTGAACATTCCATTTCACAACTCAAAAGGAATGGAATACCAAAAATTAGCAACAATAGTAAACCAATTGCTTTTGCAAATATGATTCATTTTAATAATAAGCACTAAGATTAATTTGGGGAGTTATTTCTGTTGAATACTTTTTTAAAAATCTCAATATTCCAGTGGGTCCTGGTGAGCTTCAAATACATGACAGTATTTTGTACAGAGCAAGTTCTCTTGCTCAGGAGAAAATCTGTATTCAATGATCAAAGTTTAACTGGGCTGACTCCAAGAAAATGAGATAAATATAAAGAAATGGGAAGTAAAAATCCTAATTTACATTAGGTAGAAGAATTCTGGAATATCCAGCATTTACTGTCAGAACAAAAGTTGTCTGAAGACCAACATGGATTTCAGAATACATGAAAAAGTTGCAAGTTATAACTAATTCAGCCAACCAAATCAAAAGGAAAAATCAAAGTAAGGTTAGAAAATGGAAAATCCATGTAACTGAAGGAGGGAGGGAGAATTTGATATTAAGTAAAAAATCTTCTAATATTGGTCTATCTCTGGTTAATCATTTGATAGAATTGATTATGGTACTGACTTAATATTTTAACCAAAATTTCCTGGAATATGATTCACTCAAGCAAGTAGAGTGAGTCCTGAATATTTTATTCCAATCAATCATTCCTTCATGTTCAGAGGAGCTTTTAAAATGTATTTTGTCTTACAAGTGTATTTAAGATGCATGTTCAATTTATCTGCACCAGGAAGCTGACACAGTCTTATTCCACAGCTTCCATTTTATTACTTTGTAAAACATTTCTTACCCTATGGAGGTTCCTTTCAGCGACCTTCTAGCAATTATTTCAATAATACGTTATCACGGGGGCTCTTCTCAAAGCTCAGCCGCTGAGCTTTGATCACACACACACACACACACACACACACACACACACACACACACACACACACACACAAACATCCCTACACACCCACACGCTTCCTCTCTTTCTCCCTGTGGTTATTCTGACCCAAGCCATACTCACAATGTTAGTGACATCTGGAGAGGCTCCATTCTGCAGCAGAAGTAGGACAATGTTCAAGTGGCCCATGAAGGCAGCCACATGTATTGGTGTGAGGCCAGACTGCGAAACAAAGCGACAGCAGTTTTACTCCTCTGCACCGGTGGGGGCTTTGGGGCTTCTTCAGATAAATAATACTTGAGCGAAGAGGACAGAAGATGGGCAGAAGGAAGGGGAAGAAGGAGTAAGAGAAGGAATGTTTCGTGACAAGCTGAAACATTTTTCTACCTCTGTTATAGCTTGGATTGAAGCCCCATATTTCACCAGCAGTTCCATGACTTTGATGCGGTTTTTCTTGCAGGCAATGTGCAGTGGAGTAAAACCATTCTGTGCAAAAGACAATCAAGTTAGTTGAAAACATGCAGAAATGATTCTCACACAACTCCATGCTGGCACATTGCAGGCAGTAATGTTACATCCTCATTCATGTAGTGCGACCATTTCTTCAAGTGCTGTAGGTGTTGGATTTAGAGAGAAAGTGGTGGTGTATTCCTGGAGGCTCTGAACTTGGTTTATATGTGGTGGGCAGGTATGGCATTGTTCGTGTGGTTACAGAGAAAACAAAAAGGAAGAAAATTACATGGGCCTACTCTTCCAAGAAGGAAAAAACTGAGGCAATTATACTTTACAAGTTCTAAAATGTTTTAAAGCATACTGATTGGTCAGATTATGGAATGGCTTAAAGATGCATCAAAGATAAGCATGTGTTTTTCTGATGATGAGCTACTTCTTAAAGGGAAAAATCATTACCTGTTTTACTTCAAAAATCTAAGAACATGACTATAATAAATGTTTCAGCCTAGCTACTATTTTCTTTAGGGAATAGGTGTTACAAATGAACAGAAATCGTTATTTGTGTTGATAGTTTTTTTATATCCAGAAGTTATAATGTTTATATTAAAAAGTTTTTATGAGGAGTTGTTGCATGTTAGTGGAAATCATTATTTATGTTGATACTATTTAATACCCAGAAGTTATATTTCTTATATTTTAATATATTTTTTATAACTTATGTCAATTACATACATTTTGTTTCGAAAAGAAATGATTATTAAGTTCCCAAATATTTTCAAAATAAGTATGGAGAATTTTTGGAATAACTGGAAGAAGGTATCTCTTAGAAGCAAAGGAATGTGGAGAAGTCTTTAAGGTATTTTCTAACTTTCCATACTGGGCTAATGTGCAGCAATTAGGGGAAACTACATAAAAATTTGTTAACTAGCCCCATGCTTAATCCTTATGTGTTATATTTAAGTATTATATTTTTATCTGAACAATGATGTCTCTATATAGAATCGTATCTATTCTGCTAGTTAACAATTTTGCATGTCCCAATAGGGACTGTTTATCAGTCAATATTTTTCTACACTAGCAGTTCTCAGGAAAGCATATGATTTTCTTTAACCTAATGACATTATTGTTCACAATATTTGTTAAGTAATTTCCCATTTATGAGCTATGTAATAAGCCAGATATAAATAACTACATGTATGTGCAGCACTTAAAAGATCTGCAGTGATTAGAATGTGATATTTTACATGCTTATTGACCACTATCCAAATGAAAATGAGTACTTTCCTCCTTATAAGAAAATAAATATCCTTACATAATTGCACATAAACCTAAAAGTATAGTTGCTTCCCAGGCAATAATAAATAAATTGATTCCAATGGAAAATTTCTAATAAAAATAAGATTAATATTTGCTAATTCTAATGACATTCTCTTAAATATTGATTGTCTAAAGACTAATTTAACTTACATAAACCATTTAACAAATAGAAAAAAGGGTTTGCTTTTAGTTGGAGAATTAAGAAACAAGAGGCATAAATTAGTACATATCTAATACTTCCAATGATTATGGTTAAAATATAAGTGAAGCAAGAAGATTTATTCAATATTAGAACTTGGGAGAAACAGAAGCTGCTCTAGGGACAGCCTCTTGCAGATTTCTCCTGAGCAATTCCTGAAATAGTTTACATAAAATGCTTCCTGAAGCAAGAAGACCCTAAGCATTACTCTTCCATTAGCCTGTGGCTGAGCAATCAGGTCAATAAGGAATATCTCCAAGTGAATTCTTCACAGGCTTACATTTTACATCATCTTACATAGTAAAATCTATTCGCCACTTTAAAACTTTCTTTGTCAAAAAGAAATTAATAAAGTTCAACTTTTTTACAATTTTATTCTGACTCTATATAGAGGTGTCTAGAACTTACTTGATAATTGCTATTTTTCAACTTCTATTTTCCATTTAAAAATGCTATCACTCCAGAGGTTTCATACCTATCTATGAGTTGCTAATTATGGAAATGTTACCTTGGTGTTCTCTTAAATCTATCCTTGCCATCATTTAATAGCAAACTGTGAAGGCATGAAGTAGGCAGGCAGCTTGTGGGAGGTGACAAATTTATAATTAACTACACATCTATAACCATGCACTGCTGTGCCTACAACCATTGGTCAATCAATGCGGGTTTGCTTATGTCGATCTGTATTCAGTTAATGTGGACTGGGCTAGGTTTACCAGGGCTCTGGCGTTTGGATTGGCTCTCTTGTCCAGAAGGAGTTTGGTTACACGGTAGTGACCACAGTGTGCGGCAACGTGGAGGGCCGTCAGGTAGTCCAGGGTGACGTCATCAACAGGCGCCTTGTGCTGGAGCAGGTGCTTCACACATTCCACGTGGTCTCCTTGGGCAGCCATGTGAAGCGGAGACAGCCCATTCTGCGCATCAAAACCAAACCAAACCAAGGCCACATTTTAGTCATTACTTTCAGATTCTGAAACACGACAAACAATTCTTGATCTCTGGAACCATTGGTAGCAGAGAAAAATAATTTCCACTCGACACCTAAACATACAGCAGATTATGTTTGGCAGAGAGGAAAGATAAGAGAATGTTTAATTTCATAACTGTGATATTCTTAGGCAAAAATTAATAGGTCTTTCATGAATGAATATATAGTACGTGTAGCAATTCAGCTGGCCCACAATTATCAGGGCAATATTAGCTGTACAAAAACAAGTAATAGCTGAGGCTTAAATTATCTGTATCCAATTCCATACATAGAAATCTACATTCAATTCATCTCTCTGCATGAATTTCTTTACTTCTCAATGGAGGGGAAAGTGGATGCAGGAGGAGCAAGTGGGTGGGTCAGGGAGAGAAGGAGACTTTGATCATCTCTTAGATCCACACTGCTCGGAAATTCTGCAACTTCTTTTTTCTGTCATGATGCGTAAATTGGATTTGGAGAAAGCAGTCAGATAAGAGCTAGAAAAGTATAAGGCAAATATGGACCATGTGTCAATGACCTCCCAACTTTAAAATTTTGAGGATAATCTAAATTTATCATCATTGATACTGCCAAAAACAGCTTTAGACTTAATCCTCAGAGAAGGTCAACAGCAGGGATACAAGACAGCCAAGTAGTTCACTGATAATTATTAGTCTAGGTGAGACTCTCATTTTTAAAAATTTAATAAACAAGCTTATAGGAAAAAGCGAAATTAGAAAACATTTGCCCATTAAAAGAAGGGGACTATTGTCCTTTCTTACTAATCAATGCAAATACAGTCACTAGAAAATAACTGTTGACCAAGGATTTAGTTTGGCAGTCATCATATTCAAAGAAGCAGAAATTGTCTGGATAAAGAAGCCAGAATAGGCCAAAGGCCCAACATTCTCAACCAGGAAGGTGATTTCAACAGTGTAGGACAGTCGCAGATTATGCAGCCACAGATGCTTTATGCTGTATCCTTATATATGAATGATATTTGATTTTACAAGAAGGCCATTAAAAATGTTCCATCTCGGTAACCCATGGTCTTCATTAGTGATATGACAATTACTGGCAGATTCTGTAGATGAGATTATTTTATGGTTTGTGCAACAGTATATCTACCTACCCTCAATTTGAGATAAGCCTTTTATTGGTTATAACATGACTAGCCTGAAATTTTGTTATTTCCATTTAAATTTCAATCTGTTTCCTCAAGGAAACTTTCCGTAATTATCTTTGCATGACCCAGCCCAAAATGTTACATTTTAAAGACAGATCTCTACAACATTCTCAGTATAGGTATAAGAATAAAAATAACGCAGATGATTTACTTCTCATCTTCATATATTTCTGATTTGAAGCCACCCTTTCATGATCTGCGTGGCACATCTCTAAAGACTGAGTGCATTCTATACAAATTTTGAATGTGTGGGCCAGTTTTGCTCCAAATTATATCAACTAAATATTCAATTAAGATATAATATAAATTAAAAAATATTTGCTGTGTTTGCTGCCTTATTTTTCTCACCTTACCCTAGTAACAGCATCAGTTGATATGAATCATGTTCAGGGGATGGGGGAGATGAAATAGGGGGAAAATATTAAGACATGTCCCTTGTCTAAATTTTTGTTGTATTTAAGGATCCGAGGGTTGTTACATGTCCCATTAAATAACTCTGTGTGATTATCTTCAAATTTCGTCTCATGATATTTTCTGGTAACCCAAAGAAAACCTCCAACAAATCAGCTCATCACTTGGTTTCTATTTATATGGATAAGAGTTTTCCCCATGGTTGGGCATGTTGATGAAATGAGACAAAAAATCCTAGATGTACTGTGCCATAGAGAACAGTATGCTTTTTTATTGGTTCTTTGTAGCTGGCCTATCCTAACTCATGCTTTCCACATCACCTATTAATCCCAATTATAATCAAACAACACCACCAGTGAGTAATTCTTTTTACTAGATATTGTCTATTTTACTAGATATTGTCTAAAGATTGGAGAGCCAAAAGACTTATCTTGTATTGCTACTTGTGCTTCTTTAAAAGACAGTTTTATAAAAGACAGTTTTTATATATATTTTATAGTCATCTCAGAGAATCATAAAAATGTAGACTAATAAAATGTAAGAAATTTCTCACTTATATATAATATTCTCATTCACGTATAATAGACTAATATTTACATTTCCATCTGCAGAGAGAATAGCAGGTAAAAATATAGAAAGAACTTGAAGTTATACATTTAATACATCTTAATGCATTTTTTCTTTTAAATAGTTTAAAAGGTTTGATATCTATTACTCATTCCTTGAACACAAATATTGAGCAACTAGAATACGCTTGGCTGATGCTTTGATTTCAAGAAGAATAGAGATTATCAAAAAAATGTCTTAAAGAGTTTGTTGGATCCCATCTTCCTCATAATGACTCACCTTCGTCCTTGCCAGCAAGGGAGCCCCCCGCTCCAGCAGAAGCTCCACCACTTGGTCATGTCCACTTCTTGCAGCGCAATGAAGGGGCGTCAAGCCATCCTGCCAAAAGAATGAAAGATAGGCCTCAGTTCACTTTTTTTAAAAAAACAAGATTGTATCTACTGCCACCTTGAAGAGAGGGTTTCCAAAACTCAGCCCTAGTGACTCAGTAGATCAGTAATAGAATTGCTATCAGTTAAATAATAAAGAACAGTAAGAGAGAAAACAAGACAGAGATCTCGGCAGAGAGAAAGAGAATGAGAAAGACAGAGACAAAACAGAAAGAGGGAGAGAGCAAGAGAAATCCCATGTGTGGAGGTTTAATGTAAAAAACACTGTGGCTGGTCATGTGTTTGCATATTTAGGAAGATGGAAAAGCAGAGGGTGTTGCATTTGTTGAACTTGAAAGCCCTACCTGCCTGGAGCCACACCCAGAGATTATACTGTTATACTATTTTCCTTCTGGTTGTCCTAACACAACTCCTAAAATTTCTTCTTAATCTAATTTGTCTGTCTTCTCTCTTGAATTGTCATTATTTTCATAAATTCTCCTAAAATGCTCCCTGAGGCTCGTAAAAGGGAAGGGTTATTTTTTCACATTCTTCTAAAGGTTTCCACTCAGATTTTTCATCATTTTACAAAATACATAATTATTTTTCAAAAATTAAATTTAGGGCTTCCCTGGTGGCACAGTGGTTGAGAGTCCGCCTGCCAATGCAGGGGACACGGGTTCGTGTCCCGGTCAGGGAAGATCCCACATGCGGCGGAGCGACTGGGCCCGTGAGCCATGGCCGCTGGGCCTGTGCGTCCGGAGCCTGTGCTCTGCAACGGGAGAGGCCCAACTGTATGTTACGCTATTTATAAAACTTTCTGACCCTGATAACCTCACAGGTAGTTTCTGATTCTAGAGCAATCTCCAAATACCCTCTGTCTTTTGGGTTTTATTTCTCTTATTCATAGTCCAGCCACAATGGTATAAATAAGCCCTTTAATAATCTCTATTCAAATTATCAAATTTGAGCGTGTCATCTGTTTTTGTCTAGGACCTTGATGATAATTATTCCTTGCTTTGTTAAACCTATTTAGCCAGTATTGAGATACTAAACAGACCTTGCAGTTTTGGTTACCTGGGAATTAGCATGAAAAGACTGTCTCTTGAGAAAAAAGTATTGGGATGCCAAGTTATTTTAAAGTTTGCCAAAAGGAGCTTAAGAGACAAACTGTGTGGGCAAAGTGATTAAAATGATGATGCTTTTGTATCTTGTCCTCAGTGCCCTATGGTGGAAACACAGAGCATTGGTTGCTATATAAGTGAAATAGCAGTTAGATACAGCTTGATTTCTCAAACATATTCTTGGTGGGAGCTTCATTGAGATCTAGAGTTTGAGAAATCCAACACAGTAAATGAAAGCATGATGTGCACGGTCCAGCGGGTAGGCCCTGGAATCACAGAGCTCTGGGTGTGAGTCTCAGATCAGCCCGTCATGGGTGAAGCTCTCTGAGGCTCAGCTTCACGATATTTCAAATGAGGATGCTTTTTCTTACCCTGTTTAATTTACAGCATTGTTTGAAAAATGAGGGGATGCTGCCTTACATCATTTTTAAAAAGGTATTGCTTTCTATGGATTACATGAAATATTCATTGGGTAATCACGTTGAAACCTCTAAAATGCTCTCAGAACAACAATAGGAAAATATGGAGAACACTTAATAAACCCGCAAGAACATCAAGTAACAGTAAGGATTAAGTAATTGGGTCTAAATCTTACAGTTTAGTGATGCAGTTTATCTGCTCTTAAAAAGGATATGTGAGTTATATCAAATTCAAGTTGCCCAACATGCTCAATCTGGGTAGATTTTGGATATTTTCTACAAAGTGCAGTGTCTCATTATTGTCCCCCATAAAATCTTTATCAAAAGGTTTTGTATTCAAGAACTTTTAAACTTATTCTTTTAATTTAGTTTTTACTCTTAGAGACTATGATCTGTTCATTATCTTTTTTTTTTTCTTTTTTTAAATTCTTAAGACTGTGTTTGAAGTTTACATTTTCCTCCCCTCCAGAGTCCCCTTCCCTGTGTTCTCTTTCTTCGCTGGAATCAGTTCAAATCACATGGTGATGTCAGTAATTCTTAAAGGGACACCATTCATCTAGCTGGTAACCCACAGCATTAGCTTCTTATGACCATTTCTTTCCTTATCTTTTCCTCTCTTCCCTCTCAGCTTACATTATTCTTCCAGCAATGTATCCTGAATTCTGTGTACTAATATAGGCTCTGCTAATTACTAAGCTGTGTGTCCTAGGTTAAGTTATATAACTCCTCTGGAACTCATTTTTCCCCTTGGTAGTCTCATTCTCAAATGGAGACCTCTATATTTTCTCAACAAGAAAATAATAATACTTTGTAAGTTGTTAGGAAGATGAATTAAGATGGTATTTGTATAGTACTTAGCAGGGTGCCCAGAACATAGTGGGCATATGACAATTGGTAGCCACTATTGTTATTATTTTAATTATTACTCCTAATAACAAATAGCAAGGGTGATCCCTTTTTCTGATGTATTGTTTTTCATTCATCATCCTTTAATGTTTTTTGTATACTTTTATTGTTTTCATTGAAATATGTATTTCAATATTTTAGCCATAATCCTTACAGGAAGTATTTCCACATTTAAATAAAAAATAAATTTAAAAATAAAAAATGAATAATGCCTTTAATAAAACTTGAATTAATAATATCATTTTAGCTATAACGTTTCTGTTTTAACATTAAGATGAGGTTTTCCAGATACCAGAAAACCAGGGCTCTGGTGAAAATGTCTCAGAGTTTCACACTAGATTCTAGTCAATGATGAGAATGCCAATGAGATGCAAAATGTCTCAGTGATTGACACAGTGCTGGTGAAAGTGGTGGAGAAACTACGGCTATGATTTTTTTTTTAATTACCCCAAAGCCTTTATATATCTTGCTCTTCTCCTAATAATGAAAACATTATAAGTGACAAAATAATAAGACCAAGGGAAAATCTTTGATGGAACATACTAAATTCAGAATGTTTATGACTAATTTGACTGCTAGGGGAAATTGAGACCTCTGTGAAGAAAATGAAACAATAATATTAATATTATTTGAAATTCCATATAAAGACACACTATTGTGTTACCTAAAAAGATAGTCAAAAACAAGTATAACATTTTTTAATTTAAAAATATATTTTTAAAGGACAAAAGAAAAAGCAAACCATATTCCCTTAGTAATCAAATATTATAGTTCCAAAAATATATATATATTATAGTTCCAGAATTGGCCTCCTGATTCCAGACCACAGTACTGCATTTCAGTATTTACCTCCTACTTGATTTTACTTTTGGTAAGAAGGATACAGGTCTGATAGTTATAGCCAAAACTGAAAGAACCTAACTGTTTTTAAAATCCTACTGCTTAGAGATGAGGAAGTATTTTCACTTACAGGGAAAAGCTCAGCACCACCTTCATTATTGTGACTGATCCTTAGGGTGCACTGGAACCAGTTTGCACACACTAGTGAGAGTCAATGTTTTGCACGTCTTTTCCCAATTCTGCATTCAGGGATACCATATTGGTAGCTCCAATTGGCCATGGTGAAAGTATGGAAGTATTTACACCATGGAAATCATCAAAGGCAAAGGTGACAAATCAGAGCTTTTTATTTTATTTTTTTGAAGAGCTGATTATTAAATTTTTACCAGTACACTGCTAACCTAATCCCTTGGGTACTGTTGATTTGCATCTCTGAGTAAAGGGATATAGTCTGTCTTGTTAACTACTGTTATCTCTAGGGTTCACAACACCAAGTAGGAAATCAATAATTATTTGTTTAAGGAAGAAATGAACAGAATGTCGGTACAATGTATAATTAGAAAATCCATTTTCATTTTATAAATTCTTGAATGAAATTCCATTTATTTGCTATATCTAAAGGCTAAACCTGATGAAATACAGTCCAAATATTCCCTTCAAGAATAATTAACCAAGGCTTACATTTCATTGTTAAATTGCTCCAGGACAATTAGTTAATGGCAGAACTAGCATAAGAATCCATTTCTCTCCATTTCTTAGTACTCTTTCATAAAAAAACAATGTCTATTTGGAGTTAGACTTTTAAATTGTATATGCAAATGTATGTAGGGAATGCAAATTAGAGCATCTTTTAAAGAATAAAGCAAATATTGTGACAATCAATAAAAACAAAATCAATTGCCTCAATAATGAATGAATACTCCAGAAAAGCATTAATAAGAGCAATGTGCATCCTTAAGACATTGACCAAGATAAAAGTTTTTTGCATTTACAAAGTGCTGTCTTTCCACTGGTACTCTCAATTATTAGAGTCTCAAGAGAAACAGAAAGGTGAGTGTAAAGGGACTCATTATGTTAGAAATGTACTTAAAGGAGGAGGTACAGAAACTCTTTCCTTTAAATATAGAGAACAAGTAAGCAAAGCATGCAGCATTATATGTAATTGTTCCAAATTCTGCACACCTACAACATAGCAAGGGAAAAGGCATGCCATCAAATCAAAGGGTAGAAACCACATAAAATTTTGATGCAAAGACAATGGACACCACAACAAAGATCTTGATAGACAAAGCAAACCACTCCAGTACTCCCACATGATAATATGACACAAGTGCTCTGGACCAAATGTCTTAGAGAAATGAGATTAAGAAAGCAACATTTCCTGAGGTCATTAAAACCCAAAATGTATAGTCTGGGACTGGTGTAGTTTCTAGAAGCTCAGAGATGATAAGGTTTATTAAACAAAATATTTGTTAGCCTCAAGATTTGCAAGGGAATTAAATTAGATCCTTATTCCTTGGACTATGAGAATGCAAAGTCCCAGAATTAAACAAAGTGAAGATAAAATATCACAAGGGACATATTCTATCTACTAACTTCACAGACTTCTTCCACCATATATTTCAAAATATTATATAATAGGAATGTTTAAAGTTTTACTTAAGTCTATGATTAATCAAGTCTACTCCAGAGAATTAATATTAAAGTACAAGACTAGTTTAGTTTAATGTTTAAGCAAGTAATTGTGCATAATTTCCATTACATAATAAAAAATTATGAGTAGCTAAGTAATTTACTTAACGCCACTTAAAAAATACCTAAGAGTTGATTCTCAAACGACCCTATGAAGTAGGTAGTATTATAGCCTAAGCTCAGAGAAGGCAAGTAAATTGCCAGTGTCATTCAGCTTGTAAGCAGTAGAAGCAGGCTTTGAAATTAGGTAATCTGCATTCAAAGTCTGCACTTTCAACAGGTGTACTGTCCTGCCTATCTTATTATTTATTTGTTGGGAGTATGTAAAAACTCAGAATTATATTTAACTCAACAAGTTTGAAATGAATGAAGGGCACTGCCTCTTAGCGAGCTGACATGAGTAAAAGTGCAACATAATAAATATGCCTTTTTTTCCATAAGCATAATAGGAGATCTCCTGCTCAGATCCCTATAGCATAACCACTTAAGAAAAATGATTTAGGAGCTGAAAAGTTCGAAGCAAAAGATTTTCAACATGTATTAAAATATTTTACATAAAAACCACACTCTCATAGCTTAATGTATGCAAATGAGTTTGGGTTCTTGATACTTACAGCTAGCCAAATCAGAGATGAGTAAGTTCAATCTTTGATCTTTGTTCCATGAAAATCAATAAGCAAGGACTTGAAAAACTGTCTCAATGAGAGAGGCTAGCATTCTGTTTCTCCAGGCACTTACGAGCAAACATTAATTCCACTTTACATATGATGTGCAACCTTTAAATGCTGTATGAGGTTTAAATCGAATCCAAGAAAGCAATTTCCTTGAAAACACATTGCCTGTGTTTAGGGACTGGTATTTTAAAGTGTCTGCTAAAAGAATACAAAAAATAATAATGGTAGGAAATTGAAAGAACAGAGATACTCACCCTGGTTTTGGCATCGATCTGACCACCACGATCCAGTAAGAGCTTCACCATGTTTGTATTTCCCCTTTTGGAAGCCACATGCAGAGGAGTGATTCCATTCTACACCGTGGAAAGACCAAACAAGAGCATGTTGGGTATGACAGGGCATGATGGTGATGGCTTCGTATTAGCACAAAGGAGATTGTGACCTATTTTGTAATTTTATCTGAGGTTTCTATGGTTTCACAATGCTTTTGATTTTTAAGGAACAAAAAAAGCACACAAAGCGCTGTAGAGAATGATAAATGCAATGAAACTGCATAATTAAGTTAGTCAATAACTACAACATATATACTGAATGTACACATCACAGTCAAGAGACAAAGGGAGCACTTTGGCATAATACTCAATAGAAACAAAATTTCAGATCCTACCTAGATAGAGCCCTAGGCTAAAGTCTAGCTTTCTTATTATAACACTTATGTACTTAAAGATTCTGGGATCCCAAAGTTTACTATGCTTAAAAATAGAGTACACATATACATATCAATACCCAATGTAAAAGTGATTATTAAAAACACCTTCTTCAGAATAATTCAGTATGAAAAACTTGAGAATAACTCAATGTAGTTTCAGAGAAGAAGACTTCTAAGGACAAAAATACTATATACATGAATTATATGTATTTCTTTCCTTGGCTATCATATACCATTATTAGGTCAAGGATGTGTACCTGATTTTTTGGTATGTTATGATTTTGCAAATATTCAAGTACTGCATTTACTGATTCATATTAAGTACACTGAGTTTTATAATTGTCATGTAAGTGAACTCTTTCCAGTGAAAGCATACCATTAAAACTGTAACACAACATAATGTGCTTTTACTATTTCAGTAAGACTCCTCATATGAGCAAATTTTCAATTTATTAAAAAATATATATATATATCCCGGGACTTCCCTGGGTGGCACAGTGGTTAAGAATCTGCCTGCCAATGCAGGGGACACGGGTTCAATCCCTGGTCCGGGAAGATTCCACATGCTGTGGAGCTGCTAAACCCATGCGCTGCAACTACTGAGCCTGCGCTCTGGAGCCCGCGAGCCACAATTACTGAGCCCGTGTGCCACAACTACTGAAGCCCGCGTGCCTAGAGCCCGTGCTCGGCAACAAGAATCCACGGCGATGAGAAGCCCGTGCACCGCAATGAAGAGGAGCCCCTGCTCGCCGCAACTAAAGAAAGCCCGCATGTAGCAACGAAGACCCAACATAGCCAAAAAAAAAAAAAAAAAAACCCTGTCAAATTGTATGCCCTATAGTCACTGTTAGGACATACTATAAATGTAGTTATACATTTTATACTTAATGTTTTAACAGTTTAATTTTTTATCGACTTGAAGCTGCTTGTTCATGATTCGTGGTGTGACCTTTAAATGTAACTGCTCATACTGATGTCAGAATCAACATCTTCCTTACTGCAAATGATTTGCGTGCATGTGAACTGACACACTATTTTTCACGTGTTGGGTTGTGACGACTTCCTGTGATTTGAAGGGAAAAAAATGGAAAATCTAATATCTCCAGCACAGATAAATCTAGGTAAGGAAAAGGAAATAAAATCTTTATCATTGTTAATGTTTACTTTAGTAAAATGTGAAATTCTCTGGTGGTGCAGTGATTAGGACTCCACACTTTCACTGCCAAGGGCCCGGGTTCAATCCTTGGTCAGGGAACTAAGATACCGCAAGCTGGGCCACATGGCCAAATAAAATAAAATAAAATAAAATAAAATGAAACTATTTTAATCCATACCCTGGCTGTGAAGTCCACAGCAGCTCCCCGGTTTAGAAGAAGAGTTGCCACATTGACGTTTCCATAGTGGGCAGCGATGTGCAAAGGGGTGAAACCACTCTGTGGAAAGCAAAGAAAATGACAGTCAGTAAAGCATTTCACCTCTGTATGTTGCAGTCACTGGATTAGAGAAGAAAATCACATCTACCTAATACGTGAACAATGCAATTCAGATCATAAATGCTTTATAAGACTTTTTAAGTTTCAGTGCTATTATTTAAATTTAGTGGTAAATAAGTCAACATATAAACAGGTAAATAAATATCCTACATTTCTTGGCAACATTATTTCCAATTACATTAATTTATTTATGAGATTTGTTATCTGTATGAAACCATGTTTCTTGAGTTGATTTAGCTTTAGAACAAAACGATATGATTAAACAGCATATTTTTTCAGCCATAGAATTAATATAATTATGAAAAAAAAATGTTTTCTCCAGAGAAAATCTCAAAACTTCTCTTTTTTTCATTTGTTTGTGTTTTAGTTTGGGTGTTTTTTAAAATGAAAAACAGCATTGGTTGATGTTGTATCTTTGGAACTATGAAAATATTGTGAGAAATTCTTACAGAACATATACAATTCATCTTACATCATTTACACTGTCCTGACATTTCTATCCTCTTTAACAACTATGTTTAGTCAGACTATATTGTTATAATAAAAAAAAGTTAAAAAAATTAAACAATATACTTGGAATTAATATGAATATAAAATAAAGAAAAAAATTAAGTGGAACCCAATTTTGAATGTTAATTAAACCAAACTTTATCAATAAAATAAGATTGATGTAGAATAAAATAAGCAAGTTGAATCAATTACATGAGCATTAGAGAACAGTTTACTATCAGAATGTTTTAAAAATGAGTCTGAAAATCTTAAATGGAAGAAAAGCATATTTCCTTTCTTCGTTTTTCTAATGAAAATTTAGTTAGAAATCTGCCATTTTCACAGTAGAAGCATATTAATTCTTTTCTTATTAAAGTATGAAAAGAGGCATTATTCTTGCTCTCCATAATATTCATTGCTTAATAAAAGATTATAGGAAAAATAAAGACTGTTCCTGTAAAACTGGATATTAAATCCTGCAGTTTTGAGGATACTTTGCATTGTTCTCTTTTATTTGAAATGAACTTTGATGTGTATAATACTGTTTCTAAGAAACATTATCTAAATCACAACCATTATTTTTCTATTCACTTGATATATAGATTTTGGTGGCTTTATTTTTAAAATGGCCTAAAGAAGCATCCAGATACCTTAGGTAATAGAAATTCCTCTGTGCTATCAGCCAAATTAGCTGCAAATAATTTCTGACTGTAGCAAATCAAGACACAAAATAAGAATAGTAACTATCAATCCAAATCCTACTCTTGCGGTCATGATATTTTTATTTTGTGTCTACATGATGGCAAATACTAATGTCAATATAGAAGAAAAAAATCAGTCTACAACTTGGCTGTTATTTTATAAAATGTCAAGCTTTAGTATTTTAGGAAATAATTCACTAGATGTTTTTCATTTTTATCTTGATATTTCCTGTCACCCAGTTATATCCTGAATATGCATCTTTTATTCAAGTTACAATTTAATTTCAGAAAAACATAGTGACTGCTGATGAATCATTTTCAAATTATTCAAGTATAATAATATTATTTTTCCTATTTGCAGAAATAAACTAATTTATCTTCTGACACAGCCTCATTGAAAATCCATGATGATGCCTCAGGCTGTGACTCTTGGATCAACACGAGGCTGGTATAAGCCCCTCAGAGGAACTTTTCCCTGAGTAACGTGGAGGTGGAAGGCTCAGGTCACCCTCCTACAGGACTATTGAGGGAGGGGTTTTCCCTCTTTGTTATTCTATTGTCCCCGAAGAAATATTTCTAACTCAGTCTGTATCTACTCAAATAGCTGCTTTCAGCATAATGATTAGAGCCAATACTGCTTTAAAAAATGTAAACGATTACCAAAAATCACCTACAAAAGAAAGGTATTAAAATCAGTAATTAAGATATATCAATTTGTATGATTCCAGTCTTGAGCAATTTCACCAAGCAGTTGGGCTTTTAAAAAAAAATCTGTGACCTAAGTTCCACACACAGATATGGAACAGAAGAAATGATATGAATAATTCAAGTATATTCACATCTCAATGGGTAAATTTGTCGATAAACAAGATATTAGGTTTAGAAATACACTGCTCTCGGTAAATACTAAGTGTAAATGCTCAAAACCCCCATAGGCCCACAACCCAGTGATCATATGAGATGTTAGTCTAAAGAATTCCCTCAGCAAAGTGAAAATCAACCTACATAAGCAGTCGCTTGCTTTTGAAAGTTAATTTTTATAATATAGGTTAATTTTTATGATATACTTTCAACGTTTGTATTAGTGCCTCTTATACCACACACACACTCTCTCTCTCTCTCTCTCTCTCTCTCTCTCTCTCTCAGAGGCTTCTGAACCAAATACTCCTGTTGATTTTGTTAACTGATGGGACTTATTTAGGTATGTGGAAAATAGATGATTTCATGACAACTATTGTAAGAGCAAGATAAAAGTAAATGCTTTGCTCATGATAGGCTCAATATCATTACTGATTATATACAGTGTGGTAAAAATAAAGACAGAATAGAAGGGCAACTGCAATTAGGTAAGAGGATGAAACAGTGGCAGAGAAACCTCCTTAAATTACACTTCACTAAATTCTAAATGGAGAATTCTCATTAAGAAAGGAGGTCACATCTCTTATTGGCCAAAAGTTAATAATAAAGCTCACTTAGTAAAATACATATTACGGAAGAGTCTTGTTTCATGCTCTACTCTAATAAGCTACTTAACGTTTCACTGATTAAATAATGCTTCAAATACATGCTATATTAAAAATTTTGAATTATCTATCCACTTGCCTTAATTATGGGCAAAGTTTCCAAATTAATTAATTTCCTAATAATGAAAATTCCAATCATTAGTATAAATTAGTGAGCATTTATTCTAATTGGACAAAAAATAAAATAAAAACAAGGTATATTTTGATATAACCGCAATACTGTACCTCGGTTGTCCTATTCACCATCATCTGAAGCGGTGTTGTGTGGGAAAAAGAGGGAAGATATTACACAGTGCAAAAATTAAGGAAACAATCAATCTGTTCTCTCAGTTGAATATACCGTTCCAGCATGCCAAAATGCATTCTACTGAAAAAAGACAACTATAACATTATACAATTATATCTTTCTAATTCTGCTTCTATTATTTTTTTTACCACAAATAGAAATAGAATGAATAAGCAGATTTCTAAAAAACTGAACCTCACCTTTTATAGAAAATTATCTTGAGGTTTTTTTCTGTTTTCTTACTTATTCAACAGACAGTCCCCTTTTTTTCTGAAATACCTCTGAAAGTAAATTCTCTCTTTTGATGACCAGAAGGAATTTTGCCTTATCACCATGGCCTACTTCTTTATCATCTCCCAGGAGGAATCTGGTGGCCGAAGAGTGCCTTTCCACAAATGTATGAAGCTTTTACCTTGGATTGTACGTCAGCGTTGTGATCGTTCTGAAGCAGGAGTGCAGCAGATTTGGTGTCATCTTTCCTAGCTGCAATATGCAGAGCTGGCAGCCTTACTTTCCCTTTGGTGTCATTCTCCAAGAGGATGGCCACTGCCTGGTTGTGTCCTTGCTGGAGTGCCACCGCTAGGGGCGTAAAGCCATCCTGGTAAAACAGAAGAAAAAATCTTCCATCAACTTTTGGAAGCCTGGGATTCAACTCCAAGAAATAGTGCATCGAATTTTCACATTAATGATGAAGACTGACAAGAAAAATGAAAGGATTAATTATTACTGTGAAGATTAAAGCAAATTATCATCACTTGTTGTACTATGCACTGGCTTCATCAGATTTTTTAGAATACCCATTCTATTTATTTTTTAAAACATCTGCATTTCCTAACAAAGCGTAATGCACACAGGACGTATTCAAATGTGTTTTGAATATGAAAATAAAAATTAGAACCAACCTTAAGTAATGCCTGCTTATGGAAAGGAAAATGTGGGAAGGGTAGAAATAATGGAGAACAAGTCTGACTGAGAATCAAAGATATGGTAGCCAAGACAGGGAAATAAATTACATGATTAACTATTGCAAGGTGCTAAATATCTCACAACAACTGTTAATGGAATGGTCTGTTACCAATTAATTTGGGAAGTTTAGGACATCATATGATCTAAAATTCTTTGGCAAATAAGGCTAATTCATTAAGTTTTCACTTAGCTGAATTGTATATTATTTAACTCATTTAGATATAAAATTGTGCTAAGTAATGTAAAGAAAATCAGTCTTTCAATTAGAAACTTAACAAACAATTAAAAAAATAACAAAGATCGGGGCTTCCCTGGTGGCGCAGTGGTTGAGAGTCCACCTGCCGCTGCAGGGGACACGGGTTCGTGCCCCGGTCTGGGAAGATCCCACATGCCGCGGAGCGGCTGGGCCCGTGAGCCATGGCCGCTGAGCCTGCGCGTCCGGAGCCTGTGCTCCGCAACGGGAGAGGCCACAGCAGTGAGAGGCCCGCGTACCGCAAAAAAAACCAAAAAACAAAAAACAAAGATCATCAAAGTTAGAGGAGCCTTAGAGGTAGATGGATAACCACATTAGAAAAATTAGAAGCTATGTTTTCTCTCTAGAAACAAGTATTCAGCAACGGAAAGGTGATGAATAAGTAGAAAAAATATACCTATATATTCTAGGCTCTGTTAATGTGAAAACCTCCTTTAATTCACAAAAGCTTGAAAATAAGTCTCAGTTAAATGTTTCCATTCACAGAAGAGATGAGGGCAATTGGATATGGTACATCTATTGAATATATTCCAGAGACAATGGCAATTTATCAGCATCTAACTACTCCATTTGTTTTCAACAGTATTTTTTTAAAAGGTAACTGTAGACTTCGGAGGGAAAATCATTTCCCTCAAATGCATCATATCATATATGCACTACCACAGTAAGAGTTGAATTTTTTAAATTAGAATTGAATTTTAAATAAATACATTACTTAACGGAATGGAAGAGTAAAGCATGTAGTGTTGTAAGATGAAAGAGAGTAGCCTAAATTTAGAACTTTGTTTGGCACAAATTAAGCCCTCTGTGAAGGAGGAAAGAACAGGCTCATTATCATGCACACATTTAATTTGATTCCCCGCTGCAACACTGGGATAGTTTATATTAAAATAATGTGAACTTTATTTTTTCTTAGAGACAAGGCATTTGCTGACAGCACAGAACCTAATTAAAAAGTTTTTAGCCTTCAATTTTGGTAACATTCAGGAAGAAGGAAGAAAGCAGAGAATTATAAAAATGGTACTGGACAGACAGAGAACTCCTTTGAGAGAATTTAACTTTGGACCTCCACCACACGGATTTCATTCTAACCTACACTTCATGGGAGAAGGGTAAAGATTTGAAATGATTTTTGAAGTACCTTCACCAACTCTATGAAAAGGAAACCTATATTAAAAATCTGTAGCTTAATTTTTCATCATTTATTTACCAATGCTAATTGCTATAATTACGGGAAATTTCAACACTTTAAATATTTCTTTTCAAACATGAGTTTCATTGCCATACTGAATGATCTCACAATTATCTGATTTTTAAAGTGGTCACAATGTCTTGATTAGTAACTAAGTTTTGCAAATTAGGGCTACTAATGGGTTCAGGGTAAGTGTCTTCTTTAGGTATATTCATACATGTACATACAACCGTAGAAGGTATTTAGCAATATAGCCTAAAAGATCAAATAGTAATCAACCATATAGCCCTATGAAGATGTTATTCATTCACAGAATGATAGACTAAAGGGAACATGCCAAGATTTTTCCATTAGTGTATTTCCTGATAACCATTCGGGCCAGTGGTATGGAATTAATCAACTAAGTTTATACATATCCAGTCAGGGAAAATTAATTTTACTTATTTAAATGATTAAAAAACAAAACAGATATATGTTTGTTTAGAGGCATATATGTGTCTAAACTAGGATTCAAAACCTCATGTGATTTACTTGCAACAGTCATATTTCTTTGTGGAAATAAGAGACAGTTTTAATTCTCTGAGAATCAGAGTGTAACACGGACTCCACTGATGCAACATACATAAAAGGATATTTCTGGAAGCAGAGTGAGATGCTACAGGGGTCCAGACCGGAGGAGTCTTGAGAAAGCTGACAATGCTGTCAGGCAGCATTTCCCTAAATCATACACTAGAAAAGTCTATTTGGTGAGTAGAACTCTGTAGTGTAAAGGTTTCTCTAGATAAATGATTCTGCTTTCAAGGAAATAAAGTAAAACAAATGCATATTTCCATGGTTTGGTACATTTCTCAGAGGTCCTAATGCAGAGATATAGTCTCGTACTGTTATCCAAGCTTTGCCTGAGGATATTCACGTGCTACTCATTGACAGAATTAATGTCTCAGAAAGTCATAAAATCATAATCATAAAAATCGCGCTGTACTCATGTGGTAAGAGTGTAAAATCTGTGTGTGCTTAGTAGAGAACGTGAAATCGTTTCATACTACGCAGTCGTGTTTTCCAGTCATAAACAGGAAATGTGGTCCCATTAATAGTGATGTCTTGGGATTGTTTTTAACTAATGAGAGTAGGCTGTCAGAAAGTTATCACCAGGCTCCATAAAAAGTTTTCTCTCAAAGGGCCTGGACATGAATTTAACAGATTATAAATGACCTCTCTCCACAGTGCAGGGTAGAAGAGATTTCATGTTTATTTCACCTAAAGACTTAATTGTCCAGAAAGGAGGCCATATTAGACATTAAAAGTTATCAGGATAGTTTCTGGGTGACAGCCATCTATCTACCAGTCACCTTTCACTCCAGGGCAGGAGTTTTAAAATTTTATCCGTGGAGCCACAGAATGTGACATAGGAAAACTAAAGCCTGGTTGCTTTTGGGTGAGGAGAGGCATGTCCCAAAGGAGCTCTCTTCCCCTCCTCTCCTGTGTCACCTACTCCCAACCTTCTAGTGGCCCCTGAGGCATTTTCTCCAAGCTCTAAAGCATCCTAAGCATCACTTAAAAATCACTGTTCCAAACAATCACTGAACTCCCTCCTTAATCTGTTTAGGCAGAAATGAGAAGGAAAATACAAAGTAGGTTCGGCTTATTGGAGAACACACACAAGAAAAGGAAAGTGATGTTCTAAGTTGGCCCATTCCAACCCCTTTTTATGCCTAGATGGCCTGAATGTTTTGAGACTGGATTGATTTTGAACATTCTATTCAGTTGTTGCCATAATCAGTCACACAACCACATATCATAATTTGTACTTCATAAAATATGAACAGCTTCCTGATGACATATTTCTCATGAAATTGTGTGAACATAAATAACTCTGAATTCTTGCTAATCATTAAAAAACTTTCCTTTAAGGAATTGCATTAGATCCTAACAAAGATAAAACAGTGATGAAAAGAGATGGATAAAATTTACTATAAATTGATTTTAGAATAGTATAAAGCTCCCAAAAGCTAGAGAATGGCAAACTGATGGAAGCGTGATTTCACGTAAGAATAAATTGACATGAATCCCAAATCAAGGCATAAACTCATTGAACTGTGTGCACTGGGTCATTCGTTCATGGCCACTGTTGTAGATTACAATAGTAACATGAACACTCGTAGGATAAAGGTAATGGAGACCCTTTGCATCTGGATACAAAGAACATGGACATTAAGATCAAAGAATTCAAGTGTCTTACCTCAGTAGCAGTGCTCTGATTAGCTCCATTTTCCAGCAAATATTTTACAACATCAATGTGGTTCTCTTGGGCAGCCATGTATAAAGGAGTGAAGCCATTCTGAGGACAAACAGTGAAAAAGGTATCTTCAACCATTTGTAAAGTTTAAACCAGGGAAGAATACATGACAAAGAAAGAGAGAATACTATGAAGCAAAACTTTGAAATGGTGAAACATATAGCATACCTTCACACTGAAGAAGTCATACATGCATTTACCATCAGAAAACTAGACAAATCAAAGTTAACCAATTCCCACACACAATTTTTGAAAGAATGAGGAGAAAGGGAAGAAATATCCCCCTCATTTCCTGCCTTCATTTCAGCACCAGAGATTCACATTTCTTATCACCCAACACTGTGTTAAAAACTAAAGATATTTAGTATCTTAATATCTATATAATTCTATAATATATATCATTCATTATATATAATATCTATATAAAGTAATATTTATGTAGTATCACCTATATTTGTCAATTCATAAACTATTTAAACAGATGACGATTATCTTGAATATATACATTTCAACACCCTTAAAAGTATAAATTATTACTCATATCAGAATAAGCTGAGAGATTGCAAAGCTGATTGAAAACTTTTAAAATCTGTATTTCAATGTTCTGCTTGAGGTAGCATGATTTATACTGAACATCTTTACATTACTTTTTAAAAGCCATTCTGAAATTCTATCATTCATTAATTCTCATATTCATTTATTCAATTATTTAATAAAAATCCAAGCACTGGTAGCTGGGCCATCACTGGGAAACAACAATAAACAAGACAGACATCTGCCCTCATGGAGTACATACTACGGTAATATGATAACGTTATGTAGTCATAGTTTTTTTTTTTAAAGCACTGAAATTTTGTAACATGAGTTTGAAACTAAGTATAAACTGGCATATTTTCTTTTCATTAGATCCTTTGCAATATATAATACTTCATTAAGGTAAAAACCCACAAAACTTTATTTAAAAAAGAAAACTTGTGAAATAATTCATCAACTCTCAAAACATAGCATTCTCTTAAAATTATGTCAGAGTCTTAAAGACAGTTGATTACTTTAAAAATTCCACACATTAATGAGAATGAGTAAAAACATAGATGAAACTTCAGGTATTTCCAAAAATTTATAAGGAGAGAAAAATTTTTTTCTTTTTTGAAAAATTCTTCTGTATACCTTGTATAAGTGTGGAAACATTATTCAAAATGGTCAAGATAGAGCAAAATACAGAGTATACAAGTAGAACACGAAAAGTAACTTTAAATTTGATTACAAAAGAAAATCTGTACGTTTCAAATGATGGTGGAAAATTTAAAACTAAGAAACATTACAAACGGAATGAACTGACAATTTTGTAGGATTCAGGAAAAACTTGCTAGCTGGAGAGCATATTTTTTAAAACACAGAAAATAGGTGAAACCTTGTGTATTTTAAGAACTGAAGAGGTGGCGGAAGAATGGAATTAGAGATTCAAAGGAAGGGAAAGCCAGTGAGGATGGTTAAAAACATTGAGTGGGTGTGGAATGGGGCTCTTTCACGACAAGTAAAAGGCAGGGATGCAAAAAGAACTTTGAACAGAATAAAACAATTGCTTATGTGTTTCCCTCTGACAGAATCTTGTGTGTAGATCAGAAGAAAGGGAAATAGACTGTGGTTACCAGATGAATAGGGGAAAAGAGAGATGAGCCATCCCTAGGCTCTTGTCCTGGGTCCTAAACTTTAGACGGACCTCTTCTAGCTGAGCTGGGCAAGGGATCCAGAGGGCCAAGGGGCATGCCCATCCTGACCCTGCAGCTCCCCTGCTTCCAGATCACACACCAGACACGAAACCACCCAGAGTTCCTGCCCACACAGCCCCAAGTGTGGTTCCAGTGCTGGCTCAGATTTCTTCCTTGGGTTCATCCTCCCAAGGGTCCACGGGTAGGCATACCCTACAGTAGGCTGAATAACGCCCCCAAATATGCCCACATCCTAATTGCCAGAACCTGTAAGTGTTACCTTAATGGTAAAAGGAACTTCGTAAATGTGATTAAGTTAAAGATCTTGAGATGGGGAGATTATCCTGAACTATCCAGGTAGGCTTGATATAATCACAAAAGGTTTTTATAAGAGGGAGGCAGGAGGTCAGAGAGAAGATACCACACTGCTTCTCACTTGCAGCCTCAAGTAGGAACCAGAAGGGCCAACACCTTGGTTTTAGCCCTGTAGAACTGCTTTTAGACTTCAGACTTCTAAAATTATACAAGAATAAACTTGTGTTATCTTAAGCCACTGAATTTGTGATAATTTGTTACAGCAGCAACAGGAGTCTAATACACACTCTTAGAGTCGTTTGTGAGGGAGGGTGGAAGTTAGGAGATGAACAGAGCTTGAACGTGCAGGCTGGGGTGTGTACACCTTTACACATGATGCTCTTGTGGTGTGGATGGAGCAGGGGATGAGGAGAGGAGAGGGGCCAGAGTGCAAAATCAGCCCCAATCTGCATGGAACGAACTCCAAGGTTTCTAAGAAGTCTAAATTTAGACCTATCTTATTGCTAGAAAGATATATTTATCAAGGTAGGAGGATAGGAGAAAGTTATTTTATAGTTTATTAGCTTGACATATAGCTTTTAGTTTTAAAAATATACTGTAAGTGGACCTCTTTTGCAGTCTTGTCCTGGGCCCTGCAAGCATTAATGGTGGGCTAGAGTAATAGAGAAAGAAAAGGGAAAATATAAAAAATAGAGAAATGTCAGGGCTGACAACATATAGTATCTGGTGGGGAAAGGGCAGTGACAGACAAATGATCAGGCCCTCGGTTAGAGGGCATCATGAATACCATGTGCTCCTTGTGCCACAACCTCAGCATGCAAGGGCTTCCAGCAGAGTGGGATGCACGTATAAAGAACGATAAAAATAAAAATGATTTATTGAACTTCTGCTCTATGCCATTCACTGTGGGAAATGCTTTGACTCTACTGCTTCAAATCACCATGACCACATGCTCCAGTTTCCCCACGACAGTCTAAGTTTATGCATAGTTATCTTGGAGTAATTATTAATAGTATCTCAGTCTGGATGATAAATTAAATGGCCCAGCATCATCTCTAATCCTTAGAATAGTGCTGTAACATTGGTATTATTATCCCCATTTGAAATAAGGCAGCTGAAACTCAAACACTTAGGTAACTTGGTCAAAGTCTCCCAGCTAATAAGTGAACTGGAAGTGACAGACAGGAGCCAGTACGTGGACAGCCTTCTTCCCCATAAAGGAGCTGGGATTTGATCATGTGGATGTGTGGTTCGCAGCCTGGCTGTGTTATAGAATCTCCTGTGGAAACTTGTAAGAATGCCTAGGGACCACCTTGCCTCTCCTGAATTGTAGTCTCCATACAGGAAGCCAAAGTACATGCCTTTTTTTAAAAAAGCTCCATTTTAAAAACTGCCCCAAGGACATTGTTTTAGGTGATGCAGAACAACTGAATGGTTTTGGGCGGGGATCACATATGCATTTTGGAAAGTTCACTCTGGTGACCACAGATGCCTTGGTTTGGGATGGCAGGATTCAAGAATGGAAGTAAGGGATTAATCAGCTTTTGCAATATTTGCGATAGTGTATTTAAGTGATGAAGGTAACATGAGCTAAGACAACACCTTGGCTAGAAGAAGGGGGAGCTATTTACTGTTACTAAATGTATGAAGTGAGAAGGCAGTAAAGATTTACTACAGGTCCTAAAGATGTGGGAAATTATCCTTCCTTAACTTACTGATGCTATTTAACAAGAACTAGTCCACCAGAGAATGTGAAGCACACCTCTGGGTAATTGGGAAAGGGCATGGCAGCACTTTAACACCATTGTAAATTTTATAGGAAAGCTTTTATCTTCCCACATAAATAGGTCAACCACACAGGATTATTGGCTCCTGTGTCCATGTACCCAAGTGCTTTCCAATATATTATGTCTCCACGTTTTTCTAAAATGGTTTGGCTGCAGGTAGGTATGAAAGTATATGCATTTTCTCCTTTTTGATATAAAAAAGTCAAAGAGATCCAGAGCCCAGGTTGATACTGGAAGGATGCGTACAAGAACAGCATTATTTGTTGTTAGGGTAATTCCAGGGTGACCAATAGGTGCCTCTACCAACTGGTTACTAAATATTTTGAACATTATCCCTCTCCATGGCAAATTATTAATTATTTGCCATTCATTTATATTTATTCACTAAAACTGCGTTTGGTGACTCTTCACTGCTAGGCATTGTGCTCAGCTTTGGTGATTCAGAGATGAAAGCTCCCTGTTTATTAGGAGCTCACTGTCCAGAGGCTGAGATGGGCAAGTAACCAAACTACTGTATTACAGTTCAGTGAACGCATATATAGTTAGTTTCTTTAAAAAAAAAAAGTTATGGGGCTTCCCTGGTGGCGCAGTGGTTGGGAGTCCGCCTGTCGATGCAGGGGACGCGGGTGCGTGCCCCGGTCCGAGAAGATCCCACGTGCCGCGGAGCGGCTGGGCCCGTGAGCCATGGCCGCTGAGCCTGCGCGTCCAGAGCCTGTGCTCCGCAACGGGAGAGGCCACAACAGTGAGAGGCCCGCGTACCGCAAAAAAAAAAAAAAAAAAAGTTATGTGTTGGGTATAACGAGAACATAAAAGGACACAGAACTCAACTGGATAAAAAATTACATCTGAAGGAAACACTGGGAGTGATACTTGGAAGACACTGGGAGTGATTCGGTTTGAGCTAAGATATGAAGACACTGAATTTAGGCACAGAGGCAGGAAACCTCATGAGAGGAGAAAACCCTGACCATATCTTTGGAAAATTCACCGTGACTAGTGGGGTGAGCAGGCCGAGACAGGCAGGGATCAGCCCCCATCCGTCACGCTGAGGCACCTGAATTTTATTCTGAACTCTTGGGTGTCACTGAAGGGTTTTAAGCAGGGGTTTGACATGGCCACATTTGCATTTTAAAGAGATTAATTTGCCAGAGAGGGGAGGATGAATTAGAAAATAGCCAGAGAATAGTCTGGAGGAGTAGAAAGAAAGTTTTTGTAATAATTCAGATGAGAAGTGAGGATTAGAAACATAATGGTTTTGAGATTTTGAAATGTCATTTAGTATTCATGTATTTATGTTCCACTTAAAGATAGAAGTGGTTTCAGTCTGCATGAGTTATTAGTTATTGATAACATTTCTCAGATTTATTAAAAAGTTAAAATGCTTTTCTTCAAATCTAGAAATTGTATCATATTTTAGAGAATTCAAACACTTATAATATTACCAAAAATGTTGTTCCTATTTTCATTAGTGATATATGAACCAGTAATCAAGTTTTAGCCACTGGAGAAAAAAATTTTTTTTTGCTAATTGGATTATCTGGGAAAACTGAATGAACATGAGCTGATAATCTTCCTATCAAATGTTAGATTTATTGCAGTTTGGGGGAACATTTTAATGCAATAAACCTATTGATATCTGTACGTCATTTCAAAGAAATTATATAGAGACAAATAATGTCAGTATGAAAAGTAATAAATGGTTTAGAATCAATGTTTTGGATAAGGATCAAAACTCTAAGAAGTATCAATATTACCTATTTTTACAGAATCTTAACTTTTCAGACATAATTTTGCCAGAACATATAACCTTATTCTTCTATTACACAAATTAAGATTCATCAGTCGGATGACTTGAAATGATCATACAAAATCACTTTTATCTTAACATAAAGGTCAATTTCAAACGTATGGACACCAAGGGGGGAAAGTGGCGGAGGGTGGTGGTGGGATGAACTGGGAGATTGGGATTGACATGTATACACTAATATGTATAAAACAGATAACTAATAAGAACCTGCTGTATAAAAAAATAAATTAAATAAAATTCAAAAAAAAAGTCAATGTTACTATTCAATTCAAAAAGTCTCTTTTTAAAAAATGAGATGCAATTAACATGTTATATTAGTTTCAGGTGTATAACATAATGATTTATTGTTTGTACATATTGAGAAGTGATCTCCACAGTAAGTCTAGCTACCATCTATCACCATAAATAATTGTTCCTGTAATGGGGACTTCAAAAAAAGGTCTTTTTTTATAGCACCAAATCTGTTCTAAAGTTTTTCTGCTTGACACTGGACTAGGTACCAAGTAACAAATATGGACATAATACTGTTCCAGCCCTCAAGAGCAGAAAATATAACAGATTCACCGACTACACGTATATGGAACCATAGCACAAGACATACTATAATTGCCGAAAGAGAAGCATGAATAAAATGCTGCCAGAGCACTAAAGAGTTAGCAATTGATACCATGAAGAAAGGCATCGCAGGCCCAAGCACACAGACCTGAGAGGAAATTAGGAGGCCTTAATGAAATCAAGACGGTAGATCTAAAGAAAAGAAAATGTGCTTTGCCATTTTTTTCTATTCTTCTTTCATTCTCCCTCTCAAGAAATGTGGTGTTTGTGTGAAAAGTCAGAGTGTATTTGCTGCAGGCATATATCACTTGGGGAATTCTGTTCTCTAAGCACAATACTGAGTCTAATGAATTAAAAAAAGGACTTCAAGTAAATTTACCAAACATGAGTAAAATCTCATGCAAGAATGCATCTTGAAAGGAATTCTTACAGGTCTAAAAATTTTTTTTAAAATTTCAAAGATCTCTAATTCATGTCTAACATATTACCACCCAGCTAAAGATATACTTTAGGAAATTTCATAGATCGAGTGTAAGCTTAAAGAGTAGAAACTGATTATAGAAACTTCAAATGGTATATAAATTAATTTCTCTGTAACTGCTCACTGTTATTTCACTTGTTCTTACTTTCAGTTCTACGCTGCTAAAATTATTAAGTATATTTCAATGATTAAAAGAAATTGCCTATTTTTCTAGATGAAAATGTTATAGCTAAAAGGAGACTCATCCTTTTACTGCTTAGGAAATTTTAACCCAGAGATTGAGTAAACTTCCAAGTGGACTGGGCAGTAACAGAGGTTAAGGAGGGAACAGGAAGTTAGTAGGAAGTAAATGGACACAGCAGAGGCAAAGGTGCTTGGAAACTTTTGCCCTCTTCTTTTCATCTTTCAGGCATTGACACGTGTCACCCGCTTTGGGAGGCCTTATTCAGTGCCCATAACAATCTTAGCACATAGTAGGTGTTCAATAAATATTCGTTAAATGGATGAATAAATAAAGTGAAATAGGATCCAAGTTTCTTTCTACATCTGTGGTGGTTTTAAAATATGTCTACAGATTCTTTTCCCATAAAGGTTATTATAGAATACTGAGTAGAGTTCCCTGTGCTATAAAGTAGGTCCTTGTTGGTTATCTATTTTATATATAGTAGTGTGTATATGTTAATCCCAGAAAAGAATAGACATATGTACATGTACATGTATAACTGAGTCACTTTGCTGTACACCTGAAACTAACACAACATTGTAAATCAACTATACTCCAATATAAAATGAAAATTTAAAAAAGAGCAATGCATATGTCTAAAAGCTCAAAACCTAAGTATAAATTGTGAAGAGAATTCTGGAAAAGAATTGTGTTGTTGGCAAAATGGCATCTTAAAAAAATCAAAAAATAAATAAAAATTAAAAATTCACACACAAAAATATATGGCTGCGAATTCTTTGACACTCCTCCCTTCAAAAGTCAACCTAACTCCATTTCTACAGAGTGTGGACCAACTTAGTAATTCATTTCTAATGTACTGATTATGGTGGAATCAGTGATGTGTGACTCCCGAGGCTAGGGTTCAAAGTCACTGTCTTATTACTAGGTTTCTCTTGGGTGACCTGCTCTGGAGGAAATGAGCTGCCATGCCATATTAACATTCAAGCAGCCTGTGGAGAGACTCACACGAGAGGGAACTGAGACTTCCCACCAACAGACAGTAATGACTTGCCAATCATGTGAAAAAAACTACCTTGGGAGTGAACTCTCCAGCCCCAGGAAAGCCTTCAGATGGCTGTAGCTCTGGTCAACATCTTCACTAAAGACTCATAAGAGACTCTGAGCCATAATTTCACAGCTAAGCTACTAGTGAATTCCTGATCCACAGAAGCTATGATGATAATATGTTTATTGCTGTTTTAAGCCACTAAAGTTTGGGATAATTTGTTACGCAGCAATAACTAACACAATGTCTAACAAGGTCATACATGATCTGGCCACAGCCTACCTTGCTGACCACATCTCTTACCACTCTTACTCTATTCTACTTCCTTTCTGTTTATGAAAGACATTCAGATCCTGGACAGTTTTTTTTTTTTTTTCAAATTTTCTAGTCATATAACTCTCTTCAAATGCTATCTAACCCAAAAACTCTGAAAATAAAATATTAAACACTGCTGCTCTGTTTGATGTTGAATGAGTTATAACTTTCAGCAATGTCTTCCTTATTCCCAAATTACCGGGACAATCATTTGTAAACTGTGCTGTGTTCCAAGGAGGTATATCAGGGATCCTTCTAGTAGAATGGTGAGTTTTAGGAGCTATCACTGTTTGAAAACACAAAGAAAGGGTAGCCTAACATGGTAGTCATGTGTTATCTTTCTTTTAGTTTTTTGCAATTAAAAATGATATAGCCTTTCCATTAATAAGAAGGAATGAGTAAAGTAGGTAGTTGTGTATATTTGCTTAGATGGAGCAATTTATATCTAAGAGAGTCTGAAAACTGCAGCTTTAAATATTTATAATACCCTTAATTCCCTGTACCATTTGCCAGTTAATAAGAACATTACAAACATTACATATACTCTCCACATCTACTGGAAAACTCATCAACAGATTACACAATCAATCCCAACAGTAGAAAATGGAAATGGTTATAGATAGCTCTGGGTTTAAACTTAGCAAAAGTAGAATTCCCCTTCTGATGAAACCTTCTTGTCTTTGGCAGGAAGGTCACTGTTAAGATTTAGATTTTTTTCACAAAGCAGAATTCTTCAGCAGCCTTAGCTATGAAATGGTAGTAGGCTTTTTGTCACACACCGGTTAGCACTGGTTGGGAATTACTACTCTAGTTTCTATTCCAAGTACTATGTATCGTCTTCTTCTTTTGAATTAGCATTATGAGAGAGAAGTTTGGAAAGCATCCCAAAGTTATCACACAGCTTTAAGGTCAGGATAATTCAAATTATTTCCCTAAATATACTGTAAATGCACAGCTGCAAAGGATGTAAAAAAACCAATGGGTACTAATTGTAGTCACAAAAATAAAGACTACTCTTTGTAATTTGCGGGTGTGCTCAGGGCAAAAGAACAAAAGATACGATTATACGCTTGCTTGGAAGTTAAGAAGGCATTTTATTAATTAAAGTGTCATACACATTTTCTCAGATAATCAGAACATGACAACTCTTTACCAGGGTTAGGATATTATAAGTTATTTTAACCTCTTCTCTCCAAAGGTCCTCTTTAAAAGATTATAGCTAAACTATTAGATGACATTAAAATGATTAATGTACTAAATCTTTCTAGGAAGGTTAAACTTTATGGAGTGTTTACTATGTCATCGTGTTTCATCCCCACCCCTATGCTATTAGGGCCATTTAAGACTACAGCTCATAGTCATTCATCCAAGGGTACACCCGTAAGTGATGTGATCAGGGTCTGAACACTGAAGGACTCCAAACACAGTGCTCTTTCCACTCCCCTCAGCTGTCCCCTTCAACCGGGATCAGATTACCTCAGAGAACAAACACTAATTGGACAATTAGCCTTTTCTTAAGCTCTTCACTAGAAATGACAGCACTGGAAATGCCATGACTTGCTTAATGAAGAATGTCCAAGTGCCCTCTTAAGTATAAGGATTCTTCCAGTCTTTATTTCCAGTGATTAAGAAATTTGGGGTGGTGGTAGTGAGGAGAGAAAGCTACACACTTTATATTTGTTATTTAATCCTAACAGCCCAGTGAAATAAGTAATATATCTCTACATGACTTAAGGAAATTAACACTCACAGGGATTAGGAAGCATTCCTAAAGTTTCACATCACTTACAACGTGGAGCTGGGATTTGAATCCACGTATAACTAATTCTAGAGCTCATGTTCTTTCTACTACACTATACTGTCATGTGTTTTAGCAGCAAATTTGGCAGACAGTATTTTATCATGTCTGGGTATTGCCAGCAATCAGAAACACTACTGAAAATACTGTATTCCCATAATCACCGTTTTCACCTCCTCATGGATAAATTACCAAGAAAACATGTGAACTATTCTACATACTTCAAGTTACTCACTCCAGTGCACCCTATACATCAACCTGAACTAATCTTCCTAAAACTATTTTCAACGCTTTCCTGAATTGATTGTCATCTTACTGACCATAATTAAACATCAGTTTTTCACAAACCATGGCTAAAGATGAAGACCTTTTATACCCTAGCTCCATTGTCATATTAAGAACAAACCTTCAATGCACATTCTGATGTTGTTCCAGACCAGCTTGTCTCACCAATATTTCTACACTCACCAAGCTCAATTATACCTCCCATCACTGTTGTAACTAATCTTCCCATGTGGAAAGTCTTCTGTTTCAATTTCCCCTCTGCAGAACTTTCAGTGATGGGCTCAGGTCCTCTGAGAATTTTTCATTAATAGAATTTGGCCAATTTCAACCTTCTTCTCTTGAATATAGTCTAGAGAGGAAGGTTGAAATCATCTACCATCTTCTGTTGTTTGCCTTTGTTCCTGGTGTACTTGTCCTGACTTTGCAGGTAGCCTATGTACTTTTAAAAGAGCTTCCTGCCTGACACTTGTTTAGAATCCTCCACAGCAATGAGAACTCTGCTGAGTACACAGTAAGCACCCAATAAACAGCTTCTAACAGTTTACCCTCAATTCCTGACAATGATGAATAACTTAGATTTATGCTTCTCTCCTTTATTCGTTTAAAATTTAAATTTAACAGGTGACTTACCACCAGTTCATTCTACAAAGGAGATGAGATGGCTGGTGATGTTCTATTCATTCTCACGTAACTCCAAAATACTGAAAACATTTATCTCCGTGTTTTACTTTACAAAAGTGAATAAATACCTCATTACATTGTTAAGCCATTACTGATAACTATATAGTTAATCTCCTTGTATTTGTCAACAAAAAATGAGAGGCAAATGAATTTTTAAACAAATATAGAGAAAGCAAATGAATTGTTTTTTTTATTCAGAGTCCAAAAAAACAACAAATAAACAGATGTAGTATACAACTAATATAATCTATAATGAATTTTTTAAATGGAGGGCCCAAGATATAGTAATAGGTATTGGTTGATGCCTACCCAGGATCTCTCCTCTTTTTTTGAAAGCATCCTGGTTTTTCCTTAGAGTATCTATCTTTACTCACAAAGTTCATGTAATTCCAGCAAAGCTGAACTTCTCAGCTTCCAGCTCCAGGAAGAGCATCAGATAACTTAAGCCAATCAACACATTCAATTCTCTTAGATACAATGAGTGGTTCAAGTTTGGGCAAGAGATTTAAGATAGTCTAATCAGTCAAACTCAGGATTCTCTTGTCGAAAGCTGGGACAAAGTTCCCTTATTTTAACAACAAGAAAATGTCTGACTCTAATCTTAGGTCCACAAAAAGAATAAAAATGACAACAGCATCTAACATAGAGCGCTTGTTATGTGTCATGGTTTATGCTGTATACTTCGATCCTCACAACAGCCCTACATTTTATGTACTATAATTACTCCTGTTTTACAGATGAGTAAATCCAGACACAGATATGATAAGTAACTTGCCCTAAATAACAAGGTTAGGAGGTGGGTGATGGGGGCAGGATTCGGGATTCAAGATTGTCTGACCCCAGAGATGTTGCTCTTAACCACTGCTAAACTGAAGCCTGTCCAAGTTTAAATCAACTGCTTATTACGCTGGTCTTGATTGGTTCTCATTCTAGTTCTTCCAGACCTGCTATTTTTCACTCACTGTACATTAAGAATCCACAGTCCGGGCTTCCCTGGTGGCGCAGTGGTTGAGAGTCCGCCTGCCGATGCAGGGGACACGGGATTGTGCCCCGGTCCGGGAAGATCCCACATGCCGCGGAGCGGCTGGGCCCGTGAGCCATGGCCACTGAGCCTGCGCGTCCGGAGCCTGTGCTCCGCAACGGGAGAGGCCACAACAGTGACAGGCCCGCATACCGCAAAAAAAAAAAAAAAAAATTTCCTTAAAACCTAGACCCTCTTCCACTTCTCCCTGGCTTCACTGCTTTGGCAGTCTCATTCAAGTCCACTGCTTCGATAACACTTCTGTCAGATGACCCATAAATGTCTTCATTTCATTCCAGAATTCTCCTCTGAGCTCTAGACTTGCAGCTCAGACTTACCATTAAAATCTCCTCTTGGATGCCTAACAAGCACTTAAAATACAACTCATGCTCTCTACCCTCCTTCCCACCCAAACAAAAACAAAACCTTGTCCTTATCCCATGTTCTCTATATCAATGGACTACATCACCATCCATACTGACAGAGGAGAAATCCAAAAGTCATCCTTGTACCACCCCCTTCTCACCTCCCTTCTGCCATCATCACCAAGTGCTCTGAAAGAGGTCCTACATGTCTCTCAAAGCGGTTCCCTTTCTCCATCATCTAAGGCAGCAGCAAGCACTCCACTCTAACTAATATCACCGACTGTCTAGAGTCAACCTCTGTAGCAGTCTCCAGATACTTTGCTTTGCATCTGTCCTGGCCTCCCTCCAAGCTGTTCTCTGAACTGCAGCAGGTGAGCTTTTCAAAATCCAAATCTTGTCTTGCTCTACCTCCCACCTCCACCTCATACTGGGCTTAGGATAAACATCTTAAAATGAAATCTTTAATATGGCTCACAAGGTCCCATCGGATCTGACTTTCTCTCTCAGCCCTCATATATACCACATTTCCCACTCATGTTTCAACTCCCAGATTTCTTTTAGGCTCTTGCACGTACTATATCATTTTCCCATAGCACACTTTATCTCCTCTTACCCCTAATTTTCATATCAATCCTTTCTTTAAGAGAATAGGTCACTGGAGGTCATTATGCTAAATGAAATGTCAGACAAAGAAACACAAGCATCACGTGGTATCACTCATATGTGGAATCTAAAAAAAAAAAAAAAGCCAGACTCATAGAAACAGTGCATAGAAAAGCAGTTGCCAGGGGCTGGGGGTTGAGACAAATAGAGATTGGTAAAGTGTATGAACTTTCAGTTATAAGATGAATAAAATTTGAGGATCTAATGTATAACATGGTGGCTACAGCCGATAACACTTGTATAACTGAAATTTGCTGGGAGTAGAACTTAAATGTAAAGAAAGAAAGAAAGAAAGACAGACAAAGAAAGAAAGGAAGAAAGGAAGAAAGGAAGAAAGGAAGAAGGAAAGAAGGAAAGAAAGAAAGAAAGAAAGAAGGAAAGAAAGAAGGAAAGAAAGAAAGAAGGAAAGAAAGAAGGAAAGAAGGAAAGAAAGAAAGAAGAAAGGAAGGAGGAAGGAAGGAAAGATGTGAGGTGATGGATTGTTAATTATTTCAATGGGGGGGAATCCTTTCACAAAGTATATGTGTATCAAATCATCACATTGTATGCTTCAACTATCTCACAATTTTACTTGTCAAATATACCTCAATAAATTTGGGGAAAATTTTTTTTTTAATTATCTATGAGTTTTAAAAAAAAGAGAGCAGTTTAGTCATCACTTCCTCAGACTCCACCATCCCTACCTATTAGAGAGCACACATTAAATTCCCAAATACCTGCTAAGTGAGTGAAGGAAGGAGGGAGGGAATGAATGATTACTTCCGACAATTTTCTATTGGGAAGTTTTATTTAGTGTCATATTTTTCCAATTTTGCTTTGTTTTGTGGTCTTTGCCTTAAAGGATGATTGTTTTGAGGTCTTCCTGATGGTTTCACCTACATCTTAGTTGCTGTGGAATGAACACGTTAAGCTGTGAGATCTGAAGTAAGAGGTAGACTGCTACACTGCTATTCTAACTATTTGCTGCCGGAATAGCTTATCCTCCATACTAACTCAGAAGGAGAGAGAAGGAATGGTCTTCTGTATGAAATTCGAACTCCATATTTATTAACAGAAATTTGGAGCTATCTTTGACATTTTACTCTTCTCCCTACAAGTCTTACCTCACTACAAATTTATTTCCTTTAAAATGCAGTAATATTGGACTTGGATAGGCTTGTGAAGGGATAAATAAATGGGACATCTACCAAAGAAATAGATTTGATGATGCTTATACCTTAATTCATTCAATTTTTAAAGATATCAATTCTCATCATTTCTCTAAGCACATTGGAGGATGGAGAACTGGAGAAAGCATATTTCCTTTATTTAATTTGGAATGCTGAGGAAGGCAGATGCTCTTGCAAACTTGTAATCACCCAATAAACTGACTTTCCGGGTCAAAAAGACAACAAAAATATCCTGACTTCTCTTGTATCTCTGGTCAAATGCAAGTAGATGCCATCATCTTAACTTTAGAGAATTTGTATTACAATAGTAACTTTCCCAATTAAAAAACGAAGAACCTTATTAAAAAAGAACCATATGTATAGGTTTGGAAAAAAAGCTGAAAACAAAACCTTTTTTGGAATCTGTGATCATGGATCCCATTTTATACTGTGCGTGTGTGTGTGTGCGTTAACAGAACGGAATGTTCCATTATGAGTTTTTATTTTGAGAGGCAAGGATGGTTCTACGGCCATATGGAAGCGATTCCCTGTAGTGGGCATGCTGGCCAACTGTGTAGGCTTTCGTCCTCTTCACAACCCAATTCAAATTACGTTTGACAATGGGTGAGTGCCAATGAAGAAAAAACTATTGGAAGCTACACCTGAAAAGACATTTATCATTGCATACAGTGGGTGTATGCACCTCTAAAATTCTGGGGGTGTAATCAATGGTCATGTAATCTTGCAACTGGCATTACTGGTCATAATCTGAACATCTGAAAGCTAATAAAATAACAGCCTAATCATGTTTGTGTTACAAATAGGAAAATCTTCTTCTGGAATAAAATTTCCAGGAGTAAATGAACACAGAGTAGTGAGCATAAAATAGGCAAAAGGATTCAAGAAAAATAGAAGTAAATTCAGTAAAATATGGTATCAAGAATACCAAATCAGAATATCTTATTTGGACTCACTTACCATCAAAATAAAATAAAAAGAAAAATATAGTGTTCCTGAAATCCTCATAAAAGGACTGAAAACATAAGAAATTTCAAGAAAAAGTAGAACAATGTAGACATAGAGAAGAAAAATGAATCAAAACAATCACAAACCACATTTCAGAAAGTATAGTCTTCCCTGTGTTAAAAATTGTTGGTAAGAGAACACTCCAAGAAAATGGATGGCTGAGTGTCACAGTGCTAATGAATCCCCTTACTTGCTAGTTGTCTAGCTTCTGTGAAATGCTTTTAGTATTCCCAGCATCTGAGTGGACAGACCAGGAGAGAATGGATGGCATTTAAGCCATAGAGCTGGCTCTTGTGGGATGTAAGTAGGGTCTTGGACCTCCCTAGAGGAGACAGAAGGTGTAGAGACAGCTTAATGGGAAACAGTGAAGTATGCTGAGGATTTCTGGAAGGGAGGGGTCCATGCCATTTGGGTTTGTGGCTCCATTGCTAATTTTTTATAAGACCTTGGCTTTCTTATTTGTGCCTCAATTCTCCCCATATCCAAAATGAGAATAATCACTGCTGATTCACATCATTATAAAGATAAAATGAGATTAAAGAGCACATAAAAACACTTTTTAAAATGAAGAGTCTAAAAAAAAAATTAAGAGTCTAAGTGCAAGATATTACAATTGGGCTGTATTTCTTTGGCATTTGGAATCTATTCCAAGAAACACTCAGCTCCCTGGACGTATACGTCTAAATAAGTCTCATGAGAGCTTCTAGCCCATCCTTTCTTCTAACGAAATCACATTTTCCTCTCTCTCTATAACTGTCAGAGAACTCAAACATCATAGGCTCCACTGAATAAGGTAAAAGATAGAGAGCTACAGCTGACCGCAAGTTCTATGTTCCCCACGTTCCACAGTTTCACTTAGCTGTACGGAGATATCACCTATTCTAGGACCCAGTTTGTTTTATAAGCTGTGGTAAAATATAAATAACATACGCCAGTTTTCTTTGTAAAATCAAAAACCAAATACCTATTTTTAAGTCACTTTGTTGTATTTCAGCGGTCATTCTGATTTTAATAATTTTATATACGGACATTATAATAAAGATCTAAAACCAATACTCACATATATGATGAACAAGAAGTAAATTTTGGTAGAGATGATTAAAGAGGGGCATTTTCTCAGGCCAGATTTCCTTGGAAGCAACAGCACTTGGTTCATGCTTTGAACATTTTGAAGAGATACAGCGTTTATAGTTCACAAAAAGTACCAAGTAAAAAATTTTCACCTCAAACCTTTTGCATGGATTCTACTTCAGAAGGATCAGCTTACTTGGACCTTAATAGGGTTTGGGCCAAAAGAAAGAGGAATTTTAAAAATTATTCTCTGGGGTCTGTAGTGAAGGTAGAACTGTTACGGGAACTAGGAGAAGCAGTTTTGCCTGGAGAAGAAAATTATGAGCAGGTAAATGAACCATCTTTGTCTCAGTCTGTCATCAATACTGAGAGTCAATGAAGATCAAAAGAGATAATGCACACAATGCACCACAGACAGTGCCTGGCAGCCAGTAATATTATTTGTACTATTATTAATATTAATATCTAGGGCTTCTCTGGTGGCGCAGTGTTTGAGAGTCCGCCTGCCGATGCAGGGGACACGGGTTCGTGCCCCGGTCCGGGAAGATCCCACATGCCGCGGAGCGGCTGGGCCCGTGAGCCATGGCCGCTGAGCCTGCGCGTCCGGAGCCTGTGCTCCGCAACGGGAGAGGCCACAGCAGTGAGAGGCCCGAGTACCGCAAAAAAAACCCCAAAAAAAACAAAAACAAAAAAATTAACATCTACTGTTAGGAATGACTGGAATACACACCAAAGCTAATTCTTATACGTGAAGAGGATACATGCATATGTTTAGCCTCCAGTTGTAAGTAATCAAGGCATTGTGCCAAATCCTAAAACTATAAAGTGCGAGAAAAATTATCTGCTCCCAAGAAGTTTACCACCTTGCAGAAACTGTAACTATACATTTAAAAAATAAACCTGAGATGGGCAAATATCAACAGGCAAAAAAGGCTACAAGAATTTAGAGAAACTCCTCACTCGGAGAATATTTTTAAAACCTTCTCAAAGTATAATTTCTTTGATAATATATAATAGGAACAATTTTTTTAAAGTCATATCTCCAAGTCTAATAGGTTTACAGGTTACAAAGGTGACAAACAAACGTCCGCACAGATAGCTGGAAAGCATTCCAGCATTACTTATATAGGACTGTTTAAAGGATGTTAATATGCTTACATTTTATGAACGTGCCTGTGTTTTTCAGAAAGCAAGCAACCACCTTCAAAGCAAATAGCATTCCTCAAATCACTCTAATTTGACTTCCAGTCCCATTATTCCACCAAAACAGCTTTCACTGAGATCTTGATGAGATCTTCACACCGTTAAATCCAGGAGACTAAAAAACCAAGCCTGAGAGCTACATGGTCGAGGCAAGGCTGAAAATCACACCAAGAACTGACTCAGTAGAGACTACCTGCTACCACCACTGAGCACAGAAACTTAAACATTTGTTGACTGTCATTGTATCAGTCACATAATTCTTTTTAAAACACTTAAATTGTTCCTGCTAGTATACTGGAATTCTTTTTTTTTTTTTTTTTTTTTTTTGCGGTACGCAGGCCTCTCACTGTTGTGGCCTCTCCCGTTGCGGAGCACAGGCTCCGGACGCGCAGGCTCAGCGGCCATGGCTCACGGGCCCAGCCGCTCCGCGGCACGTGGGATCCTCCCGGACCAGGGCACGAACCCGTGTCCCCCGCATCAGCAGGCGGACTCTCAATCACTGCGCCACCAGGGAAGCCCTGGAATTCTTTATGAATTAAGCACACCGCCTACCAAAATTGGCACTGTGCCATGTTGAAGGTCAGCCTCCTGTGGATCTCATAGCTTACGTAGAGAATGCAGAAAAATTCCATAAAGGCACACAGCTCCATAACCTAGGAGCCTGTAAATGTTTACTGAGTGAGTGTTCCCTGGAGCTTTGCAGAGAGTTTCCTACCTTCTTAATTCAACAATAACCTTAGTGCTCCATTTCCGAGTAACTCGGAAGTTTGTCAAATGTAAACGACTATGCAGTCACCCACGCTCCTATAATAACAGATTATTCTGCACCCACTTTGTATTATGTTCTTAAAAAGATGTAGGAGAAGGTATAATTTGAGTACAAACTTCAGAATTTATGTTGTGCATCTGGGATTCCTATGCCCTTTTTCTGGTTCTCAAAAGGGAGTGACTGTTCAACTATCATGAGCATGGCTCCTAACCATTCACCTGACATTCATTGTTGTCACACAAGACATTTGTATCGTAAACAAGACACCACCAACAAGAATCATACATGGAGAGGGGTTCACATTTCCCCTCAACAAATCCTTAAAACCATGCCTTTGGAATTTGATCACACACAGGGCAAAATAATCAACCTCTTTTAAATAAATTCCTGCATTTTAATTTCAATTATTAAATTATAAAATATTCTAAGTAATAACAATTTGTGTTACTTGTTAATGATGGCTACCTGAATTTAATAGCAAATGATGTTACAGGTCTTATCAAATGACGTATGCATTTAGAAAAACACCCTAAATTTTAATTACTAATTGTTCTTACAATTAGTAATTAAAACTTTCTCACAATATAAAAATCAGTGTGAAACTATCTGTCAGGATTTCCTACAATATAAATCTAAACAGAGCTAACTGAGTACAGTACAAATAAAGATTATTTTAATCTCATCGATAATATAAATTTTCCTTTAAGATCTGTTATTATCTGGCATGATTGTGACTATGAAGAACAGCCTCATTGACACTGAAAGCAAATCACTGATTAAATGGTTTTAGCTTGTTTTCCCTGAAAAGTCTCCAAAGCATCTAATGTCTAATAAAACAGTATAACAACTGATACAATTTTTAACAAGTTTTTACCTTGCAGCATTTGATACCTGTTAACTTTTATGAAATCACTATGTTCAACTAGTCATTTTGAGGAAAGTAACCAAGCTCTTTTTATAGATATTAACAGCAGCAACACATATGTGAACTCCCTGTCAAAAGTAACCTCCTACAGGCAATGGGAGGCTTTTACTGCCATGCTTTTTTAAGAACACAAACTACTGATTCATGCATGTAGTTGAAACTATATTTAAACAATCTTACCGCGATATTCTTACACTCAGTTTTCTCTTACATTCTCTAAATCAAAGGTTCTCAAAGCATAGTCCCTGGACCAACAGCACCAGCACTACCTGAGAACTTGTAAGAAATGAAAATTCTCAGGTCCCTAGCCAGAACTGAATCAGAAACTCTAAGGTGAGGCCCAGAAACGTGTGTTTTAACAAGCCCTGCAGGTGACGCAGGCTAAAGTTTGAGAACCTCTGCTCTAAAGCAAAAAGATGTTCTCCAGCTGTAAAGAAGTTTTTATCCCTTACTTCGGAACAGTCAATTTTGTAGTATCCTGTGTCTCTAAGCCCAAGATGCCATTATCATTATAGAATACACCAGAGTTCTTTACAAATGATACCAATTTTTTTAAGAATTTCATTTAACCAAGATTTTAGAATATGGCATATTCTCAATAAATGTTAAAATACTGATGCACACTTAACTAAAAATGTGGGTTGTATGGGGAAAAAAGCAGCATGATATTATAGAGATAAAAATGGATAATTTCTTGTCTGTCATAATTTAAACAGATTCTTCCCTATAATTAAAGTCAAAGAAAATAGGGCTCTTTCTTACTTTTCCTCATTGGTATTTTATGGGTCCAGAACTTGTGCCATTTATACAAGTAGAGTCATGTCTGCACGATGAATGAATGAACAATATACGTAACACATATTCCTATACAAAGGCCTTCAAAGGCCCAAAGAATGGATAGAGAGGAACTGGTTTATTTTGCCAGTAGCCTGCATGGTGTGGCCTATGTTATTAGAAAGGCTAAAAACTTTAAAAAATAGAAGAAATGGATTTGACTATAAAGATATGCACCTCAATTTCTGCATAAATCTATAACAGACACTAAGAGTAAAGCTTTGGGCAAAGCAATATTTTCTTCCCCTTTCAACCAGAGAAAAAATAGAGATCAAATTTATAGTATGATGTATTTTGATTATTCTTTTAAAACTGTTCTTAATTTCATTTTAAGAATATCATTCCCTATTCTATACAATTGTTATTACATGCATCATAAAGCTGTGGGTCTCGAATTTTCCTTTCCCTTAGGAGCTTTGTAAAAACCATATTTTATATGCAAAGTACCCAAAGTAGTGTGATTCCCACTTTATAGCAGATTTCCCACTGGAATACAAATCTTTTGAGAATTTTTTCAATTTAAGAAGAGAAAATACTTTTATAGAGCAACATAACTTGCATGAATAATTCATCATTCACAGACATCACTGTCATTCTAGAAAAAACACTATATAATTCTTTTTTTCTTTGCACTTAAAGACAATGATAGACTGTGAACTTGTCAAATTTTCAGTTATATTAAGAGGAGATGATGTGCTAAGTGAAGTAAGTCAGAAAGAGGAAGACAAATGATATCAAATGATACCATATGATATCCCTTATATGTGGGATCTAAAATATGACACAAATGAACTTATCGATGAAACAGAAACAGACTCACAAGCATAGAGAACAGACTTGTGGCTGCCAAGGGGGTGGTGTGGTGGAGGGAGGGAATGGGAGTTTGGGATGAGCAGATGCAAATCATTATATCTCTATATGGATAAACAACATGGTCCTACTGTGTAGCACAGGGAACTATATTCAATGGTTTTCTATATGGTTTTCCTGTGATAAACCATAATGGAAAAGAATATGAAAAAGAATGTATATATATATATATATATATATATATGTATGTATGTATAACTGAATCACTTTGCTGTAGAGTGGAAATTAACACAACCAACTATACTTCAATAAAATAAATTAAAAATAAAAAAGAAGCTAGAAAAAAGAGGGAGATGGTGATACATCACGAAAATAAGAAATGTCATGGCATGAGTTAATAAAATAACTCGCCTGAAATAAATCACAGAGTGTTTATAGTAAATCTATCTACTCAACAGATGGCTAAACCCATTAAATCAATTTCACAAGGCTGTTCTAAGTTAAATTCATTTACATCAGAGAACATCTGAATGTAATACCTGAGACTGTGCGTTAATATTGGCTCCTTCCTTAACGAGAACTTTGACAACTTCTGCTTGTCCAGCCAAAGATGCAATGTGAAGAGCAGTATTTCCTTTCTGTTTTGGAGAAACAAAATGGAAAATGTTGGAGGCTTCCAAATTTTGTAGAAATCAAAATGTACAGGTATTTTGAATTTTGCTGATGATTTGAAGTGGTTAAAACTTGTCATTCTATCAAGATTGCAGCCCACCTTGGGAAAAGATAATTTTTACCATCAAAACACTGGCCATCCCATACAATGTCTTCCTTTTCTATCCTACACAATTCCAGTTTAGTGTTAAGAACATGAAAAGACTGAGATCTTACTGAATCAAATAATCTGGGATGTGTGTACGTGTGTGTCTGTGTGTGTGTGAGAGAGAGAGAGAGACAATATTACCATTCATGTTATTACAACAAAAGAGTCCTACCACAAGATAATATAAACTAAAAAAAAAAGTTTATCTGAACCACTGAATTTATTTCACCTTGCAGAGAAACCTAGGAATTTTCAGTTGTAGAGAAACTGACAATTCACAGTTGTATTTCGAGTCACTGGAGCACACGGTTGTTCAAAATATTTTGGGAATAAAATAATAAATTTCACATGAGCTATACAATGTTACCAATAATTTCTACCATTTTCTACATCAAAATTTATCATCAACAGTACCAAACAAAAATGAAAAATAATTTAAACCTATCATGAAAAGAAAATATAGGCTAAGAGACTGAAAGATGCCTATCATAGGATTAAAACAAATAACAAAAAGAAAAATAAAAACCAAGCAAATCTATACATTCAAAGCCATAAATTTTGGACACTAGTTCTCTTTTTGCCACCTCCTCACTGTGGGTCTTTATCCACTCGTACTATTTTGAAGACTTACTTGCCTTCTCTTTAAATGAGGAGATTTAATGAGATATTTTTCTGGATCTAAAATTCTACACTTGTAATCTGTGATTAAAAATGAACCTACATTTTAAAACATCAACAGAGTTTAAAGGAAAGGAAACAAACGATAATAAACAGTTAAGCAAGAAAGAGTGATTGGTTTAATGAATATATTAATATGAGCAACTCAGGGGAAGCAAATAATTTGATATACATTCAAACTGACATTCTTAAATATTTGTTTAACATTTATCTCATGTTGTCAAGAGAAATGTTAATAAAAATATTTATTCTCTCTTTAAAGTAAGCAATTTCTTGCAAAGCAAACATATTTTAACATCTTTGGAACTGCCAAAGAGTTCTTTCTTTGTTTTCGTTTTTAAATTTCCACTAGAACTGCTGTACACTATACTGTGAGCAGGGTCAGTCTACATTTTGGCAATTATGTATGAGGTGTTGGAAACCCAGGTTAACTGGCCATATCCCCAATTTATTCCAGGGCTCTTTCTGTCTATCCCTGATCAGACTAATGACCCGGCCGGGGGTTTGAGTACTTGCCACCTCTCTCTGCAACTCCCACGACCAGACTGTCACACTGTAGCCCTGGTCAAATGGCTTGATTCTGATTGGCTACTGTTTTTTTCCAAATTAAAATTTCACCTTCTAAAGACAAAGATTTGTCACCACTGATATTTTTTTTAAAACACCTGTTGCTTCTGAAATGATCCCCCAAAGACAAGGTTCAAATATATTTAACCAAAAGAAGTATCAACAAGGAAGTAACAGGTTGTAGTATACCAAGCATCTTGTAAATTCCTTTAAAAATGAGTCAAATTTCTTTACGAACACACGTTACAGTGACAAAATCTAATTTTACCCTAATAATTCAATCCATGATCCCCAAATCCCTTTTCCATTAGAGTATAAAAGATCTGTATATTCTCTTACCAAGTTAAATGAATACATTAAAAGATATAACAATTTAATGAAAGCATGAAAATTATTTGTTCATTTCCATTGAGAAGTTTACTATATCAATTATTTTAAAAAATGAATTAACCTTGGGAAAATAGGTGCTTTTGTCTACAGAGGATTATATTAGTCTAGTCTCTCTGTGAATCAAAGGAAAAAAGATAGAATACTAGAAACTAGAGATACAGAATTCTTCAGTCTCTGATAAGTCCCTAAACGAAACCATTCAAACTCTGCAAAGTTTAATGGACAGAATTTCAATTTCAGTTCTGCATTGTTGAGAATCTTTGGTGTTCCAGCAAAGCTCTGAAATGTATAACCCGGGAAGAGAAGCTTTAAATCATTTCCTCTTTTCCAAGGAAATAAATTCTACTAGCATAAACATTACCTTAGTGGCAGAATCCACAGCGGACCCTCTTCCCAGTAGCTCGTGAACCAGCCCCACATGGCCTTCCTTGGCAGCCAGATGGAGAGCGTTGAGTCCATTCTGAGAAGAGAAACAAATAAGGCCTCAGAAGTGGACTAATGATGAGGCAGACAGTGGCTGATCTTATGCAAGTATATAACCCAGAAGACGGGCAGACTCTGATCCCCTCATTTTCTCTTTCTTTTTGCATTAGCTTGAAGCTATTAATTTCAGAGAGACTAATATCCAGTGATTTTGATTCAGAGAGGCAAAGAGGTAAATATTCATTAGAAATGTGGATCTGCAACTTCAACAAACTTTCTTTTTAGACTAAGAAATATCTAAATACTTTTGCAATGAGGAAAGAAAACGAGCAACTCTGTATCATTTGTTGTGCCAGCCAGAAATAAAATTCTGTAGTTTCTAGAACATAAATAACTTTAAATAAATCTTACTTTTTAAACAAATGGGAGAGAAATGTCCTCTTCATAAAAAGTAATTAGTGTCATAGGACAAATTCTAAGGTAAAACAACTTTGTAAGGACAACATTGTACTTAAAAAAACATTTAGCACTATGTCACTAATTTGTCTTGAGGGTTTTTTTCAAAAATTTATCTTATAATCTATGATAGTACTGAAATACCTGGTTCCCATCTATCTAAATTCCTGAAAAATTCATTACTCACCATAGCATTGAAAAAACTCTTTGGAAATTTCACTAAATATGGTATCTACATATATTATACTGACAAAGTTTGAAAGCAGATCTTGTCATACATATAGGAAGAACCAAATACAAGTACAAATTGCTTCATGGCAAATTTCCTATTTGTGGTCATTGTATATCTTATACTCAATGATTTTCTTATGAAAAGTATTCAGGCTTTTATATGTGACTCAAAAATAAAGTAATATTTGTTTTTCTTCTTTGCAAAACATGGTCCTGGTTTGTCACCAACATTTAACTTTGAGTAGCTGACAAAGTTGTATTCAGTACTATTAATACATTCATGTCATGGTTTCCATATATTTACTGGCACAAAATGATAAGAATTAAATTTATTATTATCATTTATTAAATTAAATTTTGAAATTTATGATTATGTATATTCCTAGAACATTTAACAAATGAATTGACAATATAATAAAAACTTGAAAAATATGAAGTTTTATGACCCCTGGATTCTACTAGTTTGCAAATGATGTTAATGGTGTTGACTGTACACAAATGATTCCGCAAAGAAAATTAATTTTCACTCCCTTTACCAGACCAAGGAAAGCATTATATTTTAAAGTTGTTTTCTGAGTTAATTACTCAACACCCAGTCTCCTTGGCAACAGGAAGTATTTGATTTAAACAGAGGTAATCTATTTCACTAACATTAAACTCATTCTAACAAATAAGGAAGGGAAAGCAGTATGTCCATTGGGTAGGAATTTTTTTTTTTTTTTTTGCGGTACGCGGGCCTCTCACTGTTGTGGCCTCTCCCGTTGCGGAGCACAGGCTCCGGACGCGCAGGCTCAGTGGCCATGGCTCACGGGCCCAGCCGCTCTGCGGCATATGGGATCCTCCTGGACCGGGGCACGAATCCGTGTCCCCTGCATCAGCAGGCGGACTCTCAACCACTGTGCCACCAGGGAAGCCCGGGTAGGAATTTTTAAGGAGCTAACTAAGCCTGATGATAGTTATGAGCCTTTAACTTTCCCGATATCTTTTTTAATTTATATATTCTTCAGCATGACATTTATTGATTTTCCTACGTTGTTTACAGGAAGAAATCTTTTACTCTGTATCATGAGCCATTGCTTAAATGTTTTGGAGAGTGGATCCATTCTTTCAGTCTGTAAGAATCAAATGTTCCAATCCTTGGGAATTGTTGAAATAGCCTAGCAAACTAATATTTAAATAATTTTGCATTTTAAGATGTTTCTTTTTTTTAAAGATGTTTCTTGTAAGAAGTTGCCTTTCCTTTTCCTCAGTTCCTACCCTAGACTGGCTTGAAAATGATCTCAACAGTGCATTCTGAATGTAACTTTCTATGAAATTTAAAATAGAAAGGTTTGAGAATTAAGACTTTTTAAAGGTGAAAATTTTTATTTGATTACATGAGTGACCAACTTTCTGAAGGTTAGAGCATTTGCGATACTCTTCTCAATCTCCCATCTGGGAGATATTACTCCCGTCACTACAGCATCAGCTCAGCTGAAACCTTTAACTTGCTGTAGACCACACTGTTAGAACACTAAACTTACTATGTTCATGTTTCAATAAATATTGACAAAACCTTTTTTAAAAGTTAACAAAGGTAACAAGACAGCATCTCAAATAGAATATAGTTGACACAATCTAAAAACTTATGAAGTTCAAATATATATTTAACTTAAAAAATTTCAGGAGACATTATTCTAAGGAGGACTCCAATGCCAAACTATTTCTCTTAGTTTACTTCATACTTTTCTTTTCATGAATACAAAATGTAGCCTACCTCATTTTCACACACACAAAAACACAAACAGAAAACATTTAAATCTGCAGAACAGGATAGAACATTTTCTCAATAATTGGCCAGGTTTCTTCTCAATTAATTACAAGGCTGGGATCTAAAAAGAATTTTATGAGGACAAAGTACCTTTTTGGGGGGGAGGGCACAAAGATCCTACTACAAATCACTGCAATATAGTTGCAACTTATTTAAAAAGTCATTAAGAATATGATTAAAATTTTTTATATGAGGGAATAGTTCAGAAACAAAATTGTCTATAATATGTAAATCGAATTCAGGATATACATATGTCTTCAAGATTTCTGTAACACTAATACTACCAAAACTAGAGTGATTATAAAGACACAGATTATAATAGGTGAAATTCTAATTATAAATGTTGTAAATTCTTAAGCTGCCTTCTTTTAAAATACAGTCAAATTGGGACTGCTATCATATCGCTGAATTCATGTCCTTCAGCTGTAGGAAACAGAAGACAAGCAACTTTCTTCAAGCTAATGTTTTGGTTTTAGAATTTCTAACCCAAAATATATTTAATTAGCAATTGAATATGTTGGGTAATTGTTATCAGAAAAAGCAACTCAGCAGCAACTGGACTTAACACCAAAATGTTTGATCTTGTGAATACGAGCTAACATATAAATTAATCATGTTTAAAATGGAAAGTGATAAATAAACCTATTTAATAGTACAGCTCAGCTAACTCTTTGAGAATGTATTTTGTAGTTAACTCATTTGGGTGAGTCCCTCAGGTCATGCTTCTAAAAACCAAATTTCCCATAGGAGCTACACTAAGGCTCTTTAGCTTTCCACACTCTATTACCAATACCAGCCCACATTCCAAAGGATGTTTTGTTGTTAGATATTTTTCACTTTGTTGGATGTGGGGTGGGAAGGAGGTAGACATGCAAAACTGGTCAGACTTTTTGTATTTGGGTTCAAATACAGGGCAGGGCTTAGTATTTTCCCAGGAATGCCTCCCACACATATGGTATTTGAGGCACATAGGTCCTTTTTTATATCAAAACAGAAGATATTGTCACTCTCTGCATTTATTAGGACACTCATGATGAGCTTACTGAGCTCTGGCTAAAAAGTGTTCTGAGGCAAACTCATATTTAACAGAAACATTAACTATTCATTCTCCTAGATTAATATCAGAGTAGACATTCAGTGAGATCACCAAAAAGCAACATACCTGGGGCATGTTATCTCTGTTCTCTACAGTAATGGCTTCACAGAATCATAAAATGTTACTACAAATTTGATTTTTACATAAGGCAGATACAAGCAATGTCCATTTGAGCAATATTTATGTCCTTGTGTCTATTTTTAGATGGGTTATCTTGATGAACTATTGTTGAGTTCAATAACAGGAAAAATTTTAGTAATAGGAAAAGCCACTATGCTTATTCTCACTAATCTTTAATTTAGGAAAATTGCATAATTCAATGTGTTTGTCTTTTTTCACAAGTTTACAGGAAACACAGAATAAATTCAGTATCCACTGGAATTAAGTAACACACGTCCTTATTCCTCTCGTCTTTTTACTTGGTTTTGCTTTTGTCTTGTTTAGTTTCATTTTTAATAATATCAGAATTACAGTATATGAGTGAGTGTGTATATATTGAATATATGTTGTGCCACCAATACTTCATGGCAAAAAAATTTGTCAGTGATTTTGTATCTCAAAACAGCACTATGCCAAGTGCTATTCTCACTTAGTTTTATGTATTCCCTACCTGATAAGATTTATAGACAGCAATTATACTTTGATAGACAGAGTTGCTGATTCTAATTAGCTACTCAGTGACTCAAAATACTGACCAACACTGTGAAAGAAACTCAGAAAATTTTAAATGATTCAAAAACAAAATTTTAAGAGAAAAATTCAAGAATTAATTAAATCTGAAAAATAGTAGGCTAAGCAGTGAGTTAATATCCTCAGTATGTTTGAGAATAAAAACATTGGTATTATAATTCTGTTGAAGCAAACCTGGAGGAAAATAACTAAATTCACAGTAAAAAGAATTTAGATGAGCACTGGAAGAACATCCTTATCACTGAGTTAAAGAATACTGGAAGTATTTCTTTTTAAGGTTTTAAAGTTTAAATATTTCTCATTTGTATGTGATTGACTGAATGTGGGGATTTTCTTCCTTTTTCTTTCTTCCATTCCTTTTTATCTTTTAATTCTTCTTCTTCTACTACTACTTTTTTTTTTTTTTTTCTTTTTTGAGACAGTGTGGTCAACTGCAGGAATAACATGGTGATGGGAATGATAAGAAATGAAATCTTCTCCTTGCTCCACTACTAACCAGAAGTGTGAATTTGGGCAAATCACTTAACCTCCCTGTGGTCTAATGGTCTTATCTACAAATAATATTTATAATGATGACAATGAAAAACAATGATGATGATGGTAAAGAAATAAACATTCACGAGCACCTGTTATGTGCCCATCATTGCTTTAGCCTTTTTCGGGGGGTCAGGGCAGGGATGAACGTAAATTTATTGAAACTGGTTTTGGGGAGGATGGGTGAGTGGATAGTTATGGGTTTTCCAAAAAGAACTGTGGGTAGCAGCCAGCGCCCAGCCAAGAGGAAGCGGGTGCTCAGCCATAGACCCTATCTCGGTCCCAATTTCTTCTTCTGCTTCTTGCACTCAAGGCCCAGTTTCCGGGCCTTCCACGTGCTCTTGCGCAGCTTGGTGGGGCGCGAGCCTACTTACTTCGCATTCATCTCAACACACAGAGCGCACATAGTTGCTGGGGTCCTTAAAGCTGAAGAAGCTATAGCCCATGATCTTGCCAGTGCACTTGTCGCAGATCCCCTTAGCCTTAAAGAAGCATGGGAAGGGGAAGGGGCTGAAGGTGAGTTCCAAGATGGCATCTCCATTTCATTGCCCAGATCCCCACAGAAGATTCGGAAACCATCTGCATCCCACTCCAGCAGGCTGGGGTCCTCCCAGCTGCTCCCAGCTGCCGGTGCAAATGCTGCGTCAATTTCTCTGGCTTTCCTTTTCTCTTGTCCTCACCCAGGGACTCTGGGATCTAGAGGGTCACAAGGCCAGGGCGAGGGGGCAGGGGCCAGGAGCTAAGGAATGTGCGCTGGAGGCAGTAAGCCTGGCACACTACTTCCAGCAGGAGGGGCAGGGGCTCAGGCAATTCCATGGTCAGGGCCACTGGTAGGTGGCCAGGGCCCAAAGACCAGGACCAGCTGGGGTGCTTCCTGCCCTCACAGCCACCAGCACCCTAGCCTCCTCCAGCCCAGCTGCTGCCACCACCACTGCCTCTTCCTTCTCTTCCAGAATCAACCCCAGGCTGACGTCCAGCTCTCGGTATGCTGCTGGCTCTTCTAGAAGAGGCCTCAGAGCAGCCATGGAACCCAGGGAAGGGCTTCAGGACCCCGAGCCATTGGTGACAGCATTAGAGGTGGTCCGGGGGGTTGAGGGGGTCCAGGCAGAAAAGGGGGCCCACGAGGGCCTGGTGAGGGGGCAGCAGGGCCATGGGGTGAGGACTGCCTGCTGCAGAGTAAAGAGCAGAATGTGCTCTCTGTAGCACGTGGGGGACTAGTGCTGGATACAGGAGAGGAGCCCTCTGTGGTGGGTGCCACAGCTGTTCATGGAAGGAAGAGGGCTTCTCCAGCCTTTGGACTGTCCAGTTGAATCCAATCATGGGGGCCAAATGCGCCTGGAAAGGAGGTACACCACAAAGGGAGGGTCACCCACCATGGGAGGAACCACTGTGGCCACGGTGGCTGCCCAGGTCTGGAGAGTCTGTTGGACCTGCTAGTATGTTGGTCACTATCATTGGGCAGGCACAGGAACTGCTGGGAACTGCATCATTTCTACCATGGGGACTGTGGGCACTGGGGTACGGCAGGCATAGCAGTTGGGATTCTGGTTACCAGAGCCCTAAAACTTCCTGCTCAAACAGGGCCGTCTCTGCCTCCATCTCTTCCAAGCTTTCCTTGCTGCCCTTGCCCGGGTGCTGGCACCAGGGCCCAGGACCACAGGTACTCCTGCACCTGGGGATCGCAGGGCTGGCCCGCCACCTGCTATCATTACTGTGGCAGCATCCTGAATGGGGACCAACCAAAGCAGGCTACTACTGATAAGTCTTTGATATTGGCTTTATGTAAGTTAACGTGGCTAAAAGAATATGAACTTGAGCCGTTTGAAACAATCAAGAAATATTCATTGAGCTGGTTTATTGTGAGCAAAATATTGACTGGGCTTACAGATCTGTGAGTCCCAGGCAAGATATCACTTTGAACTACAACTTTTGGAATAATTCTATTTCTATATAATATCATTAAAATGACTAAATATACCATGTAGTTTAAAAATAAGATCTTAAGGCTACTTTGAAACAACCATGCGCACATTAATCAACCTTAAAGGGCAAAGTTATCTTTTTTGTTTAGCACTTCTATTAAATTTTTATAAAGCAAAATTATAACATTTTGTCTATAATCAAATTTTGCAATAAGCTCTATTCTCCACTTCTCTTGATGATTCTATGAGATATTTAGCCCATTGACTGCTTTTCTATGATCATATAAAACTAGTGGATGAAACCCCAGGTAGAACCAATAAAAATTTTATGCCACCATTTGAGCATTGGTTACATTTCTGGCACATATGGACAATGTATAGACTAGTCCATTTTTAAAAGTTGAGGAACAGATTCAAGAAGATACAGCTAACCATACATGAAACTTAAATGCTTGCATCAAAATGCATTAAATTGTTTTGGATCTTAGGACAAATCTGTAATTAATATAAACTTATCAGTTAATCAACAAGCATTTGCTAGTTACCCACCAAGTACTTAGCTCTAGGTGCTAGGTTCTAAGGGACGACCAGTGACATAGTTTCTGTCCCCAGAGAGCCCCCAAATATTTATTATTAAACAATTGAAAATCGCCTCTGTGCTAGCATATACTCATCCATGATTGTTTCAAATCCTTGGCTATTCTACTTTGCAAATCTTACACGTTGAATTAAGGGTCCTCCAGTCTGTCAGAAAAGTACAACTAACTTAATGTATAACTTCCTTAATAACATTAAAATTTAAATATTTGAAAGGAGGCAATTGTAAATATGAGTTCTTGAAAATACTAAAGGAAAAAGATGGAGGGCAAATGGATATATCAACGGGAAAATAATAGAGAAGAGAAAGTGAAATTTGTTCCCTAACCTCCACCCCACCCCCACTCATAACGGGGCTCCTGTGTCAGAGACACCCTAAATGAGGAGCTCTTTTCAAGAGGAACTACATGCCCACATATAGAGATACAAATAATTATGAAATGCAGTTTACAGTTTCACTCTGCCATTACCATAAATGACACTGGTGAAAGGAATCATCTATATAATGGGAGGAAAAAATCAAACTCAAAATGAAAATGACCTGTTTACATATTCCCAATCCAGTTCCCACTCAGTATACTCATCCATAATGTATCTGCACCTTTCCCACCTCTTTCATGGTAGCTGCTCTAAACTAAGAGTACTCACTATGATGGAATTAAGAATGTATTTAGTTTTCATGAAGATGGGGAAAAGCAAAGCATGTGTCATCTTTTGTCAGTTGAACTGATCTTACTGTGTCTTTGATGTCCAAAGATTTCTGATTTAATATATAAATCAAACTATGGATGACCCAAGAGGAAACTTGTTTTACTAGTGAGTTATTCTCAAATCCTAGAGGCTTTCTTTTTAATTCCAAAATGATGAATATTTAATGAGGATTTGCTAAGTCTTCATCAATTAAAAAATATTTACAATGAGGCTTGAAATTTGGTGGCTCATTGGTCATTTCATAGGGAAAAAGCTTAGAATAAGACTGCTTCAAAGATACGACTTTATATAGTTTATTTCTGGATCTCCATTTCAACCATAGTGGAAGCCCATCTAGCGCTCCTGGATGGTAGCTCCCTTTTTGGCACTGGTCTTTTCCCCTGTCTAACCCCATCAAATGTTTCAATCATACAATCCCCCAAATATGGAGAATGACATTAAATATGATGGTGAGTTAGCCTGGGAGAAGAAAGAGTTATGAAAATTCTTCAAAATCTTACTAGGACCAAGAAGGATGAAAGATTATGAGAGCTGAGAAATAAATACTTAACGAATGAAAGAGAAGCTTAATGACATGGATATCATTATTATATTTTATATTTTACATATATTATTATATTTTATAGATGAAGATACTAAAATTCTCAGAAGCCAAGTGATTTGCCTCAAAGATCCTTACCACCAAGAAGAGGAAGAGCAAAAATTCAAACTTAGATCTGATTTCCAAACTCATGCTTTCAAAAAAGCTAAAATAATTAAGCTCCACACCAGTGTTTCAAACTGTAGGTCATCATGCACAAGTACGTCATAAAATCTGTTTAATGGATTGCCAATCAGTGTATTTCAAAACATGAAGTAGAGCAAAGAAAAATAGAGTGCACTGTGGGTGGCAAGTGTTGATTTTGTTTCGGAGGGGTTTTTTTGGTGTAACTTTACATACACATACATGTGTACACACGTCTGCATGTGCGTGTGCATGTGGTGTGCTCCTGTGTGTGTGTGTGTGCATGTGCACACATGCTTCTCTAGATTACAAAAAAAAAAAACTAAGGAAGTTTAGGCAAGACCCAAGACATGAGGGCATCTTAGGGAAACAAGATGTTGTTTCAGACCAAATAAGTAAAAAAGCTAATGCTTACAAAGGGCACTCTAAGAGAGGAATGGTTTTTATGATATGCTTATTTGAATTTTATGAAATCAATAATTTTCATTTTAGATGAGTGCTGTGATGCAAATAAGATGAATAACGTTGGGACAAACAAGGATTCTTCCTTTTGAAAATACTAGCAGAATCATGGTTAAACCACATCCACATCTGGAGTTCCAAGAGGGAGTGTGGAATAGTGGAGAACACACATGTTAGAGTTCCTATTCTGTCTCTCCATTACTAGCAATATAATTTAGTTTCTTCTCTAGTAAAAGGGCAAGTTTCCATTCTGCCTTCTATAGATAGTTATTTAAAAGAGAATATAGAGAGGCGCCTTCAAGATGCTGGAGGAGTAAGATGTGGAGATCACTTTCCTCCCCACAAATACATCAGAAATACATCTACATGTGGAACAACTCCTACACAACACCTACTGAACACTGGCAGAAGACCTCAGACTTCCCAAAAGGCAAGAAACTCCCCACATACTGGGGTAGGGCAAAAGAAAAAAGGAAAAATAGACATTAAACAATAGGGATGGGACCTGCACCTCTGGGAGGGAGCTGTGAAGGAGGAAAGGTTTCCACACACTAGGAAGGCCCTTCGCGGGTGGAGACTGCGGGTGGCGGAGGTGGTGAACTTCGGACATGAAGGAGAGCGCAGCAATAGGGGTGCAGAGGGCAAAGCGGAGAGATTCATGGACAGTGCCGACCAGCACTCCCCAGCCCGAGAGGCTTGTCTGCTCACCCACCGGGGTGGGCAGGGACTGGGAGCTGAGGCTCGGGCTTCGGTGGAATCCCAGGGAGAGGACTGGGGTTGGCTGCATGAACCAGCTGGAAGGGGGCTACTGCGCCACAGCTAGCCGGGAGGGAGTCCGGGAAAAAGTCTGGACGTGCTGAAGAGGCAAGAGACCATTGTTTCAGGGTGCACGAGGAGAGGGGATTCAGAGCACCGCCTAAACGAGCTCTAGAGACGGGCGCGAGCCACAGCTATCAGTGTGAACACAAGAGACGGGCAGGCATGAGATGCTAAGGCTGCTGCTGCAGCCACCAAGAAGCCTGTGTGCGAGCACAGGTCACTATCCACACCTCCCCTCCCAGGAGCCGGTGCAGCCCGCCACTGCCAGGGTCCCGTGATCCAGGGACAACTTCCCCGGGAGTACACACGGCGCGCCTCAGGCTGCTGCAACGTCACGCAGGCCTTTGCCACCGCAGGCTCACCCCGCATCTGTACCCCTCCCTCCCCACGGCCTAAGTGAGCCAGAGCCCCTGAATCAGCCACTCATTTAACCCTGTCCTGTCTGGGCGGGAACAGATGCCCTCAGGCGACCTACATGCAGAGGCGAGGCCAAATCCAAACCTGAACCCCAGGAGCTGTGCGAACAAAGAGAGAAAGGGAAGTCTCTCCCAGCAGCCTCAGGAGCAGCAGATTAGATCTCCACAATCAACTTGATGTACCCTGCATCTGTGGAATACCTGAATAGATAATAAGTCATCCCAAAATTGAGGCAGTGGACGTTGGGAGCAACTTTAGACTTCAGGTTTGCTTTCTGCATCTAGTTTGTTTCTCGTTTTATGTTTATCTTAGTTTAGTATTTAGAGCTTGTTATGACTGGTAGATTTATTGATTTGGTTGCTCTCTTCCTTTTTTAATTTTACATATATATATATATTTTTCCTTTTTCTCTCTTTCTGAGTGTGCATGTGCATGCTTCTTTGGGTGATTTTGTCTGCATAGCTTTGCTTTTGCCATTTGTCCTAGGGTTCTGACTGTCTGTTTTTTTGTTTTTTTGTTTTTAGTATAGTTTTTAGAGCTTGTTATCATTGGTGGATTTGTTTTCTGGTTTGGTTGCTCTCTTCTTTCTCTCTCTCTTTTTTTTATTACTTTTTATTTTTAATAATTTTTTTCTATTTTAATATTTTCTTTCACTTTTCTTTCTTTCTTCCTCCCTCCCTCCCTCCCTCCCTCCCTTTCTTCTTCTCCCTTTTGGTGCACTGGCCAGGTGTCAGGCCTGAGCCTCTGACGCGGGAAAGCCGAGTTCAGGACATTGGTCCACCAGAGACCTCCCAGCCCAACGTAATATCAAACGGCGAAAGCTCTCCCAGAGACCTCCATCTCAATGCTAAGACCCAGCTCCACTCAACGACCAGCAAGCTACAGTGCTGGATACCCTAAGCTGAACAACTAGCAAGACATGAACACAAACTCACCCATTAGCAGAGAGGTTGCCTAGAATCATAATAACTTCACAAACACCCCAAAACACACCACTTGACGTGGTCCTGCCAACCCGCAAGATAAGATCCAGTCTCATCCACCAGAACACAGGCACCAGTCCCCTCCACCAGGAAGCCTACACAACCCACTGAACAAATCTTACCCACTGGGAGCAGACACCAAAAGTAACGGGAACTACGAACCTGCAGCCTGTGAAAAGGAGACACCCAAACAAATTAAGTTAAGCAAAATGAGAAGACAGGGAAATACACAGCAGATGAAGGAGCAAGGTAAAAACTCACCAGGCCAAACAAATGAAGAGGAAATAGGCAGTCTACCTGAAAACGAATTCAAAGTAATGATAGTAAAGATGATCCAAAATCTTGGAAACAGAATGGAGAAAATTCAAGAAACATTTAACAAGGACCTAGAAGAACTAAAAAGCAAACAAACAATGATGAACAACCAAATAAATGAAATTAAAAATTCTCTAGAAGGAATCAATACCAGAATAACTGAGGCAGAAGAATGGATAAATGACCTGGAAGATAAAACAGTGGAAATAACTACCACAGAGCAGACTAAAGAAAAAAGAATGAAAAGAATTGAGGACAATCTCAGAGACCTCTGGGACAACATTAAATGCACCAACATTCGAATTATACGGGTCCCAGAAGAAAAAGAGAAAAAAAAAGGGACTGAGTAAATATTCGAAAAGATGATAGTTGAAAACTTCCCTAATATGGGTAAGGAAATAGTCAATCAAGTCCAGGAAGTGCAGAGAGTCCCATAAAGGAAAAATCAAAGGAGAAACTTGCCAAGACACATATTAATCAAACTACCAAATACTAAATACAAAGAAAAAATATTAAAAGCAGCAAAGGAAAAGTAACAACATACAAGGGAATCCCCATAAGGTTAACAACTGATCTTTCACCAGAAACTCTGCAAGCTAGAAGGGAGTGGCAGGACATATTTAAAGTGATGAAAGGGAAAAACCTACAACCAAGATTACTCTACCCAGCAAGGATCTCATTCAGATTTGATGGAGAAATTAAAACCTTTTACAGACAAGCAAAAACTAAGAGAATTCAGCACCACCATACCAGCTCTACAACAAATGCTAAAGGAACTTGTCTAGGCAGGAAATATAAGAGAAGGAAAAAGACTTGCAATAACAAACCCAAAACAGTTAAGAAAATGGTAATAGGAACATACATATCAATAACTACCTTATATGTAAATGGATTAAATGCTCCAACCAAAAGATATAGACTGGCTGAATGGATACTAAAACCCTTACATATGCTGTCTACAACAGACTCACTTCAGATGTAGGGACACATACAGACTGAAAGGGAGGGGGTGGAAAAAGATATTCCATATGAATGGAAATCAAAAGAAAGCTGGAGTAGCAATTCTCATGTCAGACAAAATAGACTTTAAAATAAAGTCTATTACAAGAGACAAAGAAGGACACTACATAATGATCAAGGGATCAATCCAAGAAGAAGATATAACAATTGTAAATATTTATGCACCCAACATAGGAGCACCTCAATATATAAGGCAAATGCCAACAGCCATAAAAGGAGAAATTGACAGTAACACAATCATAGTAGGGGACTTTAACACCTCACTTTCACAGATCATCCAAAATGAAAATAAATAAGGAAACATAAGCTTTAAATGATACATTAAATAAGATGGACTTAATTGATATTTATAGGACATTCTGGCCAAAAACAACAGAATACACTTTCTTCTCAAGTGCTCATGGAACATTCTCCAGGATAGATCATATCTTGGGTCACAAATCAAGCCTTGGTAAATTTAAGAAAATTGAAATCATATCAAGTATCTTTTCTGACCACAACGCTATGAGACTAGATATCAATTACAGGAAAAAATCTGTAAAAATTACGAACACATGGAGGCTAAACAATACACTATTAAATAACAATGAGATCACTGAAGAAATCAAAAAGGAAATCAAAAAATACCCAGAAGCACATGACAATGAAAACACGACAACCCAAAACCTATGGGACACAGCAAAAGCAGTTCTAAGAGGGACGTTTATAGCAATACAATCCTACCTCAAGAAACAAGAAACATCTTAAATAAACAACTTAAGCTTACACCTGAAGCAAATAGGGAAAGAAGAACAAAAAACCCCAAAGTTAGCAGAAGGAAAGAAATCATAAAGATCAGATCAGAAATAAATGAAAAAGAAATGAAGGAAATGGTAGCAAAGATCAATAAAACTAAAAGTTGGTTCTTTGAGAAGATAAACAAAATTGAAAAACCATTAGGCAGACTCATCAAGAAAAAAATGAAGACTCAAATCAGTAGATTTAGAAATGAAAAAGGAGAAGTAACAACTGACACTGCAGAAATACAAAGGATCATGAGAGTTTACTACAAGCAACTATATGCCAATAAAATGGACAACCTGGAAGAAATGGACAAATTTTTAGAAAAGCACAACCTTCTGAGACTGAACCAGGAAAAAATAGAAAATATGAACAGAGCAATCACAAGCACTGAATTTGAAACTGTGATTAAATATCTTCCAACAAACAAAAGCCCAGGACCAGATGGCTTCACAGGCAAATTCAATCAAACATTTAGAGAAGAGCTAACAACTATCCTTCTCAAACTCTTCCAAAATATAGCAGAGGGAGGAACACTCCCAAACTCATTCTATGAGGCCACCATCACCCTGATATCAAAAGATGCAACAAAAAAAGAAAACAATAGGGCTTCCCTGGTGGCGCAGTGGTTGAGAGTCCGCCTGCCGATGCAGGGGACACGAGTTCATGCCCCGGTCTGGGAAGATCCCACATGTCGTGGAGTGGCTGGGCCTGTGAGCCATGGCCACTAAGCCTGCATGTCCAGAGCCTGTGCTCCACAACGGGAGAGGCCACAACAGTGAGAGGCCCACGTACCGCAAAAAAAAAAAAAAGAAAACAATAGGCCAATATGACTGATGAACAGAGATGCAAAATCCTCAACAAAATACTAGCAAACAGAATCCAAGAGCACATTAAAAGGATCATACACCATGATCAAGTGGGGTTTACCCCAGAAATGCAAGGATTCTTCAATATATGCAAACTAATCAATGTGATAAACCATATTAACAAATTGAAGGAAGAAAACCACATGATCATCTCAATAGATGCAGAAAAAGCTTTTGACAAAATTCAACACCCATTTATGATAAAAACCCTCCAGAAAGTAGGCATAGAGGGAACTTACCTCAACACAATAAAGGCCATATATAACAAACCCACAGCCAACATCATTCTCAATGGTGAAAAACTGAAACCATTTCCACTAAGATCAGGAAGAAGAAAAGGTTGCCTATTCTAACCACTATTATTCAATATCGTTTTGGAAGTTTTAGCCACAGCAATCAGAGAAGAAGAAAAAGAAATAAAGGGAATCCAAATCGGAAAAGAAGAAATAAAATTGTCTCTATTTGCAGATGACACGATACTATATATAGAGAATCCTAAAAATGCTACCAGAAAACTACTAGAGCTAATCAGTGAATTTGGTAAAGCAGCAGGATACAAAATTAATTCACAGAAATCTCTTGCATTCCTATAAACTAATGATGAAAAATCTGAAAGAGAAATTAAGGAAACACTCCCATTTACCATTGCAACAAAAAGAATAAAATACCTAGAAATAAACCTACCTAAGTGCACAAAAGACCTGTATGCAGAAAACTATAAGACACTGATGAAAGAAATTAAAGATGATGCAAACGGATGGAGAGATATACCATTTTCTTGGATTGGAAGAATCAACTTTGTGAAAATGACTGTACTACCCAAAGCAATCTACAGATTCGGTGCCATCCTTATCAAACTACCAATGCCATTTTTCACAGAACTAGGACAAAACATTTCACAATACGTATGGAAACATAAAAGACCCTGAATAGCCAAAGCAATCTTGAGAAAGAAAAACAAAGCTGGAGGAATCAGGCTCCCAGACTTCAGACTACACTATAAAGCTACAGTAATCAAGACAGTGTGGTACTGGCACAAAAACAGAAATATAGATCAGTGGAACAGGATAGAAAGCCCAGAGATAAACCCACGCACATATGGTCACCTTATCTTTGATAAAGGAGGCAAGAATATACAATGGAGAAAAGATAGCCTCTTCAATAAGTGGTGCTGGGAAAACTGGACAGCTACATTTAAAAGAATGAAATTAGAACACTCCCTAACACCATACGCAAAAATAAACTCAAAATGGATTAAACACCTAAATGTAAGGCCAGACACTATAAAAGTCTTAGAGGAAAACATAGGCAGAACACTATGACATAAATCACAGTGAGATCCTTTTTGACCTACCTCCTAGAGAAATGGAAATAAAAACAAAAATAAATAAATGGGAGCTAATGAAACTTAAAAGCTTTTTTGCACAGCAAAGGAAACCATATACAAGATGAAAAGACAACCCTCAGAATGGGAGAAAATATTTGCAAACGAAGCAACTGACAAAGGATTAATCTCCAAAATATACAGCAGCCCATGCAGTTCAATATCAAAAAAACAAACAACCCAATCCAAAAATGGGCAGAAGACCTAAATAGACATTTCTCCAAAGAAGATATACAGATTGCCAACAAACACATGAAACAATGCTCAACATCACTAATCATTAGAGAAATGAAAATCCAAACTACAATGAGGTATCACCTCACACTGGTCAGAATGGCCATCATCAAAAAATCTACAAACAATAAATGCTGGAGAGAGTGTGGAGTAAAGGGAACCCTGCTGCACCGTTGGTGGGAATGTAAATTGGTGCAACCACTATGGACAACAGTATGGAGGTTCCTGAGAAAACTAAAAACAGAACTACCATACGACCCAGCAATCCCACTATTGGGCATATACCCTGAGAAAACCATAACTCAAAAAGAGTCATGTACCACAATGTTCATTGCAGCTCTATTTACAATAGCCAGGACATGGAACCAACCTAAGTGTCCATCGACAGATGAATGGATAAAGAAGATGTGGCACATATATGCAGTGGAATATTACTCAGCCATAAAATGGAATGAAATTGAGTTATTTGTAGTGAGGTGGATGGACCTAGAGACTATCATACAGAGTGAAGTACGTCAGAAACAGAAAAACAAACACCATATGCTAACACTTATATATGGAATATATATAAAAAAAACAAAAACAAAAAAACAATGGTTCTGATGAACCTAGGGGCAGGACAGGAATAAATACTCAGACATAGAGAATGGACCTGCGGACACAGGAAGGGAGAAGGGTAAGCTGGGATGAAGTGAGAGAGTGGCATGGACATATATACGCTACCAAATGTAAAACAGATAGCTAGTGCGAAGCAGCCGCACAGCACACGGGGATCAGCTTGGTGCTTTGTGTCCACCTAGAGGGGTGGGTTAGGGAGAGTTGGAGGGAGATGCAAGAGGGATGAGATATGGGGGTGTATGTATATGTATAGCTGATTCACACTATTCTTATGTACAGCAGAAACTAACACACCTTTGTAAAGCAATTATACTCCAATAAAGATGTTAAAAATAAATAAATAAAAATATGAATAAAATAAAATGGCAAAAATGCAAAAAACCAAGAATATAAAGTAATGTATGTCATCGTAAAGCAATTATACTCCAATAAAGATGTAAAAAAATATATAAATAAAGTAATGTATGTTTATGTTATTTGGACTCTTACAAATGTAAGATATTATGATTTCCTGGTTAGATGCAGAAAGTAATAAATTCACACATATTCCTAACTCTTTCTGTTTTCTATCACAGAGATCTGGATAAAGATGATGAGCTGAATTGAGCGTTTTTTCTTTCATGGAAGGGGCCACAAGCAGATGGCAGTCTGAAGTCAGAAGTCCACGCTGAGTTTCACTGGGCTAAAATCATGGTGTCAGCAGGGCTGCATTCCTTCCAGAGGTTCTAGGGTAGAACAGTTCTTTTTGCCTTTTCCAGCTTCTAGAGGCCACCTGCATTCCTTGGCTTGTGGCCTCTTCCTCCATGGTTAAAGCCCACAGAGGAGCATGTACAAATCACTCTTGAATTGAGTATTTTGGGTCTAACATATAAATGCTTACCTGGGCTGGGAAAATTATTAAGTTAGACAGAAATGATTAGTTTTAAATGTATTTTGAATTCTAATGAAACCTAAAAAGCAGATGGGAACCTGGTCTCTTAGTAGTCATCCTGTCAAAAATTCAAAGAGCTGTTATTTTACTACTGAGTTTTAACTCTCCTAAGTTAAATGTCATTTTCATGTGGTCTCATTTCTCTGGTTAATTTTATGAGAAATGATATATAAATTACTTCTTTAGTATTTGACTTAACATGTATTAAAGCAAGACATCTGACTTAACATGAAGTTCAAAGACAGAAAATTATTTGAGCTACTTATTATAATAGTCATGGTTTAAAGAGATTTAGACATTAAAAGTCAGCAGCAAATTATTTAAATAAAACCTAAAACTTATTACAGTTTATTCTCATGTGTCAGGCTTAGATCTAAGCTTTTAATTGCATTAACTCATTTAACCCTGAATTGAACATTATGAGTTATGAACTACCTGGTGATTCTAGCTCAGAAACTATACTCTTAACCCCTACCATTAAAACAACAAAAAAAACCCCTATGGGCTCTGCATTATAATTCTATTTCGCTTTCTTTAGATCTCAATTTCTCATTAACTCTTAGTTGATATATTTTTAGAATAAAAATACCTTAGCCTCTGATAATAAGTCAGTAGTTAAGGAGAAAAACTATTTCCTTTAGGCCTCTAGACTTACAATCTCTAAGAGTGTCAAAATTAGAAAGGAATTCTATAATGAATTCTAGACAGTTATAGTATCATGTCCATGCCAAGCTTAGTTAGTTTTAATTTAACTTAAAAATGGAGGAAAGGGGTTATGTTTGGTTGATCCCATAAGTTACTTACAGTAGTAAAATTCTTTGGTTCTTAAATGACAAGTAATGAGAGTATAATTTCCAGAAGATTTAAAGAAAATATCGGGCTTCCCTGGTGGCGCAGTGGTTGAGAGTCCGCCTGCCAATGCAGGCGATGTGGGTTCGTGTTCCGGTCCGGGAGGATCCCGCGTGCCGCGGAGCGGCTGGGCCCGAGAGCCATGGCCACTGAGCCTGCGCGTCCGGAGCCTGTGCTCCACAGCGGGAGAGGCCACAACAGTGAGAGGCCGCGTACCGCAAAAAAATAAAAAATAAAAAAAAATAGAAATTATCTACTAGACGAAGTCTCATCTTTGTATATTTATCACAGACTCATTTAATATTTCAATCAATTCATCTTAAAAGAGGGCATTAAAAACATGGATCTTCTTCTGACATAGAATTTATCAAGATTGGCAAGCAGGGGAAGGAATGTATATCAGAATTAACCAGTAACTTTTTTTTAAATGAAACGAGAAAACTCCTCTAGTAGGGCAGCCTGAAGTGGATGTCCCTCCAGGGGCCAAGGGTGAGATTGAAGTGAGAGAGTGAAAGAGCAGCAGGACCTCAAAAGGAAGGAAGCAAAACAGGAGCGTGCAACCTAAAAAGGTTCCGCACAGCTCATTCTCGTATGTGCTGTGTCCGCCTACTTCTAGTGAGACACAAGAATGTTGTCCACCATATTAAACTCAGATAAAAACATGGCACAGAGTTTCAAATTAATGTAAACTAGAGAAAGCTTAAATTCAATAATTAATAATAACTGAATATCAATTATTCACCTAAACTTTTTTGTACATGTATTATATGTCAAGCATTGTGCGAGGAACCAAGTTTACATTTCCAGGTACCCATAAAAAAATCTAGTAATGTTATTAGATAATTAATAATTAATAATATCCCCCTTTTTTACAATTTTAATTAAAAATAAGCCAAATTTGGCTTGCTGGGCTCTAAAAGAATATGGGAAGAGTGAGGAGGGAGCCATCAAACAAGAAAACTTAGCTTATGGGAGTCTTCCAAGTACCATACCATCACTCTGCTTTCCATCATAATATTGGGTTGGCCAAAAAGTTCATTCAGGTTTTTCCAGACGATGTTATGGAAAAAACTTTTTGGCCAACCCAATAAAATGATTCCTGCAAATTGCATTCAGTATCAATTTCAGGTTTGTCTGCGATACACAAGCCAGCTTAGTCACTTTATCCTCTGAACAATCACAAAATTTGGTTCTTTTCACAACTGATTGAATTTTGTGTCCTGTTTATCTTCCCAACAAGGCTTCTTATGAACAAAAGTCAAATCTATTCACCTTTGTAACCTCTACGCCTAATATAGTACCTAGCACAAGGCGAAGGATACTGCAGTAATATTCTTACAATGAATGAGCTAATGAATAGTATGTCTCATGCAGAGGTAAGCAGGATTTTGTTTAATTCATCCAGTCACTGTGCATTCTATCAGGAAATGTGGTCAGTGCACAGACAAGTCAGGTACAACTACGTCCACCTCTAGCCTTTGGAAACACAATCAGGAAAAGTGCACTCTCTGAGGCTGAAGCTGGTTAATATTAATGTGTATAAGAGCAAATTAGACCGTGAGAGAAGGATTTAATCTAAAGTGGCTTTTCGGGCTTCCGTGGTGGCGCAGTGGTTGAGAGTCCGCCTGCCGCTGCAGGGGACGCGGGTTCGTGCCCCGGTCCGGGAAGATCCCACATGCCGCGGAGCGGCTGGGCCCGTGAGCCATGGCCGCTGAGCCTGCGCGTCCGGAGCCTGTGCTCCGCAACGGGAGAGGCCACGACTGTGAGAGGCCCACGTACCGCAAAAAAAACAAAAAAGATAAAGTGGCTTTTCTCAGCCTGGAATCCTTGGATGTGCTCTTGAGGATCTCAGAATTGTCTGAGAATTTTTTTAATCTGATATTTTCATTTAAGTGCCAATCTTAAAAAAATTAATAGACATATATGCTAGATCATCTGGGTAAATCACATTTTAATTAAATATCATCTAGTAATTTCTTGTTCTTGTGTTCTTGATTGATTCCAAGGGATCATTTAAAGGAACATGAATCTTAATGCAGGATTTCTGAAACTGAAGCATACAGATGTATTCTCAGGGCTCCCCCCAATATCTCCTTCTCTAAGTAGGAGAAATACTACCTCAAGAGATAGTCTGTAAACATAACCTGATGAAACTTGGGTCTTTCCATTTGGAAAGCAGAATAGATGCTTGAGGAAGGAAGACTAGAACCTTCCTAAGTATTAGAAGCTTTACTATTTCCCACAGAATCACAAGTTGTCTGAAAGCAATAATGACAATTTTGATTAAGTTGGAAGGAATAAACTTGTTAGAACTTATCCAGAATTTGTCCATCCAGCTACTCTATCTTGAGTGAAATCATCCATTGTGGCCAGCCCAACTTTTTTAACTTCTCTCCAGCTGCAACTGTCACAGCCATAATTTGGCCTCCTGAATGAGTGTGTGCAACACAGTGGGTTTTCTCACGTATCATTTGAGCCCAAAGTAGTTTCCCTTTAAGGTAGAGAAGTATGTTGCGAAGATTACATACATGAAGTATGTAACACAGTGATGAGCATGTAGTAGGCATGCAATAAAGAAACTATTATTTGATATCATAGGTATTATTACTTCCCATTTCACGAATGGATTATTTGACTCAGAATAATTTAAGTGATTGGCTCAATGTCTGTGTTTATTCAATTATTCATTTATCAAATATTAATTGGAAATCTACTGTGTACCAATCCTGGGTCTTACTCCTTGCAGCAAAGTGCCCTTTTCACTAAACACTGAAGCTTAAATACTAGTTTATAAATCATTCATTGTGACCTGGTTCATATAAGCTAGTAGCCGTATTTAGATTGGTATACCTCATGGGCCTTTCTTTTTAAACCCCTTAATTTTCCTGTGTTGTTGATGTTCCAGGTTCTCAGTTTGTGGAGTTTGCCTTCCTTTCTGTGTATTGCTAAATTGTTAGCTGTGAACGCAAATGGTTAATAAGAATCTAATGTCTTCTTTAGAGACACAGAAATCTCACTAAAAGAAGTCATTAAAAAGGGCTGTAGGATTCCCTGGTGGCGCAGTGATTGAGAGTTCGCCTGCCAATACAGGGGACACGGGTTCGCGCCCCGGTCCGGGGGGATCCCACATGCCGCGGAGCGGTGGGGCCCGTGAGCCATGGCCGCTGGGCCTGCACATCCGGAGCCTGTGCTCCGCAACGGGAGAGGCCACAACAATGAGAGGCCCGCGTACCACAAAAAAAAAAAAAGGGCTGTAAAGACTGTCTCCAGTTTGAGGTCTAAATTAATAATTTCAAGGGAACTTGAATAACAGATCTTTTGATATAACTTCTGGTGGTTGCTCTGGATGAGAAAATATATTCTCACCTCCCTGGTAAATTGCTTCTTTCTCATGCTACTTCCCTCCTCTGCCTCCCATGGGCACTATTGTTGTCTTCCCTCATTCCTTAAGGGAAATATCACATCACAGGTTCTCCGATAAACTTCTTTCCCAAGGGCAGTGGCATGCTTCTCTCACCCCCGCAGTGAGTCTGCATACCCACTCAGGTGCAGGGTTTAATTTCAGATTGTCCTCTCTGCCCCCTCTACCCTACACAAAGAAGTTTTCTTCCTTTTATTGATGGTAGCTTTTTTTTGTGTGTGTGTGTGTGTGGTGGTAGCTAGGGGAATGAGGGTGTGGGGAGAGCCAGGGATGACCTCTTCCAAGGTGTGCCCTTATGAGCTTTTGTTCATCTGCATCTTAGACTCTTTCATTTTACCCTGAAGACCTTTCATTTCTGCGGGAAGAGGCTGAAAAGAAACTGAGTAAAGGACTAAAATCAGTTGCCTACATCAAGTTATACGCACGTACATATACAGGCTCATCAAGAGACGGGTAGCCCCTGATCACGTCCATCTCAACAGACAAGCACCTTTTCATACGGAGCTGCTGAATTCTCTTCTCTTTTTCTGAATCTAAAGAAGGTATCATCTGAAAACAAGGTTTCCTTTTTTTCCTTCCTCCTTATTCCAGAAGAGAGAAGGCCTTGAAAAGACTAGAGATCCTAGGATTTGGGGTTACACCTTTATAATCATCAAAACACATACACACGAAAGGATAAGGAGAAATCTATGAGGGTAGGGAGGGATGGGAGAGGCTTGGGAAACTTCTATAGAAGAAAGGAAAAAGACTGTTTAGAGTAAGTGATCAGCAGACAAAGAGACGGTTAGACTATGAATGGTCAAAATCTCGGTTACTGCAAAGGGGCTGTTTGATTTTTAATGGCACAAAGAAAATAACCAAGCAGAAAAATGACTAAGCGAAAATGGCCTCTACCTCTTACCTCACACACCACCTGTGTTTGGTTGTAGTGCGTATCTGAAGAGCTGTATTGAATACGTGTTTGGATCAAGATCTTCCCTCTGTTGACCCTCCACAGCAGAAATCAAGGTGAGACTCCATAACTCTATGGGCTCCTGGCTAGACTCCCTGCTGCCTCTTATCTTGCTCCAGACAACTCTCACAATCTCACCATCACCATCTGGTTGGGACCATATGGACTACACTTATTACACCCTGTATCCCTCTTTGTGCCAGTCACCACGTGAATCCTCATCCCTCCAAATGCAACCCCTGTAGGCCTTGCTATCCCCTTTTCTAACGATGTCTCTGTTCACTTCCCATGTCCTGAAATTCTTACACAATGGCCTCTAGAAGACATGAATGTGGTTATTAGCAGCATCTGTGTCTTAAATCTTTTCTCTGAGCATTCCTTTTAACCTTTCTGTTCTAAATGAAACCCGAAGCTACTGCTTCCCTGAAGTCTACTCAAGTGATAATATTTATCCCCTACACCCCAATTAACCACTGGACTCAGTGGAGCTATGCTAATGCTCCTTGCTCTTCAAAACGATTTTTTCCTCATCCTTTTACATAAACCTCCAGAAGCCACCAGCCTGTATGTTTTAGATCCCATCCTCATCTCTTGAAGATTTTAGCTTCTAGTTCATTGCCACCTTTTCCAACATATATGAAGGTGGTTTTCCCAGAACTCTACACATTCAGGTTCCTGACTTTTCCACCAATAATTTTTCTTCTCTCTACCTCATCTACTCTTTCCACGGTCATTTCCAATGATATAATCTTCCTCCAGGATTTCAACTTCGAGCACCCGAGCCGTTAACTTCCATTTACCCTCCTGCCAATCTACTGACCCAAATCAAACAATCCTTCAGCCCCTGACACCTAGAGTCTGTTCACCTTTTCACTGTGTCCATTTCTTTCCTCATTCAGCCTAAATTCCATGCATAATCTTTATAATCATTTTAGTCATTCCCTTGGATGCATCCGCAGTTGGCTTGCCCTTCTCTGGCTGTACTATACATGCTTAGCTCTACCACAATCTCTGCAACTGATCCCATGTCTGGATGTGGCTGCAGAGATACACATACGTGCTCGCTTGTCATAATCCTTAAGTGGGCCCTTAACACTGCCTGGCAATCATAGTCTGTTACCCTTAATCACTCTCTCTCCCACTCTCCTAGATGATTATTTCATATTTTCTGTCTCCTCAATCTCCAACACCTCCTCTCCCATCTTAGCTCTCTGCTGATGACATTCATCTTTCACTAAAAACTAGAAGCAATTAAAAGAGAATTTCCATTCCACATCCAGCTCCCAGCACCACACCCACACTACTTCTTGGTCTTTTATCCCTAAACCCTTCTTTTTCCTGAACTATCCATGTTCTTAGCAAAGGCCGACTCCCCCACTTGCGCACCAGGTCCCATCCCCTCTCACTTACCCTAGGACACCATCCAGCAAGTCTACCCTCTCTCTCATGCATCATTGATTTTTCCCTCTTCTGCTTTTTTCCATTAATAAAACAAAAATGCTATGATTTATCTCATATTTTTTAAAAAGCCTCTCTTAATCCTACCTCCTCTTCCAGCTACGTCCCCTGTTCTCTCCTTCCCGTTACAGAAAGAGACCTTCCAGTAGTATCTGGTCTGCTCATTACCGACTGAATCAACTCCAGTCAGGCTTTCACCCCACCAGGCAACTGAAAATGCCTTTAACAAGTCATTAGCTACCACCACTTCACTACAGCATTTGTTCTGTTCCTCAGCTTATTTGATCAACAGCATTTTATAGGGTTGATCATTTCCTCCACCTGAAAATAACTCCTTCACTTGGCTTCCGAGACACTGCACTCCAGGGTTTCTTGCCACTTCTCTGGGCAACTCTTCCCCATTCCCCTTCCTGGTTCCTCCTCATCTTCCTGGCCTCTAAGAGATGGAGGGTCCCAAGGCTCAGTCCTTGGACCTCTTCAATTTTTCATAAATTTTTCACTCACTGTTTTGGCAACCTTGTCCAGTTTCCTGGTTTTACATAACATCTATAACACTGAATGCTCCAAATAATAGATCTCTGGCCAAACTCTCTCCTCTGAACGCCAGACGCATCTATCCAACTACATGCTCAATATCTTGGATATCAACTAGACAAATCAAATTTAACATGTTCTCAAGTGACCTTCTGATTATTCCCTCAAACCTGCTCAAACCACAGTCTTTCCCATCTCAGTTAATGAAACGTTAGCCCACATTCGTCTTGCGACCCCAGCCTTCATCTCTGACTCCTCCCTTTTCCACTCGGCAATCATTCACTGTTACACTTAATCACGCTCTCCCACTCTCCTAGACGATTAGTTCACACCTTCTCTCTCCTCTCGGGTAATGAATCTTCCACCCTCATTATTCTCTTTGCGACCCCAGCCTTCATCCCTGACTCCTCTCTTTTGCTCTTAGACTACATGAAATCCATCAACAAAACCTATCAGCTCTATCTTCAAAATATATCCAGAATCCAACCACTTCTCACCATCTCTCCTGCCTGCTTACCTAGAACACCTCATCTCTCACTGAAAGTATGACAAAAAGTGTAATACGCCTTTGTAAAGTGTAATACTCCTTTGTAAAGTGTTAATACTCCTTTGTCTTGGTAAAGTATTTCAAAAGTGTTCCCTCCTTCTGCCCTTGCTCCCTTTCAGTCTAAGGGTGACTATTCAAACTTAAGTCAGCTTATGTCCCTTCTCTGCTAATCACTTCTCTTCTCTCGGAATTAAAGCCAAAGTTCTTAAAATAGCCTACATGCTCTCTGGTGCTGCCTTGGGCTCTCCCCGACCTCCTACTTCTCTTCCCCTCCCTCGTTTTACTCCAGCTACACTGGCTTCAAACACGCCAGGCATGCTCCCTCCTTGGGGTTTTCTCCCCGTCAAGCCTTCTTCTAAGATATACTCCCTCCAAACAGTGCAGGGCTTCCTTGTTCAATTCCTTCAGGTCTTCCTCTGACCATCCGACCTCAAGTAACATGCTGCTCCCCTTCCCCTCCCTCTCCTCCCCCCCTACTATATTTTTCTCCCTGTCATTTACTTCCATCTCTCTTTCCAGATATTTTAGTTTTTTCCTTAGAGACTGTCTCTCTCAGGTTGTAGATTATAAGCTATATGAGGGCAGGGTTCTGTCTCTCTCTTCATGGCACCTAGGACAGTGCCTGCCACATAGTAAACACACAATACATGCTTGAATAAACAGATAAACAAATGGTAAGCCTGAGTTCAGACTGGCCGAAAGACTGTTATGATGATAAAATTTGAGATGACTTAAGGAGGTTTGAGTGGCTGCCTGGGAGTTATGTTTTAAAATCCACATCTTTTAGTCATAGAAAAAGAGCATTCAAGAGAATTCTTAGAATATAAATTGTTCTGTTCAATCTAAATCACATTAGCAGAGTACTTAAGAAGACGAGTCGGGATTTCCCTGGTGGCGCAGCACTTAAGAATCTGCCTGCCAATGCAGGGGACATGGGTTCAATCCCTGGTCTGGGAAGATCTCACATGCCATGGAGCAACTAAGCCCATGCACCACAACTACTGAGCCTGAGCTCTAGAGGCTGTGAGCCACAACTACTGAAGACCGCATGCCTAGAGCCCAAGCTCCACAACAAGAGAAGCCACTGCAATGAGAAGTCCGCGCACTGCAATGAAGAGTAGCCCCCGCTCACCACAACTAGAGAAAGCTCGCGGGCAGTAACGGAGACCCAAAGCAGCCAAAAATAAATGAATAAATAAAAAATATAAAAAATAAAATAAAAAAAGACAAGTCATAAAAAAATTTGAGTGAAGCTACCCTTGGCAATTTTTAAATGAAAGAAGATCTTCATAATCCTGTGTAGTGACACACAGAAGTGAAACTTTTCAGAGCTATGGACAAGTAGTTGAGGAAGTCTCTACCGGAATTACTTTACATTGGATGACTTATCAACATTGAAACTAAAAATTCTAAGTTCTCAAAATATTTAGCATACATTATTCAAATCCAACTTAGTGCTACTCAGTATAGAGCAAGAACTGGTATTAATGTATTGAAAAAAATCAGAGAATAATGCAGAATCCAGAAACAAGAGCACACATAGCCAGAACTAGACAGAGGCAACACCTTTGGCTTCTTCTAAATGAGGGGTCAAAATAAGCTCATAGATATATAACAAGATTATTTGTACAAATACTTTTACCTCATTTAACTTGTTAGAAAACTATACACAGTTCATTCCATATTCCATTAATTCTATGAATTCAATTCTCAGTTATTCATTTTTGTTGTTTCTGGCATTTTTAAATGTCATTTCTGGCATTTTTAAAGAGAGGTCCAGACCAGATGGACCCAAATGGCATTTATAAAGAAGATTTTAGTTCCAAAAAAGATTTTAATTTAAAGAAACCCAGATAAACAGTAACTGTTACCAAATTGCTACTAAACGTGATATTTCCTAATTGGTGACACAGGCTATGATAATACCTTTCATGTTCTGTCCTGCCTATAAGACCCAGCACCACTTTTGCTAAAACTTAGGTTGAGAATCAATATAAAAATATTTGCTAATATTTATTGAATACTTGCTCTGTTAACCTTGTTTATAATATTGTAATCTTATGAACAATTACTAAATAAATTTTAAAAATAAGTATATATGAGTTTCAAAAATAAGGAGCAAACACTAGGATTTATTCTCCTTTCTGAATGTACAAGAGATTAAAAGATAAATAATACATTACCAGCTTAATCTTTTACGGAAAATGAAAGTTAACAGATTTGTAACTATTTGCGAAAAATATGAAAACAAAGTGTTTTTTTTTTAAGAATATTGTCTTGTGTCAAATTTATGAATTTTTCCCACATCATTTAAACAATTAGAAGCCAAATGGTATTTTTCAACTAAATTTCAAAATTCTCATGGTAGTTACAAGACCAATTTTATAAAGAAAAAGATTTTCATCCAAATTTCAGTTTAAGGAATCTTAGCACGCCAATACATGTGGTATTTTTGGAAAGTTGGTACAGCCCAGATTGCCTTTCATTGAGAAATACAACAGGGTACAGAAAATCCTGCTTTCTATGTTACATGACATAATGCTCCCCAGAAACTCAGGCTTACAAGCAAAATAGAGAATACTTTTTCTTTCCTTCTTTCATATGTCATATTAGCTTTGAGCTTTTCTAGCTTTGAGCTTATTTAGCTTTGAGCTTTTTTTAGCTTTGAGCATATTAGCTTTGAGCTTATTTAGAAATAGCAGTACTTTGGCTGAAGAGTTGCCTCTTTTGCCCTCCTAAGTGTTTGGAAATTATATTCTGCTCTATATTTTATTTGAGTTTTAGTAGTAATCCTGGTGGTGGTGCTCTTTGACTTAAAAGTTCCTTTAACTACATATTATGTTGATCTGAGGATGAATAAAGTCCTTTTTATATTAGCATAGTAGATTAAAAATAAGATTCAAACATCTCAGGAAGACGTCTTGTAGTAGAAAAGACTTGTATGTGAGAGACAGATCTGTGTGACCCTGGGGACATCACTTAACCACCTGTGGACTCAGTTTCTGCATTTATAAACTCAGGCAAATGCCTACCTTATAACATTTGTCTCTGCTGATTGATGAAACATCACACATAAAGCCACCAGCACAAAGCCTGATACATAGCAACTAACTAGTTAACATTAGTCACTTCATTTCCCTAATCTCTATTTAATATACATTCTTGAATGGTAATAATAAAGAACCAACACCAGACAACATTTACTTTCTACCTAGTAAATTCAGGTGACTGAAGAGAGTCAATCTCATACTTTGTGTGGAGGTCAATTTTAATTTTTCTGATTCCTGGTAGACATACACAGTAACTGCAATTAGAATAGGTACACCTTAGAAAGTCCTTTCATATTTCATATTTAATTTACACTGCAACTCGGTGGTGTAAGATTGAATGTATTATTACTTTCTTGTTTTAGAGATTAGAAAAATGTCACTTTCTGAATTGAAATGACTTAACAAAAGTGGAGATGGAACTTAAACTGCTGGGCTCTAAGTTCTGTGTGGTTTCATGACATTTTGTTGCCTTCTCACAAAAATACATGTTCTTCCCCTTTATAGTAACATGCTAGTGGACAGTCGGCCACTACACGAAAAATATGTTAGGCAGTTAAAAACTTATCAAAGTAACTCAAGAAGTGAGGTTGGTCAATAAAGTGAATAAGATTTGAGTATTTACTGCTGAGAGTTTGTTTTTCTTTAAAAATAAACTCCAAGATCTTTTATAAGATTAAGATATTTCTTATACTTTAGGGTGAAGTGGACTTGGTTTGACTGAGGTTAACTTTATTTTCCTTGGGTTCATCTTTTGGTATCACTTACAATGATTTTACCAAATGAACTAATAGTTCTAACAGTTTCATTGCCTATTTTCCAGCATACTGCAAATTTAGAATGTTAATGAACTGATATTAAAATTGGGGGAATGTATTTAATATACTTGAAAAAAGTCTAAAATAACATGTGAAGGGACTTCCCTGGTGGCCCAGTGGTTAAGACTCCGCACTTCCACTGCAGGGGCACAGGTTTGATCACTGGTCAGGGAACTAAGATCCCGCATGCCATGCGGCCAAATAACTAAGTAACTAAATAAATAAAATTAACATGTTAAAAATTTTAAATATTTCATATTCAATCTCACAGGTAGCTTTGGAAGAATTTCATTTATCTATATCTATATAGGAATTTGGATGTTGTCTTTCTCTTTTAAAGTAACTAATGTATCTAAACTTCAAATTATTTGTTCAAAAGAACACTAAAAACATATCAAAAAGAGATTCATAATATAAGATGGATAAGAAATAGAGATGTAAAATATGTAAAATATGAAAATCTTATATATTGGGATAAAGGAATTTACTCTTATTCCATAGGTCAGGGTCAAGAACTATGTAAGGTCTGGGATTTTATCTCACCTACAAGCTAAAAAGCTTAACTGCTACTATTTCCTGATACTGGTAGAAGACATGAGTCTCCTGGATCAGAGACAATGGACTTTACAGTTCATGGCAAAAGGAGCGGCTGAGTGTCAATATGTTGCTTACACCAGCTCCCTATGCCCCCCTTCCAATCCCATGCGAGTGACATACAGGACCAGTGATGGATGCCTGGGCATGTTGTGGGTTGTTAAAGAAGAACATTAACCTTGGGGAATTCACAGCTTTTAAATTAAGAAAGAACAAGCCTACTTCTTATCTAGAGGAAGAAGTTACCTAATCCCTCTAGGTTGCTCACTGCAATCACTACCCTGAGAAATGCTCCAGATAAAGAGCATACAGGGCCTTTCATTCTTGACACACACAAAAGAATATATAGGGATGCTCAGGGTGACAGCAGACTGATATTCCCTACAGCAAGCACTCAATATTTTTTTTTTTAAATGTTGAACCTTCTTTTAATTTATTTATTTTTATTTTTGGCTGTGTTGGGTCTTTGTTTCTGTGCGAGGGCTTTCTCTGATTGTGGCAAGCGGGGGCCACTCTTCATCGTGGTGTGCTGGCCTGTCACTGTCGCGGCCTCTCTTGTTGCGGAGCACAGGCTCCAGATGCGCAGGCTCAGTAGTTGTGGCTCACGGGCCTAGTTGCTCCGCGGCATGTGGGATCTTCCCAGACCAGGGCTCAAATCTGTCCCCTGCATTAGCAGGCAGATTCTCAACCACTGCACCACCAGGGAAGCCCAACACTCAATATTTTTGATGCCACCGGAGTTACTCCTCTAAAGGATAAGAAATACTGCCATCGATGACAGTGCTTCTTAAGCCGGTTACTCTCAAGAGGAGCAAGGAAAATCCTGCACCCTTTGCAAAAGGCTTCAGGTAATTCTTATACAACTATCTTACTGACCTAAGCATTGGAAGCCATAGAAAGTTTGGTAGTGAAAGGAGTGCCATAATCATATTTTTATTTTAGAAAGATGACTCAAGACACAGTGTGGAGATTGACCAGAGTGGACAAGATGAAGATAGGACCTAATTAAGGAGGCTGTTACGGCAACCATGGTAAGTGACCGTGTTGTGAGTTAGTGCAAATTTGTGGATGTGGAAGATGAACTGAAAAAGGAGTGCTAGACTGGTGTAGGGGAGAAGACAAGGGTGGAGAGCTGTTGGAACTAACATTGGTGAGAAAACCAGCAGGTAGGAATTTGAGAGGAGAGTAAGTTTGAGTATGAAAAGATATCAGGTTGTTTTTGAAAAGCTGTACTTGAAAGGTATACTAATTTCAGGCGACTATAGATGGAACGTAACTGGGCTCAATATATATCAGAATATATATCAATATACATCATAGGCATTCTATAGATGATTTAGAATCCGCCAATAAAATTCATCTCCTATTAACTTAAAATTAGTCAGGATTATTCACTTCCCAGTCAGCTCTGTCTCACACACACACACACACACACACATACCCCACACACACCGATGTGCAACATTTAGCACACTGTATTGAATACTCTAGTCCACTAGACACTTTAATTCATGGCATTAAAATCTTAGTTAAAAATAGCACAAAAATCTCAACATCACTGGGACCAAATAATATCCAAATGTATAATATTGTCTAAAGTCCTTAGCGAGTGGATGTGATAAATAAATAATCCAAATACCTCATTTAAGCCAACAGTTGCAACCTCTTCTCATTCAAATTTATATTTTAAAACTAATTGGGGGGATTGTTTTGGTGGTCCTAGTCAGTGTAATAGAGCATAAAAAATAAATAAAGGCATAAAGTTGAAAAAATAAAAATAAAAAACTAATTAGGGGGAAAGGGAGGGATAATTTTGATTTTATCCTCTTATTTCTCTATCCCAAATTGTAACAATCAGTTACCCCTAAGTAAAAGGCATACAGCAAACAAGAAAAGAAGCCACAGTCTGGATAACTAGTTGATGATAAATGAGAAGTAAAACATCGTTCTTGGTCAACATTCCAGCTCAGGGCAGCCCAGATCATTTCATAGGCAAAACTGAGGTTCAATTATTTTTGGTCTATCTAATTTGCCAGCCTTATTAACTCTAGATACAACCATATGAGGCTTCAAAAGTTGGTAAGGAAGAAAAATGGACTTTCATAATTCTGAATTGCTGCTATCTGAGTAAATTCAACAAGCACACGAAAAAAGCTGGGCTCTTGGAATGTATCTGCAGGTAATAAGAGTGTTTTCAATGTATAATACAGAACCAGCGGCCGTGCTCTTACCTGGTTGCAGGTATTGATGTCTATGCCCCCCTTGAGATATTCCACTACTTTGTCTAAGTTGCCTGCTCTGGCAGCACGGAGGAAGCTTGCGTTGCTGTCAGACTGTGAGAAAAAGAAAAGACCTTTAGTGAAGTATTGATAACATGAAAACATATCAAAGACAGAAACACAAGAATGTTTGCACCATGCGTCAGAAAAGCTTCAGCTGCACTGTGTCCATCGACAGATGAAAAGATAAAGAAGATGTGGCACATATATACAATGGAATATTACTCAGACATAAAAAGGAACGAAATTGAGTTATTTGTAGTGAGGTGGATGGACCTAGAGTCTGTCATACAGACTGAAGTAAGTCAGAAAGAGAAAAACAAATACCGTATACTAACACATATATATGGAATCTAAAAAAATTTAAAAAAGGTTCTGATGAACCTAGGGGCAGGACAGGAATAAAGACGCAGATGTAGAGAATGGACTTGAGGACACGGGGAAGGGGAAGGGGAAGCTGGGATGAAGTGAGAGAGTGGCATGGACATATATACACTACCAAATATAAAATAGCTAGTGGGAAGCAGCCGCATAGCACAGGGAGATCAGCTCGGTGCTTTGTGACCACCTAGAGGGGTGGGATAGGGAGAGTGGGAGGGAGACGCAAGAGGGAGGGGATATGGGGATATATGTATACGTATAGCTGATTCACTTTGTTATAAAGCAGAAACTAATACACCATTGTAAAGAAATTCTACTCCATTAAAGATGTTAAAAAAAAAAAACAAAGAAAAGCTTCAGTTGCAAAATATTTCAATCCTGAGTTTAAAACACTGAATAATAATTCACAGTACAAGTCAGCAACTTCACAGTATTTCTAGAGAGTTGTTTAAAGACATTAAAGTCAATAGGAAATACACTCTGCTATATTAAAGAGTATAAAAGAACAACAAAAATAATTATTACCAATTTACTCCAACTCTTCAGCCACATTTGAAGATGAATTTACACTACCCCCAAATCCACTGTTATCCATGCATTTTAGCTTCAGGAAGCTAGTGACTCTATACTGAGCCTAACGTCGAGTTAAAAAACAAATGAAATAAGGTACTGGGTTTCTTCTTTCTCTTCCTTTACTGTTTGGTTTTCAGATGCATCTGAGGGAGAGCACTGAGTATGGGTCACCTGAAAGTCTGTCCTCATTGTAAGGGAATAACAGAAAGCTCCAAGGATGCTTCGAGGAAAGCAGATAGCACTAGTTGGCAAGTGTGGACTGGGCTGATGCAAATTTTGTGATCCCAGTGATTTCGGAAAAACAAGGTTAAATTTAAACCAGCTGACATAATACCAGGCTCAAATCTCTTGGTAAAGATGATCACTCTGGGTACAAATTGCTTTTAAAGTCCTCATCTTGCGCCCATTCCTCTCAAAATCTGATTCTGGGAGAACAGCTGAATTTCCCCCACAAAAAGTCTCGGGGAGGCTTCTCAAGAGATGTAGCCACAATTGCCCTGCCTCTCTGACCTGCTGACAAAGTCTGATTTTCAAACCTTAACACAAGGATGATGATAAGCCTTCATTAGGTTCCAAGACACTGGCATCATTTTATAGTTCTTTGGGTGGTACAACATCTGACTACAGAGAAAATGGTAACACGAAAAGGGACCTACTAGGAATTAAGATTCAGGTGGGGCAGCTCTTAATCCATCATTCTCCTCAGTAGGCCGCCCTGCCCTCTCTCGAAGAATGGACTTGGCCAGGGCCCTTGGCACACTCTGTCAGGCCTATTTATTGTGACTGCTGATGACGTACAGAGATAGAAATGTAAGCGTTTTCTCTGGGAGTCTCAAATACAGAATTATTTGCATACCATTAAAATGATTTACACAGGGGAAGACTGAAAACCCTAGGACGAAATTACCTCATATTTAACCCAAAACCACAATGGCGTATAAATTTACAAATAATATAGGTAATTTATGAGGATTTGAGAGGTATGACTGAAATCTACACATCTGGAATTCACGCTCGGAGTCCTGGTATGACTAACATGGCACTGTTTCTCCTCCCGCCTGCCCTGCTACGATGCCTCACGCTCCATCCTTCCTGAAAGCTGTGCCCATGGCAGGGTGCCCCAAGTATATCTGCAATGCTGCAGGGACTGAATTATGACTCATTTTTAAATGCCTATTCTATGAATGTATTTTGCGGCTTGCAGCAAATTCTAAATTCCAGGAAGATTTTCCGCCTTCAGGTTTCTTGCCGCAGTACTTAAAAGCGAAACATTATACTCTGCATCGTGTTCTGTCAATATCCCACAAGAAACATCATTTACTAAAAAACAACAAAAATTAAGTAATATTAGGTCACAGAAAGTATGACAAGGTTATTTCCCATAGATTTTTAAAATAAATGCACATGCTCTATACTATATTAAAGAGGATGCCTAGAAAATACTTCCATCTTATACATGAGGCTTCATAATTATAGGTAACATTTATGAGTGTTTACTGTGGGTCAGGCACAGAGCTAAGAAGTCATATGCATTTTATCATTATTACAATAATACTAGGAGAAAGGAACTATTATTACGCTCATTTAATAGGTGAGGAAAGAGGCTTGGCAAGTTTCCAAGGTCACATAATCTTTCAGTGAAGATTCAAGACTTAACCCATGTTTATCAGCCTCAAAGCTAGTCTTATCTGCTATTCTACCTCATCCCTGCAAAGTATCAAAGCAGATGTTAGTACAAATACCTAACCTATGAGCTATAAGTTTGTTTCATTTGCGATAACCTCAGTATGCCCTTGGTCTACATATTCGCTCTGAAAATCATGGCACTTGCTAAACAGAATGTCTTAGCTGGAGAGGGAATTCTTGGCAGACAGCCCTAGCCCCAAATTTATCAGCCATCTATGCACCTAGGAAAATGAAGAGCTGCCTTGAGACAAACTAATTAGAAACATACTCACTTGGGAATAAAGAAAGAGATGGTAAAGTACACACTGCATTTAAAAGCCAGTTGACTGTCTCTCTCTACATGTCTAACATGACTAAACTCATGAACTAAGATCAGGGTGCTCTATCATTCTTGTAAAAAAAAAAAAAAGAATGCCATGAACAAGTAGAGCCAGAAGGGAGCACCTGACCCTTTAGGGATGAAGAAACACCTGGAGACACCCTGTGGAAGCTTACAGAGGCAATTGTTGGTCTGAAGGGGGCTTCTGGCATCACGGAGGGGACTCTATTAGACCCTCTTAGAACCTTCTCTAGGGACTGGGCATGACATTGAGGATCGCTTTTGCTGTTACGTAAAAACAAGTTTTAATAACTATTTTTCTCTTTTCTGAATCAAACTCCTAAAAAGTAGAGGCAAGTCAAAGACTTACAGCCAGTCCCTGGAATTTTAGCAAAAAATGCTCCCAGTGCTTTGGAGGGGCTAGAGACAGTGGAAATGTAACATCTGAGCCATCCTGCCAGGGACCTCTTCAACAGTTGAGTCACAGTAGATTCTGCTATAAGTTGGATTCTTCTAGAACCCCATTAAGGGATTGAGTTTTCCCAAAGTGAGAAAATGTATTAGAAATGCATTTTGCAAATGCAAATAAGTGTGTTATTATAAAACGGTTCCAGAGCATGAGTTTCAAGAACAAAATTCAAATGAGACTTCAAAATTTATATGTAGATATTGACATCTTTGAAGGTTTTTTAAAGTATAGACCAGCATGGAAGTATATATTTTTCTCCTACTTCCACATAAACACATGCAAACCCTATGCTACAAAGAGGTCAATCTGTGATTAAAGCTCTTGACACAAGAGCTTAGGATAAACAGCAGTCAGTCTGGTTACCTTCAATCAACACAGAGATAAAAGAGGATTCAGGGACTCATGGTGAGAGATGCAGCAATTTTTACCATGCTATGTTTCCCTCTGAGTATGACAAAAGTAAGAATTTAAAAATTAAAATTAGGTATTAGTAGGGGAGAAGCATGCTTTCAAAATAGACTGTTGTCTCTTGCCTCAACCAGGAGATTTCACACATAAAAAGTACAAGAAAGAGAAAATGAGGCAATAGCAATTCGTTTGGGGTAAAAGTTTCAGACAAATAGACTAACCTCTTTCTGCTTTGCTGCTTTAGGTCCCTAGAACTCTCAATCCTAAAACCAATTGTACTTATGCCTATAAAGTGTGACTCTGGACGAGGCATTCAAATGCTGAGCTCCACTTATTTTAATCTGCAACAGATGGATGTCATTAAAACTTGTCCCCTTTTCAACCTGAGTGTGGCATCTCAAGCCGAGAAAGAAAAATTTCCTCTTCAGTTCTTCTTGACACAGTTCTGTACATTTTTGATCACAATGTTAGAAAAACAATACTTTCTCAGCATCCAGCAGGGTGGACATGAAACGCAAGGAGGAATGTGCATTCACAGAGCCACATTATGTCCTAAACGAGTGTTTCCCCGAAGGGTCCAGGGGCACACTCACAGAGATTCATGAGTTTGCTCCAAGATTTTGTAAAACTTCTATGCTTACAGTTCAGTAACAACCTAAGAAGGAGAATATAAGCATGTCCCAGGTCATCTAGATGGCTACCCTTTAACTGAGTACAACCATATAATTTTGATATATGCCTTTGTGTTTATAATTCAGTGCATAACAGTTGAAATAGGGATGGAATATAGACAGATGCATGGGATGCAAAATATTTTGCCATGGGACTGAGACTGATCAGAGAATCTGGCCATCATACAAGGTAGGATGTACCAAAAGAACCTGAGCACAGCACTCAGTAGCACATTAAAGCTTCAAATAACAACAGGCTCAGGTGCTATCTTTGTAGGGTCCAACTTACCTGGACTATTACCAGTGACTGTAACAGAAAATCCAGAGTAAAATGTTTTTAGTTCCCAATTGCAGCTTTTACTGGATTAGGTACACATCTTTACCACAATACTAATTTCATCTCCAAGTAAATGAAGAGAGCTTTGAATGATTATCAAATGGCATGCCATTAAAATTGGCATTGACAAAGTTCTCTATCACTTTAACTATTCTGAAGAAGGAAACAAAACCTCAAATGTATTAATAATGGTTGTACAACATGCTTATAGAAACGTACACTCTATATTATTTTCACTGAAGTCAAATTCAGAAATGTATTATAGAAATCTGAGGTTAAATCTTTTTACTGTTAAATCCAACATCTGTGATTTAGTTTTAGACAATCCTATCCATTCTATTACATTGGTGTTATTTATTTGAATAACACTAGTTTTGTAGTTCTGTTCATGCTTAATTTGTACAACTTTCTTTTTAACAATGGTCTAAGAGTTTAAGGAATATTATGTAGTTTTATTTTTACACTTAAATTAACTCTATAGGGAATTCCCTGGCGGTCCAGTGGTTAGGACTCCATGCTCTCACTGCCAAGGGCCCAGGTTCAATCCCTGCTCGGGGGAAATTAAAATCCCACAAGCCTCACAGCATGGCCAAAAAAAAGAGTCTTTTTTAATTAAAAGAAAAATAAATTAACACTACAATAAAAATAACAGCACTGGAGGTCACAAACTTTTTTTATACTTCAAAAGAGAGGAATACATTATTCAAGTTTGAGAAGCAGGCATCCTCTAGTGTGAGTCAGCCACCAGCCTCAACTACCCTAGGGAGTGACATGGGGCACCTCGCCTCACAGCCCCTGGCTTATCCTGTACCCTCCACAAATATTTGCTGACTGATTAACCACAGGAAAGCACATGCTCCTTGTGGAATTTAGGGAATTTGCTTATTTTCTTAGGATGCAGTCATTCCTTTGTAAAAACAGGGTCATTTACCTGCCTACTCCAAGATCCACATTTTTATAGTAATACAAAATAAATAAAATATATTAAAATCACTTGAGGGGAAAACCTTTAATACATACATAATGAAATAAGGGACATATCTACAATTCCTTAGGTCTTTTCCTAGGAATGTTGGATAAGTTAAAACCATGTCCAGCAAATCACGAGTTGTATGATCTTGAGTCTTTGTGGGTCTTAATTTCCTTATCAAAAAATAAATGTATTTTATAGAGTTGCTGGGAGAATGAAATAAGATTTGAAGATGCTTAGCTCAATGACAGGCACAGAGGACACTGACCGAGATTTTTAATAATTGTAGTTTTTCTTGTAAATGATAAAGGCAAAACAACAATGACAAATCAAAGGATAGATGCATACACATTATCTTCTTTAAATAAAAAGGTTGTTGCCAGAAGACCAGAGTGTTTAAAAATATTTTGCTGTGTGCAGGTACAAAAGGACAAAAAAGAAAGCAGAACTGGGTGTGGTCTGTCTCCAAAGATGAAGATTTTACAAAACACCCTCTTTGTGATATATGAATGCTTTCACTTAAATAATCATACTTTTGTATAGGGACTGCTGGATTGTTTAAATGTTTTAGCTCTTTTAGTAGCTCCAATTGTTATCACTATCTTGTCATAAACCAAAAATTGGGGGGCAACTGAGAACCGCACACTAGATGTACTGAAATATTTCAGAAAGAAGTCCACAAGTTGCCTTCCTGCAGTTAGAACATATAAATGACCAGTAAAACACTTTATACCACGAAATCCTACTTAATTTCAATTCAGCTGGACACTAATAACAAAAATTGCTATAAACCATATGTTTGTACACTGTAGCTCAACCACGCTGATTAAGCTCCATTTTTAGCATCATTTCAATAGGTCTTTACACTGCTATTAAATGGGAAATGCAGAAGGAGCTATGATCTTCAGAAAGAAATAATGCAATTTCTCTAAAGACTGTTCCTACTTCAATGACCTATGTTTTAAGAAAATTGGTTCAGGCATAGGTATTTCTATTTCACTTTTAAAATGTTACTTAACAGACTTCCCTGGTGGTCCAGTGTTTAAGACTCTGTCCTTCCAATGCAGGGGGTGTGGGTTCGATCCCTGGTCAGGGAACTAAGATCCCACATGCTGCATGGTGAGGTCAAAAAAATAATAATAATAATGAAATAAATGTATTTTTAAAAATAAAATAAAATAAAATGTTACTTAAGACAATTAATGATTAACACATAAAATATCAAAACAATAACTAAATTCTGCCTGCATATTTTAAGCAAATATCTTTTTGATATGTGAGATCATTTGAAATTACACTTTTATATAAAGACAAAGTTTGTTTTCCCTTAACTTAGTATTACACTTTGACACTGATTATTCACTAGCATGCTAAAATTATTTCATTATCAGTTGTTGGAAGCCATCCTGGAGTCCCTGCGCCGTGACAAAGTCATGATGCAATCAAAGGCAGGACTGCGAAGCAGCACTGTGCCAGGACGGTGGACTACATCTCTACTGATTTGTTTGGCTGTGTTAAGCTTATATATGGAAACAGCACAAGGGGGATTTGCGCCCAGGGTTAGGAAAACGAGAAAAACTACTACCCCCCCCCACTATTATTATCACAAAATGGAAAGTACCTATTTCAGTCCCAGGAAACTGGGAACGCAATACACAATCTGGAAATATAGGGATGTTCCTATGGAAAACGCCCCCAACTGAACAACAGTGGCCCCTACGAAGGGGTTGTTGATGATTTTGCTTTCCTATGGGTCCACTAATAAAGAAAGGTTAATACTCCGGCAACAATTGGCGGGTGATAAACAGGAGCGTAGGAGGTATTGTAAGTGCTACTAGTGCAGTCAGGTACACAGGAACTGTAGGATATATTGTAAATATTTTCAAGGCACTATTCAAAAAACTTGCCCATGCAGAAAGAACACGAAGCTTGCACTTGTGTAATAAAGACTTACATAATAGCTTGGCTTAACTACTAGAAAATAACCTGCAACTAATGAGAACTTGGGGAAGTATCTTGTTCGTACATCTAGAAACTGGGGAGGTTTTCAGAAAACTGATAAAAATATTTTGAGGTTAGAACATGTTGAGATTTTGTACATGATGATGAAACCTGCCTACATATAAATACCTGCTCTGAAAAATAAATGTATGCTCGATGTGCTGACATCTACAAAGGGTGTCAGGTCTTATTTCCTTGGCCGACGCCGTCCATCCCTCAGGTTTCCCTGGACTTGTTGGAGCTGGACTCCAACAATCAGTGTCTTCCCTGAGATTATCATCCATGAAAAGAAAAACTGCCTATAGCATACCAATTCCATCCCTTTCAAAGCATTAAGAATATTTTGCAATACTATGTAGAGATTCATGAATCCCTTGTACAATTCTTACACTTCAAAAAAGAGTCAATCTAGAATATTACATAGCAGTGGGAACAGAAGTGAATGAACCATATCCACATGGAACATCGACAGATCTCACACAAAAAAAAGGCTAAGCAAAATTAGTCAGACCCAAAAAGGACATCTTTATGATTCCATTTATTAAAGTTCAAAAACTGACAAAACTAATCTATACTGTTAGAAGTCAGAACAGTAGTTTCTGGAAAGAGGCAGAAAGGGCCTTCTGGTTGCAGGTAATATCATAGTTACACCTGCTCATTCTGGGTGTTGTTAAATGCGTATGTAAATTTTGTGAGAAATATCAAGATAAACAATATAATTTATGCATTTTTCTGCATGTTTGTTATAATTAAATGAAACATTTACTTTAAAAAGATGGCAACACTGAAAAATAAGTTGTTCCTAACTTACACAATAGTGACAAAAATCACTGAAGAGTAAATAGATGAAAAAATTAGTATTCAAAAGCAGCATCTTTTTCTTACTATGGAGGCAATTTTTCTAAGGCAGACTATTCATATTACGCAAGGCTTTTAATGAAAATTTGATTTGCATATATTTAAGGTGCTACACAGTCTAAGAGAAAATGCAGGCTACTAAATGCCCACGGCTTTGTGCTTGAACTCCGAAGAAGGTTGTTGCTAACTCAAATTCTACAGCATCTTTTTATTATACTGTACAAATAGTACTCCTCTGGTCTTCAAAAATATTTACTACAAATCCAAGAAGACCAGGTCTGGTTCAGAGATCTCGGTTGTTACGCCTTCTGGGATAAATATAAGTAAGTTCTAAGACACAATTTTATACCTTAAAAAAATTTCTGTACACTCACTTTGTGTCACTCACTTTTCTGAAAACTGAATCAAAATAATAATGTGATGATATCTTTCTCAATAAATTAGAAATACTGCAAGAACACAAAACTAGTAGGAACAAAAACCCTAAATCAGAAAAAAAAGTTGTGATATATATTTGATAACTATTTTATACTTCAGATTCCCTGTGATTTTGAAATTTTTACATGCTTATATATTTTTATAGATATTCATTTAAAAATAATTATCGAACAGAAGAAATAGGAATTCCTGAGTTAGTATGTTATGAGATAGTAAAAGTCTAACTTGCAAAGTAACTGTTCTGCTGACATGAGTTTGGTTCCATAAGATGTTTCTACAACTAGGCTCAATTCGAAGATATCAATACAATGAGACATTAAAACTTTCACTAAAATGAGAACTTTTACAGAGATAGGTAGAAACTTTCTTAAGTTTCTTAACTTAACTTGCTTACATCTCAGTTTCCTACTGAACATCATAAGTTGAAAATTTAAGCAACTTCTCCTAAGGCAGGGAAATCAACAAGTTTTGATTACTTGTATTCTAGACATATGTTCTGCCTACGACTCCAAAACACCTACAGAACTCAGAAGTTCTGTCACAAAATAAAACACATCAATTTTTTTCTGAATTTAAATGGGAAAATGGTAAATTTGTAGATGGAGATATCTGTGGCTCCTCCACAACATTTACAAATCTAAGAAAATCAGAATAGTGAGGGAAACATTTTGCTGTCGCTGTAGTCAGACACCAGATTAAATAATTGGAGGTTCATCTTAAAAATTTAAATTGAAGAACACTGCAACTGAATGCTTCAGATTGCCTCAAAGGATAAGATACTCTTTGAGAGGCTTCAGTTACATCAACAGATTTTTCTTTTTAACATCTTTATTGGAGTATAATTGCTTTACAATGGTGTGTTAGTTTCTGCTGTATAACAAAGTGAATCAGCTATACATATACATATATCCCCATATCCCCTCCCTCTTGTGTCTCCCTCCCATCCTCCCTATCCCACCCCTCTAGGTGGTCACAAAGCACTGAGCTGATCTCCCTGTGCTATGCGGCTGCTTCCCACTAGCTATCTATTTTACATTTGGTAGTGTATATATGTCAATGCCACTCTCTCACTTCATCTCAGCTTACCCTTCCCCCTCCCGTGTCCTCAAGTCCATTCTCTACGACATGAACAGATTTAAGACATTATTGCTTTGGTTAGGTAAGCACCTTAATGATTGCTTTAGCTATTAAACTATTTATCAGGAGTTAATATTTCTTCCTAAAGAGCTTATCATGCTTTGAGAAAATGGCATATGATTAGGAGATTATGACACCCCACTTTCATCACTGGTTCCTCTTGAGGTAGAAGTATCTTGTCACACCATGGTTTAATGTCATATACAACCACTAACACTATTGGGTGAACTGATACATTTGAAAAGTTCTGCTTTACCTTTTTTTTTTTTGACTTTTTAAAAAAGTTTTTTACTGGGGTATAGTTGATTTACAATGTTGTGTTACTTTCTGCTGTACAGCAAAGTGAATCATATACATATACATGTATCCACTCTTTTAGATTCTTTTCCCATATAGGTCATTACAGAGTACTGCTTTACTTTTTATGTTCAAAATGTTGACAATGCAAAGACAAGCAAAATATTCCACAAATCTTATACTGAATATTATACTTTCTCTATAATACTCCCTAATATTTTCAATAGCTAAAGTAACATGTATATCTGCATTTAACATGCCAACAATAAAAATAATGAAAATCTAGAGCTCCACAACAGAAATTTAATAACACATATCACATCTATATAGGACTGAATTCTAAACGGTTCTCTATTATTGCTTTGGGATCTCCAACTGGTTTTGTGTGTAAAATAATGAAGCATTATTTTTAAAACAATCTGTATCCGAGGTCTAATATCTTTCCTAATTTTCAATGAGCTGGACATCTCTGTAAAAATGTTCTGCCAGCATCTTAAACTCAAATGAACATGGGCCAAAACATGGAAGAGCTTATCAAGCTTTTATGCTATGTACACAAATCTCCAAAGGAATTTCCCTTTGGCCCACAGCTGGCCATAAAAAGAGTAGGTTTTATAAATGAATAATAACCTACTATAATAATACTTGGGTCAGGAGAAAAAAGAGAGACCTTTTGATATAATTTGGCAACAATAGTTTATTTAATGCTTTCTTTAAGAAATCTTCTCTACAGGAAACTCTTCATTCCCTGACTAATCAGTGTGTTAAAATACTACAGGGCATTTGGAAGGAAAGATATATTAGAGTTTATCCCACTGCTATACTTAAGTATCAGGATAAATGGAACTGAATTAGGTTTTAGTCTCCTTTGAAGGCCTTTAGAACTGTCAGGATATGAAAAAACCAAACCCAACCAAGTGAAAATATCTTTCATCAATTCTTTATTATGTCAGGCATCCGACAGTGTTAATTTACTATTGCCCCCTTGAGGTAGGCACCGAATTTCTATCCCCATTGGTCTGATTATTCATCTTCAGACCATCTGCTCTGAAGCAGACATCACTCAAACAGAAGCAGCTTCATGACACAGCACAGATGAGGTGCTGACCGCAGCCCCACGTACTGCACACACTAAAACGTAGACTGTTTCTCTTGCATCGAATTATTCAAGATGCAACAACAAGAAAATACACTCTTGCAATGAAAGCTTCACAATGGCTTACCTCATTATATGACCACTATTTTAAAAGAACTTGCATATATTTTTGTATCCTTACACTGTTGATTTTAGTGTAGCCCTGTTAACATGCACATGGAAACAGAGAAGGGCTTTCTGTTTACCACAGTTCAGTGTACATCTGTAGTTGTCAGTCAGATGGATTTTCTAGGGGGTATCACTTAATTACAGCTCAGCAAACACACACAGTAACAACCCGACTGTCTTGTTTAAATGTAATTCTGAACTCATACTGTTTTCAAAAAAGACTAATTTAGAGAAAAATGCATCAAAACTGAGCTGTTAACTCAATTTTTTTATTTTACTTTTTTGAGTGCATAAGTTCTGCAATATTAATGTCTACTCCAGAATAAATAAGAATTTGAATTCATCACTTTCTAAAAAAAAAGTGATTCAAGATCACTTTTTGTTCCAAGACAATATTTTAATTTTATAGGAATAATAGACCCAAGAACTCTATTTGTGCCACCCTTGGAGTTTCTATGTTTTTGGAAATCTTTCTAATTACTGGGTGTCAGAAATTTCAGCATGATAATCATGTTGTTTATTAGAAATAATCTGTGTCCCTTTGGTTAAACTGCTATTAAGTTCATTGTCATCTGTAAAATGCAAAAGCCCTTCTTTCTAATGTGCATATAATTTTTGAGAAGTTGTTTATTCAACCCATTCTCCTAAGTAAGTCGGTCCCAAAGGAGCATGCACAGTTTTCAGACTCTTTTGCACATTTCTGATGATCTACATGGAAAGCAAAATTGTAATTCTCAAAAAATCTGCATCATCCTAAATGTAATATAGAAAATCATTTTTACATTCATTTCTTGACCCTCACCATGCTGGTCCTTGATGAATGTCAACAGACCTGTTAAAAATTAAATTAAATTTTTTAAAAACCTAAAGAATATGCAACATGTATGCTGTATAAGAAGTAAATAACTTCCAGTTTGACTCACTTTATTCACTTGATTAAATTTCTGAAAAGATCTATAGTTGTACCTATCTAAACGTGTACATATTGGAAAAATCACAGCTTTAGGGGACTTCCCCGGTGGTGCAGTGGTTAAGAATCTGCCTTCCAATGCAGGGGACGCGGGTTCAATCCCTGTTCAGGGAACTAAGATCCCACATGCTGTTGCAGGGCAACTAAGCCCACGCACCACAACTACTGAACCCGCACACTCTAGAGCTCGTGTGCCACAACTAGAGATAAGCCCGTGCGCCACACCAAAAGATCTCGCGTGTCACAACGAAGCTCCCTCATGCCACAACTAAGACCAGACATAGCCAAATAAATAAATAAATATTTTTTTAAAAATCATAGCTTCAGTTTGGAAAAAAGTGAAAATAAATTAGTCAAACAACAGATTATTTTGATAACAAATATTATATATAGAATGGCTAAACAGCAAGGTCCAACTATATAGCATAGGGAACTATATTCAGTATCCTGTAATGAACCATAATGAAAAAGAATATATATATTATATATATATATATGAAACTGTCACTTTGCTATACACCTGAAACTAACACAACATTGTAAATCAACTATGTTTCAATACAAAATAAATTTTAAAAAATTAGTTAAAATAATTTAACCAGCTCTTAACAACCAGGCTAAGACAAATTTTTGGAAGCACCTATTGTATGCCCGGCAGTGAGCAAAGGATTAATGTAGAAAAAATAAACATGATCCATCCCCTCAAAAGATTTTAAGGTCTGCATTAAAAAAAATTTTTTTAGCTGCAACATAGTCCATGAATTAGATAGAAATGGGTAAAAGTGGATCCAGGGAGATCCATTTAGAGACAGTAGTCCAAGCAATAGATGCTTGTTTTGTTTTACAAATATATTTTACATTTAGATAGAGAGTAGGAATAGCAACATAGTATTTTATAAAGTTCCTGGTGATAAGTTAGGTGGAAAACATAGCAGGCACAGGGACTAATGAGTGCAACATCATAGTGGTAGGAAAGAACACAGTATGAAGAAAATTATAAGTAATGCAGTGTGTGTGAATTATAAAGATCATGTTGGAAATGAGAAAAGTAAAAGTCTCAAAGTAAGGCAGGGCCCAGACCATGAATGTTCTTATATGTCGTCATAAGAAGGCTGAGCATTACCCTCTAAGTGAAAGGACAGGAAAAGCCAAGATCAGAATACTGTTTCAAAATAATCACCCTATAACATATGGAAGATGAGTTAGAGGGGAGTCTGTGAGACAATCTGGGATACTATTGCAACAGTTCTGGCGAGCAGTATGTCAGGGACAGCAATGTGAAAAAAGTAACGATTTGTCATAGATGTAGGGAAAAGAAGCTATAAAACTTGGGGAAATTGAATTTAAGCGTTTATGGAAAAGAAATTAAGGAAAATTTGGCAACATCTAGCTTTGGCGTGTAATGAGCGACATTACTAATCAAGACCAGAAATCTGGGGAAACAGAATACCCTAAAATTGGAGAGAACACAATAGCTTGGTTTTGGTCTGGTGAAATTTGATGTGCTATCACGGCATGGTAGTGTGTTGAGAATGCAAGACTAAAAAATCCAGGAGAGGATATGGACTACCGACAGAGGCCACAGCCTAACCTCTGGGAGATGGTCTGGTTTTTTTGCAGCAATACTGGTTTTTGCTTCATTCCTTACCATTTCTCTGTCAATAAAACTCCTAGGAATAGGGAAGCACTTCTTGTATTGCCTCTGGAAGCAGATACTGTTGACCTATCAACATCTTGCATGAAATGCCAGGAAGTGCTGATAAAATAAAAAATTGCAAGATCTATGTATACTGCAGTATATGTGTATACTTATACACCAGTGAGACTAAAACAGATTTCTGTACAGGAGATTTCGCATGAGCTCAGAATACTAATTTCATGCAGCTGACATTTCCCTGAAAGACCAGGGTACAACTGAGCTATTGCTTTATCCACAATGGATGTGACCTGCTATAACTTTCTAAATTTACCCTTGTGCTATGAACTGCAATTGTCTAGACTAGTTTGAGCTATTCAATTCTAACTCTATGCAAGGTAAAGAGCTTCCGTAACTTTACAATGAAATGTAAAAAGAGGATGGAAAACTGGCTTTGAAAAGGAATGTGTTAAATTAATTACAGTACATGACACATGGCAGTGGAAAAAGATGAGCAAATCAAGTATTTGTAGCGTGCACTGCCTTTTTTCTTTTTTTTAACATTTTAGCTTATACTACAAAATCCCTCAGTTGGAAATCAGTCAATAAAAACCCCTCTGGTTATTACTGCATTTCAGAGAATATGTGAACTTCTTCTGAGGCAGCTATCAAAACAAATTCTTGATTTGTTGGGGTAAGAGCATTGGCATCAACTCCAAAGAGAATTTTGAAAAGTAAGGAAACTCAAAATTTAAACATAACTAAAAACAAAAATAGGGTTAATTTATCTCATGAAACTAAGCTTTGGTTCAGATGCCCAGGACCATTTTTTTAAAAAATCGGGCTTAAGCCAGCCAGGTTTCATGAGAAATGGAGAATTCTCTGTTAGTTGTTTTTTTATTATTTGACTTCTACGAGAAGTTGTATTAAGTGGATCTATGGGTGTATTTCCCAGAGGCTTGGGATAACTTCTTCACAACACCCTTCCAACCTACCCTTCTCCCCTCAAGTTTGACCAAGTTCCTTTACTCTGGGGTCCCATAACACGCTGAGAATTCAGTCATTCATAAAGGTTTGTTGACTACTAGTTATAAGCACAACACTACACTAGATATTGTGAATGGCTCTAGCAGGATCCCCAAATTATCTGTTTACACATGTATCTCCTCAGCTAGCCTGGCCCTCCAGGATAGATGAGGCCATGACTTCCTCACCTTTGTGTCTCCACTGCCCAGCACAGGGCCCAACACAGAGTAGATCAATAAATACTTGTGGAAATAAAACAAAATAAAGGAAGAAGTTCAACAAAGTGAAGGTGGACAAATAGGCACATGAAGCATCATTGGTCTGTATGAATTAAACTAGTGAAAAGTTTGGCGAATCAAGTAAATTTTTGCAGACTTACTAAATTTAAAAACTTGATTTAAAATCCTGATTAGCAAAATTTATACTTGTTATGTTAATTCTATTAGATAACCACAATAAAACCAAATCCTGTCTAACTCTTCCTAAGGGTAAGTGAATAAAGAATAATGGGTCAGCATGCCCGCCGTCTGTATAATTATTATCTTACAGTTGAAATCATGGGAAAATGACTATACTTAGCAATGGAATTGATTAGATAGGTTATGGAGCTCAACATTCTCTGACCTTAATTAGTTTAACAGATAATTGCCAACTGTGACATTAGTAATGAAATTAAACATAGAAAGAAATGGTATCATACTGATACTGACTACACAGAACCATTAGTATCCTGTTTCTCAGAAATAAGAAACTATAATTTTGTTCTTTTCTGGGGGGAAAACTTTACATAGAGCAATAACATAAGCTTTTATTATTGTAAAAATTATCCAAAGAAGAGGGGAATTACTGAATGCATAACAACATATGGTAATATATTGCACTATCCCCAGAAGTTATAGTAAGACTAACTTCTAAATAAAAGAGATCATTGGTATGTTTAAATTATTCGATGAAGATACAGAGGAGAGAGGCTGTTTCCTTTTAGAATTATTATGCATGTAAAATTCACCTCACTTCAGTCATAGGTAAAACTATATATTTAATTCTACCTCAACATTCTCATATAAATACCTACCTGTAATACGACATGTAAAATTAAACTATCCTATTTGTGCATATGTGTATGTGTGGTATATGTGTGTAAGAATGTGTGTGGAGAGTGGGAGAGTCATATATCCCACCAGTCAGAACAAAATTATAACGTCTCTTGAAGACAGAAACTATGTTTTATAATTCTAGAATTTCCAAAGCATAGTTTACTGCCTAAAATATATTAGCCAATAAAGATGATTATGATGACAACAGAACCTTGGGAAGAACATTATCATATTTTTTAGTCCTATGCAAAGCTGAGAACAGGTAACATAGATGCAAGATATTCTAGTTTTAATTGCTCAAAACTTAAATTTAGAAATTAAAGAAAAGTTAGATTACTTTTGTACATATAAAAATATAGCATTAGAACTTTTTTTGCAAAGCAGTAAACTGTAGCCACAAAGACCTCATTTGTCCACCAAAATTAACTTAGTTGATATATAAACATTTTCTCTTAAAAATTAACACCATAGAACCTTATTTTTGGTCCTTGACTAAGAAGCAGGTGGCAGGCTACATTTGTCTTAGTAATTAAAGGCCAAAACTTGTGAAACTAAAAGATACTAAGATTTTCATTCAAAAGATGTTTAGCCATATATGAAAAACTCATAGCTAACATCATAGTCAATTGTGAAAAGCTGAAAGCATTTCCTCTAATCAGGAACAAGACAAGGATACCCACTCTCACCACTTTTATTCAATATAGTATTGGATGTCCTAGGCAGAGCAATCAGAAAAGAAAAAACTAAAATGAATCCAAATTGGAAAGGAAGAAGTAAAACTGTCACTGTTTGCAGATGACATGACAGCATACATATAGAAAATCCTAAAGATGCCACCAGAAAACTACTAGAGTTCATCAATGAATTTGGTAAAGTTGCAAGGTACAAAATTAATATACATAAATTGTTGCATTTTGATACATTAACAATGAAATATCAGAAAGAGAAATTAAGGAAACAATTCCATTTACCATCACATCAAAAAGAATAAAATACCTAGGAATAAACCTACCTAAGGAGGTAAAGGACCTATACTCAGAAAATTCTAAGACACTAATGAAAGAAACTGAAGATGACACAAATAGATGGAAAGATATACCATGTTCTTGGATTGGAAGAATTAATATTGCTAAAATAACCATACTGCCCAAGGCAGTCTACATATTCAATGCAATTCCTATCAAGATACCAATGGCATTTCTCACAGAATAAGAACAAATAATTTTAAAATTTGTATGGAAACACAAGAGATCTCAAATAGCCAAACAATCTTTTTGTGTGTGTGTGTGTGTGTGTGTGTGTGTGTGTGGTACACGGGCCTCTCACTGTTGTGGCCTCTCCCATTGCAGAGCACAGGCTCCGGACGCGCAGGCTCAGTGGTCATGGCTCACGGGCCCAGCCACTCCACGGCATGTGGGATCTTCCCGGACCAGGGCACGAACCCATGTCCCCTGCATCGGCAGGCGGACTCTCAACCACTGCGCCACCAGGGAAGCCCCCAAACAATCTTGAGAAAGAATAACAGAGCTGGAGGAATCATATTCCCTGACTTCAGACTATACTACAAAGCTACAGTAATGAAAACAGTTTGATACTGGCATGGAAACAGACACATAGATCAATGGAACAGAATAGAGAGCCCAGAAATAAACCCACACACTTATGGTCAGTTAATCTACAACAAAGGAGGCAAGAATATACAATGGAGAAAAGACTCTTCAATAAGTGGTGCTGGGAAAACTGGACAGCCACATGGAAAAGAAATTAGAACATTCTCTAACACCATATACAAAAATAAACTCAAAAGGCACTAAATCCTAAATGTAAGATTGGAAACCATGAAACTCCTACAGGAAAACAGGCAGAACACTCTTTGACATAAATTGTAGCAATATCTTTTTGGATCTGTCTCCTAAAGTAAAGGAAATAAAAGCAAAAATAAGCAAATGAGACTTAATCAAACTTAAAAGCTTTTGCACAATAAAGGAAACCATCAACAAAATGAAAAGACAACCTACTGAATGGGAGAATGTATTTACAAATGATATTACTGATAAGGGGTTAGTATCCAAAATATATACAGAGCTCATACAACTAAACATCAAAAAACCAGACAACCCAATTCAAAAATGGGTAAAAGAACTGAATAGACATTTTTTTCCAAAAAGGAAATGCAGATGACCAACAGGCACATGTAAAGATGCTCGACACATCACTAATCATCAGGGAAATGCAAATCAAAATCACAGTGAGATGGGCTTCCCTGGTGGCGCAGTGGTTGAGAGTCCGCCTGCCGATGCAGGGGACACAGGTTCGTGCCCCGGTCTGGGAGTATTCCACATACCGCGGAGCAGCTGGGCCTGTGAGCCATGGCCACTGGGCCTGCGCGTCCAGAGCCTGTACTCCGCACGGGGAGAGGCCACAGCAGTGAGAGGCCCGCATACCGCAAAAAAAAAAAAAAAAAAAAAAAATCACAGTGAGATATCATCTCACACCTGTCAGAATAGCTCTCATCAAAAAGAACACAAATAAAATAAAAGAAAAGAAAAGAACACAAATAACAAATGGCAAAAATGTGGAGAAAAGAGAACCCTTGTATACTGTTGGTGGGAATGTAAATTGGTGCAGCCATGGTGGAAAACTGTAGCGTGGTTTCTCAAAAAGCTACAAATGGAGCTACCATATGACCCAGCAATTCCACTCCTGGGCATATATCTGAAAAAAACCCCAAAAACATGAATTTGAAAAGATACATGCACCCCAATGTTCACAGCAGCATTATTTACAATTGCCAAGATATAGAAGCAACCTAAGTATACATCAACAGATGAATGGATAAAGAAGCCATGGTTTATACATACAGTGGAATACTACTCAGCCATAAAAAAGAATGAAATTTTGCCATTTGCAGCAACATGGATAGACTTGGAGGGTATTATGCTCAGAGAAATAAGTCACACAGAGAAAGACAAATACTGTATGATATCACTTATATGTGGAATCTAAAAAATACAACAAACTAGTGAATATAACAAAAAAGGAGACTCACAGATATAAAGAACAAACTAGTGGTTACCAAATGGGGAGAGGGAAGAAGGAGGGGTAATTGGGGTAGAGGATAAAGAGAAACTATTATGTGTAAAATAAGCTAAAAGGATATAATGTACAGCACAGGGAATATAGCCAACATTTTATAAATTTATTTGTAAATGGAGTGTAACCTTTAAAAATTGTGAATCACTATATGGTATTGTATACCTGTAATTTATATAATATTGTACATCAACTATACTTCTATAAAAATTAAAATTAAAAAAAAAAGATGTTTGGATTGTGCCATTTCTGAGTAACAATGTTTAACATGAGAACCCAGCACATAATGTGAAGCTTGAAGAGAACTTGGGTATATATTAAAATCCTGTGGCATCCCTGCAAGGTACAGTCCTTTATAGTTGGAGAAGCTCCACTTCTATTTGGTTTCTTTTTCCCACATATAAGAATTGTGGCATATTTCAGCAATTGAGTTCCCTCTACTAATAATACCTTTTCATAGATGTAACTATTAATTTAGCATGAATTATGTAAAGTAATCATTACAAAAATTTAGCCTGACGTAAAGCCTTTCTCTTCTGGTTATGATTTCAAGTAAGAGAATTAATTACATGTGTTTTGATTGGGGTGACTACACTTTTGTTCACTATATTTTGCTTGAAGATAATTGTCAAAGTCACATTGAGCAAGTCAATTTTTTATCATTTTTACATGATTTGTTTATATTTATGTAGTTTTAGTGATTTTTTTACTTAAATTTAAAAAATATTTTCTTACAGAATATGAACTGACATACACCGTATTAGAATTTTACATGCCACCTAGACTTGCTTTTTCTTTTAAGCCATTCATCTACTCATGAGACTCCATGACATGCAGCTTGCTTTGGGTGCATACACTCTGGCTGCTCAACTTCTTGAAGGAATGAATAATAGTTTGTACCTTTTGTCAAAAAGTTTGTACTACTGTACGTACTACTACAATATTAATGTAGTATGTCAAAACATTTATAGTCTCATTTAATCCTCATAAAGCACCCAACTGAAGAAACTGAGGCTTAGTGAGATTAAAGCACTTGTCCACAGATATTTGGAATAAATGTCAGAGTTGCAATTGGTACCCAGTCAGTCTTACTACAGAGGCCATGATCATACCACCGTGTGGTACCACTCCCCTAGCTCCACCCAAAGATGCCAAATACCTTTCCACTGTTGAATGATTTGTAGAAGTGTCTGCTGCTTCCTCTTCTGGGGAAAAACTACTGCAATCACATTCCTGGCCTCAGTGATCATGTTATGATTGCCCTTGATGCCCAATTCCCTTTCCTGTGCTAGGGGCAGGGCCTAAAGTTTGAACATTTGCCACTGACACCTCTGGACTACCAAGATTTCTTTTCTTTAATGTTGCTAACCCAAGAGTTGTGACTTTAAGGGACTCAGTTACATTACTTGAAACTATTATTGCATATTATACTCGACAAGTGAATCTAGAGCAATGTCTCCATCACCATTATTTTTACTACCATGCACAGAAAAAAAATATCAATCCCCACAGCACAGTAGGCTTCAAAGACAACATTTGTTCCTCTGTTTTCAAAGCAGCATGCAGACTTTTACAAGCTCGTACTGACATATTTTCCTGAGTGGGATTTAAACCTGGACTGCTTCCAAGGTGGATGAAACCTCTCTCAGCTGTTTTTAATTAATCACCACACCTGCTATTTAAATGTTGATTACACCTATAGAAATGATCATAGTAAATCTTATTTCCCCTGTAAAATCTTAGTAAAATGTACCCATAAAAAGTTCTCTCCTCCAAATTAATTGAAAAGCTAAATAAGTGTAGAATATTAAATAAAATAATAATTTGTTATGAAACCTAAAGAATACAGAAATACATATTCCATCAGAGCATTTATCTAAAACTATAAAACTTTCTAGGTTCTTTAGCTACTTTTTGGTTCTTACAATCTCTCTTCTCTTAAAAAACATAGGGGAATCATTATAAAAACATATACATATTCTCATAGAATATTTAAGAAATGAATTTAAAAAATCAGCCCACAGCATAGTCAAATTACTCAAACTTAACACTGCATATTTTGATGCATTTTCTTTTAGAATTTTTCTACACATACACTGTATCTGTGCATATAAATAATATTTTTACAAAGTTGGGATAATAATACTCTGTCTTCTACTTTTAAAAACTAACATTGCCAAATAAGTATTGCCTACAGCATTCAGAAGTCATGAAAGATATTCTAAATCTTATATAGTCGTTTACAGATAGGTTACAATTGTTTTTAGCTTTCCCTAATTATTTGTAGAACTAGTGCCTTTGTTTTCATTGTTGTACATAAGTCTTTGTCCTTGTCTTGATTGTGTCCATTGTTTAAATTCCTGAGGGTGGAATAATGATGTCAAAGGATATAGATTATTGGTACATATTGTAATATTGCAAAACTAACCTTGAGAGAGGCTGAAGCAAAAGATGCTACCATAACTGTTTGTGGAAGAGCCTGTCTCAACTTAATCACATGCTCAAATTTGCTTTGCTCAATTGATATGCCTATCTTAACGGTTTTGATTTACCTTTTTCATTTTTGAAGAGTTTAAAAGCTCAGTCATACATTTAATGTCTATGACAATTTTTATCTTCTTTGACTTGTCAACATTTTTTGTCCTTTCAGAGTTTCAAATGTCTCTTTTATTTTTAAAAACTTTATATAGACAAGATAACTCTTTTCCAAGTTTGTTATTTTCTCTTTAATATATTTTTTGCCTTTTACAAGTTTTAAATTCTATAAATTGAAAAGTATAAATTTAGATTTTTATTCCATTGCTTTCATGCCTTCCAACCCTGAAATCAATAAAAGACTTCTCATTTTCTTCTGGCTTAAAAAAAATTGCTTTTCTTTCCATTTAACTTTTAGTAATCTGAAATTTGTTTTGGTATGGGGCATAAATGACAATCTTACTTGAAATTTTCCAAGCAGACAATTTTTTTCAATTGTTGAAAATCATTCAACCCAATTTAACTTCCCCTAATGTCTCCTCTTTACATTTCTCTGTCTTCGAAAAGTTAGTCTAATATAATGAGCTTCAAACTACTTTTTCAAGGAGAGTACAAATGCAGGGCTTTTAAAATGCATTTGAAAGTAAGAGATCAGCAACTTAAAACAATCACGTATATGTACAGACTACTGTTAAAAAAATCCTCATGGTAACCAAAACCCAAAAATCTATAACAAGTACACACACAAAAAAGAAAAAGGAATCTAAACATAACACTAAAGATAGTCATCAAATCACAAGAGAAGAGAACGGAAGAAGAAAGGAAAAATCTATCTTTGCAATCCTGGTTCTATCACTTACCATGAGTTGTGTGACCATGAGCAAAGTACTGAACTCAAATAAGCCTCAGTTTACTTGTCTATAAAATGTATAGGATTATATGGACTAAATTAGATACTATATGTAAAAATCCCTAAGAAGAGTACATTGGAATAGCACACACTCAATAAAAGTAAATTTTAATACTTGATTCACAGAGCTATCATAAGGAGTAAATGAAATTTATATATGTAAATGGTATGTGGAGCACCATTACAGAACCTGGCAAATAATAGGGGCTCAATAAATGATAGCTATTATTATTACTAATTAATATAGAACATCCCCTACATCTCCACATTTCATTTATTTATTTATTTTCTTTATTTTTTATTCTCCTGCTATTTTCCACATCTAAGTCAACTGTCGATCCTGAATAGAATAGATCTAGTCTCAATGCAAAATCAAGTGGTTAGGGGTAGACCAGAAAGCAGCCCAGTATCAATAACTTGGCTGACAGTGTTATGGCTAGGGTCTAACACGTAGCTCTAAACGCTTGGGTCACATTTTAAATAGAAATGAAAGCTGACATGTCCATCTGGATCACTGTTTAATTCTTCAAATAATTAATTGGTGAGTTTACACAAATCAACACCAAAGAAAAGACTGATTCTTTAATCTGTATTTATATATTATATAACAAAAGAATGAACGAAAGAAAGAAAGAGCATGTAGACAGTAGAATTCATTATTTACTTTCGTGGAAGAAACTGATTTAATATTTAATTTTACAGGTCTTTTAGAAATGCATATATAATTTTTTAAACTGAAAATATACGGAGTGAATATTTGACACCTCACATTAGTTGATGTACTAAGAAATTTTAATGAGGCCAAAAGAACTTTGTTAATCATCTCTCACATGCTGCATGACTTTTTAGGCAGAAGTGCGGAATTCAGTCAGGAAATCGTACTGGACTTCAATTCCAAGAAAGGATCAAATCATTCAGAACAATCTTACTGTTCAAGCTGGCTGCTCAATGGTGGAATGAAATTCTGATTTTTAAAAAACTGGGAGACACATTTTCATAACAACATCTTATGTTGTTAGCGCCTAGATTTCTGATGGGAGTTTACAAGCTTAAACAATGAAAGGACTCTATATAGGCGTACAGCAATTATTAGTTTTAGGAAGTGGAGCTTAAATTTACTTTAAGTACTGTGATTTAAAATTACATTGCGATACAATGCAGACCCCTTCTTACTGTTAAGATAATGCATTGGACCGTAGGAGGCCCCATTTGCTGGCAGAGCAGCCTCCGTCCCCACGTGTCCTGTGTGGTCTTGGTGTCTTTAATTGCCAGTAAACAGAATTTGGCAATCAGTTGAATTAACCTGGATTAGAAGAAATTTAATATAATGTGAAGGGTTTTAATACTCTTATGCCCTTATGTGCAGTTGTTACATATTCAGCCCCGTTTCTTCAGTAAAGTCAACCTCTTAGAACATAAAGCAGTGGTTATCATACAATAATGCACTTAAGGGTTACTTAGAGATCATGCTTAATCTTGTTAAATAAATATTCTCAGCTCCCACCTCAGAGATTCTAATTCTGGAGGTCTGGAGTAGAGCTCAGCAAGCTACATCACTTTAAAACACCCCAAGTGATTCTTCTGATGTGGGCAGTTCATGGAACACACTTTGGAAGGTGATGACATAAGGGATTAACTAGACCTTTCATTCTATGTATTTGTTACACAACCCAAAACACTTTATCCCTGATGTCATCCTCGATCATTTAGGCAGTCAGAATGTATGATGTAAGAATGCATAGGGCTTCCCTGGTGGCGCAGTGGTTGAGAGTCCTCCTGCCGATGCAGGGGACACGGGTTCGTGCCCCGGTCTGGGAGGATCCCACATGCCGCGGAGCGGCTGGGCCCGTGAGCCATGGCCGCTGAGCCTGCGCGTCCAGAGCCTGTGCTCCGCAACGGCAGAGGCCACAACAGTGAGAGGCCCGCGTACCGCAAAAAAAAAAAAAAAAAGAATGCATAAGAAGCTGAATATGATAAGCCAGTTTTTAAAGAAATAATTATGCATTATAGACATATGGACAATTTTGTGAAACATACACCTTACTAACAGAAAACTGTTGAATGTCTTTTACTTCTGAAAAAGGAGTTTTTCCTTTTGTAAATCTAAAGAAAAAATTATATGTGACGACCAGTGGTTTTCAAAAAGAAAAGAGCCACAAATTTTCCTATGTCCTTCCGTTTTACTAGGTGTCTTAGTACATGCTTTGTAACTAATTTCCTTCAGAAGGCTAACAATCCAGAAGGATACGATTCTAATGTAGCAAGTCTGAAGAGACTTCAACCGTAGTTTTGTTTTGTTTTGTTTTGTTTTGCGGTACGCGGGCCTCTCACCGTTGAGGCCTCTCCCGCTGCGGAGCACAGGCTCCGGACGCGCAGGCCCGGCGGCCATGGCCCACGGGCCCAGACGCTCCGCGGCACGTGGGATCCTCCCGGACCGGGGCACGAACCCGCGCCCCCTGCACCGGCAGGCGGACTCCCAACCACTGCGCCACCAGGGAAGCCCTCAACCGTAGTTTTAACACATTATTTCTGCCTGGAGCCATCTTTTCCGTGATAAAGTGAGAATTCCTCATTAGACAAATTAACAACCTTAGATATTTAATTTTAAGTACATGATGTGTTTATTTAATAGAGTTGTTATACTAGATAGAGAAAGCGCTATGGTGTCAAGTAGAACATAAGATTATACTTCAAAGCCCCCTTTTGAAACTCACTGATAACTGAGGTAGGTAAAGAGTACAAAAAAATCCAAATTTTAAAATAATATGTCAGCAACATTTATAATTCATCAAAAACACTGTTTCAACTCACAATCTCTACTATTCAACACCTGGCTTTCACATAGCTTTTAGATACAATTCATTAGCTCAAAGATGCCATTGAAATGATTATACTTCCGATGATCGTTGTAGTATTTTTTACACCTTATAAGCAAATTTTCAAGAAAGGTACAAAACAGTTTTACTATAGTCACATAAGCCCATACAAATATGACGTGAATGTAAGCTTTGAAAAGTCAAACTCTTAAAAGTCTGACAATGAAATGTAATATAATAGGCCCCAAATTTCAAAGAGAAGCCTTTAAATGAAAATGAAGGAACCAGTAGCTATTTCTTATGGCAAAATAAATTTTAAGTTTCACCCATTAAGAAGGCATTCAATCCAAACCAGCAACTGAAAGTGGGTAAGAAACAGCAGATGTCTGTGTGGGAAGGAAGCAAAATATGGTTGAAAAGACAGCTCTCTCTCCACAGAGTATTCTCAGCTCTACCATACATGTGACCCTGAAAAAGCCACTGTATATCCAGTAGAACCAATGTTATTAAATACAGAAGAAAGACTTAAAATTATTACATAGTTCAAATTATGTTTGGTTTGGATGAACCTCATAAGAAAAATATAATGGAAATAGTATTAGATATTGATTGTTTATATTATAATAATAATTCCTCTTATCACAGTGTAATATTTCACTGAAAGGCATCTATTGCATTTTATGTACAATTTCATATAGAGATTGCATAATAATTCAAGGAATTATTATAGTAAATATGTTTTATACAATTAATATTTCACAGCAGTAATGTGTGTGCACTTGCAGTAGGGTACATTTTTTTTTGAGCAGAAGGTTATAATTAAATCTTCTTAGTTTTAATTCTTAGTTTTTCCAGGTTCTTTAAATATTTTTAGAAATGCCTTTTGTATCTCTATCACTTTTTCAATTTTCACAGCCTTTGGTTTCATCTGGGGGCTTGTCACCTGCAGCTGGAAAATGCCCACAACTAGATTCACTATCGTGGGTGGTTTCTTAGTCATTAATTTATTCAAGTTTTCCAAAAATATTTATTGAGCATCTGTTAGGTACTAGGTGCTTGGTTAGGCACTGCAAAGAGAGTGGAGCTTCTGATACGCAAACCACAACCTAATTGGTTCTCCTAAAACAGCCTTTGTCAGTGGTCTTTCAGTAGAACAGAGTCCAAATTCTGAAGCTTGGCCTATGAAGCTCTTGATAGTCTGATCCCATGTATATTAACCAAATTTCATGAATTACACATGTGTCCAAAAAAAAAGGTGTTACAGCAATGGGGATTCATAACATTGCTTCTCTCATTCTAATGTTACTATTGACTCCAAGACTGAGATTGTGATCTGCTCATAATGCTTCAAGATTTGACTTTTCTGTAACCCTCTGAGACTGAGTTGTCATTCTCAGGTATTCCACAACACCCTGTGCTTTCTCACCACACTGTAACACCATATTGGGACTCCTGCTTTGTCCATCCTTGGATTACGCTCCTTCAAGCCAAAGTTGCAGGTCTTATTCATCTTGGTAAACCCAGTGCCTGGCACTTACTAAATGCTCAGTAAATGCTTACTGAATGTGCCTTCTTCCCAACAGGAACCAAGATTGTACTCTGCTTCCAAGATCCACTGTAAGCTAGCACATCTATACAATGGAATACTACTTGGCCATAAAAAAAGAATTAAATTTTGCCATTTGCAGCAACCTGGACAGACTTTACGGGTAATATGCTAAGTGAAATAAGTCAGACAGAAAAAGACAAATACCGTATGATATCACTTATATGCGGAATCTAAAAAATACAACAAACTAGTGAGTATAACAAAAAAGCAACAGACTCACAGATATAGAGAACAAATTACTCATTACCAGTGGGGGGGGGAGCAAATTAGGGGTGGGGATTAAGAGGTGCAAACTACTAGATATAAAATAAATAAGCTACAAGGATATATTATATAGCACAAGGAATATAGCCAATATTTTATAACTATAAATCGAGTATAACCTTTAAAAACTGTGAATCAGTATGTCGTATACTTGAAACTTATGTAATACTGTACACCAACTCTACTGCAATAAAAAAATTAAAAATAAAAATTTAAAAAATCTACTACAGGCTCTAACTTCTCCATTAGCAGAATGGATGTTCAAAATATTTAACAACTGGTACAGTTCACACACCAGCCAATCACAATGGACACTGTCTGTAGCACTGGAGGAAGGTGGTCCTGGAGGCCCCTAGCTGGTCCAGGCATCATTCTTCTATTTGTTCATGTGGGGGTTGGAAGTGGACTGGGGAATCCTGAGGATGGGCTCCAGGTAGCCACAGTAGAAGGAGCAGCTTGGTGGGCTCATAGAAGCGGCTATTTAATTAGTCTGCATGGAATCATTTCAAAGTATAAACAATTGGTACAGCTGTTCTGCTCCATACTAGCTGAATCTCAGCACTGTCCATGAGACATTCCCAAAACAGTACGTATGATCTGTACCGTTCCTCTTCTTCCTTGTCATCTTTTAGGTACTCATTTCATCACTCACACTGCCACCTACTCTCCTATTGACTTTAATAGTTAATTAATTACATGTGGGTAAGTCCTGCTTCTAAAACTAGATTGAAAGTTCCTAGACGACAGAAGCCATATCTTATGTTCTTTCAATATTTATCTTTAAATAAATTATCCAAAAGTTACATAACCATGCTCTATATCATTTCATATTTTTAAAAATGCTTTACCAGAATGATTTTCAGCATACTCTTGGACCTTTTTAGGGTTAATAACAAAACTATAGGGAGAAAGTTTTCTTATAACAGCTATAAAAAAGGCTACCAAAGATAATGTTCACAATATCATTTAAAGTCTCTTATTTCTATCCTCTTAGAACTCAAAATTGAAGAAAAGTTTAACTCTCTTGACATACTGTGTGCTTCATCTCTCTTTCACACACACACACACACACACCGTGAGCACGCGCACACACACACACACACACACACACACCACTCCACCTTAGTAAATAGCACCATCTTGTACCCAGTTGCTTAAGCCAATAACCCCTTCTCTTTCTTTCAAGAGCCAAAACAATCCTTCAATAAAAACAAAAATACATCTGGAATCTGATCACTTCTCTCACCACCACTGTTAATACCCTAATTTAATCCTACGTCATCGTTCACCTCAGGGGTTTCTGGGACAGCTTAAGTTGGCCTCCCTTGATGGAATTTACAATCCATTCTCCACCAAGCAGAAATAGAGAGACAGAGACAGAGAGAGATAGAGACAGAGGCACAGAGAGGGAGGGAGGAGGAGAAAGCTCACACGAGAAAGATCTTTTGAAGCATAAATGAGGTTCTCCTATTTCTCTAAAACCCTCCAGAGGTTTCCCACTGTACTTGGAATGAAATCCAAAGTCCTTTACCAAGGCCCCCTACATTTAGAAAGAAATCTAAACTTCTGCCAAGGTAGGCCTGTGCCTGCCTCTCAGACCTCATTGCCAGCCCCTTTCTTCTCTGTTCACAATGCTGCAGCCATGCCTTTTTGTCCCTTGGACTCACCCGGCACATTCCTACCTCAGCTGGGCAGCACACTCCCCCCACCTCCCTATGCAAGTTTAATGTTTGTCTCCCCCTACTCTGTCTCATCCACATATGTCCAGCACTTAGATCGATACCTAGCTCAATAAATATTTGCTGGTTGACTTACTACCTTTTGATTCAGCACAGCAGAAAAGTACTAAATTGTTTTCACAAAAACACCAGAATTCAATGCCTATGGGCTAAGGTCACAAGAAAATGTATACAATAACAAGAAGGCTGAAATAAAGAAGATAAAATTTTTTTACTATAACTGAAAAAATGTTTAAATAAATGAAACAAGAAAATAAAAATCTCTGAGAAAAAAACTGGTAAAACAAGGAGGATAACAATTTAAAAGTCATCTAGGACAGATAATCTAAGTAATATTTGTGATGAAGCGTCACATTTATGGTTTTGCTCTTGGGACAAAGCAAATTAATCTGATATGGTAAAGAAACTACAGTGAATATATGTCCATGCCACTCTCTCACTTTGTCACAGCTTACCCTTCCCCCTCCCCATATCCTCATATATACACTACCAACTACCAAACGTAAAATAGATAGCTAGTGGGAAACAGCCACATAGCCCAGGGAGATCAGCTCGGTGCTTTGTGACCACCTAGAGGGGTGGGATAGGGAGGGTGGGAGGGAGGGAGACGCAAGAGGGAAGAGATATGGAACATATGTATATATATAACTGATTCGCTTTGTTATAAAGCAGAAACTAATACACCATTGTAAAGCAATTATAGTCCAATAAAGATGTGAAAAAAAAAGAAACTACAGTGAAAAGTACATGATCTCAATGCAAGACAAATATAAAGAACACTTAGACCAACATGCAAATCTATAAATGATGCCATGACAAAAATACAAGCCAAGAAGAACAAGAAATGAAGATCTATTCCTGACGCTGTTCTAGTCTGCACTTTTCCAAAGCATGGTCAAGAAGCCGCCTCTCTGGAGCCCGCTTAGCCCTTGCATGGCTTTGCGGACTCATGTCCCAGACAGAGCTCCCCTAAGAATCCAGGACAAAATCTATAAAGCATCTCTGAGAGCTTCTTCTTTCATAAGTAAAACTGGAATATATATACCCATCATCTGTAAAAAGGAAAAGGAAAAGGTATCTAAGAGATCATGCAGTTTTCCCTTCTGTGATCAACAGAAATATTTAGAAATATCACTAGGACTTACTCTGAATAAGAATTTTAGTACAGCTGAATTTTGTTCTCAACTCTCTACTACCCCACATGCTTCCTCTTTTTGGAACTGTCAAGCTGATTGTGATAATAGCAGATCTTGGAGTCCTTTAAGGACTAATGTAAGAGGCAACCACATTTCAGAGGAAAACCCTAACACAGGCTCATAAGCCTTACATCTTCATTAGGAAGGCAGACATTTTTTCTCAGTAGATTTGGAATAAGGTCTCTCTGGGAGTAGAGTTCTCTCGTGCCCTCAAAGTTTGAGTGAAGGGAGGGATGGACTTGGGAATACTCACAACACAGGGGTTGGAGTCCAGTGTAGTTCTTTATCTGTGTTCGGGGGTGAGAGTCTGCCCTGAAGGTTTGCCTACTCTTTTTCTCCATGCAAATATCTCCCTGCTACTAGAGTCCTGGCTGCACCAGCAAAATGAAAAAGAGACAGTGTAACTAGTTTGAAATGTATTTCCAAATTGCTTTCCAAATATTTAGAAAAATTTACAGCATACCCTGGAACATCTACCAGTCTCAACACCCTCTTCTAAGACTGAATATTATTATATTTTATATTTTTGTTAACAGAATATTTTATTATTGTTTTAATGTATATCTTTACAAAATAGGAAAAGAATACTAAAATTAATATTTAGTGACTGAAAAATTTAGCAATCAAAAATTTAATAATAGAAAAATTTAGCAATTGTTGGAAAACAGCCAGGTCGATTTGTTGCCCTACTGTCTAAGGCTGCGTTTGCTCTACAACCAACAGGGCTGAGAAGCAGCAACAGAGACCACGTGCCCACAAAGCCTATAACATCCACTCTCGGACCCTTTACAGAAAGAGTTTGCTGGACTTGGCTCTAGAATTTAAGTATTAATTTGAATACACATTATAAAATATTATTTGTCCAGTTATAGAACTTTAAAATTTTGTGGTATATTAGCTGTTCATCATTTTTGCTATAATCTTTTTTTTTTATTTAATATGTATTTATTTATTTTGGTTGTGCCAGGTCTTAGTGGCAGCAGGCGGGCTCCTTAGTTGCAGCTCCAGGATTCCTTAGTTTTGGCTTCCCGGCTCCTTAGTTGCGGAACACGGGCTCTTTAGTTGCAGCATGTGAACTCTTAGTTGCGGCATGCATGTGGGATCTAGTCCCCTGACCAGGGATCAAACCTGGGCCCCCTGCATTGGGAGTGCAGAGTCTTATCCACTGTGCCACCAGGGAAGTCCTGCTATAATCTTTTAAAGTTACTTTAAAACTTAGGAAATTATTATATTGCCACAATAATATTTAGTTTCATTTTCTACTTTTTTGTGGTATAATTTCTGGGTTTAATTATGTAACATATCTGGAAATAATTATTGTCTGATTTTTTTTATCTTATAAAAAATGTATAAGCCTATTAAGTGGAATTTCAAATATGCACATACCATAATATGGTTCTAGAAGAAATTATTTTTGTTCGCTTACTTTCAACAATTCCTGGTAACTGATTTATTCCTCATTGCTATACTTATATATACAAACAAATGTCAGACTATTCAAAATTCTAAATAAAACTTATAGAAAAGAATGAAGTATAAATTTACATAAAGCCCAGCAGTTTTAGAACTTTAAATTTATATTTTTTTTCCATGAGTTTAGTTCCGATTATGAATAAACCTGGAAATTTATTTAGTTGAAATTTTTGTCCCCCAAACACAATAAACTCTATGAAACATTTCTAAGTTAATTTCCAGAAGAAAAAAAAGTGCTAAGGACCTGTGTTTCTGTTTTTCCCCCCCAAAAAGATTATTATAAAAATAAAAGTAAGTTCTGAACCTCTTAACTTAATCATTAATAATGACAAGCATGAATGATGAAAAGGGACTAATTATGAAATGCATCTAGATGATGTAAGGAGTGAGTGGCTTCAGTCTTACAGTACCCATTTAAAAGTAAAGAAAGATGATAGATTTCTTAAATTTGGGAAACTTAAAGCTAGATAGAACCACGTATTTTGCTTGTCATCTTTGGTATTAGCTTTTTTTTTTTGCCCATGTCTAAAGTGGTGAAATCCTGAGTAAAATATCACTTCAGAAAGTAGGCAACAGGTTCATTTCCACTTCTACCATACCTTTCCATGTCACAACAATCATTATATGCTCCTGTCCATAAAATCTTTGACAGAAGAGATTATTCAATGATCAGCATGTTATATTAGTTAATTCAGAGAAATCAGATTGTAGTAAATTTTTAAATATCAACTCAAATTTTTTTCAGGGCTAATATCTATATTAAAATGGATAGGAGGATTTTAACAAGGGAATGATATCGCTATTGATTATTTCTTCTTAAAACGTTTTTAATCATTTTCTGAACTCGAAAGTTTTGAATGAATTTCTTATTTCAGCCCTTGGATCTAAAAATCACGCTAAATCTTGCTCTTCTTTACCCAAAAGAACCTATCAGTGCATCAAAATATCATCACTTCTGTTCTCTATGTTTTAAAAATAGGCTTTTATATTTAATTTTTAAAGTACTTCTAATTTATTTTCATGCTTTACATTTTTCTTAATGGTTTTTAAGAGGTGAAAACAGGGAATACACTTGTGTAGCTTAAAAATATGGAGGGAATTATTAACTAACATTTTAAAGAATGGTCTCAATGTTAAATTAATGAAAAAAATTCCTAGAAACTACCTTTTAAGCAAGGTAGCCACTTCTTGGAGAATATATTCATATACTGCAACTAAGCAAGCTTGTAGAGCTACTAAACAGTTACCCAAAAGTTCACCTTTTTTTGCCCCTTCAGTCCAGAAATTGCACTTGAAGTGGCCGCTCAGAAATCCCGAATGATGCTGCTGGTGGATGTGGATAATTTAAACCATAAAACCATAACCCAGAAAGAGAACTGCAACAGCCCCTGGTCACAAACCTGGGCGGTGTGGTTGTTAAGGCAGGTGTCCTCCCTCCCCACCTTTTTGCTTAATCTCTTGCCTGGGGTGGCTTCTTTCCAATTCGGGAAGCACCGTCCTCATTTGCACTACAGTGCTGACAGACTTTCTTTTCACTGCAGCTATCTGGAAACACTGGCTCTGCACGTTGTTCTTACTGGTAAGTTCTTAGTTTCTCTTTCAGTTTCACTGTGGTCTGACAGAATTTCAATGCTACGAGATTATGAAATTCATCCAGCTCAGAGTAAAAGCCAAAGAGAGTAGGGAGTCACCTCAAAGTCCTCACTCCTGGAAATATCAGGCACACACTTCAAAGTACAGAGTATGTTTCTCTGATTCAGAAATCTTCCTTATCTTAGTTTCATGGCTACGCTCTGAAATATATGACTTGCAATAAGGTCAAATTCCTGCATCTGACAGATCAAAGATAAACTTTATCCTCCAGCAAATAGGAAAATCAAAATATTTCAGAAAGATTTTTGGACCTCCCCCCCAAAAAAATCACAATAAGCCTTTGTAATCATTTTAAGAAACATACCATGACTATGAATTATTAAAGTCTGAAAGTCAACTTAGGTATTTGATGGCTCGACTTTTAGGCCTCTGCACAAAATATTATCATCAAAATCAGAACAGTATTTAAAGGGCTTTTCACTGAAGTTAGTTAAATATTAGAAGAAGAACGCCTTTATAGGCTGAAACTGGGAAGTTAGTACGTGCTTTTTAATCCTAATGAAAAATGATCCTAATGAAAAATGAACTATGAATATATAAACAGGCAAAATAATTTAACAGCCTGAATGTAAGTGAATCTCTGCAATATTGCTGCAAGTCACTCCATAATAAAATATATGTTCAGCTTTGGACAAAACTTAATTAAAGAGACGGCACTCTTGCTTATTCCCAAATGTCAGTTCATAGCTAAAACCAGCTCAGAAGGAACAAACATGAACATTGCAGAACACGAAGAGGAAACAGCAGCAGGCCACTGAATCAGAGGCAGTCAGCTGGTTTGATCACATTGGTTTTATTCTGTCAACTTCCTTCCAGGAAGTTTAGAGTTTTAACCAATGAGGTCCAATGTTGATTCTTGGGCCACCATCCTCCTCTCCTCCAGTCTGTGACTTAGAACTTACCCGCACCCCAAGTTCTTTGGTGTCCTCGCTGTTACAGCCGTAGTAGTCTGGGGTTTTGTCCAATTCCTGCAAGTGTCCCTGTGCTCTTACACTCTTATCCGCATGACAAGACGGGCAGAGAGCTGCATTACCCATCTCAGTTCTACGGTTCCTGCTGTCAGTGGGGCCGTCCTTGCCCTCTGTGCTCTGTCCGGGGCCCCCAGGGGGACACTAACGTGGCCAATTCATCCAGACGATCCTGGGTTCCTCTGCTCAATTCCCCTACACGCCCCTCACCAGTTCTCCCCATCTGCTGGCTGGCTTGCTGGTGTCGGAGAGAACTCAAAACCCGAGCAACTGCAGGCTGCCTTCAGTGACCATTTCCAATTCAGGCTCTGCCAGTCTATTTTTACACCTACCAGGCCAGCTATGCATGTCAATGGAGTGAGGGGGGGCGAGGCCAGGGGGGAGCAGGGGAGGGGGCAGTGTTGTTTTGTTTTTCACCATGCAAGCAGCCTCCTTTACACATGGACTGAAGTTCCTGCTGTGTAAAATGTCTCTACATAGGAGAATTTTTGCATTACTCCATGAATGTCTTTGATTTTCCCCCTCTCGGTCTTACTGTTCACAAAGAACACTAAAGTTGCTAATGACCTCGCTTCACCAGCATAACAGGTAAAAATTACTTTTGCGATTGCTTAAACCAAGAAGGATTCACTTGGCTTACAGATTTCTTTTTCATAATCATTTACAGAAAACAATTAGCCATCCTTGCAGCATTTAAAATTCACTGGAAACACATCAATCAAAATGGCTCATTTTACACCAGTATGGATGTTTTAAATTTAATAAGTTATCCACGGTTTTTCATTATTCATGAGTATTCCAGTAAGAACAAACATTTTGCTTCATTTATAATTCTTTTTAATTTTTACTATTTTGAAAATGTTTCCCTCAGCTTTACAATAGATAATCAAGAATGGCTTTCAAGGGGAGGGGAAAAAAAATGGCTTTCAATATGATACATACTATCTTTGAAACCATATTACAGATTTTGAAAGAAATTGTTTCCCACTGAGATGAGCACAGCAAACACACCATAGATTTTTTTTAACATCTTTATTGGACTATAATTACTTTACATTGTTGTGTTAGTTTCTGCTGTATAACAAAGTGAATCAGCTATACGTATACATATATCCCCATATCCCCTCCCTCTTGCATCTCCCTCCCACCCTCCCTATCCCACCCCTCTAGGTGGTCGCAAAGCACCGAGCTGATCTCCCTGTGCTATGCAGCTGCTTCCCACTAGCTATCTATTTTACATTTGGTAGTGTATATATGTCAATGCCACTCTCTCACTTCGTCCACTTAGCCTTCCCTCTCCCCACACCATAGATTTTTGAAGCCAATTATGATACTTTTAAAAATCAAGACTTTGTTATAGACTATTACGGGTTGAACTTCATTCCCCCATTGAATTTCCTCTACAACATTATATATCTAATTATTTTAATAGTCCTGTACTTCTTCATTTGTTATTTGTTTTGTGTGTGCATACTTTCTCTTCCAAATAGGTTTTAAACTCTTCACTGGTAGGGTCCAGACTCGATTATTGTATCATCCACACATATGTTACATATTAAATATTAAATGTTTAAGAAATGTACTGAAATGAAAGCGATCATTTGGGGAAAACAGGAAGTAGAAGATATCAATACTTAGGAATTAACCACATTACATTTGATAGAACTCACCTTTCAATTTGTCATTTTTTGAAAAAAGTAAAAATGCTTTGTCATTTTTTTGTTAAAAACAGCATTCCTGAAATAGTCCATCACTCTATATTGCTGTCCAAAGCCCTATGAACTCAAATTTGCAATTGGCACTTTTGGATTGTCGATTTCCACAAGAGCCCCACGATGCTTTTTTACCAATCCTGTTTTGAATAACTCTTTATCCCAGAGTTCACGAGCCTAGGGTATGTTACTAAATATTGGAGCCCTACACGTCAGTATCTAAGGCATTATCAGCATTCAGTGAAATTATTTTTACCTTTCAGCTATAGGTGAAGATATTGTTTAAACCTTTCTTAAAAAATTAATTGACTGAACCAACAATATTAGGACAACGATGGAGGGGTGGAGATGATTTCTCCATTCACATTAAAGAGGAGCATAGTCTAAACATTTAAGATATTAAAGATTTGGGTGAAAGTATTAAAAAAGATGGAGCTTCAATATCAGTAACGAGATTAGACTGGTAGCTGAGATGTATCAAGCAAAGCCTTCCAAGTTGCCTGAATTATTCTTATAGACTAAACTAATGATTTTGTATAATGTGGTAATTTTTCATCAAACGTTCCATATACTTTGAACCATGTACTGTAGGAATTCAGTAAGCTATGATGTTTAATGATGTGGTTACAAACTCTACCAAAAGGATATGTTTTAATTTTTCCTATCTTCTCTAGAAGAAGGTTCATAAAGCCGTATAATACCTTACAAAGTCTCAAGACAGCTGCTTCTTCTTGAATATATATGAACTATTTTATTCAAAATAGAAACCAATATCTCACCAACCGTTTACATTTACGCACATTTAGAATTAGTAAGTTGACTATTTTTAAAATTTAACAGTCTTTTGATATAAAATCATGCAACTTAAAAATTGGAAGCAAATCCTGAAAATTCTCTCTAGCCTCCCCCTCTCATTGAGCTGTACTTATACATATAAAAGAAATATTTAACCACTCCGGATTGGGAAAGATGTTCCTAGGTGCTTCATAAATACTTCTACAGTGCTTTAACAGCATGAATTGTTTCCTGGTGTGTTTCTGTTGCGTTAATACATTACCCATTCTACCACTGTGTCTTTTGCTTCTCTTTCAGCCAAGCATGCATCTCCCTTCCTCTACCAGTACAAGTTCACTGTCTTTTTCAAAACTCATCTTAAAATTCACTTTCCCCTGGAAGTCTTAATGACACCTCTGTTAGTCTCTTAATTTGTTCTATCTTTTTGAATAAAGTTGAGACTACTATCAGCTCTTGTCTTTTTACATAAAATGCCTCATCTCTCTCACTGACCTTCTCACAGAAGTAAAGCACACACAGGAGTATTAAATGTTTGTTAAGTAAATGAATAAAAGGCAGCCCCAAATAGGAGCACAATATCAATATTTAACTGGCCTACACTGACCTAAACGTCTCCTTTTACACATTAACAGTAACAGATTTGAAAATTATAAACACTTTAAGCATGACAAATCTTTAATTTTATTTCCAGATTTGCAATAAACACCCCTTTTAGTGTTTGGAAAAATATTCACATTGTTTGGGGTGTATTTTCCTAGAAAGTAATTTGTAGTGCTTTGTTACAAGAGAAAAAAAAGTCTAAAAGTACACTGAATTATAAACCAACAAAGAAACATGTTGACAACTCTTAGAAGATACTTTTTCTAAGTGACTAGCCATCAGTCTTCTACCCTTCTCTCCCTTCATCCCAGGGAAATCTTCTCATTCTTTCCCTAGTAGAGAAACTTCATGCTTGTTGAAGATAACATCCATGCTCCTATCATTTGGGCTGCCCAAAATACACCCCATAGTGGTACCAAAATCTCACTGCTAAAGTTGAATGCCTAAAGAAGAATGAGCAAAGACAGGTACACACCTCTTGTGCTCCTGTGATTGCTGAAATTTTCTATTTTCTGGCTGAACAGATTTAAATTATCGACCTGGAAGATATGATAGTTACGAAAACATAACTTGCAATGAACAGCTTTCACATTTGTGATCACTCCAAACTTTGCCAATGGTCTGATGTTTTCAGCCTGATCAAAACCAAGGAGGAGAAGGGTCCACAGAAGAGGGCATTACTTCAGAAGTTAAAACATTTCCAGTTTTACCCCTAGCGCTTAACTAAGAGTGGCGCCTGACAGGTCTGTCACAAAGGCTTGGGTGATGTGACAGCCTATATACCTAACATTGTGTCACATAGAAGGCAAGATTAGCAAATACTGTGCAGCACCCATGTCTTAATAATGTGCCTGCAGACTACTGGGATCTCTGTGGACATAACAAGGGACATGTTTTCTGCCAGGGCAGAACAATGTCACCACTGTTTCTCAAAAATGCTTCAAAGTCATTAGGGCAAATTACTCAGAAAGCAAATATTTGCATGTTTGGCCACACTTGGAGCAGGATACTTGAACTTAGTATACGATATAGAAAGTGAAATTCAAGACCCCCCGTGCTGTGACATATTTGCAATATCTTCTTAAATTCCCAAGCACTTTTACTGGTATTATTTCATCTGTATTGCTGTGTTTCAAATCCATCAAAAGAGAGAAGTGATTAAGGACTGAGAACAAAGGCCAGCTTCTCAGCTGTAATCTTCTGAAAGTAGCTGCTAAGGTCCCTATGACAGCAAATCTGAAAACCATCCATTGCAGTTTTAAATTTCACCTCTTAAGTAAGAAGCAATGATTACAGAATCATCAGAAAACTAACACCTTGGAAAAGGAATAACTGTCACAGTTCTATAATTTAGCCTAAAGAGTTAGATCACAGCTCCTGCAGAGGTGTGAAAGGACCTCTTAGCTAGGAGTAACTAATTCCAAATTTTGGTTCTACCACTAAGTTACCTGTGTGGATGTGTGTAATCTTTATCAAATCTGGGCTTTCATTTTCTCTTTTTTTAAAATAAGGGGGTTAGACTGAATGATTGCTAGATCCCTTCCAGCTCTGAAGTTCTTTACTTCTATGAAACAGAACTTGTTAACACTTGAACATAACATCTAACACGAGGTGGTGTCTGAAGCTGACCACCTATTTAGTTTGTTAGCGTGAAAAACAAACAAACAAAAAGGATAAGAACTACTCAGTGTCTTGCATCATGGGTTCCTGTGCTAGGAGCTGACTATGATCCGTAGCATTTCCCTGGGAGACTCACAAGGAAAGATGAAAGGACCACAGTGTGAAATGCGACCAACTCTTTGTTGGGATCCGGAGCTCTTTTCCAGGATGTAGACTCCTTTGCTCTTGCCCCACCCTTCCTGAATATTAGCCCCACTGAGAAACTTCAAACATTTTGGAAACCACACCCTGCCAGTTTTCTACATCTCACAATTTGTAATAGAACTTTCACTCTGAATGGTCTCACTCACCAAAACGGACATGGGAGGGCAGCTTTATAGGACTTTGTAGAACAAGTTTTTGCAAATCAACTGCAAACACTAGTAGGGGTTTTATTCTCCTTCAAATATTTTGATTCACTTGTTCCTAAAGGGCAAGTGCTATCATATTAAAAATACTGAAAAAAATATTTTGCCGAAAGTCTTTAAAGTGGCAAATCAGGAAGAAAATTTCACTCAGAGTCACGGAAATTAATTTTTTCCTCTCTTCCAAGTTGTAAGGGTTATTCAAGAGTATCCATCACACAGATGAAAAAAATCAAGGTAGAGTCTCCCTTAATCTAAACTATCATGTACAAAATGCACTGTTCTAACATAATATTCAGTTAACACTTTGTATTTTGCAGATCATTGTTAACATGTAAGATTTACGTTCCCTTTGCTGAATTTAGAAATCTGCTTAGATTATAAAACATCTCTCCCTTTCCTCTTTTTCTCCCCACGGTAGTCATAATTCAAGCCTACCCAGTATCCATTCTGTACTACGTCCTTAGTAGCAGAGTCCTGGGTATTCTGCCTAACCAAAACCTTACATTTCCTAGTCTGCACTTCAGATAAAGTTGTGCATTAGGATTTAAGAAGAAGTGGGAAGAGAGTCCTAGGAAAGCTCTTTAATGGTGTGCTCCCTTTTGCCCTTCCCCCTTTCTCCTTCCCATTGCCTGGGATGTGGATATGATAGCTGGCACTCTAGCAGCCATTGGGACCATGAGGTGACCTTGAAGATGGAAACCTATGCTAAACACTGTGGAACAACAAGATAAAAGAAGTCTGGATCTATAAGAAGTTGAGGTTATATATTATAATCTCTAGGGTAGCCACTAAAAAATATATATATATAATTAAGAAATTCAAAGAGAAAAAAATGGAACAATAAAAAATAGTTGATTAATTCAAAATAAGGCAAAGAAGAATAGGAAAAAGAATATAACAGGTGGGACCAATGGCATACAAACAGTAAAAAGGTGGCAATAAACTCAACTAAATCACAAGCCTAAATGGTTGCTGGAATCCGAGCTATCATACCTACACACTGACCCAACATGGGAAAATCTGAGCCTCAATAAGGATAATAAAAGCACTGGGTTGAAACTAAAAAAAAAAAAAAGACTGTTTTGGTCAAATGTATTTATCTGATTAAACTAATATTTCGTTACTCTTATTGTGTGCAAAATTCTCCATGCCCAACCACATGAAACCAAGGACAAGTTCTTCTAACTTTGGGAATCACTGACCTGTGGAAATAAAACTGGAACATTTTGTGCAACAACAGAGGCAGCATGTTATTTTCTCCCAGGTCTGGGTACATTCAATATCATTTCTTTGGCTAAAAGTTAAATATGTAATGATTTTCACCAGTTGGATCTGTTATATAACTGATCAATCATGAAAACTGTTGCATAATTTATAGATCTACACTAGATTCCCTATATTAACATGTGGCATAACTTTTCTAATTGAGGTCAGTACAAAGGAGTTTTACTGTTTATGCTGTACACAAATGAATCAAAATGAATATTGCCAAGCTATTTATGTGCCCACAAACATTAATTAACCAATTTAATTTTACATTCCTGCCAGCGATTATTTTCATTCCAGACTGCTGCCTCTTGACTTCTAGTACATAAAGGAGGACATTCTTTAATAAACAGTGCTAACAACTTGAGAAGTTTTCTAAAGGCTACTCCACACAATGCCCACTACAAAGTGGGCACTCAATAAATGTCGTGGACTGACATTAAAGAGACTATGAAGCAAGAAGTGTAGGGTATGCAAAGCTAGCCATTTGACCAATTCTATGCCCTGTCATATTAGACTGGATTTTGAAACACAACATGAATAAAACAATTTAGCCATTGTGCACTCCTACTTTCTCCGAAGAAAAATATGTGTGTACATAATACTCAGAAAAAGGTTAATTACTAAAGCAAGGGTTCCCAGCAAGCTTTGTTTATAGAGAGGGTCAAGCGACGAAAATAAAAAAAGAGGAAGAGGGCTCTATTACAATCTGGCTTTAATTGTTACCGTCTGAAACGCAAGTCAGTGTTATAGTTCACTAACATTTCTTGTAAGTTTCTATCTGTAAACTAGGAAGACCGCTGATAGAAGTAATCTGAAAAGTACTCTGTTAAGGTGATTTTAAAATCAGTGAATGGTGCATAGCACAACTGTGGATTAGTTAATGGGGAAAGTCTAGTGCTCAAAGGAACAACGTTCTCAGAGGCTGGGGAGAAAGCTGACCAGCTCTGCTCTATATGTTGTGTGCCACAGTTGTCTAGACCCATCTATCAGAGAGGTCTCTGACACACCACAGTGGTTAGACACAGGGCTTGAGCCTTAGGACAAGATAAACAGAAGAGCTGTACTAGTGAGAATTTATAATCAACCTCTCCAAATAATGTTCTCCTATTAAGCATACAGGGAACTCCACTACTAAGCTTAAATGAATTATCCATGACTGAGACTAGCAAATAAAAATTTTCTAATCCTTTCTATACTTCTCAATTCTCACTTCACTCAGTATCTGGACAGTGTTTTCCTTTGATGGTTCACAGGCGTTAAGCTACATGTATTTATATTCTCAGTTTGTACATTCACCTTAGAGGTTATAGAGAAATAGCAACTTTTCATCAACTTTGGGGGTTATGACATAAAATATGATGGTTTAAATGTTTTGATACATTTGTCATTACTGCAAGAATGTCTTCAGTTGTAAAACAGAGCCCAGTTCAATGTAATCATATACTTACTGAAATATTTTAATCTATTGGTCTCAAAGTATTTTAAAATAATATTTTCTAAACAAAATTAATGCACATGTATACACACACACACACACACCATTTGACATACACTGCCTGTCACTGATCAATCAAGAACAAATTCAAGTTCAAGCTAAATATCTAATACTGGTTCAAACTGAAGTAGATATGAGTGTTCATCAAAATTACCAATTAAACTGATTTATTATGAGGATGATAACTGATACCCTTGTACTATATTAAAACATTGAATCACGTAGGTTCATCCAGTTGTGTTGCACTTACCTCAGTGAGTGATTGTAAACTATGGTATCACCAGTTTTTTTTAAACTGCATGTTAAGTGTGCATTTAAACAAGAATTAAAAGAACTAAAATTATAAAGTGATAGACTATATATATATATGTATATTTTTAGACACATGTTTTTTCGTATTTTATTCTTTTTTTTTTAACATCTTTATTGGGGTATAATTGCTTTACAATGGTTTGTTAGTTTCTGCTTTATAACAAAGTGAATCAGTTATACATATACATATGTTCCCATATCTCTTCTTCCCTCTTACGTCTCCCTCCCTCCCACCCTCCCTATCCCACCCCTCCAGGCGGTCACAAAGCACCGAGCCCATATCCCTGTGCCATGCGGCTGCTTCCCATTAGCTATCTACCTTACGTTTGGTAGTGTGTATATGTCCATGACTCTCTCTCGCCCTGTCACAGCTCACCCTTCCCCCTCCCCATATCCTCAAGTCTGTTCTCCAGTAGGTCCGTGTCTTTATTCCTGTCTTACCCCTAGGTTCTTCATGACATTTTTTTCCTTAAATTCCATATATATGTGTTAGCATATGGTATTTGTCTTTTTCTTTCTGACTTACTTCACTCTGTATGACAGACTCTAGGTCTATCCACCTCATTACATATAGCTCAATTTCATTTCTTTTTATGGCTGAGTAATATTCCACTGCATATATGTGCCACATCTTCTTTATCCATTCATCCGATGCTGGGCACTTAGGTTGTTTCCATCTCCAGGCTATTGTAAATAGAGCTGCAATGAACATTTTGGTACATGACTCTTCTTGAATTATGGTTTTCTCAGGGTATATGCCCAGTAGTGGGATTGCTGGGTCATATTGTAGCTCTATTTGTAGTTTTTTAAGGAACCTCCATACTGTTCTCCATAGTGGCTGAACCAATTCACATTCCCACCAGCAGTGCAAGAGTGTTCCCTTTTCTCCACACCCTTGTGACAGACTATATTGAACTTATTTCAAAGTTTGAAAACTTAGAGCACCAAAAAGAATCTGAATTGCATTGTCCAGCTGATAACTAATGTGGGCTCGTTTTCAAGATCTCTCTAGAGCAAATTTATTCTTTGTACCTTAAAGTATAAGTAATTGTTTATAATCTTTCACTTATTATTCATACTAGAATAAATATCCTGATTATTATATATCATTTGTTCTCCCTGAAAAATGGGAGAAATTGTTCAAAAGTTTTTAATTATGCCCTAATTTTTTTGAAGACAGAATAATTTTATAGGCAATCAAAAATCGTGGTAATATAAAAATTAAAATATCATAAAATTCATATTTTTAATTCAATTCTTCTAAAATTGTGTCAGTGTGCTCTTATGTCCTCCAAGGTACAATGTTATTGGCCACATGTTGTTAAGGAATGAATACTGGACAGAGCACTGTCAGCTGCCATTTTGAAATTTGTTCTCATCTGTATAATAATGAGCTACAGTAAATAGACTCTTATGCTAATATTTGTATGTGTTTAATCTTTAGAGTTATAAGTCTATAAATCATGCTATGAGGTCAGAAGATGATTTATCTTCTCTGCAGAAGACAAGGAAGAAGGGAAGGAGGAATGGAAGCAAAGAAGGAACATAAATATGATAAGAACACAGATCTGTTTCTAAACCTTAAGAGTTTTTTTTCTAAGAGGAGTTATTTTAAAAATCTTTTTAATAGAAATGTTTCTCCTTTTTACTAGATCTTTAAAGCTAGTATTTAAACATGCTCAGGGCTTTCCCGGGTCAATAAACATCTCTCCTCGGAGCTACTGTTCTCCCCAAACCTGCTCCTGACCCTGTCTTCTTCCACTCACTGACCAGCACCCCTATTCACACCTTGCTGCTCAAGTTGGAAATGTTCATGGTTGTGACATTCCCTTTTCCATACACCCAACCTTGAAGAGTCTACTTTTGTCCATACTTTTGCCACTATGTTAGGTCAGGAATTCATTTCCTGGCTGATTTACTGTAACCATTTCCTAAATAGTTTCTTACTTCTAGCCTTGCTTGATTCCAATCCATTCTCCACACCATAGCCAGAGTGATCTTTCCAAAGCTTAAACCTATTCCGGGCACTTCTTACCATCTTCACCATAAAAGAGAGAATCTTTAATGTGGTCTACTGAGTCCTGTGGTATCTGATCCCCTCCTCCCCTCATCTTAGCCTTTTCTCTTCTGATTTCTTCTGGACTTTTATAAACAACTCATATTCCACCTGGATCACCTCCCTCCCTCTCTCTATATTTACAAGACTTCTCTTGGAAGCCCTGCCTGGCCAGCAGGATTAAGAGCCTATTGTGAACATAGAGCCATCACAGTGTTTGCTACACTGAACTGCAATCATCTTTTTCTACGCCTCTCTCCTTCACTAGAATATGAGCTCATTATATTTTATTTTTCTGTTTTGTCTTTAGTGCTTCTGATAATGCCTCTAATATAGCAGACACTCACAATTGATTACTGAATATGTAAAAAATAAAAATCTTCCTTAACATATTTAAAATAAGATTGGTTTTTACAAACATTTATTTCATCATCCCATAAATATCTATTCAGCACTATATGCCAGGCCGAAACATATTACTTAAATAAAAAGAGGCAAATGTGTAATATTTCTGATGTACACACAGAAATGCTTCAACAAGTCTCTGAGAATGGCAATCCACAGCAATCTATTCAATTACCAGTAAATGCTCCTTGGTTTTGTTCACATTACTATCCTGTCAGCTCTCATATGATTATTTTTTCAGATGTTTGATTTTGTCGTGAAATGGTCTAGGCACTGAACCTATTGGTAATCATCTGAATATGAGGAGGATTGAAAAGGACAAAAATACAAATGCCCACAAAAGTAGCCACAAACCAGAAGATGGTTTAATGTTAAGAGTAAGACAATTGATCACACGATGGATATTTCATCCATGCCTAAAACCTATGGAGAATAATCACTGTTAGTGCCAGAGAAATGCAATGAATACTCTTACAATGAATGTCTACACACACACACACACACACACACACACACACACACACACACACTATGCTGTGGCTTGGCCACCATGGGCCTCTAATGTGTTATGTGTGGTGGACCTCCCTCCACTGTTTTTCTTTATTTCTTCACACATATCCTTACTTCTAATATGTCTTACCTTCAGTGCAAACACTAACCTCTTGTAGACAACAACAAACAATACTATCACAAATTCATAAATGCAAAAACACCTCACGGTGATCAGCCTACCATAGGACTCATAGAAAAGGTGTACATTTTCTACTTTTGTTCACGAAAAACAACCAATTCAAGTGCTCAGGCGGAACTCTCCAATCTTTGCCACTATTAGACATCAGTCATCCAGATATATGGTAACTGCGGTAAATGTGCACCTTGAAGAAAGGAGCACCACAAAAATTCAACTCTTGCCTTCTTTTTTTACGTCATGTCTAATGTTTGAAATTAGAATTTACAATTTCTAAATCCCTATGGCAATAACATTTATTTCTGACTTCATATTTGATAACTCATAGGACTAATCAGATTTTGTCAAATTTTAATAAACACATAGGTAATGTTCTATTTGGCTGACTAAAAAGCATGTTATGATAACTTAATTTTTTTAACATCTTTATTGGAGTATAATTACTTTACAATGGTGTGTTAGTTTCTGCTTTATAACAAAGTGAATCAGTTATACATATACATATATACCCATATATCTTCCCTCTTGCGTCTCCCTCCCTCCCACCTTCCCTATCCCATCCCTCTAGGTGGTCACAAAGCACTGAGCTGATCTCCCTGTGCTATGCAGCTGCTTCCCACCAGCTACCTATTTTACATTTGGTAGTGTATATATGTCCATGCCATTCTCTCACTTTTTCCCAGCTTACCCTTTCCCCTCCCCGTATCCTCAACTCCATTCTCTAGTAGGTCTGAGTCTTTATTTTCGTCTTGCCCCTAGGTTCTCCATGACCACTTTTTTGTTTGTTTTTTAGATTCCATATATATGTGTTAGCATAAGGTATTTGTTTTTCTCTTTCTGACTTACTTCACTCTGTATGACAGACTCTAGGTCCATCCATCTCACTACAAATAACTCAATTTCGTTTCTTTTTATGGCTGAGTAATATTCCATTGTATATATGTGCCACATCTTCTTTATCCATTCTTCTGTCGATGGACACTTAGGTTGCTTCCATGTCCTAGCTATTGTAAATAGAGCTGCAATGAACATTGTGGTACATGACTCTTTTTGAATTATGGTTTTCTCAGGGTATATGCCCAGTAGTGGGATTGCTGGGTCGTATGGTAGTTCTATTTTTAGTTTTTTAAGGAATCTCCATACTGTTCTCCACAGTGGCTGTATCAACATACATTCCCATGAACAGTGCAAGAGGGTTCCCTTTTCTCCACACCCTCTCCAGCATTTATTGTTTGTAGATTTTTTGATGATGGCCATTCTGACCGGTGTGAGATGATATCTCATTGTAGTTTTGATATGCATTTCTCTAATGATTAATGATGATAACTTAATTTTTATCCTAAATTCTTCCTAAAAATGAATCACCAATAAGCGTGAATGTGGCTTCCATTATCCACTGACCTTTTTAAATGTCAGTTTTGCTAAAATATGTTCTTTCTATTTTAATAACATTCGATTTTAGCCACGTTGGGGATCAAATGTTAAAACCATATCTTATAACTTTCCTTCTCTTTGCTCTGGAACCCAGAATAGTTCAGTTTATTATTAGCCCACACTAAAATAAGGGAAGATCGACCTCTCTATATTATAAAGATAATATAGAGATCCTGGACCTCACTGTTAAGCAAAGCAGAAATGGCATTCAAAGACCTTTACGTGCCGCCCACCTTTTTGTGTTTGGAGTCAACAATACCCCAGTGGTCTTCCTTTTCCAGTTTGTTTTGTATTTATGTCCTTGGGTTCTCTCTGTGGTCCAGTGAAACAACTAATTTTCAAGAAATTTTAGAACTACTTCCATCTGCAATTTGATAAGCTGACTTCAAATTAACTGACCATTTGATATTTTGGATCTATGAGACCTACATCATCTGTCCTCCACTCTTACAACAGATTCCTGTTGAAGACATCTAGGACTTAGACATCTGCTTTGAAGCTATTTTGATTGTTGGAGATGCGAGTCGTACTTGAGCACTTGATAATTTTAACCATTCTGTCCTTCTTCTTATAATCTTATTATTGAAGACCTTCATGTAGTGTAGACCACATTATGACTCTTAAGAAGCCCCTCTATCCTGTTTGCTTTGTTCCTGGAAGTGTTAGAAATATTTTTGTATATCTTAGTGACATGTATTCTACATCTCAGCTACTTTTCTCTCTAGCATTATAAGTAGGAGAAGTACAGATACAAGTTATCCAGAGCTTTCTCTTTCTTCCTTCTTAAACCTCACTTTTCCCACTTGACAAAAGGGGTTTATAATCATTTCTACCTCGTGGTGTTGCTGAGGGATGAAATAAGTTTCTGCGTCTTAAATGCTTAGCATAGTGCCTGCCTCATAGCATTGTTCAGGAAATGTTAGCTACGATTATTTTTCCTCAGCTTTACTCTTCCTTGTTTGAATTGTACTTGTATCTATTTATCTGTTCTCCAATTTAATTCAAAAGTACTCCAAAATTAGATATTGTGTCATAGTACATACCAGCATGGTTTAAAGAAAAAGCATGAGCTTTGGAATTGGATATCTGGGATCTATTTGCTGTGAGATTTTGCGGCAAATGAATTAATCTTTCTAAATCTCATTTTATGTACCTAAAAAATGAGGCTGAATATATCTACCTCATTGTGATAATCAAATAATATAGTGAATAATCGTTAAAAAAAAAAAAACAAGTACAGAACCTATATGGTCTTATTTCCCTCTGCATCCCATCTGCTGCCACCATTTATCCTTAATTTCAGAATAAATAGGTCAGACTTCCTCAGGCTTCCACCTAGGGGTAGCTCACAATGAAGTCATCTTCAGGAAAAGTTCCTATTTCTCCCCTGTCTCACCAACCATTTAGAAGCAAGTCCTTGTACCTCCACCTGTATCTAGGGACAACCAATAATGATGTCACCCCAAAGTATAACTTCATTTTCCTCTACATGTTGTCACTGAAGAGGAGTAACCCTTCCTTCTAAATTTAGTCTGTGTGACCAAAGCTATAGTACCTCTCTCTGGTTGGAGAGCTGCTGTGAAGAAGATTGTGGGTGGTACAACTTCCAAGGTACATTCATGACATTTTTCTTTCCCAATATCAAAGCTTTATCCCATAATCAATACCAGTGAGTGGTATCATGCTGGCCAAGAAGAGATGTTTGCTTGATTCCCAAGCTGCTGAAATTCCCCATTTCTATATTCCCCCTGCCCAATAAAAACCCCAATGTTGACTGTTTTCTACATTGTGGATGAGGCAATTATGTGATAACATGCCTGGCATACCTGGCTGGGCCGAGTCTCTGCAACTATTTGGGTCTAATGTCAGATCCCAAACGCATCCATCCATCTCCTGAGCTATGTCTATCTGAGACAGCGCCATCAGGTCTCAGGCTACAGTTGCAAGGTATACAAAGTAGTGCTGTGAAATGATTCTATACTTTAAATTTTGATACTTTTTAAGTTACAAGATTTGTTTTCAATTTCACATACTTATGACAAAGATCATTTCTTTTGTTGATTCTTATTAAAATGATCATTCCCTTAAGTACACTTGAAGTACATACTACAGTAAAACTGCAATGCTGTAACTTCAATATATTGAAAACTCAGGGGGAGAAAAAATAGAGAGAGAGACATTATTAAAACACATATAAAAATGGAAATAGGGCTTCCCTAGTGGCGCAGTGGTTGAGAATCCACCTGCTAATGCAGGGGACACGGGGAGCCCTGTTCTGGGAAGATCCCACATGCCGCGGAGCAACTAGGCCCGTGAGCCACAACTACTGAGCCTGCGCATCTGGAGCCTGTGCTCCGCAACGAGAGAGGCCGCGATAGTGAGAGGCCCACGCATAGCGATGAAGAGTGGCCCCCACTTGCCACAACTAGAGAAAGCCTTCGCACAGAAACGAAGACCCAACACAGCCAAAAATAAATTAATTAATTTTTAAAAAAAGTAACAAATGTTCAAGTACAATTGGTGTGTTTAAAAAAAATGGAAATAAAATTTTGAGAAATACAGATGTATAGACTATAGATACGTATGTACATACATATACATACACATAATACCTTAAGAACAGAATTCCAAGGATAGGTTTTCTCAAAGAAGAACCTACTTCAAAGTGAGCTAATTTAAAAAAAAAAAAAAACCCTCTAATCAAGTTGCATTAGTATTTATGATCTGATAGTTGTGACATCTCAGAATAGTATCCTATTTTTTCTTTTTTATGGTAAAGACACTTTCCTAGTCAACTTTACTACTCTGGTGGGTCAAATTCTTGACCTATCTACTCCAAGGAATTAAATGATCATTGAACTCAAAGAGGAAAGGGGGAAAAAAAGCCTTTGAACCCTTAAGGCTTTTGTCTATACATTTCATTCTTATATCTTGCCCAGATGTGTTCTTATCCCTGAATCTTTCATGAAAAATGCATGTGGTTTCACACAGAGAAAAACTGCTTCTTCAGGATATGTAGAATCACAAAGAGTCCCATTTAACTCTACCACGCTTTCGTGTGCAGGAATGTTAGAAGGTTTATACTCAGTTACAATATACTGCTTGTTGCAACAGAAGTGTGCCTTTAGTGTCCTGTTCTGCAGGTTGGTCTCCACTTGAGTCTACAGAATATGCTGACATGCCAGCCTTTAAAGTCTAAATGAGCTTCACACTTCCTTGCTTTACTTTTGCATTTCAATGATGTGCATACTTTGCAGCAGCTTTCCAACTGGAGAGACCTATACGTGTCAGGAGAGAGAATCCCTCAGAAGTTTTATAAATCACTAGAACTCTGATATGTCTCCCAAGGAATGAAACCTAGATTTCAGTAATGCAACCTATACCTAAATAAGCTATATGCCCAGGTCACTGGCATGCAGACACCTCATTGCGGGAGCCTGGGTGGGATGCATCAAAATAGAGCAGGAAGAGAACAAGGAAATTTACTGAGTTTGGCCATGCTTTAGGGCAGCTTAATGTGCTAAACGTGAGTGTGAACAAGGATCAAGGTTAACAGGAGAAACAGGGCAAACAGGAGTTATGAGAGAGTGTTGCCAGCCTAGTGTAGTAGACTTCATGTACCACAGAGGAAAAGTTCCAGGTCCTACAAAGACAAGGGAATTTGTATTGAAAACAGTAAAATTAATAGTTTACAAATTTACTAATTTATAGTTTGAAACGTTAGTGTGACTTTAAGATGCCAATACAGTACATTAACATTTAAGTATACAAATACAAGGGAAGATAGAAAATATTTCTCCAGAAAATTTTTTGTCTCATCCTTCATAACATCTTTAATTTCCTTGTTAATATACACAATTGAGAATAGCTGTTCACAAAATGTTAAAACCTCTGGTTCTGTTTCATTCTGTGACAACGCTTATGCTACAATCTACAAGTTGCCCAAATAAACTTCTTTCTAGGTTTGACTCAGAAGACTAGCCTATGACAAATTTGAGTTTATGACACAAAAAGAGTAATTAGGTTGTTTAGAACGGGTAGGGTATCTACTGTGACTTAGGCAATGGTAGCATGATATAGGAAGAAAATCAGTAGCCATTACGGGCACAGCAAGTTGGTCATATACCATGACATCCAGGTATTAGGCTATTCCATGCAGGACACTGCTCTCATCATATGCATTAAAACTTCAAAGTACGTAGGCTTAGAGAAAGAACTTTGTCTTCCTAGATAAACACATTTAGTTATCACTCTATCATACAGTCATTTACGCAGAGAGAATGCATGTAATGTTAACAGAAATACTTGTGTGGGCTCTGATCCAGGGTCAAGTGCTCTCTGCAGGAGGTTGTTTAAAATACATGCTCAACTTACAGTATCACCATACATTTGATTACAGCTAAGAATTTAGTGTCAAGAGTGAAACAACTATACGCACCTAAATATTTTACCAAGCTAGATTGAGGCAGGCAAATGAATTGCTATAGGCAAAGGAAAACAAAAGGAAAAATTTTACTGACTTTGGCCACGCGGTAGCAAAGTTAATTAAAAGGAGAAACGGAGTGCACTTTTGGGAGGGACCAGGGAGTGAGTCATTAGTTGTGAGATTATCATCTGATACATGGAGAGCAGCTGCCTGCTCATGAAAATTATCAGAGAATCAAGTATGGTAAATCAAAGAGAAAGTCAATTCTCATGGTCAAAGTGGACAAAGGACAACTCTGTCATGTATTATCACCGCTGAAACAGGTTCCTGCAGATTCACGGTGTGTCTTAGTTACAAAAAGAGGCAGAGAAGTAGGACAATTATCTCAGTAATCAAACTATGTAAAATTATAATTTTGCACACCAATGGGAAGATGAAAAGTGCTCAACAAATGTTAGTTGCCAGTGTAATTTTATCACCAGCAAATAAATATACCCCACCAATTACCAAAACAAGGATCTTTTAAATTACCATTTTGCTCAAAAAGGATTCAGGAATAAAATGAAAAAAATAAGAAAAGCACTGCATCGATGCCAACATCATCTATGTCAAGAGTGCAATATTCAGTATAAGGCAGACATATGATTCATAAAGACCCACTTCAGATAATTGAAAACTAGCACTGTCATGAATAAAATACCATTCTGATAATTTGGTTATATCATTTGATACACTGTATATAAGTTCTTTGCATGTGCCTTTTAAAAAATATTAATTTATGTAAAAACCTTCAGAAATACATGTAAAACAAAAACCCAAAACAATTCTGTTTTGCCTTTATAATTCCATTATATCTTTAAAATAAATCATTAAAAATATCATCACACAATCTCTTTATCTGAATGTGTTTGGGAGTTCAAAAGTTATTCTAAACTATACAAGATAATTGTGTCTCCTAAGTTTTTCCCTCTTTGAAGACTTAGGCACAATCAGTTAATTACTACCAAATTCTGTAGCTAAAAACAACTCACTGATAGAACTTTTAATAGTTTGAACTATCTAACAAGCTAGATTGCTGTTCACCTTTGTATTAATCATAATTTATATGATTTCTTCCAGATTTGTTAATTGGAATTCTACTGTAAGAAAAATACTCACCTTTTCCTTATTTATTCATTTATCCAATTATTTATTTCTATTAGTATGGACTCACGGATATTTATTTTATTCTATAAATTAATATCCATTACTTTTGTTATTTATTTTGTTGCTGAAATTTCTCTATAGCAGGTCATTGGGACTTCTTCAGGTTGACATGCCCATCATTTTTTGAGCACTTTCTTACTTGAATCAGCCATTTCCCCAAGGAATTATGGTTCCTTGTATTGGAAAATGGTATTTAGAAAAGGTCTGGGCTACATATGCCCATTGCTACTGAGACATCATTGCGAGATGTATGTATTTACACATACACACAACATAGCTCTCTGTATTTCTCTTTATATCTATATGTATGTATAGATAGTAAAAATAATGAGTTTATATCAATACTTTCATGAACATTTTGTTTTGTTTTGTTTTTGTTTCTTGCGGTACGCGGACCTCTCACTGTTGTGGTCTCTGCCATTGCGGAGCACAGGCTCCGGACACGCAGGCTCAGCGGCCATGGCTCACGGGCCCAGCCGCTCCGCGGCATGTGGGATCTTCCCGGTCCGGGGCACGAACCCGTGTCCCCTGCATCGGCAGGCGGACTCTCAACCACTGTGCCACCAGGGAAGCCCCAAAATACCATCATTTTTAATATCATTCAAATGTATGACCTTAAGGTCATTTTTATTCACCTCTTTTGTTCCCTATTCTCAGTTGAGTGCTAATATCCATCCTGTTTCCCTCTCCACCGATTTTCCTGTGCAACTCTTCTAATCCAAGCCCGATTCACGTTCTTGGATGACTTTACAGTCTCCTGGGTGACCTCACTAGCTCCACTTCCTCCCCATAAGCTTACATCATCACAGAAACTTCCATAGTTTCTTATTCTTTGCTTCACTGAGCTCAGTTACCTCTTCCTTGTTTTAAAGGCTCTCCTGTGCAGTCAGCTTTATTTCCAACTATCCACCAACTCCTATCCAGCCCTACTCTCTGGTCATGCCATGCTAGGTTGTTCATCAGCTTCTATGTCTGTCCTCTGAGACAGCCTCTCCACCTAAGCCAACCTTAATTATCCTGCTAATGCCCAACTTGAAGTCCACAACCTCTATAAACATAAAAGGCTATTACACCAATCTAGCACTGTCCTCTAATTTTTTTCCCCATTGACATCAATCTTAAATACCTATCTAGAAGAGAAGTTCCTTGACAGAAAATATTTCTTTTACTCAACCAAAAATCTTTACCACTCAACTTAAAAGTTAGCTCAGGGCTTCCCTGGTGGCGCAGTGGTTGAGAGTCCGCCTGACGATGTAGGGGACGCGGGTTCGTGCCCCGGTCCGGGAAGATCCCACATGCCGCGGAGCGGCTGGGCCCGTGAGCGATGGCTGCTGAGCCTGCGCGTCCGGAGCCTGTGCTCCGCAACGGGAGAGGCCACAGCAGTGAGAGGCCCGCGTACCGCAAAAAAAAAAAAAAAAAAAAAAAAAAAAGTTAGCTCATAGTAGTTATTCATTTAATAATTATTTTATCCAAGAACTGCAATATACTGAATTATGTTACATCTGAACTCATATTGGAAATAGGATGATTAATGGGAAATGAATTGTGACTTTTTAAATCTAACACACAAAAAAAGAGGAATTAACAAGTACAATCTAAAAGCTTCTAGGTGACTCTAAGTGAAAAATGTAAAACTCTCTAGCATAATTATCTGAGTTTCTTGATTAATTGAGTTTTATAGAATTTTAAAGATCATTGGAGTGACTAAATTGTTTTGTAAGCTCTTATACAACTTACTATAGAATACATAACCCAGAAGGCTCATGTGTGGAGGCTAATTACAGTGATTAAAGAGACATGCATCTCAGTTATCAAGCTGCCTTTGATGACAAAAAAATTTCTCATATTAGCTTACTACAAATTCTTCTTCCATCTTTCCAGTGCTGTTTTCTAGTATAAAAGTCAAAAGTTCTGAAATATTGCCTCTTGTGTTAAATGGCTGAGTATGAGTGTTGTGTTTTATGTTATATACAAAATCCTTTATATGATTCAATATAGTGTAGTCATAGGGCTGGCATCTGCTACTGGGTCCTTTGTCATCCGCTTCCTCCCCATTAATGACAACTTGTGCTTTCACAGATGGCTTTTTTCTCCCCCACCCACGCCCAGTCTTTGATTCCTGTCCCTCAGAGCCCACATTGCAGCCCCATGTTTTGTAGGTGACTGCCCTGAACAAAAGCTCCTCGTTTCCTAAGTGACCTCTTCCTCAAAGGAGTTACTGTTTCCAGGTAACCTGTGCTACTTACACTTTATTGGTTTCAGTCATGTTAGAATGTGACATACTTTAATTAAGCATCTGGCCCAGTTTGAGGCAGGAGCCATAAATAAGAAGGAAATCTGCACTTCTACCCCAGAAGAACGCAGGAGGTGTCTTATTTTCCCTGAGCTATACAGCTAAATGGTTTGTAAATTGCTGAGGTTGCTTTAAGTGCTTACCATGGGCTCTTGTTAGCCATAGCGCCCTGTGGTTCAAAGGCAGTTACCATTACTACCATTGGACCTTTGTAAAATGATTAACAACACTGTGATGATATTTGTCTGCGGGTTTATAAGTCATGGCAGTACCAGTATACACAGGCTTAATAGAAAATAAGGGAACCACAATAAACTTCTTCCTGTGAAATGACTCAAATCAGTACCTAAAATACAGAACAAAAACAACTGCAAGCTTCATAAGATTACTTCATTTTCTATATCTACTGCCTTAACAACTTCCAGAAAATTTCAAGTACCACAACAGGAACAATTTCCCTCCATTATTTCTTCTGCCAGATAAGAGCTTACAAATACAAGACCTATTAAAGAAAACTTGCATCATATATACAAAAATAGACAATTTCCATTCCACCTTAATGGCCCAAATAAATTTTATTCTTGTTATTTGTGAAAGTACCTATCACCCCAGGTGGTCTGAGAGCTTCTTGGATACAGGAACTCTGTCTGAGACATAGTGTCAGCTCAAAAAAATTCCTATTAGATGAAGAAAAACTTGGAAATTCCATTGAACTATCTCAATCACTTACAAAAATAGAAAGAAGCAAAGACAATTTAAAATGGTGCAGAATCATACAAGTACAGAAAGACTTCTAACAGATTTTAGGTCCTCATCATTTTACAGGTGAAAAAACTAAGGTCAGGTCAATAATTTACCCAATGTCACAGTTAGTAGACAGAGTTACACACAGGTCTCCTGAATTTGTTTTTATGGAGCTTTAGAAGTATCTGGTAATTTTGTGTAAATATCACTTATTAAATTAGTAAACAGCTTTCTGGTATGTGGCCTGTTCTTTATAACCTTAGATCCCATATCCACTTCTAATCATGCTGAATGTCTTGAAAGTGTTGGCAGCTAAACTTAGTTTCAAATACAAAAGTAATATTTGATCCCTGTATATTAATACAAAATGAAAGTAGATTCTTAGAGTTCATGTTTGTGATGCTAATATAATTTATGTTTTAAAATTTAATCTAGAGATTAAATAGCTCCCCTGAAAAATAGACATTTGGTAAAACCAACATTACTCACATACAGATACATAGCGGTCAATGTCAGTTTTGATTTCAACCTCTTTTTACAAACTGTAAACAAATGAGTTAAAATTGGTAATTAACAAGTCTCTATGCAAAATATAGAGAGAGCCAAGAAATATATATTAACGTGAAATTACTAATGTGAAATAACACTATCACTCCTAACCAAATAAAAACTAGATTATGTGTTTATAATAATTGTTGTACCCTGATATTTCTCCTCCTTAATACCTCACAGTTTTCTATTAAGGTGTTCCTCATGACACGAGCAGTGCAGTAATGATATACATACAACAAAGGGACGTCTCTAGAAAAAGGCTAAGTTGGATTACAATGCAAGTTTAATAGGAAAAAGAAGTTTTTCTTTTCTTCTGGCAAGCTACGAATGAAGTGATGGAAAATGGAAGGAGTAATTCCAACTATACATGCTAAAAAGTCCATTCCAGACTTCTGTACAACCTAAGGGGGAATCCCTTTCTGGCTGCCCTGGCAGCTGCGGTGAGCCAGGAGGAGAGTGAGAGAGCAGTTGGTAAAATATTCATGCAAGAAACCAAAAACAAACAAACAGAAACACCTGGCATTGTAGAGATCCTGTTGAGTTAGAAATATTAAAAGGAAATATCTGGCGCTTCCCTGGTGGCGCAGTGGTTGGGAGTCCGCCTGCCGATGCAGGGGACACGGGTTCGTGCCCCAGCCCGGGAAGATCCCACGTGCCGCGGGGCGGCTGGGCCCATGAGCCATGGCCGCTGAGCCTGCATGTCCGGAGCCTGTGCTCCACAACGGGAGAGGTCACAACAGTGAGAAGCCCGCGTACCGCAAAAAAAAAAGGAAATATCTGAAGAATTGGGAGAGAGAATTTATCTATGAGTTGCTCATTCCTTCTTCCTTCCCCACATTCATGGATTTTATATAATTTTGAAGATATGAAAAATCTAGCCAAGTTGAGTACAAAGAACAAAAAGTAGTTACTGACTTGTGTTTAGGAGTTCCAGAAGTGCTGACATCTCTAAAGGTTTGAGGTCTCCAAAGGCTGCTACATTACCAATTAAATTCCCAGGACATTTACTTGAGTTCATTCAAAACAGCACAATCTTTTTAAGACATAACTTTTAAATCACACTTCAGTGGTTTTCTTTCAAAAATTTAGCTTGGATAACACCTCGATTCTCTATGAGCTTAGTTATGTATGTGTGTATACACAGAAACATACAAGCCTCATTCTTGAAGATCATACCATCAGGGCAGAGATAGTCATACTGCATGCAGATCATGAAGTCTTACAACTTACCTATTAAACACTCTTTCCTCTTTTCCTGGCTCAAAATTAATTGGTTATTATATAGACCAATTAGTCTCATTAAACATTCAAAAAGTTGCCAGGGTGTCTCCTATACACACATGGAAAATTTTTCTCAATGGCAATTTAGAGTAATCCTGATTATTAGGAGCAGATCTGTTATTGATTCAAATCAAAGATGGAATAGAGGGCTTCCCTGGTGATGCAGTGGTTGAGAGTCCGCCTGCCGATGCAGGGGACACGGGTTCGTGCCCCGGTCTGGGAAGATCCCACAGGCCGCGGAGCGGCTGGGCCCGTGAGCGATGGCTGCTGAGCCTGCGCGTCGGGAGCCTGTGCTCCGCAACGGGAGAGGCCGCAACAGTGAGAGGCCCGCGTACCACCCCCACCCCACCACAAAAAAAAAGATGGAATAGAGTAAGAGTTTGTGGGGGGATGAAAATATTTATTGCTGTGGTTTCCAGTTCTGGTTGGAATCACCAGGGGAGCTTTAAACATATATAGATTATGGTCTTCTTTCCCTTTCAGTCTACCCCAGGATCCTGATTTATTATGAATGGAATGGAGCCAGATGACTCTAATGGGATTTTCCACAATATACATTTAAAAATGACAAGTCACCTTTGAAGTAAAAGGGTCACACTCAAATAGCTGATGATTCCACTAGCAATTTCCACAGAACTCCAAAATTTTGGAAGTGACTTCTTTGTACTATTCTCCATTTTAATATACCGTGTCTCTGTCTCTGATACTAAAAGTAATCATTCTTTGTGAAGAAGAAATTATTTCGAGAAATACAAATGAAAAAGGGCGACATAATGGAAAAATAAAAGCACATACCAAAAAATCATTAAATATGGCACAAGCAGAATTCTTAACTTCCTTGTATTTTCACCGACTCCTATAATACTTCTACAAAATATTTTCAGTATTCTTTATGATGTAAAAATGTGCTGTAAATATCATTACTTTTACCCAAATGATGAATAAAGTAACTAATAAAATTAAAATTTGATAACAAGGGTCACCAATGAAAACTGTTTTCATAAAGAATAAAACATTTATATGAATTCAGATGAACACAACTAAAAAGGGGGTGGGGAATTACACTGAGTTTGTTTAAAGAGTTTAGATTCCAAAAATAAACTCACGCACAGTAGGTTTTTTTACTTTAAGATTTTGTCTTTTAACAGTCTTCCTAAAAACTTATCTCAAGCCATATACTTGGGACTATTTTTGCCACAGTCCCACAAAATTTGACAGCTGTAATCCTAAGCTAGTAGTTAGTCACCCACTCAAATGGTTGAAAGAGGTTCTTTATAATTAAAAAACCAATAAAAACTCAGACTTAGGGTGCTGGCCAAGAGTGCCATTAATAGTGCAAGTCACTTATATAAAGATAATTATTCTAGTCCAGAAAGGGTTTCTGAATTGAACTAAGAAAAGGGGATAGAAGGAGGATTAAAGAAGAAGAAAATAGGTTTTTAAAAAAATCATGCTTCTGCGAGTTCCCTGGTGGTCTACTGGTTAGGGTTCAGCGCTTTCACTGCCGTGGCCGGGTTCAATCCCTGGAGTTGAGATCCCTCAAGCCACGCGGCATGGCCAAAATTAAAAAAAAAAATCATGATTCTATGGAAGCCTCCACATGTAAATAGATATGCCTGAACATATTTATTTAGACTGAAGTGAACATTAAGTCCTGAAAAGAGATTAAGCTCAAGACCTCACCAATCTACCTTGTGTTACTGTGGTTTCTAGACATACTGATGTATTGGTGAAGGGGTCATAGGAAATTATATAAAGACAATTTGATGTAAATGCTAAAATATGTTATTGGAATTTTCCACATTTGAAGGGTTCTAGAATGTAATACATTATACAGGACCACATTATTGTGTTGTGATTTGTACTTTTAGTCACATCGCATTTGGTTTGGTGTCCAGAAATCTTTGCATACATGGTTCTTGACTAAGTTTTGCTGGTCTCAGAGCTGGGCTTCCCTTTGGAATCAGGTTGGGTGCCCGAGCAAAAGACTCAAGGACAGGAGAGACATCTGGCCTGTCCGCTCTTCTCCCTACACAACTAGGTTCACTCAAAGACCACCGGGGAGGCAGGTTCAGCTGGCCATTATATTTTATGTTTATTTACAACTCATAAGTCAAAAGTTGCAGAATACATTCCTCTCCACACTTGCAAATAAGCATTCTTTCATTTTAACAAGGTATACTAACAGAGTAACTTTTAAAATTCTTCATCTCTTCATGTTCCCTTATAACTTAGTAATAAGTCCATTATATATACTCAGTAAGTATTCTCATTGTCATCAACTTAATAACAAAGTGGACAAGGAGAATATGGTTGCGGCAGTCCCCCAAAGGTTATCCTAGAAATAAGAAGTCTTGTTCCTTCCAAGATTTTAATTATATACATGTAAAAAAGCAAATAACTGATCAGAACCCTCTTCTATGAAATTCAATGAAAAGGACGTGGAAAAAAGTTTGCTTTTATTTTCTATTTAATCCTATGCAAAAGCACCTTTCAGTGTCAGTTTAATAAATGTAAATATGCAAATACATTTTGAAGTCTTGGTAAAACTGTAACAAAGAATGATCATATATAATCATCTATCATTGATGGCAACTGCTATATTTAAGAAGCAAATGCGGACTCCTAATAGCTGATTTTCCAAGAAATCTCATGAAATGTTTTGGTGCAATCACGACAGAAGCACAACCTTAAATTTATATAATTTCCTCTCAAACATGTTATTTAACTTATTCTCACAGTAAATTTCAGTTATAGGAAGGTATTTTGGAGGTTAGAAAACCAAGGCATTGGCAGATTAAGTGATTTACTTATGCTCTAGATTCAGTGTAGGTACAAGACCAAGCAATCATATTACGTTTTTTTCCCCAATGAACTTTGGAGCCTGGGGATCAAATCCCAACTCTGCTATACACCAGCTGGGTACGATTAAGCAAGTTCCACAATGCTGAGCCTCAGTTTCCTCATTTGTGAAATGGAGAGAATACCTACTATACAGGACTGCCATCGGGATTAAATAGTACAGCGTGTGTGCCAGACACAGGGCCACATTGGTACTCAGTAAATATTATTATCATAGTTTTTACAGGAAATGTAAACTCTGCCATTTTAATAGTATAAATTAAAATAACAGGAATACCAAGAACTAGTCATACAAATTGCCTTTTATGCCATACGATTTCAGTGAGTGTTGCGGACATTATGATGGACTAGAGAACGGTTTGTCCATGCCGAGAAATGGAGAACATATCTATTATTTGAAAATAACCGGTAATCATAAGTTTAAATGAGGAAGAGAATTTAAACACATGCTTTACATTCAAGAATGAAATTGTTTTGTTTACTGATTCTCTGAAAATTATTTATTTTTCCAAATTAAAAAAAGTACAGTTGGGAAATAGTATATGATTGTAGAAAGAATATTATACTCAAAATCTCATTCTAGAACAAAGTCTTACAAGTCTGTGAGAAATCATTCCTTTTGGAATCCTTTTCAAGTCTAAAATTCTCAGCGTTTAGAATAGACACTAGACATCTGGACATACAAAGAAATGACTGAAGTTAATATAAGCTAATAATGAGCCCTATCTCTGTAAAAAGCTGGAATATCAATGTACTCTTTTGAACAAATAAATGGTAAATGAGTTTGCTTCAACTAATCTTAATCTTGGTCCATTAGCTTGAAGCTTAGTTTTATTCTAGGTCTACCACAGTATGACACATATACAATATGTGTTTGGTACATACTATATTTAAATATTAGCTCTCCAGACTGTAGCCCAAAGAAGCCTGAATATTTTATTCTAAGATAAATTCTGCTTGTAATGAGGTTGAAACTAGGTCCCTTAGTATACAAATCCGGCCATTTACTAAAACCATAGCACTGAGAAGTTGGTAGAGGGCTTACAGCCAAGCATGCAATGTGTTTTAACTTTACAAATAATTAAAATTTATTTCAAATGTTTTATGGAGTACAAAATAATAATGCAAAGATTCTTTTAATTAGCAGTGAGTTTACAAAAGAATATTAAAATGAAATCCAAATATAAGGCTGCTTAATTGATTTGTTTTAATACTCAATAATTTTACTTCAGTAAAAATCTTTTCAAAATCAGTTTATTTATTTTTTTCAAGCTCCATGGTTGGCTTTTATTGCCACTAGGGCAGGTCTCATCTGAATTTTCGAATAAACAGTTTCATCTGCAACGCACTTTACAAATGGACATGCAAACGATAAACTCAATCATCTCTACAACTGATGTATTCCCTTATGGTTATAAAATGGCATCAGCAAATAAAGTATAATGATTTTTAGATTACTTTCTGGAGATGGTGTTACAGAGTGCTACTAATAGGCAACCATCCTTTTTCCATTTCTTTATGAATTACCATTATATATACCTTAAGGAATAATTATGAGGTAAAGTTTTCTTCTTTTAAACCAAATTTTAGAACTGGTTCAATTGCTTATGTGTGCATGGGGCCAGGGGAGGGGGAGATATAAATGTATCTAGAAAACAAATCTGACACAGCTAAAAAACCCAGCCACTCTTTCAGCAAGCATTTGTTCTGCTATGTAAATACCTATGTAATGCCACATGCAGCTGAAGTAGAAAAGGGAAGGTGACCAATAGATGTGTGTGTGTATATATATATATATATATATATATATATATATATATATAAAAAAGAGGAACAAAAACAAATAGTAGCTATGCCATCATTCCCCCAGTTTCTCTGGTTCTAGCTTAATGATATTATCTAAATACGAAGATCAGATGATCCTGTCATATGATCACAGTATCAACCAATGATCTCTCTCCTGCCGTGCTGGATTCAAGCTAAAGCAATGCAGCATCCAAGCAACTGAGATTCTCAACAACTATTGGCACTTTTCCATCTTCATGATGTGGTTTTTCAACTTTAATAAAGTATAGAAAAAGAAGAAGCTTGAACTAGATACAGAAACAAACCAGAGTGAGACCAAGAGATTTGCCAGGTGTATGCGTGGTACTCTAGGTGAGCAAAGTTACTAGGTCACACTGTGTACTGAACAAGCGCTCCCCGGCAAAAAATAATAGACTGTGTTTTGGAGAACAAAAGATAAAAAAAGATATAATCACAGGAAACTGCTTTATGCCATAAAGTTCCATTTAGACGATTAGAAACAGAACTGCAGTAGCTGTCAAGAAGGGTGCCAACTCCCTCAAAAATGGCCAAAAATACTTTTGATATTATGAAAAAGAATTAATGCATCCTTGAAACAAGGCCTTTTAAAGGTCAGACAGGCAGCATTAAAGTTTTCCCCAGAAGGGAAATGATAATATACTGCAAATTTTATTTATTCGTGTTGCCCAATGACAGTCATTTGATCTAACTACTGATGAAATAAGTAGTAAAACTGAAATGTAAGGAATCCCTATGCAGTAAGATCTCAACTTAATGCGGGTCCTCAAGTGTCCTTCCAAAAGTAAGGCAAAGCTAATATCCCCCAAATGGAAAGGTAAACACATCTATTACTGAAGAAAAAAAAGACATTGAACACATGGATTACTAAGCCTATGGATCCCCAGTGCATCCCTAATCCCAGAGCTATGTTTAACAGCTTGTGTACAAACCACGATTTTTATGCTCTGCTAATGTAATATGCCATTTATCGTCTTCTGAAATTATTCAGTGACCTACTTTGTTAATTACAGCATTTACAGAGATCTTCTCCCCTTATAGAAACAGAGCACTAGCTAAATGAGTATAGCAGTTCCATCAAGTTGTAAGGTTGTTTCTATTTTAAAGAAAAACAATATTTTAAAAGACAACGATTCTACACTTTATCGTAAAGGGAATCAACATTTTGTCCCATTGGTTAACCTTGGTCTTTTCATTTAGTTGCTATAGTCAGAAAAGAAAATCATAAGATTAATAATGAAAACCAGAAAGTGAATTAATTAAAATCTTAAAAATCCTGATACACGGCTCACTGCACCAAGATTCTTAGCGCAGTTTTACATAGAACAGTGTCAACCTTCAGAAGGGGGAAAAAAAGAGTAAATAAAACCTGTGGTTTATTCTTAACCAGAGATCTACATCAAATACATGGAGTCAGTAAGAAGGCACAGGCTTAAAGATCTTGTAGTAGAGGTGAGGAACAAGAAGAAAATACTTTAACCCTCCAACCATAAACCAATCCCTTCCTTCTTCTAAGACAAGTGTTCAGAGTCACTTGGAGAAATAAAAACACCTGGCTTTGAGACTGAATAAAGATATTGAGAAAAGCAGCAAAATGAAGTGGAGACATTTTCTTGCTTTACTTGGTTAAAGCCAAGGAAATGTGCCCTGCTCAGGCATCTCCTCCCAATGCAGCAAATTTAGGCACGAGCTATAGGCTGCAAACTGAGCTTGGAAATGGTGCAGGGGAATGATGGACGGAAAGGAGAAGGAAGTTGCTGGTTCTCAGGCTCATGGTTCTACACAGAGCCACAGAGGCAAAGGGTTAAAGGGATGCTCCTCATACCTTTCTTTTCCGTTCCATACGTTCCCTGGGGATTTTCCGTTGTTTTTTTCTCTCTCTCTCAAGGATTTTTTCCTTTTCATCCAGTTCAGCCTCTCGAACTTTTTTAACAGAAGCAGCAGCGTGAGCCATTTTTGCAGAGGGAAGCAGCAGAAGCAGTTGCCGCGGCTCAGTTTCCACTCCCCAGCAAACCAGGTGATTTTAGAGCTAGATGGGGATGTGATTTTCCCCGCTAGGGCAATGGCTGGCAGCCAGAACACTCACAAAATAATCCACTCCACCCCCGAGCTAGGTCGTAATCTTGCTCCAGCCTCTGCAGCACCATAATTCACCACAACGTACCAAGGTCCGAGGCCAAGCCCCCCAGGAGCACACACCTGCACACACGCGGGCATAGGTGTGTGCCCACACTCGGAAATGGTCCCACGGGAAGGCGGAGCACTAGACTTCGAGCTCTTCAGCCGTTGGGTAGCCGCAAGTGCAGACAAGCATCCTACTAGTTGAAAAAGCCTTCCTTAGGCACACATCACCAATAGGAACGGTCTTTGGGGACTCCTCCAGACAGTCTGTCTTCCGACTGGAGCCAGGAAGAGGCCACCTCCGTGGAACTGCTAGGGGGTGGGTAGTTTATTGCCGCTTCCAACCACACCTCTATGCAGGGTGAGAAAAAAATGGTGCAGTCGCACTAAATGACTCGCTTCTGCTGCTGCCGCTGCTGCCGTTGCTACTGCTGCTCTGCTGTAGCACATGACACGAATCCCTGCTTTTAAATCTCTCAGCCCTTCCCTTCTCCAAGGTTCATTTAAGAAAGAAGAATCAACGCTGCCGTTTGGGGAGAAGACGAGCACAGTTGGAGTTACTTGCCACTGCCAGCGAAGCACTGGGGTGTGCACGTCTGAGAAGGGCTGGGAGAAGCCCAGTCTTCGGTGTGTCAATTACAGACCTACGTGAGGCTGCCTCAGGGAGCTGCATTAAGCAGGGAATCGAAAGGAGCTGTCAGTGAGCACGCAGCATAATCTGGGCTCAGCCAGGTTATCCTGGGAGAAAGAGGGCGCCCTCAAAAGAGGGAGAGGAGGACAGAGGCGGAGAAAGGGAGAGAGGGAAGCAGGCAACACCTGAATCACTCTCCATCATTCTAAGAGGCACACAGGTGCTCATTATTCATTACCAAAAACTTTGGTTAAATACCAAATTAACATTAAATAACATGAGGAAGTAACGCAGAATTAGTATTTCTGGATGTTCCTGTATGTGTACCCAATAAAGAGACACAGTGAAAGAAGAGAAAGGATACAACCTGTTAATTCAAGAAGATGAAATTCTCTATAGTATTCCAATTGCATACACTACCAATTTTTCAGAATTTTACCACGATTTTATCAAGGGCCAATAGGATGTCACTCATTTCTTAATTATTCATCCCTAGACTCTGGAGACAGAGTCATAACACTGTGTTGTACACAGTGGATTATGGACACCACCACCCTTACATACAATCACACAGTTGTCTCATTTTAGAAGAAAAGTTTTGATAAGTACCTTAACTGTTGACATTTAAACAATATAATTCGATTCTATATATATCCTATTACAAAGAAAAAAGTAAAATAATATTAAAAGTGTCCTTTTAGAAAATGACATATTTTTGTATCCTAACTCTATGACATATCTACCTAGATAAATGGAAAATGTAAAATTTCATTTCAGTACTATTTCTAGGAGGGAAAATACTAATTTTCTATACTGTGGGTGGTCACTACATGTTTTAGCCTATTACAACAAAATTTATAATTTTTCTTTTTTACCTAAATTAAGTTGAAAGCTGTAGGATTACTAAAATATCCCACAAGCAAGCAGAATGCACTCCATGGCATAGAGAACCCAGCACTTAATTGGATTCAAAAGTCAGTCAAAGGAGAGAATAATCGGCAGGGCATGAGCCAGCACTGTATTGGCGCCATGATGGTTCACGGGCCAGTTAACTTCCAGGCAGCATGACTAGTTTCTTATATATGGGGAGCATAATCTTCTCTGACTTGAGCAGCTGAGAATTCATCTTCTGAAAAAAAAAATCAGCTTCTTATTAACTCCCTCCTCTGGAAAATATTTACAAAGAAACACACATAGACATTTAAGTTCCTTAACCAGGTGAGCCATCACCTGCCACTTTATATAATTCAAACATTTTCTCCTCTGAGGTACTTTGAAATAAATAGCTGTGATGGTGTCAAAGCAGCCATTAGGAGTGAAAGTGGTTCAGTGAAAGCATCAAGACTGGAGCACAGGGTGATCTTAGTGCCATCTGGCATTCTCTTTTCTTTTAAATATTTTTTTTAAATGTTTACAACCAACAAGTCTTACTTGATTTGTGACTATCCTTTTAACTTAATAACATGAGTCCCAACAAACTGTAGCGGACCCTCCTACAGTAGATTCCCTTTAGTGAGGTTGACTCTTCTGGGCTTCGTCTAGGATAATGTCCTTCCCACGGCCCCTTTAGAACCTGCTTATACTATATCACAATATTTTCTCCCCTCTATAGATTTCCCAAAAGGAAAGTGAAAAACTACAAGCAGTAGCTGAGAAGAGAGTGGGGATTTCCTGTTGTCAAAAACATTAGTTTATTTCATTAGCCTTTAATGAACTCAGTAGACCTACTTGTAAAATTGGACAGCATCAATTCAATTATGTGATTTTCTAATGCCAGGAGAATTACACATTTTTAAAACTTCAATCTAATAACTTGAAAAAAAGAATTTAAGCATGGTTAACAAAGTCTTAGTCCCCTAGATTCCCTCCATTTTTCTACAAAAAGTATGTGAGCTCTGGGGCTTCCCTGGTGGCGCAGTGGTTGAGAGTCCGCCTGCCAATGCAGGGGACACGGGTTCGTGCCCCGGTCTGGGAGGATCCCGCATGCCGCGGAGCGGCTGGGCACGTGAGCCATGGCCGCTGGGTCTGCGCGTCCGGAGCCTGTGCTCCGCAACGGGAGAGGCCACAACAGTGAGAGGCCCGCGTACCGCAAAAAAAAAAAAAAAAAAAAAAAAGTATGTGAGCTCTTTTCTTCACTTTGTCGCATGAAGAAAAGGTAATGAGTCAGATGTTAGTTTGTTAGATGTTAGTTTGACATTAATATTTCACAAAGCACCATGATTGCCATATCTTTAGAAACAATAATTATACTACTTTGCTTACATTTTCTCATATCTTTGGATGCAACCCAGAGAAGCAAAGTCACCGTAATTTTACAGTGGAGGACCCTAGAAGGCAAATGACTTGTTCCAGATAGCCCTCCCCAGGAATGGCAGGAGGCCTGAGGTTCAGTGCTCTTAAATCAGCCCACCTCAGGAGAAGGAACCCACTCATAAAACCCTCCTGTGGGCTCCCCTACTGAAATCACAAAACAGAAAATCTCAGACTAGTATGAATACTTTTATATAAAATCAACTAATCACAAGTTCTTTCTTAGCATGTGATTTTTCATTTATCTTGTTCCCAATCACAGAAAATTTTGCTCCCACATTAGATGAACAAAGACCACATAATCCTTTTTGGAGCACCAGGCAGATTAGACATTCCTATGCAGTGATAATATTGCCTCTCTACAACTAACCTATTCAGTAGTAAACTGTTGAGAAAATAATTTTCTAAAATCATTCCTTCCTGTATATTTGTGTTGCTCAAACTTTCCTATAATTTCTATTTGAATGGAAAAAAAAATCAGTATCAGTTTTCTGGAGAAAGAGAGCGGCACACACTCACCAGCTGACTTCTGCAGAGACAGGGCACCAGGTTCCAGTCCCAGGAGCTCCCGGCCATTTAAATGACGCTTGTACCACATTAAAGGAGTCTTCCCATCAAGCCTCCAGCAGAGATATAATACTGGCTGAATTCTGAACTTGTAACAAAAGCTGTTTCCTTTCACAAAGCACCTTGGCCTTCAATGGGATAAGCTTGTGTCTGTCTTCAAAGTAAGGAATGCACTGTCTTTACATTTAAACTTGAGATCCAGTTTAGATAGATCACCCTTCAGAGGGGACATACTTCATTTTAAAGACAGGAGAGAAAATGGCCATTTGCTGTTCTCAGTGTCCAGCATTCCATCGATCAGAATCCAAAGAAAATCCTCTGCAGACGTCAGGCATCAGTCAGGATGTTGTTCAATAACAACTGAGCTAGCCATACGCAATTTAATCCCCCTGCTCTCTCCCCAGCCTCACCCAGGAGAAGCAGCAATGCAATTAAATAGCATATATTGTCACTCTTCCACAAATGGAATGTGGGTGGTAAGTGGGAAAAGAAGCAGATACACTACAAAGACAGTTAAAACATCACCTAACCAGAATAAAAAAAGGCTCTGCTCACTTGAACTATGAACCAAGAGTTCATTCTACTCAAGTTCAAGGACGTTTATCCATATTTAAAAATGTGTGTGTGTTCTGAGACTAATGAATGGTCAGGGTAAGGTAAAGCAAACCTAACGAGTGACTACATTGATATATCACCGCCCAAACTGTTTTACCTGAAGCCAAATCTAAAACTCAATTTGATAACAAGAATAAAGCAGAGCTTGCTAGTAATATAATAGATCCTTTCTGTTGATAACAGTTTCTGTAAGGAGATGACTTCATTAAAATTAGAATACCCAAAAGGTATCTTCCTTCTACTTCTGCCTGAGGAATGGAAACAGAGGGTTTCCATAGCTCAGGATGGAGAAGCAAAGCAGTCTCAAGTTCCCCACCTTCCAGCCTCCGAAAGAAGCTCATAGCACTTCTGAGGTTTCCCAGAAACCTTCAGCTGGTAACAACGGTAAGCCGACAAGGAGTGAAAAGCGTCCCTCTGGAGATGCCTTTACACATAAAGAAGATCAAGCCACACAAACTGTAGGTCATAAATATAGATAGCATTTTGTGACCGCAGGCCTCAGCCCTATAAGGACGGTGAGGATGGTCAGGGGATTACTGGCAGCAGTTACATCTGCAACGGGCAGAGGTAAGAGAAAGGCACGGAGAAAAGAAAATTGAAAAAGCCCAGTTCAGAAGAAAAAGAGAGACACAGCCTATCTCTCCCTGCGTCCTCCCAACCCCCATCACCAATCATTCATTCCCAGAGTGCGAATTTAGATGGACAAAGATGCCGGTGCCTTAGCCTCGCTTGCCTAAACTGGAGTCTGTGGACATGGGTTGGATTTGCTCATTGTGAAAAACTCTTCTGACAGAAAATCCCTTCACTAGGCTTCCAAATTTATTTTCTCTGTGCTCAGTTGGACAGGAAAAAAAGAAACAAGTTCATTCAGGAATCAGAAAAGCCCCACAATGCTAAAATCTTCCTTCCTTTTAATTTACTCAATAGTATCTTGGATTGAAAGCCTAGGAATTAATCTTAAAATGTGCTTTAAATTTTTTTTTTTTTTTTTTTTTTTGCGGTACGCGGGCCTCTCGCTGCTGCAGCCTCTCCCGTTGCGGAGCACAGGCTCCGGACGCGCAGGCTCAGCGGCCATGGCTCACGGGCCCCGCCGCTCCGCGGCACGTGGTATTTTCCCGGACCGGGGCACGAACCCGCATCCCCTGCATCGGCAGGCGGACTCTCAACCACTGCGCCACCGGGGAAGCCCCTAAAATATTTTTAAAAGAAAACCTTTCTCCCTGTCCTCATCTTGTTACTGCACAGCTTCTGTCTCTGGTGCCATCTTTTATCGAATGCAGTTACTGAAGGCCAGTCAAGGAGCACTGCGGATCCAGTAGCAAAAATGACAAAGTCCCTGCCCTCGTGGAGTTGAAAATCCAGCGGTTATATATTTTCAGACTTCCGGCAACACCTCAGTCACTTCTTAAAATCTGCAGTAACTAGAACTACGAATATTCAGATCTTGACTAGAACGCTGCTTCACAAGCTTCACGTGCCTGGTTTCGAGTTTCCAACTATTTCTAGATATCTTCAAATGTCTCCTCAAGGCCACTCTCTTCTCATAATTAAACTTTTATTCGGAAAAACATACTGATCCTGGACAAGAAAGCCCCATAGTCTATTAGAGATTGAAATATTGGGGTTAAATTCTTAACTTCTACTGAAAATTTACTGTTGTGTTTCAAAAAACATAAAACTTCCCTTTGGGGTTCGTAACAGCTTTTTATAAAACCTGTGAGTGTATTTTTTAGCCCTTTTATTTTGGTCAAATGAAGAGCACTGAATTGTGGTTAAAATGTAAAAATGCAATCTCAAGCCTGTTAGTCCTGAGGACCCCTGAAGATGTTCTGTGGGCCTATAATCCACGAAAAAATTTATATTTTTATTTTAGAATTTTTTTTTTTACTCAGGAATTATTATCTGTTAGTAGCTCTAGCATCGCAAAGGAAACAACTTATTGGCAAGAGAGAGAGAAGTTTGATCAATACTTGAAGGTTTATATTCGCATTATGTCAATTATAGAAGTGTTATTGGGATAGTTTGATAGAACATGTTTTAGTTAGACACACAAAAAGATTATTTTCTTGGTTGTGACAAAACTCTTTTTAATTGTTATTCTTTATGTGACTCCAAATTTAAGCCATGGGTGTTTTAAATTTTCATGAAATAATTTATATTTGCATATAAATCAGTAAGGCTTAAAAGCCAGTAAATGTGGCTTTAAGTGACTGGGCTATTATTCTATACTTTTTATGGACCATGAATTATAGCCCTCTAACTCAGTATTCCCTGGCCAGTAAATTATTAGCAAAAAGATCTCATTGTTTTTCAAAATTAACCGTAGAAAGATGGCAAAATGTAATCTTAGAGTATAATCAAATCTGCTGAAGATCAAACATCAAATCAGTGATAGACACTTCAGATCTCTGATTTTCCAACCCTATGCCCTTATCATTAAACCACACACATAAACACTTTCAGCAATTTCAACAACCAATGCTATGCCCAGCAGAGTTTCTGTGTAGTAGATACTGCAATAAATATAAAAGACATAAAATATCTTGTTTCGATAACACAAACATTCAAAAAACAATCCCCTTAGGGCTGCATTGCTGGTACCAGAAAACTGAAGTGCTCTAAAGTGCTACTGATGTATCCATGGGTAGTTAGTAATTTTTATAAAGGTCTGGATTATTTCTGGACGCTACTACATGTATTTAACTGTCTCCTCCCTGCCCCACTGAGTGTCCCTGAACTGCTTCACGTAAGATATTCTTTTTATTGCAACCTTTGTTTAATTAACCTATAAATAAAATCTGTTGCTAGGCAGTCAGTGTTTCTTGCTTTAGGCATGACCAGCACCTTTCATTTTATACTTTTACTCATGCAAAGTCATAGTCCACGAATACGGAAGCCAAAGTCTAAAATTAAATCAAACTTTCTTTGGAAACCACATTTTCAGAGGTAAGGCATAGTAACGCCTTTTATGTGACATGGTGTTTGTATCACTTCTAAATCAAATCCATCATGGAAATACTAAGCGCTGTACAGTATGTGTTTCCAGCTAATAGGAGCCAGGTCATTCAGACCCACCCTCCCAATGAAACACACTAGGCATACTGGATAACATATAAATAACTTCCTGTTAAAAGCAACAAACAGCTGACATGATAATAAGGAATTCCTAGGCAAAACTGAAGGAAAATGGAACCACTGGGACATAAACAAGCAGAGAAATTCCTTTTGTTTCTTGAGTGTATTTCCTAGAAAATTTGAACTTTCATTTTGAAAACTTCATGAGCAAGAGGGCAGAAGTCAAAGACCAATGTCTACACAAGGTGCAGAGTCTAACGGGGGGCTCCCCACAATTATCTGAGACCTCGAAAAGCTATACTCTTAAGCTAGGGGTAGAATAATAACCTGCCCTCCAGCAGAGGTTTTATTGCCTGGAGTTTCAACAAAACTCAAGCCTTGAACTTGGTTTAGGGTGATTTCCAAAGCATTTGTGACCACAGACCCTGGCAGAAGTAAATATATATCTTCTCTGCAGAAGTTACCTTCATCCTTGACCTCAAATTATCTATATAAATAACTTTGCAAGAACAATGACCAGCATGTAATCAAAGACAACCAAGCATACAGCAGAAGCCACAGAGCAGAGAAACAGACTTATAAAGACTTGAAGTGATGGAACTATGAACAAGGCCCTGACACAAAAGAGGTGAATTAAAAGAAAAAAAAAAAAAATCAGTTCTGGTCCCCCAAAGTAAGATCACTTAGTTGGGAAGTTAAATAATCCGAACTCTTCAAACTAGTTTTATTTCATTTTTTTCTGTACCTTTCCACCAAACTATACTACTGTGCATAAGAACAAATAATAATAAATGTTATATAAATGGGCAATATAAGCATCAAATGAATTGTAGAAACAATATGTACTCTAGGACTTTAGAACGCTATACTTATTTCTTTTCTTTTTTTTTTTTTAAACATGGAGTAGAAGTTCTCTTAACAAATCTTTACTTAACAGAATGTCTCCATTCCCTCTGCATACTGACTGATGGCCACCGTATTAAAAGCTTGTAGCTTAATAGCTTTTCTTTACTATGTGTACATTCTTCTCCCACCAGTAAAGTCGTACGCTTACCAAGAGCCAGGTATGTTTATTACTAACCTTTTTATCCCAGTTGTAATTGTTATTGCAATTATATGATTTAAATGAAACTTATGAAATATGGGTAAAAAAGAGTTGTGGGCTTTTTGAAAATTAATATAAATGCTTTGTAAGGACTTGATAAAGATGAATCCCTAACAAATATTGCTGTTGAATTATAGGTATGGCTGAAATAATTGTAAAAGATTGGGGAGGCGGCTTTGGAAACCTAGAAATTCTACAATCAGATGGTTTTGCAAGTGTCTTTAAGTTCTGACTCTAATTAAAAGATGCCAAACTGTAAAATACAGATGAGACAATACTTTTAAGTAGGTATTGTTTATTCAAAAAAGATAAGGTGAAGCCCCAAACAGTGGAAAATTCGTAAACAAAACATTCTTAAATGAAAGATTATGATCCTACATCAAACCATTGGTAAAAGAATTCCAATGTATACGTTTCAAATTAAAAAAAAAAAAGTTTAACGTATGTATGTACCATTGTTTTTGGTTCTCCACTTTAACCACCTTTTTTTTTTACTAAGGGATAAAAATAATAGCTTTGATAATGTTATAAAATAGAGCTTCTTTTGTGTGGTAAAGGGTCTTGAGTTTGGGTTTTGAATTCCAACTTGGGCTTTATAACTTTGGGTATATTATCTAGCCTACAAAGACTTCAATCTTCTTTTATATAAGTGGGGATAATGTCTATCAAATAGAACCAAGAGAACTCGCATATGTAAAACATCTAGTAGGTGCTCACTAAGTAGTAACTACTATGATTATTGTTCTAAGAAAAAAAACCATGAATATAAAAGCATGAAAGGGAAGGAAAGTAGACTTGTAAAACAGAAAAACAGGGAATAAATAGGAAATGAGATAGGATCACCCCTCAAAATAGTGTGTGTAGAAAGACAATGCTGATCACTTTGGTTAATCAACACCAATAATATGTTCACACTTTTTAAGACTATATAGTAATAATGAAATCCAACACGAACCTTGTAACAGAATAAATCTTAAAGTCAATGAACATGTGCTATGGTCTGAATGTTTGTGACCCACCCCCAAAATTCACACCTTGAAATCCTAATGCCAAATGCAATGGTATTAGTAGGTGAGCCTTTGGGAGGTAATTAGGTCACGAATGAGATTAGTTCCCTTATAAAAGATACCCCAGAGAGCTCCATGCCTCCTTTCCACCAGGTGAGGATACAAGGAGAAGCTGCACCTGGAAGAGGTCCCTCATCTCACCTGACCATGTTGGCACCTGATCTTGGACTTTCAGACTCCAGAACTAGAAGAAATAAATTTCTGTTGTTTATAAGCTACCCATTCTGTAGTATTTTGTTATAGTAGCTTGAACAGACTGAGACAACATATGTGCCTTGGAAAGTATTTATTAGCCCCTATGAAAGCACAGCTCTTTACAGTCATAATACTTAAATAAATTCAGTACCAAAGATTTAGACCAGGCCTCAATCAGAATAAAGGGACATCCTACAAAAGCTTCATTTTGATTGGAAAAACAAAGCAAAGAACAATTACCATTTGGCTAGGAGGTAGGCATAGTTCCAAATGGAAGGCTCTGTAATGGTTTCTTCTGCAAATAGATTTATTACCAAGGCAAAGTAACAAATAGGCAAGAGATGGAATGCTTTTTCACTCTCATAATTAATCCCTAAAATTCAATTTTAGTAAAGGGCAAAACTGGTCCCATTACAGGAATAGTTTTAGAAGTACAGTCAAACAGTCCATCAGTTTGGCACATCTATGAAATATTGTGAAGAAAATTTGTCAAAATAAATGCCTTTTTCACTCAAAAGATTGGAGATAAAAATGCCATCTTTCCCGGAAAAAAACAAAACCAAACAAGACATATAACCACACAGTAGGAACTACAATTGAAGACAAAACCCTGTATGAGGCACTCTCATAATTTGCGTATATTTTTTCCCTGCAGTGTCAGCATTAGGATTTTTACAGAGGGAAAAATATTTACGACTATACTCAAGAAGAGCTGACTTTGAATTTGGAAGAGTATTTCTGGATAAATCAGAGCAGAGGGTTTCAATTATCTTCCACACCTCACTGGGGTTTCTGCAGAGGCAGCTCGGGGGTCCTTTTGAAACTAAAGCAGCTCCACGTGCATCTCCCTTATGTGTTGGAAAACTGCATTTTAAGAAAAGGGTCCGGTGCTTAAACAAACAAATGACTAGAAAACTGAAATAAACTATATAAATTTGTAGTCATGTGTGTAAATTGAAATTGATAGAGTTTGCTAGCCCTCTGCTGGATGAAAGATATTAAATCCAGTTGCTCTAAAATATTATTTGAGGAACTAAACATTTTCGTAAGGTTTATAGGACAACTTTAATGCTTGCTATATGCATTTTTTTGTTTAGTGGATACTTTTCTGTTATTGCAGAAGAGAGACAGGAAATATCCGCTCTGCCAAGCCATATAATGTAACATTAAACTAGAAGAATCTAATGCAGGTTATAAATTAAAATACTGTGCAGGTTTCTTAAAAGTAAAAATAGAAATGGAAAAAAGCAAGTAAACTTTGCAGACAAGAAATATATTTGTAGGTTGTCAGTTGTCAAATCCCAACCCAGGATTCTCTTAACCTCATTCTAAGTTAGATCAATATATTTATAACCAATTTAAAAAATTATTTGTTGATGCAGTCTCAAACTGTACACTAATATGCATTGTCAGATCTAATCTTACACACATTTGGTTAATACAATATAGTCAGGTTTTTGTTTAGAGTAAGAACATTTCTAAACATCATGGCAGAATCAGTCTAGAATATTCATCTCAATTTGGATGTGCAATTTCTGAAGCAAATCACGTCCTAGAACAATACTACTTTTACAAAAATTGTTTCACAATTTAACTTTCATGCTTACATCAAACCCAAATGGAAAATTAGTTCATGTATATTTTTAAGTCTCAGTAGTAAGCCTTAAAATGAATGAGTCTTGAAATAGTCTGCTTAGGTCTTGGATCAATTTCTGGTTAATTTCATTTCACATATCCAGTCTTTTCAAAATCCCATCCTCCTGTTGTAGGACTTAAAACCGTTTCTTACTTTTAACCGTCTCCTCATATGCCCAGCCTCTGTCACTACTTCTTCCTAAACCAATTGATAAGGTTTTGCCTGGTTCACAGTCTTCAATTTTCCCATCCCCACAGCAGAGGCCACTTGATGTTCACTTTCAAATTCTGCTAATCTTGTTCCAAGGCAAGAAGGGTTTAAGGAATTCATTTCCAATTCTCCAAAATGCAGGACCAACTCACTTTTACATCTCAGTTTAGATAACTGGGCTTATGCTTTGATGTCAAAATTAATCCCAACCTGAGTTGGTAAAATGTCTATGACTTCAAAAGTGCTACCTACTGACAAGAGTTGCCTGTTACCAACTGCCCGTCATTCTACCGAATACCCAGAATGACTCCCCTCCTGGATTCCCAACTCCATGCCTTACCTGTCTGCTGGGACACCGCTGTTATGCATATTAGATCCTCTCAATCTGCTTGGATTGTCACCTATTTCCTGGAGCCATTTTCGAATATCACCCTGACCACTGAGTGTACTGAGTCTACCTATTTCCTGTTTCTGCTGTTCATTGTGCTTAACTAGACACTGCTGGAGGGGTTCCAAGGTACTACGCTTATTACCAAACTTATGTTCTTCACCTTCACCCATTATATTTTATTTCACTTATTTTAAATCATAAGACTCACTTCACTTGCTTTTTTTAATGATCCTGCCTTCTCCTTCAGTTTTTTTCTCAATTACACATGTTTTTCACAATTCTTTTCTCTTCTTCAAAAAAACTGTCTAGATTTATACAGCTCTTTGTGTTAATAAGGTTTTCAAATTTTTTTAAAAAGGCAAAATCTGCTTTTCTTTTTCTTCTCATTTGCCAACCCAGAATTCCCACAATGTCTCCATCAAAATCACAAATCACTAACTTTTGGGAAAAAGGACTGTAGCATTTCACCCAGGGAACAGGAACATTAAGCAGGGATTACATTCTTAGCTTTTACTACTGAAAAAAGAAACAGGCTGGGGAATGAAAATGCGGACAAATGAGGTTTACCCTTCAATCTGTTTCTAACGTTAGCAAATACTCATCAAACCCCAGGTTTCTGAGACCCTTGATATTTTAAAAAGTACTGCCCAAGTCAGCATTTTGTCTGTCTTCTAAGGGAAAGAATAAGAGGCATGTAGGAGGACAGGGACACAAATGACAACTAATATTTTTTAACTTCCTAAAATCCAAATATTTGTCTTTCATTACAAAACTAGGCTTAAACATCTTCCTCTTATTTTATATTTAAGTAAACATTCCATGAGATATTTATGCAATATCATAAAAATTTACAAATGGGTATATCTAACGTGTATACTCTATCAACTTTATACAGCTGACTTTTAAAACACTGGCAATAAAACTTATATTCCTAAATGATGATGAATCATTCAAGGCACAAATCATATTCAGTAATGCATTTCCAGAGATCCTATGTGCTTCAAAAGTACTAAGCACTGGGCTTCCCTGGTGGCAAAGTGGTTGAGAGTCCGCCTGCCGATGCAGGGGACACAGGTTCGTGCCCCGGTCCGGGAAGATCCCACATGCCGCGGAGCAGCTGGACGCGTGAGACATGGCCACTGAGCCTGCACGGCCGGAGCCTGTGCTCTGCAACGGGAGAGGCCACAGCAGTGAGAGGCCCGCGTACCGCAAAAAAAGAAAAAAAAAAAAAAGAAAATTAAAGAAGTGAAAAAAGGTGAAAAAGTTCAAATCATCTTGACATAAGCCGTGTCACAGTATTTGTGTTCCAGATTAAGGCGAATTTCATTGGATGCGATGGATTACAGCAAAGAAATTTCTATTTGTGATTTAATTACATCAGGAGTAGACAAAACAAGGACGTAGTCACATGGGTTTGACGAAACAGATACTACTTTATTATTAATTTTCCTAAGTCGAGGAAGGTAAGTAAATTAAGTAAATCTAACAAAGAGGAAAAGTAATTCTATGAAGGATGGTACAAAATAATTATATATTGAATATACGTTGTATTAACTTTTTCTTTTGGCCTGTTTCATTCTCCCTGTCTCCCCTCTCCATGTGTCATACCTTTCTTCTGGCTCAAAGAGAGGAGAAAAATTAGACAGATAGGGGAAAATAACTTGGAGCAGAAAAGAAAATGAAGTCATTCCCTGGGGACAATACATGATGAGAAGGATAAAGAAGAGGATGTTCTAGAAATCCAGCTCAGTCTAGTTATGTGCTTTCAAGACAGCTGGAAATACCTTACTAAGTTACCAGTGACCTCTATGCTGCCAAATCTTATAGAGGGTTGTCAGTCCTCATATTATTTGAACTTCTAATGGTATTTCATATAACTGAATATTCCTTCCTCTTTTGGAAAACTCTCTTTCCTCAGTTCTGGCTCTAGAATCTTCTGTTCTTCCTCCCATCATTTTAGCTAGGCTTCAGTATTCTGTGGGGTGAACTCATTTTCCATCATCTGAACTCAGATGTTCCGAACTGTCCTGGGGTCTTCTCTCTTCTCACACTACACGTGTTCCCCAGCAGCAGCAACTTCCATGAATAGCGGCCAGCCAAAAACCTGGGAATTGTCCACATTCAACCTATCTTGTATCCATATTGTAAATTTTTCACTTAAATGTGTCTTCATCATGTCCTTTCTGGTTTTGGTATTAGAGTAATGCTGGCCCATAGAATGGTTCTATTTTCTGGAAGAGATTATAGAGAACTGATCTTATTTCTTCCTTAAATGTCTGGTAGACTTCATCAGTGAAATCATCTGGGCCTGATGCTTTCTTTATTGAAAAGTTATTAATCATTGATTTAATTTCTTTAATAGATACAGGCTTATTCAGATAAGCCTTAGTCTATTTCCCTTTGTATGAGTTTTGGTAGATTATGTTTTTCAAGGAATTGGTCTATTTCCTCTAAGTTGTTCAAAATATTTCTTTTTTAAAAAATATTTATTTATTTATTTGGCTGCATTGGGTCTTCGTTGCAGCAAGCAGGATCTTCGTTGTGGCATGCAGGATCCTTTTGTTGCAGCGCGCGGGCTTCTCTCTAGTTGTGGCACGTGGGCTTAGTTGCCCCGCAGCATGTGGAGTCTTAGTTCCCCTACCAGGGATCAAACCCATGTCCCTTGCATTGGAAGGCGGATTCTTAACCACTGGACAAGGGAAGTCCCCAAAATATTTCTTTATTGTCTTTTTAATGTACCTGGGATCAGCAGTGATAGTCCCTCTTTCATTTCTGACATTAATAATTTGTGTCTTCTCTCTTTTTTTTTCTTGGTTAGCCTGGCTGGAATTTTATCAACTTTATTTATCTTCTCAAAGAACCAGCTTTCGGGTTTGTTGATTTTTTACATTGTTTTCTTATTTTCAATTTCACTGACTTCTGCTCTAATTTGTATTATTTCTTTTCTTCTGCTTGCTTGAGGTTTATGTTGCTCTTCCTTCTATAGCTTCCTAGGGTGGAAGCTTAGATTATTGGACTTTGGATCTTCTTTTCTAAAACTGCATTCAATGCCGTAAATTTCCTTCTAGGCACTGCTCCTGCTGTTTTGCTTTGCTTTGCTCATCTTTATTTTTTAATTTTTCAAAATAGATTCAACACATATTACACATATAAGCAAACAGAGAAAAGAAATGGAAACTTTGAAACATGGCTAGAACTTATTGATCACTAAGATGTTAGGCCTTATTTATCACTCTGTTCAAATCATACATGTATATATGTGTTTATGTGTATGTGCAAAAGAAAAACGTCTATAGGTATTTTGATTTTTTTCTCTGAGCCAACAGTTAACCCAAATTTCAAAACTAGCTTTCTAAAAGGTAAGATAATTAGCAGTCCTCAAATATCTGTAGCATATGATGTTCCTGAATCTATGTCCACAATTTCTCTTGACTGTATCTGAAAAGTAATATCCTTTCAAAGAGGATCAGCCTTAGGCAAAAATTAGAAAGTTTTTCAACTATACAGTGCTTCCTGAAATAAATACGTATCAAAAGCAGATAGCTCTAAAAATGACCTAACATTAATTGATCCTGATTTATTTTCCCTTTGGATTAGGAAAAAGAGTAAACTTTGATAGGAAAATATTCCCAAGCTGCATAAATTGGGCACAACTGCATTCTGGAATCTATTATTCTTACCATCACAGCTTGAAGCAGCCAGATCTACCAGAAAAAAACATAAGCTAGGACTCATTAAAAAAAAAAAGAATTACATGCTGAGTGTCTAGAAGTCCACCATAAACAATCTGCATGAGTGCTATTAACTCTAGCAGATGGCCCCATCAGAAATATACCTTTCTGTGGCCAGACTTTAGGGGACTGAATACTTGTCATCAAAGCGTGCCATCTGGTACAATCTGGTGCAAAGATCACATCATACAGAGAATTCTAGCACAGCAGAGAGAGAATGAGTGACTTGGTTTGAGCAAGTCCAATGAGATAAAAAGGAAAGGTGGCACTGGACAATTCTATAAATAACAATCTTAGCTAGAAGGGAAATTAAAGGAGTGGTAATATTTTGCCATAGAGAGGGCCAAATCAAACAGCCCATGATGGCATTGGAGCCAGTTAATACTGGTTTGGCCCAAGGTCAACTGGTGGGTGGTCCAGAAAACTATTTGCATGACCACTGTGGCAAAGTCCACTTGTTATTCCTCAACAGCTATTCTGTCTTCTGCCATATTAATGGCTATATTTTTCAGTCTCATCTGAAGCCAAGTATAGTAATGTAACTATGTGATAACCAATAGGTTGTTTTTAAAAACACGGCCACTTGCAACTTTTGAAAGTGTCCTCAATGACAAGGCATGAATACCCTTCCCTACCTTTCCCCTTTCTGTTAGACATGATGATTAGAGCGTGAGTCATTAGTTCAGGCTGTGAGGTGGAAGCCTCATGGTGAGGATGACAGAGCCGAAAGATAAAACGACCCTGGATTCCTGACCCAGTGGAGTACCTTACCAGTCCCAAATTATTTTATGTGAGAGAGAAATGAACTTCTCTCTCATTTAAGCCACTGTTACTATGGGTTTTCACTGGTTCTAGTGATAGATGAATCAGTGAATTAACTAATTAATTCTAATGATGAAGAGAGTAGTGAGCCTTTTGGTAAACAAACAAACAAACAAACAACTCATCCAATCTTTTTATCAAGTGACGTTGAGAAAGCTGGATGGCTACATGTTAAAGAATGAAATTAGAACACTCTCACACCATACACAAAATAAACTCAAAATGGCTTAACGATGTAAATATAAGACATGATACCATAAAACTCCTAGAAGAAAACATAAGCAAAACATTCTCTGACGTAAGTTGTAGGAATACTTTCTTAGATCAGTCTCCCAAGGCAAAAGAAATAAAAGCAAAAATAAACAAATAGGACCTAATCGAACTTAAAAGCTTTTGCACAGAAAAGAAAACCATAAACAAACATGTTTGTTGTCTTGAACAAACATACATTGTTCAAAACAACCTATGAACTGGGAGGAAATATTTGCAAATGATGCGACTGACAAAGGATTAATTTCCAAAATATACAAACAGTCTATACAGCTCAATATCAAGAAAACAAACAACCCAATTAAAAAATGGGGGGAAAGATCTAAATAGACATTTCTCCAAGAAGACATACAGATGGCCAAGAGGCACATGAAAAGATGCTCAACATCGCTAATTATTAGAGAAATGCAAATCAAAACCACAATGAGATATCACCTCACACCAGTCAGAATGACCATCATCAAAAAGTGTACAAATAATAAATGCTGGAGAGTGTGTGGAGAAAAGGGAACCCACTTACACTGTCGGTGGGAATGTAAATTACTATAGCCACTATGGAAAATAGTATGGAGATTCCTTAAAAACTAAAAGTAGAGTTACCACATGATCCAGCAATCCCACACTTGGGCATATGTCCAGAAAAATGAAAACTCTAATTTGAAAATATACATGTACCCCAATGTTCATAGCAGGACTATTTATAATATCCAAGACATGGAAGCAACTAAGTGTCCATCAACAGATGAATAGATAAAGAAGATGTGGTGTATATATATATATATATATATATATATATATATATATATATATATATATATATATATATAAAAATAAACACACACATAATGGAATGTATATATATTATATATATATATAAACACACACATAATGGAATGTATATATATTATATATATACAATATATATGTGTGTGTGTATATATATGTGTGTGTATATATGTGTGTGTACATACATACACACACACACAGGAATATTACTCACTCATAAAAAAGAATGAAATATTGCCATTTGCAGCAATATAGGTGGACCTAGAGATTATCATACTAAGTGAAGTAAGTCAGAGAGAGAAAGACAAATATTATGATACCACTTATATGTGGAATCTAAAAACATGCTACAAATGAACTTATTTGTACAACAGAAACAGACTCACAGACACATAAAACAAACTTATGGCTACCAAAGTGGGGGGTGGGGGTTAAGGGATAAATTAGGAGCTTGGGATTAACAGATACACACTACTATATACAAAATAGATATACAAGGACCTACTGTATATAGCACAGGGAGTTATATTCAATCTTATAATAACCTATAATGGAAAAGAATCTGGAAAAGAAAATATATATACATATATAAAACTGAATATATATATAAAACTGAGTCACTTTGCTGTACACCTGAAACTAACGCAACATTGTAAATCAACTATACTGCAATTAAAAAAAAAAAAAAACCAGGGCTTCCCTGGCTTCCCTGGTGGCGCAGTGGTTGAGAGTCCGCCTGCCGACGCAGGGGACACAGGTTCGTGCCCCGGTCCGGGAAGATCCCACATGCCGCGGAGTGGCTGGGCACGTGGGCCATGGCCGCTGAGCCTGTGCGTCCGGAGCCTGTGCTCCACAATGGGAGAGGCCACAACAGTGAGAGGCCCGCATACCGGAAAAAAAAAAAAAAACTCATCCAAATGGAAAAAGAAGTGAGTCGCAGAAGATTTATGTAATAACAAGGTCGTCTTCATAAAACAGGAAGAGCTGGCAGCTGTCACAGATATTTAACTCCTCATCAGCTCCTGAGTCCTCTCGTATTTGAACTTTATAGAAAGAATTGGAATAATGAACTCTGTAAGACACTGGGGCGCAAGCTACACTACTTTGGCCGCCCTTCAGTGTAGCACAGTGGGGAGTGAGTTCCAATCAGTCCCTTGGTACCTCAAGGGCACTGGTGCTGTGTCAGTGGAACCTGGAGACAGAGCAGTGGGCAGTGGAAGAAAAGCTGTGATGTGCTCAAACGCCTTATGGCAGCCGATGAGATGGCTCACCAGACTTGATCATGAGCACGTGCTAGATCCCACCTAGAGACCCCCACCTCCCAAAATACAAGAGTGGTGAATGAGGGCAAGAACAGTAGGCTTCTCAGGAGACCGAGATGGGGATATGGGTCATAAAATAAGACATGTGACTATTAAACTGACGTCATTTGTATCCATGGCTGGTGAGGTCTAAGAAAATTTGGACATCCAGATGTGGTTTCCATCTGCCAGTGCCTGAATTACAGTTAACGAATACAAAACGCCACATACACCAAAACTATAGAAGAATATAAATATGAGCATGCGCAGACAGTGACATGTACAATATAAATGTATTTAGATGAGAAACTAAAGCAAGGGATAAAGATTCCATAGTTCCTGGAAAGTAGAAGGAAAAAAAAATGCAGTGGTGGTGGCCTGAAGGAGGTGAGCAGAAAAAGCTCAGAAAAAACTTAGTAGTGGTGCAGATTTTCTCACAATTGGTCCTAACCAATCTAATTGGTATCTGAGGTTCTCCTTTTAGTATTTGAAGAATTTGACTTTCTATAGATGAATTATTAACATACTTATAATCAGAAAAATACAATATTTGCTTCACCTATTCTAATCTAGACTCTTTCCCTGGTCCCCATCATTTTATTTGTGGTTCTTCTTGTCTACTGCTGGGGACAACAGAATAATAGAGAGAAATAATAAGAAGAAAGGACATGCCAAAGCATAGTTCAAGGTCTGAACACTCCCTATCTTCAGGCAAACCTCCCAGTTACCCAAACTCATCAATAAAATGGCTTCAAATTAACAGGGCCATTGTTTTGTGGATCCTTCATTTTCACCTATATATACAATTTCAGAGTTCTTAGAGCATCTAACCAAAATTAAAAGCTGCCAGAAGAAAAAAGGCACAAAAGGAAAAACAGGTAATACAATAAAGATATATCTTGAAGAAGTGTCAGCATAGAAGAGAGAAGTTAGCCAGGGAGAAGTAAGTCTCTTCTCTGAGAAAAAGAAAATCAGTATAAACCTTCCTCTGTGAAAAAGTCCTGAGCAACAACTGCGTTAAAGTATCACCCAGTATCAGAACACTTTTTCCATATTGGGGGAATCCCAAGACTAGAGGGAGACAGTTCCCACCTCCCGTTACGGAAGACCTGATGTTCCATTTCACGAGCCCTGTGGATTAGCACATGGTGCATGATCTTAGCTGATGTGTCATTGCTCTTTAAATTCACCTGTTGCTTTGAATCTAGCAGTGATGCTGTTCTGCCTAGACACCACTTGAGGCCAGTCACGCTACAGTATGAATTGCAGCCACACTAAATTAAACATATACTTACATCTAAACTGTAGTTACAGAAACAGTGCTTGTGACCAAACACAAATAAAGGTACACAAATCTAATTTTAATTTTAAAATTCAATATAATAGTAAAAATTTTTTCTGGAGAAGAGATGGGATTTGGTTTTGACATTTCAGTTAAACACCTCCATCAATCCAAAGATAATTAAATATGTTGATTATCTTGATTGTGGTGATGGCTTTGCGGTTTATACGTATGTCAAAACTTATCATATTGTACACTACACTAAATATGCACACTGAATATTTATGTCAATTATATCTTTAAAAGCTGCTAGTAGAAAAGAAACACACACACAAGAGCTATATACAAACACATGTATATACAAATACACACACATATACACATACACACATACATACACACACATATACACACACATTCACACACAAGAGCTACACACACACACACACACACACACACACACACACACACACGAGCTATACACTCCTCTCCAGATCAGTAAATTTTTTCTGGCCCTCTCAGCGCTGAAGTAATCATTTTGAATCCATAACCAAAGATCTTTCTTCAGATAAATGTCCAAATTTTTAAACTTTATATAAACATGGTTCCCTTGAGATTGTCTCTTTTCTAATGACACAAAGCCTTTTTCTCAGAGATATGTTGATAAGAAAAGTCTTTATCTGTAAATCTGATGACTAAGCAAAATAGCATTCCTATGGTTTTTAAGAAACCACTCTTTTAAAAAAAATTTTTTTAAGTTATTTATTTATAGCTACGTTGGGTCTTCATTAATGCACGCGGGCTTTCTCTAGTTGCGGTGAACTGGGGCTACTCTTTGTTGTGGTACGTAGGCTTCTCATTGCGGTGGCTTCGCTTGCTGCGGAGCTCTTTTTTTTTGAATCACAGAGTACCTCAATGGGACATGACTTACAGATGTATTAAAATAAGCAGAAAAAAATGACCCAATTTAATTTGCATTCACTTTAACATTCAATTCAATTAAATATTTATTAAATGTGCTGGCCACATGTTCACCAGGAAAATTTACCATGACTAATTGAGAAAGAGAAATAAAGGCAGCAAATGAAGAAAGGTCCAAGAAGTTATACTCATTTATAAAAGTTTCATAATATACTCTGGTCTAACATAAACCCCGGCTAAGTTGATTATGAATCTGGGACAGGTTTTTCAGGCAAAGAAGAATTAGTCAACTCCAAACACTTAAGTTTTTGGTTATCGTAGAGTTGATATTTTGCTATAAACTTTATACCCAGAAAAGAGAAGCAACAAATTTCAGAGTTTTCCAGTGGAGAGCAGACAATTAGGGTGAAGTCACTGTCTTTCACTCAATGAAGAATTACCGTGTGCCTGCAATGATTCAGCCAGTGTGCTCACATACTGCCTAGACAATAAGGTGACAGAAAGAGGAGAGGACAGCAGACTTTTATTCGAAGCTTTGATAAATGAGCTATTACATTTTCAAATAACAAATTATTTCCTATAGAAATAATGGATTTGGGATTAGATATAGGCAATTAGGGTATACATGTGTGGCTGAAACAGTAATTTAATAATTTGAATGATTTTCTGAGCTTCTAAAAGTACCCAGTGTAGTGCCACAAAAGAGCAGTCATCCGAACACAAATTCTCATCATTAAGATAACAAATGCATAATAATTGGGTTTTGCCAGTTCTATAAAATCTATAAAATAGTACTATAAGCATTTTAAAGCATTTTATGTTCTCATATAATATCCATGAAATACAAAGGTGTCAAATGACAGGTCCAAGGTCAAGAGAATGGGACTAGAGTATAGTCTGTCTAATCCCTACTCCAGTGTTTCCTCTACTGGGCTCTAACTAGAAAATCTTCCTCCTTTTAACTTCAATTTAAAAGCATATTTATATTGGTACAACTTTGGAAAACAATTTTGTATTGCCTCATAAAATTGAAAATGTGCCCAAAAAATGCATATCTATTTATAAGTATAGGGGATTCTGAAATAAATGTATTATCTCACTTGCCATGTGATCAGTAAGGTAATACAGTACATCAGATAAACAATAACTAAAATAACCAATGCAGGCATTTATTAACTGCATACTATGTGAAGGATGGTCCATACACCTTTTAACCATTACTTCATTTAATCCTTACAATAGTATGAGGTAAGTATTGTTATTACCTCTATTTTCCAAGCAACTAAATGAAGATACAGAATTAACTGGTCCAGAATCAATGTAGCAAGTGGCAAGGAAGGAGGAAACTAAAATAGAGGTATAGTAAGTGACTTATTCAAGGTTGCACAACTAATTACTGGCAGAATCCAATATCGCTAGCCCAGTGATTCTCAAACTTTAGTGTGTACATGAATCACCTGTTGATGTAAATATAGGTTCTGATTCCCTAGGTCTGGGCTGGCATCTGAGATTATGCATTTCTTACAAGGGGATGCCCATGCTTCTGGTCTATGGATACACTTTGATTAGCAAGGATTTATACCATTGTTTCTGCCTCTATATCAAGTTACTTCTCACTAATTCTTCCATATATTTATTAAGCTTAATAGTTATTAAACCCCAGTCCCCACCGTCAAGAGTAAGGGCAGTTTTGCACTGTGATAAGTGCTATATATAACTTTGCTGTTGTGTATAGCATAGACTTTGACCACATGGATTTTAATCCTATAGTCAGACGCCATTCTAAATAAATCCAAATATTCTAACCTTAATTTTCATCTTTGTACATTACTAAATTTTAAAAGTAACTTTGAGAATGTACACTGACTCTATTCAAACCATCTTAGAGGAGAAAAATAATGTTTAAAGTGGAAAAACATGATTTTATTTTATAAGATTCTACCAGTCTTCATATTAATGAATCTTGTTTTTATCTGTCATTATAGTACCTATGACGAAAATTCCTTAAGTTTCATACAATACGTTCCAGAAGCCCAGGACACTTTAGACTCCTGCACATTATTACAATGTCTGAAAACAGGCCTTTGTGAAATTCAGTGGAGGCTGGAATGGGTGTCTGAGAGAGACCAGCAGAGAGGAGGTAGAGAAGAGTGATTAAGAGCAGACTTGGAAATCAGACTGCCAGGAAGCAGATCTCTGTGCTCTGTGAATTTAGACAAATTTTATTCCCTCTCTATGCCTCAATTTTCTTATCTATAAAGTAGGGCTGGACTTCCCTGGTGGCACAGTGGTTACGAATCCACCTGCCAGTGCAGGGGACATGGGTTTGAGCCCTGGTCTGGGAAGATCCCACATGCCACAGAGGAACTAGGCCCGTTCGCCATAACTACTGAGCCTGTGCTCTAGAGACCGCAAGCCACAACTACTGAGCCTGTGTGCCACAACTACTGAAGCCCATGCGCCTAGAACCCGTGCTGCACAACAAGAGAAGCCACCACAATGAGAAGCCTGTGCACTGCAACGAGGAGTAGCCCCCGCTCAACACAACTAAAGAAAGCCTGCACGCAGCAACAAAGACCCAATGTAGCCAAAAACTAATTAATTTTTTTTAAGTAGGGCTACCTAATAGAAACAAATGAATTAATTAACATGGAACTTAAAATACTGGCATGTAATAAGCTAACAATAATGTTAGCTACTGTTATTAAAAACTAATTTGTATAATTTTCAAAATTATTCATGCTGATCCATTCTTTGATTCAGAAAGGAGAACTATAGATGTTTGGTAATTTTTTCTTTTTAATCACCCTTAAAATTGCCAATTTGCATGAAATTCATAACTATACTCTGGGAAAAATTTAATAATGACAAACATGGCAGAACACATAACATTTAAAAATAGAGAGAGAGATCAAGGAACACATCTTATAAAGGCTGTCCCAATCCAAAATATGATCAAAAGATCTGACTACTATTTTGTTTGCCTAGATTCCTGAATTCAGAATTCAAGGTAACTTGGAATTATATATATATATTTTTATCCTTTGTAGCTTTATAAGAGAGAAGTCAAAATTTCATGCTGTGTTGGTTTGCATTTCAATACGATGCTAAAGATGACTGATAAGAAGTATTTTTTAAAACAGCAGGTGCAATCTGTGCTGAAGTATTACTGCCAAAATCAGGTTTTATGATATAGTTCAGAGACAGGCAGAATCCATACCACTGTAGTTCAGGAGGCAGATAGACGGAGGTTCTTTTTTTCTCTTTGCACCCGTACACCTGATGGTCTCCATACTCTGTTACTTGTATACCATTGACACTCCGTTGTAGCCCCCAAAGTCTTTGACTATCAGACATCACAGGGGTGTTTGGATCCTTTCAGTCATAATTGCTTCACTGTCTCAAACTCAAATGCCTACACAGGCAAGCAGGTTATGTAAGCATAGGAAGTGGAAATGATGGTGATCAGATCGCATATGCCCCATCTAAAGAGGGCAACTTCCATTCAGCTTCAAACCATTATGTTCAAGTGGGAATGCTGGCCCAATATTCTCAGATATTCTTTTTTTTATTGGAGTATAATTGCTTCACAATGTTGTGTTAGTTTCTGCTGTACAATGAAGTGAATCAGCTACATGTAGACATATATCCCCTCCCTCTTGGACCTCCCTTCCATCCCCTCCATCCCAACCATCTAGGTCACCACAGAGCATGAGCTGAGCTCCCTGTGCTATACCAGATATATCAGATATTCTGATTTTTATAGAGAAGCTGGAATTTCAGACTTTTATGTAAAATCTTCTATCAAAATATTGACAACTAAGTCAATTTTTAAACATTACATAAGCAAAACAGAATATGCCTGTAGCTTAGGCCATGTATCTTCTAATCCCCAGATGTTATTGTACAGGATGCAATTTGAGGAGACAAACTTATATAAAAGCAACCCAAAAAACAACCAAAACCCAGAAAAGGAAACTTTAAATCCTTACAATGTCAGTTACTGGCGCCATTTAAGAACAGATCACTCAGGGTTAATTTTCAAGAACTTATTCCTAAATAAAGTTCCCAAATCTCAGGCAGCCTCCTCTTAGAAAAGAAATCTCAGGAGGTTATCTCTTTTTGTAGCACCATTTAGGTTTTCCATTTTAGAACTCCTTTTAGCACACCTCGATAATATCTTGAGATGCCAAAAGAAATTAGATTTTGGAAGGAGAAGGAGTTAAGAGTAATGACTTATTATGTAAAATGGTAGTTTATCAATTATTTGGTATTTTTATGAAAGTCATGTTCAAGGTTAGAATAATTCTTAGAAAGAGAGAATGTCACTGAGAAATCTTATGTTGGGGGAAAGCCTTTAGATTTAGCAGGTATTTCTGCATTAGCCAGGACCATTCCATGTCCATAATATGATTCCACAGACTTCTTGGTATGAGAGCACTGGATCTAATAGTATTAAGTATCTGAAGGATGGCAAGACTTTGACTTCACACAGCTTTTACTTATTGCTTCATTCTACACAAACAACAATAAAAAAAAATCACATTTCATAGCATTTTACAAAACTATTAATGCCTCTGTAAGTCTAGGTGAAAATTCCTATGCCCTATGAACTAGAGATTATGCTTCACATTTCTTTTTCATCTCTTTTTAATCTATTAAAAGTTCCTTTCAACTGCAAATCTAGCATCTTCTGTAACACCTTAGATTACAGAGGGCTCTATTTATAGGTTTTCAAGGTATCTTCATGCTCCTCCACAATGGTAAAGTATGACAAAATTAGGAGACATATTCAAGAATCTAAAATGTTGGGCTTCCCTGGTGGTGCAGTGGTTGAGAGTCCACCGATGCAGGGGACACGGGTTCGTGCCCTGGTCCGGGAAGATCCCACATGCCGCGGAGCGGCTGGGCCCGTGACCATGGCCGCTGAGCCTGCGCGTCCGGAGCCTGTGCTCCACAACGGGAGAGACCACAACAGAGAGGCCCGCGTACCGCAAAAAATAAATAAATAAATAAAATGTCATTTTCTAACATTCTTTAGTGCTTTGGTAATAATGCAACATAATATAACATATTAAAAATTAAAAACAGAAAAGAATAGCGAGCAATTAAACACGGTCATAAAATGTTTGCAGCCATTCCCATCAGGAGACAAATTTTTTTTCCCACCCATTGAGTATGGGCTGGCCTTGTGACTTGCTTTGACTAATAGAATGTGGTGAAGTAGCACTGTGGGACTTTCAGAGCCCAGGTCTTAAGGCACCTTGCAACTTTCATTTCCATCTTCTTGGAATGCTTCCTTGAGACCACCATGAAAAAAAGCTGATCGAGCCTGCTAGAGTATGAGAGAATCTAAATTGTTGTTGTTTTAAACCATTAAGTGTTCTGCTGGTTTGTTATGCTGTGATAATTAACTAGAGCAGAACTATGGCTCAGAACAATCAAATGATGTGTTTTAGCAGAACTGGGACTCATGATAGGTGAGACCATGGACATTAGAGCCAGAAAGACTGTATTCCAATTCATGATCTGGTCATCCAACTTCTTGGAGCCTCAGTTTACTCATCTGTAAAATATGGTGCTAATGATGTCTGTGTAACAAATTGTGGCACATGAGCTAATGTAAAAGACCCAAATACAGATAAATGTTAGCTGCCTTTCCAGCTCAGGTCATTTGTCTTCTGTTTCATTGTCTTTTGGAGACATAAAATGTTCTTCTTTTCTAAATAACATTTTGTAAAAGATTAATATTCTGAGGTTTTTGAGCTTTGTTACATAAAGCTCATTAAAGCAACACTGCGATCATGCTTTTAGGCATGTGAGACCAGTTGTTGACGATGGTGTGCTCTGAAAGTCTCCACTTTAAAATTATGTTTGAAAATTAAGAAAGGTACTAATGTTCTGCTCACATGGACATGCATATGCTAAAACACCACTGCTATCTGCTCATTCCTAGATGAACTGTGACTGTTGCCAACCACTAATGAAAGGCCCCCTCACATAGCCAGAGAGACAGACTCCTGTGAAAAACTCCTAGTGACCCAACTGTGCCTCTCAGGGAGCTGCCTACACCTCTGGAGAACCCCAGAGTCCCTGAGCTCAGGTTTTACAAGCCTGTGGTATCCCAGCATGAAGGGATAGCTGACATAGCAATTTATCAGCCCTAAACCTATCCAGTGAACAACACTCATGAGTGAATTAAAACTTCTTATAGAGAGCATACAACGCTGTTCTAGGAATTCTAGAAGCAATTAAATCTTCAAAAACAGTATAATGAGGCTCTGCAGATGCCAACGCCAACACCCAGCCAAGGTCAACCCACCCTGTTCTTTGACATCACAGTCAAGGGTGAGACCTTAGGCCACGTTTCCTTCAACCTATTTGCAGACAAAGTTCCAAAGACAGCAGAATACTTGCATTCTGAGCTCTGGGGAGAAAGGGTTTTGTTGTAAGCGTTGGTGCTTTCACAGAATTCTTCTGGGGTTTGTATGTGATAATGGCACTAGTGGCAAGTCCATGTAGGGGGAGAAATTTGATGATGCGAACTTCTTCCTGAATCACAGAGTCCTGGCATCTTGTCCATGGCAAATACCAGGCCAACACAAACAGTTCCCAGTTTTGCACTTGCACCGTCAAGACAGAATGGTTGGGTGGCACACGCAGGTAACACGAAAGAGGGTATATAGTGGAAGCCATGGAGCACTTTGGGTCAAGGAATGGCAGGACCAGCAAGCAGCTCACAATTGTCCACTGTGGACGACCCTAATAAATTTGACTTGTGTTTTAACTAAACCACCAGGTCATTCCTCCTGTAGCTCAGGAGAGCGCCCGCCCCCCCCCCCCACCAGCAGGCAGCATCCTGTAATTTTCAGGCTCTTGCTACAATTCTTCAAGGTCCCCTTTTTCCTATATCCCTGCAGGTCTAGCTGGCTTCCAGACTTAGGTTTATGATTATAAAATAACAAACAAACAAAAAGGAGTACCAATGAAAATACTACATGGAGAAAATTTATGTTCAGAATCTAGAATTTATTTATAATTCATTTCTAAAAGTTTCCAGCCAGGATGTAAGATAATAAAGCAAATAAATTTTAAGCAATGATAAGTCATTCAAAATATGTGAAATCTCCTGAAAGCTAGTATTACTTGAGCATGAAACAGTTGTTAAAAATACATTACTGGATGGACCTAGAGTCTGTCATACAGAGTGAAGTAAGTCAGAAAGAGAAAAACAAATACCGTATGTTAATGCATATATATGGAATCTAAAAAAAAAAAAAAAAAGTGGTGCTGATGAACCTAGTTGCAGGGCAGGAATAGAGAGGCAGACATAGAAAATGGACGTGAGGGCAAGGGGTGGGAGGGCGAAGCTGGGGCAAAGTGCGAGTAGCACCGACATATATACACTACTGAATGTAAAATGGTTGGTGGGAAGCAGCAGCATAGCACAGGGATATCAGCTCGGTGCCTTGCGATGACCTAGAAGGGTGGGATAGGGAGGGTAGGAGGGAGGCTCAAGAGGGAGGAGATATGGGGATATGTATATGTCTATGGCTGATTCGCTTTGTTGTGCAACAGAAACTAACACAGTATTGTGAAGCAATTATACTCCAATAAAGATCTAAAAAAAAAAAGGTACATGTACACCTTCCCTATGACCCAGCGATTCACTTCTAGAGAAATAAAAACATATGTCCACAAAAAGGAAAAAAAAACAAGTCACGTTGACTCCCGTGTTCATTGTACCATTATTCCCAGTAGCCAAAATGTAGAAACTCAAGTGTCTATCAACAAATGAATGGATAAACAAAATGTGGTCTATACATACAATGGGATATTATTCACCCATGAAAAGGAATACATTTGTGATGTATGCTACAACATGGATGAACTTGAAAATATGCTATGTGAAATAAGGCAGTGACAAAAAGACAAATATTGTATGATTCTATTTATATGAAATCTCTAGATAGGCAAGTTCATAGAGACAGAAAGTGGAGTAGAGGTTCCCAGTGGCTGGGAGAAGAGGTGGATGGGAGATATTGTCTTATGTTTATAGTTTCTTTTTGGAGTGATGGAAAAGATTTGGAAACACAGAGCAGTGATGGTTGCACACAGTGTGAATATAATTAATACACTGAATTGTACAATGAAAATGATTTAAATGACATTTTTTGTCATATATATTTTATCACAATAAAAAATGTTTAACCTCCCCCAAAAATACATTACCATATTTATATCTCTAGAACTTGGGAAAAGTCAATTTCTGTGAGGAAATCCATCATTTTTAGAAGTTAAATAATTATTAAATAATATACATATAACTTTGAGATCTTGATTTTTTTCCCCAAAAACTAAAAGTTAAAGTAGCCTTGGAAATTCTCCTTGTTTTCCTGCACTGAGGAAATGAATAAATCATCTCTATTTGATATTATTAATTGATTGTTAACAATTTTCCCTGCTTTTAAGGAGTGCCAAAAAAAAAGAGAAAAACAATGAGCTTAATATAATGGATACACATTTTAAACTTCCATAGAATAAAATAACTCAAATTAAGAAGGAAAAACAGTCTAGAATACTTTACTGTAATGTCTGAAAGATTTTTGTAACTTGGGACCTTTACTATTTGGTTCTAATCTATTTTCCAGCCTCATCTCCCATTACTTTCCGATATACATCTTTGGTTTTTGTTTTGTTTTTTTCTTAATCTCATTAAACATTTTTCCAGACCTAAAAATATGCCTTGGCTTTGCCATGTGCTCCTCCCTTCCCTTCCTGGAAAACTCCTATTCATCCTTCAAACTCCATTTCACCATCATTGCCCCCACCCTGCGCAGTGCAGTTAGTTATGCTATCTACTGCATTTCGTTCCTTTCTTTACAATGGCACCTAACACATTGCATTGTAATTTATTTGCTTACACATCTCTGCGTATTTGAATATAAGCTTCGTGAAGCTAAGGGCTGTCACTTCTGTATTTCTGTATCCCAACATATACCTGCCACACACAGTGGCACTTTCATGACCTCTGACCTTATCTCTGACCATTCTCTTGGTGTTTCAAGGTCTATATTAAGAGAGTACTCTGGTTCTTAAATGAGTTCTGAGGCAGTTTTTATGTTTATATTAAATATAATATAGTACCTTAGTTCTACTATAATCTTCTGACCAATGATCAATAAATATATGCTTTGGACCAACTTTTGGGTTACACAAAAGGAGAAACCTGTAAGTAAATTGACTTGGATTTTACAGGGACTCGAAGCTGAACGCAATCTTGCTAGGTCCTCTGTTCTTTCCATCTTTCCCTCTCCTGTCTATATTCATGCAGAGCTTCCAATAAACTGTTCCAGAAGATGAGGAACAATTTCTCTTAAAGAAAAATAGATCAAGTTTTATAAAGCCTAGTGACTGAACGTTCCTCCCTCCTCTAAACGCCTTAGGCTGCCATCTAAGCCTGTGCTGGTGGGCTTCCCCACCATGTTCCCACAGCCAGCCTTTCTGCTAACAGGGCCTTCAGGTAGTTCAACACTTTCACAAACTTATGTTCTAGGTCTATTTTCTCTATGATGAACTTTCTTTGATCTGCCAAAGGACTTTAATATGAAAAGTCACAATTTGCATCCATTGGTGACTTCTAGGTAGGCAATAAATATTACCACTGGGACTAATGAAAACAAAAAGCCTGCAGAAGCAAAAGTGCCACAGAAACCTGTGAAGGACAAAGATTGACACAATAAAGTTGGGCATGAGTAACCCACATGGAAACAAATACACATCATAAGTGCATCAGAGCAGGTGCAGGAAATGATTTAATGCGGGATTAGCCACAGGTAGAATGGAGACAAGTAAAGGGAAGGATAAACTACAAATCGAGAAATACACATAGGTCACAATACATGACAGGATAGAATAAGCTCAAGTTAATTATAAATCTAACCATAATTCATGCCTACTATAATATCTTATTTTTGTAATTGGTTTTATTCCCCAATGTTTATGACTCTCTACTGAGCTATCCTTTAAATTACTTTTCTGAAGCCCAGATGTGGATATTATATTTTCGTATTATTTCAGAATTTTAAGTCAAATATTGATAATGTAACTGAACTTTGTATTTTACATTTTAAAAAGTACCATGTGCCGGGCTTCCCTGGTGGTGCAGTGCTTAAGAATTCACCTGCCAATGCAGGGGACACAGGTTCAAGCCCTGGTCGGGGAAGATACCACATGCCCCGGAGCAACTAAGCCCATGCACTACAACTGCTGAGCCTGCGCTCTAGAGCCCGCGAGCCACGACTACTGAGCCCTCATGCTGCAACTACTGAAGCCCACGCACCTAGAGCCCGTGCTCCAGAACAAGAGAAGCCACTGCAAGCCTCCACACCGCAGTGAAGAGTGGTCCCAGCTCACCACAACTAGAGAAAGCCTGCATGCAGCAACGAAGACCCAACGCGGCCAAAAATAAATAAATAAAATAAATAAATTTATTAAAAAAAAAAGAAGTACCACATGTCTGTTTTGAACTCGTACTCATCCTTCCAGAATCAATTCAAACATCACCTCCTCTGGGACACCTTCTACAGCAATCACTCCATCCCACCCAACACTGAGGTAGCCTCTACTCCAAGGGCCTATAAGCCTCCCTGAATATTCTTCATCAACTTTATCAGATTGAGAAGTCTCTGCTTACTCTCTAACCCTCGTGAGACTGTGATCTTCTTGAGAAAAGCAACTTTGTCTTTTATATCTGTACTAAACAATTTTAGGCAATAAAAACTCAATAATGTATCAGTGAATAAAATGTTTAAAAGTTACTTATACTAAATAAAATCATTTTTGAAAAATATAGAAGAGTTATGGGTTCATTTAGAAATACACTGGAGCTGCAGCTTCGATGGCCCTTGTGAATTAAAAGAAAAAGCCTTAATATCTGTCCACTCCTGGAATTCTACTCTATGAATATTTAAAAGCTAATACACAAGATACGCCTACATCAGCAAAATGAATAAACCAACAATGCTGATCTGTTATTTCAGTCACCTTGTGATTCTCACATCACCTGCATCAGTGGTCATTTTTATAGATTGTACAAACTGCAAAATTCAAACTAATGGTCCTTTCCAGTGTCCAGGTAGATTCAGTCATGTAGGTAATGAAAACAGCATTACAAGATTACAGTTCTTACTCATCTAACCCTTACAATCCACAGTATTTTAAGCTGGCTGTTTAAACACTGTGAGTCTATATTTCTTTTTTTTTTTTAACATCTTTATTGGAGTGTAATTGCTTAGTCTATATTTCTTGTCCAAAAGGGGGCTAATAATACCTTTTCTATCTTTCTCAAAGGCTCATTGATGGGCTCAAGTGGCATAAGGACTTAGAAATATTTTGTAAAGTACTATAAAGACACAGTTATTCTTAATCACAGAACTTTATTTTAGCAGCACAGAATGATTATATGTCATAATCATTATAATACAAAAGAATGTGTTGTATATATCTTCTAAATAAAACTAGCATCTTGCTTAGTAATTTTAGGTAAGCAACTACAGAAAGAGGGCTTTTTATCCCATTACTTAAAAATAATCACCTGAGGGAAAAAAGGAAATAACTATTTTGAACTTCCGAAATCTAAGAATATCTCCATAATCATCTACATGGGATTCTATTTGATGACACAACAATCCTCTTGTTCTAAAACAACAGTCCTAAATATATTCAATTACGGATTGATAATGTTTAGTTTTCATTTTTAAAAATAGCCTTATTTTTAATACCATTTCTCCAAAGACAATTTTCAGTTGTTGCTTGAATACAGCAATCATGATCACTCTCTTACCATAGCAGAGGAAGCAAGCTATTCACCAAAAATTCATGCTGTCCTTTCACAGAGAAGTGTTGTTTTTAGAAAATGGCCACCCACTGTTAACCTTGTCTTCCCACTCCTTTTGCATTTGGTTAGACTGTAAGACAGATTATGGAACCCAAGTAGAAGAAATACACACCCCTTTCAGACAAAAGTCCACAATTCTCCACATTTCATTTCCTCAGTTGGTCAACCCCGAGAGACATCTCAGAAGCCCAATGTTACAAGAAGCAGAGTTTTTATCAACCTGAGTCTCTAAACAGATCTGTATAAACTCAAGTCCCTGACAATGGTGTGCAGAATATATAAGAACCTCAACCCACAAAACACCATCATCACACTAGACTTTATGTGAACAAAAACTAAGCTTATTTTGTGCTAAGACATGAAATTTCAGGTTTGTATGTTACAGTGACCATCAACCATAACTCTTGTATCACCCAAATTTAGCATACAATCTAAATATCTTTTTTTAACATCTTTATTGAGTATAATTGCTTTACAATGGTGTGTTAGGTTCTGCTTTATAACAAAGTGAATCAGCTATACGTATACATATATCCCCATATCTCCTCCCTCTTGCATCTCCCTCCCACCCTCCCTATCCCACCCCTCTAGGTGTTCACAAAGCACCGAGCTGATCTCCCTGTGCTATGCGGCTGCTTCCCACTAGCTATTTTATATTTGGTAGTGTATATATGTCCATGCCACTCTCCCACTTCATCCCAGCTTCCCCTTCCCACTTCCCATGTCCTCAAGTCCATTCTCTATGTCTGCATCTTTATTCCTGTCCTGCCCCTAGGTTCTTCAGAACCATTGTTTTTTGTTTGTTTGTTTGTTTTTTTAGATTCCATATATGTGTGTTAGTATATGGTATTTGTTTTTCTCTTTCTGACTTACTTCACTCTGTATGACAGTCTCTAGATCCATCCACCTGGCTACAAATAACTCAATTTCGTTTCTTTTTATGGCTGAGTAATATCCATTAGAGATACATTTTCAGAAAAAAGTAACCTGAATGAATTACTTATTTATACCAGATGTATAAATATTTTACATACTTGCTACTGGCTAGTTTCTTTAATGAGACTGAGATTTCTTATTTCCTAAGCAACACTGTCACTATAAATCAATACATATATGTTATGGTTTTGAAATTCAATGCCCACATGATTTTGTTTGGCTCGGAGCGCCTTATAGATTACATGGTGGGAGGAATACATTGTAATCCCCCTTTCCCACTCCTTATACCCATCAGTGATGGAACTGATTTGTGCTTCTGAAAGAAGATGGAGTTGAGGACAAGATGCAAGTCACTTGCATAATCTAACTGCAGAACTAACTAGGAAATTATAGAGAAATGCACTGTCCTGTCCAATGGAGCTGAGGGCATGTATCAGAGAGTAACTCACACTACTTGTGCCCAAGCTGCCCAGACATGTTTCCATCTTTGAGACTCAGACAGATTTTGTAGTTTTAAGCAGGACCACTTTCACAAAGATGGCTCAAAATTTATAGCAGAATTTATATGATATTTTAAGAAACATAACAATGAACTCTAAATATATAAAATTTAAAGAGAGAGCTAGGAATAAATTACCAAGGCATTCTGTCCTGTAATAGTCATAAGATGCAAAGTATATTGAGTCAGAATATTTAAACCACGTTTTCTCTCCTGTCTTGTATAATATTCTCAACTGAAGCAATTATCCACAACAGAGGAATCCACTCATTGTATTTCAAATACTGAAGCTGAATTGGTTTTGTAAACAGTCCAATGGATAAAATGAAAGGGTAAATTGTGCACTAAAACTAAACGTTTCATTAAGTTTTAATAATCCTGGCATTTCATCATTAATAATAGTATAAAATTAATTATTAAATAAAATGTATAGCCATTAAAAAATCTGAATATAAATGTAATCCTGCAAAAATAAGAAGTAATGCATTCTTGTACCAAATGAACCTGAATTATTGTACACATTTGCTGCATATTTAAATGCAAAATGTAGATCATGCAAATCCAAAACCAAGTTAGTACAAAATGTAAAATTTTTGTACATTACAGATTTTCATGTATTACTTATTCGGCAAATATTTATCAAGTACTTAGAAGGTGCAGCCACTGTACTAACTGCTGGGAATATAAGTAGGATCAAGTTATTTTACAGGGAGTAAGATGGAAAAGTGTAGAATGTAATGATTGAGTTTACTTAAGTAGAAAAGATTTCCTTAAAGAAATAGCATCTAATCTGAGACTTGACAGATGAGTGGCCAGTTTTGCTTGTTATTAATAAATAATTTTTCATCATCATTAAAAGCACTTATCATTTATCATGCAAAACCATCTGAAGTCTAAACCAACAGCTATTACGTGCTCTCCACTAGTGATTTAAATAATCTATTCAACCATCAAACCACCTTGACTGTAAAGCAGAAGAGCAAGATTCTGCTAAGAATAGTTGCCATGACAGCAAAAATTTCCCCAAGAATTGTCAATGAGAATAACATTTTTACATTAAAAAATAGATCTTTTTCTATTAAATATTCAGCTTCTTATTACTTTATTATTAAATGGTCCTTAATGTCATGCTGCTAGGATCGAGACAGTTGAATTAGTGATTAACTCAATTAAATGGAAGCCAACTTTATTAATTTGGAAAAAAATGTCCAGTCATTGTAGCAGGGCATCAAAGACTGTTATCCTGGAGTGGAATCATGTTCTTTAAAGGAACTAATGACTATTGAGAGATATACTACTTTTTTTGTTTGTTTGTTTTTTGCGGTACGCGGGCCTCTCACTGTTGTGGCCTCTCCCGTTGCGGAGCACAGGCTCCAGACGCGCAGACTCAGCGGCCATGGCTCACGGGCCCAGCCGCTTCGCGGCATGTGGGAACTTCCCGGACCGGGGCACGAACCCGTGTCCCCTGCATCGGCAGGCGGACGCTCAACCACTGCGCCACCAGGGAAGCCCGAGAAATATACTACTTTTAAACTTAAAAGCAATCATCATACGTAGGAGTTTCCCGCTGATACCAGTTTACGCTGAGCTTAAAAATCTAAAGTGGTAAGTGGTACTAGATATACACAGTAAAAATCTTATTAACAGGCCTAATTAAACAAAAAGACAGTCTGAGTTGGTGAAAACTCTATATTATAGTATTTTTTAAAAGAAATTCAACTTCTTTAAAATACACAAAATAATAGATTTCTGGATTCTGATAAGAATAATATATATTTTGTAAGTAATACCTTTGAAGTGCTTGAAAATAGTTTGTTCATGTATTTTATAGATTTAAATTTTCCCATACAATTTTGTTTATACTGTCAATGTGTTGATAGTGAATCAATGCGGAGGTTACCACACTGTCCCTAATGGGCCTTCCTGCGTCTTTTTTCTCTGCCATCCTCTCCCTCCCCATCCCTGCTATTTCCTATGCACAGCATCCCTGGTCTCACTTTCTCCCACATCTCCCTTTGTCTTTCTGTCCTAGGGAGATGGATTCCAAATACAAAGGTGTAAAAAAGAATACAAAATCAGTGGGTTACTTGCCCACTAACCAACAGGTGACAGGGCACAAACAGGAAAACTAGTAAGCAGGTGAAGCCAGCTACAGATGTAATGGATTTTTTTCCAAGTAGCAGGATTTCTTGCCTTCCATTTGAACGGTTTCTAACGGCCTTTCATATACGTATGCTAATTCCAGGCTTGAACATTTTAACCTGTCTAAGAGTATAGTCATGAAATTGGTTTTCCTGTGTAGCTTAGTCACTCACAACTGTAATCACCTAAAAATTGGTCATGGCTTGGAGGTTCCTTAGAAAACTAAAAATAGAGTTATCATATGATCTAGCAATACCACTTCTGAGCATATATCCAGAAGAGATGAAAACTCTAATTCGAAAAGATACATGCACCCCAATGTTCATATCAGCGCTATTTACAATCGTCAAGACATGGAAGCAACCAAATGTCCACCAACAGATAAATGGATAAAGAAGATATGGTATATATATATATATATATATATATATATATATATATATATATATATACAATGGAATATTACTTAGCCATAAAAAGGAATGAACTAATGCCATTTGAAGTAACATGGATGGACTGAGAGATTATCATACTATGTGTATTAAGTCAGACAGAGAAACACAAATATATATATATATATATATAACTGAATCACTTTGCTGTACACCTGCAACATTGTAAATCAAATATACTTCCATTTTTTAAAAATTAAAATATAATCAAATATACTTCCAAATCAAATACTTCCAAATCAAATATACTTCCATTTTTAAAAAATTAAAAATAAAATAATAAAAATAAAAAAAAATAATTTGGTCACGGCTCAATTTAGAAAGTGACCTTTCAATTTGATTAGAACCTAAGGTTTATAGATAGTAGAGTCTATATCCATTATATTATATATTTTCTCAAAACGATATGGGAAGGAGACCTTCCAAAATGTGCACTTAGTAAGCAAAACTGTTTTTCCATCAAACAATTTAAAAGGCTTCCCAGGGCTTTTATACTTTATACTGAGTTTTAAAGTCTTCTAGTGATAAAGAATAACAATGGAAAATATAACAATTAGGGGTTGACTGTGAAATGACAGACTGCTCTAACAATAAAACCAAATCTACCTTAATAAACCACACACAAATCACTTCCTCAGGAGAGCAATAGCGACTGTTTTGCTCTAGAGATCATCTTAAAGCCTAGCTAACCATGTGTCAGGTTCATCATTCTCTGAGGTCACAAAGGACCACAGCCAGATTAGCTAGAACTGCATCTGCCAGAAGCAAGACATTAAGAATGTCAGGGTGGCAACTGGCTCTCCTCTCTTAAATGAATGGTTAAAATCGCTTTCTGTTATCATCTTTGATTAGGTTTGAATATTTTTTGCTTTAGTTCTTGTGTAGGTTCCACCTGTTTTACTGTGATAATTTTAGGAGGAAATGAGCCTTCTCTAGGTTTTAATTTCTCATTTTTAGAAAATAAATGGGTTATACGAAATATTCTGAGACTTTCCATCTTTGAAACTCTCCTCTAAGATTCTCTAATTTGGGAATTAGCAATTTTACTTGTATATTAAACTATGAGTTTGAGAAGAAAGCAGCTTACTATTTTGCATTATTTTTACATGAATGGCTAACCCTAAAATACCCTCTGGCAGTTGGTTCTTCTAAGTGCTTCAATGTTCCTTTTTGAACTTTGTTTAGAATACTTATGGGTAAACATTGCTAGGTACTGTGCAGCAGAGGTTTTACAATCAGCCTACCTAGGAGGCTCCAAATTTTGGTCCACTACTTACCAGTCAATTGACCTTGAGTGTATTGCCCAGTTTTGCTTAGCCTCAGTTTCTTCATCTTTAAAATGGCAATAACAATAGTATATCATAGTACTGATGAGAAGAATCAATAAGACGAGGCACATAGAATGTTTTGGATAATGCCTGGCACATGGGAATTGTTCAATAAGTGCACTTACATGTTTTTATATTTCTTTTCTCTACTAGGTTGTAACTAGACAGAGAACATTGGTAGCTACCTGTTGGTGTGTCACCCTAGACACCCACTCTAGAAACCTGGCAGTTAGCTTTACACCCAGTCTATACCTGTTGATCTCACCTCCTTAATATTTCTTGAATTCTTCTTCCCATCCCTGACTACCAATGCGCCCATTGAAGAAATCCCCATCTATCCCCTGGATGATAATGCATCCTTACATGTCTCCCTGACTAGATAGCTGCCAAAGTGACTTTTCTATAATATAAACACGGCCATCATTTCCTCTCTTGATCAAAACTCCACTGCCTAAAGGACAACGTAGCTTGGCTTTTAAGGATCTCAAAAAATATGGTGCCTGATCAGCTCTTTGCATACCAGGCTTTAGGAAAAAAATCATAGAATGATCTCACGGAGAGCATCAGGGAAGGTTTAATCAATAAGGTAGAAAGAGAATCAGAACAGTACAGTGTTCTGTAACAAACATCAATAGTATTTCTCCTTCCTCAAAAAGGTAGGAATACTGCTCTATAAATTGAGTAATAAAACAGTTAAAGAAACCAAAGCAGGAAAGGCTCACACCTGGGTATTTTTCTATTCTGACAAGAGAGAGGAAAATGTCTATCTACCACAAAATTAATAAACTTTTGAAAAACAAAAGAAATCAGTGCTGATAACTCTATGAGGTTTAAGCTTAATTTTAGAAAAAAAAAATCATAATTCATCTGGGTCCAGCCTATGCCTCGGACAGGCTGTAACCACTAAATCATTAGTAACATAGTGCTTCACTTGACCTTATTTTCCCAGACACCACTGCCACTACTGACCATCAGAATCCAATATGTTGAGAGAATAATGTCATAAAAAACCCTCAGCAACTCTGCCTTCCGGAAGTGCTGCTTCTGCCAGTGACGTCACAGCTTGTCAGCTCAATATGCCACCGGCATATAGGTTCACTTCAAGTGGTGCTAATAAATAGCACCAGGCCATCCAGTTGCAGTCCACTTTGAGATCACATTACAAAGCTACATGAAGTCCTGGGCAAGGCAGGAGGACTGATACTATTTTACTGTCTCTTTAGCATCATTATGTACTTGAAAAGGAAAAGAAATCATAAGAAAAATAGGAACATAATCATCTAACAACTAACTGTAGTTTACAAACTTCTTTCTTACATGCTTTACAGGAGGTAGATAAAGCCAATATGATTACAATTTTAAAGATAACTAAACTGGAGTTCAATTGAGTTTCCCCAGGTCACTCAATAAGATATGGCCCTCACGTCTTCTGTCTTCATATTTTCTGTAGGTATCGCATGAGCAGAATCAGATAGACCGGGCCTCGGTGGTGTCTGCTTCTTATGCAGGCGTATTCAATATATGGGAGTAGGGCCCCTCTTGAGGGGCTTGGGCTTGGACTATTGTTCTCTGTAATAGCATGGATGGCCAGCTGCTGGCTTTGATTCAGTAGCCAGTTGTAAAAAGTGAACAACACTTGCATAGAAGCAAAGTAGAAAGCAGCCCTCCTTGGGGACAGCTTGAACTCAATAAATAGCTCCATTAGTTTAAGGCGGGAGATATGCACAGGGATACAGATAGAACTCACAAAGGCACTGTTTCTTTCTACCTTTACTAATTGCATCTAACTTCTTTCAGTGGTTACTGGTTAACAGGACTGGGCAGATGGTCCTTAGAATTGAAGGGACATTAAAGGTTCATTTCTCCCATATGCCTGTTCTTAAACAGAACCACCCTTAACACCATATCAGATTTTTTTGTTATATTTCTTTAAACTATATAAAGTCACATAAGCTATTGAAGCTACCTAACTATTGAAGCTACCTAACTATAAAAGTCACATAAGCTCATTGAAAAGATTTTGAATTATACAGAAAATTATCAAGAAAAAATTAAAATCACCTACAATTCAATACTCTAGATATGGCCGTTATTACATTTTGATGTGTTTCCATTCAATTTTTTACATGTATGTGTCTATCGTTTTCAGAATTAACTTTCTTATATCCTCCTTTTTTTCTTAACATTATATGAGCGAAGCTTGATTATATGATGAGAATCTTCCTATTAAATATTCTTGAAAATTATTAATTTAAATGGCTGCACTTTTCTCTCATATGGATACACCAAAATATGTTTACCCTTGTTTCTACGGTTCAACAGTCAAGCTTACTTTGCTATTGATAAAGAATGCTGCAATGATCATCCATTTACAGAAATGGTTGTTCAAGTTTCTGATTATTTTCTTAGACAACTCTAGAGAGGGAATTACTAGCTGAAGGAGCATTAAGGTTTTATGACTTTTAATACAACTTTGTTTTTACTACAACTATGACTTCTTTTGTTTTCAAGAAAGCACCAGCAATATATGAGGGACGTTTTACATTCATCAGCTTTAAATATTATGTTCTATATTTGTTTGAGTTTGCTAATCCAAGAGTTTGTGAGTATTCCTGAAATGTATTTTCTTTTTAAAGACATTCAGAGAATGAGATTTGACACTCTCCCTTGACAAAACCCTGCATGACTGACTGAAGATAAACTGGCTTTGAATATAACAAAGTCTAAAATGTTACAGACACTTGTTGTTGTTGTTTGATGCAGAATAAAATTAGGAACAAGAGAGAAAGTGGGCCGGAAACCAGACCAGAGGCCGAACTCGGGATCCGACAAGATGGCCGGGCTGCCCCCAGGATTATCAAGGAAACCCAGTGTTTGCTGGTAGAACCAGTTTCCGGCATTAAAGCAGAACCAGATGAGAGCAACGCCCGTTATTTTCATGTGGTCATTGCTGGCCCTCAGGTATTCCCCCTTTGAGGGAGGGACTTTTAAACTTGAACTATTCCTTCCAGAAGAATACCCAATGGCAGCCCCTAAAGTATGTTTCATGACCAAAATTTATCATCCTAATGTAGACAAGTTGGGAAGAATATGTTTAGATATTTTGAAGGATAAGTGGTCCCCAGTACTGCAGATCCACGCAGTCCTGCTATCGATCCAGGCTTTGTTAACTGCTCCCAACCCAGATGACCCATCAGCAAATGATGTAGCGGAGCAGTGGAAGACCAACGAAGCCCAAGCCATAGAAACAGCTAGAGCATGGACTAGGCTATATGCCACGAATAATATTTAAATCTATCCGATCATCAAGTGTACATCACTTCCCCTGTTCTGCCAAGGCTTCTTCCTTTTTTGTTTGCATTTAATGGACACAGTCTCAGAAACATTACAGAATAAAAGCCCAGACATCTTCAGTCCTCTGGTGAGTAAATGCACAGTAGCAAATCTATGTCTTGTCCTGATTCACTGTTGTAAAGCATGAGCAGAGGCTAGAAATATCATCTGGGTTGTTGTGAAATGTTTAAAAGCAGTGGCCCTTCTCTGCTTTTATTCATCTCCCTCATCATGGTTTAAGTATAAAGCACTATGAATGAAGGTAGTTGTCAGGGTTAGCTGCAGGGGTGTGGGTGTTTTTCTTTTTTTATTATTATTTTTTTTTAGTGGTGGGGGGGAAGGTAGTTTTCATTTTATGGGCTCCTTACCCCCTTTTTATGGTGATCTGATTGCATTGGTTAAAAGCAGCTAACCAGTTCTTTAGAATATGCTCTCTAGCCAAGTCTAACTTTATTTAGACACTGTAGATGGACAAGCTTGATTGTTTGAACCAAAATGGGAACATTACGCAAACATCACGGCCCTCACTAATAACATTGTGACTTTGCTGTCAAGTGTAGAATCCTCCCTTCAATTAAAAGCTTGTGACCACTTTGTATGGCTTGTCTGGAAACTTCTGTAAAACTTATATTTTAATAAAAAAATTTTTGTTATTCTACTTTGCCTCTGTACAGTTTATTTTACTGTGTTTATTTCATTTTTCCCAATGTGACCATCGTATTTAAAAATTAAAACTGATGAAACATTCTATTTTGGTCTTCACCGTCTGACAAATTGAATGGTGAGAGAGAGATTTTGCCAGTTTCTTTTCACTGATGCAAATTTGCGTTAAGATACATCACTGAATGGAGTATTTATAAGCTGGCCCTGAGCACGCCTAAAGCATCAGTATGTGACATTTTTTACCTCCTAGAAATTTGAAATGTGTTTGTATTGTCTGATTAGTTAGACGATCATAGAGTCACAGCACAGCCACACTTGTGACTGGCTTTGTGTGGGACTTTCACCTGTGCCACATTTGTGTCTGCCATTTGCTTTATGACCTTGCTCTTATTTCTTGTCTCAAAACTTCATGTGTGACCACCGGTGTGGATTATTAGGAAACACCAATCTGATAATCACTTGGGGTTTGCTGAGGCATTTATGAGTCTTTCTTACAGACCTGCTGAGCAAATCTCAAGCAGCCAGCTTGCATAAGTATCATCAGAAAGGTTTCTCCCTTAGAAGGCATCATATCCTCAGTTAATGATTCTTACTGTCATCCCTCTAATATTAGCTACGGGAGCTCCTTTTATTCTTTAATTTGATAATCAGCTCTTTTTTCTGCATTGACAGAGTTCCTCCCCCACAAAACTGTTCTTTCCCACCCTTCCATATCTAATTCCTGACTCTTGTTGTTTTTAAGACATAAATGCAGTCAGTCATAAGTATGTAAATGTTAACCTGTGGGTTGGAACCTTTGTCTCTTGCAGTTTAAGGTAATGGACATTGTAGCCCATCTGAGTTTTCCCCACTCTTATTCTCGTAACTTCTGGAGTTTCTTCAGAATGTGGTGTATTTTATTGTGCTCCTATGTAAGATGAAGCATTACCTATTAAAATTACATTTTCAACATAAAAAAGAGATGAAGTGATACAGAACATGAAGGTAATTTAATCATATTTTGATCATACTATATCTCAAATAAAAGGTTTCTTTGTGTCTTAAGTAACGTAAATCAAGTACATTGTTCTCCCTTACTGTCAAAAAGGTATTTCAAATTTGTCAACCTGAGTTTTTTATCTCTGGTATCTTCTTCTGTATTACAAAAGCTCTTAGCTCCATTTTACATGGGAATGCAATGAAGTCATTGACTAGTCACAGTTGTAAAAAGTCACTGATAAATTAAGGAGGAGATATGATACAAACTCCCCACTTTCTAAGATAAAACCTGACATTGACCCATGCAGCAGATTTTCAACAGGACAACTGTTATCTAATATTTCTCAGCCCACTGAATGACCTCACAACGGATAGGAACATCCGTTCCTATTTTCTTATATTCTTTTTTCTTCTTCCCTCCTTTCCATCTACAATGGTAAGTAGGTATGGAAAAAAACAAAACAACAACAAAAAATTTCTAGCCCAGTAAAGTCAGATACTAATTATAAATTTCTTACAAAAAATGTACTGAACTATTTCCTGCAAAAATGCAACATGATCAATAATCAACTATAATGGATTGTACATTTCAATGCTTAGAATATGAAATTCTACAGTGAATTAAAAAATCATTTTCTAATATCATCTCCTTCAGAAAGCTTGCATGATTAAGTGGATTAATCTACAGTTTACTAAGCTTAGGTAATAGCCTGACAATTAGGTTTTAGCTAATACTGATACTGGAAGAAAGTTATCACTTCCTAAGAATATAATGCCTACAGCAATGTTTTTTTCAAAATGTAGTATTCTTAGAACCAATAAAAGAATCTCCTGGAATATTTGTTTCAATGCAGATTCCTGAGCCATTTCCAAGTTACTGAATCAGAATCTCAGTAGGGTTTGGGATATCTTTTTTGAACGACATCCTCAGATATTCTTTTGCACACTAAAGTTTGAGAAAAGCAGATGATTTCTACATCTAAAGCAAAATAGCTCTTGTTGCCAAATATCAACCTAAGGATATTTAACCAGATCACCAAATCCAGTGCTATTTTGAGAAAAGGAAAGTCTTAATAATTATTTGTGAATATACAGCCTTTTCTTGAATCGGAGGCTCTGTTGGAAAATAGCCATTCATAAAATATTCTGCCATTTAGCAAAACCTCTCTGAACCACTATTTATAGTTATGTGTTAACTTCAGATTAAAGAGGTAAATAATGCTTAAGCATCTATGCTAGACCCTCTCCCCATGTACATCAGGTCTATTCTGGCATCCAGGTTTCCATGGATGAAGTTTCACAGGCCCCTGTCTTTCTTTCCCATCTGCCATATGCCACCAAACCCACATGCAGTAGGATGGCAGTGGCACAGTATAGTGGATTATAATGGGGTTTCAGAGGTGATTTTGAGGACATCCATTTGAAAAGCAAACGCAATATTATCAAGGTCTAAAGTGAAAAGATCTTCATTCAGGACATGAGGATTGGAACTCAAGAGGAATACCTCTGAAAGTCACATGAATTTAATGCATTAATCATGCTTAAGGAAATTATCATATGGGAAAATAAGGTGTGATAGATATTTTTTAAATCTGATAAAAAGACACAATTATTGCCTGTCAATATTATATATTGTTCTCATTCACAGTCAAGTATAATTTAATTTATTGAAACATGTGCTTACTTCTCTACTGTCCTCAGTTGATTATAGCTGTATAGTTGTAATAGTAATTTAGATACAAAAGTAGTATTTCTCAGACTTTAGTGTATATACAAAAATCTTTCTAAAATGTATATTTTGATTCTTAGGTCTGGGGTGGGCCCCAAGATCCTATATTTCTAACAAACTACAGATAATATGAATGCTGGTGATCTGAGGACCACACGCTTTGAATAGCAAGGTGCATTTTTACAACCATTTTTAATTGAAGTATAGTTAATTTACACTGTTGTCTAAAGTACATTTTTAAATCTATACCTACTGCACCATACATAAGGCACTTTCAACCTTGTGGTCTTAGGAGTAATGTTTAGAGCATGAGAAAAAAAGGTTGTTGAAATATCCCACCATTTCATAAATGTATTTGGGCTCTTACTAGCTAACCCAAAATTACAAATCCATGGTACTTTTCATAATAGCAATCAACCCCATACTACTTTTCTCAAAATATGCATTAGCTACTCAGTGTTCACAGAGCTGGCCCCATTCTATCTCATCCTTGATTTTGACTCTCTTCCTGGACACCCAACTCTGCCAGTCAAAATTTTACACATTTCAAGTCCATTGAAATATTACCTCTTCATGAAATTTTTCCTGATGGCCTCAATAGAATGTAATTTCCCCTTCTTCCAAATTCTCATACTTATCAAATAGACAAATCATATAAACACTGTCCTTTGAACATTGACTTGGACTTGGCCATCTACCTTTTCACTTCCTTTAGACCAGTTGTTTTTTCTCAAATCCAGTGGCACATCATGCATATGAGGAGACATATGACAGAAACTGAGGCCACAAGCCTCACCTAAGACTCATTAAAGCACAGTTTCTGGGGAGTGAGACCCAGGCATCAGAATTGTTTTAAATTTCTGGGATTCATGGCACCACAGCTGAGAAACACCATCTTAGATGGTAGGCTCTCCAAAGGGCTGCACTAGGTCTTAGGCATAAGCATTTATAATAGTATACTCAATTCAACTCAATAAATACTTACTAAGGGCCTTGAACACTTAACAGTAGGCACTTAATAAATACACATCAAATTGAACATTTAAATTTGTCATATTTGCACACTGGGAAGAAAAGGAAAGCGCGTTAATCAAACATTTTAATTCTTCACAACACATTCTTAGGTGATAGACTATCAAAACAGACCAAATCCTTTGCATAAAAAAATTTTGAAATTGCTGATCTATTCCTCAACTACTCTGCCATCACATGTTCACTCTGTAGATTAAGATTTTCCATAAGACTGCGTCCAATTTACTCTTCTTTTTTCAGAAAAGCACTTTTCTCCTCTCATAAGTTGAATAAGTATTACAAATCATTAATGGAATTTGCAGCAGCAACCATACTGGAAATAATCAGCTGACATCCAAGGTAGGGCACACTTTTTGCTGCTGTCAAACAAAATTAATCACACATTTCCAGCATGCTGAGTAGAGGCGGCCTGGGCTCCATCAGATGCGGTATTTCTACAGCCTGGCAGCCGTCGGTGACCAGCAGGAGAGCCAAGCTGTTTTCAGAAAAAACCGCAATGGGTTTCTGTATCTTCTCTTCTTTTCTTTCTTCTTTTCAATTCCTAAAGGAGAATCTCCTGGCAATGTACCCAGGAGATTCCAATGCCATGGAAACAAGGAAGTGGAGTGTTTGAAAAGCTGGCTGTAGGAAAGAATGCCATTCTCCTTGCTTTGTTCTACCTCTGCGTTATAGCCTTTTGCAGAGGACTCGGGGAATTATTTAAATAATTCAGGCTGAGTCCTAGTTTCACCTGAGTTATACAGATGATCCAGGTACACTAGGTTGCCCTGGCCATATTACCCAGATATACCTATTCTAGTATTCTTCAGTATTATTTAGTAGAGATCTAAGTTGTATATGCTCAATCAACAATGGGTTAACTTACTCATTATTTAAAAATAGGGCTCCCCTAGTGGCGCAGTGGTTGGGGGTCCGCCTGCCGATGCAGGGGACACGGGTCCGTGCCCCGGTCCGGGAAGATCCCACATGCCACGGAGCGGCTGGGCCCGTGAGCCATGGCCGCTGAGCCTGCGTGTCCAGAGCCTGTGCTCCGCAACGGGAGAGGCCACAACAGTAAGAGGCCCGCGTATCGCAAAAAAATAAATAAATAAACTGCCAGGTATTGTGCAAAACTCCAAGAATCGACACAGTGGAGAAAATAGGCAGGTCTATGAACAGTACATTTCAATTGTCATAAATTGTATAACAGAGTTTGAATAGGGACACTCTAATATTTTTAATTACAGCACCCAATAAACAATAAACACATACTTTGGGAACTAGAAAGGAAGGAGAGCAAAAAAATTTTTCTTGAAGTAACTGTCTTTTTAAGAAAAAAGAAAGAACAATCAAAGTCATCATGGTAATTTCTTACACTTACATTTTGGTTGAGCATTGACTAAGGCATTGTTATTGCCTAAGCAACCTCCCTATACAACTCTCTGAGGTGATCTCACACCCCATCCCCCGCAATACCTCTAAGAAAATAATCTTCTAATTTTGAGAATACCTCATGCTTACTTTATTTGAACATCACAAAGGCCAGTCTAGCAAGAAGACTGACACTTGAACACCTGGATAGACTGGCACTTTGAACTCTGCAGCATTCATAATACAGTTTTCTGGTACTTCCCTGGTGGTCCAGTGGTTACGAATTCATCTTGCAATGCAGGGGGCGCTAGTTTGATCCCTAGTCGGGGAACTAAGATCCCACATGCTGCGGGCAACTAAGCCCATGTGCTGCAACTACTGAGCCCGCACGCCACAGCTAGAGAGAACAATGTGCACCGCGATGAAGACCCCAGGTGCCGCAACTAAGACCCGATGCAGCCAATAAATAAATAAATAGTTTTTTAAAAAAAAAAAAACACACAGTTTTCCCCCAGAAATTCAACAGTCTATGTTGCTTGAGTTTGCTTGTCATATGCTCCATACAACTGAATCTCTGATTCATTCCTGCCTGCTAGAGATGCCCTAGACAGAGGATCTGGTTTGAGCACATAAGGACTGTTACAGAAGCTGTGTCTTATTGGCCTTCTTTCGCATACTAAGTAACCCTTAGGTTATCATGAAGCCAGAGCCCCCTCCTACTTATATCAATAGGACGATGGTAAAAAGTGTTGGTAAAAGTGGGGGGGTTAGTTGGTAAATGCCTCCTCAAGGTACCTGCCTTTCTGTCTGATCTCTTTGGCTGTACAGTGCTGATTTTATTAAAAAGAGGGGAGGGGTAAGGTGTACTGCTATCTAAGCCTAGATCAGATTATAAAGCTATTATGGCAACAAAAAGGAAGCAGTTAATCCTACCAGGGGTGCGGGTAGTGAGTAGGGAAGAGTAAATATGTTAGTGGATCAAGGAAAGAGGAAGCCTGGTTAAGGAGAAGGTGGATTTAAGTTTGGAAGGTTTTCTGGCAGCCAAGGTAGGCTACAGTCCAGGTAAGGTACAAGATATGATGAAATATATGGAGATGTCCACAAAGTCCTGCCTGATCCCTTGGTCTGAGTAGTGAACTGTACTATGCATCTCTAGAGCACTCTTTAAAAATATGTAGCATGGCCTTCATCGCAGTGAACTGTAAATGCTGTTTATTATCTAGCCTACCACCCTGTCAGCTGACTGACGTTGGAAATCATGCTGTTGTATATGCCAGACCCTGTCTCTAATCTGAGTGAAAAGACATCAGGCCTAAGCTTCTGTCAGCTCCTATTTCACTTAGGCTTTGTTTTTAAATAAATGTGAGGCAATTAAGACATGTACAATATACATGAGAAGCAGTCATTATTTTAGGACTATGGGATGGTTGCCATCTCAGTTTAAAGTGGACTCAATCTTATTCTTAGGGCTTTCTCCTGTCTATTATTTCTTTCTAAAAAAAACCTAACTAGACATTCTTGGCTCATCACTTCTCTGGGGTGTGATAGTGTCCTTTGTCCATCACCATTACTGTCAACAAAACTGGATGTTATGATAGGTACCAAGGGTTTACTAAGCAAGTAAATATAAGCATTTCAAATGTCCCAAGGGCTTATTGTCTTATACAGAAAAAGACCAAGGCAGAATGGAAGGTTAATGACATATGCCATAAATTAATTAGTATCTAAGGGTTTTCAAAAGACTCAGTGCATTCAATGGCAGCAGCGAGTAAAGTCGGGAAAGTTACACAAGGGAATGAGGGCACTGGATCTCTATTCAAGGAAATGTAGTACAGTCTCACTGAGTAGGAATGGTTGCTGCAGAAGAAAATAAAGAGTGTTTAATTGGTTGATTTCGAAATTGTAGTGATAGACTTACAGGGCAAATATATTCTGTCTTTCAGACAAATGCAGTGCTTTCCTGATATCCCCAAACCAAGCAATTCAAGTAACTGCATTTTTGTTGGAATTCAAACTCGGAGTCACTAAGTTTAGTTGGAATCAGATGAAAAAATTCAAACAGTGGCAATGCCATTTGTACTGATTAGTCCCAGAGGAAAAGATGCCAAGTACTCATGTGCTTAGAGAATCAGCACTACACTTCTAATTAGAACTCACAATTTCATGAACTCTAGTGATGCCGAGACTTTTAAAATGACAAAGTGACAATGCTTGCATGCTAGGAATAGAGCTCAGTAGAGGACAAAGGAAAGCAGATCAGCTTTGTCTAGCAGAAGGGAAAGCATTCCACGACAAGAGAAATGAATAATAATACATTTTAATTTGGAGAATATAAAATGTCTCTCTGAGCAGAAAGGCTTGGAGAGGAGAATTTATGTTCCAAACCTCTGCAGTGTCCACCCAGGATGAAGAACAAAATATAGACAAGTGGTGTAAAGACTGACATGTGGGCTGACCCTCGACACAAGAGGGTCATACGAAGCCACAATATTGACCAGAACATCCAACCGGGCTTGGGATAAGATGGGTTAGATTATTCCCGTCAAGTGTCAATACAGAGGGAGATAATACCACTTTACAGCACAGTGTAAAGCTGTAAAGGCTTGGCACCTAGAAAACAAGATGAAAGGGAGGAGGAGGTTACCAGAGTCAAACAGAAGACAGAACTCTGGCAGTAGCACTACAGGTAGGATACTCATGCATCCTTGAGGGAGGCCAGAGAAGGAGGAATGAATAGGGACTGTGGTAAAGGTAGAAGTGATGAGTTCCAGGAACACACTGGATATTCAGTTTGAGAAAGAACAATGAGCCACATGCAGTCCCCAAGGTTAAAGAGAAACATTACCCTTTAATGGAAAAGTTTAGCATAAACAATGATGCAATAAAGAGATGAGCAGTTCTTTCTTGTCCTATTTAGTTTCATTCGGTAGCAAAATACTCAGTTTGAGATATCATATAGAGTGTCAAAGGCCAGATGCATTGTCTGACTTTTAAAAGACTGATTGCAATAGGGAAGTCTCACGAACGTATGTGGATCTTCTTTGATTGCGTTATCCCTTCTCTTACTAAGTACACCTTCTCCTCTCCCAGCCTTCCTGAGGCGTGAGGCTGTTGCTAATCGTTCGTTCACTGTAGCCCGTGCTGGAGACCTGGATGACAGCCTGCTCTAATTTGGCTCATTTGATGGCTTGTGCCAATAAATTCTAAAATTCGGCTCTCCAGGTGGCAAGGCTGTTTTATAACAAATTGCTGGCTAATTAGGGCATAAATGTTCTTTTCTTCATTTCTCCCTGACCTTGCTGATTACACGCCCAGCGTCCTCCCTCCCTCCTTGTTCTACAGTAACCCCTGCAATCTGTTCACATCGCCTATTCCTTCTAGGACTTTGATCTTCATTTCCAACTTTCTTAATCTGTTGAATCTGACATCACTTACTTGATTTTATATATTTTCAGTGTTTCCCTAAATCTAGAGTTGTACTTTATTATTTATTTATTATAAAATTGCCTACATTTTGGGACTCTTAGCCATGTCATTATTCTCTTGGTAACAAATATACAATCATATGAGTCATTTCTGATCATTCTCTTGATCCTCATTTGATAACAAACTCTAATCTGAAATCTGGGAAATACATACAGGTGCCTCTCTAGGCACTTTTCTAATCCATTACTAAAATAGTATATTTTTATTTGCTTTTCGTCATATGTTATCAAGTTAAAATTTTTCAGAGTTTTTAGGGGATGCCTATTTGTATGACATTCACAATACAGCAACTGGTAGAAGCAAACAAGGGTAACACAAGTTTAAAGGACTTCCAGGGACCTCTAGTTTGCAAATTATTTTAAAATAACAAAGTAAATATTCTTATAATAATTTCCATCACCACTTACATGTGACACATCCAGTATATACATAACTAATTGCCTCAATTTTGTGTATCTTTACAATTCTTTCATTGTGTAAGAGAAATTCACAATGAAGGCAGGAAAAGCTTAAAGATTTTTTATCAGCTAGTCATAGGCAATTATTAGCAGATTTGTTTTGTTGCAAAGACGTGGCTATAAAGTTCAAATCTTTCCAATACTCTGGAGAAAACTGAAGAAAAAAATAAAATATCACAGAAAGAGATGATTTATTTTGGGTTTTTTTGGGAATAGTTGCCCAAATCATCTCTTTAACTTGTGATCTTTAATGATCTCTTTAATTTAGGAATAACTGCCCAAATGATATACTTAATGCCCCAACTGTACAGACTCATAACAGTATGCTTAGAAAATCAACTAGCATTACTCAATGGCCCCAAAGACACAATGATTGTGTGACCAATGGACAGGAGAACAAGCTTGGTCCACCTAACCAGGGAGAAACATGTGACCAGTTAACTTATTTTCACTGTGGCCATGCAGCCTGGGTGAAAAACCAGGCAACTTTAGACTCATGGTTTGGGTTATCATATGCAAAGTGCAGCCCCAGAGGAATACTTGTTAGCATCTAAGCCTGGCATTCTTATGTGGGGAAATCATACCTGGAGGCAAAGATGAGCATGTTCTCTTTCCCAGCTCTCCTAGGAGCTCTTCTATCTCCTTTTGTTGTCTCTACCCTAACAATTTCTTTCTTGTAACTACAGGTGTCACTCCAAGACTGTCCTCCATCTATGAGTGGTTTCATTACTTCTCATGATTTCAACCTCACCACACTGATGGTTCTTAAAATTATAGCTGTCCTGATCTTTCCCCCAAGTATCACACATCAAATGTCTGTTGGACTGTTGGAAGCCATCCTGGAGTCCCTGCGCCGTGACAAAGTCATGATGCAATCAAAGGCAGGACTGCGAAGCAGCACTGTGCCAGGACGGTGGACTACATCTCTATTGATTTGTTTGGCTGTGTTAAGCTTATATATGGAAACAGCACAAGGGGGATTTACGCCCAGGGTTAGGAAAACGAGAAAAACTACTACCCCCCCTCCACTATTATTATCACAAAATGGAAAGTACCTATTTTGGCCCCAGGAAACTGGGAACGCAATACACAATCTGGAAATATAGGGATGTTCCTATGGAAAACACCCCCAACTGAACAACAGTGGCCCTACGAAGGGGTTGTTGATGATTTTGCTTTCATATGGGTCCACTATAAAGAAAAGTAAATACTCTGGCAACAATTGGCGGATGATAAACAGGAGTGTAGGAGGTATTGTAAGTGCTACTAGTGCAGTCAGGTACACAGGAACTGTAGGATATATTGTAAATATTTTCAAGGCACTATTCAAAAAACTTGCCCATGCAGAAAGAACACGAAGCTTGCACTTGTGTAATAAAGACTTACATAATAGCTTGGCTTAACTACTAGAAAATAACCTGCAACTAATGAGAACTTGGGGAAGTATCTTGTTAGTACATCTAGAAACTGGGGACATTTTCAGAAAACTGATAAAAATATTTTGAGGTTAGAATATGTTGAGATTTTTTCATTTTGTACATGATGATGAAACCTGCCTAAATATAAATACCTGCTCTGAAAAATAAATTTGAGCTTGATGTGCTGACATCTACAAAGGGTGTCAGGTCTTATTTCCTTGGCCGACGTCGTCCATCCCTCAGGTTTCCCTGGACTCGTTGGAGCTGGAGTCCGACATTGGACTTTTCTCTCTGCATGTTCCACAGGCACCATGAGCCCTACAGGTGAAAATCGGAACCCAGCCCCTTTCCCTCTGAACCTGCTCTTCTGCTATTAGCTCTGTCAGTTGCTAGTACCAACAGCCACCGAATCACCAGAATTGGACACCTAGGAGTCACTTTTCACTCTTACTCTTCCCCCACTTCACCTCACCACTAAGTCCACTCAGTGGCTTAATCAGACTCATTTACCTTTATCTGGCCCTTCCTCTCCACAGCTACCACCACTACATCTTAGTTTATTCCAAGATCACATCTCCCAAGTTTTATAACTCCCTAAATAAATTCTGTCTCTCGACTTTCCCATTCTCTGCAGTCTCCACAGTGATGGAAATAATAAATCTGGTCATGTCACCCCACTGCTTAAAGCCTTTTAAAGTCTCCTCTTTAGCTATACAACATACAGTCCAAGCTTACTACCATGAGGCACGATAGCTTTACTTCTGCCTCATGTATCATATGCTCTAATTGCTTTTCATTTTATAATCTAGCAGCAGAAAACCTACATGATGCTCACTATTGCCAAGGCTTATTCTATGCACTTTACATATATTAACTCACGTAATTCTCACAGAAACTCTATTAGGCAGGTTCCGTAATTATCTCAGTTTTTACAGATGAGGAAACCGAGACTCCGAGAAGCTAAATCATTTGTCCAAGCTTACACACCTCGCACACGTCAGAGCCGCCATCCCATTCCAGACTCCAACCTCAGCCCCAATATGCCCTTCTTTCCAGGCTGTGCCGGCCTGTTTTCACTTCCCCATGACATGAGTCATGCTCTAACTTCTGTCAGAAATGCTTCTGTTGCACCTGTACCTGGATCACTCCTACTTATCCTTTAAAGCTCAGCTCAGTCATCAGAACTTGCAGGAGTTCTTGTCCGGCCTTTTCTGTGCTCTTGTACTAGACTATGCACATTTCCATCATGTCAGTTATCATGTAATAAAATAATCATATATTAAATGAGGGAGACATATTCCTGGGCCTCAAGGAATTAGTTTTCTATATTTTGTATTTTGCACCACACAATGTCCTACCATTAAGAAGCATTCAATAAATGTGTGTTGAGTGAAGAATTAATAATACATGGATGAATAAAGAATACCCCCACTAGTAACCAAGAACCTTTCTTAATAAGAGTACCACAACAGAACTTTAAGCACTCACAGAATGGGTCCAGTAGCCCCTAGAGTCAGCTTACAAAAACTGTAAGAGGCCTAAGTGTGTGTGCGTGTGTGCGTGTATGGTGTGTGTGTGTGTGTGTGTATGTGTGTGTGTGTGTGTTGGGGGGGAGGACAACGTGAATCAAGGTAGGAAGAGATTAAAACTTGAAGCTACACAGACTGTTCAGTAAAACCAAGCACCTTTATAAGATGGATATGTGTTAATGGTTCAACAAATCCATATACAGTTTCCTAATAATGCTTTGATTTTGGCTACCTTTTCAGTTTGTTTTAAAGTTCTAATTTTAAAAGGCCTTAAAGTATCATATAATATATACCTGGACCCGGCGGACACCAGAGTCATGACTCCAGCAAAGCAGCCCCCCTTTTACACATCCCAGCTGAAAAACAGCCCTAGATTGGGAGCACTGGTATAACAAGTCCTCATGAAGCACTCGATTAGTAAATATCAAGAAATTAGCTTTTGCATAATAACCTTGCAAATGAAAATTGGCACATCACTTGGTGTTAGAAACATGGCCTGTCCTCACTGTCAAGCTGACCTGAGTCTCCTTCATAAGCAGATAAGGGGCCTTTGTAAAGCTGTACCTCCCTCAAAATCAACATTTAAATACTCTTCTCATTGCTAGGCTTTGACTGCTCTTTAAGATGACCTCTAAGCAATAGAAAGATCACTGTTCTAGGGGTCAGGAGACCTTAAGTCTAGGCCCACATCTGCCCTTAACGACTTACATGATTTTGGCCAACGTATTTGATTTCTCTGCATCTCGGTTTCCTCATATAAAATAAGACATTGGGATTTTGAAATTTTAAGCTAATTCCAGCTCTATTTTAAGCTACTTGGAGCCCTACAAGTTTATACTCTCGAAGAAACTAGTATGAATCACACAGTAAATTCACTTGTATGCATACACACATCAACACACACACACTCTCGAAAGAGAGAGAGAGAGAGAGAGAGATTGAGGGTTCGTAAATATATTGGTTTTGCAATAATAAAAATATTACCTTTATTATACACATAGGATAGGTGCTAAGGATATTTAAGAGGTATTACATTTGTTTAAATTTCAATTCTAAAATTGTTTATTTGTTAGAGGTTCTACAGATGCACAGAAAATGAATTGCAATTTATGACTCAGATCATAAATGAAAGACTGTTTACTTCCCAAAGAACCATACAAGGCCAGAGTGTTCACACTAGTCTGGATTTTCTAAAAACGGGGAAAATGAGGGGCTTCTGGCATGGGAAAAACAAAAGACGGCTGTGTGCCACACCGGAGTATAGAGCCCTCCTGGTTAATCCTGGCTGAATCCTGATTGGCATGCCTGCTGTTACGTATATACTCACTGAACAATTGGTACTGCATATGGGAAACACAACTAAAGCAGGCACAAAATCCTATCATCATGATAAGCCCCTAGGAGTATTGTTGAGGGAACTTAATCCACACAGAGAGATGGATGAGGTACGTGGAAGGGACCTTTTTTTTTTTTTTACTGTTAGACTCACAGCGAAATCCACTATACCATATCAAACTCTAAAGGGTTTCAAATTCATAAAGAATTAATGAGGCAAAATTTCTCAAAAATAAGTAATATACATCTTTAACACCAAAAAGCAAAACAGCTTAAACTGGACCACACTGCAAAAAGTTCCAAAAATGACTTTCAATGGAAGGAAAGCCATTTGTATTGTACATTATCTACTGAAAAAAAAAAACAAACTTTTTTTGTGTTTTTCAAAAAAAATCATATTTCAGTTTGTCTTAGGTCAACCACATGTCTTAGGTCAACCACAAAATAAAACGTCGTACTAAAATGAGCTGAGTAGTGAGCACTCCATAAATAAAGTGACATATGAGCCATCAAATGAAATACAGGAGCAGAAAAGTATTTTTCCCTTTGCAACCTAAACAAATTCTAATGTATTTAGTTGAAAATTAGCAAGAACTATCATAATGTCTTACTCACAGTAGACTGGAGATTCCTTTTTCAGCCTTACTTTTATATTTGCTTTGAGTTTGGTTTCATAATTCTAAAGGTAGAAATATTTTATTATGAGACAAAATACCATTTTCCATAATTCAGTTCTTTGATTTCCAAATTTACATTAATTTTCAAGAATTTTTAAACTTAAAACATAAAAACAGCTATCTATAACTGCCAGCAACTGAAAATAATCTCTAATAAATATCATAGATGTAGATTACTATTTACCAGATTATTTGGTCTTGAGAAAGTGGCCACAAAAAACAGAAAATGTTTTTTGATTGTGACTAAAAGGAGTTCTTTTTCCAATGGAAAATGACATATCTGCATCATTAAAGAAGTACAAACGTTGACTAGATACATGGTGAAAGCAAACTCAAGAACTACAACATATTTTCTAAAAAAGTAATACTGAAGTCCACTTTTCTCAGAATGTCTTATTTTAATACGACTGTTATCAAATATTATCTTATCTGCAATTTTGGCTACAGATATGATTTTACTAAATGATAACTGAATACTATCACTTAGAAAACATGGCAAATTTTGTGGTATCTTTTGCTATCATTTGGTAATATCCGAAGATTTGTTATACACACATATATATGTGAATACATGTTCATATGTATTCCACTGGATATATTTTTACCAAATCTCATATTCAACTTCAAAATGTTAGATTCAAGTAGAAATTACACTATAGAACGTGAATTTTGGTCAGCTATAACACAGACACTTATCATCTGTTACCTAAGTTAGTATAAGCACCTCATTTCCTCAAGGTCACTTTAGGGTCAACAGACATATTACTTTTCATTGTGGCAGGCCTAGGGAAAATAATCAAATTAGAACTGTAGAAAGAAGAAGCAAAATATCAATTCTATTTTTAAATATGTCAGTTATACAGCCTTGAAATTACTGGGTAAATAATAGGTGAATATGTACTTGACAACTGCCATTGAACAGAGGCAAGGGATCATTCTCATACCCCAGAATATTCAGTATATGGAAAAATGTAGTCAGCCATACCTGCCTAAGTATCAATCACCCCCATGAGGTACTTATTTGTATCAAAAACATTCTAGGAGTTCCATGTTGGATCACATATTCTCAGTTTACTGAATTATTCATAACTGTTCATTTCTTCAATTCATATAGTGTTAAATAATCTCTACTCAAAATAAGGTTCTTCTGGAGGTTTAAAAAAAACGTACTATGAAAGGTTGATATGCATTCATATAGAAATATACAAAGAGCTGTATAGTCAGGAGAGAATATAACAAGATCTAAACTCATTGATCACCTTGAAATGAATTTGAGAAACCATTCCAAAGAGTAAAAATTCCAAAATGCACACTAACATTACTTTCTTTATTACAAAGTATTAAGGCAAAATGTACATGATATTTGAATTATAGATTAGGCCATCTAGGGACTTCCCTGGTGGTGCAGTGGTTAAGAATCCGCCTGCCAATGCAGGGGGCATGGGTTCGATCCCTGGTCCAGGAAGATCCCACATACCGCAGAGCAACTAAGCCCATGCGCCACAACTACTGAGGCTGCATGCCACAACTACTGAAGCCCACGTGCCTAGAGCCCATGCTACACAGCAAAGAGAATCCATCACAGTGAGAAGCCCACACACTGCAACGAAGAGTAGCCCTCCCTCTCCACAACTAGAGAAAGCCCGTGTGTAGCAACGAAGGCCCAACACAGCCCAAAAATAAATAAATAAATTTATTTTAAAAAATAAATAATAATAGATTAGGCCATCCCATGATAATCTCTACATGACCCTTGACTCCTGGGTTGAAACTTGAGACGGCCATCATAGATCCTGGCATACACAGATGAAAGTAGCCAAACCCACCCTAGGAAGGAAGCCTGTTTGAATATTTGGAAATTCAATTTATAGCTTCCAAATTAATAATCCTGCTGTAGACAAGAATCTAAAATCTATACATGGCATATCACTAGGTTTAGAATGAGGATAATTCATCATAGAAACTTTCTATAACAACAACAATAATGAAGACACTTCAAACATCCAGGCAACTATGAGTTAGAGTATGGTTATAACTTTTTTTTTTAATCAAAAGCTTCTAAGCCATTTACAATATATCATAGCTGAAACTCAGAATAATACAAATGTGCATGTATGTGTGTATATAATTTTTTCCTAAACTCTTTGACATTGTTATAGGCAGCCTCCAGAAAGTATATCCTAATAACCTTTGGGAAAAGAAAAATTAATTGCTCTGCAAAGGAAAAAATACTTCCATTCAGCTAATTGTCTTCACATCTGGATAAATTATAAATAAAATGTTGTAAAAATATAATCATCCCTTAAAATTATTATCAGGAAGAAGCAATAAGGAAAGGAACTTCACTCTTTCATTGGACTCTGGCCAGTGACTCAGTAAATTGTCCATGAGTAGTTCTTTATCTGATCAAGGCATTCTGTCAAAGTAAGAGTAAGTTCCCAAACCACATACACTTGTTGCTGTTGCCTAAGAACTACCTTCACAAATCAGGCATGGAAGCCATTCCGGGTCAGGCCATCTGGAAGAATTTGCAGATGGAACAGACCTCCTATCCTCTCAAAAATGAAGGTTCCCACATGGGCCAGGAGAAAAATGCCTGATTGCCCCACGTAATAGCCCAATCACTCCTACTGATTCTTTAACAACTGGAAAGAGGTCCCTGCTGTGTAATGAGATTATGGAACACATGATAGATTAGTGACCTTTTGAATTAGGACAAGCAACATGAACTCACTAACAAATTCCCCCTTATACTGGAGAGGCTATGTTAAGGGTGTCAGCCATTTGACTAAAATAGCTGAAGCACAGATGCAAATACCAACGTATAAAGCTTCATTCTTCAGTGTTCCAGTACTAAGACTGAGAACTCACATCTGGCTAGGATATTGTGAAAGCATCTGATAATTTTAGTCAACAACTACATAAAAAACATTTTCCTATTTGGATTTATACTTGTGTTTTAAACTATATTTGAAAAAAATCAATCAAAGTAGCTTTTTAGATTCATTGACCAATCAGTGAAGGCATATTGGTACAATGGGTTTTGGACAATGGGTTTATTCTTTCATTCTTGATCCTATTTTAATTGTTTAAAACTTTGTTCTATTATCACAGCACAGGGTTTTGGAGACAGGCAGAATGGTAGGTTTGACCCGGGGTAAAACCTGGGAGAGCTACATGGATTCAATCAGGGAAATCTTTCAATCCCTTTAGACATCAATCTCCTCATCTTTAATGTGAGAATAATGTAGTACCCACTCATCGGATTATTGTGAAGAGAAAATTAGATAATCTATGTAGAACTCTTAGCACAATGGCTAGCACCTAATACTGTGATAAGCTCTCAATATTTTTAACTATTGCTTTTTATTTTTCTACTTATTCTTGTAAAATGTTGTTCCAATGAGGTGAACTATTTTTCCTAATGAATAATTTTTCTATAGTTAGATTGCTCATCTTATTGGATGAAACATAATTTATTCAAACAAGTTTGACTTCGGTAAACACCATAAAGCCATAGAGAACCTCCATTTTACTTTCATTATTTTACTATTCTTACTCCTCATTTGGATCTTCTAGACAAGATAGAATTCCTTATCATATTAAGGAGATAGTAATTAGGGAATAATCTTGACACATAAATACGTGTCAATAGAGCATCCATTTTTAAAAAGTGTGTGTTTGGGTAATGGATTTAAGTTTGCACACATCTAGCAGTATCCTCCTTCTCTGTCTCCCTTTGATCAGCTACTCTTTGAGGTTACACATGAAGTCCATGCCTTTGAGACTGAAGAGAATTGGTCTATATGGAATATAGTGGCTAGACTAGCACTATACCCTAAATAGTTGAGCAATTCAAACCAAAACCCAGTCACTATTCATCCTAAAACCCCAGTACATGGACTTATTCAGAGTCTCAGAGTAATGTATTACTCACAAACATTTTATTAGTGCTATTCAAATGTGGTTTTCAAAACAGTCTAAATTTATGAAAACAAATGGGTAATTTACATTAAGGCTTTCCATAGTCACTACTATAAATTATAGGCTATGAGGAAAGTGTTACCAATTGCTGAATTCTCAAAGCACAAATACAAAATTCTCAAAGCCTTTTACACATATACTTTATTTTACTCCTGTCACTTGCTTCAGTTTGTTCTGTATGTTGTCCTGGGAGAACCAAATCCCTTTGCTAGAACTAGGGGTAAACTCCACAATGTAAATTCTATTCTAATATCAGATTCACATGTTCAAAATGATCAAACGATTATAGTACCTTGAAACCCAAACCAAAATAACTGCTCTGCAGATAAACCTCAGATACAAATTTACTTTATCCTTCTGAATCACAAACTTTGATGCATGTCTTCAAAAACAGGTGGAAGAGAAGCTACTATGGGACATTTCCTCTATCCTTCTCCTCACCTGTGCTACATAGGATAAAGCATTATCACCAGGATAGAGCAGTACCTTGACTTTCTACAGAGGATGAGAAGCTGACCATCATACTGAAAGGCATATTAGCTTTCTTCAGGAGATTTAGAAGAAACATCACAACCCTGAGTATGACAAATTTGCCTCCACCCTGTCACAGGCCCACATCCCCATTACATGCTGTATGACCCGGCAATGCACAGGTGTGTGGCATATAGCCACATCAAAGTACTGGAACAGAGGAGTGCTTACACAAATACACCGTTATGATAACCCTCTCGTCTGCATGCTGAGGCAGAACAGAACTGATTCCTATAGGCTATTTATGAAGTCTCTCCGTTGGCCATTTAAACATAAGCTTTGGAACAACTTTTCTACACAGATGATGATACATGATAAATCATGCTAAGCCTCAGTTGCATAGACAATTATTAAATATACTACTACAGCTCATGACAACAATATACATATACCAAATCATATGTAAATCTCGTCTTTTGAATTTGACTGATTTAAGAGGACACTGAAAGGATTTACTGTGTCAGTTACACAGAAAATACTAGACAATTGTGTCAGGTGAAACACGGCTAACACAGATTTGATTGGATGTGTGAAAATTAGGTAGATATTCATACTCATTTTAATAAGCCAATAGCATGGATAGTGCTAATAATTCTAATGGTATCTCTGAACTACTGAATGAAAAGTGTCTGTATTTGTCCTAGTTTTTTTCCTTCCTGATTTTCATTTTTGAATATTGGTTTTTAGCTTTGCTGCCACCCCTCTGTGCAATGATTACAAGATAATGCTACAAAATAAGAGAGGAGGGCATCTTGCCACCACACTGTCTCAAATCAGGGCAAATATTGAGAACACCCAGGAAAAGGAATATTTAGGGATACACATTTTATGAAAAGAGAACTAAAATCCTGACACAGAAAATACCAAATTTCTCATACATAATTCTCATAATGTTTTGCTTCTTTAAAGTTTTCAATAATTTTTTAAAAGTTAGAACACCCTCACCTAAACTGGCTCAATTTGCCACATAGAGATACTTGTTGCTAAAGATCAGCATTATAGTAAATTATTACATTAAAATACTTATAAAAAGGTATCACTTTCTAGTACTTGGTGAAATGAATGGTCCACCTTTCATTTTTAACTTCTTCAAACTTGCAAAATCCACACAGATCCTAACATTTATTTCTGTTTTCATAGTTTTACTTCTAAAACACTCCTTTACTTCTTTCTCTTTAAACTTAAGTGTTCTCTGAAGTGGCAGCAGCTATAAGTGTCCTTACTTTATGGGTAGAAAGTCCAAGTAGGCTAACATACAACAGATATAATAATAACCAGATGAGAAAAGCCATTTTCTTTTTTTTTTTTTGAGAAAAGCCATTTTCAGCTAATATGTCAAGTCTTAGAAATTCCTGTGTAAGTGTTCTAGGTAATTACAGCCCTGGGTTAACTATACCAGTATCTCTTAAGGTAAAGGTAGAGGTTGATTATTTGTATAATTTCAAAAAGCATTCCTATGCTTATTTTTTGGAATTTACTATTGACTACAGAAATAATGTAGAAACATGAATAAATATGGGGCAAGACCTTCACAGATGAATGATTAGTGATATATTCTATAAGAGAAGGACACAGTATAATCCCCCAAACAAAGTGGATTCCAAAATGTAAGCCTAGAACTGACCAAGGCTCAGAGCATAAGGACATGTCAGAGAGAGTTCACCCACAAAGTTTACAACTGTGAACTACATTAAATGTCTCACCAGTTTCGTAATCTTTAATGTAGCTTGTAATTGTATGGCTGAGGTTGCTCCATCTGATTGCCTGTGTATCCCCTTCCTTCATACTTAAGTATTAGTTGAAATTCAAAGCTCAGGGCTATTGTTCACCCATTCATATGGCTTAATGTTTTAACAAAATCACACTGATCTCTTGCCCTTCTCCAGGCTCCTGAGAATTAATTTTTGGCAATGTACAACATAATAATTATTACTTATAATATAGGTATTACATAATATTTATAATATTTCTCTGGATGGCTTATTTTTTTGATAGAAATGTCTGCTCAGGCAGATTATAAACTCAGTGAGGGTATCAATCATTGACTTTTAGTCCAGCAATGCCATAGCGGCTATTGCAGTACTATACACCTGGCAAACCAGTTGTTGAATTAAAGGAGATTTCCTATGTGTTAGGAAGAAACATCTAAATTAAACTGAGTTAAACAAGTTGATTCTTAGAAATCAAAGCTCATTAAGCAAATGTTACAAATCAAGGTCTTTGTCTTAATGAGCACAAACACAAATTAGTGGGTAAAAGAAGAAGATATTTGTCTGTGAGTTACCAGAAAAACATGAACAAAAACTAGGTCTGATAACTAAGTAGAAGCTTAACCTCTAGATTTACGTGTATCATTAACTAGAACATTTCTTACTGTCTCCCTCCAGCTTTAAAAAATTGACCCTCCCTAAAAGGTTGGCAAGTATTAATGGATTTCAAAGAAAAGAAATACCCTATCATACTGACTTGAACTCGAGTATATAAAATAATTTTTTTCTATCAAAAGATTGTCTCATTTGGTAGCAATCCCAACTCTGCCCTTCCAAAGTCAAAGGAAATTGAGATGGTAAGTTTATTTGTTGTGATGACTCTTGCCAGTGCCCACTGATATAAAAATAAGCAGTGGCTTTGTTTCTGCTACCCACAGGAATTAGAACAGAATACAAGCAGGAAAGAAATAAAACTGTAGACACATTTATAATCTAGTATGCTCTAACAAATGTAGATTAAAAATCTGAATTCTATTTCAATATGCAATCACTTGTCTCTTCAGAAACTTTATCCAGAAGGAAAAAGAAACCTCAAACACTTCAGAAAAGAGTATATGAAAAAGAGCCTTCCATAGAGCAATTACTTGGAATATCATGCTCACAAAGTTCCTCAAGGGAATAATTAGAACTCATATTGTGAAAGTAGGATCAAGTTTTCATGTTAGCTTAATTTAACACACCTAAACCACATGATACCTGTTTGCTTCTTTTGTTGTCCCATTCCTTTCTGTGGATTTTCAAATAAACATCTGAAAGAAACTGAAAGAAACATCTACACCAACATATCAGAAAATATAATGGAAGCAAAAGGAAGAGAAAGAGGAGTCCTGCTTGGAAGAATATTATAGACATCCAGGAAAGACATCCTCTTTACATATTATTCCCAGAGATTAGAGTGGGCATTTTGAAAAACATGATCAACTGATGAAAGATAGGAAGCAACAATGGGGGAAAAGATCTGGAGGATATCTTGGCAGAAGATGAAACTATAGATAGCTTAGAAGCTTTGCTAGAGACACAGGAATAGCTTAGCATAGAATAGTTTAGCATCTGGTTTCCATGGGAGAAATGGTTCAAAATATGTCATTTGTTGATTGGTGGGGAAAATGTCTATCATTTCTCCATCTCTCTCTCTGTATAAAGTCTCTGAGTCTCCAGTTGCTCATCTACAAAACTGGGATAATAATACTCAATGGGAGTTATTTTGAAGATTAAATGAGATGGTGTATGTGAAGCATTCTAGGTTCTAGAGGTAGAATAAGAAGAAGATGGGAGAAAAATGCTTTTGCTTCTTTTGTATCACTGCTGTTGCCATCTAGACTTAAAAGAAAAAAATGTAAGAGCCAAGTAGCAATCTAACACATCTAATTGAAATCAGAGATTCTTCTTTCTAAAATAACTCGACTTCATGACTGCTGACCACTTTCTAAAGCAATGGTTCTAAACTCTAGCGCACATCAAAAAGAGTAGGGCACCAGTTAAAAACCCTCAAAAGTGACTGAGCAGGTCTAAAGTAGGTCCTAAGAATTTTGTTCTTTTAGCAGGCAACCCAGGTAATTCTAGTAGTTGTGGTCAGCAGACAGCACTTTACTCTAAAAAAGGATATTTTAGGATTAGTTTCTAGCTATTACGTACATATGAAATTAGCAGTGAAAAATATCAGTATCATGAAGGTGGGTCAAAAGAGATGGAAAGAGAGAGACAGACATAGAAAGAAAATCACAGAATACTAGGTTGTAAGGCAGGGGTCCCCAACCCCCGGGCCGCGGACCGGTACCTTTAGGAACCAGGCCGCACAGCAGGAGGTGAGCAGTGGACGAGCTAGCGAAGCTTTACCTGCCGCTCCCCATTGCTCCCCATCGCTCGCATTACAGCCGGAACCCTAACCCTAACCTTCACCTCCAGCCGTGGAAAAATTGTCTTCCACAAAACCGGTCCCTGGTGCCAAAAATCTTGGGGACTGCTGTTGTAAGGGATTTTTCCATCCAGTAAAAAAAATTTCCGTTATCTCTGACAGATGGTCATTTTAAATACTTTCAGTGATGGGGAATTGCTGTCTTCAGGCAGCACAGGCTATTCTGGGTTATAAACTTATATAAAATAAAGGGTAAATCATAAGTTTTTGGAAAATTGAAGAAATGTGGATATTATTCAGGGTGAATTATATATTAAAGCCTTTCTAGACTTGATTGGACAAGATAAGGCACCAACTAAATTCAAAACTAATTTGACTGCAAGACAAGGTGAACATCCAAATGTTGGATCTGCTACCTGATTCCACTGAAAAACCCATGCTTTCCATGGCTGCTGTAAAAATAAACCTTTCACTATGTCTCTCATTCACATTTCAATGGTTCAGCATTTCACTCACATATCTGGCACTACTTTCATCTCCCCATTTAGGCAGTGGCAAGTAAACAGCAATAAAATTATATAAAACAAAAATATTTCTGCAAAGGTCATAAATATTTTCAAATAATGGTACAGGTCAAAACTTCTTAAATGAATATAAGGTATCCTACAAAGCCATTTTATCTTACTACTTTGTTAAAAACAACACTACATAGTTATACATTCATCTTTATATAGTTATTCCACCAAATGAGGAAAATAGTTATTAAGCCATTTAATTATTTACTTGTTTTAGAAGAACTCACCAAGCCTAGTGGTTTCAGATGGCTCTGTCACATGTGACTGACGTTTGAGCATTTCCATTATCATTTATGTAAATTATCTAAGGTTCGTGCAGCCTCCTCCAGTGTAAATCCACTGCCATGTCATTGATACAAAATTGGAAAGTATGGGTGCTGCCCACTAATATGGTCTTGGATTCTTTTCATCTAATCTGCCAAAATATTGTTTGGGATAAGAAATTTTTATAGAGTTGGCTGGCATTTAGAACAGGCTAAACACTTACCCTGATACATTTCACACAGTTGCCAATGCTTCCTTTTAGTCCAGGATCCCAGGTGAGAATTCCAGTAGTTTCCATATCCTCTTCTCCACTGAACCCTCACTAGAACGTCAATCCCAAATCTGTGTCCTAGCTAATATTTATTTGTGTGAAATAACTGAGCCTTAAGGAAACTATTTTTTGAAGTATTAAATGAAAAAGGTTTCTATGAATATTTTAGCAACAATACTATCTGATTTATTTTCCTTGGACACTAACGAGCATCCAATAATAAATAAATCTCTTTCTCCCTCCAAAAGTATCTTTGTGTTCAAGCTTGAGAAAGAGAAAAGCAGCCGCTGACATCCAGGAGCTGGCCTGTTACTATCAGCTTGACCTAGGTGTTTTGCTGTTGAACATAAATCATTTCACAGGGCATCATCATCAGACCAGGCCACTCTGTGACCACGATGGAGCAGGACAATAATGGCACCTTATCATGTCTAAACACAGACAAAATATGAACATTGTCCAAGCCACAAAATTCTAGCCATCCCTCTCTCTTGCTGAGAGATTGCCACTTCTTTACTGACTACAGCTTTAGTCTCCCCTCCTACAGCTAAGATTTATTGGGATACACAGTCATAAAACTGTTCCTGCTTTCTGACAGCACCCAACCCAGAGTGAGTCCCCACTTTCTTGGACCCTCCCCCAAATCACTCATTCAAAGCCCGAACCTAATGAGTCATTTCAAACTCGGTTCCTTGTGATGTGCATCCTCCCTCACTGCAGTGAGTCGGAACCCCAATACACCCAACGACAGGTGTTTTCCTGGTGGTCTTTGCAGGGAGAGCGCCGACGAGCTCAGTCACTAAAGCCAGAACAGACATTCTTAAGAAAAGCTAAAAGAATTTCTATCTTCCAGATACTCACTAAAATTCTAATACAAAATAAACTCCTTGAGCTTATTTTCTCACATTGTGGCTTTTTTGGCAAAGGACCCTTTAGTTCTGTCCCTCAGAAGAATTGCTTTTGTGAGGTGTAGAATAAACAGGTGGATTATGGCTCAACTGTTAAATATTTACTCAAGGAAGAGGCATGTTTCCAAAAATTATGATTCAACATGTTAGATCAACACCCAGGCCACAGTGAGCCTGGTGGCCCATAATCCTGGATGCTTACGTAGAATCCTATAGGGGGACTTCCCTGGTGGCACAGTGGTTAAGAACCCACCTGCCAATGCAGAGGACACGGGTTCGAGCCCTGGTCCGGGAATATCCCACATGCCACGGAGCACCTAAGCCCCTGGACCACAACTACTGAGCCTGCACTCCAGAGCCCGAGAGCCACAACTACTGAACTCGTGTGCCACAACTACTGAAGCCCATGCGCCTAGAGCCCATGCTCTGCAACAAGAGAAGCCACCACCATGAGAAGCCCGCGCACCACAACAAAGAGTAGCTCCTGCTCTCTGCAACTAAAGAAAGCCCACGCGTAGCAATGAAGACCCAACGCAGCCATAAATAAATAAATAAATAAATAAAAATTAAAAAAAGAATCCTATAGTGGATTCAATGTGAACCTCTAGTAGAAAAGCAGACAATAGAATTAAGTGACGTGGCATTGACTTTGCTCCAATTCTTGCTTTTCTCAGATTTCATCCTTATTAGGGATGAATATCTCTCAATTATTATTTCCCCAACAAAGCACATTTAATGGTCTTTATTAAAGTTAGCAAGAGAGGGGGATGTCTGGTATTTTCTGGCTTGGACAATTTAGAAGTTTCTAAATAGGAAAATTTAAATTGCCTGCTGTGCAAAAGATGTGAAGCAATAATCTAAAGACCTGGGGTACATTTATATAAATCTCAATAATTTGTATGAGACAAAATGTTTCCAATTATAGCATATAACTTCTGACATTTTGAAAAATGACTAGTAGCCTTTGCAAAGTACCAATAGCATATTCTGCCTCTCTCTAAATTATAAATAGACTTTCCTCTACATGGTTTATTCCAAAAAACAATTCCATTTAAGGGAAGAGCAATAACACCTAAAAGCTACTGCCATCACCTATATATTAAATACTGCTCAAAGAATTTTATACACATCTGTGTGTGTGTGTGTGTGTGGTACGCGGGCCTCTCACTGCTGCGGCCTCTCCGTTGTGGAGCACAGGCTCCAGACGCGCAGGCTCAGCGGCCATGGCTCACGGGCCCAGCCGCTCCGCGGCACGTGGGATCTTCCCGGACCGGGGCATGAACCCGCGTCCCCTGCATCGGCAGGCGGACTCTCAACCACTGCGCCACCAGGGAAGCCCCACATTATTTTTAATCCTCACAAAATACCAAAAGGTATACATAGCTGTTCACATTTTACAGATGAGGACCTGGAAATTAAGCGAGAGGCTCCAAACACACAACAGTAAATGATAGAGTTATGGTGATAATCCACTTTCATCTGACTTGCCAAGCTGAAGGATGTTTACCTGTGTGCATGTGTGGTATGTGTGTGTGTTCCTTCTAGGTGAAATTACTTTTAACATTCAAAATTCACTGTGTTTTAACCGCTCATTTAGTATGTGCCTTTTAATATATGCACAAACATACACACACACTCAAAACTTGCTATTAATTGCTATCATTTTGACTGCAAGTTTGGAAAAGAATTTATTCCTAAAATAAATATGTTTGAGAAAATGGAGCTTTAAAAATATTACAGTTATCACATATGATGATTTCTTCTTCTCTAACCCCTCAAATAACTTTAAGATGGCTTTGGTCGTGTGAATTTAGTATCATCACTCAGAGCTTAAAATCTTCTTGAGATATGTTCTCCACCCCTTTAATAGTTCTGAGTATATTGTTTCTAATACAGCACAGGGAATTCAGAAATAAATTAAGAGGATTTTGAAATGATATCGTGAATTCAAGCAAAAATTCCCTTTTTCTTTTTCCCTATCTCTTGCTCTCTTTCTCTTTTCTAGTTGTTTTTTCTTTTTTAAAAAATTATTGATCAATTAGCTAACACTCTATAAAAATGTCCTCGAGGGCTGGGGGATCCAGAATCCTTAAGTACAAAAGGACATTCTACCAATGTTCCTGCCTGCCCTGAATTATCCTTTTACGTTTATCAGATTGCATCACTATCTTCATGCTATTATCTAAAAACTGTCATATGTGGGCATGCTTTTTTTAACCAAATTACACGGCACTGTACAAATATACTAATCCCTTGTTTGCCAGTGACCTTTTCAATATCAGAGGTTTGGAATTATTTCAAATTTTTTAGATTAGGAGACATTTAGTACATCAGAGATCTACCACTTTAAGCACAATGCAATTTCAACATTGTCAAAATAAAAAATATTCATTTGCTCATGATACTTATTTTTTTAATCTGCTCATTCAAAACCCCAAACCATCTAGCTTTGGAATCCATTTACATTAGAATCATAGATCCCGCCCATATTATTGACTCAGGAAATAAATGGATTTTAGGAGACTTTATTTAAAAGGCATCTCCTTCAGAGGTGGAGCTCAAAGAGCTCTGTGAGGCTGCAACAGTTTCCCAGGAGTCAGGCCATAAAGAAAGAAGTGCTGGCACTGGGTGGGGCTGAATAGTTCACATCTTTTCCCACTGTTTCTCACTGGTATGCTTCCATGAAAATCAAGGGTGTGGGAATGTATGCCAGGGTAGGAAATCCTACAGACTGCTTTGTGTGCCCAACACCCCCTAACCCATGATATCTTTAGCCGTTTATCTTAATCAATGAAAGAGCTATCACATTAATGTCTGGAAAAACTGCAAAGGAGCTAAGCAAACCAAAGAAATGTCATGCTGGGGATCAAATTTCTCCTGTCACATCAGTCTTTTCTCCTTCGGAAGAATACACTTAGCACGGATCCAAAAGGCATTTGCTGTCCAGCCATCTCAAGATCGTCACGGAGCCAAAACATCTGGCCCCGAATCCTCCTTTTGCTCCATAATCCACCTTGCTTAACAGTTCCTTTTAAACTCACCCATTCTAAAAATAAAATGACTCTCTCTGTACCCAGTTAATACCAGAAGCATCCATCAGTGGCCACAGTCCTCAATAATCCACATGCCAAACACACCTTATCTCTGTGCATTTCACCACGCTCCAGTCAACGTTATCTATTATGAACCGAGGTCTCTTTCCTATTCTCAGAAAGCAGTGCTTTGCACCTACCTCTTTAAAAAGCAATGCTTGCACAGCTATAGTCTGTAGTTACTCTTAATGCTCCATGGTTTCTACAGCCTCACTGATATTACACACTCACCCATACACACACATCTCTACACAGACATTCCTAATTCCAGCAGTTTACCTTTTTGGGTCTTTTTCTTCTCTGACTACTGCCATTGAACTTCTCCCCACTGTCGCTTTTCTGAGCTGCATCTTCGTTCATCATTTTGAACAGTTTGGAAAGAAAACAGCGCTGCCATTAAACCCTGCCGCCTGTCCAGACCACTAGCGAGTATGCACTTACTGGAGGAAAGCTAGAGGAGGAGGGGTGGGGAAGGGGCGCGCACTGGGAGGGTGAGGACGGTGACGTTGCCATGGCAGCAGCTGCCACAACTGTTTATCTGACTGCATTGTTCAATCTGATTCAACCAATTACCATCAGGGACCGGTTACAAGGAAGAAAGCCTTGAAAAAAACATGCCAGGGACTCGGATGATTTGGGGACACTGCTGGTTGGTTTTTGACACACCCGCAGTCCCAATGGCTCTCAACCCACACACAAAACCTGCACTTAATTTTCTTCCTACAGGTACTTCAACACAGAGCAGATACAGTGCGTAATGAGAAAACTATAACATCCTTGAATGTCTCTGAACCTGAAGAGGCACATTTTAGCTGGCGAAGAGGCTACTCAAGGAACAGGATTAGCTATTAATATCCTAAGGTAAATGTAAGAAAGTTATATTTTTAAGATGTTATTCACTTGATTCCAGACGATAATCTTTCAAAACTCAGCTCAAGGATGATTTCTGTTGTAAAGCCTTGTGAGCAGGCTCCCAGCAGCCAGGTAACAGATCTGTCCCTCTTCTGTGCCTCCCCTTTCCACTGAGCCTTTCTGACATAGCACCCGTAACACTGTTCCATAATTGCACGTTTACCCAGTTGTCTACTTTCGACAGGCCAAGAGCTTCTTAAAGCCAGAGACTGAGCTGTGTGTGTGTGTGTGTGTGTGTGTGTGTGTGTGTGTGCGCGCGCGTGCGTGTGTGTGTTTGGGTTGGGGGAGATTGCTGAATTTCCCGGAACCAAGCATGATGCAGTGGTACATTAAAGACACTATGGGTGGGCTTCCCTGGTGGCACAGTGGTTGAGAATCTGCCTGCCAATGCAGGGGACACGGGTTCGAGCCCTGGTCTGGGAAGATCCCACATGCCACGGAGCAACTGGGCCCGTGAGCCACAATTACTGAGTCTGCGTGTCTGGAGCCTGTGCTCCGCAACAAGAGAGACTGCGATAGTGAGAGGCCCATGCACCGCGATGAAGAGTGGCCCCCACTTGCCACAACTAGAGAAAGCCCTCGCACAGAAACGAAGACCCAACACAGCCATAAATAAATAAATAAATAAAATTTTTTAAAAAAATGACACTATGGGTAATACAAATATAAGAAAGTTGTGGAGTTAAAACATTTTATAACTGATCTTTTAAATCTTCTTAACCTAATTCTCTCTATTGACTGATGAATAAAACACAATTCCTGCTCTCCAGGAGCTTATAAAGTTCCAGAATTCTTCTTGATAAGAAAAGAAATTAGAGCCTGTTTTTATAACAAGAAACCCAATTTTATCCTATTGGATTGAGGTGGCCATATTTGTATGTTTAAACATGTTAAATTGTGGACGCAACCAGAGCCCAACATGTTTTGTACAAATACACACATGCACACACTAAACACTCATCCCTATTCCTAGAAAACAAACTCAAAGCACAACACACAGAATACCGAAATGGGAAAAATAGAGTAAGGATTAAACCAATGAGATAATGTATATAAATACACTTTGCAAATTGAAGGACCCTATGTAAATGCGTCATTGCTATTGTTAATCCTATTATTATTACAAATAAAGGTAATTTTCAACTCAGAAAAGTATATCTTAAAAAGGTTTCTTACAGGAAAACAGCTACCAAAATTGGGAATTCACCTTTCCAGTAAACACAGCAAGAAAAACTCAGCTTTTCTCCCCACTGCTGTGGATTGCTCCTTATCTCTGCCTGACCTCCCCTGAGACCCTTGCCACTTCCTCATCTAGGGTCAGCCCCACCTTGCTGCCTCTCATTCTCTCCACCCTCCTTCTGCTTGAGCAGACCCATCCCACCGTGATGCCTTGGATCCCACAAACAGGACAGAAGCAATAGGACCCTTTTTTCCTAAACAAAACCCTACAGGAACTTCTACAGAAGCTTCTAAGAGCCCAACTCCCACTGTTGTCAGAGCCTTCATGAAAATCCCTCCTGATACCATCCCACTCCTCCGCTATCCCCTCACCGAATCCCTCACTCATTCCCTCACCTGTCCCCAATGTGCCTCCCTTTTTGACCTTTCTTAGGAGCACCCTCAGCCTGGAAACTGGATTAATTTACTCAATAAATATTTATTGAATATCTACCATGTGGTAGGAACTAAGCACTAGGGACACACTGCCCTAACCACCAGGGATATAATGGTGAACAAAACAGGCAACATTTTTTGCAATCACGGTGCTTATATTCTAACAGGGAAAATAGACAGTAAACAAAAATAATAGTGGTAAGGGCTATGGCGGAAAAAAGTAGGATAAAGAGTGATGGGGAACAGATGCTATTTTAGATAAGGTAGATAGAACACTCTCTAGAAACCTGAATGAAGTTAGGGACCAAGCCAAGCAATTATCTGGAGGAAGATTATTTCCTTATTGCATTTAAAAATAAACCTTGGGCCCCTATTATATGCCGTGCAATGTTTTAGGTTCCATGTGGGATGTAAAGATAGACACTAATCCTGCCCTCAAAGCAAAGAGAAAAGCAGTTCAAAAGTCCTAAAATGGGAACTTCTTGTCAAACATATTAGGAAAACTATGATACTCCAAAAGGGGAAAAGAAGGGAAAAGGAAAACTTTTCTAGCAACTGGATCCATAGGAGAGATATGTTACTAATATCCTTCATTCTCATGTGACGCCAGAATGGGTTTTTCAATCAATCGGTTTGGTAGCCCAATTTGGAACCTAATCATTGCTTTTACATCACCTCTGCAGTGTATATCGCAAACAGATGTACTTCATATTTCACTACTTTATGAATCAGCAACTTTTTTTTTTTAATTTATTTTTTTGGTTGCACCAGCTCCTTAGTTATGGCACATGGGCTCCTTAGTTGCAGCATGCATGTGGGATCTAGTTCCCTGACCAGGGATCAAACCCCGGCCCCCTGCATTGGGAGTGTGGAGTCTTAACCGTTGCACCACCAGGGAAGCCCCAAGCAACTTCTGATTATGTTTGAACCGCCTCTTGTAACAGTGCCTCCTCTGTCAACATTCAAATATATAGTACACGGCTTAAACACTCAGATGCAGGCCTCCGATTCTGACAATGAGCTATAACCTCTTGCTGCTGCTTCTAAACTTTTATACAGTATACTTTCTTTACAGAGTGAAAGTACTGCACACATACTAGACCAGCATACCACAGAGGTCAGCACCCATCCTCAAACTGTAAAATAAAAATCTCAGCACATAAACAGGTGCTAGTAACATTATGTTCATTACAGCTTTAGAAGGTACATTTTATACGTACAGAGAACATCAACAACATGTTATGGTACTGTGAATGCGGGGGGTTTCTCTTTTGAAGCTTTCAATCAATTTCTCAGTGCCTCTCTAGTGGGCACTCCTCCCTGCCCGTCCTCATAGTGCAGTTTTTTTTGTTGTTGTTGTTGTTTTGCGGTACGCGGGCCTCTCACTGTTGTGGCCTCTCCCATTGCGGAGCACAGGCTCCGGACGCGCAGGCTCAGCGGCCATGGCTCACGGGCCCAGCCGCTCCGCGGCATGTGGGATCTTCCCGGACCGGGGCACGAACCCGTGTCCCCTGCATCGGCAGGCGGACTCTCAACCACTGCGCCACCAGGGAAGCCCTATAGTGCAGTTTTTTGTGGGCACGTGTCCAACTGGACGCTAAGCTCCTTGAGGGCAGGATGTGTCTATCTTTGCATCACACGTGGAACCTAACACATCGCGTGGCATATAATAGGGGCCCAAGGTTTATTATTAAATGCAATAAGGAAACATTTTAAATACCTACCATGAGTCTATGCTTATGGTTAAACTTCTAATGGGTAAATTCTTCATTTCTTAGATTATTTTGTGTACCTTCTGACTTCTAGGAGCTATGCATAATTTCAAATAAGATTTTTAAAGACACTTGAGAAATTGGAGTTGCTGCAGATAACATAGCAGCAATAATAGTACGTTACATTTTAAAGCATTTTATAATTTGTATAATTTTTAGCTCCAAAACAGAAAATCCATGAAGACTGAGATCTCTGTCTGCTCACTGATATATCCCAAGCACTTATAACAATCCTGGCATTTGACAGACACAAATATTTAGTAACTTTATGGGATTCTCACAACCACACATGGAAAAAGGTTAAGATCAATCATAGCACAGGTGAAAAAACTGAGGTAAAAAGCAGTTTTGGTGACTTTCCCAAGATAACAAGGTTAATAAGATATAGAGTTAACGTTCTTCCGATTCTAATGTCACTGTTCTTTTATTAAATCATGGCTGGCTTCAATGAAGAGCAGCCACTTAATAAAGTGCAGGAAGATGGAAACTGCCAAGAGCGGAAACTACAGTCGGATGACAGTGACCCGAGTAGAAAAAGGAAACCTTTATTAGTTTTATGTTAAGCATATTTTTATAGGCATGGCGTTTTAGAGGTGATTATATTAATTTTAATAGGCCTGCTCTTCCATGTTGTTGTCCAACTGCAGCTGGGAGGAGAACCCTGGGTACATGACAGAGTGGACATGACTCCAGGCACAGCAAGAGGGGCTCAAAGTGGGACTGGCCCTGGTGATTGGCATCAGAGAGAGGAAGTGGTATCATGGCTGGGTTCAAATCATATCAGGATATGTCCTGTGCCCAGCAGTGTTTTGGGCCAAGGCCACTGACTCTGTACCTCATTTCTATCCTACCTACCCATTCTTGATACTTTGCTTCTTCTGTCATTTATCTGAGCGGGGTAAATTTCCCTGAAGTGTAAGCAATCGTGTCTATGTTTAAGTCCTAACCCTCCAGCACTGTGAATGTGATGAAATCATGTTAAGATGAGGATGGGTGGATTAGGGTGAGCCTTAATCCAATGACTGGTATCCTTATAAAGAGGGGGAAATTTGGGCACAGAGACACACAGCGGGAAGATGGCCATGTGAAGACTGAGGTAGGAGCAATGTAGCTGCAAGCCAAAGAAGACCAATTGCCAACAACCACCAGATGCTAGGAAGAGGTAAGGAAGGACCCTTCTCTAGAACTTTCAGAAGGAGCATGGCTCTGACAACACCTTGATTGCAGACTTCTATCCTCCATAACTGTGAGAGGATAAAGTTCTGTTATTTTAAGCCACCCAGTCTGTGGCCCTTTGTTACGGCAATCCTAGGAAAGTAATACAACCATATTTTCCAGCCACCCTTGCAGCTGGACCCAGCCATATGACCTAGTCCTAGTGTTATGGCACGCAAGTCTGTGTGCCCAACGCACAGTGAGGCCAACCAATACCAAAACTTCGGAGTTTAGAGCAGCGAAAGGTTTCCTGCAGGCCAGACAAGGATGGCTGGCTCATGCCTTAAAAACCCCAAACTCGCTGAAAGCTTTCAGCAAAGCCCTTTTATAGGAAAGATGAGGGAGGGGCATGGTTAGTTGTTGCATACTTCTTGGGGTCAGATCCTTTGTTCTCTCTTTTTTTTTTATTTTCATGATCCTTTGTTCTCGGTCAGGTCATGATGTTCTGTTAACCTCCACCAAAACAAATGTTATTCTCTGGTCTGACCAGAAAGCGCAAGGTCCCAAGGCTCAACTTTCGCCCTCTGAGGTCCAGACCCCGGCTAAGAGGAGGGGATCCCTGCGCGGGCAGTTACCCTGCCTGAGAACGTTCATCCAGCACCCCATCTGGGTCCTCCCAGCACTGCCCAGGCCCAGCTGAGGAGGCAGATCTCAGCTGGCAGCGCCCTCAGGGCCAGGTCCCCAGACCCTGCCCAGCCGTCATCACTGAGGGAGCCCGGCGCCCAGGACCCAGCCAGCCCTCAGGCTTTTCATTTAAACTGGAGAGAATCATTTGTATGGGATCGATAGGAATACGTGTTGTAGCAAATACCCATCAGGTGAATCCCCAGCTCACGACAACTGCCCTCTTTGAGAAGAGCCCCAAGCACAGAGGTGGACCTGAACTAAGGATGTGCAGTGTCCTTACCACATAAGCCCGACCTCGGGCCACCTCCTTGGGGTAGACAACTGACCTACACTGGACCAATTCTGGAAACTTGAACAGAGAGACTCAGGCTGGTTGAAGCTGTTACCTTAATGGCAGTGTTCATATACTCCAGTTGCTGAGGCCCCCGTGCACTGCGACCTATGGAGACTGGAGCCACCATTCAGTTGCGGGGGGTGGGGAGCGGGAGGGGTTCGCCACTGCTTCAAGGCCTGGGCCCAGCCAGCGGACGCCACGGCCAGGGCCCCGGAGCTCTGCGGGACACAGCCCTCAGCCTGTCCCAGGGCCCCTCAGCTCACTCACCAGCCCTGGAGGGCCCCAGAGGGCCTGGAGGGCCCCAGGGAGAAGGCCGCAATCCAGCTCTCACCGTGCTCTCTGCTGCAAGGACCACTGCCAGGCTGACTGTCGGCAGAGCAGGACTAACTCACGGGCTCAGGCTCTCACACTAACGGCTGTGCACCGGCTCCACCCCTATTACACCAGCCTATAGAATGTGGGTGGAAGTGTATGCCACTCTCAGGCCTAGCTAATACAACCTTCCCATGAGCAAGCTTTTTTTTTTTTGTGGCCATGCCAAGTGGCATGCAGGATCCTAGTTCCCCAACCAGGGATCAAACCCATGCCCCTGCAGTGGAAGCACAAAGTCTTAACCACTGGACCTCCAGGGAAGTCCCCCCATGAGCAATCTTACCTGTTTTTCCCATCTAGTGGCTGAATACAGAGGAAGATATAACCTGGAAGGTGGAAGAGCAACAGTTCCAAAAAAGCCTGAGTCCCTGAATCACTGTGTGGAGGAGGGACCCTCTTCTTCCTGTTCCCTCCTCAACTGACCCTCATTAAACCTGAGTAATTTTTCTCGTGAGTGCTTTGTCGTTATGGTGTTGTTCGTTACAACAGTTAGCCTGTGGTAACTAATCATATCTACTCATGTTTTCCAGGGCATATGGAGTCACATTTCTATTTTAGGTTGCCTGTTACATGAATGACGCTTGCAGTGCATCAAAGCTTTTAGCCATTGGAAATGGATCTTGTGCCCTGGAGCAAAGGTGCTAGTCTCATTTAAAGAACAAAAAGAAAAAGGAGGAACACATGTAATTAGAGGTGAGCAACATTGTTGATTAGTGGTGGGTAGGGGAAAGGGATGCCTGACAGCTCTAGGGGATCAGAATCTCAGAACAGATTTTGTCCACTTTCCTCTTCATCCTGTCTCTCTTCCTGGATAAATCCTTTGCTGCTTTTCCTATTTCCAGAAGTCATTGCTTCTGAGCATAGTAGTCTCCCTTCTCTGCCCCACTGAGTATGAACACATAGAATGCAAGTCTATCATATAAGCAAATACAACGCCTTCTCGAGGTTCTCTAAGGATTTTTCTTTCTTTTTTTTTTTTAATATTTTTGTTATCAGTGGGGAGAAAATGAAGGAAAGATAGCAAACAAATGAAAAAATTAGTTTCTCAAAGTTCACAATGGTTGGAATGTACATAGTGTTGAACTCAGAACTGCTCTCCTCTGGTGCTTTGTCTGAATTGCCAGTTCTGCACAAGTCTTATTCCATATCGTTTATGTTCCTTAGGAGACCTGGAGGGAGTCTATTTAACAGTTACACCTCCTTGGAAGCTAAAGTCAGGCTCAAGGGCCAGGCAAGAAGCTGTCTTCATTTTCCTCTCCCAGTTCTTTGCTGTCCCACCATCGGCATCAGCAGAAAGTACTTCCTCGCCCTCCCTGGGATCCTCTCCTCCTTCTCTCCCCTGTACTCCTCTTCCATCATTCATCTATTTCATGTAACACATATTCTGTTGGATGACAGACTGCTATACGCCAGGCTCCCTGGTTTAGGGGCTTTAGCATGAATTAAATAATCTTTGCCTTTAAGGAGTTTACAGTATAAAAGTGGTGATGGTCATTGAACTAGAAGCATAATAACTCTATAGGGGATTTTAAGGGTCCTGTTCTCTTAGGAGGACGCTTTTTAAGCTTTTATGAAAGCATAAAAAAGGGACATCCAACGTAGTCTGAAAGAACAGAGCAAGTTTCTGAGTGGAGGTGACTTGAATATTGAGAAGACTTGAATGATGACTAGGAATGATCTAAGTGGAAAGGGAAGTATAAGGTGAGATTTGGGAAGAATGATTCAAGCAGAATCAACAGCACAGATGAATGCCCTCTGGTGGGGAGGAACGTTCAATTGGCAGAACTGAGACAAGGCTCCCATGGTTGTATGGGGGTAGCTCCTAGTCAGTCCTGCAGTAATGACTTCACCCTGGGGCTTAACGGTTCAACAGTGTGCCTCTCCACAGACTGGTTATTGCCCCATGTAGGTATCCAAGTGTGATACCTAAACATTATTATATAACTTGTGAATCATGTAGCAAGATGACCCTGTTAGCTTACAAAGAATATGTACTCAGAACTAGGATGTTAAAACCAGGTGGAGATGGCCAGAAGAAAGCAGATTTTGCAACCATGTAACATACTTATTCTGGAGCTTCGAGGAACACATTTGGAGACAGAAAAATCCAGTCCTCACCCTGGACGGGAAAGATTCCATGATCACGAAACTGAGTGCATCTCCTATGAAGAACTGGGAAGACTTAAGAAGCCACACACAGCAACATCCCTCAGCCTGATGTCACCAGGTGTCCTTTGGCAAAAGTATATCCTTTGTGCTTATTGCAGCAAATTTAAACTAAAACAAAGTAGTCATCTTCACAGAGCCACCCCTTCAGTCTTCTGTGGGACATTCTAGGCTACAGCAAAGCAAAGAAGAGGGAGTCATGAGAAGAGGCCAGAAGTATAGGTAGGGACTGAGGCATAAAGAGTCCAGTAAGCCATGTTAAGGATTTGGGATTCAGACTGCAAAGCCATGTGAAGTCATTTTAATGACCTAAGGAGAGAAGTAAGATGATAAGATATGTTTTTTTAAGAACATTCTTTATAAAGAGCTATTCAATGGGACCTGAACAGAGAATGAATGTGAAGAGTTGTGTTTAAGAGGCCATATCAGCAGTCTGGGAGAATAATGATGGTGGAGCGGACAGAGGCATTAGTTAGTCTGTCACCATTAACGGTGCTACATTCATAAGTTCTGGAAGGAAGTGAGAAGTAAGAAGAGGGCGGTGGGGAGACATCCTTCTTAAATAGCAAGAAGAAGGAGACCTCATCTTTGTTAAAGTCTCATATTGAGAAGAGGCCTCAAAGAAAAATTTTGGAAATCCATCTCATTTAACAAAGAAAGAACAAGACTCAGAAAGATCAGAAATTTTCCCCAAGGTTCCATAACTAGCTAGTAGTAGAAGGAAGACCAGGATCCAGGACTCATGCCACCTCACTGAGCAGCCTTTACACCATGGTAATCTGCACGTGGGTGAACTTACAAAGCCTATGGCAAATCTTATCTATTTTTATTTTAAGTTAAGGAACCCTCAGCTCTTACATAAGATGTAACAGAAATTAGAGAGAGGGCTTCCCTGGTGGTGCAGTAGTTGAGAGTCCGCCTGCCGATGCAGGGGACACGGGTTCGTGTCCTGGTCTGGGAAGATCCCACATGCCGCAGAGCGGCTGGGCCTGTGAGCCATGGCCGCTGAGCCTGCGCGTCCGGAGCCTGTGCTCCGCAACGGGAGAGGCCACAGCAGTGAGAGGCCCGCGTACCACAAAAAAAGAAATTAGTCCACTAAACAACCATGCCCCTCAGGGAATGATTGGGAAGAAGGACCCTTGTTTCTCATGTAAACATGGTATGTGTCCAACCCCAGACTGGAGCAGGCTCAGTAGATGTTTCATTGACATGGATCTTAAAGAAGCAGCAGCAACAATTGATTAGGGACCTACTTCTTTCCCTTTAAGCCAGTCTTACATAAGGTTTACCAAAGAGGTATTTGGTTGCAAAACTTACCATGTCCAGCATAAAGAGGCGCTTTTGGAACCCATGGCAAACAATTTTAGCACCTCACTTCACCGGAGGCACCCACTTATTTAAATTAGCATAGTGATTGATTATAGTCTCATTTTACATCAATATCAGCAAAAATACTTGAGATCAAAGGTAGAATTTTACGGGAGAATAACAAAATGTGGCTGAGCTCACCATGTCTGTGTCCCTGTCTAGGTCAGTTTTTTAGGACGTGCTGTTACTTGCGTGCTCTACTCTAGGGTCTCTCTGCTCAGTCTCCAGTGATGTGAGTTCTTGAAAATAGCTGTTATAATTGGGTTTCCTTACAGATGCAAATGAATGGCACATTGGGGCAGGCTGTGTCCTTGACAGACATATTTTTTCAAAGGAATTTAACTTTATAACTGTAAACACTTTATACCTTAAACCAGCTTGAAAGTAAGGGCATTTTTTTTCTCTTTTAACTATGAAGAGAAAGTATGTGTCCATTGATAACTACCCAACATAAAAATAATCTAGAGGCTTAAGTCTCATATAAACATAAATCATATTTTGAAAGATGCATAACTATGGTGGTAATAGAAGTGACAAAACCACAAAGAATCACAATGTTAGAAGGTAACTTAGAGACTACTGTATCCAGCTCCTCACTTTTAACAAGAAAATTGGAGCCCAACTTGGTTATGCTACTTACCCAACGCTATACCTACAGTTAGTAGCACTTTGAATTAAATTCCAAGTTTTCTCATTCCTAATCTAGTATTGATGTCTTCCAGTGGGGTGTCTCTCTACTAAAATGAACTTTAAGAAGCCCTCCCTTCTCAGCAAACATACAGGCCCAGTGATGGCTCGTTGCTCACAGAATGGGTAGAAAAAATTATATGATTCATTATATACCAGGCAGAAATGTTTCAGGCATTAGAAGTAGGGAACTGAATAAGACAAAATAATACATTTCTTAATGTTGCAAAACATCCCAAGTTTAGACCAGGGTTTACTATAACAGATTCATAGTAGGAGATGGCAAAGGAGGATCAATTGTTTTTCCACAGTGCTAACTCTTTGCCAAAGACTCTCAAGAATGATAAAAAAAAAAAAAAAAAAAAAGTAATGATAGGGCTTCCCTGGTGGCGCAGTGGTTGAGAGTCCGCCTGCTAATGCAGGCGACACGGGTTCGTGCCCCGGTCCGGGAAGATCCCACATGCCACGGAGCGGCTGGGCCCGTGAGCCATGGCCGCTGGGCCTGCGCGTCCGGAGCCTGTGCTCCGCAACAGGAGAGGCCACAGCAGTAAGAGGCCCGCGTACCGCAAAAAAAAAAAAAAAAAAAAAGTGGTGATAATATGAACATTAAAGCTCCAAAGAGCCTTTAAACAAATGGCTATAATAAAAAAGACAGATGACAACTGAAGCCCGTTTGCTATCTTATCACTCCTGAGAATGAATTATTAATAAATGACCACTACTATTCCTCCCATTTAGAAAACAATGGTCAAAGTGAAGAGTTTATTATCTATTAGTGCTCTCGGACTTCTAACTACCATCCAGTCCAGACTGATGGTGTTCTAAATATGTATTGCCATTGCAAACTACCTCATAAACTAGTGGTTTAAAACAGTAATTTTATTTTGCTCACAAACTTGTGGGCCTGGGATTCTGGAAGGGCTCAGCTGACTGGTTCATTCATATTCATGTGGTGACAAACGAGGCAGCTGGGGCTGGAGGTTCCACTTCCACAATGGCATCCTCACCCATATATCTGGTGCTGATTGGCTTCTCTCTATCCACGCGGCATCTCATGTTCCAGGATCTCTCCACATGGCTGAGGCTTCTAACTGTATGGTGGTCTCAAGGTGGTTGTATTCTTCCATGATAGCTGCTTCTAAGAGGCAGGACTTGGAAAGTGCCGGACCAGTTAAGGGCGCTGCCATATTTTATTGGTCAAGGCAGTCACAGGGCCAATCCAGATTCAGGAGGTAAAGAAATGGACTCCCCCTCTTGATGGGAAGGGTGGAAAGGTCAACTGGAAGAAGAACATATGGGATGGGAGCCATCTTGGAAAATGCAATTTGCCACAGATGGTTAGCAAGTGAAGTAGGCCATGAGGGAGATGAAGTACAAGGGCTGATTTTGCATACTATAAACACAAGGTCTTTTCCCAAATGAACAGACTCTGCTAGCTAGAAATGCTGTCTTCTGCATTCTTTTATTTATTTATTTTATTACAAAAAAGGTTATCAATATTAATTCCTGGAATAATTAACTACATATTACTGGGTCAAAGTCAACTACTTCCTTTCAAAGCAGAGTCTCTGTTGATCTCTGAAGATGAGTTTCATGTATTACACTTTCTGACTGTGAGCCACTGTGGCTAATAAATTCACAGGAAGTATTTTACATTTGAAGTACAGCTTGTTTTGCACTTTTTCTTTTTACTCTTTCTTTCCACTCTCCTTGGCCTCTCACTCACCCTTTTTTTTTTTAAATAAATTTATTTATTTATTTATGGCTGCTTTGGGTCTTCAATGCTGTGCACAGGCTTTCTTTAGTTGCGGCGAGCAGGGGCTACTCTTTCTTGCGGGGCATGGGCTTCTCACTGCAGTGGCTTCTCTTGTTGTGGAGCACGGGCTCTAGGCACATGGGCTTCAGTAGTTGTGGCTCGCGGGCTCTAGAGCGCAGGCTCAGTAGTTGTGGCGCACGAGCTTAGCTGCTCCGCGGCATGTGGGATCTTCCCGGACCAGGGCTCGAACCCATGACCCCTGCATTGGCAGGCAGATTCTTAACCACTGCGCTTCTCCCTCACTCTTTCATCCATTCTATCCTTCTATATAATATCAATATGACCTCATAACAACCTTAAATTCTCCTGTACAAAAAAATATGATAATAAAAACGCTTAAAAAGAAAACAGAAGTATCTAAAATAGCTTAGAGCTAACTTTAGCTAATGTCTAAAAAGAGAGACATGCAGTGCACCCACATTCATTGTTAGCTTTAAACTCTGTACCAGGAAAATGATTGGAGGCAAGATTATTAACTTGTTAACTACACAGTTACTACAGCCCAGAATTTATCTTTAGTGCTGATTTGTGTAAATGTTGGATATTATTTGTTCTGGGCCTTAAGAAAACCTATGTATCTAGTGGGTTCTCGTTATCATTCAATATTTGTGGTATTCTCTTCTATTTAGGCCTCACGTTTCCTGTTTATGGCTTGGTAGTAAAACTAAAACAGACAATGTCTATTTTAATTATTCAATCTGCTTAACTACCAAGAACAGATTGTGCCTCGGGCCTTGATAACATAGTGATAAGCAGACCTGGAAAAGAGAGATTCCAAATTCAGGTAGGAAAAAGAATTTTCCTCAAGGAAGTTCTTGCAAAATTCAGGAACTAAAGTAGAGTCAATCCATCCATTTTGGTCACATTGACTATCTATACAAATTACTATATAATATCTGCTTGCCAGCCGATCCTGCATAAGTGTCCAAAAATAACTTTTCTCAGTATGCAATTCACAGAAACATTCAGAATATAACAATAATGTATTCAATGCTATATGGGTTGTAAAGGGTAATAGCGAGTGTTATTTCACAAATCCTATCACTGAGCCCCAGGATATTAATGCCACACTTGGATCTCTGGCTGTTGTATCTAAAACTACAGAAGTCTAACCAAGTAAAAACCGATATACAGCATTTCAAATTTTCTTTATGCCTAGCCAATTATCAGACTTTTCCAGGGTCCACAAACCTCTCTACCTAGAAACTGTTAAGAATTGTGAAGGGTCTGAGATCTTACTTGCAAGCTAACAAGTTAGCCTGCTGCAGTTTCATGGATGCTGCCAGAAGATATGAAACTCCTGGGTCTGAGACAAAGAATTTTATGACTCATGGCATAGCAAGCAGCATGGTCATCAGCATACTTGTGTCAGTTTCCCTTACTCTCAATTTTCACAGCGGTAACTTCTATGGTCCAAATGCATACCTGCACACTCATTGGGTTGGCTGCACACGGGAGAGGAACCCTGAGTTTGGGGACCCTGAATCTTCTATAATAGGCAATAAGCATATCTGTGCTTTGCTCCTGAGGGAGCCATTATCTTTACTATATTGGATAGTAAGCATGCCTGAGCTTCTCTCCCCTATCTTGCAGGGCTATTTGCTATACGAACATCTTGGAAAATATAGTCTGGAACAAAGACAGCCAGTGCCTCTGCTTGCAAAATGTACAGAAATGTAAGAAACTGACAGAAAATTATCTCTTCAACAGAAAGTTTCAAAAAATACACATTATCCTACAGATGAGGAGATAAATGCCAAATTGCTCTTCATGACTATCTAAATTTAAGTGGAAACTAAACAAATTCTCTGCAGTCATTTACACACATGTCTGTGCAGTAAGTTTCAACAGTTAGCTTGGTTGTAAACATTTGGGAGATTTCACAAGATTTCACACACAAAGTAGTTTTGCAAGCATTACTATAGTGTACAATAAGGAGCAATGGTTTGAAAGTCAGCACACGTAGGTTTTCATCAGCATTCTAACAACTAACAACATGCTCACAACAAATCCTATAATTGACCTGGGCCTTAGTTTCTACATATCTCTGAATGTATGATCATTCTCTTATTTTTCCTAGATAATTCTCTACTTCTATATTGCTAAAAGTCCTTGAATCTATGAACTTACATTTTAAAGGGGAAAAAAATGACTCAAAGAGAATTTAATAAGCAGATTAAATAGCCAGTGATTCAGTATCAAACAGAATGTGATGTAGCTGTCTTCCTTTTCAATTTCTTTTTCTTTTTTCTAATAGACAACAATACATTGGAAAACATATGAGTTACAGAACCTAATTTTCTCAAGGTTAACAAATGAAGTAAGAAAAATAATGAGGGAAAACAGAAATGCTGACAGTTATGATACAAATTATTTAGACCTGGAAAACAATTTTGGCACTGGTAGAAATGCTGTGGAGTTTTACCCAACAGTCTGGACAGAAATAAAAAGTCTACTAGGCTTAAAACTTCTGTCATTTTCCCTTTTCTCTTTCCAGTCTCTCATACCCAGTAAATAAAATCATTTTTCTTTCTACTTTGGAAATGTATCTTACGTATTCTTATTTTTACCATTCTATTCCTATCACCACTGTACCACCTCTTTTTCTCTCATATATATGAACTACTTTAATCAGCAGAATTTGCTGTCTCACCACCTTCAGGTTTTTCTCCTCCAATCTGACCTCCAGACTGTTGTAATTTTTTCTTCATAAAACATTTTTTTCTAGTCTTCAGCATCCTCAGAATAAAGTTCAAATATCCCCAATTATTACTCAAATATATCTGTCTTCAAGTGTTTTACTCAAAATGGTCTATTTTAAAGGAGATGGATAAATCACAATACAGAATGTTCAGCTTTCTGTTAAGGAAATGTTACCAGAGCTGTTAGGCGGAGGAGCAACCATGAATTGCATCAGTTAGGTGGGTCAGTGAAAAATTCACAGTTAAAAAATACTACCCTTATTTTCTTCCTTCTCCCTAAAATCTACCCACCTCAAGTCCCAAACTGATCATGGAGCTTTTTCTAACAACAAACTATGTTAAAATTTCCCTCTCTCAAGATTGCTATGCTACTTCTCTGTATTAATTACACAAGCTAGTTAACTGCTTAATACACATCTATCTTTTATGCCCCACTAAATGCCTTGCAAAGTCAAATAAAATAACCATGGATAAATTCAGAACAATCCCCCACAGCACCACTTATCCTTTGATAAATATCTTTTTATCTTAAGTGAAAGGCACTCTTGATATTTATTTCCTCTACAGAGTCATAGCAGCAAGAATAGTAGAAAAGCCTACTAGAAAAAAAAAAAAAAAGGTGGATGTGAGAACCTAACTTAGAAAAAGGATGGGTTCCCAAGTTTGAACACATTTGGTCCTAGAAACTATATGTGACCCGATGAGTTCCTGGATATCCCACAAAACCCTTTGCATCCCCCCAAACAGTTTTCGATTACATCTAAACTGCTGTTTTAAGCGTGTCTTCTATAGGAAAATGAATTTCATTCTCCACTAGGGATGCCAAAACACACTTCCTCATCATGGCAGCCTATGCAGGGAAATGGGGAAAAGTGGAGAGAGGGAGGGCATTAGATGGAAAAGAATGAAGTAATTCACTCATTCTCTACATTGGCCCAGAAAGATTGCAATACTCCTTCAGCAAACATTATTGTGCACCTGCTAAGTGCCAGGTTCTGTTCTCTCTTCTAGAGATGCAAAGATAATTAAGACATGATTCTTGCCCTCAAGGGTATGCACAAAAAGGCGCTCTCTTCTCATTGAGAACTCTCTGTTCCTGCCTTCACTGTAACCTTAGGAAAGTTAAAACCACCCCTGGGAGGTTCCTTTATATTGGCTGCAGTCTTTTCTCAACAATAATTTCTTCCCAGTAATGCTGGTCACACAGCAGACAGTGCATATTTCTTGATCAACTGCACAGATTGCAGATAAATCAATTATTAACTCAGTTATTATTAGTTTAATTGGAAAACTCCGTATGGTTATAAGCTACGTAAAAATACAAAAAAAAAAAAAATAGCAAAGATTCCTCTTTTTGGCCCACCTAGAAAGCGTTGTGACATAATTAAAACTGATCTTGGTTTCCTGTCTTGTATAATTTCATTCTCAAATTCACCCATCTTCAAGGTTTTCCTGTTCCACTATTCAACCTGGCTCTTCCCTTGAAGTCAGAGCCTCTTCCTCTGGAACATTTTTGGTAATTCCCAGCAAATGACTCATTCCATTCTGCTAGCTAATTTGACTGGTAATTTGACATGGCAGCATACTGACAGAAAAATGAAGCAAGCAGGAAAAGAGATGGTTCCCCAGCACCAGATCTACGCACTGAGTCCTACTAGGAGGCTCAACCAGGAAGCCAAGACACAGTCTTCAGGATCGTTAACAAAGCTCTTCCTGTAACTCAACCAGTCATCCAAGACGTAGGAATGAGAGAATGTCAGAGAGAGAATCGAGGCAGGTGATTGCTGGAAGTTGTCAATATAGGGGTCAAGTGGTAGTAATAAATGGGCAATTAGATTGTCCCTACAATGCTGTCTGTCTCAGAGCCTATACTTGTAGAACAAATGAAAAATGCCCATTTCATTTGCTTTTTATCATAAGAATCACATACCCGGCTGGGCTTCATGATACTGTTGAATGAGGACAGTCATGAAGATGACAACTTCCATCTGACCAAACTTGAAATGGAATCCACAAACTTCTTTTTCAAATTGTCAGTAGCTATTATTAGAGAAAGAAACCCCTCTTCTCCAAAAATATAATAAAGGCATATGATAATAATACAAAGTTTGCATTTGATGTGGAAAAGTTCTGTTTTGCTTTGTTTTTTAAAGTATGTCTCTAGTTTCTCAAGTTTAATTCCCTAGAGAGCACTTTTTTCCTATCATGCTATTATTCACCTTGAGTTTTTGGTCTGCTCTATAGAATAAGAAGTCAGGACTCAAGGATCCCATTCCTGGATCGACCACTAATTGGATTACATCCATGGGCAAGTCACTTTACCTGCGTCTCAGTGCCTTTATTTCTAACATAAGAAAGTTAAGCTATAGTTATGATTTCCAAGGTTAAACTATAGGTATGATTTCTGAACTTGTAATCCTGGTATACACTCAGTCATTCTCACCTCACGTAATACAAGATTGCGCTGTTATCCTGCCATTACACTGGCAGCCACATGGTGTTCCTTGAATCACTATTTATCATGTTTCTTAAGTCCAGATAATAAGTGGTCTTTAAAACACAAGAAAGAGGCTGTTTCATTTTTCTCAAGTGTAATCTAATTTAAACGGTCCTTGTGGGCAAATACAGCAGTACTTGTTATTCCACCAAGGTGCATATGCTTTTCCTGCTAATGGAAGCTCTTTTGTAGTACAGTGAATGTCAGCTGGGCCCTCTTCCAAAACTCACTCTAAAATTTGATTCTCTGGAAGGAACTTATTGCTTTCCTGAGTAGAGAAGAATGTTTCACCTGGCTGATAGTAGATATTTTCAGAAAAGATATATTTATAAGTGTTTGAGTTGGTATTTTAACTCAGCCTAGGAACACTATTCCTATCAGAAACAGAACACTATGGGGTAGCTCTCTCTGGATAATATAAAACAAATGAGACTCACTGAATTGTAAAAGAGTACCTTCCTTCTTTCTAAACTGATTCTTACATCTTTCACTGGTATCACTGACTTCAGAAAACAGAAGAAGCTACCTTTGGGAAATACCTCATAGACACGTTACAGCCTTCCTCATTGCTAAGTGGAAGATTTGGGAACCACACGAACATCTCTAGATCTACTTTCAGAACCCCAACACCAAAATGACCAGATTGGGAAATTAATAATCTATACACTCAGCATGGAATTCCTTTGGGAAAACAGTTAAATGTGAATACTGTATGTTATCACTTATAGGTAGAATCTAAAAAATAAAATAGAAACAGACTTACAGATATAGAGAACAAATTAGTGGATACCATTTCAGAGAGAGAAGGAGAGAGGGGCAAGACAGGGATGGGGATTAAGAGATACAAACTACTGTGTATAAAATAGACAAGCAACAAGGACATATTATGCAGCATATGGAAATATAACCATTATTTTGTAATAACTTTAAAGGGAGTTTATAAAAATATTGAACCACTATGTTGTATACCTGAAACTAATATAATATTGGAAATCAAATGTATTTCAATTAAAAATAAGAATTACTTACAAATGATCAAAAATGAAAAGGGTGAAGGTGGGAATGAAGAAAAGCTGGCAATAGAAAAGGGACTCAGAGAAAGAAAGATTGATTTCTCATTGCTCTGGAATCCCTCTTACGCCCCACTGGGAAAATGGAGTTCAGTTCCCCAATGAGAAACCCAATCGGTACTGTAGCACATGACATTCACAAGGTGACTTCACCTAGATTATTGCCGTTAGTCTGCACCATAACCCTCCGTGAACAGGTTCTCCTTGGTTCTCCATTTTACATGGTAGGAGACTTGCAGCTCAGAGGGGTTAAGTACTAGCCAAGGCAAATCCTAGTCAGTGGCAGAGAGGGAGCTTCAATGCAGGTCCTCCAGTTCCCATTTCCACTGTTCCACATTCCTTATATTTAACCTATGCCCTTGACTCTTCATACAGTTTGTGCCCCAGGTCTGGGACAAATCTGTGGAACAATAGGTTTTCTATATGTAGAAACCAACTGGAAATATAGAAAAAAGAAGAGACGAATTCAAAACATTCTTTATGTTTTTCTCCCTCTCAAAACCACAGATATATGATTTAAGTTGCATATATTTTTCAAATAGTCTGTGTAGCCAAATAGTAGTACAGTATACAGAACTGTTAATTAAAGTCAAAATAATGCTTTGATTCATGTCTGAGGGCATTAACATTCCTGCCATGGATATTTGGGATGCTTTAGTTTGAGAAGCTCTTTATTTTTAAAGGACTCTATTGGGCTCATAGAGGAATTACACTACAACTTGATCACACAGTAATTACATCGAAGGGGACTTCCTCAAAACATGCTGTGCTTAACTTGAGTAAATACAAATGTTTTGTTTTAGAAAAAGAAAGAAAGAAGAAAAAGAAAAGAAGGAAGGAAGAAAGAAAGGAAGAAAGAAGAATGAATAAGGTTTACGGCAGTTCTCACATACCCTTGCATTTGATATTAAGGATCTCACTGTTTTATTCATCATGTGTATTCCATTTACGAAATAATAGGAGGAGGGGTATTCAGATGGGATTTCCCAATTTTTCTTTAATGAGAGGCTTCTCCTAGCTACCTCCCGCTGAACCCTGCAGTTACATCTGTCCTACTCTGATAACAAAAGAACCAACCACTGGTCGACTTAAGGTTTCATCAGTGATAACACTAAGTCATCAAGTCAAACCAGAATACCAAAAATGAGAAATACGTGGGGGCTAGGGGAAATGAAATAATATCTGTATTTTTATTTATATTTCCATGATTGAGTAAACCTCATTTTAAGTGGCTCCTATCCCTCAGGAAGAAGTTTAAAGTCAAACCATTCCAGCTTACTAATAAGCAAGAAATCAGCCCCTCTGCCCTTTATTCTGCAACAGTCCCTAGGGCATCTTCTCTCCCCTTAAATAAATATATCTAAGGCAAGATGAATGGATAGTTCACAGAGAGATAAATATCTCCAAAAAAGATGAAATAAAGAGAAATTTTGAGCCAATTAAGAAATTAATTATAAAATGTGATTTTATAATTAATTATATCTCTATGCATCTATATCAAATGCATCTCTATAGGAGTCTCAAAAATAACGTTACATAGCTCTGCCTTTCATTTATTTTAATTAAAATTTATAATTTATTTCAGAGTTTTTGGCAAACTTCAAATTACAGTCACAGGAATGGTAGACAAGACGATTCAAGTCATCTGCTAATTATTTTTCAAGCAATATCTCAAATCTTAAGGAAAAACAACCATTCATTATCTCAGTCAAGATTTCCAGGATGGTAATTTCACTATTCTCCTTGTCTCCTCTAATATTTATCATTCTCATGGTCACCAAAATGTCCTTTTCCTTTCACTGAGCCCATTTTCCCTCCATCTCAATATAAAAAGGAAACAATCAACATCCCTTACTAAAAAAAAAAAAATCCCTTCCTGTACTTAAAAGCATCTATGTAAGTAATTTTTAAGCTTATCTGTTTTTTTTTTAATTTTCTGGATTGAACCATCCTTATTTCTTAAACCTGTACTCATGTATGACCTCCTTTTTCTTTCTTTTATAGCATTTGGATTACTTTTCAACACTCTTCAGTTTTACCTTTTAGTTCTTAAAGTACATTTGCCATCTGCAAACATGGAACTAATAAAAATCACAGTCAGCATGGTGTCGACATTTTTAAACAATGGCGTTGTATTACTGACTCATATTCAGCTTGTACCAAATTTTTTTCCTGGTCTTTTCCTTCATTTCTTGTGCTGAGTCCAATTCTGTATTTAAGTTACAAAGAGCACCATACTTCTCTGTATAGAAATATTATTTCTGTTTGTAAAACTACTTGAACTTTACTTCTAACCTTTGGGGTCTCACCTAGGATTTAAGCATCAAGTATAAATCTGACAAACATATTCCAGATTCTTTTTTTCAGGTCCTCTGTAAAGATAGTAAAGCAAGGGGCCTCAAGCCCAGTCCTGGTGCTTGATATTTCATAAGAAAGATATGAGATATCTCTGAGCTACAGAGAACTGCATAGGTTCTTGCTTCAAGCTCTCTCCTCTTCAAACAATCAGCCAGGCTAGACGTGACTACTTTGTTTAGGAAACTATCAAGTGTGTCAAATATAAGACTTTCCATTCTCTAGATGGTTGACCCCTCCCCACAGGTTATCTGATTGTTTTTACTATTATATTAAGAATGTACTTTTTCTTCTGCTTTTAGTTCCATAGATGAAATACATGCTTCATTTTCCATATTACCTATCTATACACTATCATCCTGTTGCCTTTGATGATATTTAAAATTCACATAGTACACTAGATATTATTTTTAATATGTATTTTTATTCTAAATAATAAATAGAATTATTTACTTTTCATTGAAAAAGTGTAACTTAGTAGCAGGTAAATTAAAAAGTAAACCAGATTTTACATTTCAATTTCAAATGGAACAATGAGAAAACCACATAAAATTGTGTGACTATTAAGTGATAAGGTATATACATTTTATTATTTCTCTCACTTATAATTTAAGAACAAGTCAACAGACATCCCCATACCCTACCTCTTTAATCTACCTCCTTAACCTACTGGGTATTTGGGCTGTCAAGATAAGGATGTCATTCTGAAGCATGGAGGTACAGAGAAAAGGCACACGCAGGAATGAGGAAAGGTGCACAGGTGAGGCTCTACGTGTGGGTGTGTCATTCTGAGCAGGTCACTCCAACTCACTGGGTCCCCCTGGGCCTCAGACTCACTGATCACCATGGTCTCTTAAGCTCTAAAGGGAAGAGCTAAGGGAAACTTCTGCCACATTTATTTGTAGTATCTTTTGTCAAATACCCAAATCCCCACATATCAGAAAAGTCCTTACTTTAGAATAATTTTGTTTTCTTAAAATAATATTTTTCTAGGAATTAATGACAAGTAATATATAACCTATTCTTATTTATACGTTAAAAGTGCCTGTAGTTTTTCTAGCTACTCTGAATCCAGGTTTTCGTTTTATTTATTTTTTAATTTTTTTACCTTTGGCCATGCCTTGCAGGATCTTAATTCTCTGACCAGGGATTGAACCTGGGGCCATGGCAGTGAAACCGCCATGAGTGGTTTCATGGCAGTGAAACCACTGGACTGCCAGGGAACTCCTTGGGTTTTCATTTTAATCTTCTAAATTCATTCAATTGCGTTGACACCCAATATGATCAAACCTTCAGAAGCTGAATTGCACTAAAAGAACACCTAGCAACACAACACTCCAAGATATTAATTTATATTAGTACACAGTACTTGAGTTGATTGTGTACTTCAATCCTTTTCCTGAGGAGACTACACATATTGGGTTCACATAAAGCAAAATATAATGGAAGTAGATGGCCTTTAAATTATGTCCTGCAACCTCTGAGTTAGCAAACCATTATTCTTCATCATGGAAACAATCCCCCAAATAGAATGTATAGACACTCCACAAGCATTGTTCTGCTCACTTATTCTAGGTTTCTTATTCTGAAACCTGCTGAAAGCAAACATATTATCTAGGTAGTACAATCTTGAATTCAGAATTAAGCTCCTAAATAAAAACTTAACAAAAAGTCCCTTTAACGTTTGGATTGTTGTAAAATAAATCTCCAGCCTTCCTTAGAACCTCTAAACATAATTGATTATTCCTTCTTCATTCTACTGCAGTCTTTGTACATGTCTGTCTATTCCAGTATCTATATAAATGCTCTGCAATTATTTGTTAATGTGTTAATGTTACTTCTTGACTACATAGTAAACACCATGAAGACAGTTGCTTTGATTCTGTAACTGATTTTAGTAGAGTGCCTGGCACACAATAGGTGCTTAATATATCTGTTTGTTGGATGAATGAGAGCTAACAAATGTTCTCTCCATTTTTCTGAATTGCTGTGTCCTGACTGACCTCTGGGACAGTGTCATCACCTGCCTTTCTCTCTGTTCGGAATCACCACCTCCCTTTATTTCGTACCTTCCTATGCTACTTCAGGTCTTATGCCACAGGTGACTTCCTCTGAGAAACCTCTGTCCTGTTAGATTAATTGCTTGCTCACTCTGTGCTCTCATGGCATTTTACACTCCCTACCATGGCACCTGCCACTCTATTGCAACTGCTTAATGGGCCATGTCCCCTGCTAGATACAAGTAAATACGTGCAAATTGTTTACCATCACCACTACGGTATAATCCACAAAGGTGCTAAATACATGTTGGTTGGATGAATGACTGTCAGTCACCTATTTTAATACCTTTACCAGAACAGAAGAAATAAATCTGAAGGAAATTAACTTGAAATTTGAAACAAATAAATGGATGAGCTGTAGGAATGTACATTTTTACACCATCACATTTGTGTTATTTTTAACATCAACAAAACTATGCCACATTACATGACAACACGATGGTGTATTGTAAACAGAGAAATCAAGCATTTCACCCAAAGTCACCATTTCCAGATAAATCCACTAGTCTCCCTTCCTCTATATGAGCTATATTTCTGTGGTTTTAGGGAATTTCAACAAAGAAGACAGATATCTATTTCTATTTATTGCCTGTATACCACCCAACAGAGGATTTATGTTTAACTTCAGCTAACAACAGGCTAACAGGAATTTTAATATTTGTGAAAATGGAAGTGTGTCATACTGTTCAGTAGAGATCAAAGAAAATGGCTGCAAGACACCTGGGGACATGAGCTCTTCCTTAGCTCCCGGCAACCTGATATAATGCTGGAGTCCAGGGTCCGGAACACGTGGGTCATCTCAGGTAATGGTGGCCCCAGGAAGGGGACAGACATGGATTTCAGAAGAAGGGCTATACACAAAGAGGTAAAGATCCAGTTCTGCACAGCCAGCAGAAATAACCACAGAAGACTCTTGGCTCAGCTTAGCCCCACAGTCATATTTCTTGAAGTACAGCCCACCTTTAAGGAACTAAGACCATGGGTCTGGAGACACTATTACATGCTGGAGTGACCTTCACACATAGGAGAGAGTTTACCTTCTGCAACCTGTAAGGTAGTGAAGGTACTGAACTTCTGAATATACTCTGAATATGCTCAAATTATGAGTCATAATTTTATTAATCATCCCATGCAGAAGCTAGCAAGAAATTTTATGTTTCAACTGTACACACCATAGAGGGGTTCACATATGTCACTAGGCATGCAAGTCAAAAGAAGTCACTTACTTTCCAAGATACCAGTGACAATGAAGAGAGGGTATCACCATCCAACTTCAAGCAAGCGCAGGTGCTCCCCATTTCCAACACACCGTCTTCCCTGAAATGAATGGATTCCTCTACTCTCACCCTAGTCCCTTTTCTCTTTGTATCCAAGCTCCTGGAAAAGTTGCATACCTCTGGCGCTTCCAGTTTCTCACCTCTCACTCCAGTAACCTTCTCCAACCTGGCTTCCATCCCAACTCATACAAAGGGCCACCCTTTCCAAGGTTTCCAATAACCTCCTCTCAGCCAAATCAAATTGCTTCTTCCCTAGACTAATCATTTTATTTCTTTCCTCCAGAAAGCCAGTCAGCACAGTCCACTATTATGAATAACTCCCTTCTCCTTGATTTCCCATTGTCCTGTACTTCCAGACGTAATTCCACCCTCTCCTGCTATTCCTGTCATTTTAATTTGCATCCTATTCAATCTTTTCCAGCCAGATTTGACTATGTTCCACAGCTTAGCACTTTCTTATAAATGGCTGCCCTCATAATTATCAAGGTCCTTTGTCCACTAAAAATACTTCTGTAGGTCAAATTTCCCCATAAAACTTCAATCCAATGAAAGTTTTGATTAAAATATTTCTATCAGTTGCTGATCCACAGTAGCAATGCTTTGTTGATATAGTTAAAGAGCAGACAGTTCCTGCCCTCAAGGAACTTAGAATAGAGCTCTCTAGCACAGAAAGGAATCTTAGAGGTGATCTAGTCTTTAGGAAACATATCATGACAGGCCCTGGGCAGCATATGACTTCATTGTGTGGTCTCATTGTGTTTAGTTTGGCCTACAGTTTCATTTTTGATAGAGGTCACTTTAAAAAAAGTCAAGAGATTTTGTATCAAAATTTCAATTTCTGGTCTTCCCTGGTGGCGCAGGGGTTAAGAATCCGCCTGCCAATGCAGGGTACACGGGTTCGAGCCCTGGTCTGGGAAGACCCCACAGGCCACGGAGCAACTAAGCCCATGCATCAAAACTACTGAGCGGGCTTCCCTGGTGGCGCAGTGGTTGAGAGTCCGCCTGCTGATGCAGGGGACATGGGTTCGTGCCCCGGTCTGGGAAGATCCCACATGCTGCAGAGCGGCTGGGCCCGTGAGCCATGGCCGCTGAGCCTGCACGTCCAGAGCCTGTGCTCCGCAACGGGAGAGGCCACAACAGTGAGAGACCCGCGTACCGCAAAAAAAAAAAAAAAAAAAAAAAACTACTGAGCCTGCGCTCTAGAGCCCGCAAGCCACAACTACTGATCCCGCGAGCCACAATTACTGAAGCCCGCGCGCCTAGAGCCTGTGCCCTGCAACAAGAGAAGCCACCGCAAAGAGAAGCCCACGTACCACAACATAGCATAGCCCCCACTCACCGTAACTAGAGAAAGCCCGTGCACATTAACGAAGACCCAATGCAGCCAAAAATAAATAAATAAATAAAATAAATTTATTTTTTAAAAAAATATCAATTTCTTAATTCTTTTGAAAACTCAGATCTGGCCACATTGAGCTCACATTCCTACATGGCAACAATAAGTAGAGCTAAATTGCCACAGTTCCCTTCAGACAGGGCATTTGTTTTCCACGTATCAGGTCCCAAGTGTCAGCTGCCATATATCATGGCACTTGTGTTTGTACTTTTTTTCCCTTAAGAAATTTATCACACTCTGTGTCTGTCAAATGTCAAGTTGCAAAGTGATCAAGAAAAAACAATGAAATGCTTATTAGGCTTGTCCAGCTTCATTTATTTATTTAACCTGCCTGTTCCTGTTTTAATTTGTATTCCTGATCTCCTAATTCTATAAATTAGGAAATTAACACACAAAAAGATGAAATAACCTTCATAAGTTCAACCATGTATCATTTCTCACAATTTAAAGTTACACTGCTATTAGTTATACCACCCATACCTCCACATCTCTGAAAAACTTTTTTTCCACAAAGTAATTCCTGATTCCACCATCAGAGTGAGACCCCCTTCCCCCCAATCCCCTCAGCTCCCTTAGCAATTTATATTTACAGATTACATAGACAGAAAGAAAGAGGTACTCATTAACCATTCGCAAGAACCCAAGAAAGAACGAAGAAAGCTCATTACAAGTGCATAAGGAGATAGCTTCATTCAGCTTGAAAGAATGTGGGTATGACTGAAAAGAAGCTTTAGAAAGCGTCACAGAGATTAATTTTTAGCGATGTTTTGAACAGAAGAAACATTATATCTCTGGAGTTCAGAGATTATCCATAAAGGCACAAAGAAAAGAGAAATTTACACTCGTTTGGACAAAGTGAAGAATACAACTGGAGATGGGCCTATCAGGAAACACTGTAAATCAACTATACTTCGATAAAGTTAAAAAAAAAAAAAGATGTATAGCTGATTCATTTTGTTGCAAAGCAGAAACTAACACACCACTGTAAAGCAATTATACTCCAATAAAGATGTTTAAAAAAATTAAATTAAAAAATTTTAAAAAAAGAAAATACCCAGGGAGACTCCCAAAGGACACATATACACACAAACTTTCTTTCTTTCTTTTTTTTTTAGCATCTTTATTGGAGTATAATTGCTTTACAATGGTTCGTTAGTTTCTGTTGTATAACAAAGTGAATCAGCTATACATATACATATATCCCCATATCTCCTCCCTCTTGCGTCTCCCTCCCACCCTCCCTATCCCACCCCTCTAGGTGGTCACAAAGCACCGAGCTGATCTCCCTGGGTTATGCGACTGCTTCCCACTAGCTATCGATTTTACATCACACAAACTTTCTTGCTCTGTCATGATTCTTACCTCATGGGTATGTGTTGTGAGGGGTGACGGGTGGGGAGTTCATGGAGACAGCCACTTTATACATGTTACTGTGTTTTCAGAAAATGCCATGTGGTTAGAGTGGCATCTGAAGATTGATCCTGCCTCTTATGTTTAGGATAAGGTGGGGAAGAGAGCAGAAAAGAGCAGAGGAAAAGAATTAGAAAAGAATTGGAGGAATATGGAGGTGTACTTTGAACACGAATTATGAATGTAAGAATTAGGGGAAAAAAGATGACTTTCAGAATTTTAGCTTTGGAATAATAATGAAAGAACACTTACAGAGTAATAAATCAATTGTATGCTACAAAAAACAAGAGGTACAAAACTAACATGAAATACAATTTCTAAAAATTGACACAAGTAGATTAACTATAAATGTAAAGATAAGGGGTTCCTTGTGAAATCTCTGTACCTTACTCTTAATTTTGATGTGAACCTAAAACTGCTTTAAAAAATAGTTTTTTTAAGTAAAGAGATTTTTTTAGTTTAAAATATATTTTTAAAAAGTATGCTGGAAAAGATTAATCATTAACATTTTTAATAATACATTCTTCATACTTGTTACTATTATCACAGGGCCTGAAATTTTGTGACTAACAAATATTTAGAACCCATAACTTAAATCGTACTATTTCTAGCTTCAACAATAATTTATACATGGCATTTATTGTCTGTTCTTTGTAAGGCTGGGAAGTGGAAGTGTATTTAAATTTGCATTATGTCCTCAGAGTCTTTAACTTACAAGCTCTACGATCCTTACAAACAGAGAATGGTTTGTCCTGGCATACTTCACAGTAATTCTGCCGGCCACAGGCCACGTGACTATCGCTATAGTTACACAAGTTCTGGCAGGGACACTTTGTTTGGAGGAATATTCCCTCCCTTGAGTGTCTTGGATTTTTTTTTTTCCTCCTTTTAGTGTTTCATTTGGTTTGTGTGTGTGTGTGTGTGTGTGTGTGTGTGTGTGTGTGTGTGTAGATAAAGGAAAATTTCTGCATCCTTTTAAGAATGTTTTCTCTATGTGACAAATTGACAAAGTAAATAGGTAGAGAAAAATTTTAATGAAGGAAAAGAAATCTGACATCATAAAGTTGAACAACAGACTATCTCACCTGTGTCTCTGAGAGAACATCTAATATGTTCTCAATTTTTAAGTAAAACAGATGAACACATACTGCTCATTATTAAACCCTGTCTCTGCAATGGAAGAGGATGCTCTTTGGGTAAATATACAGTTTCGTGCTGTTAACAAATTATAGAATTCCTTTATATGTATCTTTTTTGGTTTCCATTCTCATTTCCTCGTCTCTTTAAGCCTGGTATGAGTATATGTTCTGTGCTAATGGACTAGAATAGATGTAAAGTTACTAAAATAAGAGGTTAAATATTTTAAGTTCCATAAAGGAAGGGACTTGATCAGTTTCCTTCGCTGTTACCTTTTAAAATTATCTTCTCATGAAGGAACTCATTGATTTTCCCCCAATTATTTATTAAGCACCCACTAAGTGCCAGGAACTGATCTAGGTGCTGGGGATGTAGCAATGAACAAAACAAAGACCCCACCTCATGCAGCTTGTATCATAGAGCAAGGAGAGAGAAAACAAGCAAATGAAGATGGAATATGGCCGGTAGTGATACAAAGACAACACAAGGTAAGGTAGTAGAGAGTGGCAGGTGGAGGGATTTTAGATGAGGTGTTTAGACACAGTGACTCAGAAAGTGGCATTTGTTCAGGGACCTGAAGGGAGTGTGGGAATCAGCCACTAGCACATCTGAACAGAGCATTCCATGCAGCAGAGTAGAGTCCGCCTGCATGGAGCACGTGGTGAGGACCAAGAAGGACCAGGCAGGTGGAGTGGAGGATGGGAAGAGGACATGTGATGGGGCTGAGGTAGCCGGAGCCATCCAAGGAGAGCCTAGCTCCTGCTGGCTTAGACTGTTGGTGGGGAGTTTGTGAAATGAGATGAGGGTTTAATGATAAAGAGTGGTGTGAAATTTAAGCTGTGATCTGAATTCACTCTATTCTTTGGCCCATATTTATGGACTGACTCACTCCTCATTTCCTCTCCCACCCATACTATAAACTGTTTTTGTTTTTGTTTTTGTTTTTGTTTTGTGGTAAGCGGGCCTCTCACTGTTGTGGCCTCTCCCGTTGCGGAGCACAGGCTCCGGACGCGCAGGCTCAGCGGCCATGGCTCACGGGCCCAGCCGCTCCGCGGCATGTGGGTTCTTCCCGGACCGGGGCACGAACCCGTGTCCCCTGCATCGGCAGGCGGACTCTCAACCACTGCGCCACCAGGGAAGCCCTATAAACTGTTTTTGAATCACAGATACCCCCTGGAGCTATGTACAGATTTTTTTTTAAAAAAATCAATCCTAACATTTATTACTTTTATAAAAATTCAAGTAATGGAAGGAGAAATCATCTCTTCTGCTGTAGCTCCATTGTATTCCTTATGCCAACCTCCTGAAATTCAGCAACAATTCTTCCGTCAGGATAGAAAAAACATAATAAGAGGAATTTGGCTAATTTTTCAGGACTCATCACTGCATCACCCAGTCAATGAAAAGTGATATGAAGTCTCTGCTAAAAATAGGCCATGGTTATTATGACACTAAAGCCACTCCCTGGACCCCCTCAAGGTTAAGTAAATTAGTGTCACAGCCACACTGAGAAGTAGCAGCTATATTTTTAGTTTTTAAATTTCTCTATCATGATTAGCTCTAAATGAATGATATATGCCCGAAAATTCATTCACATACAGTCAGTGCCTCCTGGCAGGCAATGGTCAAGTGCCTGCAGGATGTGACCAGGATCCTAGGCCTACCAAGAGCTGAAAAATCTCTGAACCACTCGGAGTCACTGTGAAAAGTGATGAGTTCGTACTAGAGCCCCTTCCAGTTGGAAAATGCTGTTATCTTGGAACTGATTATCAAACACAATTTGGGTGAGGAGTGTCCAATTTAAGGATGAGGAATTAGAATAGATTTTAATTAAAAAAATGCCTTTTCTCTTAGGCTTTCATTTGCAATCTGGTAAAACATGAATTTCATAAATGACGGGAGCAATGTTGCTGAATTTGCCCCAAGTATACTGATCACTTAATTTATGTGTGTTATCAAATACATATGATCAGCAACATCATATGGACAAACTGATAATCTGCCCTAGTTTCCCTTCCCAGGTAGGGGGAAAAACACACACACAAACACACACATGTACACACACATATATTCTTTGTAAAAACAAAGAATAGGGTGTCCTTGCTGGACCCCCTGACCAAAGAATCCCAAAGTTTTTATTTTATTTATTAATATAAAATTACCAAAACTTCGGAAAAAATTTAGAAGTTCTGAAAGGTTGGAAAAAGGGGAAAATGGGAGAGAACAAGAAAGCAATCCAAAGACTGTTCAAAGTGGGAAGGTTAGTTTACTTTAGTTGTTAATTAATATTTTAAAATATAGTTAATTCTTATAACAGTTTTATCTAAGTTTCCTTTCTTTCCCTTTAGATTCCAAGCTCCTCAAAAGCCACGGCTCAAATTACCTAATACATATGTAAACGTAATACAGCTTTAACAAACAATCACATAGGGAAATAGAAAGAGGTTGCCATAAATACATAATATTATGTCTCAGTCAGTGAATTATAAACACTTGTACATATTTCAGAAAGGCAACTCCTTATAAAGATGGCAAAGTTATTTTTCAAGATAATGTTTCTTGACATTAAAAAATCATACAAAATAGATAAAATGAGATCCAATCCAATAAGGGTAAATAAAAAATGTCCACAGAATTTACCTCCCTGCTCCTCCAGAATCCAGCCTGAATTTCTTCCCTGACTCTACCATCAATACGTTTTCTCACCTCAAGATCCATCACCAGAGGCTCTCTATATCACCTCCCTCCCATATTTTTGGGAAGCTTTTTCACCACAAAACTGAAGTAAATGTCATATATTTAAAGTTTCTTTTAAAAAATAAAAGAAATGAAGGATCACCTAGGGTATCAATAGTTAACTGAGAGTAGTACTCACTATTTTCAGAATTAATACAAGGCCTATAGCTTGTAGGTTACATGACCTGCAAGTTTTGCACCCCTGAAAGAAAAGCTTCTTTCAGTTGTATGAGTTTCTCATTAATGAATTCCTTTATTTTGCGGACTCCTAAACCTCAGTAAATATACGGAAAGAATTTTTACTTAAAGCTACATTACCTTAAAAAGGAAAACAAGAATGGAAAATGAGAGGATATACTGGATTCAATCACTGGAATAAGTGGTCAGTCATTTTGGCTAACTTGGTCTCAGTTGGGTCATTAGAGAATCAGGAAACAAAATTTACAATTGTTTTCAGTGTTAGTTTTGAGTCAGGTTGGGCTGAATCATATGGGTGACCTAATAATTAATGGACTATTTTTAAAAATTGTGACTTTGAATGAGCTGCATCGTTGAAGTTAATATCAGCAAGAGGATAAGGACATTTCTGATATCCCAAATTGCTTTTATTTGAGAAATCACGAATGGTTTTCTAAAATATGTTTGGTCTCCATTACAGGCAGAGAATTATTCTGAATGTTTCTAAGGAGCTATTGAAATTCAGTGATGAGTCTACATCGGGTGGAACAGCAGTGATATGTCTTTTCTATTGAGATTGCCTTAGGAAGTAAATTCATGTTGTCTGTACTAGGACATTTTCTGAAAATGTAGTTTTAAGGAACAAAAAGACAGGAGAACAGTAGAGAAAACCTGATAGACCTCCATCTGATACTAAATTGTATCGCAATGTTCTCTTCCTCTTTTGAATAATAATAATTATTATTACTTAACTAGTGCTTTATTCTTTACAAAGCTTATTCATATTACTTCAGTTGATCGTCTCAAGAGCCCAAAGAGGTAGGTAGGTTTATACCAGCAGCATAGGGGAGCATTTGAAAATGCAAACACTTGCTTCTTTCCTCTCCCTGGGATTCTTATTTCCTTACTCCTTTTAGGTTTTTACCCCCAAAATGCCACCTTTTTCTGTGAGACCATCCCTGGTGACCCCACCTAAAATTATAAATCATCCCACATGTTTCACTGCTTTTTCTTTTTTCTTTCTTCCTTGCACTTACCACTCCAATATATGATATATTTTCTTTTTTAAAAATTTCATTCATTCTCCTTCTCGATTAGAACATAGGCTTATAAGGGCCCAAGCCCCTGCCTTTTTTGTATGTGTTGTTCATGCCTACATCTCCAGCATCATGAAAAGGTATCGCACATGTAATAGGGGTTCAGTAAGTACTCTTTAAATGAATGGAATCAGATTCCTCTCTGTACTTTTCTTTCTCTGTAAAATGTTTTAATAGTTCCTATTACTTAAGGTTGTTAGGGCAATTAAATCACCTAAGGCATGTAAAGCACTTAAAACAGCACCTAGAATGTAATAAGCATAGAATTAATAGAAACCATTATTACCTCCATCTTTCAGATAAGTAAACTGAGATTTGGAGAATTTAAATGACTTTTCTAAATCACCCGGCAAGTATTTAGTGGTGTCTGATCAGGATCTCGTTTGACTTCCATTTCAGTATGTTTTTTAAATGTACAGAAACTATTCAATACCATAAATGTCACCTTCTGTATACAACGAACCTACTGAAAAGTGCTTAGGAATAGAATGCCTAATAAAAGTAACTACCATTTATTCAGTGCTTACATGAGCCAGACATTTTGCTTCCCATAAATCTTTTCCGTTAATACTCATTAAGGACCCTATGAGATCCTCATGCTATTGATAAAACGTTGAGGCACAGTTGAGTAACATGCTCTCTGTATTGAGTAACTTGACAGAGATCCCAGCGCTACAAAGAGGCAGAGCTGGGATCTGCTCTGGGATCCTTCGCCTCTAGAGCCCTAACTGCCCCGCTGCACTCCCTGACAGCTACACCCCCAGCTTGGCAATGCTCCACACCCTCTCCTTGCAGAGATCTTACAGGGGTTCACCCTAAGTTAACTAGCAGGGGTCCCCAACCCCTGGGATCTAATGCCTGATGATCTGAGGTGGAGCTGACGTAATAATAATAGAAATAAAGTGCACAATAAATGTAATGCTCTTGAATCATCCTGAAACCATCTCCCTCTGGCCCCATCCTTGGAAAAATTGTCTTCCACGAAAACGGTCCCTGGTGCCAAAAAGTTTGGGGGCCGCTGCTACAGTGTGTTCTGGTTCTGAGTGATTCATGGCAGAACAGAATAGTCTTGTGTGACCAGAAACCCCTGAAACATCTTACTCTAAGTATCTGGTAGAATAATGGAACTGTAAAAGGGGAAGAAGTGTTGTGCTCAAAGAGCACAGGACTCTGCATTTTTTCTTTGTATATAAAGGCTTCTATTCATTGGGATTTAAGAGAAAAAAACAAAATCCCCTTTACTCTCTGTGCTTTGAAGGGTTTACATCATAGCTTCTCACATTCCAATAATTCAGCAGCAACAGCTGTTCTGCTCTCCTGGGCAAGAAGCCATGAACTGCATTCCGAAGAATGTTTTCCACGCCGTCATTATTTATTAATTAATGCTATAGCTCCTGCCTTGTAATAAATGAATATCTGCCCAAAAGAGTAAAAAACAGAAAAATAATTTATTTTCTCTATTTCTCGAACCCAAAGCAATACCCTGATTTTATATCCCTACCCTCTAAATGAACTGCTATGTCAGTCTCTCCATTTTTCTAATAAATTCATTAAGAATCCTTTCTTGTCTTTGCTAGAAGGTAGACCAGAAACATTTTATCATTTAAACTGCTTCATAAGCAAAAGTGAAAGTTTTCTTTGGCTCAGGAAGTCAAAAAAATATAAACAAACAAACAAAAAATCCAAGACAGTGAAAATGGGAAATGTCTTGCACATAGATTTTTTTAATGATAAATATTCAAAATAGAAAAATTCTGCACAGCTAGTATCAATCTAATCACTAAAGCCTAGCCAGTTACCCAGGCCTTCGGAATCATGGAAAGACCAATACATCTTTACTGCAATTAACAACATCTAATCTTTGAAGTTTACTCCTTATCTATACAGTTGTATCTATATATTTATTAGATGATAGAGAATATCTTCCGAGTCTATATTTAGTTTAGAAATAAAATCCACAACATAAATACACATTCAGTTGTTTTTAGGAATACGTGCACTATTTTTCTGGATTTTTATGGTCATAAAAAATAGTTTTGCTACTTGAGATTTTAAAATAGTGATCTAACTTTTTCAGAAAACAGAAACATGGGAACTTTCTCCCTAAAACATAATAAAGCTCCAAACCCAGACTCAGAAGTGCTGAAATTTTGTTGAATAGCATTATAATTTTCTCACACACAGAAGGTATTTTTTATGCTCAAATGATGTTTAATCTGTGTTCATGGAAAACATATTTTAATTTCTTTTTAAGATTAAAATTTTTTGAAAGAAAGGATCCATATACTAATATGAACAAAAATAGTTTTATTTACTCAATCATCAAAAACAATTATAGCTTTTTCCTACAATATTTTGTATGTTTTGTTTTCCCTGATTTATTTCTGTCCAAAAATTCAAAGGCTATACAAGATCACATAAAAACATTTAACTGAAAACATTTTGCTTGGAAGAACTGACTTTTATATACCTAGGGCAGATTTTAGATACAAAAAGTGTGCTCACAAGTTTATTTAGAAAAGTGATTAAATATACAGTGGAGAAAAGACAGCCTCTTCAATAAGTGGTGCTGGGAAAACTGGACAGCTACATGTAAAAGAATGAAATTAGAACACTCCCTAACACTATAAACAAAAATAAACTCAAAATGAATTAAAGACCTAAATGTAAGGCCAGACACCATCAACCTCTCAGAGGAAAACATAGGCAGAACAATCTATGACATAAATCACAGCAAGATCCTTTATGACCCACCTCCTAGAGAAATGGAAATAAAAACAAAAATAAACAAATGGGACCTAATGAAACTTAAAAGCTTTTGCACAGCAAAGGAAACCATAAACAAGATGAAAAGACAACCCTCAGAATGGGAGAAAATATTTGCAAATGAAGCAACTGACAAAGGATTAATCTCCAAAATTTACAAGCAGCTCATGCAGCTCAATATCAAAAAAACAAACAACCAATCCAAAAATGGGCAGAAGACCTAAATAGACATTTCTCCAAAGAAGATATACAGAGTGCCAACAAACACATGAAAGAATGCTCAACATCACTAATCATTAGAGAAATGCAAATCAAAACTACAATGAGATATCATCTCACATCAGTCAGAATGGCTATCAACAAAAAATCTAGAAACAATAAATGCTGGAGAGGGTGTGGAGAAAAGGGAACCCTCTTGCACTGCTGGTGGGAATGTAAATTGATACAGCCACTATGGAGAACAGTAAGGAGGTTCCTTAAAAAACTAAAAATAGAACTACCATATGACCCAGCAATCCCACTACTGGGCATATACCCGGAGAAAACCATAATTCAAAAAGAGTCATGTACCACAATGTTCATTGCAGCTCTATTTACAATAGCCAGGACATGGAAGCAACCTAAGTGTCCATCAACAGATGAATGGATAAAGAAGATGTGGCACATATATACAATGGAATATTACTCAGCCATAAAAAGGAACGAAACTGAGTTATTTGTAGTGAGGTGGATGGACGTAGAGACTGTCACACAGAGTGAAGTAAGTCAGAAAGAGAAAAACAAATACCGTATTCTAGCACATATATATGGAATCTAAGAAAAAAGATAATAAAGGTCATGAAGAACCTAGGGGTAAGACAGGAATAAAGACACAGACCTACTAGAGAATGGACTTGAGGACATGGGGTGGGGGAATGGTAAGCTGGGACAAAGTGAGAGAGTGGCATGGACATATATACACTAACAAATGTAAAATAGATAGCTAGTGGGAAGCAGCCGCATAGCACAGGGAGATCAGCTCAGTGCTTTGTGACCAGCTAGTGGGTGGGATAGGGAGGGTGGGAGGAAGGGAGATGCAAGAGGGAAGAGATATGGGGACATATGTATATGTATAACTGATTCACTTTGTTATAAAGCAGAAACTGACCCACCATTGTAAAGCAATTATACTCTAAGAGAGATGTTAAAATAAATAAATAAATAAAAGTGTGATTAAAGTAAAATGTTCTCTGTGTATTTATTTCACACTATAAGTGTAGTGACAGAGAACTGATGAGAACTTTCAACTAAATATTGTTGAAAAATACAAAATATTTTTAACTAGGATATTTAAAAATTTTTAAACCTACTGGCAGTAAGTTATTAACTACCTTTTCTTATACACAGAATCTGTAAGTACATGTATCTCTAAATATAAATATGTACACATACCTTTAATTGCTACCTTAAATAAAAAGTTTTGAAATCCTATCATAAATGCTCAAGAATAAGGACGTCACATGGTTCCCCTCAGTTGGTTAATTTGAGGAGAAATCCAATATTTTAGGAGATTCAGCTACACCTTGCATTTATGTGACTACTTAGATGAAAAGAATAATAGCTAATCCCAGAGAGCTGCAGAATTAACACAAGAAGTTGATATTCTTGCAAGAATCAGCAGCCCTGTTCTGTCCATTCGCTTACCAAGGAAATGGGGAAAATGAAAAGAGTGGTGCCACACACAAAGTAGCCCATCCGAAAGGTCTGAAAGCATGCAGTTGCCTACTGGTGGCTGAAACAAGGTCAAGGGCAACCTGGAGAAGCATCCCCCAAGCCTCAGGCTCCTGTCCTTCTGTGAAATGATAGGAGGGGAAACCTGGCTGATGATAGAATTGGTATATTCTTTACAGTTTTGCTTTGGTTAGCCCTGGCTATGTCCCTAAAACATCATCTTACTTACCACGTTTACCACAAGTGCTAAAGGAAGCACCCTTCAGACTTTATATCTAAACTCTAAGTTTCTGGACTGGTGAGCTGTCAAATAGTAAAGAATGATTTGATTTTTCTTCCATTCACACAGGCTTTTCTCCTAAGAGAATGTGATCAACCACTATGATGTTGATTCTTAACACGATGGTTCCTTAGAAATTTTGCTACCAAAGCAAAATCGTGCATTTTAATTGTAAGCTGGTGTTTTGATTGATGATCAGTGACTACTATCCCTCAAAGTATGGCCCTTATCCCAAGGTAGACTTAATTTCAAATTTTCTCCAAGTCACAACCACTAGCTTTGTAAAATGGCTTCCTGTCAAGTTGCCTGTGTTTTATATCATTAATTTCAGCCAGCTACCTCAGGCAACAGAATACTGATCTTGTCAGTTTGAACACACAGACTTGGAGAATGACTGACAAATAAAGCACTCCTTAAAAATCAAACACCCTGAACAGTTCATCTTGTTGCTTTCAAGGGAAATGTCGTCAAAAATTGTGATAAATTCCTATTGTTTTCACATGTATGACTTTGAACTTTTCTTCTTTGTATCCATTAAATTCTCATAAGAGGGAGTGCCTCAGTGGCCCTTTTGCCCTTACACCTACCACATACAATTATGTAGAAAATGAATGCTTTCTATAACTGAGGATCAGGTCTGATGGGTCATTTGACACCGAAATAAAGGTAGGGAGAAAAAGCTTTTCAGAGCAATTGGTATGGATCTCATTGCATCATATACCACCAGCTCAGTGTCTAGTTAATAGGGGCTTCCATAAAAACTGCATGCTGCAGCTAAAATTCAATCTCACTGGCCAAGTTTTCAAACCCATTTTTAAGTGCACTTAAAACAATTGGAGGATTAAAGGTCCCAATGAAGAGCTACATGTTAATGAGGGATGCAAATCCAAGGTTTGGATGGAACCCAAATAATATGAGTTTCTAAAAGATTTATAGTTGCTGCATACTTCATGAAGAGAGAGTCCATCAACTGAATTACAGAGTCTTCGGGAAATGTATTAGAGTTCTAATTTCTGCAGTGTTGGCTTAGCTTTTCTCTTTTGGATAGGCCAAAGTAGAGGTTTCAGTCTTGCAGAATTTTCTCTTTAAAGAAAAAGATCAAAGACTACTATGCTATACATGAAGCACACTGGGCTTCATCCTTCGTTTTTTCTATTTTTATTTTTTGCAGAGTTCACATTGTCAAGCATAGTTATTCACAGAATAAAAAATTGATCAAGTCAGAGTTTCCAAACCCCCAATACATTTCTTGAAAGTGAAATGGGTGTTTGGGAAATTTTAAGCTATACAATGTACTCAAGGAATATGAAATAAGTTTAATATTTCGCTAAACAAAATAGGAAAATAAACCCTTGCAAAAGAAAATTCAGCAGCATACATAGAGGTCAAAAATCAGCTACAAAGCCTTTTGAAACACTTTTAAATTAGAAATTAAGAGCTGTTTATTTACTATAGGTGCCCACAACAGTTTCAGAAGTGGTCTGCCACCTTTCTAAGTACATACTTGCTTAGAAATGAAGTGAAGGGGATGGTAGGGAACGCTAATAGTAATTCTCCTTCACCAGCTGAAGAGAAGAGGCAGGCTGGGGGTATGGAGACATGGCCCCCAAGCTCTCCAAGTTGCTGTGAGGTAGGGCCATCAGGGACAACCCACATGCCTCTGACCCTCAGAGACTGAGACTCGGCAGGGTAGCCTCTTCTCATCTCCTGGCCCTCACTACCTCTCAATAGCCGCTCTGGCAGAATGTATAGGTGGGCTCTGCAGAACCAGAATCCAGCTTCCTTTCTGCACTGCTACCTTGGACCCATCTTCCTATTGTATAATTTTTCATTCCTTTGGGTCTTGACAACAGCCCTTTTAAGAAACACAAACCCTATGCTGGGGGAGATGGGTCATGGCCACAAGAGGCAGAGGGAGGCATCAAACTATCAGTTAATGCCTTCATTAGCATTTAACCCTTTGCAGGGCCCAGACGGCACCCCAGGGAAGAAGGGGAGACCTAGGGAAGAGCATCCTGGAGCAGAGAAGAGATGATAGGAGCTCTGAAAATGAAAAGGCTGGTTGTCAAAACAACATGACAATGTTGCCATTTCCCCAAAACTGTCTTGCATCACCATTTGACACATGAGCTATAAGTTGCTGAGCAGAAACTTGGTAGGTAAAGAACCTACAAGAGTTTGTGCTTCCTGTACATTAAGAATGTACATGAGGACTTCCCTGGTGGTGCAGTGGTTAAGAATCCGCCTACTAATGCAGAGAACATGGGTTCGATCCCTGGTCTGGGAAGATCCCACATGCCATGGAGCAACTAAGCTCGTGCATGACAACTACTGAGCCTGTGATCTAGAGCCTGCGCTCTAGAGCCTGCAAGCCACAACTACCAAAGCTCGCACGCTCTAAGGCCCGTGTGCCACATCTACTGAGCCCACATGCTGCAACTACTGAAGCCCACGCACCTAGAGCCCGTGCTCCACAAGAGAAGCCACCGCAATGAGAAACCTGTGCACCGCAACAAAGAGTAGCCCCAGCTTGCCGCAACTAGAGAAAGCCTCAACACAGCAACAAAGACCCAACACAGCCAAAAAAAAAGAATGTACATGAAAGTTTTTATGGGCCACACATCAGATGAGGCTTCCATCTCTCTAAGGTCTCCTGATCATTCCCTAAATGCCCTTAATGACTGGAAGCCTGCCATCTACTAGGAAATTTGGGAAAAACAAAGCTATGTGAGGAGAACCACCAGTTTCTCTGATGATTCTCTTGAATGCTTCCATATCTTTTTTCTCCTGAAAAATCTGTATGGGTGAGCTTTGCAAATATTGACTTTTAAAGACCATATCATGATCTCCTTATTAATCATTTGCTTGTCTCCCCAAATATACAAGATGTTATTACTCAAAACTTGAGCCTAGGGCTTCCCTGGTGGTGCAGTGGTTGAGAGTCCGCCGATGCAGGGGACACGGGTTCGTGCCCCGGTCTGGGAAGTTCCCACATGCCGCGGAGCGGCTGGGCCCGTAAGCCATGGCCGCTGAGCCTGCGCGTCCAGAGCCTGTGCTCCGCACTGGGAGAGGTCACAACAGTGACAGGCCCGCGTACCGCAAAAAAAAAAAAAAAAAAAAAAAAAAAAAACTTGATCATAACCTTTTAAATCTATGCTGAATTATCTTTAACTCTCTAGGAATTAAATGAGCAAAAACTCATGAAAGTAAAAAAATATATGGACCAACAAAATATATGCACGATTGGGAATTCAAAATCTGTCAGGTTTTTATACTTCCAAATTCCTTTTGTGAAATGGCATCCTCCATAACAATAATCATTAGACCATGTAGTTTGCATGGAAAATGGAACATGATTCAATATGATCCAACAGCCTATATATTTTTCACTATTTATGAAGTAGAACAGAGAGAAAAAAAACTTCAGGTAGCCAAAAAAAAAGAAACTAATAAACTAATATTATGAATGACCTCATGAACATATTAAATCATGACATTTAATTCAACAACTGAAAATGCAGTAAACAGTGCATAGAGGGCTAGGGTTAGATGCTCTCAAAGTCTGTGCATATGATCACGAAAGTAAGACCCTTTGAAATTTCAATTACTTACACTATTAAAAAGAAATAGTCATTACCATTTATTTAGGGCTCTGAGCTAAGTCCACTCTCATCTTATCCTTAAACTCTATCACAACCTTGAAAATTAGGTCTCACTGTATCTCCTCAAAGAAAGGAGGAAATTAAGGCTTGAAAGAGGCTAGGAATTTGCCAGAAGTCACATACTTTTAGATGCCAGGGTTATTTCTAAAATTTCTTTAAACCTGCTCCATAAACAATAGATAAAATTTTGTATGATCCCTATTTACAGAAATGATGTCTCTCAAATCCAATCCACATGACAAGAATATTGGCTCCCATGTACTAAGAGCACCATGTGACTGACACAGTAGTAAGTGCTTTATATACTTTCTCATTTAATTTTACAGTAACTTTAAGAGAGAGTCTTAATCCATTCAGGCTGCTATAATAAAATACTACAGGCTGGGTAGCTTATAAACAACAGAAATTTACTTCTCACAGTTCTAGAGGTTGGAAGTCTGAGATTAGAGGGCAAGCATGGTCGGGTTCTGGTGAGGGCCCTCTTTTGAGTTGCAGACTGCCGACTTTTCATTGTACCTTCAAGGGCACAAGAGGCAAGGGAACTCTCTGGGGTCTCTTTTAAAGGACACTAACCCTATTCATGAGGGCTCCACTCTCATGATCTAATCACCCCCCAAACACCCCACCTCCTAATACCATCACCTTGGGCATTAGCTTTTCAACATATGAATGGGGGGTCACATTCAATCTATAGCAGAAAGTTCCTAAAAAAAAAAAAAAAAGAAAGAAAGTTCCTTATTATTTCCATTTATAAAGATGAGAAAACTGAGGCTTAGGGAAGTAGCTTCTGAAGGGGATGTGGAGAAAAGGGAACCCTCCTACACTGTTGGTGGGAATGGACATTGGTACAGCCACTTTGGAAAAAAGTATGGAGGTTCCTCAGAAAACTAAAAATAGAATTATCACATGATCCAGCAATCCTGGGCATATATCTGGACAAAACTCTAATTCAAAAAGATACATGCACCCCTATGTTCATAGCAGCACTATTCAAAACAGCCAAGACACGGAGACAATCTAAATGTCCATCAACAGATGAATGGATAAAGAAAATGTGGTATATATATATATATATATATATAATGGAATACTGCTAAGCCAGAAAAAAAACCGAAATAATGCCATTTGCAGCAACATGGATGCAACTAGAGATTATCATACTAAGTGAAGTCAGAAAGAGAAAGACAAATACCATATGAAATTACTTATATGTGGAATCTAAAATATGACACAAATGAACCTATCTATGAAACAGAAACAGACCCACAGACGTAGAGAACAGACTTGTAGTTGCCGAGGAGGAGGGATGAAGTGGGAGGCTGGAGTTAGCAGATGTGAGCTATTATATATGGAATGCATAAACAACAAGGTCCTACTGTATAGCACAGAAAACTATATTCAATATCCTGTGATAAACCATAATGGAAAAGAAAATGAAAAAAAGAACATATATATATATCTGAATCACTTTGCTGTACAGCAGAAATTAACACAATATTGTAAATCAACTATACTTCAGTAAAAAATAAATTAATTAAAATGTCAAAAAAAAAAAAAAAGAGAGAAGTAGCTTCCCCCAAAGCACATAGCTATTAAGTAGCAAAGTCATGATTGAACCCTGTCTGCTGGCCTGCAAAAGCCATGGTCCTAAACCACTTTGCAATATTGCCTTAACCTCTTCAAGTTGGTCAGCAAGTGAAGTGAATTCTCATTTATCGTTACAGAAGGTGAGCTAAATGCATGAAGAAGAGCAAGTTAATACCTACTGGGTAGTTTTTATCCAGCATACTGTGACGTGAAAGTGCTTTGATCTTAGATGACCTTTTTTTCCTTGACAGTAATATATTCCTAGAATTAAAGAAAATCAGCTACAATGAAAATGAAAACTTATTTTGAAAAATAGTCATTCTAATTCCATTTTCACGAACTTTCTGATTTGTAATTTGGTTCCCTGAGTAGATCTGTACAAAGAAAATGAGATGTGCTCTGTGGAGATGACTAGTCCATATTTCAGAAAAAGTTGTGTCTTCCTTTGTAAATGGTTTAAATTGTTTATGCATTTACTTACTGTGAGCAAACCACTAAAGATAGTGCACCCCTGGATGAACTGACAAAAAACACAAGTCTCTGGACCAGCAAAATTGCGGATCAAATCATGGGCCATGAATATCCCCAATAGGATAGCTTAGCCTAAAACAACCACCCAGTGTCCCTCAGAGCAAAGTACAGTGGTTTTAGCTCTGGAAGTAGTCCAGGTTTGATTTCTGGCTCTGATACTTAGTAACCATGCAACCTTGGGAAGTTGTTCAAATTCACTCTGCCTCAGTGTTCTTATCTGTAGAATGGGGATAATAATAGAACACTCATAGGGTTATCAGTAGAAATAGAACCCCTGTATGGTATCATAAGACTTAAGTGAGTTAATAATGGAACTCTTATTAACAGTGCCTGGCACATACTTAGATCTCAAAACATGTCAGCTATTATTATTTTTTTTTTTTTTACGGTACGCGGGCCTCTCACTGTTGTGGCCTCTCCCATTTCCCTCACTCAAAAGTTTAGTGATGAAAATTTTAAAAAATGCTGGCTTTATGTTCTGTTAAGATGGTGATTAACCAAATCCTTAAACCAAATATTCTGAATACCTCTTGGAACAGGACAAAGCAGATATTTAGTAAACAAGGAGGATTTCAACTTTACGACTAACCCCTGACCATTTCAACATTTCAGTGTGCCTGTAGAGGAAAGAACGGTGTCAAAACCACAATAGAACAAACATGAAGACAGTGTTAAAGCAGATTAAAAATTCAATGTAAAGGTACCTTCAAAAAACACACTGCCGAGGAAACAAATACATTGTACATCTCTTTATTTAGCAGCTATAGATATACATGATTTTTACCACAAGGTGTACAAAGCAATTAACTCTAAGAGATTTTTAACTATGTGCTTTATGCTTTCTAAACTGTCTGCATTTTAGATAAGAAATATGTAATAAGTATAACGAAAAAGTTATTTTCATTTTGGAAAAGAGAGAAATACAAATACTAATATAATTTTTGGAGTTCTCAAGCATTCTGATGCATGACAGAAATATGAAATAATACTTTTGCTTTCAAATCATCAATGTGTGATGATTGATGGTCTGACTCCTTTGTGGGCCCTTGGAAGAGTCAGGTGGAAATGACCTTGAATGAGGCAGTATCTGTGAAATCAAAACACTCCAAAAAGCAGGCTGCTAAATTACCACCCTGGTACTGAAGATTACATATGCTGGACTAATCATAAATTAGAGTGCAATTCATTGCGGATACCAGCTCCTTTCCGAAGTATGGAGTTCCTGCCTTATGCTAGCTAGGATCACTTTAAAATACCACTGAGATAAACAATGTCTTTCACTTATGAATTCCAACTGATTGCAGGGAAACTTTAAAGTCCTAGCAACACCGTTGCTATAGCAATGCAACCTGATTAGATATTCTTAGCAACCAGCCACAACTCACACCCACAGAGTCCCTTCATTTATTCCAAGAAGAATAATGTTGACATTCCAATTTCTAAAATATACAGAACTCAGTGACAGACATTTATGGATGAGAGGCCTGTGAGATCCAATAGAATAGCAAGTTAATAAATGATATACCTGAGCCTTGAACGCATCTTATATGTATACAATAAACATATATAAAAGTGTATTCTACATGGCTAAAAATTGAAGACATTTCATTTGGCCCTTGGAGTATATGTAAATAGCAGAATCCTTGAATTTCATATTATAGTAGCTAATGTTTACATGCTTCCCAGACAAATAGTATATTTCATACTGAATTAACAGAGATAACAATAAAATTACATGTTTGCAACCAACAGCAGTAATTTGACATTTTAATTCTAAAGCTTTCATCAGAACTGGTATCATACTTGAAAATCCACAGGCACTATTGAGAGTGAGGGTATGGCTAATTATGAGGGTACACAGCAGAAATGTGGCCTTGATATCACACATGCTTAAGCAGAGCTGATACAAAGGACTGAGTGAGTTACTGCTCTGAAGGAAAGGATCTGTCACATTCTGAGCAGGGTAAGATTTGAAGACTAAATTCTGGAGTCATCCCCAGGCTGATCTTAATCAGGATGGTCAGATGCAGGATCAGATCTATGAAAGCTCAGAAAAGACAACAGCCCAGAAATATACAAACATGACCCATGGTTCTATAACTAAATAAAGGATGCTTTTCTATAAACCCAGATCCTGAATCATTCTGTTTTGATATGGAAAAGAAACGAATTACATTCTTGCCTTCCCCTGAATGGCTACATTCTGTGGTTAATAATCCAATCTCTCTCTATATGCAGTTTCTGTTACAAATGGAGTGTGGTGAGAAGGAATTAAGGTGAAAATAACCAGAAGCAATAACCAATGCTTTTTTTGTTGTTGTCATTGCCTTTGAAAGTTATTAAATTTGAGCCATGGATATGGTATTCTGAAAATAATTACTCTCAGCTAAGCTACAGAATTAGAAAGCCCTTCTGAGAAGTCTCCAATTTTGTTAAATTATTTAAAAATATCAACTCTATATAAAAAATCTGCATCAAAAGCATGTTGCACACCCCTATATAACAATTCAACGTATCATAAGAAAATCATTATTGTGTACATATGCATGGTTAGAAGAACGTTCATTCCAGCAGTCGAAAATAACAAGGGGAAACAGTCTAAATATATAAAAATGTGGCATTAACTAAATTAATTATGGTGTTTTTTATCATGAAATACTGCTCCACAATCCCCTTACCTACCATCTTGAAACCTAAAATCTACAAAAAATCGAACGTCTATATATAACCTAATTGGCAGAAAAACCTGATCTGACCAGAACTCATGTGACACCAAAACTTAACTGGAAGTGAGACTATTCAGAGGCTTTATTTATCTCACACAGCATGATTATTCTTATGCTTCACTACAGAAATATTCATGTGTTTGATTACAGGGTGCTACCCTAGACACTGCTGAAAATGTTTCCTAATATATGAATTTAAACATATTACATTTCAAAAGTTAAAAAAATTCTGCATTCTATGTAAAATCTTGTGGACTGTGATATACCCCATGTTCTCTCTGCCTGAAATACTCTCTCCCTGACTTTTACATGACTTGTTTCTTCTCATCCTTCAGGTCTGGACTTGATAAATCTCCTCCTAGGGCTGGTTCCCATCTGCCAAGTCTAAAGAGAACCCATGTAGTTACTCTTCATCACGTATGCTGTTTATTTCCTTCACAGCACTTATTACAACCACTGGTGATCTCCTTTGTTTCTTCACTTGCACATCTAATGACTTTCTCCCCCACTAGCTCCAGAAGGGCAGGGACCTCATTTAGCTTGCTCACTGCAGTGTCCCCGCATCTCACACAACGTCAGGCAACTAGTCTGTGCTCAGTATATATTTGCTGAATGAATGAATGAATGAACAAATGAGTTTTTGTAAATATATGTGCATTAAAAATGGAAAAAATTACCGAATATTAACAATTTAGTGGAAGTAGGGGTGTCTTTTCCCTTTGGGGCTTATTTTTATGTTTCAAATTTTCTGTGAAAAAGTATTGCTTTTGTAACAGTGGGAACAATTTTTAAGTGGATAGTATATCAAGCGCTTAAATTGATTCACATACACCAAACACTTCTCTAAAAGCACTTATTATTACAAAAAGTACACAAGCTAACAAGAATTTCTTCAAGTCAGGATTACACAGTACAGTTCCACCAAAATGAGAAACCAGGCAAAATAAAAATGAAAGATAATAAGCCTCTCTAGAGGTTCCATATTTTCTTCAATTCTTTAGAATTTTCAGTTCTTCACCATGTGTAGATTATTATATTATTTGCTCTCCTGCCTAATTCTCAGGCCAAAGCATTGCCATACCGCAAGCATAACAGGTGTGTGTGTGTATGATCTCTTCCAACAACGAGGCCTTGAAAAACATGGAACCTACCAAAACCTTTAGGTCTGTTTATGAAGAGAGACTGAGAATTAGAAACACAAACCTACTTCATAAAGGTAAAACATTTTTTAAATCCACAATGAGGCATTTCCAGAACTGACTTATCACGCTGAGTTACCGTGGATTAGTTTACAAAGGGCACATACAACCAAATGTTAAAATTTCCAAATCCATTCCCAAGATCCTTTTTATCCTGAGAAGCCGCCCAGCACTGAGCAAGAGAAAGCACCCTGTGTCCTCTGACCCAGCCGCATGCAGGCTCTAGAACTGCAGGGGGTCTGGAAACAGAAAAGCTACATTATATTATACCTACAGTTACACAAAACATTCTCAATATGCTTCACTCCAACTTCCAAACATGTTTTCAGGTGAACAACCTCTAAACACCCTGGTGTTTGCAGATTTTTTAACACACTCTGCTTTGTATTTATTGCACCTTTTTCAGATTAACACCTGGGCCCACTGCTTTGAAGTTAGAGGTACTTCAACTAAAAAGGTATCTGGACAATGAAGAAATACATCCTAAACACATAAAACTTTAAAATAACTCATGTATATTTAAAAGTTTCAGAGTTTTTGGACCCTGTAGTTTCCAGAATACATTTAAACCAAAGAACAGCATGGATTCACCATCATTTTGAGGAATCACTGGACACCACACCCATCTCACTTATTTTTGCTCTAATTTAATAGCAGCTCAAAAAGCAAAACAAAACAAAGCCACTCACCAGAACAGAGTTCTCCTTTATATGCATGTCTGCTTGTTTATAATTAAAAATCTTTAGTTTAGGCCTAGTGGAGGAATAAGTTCCCGACAGCCCTCCTTGTAGACTACCGTGGGCAGGTGTGTTATGTTGTACTGTTATTTAAAACATGCTGTTTAGAACATTGAATTCTTTCTCTGAGGCTCCTTAAGTGTTGAGGCAGCTGAAGACCAGCAGCTGCAAGTCTTCTGCTTTATTCCTGAGCTTGTCATTGTTAGCTCTGGTCACTGAGCCCTTTTCCCTAATGAACAGGCTGGGTCTGGGGGGCAGCTGGACGGCACTGCTCCTATTCACCAGCCAGACATGGAATACAGAACCCCAGAGCCACACCTGCCAATGGCCAGCAGGCATGGTGCTTACTTTAGGTAATGGAGTATCTGGGATATTAGATAATAAAATTATCCCGCTAATGATACAAAATGAAAAATCACCATTTGATTCAATAATTTTCTCCCCAATGTTCTCCAAATAGTATTTGGATATACTTATGTTTTATTTTTCTACAGTGGACCTCATTCCTTAATTCACATTAAAACACCAAATACCAAAGGCTTATTTCAGGGCCCCCCAACTACATAATAAGCATGAATTAAAGTAAATTCTTTTATTGCCCGTTCTATTTTTTGTAAATTATTTTCAAACTTTTAGCCTAAAACTGGCTTATAATCAGAGGTCACAGATACTCTTTCTGGTATGAGAATTAAATTTCCTGTCTAAAAACATCAGTTCTTGACTAAAGCTAAAATAACATTCTCATTGGTATATCAGAACTAAATTTTAAGGCTACACTTGCAAAAAACAGATGGTAATCCTGTGAGGTTTTGCTCTAACTACCAATACAAGACATATGGACAAAAACCTACACTTAGCTGCCTTTAAAAGCCAATAAAGTGTAACACACAAGGCTTTATATGTGTTTACAGTCCTGTACAAATGGGAAATCCTGAAATTACAGCCTGAGTTTATTTCCATTAAAATTTAGTTCACAAGGAAAAAAGAAAATTCTTTTCAGAAAAAAGAAAAAAAAGAAAAAAGCTTAAGAAGTGAATGATGCAGATACAATATTACCAGGGTAAAAGCTACTATAAAATATAAGAATTAAAACTGTACATGATGGTGGCTCCAAGGAAGAAAATGTTTGCTGTTCTTAACACTGAAAGATTTTTGAGTAGCTGAATTGGAATCTTGAAGCCCACTAGCTTGGATTTACACAGTGTGAAGAAACAGCACTCTATAATTCCTGTATGCTGCATTTTCATGCCATATTACTACCATATGACAGTATTGTTTCACATTTAGCGTACAATCCACTCCAATGCTGGTTTTCATTCTAGCTATGCTTATGTTTGTATAACATTGCCTTTTTATTCACTTTCATCTTTTTTGCTTCTGTTTTTAAATCTTAATGCTGTACTCCCAGGTACAAACTTCCTCACCATTAACAAATTCAGTATGCATGTTCTCTGTTTAGCAATCCAAATCATTAATTAAATAAATGTGATGTGATGCTAAATAATATTTTCTTACATCAAAGTCTTTCAGAGTTCTTTCTCTTCTTTGAGTAATAGTTTTCTCCTGGGATGGGGAGAATAAAACACTCTCAATAAAGTACATGGGAAAAATACATCTACCCACTTCGGCAGATGGCACTTTGGGTGACCTGTAATGGAACTATTGATTCTTCACAGTTTCTGAGCGTAGTTGTCAGGTAAGGATAAATCAGGGGTTTTGGGGCCAGGGTCAGACTTAGCCACCTGCTTCTGTAGGACAGCACAGCAGGTAGCCATATGTGTGAGAACTCCATTCTGAAAAGCTTAAAGCTTACTCTGTTCCCCAGGGGCCAAGACCAAGGTCAAAATATTTATAACCAACTGCTCCACAAAACACTAAGTCAGGTAATTTCATGTATTATATATTTTTCCATTTTTCTTTTAAGTTAAAGTAATCAACATTCGATCAAAGCATCTACCCTAAAAGATATAACTGACTTTAAAAATAGGTATTTTGGAAAAGCAATGGATGGTATATGCCAATGTATAGTGTATCTATATATATTTTTAGACCACTTACTTTCTCAGGCTAAATAAAATGCTAGCATTTCAGCTTCAAACTAGAAGATAAGAAGAGTAACTCTTTTCCTTCCTTTAAATTTTCTAACTGTTAGCAATTTTAAAATTATGAGTTTCTGTGGAAATGTATTTGTCAGAGTCATGGTGGATTCATGACAAAGTTTTACATGTTTGAAGCAAAATATAGGGAGATACATTACAGGGGGTGGATAAAGGGGGAAAGAAAAAGACAATGCTGAACTAAAAGATGGTGAAATAAAGGTTTTTAAAAACAAAATTCATTTAATTTTAATTTAAAATTTTTTTTTTAATATAGGAAGTACATTAACACAGTTTTAAATATTTCTGTGAATTAAATCCCTACATGTAGAATTACTGGGTCAAAGGGTATTTATTTGTAATGTTGATAGATGTTGCCAAATTGCCCTCTATAAAAGTTGTACCCACTTATACTCTTACCAAAACCCTATGAGAAAAATTGTTTTCCCATTTTCTAACACAAATTATCAGAATTTTTTCATTTTTGCTAATCAGAAAGATGGTAAATGATAATCCAATGAGCTTCAATGTGTACTACTCTTGTGAGTGAAGTCATGCCTCTATGCATATGTTGAAGGGACACATTTCCTTTTCTGTTAACTATCTCCTGTCTTTTACCTATTTTTATTAGTTCATTGGACTTTTTCTTATTCATATGTGAGGTCCCTTTATATATTAGCTAAACAAGCCCTATGTCCTGATACATGTTGCAAATATGTTTCCCTGATTTAGAGATATTTTCTTGAATTGACTTATAGTGATCTCTGCATGCAGAAATTCTTTATTTATATGTAGTTGAACTTGTCATTTTTCTTTCTTAAGGCTTATTTTGTTATACTTAGAAAGTTTTCTTTACTCCAATTTTATAAAAATATTCTCCTATGGCTTATTGAAATATTTATTTTATGCTTCCATTCTTCATATTTAAATCTTTGATTCATTGCCATTTATTGTGGCATCACGTAAGATTATTTTTTCATACCTGATCAGTGGTCCCCACAGATTTGAGATGCCACCTTAATCATATATTCAATCTTCATATGTATCCCAGTCTATTTCTTTTTTTTTTTCCCAGTCTATTTCTTGACCTTCCATTTGGTTTCATTGATTTGTCTCTTTTCATATTCCAATACTATGTTCTATGTTTCATGGTTTTATAATATTTTTAAATATTTAACATATCCAGGCTAGCTCTCTTCCCATGTATTACTCTCCTTTTCCAGAATCTTTTAGTCAATTTCTTTTCTTTTTTTTTTGCGGTACGCGGGCCTCTCACTGTTGTGGCCTCTCCCGTTGCGGAGCAACAGGCTCCGGACGCGCAGGCACAGCGGCCATGGCTCACAGGCCTAGCCGCTCCGCGGCATGAGGGACCTTCCCGGACCGGGGCACGAACCCGTGTCCCCTGCATCGGCAGGTGGACTCTCAACCACTGTGCCACCAGGGAAGCCCTAGTCAATTTCTTTTAGTCAATTTAGATTATTTTATTTTTTCATTTGAATTTTAGATTCAGTTTGTCTAGCTCAAAAAAAAAATCAGTAATATTATTTTGGGGGTCATGTTAAATGTATAGATTAACTTAGGAAAAATGTATATGATATTGAATTTTCCTATGTGAAAACATGGTATGCCATTCCATTTGTTCATATTTGTTTTTGAAACCTCAGGAAGAGCTATAACTTTTTTTCATAAAAGCTCACACATTTCTTGTTTTATTCATTCTAAAGTATTTATTCTTTTCTGTTGCTGTTGTAATTGGGGGTACAAAGAATTGCAAGATAAGATTTCCATGCTCAGAGTTCAAACTCCAATAATAAAACATTCAGGTTACTAGAACCACTGAAATAGGTGATGCTTGCCATAAAAAAAAAAAAAAAAAGTCTGGAAAAACACATTATGGGAATGGGACCATGGAGATTACCACACAGAGAAGTGTCACCTGAAGGATACATAGGTGTCTCCCAATAGACAACGAGACCAAAGGCACTTCAGATGGATGGAAGAATCTGTACAGTGCCACAGACACCTGAGAGAAAGAGGTGACTTGATGAACTGTAAATAGTTTCTCAGAGCAAATCTGTCAGAATCTTAGAGGGAGTGGGAGGAGATGAGGCTGAAAAGGTGGACAAGAGCCCAATTGCAAGGGACCTTGTGTCCTTCCAAGGTGCTTAGACTTTACAGATATTGAAGTGTTACAAACAGCGAAGGCCCAAAGTGCCCCAGAAAGGGGCTAGCCCAGAAATTAGAAAATAGGAGACTATTTCAAACTTCAAGGTAGGAAAAAACAAAGGTCTGCAATATGGAGCTCAAGGAATGGATTAAAGAGATTCTCAGGAAGTAGAATTTTAGGACTTATAAATAATAGAATATGAAAAGTAAGAGGGAGGATTCCAGCTTTCTGCCTTGAGCACATGCCAGGCCCGGACTGGAGAGAGAATTTCAAGGAGGTAAATATTTGGAGATAGATGAAACACACTGTCATAGTCAAGATACTCATCTGTTGGTGGTCTATCTCATCACCCCTCACCAGAGAGGTGACGGGGAGGGGACAAGTCTGACAACACAGTCCTAGGAAATCCCAAACTTTAAATGTCAGGTGGAGGAAGGGAATCCTTGTAAGACTGACAGGAGTAACCAGAACTGTAAGTGGATTTGACTCAGTGGTGTCTCAGGATCCAGGGCAGGACCAAATTCAGTGAGTGAGGGTCAATCACTAAAATCAAAGGTAAAATAATATTCGAATAATGTTCACCTAATCAGAAACACAGGGACACTTGAAATGCTTCAATTTTGGGGGGTAGAGTGGGATGGGGAAGGAAAAACCTTAGTTAAATATTTATTAGTCTGACACACTCCCAGAATATTCAAGAATATATCAATCATTTGACTGCAGTCTTCCCTTTGGTAGTTTTGCTTCATCATTTATGTTTTTCTGTATAATAAAGGTATTTTTATTAACATTCAATGATAAAGGTTCACATTATTTTTAAAGAAAAGAAGCAAGAAAGTGCAATGGAATGACAGAAAACATTCAACATTCATCTCATATCTTTACCATCACAGACATGAGCTCAAAATTTTGTAGAAATTACTCCCGGGTCTTTTGTAAACAATTAGAAAAAGTGACAAACAATTATCAGTTTATGTTCTTCTTTACAGTGGTGACTGTTTGGGTGATAAGGAGAATTATAAAATCGACATCGTTCAGTCATGAAACTATAACAAGGAGCCATGTGAAGGTATCTGGAGTTTTGAGTCGATTTGCTGGGAGTTGATCTGAACCACCCATATGCTTTCACGAGAAGCTGTGTGCACAGATCTAGTTTTCCTGGTTTACCCAAATTATAACTCTGTCTTTAGCTACCATATTCAACTTTTCATTTTTTTCCTGGAAAACTTGCAACTGCCTTATCAGATTACCTTCCTCCATTAATACATTGGCCAGTGTAGTATGATGAGAAAAATATTGGACAGTGTATTAAGAAACCCAGACTTTACTCCCGATTGTCCCAGCTTTATTATATGTTACTGAATAAGTCCCTTTATGTCTCTAGACCTCAGTCATTTCTAAGACCCTCCAGATTTCACGCTCCCAAATCAACTTTCCTGTGATGTTTGCCAAGAAAAGCCAGAAAGAATTCCAGGGATTCAAATAAAATTAAAATTCACAGCCAAACCCTTCATGGTTGGTATTCTGACAGTGGATATGGGCCCTTTTTTTTTTAAGGAGGAGGAAGCAGGGTATGGGGGAGAGAGGAGACTTAGTATATTGCTAGAAGTCTCCTACTGTTTTTGCAGTATAAAATTTTAGATGTTCTTTGGTGAACCAAAACAGTGAACTGAATACTTCAAAACTATGTATAGACTTTAGGAATTTTTGTCCCTTTCCCTCCTGAGATGCAGGCCTAGATCAGGCTGTGTGGTCTTCAGCAAGTCATTTAACCTCTCTGATCTCCATTTCCTCAGTGTAAAAGGAGGTCAGGCTGGGCCTCTCTACCCTGCAGTATGATTTCAAGAACTAAGTTAAGCAATATATTTAAAATTTCTTGGTGAACTGTGACATACAAATATGGAGTGTTACATTACAGTTACTCTTTTGAAACTGTATTCCTTATCGTTATTTTATTATTAAAAATTTGGGTAAAATATTTTCAACCATGAGGAATGATCTCTTCACATCTATCCGTATTGCACAGGAAAATGGGAGGGCAGAATCCATGACAGGAAATTGTTTATTTTAATATTTAAAAAGGCGCAATGTGCACATACAGAGCATTTTGTCTAATATATGTCCTGCAATACTTTATATATGTATATACCTTCTACAAGTATAGAGACAAGGCTACTCTTGCTAAATTCATAATTATTGTTCTGATTTCTCCTATTTTGATTTGCAATTAAAATATATACCAAAAGGAGCATATACAGAAAGATTTCTCCAAAATAATTTAGAAGTGTTTACTTTTTGCAAGATGAAAATGGATATTTTTGAATTTAAAAAAAAAAGGTGCCGTGATCAAATATGTTTAGTCAATGCTGTGGACGACATGCTTATCTTAGAGATTAAGAATATAGCAATTTATGAAAAGTTCCAAGAAATCCTGCAACAGAGGAATCTGTTCAACTTTATTTAACACAGTTTCCCAAATTTATTTAACGCGACACTCAATTTTTTTTAACTAACCACCTATTAATAGCTTATGAACTTGCAGTGTTCTGCATAACACAATGCAGGAAAAGCTGGTCTGTTTCAAATATGCAACAGTCACTATGAAAATAAAAGACACCCAGTGTTAACTTTAAACTAGGCTTGCTGAGCACTTTTTTCCTCACTCACTAACATTTCAACCTAAAAGTCATCCTGGGAAAGCCCTGGCAAATGCAAATAAAAACATGCCGCCATGTGACTGAGATTGAATGAAAGGCAGAGGACACTTCTGGCAAATGGTACAAAGTATTACAGTCGTTAAACACCATCACTCATTTTGGACACAAAACCTCTTCTGAATTATACCCTAAGGGCCTAGTGGGTGAGGGGGAAATTGCACCTAAAAGGAGGCAGACATAATTGACTTCCGCTTGAAAGAGTCGGCTTGCCCTTGGCAAAATAGCTAAATGTACCTTGAAAACGGCAATTATTTATTACCACTGGATTATCTGAGATTTATGCAAAACTCACAGTGGGCCAGACTCTATAAAAATATTCATCTCAACTAATGGACTTTTTATGATTCCCGTAACTTTTGAGAATAAAATGTGAGGAATTACAACCATCATATTTAGGACCACATGCTCAAAAGTTGACTTTTGTATATGTTACAATTTCCCACATGCTATATAATTAAACAAAGTAGTCAATGGCACCAAAGTTTTGTGAAAACTGACACCACAATTAGAAAATAATGACCAAAATAACTGTGTATACTGTGAGAATAGAACAAAACGCTACGTTCTCTAAAAACAGGAGAGTTCTGTTGACTCTTTTTAGTGTGTAAGTGGAAATGAGCTCCGAAGGGTGAAAAATCCAAGAGATATGATGGAGGCATCACCTCAGCCTCTGAAGAGTTTCAAGGTGAAGAGCTGGTTGACACTGTTGTGTGTTTGTTAAGCATGTTGTATCATCACCGGTTTCCTGGGGCGGGGGGGAGGTATGAACTGGGGGAGGGGGATTGTGGGAGGGAAGCTCCCACAGATTGGGTTCTGTCAGATTCCACAGAGTGGGATGTATTTGCAGTTTGAAAACCTTTACATATTCTTACTACAGGAAAAGAAACTCCATCATAACCTTGACTAGTGAAGATACACTAGTGAAAAAGCACTAGGAAAGAACCTTAAAATTTATGTGGATTAAAATGAATGAAATATTATGATACAAATTAAGTGAACGGTTCAATAAAAGGAGGTGTTCCTATTGCATTCTATAACATAGTCCATGTTTGATGTGTAAACATAATACACATTCTGTTTTTTAATATAGTTTTATTGAGGTATCACTGATGTAAAATAACCTGCATATATTTAAAGTGCACAGTCTGATGAGTTTTAACATATGTATACACATAGAACATATGTGAGCCATCACCACATTAAATATAATGAACATATCCATCACCCCCAAAAGTTTCCCTATGCAGCTTCCCTCCCTATGCCAAACCTTGTCCCCAGAAACTCACAGATTTGCTTTCTGTCACTATGGTTTTGTTTGCATTTTCTAGAGTTTTATATAAATGGAATAATACAGTATGTGTTTTATATCTGGCTTTTTTCTTTTAGATAATTATTTTGAGATCATCTCTATTGTTGTATGTATCAATAGTTTGTCTCTTTTTGTTTACCCATTCGCCAGTTGATGGATATTTGGGTTGTTTCAAGTTTGGGGCTATTACAAATAAGGCTGCTGTAAATATTTGCATATTAATCTTTGTACGGATTCATGCTTTCACTTACCTTGGGTAAATACTTAGGAGTGGAACGGCTGGGTATGGTACGTGAATATTTAACTTTTTAAGAGACATATTTTTCTCCAAACTGTACCTTTTACATTCCCACCAGCAGTGTATGAAAGCTGGAAAGGGTGTGGAATCCTCACCAATACCCCATGAAAACAGATCATACTATCAAAAACCCAACATATATATCACAAAGAATTTTTTAAACTAATGGAGACTTACTCATGACAACTTGCATTCCAAGTACTGCCAACACTTTATTAGTAAAGGAAAGTCCAAAGTAGTTCTTAGCTAATTCTCTTATGAATTATTGACCTAGCTAGGATATAAATGTTCAAATTTTGTAAAGAATCACATCATTTTTCTTTTTGCTATTAGTTGCAATGAATCGACCAGTAAAGGGGAACTATATCCATTTGTTTATTGCAATATGTGACAAAAACATGGAAGAAGAATGTCTTTTCCTCAGTGTCAGAGGGAACCTGTAAAAATATCTTTGAGATTAAGTCAAAACAAGAAAATTGGCTGGATTAATATCTGTTTTTATTAATGTATTCATTGTTTCATTCAGGTCCAAGCATCAGCATACAAACCTACCTAGAAATGAATAAGAGGCTCCATTAAGATGACTGTCTGTCCAATGGAAATGTGTTTGTGTGCATGGATGAGCTCAGGAATTTAATTGCCAGTAGAATGTAAGCTCCATGTACCTGGGGACTTTGTCTAGTTTACCTCTGTGCTCCTAGCACCCACAACAATGCACAGAATACAGAAGGTATACAACCAGAGAAACAGAATCAGTAGGAGGTATATATTAAGAGATTGACTGCAAGGATTTGGCTAACACAATTGTAGGGCTGGCTAAGCAAGTCTGAAATCCATAGGGCAGGCCATAAGGAAAGGAAGGCTGGAACTCTCAGGCACAGGCTGAAACTGCTGCCCTCAAGAAGAATTTCTTCTTCATCAAGAAAACCTCAGTTGTTTTTAAAGCCTTTCAACTGATTGAACCAGGCTCACTCAGATTTTCTAGGATAATCTCCCTTATTTAAAAGTCAGATAATGGACTTTAATCACATCTACAAGACACCTTTACAGCAACACCTAGATTAGAATTTGATGGAATACCTGGGAACTCTTATTGTGGACACATCAAAATGACCATCACACCAGCCATGCAATCCAGGGGCGGGGTGAGGGAGTAGGGGAGCGAAAATGCTGACACTCTAAGTGTATTCTGTCCTGTGATAAGCATAGAAGATTCATACAAACAAGCAGTGGATCATTTCCTTCTTTGTCTACTTTGCCCCCCCAAATTGGTACCGTCTCCTTTTTTGAAGTGCCTATCATTTGAAAACATGAACTGTTGATTTACACGGGTGCATTAGAAATGATAAATTGGACTGTCTCTCTGGAACAGACTCAAACATGTATATGTAACTCTTAGGTATGCCAAGACAAAAACATACACCAAGATAAAAAAAAAAAATTCCCTCTCACTAACATGCTGGACATTAGAGAACAAAGAAGTATCTGGGCTTAATCAAAGAATACTCAGAGTAGGGTATCATATAACATCTGAGGGTAGGGATTCATGCATCAGAGATTCTGCTCATGTCAGCCTTCTTATGGCCTCAAAGCTATTGTTTTGGCTTAATACGTACATTATTTTAGAAAATTATTAATTCAGATTGCTAATATATTGTAATTTCAACAATACCTATTGAGATATGGAATTGAATGTTAATTTTCAATTTCATCTTGGAAGGATACAGTCATGAACTACTATCCAAAGTTAAAAAACGTATTTCCTTATGATCCATTGGTTTAAAAGCAAGCATTATTCCAACGGTGCAAAACTTGGCAGGCTATTAACATACCATACACTACCATTATACCATCAAGCTCCCTGGCCTCCCATCATTCCCTTTGAAGCTATATTCTTTCCAAGATCTCTGATGAATTTCCACCATCTTGGGGAGCTGACAAGGCTGCAGGACTTTTTCTAAAACTATTTATTTAAAATTTGCCCCACTGTGTTGTTTCTTAACATCTGATAATCTAAGACCTATTTTATGAAACTATAATGAGAACATACTGTACAAGACTGCTGAGTCTTTGAGGCACCAGGGCTTATTTTTATCCCCAGAATCAATTAGCTACAATAAATATAAAACACCACCACAAACAGAAGGAAATATGGTAGGTAAATATTATGGCTAAGAAGGATCAATGAATCAGTAAGAGCACATGTTTTTTCATATGCTTGTGTCTACAGGTTTCATTTTCATCAATATTATAATGTAAATTGCCCTATTAAAGTTATTTATGAGTTTCTGTTATACTATTAAGTAAGAATTTTTAACTCGGGAAACTGATGACCTCTTTGTGCCTCCGTTTTCTTATTAAAATATGAGAAGAACTAGACCTCTAGGGTTACCACTAGTCATAGTGTTGGTTTTTACCTGCTTTAAGAAAAACACAGCTTGGTGATACATCTACACGTAAATTAAAGTAGCATTTGTCTACACAGAGTTGAGCAGAATCATTCCTATCTCATCAGGCTCACCTAGAAAATCTGCCTCCCTCCCATCAGACTGTTTTAAAACAAAGCTTTTTCTCTCCCATGTGGATGAAGAAAGTCACCTGCCATATCAGTAAACAAAGGATGTTGCAGCCATCAAGACATCAGCCACTGCAGCGGCCCTCCACTGTGTACCCTGAGGGGATTCAGATTGGAAAAAAACAGGATACTGGCCCTAGATAGTCAAGGTGCATATCAAAGGAATGATTTCAATAAGCCCAGACTCTTGCATCTTCCCATACATAGCAAAGTGCTAAATTCTTTAACTTGAGATGTCTGGTTTTCCTTTAACAATAATCTTTTGATGTTCAGACTACCTGGTTTTTTTGCAAAAACTCCTATATATCCTGGCTCCTCCCTCACCTCTTTGGAACAGTCCCTCAGAGCTGAGAGGCTGCCTCCCAGGCTTAAGTCCTCATTATGTCTACCGAATAAAAAAGAATTCTCAACTTTTAGGTTGTGCTTTTTTTTTTCAGTCAACATCCATCAGATTTTTTTTTACCATTTGGGTTACCCAGCAAAAGCATATATATTGGTCTCTGGTTAAAAGCTATGAGTAGAATAAAGACTCTAACCTCCATCTACTAGTTCATCTACCTGTCCTCATGCATACATCCAGGTTAACATTACATTTCCCATTTATCTAAAGGGTTCTGTTAGGTTCCAAAAGGATAAGTTAGGTGAAAGAAGATTGTAGATCATGAGGCATTACATGTACTTTAGCTGTTACCATTTTAACAAAACAAAGAAACAAAAAAAGCTAAAATATATCCCAAGTTAATCAGTCATTGTATCTCCAGATACTATTCTCCAATTTCCATCGCTAAATCTGGGGACTGGAGGTGACTGTGTTTGATTGGCCTGTAGCAAATTGCTTCCTCTCCCTTTGAGAGTAAGTATATGCTGGATTTCTTCTCAGCTCAAATCTTCTTTCCACTGATTCCCTAAATCCTTGCTTCCACATCTCAGGACCCAATGAAGTTGGGGGCTGGTGTAAAACACGGAATAACAGGTCCACATAAGTAAGAAGTGGATCACCCACTCAGGTACTTCAGCCATCATCCTGTAAGCAACGCTCCTAACATGGTCACCAGAATAACAGGTACAAAGGTCTGTTGAGGACATGTGATTCCCACAACAATGTAAGTGACAAAAGAGCAAAGTGTTTTCTCTGTTTTACTTAATGTTGCATCCCAGTTGCTGGAATAGTGCTTGGTACATACAGTAAGCTCAGTAAATATCTAATGAACAAATTAACCTGCTTCAAGTATGCTTCCTTAACAACTTCTAAAAGATTTCTTTTCTTACACAGCAGCCATATATGTATAGCTATTATTACTCTGCAGTGCAAACCACTGATTTCTTTTCACTAGGGCACTGAGAAAGTGCTAGAGCATAAACGATATCCAAATTCGGAGCCCATTTCTCCTTTGTTATGCTAGTTCTTCTCTGCTATCTGAGTCACCTTCCCTGTTTCTATATCCTATTCTGTTGTACACTAATACTGTCACTACCTGGAATCTGAAATAATATATAGGAAATACCCTTTTTTTTTTATCATAATATGCACCTGAAAAAAAATGTTACAAAGTTTACTGTCTGAAAGTTGGGCAACAGTCCTGCATGTTATAGTTGTTCCCTCTGAAACAAGACATGAAAAATAATAATTCTTGAATCAAATTTCTTTCTGGTACTGCCTTTCCCAGAGATAAGCAATCCTGTTGGTGGATGATAATTTTCCCAGGTGTGTGGGAATTGCTGACCTGGGAGCCAACTGGTTATTTCCATGTCCTGCCACGTTTAATCAGGCATTCCCTTCCCCAAAACATGCCACCTTCTAACAAAGGTGGGTTAGAAAGCCAGCCTCCAATCTGAACCTGGTTAGTACCTGAAACAAAGGATAAAGGATTATTGTTTATCTCCTTTCCTATCAACCAGGAGAGCTGAGCATAGAGGGCGCTGCTACCTGCTTACAGCCCAGCACTGCCCACAAAGCTGGGGTAGAAGGAGTTTGAGCCGGAAGAGCAGATATCTGCCCTGATGTCAACCTAGGATGAAGAAGACGGAAAGGTGGGACCACAGACGCATGCAATATCTTGAAATAATTAGGTAGCTGATATGTGAAAAGTTTAATTAGATGTATGCAATGTGTGCTGATGTCCATTTAATCTGCCAAAGTGTAAGTTCAGTGAAATTTGAACAGAAAAGGTGGAACACAGCACAGTCTTATTGTCTGCAAGCACTCAATGTTCACTCTGAACAGCTACACTTACTTCATCACCCAAAATACTATTACCCTATATATGTAGTATACTCATAATGCTACTTAGCTATTTTTCCCATTTGATATTTCACAAGTCCAAAATGCTGGAATGGTTAACAGTGAAATGCCTTAAAAGCACTCTGTTACTGGCTTCCGTAAAAATGTCACCTACAAAGATATCTGTTGCAGGCACACAATATATAGGGCATCTTAGACATGTTGAAGACTTTCCAAGACAAATGTTACCAGGAAGGTTCTTCCCCACAGTCAAAAGTCAGTTCTTCTCTGCATGTGTTCCTTTTCCCACTCTCAGCAGTTCCCTGGCTGGAATAACTTAAGAGAAAACCCTCTGCTGGCTACCTTTCTACGACTTTTACAATTTGCTGATTTTATGCTCATGTGGGTTACCAAAACACAGGCCTTCATATAAAACTAGCATTGTAAGCATTTCAAATGCTATAAATTCCTATTTTATAAATGGAACTTCTACTATGTTTTAAATCCTAAAATGCATTTGAATGGTATGACATTCAATTAGAAAAAAATGTCTATTTATATACAGAAGCTGTACACTTCTCTAAATGCACTGTACAACTCAATGATAAACAGAAACGAACCGACCTTACTGGGATCCAAAACCCTGATTCTATTAACTTAGACCAGAGTCTATTTCTTTAATCAGAGCCTAGGGTCTCTGAATATTCAGTCCCAAAACCTGCCTTCCCGGGAAAGCTGTGGAGCCTAATCAGAATGCCCATCAGACAACTTGAGTAATGAGACTGCAGGTAGACTGCTATATTACTAGAGTAATATACAGATGTTCTCTGAAATTAGTAGCTTCAAAGAACTAACATTAAACCAAGCAGGTCCCTGTGGAAGAGTGAATGTCCTCATAAATCTCCAGATGAGAACTGCTTTACAAATATGGAGAATAAGGACTCTCCTCAATAAAAGCTCGGAAAGAGGTTTCTTTCTGTTAAAACCACAACATAGCTGCAGAAGGAAAGCACACCGCTGTGAGACAGCCAGTTCTCTAGAAGGCTTTTTGCTCTCATTGCCTACCTTTCACCCTTAGAAAAATGACAGGAGATAAGTGGGGAAGAAAACAGGCTTGGGGCTTCCCTGGTGGCGCAGTGGTTGAGAGTCCGCCTGCCGATGCAGGGGACACGGGTTCGTGCCCCGGTCCGGGAAGATCCCACGTGCCGCGGAGCGGCTGGGCCCGTGAGCCATGGCCACTGAGCCTGCGCGTCCGGAGCCTGTGCTCCACAACGGGAGGGACCACGGCGGTGAGAGGCCCGCGTACGCAAAAAAAAAAAAAGAATATGTTGAATAAAATAAAATATATAATGATGTGAGGAAATACACCCATTATATTCAGAAATGCATATTCTTTTACAATCCTGCATGACAGCTTTTCTTCAAGATAATAAAGAGAATTTTGACTTTAAAGATGGCTATATATACACCAATATGTATAAAATGGATAACTAATAAGAACCGGCTGTTTAAAAAAATAAATTAAATTTTTAAAAAAAGATGGCTAAAAATACTGCTTAGAGTTAGTGAGAGAAATGAAAATGATTACTACCATTAGTCTTGTTGGGGTGACTGAAATGCTGTGTGGGTCTGGTACCCTGGTTGCCATGGTGTATATTGTTGCATTCTTCAAATAGAGGATAAAACAGTTCTGCAATCAATAACAAATATTGAAAGAATGAATTCTACTGCACAGACCACAAAACAACTTTCCCATCTCTGCTTTTTCCTTCAACTACCAGGAGGAGCCACAAAGTATACACCAAATGATGGAACTTTCTAGAACTGCTTAACTGAAAGGTGTAAACAGTGTCTTCTTGGTGGTTCAGTTTCAAATTTGGCCAGCTTTTGTGTCATTTTCTCCCCATCTGCAGGATAAGTTCAATTCATGCTATTCTTACAAATTAGATTAGTCTGCCATTCTGATCACTCTATACTAATGGTTCTATGTAAGACAATAATAGGACTTTTCAGTGTCTGTCAAAGATGATGATCCTATTTCAGAATTTAAAGCTGGGGAAACAAATTTTAGTATATGTGCTGCCGAAGCGAGCACTAAGGGGGAAACAAATTAATGCTGGAGATCACTTACCTCTAACTCAAAATTTTCTCCTATCAATTTTATGCTTCTCCTTGTACCTCTCAATGACCATATCTCCTGCATTCTCCACTTTCTCTTCAAAACAGACATTTCTTGAAGTTTCTTGCTTTGATAAATTTTCTTCTCTATAATCTTTTCCTCAGTGACCTCATCCTTTACCATGGCTTCAAAAATGTCCTCCATGAAGATACACACCTCAGTCTAAAATAATGACAGTTCCCAGTTTTTCCCTTCAACACCCCTTATTACAAATATACATGTGTTTCTAAATTTAATGCTGTATTAGTTTGCTAGGCTAGGGCTGCCATAACAAAGTGGCTTAAACAACAGATATATATTTTTTCACGGTTATGGAAGCTAGAAGTCTGAGGTCAAGGTTCCTTCTAAGGGCGTGAGGGAAGGATCTGTTCCTGGCCTCTATGTGGATGGCCACCTTCCCCCTGCGTCTTCACATTGTCTTCTCTCAGTATGTGTCTATGTCCAAATTTTCTTATAAGGATACTAATCATATTAGATTAGGGCCCACCTTAATGGCCTCATTTTAACTTAATTATCTCTGTAATTACTATCTCCAAATATGGTCACACTCTGAGGCACTAGGGGTTAGGACTTCAACATGTGAATTTTGGGAGGGACATAATTCAGCCCATAACAAATATTATATGATTGCATTGTACTGAGATATGATTATTCCGTTAAAACGTATAAAATTAATACTATCTTATTGTCGTTATGGGAAGAATATTATCCAAGTGAGGTCAATCTTCATGTCGAAGACCCAAGAAAGAAACAGATACACACACAATCAGGATAGACCCCAGCTATGGAATTGACTTGTCTATCTTGGTCAAAAATCTTGAGGGGCTTCCCTGGTGGTGCAGTGGTTGAGAGTCCACCTGCCGATGCAGGGGACACGGGTTCGTGCCCCAGTCCAGGAAGATCCCACATGCCGTGGAGCGGCTGGGCCCATGAGCCATGGCCGCTGAGTCTGCGCGTCCGGAGCCTGTGCTCCGCAACGGGAGAGGCCACAACAGTGAGAGGCCCGCGTACCACAAAAAATATATATATATATATATTGAGGAAAAAGATATTAGGATAGGGATCCTAATAATATCCTAATAATAAAGATATTAGGATTGGAATCCTGGATGGTGGGTTTGGGGATAGCTATTGCATGGAGGGAGTCTGAGAGCCATGGGGGAAAAAAAACAAACCATGCCCATAGTAGGTCCCAATTAAACAGAAGTTAGAAATATTTTGTGGACCAAATTATCTGTCATGCTTAGTATTTTAAAAACTTATTCTCCATCTCAAATTCTTTTAAATTTTCAGCATTCTATAGCTTTCTCTCAGTGGTTGACAGTGAATATTAATAATAATAATTAGTACTCACTGTAAAATTAAAATGAAGTAAAATTAAATGAAGTAAAATAAAACAAGATTTTATAATTTTTTAAAAATGATTTACCTTTGTTTAACTCCGGCATTTCCAAGCTCTTTTAACCATAGACCTTTTTTTGCCCATGGACCAACAATCGTTACTTCACAGAACATTTTGAAAAGGGCTTAGTTTGGCATAGCTTTGTTTGGATTTTTAAACCTTGTCCCAGCTGTTCTCTGGGGTCAAAGTGAAAGTCCCACTGCTTCTATAAGCATAGCACTGGCAGAGACAATTGTCGAAAGGCAGAGAAACCCTTTCATAACCCCACTCCCAGGAAGATGCACCTTACGATTGTTAAATGAATAAAGTTAGAATCACACATGAAAAGATGCTCAACATAGCTAAACATCAGGGAAATGCAAATCAAAACCACAATAACATATCACCTCACACCTGTCAGAATGGCTATCATCAAAAAGAACACAAATAACAAATGTTGGAGAGGATGTGGAGAAAAGGGGACCCTTGTACACTGCTGGTGGGAATGTAAATTGGTATAGCCACTATGGAGAACAGTATGGAGGTTTCTCAAAACACTAAAAATAGAACTACCATATGATGCAGCAGTTCCACTCTGGGGTGTATATCTGAAAAAAACAAAAACACTAATTTGAGAAGATACATGCACCCCAATATTCATAGCAGCATAATTTACAATTGCCAAGATATGGAAGCAGCATAAGTGTCCACCAACAGAAGAATGGACAAAGAAGTTATGGTATAGCTATACAATGGAATACTGCTCAGCCATAAAAAAGAATGAATTTTTGCCATTTGCAGCAACATATATGGACTTGGAGGGCATTATCCTAAGTGAAACAAGTTAGAGACAGAGAAATGCTGTATGATATCACTTATATGCAAAACCTAAAAAATACAACAAACTAGTGAGTATAACAAAAAAGAAGCAGAATCACAGACATAGAGAACAAACTAGTGGTTATCAGTGGGGGGAGGGCAATATAGAGGTGGCAGAGTAAGGGATACAAACTACTGGGTGTCAAGGACATATCATATAAATTGTACAACATGGAGAAATAGCCAATATTTTGTAATAACTGTAAATGGAAAGTAATCTTTAAAATTGTATAAAATTTTTTTAATTGTATAAAAAAAATTAAAAATTAGATTTGGCAGATTATAATTAATTAATTCATTAATTAAAATGAAGTTAGAATCGCACAATCTGGCCTCCTCCTAACCTTGGAATTTAAAGATTTGTTTTTAAGGAAGAGGCAGTGCTTCACAATCCCAAATTCCTACCTCTAGCCCAGACTCTCTTTTGCCCTTAAGTTTTGCAGTACTTCCATTCTTTTCCACTAAAGTTGATATTCCTCCAGTGTATCTTCCTTGGGTATATTAGCAAAAGGACTAATCTCTAGACTCTTAAACTCAGAATACCAAAACCAGAATTCGCCACCTACTCCCCAGCTTCTTCCTCCTTCTGATTTTATTATTCCCATTAATAGAACTATCATTCTATCAGTCCTTTCAACTTAAAACTTTAGTCGGTCCTTCTCGCCTCGATTTCTCATCCAATAAGGTACTACTAAATCCTGTGGATTTCACTTCTGCAGTGTCTCTTGAATTTATCCCTTCTTTTTCATTCCAAGCTGTCACCTTAATCCAGCCGTTTTCATATAAACTCTTCTGATATTCCTCTTCACTGTTCTCAATCCGCCTCCCACCTTCCCTTCTCCATCCTCTACATTTCTACTCGTTAGTTTTCATGAAGGCAACTCTGACATTTCTGTACCCAAATCTTTGATATCTTGCCATTGCTTACCAAGTCAAACACACACAACTGGCATTCTGCCTAGGATATCTACTCCACAATTTCATATCCAAATTGCTTTTCCAGCCTTACTACGCATCCTTCCCTACTCATATACCAGTGAAGTCTTAAGCATGCGCCTCACTTGAGCACATCTCTGCCACTTTTATCTGGAATGTTCTTCCTCCGCACTCTTCTCCCATATCCATCTCAAGTATTTACACTTTCAGCCTGAGGCATGCTGTAGTAAAATGGTGAGCACAGGTGTGTACAAGCTTGGCCAGCAGGCAGATCTTGATTCATACTAAACTCTGACTCCTACCAACTGTAAACTCTCTCTGATCCTTAGTACCCTCAAGTGTGAAATGGGGATAATAATCTTACCACATAGGTTTTCATAAAGATTAAATGAAATACATATACATACACACACATGCACGCAAGCACGCATATCTGGCACATAATCATTGAAAGCTTTCCCAATTTACTCTATTTTGAAATGATCCCTTTCAATTAAAAATCTCACAATTAAAAAACTTCACTTTATTGACACGAATTCTGCTTTATTGTGCTTACTAATTCCTACCACAGCTCCCACCCCAACCCTAAGCGCCGCAAAGAGGAAGGACTATACCACGTGTTAGCATACAGTAGATCACTTAACATGATGCCTGATTAAAGCACTCAGCACATACATGTTTAAATGAATTGAAGCAGCGGGACTGGTTTGCAATACTCTTCTCACAGGCAGAATTAAATGTCAATTCTTCACTTACCAACCATAGCAATCAAGTGTTATGCTATTATAATTTCCATTGTAAAAATGTGGACACCTGGTCCCTGAGAGACTAACTTACTCAAGGTCACATGGCCAGTGATGTACCGAGTGAAGATTTGAGTCCGTATGGAGCCTAACCACACTCTATGGTCAAAGGATTTGTTAAAATTTATGCTTGGTGGGCTTCCCTGGTGGCGCAGTGGTTGAGAGTCCGCCTGCCGATGCAGGGGACACGGGTTCGTGCCCCGGTCTGGGAAGATCCCACATGCCGCTGAGCGGCTGGTCTCATAAACCATGGCTGCTGAGCCTGCGCGTCCGGAGCCTGTTGCTCCGCAACGGGAGAGGCCACAACAGTGAGAGGCCCGCGTATTGCAAAAAAAAAAAAAAAGTTTATGCTTGTTGAAGTACTTTAAAATTGCTAAAATTACAGTCCCAAAAGCATTAAATTATGGGGAAATTTTTTTAAATGGTTGGAAGCAACGCAAAGGTCCACTGATGGATGAATGGGTAAACAAAATGTGGTATACACATACAATGGAATATTATTCCGCCTTAGAGGGTAAGGAAATTCTGACACACACTACAACATGGATGAACCTTGAGGACATTACAATAAGTGAAATAAGCCAGTCACCAAAAGACAAACATCTTATCACTCCACGTACGTTAAGTACCTAATCAAATTTATAGAGATACAAAGTAGAAGGGTGGTTGCCAGGGGCTGAGAAAACGGAGGAAAGAGTAGTTGTTGTTTAATGGATATGAGGTTCAGTTTGGGAAGATGCAAAAATTCTAGACAGATGTGGTGGTAATGTTCTCACAGCAATGTGAATGTACCTTATGCCAGTGAACTGTACACTTAAAAATGCTTAAAATGGTAAATTTTATGTTACGTATATCTTACCACAATAAAAAAAATGGAACAAAATTACATTGCAAACAGAGTAAGAGGAATTTTTAAATGAAGGTAACAGAAAACAAACTTTTAAAAAAAGACTCAATTACTTTCTTTTTTATCAGAATCTTAGGGGGAAAAAATCAACAAATCAATGTTGTGCTTAAAGAAGAATGATGATACACATTAGAAAACATAATCACATTTAAAAGAAATTCAGAAGAGACATTAGACTCAATGATTCAAACTCAGTTTTCAAATTTCTTTATATTATAAAATTAATTTAAAACTATTCTTGAAATTAAATTCCACAAAGTACTTCCTAAAAATTTGGACCTTGTTGAAAAAGAAAAGTATACTTTGCTATTGTTAATTTCAACAATATCATTTAAGGGAGAAAGGTAATTATTCATAACAAATAACTTTATTTTTTTTCCATACCAAAACAGTCAATTTGACATCAACTCATTTCTTTAAAGATGACAATAAAGATGAAAGAAAGGCATATGAATACAACTTAATTCCTACTATTGGCTCCCCCTTTCATAAAAATCTAATTTTTATAATAAATTTGGCCCAAGATAAACTATTCTTTTAGCAGGGCAAACCTCTATTTTGTTTAAGAAAAGAAAAACAAGTGAAAGAATAGAACACACAATTCCTGCTTTCCAATCTTCCAAATTAAATCTAACTCAACAAGGACTTGCAAGAGCATATAATTGGCAGCCCCCAGTATGAGATGCTAGGGCTACAAAGATGACTAAGGCCCTTTCTCCCTGCTCTCAAGGAATTAAGTCCATGGGAGACATACATGCACGTAAATGCATCTCCATGTTGTGAGTAGAGATTCAAAGAGGTAGACTTAATAAAAGAGGTAGATTCAAAGTACAGTAGGGGCACAAAGAAGTAGTCAGCTCTAAGTTGGTGATTCTGGAGCTCTCTTAAAGGAAAGAGAAAAAAGAAAAGGAAATTACAAGTCTCTAGTTTGGGATGGATGTCTTTAGAAAAAAGCCAATATCAACATTAATATCCCCTTACATTTCTAATATCACCCTATGTTTCACTGTGATATTTATTAAGTGACTATTCATACACTACTGGATATAAAGAGCCTGTTGAGGGCTCTATGATTACTCCCATATTTCAGAAGAGGAAGGTGTCTCTCAGAAAGCAGCCAGCTCAAAATTACGCAGCTAATAAATCCCAGGGCTATTTATAATAAACACTTTTAATTCCTAAACTGCTTCCTCACTGCACTTGCCACTAGCACACTTACAAAAGAAAGGCATAGAGAATTTGTGGATTGCAAAAACAAGTCTGCAAGAAGTGAAGCGAAGAAATGTCAGAAGCATGTTTTGGCATATCACATTTTCAAAATGAGAAACATCAATTATATATAAAATGGGAACAACTATTTAGCCATCTGAGGCTTTCTGAATAATAAAAAACTAAAGATTAACTAACACCCAACACAGATTGGTCATATCCAAATATACTCGCAAATGGTACCCATTTACCACGTCGAGAGAATTCTCTAGAAAGTAATTAATCAGTGCTGTGATCTAATAATCTAAGAGTTTAAATGAAATATCTGATTATCACAATATAGAGGAACCAACTTGAACCTGATTATTGTCAACATTAAGGAAAGCATTTGCGCACAAAGAATGGTAAAAGGGAGTTTATTTGATTCCAATCCTGCTGTATGTTATTTATAGAAAGAATAAAAATTAGAGTGGTTGATGATGTTTGCTTTCAATTCATAGGTCACATTAGATAAAACTGTCAGCCCTTCCTTTTGATTTATTTCCTCCAATTTAATTAAACCCATTTTTTCTGTATTATTGAATACACCAAACAAGGAAAAATCATTTGAAGTTGTGTGTAATGTTTTCCAAAAATTTTTTTAGGATCCAATAAGTTTTTTTTTCCTTTTAAGTTTATATTTACCTCAGCTATACTTGACAGTCTGAAAACTGTGAACATATCATTTTATTTGAGAGAGCAAGGCAACTTCAAATTCACTCTAGCAAGAAAAAAATTGTAAAAAATAATCATCATGAACTTAGGAAAATTATGATTCCTGCTAAGTGAACATAAACATCCATAAAATATACTCATCATATACAAGTAACTAAATGGAAGTTCCTAAGCAGTATGTTCCTTTACAAAAAGACTATGTCAGACAGATCAATAACCTCACATAACTTAAATTTTTCGGGGGGCATTTTCTGGATTTGAAATGAAGAAAAGTAATGTGATATATGAAAAGTACTAGCCTGGGAATGGGCAACATTAGTTTCAAATCCAGGTTTACTTCTAACTAAATGTTTTACTTATTTTGAAACTATAGTTAAGCCATATGAAAATGAAAATGTTGGACTAGATAAACTGAAAATTCTTTCCTATGGTATTTCCTCTCTTCTTTTGATAACCCTGCTTCTTCACTTTTGAACAGGCAAAGCCCACATCTATGTTCTCTTCTTTTCTTCTTTTTTTACGTTTGCCAAGGCAAAATTAGGAGCTACGGTGGAGAAAGGAAACAGAGAAGACATTTCTATGGAGAATGTGAGTTCTTTATAGAAAACTAGCTAGGGAAACAAAACCAGACCAATTTTGTTAATCTCTCTGAACTTCACTGTGCTCATCTATAAAGTGAAATAATAAAATGATCCCAAGGATTCATGAGATAATCCATATGTAGTCCCTACTGCATAGAAAGCAGCTAATGAATTCTGGCTATTACTGCTATTGTTTATTTATAGTGGGGAGATGGAAGGAGAAATAGGACTAGTCCAGGATCATCTATATCTTCTCTTCCTTCTTTTTATTTTATTTTCCCTCTCTTCACAAACTACTTAGCCATCTGAGGCTTTCTGAATAATAAAAAAATAATAAAAAACTAAAGATTAACTAACACCGGACATAGACTGGTCATATCCAAATATATATATATATATTATATATATATTCACAAACATTTACAATTCCATTTCACTCTGTGCTATGATCTATATGAAATATCAGTATTTTAATTTAGTAACAAGAGAAAGCAAGCCTTTTGAATTAGCATTTTGTGTTGTTTATTCAATCCCCTTAGCTCTTTATATTGGACACAGAAAATTAGCAAAGTCCCCTCCTTAGTGGAAAATGTTTTCTTGCTAAATCTACATTGCTTTCCAATTTAGGCCCTTGTCATTGTGTTCCCACAAATGACACAATTTAACAGTGCATGGGTAGATTCTCTAGAGACTGAGAAGCCTCATGAAAACATGCATAAGAGAGGTGTGTCATTTCCCTCAGCACTACACACTGCACCCAATTTAGAAAGCCAAACTCTCAGCAGATGGGTCTCCTGGCCCCTTTCCAATACGTGATTTGAATTGTTTTTAAAGACACCACAAAGCAAAAGCTGACTGAATGTTGCAAGCAATTTTTATGTCTCCGAGAACCAAGAGACAAGGTCACTGCCTTTAATTATTATACCTTTTAATGACTTGCTTTTTCAAGTATGGTAGCTAGTTGCATAAGTAGTTTGAGGCTTTCCTAAGATTATAATGAAATATTTCTTACTTTTAGTTATCTATCCAGTCAGACGGGCAGTGAGTGACCCCTAACGATAGTGCTGTGGCCTATAAGGAATACATTTCTGGTTTTAATCCAGTTCCTTAATGGAGAACCACCTACATCACACAACCCATCACCCAAAATGTGACAATTCAGACTGAAGGAATGATAGCCAGAAGTGGTCCTGCATCTGGATTAGCAAATATTTCAATCAATATCCTAAATGATGGCACAAGGAACATGCTTATTAAGTCTGTGTAGGAAGCTATGTTGCAAGGAAGGCAGTGGCTGGCATCTGAGAAAATACTAATCAGCTCTCTGTGACCACGTCTAATTGGATCCTTATCAAAAGCAACACAACAAACTCGGAAGGAGAGTACAAGCACAGTGGGGGAGGAAAGATAAGACAGAAAAGCACTAAACTAGTCAGAAGCTCTGAGGTCAAGACTTAACTCTGCCATCTACAGATAAATCTATAATACAAATTTATTAGTATATTATTATAATCATATAATATATATATGTACACATATATTTAAATCTTGAGCACATCACTCTGCTTTTCTATACTTTGTCAGCTGCAAACAGAGATAAAAATATCCTACCACAACTATTTGCTAGAGTTTTGCAAAACTCAAACTGCATCTGCTCATTTGATTTTAAAAATAAAAACACGAAAAACATTCACTCCAAAGAGTGCATTTCTCATAATCTCATTTCTTTGTTGTCCTACTCATATGAAAGTTTTACTGAGGAAATTGTATTTTTGGAAGACTATTTGGTTACTACCTCCCCCATATTCACTATTTGTGCTATCCTACTGCCAAGGCCACTACCACTCATTCACCTTTCCCCTCCAGGCCCTCCCCCGGCTTACAGTAACACCTGTACACTGACAACTCTCAAACACTCATCACCAGGTCCCTTCTCCCCTCTGAACTTCAGTCAGTTCAGTCCACCTGACATCCGCACTTGCATATCTAAGAAGCATATAAAAACTTATTTTATAGTAAGAATAATAATTATAATGATGATAATAGCAGCTACAGATTGTTGAACACTTACTTCATTCCAGGCACTATGCTAAGTATGTTTTCAATATCGCTTTATTGTTCCTGCCCTGGCAGGACTCCTCTCCCTTAAATTTCACACTGCTCTTGGCACAACTGTCAAAAGAGCCCATTGAACCTTCGGTGATTCTTCTACATCTCTTTGATAAGAACCATTGCTAGAGGTGGATCCATCTTAAAGTCAAATTCTTGGACTATATTTTTTCCACTCCCTTCTCACCCTATCCCTGTCCCACTGGAATTGCTTTCTCTGGGTGGATTTTAATGTCATGTTTGAGGCTTCCATCACAGGGCACTCTAAGAAAACAGCCCTATGACATCTGTTATTGTGTTTGCTGGAGAACTATTTTGAGGACCATGGGATGTGTAATTCCAAGCCCTCACCCCACCCCCTGAACCACAATCTGAGGCTCCTCAGGATATACTTGCCTTTTCCTAAGAATTGATGTATTTATTCTTTCCAACCATAAAATCTTCTAACCTTTCATATCTTCTATTCTCTTTGGCTACCAGAAGACCTACAACTAAATGTAAATTTCAAACATACTGATTAATAGGACCTTACGGCTAGATTGTGTACTTATGGTCCATTTCCCACCTTGCTCTTGATACTTTACAGTAATTTTTTGAATTATTTGTCAGAAAAATTATCTGAAACCTGGAAATAGGAAAAAGAAATTACTGAGTATGCTTTCAGTGCAGTACTGTGCTTGACATTCTACTTCACGCCTGTTTACAACTCTGTAGGGACAGAAGTTAAAACATAGATTCTGTTCAACAGACATGCAAATAATGTCTGTCCAGTGGAACCCGAAGGTTATGGTTTAAGGCCCAGTTTTATATCTAATTTAGCAGTCCAATAAATTGTAATAAATCTAATAAAACCCAAACCAGTCTTTGGACTGGTTTTTAACATTTTACTGGTTCCCTCATCAATTAATAAGATGAATGACATCTGTGACATGCATTCATTTTATACTCTTATGAGTCAGGATTTTTCATTTTTAAAATCATAATTTTGGAAACAATCCCATTTACCATCACATCAGAAAGAATTAAATACCTAGGAATAAACCTACCTAAGGAGGCAAAAGACCTGTATGCAGAAAACTATAAGGTCCTGATGAAAGAAATCAAAGATGACAAAAAGAGATGGAGAGATCTACCATGTTCTTGGATTGGAAGAATCAATATTGTGAAAATGACTATACTACCCAAAGCAATCTACAGATTCAATGCAATCCCTATCCAAGTACAAATGGAATTTTTCATAGAATTAGAACCAAAAATTTTACAATTTGTATGGAAACAGAAAAGACTCTGAATAGCCAAAGCAATCTTGAGAAAGAAAAATAGAGGTGGAGGAATCAGGCTCCATGACTTTAAACTATACTACAAAGCTACAGTCATCAAAATAGTATATTCCTGGCACAAAAACAGAAATATAGATCAATGGAATGGGATAGAAAATCCAGAGATAAACCCACGCTCCTATGGTCAACTAATCTATGACAAAGGTAGCAAGATTACACAATGGAGAAAAGACAGTCTCTGCAATAAGTGGTGCTGGGAAAACTGGACAGCTACATGTAAAAGAATGAAATTAGAACACTCCCTAACACCAAACACAAAAATAAACTCAAAATGGATTAAAGACCTAAATTTAACACCGGATACTATAAAACTCTTAGAGGAAAACATAAGCAGAACACTCTCTGACGTAAATTGCAGCAAGATCTTCTTTGATCCACCTCCTAGAGTAATGAAAATAAAAACAAAAATAAACAAATGGAAACTGATTAAACTTAAAAGCTTTTGTACAGCAAAGGAAACCATACACAAAAAAATGAAAAGACAACCCTCAGGGGCCTCCCTGGTGGCGCAGTGGTTGAGAGTCCGCCTGCCAATGCAGGGGACACGGGTTCGTGCCCCAGTCCAGGAAGATTCCACATGCTGCGGAGCGGCTGGGCCCGTGAGCCATGGCCGCTGACCCTGCGCATCCGGAGCCTGTGCTCCGCAACGGGAGAGGCCACAACAGTGAGAGGCCCGTGTACGGAAAAAAAAAAAAAAAAAAAATAGACAACCCTCAGAATGGGAGAAAATATTTGCTAATGAAGTAACTGACAAGGAATTAATCTCCAAAATATAGAAACAGCTCATGCAGCTCAATATCAAAGAAACAAACAACTCAATCAAAAAACGGGGAAGATCTAAACAGACATTTCTCCAAAGAAAACATACAGATGGTCAAAAAGCACGTGAAAAGATGTTCACCACCACTAATTATTAGAGAAATGCAAACCAAACTACAATGAGATATCACCTCACACAGGTCAGAATGGCTATCATCAAAAAATCTACAAACAGTAAATGCTGGAGAGGGTGTGAAGAAAAGGGAACCCTCTTGAACTGTTGGTAGTAGTGTAAATTGGTACAGCCACTATGGAGAACAGTATGGGGGTTCCTTAAAAAACTAAAAATAGAACTACCATATGATCCAGCAATCCCACTCCTGGGCATATACCCAGAGAAAACCATAATTTGAAAAGATACATGAACCCCAATGTTCATTGCAGCACTATTTACAATAGTCAGGACATGGAACCAACCTAGATGTCCATCAACAGAGGAATGGATAAAGAAGATGTGGTACACATATACAATAGACTATTACTCAGCCATAAAAAAAGAACAAAATAATGCCATTTACAACAACGTGAATGGACCTAGAGATTGTCATACTGAGTGAAATAAGTCAGACAGAGAATGACAAATATCATATGATACCACTTATATGTGGAATCTAAAAAAATGGTACAAATGAACTTATTTACAAAACAGAAATAGAGTCACAGATATAGAAAACAAACTTATGGTTACCAGGGGGTAAAGGGGAGGAGGGATAAATTGGGAGATTGGGATTGACATATACACACTACTATATATAAAATAGATAACAAATAAGGACGTACTGTATAGCACAGGAAAGTCTACTCAATACTCTGTAATGACCTACGTGGGAAAATAATTTTAAAAAGTGGATATATGTATAACTGATTCACTTTGCTGTACACCTGAACCTAACACAACATTGTAAATAAATTATACTCCAATAAAAAATTTTTTAAAAAAACAAAAAAGGAAAAAATAATAAAATCATACTTTAACATATTTTATATAATCATGATTTTGAATTTCTATTTATAGCTTATTTTGTTATACATATTTTTTGTAAGCTGTTCTGAATCATTTACACGTCATATATCATCTATATAGAGAGATAACATATAAAGAGAGATATTTATATCATATATATATATAGTTTAGCACTACTGTCAAATAAAACAGTATGACAACACCTTGCATCAAAAATAGTATTTAGGGGACTTCCCTGGTGTTCCAGTGGTTAAGACTTCGCCTTCCAATGCAAGGGGTGCAGGTTTGATTCCTGGTCAGGGAGCTAAGATTCCACATGCCCCATGGCCACAAAACCAAAACATAAAACAGAAGCAATATTGTAACAAATTCAATAAAGACTTTAAAAATAGTCCACATCAAAAAAAAAATCTTTAAAAAAATATATTTTAGAATTAGATGTTAGCCCTCTTATACTCATCACTAATGAGACTAGTATATTAAAGTACCACGTAAGGACTCAGCTATGAAGAATAATACTTATCATCAAATACAAAAGGAGGCTGCTGAATAACTACTATGCATATCCACCAAGGACAGAACAAGAGGATACTGGCGCACGGTACAGGGCAAACATTGGTTTAGATGTAAGAACAAACATTCTATAAACAAAATGTCCCAAAATATTTTGAAAACCTGGCTAGATGAGGTTTGATTGAGTTTTTCTCCACACCATGCAGTTCATATTCTGCCTCTTCAGAACATCAGCCTCAGACTCATTTTTCCATTCTTTTCCTCCCTACCCTTCATTTTCCTTAAGCCTTACCCCTTGCGGCATCTAAACTTCTTTTGGAAACAGTATATATTGTTCAGCATTCAAGTCCTGGGCAAGACCAATGACATGAGAAGTCAGAAAAGAAGGCTGAAAGGATAAGAATTGAAGAGAGAGATTTGGAAGTAAGAAGGAAAATTTTGGGAATAGGCAATACCTTTATCCTGGACACTCAGGAAATAACAGACCCTTCCCCAGGAGAAATGACATGCTGCATGTCCAAGGCAAAGAGTATTCAGTGCATTTCTATGTCTTGAAATCTAAGTGGAGCTGCAAGTAACTCTCACTAACAGAGCTGTTGTAGATTCAAGAAAAGAGCTCCAGTGCCTGAAGTCTGAGAAATATAGATACCACCATTTATTAACCATGTGGCCTTGGGCAAATATCTCCCAGAGCCTCGTTTTCCCATTTATAAAATATGGATGATCACACCCACTTTGCAAGACAAAGGTGAAGATTAGACAATGTATGCAGAACCTCCAGTGTAGTTCCTGGGCTATTCAAAGTAATAGCTAAATAATTCGAATCTGTAATTATTATTAAGGAAGAGAGCCATTCTGAGTTCAGGCTGTGGTGATGGATTTGAGGCCAAGACACAAAAAGATCCTGTTTCTCCAGAGACCTAGGACCAGCTTAAAATGGTGTAAACAATCAAGGAAGGTCAGTATCAGTAGAGAAATGAGCAACTAAAGGGTTATAAAAATATTAAACTCTCTAAAACAGATTGTTTAATGCTTTAACCCTATACTAAGCTAATTAAGTAATAAAGGATTGTGTCCTGTATGGAAAAGCATACAATTTCTAACTGGGGATTCCTTCCCATTGTAGCAAAAATTGCTGTGAGTGTTATAATGGTGGTTGCTATTGGCAACAGCGGTCACAATGTGGGAAAAGAGGAAAAACAGAAAAGGGTGATTCTATAAGGAATCTGTCTTTGCAGATATTCTGTATCCTCATTCCTCTGTTCTTCATTTGGGGGTCAGGATAAATTTACTAGAGACAAGTAGAAGAAAAAAATCGGGCATGAGCAATTTCTCAACCAAAGACTCACTCTTTTCTCTGGGATGGCCACTCCCTTCAGCCAACGGCATGTTATAGGAGAGCTAAGATAGGAAAAAGCAACGGCCAGCCAGTCTAATGAGCCCTGTCAATGGTGAAGTGACAGATGTCCCATTCAATTGCTCTAACATCTGAAAATAAAATCTGTGGCTATGAGGATCAATGGATCTGACTATTATTTAATAGCACTACTACCTCTCTGAACCCTGTTCAGTGATAGAGATCTCAAGTTAAGAATTTCACTAACCTACTAATAATTCATGTTCAATTATAATTAATGATTCAGAGAAAAGTCCTTCAGATGAACAATCAACTGAAAGAAAGTTCAATGCCTTCAAATTTTAAGTATTCTGTGACTGAATAAATCTCTCTGGAATAAAGAAAGTCAAAGATGCATAAAAATCACTATGAGAATCATCTAATTTTACCTCCTAACATAAGTAATCTACCATCAACTATTAGGGAAATGTCTGTATGGTAGACAAAATGGATCAGTTAGACTTCCTTTTATGAGACAATGGATTTGACAATCTTCCTTGACATGTCCACAAGCCTCTGTCTATTCACCTCAAACTGAGAGAGGAAATGATTAAATATTAAAATAAGCAAGCTGCTATCTCTGTTTCTGCCACCCACAACTAAGGATTTTGCATTTAAGATCTGTCTGAGTGTGATTAACAAGCTAAAAATAAAGGATCTAACTAAAATAAAAATCAGTATAACATCAAAAATATACTGGCTTGACATTTTTTAAAGGAGAAATATGAAATTTTTAACACTTTTGACTTACTACAACTTTGATTTCATCTCTGTTCAGTTTTATTTTTTATACCTTTGGAAATGTATACATCATTCCAGTATTTCTTCACAGATTAAAAAAAAAAGCAAAAGCCATTTAGTAATGGGCAACTTTATCATCTAAACTACTATTTTGATTATAAAATAAAGGAAAGAGACTTCTGAACCTCTGTACAAAATGGTGGTGAGAGGAAAGGTGATCAAACTAAAGCCCTAAAATGCAAGTTTCAGCTCTGGCTCAGAATTATGTGGCCTGGGGGAAGTTGTTTAACCTCTTTAAGTATCACTATACTCATGGGCAAAAACAAAAAAAAAGATCTGGATTAGTCTAATCTTGATCTTGACTCTTGCTTTCCAGCCCCAGTAAGGTGTAAACCATAATCCAGCCCTTGTACCTGACAAGAGAGCCAGGCCATACAAACAAACTCGCAAGTTGCACCTCCCTGGAGGGTGGAGATTACATTGCATTCACTTTCTTATTTGAAACTCAGTACAATACCATAATATTTCAGCATTTTAAAATAATAAGTACTTATTTCATGAAGAATTCCACTGAGAAAATTTCTAAATTATCTGTAGACAATATATTTTCTCCTACCACTCAGAATGGCTTAATGTGTCTTAAGAACATCCCCAAACAACTATTATGACAAAAGAACCAGCAATTTGCCCTGACATGCTAACCCCAAGGCTCTCGTCAAGCTTTCTTACATTTATTGACAGTGCTTGTTCAGGCTGAAAATGAGATTTTGCCATTCCAAGAGGGAAGGGTCAGAGGAGTAACACTTTTATTTAATAGGTTTTACAACATTTTATGTATCAATCAAACACCACCAATCAAGATTATTTAATTGTTTATAAAACAATTTCATAATGGATTTTTAAAGTCTTATATAGTATATATTGCTTTATATATCTACCATCTTACACATGGCTATGGTTCTCAGTGATACTCAAACACAGACATCTTTAATTCTCTAGAATTGACTCTATGTACAAAAATGTTCATTGTAGCATTACTTGAAATATTTTTTTAGAAAAGCAACAATAAGAGAACATTTTCTCAGAATATTTACAAACATGAAGAACTTGTCATTATATAATTAAGTTGAAAGATTAATTTTCAACATGATCACAAATTTGCTTTTAAAAAGTATTATATATATATACACACACTCATTTTAAAAGAACTAGAAAGAAAAATAAAACATTAACACTAATTTACATGACGAATGTGACTAATGTGAATAATTTTCTAAATTTTCTACTAGTAAAATTTTTACAATGAAAAATATGTTTGAAAAGAGTTATATTAAAATTGCATAAAGAAAAATTATTTTAGTATACTTTAATTTTTTAATGAGTCATATAATCTTTTAAGAAGGAGAATAAATTTAATCAAACATTTATGATATAATTTGGTTTCGCAGCAGAAGTATTCATGAGGCAATGGAAATATATCATCATAGTTTCTTCCTATTTTTAAACTTGATACGTAATTAAATTATTATAATTGAAGATGTTTATAGATTTAAAATTTTGTTTTATAATTAACAATGTGACAGGTATAATTCTATCTAAACACACTGAATATAATTTGAAAGTGTCATTAAGACTTTTTATGAATTTTAATGGTTTTGTAAAATCAGGCAATAGCTATTATTATAAAAAATAGTATTACATTTTTGGCTATAACAGGAATATTCTAATAAATGTAATTCAAAATATCATCTAGACAAAAGAATAGTAAAAATTGAGTATCATGTTTTACTGTAAATAATGTAAGAACACACAACAGGGATATAGTTGAATAATAATACAATGCAGCCATTAACATGATGTATAGGATGACTGTATACAATCATGAAGTGGTTAAAAGACACCAGCATCAGTAAGGATAAACAGTTGGCTACTATAAACAACAGGGGTAAAGACAGCAAAGGATCACAAAAAATGAAATTGTGCTAGTATGTGGGTGTTATCCTTTGCTATATTTTTACTTTGTATCAAGGTTATGCTAGATGTTTTGATTTATAACTATTTGATTCTTGCAAAAATCACATTCTATAGAGACATAGTTAAGCTGCCATATTTTACAATGTTTTTAAGCTATGTTTTTCCTCAAAGAAAATTTGTGAGAAGTTAACAAATATTTTATTATTTCCATTTTATATATATGTGATGATTTGTAGGTACCTACAGTACCTACAGGTAAGCCAAGGCCCAGTCTCTAAGGCATTTTAAAGTATTTAGAACCTATTAAAGAAATGAGGAGCTGATTAAACACATACTTTTCCTTTCTCAATCCCTATGTTTAGAACCTTTATGTTCGTATCTTTGTTTTGGTAATTTTGAAGTAAAAACAGGTTCTGTTTGATAATATTTTGAAATGGAAACAAGTAACTATCACTCTTATATACCTACAAAACCATCCTTTAAGTCAGTTGTCTTTTTCCCACCGACACTGAAAGTAGCACACAAGAGTACTGTTGCATTTGATATACTGACTTTTAGAATCCAGAGAAAGCACTTTTTTCTTCACACAGAATTCACTGCAACTAGAGCAGACAAACACTTTCCATGGGCTGTCTGCCCAGGCAAGGAAATAGCTGTTTGTACAGAACTCTTCTCTGTAGTGACATTTTTGTAATGGAATTTTATCTGTAACCTATTTGTCTCGATTAAGCCCACTATTATAATAGCAGTTACTTAATTTACATAAACTAAAGAATTTACAGTATACCTTTAAAAAAATAACAATGCTACACAAGTTTGATATGGAAATTGCATTTTGCAAACACCTTACAAATCTGATGATCTGTGAAAGCATCTGATGATAAGGCCATGTGGCAAACTGAGAATAACGTGGAACTTAGGTCCTAAGGAAAAGAGCAAATTATTATTTTCTGAACCTTGGTTTTATCTGTAAAATTAGAGTAATGATACCTACATCAGGACACCGGGAGGGGGAAGGGTAAGCTGGGACGAAATGAGAGAGTGCCATGGACATATATATATATACACTACCAAATGTAAAAGAGATAGCTAGTGGGAAGTAGCCGCATAGCACAGGGAGATCAGCTCGGTGCGTTGTGACCACCTAGAGGGGAGGGATAGGGAGGGTGGGAGGGAGATGCAAGAGGGAGGAGATATGGGGATATATGTATACGTATAGCTGATTCACTTTGTTATACAGCAGCAACTAACACAACAATGTAAAGCAATTATACTCCAATAAAGATGTTAAAAAAATTTTTTTAATTAAAAAAAATGATTCCTATGTCAGTATCCTCATGGGGATATTATGATGGTTAAGAGGAGAAAAGCATGGGAGGAAACTTGACAAGTCAATATATAAAATAAATTACTCTTAATACTATAAAATGCAGTTAAGGAAAATATTGGTAGAGTTAAATTTTAATGTTAAGAATTATCAGTAACTTGTTATCTTAAAGAATACATTTATCAAGATAATAGTGTTTATTTTAAATTCATTAATTTTGGTCTTGAGCTGAATACAATCTAATTTTAGGCATTATGATTGCCCCAAAGATTAGGACAAATAATTTCTTTTAAAATAAAAGATGGGGACTTCCCTGGTGGTGCAGTGGTTAAGAATCCACCTGCCAATGCAGGGGACACAGGTTCAGTCCCTGGTGTGGGAAGATCCCACATGCTGTGGAGCAACTAAGCCCGTGAGCCACAACTACTGAGCCCACACACCACAACTACTGAGTTCACGTGCTGCAACTACTGAAGCCCACATGCCTAGAGTCCGTGCTCCGTAACAAGAGAAGCCACCACAATGAGAAGCCCATGCACCACAACAAAGAGCAGCCCCTGCTCACCGCAACTAGAGAAAGCCCGCACGCAGCAACAAAGACCTAACACAGCCAAAATAAATAAATAACATAACATAACATAAAATAAAAGATGTTCTGGGTTCTGGTTCTTAAAAATAAACAAACAGCAAAAAATAAAGAAAAAAACAAACAGGCCACTCTCACCTTCTGACTTGGACTGCATTCTACCTATGGAATGTTTATCTCTCTAAATAAACTTGCTTTCACTCTACTTCAGCTTGCTCTTGAATTCTTTCCTGTGAGAAGTCAAGGACCCTCACCTGGCGGCTTGTCCCAGGGACTCCCCTGAGACCTGGGGTATGACCATCCTCTCGCGCCCCATTCTATTACAACACCCTGGGGTCAATTATATCTCAATTTGAAAAAATGGTACTTGCAAGCTGCATTGCAAACAATTATAACAGGGAGTGGAGGTCACATCCGTTTTCTAATGCACGTAGAGATGTGTTTAAGGACAACTGAAATAAGGATGTTTCTAAAAATAAATGAATAAATAAATTTTAAAAAAATTAAAAAACAAACAAACAGTGATTATATTTGGGAGCCAGAAAAACTATGTTAGAAAATGGAAACTTCTTATATGTCTGGTATAATGCTCAACTCACCTATTTTCTGTCATTTTGAGTGGCTTTGGAAATGAGATACCAAAAGATAACAATAAAATTTTTTTAAATGCAGCAAATATTCACACTGTTCCTTCTCTGGTTTAGAATCTACCCTACATACATTTCATCTACGGTCATCCCATTTAGACCACCTCCTTGCCCACAGAAGGAGGCTTTCTGACTATATATAGGTCCTCAAATCTAGTGGCCCCTCCTGACACTCCTGACACAGATGGGCTTCATATTATTACAGTATGGTTTTCTAAAACGTTTTTCTCTTAGATGTTGCTAGGCTTTCTCTTAGTTGTTAGGCTTGGATACACAAAATCTTTTCTCTCCACCTAGGTTATTTTAAATAAACTCTTATTATTACCAGTGTCACCACAGGAGACAAACACAATGAAAAGCTCATCAGAGTTTCCATCATGCACTTTGTTTTGCTGCTTTCAAGCTATTTCAGCTGCTTAACATTAAGTCAGTCTAAGCCTTGGCCTCCAGATTGCAGGAACATTTGTAATTGTTGACAGTTCTGAGGCAGATTTCAAAAAAGAGGGTGTCTAAAACTGGGCTGACATAAGGTACTTCTCAGGGACTAAGCAAGTATTGGTAGCTGGATTTGACAATTCTTCTCCCAATCTTCCCAGAGTCTATTAGCCAGAATTTATTTTTCCTTCCATTCTTTAATCTTACTGCCAGCACTTTCAGCAATAGCACTTATATTTCTACATATCAATACATTTGAGGTAAGAATTCTGGTCACAAAAGGCAATTACACTACAGACAGAGACTATCTCAAGTAAAACAAAATATTGTCTATCTACCTATCCATACGCATGTGTATGTCCCATAATATCTTCACAACGTCCCCAAACCTTTACTTTTTCACCTTTGCATTAATTCAATTAGGCAAATATTGATTAAAGCATTAGAGACCCACAAATAACTTTTTTAAATCCCTAAGGAACATCCTCTTATTTGTGGCAGCAGGGAGGGTTTCATTAATAAAATAACATTTAATATACTGAAGCTTATTTTTTTCCCAGAAAATATGCTTCTTTAGGGGTTAAGTCTGCATTTCAACCTCCTTTTTCCCAATAAAAGAAACCATTATCATTGGATAGGGACAAACACTTGGCTCCATATATTAACAATAATTTGTCATTACATGTTTTTCAAGTACAGTCAACTCAAAAACAACTGACCATATGTGGTACATATTAAAGCTTTAAGACAAAGGCAATACTGCAGATTCACTTTAGGGAAATTTAAGAGGCCACTTTACAGAAATATGTCATAATCTACAGAGTATAGACAGTGTCCACCTTCCTATCCTTAGTCATTATATTTAATTAATACCCAGAGCACTCAATGTCTTTATCCACTTTATTCCCTTCTTTCAATTTTAGTTTTTTCATCAAGGTCCCAAGTGGTAATGACTTAGAGATTATCCACAATGATGATCTCAGGATGACTGATATTTATAAAATGCAATGGTTCTCTTTGAAGGGAAGAATAAAATAAGAATTTTTAAAATGTTTTTATATGTCTTTGCTAATCATTATCTCTCCTGCACTAGGTACAGCAATTGGCACATACTAGTGATTTATAAGTACCTATTAAGTGAATGAATAAATTAATAAATGCCTGTACTTACTGCAAAAAAAAAAATTATTTAAGAAACAAGATGACATCCATACAAACTTTCCTAAATAGAGATATGGGTCCTTCGTTGTCCCTCATCCCTCAAATGCTACTAATCAAAGATTAGTACATAAATATTGGTACTTATATATTTAATGTTTTATATGCCCAGCATATTACTGCATATGTTTGTTTTTAGTAAGTAACATTCATGACATGATAAACTAGAATCCCACTGTATCAGGCTGTATGTGTGCCATGTAGTAAATTGGTAATCCCTTATGTACTCACATAGACAATAACTTCACTTTGATTAAAAAACGTTTTTTTATAATAAGATGTTTTGGGGTTTAAAAGATTTTGGACTAAGAATTAAAAGACTGGGGTTTTAGTCTTCCTTGCTATAAATGTTGTCACATCTACATGTCAAATGGAAATTTAGAATATATGATCTCTAAGGTTCTGGCCCTTTCACTATTAAAAATTCTTACCTTGAGCATAATCTTAAATTATTACAGGGTTGAAAAATGGTTTGTATAATCATTAGACCTAGGTTAATGTGATGCCTATTTCTGGATGAGGAATGCGGCTTCTTATTTTTCATGTTCTTTATTATAAAAGTAATATGATATTTTTAATTTTAAAAAAGTAAAACATATTTAGAACACAACCACTATTAGCATATTGAGTATTTTCTTCCATAGATAGCTTTAACTGTTGCCTATTTTTAGTGAACTTTATTTGATTTGTATCAAAGGAAATTATTTCTATCTTCTTTTTTATTTACATGGTCATAAATTTTCATTTTATTGCCTTGTTTTTGTTAATATAATTGTAATGTGAGCATAGTTAGTATGACTTCATACCTCTTGCCAGAGATCTATATTTTTCACAATTATACACTCATTTGGCCAGGCACAGGTTTTTTTTTAACATATTTAGAATTATTTCCTTAGGACTGATTCCTAGAAGTTGACTTCTTGCTTATGTACACTTTCATGTTTTTAATATATATTTCCAAATTATTTTCCAAAAATATTACCCCATCTTATGCTCAAACCCTATTTATAATACTGTATCTACACAGAATTTGTATCTACATACAAAAAGCAGAGGTGGCTTTTTAACTCTAAACTTTTTCACTTCATAAACTATCACCTTTCTACTTTAAGAAGATGGGGCTTCCCTGGTGGCGCAGTGATTGAGAGTCCCCCTGCTGATGCGGGGGACGTGGGTTCGTGCCCCGGTCCGGGAGGAGCGGCTAGGCCCGTGAGCCATGGTCGCTGAGCCTGCACGTTCAGAGTCTGTGCTCCACAATGGGAGGGGCCACAGCAGTGAGAGGCCCAAGTACCGAAAAAAAAAAAAACTTGCCTTCTTAAAGACTATATTTATTTATTGCTATTCTTTTTGTTTCGAAATAAATGCCAGTTGGTCAAATAAAATTAAATCTATTAAGAAATCAATGGAGGTTGAAAACCAGGAATTACTGGTCTAGGGAGGTAGTACAATTTTCTACTGAATGAAGCCCAAAAGCCACCACCTGTTTAACAATTTAGAGTTCTTACTAGTGTGCTTATATTCGAATTGTGTATTAGATATGAGGCATATGGGCTCCTGGTGCACAATCCCTTCCATTTAAATACTTTATCTCATTATTCCCATGGACAATAAATGGCATAACTGGAGTTCAAATAATATTCTGCCTTGGTTCAGGAAATAAGTTAATGGAAGTGCTTTTTGCCATTCTAACTCTGTAGAAGGAACTATGCCTTTTTAGGGTTGATATGTTGCTGAACTGACTTATGTAAAGATAAGAAGGAAGGAAGGGATGAAGGGATGAAAGGAAGGAAGGAAGGGAGGGAAGGAGGGAGAAAAATGGGGGGAAGGAGAGAGAATGCCAAAAGTTCAATATCCAATGACAAATATAATTCCATAAAAATGAACCAAATTATTCACATGGTAGTAGCAATCAGGTAATAAAATTCTGTTTGGGTTTAAAATGTGGACAAAAATTACTGTATTTTTCTCAGTCTTTAAAGTGTCAACCTATTCTGTTCTCTAGCCCTTCTTTTCTTTCCTTACACTGTACAAAAGAAAAAAAGATCTGTTTATGTAACTTCAACCACCTAACAGAAAACTTAAAAACTGGGATAATTGAATAAAGTGGATAAGATATCTGTGGCTAGTGCCTATCTATTTTCACAATGTATGAGATGCTTAATATTAGGCAACAAAACACCTGATAATATCCTTACCAAAATTCAAGGGGTAAGCTTTAGTGCCAATCGAGCAAAAGAACTACCTTCTTGCAGAGTGGAGAGCCAGGGATTAGACCTCTAGAGAGGTTCAATTTCCTTAATCGGAAATTAGTATCTAGCAGAAGCAGTCCCATATGAGAAATGCTAATGTCAAAGCTCTGAAATTAATGCAAACTAAACACATGTAATCCTCTCAACAAACAAATGATGGGATTCTCCCCACATCCACGTGAGGGGGCTTGGGAATGGTAGGCAGCGTGGCCCTCACTGTGAACACCTCCCTCATTGGAATAGCAGAAAAGACCTCTGGCCTTGGAGTTTCACATAGAATCAAAAACCTGAATTCAGCACTTTACTTCTTTCTGGAATGATGCAAAATAACAACATGTGCAGCTGAGAACAATGAAGCTGTATTACTGAGTGGTTAATTGTTTAAAAATAGGCAATCCCCTACACAGCAGAATACTGTTTACCAAGTTAGCAGAGAGAACCTCACATGCAACAAAAGTCAGCAAACAAAAGGCCACAAAGATGTGGTAAGATACAGTATCTGTTACAAGAAATCAGTTGTTGTTTTTTAACATCTTTACTGGAGTGTAATTGCTTTACAATGGTGTGTTAGTTTCTGCTTTATAACAAAATGTATCAACTATACATATACATATATCCCCATATCTCCTCCCTCTTGCGTCTCCCTCCCACCCTCCCTAACCCACCCCTCTAGGTGGTCACAAAGCACCTAGCTGATCTCCCTGTGCTATGCGGCTACTTCCCACTAGCTATCTATTATATGTTTGGTAGTGTATATATGTCCATGGCACTCTCTCACTTCATCCCAGCTTACCCTCCCCCCACCCAGTGTCCTCAAGTCCATTCTCTACGTCTGCGTCTTTATTCCTGTCCAGCCCCTAGGTTCTCCAGAACAATTTTTTCTTTTTTTTTTAGATTCCATATATATGTGTTAGCACGCGGTATATGTCTTCCGCATTCTGACTTACTTCACTCTGTATGACAGACTCTAGGTCCATCCACCTCACTACAAATAACTCAATTTCATTTCTTTTTATGGCTGAGTAATATTCCATTGTATATATGTGCCACATCTTCTTTATCCATTCATGTATTGATGGACACTAAGCTTGCTTCCATGTCCTGGCTATTGTAAATAGAACTGCAATGAACATTGTGGTACATGTATCTTTTTGAATTATGGTTTTCTCAGCGTACATGCCCAGTAGTGGGATTGCTGGGTCGTATGGTAGTTCTATTTTTAGTTTTTTAAGGAACCTCCATACTGTTCTCCATAGTAGCTGTATCAATTCACATTCCCACCAACAGTGCAAGAGGGTTCCCTTTTCTCCACACCCTCTCCAACATTATTGTTTCTAGATTTTTTGTTGATGGTCATTCTGACCAGTGTGAGGTGATACCTCATTGTAGTTTTGATTTGCATTTCTCTAATGATTAGTGACGTTGAGCATTCTTTCATGTGTTTGTTGGCAATCTGTATATCTTCTTTGGAGAAATGTCTATTTAGTTCTTCTGCCCAATTTTGGATTGGGTTGTTTGTTTTTTTGATATTGAACTGCATGAGCTGCTTGTAAATTTTGGAGATTAATCCTTTGTCAGTTGCTTCATTTGCAAATATTTTCTCCGGGCTTCCCTGGTGGCGCAGTGGTTGAGAGTGCGCCTGCCGGTGCGGGGGACACGGGTTCGTGCCCCGGTCTGGGAGGATCCCACGTGCCGCGGAGCTGCTGGGCCCGTGAGCCATGGCAGCTGAGCCTGCGCGTCCGGAGCCTGTGCTCCGCAGCGGCAGAGGCCGCAGCGGTGAGAGGCCCACGTACCGCAAAAAAAAAAAAAAAAAAAAAATTTTCTCCCATTCTGAGGGTTGTCTTTTCATCTTGTTTATGGTTTCCTTTGCTGTGCAAAAGCTTTTAAGTTTCATTAGGTCCCATTTGTTTCTTTTTGTTTTTATTTCCACTTCTCTAGAAGGTGGGTCAAAAAGGATCTTCCTGTGATTTATGTCATAGAGTGTTCTACCTATGTTTTCCTCTAAGAGTTTGATAGCGTCTGGCCTTACATTTAGGTCTTTAATCCATTTTGAGTTTATTTTTGTGTATGCTGTTAGGGAGTGTTCTAATTTCATTCTTTTACATGTAGCTGTCCAGTTTTCCCAGCACCACTTATTGAAGAGGCTGTCTTTTCTCCACTGTATATTCTTGCCTTCTTTATCAAAAATAAGGTGACTATATGTGCGTGGGTTTATCTCTGGGCTTTCTATCCTGTTTCCTTATCTCTCTTGACCTTGGTCAAGTCACTTAACTTTTCTGTATCCCCATTTCCTAACCTGTATAAATGAGAGCAATAATATCCCCCTTAACTGGATTGTTGAAAAGGTCAAATAAGACGATATGAAGAAGCATTTTAAAATGTAAAAGGTTTACATTATAAAAGTATCACCGAGAGATAGTTTAGTTCAGATAACTGTATCTGCATTGGAATAATTTCACTCGGTAACTGGGAGCTTTGCATATATCTTTTATGTTTTCTTCCCCTTTTTTTTTTAAACAAGATGCTCAAAGACTTAAAAGGCGCATGTTAAGCAAGAGTCACCTCCTTAATTACTTCATGTTAAGAAAGTAATTACTCTTCCTTAACATGTACTAACGGCAGATAACAATAAAAATGCCATAATACACTGCACAAATACAAATTGGAAACTCAAAGAATGCTTCTATTTCATGGTTCTGCAGTTTTCCCAGAACAATAAAGGTAACTCAGAAAGCAAAGATAAAAGCTATATTCAGAAGACACAGACATAGAGAATGGACGTGAGGACATGGGGAGAGGGAAGGGTAAGATGGGACGAAGTGAGAGAGTTGCATGGACATATATACACTACCAAATGTCAAATAGATAGCTAGTGGGAAGCAGCCGCATAGCACAGGGAGATCAGCTCTGTGCTTTATGTCCAACTAGAGGGGCAGGATAGGGAGGGTGGGAGGGAGACACAAGAGGGAGGAGATACGGGGATATATGTACATGTATAGCTGATTCACTTTGTTATACAGCAGAAACTAACACACCATTGTAAAGCAATTACACTCCAGTAAAGAGGTTTAAAAAAAAAAAGTTATATTCAGTGGTGTGCTGTAGCTGTCTCACACAGGCGTGCAAGAGCCAAGTGTTAAATTTTCAAGAATTCTGCAAGACAGTTGGTACTGATCATTAAAGTTATATAAACTTACAATTAAGTACATTATATTAAAAGTAAAGATAAATGCACATTTCAAACTTATCTCCTCCTATTTATTTTACTACATTTACTACAATTCACTATTGTACCTTTTTGTTGAAAATACTGTATAATGGTGTGCTACTGTGCATCTGTTCCCAAATCCATGTTCAGTGATGTCACATTGATTAGACTGAGACTGGCCATGGTGGGATATTTACACAACAAAAATTTACAAGTGCTATAGAAAAGGGCTTGATTTAGTGCTAAAGCTGAGATTTGAGTTTAATGAATATAATTTGTACAAGAGGGATAAACAGTTACACAGTAGATCATATATAATTGGGAAGACAGTTAGTGGATTGTGATACAACTCTGTGTGTCAAATCATGGCTGAACTCACAGTGAGATGTCACCTCATACCATTCAGAATGGCTATCATCAAAAAGGCTACAAATAATAAATGCCAGAGAGGGTGTAGAGAATTGTAAATTGGTGCAGCCACTATGGAAAACAGTATGGAGGTCGCTTAAAAAACTAAAATAGAACTACCATATAATCCAGCAATCTCACTCCTGGGTATATATCCGGAAAACTCAAATTCGAAAAGATATATGCACCCCACTGTTCATAACAGCACTATTTACAATAGCTATGACATGAAAATAACCTAAGTGCCCACCAACAGACGACTGAATTAAGAATATGTGGTATATATACAATGGAATATTACTCAGCCACAAAAAAGAATGAATTATTGCCATTTGCAGCAACATAGATGGACCCAGAGAATATTAGTAAAGTAAGTCAGAGAAAGACAGACACTATATATCACTTATATGTGGAATCTAAAAAATAATACAGACATTCACAGAAGATAGACAAGATGAAAAGGCAGAGGGCTATGTATCAGATGAAGGAACAAGATAAAACTCCAGAAAAACAACTAAATGAAGTAGAGATAGGCAACCTTCCAGAAAAAGAATTCAGAATAATGATAGTGAAGATGATACAACCTCGGAAAAAGAATGGAGGCAAAAATCGAGAAGATGCAAGAAATGTTTAACAAAGACCTAGAAGAATTAAAGAACAAACAAACAGAGATGAATGATACATTAACTGAAATGAAACCTACACTAGAAGGAATCAATAGCAGAATAACTGAGGCAGAAAATGTATAAGTGACCTGGAAAACAGAATGGTGGAATTCACTTCTGCAGAACCGAATAAAGAAAAAAGAATGAAAAGAAATGAAGACAGCCTAAGAGACCTCTGGGACAACATTAAACGCAACAACATTCGCATTATAGGGGTCCCAAAAGGAGAAGAAAGAGAGAAAGGACCAGAGAAAATAATTGAAGGGATTATAGTCGAAAACTTCCCTAACATGGGAAAGGAAATAGCCACCCAAGTCCAGGAAGCGCAGCGAGTCCCATACAGGATAAGCCCAAGGAGAAACATGCCAAGACACATAGTAATCAAATTGGCAAAAATTAAAGACAAAGAAAAATTCTTGAAAGCAGCAAGATAGAAAGCCCAGAGATAAACCCACTCACCTATGGTCAATTAATCTATGACAAAGGAGGCAAGGATAGACAGTGAAGAAAAGACAGTCTCTTCAATAAGTGGTGCTGAGAAAATGGACAGCTACATGTAAAAGAATGAAATTAGAACACTCCCTAACACCATACACAAAAATAAACTCAAAATGGATTAGAGACCTAAATGTAAGACCAGGCACTATAAAACTCTGAGAGGAAAACATAGGAAGAACACTCTTTGACATAAATCACAGCAAGATCTTTTTTGATCCACCTCCTTGCATAATGGAAATAAAAACAAAAAGAAACAAATGGGACCTAATGAAACTTCAAAGCTTTTTCACAGCAAAGGAAACCATAAACAAGACGAAAAGACAGCCCTTAGAATGGGAGAAAATATTTGCAAACGAATCAACAAAGGATTAATCTCCAAAATTTACAAGCAGCTCATGCAGTTCCATATTAAAAGAACAAACAACCCAATCCAAAAATGGGCAGATGACCTAAATAGACATTTCTCCAAAGAAGACACACAGATGGCCAAGAAGCACATGAAAAGCTGCTCAACGTCACTAATTATTAGAGAAATGCAAATCAGAACTACAATGAGGGGCTTCCCTGGTGGCGCAGTGGTTGAGAGTCCGCCTGCTGATGCAGGGGACACGGGTTCGTGCCCGGGTTCGAGAAGATCCCACATGCCGCGGAGTGGCTGGGCCCGTGAGCCATGTCCACTGAGCCTGCGCGTCCGGAGCCTGTGCTCTGCAATGGGAGAGGCCACAACAGTGAGAGGCCCGCATACCGCGCAAAAAAAAAAAAAAAAAACTACAATGAGGTATCACCTCACACCAGTTAGAATGGGCATCATCAGAACATCTACAAACAACAAGTGCTGGAGAGGGTGTGGAGAAAAGGGAACCCTCTTGCACTGTTGGTGGGAATGTAAATTGATACAGCCACTATGGAGAACAGTATGGAGGTTCCTTAAAAAACTAAAAATAGAATTACCATATGACCCAGCAATCCCACTACTGGGCATATACCCAGAGAAAACCATAATTCAAAAAGACACATGCACCCCAATGTTCATTGCAGCACTATTTACAACAGCCAGGTCATGGAAGCAACCTAAATGATCACAGACAGACGAATGGATAAAGAAGATGTGGTACATATATACGACGGAATATTACTGAGCCATAAAAAGGAACGAAATTGGGTCACTTTTTGAGACGTTGATGGATCTAGAGACTGTCATACAGAGTGAAGTAAGTCGGAAAGAGGAAAACAAATATCGTATATTAATGCATGTATGTGGAACCTAGAAAAATGGTACAGATGAACCAGTTTGCAGGGCAGAAATTGAGACACAGATGCAGAGAACAAATATCTGGACACCAAGGGGGGAAATCGGCAGGGGGTGGGGGGGTGTGGTGAATTGGGCGATTGGGATTGACATGTATACACTGATGTGTGTACAATGGATGACTAATAAGAACCTGCTGTATAAAAAAAATTAAATTAAAAAGTTAAAAAGTTAAATAAAATAAAAAATAATATGAATGAATCTATATACAAAACAGAAACAGACTCACAGAGATAGAAAACAAATTTATGATTAACAAAGTGGAAAGAGGGGGAAGAATAAATTATAAGTATGGGATTAACAGGTGCAAACTACTATACATAAAATAGATAAGCAACAAGAATTTACTGCATACCACAGGGCATTATATTCAACATCTTGTAATAACCTATAATGAAAAATAATCTGAGAATAAATTTATATATATATATATATCTCAAAATCATTTTGCTGTATACCTGAAACTAACACAATATTATAAATCAACTATCCTTCAATTTTAAAAAATCATGGTTGACCTGCAAACATTGGTTACCTACAGACACAAGTTCAGTAAAAAATCAATAAAAGCATTTTGTGAAAATGAATTAGGTATATATAGCTTAAATAAAGAGTATTTCCTATTTTATTATGACTTTTAAATTGTGTGCTACCTTCATATTAACTGTGTGCATCTTTTATGTGAGTAGAATTTGTTAAAAATTTATTAATGTATATAGTTTTTCAGAGACCTGGTTGTTAAACATTCACTAGTACACTGCTGGTTTGTTGTTTTTTTTTTTTTTTTTTAACTCTTTATTTATTTATTTATTTTTTATTTATTTATTTATTTATTTATTTTTTAACATCTTTATTGGAGTATAATTGCTTTACAATGGTATGTTAGTTTCAGCTTCACAACAAAATGAATCAGTTATATATACACATATATTCCCATATCTCTTCCCGCTTGCGTCTCACTCCCTCCCACCCTCCCTATCCCACCCCTCCAGGCGGTCACAAAGCACCGAGCTGATCTCCCTGTGCTATGCGGCTGCTTCCCACTAGCTAACTACCTTACTTTTGGTACTGTATATATGTCCATGCCTCTTTATCGCTTTGTCACCGTTTACCCTTCCCCCTCCCCATAGCCTCAAGTCCATTCTCTAGTAAGTCTGTGTCTTTATTCCTGTTTCACCCCTAGGTTTTTCATGACATTTTTTTTTTTAAATTCCATATATATGTGTTAGCATACGGTATTTGTCTCTCTCTTTCTGACTTACTTCACTCTGTATGACAGACTCTAGGTCTATCCACCTCATTACAAATAGCTCAATTTCGTCTCTTTTTATGGCTGAGTAATATTCCATTGTATATATGTGCCACATCTTCTTTATCCATTCATCCGATGATGGACACTTAGGTTGTTTCCATCTCTGGGCTATTGTAAATAGAGCTGCAATGAACATTTTGGTACATGACTCTTTTTGAATTATGGTTTTCTCAGGGTATATGCCCAGTAGTGGGATTGCTGGGTCATATGGTAGTTCTATTTGTAGCTTTTTAAGGAACCTCCATACTGTTCTCCACAGTGGCTGTATCAATTTACATTCCCACCAACAGTGTAAGAGGGTTCCCTTTTCTCCACACCCTCTCCAGCATTTATTGTTTCTAGATTTTTTGATGATGGCCATTCTGACTGGTGTGAGATGATATCTCATTGTAGTTTTGATTTGCATTTCTCTAATGATTAGTGATGTTGAGCATTCTTTCATGTGTTTGTTGGCACTCTGTATATCTTCTTTGGAGAAATGTCTATTTAGGTCTTCTGCCCATTTTTGGATTGGGTTGTTTGTTTTTTTGTTATTAAGCTGCATGAGCTGCTTATAAATTTTGGAGATTAATCCTTTGTCCGTTGCTTCATTTGCAAATATTTTCTCCCATTCTGAGGGTTGTCTTTTGGTCTTCTTTATGGTTTCCTTTGCTGCGCAAAAGCTTTTAAGTTTCATTAGCTCCCATTTGTTTACTTTTGTTTTTATTTCCATTTCTGTAGGAGGTGGGTCAAAAAGGATCTTGCTGTGATTTATGTCATAGAGTGTTCTATGTTTTCCTCTAAGAGTTTGATAGTTTCTGGCCTTACATTTAGGTCTTTAATCCATTTTGAGCTTATTTTTGTGTATGGTGTTAGGGAGTGATCTAATCTCATACTTTTACATGTAGCTGTCCAGTTTTCCCAGCACCACTTATTGAAGAGGCCGTCCTTTCTCCACTGTACATTTCTGCCTCCTTTGTCAAAGATAAGGTGACCATATGTGCGTGGGTTTATCTCTGGGCTTTCTATCCTGTTCCATTGATCTATCTTTCTGTTTTTGTGCCAGTACCATACCGTCTTGATAACTGTAGCTTTGTAGTATAGTCTGAAGTCTGGGAGCCTGATTCCTCCAGTTCCTTCTTTCGTTCTCAAGATTGCTTTGGCTATTCGGGGTCTTTTGTGTTTCCATACAAATTGCAAAATTTTTTGTTCTAGTTCTGTGAAAAATGCCAGTGGTAGTTTGATAGGGATTGCATTGAATCTATAGATTGCTTTGGGTAGTAGAGTCATTTTCACAATGTTGATTCTTCCAATCCAAGAACATGGTATATCTCTCCATCTATTTGTATCATCTTTAATTTCTTTCATCAGTGTCTTATAATTTTCTGCATACAGGTCTTTTGTCTCCTTAGGTAGGTTTATTCCTAGATATTTTATTCTTTTTGTTGCAATGGTAAATGGGAGTGTTTTCTTGATTTCACTTTCAGATTTTTCATCATTAGTATATAGGAATGCCAGAGATTTCTGTGCATTAATTTTGTATCCTGCCACTTTACCAAATTCATTGATTAGCTCTAGTAGTTTTCTACTAGTAGTAGTAACATCTTTAGGGTTCTCTATGTATAGGATCATGTCATCTGCAAACAGTGACAGCTTTACTTCTTCTTTTCCGATTTGGATTCCTTTTATTTCCTTTTCTTCTCTGATTGCTGTGGCTAAAACTTCCAAAACTATGTTGAATAAGAGTGGTGAGAGTGGGCAACCTTGTCTTGTTCCTGATCTTAGTGGAAATGCTTTCAGTTTTTCACCATTGAGGATGATGTTGGCTGTGGGCTTGTCATATATGGCCTTTATTATGTTGAGGAAAGTTCCCTCTATGCCTACTTTCTGCAGGGTTTTTATCATAAATGGGTGTTGAATTTTGTCAAAAGCTTTCTCTGCATCTATTGAGATGATCATATGGTTTTTCTCCTTCAGTTTGTTAATATGGTTTATCACATTGATAGATTTGCGTATATTGAAGAATCCTTGCATTCCTGGAATAAACCCCACTTGATCATGGTGTATGATCCTTTTAATGTGCTGTTGGATTCTGTTTGCTAGTATTTTGTTGACGATTTTTGCATCTATGTTCATCAGTGATATTGGCCTGTAGTTTTCTTTCTTTGTGACATCCTTGTCTGGTTTTGGTATCAAGGTGATGGTGGCCTCGTAGAAGGAGTTTGGGAGTGTTCCTCCCTCTGCTATATTTTGGAAGAGTTTGAGAAGGATAGGTGTTAGCTCTTCTCTAAATGTTTGATAGAATTCGCCTGTGAAGCCATCTGGTCCTGGGCTTTTCTTTGTTGGAAGATTTTTAATCACAGTTTCAATTTCAGTGCTTGTGATTGGTCTGTTCATATTTTCTAGTTCTTCCTGATTCAGTCTTGGCAGGTTGTGCATTTCTAAGAATTTGTCCATTTCTTCCAGATTGTCCATTTTATTGGCATAGAGTTGCTTGTAGTAATCTCTCATGATCTCTTTTATTTCTGCAGTGTCAGTTGTTACCTCTCCTTTTTCATTTCTAATTCTATTGATTTGAGTCTTCTCCCTTTTTTTCTTGATGAGTCTGGCTAGTGGTTTATCTATTTTGTTTATCTTCTCAAACAACCAGCTTTTAGTTTTATTGATCTTTGCTATTGTTTCATTTCTTTTTCATTTATTTCTGATCTGATTTTTATGATTTCTTTCCTTCTGCTAGCTTTGGGGTTTTTTTTGTTCTTCTTTCTCTAATTGCTTGAGGTGCAAGGTTAGGTTGTTTATTCGAGATGTTTCCTGCTTCTTAAGGTGGGCTTGTATTGCTATAAACTTCCCCCTTAGAACTGCTTTTGCTGCATCCCACAGGTTTTGGGTCGTTGTGTCTCCATTGTCATTTGTTTCTAGGTATTTTTTGATTTCCTCTTTGATTTCTTCAGTGATCACTTCATTATTAAGTAGTGTATTGTTTAGCCTCCATGTGTTTGTATTTTTTACAGATCTTTTCCTGTAATTGATATCTAGTCTCATGGCGTTGTGGTCAGAAAAGATACTTGATACAATTTCAATTTTCTTAAGTTTACCAAGGCTTGATTTGTGACCCAAGATATGATCTATCCTGGAGAATGTTCCATGAGCACTTGAGAAAAATGTGTATTCTGTTGTTTTTGGATGGAATGTCCTATAAATATCAATTAACTCCATCTCGTTTAATGTATCATTTAAAGCTTGTGTTTCCTTATTTATTTTCATTTTGGATGATCTGTCCATTGGTGAAAGTGGGGTGTTAAAGTCCCCTACTATGAATGTGTTACTGTCGATTTCCCCTTTTATGGTTGTCAGTATTTGCCTTATGTATTGAGGTGCACCTATGTTGGGTGCATAAATATTTACAATTGTTATATCTTCCTCTTGGATCGATCCCTTGATCATTATGTAGTGTCCTTCTTTGTCTCTTCTAATAGTCTTTGTTTTAAAGTCTATTTTGTCTGATATGAGAATTGCTACTCCAGCTTTCTTTTGGTTTCCACTTGCATGAAATACCTTTTTCCATCCCCTTACTTTCAGTCTGTATGTGTCTCTAGGTCTGAAGTGGGTCTCTTGTAGACAGCAAATATATGGGTCTTGTTTTTGTATCCATTCAGCCAATCTGTGTCTTTTGGTGGGAGCATTTAGTCCATTTACATTTAAGGTAATTATCGATATGTGTGTTCCTATTCCCATTTTCTTAATTGTTTTGGGTTCGTTATTGTAGGTCCTTTCCTTCTTTTGTGTTTCTTGCCTAGAGAAGTTCCTTTAGTAGTTGTTGTAGAGCTGGTTTGGTGGTGCTGAACTCTCTCAGCTTTTGCTTGTCTGTAAAGGTTTTAATTTCTCCATCAAATCTGAATGAGATCCTTGCTGGGTAGAGTAATCTTGGTTGCAGGTTTTTCTCCTTCAACACTTTCAATATGTCCTGCCACTCCCTTCTGGCTTGCAGAGTTTCTGCTGAAAGATCAGCTGTTAACCTTATGGGGATTCCCTTGTGTGTTATTTGTTGTTTTTCCCTTGCTGCTTTTAATATCTTTTCTTTGTATTTAATTTTTGACAGTTTGATTAATATGTGTCTTGGCGTATTTCTCCTTGGATTTATCCTGTATGGGACTCTCTGTGCTTCCTGGACTTGATTAACTATTTCCTTTCCCATATTAGGGAAGTTTTCAACTATAATCTCTTCAAATATTTTCTCAGTCCCTTTCTTTTTCTCTTCTTCTTCTGGAACCCCTATAATTCGAATGTTGGTGCGTTTAATGTTGTCCCAGAGGTCTCTGAGACTGTCCTCAGTTCTTTTCATTCTTTTTTCTTTATTCTGCTCTGCAGTAGTTATTTCCACTATTTTATCTTCCAGGTCACTTATCCGTTCTTCTGCCTCAGTTATTCTGCTATTGATCCCATCTAGAGTACTTTTAATTTCATTTATTGTGTTGTTCATCGTTGCTTGTTTCATCTTTAGTTCTTCTAGGTCCTTGTTAACTGATTCTTGCAATTTGTCCATTCTATTGTCCATTCTATCTCCAAGATTTCGGATCAACCTTACTATCATTATTCTGAATTCTTTTTCAGATAGACTGCCTATTTCCTCTTCATTTGTTAGGTCTGGTGGGTTTTTATCTTGCTCCTTCATCTGCTGTGTGTTTTTCTGTTTTTTCATTTTGCTTATCTTACTGTGTTTAGGGTCTCGTTTTTTGCAGGCTGAAGGTTCGTAGTTCCTGTTGTTTTTTATGTCTGTCCCCAGTGGCTAAGGTTGGTTCAGTGGGTTGTGTAGGCTTCCTGGTGGAGGGGACTAGTGCCTGTGTTCTGGTGGATGAGGCTGGATCTTGTCTTTCTGGTGGGCAGGTCCACGTCTGGTGGTGTGTTTTGGGGTATCTGTAGACTTATTATGATTTTGGGCAGCCTCTCTGCTAATGGGTGGGGTTGTGTTCCTGTCTTGCTAGTTGTTTGGCATAGGATGTCCAGCACTGTAGCTTGCTGGTCATTGAGTGAAGCTGGGTGCTGGCGTTGAGATGGAGATCTCTGGGAGATTTTCGCCGTTTGATATTATGTGCAGCTGGGAGGCCTCTTGTGGACCAGTGTCCTGAAGTTGGCTCTCCCACCTCAGAGGCACAGCACTGACTCCTGGCTGCAGCACCAAGAGCCTTTCATCCACAGGGCTCCTTAATTTGGGATGATTCCTTGTCTATTCAGGTATTCCACAGATGCAGGGTATATCAAGTTGATTGTGGAGGTTTAATCTGCTGCTTCTGAGGCTGCTGGGAGAGATTTCCCTTTCTCTTCTTTGTTCTCACAGTTCCCAGGGGCTCAGCTTTGGATTTGGCCCCGCCTGTGCGTGTAGGTCGCCAGAGGGCGTCTGTTCTTTGCTCAGACAGGACGGGGTTAAAGGAGCCGCTGATTCGGAGGCTCTGGCTCACCCAGGCCGGGGGGTAGGGAGGGTCACGGAGTGCGGGGCGGGCCTGCAGCGGCAGAGGCCGGCGTAACGGCGTGACGCTGCAGTCTGAGGCGCGCCGAGCGCTCTCCCGAGGGAGCCGTCCCTGGATCCCGGGACCCTGGCAGTGGCGGGCTGCACAGGCTCCCCGGAAGGGAGCGTGGCTAGTGACCTGTGTTCGCACAGAGGGCTCCTGGCTGCGGCAGCAGCGGCCTTAGCGTCCCATGTCCGTCTCCGGGCTCCGCACTCTTAGCCGCGGCTCGCGCCCGTCCCTGGAGCTCTCCCAAGCAGCGCTCTTAATCCCCTCTCCTCGTGCACCAGGAAACAAAAAGGGATGTAAAAGTCTCTTGCCTCTTCGGCAGCTCCAGACCCCTCCCCGGACTCTCTCCCGGCCAGCCGCGGCGCACCAACGCCCTGCAGGCTGTGTTCACGCCGCCAACCTCAGTCCTCTCCCGGCGCTCCGACAAAAGCCGGAGCCTCAGCTCCCAGTCCCGCCCGCCCCGGCGGGCGAGCAGACAAGCCTCTCGGCTGGTGAGTGCCGGTCGGCCCGATCCTCTGCGCTGGAATCTGTCCGCTTTGCCCTCCGCACCCCTGTTGCTGTGCTCTTCTCCGCGGCTCCCAAGCTCCCCCACTCCGCCTCCCGAAGTCTCCACCCGCGAAGGGGCTTCCTAGTGTGTGGATACTTTTCCTCCTTCACAGCTCTCTCCCGCTGGTGCAGGACCCGTCCCTATCCTTTTGTCTCTGTTTAGTTTTTTCTTTTGCCCTAACCAGGTACGTGGGGGGTTCCTTGCCTTTTGGGAGGTCTGAGGTCTTCTGCCAGCGTTCAGTAGGAGTTGTTTCACGCGTAGATGTATTTCTGGTGTATCTGTGGAGAGGAAGGTGATCTCCGCGTCTTACTCTTCCGCCATCTTCCCGGAAGTCTCCTGTTGTTGTTTTTTTTTAACTCTTAAATAGTGGGAAAAAACAAGCTGTAATCTCAAATAGTAAAAAAGAAAACAATTCCTCACCCACTAGGTGGCAGTAACAAGAATTAAGAAAATAGAAAAACAAACTAGAAGGAAAAGGAATTTACAAAGAAATTACTTCATTTGTTTTCTTTTCATTTGATTTATTAAATAATATTGGAAAAGAAAATTATGACCATTTTAAGGCTGTCTGTACTAGCTAGTTGTCAAAATACCCCACGTTCAGTATAAAAAATTCATAAAATGAACAAGGACATATAAATTAAGTAAAATGACCCATAAAATGATTAAAGAATTAAGTGCTGTCAATATTTTGGTGAATATCCTTGTAGACATTTTACAAAAACAGGGTCATATTGCACATACCTCTTCATAATTTTATTTTTTCCCTACTGTATCATAAAAATTTTTTTCCATCAAGAAATACAGATCTATACATCATTTTTAGTGATTACATAATATTTGGCTGTTTGGATGTACTACAATAGATCAATTTCCTATTTATTAATGAACATTTCACTGCTAATAACTTTTCCCATCATAAATAATACTTTGATAAACAGCCATGTGCATGTATATCTTTGTGCATAATTTATCCAACAATTTTCTTAGAATAAATTCCAAATTGTGGAATTACTTGATCAAAAGGATGCACATATTAAAATGTGATTCAAATTGCCAAATTTTCCTGCATAACTATTGTGTTAATTTATAAGACTACATTAGTTCACCCACACTGTGTATTTTCTGTTTTCAACCTTTTTCAATTCAATAGGTAAATATTGTATGTAATTGTTTTAATTTATCTACTATTAACTCCTTCATTCATTTACACAATTATTCAACAAACATTTGCGTGTCTACTGTGACCAAGCACTAGACATATATTAGAAAAAACCCAGAGATTAGCTTCCTGGCCTTAAAAAGTTTCTATTCAGAGTCAGACAGGTTGTGACACAGAGAGTTACTGAGCTGAGGGGCATTAGAATGAAGACCTGAGGGAAAAGGAATTAAGCTTATAAAATTTGTGAGGAAAGGAAGGAAACATTTAATACAAGCCAAATAGGTCATTTGTGAGGCTGAACATATAATCACAGTTATGTTTATTGATCAACTGCATTTCTTCTTTATCAAGTTGCCTATTTCTAGCCTTTGTTCATTTTTCTATCATATTTCTATTTTTCTTAATATCTCATATATTGAGAATATTAACCCATTTTACAAATTATTTCTCCACTGTATAATTAGTCTTTTAACTGTTAATGGTGCATGCCATACAAAAGTCTTTAATTTTTACATATCTCAATTGAGCATTCTTTTCCTTTATGGTTTCTTAATTTTGGCATCAAATTTAGAAAGGCCTTTCCAGACTAAGATGACAATATCTCTTTTTTCTACTACTTTTATCAACTTTATCCTGCATTTTACCCTTTAACCCATCTCAGGTTTATTTTTGTGTGTGGTATTAAAACAGAGATCATACTATTTTTGTTCCAAATGGTTAGCAGGATATACCATACCATTTGGAAAAAACTTTCTCAAACATATATGATTATTACATTTGAAAAACACTGTGGAATAAAACTCTTTGTTTTGGCTCAGAATTTAAGCTGAAGCCCCAGTAGGTCAGAGATCTCTACAAATATTCTAACAATAACCAATAAATAGATCCATCATCTTCACGAGAATCAAAAGATTACAACAGTCAACCAGTGAATATGTACAAGAAAACTATAGATTCATTAAGACTGTTTCCTTGATGACAATTTTAGGAGAATGCTCTCTGATGTCTCCCCTCTGTCAAGCCTTGTAGGAAAAGGAGGGACCAAGAGAACCACTTTGGAGATGGTTGCAAGTTTTACCCAGCTGAGGAGATACCAATCTCTTCTTTCAAGCTAAGACCAATGAAACTAGATTAAAATAGCTAAGCTAGACTTTTCGTGGACTTCATAGGCATTGCCAAGAGAGCTGCTGCCTGCTGGGGCAAAAGGACCCAAGAAGAAATGGTGGGAATTGAATGGCCCTGCGCAAAAGCTCAGGGGTGAGAGAAACTCTGAGCCTCACTGGAGAAATCCCATGGGAAATTTTCAAAGAACTCTAGTGGCCTCACAAAAGAGGCAGCATCTGAACACTTGAAATAAAGAAGACATCTGATACAAGGAAAGTACTACAAACAACATTACTCATTACCCTCTTTCTCCCAACCACAGAAGATCTGAAAGCGAGGAGAATATGAGGCAAGAAGAGTAGAAGTACAGGCCATACTCCTCCTTACACTCTTCTGGTTCCAAATTCAACCAACAGTCAGGCCTGAGCGGAAAGGAGACAGAGCCTTTAGATTGAGTATCAAAATAAAGTTTTGATATACAGGGACTAGACTCTTTAAGGTCTGAAAATGAGACCATTTGGGCACATGAAAGTGACCAAAAGCTATCAGATGACTTGAGATGATATCCAGGGCCAGGAAAGAAATGACAGCTTGAATGAAATGCTAGGAAAAAATCAAAGCTGTTTCCTGTGTGTAGCCCCTTCATTGAATCAAACCAGTTACACATTTATCATATAATTGGATTTCTTCTGGATTCCACCCCAGCTCATTGATCTGTCTGTCTCTTCCTTCACCAGGAATAGTTTTAGTAACTAATTACTGTTACTTTAAAATTGCTCAAACACAAGTAACAAATACATTCAACTTTAATCCAAACAGTTAAAATTTTACATCAATTCTCACAAAAATAAACCACAGATAGGAAGTAGGCATGGGGTAAGTGTGTGTGTGTGTGTGTGTGTGTGTGTGTGTGTGTGTGTGTGTGTGTGTGTGTGTGTGGCTTCTCCAAGGTGATTTTTAGTAAGTAGGCAAAAGGCAGCTGCCAGCCCCTCAAGCAGCCTTATCAACTGTCAATGCCCAGTTTTCCAAGGCAAGTGGCACACACTTGATCCTCTGTGATAACTTACCCCCAACATCTCCGTTTCTGATCTTTCTCTACTCTGATTTGGACAGAAAAATGTGATGAGGAAAATGATAATCATGGGTCTGCGTGTAACATTAGGAAATGCATGTAATAAAATGACAGGGGTCACGAGGGAAGAGTGGCTCTGAGCACTTCCCGAGACCAGAAATTTTAAATCTCATCACGAGGTTGGCAGATATCATAAGGTTCTCCTATTTGCCACAGTATGTTCTCCAGAAAAACAGAAAAGATGGCATCTCCAGTAGATTCGCTGACTTCTCAAAATAGTCTTTTAAGTGTTGGGCTTAAATAACGATAACAGTAATTACTGTTTACTGAGTGCCTACTTAGTTCTAGATGTTTTACACACTTGATCCTCAGAACAACCTTACAAGCTAGGAATTACAAACTCCATGTAATAAATATTTAAAAATCAGTTTCAAAATGATTATCTAAATTGCTGCAGGTGACATAGCTACTAGTAAGAGAGCCTGGATGTGAACCCAAGTCTACCTGACAGACTTTGCCCTGTGTGTTTTCCATTACTTCCCACAAGCTCTCTGGCTACTTACTATAAATGGCAGCAATTTTTTTATTTTATAAATTAATATTTTTAACTTTATCAGTATAACATCTATGCTAAATATATACTTCCTCACTGTCTGGAAACAGTAAGATTATAACCTTCAGCTGTACAGATTTCAGTGGGCTTCCCTCTGTGGCTTTGTTCCAGATGCCTGCATGCTTTTCTTGTTTGTATCTTAAGATTATGAAAGCATAATTAAATAATTCTACTCATTTTTTTTGGCGTAACTCAAAACAAAGTATAAGTACCTTATTTGATAGCAAGATCCCAGAGCAAAGATTTTCATTAAAATTTTGGGCATATGTCATCAGTTAATGAGCTACATAAAATGCCTAACCATAAAAAAACTACACTTCATAAAATCAGCCACTAATTGAAGGGCACTACACCAAGAATAATAATGGGGGTTAAATAACTGTTTAGCTATGGTTCCTACTCCCAAAGGGCATACAATATTATGTGGAAGATAATATGGACTTAATTAATGCAGCACGCATTCATAAGAGTGAATCGTTCGAGAGAAAATACTGCTGTTTCTGCATCGGTTTCATATCAGTGTTAACTGGGAAAGGGAGTCTAGAAATGTGGGGTGAGTAGAGTCTTTGAGAAAACATAGTTCTTCAACTTAAAAGCAGAATTGATCCACTGAAAATAATCACCTGTGCAAGTGTATTTCAAAGGAAAGCAGATGTTTGAAGCTTAGCACTGTGACTTTCCAGCTGTATAATGTGAGGGAAATTACTTAATCTCTTTAGGCCTCAGTCTGCTTACCTATAAAGTGGAATCATAATACCTACCTCATAGGGTTGCTCTGAGGAGTCAACAAAAAATCTGTATTTACTATAGTACCTGGCACTGTTTAGTAGTCAATTTTAAGAAAAAGCATATTTTTTACGGTTGTAAATACCAAAATTAGTCGGTCTGATATTGTTCCTGGTATATACATGGTAGAGGCCTTATTTATTTCTAAGTTAGAAATGGTCAAAATAGACAGCTGTGTCTGGTTGACTGACAATTTCACCCTATTTGCCTTTTAATTCTCCCCGAGTGCCGTCTTCCTCACTTGATTTGCTTTAAGCACTCCTTTAAAGGTCCATTAGCTGACTGTGCCTTAATCAAATTATAGGCACTCTTCCATTTACAGGAATCCTCACACCACTGTTCTGACTTTCGCAGCACTTAAGGCGTATCAGTCTGCCTGTTGATTTTCCCAGCGTTCCGGCTCCTAAAAGCCCACCTCGGCCTCAGTCCCACCACATCCAAGCATCAGGAGGACGGCTCTGCTGGGCAAGGTCTTCTTTCCAGGAAGGGCTCTGGTCTTCAACTTCTGGGATATCCCTGGCTCTCAGACTCAGACAAAGGCCCTCTCGCAGGCCCAGGAAAAACAACAATAATAACTGGACTTCTGTAACAAAAGCCCAGAAAATCGCTAATTTATTTATTTATTTTTTTAAAAAATAAAATTTTTTACTTATTTATTTTTGGCTGCATTGGGTCTTCGTTGCTGCACTCAGGCTTTCTCTAGTTGTGGTGAGCAGGGCCTACTCTTCGTTGTGGTGCGCGGGCTTCTCTCACTGCAGTGGCATCTCTTGTTGCAGAACACAGGCTCTAGGCGCGCGGGCTTCAGTAGTTGTGGCTCGCGGGCTCCAGAGCGCAGGCTTAGTAGTCGTGGCACACGGGCTTATTTGCTCCGTGACATGTGGGATCTTCCCGGCCAGGGCTCAAACCTGTGTCCCCTGCATTGGCAGGCGGATTCTTAACCACTGCGCCACCAGGGAAGCCCAAAATCGCTAATTTAAAACACTTTGTTATAGTAAGAGTATGAGCACGACTACCACGCAGAATCGAGATCAGTCACCCTTCCCTCGGGGAGTCCAGCTGGTCCAGCTGCACCAACTCTGACCCTCCACGGCCCCAGCAGTCAGCTGTCCCGCGGTGCCAGGCTTGCTGCAAACTAGCAGAGTATGTGGATGAACACATGCACTTCGAGGCCAGGCAGGCAGAGCTCCGTGCTACTCGGGAAATGGTACTTGACCTCTTAGAGCCTGGGCTCCTTGTCCATAAAATGGGCATTACAATACTGCCACCACTTATTATAAGTACTACAGGATATAACCTTGTATTTCTCAAACCAGAGTCTGTTGAATTGAATTCTTGAGGTAGGGGGTTACAGGGTGGGAGTAGGGTCCTGTGTCTGCTGCAGTACTCATGTAGAATTATTTTACCTCTTTCTGAAGGAAATAAACTTTTCCTTAGTGATAATTTGCAATTAATACGTATTTTCAGAAAATAAAACTTAAATCGGGACTCCTCAAACTGCTGTTCATGGATGCATTCCCAGGTACACTTCTCAGAATGACTGCTGTGGTTACTGATAAGAAATAGTAGCCCTGACCCAGGGATTTATTCAATAATTTTTTGTGATTCGTCACTATGTCCACTTTTCCTTAACTAATGTACTACTTTTAAACTCTTGATACTAAATAGTAATTGGAAATATATTTTGCTCCTTTTGTTTGAACTTGGTGCCATTCACCAATATTTCTGGTTCTCCTCCTTTCTGGGTACAAGGTGGGACTGCCCTGTTCCTGCACTTGCTTTGGTCAGTGAAGTGTGAGTAGAAGTAACATTCCTTTCTTCCAAGGAGAAGTCTTTCACAGTGTGTGCCCATTTCACCTGTTGCTTCCCAGTGCCATGGCAGACAGCAGTATTCCAGGCGCTGGAAGCTCTGCCAGCCTGTGCCTTGAATGAGGGCAATGCTGGGCAGCAGCCCCGCCAACCCAAGATACACATGTGGCATAAGAAGAGCTAAATATTTGTGGTTTTAAGTCACTAAATTTTGTCATTATTTGCTACTTCAGTATGACCTTTCCCATTTTGACGGGTACCCAGTTGGTTCAATATTACCTAATAACTTGTATAAAACCTTGGCTATGACAGCCTTAGCCTGAGAATGTTAGCTTTCACTACAGCATTGTCTTTTTCAATAAGCTACCTTTTCCTAAAAGGTTATCAGCCCTGAGAGGGAGAACTACCTGCACGAATTCCTATTCTTCCTCAAAGGTGAGGTGTCATCCTTACCAGTCCACTGATGGCTGTGTTACCTCTTTCCCTCTAATGTCCTCTACAAGCCATATTTTTATTCTATACTATCTGCCTCAGTTCTCTTTGCTGAAAATAAGCTAGTCTTTTCATTTTATTTTCTATGTTGCACCTTAACCTTGGAATCACTTCTCAATTGCCATGTGCAAGCAACTACCCTGCTCATCAAACCTCAGGGATCCTCCCATTCAGAGGTCACCATCAAGGAGGGAGGAGATGTTTATTAGATGGATATAAAAGAGAAAATTAGAGTTTATATAAAAGAGAAAATTAGAGTTTAGAGCCTCCCTAGGCTCTTAAAGTTAAGGGTACCTTTTATGTGCTATAGCACTCAATAAATGTATTCTTTTTTTTTTTTTTTTTGTGGTACACGGGCCTCTAACTGTTGTGGCCTCTCCCATTGCGGGACACGCAGGCTCAGCGGCCATGTCTCACAGGCCCAGCTGCTCCATGGCATGTGGGATCTTCCCGGACCGGGGCACGAACCCATGTCCCCTGCATCAGCAGGCGGACTCTCAACCATTGCACCACCAGGGAAGCCCATGTTTTCATTACTGATAATAATTTCCCCTTATCCTATCATAAAGAGGTAGAATGTTTGCATCTTTGAAAAATTTCAAATTAGCCCATGATTTTATTTACCCAAGCTAAAGAAAATACTATGCTTGGCAGGTCTGTCAACTGCAAAAATCATTTCCTCAGTTTATTAACTGGAAATGAAAATACTTGTACAGTAGTCTGTGGGTGAGATCATGGTACACAAATAAACAAGGCAGCTAATACAATATATCATTTCTTGTCAATTACTAACAGGCCATAACAAAGAGATGCATACCAAGCCCAAGCCCTCCCAGAACAATAAGTGAAAGTCTTGTCCAGAAGTGGAAGAGGGTGTAAGGGCTGATTTCTATGTAGATAACCCTTATACATGTTTTTTCTAGTCCTTGTTAAAGATATATATTAGTTCAATGGACTGAAAATTCTGCAAACTATACCTCAGGCTTCTCTAATTAAGGGCTACCAAAACCCATTCTCATTTCACATAAATAGTCTGAAGTCATCTAAATTATATCTGACATACAAATTAGGTTTGAATCCATAAAGCTTGTTACTGAATACCAACTCTTTCCTAATTAAAAAATATTACCTAAGAATGCCAGAAAACAAATCAAATTATATTCTCTGAGTAATCTTCTCTTTCCACAAACCCTATTCCATCCCCCAAATGTTTACAGCAAAACAAGGTAGAGGAAAAAGTAAAAATCATTATGGGCTCCATTTTACTATTTTTTTTTTTTGTGAAACGTCATTAATCCTGACATTATCGTGTACACACACACACACACCCCTTTGATATATAATAAAGTTAGAAGAGTTTAGAGCTGAAAGTGTCTTTAGACGCCTAATGCCATTATTGTGAAGATGAGAAGACAGAATCCTACAGAAATCAAATCCAGGACTGGAATCCAGATCATATGACTTCTAGTCAAGGGCTGCTCTCACCAGGGTACAATGGCCACAAGTGAAGATAAAGAGAAAGGAGAAGACTAACAGGAATCTGGTTCTCCCAACATCTCTAATTTTCTCCAGCAGTTGTTCAATCACTATAGTTAATTGTTAATTGAGGTTGCCTACATTTGCAAGTGTAAGGAAGGAAGGGATAGAGGGAGGGACGGAGGGAGGGAGGGAGGGACGGAGGGAGGGAGGGAGGGAGGGAGAAGGGGAGGAAGGAAGGGGGAGAAGGAGTGGGGAGAGAGAAATTTTCAGTTTATTATGAGAGATTTCTCACAGAGAATACACTTTCCTTTCAAGTTGTACATTTGAGACATCAGCATCTAGGATCTAGGATAAGAAGACTTAGCCACCTGCTGAGCCCCATCTTTCTACTTAAATCTGATCTCAGAGTCAGGGGTTCATTATGAGACTTAGACTCTCCCATCCTCCTGTTCACAGAAGTCTAGAGAAAGAAAAGAAAGATTAAGAGCTGCAAAAATGGTTACCAAGTTTAATTATTTATATGTTGGGCAAGTAAAATTGGGTTCAATTTAGCCATTTGTCTTTTGTTAATACTTTAGATTACCGTTGGTTTAAAAGCTCCTCTCCCGCAAAAGAGATAGTATGTAAGAAATTAATGGAGAAAATTATTTTCTTAATTTTATGAATAGGAGGTAATATAAAGAGATAAGCAAATAAATATAAAATTAAAGTTGATAAAAATAAAAATGATTTGGGAAATTATAAGGAAAGAATTTGGCATGTGTACTCATGCAAACCCATCTGTAAAGCATGCTAGATATGTACATATTCCGTTCCATTCTTACCAGTTTTATTTTTTCAATCCCAATAAATATTTCATATATGTCCTATATTATTGGTGTAATTCCCTAATAGTATTGCTTTGATCATTGTTCCTCATTTTTCTCATTGGAGGCCATACCCTTTAATAAAATTACCTGGGTTCAAACCCTGACCCCACTATTTGCTTGTTGTGAGTCAGCTTGGTTTTCTCATCTGTAAAATGGGAGTAATATCATTAAATAACATAACACATAAAACTAAAGCACAAAGTACTAAGTGACTACGAATTCCTTCAAACATATCCTTAGCTTTCATTTGTTCAACAAATATTTACTGAGCACAGACTAGGAACTGGAAAAGCATTAGACACAAAGGAAACTAAAATCACCAAGACCTACACAGACCACTCAGTGAAACTTACAGCTTACTGAAGACAATCCTCATACAGATAATGAATTACAATATCAGTATGTGCTGCAAAGGAGAATGATAAGATCCTATCTACCCCTCTGATGTTTGGATGACAGCATTTGGGAACTAAAAAATATCCTAGAAGTAGATAATATATTTTTAAATAACTTAATCATAAAATTAATATGTTGATTATAGAAAATTAGGAAAATAAAGGAAACAAAAGAAAATAAATCTATATAACAATAATCTATAAAATTATTCATAGCAATAAAGATGACAATAATAATAGCTATCATTTATAGGAGGCATTATTCTAAACATTTTATAATTATTATTTTATTTAATCTTTATAACAACCCTATGAAATACCTCCTGTCATTATCCTCACTTTTAAACTGAAAAAACTGAGACACAGAGAAAACGTCTATCAAAGTTTTTGTTTGTTTGTTTGCTTTTGTGGTACGTGGGCCTCTCACTGTTGTGGCCTCTCCCATTGCGGAGCACAGGCTCCGGACCTGCAGGCTCAGCGGCCATGGCTCACGGGACCAGCCGCTCCGCGGCATGTGGGATCTTCCCGGACCGGGGCACGAACCCGTGTCCCCTGCATCGGCAGGCAGACTCTCAACCACTGCGCCACCAGGGAAGCCCTATCAAAGTTTTGATGTATAGCTTTCTTTTTTTTCCTGTGCATATGTATTATATATTTTTTCTTTTTAACCAAATTAGATTAACACAGTTTATGTTCTTTTCTAATATGCTTTAATATGTTCTATTTACTCAACAAAATAGCATGAACATTTTCCCGTATTATTAACTATTCTTCTGCCGTATTTTAATACAGTATTATATAAATGAAGAATATAAATATCTTAAAGATGCTTTTAATAACATTCATGACAAAGTAGCCAAACTCCTCTGACAATTTTTCAGTGTACGTTTTCTCAACCTTTAGAAATGCCAAAATCTTATCTACAACAGCGTGGGTGGGTTGAAAGTATCTGTCCCTTTCACCCTCTGATCTAAAGCTCTTAATGAGAATTCAGGCATTAAACTGTGCTCCAGTACATAAATAAATCATATGCCTTGACACAAGAATCCCTGTTTGGCTACACTTTCACCAAGAGAACAGATGCCTCAGGGACAAATCAGTGTGCTTTAAGCTATCTGAAATAAAAATGCTGCTTTTCCATGCAAAAAACAAACCAAAAAATGTTCAAAGATTTTCAATAGATTCCTTCACTTTGGGTTCCTTTATTCGCAATGTAAATACTGAGCTGACATTGTAGGTATGATTCAGAGGCTGTTATGCTAAATGAAGTCCTACAACAGTTATCCAACTGACCACATGTCAGACAATCTGAACCCCCAGTGCATGATATTAACGGGTATGCTAATTTTCTGTACAATGCCTCCGGCATTTGGAGAGTCTTAAAATGCTAATGACATCACTTCTCATTATAACCAAATACTGAAAGTGATCTGGTGTCAGTCATTTTTGTTAAGTAATTAGACATTCCCTGTGTGTGTTCAGATACAGCCAATTTTCAAAATGTCACTAGCTTCTTCTATTTATGTGTCCCTAGGTAGAATTTGTACCTCAAATGCTCTACATAATTATTAGGTGATTTCCACAGTCTCTAGCATAGTTTTAGGGTCATGGGAGTACTTACGAATGACTTGTCAGATAAATATGTATCTTGCGTGTCTACTGGTTTCTTAATAGCAAATTAAAGAAATAAGGCAAAAACTAGCCTGGGTAACAAGCAAATAACATTTGATAGTATAAAATGCCTGTAATTGTGTTTCCTTGCTTGCTGATATGATTGCAGGATATTACTAAGGCACCAGAAACATGAGATGGCTTGGTGGACATTTACAACAATCTGGTAAAACTCTCAGCCAACATACCGAGAACCTGTGTAAATAACTCACATGCAAGTAAAAATTTATTGTGAAAACTAACTTAAGAAATTGACAAAACTAAAATAAGAACTCCTATTTAAATATAATTTAGGGAATACCTAAAGGAATTTTTTTCAGTGGGAAAACACTGCCATTTCTAATAATTAAAAGCATATTATGAAAATCGAGAAGACTAAGTAAGTTTTCCATCAAATTTTGTCCTATATAGTAACAGGTTTAAGTTGTATAGTAGTTTTATAATAATAGGTACAATTTTATAGACAGACATATTCACTTGCAAACATCTAAGACATCTCAGGAAGGACACATGGGAAAATAACATTGGCGGCTTCAAGGGAAGGGAACTGGGTAGCTGGAGGACAGATACAGGGAGGGAGAAGTTTCACATTTTTTGTACTTTCTGAATTTTGAGTCACTCTAATGAATATCCAATTTTAAAATAAAAATTAAATTTTAAAGAATGATTGTTCCCTGATATTATGTTTTTTAAATTCAGTCTCTTCTGAACTTGACTTGATTAATATGCTTACAAGCTTTCCCATTTCCTACTGACTGACTTGCCATTTCCCAAGCAAATTTAACAAACTAGTCATGAAAATATTTCCACAAGCTTTATTTTAGTTTAAAAAAAAAAAAACTGTTTCAAGTTCCTCCAGATATTAACAAATAAACTTTATGATAGGAGCTAGGATCCAAAACTATAAAGTACTAATAAGACTTACAAACTTGTTTTTATATATGAACTGCAGAAAATTATCCAGCAAAAAGAAAAAGATGAGTAATATTTTTAATTTAAAAAATAAGTCGGGGCTTCCCTGGTGGCGCAGTGGTTGAGAGTCTGCCTGCCGATGCAGGGGACACGGGTTCGTGCCCCGGTTCGGGAAGATCCCACATGCCGCGGAGCGGCTGGGCCCGTGAGCCATGGCCGCTGAGCCTGCGCGTCCGGAGCCTGTGCTCCACAACGGGAGAGGCCACAACAGTGAGAGGCCCGCGTACAGCAAAACAAACAAACAAACAAACAAACAAACAAAAAAAAAATAAGTCAACTTTAACAATTAATTCATTTAATGAGTACTTACTGAGTTCCTGCTGCGTGGCAGGCACTGTTCTGGATTTGGGGATACGGTAATGAAGAGAAAAGAAAAATCATGGTGCTTACGTTCCAGTGTAATATTCCACTGATGAGTAGTTACCAGTATACTAGAGATTCTGAGGTGGAAAACAGACCCCATGGTTACTTTTCCCCTTTCATTGTTTTCCATTTATTTCCACTTTTTCCTCTTGCCTCCTCTAATTTTTCTTTCTTAGCTCAGCTATCTAGAAAAATTCCACTAGGTGGCACTGTATTCATTGATCAGAATAAAAAGTAACGTTGTTCATGCTGTATTCTTTTTGTCTCCTTTGGTTTTGTTTTTAACTTGCTTTTTTTGTGACCAAAATACAACTTAAAATATACCATATGGGGAAAACAAAAAATGTACAAAGAGATGAGATATTAGTCTGAGTTTGCTACAACATACCACCTTCTAACACATCACTCAATCACATCCCAACACACATGGTGGTAGATAGAATCTTCACCACAAACGAATAGAACTCCTGAAAAGAAATAGTGTAGCATGATGGAACAGAAGTCTGGAGAAGGTGTCTAGAGATATGCATTCTCAAGTCCTAGCTTTAGCTCACCTTTAACCCACCTTTAGATGAACAACCACGGACAATTCATCTAATCACCATGACCTTTAAGTTTCCCATTAGAAAAATATTGGGAGTAATACATCCTTACTCATCTAAGAAGGTCTTGTGAAGATCAAATGATTTAAAATCTGTGAAAGTGCTACTTTGGACACGTTTAGCTATGCGGTTCTGACAAGCTATTTTGGCTGGGAGAAAATAACATGATTTTTGGAATTATGAACATAATAATATTTTTATTTTACTTTTTTTACATCTTTATTGGAGTATAATTGCTTTACAATGGTGTTAGTTTCTGCTTTATAACAAAGTGAATCAGTTATACATATACATATGTTCCCATATCTCTTCCTTCTTGCGTCTCCCTCCCTCCCACCCTCCCTATCCCACCCCTCTAGGTGGTCACAAAGCACCAAGCTGATCTCCCTGTGCTATGCGGCTGCTTCCCACTAGCTATCTATTTTACGTTTGGTAGTGTATATATGCAGAATGAAGTAAGTCAGAAAGAGAAAAACAAATACCGTATGCTAACACATATATATGGAATCTAAGAAAAAGAAAAAAAGGTCATGAAGTACCTAGGGGTAAGACGGGGATAAAGACACAGACCTACTAGAGAATGGACTTGAGGATACAGGGAGGGGGAAGGGTAAGCTGTAACAAAGTAAGAGAGTGGCATGGACGTATATACACTACCGAACATAATAATTTTTCTTTTTACATCTTTATTGGAGTATAATTGCTTTACAATGGTGTGTTAGTTTCTGCTTTATAACAAAGTGAATCAGTTATACATATACATATGTTCCCATCTCTCTTCCCTCTTGCGTCTGGTTCTAACTGCTTTAAAATATTAATTCATTTAATATTTAAATGTAACACCGTGAGGTAGATACTATTGTTATCCTCATTTACAGCTGAGGAAACTGTGTTACAGAGATATAATAACCTGCCAGAGGCCACTCAGCTATTAAATGGCAGAGCTCATCTCTTCCCAAAGACCACCTCATTTCTATAAACCATCCATTATATGAGCTGCTTGAGGAGCCCCTGCACCACTGAAAACATCATAACCAACAGAACACTTAGGGTATGCTAGGACTAAAGAACAAGAATTCCTTTCAGAGCATGACGGAGTAATGAATATAACTGCTTCATTCAGGGAAATCCAGCTACTCAGACCTAAAGATGCCCAAATTGAAAGAGTAAGAACTGTGCTCATACAAATAAAGTCTATACTCACATATCTTGGGTACTTTTTAAAATATTTTATTTTATTTATTTATTTCTAGCTGCATTAGGTCTTCATTGCTGCGCGCCGGCTTTCTCTAGTTGCAGCGAGAGGGGGTTACTGTCCGTTGCAGTGCGCGGGCTCGTTGCGGTGGCTTCTCTTGTTGTGGAGCACGGGCTCTAGGCTCGTGGGCTCAGTACCTGTGGCATGCGGGCTCTAGAGAACAGGCTCAGTAGTTGTGGCGCACGGGCTTAGTTTCTCCGCAGCATTTGGGATCTTCCGGGCCAGGGCTTGAACCCGTGTCCCCTGCATTGGCAGGCGGATTCTTAACCACTGTGCCACCAGGGAAGCCCCTGGGTACTTTTATAGCTGCTCCAACATAAAGCCTGCCATCCAAAAGGTAAGTAATGAAAGGTAAGATTTTCAACACCTACCACTATTTCATCCAGTCCTTCAAATACGTGTAAGCTCTTTGAAAACAAGTTCAGATTTATTTGTTGGCAACTTTTTGAAAAGTTGTTGAAGTATAAATAAACTTTATCAGTAGAATAGTTTGGAATATGATCTCTGTAGAGTTCAGACTGTCTTGGAGAATTCTGGCTCCCCACCTGCCAATTAAAAGATTTGGGGAAAGTTACTGAGCCCCGCATCTGTAAAATAGGGGCAGTAACAGTACCTCTTAGAGTTGCAAGAGAAAAATGAGTGAATATATGAAAACGCCTAGAATAGGACCTAGCACATAGTAAGAGCTCAATAAATGTTAACAGTATTCTTGTTGTTCCTACTTCTCAAATCACATGAGCTCTTTACACTCAGTGGCCAAATCATCTGCCATTTAGTGGTGTACAATACAGAAGCTCCTCCATTTACAAACTTTCAATTAACACAGTTCCAGAGACAAAGACATGCTCTAGAAGAAAAGCATCTATCACTGATAGATGGTGAGAGTGGTCGCTGACATATCGTCATTCTGAACTAGTGACAGATTAATTTAACAAGTCTTTCTGTCCCAGGAAAGATAAACACTCACTATTTTACATCACTGCTATTCCTTTGTCATTCTTAAATTTTAATTTCTGTATATCTTTCCTTGTCTCCTGCTATGAATGACTGTAAATTCCTTGAGGCAGTGGTTTTGTTGTATATTTTTATATTCTTCATAATATTGACCAAGGAAGACTCTCAAAGGGCGTTTGTTGTCATCCTTGTTATGCTTATTGTATTCTTCAAAAATCACATAACTGAGAAGACAAGACGCCAGATGGATGGTCTCAAAGGCAGGGACATGGCCTAGATATCTTTTTCTCTCACGACTGATCACTATCATAGGTGCTATAATCCCACGGTACATGCCCCAAAATATTTATTCAAATAAACAAAAGATGATATCATATTTGTCTTCACAGTTTTAATCTAAGTTTTTTGCTTGTTTGTTTTGTTTTGCTTTTTACTTTCACCTCCAAGAGTGTAAACCCCGAGAAAAAGAAAACATTAAAATGCAACTTGGATCTTGTCACTTCTCAGCTAGAAATCCTCCAATAGGATCCTGCATCTCATTAGGAGGAAAGCTAAAGACCTTACGTGGCACGGTATGTTATAGCACCCCAGCTGTACCCTTACACACACACACACACACACACATACACACACACACACACACCTCTGACTGCAGTTTCTACACTCTCACTTGCTTACCCCATTCCAGCCACAGTGGCCCCCTTGGAATTCCTGGAGCAAGCCAAGCAGGCTCTAACTCAAAGACTTTGCCCTCACTGTTGCCTGCACACAGAATGTATTTTCCTCCGATATTCACACTGTTCTCTTACTTCCTTCAGATCTTTGCTCAAATGTCACCCAATCAGAAAGGCCTTTCCTGTCTAATTTATATATTTAAAAAAAAACCCTCCCCTCCATACTCCCTATTCCTTTATCTATGGCACTGATTACTGTCTAACAAATATATTATTACTACTTTGTTCTCTGTCTTCTTCCAAGAATATAAACTCCATGAGAGCACGGATCTTTTGCTTATTTTGTTTAGTGCTGTATCTCCAGTATCCAAAATACTGCCCGGCATGTAGAAAATGCTCAAGTTATTTATTATAAGTTAATTTTACATCATCTTCCTAATATATAACTATGTGTTCAACAAAGTATGAAGAAATAAATACTGGGAAAAGGAAAGAGGTGGATTGATAGTGACCTTTAATGGCAGAAAGAGAAAATATGATAATGGAATCTAATAAAATACCAATGAACTGACTTAAACCCTGAAAAAATAGAGATGTTGACAAAAAAATTCAAGTAGAGAGGAATTAGGAGGCCAGAGGGAGAAGAAAAGAATGTTGAGAGAGAGTAATGTCTTGGATAAAAAGAAAAATAGAATGATATGGAGCGACAGGGATCAATGAAACCACAGACAGCTGGAAGGTTTCTCAGGGCTCGAGAGGATCTAACCTCCCATTTAAAGACAGAAACACCTCAGCGGGGGTCGATAGTAGGTCACTAGCTTCCACTGAAAGCTTCACACAGAAATAGTCTTATTTTACAAGATAATTAAATTCTATTTGAAGAAAATTCTCATTAAGAAGTCCTTCCAAATTCTGAATCCAAACCTTCCACTTTATTCTCCCATAAACTGGTCCCATTCTGCCATCCAGGACTGCGCTGATTCTCTTTCCACAGCTCTTCAAATATTCAAAAGAAACAAACAGGCCCCAACTCCCCCAACCATCCTTCCTGTAGGCTAAATCTCCCCAGGGTCTTTGGCCACTCTAATATGACATCATTTCCAGATGGCCATCCTCTTAGTCAATCTCCTTTAGATCTATTATAATTTTTCAGTTTTCTTTTTTTTTAATTATTTTCACAAAGTTAAGTGATTATTTAATAACCTGTACCTTATTTATGGAATCACTTTCTACTTTCTTCAGAGTTCCTTCATGTGAATTATATTAACACTCACTGTAAAATGCCTTTTTTTAAATTTTAAGTTGGAAAAACTGAGAATCAGGAGGGCTCATTGACATATCCAGAGCACAGGTCCAATATCAAGTACCTGTCTCTAGGTTTGTTTTTACTTAACTTTCTATTATGAAAAATTTCAGACACACAAAAAGCAGAGAGAGATTTGTAAAGTGAACGCACATATTCTCTTTCCCTAGATTTAACAATTATTAACACTGGCTTCATATAAGTTTTTTTATTCTTTGACAAAGTATTTTAAAGCAAATTCCAGACATAGGCATCTTGGTAATTCATCACTAAATCTTTTAGTATGCATCTCTAAACCATAAGAACACTTGCTTACATAACCATGATCTGGTATCACATCTAAGAAAATTAACAATAATTTCTTAATATCACCTAATTTGCCTCTCCATATTCAAATTTTTCTGCTTATATCCAAAATTATTGGATTTTTTCAATTAATTTATTCATGAGTCATATCCCTTAACTCCTGATCCATTCTTCTTTCTACTGTACCGTGGAAATTATAAAGAAAATGGAAAAAGGTATGCCTAAGAAAGCAAGATGAAAGAGGAAATTGAGTGTTGAATAATCAATTAACTGATATTTACATTTTCCTGAATATAGGAAGAAATAGGAGAATATCAAAGGTTACATGAAGTTAACTCCTTTGATTAAATGAAGGAAAATTACATTGGCAATTTTACTAAAGTTTTTTACTAGCACATCATTTTCCTTTAGCTTTACATTAGGGAAACTTTAATCTTATCTAGTATGAAACCACTTTAAAAACTAATTGAAAGAGGTTTTTGAAGAGTGAAATTATATGCAGTAATCTGGAAAATACTTTCAAGAAGTTTTCTTTCTCATTGGCCTTAAAATATTCTACTAAATCTGATTACAAACAACTTAAACTTTGGATTAACACTAAACCTTATATCCTTTGTAGGCAGAAAGCCACACCTAGAGACATGAGAATGAGGCTAGCTCATTGAAGACTGTTCAGCATTTCAGCCAAGTGTTTTATCTTTATCACTATCAGGCTAGAGGCTGACCCTTGCACTTATTAAACAACAAATTAACACTCACTGATAAATAACTAGTTCTTAGCAGCGGGAACACTATGATATTCTGTTGTCTTTTTACATATGAATTAAACTGAATCTTCAGCACCTATATTAAGCTGCAATTTCCAATTTTTTAGAGTTACTCTAAGATTCATTGTTTGATTCCATGACAACTCCCAAATATGAATGAAAATTAATTTTGTCTGTAAAAAATGTGCAATTCCTATTAAGATAGAGATACCAGGATTGGGGATATAAATCAGTATGGGATGCTGTCTGATGGAATTATCACATGATTCTCTAGTCAAGGCATCAAGACCAACCTGCAGTTCCTGCAAACGAGGGAGGAGACTTTGTGGAACTGGTTAAAGCAGAAATCCTGGAACTGTACATAAAATAAGTAGTATGCAATCAAGCTTGTCATTAACTTACAAAAGACATAGAGCTTCTTGGATCCCCATGGATTTATGCTGTGAGCCTATGATAAAATGCGATTGAGGGTAAGACCAATTTTGTAGGGTGCCAGCCTCTCTACTTCCAACCACTAAGACTCTGCCCTCCAAGGCTCTGCTCTGCTCAACACTTTCCCAGAAATGTCCCCCTATCATCTGCACCAGGCTGTCTCCCTAGTCACATGCAGACTCCACAATGGGTTTAAAAGTTCTTATCATCACCAAGAGGAAAGGACTAAAGTACTGTTACAAATCATCAAAATTCCTGCTCATCTACACCTGATATCTTGAAGCCTCGGTGTCCTATTCCACTTGTGCTCTGACCAAATCCTGGCAGTTATTCTCAATCCTTGCTTAATTATAGTTTCCCTGCTAAGACGTTGTACACTTGTAAATGGAGACCCCACTTACTATTCCTGTCTGTTGTCCTTTATCACTTACATCACTCTTTTTCCCCCATACACAGTGCAATCCAGCCTTCTCTCTCCCCCGCTCTTACCCAAACTCCTCTGCTTGGTATTCACAGGTAGCACCCTAAACAACACTTGAACATTTTCAATAATCAGGAAAATGACTGTACAAAGATGAGCTCCCATTCTGATAAGAACTTCCACCCCCAAATACTCTATTCCTCTACTCCTTCAGCAACATCTTTTTCACGCACTCCCTTTTATGGGCCCGGAAGCAAAAAGTGCATTATTCTGCTAGTCGCCAGTCACTCAGAGACTACACTTCATGAGTCAGAGCGTCTATCACAGTCTCCTCGCTGGGCAATGTCTAACTCATTGTAAACTGGGTATAGGAGAGTTCTTCCAACATCTGTATAGGCTGCTACTTTCTGGGAACAAGAGAGAACAGGCCATTATGCCAGTCCTCATCCCATAGAAGGATATCACTAGACTTGTGGTCATCAGAGAGTGAGAATCAAGGTTGAGTCTGCAGCACAGATGGTTAGATGAGAGCCTGCCACCGGACGCAAGGACAATCACTCATTGTAACCCAGACTCATTTATCACTGCATTCACCTAGAGACACTCAGTTGAGGTGAAGAAATGGAAGATTTCTTAGGGGAAAATCAGCTTGGCCAGCTGGCTAGTGCCTAGGTTGGTCATGACAGAAACAAAAAAGAAGGATTAATTCAATGACTGCACATGAACACAACTGCAGACTGAATCCTAAGAACAGTATGAATATTTGTCACAGCAAGCCTACTAGTTCAGGAGCTCCCTTCCCACAAAGTTCTCCTCATTTCTTCATTATTTTCATAATCCTAAAAACAATTTGTTTTTACCATGGCAAACCCTGGTTAGAATAGACATATGTCTAAAGAATAAATAGTATGCCAATCACTTTTAAATGAAGAGATACATAGTAGTATAAATCAGGGACTTCCTAAAAACAGAAGTTGACTTTGACCAAAAAAATAAGCCAAATAAATGTTGACTGGTAAGCACAAATTAACCTACTTACAGACTTTAATATACGTGGTTCCTTATCCCACCTTGAACTCATTGAAAAAAAAAAAACTTAAGACTGGGTATCTTAAACAAGAGAAATGTATTTTCTCACAATTCTGGAGGCCAGAAGTCCAAAATCAAGCGTAGGCAGGGTTGTTTCTTTCTGAAGCCTCTCTCCTTGGCTTATAGATAGCTGTCTTCTTCATGGATTTTCAATTTTCAAATGGTTTTCCCTATGGGTGCGCCTGTGTCTTAATCTCTTCTCACAAAGACAACAGTCGTACTGGACTAGGACCCACCCTAACGACCTCACTTTAATTATCTCTTTAAAGCTGTATCTCCAAATACAGTCACATTCTGAAGTACTGGAGCTTAGGACTTCAACATATGAAGTTGGAGGGGACACAGTTCAGCCCATAACAATTGCTATTCCAAAAAATTCTACATTAGGTGTTTTAAGTAAAATGTATATTTTAATGATTGACAATGGAAACATCTCAGAATGTCATTTGTGTTTTCTATCATAAGTGCTAATTACATGAGTATATATTCTTTTCCTATTTAAAACATTTCCTAATTGCATCAGCTTAGGAAAACGAAAGGTACTTCCTCCTGTCAATTATAATTACTGCAAAAGCTAGTTCAAAAAAACCCAGCAACTGTTTTATTCTGAACTCCAATATATTATACTTCTCTCTATATATTATTTTAAAACTTAATAAGTATGTTCTCACACATGAGTCTATTCTTTGGCAAACTTTTTTTTGATATTTCTAAAAGTGTACATACTCATTTATTTTTTGATTTTTTTAAAAAATCAGAATGAACCTACAAGACTATTAGAACATCAGAAAATGCTTCTAAACTTTATAGGCTAATGACACAGCAGGGACCTTCTTAATCAAATATGAAGAGTATCTGGACATCACCTTAAATTGGCTCTGATCATTGGTATGAGAAGGTTTATCAGTCTGGAAAGCAAGAGAGGATATCTCTGAATTGTTTCAAGAGCAAAGTCACATCTCCACAGAAGAGGTCAAAGAAATAAGTACAATTTATATATAACTTTGACATAGTTTGCCTGTTGCCATGGTAGCAAAGAATGTTTTTCCAGTGAATGTGATGTGGTTTATGACCATAGCTTAGCAAAAGCCATAAGAATGATTATGATGTAATTAAAAGATGCAGGATAGTTGATTTTTGTCAATAAATCTGCCAGAATACATTTTTCAGAAAAAGACAGGGTAGATGATTTTATGAATTTTTTCTGTGTGATATCAGAGAAGGAATCATCTCAACTTACGAAAGAAGCAGTGATGGGCAAGGAGGATATATATCCTATCTCCAGCTCCATTGCCAGGTAGTGATAAGTGAGAAAACAGCCAGCAGTTGGAAGAGCAGCAGGTATAGAAATATTCCTGATGAGAAATCTTTCCAAAGGCAAATCTAAGTCATGCAGGGATTTATAGTTGAGAAAGCACAATTTTCAAAAAGGTAAAATCATAACTATCATTCAAATATTAGATAATACATGTCAAAGATTTTATATAGCTAATTAATGACAAGATCAGTAAGATGTTAAAACTGGTTCAAAGGAGGATTAGAAGAACAGACTTATACATGGACCACTATGTATGCTAAATGCTGAAATAATTTGCTAGTATATGCCAAACTGGTTAATATCCTATTGGCAATAAAATATTATGTTTTGGATTATCTTTTCTATAAAACAGAAATTAAATGTATTCATACTGGACAAAATCTATTAGCATTTGTATGGAAAAGAATCATTTGCATTCCTATCAGTTTAATACAAATTAACTTCTACCTCCACAAAGTTGTAAAATGGCCTGGAAAGAAAATTAAATATGCAAACCTTTATAAAATCAGATAATTCCAGGAAGGTCTGCCTGATAATGCTTAGCACTCCACTGAACAGACACCCAGTAATCTCTTCTGCCCATTTCATATCTTTGACAATTTATTCTGACATAGTTGAATCAATCAATCGGCCTGTTCTTTGCCCTTGTATTCCTGGCATGGTAGAGCCATAGACAATAAATATAAAAACTATCAACATGTGGGATGAGAGCTCATGACAGAAAAATATCTTTTCTATTAGAAAAATAAGTATTTTATCTATTTTAAAAAGTAGACTCTGACAAGCCTCTTAGATAGCCTCATCCACCAGAGGGCAGACAGCAGAAGCAAGAAGAACTACAATCCTGCAGCATGTGGAACAAAAACCACATTCACAGAAAGACAGACAAGATGAAAAGGCAGAGGGCTATGTACCAGATGAAGGAAAAAGATAAAACCCCAGAAAAACAACTAAATGAAATGCAGATAGGCAATCTTCCAGAAAAAGAATTCAGAATAATGATGGTGAAGATGATCCGGGACCTCGGAAAAAGAATGGGGGCAAAGATCGAGATGATGCAAGGAATGTTTAACAAAGACCTAGAAGAATTAAAGAACAAACAAACAGAGATGAACAATACAATAACTGAAATGAAAACTACACTAGAAGGAAACAATAGCAGAATAACTGAGGCAGAAGAATGCATAAGTGACCTGGAAGACAGAATGGTAGAATTCACTGCTGCAGAACAGACTAAAGAAAAAAGAATGCAAAGTAATGAAGACAGCCTAAGAGGCCTCTGGGACAACATTAAATGCAAAAACATTCGGATTATAGGGGTCCCAGAAGGAGAAGAGAGAAAAAAAGGAACCAAGAAAATATTTGAAGAGATTATAGTCGAAAACTTCCCCAACATGGGAAAGGAAATAGCCACCCAAGTCCAGGAAGTGCAGAAAGTCCCATACAGGATAAACCCAAGGAAAAACATGCTGAGACACATAGTAATCAAACTGGCAAAAATTAAAGACAGAGAAATATTATTGAAGGCAGCAAGGGAAAAATGACAAATAATATACAAAGGAACTCCCATAATTAATAATAACTGATAATCTGATAATAACTGATAATAACGATAATAATAACTGATAATAATCAGTTAACAGCTGATTTCTCAGCAGAAACTCTACAAGCCAGAAGGGAGTGGCATGATGTACTTAAAGTGATGAAAGGGAAGAACCTACAACCAAGATTACTCTACCAGGCAAGGATCTCATTCAGATGGAGAACTCAAAAGCTTTACAGACAAGCAAAAGCTAAGAAAATTCAGCACCACCAAACCAGCTCTACAACAAATGCTAAGGGAATTCTCAAAGTGGGAAACACAAGAGAAGAAAAGGACCTACAAAAGCAAACCCAAAACAATGAAGAAAATGGTCATAGGAACATACATATCAATAATTACCTTAAACGTGAAAGGATTAAATGCTCCAACCAAAAGAAACAGGCTTGCTGAATGGATACAAAAACAACACCCATATATATGCTGTCTACAAGACACCGACTTCAGACCTAGGGACACATACAGACTGAAAGAGAGGGGATGGAAAAAGATATTCCATGCAAATGGAAATCAAAAGAAACCTGGAGTAGCAATACTCATATCAGATAAAATAGACTTTAAAATAAAGAATGTTACAAGAGACAAGGAAGGACACTACATAATGATCAAGGAATCAATCCAATAAGAAGACATAACAATTATAAATATATATGCACCCAACATAGGAGTACCTCAATACATAAGGCAACTGCTAACAACTAAAAAAGAGGAAATCGACAGTAACACAATAATAGTGGGGCACTTTAATACCTCACTTACACCAATGGACAGATCATCCAAAATGAAAATAAACACGGAAACACAAGCTTTAAATGACACAATGGACAGATCGATTGAATTGATATTTATAGGACGTTCCATCCAAAAACAGCAGATTACACTTTCTTCTCAAGTGCTCACGGAACATTCTCCAGGATAGATCACATCTTGGGTCACAAATCAAGCCTCAGTAAATTTAAGAAAACTGGAATCATATCCAGCATCTTTTCTGACCACAACGCTATGAGATTAGAAATGAATTACAGGGAAAAAAAGTTAAAAACACAAACACATGGAGGCTAAACAATACGTCACTAAATAACCAAGAGATCACTGAAGAAATCAAAGAGGAAATCAAAAAATACCTAGAGACAAATGACAATGAAAACACAATGATCCCAAACCTATGGGATGCAGCGAAAGCAGTTCTAAGAGGGAAGTTTACAGCTATATTATACAAGCCTACCTCAAGAAACAAGAAAAACCTCAAATAAACACTCTAACCTTACACCTAAAGGAACTAGAGAAAGAAGAACAAACAAAACCCAAAGTTAGCAGAAGGAAAGAAATCATAAAGATCAGAGCAGAAATAAATGAAATAGAAACAAAGAAAACAATAGCAAAGATCAATAAAACTAAAAGCTGGTTCTTTAAGAAGATAAACGAAATTGATAAACCATTAGCCAGACTCAGCAAGGAAAAAAGGGAGAAGAGTCAAATCAATAGAATTAGAAATGAAAAAGGAGAACTAACAACTGACACTGCAGAAATACAGAGTCATGAGAGATTACTACAAGCAACACTATGCCAATAAAATGGACAACCTGGAAGTAATGTACAAATTCTTAGAAATGTATAACCTTCTAAGACTGAACAAGGAAGAAATAGAAAATATGAACAGACCAATCACAAGGAATGAAATTGAAACTGTGATTAAAAATCTTCCAACAAACAAAAGTCCAGGACCAGATGGCTTCACAGGTGAATTCTACCAAACATTTAGAGAAGAGCTAACACCCGTCCTTCTCAAACTCTTCCAAAAATTGCAGAGGAAGGAACACTCCCAAACTCATTTTATGAGGCCACCATCACCCTGATACCAAAACCAAAGTTACTACAAAAAAGAAAACTACAGACCAATATCACTGATGAATATAGATGCAAAAATCCTCAACAAAGTACTAGCAAACAGAATCCAACAGCCCATTAAAAGGATCGTATACCATGATCAAGTCGGATTTATCCCAGGGATGTGAGGATTCTTCAATATATGCAAATCAATCAATGTGATACACCATATTAGCACATTGAAGAATAAAAACCATATGATCATCTCAATAGATGCAGAAAAAGCTTTTGACAAAATTCAACACCCATTTATGATAAAAACTCTCCAGAAAGTGGGCATAGAGGGAACCTACTTCAACATAATAAAGGCCATATATGACAAACCCACAGCAAACATCATTCTCCATGGTGAAAAATTGAAAGCATTTCCTCTAAGATCAGGAATGAGACAAGGATGTCCACTCTCACCACTATTATTCAATGTAGTTTTGGAAGTCCTGGCCACGGCAATCAGAGAAGAAAAAGAAACAAAAGAAGAAGTAAAACTGTCACTGTATGCAGATGACATGATACTCTACATACAGAATCCTAAAGATGCCACCAGAAAACTACTAGAGCTAATCAATGAATTTGGTGAAGTTGCAGGATACAAAATGAATGCACAGAAATCTCTTGCATTCCTATACACTAATGATGAAAAATCTGAAAGAGAAATTAAGGAAACACTCCCATATACCATTGCAACAAAAAGAATAAAATACCTAGGGATAAACATACCTAGGGAGAAAAAAGACCTGTATGCAGAAAGCTATAAGACACTGATGAAAGAAATTAAAGATGATACCAACAGATGGAGAGATATACCATGTTTTTGGATTGGAAGAATCAATACCGTGAAAATGACTATACTACCCAAAGCAATCTACAGATTCAATGCAATCCCTATCAAATTACCAATGGCATTTTTTAAGGAACTAGAACAAAAAATCTTAAAATTTGTATGGAGACACAAAGACCCCGAATAGCCAAAGCAGTCTTGAGGGAAAAAAAAGGAACGGGGGGAATCAGACTCCCTGACTTCAGACTATACTACAAAGCCACAGTAATCAAGACAATATGGTACTGGCACAAAAAAAGAAACATAGATCAATGGAACAAGATAGAAATCCCAGAGGTAAACCCATGCACATATGGTCAACTAATCTATGACAAAGGAGGCAAGGATAGACAATGGAGAAAAGACAGTCTCTTCAATAAGTGGTGCTGGGAAAACTGGACAGCTCCATGTAAAAGAATGAAATTAGAACACTCCCTAACACCATACACAAAAATAAACTCAAAATGGATTCAAGACATAAATTTAAGACCGGACACTGTAAAACTCTTAGAGGAAAACACAGGAAGAACACTCTTTGACATAAATCACAGCAAGATCTTTTTTGATCCACCTCCTTGCATAACGGAAATAAAAACAAAAGTAAACAAATGGGACCTAATGAACCTTAAAAGCTTTTGCACAGCAAAGGAAACCATAAACAAGACAAAAAGACAACCCTCAGAATGGGAGAAAATATTCACAAATGAATCAAGGGACAAAGGCTTAATCTCCAAAATATATAAACAGCTCATGCAGCTCCATATTAAAGAAACAAACAACCCAATCCAGAAATGGGCAGAATACCTAAATAGACATTTCTCCAAAGAAGACATACAGATGGCCAAGAAACACATGAAACGCTGCTCAACATCACTAATTATTAGAGAAATGCAAATCAAAACTACAATGAGGTATCACCTCACACCAGTGAGGTGTGAGATATATAACAGAGAAAACCATATACCCAGAGAAAACCATAATTCAAAAAGACACATGCACCCCAATGTTCATTGCAGCACTATTTACAATAGCCAGGTCATGGAAGCAACCTAAATGCCCATCGACAGACAAATGGATAAAGAAGTTGTGGTACATATATACCATGGAATATTACTCAGCCATAAAAAGGAAAGAAATTGGGTCATTTGTTGAGACGTGGATGGATCTAGAGACTGTCATACAGAGTGAAGTAAGTCAGAAAGAGAAAAACAAGTATCATATATTAACGCATGTATGTTGAACCTAGATAAATGGTACAGATGCACTGGTTTGCAGGGCAGAAGCTGAGACACAGATGTAGAGAACTAAAGTATGGACACTAAGGGGGAAAAGCCGCAGAGGGTGGGGATGGTGGTGTGATGAATTGGGAGATTGGGATTGACATGTATACATGGATGACATGTATACATCCATTTTATACATTGACGTGTATAAAATGGATGACTAATAAGTACTTGCTGTATAAAAAAATAAATAAAATTTAAAAAAAAGAGTAGACTCTGAGCTCTTTCAGAGAGTAAACAATATGAGGACCGGCCTGACATCTTATTTCTTCATATCCTCAGTGGTTTGTACATACAGCCCAGTCATTCTCAATCTAGGCTACACATTAAAATGACTAGAGGGGGTTTTATGCTTCATTTTGTTTTGTTTAAATATAGTCACCCTGACCCTACTGAAATCTACTGAACCAGGTTCTCCAGGCACAGAATCCAAGTCTCTGAACTTTTTTAATGATTTTGATGTGCAGCCCACAGGAAAGACACCCTGTTGACTGACAGAAAAGGTTCAAAGAAGTTATTTCTGAAATTGTTGTGTAGGAGCCCAGAACACAAACTAATAGCTGACTTTACTTGCAACTACTCTATTAAAAGCAAAGTAACACTATTTTCTTTTCATGATCACTACAAACTTTCTCTCTTAGCTGACAATAGGTCCAGTCAAGAGTGGAAGAATAGATTGATTACCAGGGAAGTGCAGGAAAGAAACTTATTTCATGCTCTACAACTTTAATTAATTTTATATTCTGTACCAGCTAACTCTTCTGAATAATCTCTCAAAGTTCTTCCAAGTTTATTCCACTAAAGTAATCCCAAAATGTTTACAGTATACTGTAACCAATGGATTTTATTAATAAAAAATTCCTTTGAGGGGCTTCCCTGGTGGCGCAGTGGTTGAGAGTCCGCCTGCCGATGCAGGGGACACAGATTCGTGCCCCGGTCCGGAAGGATCCCACATGCCGCAGAGCGGCTAGGCCCGTGAGCCATGGCCGCTGAGCCTGCGCATCCGGAGCCTGTGCTCCGCAACGGGAGAGGCCACAACAGTGAGAGGCCCCCGTACCGCAAAAAAAAAAAAAAAAACTAAAAATAGAACTACCATATGATTCAGCAGTTCCACTTCCGGGAATATATCCAAAGAAAACAAAAACACTAACTCTAAAACATATGTACACCCCCTTGTTCACTGCAGCATTATTTTCAATAGGCAAGACATGGAAACAACCTAAGCATCCATCAATGGATGAATGAATAAAGAAGTTGTAGTACAGATGTAAAGAACAAACATATGGATACCAAGGGGGAAGCAGGGGGTTGGGTGGGATGAACGGGGAGATTGGGATAGACATTTGGATCTGGTGTGATAAACAAAGAAATAGATGATAAATGCCTCTCAAAAAAAAAAAAGTTGTAGTATATATATATACTATGGAATATTATTCAACCATAAAAAACAAGGATTTGTGACAACATGGATGGATCTTGAAGGCATTATGTTAAGTGAAATAAATCAGACAGAGAAAGATAAATACTGTATGATCTCACTAATATGTGCAATTTAAAAAAAAAAAAACCTCATAGAAAAAGAGATCAGACTTCTAGATACCAGACATGAAGTGTGTGGTGAGGGGGAATTGGAGGAAGGTGGTCAAAAGGTACAAACTTCCAGTTATAAGATAAATAAGTACTAGGGATGTCAAGTACAACATGATGAATATAGCTAACACTGTTGTATGTTATATAGAAAAATTGTTCAGAAAGCAAATTATAAGAGCTCTTCTCCTAAGGAGAATTTTTTCCTTATTTTCTTTTTATTGTATCTATATGAGAAGATGAATGTAAGCTGAAACTATTGTGGTAATCATTTTGTAATATATGTAAATCAAACCACCATGCTGTATGCCTTAAACTTACACAGTGATGTATGTCAATCATTTCTCAATAAAATGGAAAAAAAGATTTTTTAAATAAATAGGAAAAAATCATTTTAACATATCATCCTTTCATTTTTTACACCAAGACTTATAGAATTATTTTTGGGGTCATTAAAACAGAGGTGTGACTAAGATGTTTCACAACTGGAAGAATAATTATTTTTAAATCTGTGCTGAATTTAAGAGATCATTTCCTTTTGGTTTGAATCAAATTCCGAGAATTTGGGCGTTTCACTGTATTCCTTTCCAAATTCCTCACTCCTCTCTATTCCAATATCTAAAATATCTTAACAACATAGCAAAAGTAACCAATTCTTTTTTTTACAGCTTTACTCAAGAGATGACATAATGTTAATATTTTGGTTCCCATTTTGTTCAAATCTCAGCACTTGGCCCTTTGGAGTATTTAAAATGAACATTCTAATTTTAGAGCAGTCATGAACTTTTTTTACTTAATATCTAATTCATATTTGCAAAAGACAGTGCTTTTTCTTCTCAGAAATACCTAGTTCATCTTATTTTCCCCCAACTTCATTTATTACTTGAGCTTGCTGTTTGTTGGGATTTTATTAGCCCAATGCCCTTTTAAAACAATACAGCAACAATTACCTTAATAATCAGCTAATAGGGCTTCCCTGGTGGCGCAGTGGTTGAGAGTCCGCCTGCCGATGCGGGGGGCACGGTTTCGTGCCCCGGTCCGGGAGGATCCCGCATGCTGCGGGAGCGGCTGGGCCCGTGAGCCATGGCCGCTGAGCCTGCGCGTCCGGAGCCTGTGCTCCGCAACGGGAGAGGCCACAGCAGTGAGAGGCCCGCGTACCGCAAAAAAAAAAAAAAAAAAAAAAAAAATCAGCTAATAATCAGCTTCCAAAAGTAATTCCATACTACAGAGTTTAACAATTTAGTTAGCAGTTTAAGTACCCACAACACACTGTCTACTAGAGCGATTGTTTTAGCATTTAATTTGGACAGGCAAAGAGGCAACAGCATTAAATACTTCTTTTTTAACTCTTCATTATTATCTTCTACAGCAATTATTTAAAGTGTTGGAAAATAAATTTCATTTCTCTGATCTCTAGTTTAGTACTATGTGTTAAGTGGGAATGGCTTGGAATCTAGTGCTACTAAATGCTAAAATACAAAAACGTCAAGAAATAGAATAATGTGTCCACTAGAGTATATTGGTTAATGAAACTGCACTTCCATTTTGGAACTACTTATCTTGTGACATTTAAATCTATGCCATTCTAATAATAAATTCAAGGAATTACTTTCTTTGTAGTTAGAAAAATAATCTTAGCATTATGTAAGAATGTTTTTCTTTTTTTTAAAAAAAAAGTATCCTTTATAATACTAGAAAAAGGGGAAACAACCTAAGACAAGAACTCTGTTCCCTTTGCTACTGCGTCTTGAGTTTTGCTAGTTTGGTGTCAGTGACAATGAATTCATATTCATATTCACAGTCATTTTTAATTATAGCTGTTTTTTTCACGGTTTGGCCATACTTAACTAAAATTCAACATTGATATTGAACTTGCCGAATTGATTAATGTATTAAGTCAGCATCAAACTTCAAAACCTTCTTTTTGAAACTCCAAGTAAGCAAGCTCTTTATGAAACCTTTGCTCAAAATAAGTGATTCACCCCATCTCTGACTCTGTCGCACCAGGTTGAGCAGTCTTTGCTACTATCTCAAATATTCCTAAGCAAACTACACTTTATTCAATATGCACTTTAGTTTTGCGAGATAATAGAAAATATACATATTGGTCTCTGCCACTGGCTCCTGGCACAGAGCTCCTAAAACCCATGTAAATAATAAGAGCAGAGCAGAAGAAGGTAATCCTTCTGTTCTAATATTTGGTCTTTGGCCCCGGTTCCTGCCACCAATTTGGAACTTCCTGTGTGACAGGAGTGCCTCTTGTCCTAAAGAGGTGACTGTTAGTGGGGTCCTGGATGGAGGCTGGTCACCAGAAAGACCAAGCCTTGATTAGAAGCTTGTTATTTTCAGCCCCACCTCATCCCCACTCTCCAGAGAGAGGAGAGGGCCTGGAAATGGAGTTCATGAAGAATCATACTACATGATGAAGTTTAAAAGTAGGGGATTTGGGGCTTCCCTGGTGGCGCAGTGGTTGAGAGTCTGTCTGCCGATGCAGGGGACACGGGTTCGTGCCCCGGTCTGGGAAGATCCCACATGCCGCAGAGCGGCTGGGCCCGTGAGCCATGGCCGCTGAGCCTGTGTGTCCGTAGCCTCTGCACCGCAGCGGGAGAGGCCGCAACAGTGAGAGGCCCGCGCACCGCAAAAAAAAAAGTAGGGGATTTGGAGTGCCCCAAATCCGGTTGGTGAATACATGGAGATGCTGGGAGAGAGGATGGAAACTCCTCTCCCCTTCCCACAAAGCTTGTCCTACGCATCTCTTCCATCTGGATGTTCATCTGTATTCTTTATCATATCCTTTTATAGTAAACCAGCAAATAGTAAGTAAACTGTTTTCCTGAGTTCTATGACCCACCCTAGCAAATCAATCAAACCAGACGAGGGAGTTGTGGGAACCTGCAATTTATAGTTTCTAGGTCAGAAGCACAAGTAACAACCTGGGCTTGACATAGGCATCTGACAGGTGGGGGCAGTCTTGTAGAACTGAGCCCTTAACGTGTGGGATCTGACACTATCTCCAGGTGAATATTGTCAGACTTGAGTTAAATTGTGGGACACTCAGCTACTGGAGCACAACTACTTGGTGTGGGGAAAAGACTGGACACATTTGTTGACCAGAAGTATCAAGTGTTCTGTGTGAGTAGTAAAGGAGACACACAGAAGAAGTGAGTTTTTCCTACTCAAATGTCTTTAAGTCCTCTTTGACTTCTCTGTATTACTTTACTACTGAGCCTTAACTGAGAACACTGTTAAAGTTCAAAGTTTGCCAACATAAATCCTAGTTGGGCTACATATGTTGAACAGGATTTCAGAGTTAGTGAATATTCCTTGTCAATTATTTTATCATTTTATTTTAACTATGGCTCATAGGGATAGTAAAGAACCTGGTCGCAGAACTAGATGTGTCATCATGAGCACAGATGCTAGAATCCTTGGGCTCCATGAAAAATAGGATTGAAAGAGCAACCACTAAAAAACTTACAGAGATCAGGACAAGTACAAATACAACCCCATACAGAGCTACTCAAAAATTGCTTACTCTCCTCAAAAATCCTAAAAATGAGAACCAGTCTCCCCTCTCTAACTGACCAGTTAAAGGAAATCAAGGGTTCTAGAGACTGGTATATTTGGACATTCGCAAGATCAATTAGAGTAGCCCTACAATTTCATGAATTGACAATATTTGAACTAAAAAAGACCTTAAGAATCATACAGTCCTACGTCTTCATTTAACAACTCAGGAAACTGAGGCCCAGAGATGTTGGTTAGGTGTTCAAGGCCACACGATTAAACAGCACTGGAGCTAGAACTAGCACCCCAGTCTTCCGACTTCCAGACCAGACTTCTGTTCCCTTTGCTGAGTGTCAGATGACAGTCCCCAGGCAGAGGACTACAAGGACAAATGAATGAGAGCTGAATTGCTGTTGCCATGGCAACGAACTTTTAAACATATGAACAAATGGAGGGAACTGAAAAAATGTGGAATTGTATTTAAAGTCACTCTTAAAAATCTAATAAAAATTAGAGAAATGGTATCTCACATTTCTCAACATACTTTTACTCAACTCTGAATCAGAGCATATAACAGTGACTGTAAAAAGAATGAAAGAAACCTAATGCAGGAAATTTTCTCATAAGAAAATGATACTTAGAATTATTCATTTGGACTAATCACCATTAAAACCGTCTGATAATATATTTAAGTAAATAAGATTCCCTGAATATTTCTTAACCAGAAATCCCTGAGCTATACAAGCCAAAGTTTTGTTTTAAGGTAGGGTTTTAAATGTAAAATTTAACAATTTTATATTTGGTGTTTAAAGCAATATTAAACAGAAAGGGAGGGAGGGTGGAAGGGAGAATTCTTGATCCTTAAGTATGTGTGTGTGCAATAAGGTATAGCCAGAATTAATGAAAGTCTACAAAGTAAACATGACAATTTGATTATATAAGAATAGAACAGACCATCTTTGAAGGCAGAATCAAAATCTATACACCCTGTATCTCTGAGGAAGGTAAGCAAATAAATGGCTTCTCTGTGCCAGTTTGCACATTATTTATAACCAAGATGGTAAATCCTTCAAAAAATCCAAGAGAATTTAAAATATTAATGCTGAAATTGTTATTCATAACTGAAAATAATACATAATTGTTAGTAATCAAAAATCCTTTAAGATTGTTTTACTTTGTTCAGATTTTAAAAGCATAGCTCTTAAAAAAATTAAATCTTTCTTTTTTTACTGTTACATTCTATATCCTCTGATATGTGTGTAATATTTTGGAAACATTTATTATCTCTTAGCTAATTGCTTTTCCATAGGGAACACATTTTGTTTGGCTGTGGGAAGGTGTATGTATATATTGACATTTCCCACTCAAATGTCATGAGATCATGTCTCTCACCTGACACCATCTCAGGAGTTGTTGTCAGCACATAATGTATTTTACAGATATTTGAGGAAAGAAAATTGAACTGAGTCTCCTCTGTGTTAGAAATGCAGCCTGACTTTGTGTCAAATAAAAGGTTTAGTGGATATTATATACCATAATCAGAGGTAGCACTGAGTGAGGAACAACATTCTGAGCTTAGAGGTGGAAGATGTGAGGTCTAAACCTAGCTTTGCCACTAACCAGCCAGGTGGAGAACCTTTACTTCTACAGCACTGAAAATAAGATCACTGGACTGAATGATCTGTAAAGGTCCTTTCCAGGAGACATAAAGTTCTAAAATTTTATTATTCTACTCTAAAATAAAATAAATGTTGTTAATATCTGCATGAGGAAAAACTATAAGCAGATTGACAGATTCATTTATTAAAATATTTATTCTTATCTAGACAAATAATTTTTTCATTAAGATGTTCAATCTTCATTGATGGCAGACATTTTAATGCATTTAAGGTTCTTTTTTTAAATTTTTATTTTATTTTTTGGCTGCGTTGGGTCTTCGTTGCTGCGCACACCCTTCTTCTCTAATTGTGGCAGGGGGGGCTACTCTTCATTGCGGTGCACAGGCTTCTCATTGTGGTAGCTTCTCTTGTTGCGGAGCACGGGCTCTAGGCATGTGGGCTTCAGTAGTTGTGGCACGTGGGCTCAGTAGTTGTGGCACATAGGCTTAGTTGCCCTGCGGCACATAGGATCTTCCCAGATCAGGCCATGAACCCATGTCCCCTGCATTGGCAGATGGATTCTTAACCACTGAGCCACCAGGGAAGCCCCTTAAAGTTCATTTTTTAATTTCCCAACTAGAACTTTAGTTTGGCTACACTTAGCTACATTTGCAAGCATTAGCAAGACGCTTAATATGATTAAAGCAAACAAAGGATTATTCCCTATTACAGAAGTATGAGCAAAATGCTGGTTTATGAATTTTCTACTTGTTATTTTTTGCTAAGGGAATTCTATTTGGTAATGCACTTATTTCATTTGTCTTAGGAAAAATAAAGAGAATAAAAGCTCTATGCATCTCAAATTGTTATGATTTAGGTATACGTTAAAAATAATTCAATGTATTTTCAAATTAGTTACATTAATTATCCTCTATTGGCTTTCATAAAGTAAACTAATTGCTTTATTTCCTCACTTGAAGGGTTGGATTTCAACCAACGTTAATGACAATCAGTGAGTGAACATAAGTTTTCTATTTATTTAAAAATACCATTTTTTTTAAAAGCATAGTTAATACTTACAAAGGAAAATATCTGTGATAAAGAAATGAAACCTGACTAAAGCTAATGGAAGTATAAACTACACTTCCATACAGTTACTACAAGTCTTCAATGTCACCTATAAACCCATTTAATATAAAAGATGCTTCTCACAAGAAAAGATGCTCAACATCACTAATTATTAGAGAAATGCAAATCAAAACTACAATGAGGTACCAACTCACACCAGTCAGAATGGCCATCATTAAAAAGTCTACAAATAACAAATGCTGGAGAGAGTATGGAGAAAAGGGAACCCTCTTACACTGTTTGTGGAATTGTAAATTGGTGCAGCCATTACGGAAAACAGTATGGAGGTTCCTCAAAAAACTAAAAAAGGAGTTGCCATATGATCCAGCAATCCCACTCCTGGGGATATACCCAGACAAAACTCTAATTCGAAAAGATACATGCATCCCTACATTCATAGCAGCACTATTTACAATAGCCAAGACATGAAAACAACCTAAATGTCCATCGACAGATGAATGAAAAAAGATGTGGTGTGTGTGTGTGTATATATATATATATATATATATATACACACACACACATATATATATGTATATATAATGTAATATTAGCCATCAAAAAGAATGAAATAATGCCATTTGCAAAGCAACATGGATGGACCTAGAGATTATCATACTAAGCGAAGTAAGTCAGAAAGAGAAAGACAAATACCATATGATATCACTTATATGTGGAATCTAAGTATGGTACAAATCAACAATCTATGAAACAAAAACAGACTCACAGATATAGAGAATAGACTTGTGGTTGCCAAGGGGCAGGGAGGGGGGGAAAGAATGTAAATTTGGGATTAACAGATGCAAACTATTATATATAGGATGGATAAACAACAAGGTCCTACTGTATAGCACAGGGAACTATTCAATATTCTGTAACAAACCATAGTGGAAAAGAATATGAAAATGAATATATATATATATATTAACACAACATTGTAAATCAACTATATTTCACTAAAATTTTTAATTAAAAAATAAAATAAAAAATGCTTCTGCCAATTTTCAATATGGAGCTAAAGCCAGCGGACAATACTGATATGCATATCCCAGTATACTAAGACATTTCTACTAAGCTAGGAAGCGTTCCATTTTAGTCAATCCAAAAGGGCATTTGCATGGAGAAAATGGTAAATATTTACTAAATACAAAGTGTAAGAAGAGAAACTCAATAGCGAGCATATAACACAACACTGTAAAGCAACTATACTCCAATAAAAATTAATTTTAAAAATAGTGAGCATAACTAATGGGGGGGGTCAATTAAAGCAGAGCATGTTGCTACCCCTGATTAGCATTATATAGACTTAAATAATTATGCAGAAATGACGATAAGCAAACACTAATCCCAGTTCCAGAAGTAGCCAATTAAAGAACAGATAGGAACATAGGAAAATAAATTGCCATGAAAAACTTTAACAATTTTTCAAAAACAGAAAATAATTGGCATGAAAGTTAAAGAATTAAAAAATGAGGAATACAAAAAATCAGCTGCAATCCAAAGCCAATAATTCCTTTGGCATGCCAAACAACTTAAACATAAAATGCAAAACACTAAGAAGACAGCAGATAGTATCATTAGTATTACTGCCATGCTTTTTTATTTTATTTGTTATAATGTGGCATAATCTTCAGGTTAAAAGATTTTGAGAGAGAATGTAAATAGTATCAATCAGTTTACACCCTACAGAATCCTTTGGGAACAACAGCACGAATAACATTCAAATTATTGTATTTTGCAAACTGTATTCCCTCACATATGTTCCTATGTAGTTATAATGACGGTAGGCTTTGTCAGTAAAACAGGCCTGGGTTCAAATTTAAATACCATTTTTAGCTGTCTAAACTTGAGCAAATTATTTGATCTCTTATAATGCACATTTCTTATAATGCACATTTCAAAAGTGAATATTAATAATGTTCCCTCAAAAATTAATGTGGGGATGCAAAATTACATCCACAAAGTGTCTAGCACATAAAAAGCATCTGGCTCATAAAAGGCCCAAGCCTACTAGTTTGTAGTTACTTACAAAACTAACCATGTCTTACAATAAATTATATGCCTAAGCCAGGTACGTTATAGATAACCTTTGAAAAATACTCTTTTAACAGGCAAATGAGACTCTAGTCATTAAAAAATCTCCTATGTCCAGGAAAAAAAAAAAAAAAAAGCTGCTCAAGAAAGAGTGAAGTGTACTGTCTGTTCATGCCACAGTCCAGGGCTGCCCAATCCCACCCACAGCAAAACATAAAAATGACTCTCTTTATCAATTAAATAGTCTTTTATCAAATTGATTTCACTTACTAATGAAATAAAGCAACAAACAAAACTATGAATCTTTAGATGTGAACATGGAAGTGAGGTAGTGAGGATTAAAAGCACTTAGTGGAATGGTTTGAGTAATACTAAGTAGTATTCAGATTAAAAGACACAAGTAGGGTCCTCCCTGGTGGCGCAGTGGTTGAGAATCCTCCTGCCGATGCAGGGTACACAGGTTCGTGCCCCGGTCTGGGAAGATCCCACATGCCGCGGAGCGGCTTAGCCCGTGAGCCATGGCCGCTGAGCCCGTGCGTCTAGAGCCTGTGCTCCACAACGGGAGAGGCCACAACAATGAGAGGCCCGCGTACCGCAAAAAAAAAAAAAAAAGGCACAAGTAGATTTCAGCCATAAAATATGATGAACTTGTCTTTCAATTAACCATTACTCAGAATTAAGCAAGAATTTTCCGCTTTATAACTGAGGAGTGTTGACCGAATTTAAAAAGTCCCTCAGCTTTGCTGAACAAGGCCAAGATTTTTTAATATGTTTCAATTTATTCTTCAAACAGGAAAAATAGTATTCACTTGGACAACAGATGCCATCATGCTGAAGACAACCACAGAAAACTAGTGTCTGAGGTTAGATGTTTCTGCCATGTCCCTTGGCTACTCCCAGCCAAGTAGCTTACACTCAGTGATGCTGGGTGCAACAAATCTGGGCAGGTGACTTGATCATCTTGGACCCTCCTTAAAGGAAAATCTGATGATGTCACTTTTCTGCTTATGCTCTTTCAGGTACTGTACATAATATGAATAATTAATGCAGAGAAGGTAAATATATTGAATTATGTCTACCCTACCCTCCCGGAGCCCAGAGCATTCTTCAACCACTCTAGATTTGAATCTCTAGAGACTCAATCAATCTCCCAGTCACTCTAGTCCACCGAGCTTGTTTGAGTCTTGGAGTCCTTCTCAAGACTGCTCTAGGCAGCCAATTCCAATCAATCAGAGGTGGCCCATGAAATAAAACCTATTCACCTCCTGAATACATTGCTAATGAGGAGAATGCTCTGACCAGATGACAGTCTGGGCAGCAGTGGCCTCACAGGTAAAGCAGAGTCAGAGAAGAAAGGTGTGGACCGTGCCAGTCCAAGCAAGGGAAGTGATGCACTGGCCCTACGTCATCTGCATCCCTACCCTGCTAGCCACCTAATCCTTTTTATGCAGATGGTATCTTGGGATACTAGGCTGATGCCATTGGAAATTAAATTATATAATTATCTTCCTCTTCCTCTGGCCTCGTGCTTATGTAAAAACCTTCTGTTGGGCTTCCCTGGTGGTGCAGTGGTTGAGAATCTGCCTGCTAATGCAGGCGACACAGGTTCGAGCCCTGGTCTGGGAAGATACCACATGCCGTGAAGCAACTAGGCCCATGAGCCACAACTACTGAGCCTGCGTGTCTGGAGCCTGTGCTCCACAACAAGAGAGGCCGCAACAGTGAGAGGCCCGTGCACCGCAATGAAGAGCGGCCCCCACTTGCCACAACTAGAGAAAGCCCTCGCACAGAAACAAAGACCCAACACAGCCATAAATAAATAAATAAAATTTTTAAAAAAACCTTCTGTTAATGTTTGGTTCCCATACAATCTCAGTTGCTTTTAAAGTTAGAATACTATACTCATGTTAGCACTACTATTCAAATGCCTTGAAAATACAGTGGAATCCTGTTTTATACATCACTTTCTGCGAGCTCAGTTAATATGAATTCACCCCTGAGACTGCTCTATTCTTGATGTGCTGACAAACATAGTTTCTGAACCTACAAAGTAAGGATTCAATACAGAACCATGATGGATTCCCCAAGATCTGTGGCATCTTACAACATATCATAACAACCAAACAGCTGGAATTTATTGCTAATGCTACTTCTTTCTCACCAGACCCTCAACATCTAACACATGGAAGATAGGTCCCCTGTGAACTGAGCCCCACCCTTTTTTTTTTTCTAATTTTACGTCTCATGTGGTCCTCCAGTTAGTACCAACAGCAGGAGTGCCACCCATGGCAGTGCTGGTGGTGGAGGGTGGAGGATAGGATGCATCAAATCAAAGTTATGAAGCAAAATCTAAAATAGGAGAATGAGAAACAACGTTGGAAGCTGGGAGCATCAAAAGCTTGTAGAACTGACCTGGATGTAATATGATATGGGAAGTGGGTTTACATCCAAGAGAGCTATCCATAAAGAGACTTTTTTTTTTTTTTTTTTTTTGGCAGTATGCGGGCCTCTCACTATTGTGGCCTCTCCCGTTGTGGAGCACAGGCTCCGGACGCGCAGGCTCAGTGGCTATGGCTCATGGGCCCAGCTGCTCTGCGGCATGTGGGCTCCTCCCAGACTAGGGCACGAACCCGTGTCCCCTGCATCGGCAGGCGGACTCTCAACCACTGCGCCACCAGGGAAGCCCCCATAAAGAGACTTTTATGAGTTCTGTTTTCTTGTGGCATTTGGTGCTTTGGCAGAAAGATGGTAGCTGAAAGCAGCTGTGTGACTCTTGGGCCCTCTACTCAGACTTGTTTTGTGCACAAGCCCTGAGGACTAGCTATCCTGAATTACTTGCTGTTCTGGAATCAGCATGTTCCACACACCCTTGTGCCTTTGCACATGCTCTTCCTTTTTTCTGAAATACCCACTGTCCTTTACTCAAGCCTTCCCTCCTCTCTGCTCCCACAGCATTTTTGGAATTGGAATTTAAGTTGCCCCTGTATATTTCCTTTGTGATTGTAAGTTCCTTAAAAGCAGAGCCCTGTTTAAGTCATCTTAATTCCACTGAAGTGCTATAACAGTACTTTATATATAGTAAGGATATATGTAATTTGATCATTGAATTACTCATTAAAATACATTGAATGGAAATCCTGATGCCATTATAATGGTTGAAGATGTTCTCACACATACTCATTTATTCACTTATCTGACAAACGCCTATTGAGGTTTTCGTTTTTTACCTTTTTAGTGTGTCAGACCTTGTGCTAGGAATGGAAGGTACGAAAGTGACTCAGTCTTGACCATTAATGAGAGTACAGTCTTAGCAGAAAGTTGACGCGTTTACTCTCAGTCACATTACTATCCAAATACACTCCAACCTATATTCTTCTTTGACAATTTTAACCTATCCTTTTAAGAAAAGTCTCTTTGGAGACTAATTTTCCTCTCAAACTAATTCATATTCTTGGTAAAGAGTTCTTTAAATCTAGTTTGGCATTTACCATTTATTTGTTTAACCCAATATGATTACTGAGCTCCCATCATGAGCTTCAAGGCACTGAGGATCCTGAGGTTAAGAAAATAGACAAGACTCCGGCTCCAAAAGAGCTTTCTCTAGAAAACACACAAGGAAGTAGAAAGAGAAATAATAACTAGAGAAGAAATCGAAATCTAATTTTTGTAACTCAGTTCTATTCACTAGAAGTCATAGACTTACTGTCTTGGGAAAATCAGAAAATACAGACCCCATATTTAGCCACAACCTTTAGTCTAGATGTATTTTCTAGTAACTATTCAGAAGACCGCAGTCATCGGGACTCAGCCCCAGAAGCACCAGTAATTACCATTAATATGAAGACTGTGTTGCATTAAGCTTTCAAAAATAGTATTCACATCTTCAAATTCACATGTTCCTTCATGTATCCTCAACAGATCTCTCCTCCAACAGAAGAAACATTCTGTTCTTCCTAGACTATCATTTCAACCGTGATTTGGGGATTCGAATGTAAAAACAAACAAACAAACAAAAAAAAAAAACAGGGGTTGGACTAGTTCTCTAAGGCCCCCAAAAGCTCTAAATTTTAGGAAACAGCAGGTGCTACTCCTTCCCAATCTGAATACACATGTGCTGGGGCCTTTCCCCCATCAGGTTACAGAAATAAAAGTAAGCAGATGTGGAATCAGATTGTAGTTCACATTAGAAACCCTATGCAATCACATCTCATCTTACCCTATGTTAATTCTATCAATGACTGGATGTAATTAAAGTAACACAAATGGATATTTCATTATTATGTTTACATATGAAAGTTATCTATGTATTTAGATACATAGGTTACAGTTTGATTTTGTGATTAAAGGCATGAGTTTTGAAATCAGACAGGTGTGGATTTGAAGCCTAGCTATGCCACAATTGATGTGACCCAAACAAGTCAATAACCACGCTAAGCCTCGGTTTCCACTTCTACAAAATGGGAATAGAAGTCTACCTCAAAGTATGATGCGCCTGGGACTTCCCTGGTGGTCCAGTGGTTAAGACTCTGTGCTTCCCCTGCAGGGGGTGCAGGTTCGATCCCTGGTAGGGGAACTAAGATCCCGCATGCCGTGTAGTGTGGCCAAAAAAAAAAAAAAGGTATGATGTGCCTGAGGTCCTTAGCATGAAGTAAACACTAAAGATGTCAGCTATTACTGCAATAAAACATTTCCATTGCAAAGAACATAAAACAAGCATCAGTGAAAGTTCCCTAATACAAGAGAACATAAATGCAGAAAAAATATCTTGAAGATGCTATTATATCTAAATTTCATAACAAACTGCCCCATGTTTATGAGACTTGGATCTCTTTTCAAGCTCCACACTATAACTTCTCTATGGTTTCCAAATAAGGCTTTCAAGCTACTGAATAAAAATAGGTACATCTTAAGAGTTTTATGATACATGTCTAACAAATTTACAGACAAGGCCAACATAGATGAAGAGAATAAAGGATATGAAGAGATTTTTTAAACATTTAGAGAATTCAAAGTGTTGAACTCAAATATAGACTCCAAAATCTAACTGGGAAAATTCAAGAACATATCCTTTTTAAAAGGTATTATTAAAAAATTAATCCTGATCTAAAACAATGTTTTAGGAAAATAATTTAAGAGTACAAACTAAAACCTATTTTCAACATTAAAATATTCCATTTAAGGGGCTCATCTGGACTTGACAAAGTAGTCATGATACACTGGAAAGTCTTTCTCATTCTCTCATTCCCACTATCTCTCCTTTCCTTCCTTTTTACCTTTTTTGTTTTTAAAATGGTAGAGATTGTATTCATTTTTTAAAACTTTTATTAAGAATTATTATATTGAGCAAACCTCTTATTCTCTTAGTATCTTAATTACCTTGGCTCAGAAAGCGGGAATGATAATAACTTTACCTATTCAACAGGGAAAGGAGTTACACTGGTCAAAAGAATTTACAATAAGCTTCATTTTGCTATAAAATTGTACTGCAAAAAGATACTGAAGTGCCGATGACAGACATTTTATGTAAATATTTCATATTATATAAATATTTATTATTCAGGCAATATTTAATAGGGCACTATTTGAGTGTTATCAGATAATGTGGATAGTTACAATGGGAAGAACTAGCAACAATAGATGTGAACAACTATGTAAAGTACTCTAACCACAAGCTAATATTAGTTCTACTGTTACATAGGTAACCTGGGCCAACATAACGCATCTTGTTCCAATCCTTTATTGACCTATTATATCAGAAAATTATAGATCTGGAAGAAACGTTAGAGACTTCAGTAAGTATTCAGTTCAGTACATTTTTTCTCTAATATGTTTTCCTAGAGGTAGTCATTATCATGCTCCTGAAGGATACAGACCATATGGAATTTTAATGTAGATTTATAGTAAGTGAAACTGATGGACCCAAACCAAAATTCTACATATGTTATCGGGGTGGGGGGGGGACTCTAATTGCTATTACTTTTCCACTCACTAACAATGGCTAATGATGTAGTTTGTAACTCCACCACATACAGTCTTCTCTATCACAGGGATGCTTTTGTGACTCCCCAGTTTCAGTCCTTTTGGAATTAACACTTACAAATAGAAATAACTTTATGTCAGTGCTACTCTCTTGACACCATCCTAACTGTACACTTCCTGCAAAGTTCTCAGCCTAATTATCTCAATAGAACTGCAACGTTTTCTAGTTGTCAGTGTCCCTATTTGACAACAAAAAAGTTCATCTCTTCCTCATCCATAATTTCAAATGATTCTCATAATAATCATGTAAAATAAGCAGATCTATTTACTTTTTTAAATGGTCACACACTCAATAGCAAAGTTAGGACTAATAGTCTTTCCACTATGTTATTCTCTTTAAAATATATACATATTCCCTTAGAAAAATAAATATATATGTGTGTGTGTGTTAATACACACTCATTGAAAAAAGATCCAAACAATACAGAATGTATTTATAAAAATCTCCTATGTCTACTCAGAGTCCTATTTACCAAAGGCAGCCACCATTAACAGTTTAGTGTTCTTCAGATATTTACTATGGCCAGGCACAGAAATAGATTCAATCATAGTATTCTATGCCTTTCTTTACTTTCTTTCTTCTTTTACTTTGGCCATGTTTCCACCTCAGAACATATAAATTTATTCATTTTATTTAAAAAACTCTATCCACCAGTCCCCTCTTAAAAGTGCATGTTCTCTTTAATGTTCCTATTTTAAGCACATTAAATATTATTTTGTAATGCCACAACTGTAACTAAAAAATTCTACAAAATGTGAAAATCAAGGATTTACATTTCAAATAAGTCAGTCCTCTCTACTGTTTGGTATGATTTAATTTTTTTGATAAAAATACTTAAAATATGTGTACTGGAATTTACAACACTTAGGTCCAATTACTTTAAATTGCTACAATAATTTGTTCTGAAAGACCGTCATCCACCATCTCATATATTTTCATACAAACACATATACTATAAAACACATACTATAATATATGCTAATATTGATATATCATAACATTTTCATATATGCCAATATTTTCTAGGAAATATTCTTTGGAGATAAACTCATCTCTACTCTTTTGTAGCTTGTTTTTCTGTAATGTAAATAATCTGAGTCAGTAAACAGGGTTTGTTTCATACAGATACATAGTTAGAGAAATAATGGCATTGGTTTCATAACGATGAAACTACAGCAATAAGCAGCAAGAAAAAAAAAGATAATGAAAGAGAATTTTTTTAGTTAAAAGGCAAAGAGCAAATAATAAACAAACATCTTCAAATTATAAACCATATGGCTTGGACTACTGTTAATTACGATAAATTATTTAGGGAGCACAAATGGGCATTAAAAGGCTAAATATAGGGTTTTTTTTTTTGAAAAAGGCTAAATATAGGTTTTTCTTTCAACATTTTTCAAACGTTGCTTCTAAAATCTCTTAGCAGTTAATCATCTTCCAAATATTATCCTCTTTCTAAGGTGAAAAAAACAAAAGATAATTAGTTCCTCTGGAAGTCTCTATGTTTGCCTGATTGTTCTGAGTAGAAATATGCACATTTGCAGATTTGCCAAGTTCAACCCATTTTGCTGGAGAATTCCCAGTGCACTGGATTTTTGCCAAAGAGCTAAGCTAGGTTGTTGAAAGTTCCTTTTTATCCATCTGCAAAATTTCACTCTCCCTCTGCTGGCGGCCATAGACACCCTTTTCAGATTAGGTTTAGATGTGCAATGAAACAAACATTTGTTCCCTTTAAGCTTTACAACAATGCACACTTCAGCATCCCCTTCTTACAAGTATTTTACTTTAGAGCAGCTCTCACTAACTGGCGTTCACCATTCCCTGTGGAGTTGAATAAAGCTTTTCTGTGATAGGCTCTTCCTATAAGATTTGCAACTCTTACCATTATTTGAAGAGTTCAGAAGCACTTCCAAAAGCTGTAAGCATTTTACAATGTTTTCTTTGCACCACTGAACAGCCCCAGCTGATGAAAGCAAAATGAAAAGGGCCAGATGCATGCTGAGAAGGGCATGATCTTTTCTGTGAGATCAGTATTTCCAGCTTCAGTCCACTGATCAGGGTAAGGCCCTGCTTTTCTCATATGCTTTGCCTCTAAGCATGTGGACTCAGACATGGAAATTGCTGTGATTCATATGTTTGTGGGAAAAAAAAAAAAAAAAAAGCCTCTCTAACATGCCCAAGAAGAACATACTTACTCCACTGTTACTTTGTTTGCAAAATTTTAAACACTAAAGAATATGGTTGATAAAAATAATTAACACAAATTTTACTGTTGTGCCCCTGATTATATGACCAATACAGTAGCTGTAATAAAGAATTACTAACGTTGCTTGAATTACAAATAATTTATACAAGTTGAATGGAGGGACTGTGGGAGAGGAAGGCAAATTTTGCTTTGAGAAAAGTAAGTAATCAATTAGCTCATTAGAGCTTTGTTTATTTTATCGGATATCAATTCTTTCTACACGGTCTGTGTTGTACGTAGACTGACCACAGAGTGAGGGATTAGTTCCCAAAAAACTTGTCATAGAGTGAACACGTTCCCCCACACCCCCAAATGCTCTTCTTTTCTTTCAGAAAAATCAGTAGTACTTTGGTTTACTGAGTTTTCATTTTCCCCCTCTTTCACAGTGAAGACAGAAAAAGGGTTTTTATGCCTATTGTAAACAGCTTTAACCAAAAACAAAATATAACAAAACAGGAAATAAGATGAAATGAAAAAAGATTCTTATCTTCAGTCACAAGAACTGTGTGTAAAATACAATTACAGTAACACAAGGGTAGTATATCTATTAAATTTAGCTGAGGAGAGAGAGACCAGAAAGCTGCCACTTTGATTTGACGATTACACTTAAATGGGTTAATATGAACAAATCTAATTCTATCATTATTCCCAATTATATATGTTCTCCAGGAAAAAAAATATTCCAGAAGATACAGAGCTTAAGAGTTTGAATTTTCTAAATTAAAGCAAGTTATGTTATAATTATTGATCAGAACAGAGGGTCAATATTTCATCACTGTAGGAAAGTCTCAAATATTACATTTGATTTACACCAAAAGATAAGAAATTGACACCACTGAAGTATAAAAAAATGTGTTTGACATCACAGACAAACAAAAGTACACGTATTATTAATGATCATTCCCATGCAGGCTATTCTATTCCCTAACATCTGAGAAGTTTATTAGTCTTTGCTATTTTCTCCCAGGAACCCTACACATTTTAAACAAGCCTTAAAAAACCTTTTCAAAACTCAAGATTATAAACTTTATATCTGGCTCACGTGATGTCAAACTTAACCCTTTTAGTTGTTCTTATTTCCTTTCATTACTTTCTTCTCCATAACTACAACAAGATGTCACAAAGTAGGAGATACAGATCTTAGTGTGTGATTCAGGGATAAACACCTGAATAGAAGATGTCAGGACACAACCCAGAACTGAGCTCCTTTTCCTTCCCCAGGAAATGAATCTTGGAATGAAAAGACAAAGCTCTCCCCATCAATGGCCAGACTCTCAAACGGGGACATCATGGGGAGTCCTCAGCCAGCTAGAGTTTTTCCCATCTGACCTCAGTGCTAAAGCTCTTGGTGGCATAAGCCCCAAGTGACCTGAGCCCTGAAGAGACAATCCTCTAATCACCGTAGTATTTAGAGGAAGGATTGTCTGGAGGCAATGAGAAAGGCAGTAGATTTTAAGGATGCAAACCGTCATTGGTCTGTCAGAATCACTTCTTTCTCATGGAGCTATTGGAGGTACTTAACTTCCTGGGAAGCACTCTGACATGGAGGACCAGCCCTCTTCTAGCTACGTCTCTAACAGTTTAGGACATTGCCTTCACTTCACCTACTTCTAGTTCCAGCTGGCTGTTGAATCTGACTTCACTAGGCCACTTTGGTGATGAAATAAAATGATCCGGATCTCAATTTTGACCCCACTACACTTGCTGGTAACTCACTGTGTGAGATGGACTTCATTTCATCGAATATAAGATCAAGTCATAATATTTTCCTCATTCATTTGCTATGACTGTTAAAAATAACTCAACCAAACAACTTGACATTGTATGTGGCACAAATCATACGTTCAATACTGTCCCATATTAGTTTGACTTTATAACTCTGTTAGCAAGTTCCACATACTCCACTTTAGCTTTCTTTTGACCATTCCTTATATCTACTTTATCCATGCTCTAGTTTTCAAAAAGGTACTATTATTTTCTTGAAAACATCCAATTCCATGCCTATGGATACTGTCAGTCATAGACAAAGTCATACCCTAACAGAAGAACAACATCTTCGTAACTTATAACAACATACTTTCATGGCTACTCAAGACCAAGGCAGTTAAATCCTCCCTGCCATAGTCCTATGTCCATCCTCTGAGGACAATAAAGAACACTTCTATTCCTGAACTTAGTAAAGGGGTACCCGTTTACGAACTCTGGTCATCCTGACCTGCAGAATTAATTAAATTGAGTGCCTGGCTTTTCAAACCTCAGATTTGCAACATAAATAGCAGTGGTTTCTATGGAGTTGCTTTGACCAAATTCAGTATCTATTATATTATCATTAAAATTAACAATATAAGATAATTATACACTTTGGGTCAAAGTAAACACTAACCTGCCTATTTTATTAGAGAGAAAAATTATCTTAAAGCCACAGCTAACTTATGTTAAGAACTTTATATTTTAATGAAATTCAGTAGAGTTGTGACCACCTAGAATTATAATTTTCAAGCAATGTTTCATGGAGGGTCAATGGTGATGTCTCAGGGGACCTACCCGAAAGTGGGTGAAGAGGAGGGGAAAGAGGTGACCTGAGTAAGTGGGCTCCAGGTCCCCCATGCCTACTGGAACCAGAATAGTTCTCTTTATATCTTTATTTACACCAAATTGTATTATTCAGTGTGGTTTTGCAGCTAAAACAACATCTGAAAGTCCCTCAACTAGAGACCTCTTCAGTTTTATAAAAAGCCCTATACTCTCAAGTAAACAGTCTAAAATATCAAAATGGGAAATAGGAATTTAGAGTTTCTAGTTAAATAAGCATATTAACATTCTTATAATTCAAAGTCAACAAACTGAAGTCTTTCATCTTCGGGCCTGTTTAATACTTCCACAGCCTAACTAGACCATCCAAAGGACGCGCACCAGAGTAGGAAGAACATGCCAAACCAATGATGCCTGAGTAGCTTCGGACAGCAGGCTCTCTTCAGTCATGGCAAACAAGATATAAGTTTTGAATTAAAAATAAAAGTCATCTTTTCTTCAAGGTCAAACAGTTTCTTAAATTTTCCCATAAAAATACTGTCATTAGGAGACACACACCAAAAATGAGTACCCGTGAAAAGAATACTCAATATCTTTCTTTTCCCTTTCATCCAAGCCAAATATGTCTGATTTCTGATTTTTAGAAAGAAATATTCATGCATATAGTACACTTATAAACACACATATGTTCATGCAAATTAAGGGAAAACACCATAATTAGATTAATGTCTTCAAATATGGCTCTATTTTAATTCTATGGGAGAAGATCATTATATATTAGGTTTCAATAAATCCTTCAACCACCTAAGGCTTGTCATGGTCTACAATGGTTGACTGAGAATTGTAATCAGACTGGAAGCTTAAATCCACTGGCAAAATTCAGGGAATCGGATGACACAGTCATTAATTCCCAACCATTACAAATTCCCAGTCATTAATACCAACCTAGTCTAACACTGTCCCCAGTGCAAATTTCCTTCTCCCATTCTCCACAAACACCACTTCAAACTCTTCGCATTTCCTCAAATCCCTACTAAGTATTCTGACCACACCCTCTTCTTAGAGAAAATAGAAACCTTTGTTGATACTCCCATAAACTACCTACCAAGTCTATAACCCTATCTGTGTCTGTACATATCCTACTGCTATTGTCTTAGTTATGTTGAGGAGGATTCCTCCCATCAGCTACGAGTAATCCCCCTTCCTGCACTGAGACTCCATCCCTTCCTTCCTTCTCAGAAATCCATGCCTTTAATCTCTCCCCTTCTCTGCAATGTTCCCATTAACACTTAAACATGTTCGAAACTCTGTCATCCCAACATCCCAGTCCAGCTACTGGATTCTCTCCACTTTTACTTACAGACAAAAATTTCACAAGAACTATCTTTTTTGCTAACTTTTTCTCCTAACCTCCTATTTATTCTTCAACCCACGCCAATATGGCATATGCCCCCACCATTCCAAGAAAACTTCCCTTGCCAAAGTCACTAAGGACCTTTATGTGGAAAAATTCAGTGGGTTTACTGAAGTCTTCATCTTCCTTCACCTGTCAGCAACATTTGACACTCCAGCTCAACTCATCATTCTCTCCTTTTCTTCAGGTATTGGAACCGGTCCTCTGTTCTTCATCATACTATAATCTCTACAAAAGTGGTCCCATTGGTTTCCACAGTCTTTGTTACCAACTGTGAGACAATGGTTTCCAAAACCTACCATAGATCTCTGCTCTGAGTTTCTAAGACTCATCTACCTATCCAACTGCCAACTTAGCATTTACACTTGGAAATCTCACTGATATCTCAAGTGAAGCAAATTGTATCATAATATATTCATATAATAATACAGGGTAATATCTGCCCTTCCTAAAAATAGCACAAGCTAATTAGTGCTCTCTCATTATCAGTATTAATAAAGTCGCCTAATTCTCATTTGACATTCAAAAAATAGCCACAAAGTAGAGAAAATTCATGCTACTTAAATGGTCATCATTGGAAGAGTATAAACTTTTTGGTGTAAAGTTATTTCCTTAATTTTTTTTAACTTCTCTTCAAATTAAGCCTCTTCATAGCACCTGCCCTGAGTTCTTATAAGCCCCTTCAGCAAGATTAGAATTTTTTAATTGTGGTTTTATACAGACAAGTTGAGTTCTTCTCTTTTACTATTCTCATATATCTTCTATTCATTGGAATGAATTTTTAATTTAGTATAAAGGGACAATACATGCTTCATTACATCTAAATGTCACTGGTCTTTTGCATAATTGTCAATGGTAGTGGAGTCACAGCTCATCTAATAGCTCATAGTGCAATTATCTCCCTCTCAACCAGATGTCATGGTTGAGACATGACACTATAATATTTTAAAGATTCCTTCTTGAAAATAAAGAGGTTCTTCTAGATAAGTTTCATAACTTCAAAAAGGAATCATATTTCCCCAAATCATGCATGTGACAGATATCCAAGATCTCTATATTCTATTATTTAAGTGTAATGTTTCCTTCTTCCCTCCCTCCCTTTTATTTAAATTTTTTTCATATAAAAAGAATCTGGCAAATTCTCCACACTGATGCAATCCATTTGAATTATCCAAAATCAAATTGCCTTATTGACAAGCTTAGAGCAATCAATTTTATGAGCGATTCTGAAGATAATTTTTTGATCACAGGAAACAAACCATAAGCCCTTGGAGAAAACATACAGCTCTGATGCACAAATCTCAATGTGTTCACTTTGTTGCATCTAATTTCTTTCCCCCACCTCCCTCATTCCACCAATGAATATGCTGACAAAGTGATCAACTTATTTATCTTTCTATTCCCAAATAATACAATAATTTCCTAGACTCAGAAAGAAAAGTCCTATCATACAGGTATTACATTTCTCATAATTAAAATATTATCAAAACTATAACATCTTTAAATCTGTTTACACAAAAAATTATTTTTACCAAAATAGAACTTATACATTCCAACCTCTGTGTCTTTTTATAGTGCTCCTTCTACAGTAATATTAAAATACCAAAAGTACCTTTTGCAACATGGTTGTCATTTGAAATATCAGTTCTTCATGTCCCCGTTCAGTTACTTACCTAAAAGAACAAAAAAGAAAACATAAGTCTGAAATAATTTCAAATTATCTTTAAGAACAGCTTTTACATTTCTAATAAAAATAGGTTTGTAGTAGGCACTGATAAACTTGTTAATAAGAAAACTGTCACTGTATTATAAATGTGAAAGAGCAACCGAAAACGTAAATCTTTCAAGAGCTCAGAAAAGTAGGCAAAACAGAGTAGATGAAGATGGAAAAATAGCGTGTATAACAGGAACAGATTTAAGAAATTATGAAAATGTGTATCTAATCATAAGAAACTTTAAGCAACATTAGTAGATTTGAGATGGTCAAGATAATTGAGAACAAGATAAAATTCTGTGTTCATACTTCAGAATTATTTTTTATTGGTTCAAGTTTCGCATGACAAACATCATTGAGCCAACACACTTTGGTTGATGCTTTAGTCATAGTCTATAAAAGTTTACATAATCTACATTAAAACTTTTATTGTTAAAACATTACAAAAACAGTAAGATCATTTTAGAAACAACAAAAATCATTCTTATTTCACTATCTGAATTCAACAAATATATTTATTCATGTTCTTTCTCTTTTAAATCTATGAATATGAATATGTACTCATTTAAACAGGTGAACATACACCGAGCACGAATGTGAGTATGTTCTCCTTTAAACCTGGCATATATAATACATTATAATTACAAAACATTGTATTCCTTTTTGACCTATTATTTATACTTATTTTTCTATGTGTCTGTCTACTGTTCATACATGTCATTTTAACATCTGCAAGTTTGTGCTGTTTCATAATTTACTTAGCCATTATCTTTTTAATGACATTTAAATTATTGTCAAATTTCTATAAATAATAATTCAAGTATATGTGTATACATATCCTTTTTATCTCTTTTCACTTCCACTTATCTTTAGTCCTAACTTTTGCTGATTTACAAGTGTCCCTACATCTGGTAGGATACATCCTTCCTCACTGTGGTTCCAGAATATACTTTTATATTCATGCCTATGTCTTTTCCAATTGAAGCTTAGTATCAATTTGTTGAGAGTTTAATTCCTTAAAGTCCAACGAGGCTCATTAGGATTACATTCAGTTGATAAACAGACTTGATAAGAACTGACATCCTAACAACCATTTGTCATCTTATCCATCCCTTATTCAAATCTCCCTTTTCATCTCTAAAAGAGTATTCAGTTTTCTTTGCATAATCCATGCATATCCTTTGCTAAATTCATTAAGAAGTACTTCAAAATTTTTCTTGCAGTTGTCAAAAGGAACTTCTTTCTAATTGTATTTTCTCTCTGATATACATTACTACTATTAATTCCTATACTTTTATTTTGTGTTTATTCTCCTTAGAACGTTTATAGCCTCTTAAGTTTTTGACATTTCTCTAATTACATCATAATTTTTAAAAACTATAAGGAAAATTCACAAAGTCTTCCTGAGTATTCCCTTTATAGAAGTTAAAATAATTAGACAGACTATGATATTCAGAACAATCCGTAGTTAATGACAGTGAGGACGATTAAGATGACTTAGCCTCATTTCAAAAGCAGGCTTTGATTTTAATGCGTCCGTCCATTTAGAAACTATGCTGCCTCATACATAATATTCGAACATTTTATACGTTTGCATGAGGAGCCTGTAAGTACCAACCTAAATAGTTTTCCTGAACAGATTTTCAGAGAAAACTTACTACACAATTATATCCTTTGACTTTTCTTAGGAAGCTATTATAAGTGCATTTGCATCTTATGGGAGAAAAGGCCAAAGGATGTGAACTGCAGTTTAACAGCAAGAGGCCTGGCTTTGGGATCATATTGGCCTGGCCTCAAGGCCTGACTCTGCCACTGGTAACAACAGGCCCTGCACAAATGGCTTACTCTGAGCCTGAGTTCTCCTCCTGAAATGAGGTTACTTGGAGGCTTGGAGATAGTAGGTAGAACGCACCTGGCATAAATTTGGCACCCAAAAATTGGTAGGTATCATCATTCATCGACAGAAGGCCATGTCTAGACCTCATCCTAAGCATTTTACATATGTTTATTCATTTAATTTCACAATAGCCATGTGAAATACTATGCACATTTAGTCCACGAGGAATGAGTTCAGAGTCTATATTGCACAAATTTACGGTAATATTCAACACTGATCCAGGATTCCAACCATTGTTTCTCTGATCCTAAGTCAATGTCCTCTCCACTATGACATCCTATCTTCCGTTTTCATTACTTTTCCCTACTAAGATCTGGGATTTCATAATATTCTACAGATTTCCTTTTAATTTGAAATGATTGGAAAAGAGCCTTTTCTAATTTATTTTAAAATCCAGTGAATATCGCCTATAATCTTGAAACCGTCATTAAAATCCATTTATCATCTATCTGACTCAAAATAACCTTTTCCAACATTATCACTACTTCCCTTTACTCGTCCTACAACAAGACCAAATTCCTTGATTTTCCCCTTTACATATATACAAAATTTTATCTAATTTTCCTGTCTCCATACTTTACCTCAAGGTAATTCGTTTTTAAAAAATTTATTACAAAAGAAATAACTGCTCATGCTGGTTATTTTCTAAGCACCCCTGAGCTCCCATCTGTTCATTTTTCTTCTCTGCCCTGTTCTCATCCTGTGAGGTTGACCCCTACCCTGTGTCACACAAACTCTCTTGCCCACTGGCATCCATTTGTGTTTGCTCAGTTGCATGCACCAGCAACAGATCCCAAAACAGAATTGGAGAGAGATTAACGTATGTATTCTTCATGTTCCCTCCCTGCTTTGACATCCAGGCGGTAGCTGCATTCCTCTAGCACCATAGCTTCCATCAGACGTTCCCTCATCTACATTCTAGTAAACACAGCTTCCTCCACCTCTTTCAGATCTAGCCTAAGAGTGATGGTGGTTGCCCCATGGTCCCTCACCACCCCTTGATGGTTCCCTTAACCTGACTCACTTCTCTTTAAACTACCTCTTTATTAAAGTCTCTTCAAGAAACCTGGCTGAATGCTTCATCTATTCCTTCTCATTAAAAAAAAAAAAAAGTGGAAGCATATAAAGTACAAAGAAGAATATTCTATATATAAAGCATATAAAAGTAAAGAGAAAGGTGTTCTTGGAATAACCAGGCTTAACAAGAAACACACTACTTCCAGAATCACTTTATATACATACATATAGTTACTGTCTTAAATATTATACAGTATTGTTATTATATAACATTGATTTTTTTGCCCTCATGGTCCTTAACCATGCCAAAATATAAAAACTCACCTCATCTGTTTAAATTTTCTTAGCATTCCAGAAAATATGCATATACCATATACCTATTTAATCAAAGAAAGACATGGTTTCTATTACACAATATCTGAAATCAATCTAAAATTTCCTTAGTTTTAATTTATATCTTCAAGGGTTACATTCATAATTCTTACATGAAAGAAATTGAGGGATGATGTCTACTTTCAGAGTCAGTCTCAAATTCATACAAAAGCATTGGTTGAAATTGATGTTCAAGGAATGTTAAGCTGGACAGGCATCTCGTCCCAGTTAAATTGCAATGAAAAAAACTAAGAGATGAGAAGTGCCTGTGTCCTATTTTTTCTTCTTCCTTCTATAACTACCATTTATTAAACACAATATGTCTCTCTGTTTATATTATCTATTTATTCTTCATGACATGTAAGACAGGAATTACTAAGTCCCCTTCACAGATGAAAAAAGGTTAAGTAATGTGCCTAGGCTCTAAGTGCTGAAGCCTGGAACTGTCCATCTCCAAAGTCATCTTTTTTTTTTCTTTTAGTCTTCTTTTTCATTATATCTTGCTGCCTCCTCTATAAGATTTGATTTATTTACATTTTACTTGATATCAGGAGATTACCAACTTTTTCATGCCAAAGTCTTATTATATTATATTATATCAGGTTTTGCTAAATGCTCATCATATTTTATCACAATATATCATATTTTCATAAGATGTGATTTGGCCTATGATATCATTAGGCCATTAAGATATTATAAAACAAAAACAAAAAAATATTGTAAAACAAATATTGTAATGTTTCCATTTTATTTTCTCTTTCTCTTCAAGGCATATTAGAACTCTAACAGTCTGAGAGTCGAGTTATAAATAGTTATGAAAATATGAAGGACCCAAGTACTAAAGAGTTAGTGATGTCCCAGTGGCTTGGAGCCCCTAGACCAGTGTCCCTGGGCCAATTACAACAGACCAATCACTAGGGGTGCTTTTATTTTTTAAATCACAGAGTCTTGAGCCTCACTCCAGTATAATTTTTTGACTTTACACTTTTTACAACTTCTGCATATTCAAGTTTGAGAGAACAAGGCAAGAATCATTGCTTTATTTCAGAGATCCCAGGACCAGCAGTATATCAGCATCACCTAGAAACCTATTAGAGATGCAAAATCTTGGGCCCTACGCCAGACCTTCTGAATTAGAAATTCAGGAAATGGGCCCAATAATATGCGTTTTAGCAAGCCTTCCAAGTGATTCTGATACAAATGAAAGTTTGAAGACCACTGCCCTATGTGAAGCAATTTCCTGGCTCCTGTGTCCTATTTGCGTTCCCTTATTATGGGACTATTCTAGAGCCACTATGGAGCCAAGGCATTGTCACTCTTCACTTTCCCAGGAGGCTCTTTGAAGTCCCAAAAAGAGACCTCTCTGGTACACACATTATCAAATGCTTACCACTTCTCTTTCCCTGCCCTTATCTATTTGACCTACCCTATGTCTAGATTAAAAGATTAAAGTTTCAACAGATGCAGTGTCCACACTCACATAATCTTATTAGGAGTTACCAAAATCAAAAAGGTATTCAGACACTTAAAACAGAATCGTCATTTCAAATTCCTTCAGAATCACATATGTAACCATAGAGATCACATAGTTTGCATAATACCATTTAGAAAAAGTCTTCCCCTAGTCCACTTTTTCTCTGGTGAACAATCCTCTCTGTGCCTTAGCACCAATTTAGAAAGTACAACATTTAAGCATTCATAAGGTGTTTCCATGGAAAAGGCCAATCAAATTGAAAGAAGAAAAACATCGCCTCCAGGTGTCAAAAGAATAAAGCAAGTTCACAAATACCTTGTCCAATTAAAGTTCAAGGCAAATAGGCAATAACATCTCAGAACAGTAATTATGGATAGAGTTGCCTTCCAGCTCTCATATTCATGAATGCACTCACAGGGACCTGATTCAACACCTCACGCAACAATGCGGAACACAATAGGAAAATCAGTGTTGTACACCACACGCTGAGCAAAGTGTTTCATCTGACACTTAGAACTGGTTGCACTCAACTACTTTTAATTTTAGTCCCAGTTTCAAGAGACTGCCACTGACACAGAGCTACTACGTGAAGTCCTTGCATCCAGCTCCCATCAGGCTGTTCTGTCGAGCCTTTGAATACTTTGAGCTCCACTGACAGAACACATATTATTTCCTTTTGAAACTGAAAACCAGGGCCTGGGCATTTGCATACGCATTTATTCTTCTCCAAGAGAATTGAGAGCAATTTACGTGATCTCCTCTTCACTGTGAGCCTGTAACTCTCCTCTCTTAATGAGGCAGTGTCTTGTGCTTAGCTTGGTTTAAAATGCACTTTTTTGGCCTCCTTCAGATCCACAATTCAACTGGATTCTCCTGGCCTCTGACTGTGAATAGCTTCCTGTGGTGAAATATAACACACCTCTGATTTTTCTTCCTTCAAGACAGAGTGTTTTGCTTTGAGGTTGGCAAGGAAACAACTCAGAAAACCATTTGCAACAAATAAAATATTAACAAGACAGAATCTCTCAACATCATTTTCTCAACATCTCTCTTTCCTGCCTAAACTTAATAGAAAACCCCATATAAAGGAAAAGACTCACTAATTTAATCATTTGGCCTAATTTTAACTCCTTATATAGGAATAATAGCTACAGTTGCTTTCCCTTCATGTACTAGTCATTTTTCACAGTGTATGCTTCTGTTCATACCTTATAGCTGTCCAGTCACAACTGACTACTAAAAACAATACCTGGACAAGTGGATCAATATTTAGATGACTATGTAGGAGCCCCAGGGGCTAAAAGTGGTAGGTCAGAAACCTAAAAAAAATGACTGCCCACAAAATGACACACAGTATCAACAGTGTACAAGGAATTATTTAAAGGCCTTTCAGTCAAGTTAGAGATGATATAATTAAACAAAATAAAATACTTAATAATAAACTATCACTTATAGAATGCTTCCAAGTACCAAAAATTGCACTGACTACTTTACACACATTACCTCAATTACTATTCAAAACAGCCTCATGGGACTTCTCTGGTGGCGCAATGGATAAGGACTCAATGCTCCCAGTGCTGGGGGCCTGATCGATTCCTGATCAGGGAACTAGATCCCACATGCATGCCACACTGGGAGTGCACATGCCGCAATTAAGGAGCTGGCAAGCCACAACTAAGGAGCCCACAAGCCACAACGAAGGAACCTGTCTGCCACAACTAAGACTCTGTGCAACCAAATAAATAAATATTGAAACAAGAAAGAACAGCCCCATGAAAATCATCCTGTATTTATATTCTAAGACAAGGAGAGTGAGACTCTGAGAAATAAAGGGACTTGCCGCAAGACCCTATTACTAATAAGTGATTGGACTGAAAATCAGATCCAGGGCTTTCTGGTTTATAAAGTCTAGGTCTTAGTCACAGCTGGTTGTATAAATGAAGGCAAGGGGCTTCCTGGTGGCACCGTGGTTGAGAGTCCGCCTGCCAATGCAGGGGACGCGGGTTCCTGCCCCGGTCCGGGAGGATCTCACATGCCGCTGAGCGGTTGGGCCCGTGAGCCATGGCTGCTGAGCCTGCGCGTCCGGAGCCTGTGCTCCGCAACGGGAGAGGCCACAACAGTGAGAGGCCCGCGTACCGCAAAAAAAAAAAAAAAAATGAAGGCAAGGTAAACTAAGTGGCACATTGGTGGACTGGGCATTAAATGGCTTGGTGGTGTGTAATCTTAACTGAGGTGATGAAACTTGTGCTGAGCTTTGAAATAGATAAGAAGAGAGAATACAGGGCTTCCCTGGTGGCACAGTGATTAAGAATCCACCTGTCAATGTAGGGGACACGGGTTCCAGCCCTGGTCTGGGAAGATCCCACAGGCTGTGGAGCAACTAAGCCCGTGCGCCACAACTATTGAGCCTGTGCTCTAGAGTCCGCGAGTCACAACTACTGAGCCCGCGCGCCTAGAGCCCATGCTCCACAAAAAGAGAAGCCAACGCAATGAGAAGCCTGCGCACCGCAACAAAGAGTAGCCCCCGCTCACCGCAAATAGAGAAAGCCTGCACGCAGCAATGAAGACCCAATGCAGCCATGAAGACCCAATGCAGCCAAAAATAAATAAAAATAAATAAATTGAAAAAAAAAAGAGAGAATAGGAAAAGAAATTGGAGAGAAGGAGAGGGAAGGGAAGAGAATGACCCAAAGAAGAATGTAAGATGCATTACTATTGGCCTAATGTAAAGATACAGAGCAGATACTCAAGGTAAGCTCAAAAGACCAGTCTCGCTGCAGTAGAGTTAACAAAACACAAAGATAAAATTGAAAACATAAGTTAAGGTCAGACTTCAAGGTCTTAAGTGTCAAGCTAGGCAGTTTGACCTTTATTGACAGAGTATGAGTCATACTTTAGGTTTTTCGGTAAGGAAATGTCATGATCAAAACGGAGTTTTGTTTTGTTTTGTTTTTTTGAGGTACACGGGCCTCTCACTGTTGTGGCCTCTCCCGTTGCGGAGCACAGGCTCCGGACGCGCAGGCTCAGCGGCCATGGTTCACGGGCCCAGCCGCTCCGCAGCATGTGGGATCTTCCCGGACCGGGGCACGAACCTGTGTCCCCTGCAGTGGCAGGCAGACTCTCAACCACTGCGCCACCAGGGAAGCCCCAAAACGGAGTTTTAAGAAGATTCATCTAATGAGTAGGCAGGCAGCTTGGATAGGAGTTAGAGAGAAATAACTGCAATGGAAATAATGCTCTAATAAGGACCTGACGCCTGCAAAACACTTCAAGTCTTAATAATATCTTAGCTCCTAAATGACAAATCTGCATCAGTTAAATCTTCTGGACTTACTGCTGAACTTCCTTTCCTCCCTTCCAGGTCAAATCTAGTGCTATCATCTGCAGAGGCTCCAGCCATCAGAATGCAAGCTCCATGAGGTAGGGATTGCTGATGCTGTTTTAACTGTTGAAACTCTGTGCCTACAACAGAGCTTAACACTGAGGAGGCACTCAGTAAGTACTTATTGAATGAATGAACACATGAACCAAAATGCTCGATCATGAAAATGGCTAATTCTAGGCCTAATGTTATTAAATGTTTAAGTAGAACAGAGAAAAAGTGAAGCAGAAATAAACTTTTTATGCACACCATCATTTACCCATCTTTGACATAAATCACACTCCCCTATGAGTGAAGATTAAACAAGGCCTCACTATAACCGAATGCAATGTACGGGTCTTGTTTGGGTTCTGATTTGAACAAATCAACTGTAAAAAAAAAACAAAACAGGTTTGAGACAACCAGGAAAATATGAAAATTAGATATTTGGTATTAAGTTATATGAATGAGGTGTGATAATGGCATGGTGGGAAAAAACGGAACTTACTAGGTAGAGGCATAATGAAATATTTACAAGTAAAATGACACAGTGGGGCTTCCCTGGTGGCACAGTGGTTAATAATCCGCCTGCCAATGCAGGGGACACGGGTTCAAGCCCTGGGCTGGGACGATCCCACATATCATGCAGCGACTAAGCCCATGTGCCACAACTACTGAGCCTGCACTCTAGAGCCTGCAAGCCATAATTACTGAAGCCCGCGTGCCTAGAGCCTGTGCTCAGCAACAAGAGAAGCCACCCCAATGAGAAGCCCGCACACTGCAACGAAGAGTAGCCCCCGCTCGCTGCAACTAGAGAAAGCCCGCGCACAGCAACAAAGATCCAACGCAGCCAAAAATAAATAAATTTATTTTTTTTTAAATGACACAATGTTTGGTGTTCTCTTTCTAATACTCCAGCCAAATGAAACCAAAAAAATGTAGGATGGGAGATAAGGTGAAACAAAATTAGCAAAATGGTGCTGATTTTTTAAGCTGATTGGATACATGGAGATTCATTATAGTATTCTCCTTACTTTTGTCCATATAGTATTCTCCTTACTTTGGCCACAACAGTGAGAGGCCCGCGTACCACAAAAAAAAAAAAAAAAGAAAGAAAGAAAGTAGAATTCTCACATTACTTATAATTTACTTTTAATATTAATAAAATAGCTACCTCTATTAGGTGCCTACTTTGTACCCAATTCTGTAAAGAAAATCATGTTTTTGATCCTGTCATCTGTGCTAATGGCTAAGAAAATGGTGTTGGTATATGTGGGCCAGAGGAGGAAAAATGCAATTGTACAATACATGTATGCACAAAGCAGTAATAATGTAAATACTCATTGACAAAAGGAGAAAAAAGTTTATGGAGAAATATATAAATAACTAGTATAAAATCATTTTGGACAACACTAAAAATTATGTAAATACACATTAATCTATACAATGGGTTTTATTTAAAGGGAACTCCTTTTGCTAAACTCACATATGTGGTATTTAGAATTCAAATGCTACAAAGTATATCTAATTATAAGGTCACATCTGTATTCTGTTAAGGAAGTTATTTTCCTAACTTTCACTAATATTAACATATGTGACAGGATATTTAAGTAACTACATACCTGAATTATTCTTCATAATACTTCTTTCACTCAATTTTAAATAAGAATAACAAGCCTGAGCCCACAGGAAAAGCTTCACAACCCCATCAACCTGGATAGAGTCATGCTAGAAAGATGCAGACGAGGGTTAGGAAATGCCTTTTCCTTCCTTCCCTGAGCAAGGTGTTCCAAAATGCTGAGAGTACCCCTGGATGGTAACTTCTTTAAATGGCTCTCAGACCAGAATGAAATATTTAAGTCGACAGTCATGATCAACAGGGCAGTGATTCCTTCCTGGTGCTGACACTTCCCAGAGAAAAAGATCATCTTCTGTTTCTTCCTTTTTATATGGCTCACGCGCCCAGCCGCTCCGCGGCATGTGGGATGTTCCCGGACAGGGGCACGAACCCGTGTCCCCTGTATCGGCAGGTGGACTCTCAACCACTGCGCCACCAGGGAAGCCCTGTTTCCTTCCTTTTTATCTCCTGGTGTGTCAATTACACACACACAAAATTTGTCTCTCTTGGTGAGTGGTCCCGGTAAATGACTACTCCATTTGTTTCCATTATGCTGAAGGCCCTTTCCTCATGCTATTTTCCAAATTAATTTCCAAATCTAGACCTCTTATTTGAAGAAATAGTCAACACAGGTTTAAAACTAGTTTGCTTCCTTGGAGAAATCTGACAAACACTATTTCAGTCAGGCAACCAAGATTCACATCAACAGTGATAAATCATATTGAAGGTATTACCTTTGATCAGATGTGATGAGAACAGCACTTTATTCTGTGATCTTCCTCTCAAAAACATATAACCCAATCTAATCATGAGAAAACCATCAGACAAATTTCAGTAGAGGGGTATCCTCCAGTATACCTAATCGATACGCCTCAAAACTACCAAGGTCATCAAGAACAACGAAAGTCTAAGAACTGTCACAGCCAAGAGGAGCCTTAGGAGGCATGACAATATGTAATGCGGTATCCTGGATGGGATCTAGGAGCAGAAAAGGAGCATTAGGTTAAACTAAGGAGATCTCAATAAACTGGACTTTAATAATAATATAACTAATAACTATAATTCGTAATAATTTCTTATTAATTGTAACGAATGCACCACACTGTTGTAAGATGTTAACAATAGGTAAAATGGGGGGTGGGGGATGGGTAATACAGGAATTCCCTGTACTATCAACTCAATTTTTCTGTACACATAAAACTACTCTAAAAAATAAGGTCTGGGGCTTCCCTGGTGGCGCAGTGGTTGAGAGTCCGCCTGCCGATGCAGGGCACACGAGTTCGTGCCCCGGTCCGGGAGGATCCCACATGCCGAGGAGCGGCTGGGCCCGTGGGCCATGGCCGCTGAGCCTGCGCATCCAGAGCCTGTGCTCCGCAATGGGAGAGGTCACAACAGTGAGAGGCCCGCGTACCGCAAAATAAATAAATAGATAGATAAAAGTCTGGGACTTCCCTGGTAGCGCAGTGGTTAAGAATCCACCTGCCAATGCAGGGGACACGGGTTCGAGCCCTGGTTCAGGAATATCGCACATGCCACGGAGCAACTAAGCCCGTGCACCACAACTACTGAGCCTGCCCTCTAGAGCCCACGTGCCACAACTACCGAAGCCCGCGCGCCTAGAGCCCGTGCTCTGCAAGAAGAGAAGTCACGACAATGAGAAGCCCGTGCACCGCAAAGAAGAGTAGCCCCCGCTGGCGACGACTAGAGAAAGCCCGCGTGCAGCAACGAAGACCCAATACAGCCAAAAATAAAAAACAAACTCATTAATTAATTAAAAAAATAAATTCTGTTATTTTTTTAAAAGGTTCGCTTCTCCCTTGAAGAAATAAATCAAAATATAATTTTACCTTTTAAATTTATATTTCATTTTATAAATTAATACCAGACTAGATATTAAATCTCTGTTCTTTTGAGCTACTTGAAAGGAATATATTTTTCTTCTCCATTACCCCAAAACAGATTTCCCAGTCTCAGAAAGGAAATATGAAGGAAACTAGCTCTTACAATATTCTTGGAAATAATAATAAAAAGCTCTTCCAGAGACAAGAGGCCTGATGCCTTCTGGAGAGGCATTCTGTTGCTGCCAGCTGAAAGGGTGAGCAGTGGGAATTGCAGTGCAGTGGTATCAGAAATCCCAAACAGATGTTCAAGCCATTGATCAAAAAGATGAGTAGTATGAAAGCTGAGCATCCATCTGTTCTCTCCCACAAGGAGACAGAGCATCATCAGGGCACGGAAACTTTGAGCGCGAGAAAGACCCTTATGAGATCCTTTGCTCTAATCCCTTCATTTTCACAGATGAGGGAATTTTAACAGCCAACTAATTTCTGATAAGCAATCCTCTCAATACTTTTCTGAAACTTGAAAAATAAAGACCCTGATTCTAAGAGGTTAGAGAAAATCAGCCTCTTTTCTTTATCATCACGTATGCAAATGATTTTTGCTTGAGACAGGAGATTTTTTCCATTTGAATTCCTATTATGGAGAATGAAACAGTAGCAAGGACGAAGACACAAATAAGAGTCACTGGGCAAAGAAAGAGAGGGTTGGTAGACTACGTCAACGAACTTGAAGCTCAAGGGAAAATCCAGGAAAGGGGAGAAACTTCTGTCATGAGGTCCAGAAGCCATAGTTTTTGGAGGCAGATACAGTTTTTGTTTTGCTTGAGTGAAACCCTGAGTACCCATTGCCAGATCCCTAAAGAACTGTCCTCTCCCTCAGTTACCAGTTATCAGAGAAGCTCAAGTAGAGAGGGGACTCTAGCCTTGGCTGTAAGAGAAAGAAGACTTGTCAGATCACCAGTTGGAAAAGAACCAGTGGGAGAGTGCCCTGGAGAAGGGAAATTGAAAAAAGGAATTCGTGACTAAGGAATGATCTTCACCTAGGATACAAGAGGCTGCACTGTCACTGACATGTCTGTAAACAGTTGTGCTCAGCAAGCTCACACTTGGAGTTAAGTGGTTTGTTCTCCTCTGAAGGACAGTTTGACTCTAACGTCAGTAACGACTCAGTGGAAGGAGCTGTCCTTAGAGCAGGGAAGTGGCCATGGCCATGATTCCAAGGTCAAATACAGACAGAAGCCCCTAATAAGGTCTCAGGTTGGTGACAACAGAAGTGACAACCTGACAAAGCCACCAGTGTGAGCCCAGCATTCATAGTGTTTATCCAAACGAGCCCCATAGCAGCAATAAAAACCTTGGCCAAAAGCTCTTTAACCCCTTTCTCAGCGTCTGAAATGCCCTAAATGAGAACTCAATGGCTGCCTTTCTCTACCCCGAGAAAAGGGTTACCAGCACCCAGACATTAATTTATCGCTTCTGCAAGGATAGAGAGATTTCAGTAAGCTAAGTTTTATGCTGTGTTCCTCAATCCTTTTTTCTCCCCCTCTTTATTTTGTTCTGGTGAAAATGGTTTGAACTTTCCAATGCACAGATTTACCTCTCAGAATCCTCACTTACTTAGACAAAGCAAAGGGCTTAGAAACAAATGGAATGTAGGAGAAGTTCATGCTTGCACTTGAAAATACGACCCTGGTGAATAAACAGAACTTTTTCAAACCATAGTCTATATCACCCATGGCAAAAGAAATAATTTTTGCAAGTATACTGTAGCTCCTCCCCTGTGGCTGAGAAACAACATACACACAGCTAAGCTCTCAAAATAACCAATGGATATAAATTAAGTCAGTGCTTCACTCCAAGTCCAGTAATCCTGCTGACCCTTCAAAGCATTCTAAAGTGGGTTCCTTTTTCTCCGTTAAGAGTTCGGGCACAGTGGCCTGGAACACAAGCAGTGCGGTGACAGGAGACTGAGAACAAATGCCTCCACTGTGCAGCTTGCTAAGACAAAAAACGAGAGTTTGACTCACAAATACAACACAATTAGAGGCAGCCCAGAGGCCACAACGGGCCAACATGGAAACACAGCCGGTTTGAATGCTTTCACTTTGATGCACACCCTGAGTCCAAAAGTTCTCCACCGTGCCCCTGAAATTACTGTCAACCGAGAAAACTATTTTTAAACCGCTTCTGTTCATATTTTGACTGTGGAATTCAGGAATACTTAGGAAGGTAGACTTCACTGGATGTCTTGCCTGGTTTGTTGTTTTTGTTTTTGTGGTTGTTGGCATTTTTTTTAACATTAGAGTCTTGCATTTCTCTTTAGTTTGAGGACGCACGGGTCGGGGAGGGGGGTGTTAGGCAGAATTTCAAAGTAACTGAACTACACAATACAGTTGCTTACAAATTAAAAGTGTTGTTGGAAGAGAGATGGGAACATATGTATATGTATAACTGATTCACTTTGTTATAAAGCAGAAACTAACACACCATTGTAAAGCAATTATACTCCAATAAAGATATTAAAAAAATAATTAAAAATAAATAAATAAATGAAGTTGGTGAAAATGAAAAAAAAAAGAAAGAAGGAAAGAAAAACAAGCCATTAAAGAGAAATTCTTCCGAGAGAATTAAAACATGTTATATACCTCTGAAAAAAAATAAATAAATAAATAAAAGTGTTCCTTTGGGTTCTTATCACTTGTCTGAAAAACACAGAAATGCCAGCACCTGCAAGCCCTGGTGCTCTATGAGCATAAAAGTAAAACTGTGACCTCACTGGAGCATTTAAAAAATCTATTTAATTCCCCTGAAGAATAGACAATGATAACTTTCTGTCACTCTGGGGAGAAGCTGACGGCATCTTTCACCTAAAAGGTCATATAATTGGTGGGGAAAGTAATCCTGATCCTCACTATGAATGAAAATTCCTTTTGCAAGTCCTGCTTTGAATGATTTTTTTTTTCTTTTAAATTGAAAATAGGCTTACATTTAGACTTGGTTCTGCTATTAAATAACTTTGTAATTTTAAACATATGACAGCCTTTTTCATCACTCTCAGCTGTAAAATTAAAATTGTTGAACTAGAAAAAAAAAAAAGAAAAAGAAAATAGGCTTACCTCCTCCTCAAGTCTGGGAAGGAGAAGATTCACTGGCTTTATGGCGATTGTAACCAGTTCTCCCCTAAGTACTGTATTGATGTCATCCACTGTGGCATTAGGCTAATTAGGCATTATGCCTGTTTTCAATGCCATCTGTATTTTTACTCAGACAAATGGAATATGATAGCAACGATACTAAGTGGTTCAATGCTCATCACAATAAAAATCTCCATTAAGAAAATATGTTTCAGAATGCTCAGGATAACTAAATTACCCTTAAGTCATTTACCAGTACACTGATGCTTCATTTCTAAGCGTCTCCATCGGAAGCGGCCTTATAAAACTACTGCACAAAATGTGTCTAATGCACCAGGATCCTGATGTCACCAGTGGTATAATTGGTACATTAACCCTGCCAGGCATTTAGTAAATTGCTGAAATTTTATCACTTGATAGTCATGAAAATTGAGGGGAAGAAAGAAATATTATATATCAAACTTGGCATTCAACCCATGCAGTCTCATCATATCTATTAGCTCGGCTGTTCTAAAGCATGTTTCATTGATGTGACTCATAAAAATCACAGCTAAATCATGAGTATACCAGACTCTCCTCTTGTTTCCACTCCTGTAAAGTCATGCTGGAACAGCCAAGGGATGGTGAAAAAATTGGGGTGGTGACTGAATCCAAGAGAATATCATGCTTCCAACGAAGAATGACAAGGAGTTTGAGTATTTGTATTTTACTGTGTTTCTACATTTAACACTTAGGCAATTGTGGAACATTCTACAGCACACCCAGAGAAAATAAGTAGTCCAAAAAATTTTATGACAGTCAATAACATCAATCTCCCTGAAAAGAAAAGACTAGCGGATGCCATCTATACAAATGAATGGAGTTCTCCTTCCCCATAGAATTTTTTTTTTGTACTCTTTATTGGAGTATAATTGCTTTACAATGGTGTGTTAGTTTCTGCTTTATAACAAAGTGAGTCAGTTATACATATACATATATCACCATATCTCCTCCCTCTTGCATCTCCCTCCCACCCTCCCTATCCCACCCCTCTAGGTGGTCACAAAGCACCTAGCTGATCTCCCTGTGCTATGCGGCTGCTTCCCACTAGCTATCTATTTTACATTTGGTAGTGTATATATAAGTCCATGCCATTCTCTCACTTCATCCCAGCTTACCCTTCCCCCTCCCCGTGTCCTCAAGTCCATTCTCTACGTCTGCATCTTTATTCCTGTCCAGCCCCTAGATCCTTCAGAACCATTTTTTTTCTTTTTTTTTAGATTCCATATACAGGCGTTAGCATACAGTATTTGTTTTTCTCTTTCTGACTTACTTCACTCTGTATGACAGACTCTAGGTCCATCCACCTCACTACAATCAACTCAATTTCGTTTCTTTTTATGGCTGAGTAATATTCCATTGTATATATGTGCCACATCTTCTTTATCCATTCATCTGTCAACGGACACTTAGCTTACTTCCATGTCCTGGCTGTTGTAAATAAATTTGTCTGTGTAGCTTTGCTTTTACCATTTGTCCTAGGGTTCTGTCTGTCCATTTTTTGTTTTGTTTTGTTTTTTAGTATACTTTTTAGCACCTGTTGTCATTGGTGGATTTGTTTTTTGGTTTGGTTGCTCTCCTCTTTCTTTTTTTATTACTTTTATAATTTTTTTAATAATTATTTTTTTATCTTAATAACTTTATTTTTTTCTTTCTTTCTTTATTTTTTTTCTCCCTTTTCTTCTGAGCCGTGTGGCTGACAGGGTCTTGGTTCTCCAGCCAGTGTCAGGCCTGTGTCTCTGAGGTGGGAGAGCTGAGTTCAGGACATTGGTCCACCAGAGATCTCCCAGCTCCATGTAATATCAAAGAGCGAAAGCTCTCCCAGAGATCTCCATCTCAACGCCAAGACCCAGCTCCACTCAACGACCAGCAAGCTACAGTGCTGGAAACCCTATGCCAAACAACTAGCAAGACAGGAACATAACCCCACCCATTAGCAGAGAGGCTACCTAAAATCATAATAAGGTCACAGACACCCCAAAACACACCACCGGATGTGATCCTGCCCACCAGAAAGCTAAGATCCAGCCTGATCCACCAGAACACAGGCACTAGTCCCCTCCACCAGGAAGCCTACACAACCCACTGAGCCAACCTTAGCCACTGGGGGCAGACACCAAAAACAACGGGAACTACAAACCTGCAGCCTGAGAAAAGGAGACCCCAAACACAGTAAGTTAAGCAAAATTGTAAGACAGAGAAACATACAGCAGATGAAGAAGCAAGGCAAAAACCCACCAGACCTAACAAATGAAGAGGAAATACACAGTCTACCTGAAAAAGAATTCATCATAATGATAGTAAAGATGATCCAAAATCTTGGAAATAGAATGGAGAAAATAAATGTTTAACAAGGACCTACAAGAACTAAAGAGCAAACAAACAATGATGAAAAACACAATAAATGAAATTTAAAATTCTCTAGAAGGAATCAATAGCAGAATAACTGAGGCAGAAGAACGGATAAGTGACCTGGAAGATAAAAAAGTGGAAATAACTACTGCAGAGCAGAATAAAGAAAAAAGAATGAAAAGAATTGAGGACTGTCTTAAAAACCTCTGGGACAACATTAAATGCCCCAACATTCAAAATTATAAGGGTCCCAGAAGAAGAAGAGAAAAAGAAAGGGACTGAGAAAATATTTGAAGAGATTATAGTTGAAAACTTCCTTAATATGGGAAAGGAAATAGTTAATCAAGTCTAGGAAGTGCAGAGAGTCCCATACAGGATAAATCCAAGGAGAAACACGCTAAAACACATATTAATCAAACTATCAAAAATTAAATACAAAGGGCTTCCCTGGTGGCGCAGTAGTTGAGAGTCCGCCTGCCAATGCAGGGGACATGGGTTCGTGCCCCGGTCCGGGAAGATCCCACATGCCACGGAGTGGCTGGGCCTGTGAGCCATGGCCGCTGAGCCTCCGCGTCCCGCAATGGGAGAGGCCACAACAGTGAGAGTCCCACGTACCGCAAAAAAAAAAAAAATTAAATACAAAGAAAAAATATTAAAAGCAGCAAAGGAAAAGCAACAAATAACATACAAGGGAATCCCAATAAGGTTAACAGCTGATCTTTCAGCAGACACTCTGCAAGCCAAAAGGCAGTGGCAGGACATATTTTAAGTGATGAAAGGGAAAAACCTACAACCAAGATTACTCTACCCAGCAAGGATCTCATTCAGATTCAACAGAGAAATTAAAAACTTTACAGACAAGCAAAAGCTAAAAGAATTCAGCACCACCAAACCAGCTTTATAACAAATGCTAAAGGAACTTTTCTAAGCAGAAAACACAAGAGAAGGAAAAGACCTACAATAACTAACCCAAAACAATTAAGAAAATGGTAATAGTAACACACATATTGATAATTACCTTAAATGTAAATGGATTAAATGCTCCAACCAAAAGACACAGACTGGCTGAATGGATACAAAAATAAGACCCGTATAAATGCTGTCTACAAGAGACTCACTTCAGACCTAGGGACACATACATACTGAAAATGAGGGGATGGAAAAATATATTCCATGCAAATGGAAATCAAAAGAAAGCTGGAGTAGCAATTCTCATATCAGACAAAATAGACTTTAAAATAAAGACTATTACAAGAGACAAAGAACCCCAAAGAATTTCTCAAAGACAGGGACAGTGTTGTATTCACTTCTGTATTACTGGGGCCTAATACATGCCTAGCACATAGTAAGTGCTCAAGTAATGAAAGAATTAGGTTAAAACATATATGCTTATAAGTAGTCAACTAGGACATCTTGAATTGAGACATCACTGAGCTTCGAAACTAGGAATCAACATGACATGGTGGAAACTGCACAAGCTTTGGGGTCACACAAGCTTGTGTTTGTATTCTGATTTTACAATTTCCTGTCTGTGTGATGTTGAATAAATAACTCAACCTCTCTGGAGATTTCCTCCATCTCTAAAAAGAGAAGAATCTTGCAAGACAATTATGGAGAATGTATGCAAAATGTAGAGTTTGATAAATGGTAATTATGATGATACCCTCATTTCCTGAGGTTACTTATAGCAAGTTAAGATTTAAGGTGCGTTATTATTCATATTCACAGTAATAATATCTCACACTTGTAGGTATAATGCACTTTTCTAAGCATCTCATAACTTTTATCATGTTAACCCAATCAACAACCATATGAAGTAGTATTACCTCCATTTTATATCTGAGAAAATTGAAGTTCACATTCCTAGGTATATTCACAAAATTAGAGTTAGAATATCAGAATGGGCTCTAAAGGAAACATAAAAACAATTAAATAGAAAACCTTACACATTTATCCAAAATGTGGTTGAAATGACTATTTTTTGGGTATATTACCTGTTTTAATGAATAACTCGTAAAAAATATAAATAAGATACTTAAAGCACACGTACATGCAAGAAGATTATCTCTTCTCACCTTAAAGGCCACTGATGCAGCAGCATTCAGTAGCCAAATATGTGGAGTGAAACTGGTTTTTCAAAGATCTTTATTAAGCTCAAAACTACTTAAGCCTCATTTTTTTTAAGGGAATTTAAAAAGTAGTTATGCTTTAAAGTTTAACCTCAATACATTCTTAGCAAACACATCAGTCACAACCTCGACTCTTGAATCCTTGCTGCTCTGACCACGTGAATACGGAACACTGCTGTTTCCAAAGAACAGCACACCCAAGGTCCAGAGATTATAACTAGAACAATGTCAGCATTCATAGCAGGGCCACATCTTTGTAAAGCACTTATAGTCACAAAGAGCTTTCAAGTACTTGACTTCAAAATTCTATGAGTAATGTAGTTGTTACGATCCTTAAAAATTATAAAACTATCATTTGTCGAATTTCTACTATAAGCAAACATTATATTCACGTACACACTCTTGCATGCACACACATACTTCGTTCTAATCCTTACAACAACTCTATAAAGGAAATATTATTATCCCTAGCTTTCCAGTGAAGCAGCTGAGGCTGCTTGCCCAAGGGAATTTACTCAAGGTTAATAAAGATAGTCTGGTTTCAAGGGCTGAATTTTCCTGCCATGCAAGAGCTATTTCTCTTTTCCTAGCATATAATGCCAATAAAATCTTTGTGCAAATGACATTTGTCTAAGGGCCTCTTCCATTTCTACCCCTTCTTTCCATCTGAACTCTAGAAGTTTTACTGGCCCACAGAACTTGTCTAGAACTCCCACATCCCATCTGAGTCTGCCCCCCCAGAAGCTCCATACAACATTTCTCCTACCCAAACTCCCATTCTCTACTGCCACCGTCAAAACCTACCTACCTATCTCTATTCTTTTATGTCTCTTTAAAATACAAATTGTCGGGCTTCCATGGTGGCGCAGTGGTTGAGAGTCTGCCTGCTGATGCAGGGAACACGGGTTCGTGCCCCGTTCCGGGAAGATCCCGCATGCCGCGGAGCGGCTGGGCCCATGAGCCATGGCCGCTGAGCCTGCGCGTCCGGAGCCTGTGCTCCGCAGCGGGAGCGGCCACAACAGTGAGAGGCCCGCGTACCACAAAAAAATAAAAATAAAAAAATAAAATAAAATACAAATTATCTTTGTAACACAAATGGATGCTAGTGCATTTTATTTCTCTGGAATAGTATATATTCATTTATTCATTTAATAAATATTTATTGAGAATTCATTATGTGATACTTCCCCAAAACTAATGTTTTAATTCTAAGAACCAATAGAGCTACATTTATTGTCAGACAAGTGTTTGGATGGCATTCAAAATTCTCTCTCTATGTATAATAATAGATAATACTCACCAAGTGTTTATTCTGTTTTAGTGATATACATGTATTACCTCATTTAAATCAATGACCTTATAAAATAGGTACTAATAATATTATTCCCGTTTTATATATAAGGAAATTGAGGCATAGTGGTGAGATATTTTGACAAAAATTATTTGGCTAGTAAATAGCAGAATCATGGTTTGAAGTAAGTTCTGTCTTGACAGCTGCTCCTCTTAATAAGCTATACTCGCTTTAGGGTTTTTTGTTTGTTTTTATATAAAATTAGGGCATGTATACATTCTAACTTGCCTGGGATAATTCTGGGATGAGCCTGTATTCCCAGAATAATTAATAGCGCCCCCTTTCACTCTCAAAAGTGTCCTTCTTTGGAAACTTCCCTGATGGTCCAATGGTTAAGACTCCGTGCTTCCACTGCAGGGGACACGGGTCCACCTCTGGTTGAGGAACTAAGATCCCGCATGGTGAGTGGCCAAAAAAAAAAACCAAAAGTGTCTGTCTTTGAAGAATAAATTATATTGTTACCCTATTGCCAATAAAAGAATAATAGGGGCTTCCCTGGTGGTGCAGTGGTTGGGAATCTGCCTGCCAGTGCAGGGGACTTGGGTTCAAGCCCTGGTCCAGGAAGATTCCACATGCCCCGGAGCAACTAATCCCGGGTGCCACAACTACTGAGCCTGCGCTCTAGAACTTGCGAGCCACAACTACTGAGCCCACGAGCCACAACTACTGCAGCCCCCGCGCCTAGAGCCCGTGCTCCACAACAAGAGAAGCCATCGCAATGAGAAGCCCACGCACCGCAACGAAGAGTAGCCCCCGCTCGCCTCAACTAGAGAAAGCCCGCACACAGCAATAAAGACCCAACGCAGTCAAATATAAAAAATAAATAAATAAATAAATAATAAAATAAAAATAAAAAAGAATAATAGTTAACTGGACATGGCCAAAAGAGAAAACAGCACAGGGATATTCTACAACATAGTCACTAGGATACAAAGGGACTATGGAGAGGAAGGAAAAACAAAAAACTAGGAATCAATAGACCTTGATTCAAGACCGGGCTCTGCTACTAGTCAGTTGTGTGCCATCGGCCAAGTTGCCTCTGTGAATCTCAATTAATATCCTCTATAAAAGAGTTAAAAACACCAACTCCCAGGGCTATGGTGAAAAGCACTTAAGATTACCTAGGAAAAGTACCTGGAACATGATAAGATCTCAAAAAAATAGACATTTAGTTATTCTTTGGAACAGTTTCTCTTACATTTTACATGATTTTTCTACTGCAAATGAAAATGAGTTCTTAGAGGAATTAAACAGCCTTTGGACAGGCACCTAACATTCAGAGCCAACAGAAATTTATACCAATAATTCCAGCTGTAATCTTAATTCTTCAGAGTTATAGAATTGGGAATTATTTACAAAAATGAATCCATTACATAATGCATTTCTTGAAGGCCACACAATATCCTAAAGCCCGACTATCAACTCATTGTAGGTGGTCTTACCATGTAGGCTGAAGTGGGAAAACCACATCACATTCTTGGATACATATTTTTACTTTAAAATCTGGGACTTCAAAGACTGAGGAACCAAGTTTCAAGACATCTTGAGGGAACAGGAAAGGAAATCCCAGAGCAGCAAGGTAAAATGAAGCTCTTTTCCTTTCTCCCAATGTGAAAGAAAACTATTTGGCAAGGATACTATGTTTGTATCTCCTTGTACTATGTTTAAAAGAAGAAGAAGAGGTGAGAAAGAATGGAGGGGGTGTGAATGTATTATAAACCACTAAATATTATTAGTTTAACATTTCCTAAGCCTATTTGTTTATTTCATCTTTTAAGTAGTCTTCCTTCATAGCATGGCTTGGCTAGATAGTCATGAGGCAAGATGCTAAAGAATTATGTGTTTTCACCTAACAGGCTATAAAAAAAGAAATCAATTTAAAATGGCACTCAACTAAGAAAACATCACAGTCCCACAGACCTCTGGAACCCTGAATCCTTGAAGAATGTAGATTTATCCAGCACTGGGTATCACTACATTGTGGGGCGATTGTGTTTCCTTAAACTCAAATAATTCATGGAATTACAGAACTCATGCAATTACTCCCTATGGATTTAGTAATTCCCTAACAGCTGGGATGTGAAATAAAGACCATAAACTCAGTTCTTTTCAAGGATAAATTAAAACATAAACCTATTTTATCATGACATGCTTTACTAATAAAGAAAGTATCATGGTGTACTTTCATTTCTCACATTAATTTTGTAAAGTAGAAATAATTGGTCATTTTTAAAAAGGAAAAAAAAGAACAAAATCAGGAACCCAGCAAAAAATGGGGGAAAAAGGAAAGATCTTTAAAAAATAATGATATCCCGAAAACCTACAGTATGACATCTAAAATACAATTGAGATAAGTGTTTATTGTATTCTATTCAGTGTAGCTCTGCAGAATTATGGGCTCCACTGCACCTAGAAGAATGAAAATAGGCCATGTAGAGCGTACATCTCTAAACGTGCATAATAGCCTGTATGTCGTACTCTATTATAGAAGCAACATCATGCATCACTCACCCCAAAGAGAAAAGTCAATATCTCCCATAAAAGAGATGATTAATAGTAGCCATAGTGTTTAAGTGAATTTAAAGTTAATCTTTTTGAATGAGAACGTCAAGAGAAATAGCACTCATAGAATTCAGGAACTGTAACAGAAATAGTTTCTATTTAACAAGCTTAAAAAAGCTGGAAAATTTTGTTATTTTAAGGAAACCTGCATAAATTGAGATTTTAAGGAGAGGAGAAATGTCATTTACAGGAGAGTTAGGAATTGCAATTCACATTTTTGTGACACCACTTGATGTATGTTAGTTGATAAATCTGTATCAGTCAAAGGGACCAAATATAATGTGGGGTTTATGCCCTGATTTCTTTTCTGCATCACTATTAACAAGCCTTCCAGAAAACCCACCAGAGTCAATAAGGTTCAGTGTACTGGGGTCAGCATTCTGAATCATCCCCTTCTTTGTTTGGCTATCCTGACATGATACTTGTTGGTACCACAACAAGGACAGCTGACAACTGCTTTTCCTATTTGAAAAGACTTTGCCATTCAACTTGAACCAAAAACATTTGTCATGTTGTAGGCAGTGGATTAACTATAATCGGACCAAGCCAGTGGTAGTGCCAGTGCCAGGTTGAAAGAATCTTGGGGAACAAAGCCTGGATTTATCTCTTTGAGCATTGTTAGTTTGTTTCTTTTTGGGGGGGTGGAAGGGTGAAAGGTTAGAAAACAGGCAGAACTCCCCTTTCTGTAAAGTAGAAAGAAAATATCAAAATTAAAATTATTTAGAGCTGTTTACCTTGCTAAAATTTTCCCCAAAAAATACGTTTTGATATTGAGTATTTATCTTAGTTATGTTTTAAAATGTAAACATCTGTTTATTTTCAGAATGCAAAAAAAAAACTTCCTTGTGTATTTTTTTTTTTGTATTTTTATTTGAAAAAAGTAATTTTCCAAAATATCAATTTATCCTGACAGTGAACTACTCTCTTTAACTTTCTGGAATTAATTTTTCATCACCTCTAGTGATTAGATGAATCTCTAGGGTCCACTTTGGCTTGGGAATGTGATGACACTAAACATTCTGTTAACCACCATGTTTTATATAACTAGCAATTCCCCATCAACCGATTATTTTTAACTTGTGAGTTGTTATCAAAGGGAGCATAAAATTACTGTCAGTATGATATGTATAAATAGCAAATAAAATCTTCAGCTGAAACCATCTTGAAAGAAACTAACAAATAAAGGAAAAGACGACTTATCTTAATTTTTGTTAAAATATAGATTTTAGTTAATAGGACTTACATGCAACTATCATTTCTGAGAAAAATTATTTGGAAACTCTGAAGGCTTTTCTTGATACACTTAACTGGTTTAAAATAAATTATCATGAAATGCTAAAATGTGTACCATGTTTATCAAAGTTTGGACAAATACCAGTCGATGTAAGAAATTTAATAAATATTTATTGAGCATTTACGATGTGACACAAATTGCTGAAAATACTGGGGATACAAACAAAGTCTCTATTCTCAAGGAGCTTACATTCTAGTGGAGAAGATAGACATAAATAAATTTATATTCAACGTTCTAGGATAAAAACAATAAGCAATTACTTTTCCCATTAATACAAAGGGAATGAAGACTAATCACTTTAGCCTACTAATTTTTGGAAAACTCTACGAAAACTCATGATTCATGATAACATTGAGGAAGATTTTCCACTCATACACATATGTACCTAAGTAAACACAAAAATTTCAGAAAGTAAATATTTTTAAAATGGGAAAAAAAACAGAACACATACATCCTTTACTCATATATTCAAAAATAATTTTTGAGTGCTTACTATATGACTTTAGTGGGTAAATACATTAGTGATTAAAAAGATAAGGAAATACAATCTCTGATTTCAACCAAGAAAATAAAATATGCATGGAGGTAACTATAATATACTATAATATAATATAATATAATTAGGTACCATTGAAGAGGCATAAATCAGTGAGAAGTCAAAAGAGAAATAAATTATTTCAAGTTGGAGGAATTCAGGGAAGCTTCTTGAAATTTTCCTACCATTTAAATAGAATCTTGAAGGATGTATTAAATATTAACTTTAAAAATGGGAAAAGGCACTACAGGTTTTTTTGTGGGATGGCAATATCTGGGTCATCCCAGGTACACCTTCTATTGACTGCATTTATTTCTCGATCATGGGTCTCATTCGGCTTTCCCACATGACCAGTAATTTCTTTTCAATGTCTAGTGAACACTGTTGGTGATAAATTGTAGGAAGTCTGGATTATGTCATCTTCCTGTAAAGTATGTTGAGCTTTTTTCTGGAAGGCAGTTAAATTACTCAGACACTTTTAGTCCCATCAGAATCAGTTCCGCATTCTTTGTTAGGGCAAGTCTACTTTGAACTTAAACTTAAGGCATAGCTCTTATCCCTACTCCACACACTCGCTGAAGTGTGGTCTTTAGGGAATCTCAACTGAACACTTAAGGTGCCCAATGTGGTGTCTCCATTCTTGCTGGACCAGAACTTGAACATCTCCCAGCATAGTACAAGCTCTGTATCACATTCACCTCTCAACCCTGCACCAGGCAATTTCTGCTGGGCCTCCTGGAGCCTTGCCTTATATATATATGCAGGTCTGCCTTTGGCCAAGGATGAACAGTAAGTCCCCAAGAAGACTTCCATGACTCTCCTCTTCTCCAGGGCCCTGCCCTACAAAGCCCAGCTACTTCAGCAGGCTCAAACTCTGATCCCAGCCTCCTCAGCCCAATGAGACTGTGCTTCATTTGGGCTCCACCTCCATGTGTCATGGCAGGAAAGTGTTCCCAGGAAGAAGTTAGGGCCACCTCGTCCCTATCCCTTTAGATATCCAAAATATATTATCTCAGGAAAAACTAAATGCCTTAACTCAGTAAGGGATACATGAATACCAATACAGACAGAAAGCTTTATTGTTATTGTTGTTAGTTTTTTAATAAAGCAGAGACTTGAGCATGATTATGAACACGGAGGGAAGTCAATGGAGAAAGATTAAATAAAGATGGAGAAATAAAAGGATATTTGAGACCAAAGACCCAAATCAAAATGCTTTCAAACTTAATGAAAGAATAATAAATATTGTATTTTGATAGCAAACATGTCAATCTATTAAGTATTTATCCTTCTATGTGCTCAGTACTATGCTGAGGAGAATTAGAGGGAGGATAATACATGATCTCTGATCCTAGAAATTATACTCAAAAGAATCAAAGCTCACGGATCTGGAATAATAAAGGACTAATTCACACTAATCATAGGAATGAGAGCGAAGGTACTTAAAAGAATTTGAAAGCAAGGGAGGTACCTGAGAGAAGCTGGGAAAGTTATGAGGAAAGGCAGAGGAATTAAGCTAATTCTGGATTAGAAGACACAAAGAAGCTATTCCAGGCAATAAAAAATATGAGCAAAAGAATGTGTCAGCAAATATGAATACAACGTGTTTCTGTTTTACTGAAACATCCTGATTAGGTCATGAAAAGGCAACGTTGGATAACTTGAATGAGGGATAGATCAGGGGTTGGCACACGAGGGCCCAAGGGCCAAGTCCAGCCTACCATGTGTTTTTTTCAACAGTCTGTGAGCTAAAAATGGTTTTTATATTTTTAAATGGTTGGGGGAAAATCTGAAGGAGAATAACATATCATGACATGTGAAAATTATATGAAATCCAGATTTCAGTGCCCATAAATAAAGTTTTATTGGAGCACAACCACACTGACTCATTTACATGTTGTCTACGGCTGCTTTGGGTACAAGAGTAGAATTGAGTAGTAACCATATAATCCACAAAGCCAAAAATATTTACTATCTGGTCCTTTACCAGAAAAGTTGCAACCCCCGATCTACAAAAATGAAACTCCTAATTTATTCTATTACCCACAGACCAACAAGTTTAATAATTTAAGTCAAAATAGGTCAGTTCTTTTCATTTTTGTGATAAGACAACTAGAGAGAATTTTAAAGATTACAAATTTATATTGTTGTCGATCACTGTTTCTAAAACGAAATTCGTTTTCCTATAATTACTTACCAAAAGTACTGATGAGTCTAAGTCACATTTTCATTGTCACTCAGGGGAATTTATGAAATGAGACCAAATTTGGTTGAACCATTACTGAATCTTTTTTTTTTTAAATCTCTATTGAAAATCACTCACAGTGTTAAGTCCACTCTCTTATCTCCTTATCTAGAGCAAATCAGGTCCAGGTGTTGACTGATAAGTTGAAAAAGTTAGAACGGAGAATTAGTTTAAAAGATGTATACGTAACTTAAATATTTTATTTTAACTTAATTAAAAGTGCATTTAGGGCTTCCCTGGTGGCGCAGTGGTTGAGAGTCCGCCTGCCGATGCAGAGGACATGGGTTCGTGCCCCGGTCCGGGAAGATCCCACATGCCGCGGAGCGGCTGGTCCCATGAGCCATGGCCGCTGAGCCTGCGTGTCCAGAGCCGGTGCTCCACAACGGGAGAGGCCACAACAGTGAGAGGCCCGTGTACCGCAAAAAAAAAAAAAAAAAAAAAAAAAAAAAAAAAAGTGCATTTATTCACCATTTATTGCAAAGGGACAAAAACCCTTGTTTAATTTCATATCTACAATACGGAGTTCCAAGTCTTCTTCCTTGCAATTAAACCACATCCTCAGTGGATATTCTCCACTTCAAATTTCAGTTTCTTTAAGTGGAGGAAAAATGTCAAGCCAAATGTGAGGCAATCTGAATATAGACCCTTCATGATTTGTATTTATATAAAAGTAAATTCTCTCTAATCTTTTACAGTTTTCTGGCCCACCTTGACTCACTTTTGTGGTTTTTTTTTTTTTTTTTTTTTTTTTTTTTTGCTGTACGTGGGCCTCTCACTGTTGTGGCCTCTCCCGTTGCGGAGCACAGGCTCCGGACGCGCAGGCTCGGCGGCCATGGCTTACGGGCCCAGCCGCTCTGCGGCATGTGGGATCTTCCCGGACCGGGGCACAAACCCCTGTCCCCTGCATCGGCAGGAGGACTCTCAACCACTGCGCCACCAGGGAAGCCCTTGACTCACTTTTATCATCTTTCCAAAGCATTCCATTTTTCATACAAATAACATTTATTTCAAATATGTTTCATCTACAATGTAACATTTAATCAGTTTGCATAACTATAATAACAAATACAAAGAGACAGAAACACAAGGGACTATGGGTACGCACACAACTCCCAGGCAAACCAGAAAGTCGTCACTCGCCACATGCATTCAGCACATCACGGCCAAATTCAGCATATTCTCCAGGGGAAAGGAGTATATAGGTTAATCCAGCTTGATGACTTTGTGAACACTTACTGTATTCTGTTAAAAGCTAATAAAGTTTTGTATCCTTTGTACAAGACTTATTTTCATGGAATTTGTCTAGAAATATTTTTCATATTCTCAGAATTCCTAAAAAAATTAAGTATTTTCTGCTTATATTAAGTGATGAAATCAACAGAACCTAGGGATTTTTGCTTTGTTTTGTTTTTTAATCTTTCAATTATTGATGCATTAGAGCTGGTATTCTTGCTTAATGCTAATTTGGATAATTCCATGTTGCTTACATAAATTTTCCCAAAGTTTCAATTAGATACAGCATCCTTTGATTCTGATCCTAAACCAACATTCTTATTGTTCTGAACCATCGATCAGCTGCCAGATTCCATTTCCCAGATCAGGTTTCCAACCATTCCAATTAGTAAACATCATTCAGAATTTGAGATGGAAAATACATTTTAAACTACTAATGAATATTTCAGCAACTTAAAAAAAATTAATATTTTCTTGATTTCTAACTGAGCTGGCAATATTGACCCTAACATTGCTGGCAATTACTTCTGTATATTTTTCCCTACATGTGGGACTATAAAAACAATTCAAGGGTCAAAAGCTTAGAGAAAAAAATATCTTTATTCACAGCAGCTGATATATTCAAACTTCATTAAATAACAGTATATGTTAGCTATTTTAAATTGTGCTATAGAACATATTTGATAACATAATAATTCACGATACAGTAAGTAAATAACACTTAAAATGTGTGGTATATTTTCATTGTTATAAAGAAGAATGAGAATTCTGTTTATACTAAAATATAAAAGTTAATAAAACTGTACTTGGGGCTTCTCTGGTGGCACAGTGGTTGAGAATCTGCCTGCCAATGCAGGGGACACGGGTTCGAGTTCTGGTCTGGGAGGATCCCACATGCCACGGAGCAACTGGGCCCGTGAGCCACAATTACTGAGCCTGCGCGTCTGGAGCCTGTGCTCCACAACAAGAGAGGCCGCGATAGTGAGAGGCCCACGCATCGCGATGAAGAGTGGCCCTCACTTGCCACAACTAGAGAAAGCCCTCTCACAGAAACGAAGACCCAACACAGCCATAAATAAATAAATAAATAAACAAAGCAAACTGTCAACAAGTAAAAATAAATAAACACTATTAAAAAAACTGTAATTGTAAAAAACTACATATATGTAGTTATTTCTATATGTTAGGCATAGTCATAACTTTTACTTTCTTTTTTTAGCTTATCTGTACATCTGATTTGAGGCTATTCTCCAAGAAACAAACAATTGGAGCTATTCTCCAGAAAAAGACTGTATTAATTCATGAATTCTAATCTGATCCTAATTCATCAATCTCTTTGAGGAATTTATAGGGAAGTTACCAACCTCTGGTCTAATCAAATACAGAAAAGAGAAGAAGGAAAGAGGATCAGAGGATACAGATAGGGGATGCTCTGATCAAATTTTTATGTGATAATTAAATGGAAACAGCAAGTTTTGTTTTTCTTCTACCTCAATCAAAAACTACAAATCTCTTTCAACCTATAAAGCTAACTTTTCTAATTACAGTCAGAAGCTAGTTTCCTGGAGGAAGATGATGCTTTGCTGTTGGCATTTCACACTCTGCTCAATGGTGTAAACTTACTATATCTCAACCGATCTGGCAAACAGATCTCTAAAACCCAAGAGCCATCTCATCACAACTGTCAATAGATAGAATTGTTTCCCTGCACTATTAGGTTCCAATGCTCACTGACTTTGTAAACAACTAGTATATTAACTACAACAAAATAAAATGGGGTATTCTTTACCAGACTTACACAAGCACTTTCCAATAGAACTTTCTGTAATGATGGAAATGTTCTATAATTTGCCCAAAGAAGTATAATTTGTCCAAAGTAGTTTGGAGAAGAAGGAGGTGACGTGAGAGGAAGAGGTTTGGAGGAAACTTTTAAGCATAATGGATATTCACTATCTTGACTGTGGTGATGATTTCAAATTTATTTTAAATTTATCAAAGTGTATGCTTTCAATATGTACAGCTTATTATATTTTAATTATACCTCTATAAAGTTGTGTGTGTGTGTGTCCCACTGTGCTAGTAATATGTAGGGGATATCACTTTTGTTAAAGAGCTGCTTTAGGGTATACAGCTGGAGCTTCAATTCAAGAAGCTGATCTTTGTTGATCCTGGAATTCCAAAATGTCAGAACATAGATGAAAGTCCAGGGGAACCAGCACTAAGTATCTCCTGGCTGGAGACGCTGAAGAGGGAAGTGGAACCAGATCACATAGACTGGGTAAGTGCAAGGAATTCGAAATGTAATGAGAAACCATTGGGGGATTTAGGGAGGAATTTAATTTTCAGAGCTCCCTTTGTAGTTGCCCTTGCTGTGTTTGTTTATACATATAATACACTCCCATGGTTCAAGAGTTCAATACCTATAAAAATGTATACAACAAAAAGCCTTCTGCATTAGTTTTCTATCGCCATGTAACAAATTACTCTCAAACTTAATAGCTTAGAACAATAAACATTTATTATTTCACAGTTCCTGTGGCTCAGGGATTTGAGAGTGGCTTGGCTGGGTGGTTCCGTCTCAGGGTCCCTCACAAAATTGCGTCAAAACTCAGGCCAGGACTCCAAGGATCTGAAGGTTTGCCTGGGGAAGAGGATCTGCCTCCAAGAAAAGAGACACATATGGCTGTTGTCCGGAGGCCTCAGTGCCTCAACAGATGAACCCCTCTACAGGTGTGGAGCTGTTTGAGTGCCCTACACCAAGGCAGGTGGCTTGCTCTATAGGTACTGATCCAACAGAACAAGATAGAAGCTGCATATCTTTTTCTTTTTAAGAATTTTATTTACTTTTTTATTTTTATTTTTATTTTTATAAAAGATATGTGGCTTGGGACTTCCCTGGTGGTCCAGTGGTTAAGGCAAAAACCTCAATTTAAAAATGAGTACATCTCTCCAAAGAAGACTAAAAATAACCAATAAGCATATGAAAAGATGTTCAACCTCACAAACACAATGAGTTACCACTTCATATCCACTAGGGCAGCTCTAATCAAAAAGTCCCGGGACTTCCCTGGTGGTCCAGTGGTTAAGAACCCACCTTCCAATGCAGGGGATGTGGGTTTGATCCCTGGTCAGGGAACTAAGGTCCCACATGCTGTGGGGCAACTAAGCCCGAGGCACACCACAACTACTGAGCCCGCACGTTCTGGACCCTACACGTCACAACTAGAGAAGCCCAAACACCACAACTAGAGAAGCCCACACGCCACAACAAAGATCCCCCATGCCGCAACCAAGAACCGATGCAGTCAAATAATAAAATTTTTAAAGTCCAATAATAACAAGAGTTAATGAAGATATAGAAAAATCAAAACCCTCATACTCTGCCAGTGAAAATGCAGTCTCTTTGGAAAACAATCTTGCAATCTCTCAAATGATTAAACCTAGAGTTACCATGTGGCCTAGCAATTCCACTCCTAGGTAGAACCAACAGAAATGAAAACATATCCATGTGAAAACTTGTACATGAATGTTTATAGTAGCATTATTAATAATAGCAAAAAAGTGGAAACAATCCAAATATGTGTCAACTGATGAATGAATAAACAAAGTGTGGTGTATGTATACAGTAGAATATTACTCAGCCATAAAAAGGAATGGAGGACTGATACATGACAACATGGATGAATCTTGTAAGCATTATTCTAAGTGAAGCCAGACACAAAAGGTCATATAATATACTGGGTTGGCCAAAAAGTTCCTTCAGTTTTTAAGTAAAAATAAAAGACACATTTTTTTATTTTCACCAAGAACTTTATTGAACAATGTATTCACCATTTTGTTCTACTACCTTCTGACATTTTTCAGGCAACTTCATATTTCCATCTTCCCAAAACATTTTATCTCTGAGCAAAGAACTGTTCCAGATACCTTTTACAGTCTTCCAGGGAACTGAAATCTTTTCCATCAAGAGAATTTTGTAAAGACTGAAATAAATGTAAATCCAAAGGTGCATTGTCTGGTGAATATCGTAGATGAATCAGAACTTCCCAGTCAAGCTATAACAGTTTTTGCCTGGTCATCAAAGAAACATGGGGTCTTGCATTAACCTGATGGAAGATTATGCATTTTCTGTTGACTAATTCCGGATGCTTTTCATCGGGTGCTGCTTTGTTGGTCTAACTGGGAGCAGTACTTGTTGGAATTAATTGTTTGGTTTTCCGGAAGGAACTCATAATAGGGGACTCCCTTTCAATCCCACCATATACACAACATCATCTTCTTTGGATGAAGTCCGGCCTTTGGTGGTTGGTGGTGGTTCATTTCTCTTGCCCCAGGATTTCTTCCATTCCACATTATTGTACAGTATCCACTTTTCATCACCCGTTACAATTTGTTTTAAAAACGGAACGTTTTCATGTTTCAGTGGAGAATCGCATGCAGAAATATGGTCAAAAAGGTTTTTTTCACTTAACTTAGGTGGAATCCAAACATCAAAGCGACTAACATAACCAAGCTGGTGCAAATTATTTTCAACGCTTGATTTGGATATTTTGAGTATGTCAGCTATCTCCCGTGTGGAATAACGTTGACTGTTCTCAATTTATGCCTCGATTTCATCATTATCAATTTCAACTGGTCTACCCAACCGTGGAGCATCATCCAGCTTGAGAAATCTCCAGCATGAAACTTGGCAAACCACTTTTGACACATTCAATCAGTCACAGCACCTTCTCCATACACTGCACAAAGCTTTTTTTGCATTTCAGTTGTGCTTTTACCTTTCTTGAAATAATAGAGCATAACATGCTGAAAAATGTGGCTTTTTTCTTCCAACATTAAAATGGCTATACAAAAATTCACCAGTTTTGATGAATTTTTTTTAAATGCATGTTGATATGACACCTGCCACAGTACAATCTAACAAAATTGTTTCGAATCAAGTTAAAGACAACTAAGCGCTACTAGAGCCATCTTATGGGAAAAAAATGAACGAACTTTTTGGCCAACCCAATATGATTCCATTTATATAAAACATTCAGAATAAGCAAACCCACAGACACAGAAAGTTTATTAGTGGTTGCCAGGGACTGGGGGGAAGTGGGAATGGGGAGTGACTGCTAACAGGTACAGAGTTTCTTTTTGGGGTGATGAAAATATTATGGAATTAAATAGTGGTGTTAGTTGCACAACTGTGAATATGCTAAAAAAAACCACTGAATTGTAGCCTATACAATGGTGAATTTTATGGTATATGTATCATACCTCAATTTTTTTAAATAGTATTTATACAAAAAAATGCAAAACTGAAGAAAAACAGAAGAAATAAATAACAAATTAAGAGTATTCACCAGAAAAATGCTCCCAAAGACACATAAAATTTAATCAAGTATATATTAATACTATTTTTCTTAAACTTTTAAAAGTAATTACCTTTATAAAATAAGAGCACAAAGTAGAAATACAAGTACTTAGGGAAGATAGGGAAACACTTTCAAAGGAGATAAAACATGAACTGGTAGAGTTCAGAAAAAAAATGGAAGAAAAAAATTAAAAGACCTCAGGAGTTCCCTGGTGGCCTGTGGTTAGGATTCCAGGCTTTCACTGCCAGGTCCCAGGTTCAATCCCTGGTTGAGGAACTGAGAGACCGCAAGCCATGTGGCATGCCCCCCACACACACACACACAATTAAAAGCCCTCAAAAAACAAAGTTATTATGAAAGCAGAAAAGAAGTACATTACAAACAAAAGATCTTTTGGAGTATATTAAAGGAGAACTTAGAAATCCAGTATAGCATGAATCTAGAAAATAGCTAGATCTATAGAAATACAAATAATTTTTTAGTGTATGAAAAGTAAATTTGAATTGCAGAAACTTAGATTCATTTACAATTTATGTAATTTTAGTTACAAGGAAGTAACTATTCTGACACAGACCAAGACTGATAAACCACCACAAAAGATTATCAGCAGACAATGTAGAATTGTGAGGGAAAAAGAAAAGACTATAGTTTTCCTTTAGATATATTTAACTTTTAAGAAAAAGTTAATAATTTAACATTGGGACCACAGCACAAAGCTCCCATCTCTTTAAAAAATAATAATAAACATGAGGAAAAATACATTAAAAGTTTACACCAGTGTTAACATCAAAAATTAACTGTTGGGGCTTCCCAGGTGGCGCAGTGGTTGAGAATCCACCTGCCGATGCAGGGGACACGGGTTCATGCCCCCGGTCCGGGAAGATCCCACATGCCACGGAGCGGCTGGGCCCGTGAGCCATGGCCGCTGAGTCTGCGCGTCCGGAGCCTGTGCTCCCCAACGGGAGAGGCCACGACAGTGAGAGGCCCGCGTACCACAAAAAAAAATAGAAAAGAAAATAACAGGGTACTTAATTGCTTTAAAACTTCGAGCAACGACTTTTTTTTGGAATTAATAGGTAAGAAACCTAGTAGACCATTCCTACCAATAACAGAATTTTTTTTTTTTTTGGCACAGGCTCCAGACGCGCAGGCCCAGCGGCCATGGCTCACGGGCCCAGCCGCTCCGCGGTATGCGCGATCCTCCCGGACCGGGGCACGAACCCGCGTCCCCTGCATCGGCAGGCACACTCCCAACCACTGTGCCACCAGGGAAGCCCCAATAATAGATCTTTTTAAAGGTGCAAGGAAATTTGTGAAACTCATCCATCTTCAGTGTTTCAAGTATATATGTCAGGAAATAAATCTTAGGTAAATGACAATATATTTTTTAAGGTTATGGTGTGAAATTAAATTAGATTCCTTGTAGTATTTTCTATGAATTCTAACTGCAGCAAAAATTCGTTCAAGTAACTCATGTTTCCCATCTCCATATCCCCACACCACATTTTGTTTTGTCCTCACCACTCTGTAAGCAGTTTATTCATCTATTTTTCATGGGTGAAACTGGCAGTGGAGTGAGATTACTGCAGCAAAGTACATCCTTTTTACGTGGCACAGAAATGCTTTTCATATACCCAGAAATCTTTTAAAAAGTGATTTTTAAACCATTTTTTAAATTGAAGTATAGTTAATTTACAACACTGTGTTAGTTTCAGGTATACAGCAAAGTGATTCAGTTTTATATATATATATATATATATATATATATATATATATATATATCCCTTTGCAGATTCTAAAAAGATTTTTGTTTTTAACTTGAGTTAACAACAATACACAAGCATTCTCAGTGAGACCTACAGTTGTGAGTTTGGTATAAACCAAAATTCATTGTAACTACAAGTAACAGAGCTTTCAAAAAGTTTTGAGAAAATGAAAGATGGGAAGGTTAATTTCTTTACTGCAATTCTTAAACTCTCCACATTAAGTTTCAAGACTGTATACAGTGCTTTTGGGAGATTATGACTTAAAATGCTGAGCCAGAGTTCTCCCCATTACTTTGGCAGCAGCTGAAGTAACCTGTACCATTGGGTGGATCAGAGTCATCATAATGCACAGGTCTTAGCTAATGCCATTTCTAAGGCTAACGAATCCCTAGTTTCTACTTCTAACTGTCACCAAAATTAAAGTGCCACCAGCATAGCACCTAGTTGTTTTTATATGGTTTCAAAATACAGCATTAGTTCATCACTTTTGACCAAGTAAACATTAAAGAAAAAATATCTTGGAGGTGTGGGCTCAAACCCTAATAAAAGATATTTCCTGTTTTTTGTTTTTGTTTTGTTTTTTGCTTTGTTTTTTGTATTACAGGCAGTATATAATGTCAACAGTCACAAGTAAGAAATCTGATCTCCTCAAAAAATTAACATATAAAATCAGCCCATAGTGCAAAGTCATCTTAAAGAGGCAGAGTAGCAGAAGTTAAAATAAAGGGAATGTCATACCTGCCACTCCCCTGCCCTGATCAGCGCCTGCTACACAATAAGGATCTCAACAAATATTCATTGAATGAATGAATGGCAGTCTCTGATATCATTAACACTCTGAGATCTCATTTACTATATGAACATATCCAAAGTAAGAATGTACTATTTCGAATTAGAATTCATCAGTAGCAGAGGAACACAAAAGGAAAGTCGTCAATGCAGATGTTGGCAATGTCCATCTAAAAAAAAAAAATTTTTTTTTAATTCTTATCGATGTGTTAATTAACTAGATGGGGGGCGGGATTCCTTTCACAATGTATACATATATCAGATCACCAAGGTGTACATTTTAAACATCTTACAATTTTGTATGTCAATTGTACCTCAATAAAGCCTAAGTTTTAAAAAAATCCCTACCATTTAATGAAAATGTTACTGGTCCTTCTCAAAATGTCATAATGATGAGATGGCACTGAGAATCAGTGATATATCTGGTTAAGGGATATCTTGATCCCACCTGGAACAAAATCTTTGTTGAATGCTAAATGAATGTTAATATTCATTTATTAACCAGAACACTTATTTTAGTCCTTCCCTATTATTTTGAATCTGTTTTCTTCCTTCTACAAGTAATTTTTGGCTCTTCTCCATAATACCCTATCTAATCCCTGTTTCTTCTTCTCATGACCTCTGCATTTAGATAGTTTTTCTGGTTGCATGTATACCTACATAAATGTAAGGCCCTTGGGGACCCCTGAGTATACTGTCATTTACCTTTTATTAATTCCTTTAATAACAGTATTTTATCATATACTATTTGACCTTCCTTTGTTTACGAATATTTGATTATTTTCCTTGTAATATTACAAGATGGAGTTGCTCAGTTATAGTCATCACCAAATCAAATACATATAAAGATACTCTAAAGTTAGATATTTTCCCCAAAATTACATAGGAGTAAAAAATAAAAAACAGGGGCTTCCCTGGTGGCACAGTGATTGAGAGTCCACCTGCCAATGCAGAGGACACGGGTTCGTGCCCCGGTCTGGGAAGATTCCCACATGCCGCGGAGCAGCTGGGCCCGTGAGCCATGGCTGCTGAACCTGTGCGTCCAGAGCCTGTGCTCCACAACAGTGAGAGGCCCGCATACCGCAAAATAAATAAATAAATAAATAAATAAATAAACAAGATTTTTAAAAATTTATTTACTTTATTTATTTTTGGCTGCATTGGGTCTTCATTGCTGCACACAGGCTTTCTCTAGTTGCGGCAAGCGGGGGCTACTCTCTTCATTGCAGTGCACGGGCTTCTCACTGCAGTGGCTTCTCTTGTTGTAGAGCACGGGCTCTAGGCATGCAGCCTTCAGTAGTTGTGGCACGTGGGCTTAGTAGTTGTGGCTCACACGCTCTACAGTGCAGGCTCAGTAGTTGTGGCACACAGGCTTAGTTGCTCTGCGGCATGTGGGATCTTCCGGGACCAGGGCTCGAACCTGTGTCCCATGCATTGGCAGGCAGATTCTTAACCACTGCACCACCAGGGAAGCCCAAAACAAGATTTTTTTAACCTTTAAGATAATGCTGAAAGCTCAGGCTATTGAATTTATTACATCTTACATAAAATTAGAAATTATGACTTTTTAATTTGGGAGTAATATATGATCATTCATTTTTTTTAATGAGACTATTTGAAAGATAAAAAACTCTAAATCACCAATGTTTCCACTACCCACACATAGCCACTCTTCCTCCTAGCCTTTTTCTCTATTGAAAGACCCCTTGGATTTTTATAGTTAATCACACTATGTATAAATTAATATCTCTTAAAATCATTTTTTTAATGAAATAGCATATTTGGTGGGGGAACATAGCTTACTAACCTTTTGTTCTAGGAAAAAAACATAAACATGGATTAGAAGAAATTATAAAATGGCAAGGCATTTAATAAATTCCAAAATCTTTACTTCATCACTAAAGGTACATGTGATCATTTATGTATACAAACTGTATTTACAGGAAAATTCAAATTCTGGAATTGCCTGCATCCTCTAGAGTAAATGGTTTTCATTTAATTTTTTATTCATAGGAAAAACATTTATCTCATGCCTTAAGAATGTTTTCCAAATCAAATATGTAAAATAACTGAAAAGAAAAAAACTAGTTAATCAAACAATACGATTAGGTCATAAGACTTCACATTTGAGTATTTGACTGACTAATTTCATTGCCTTCTAATTTGAGGAGAAATAACCCTTCTCAATGGAAGTAGACTCAAATCAGAGTCCATAAACATTTCCTCCACTTGTTTTGTTTCTGAGCTTTTTTTAAAATCCCATAAAAAACCACTGGGACTCTGGAATACAGCTGCCCTTGTTAGCATTCCAAAAATTAAAGCTCTCATGTGCCTCGGCCAGGAACACTCCAGAAATAATGAAGCCCAGCTTTCACATGGAAGATAAGCATGTTTAAAAATGTAGCTTAGAAGTGCTCTCATGGAACAAACCATCTCTATCTCTTTATGAAATCAAAAAGTAATAATTGGATGCTAAAAATAATGAGATGAATTTATTCCAAGAGGAAGCATCATTCCTTAAGCCTGTCAAATACCACCATATAAAAACTCCTTGTTCCTATTTTTGATATTGAGTGCTCAGCAGTTTAATGCCAGTGGTGGAAGTAACGATGATCCTTAACTTCTACTAGGTGTTGGGCAAATGCCAGATATTTTCTTTCCATTCTTTATTTCCTTTCATCTTCACAACCACCCCCAGTGAAACCAGGACCCCCTAAAACTGAGCTCCTCTGCTGAGTTTATGATCAACCTCTCCACCCCAAACTTAATTCCCTTTCTTGTCCCACACCTGTTCCCCCTCAAAATTGAGGAGTATCAAAGAAAATGGGGATTGAAACTGAGCAGGATTCTTTGAGGTCTTCCCAGGTACAAACGCCCCTATGTGCCCCCCTCTTTCTTGTTTGTAGCAAAAAAAAGAAAAAAGGCTTTAGTCTCCTAGGCCTCCCCTGAGTTCCAAAGAGCAGGCTTAAGCAGTTAATAATTAGGACAATAAAGTCACAGGACTTAGTTCCTCCTGAAGGGATATACATCTGATGATGAGTTGTTCTACAGAAACTGAGACTCCCACCCAGGTGGAGGACGGTGACTACATGCTAACCACAAACACTAGACCCCAGACTGGTTGGAGCCAGAAGGTTGAGATTCTAGAAACATCACCCTGTTACCTGAACACCTACCAGTCAGAAGAAGGTCCATGAGCCGATCATGCAACCTACGACCCTCTCCCTTAACACTATCTTTGAAAACCCTCACCTGAAAGCCAGAAAGTTTGGATCTTTGAGCATGAGCTGCCCATTCTCCTTGCTTGGCCCTGCAATAAATCTTTCTCTGCTCCAAACTCCGATGTTTCAGTTTGTTTAACCTCACTGTTCATCAGGAACCTGACCTTGGGTTGGACAACACTAACTATTTTAGATGAGGAAATTGAAGCAGAGAAGCTAAATAACTTGCCCCAGTCACTTAGTAAGTGGCACACTCTAGATCGGAATCTAGATTTGAACTCAGTGCCAAGTTCTTGATGCTCTTATATTATAGAATAAGGAAAATTTTTCTTTATGTTCTCCACATAGCTCTGAATACCACCCCCTATTCTTCCCCCATTTTCTCTCACCACCTTTTGTTTGCTTGTTTTTAACAAAGAATTATCTCAATGCACATTTATGATAAAATGTTGCACCCTGAAAGAGCTACATTTTAAAACATCATACCAAGTAAGGATTAGAAGCACTATCAGGTCCCTTGGGACACGGACCATGTCATTAAATTTTATTTAATCCTCTCAATAACGCTTTACATATCCCATTTTATACAAAAACTCAAGTAATTCAAGTAACTCCCCTCAAAGCAAATAGCTATTTATAAAGCTGAAATTTTTGTACAGCCAAATTTGAAACCCACATATTGTTTACTCCAGAGTCCATGCTCTTTAATAGGCTAAAATATGTGCACTGCCATGCCTGCAATAAACAGGGTATTTAAACAACCCTCAGTAAATCAGAGTAACCACATGTTTAGTTTGGGTCTCAATCTAAATCCTCGTTAGTCAAATATGATCAGCCTTTGGGAGAATCCTAAACTCTTCAGAAATGGATTTAGAAGTTCCAAATTTCAAGGAATTCCAACTTATTTAGTAGTCCATATGCAATTTCAACCTTTCCTTTCCCTAAGAAGACAAAGAGTGTAGCCCAGCTAATTAGGTCTTTGTCAAACAATAGTTCTTTTCTTTAAATCTGTGGCTTCTCACCCAGATGATAAAAAGCTATTTCAGCTCAAGACTCTTACTTAATTGGTTTGCACCCTACCAGGGACCTCCTGGGCTCCTGCATATCCCCACATCAGAGTGCAGGGAGAATTCTCTGCCTGCCAGCAAAGCACAGTTCTAAGATTTATGCCTGGCTTTCATGTTCACCCAATGAATTAACTGGAAAGGCTTTGCTCCTATTGCTGCAACTACCTTCCCTAAGGAAAGCACTGCTTCGGAAGCTTGTGCATGTCAAAGGAAGTTTGTTTACCATTAGAAAAGTCCACCAGAATTAACAGTGAAGCGATTCTTTTGCAGCCTTTGGCAGCCCACATAGCTAAGGACCCCAAATCCCAGTGGCCTCAGTCACCCAAGCTTGGAAAGCAAAACTCACATCCAAAAACTAGCCATTATAAAATCTTTCCACTTTAAAATGTTAACTTTTTAAATATCCTACTGGTACTTTTTAGACCCACATATTTAAACAAGCTCCTAATTTAGCAAGTATTGCCTTATGTTGTAACTATATGGTGATACAATTTTAGACCTAAAGATACCAGTAATCGTTTTTTCTAACTGCTTCATTTTTCCAGATACTTAAGGACCAGAGGGTTCAAATATCTTTTCCAGTTAGTAGCGGGGGGGGGGGGGGGGGGGTCCAGAACCCAGATCTTCTCAATTATTTCTTAGTGTTCAAATAAAAACTTTTTTTTTAAAAAAAAGGAAGAAAAAAACCTCTGTTAAAAACTTGGGTCACAATACATGGTAAATTTGACTCCAAGAGACTGTGGGAGGAGAGAGTGACTGGGAAAGGAAGCACAGTCAACGGCACTTAATCAAATAAATGTTTTATTCTCTGAGTGATAGGATGCTGTAATAATGAAACACTGACATGAATCTTCCTTTCACTACAGCTATTTTCCCCCACAGAATGGATCAGATTTGCTGGGATATACCACCCACCCAATGTAGAGAATGGTATTCTGTATTCTGTAGAGAATGGCTGCTCCATGATTGGCAGATCAGCCAGTGAATTCACATCTGTTAGGGAGCAAACAAACATCATGGAAACCAGGGCAAATTTAGTAAGCAACTAAAATTTCATCTTTTCATTATTATTTTTTTTCAAGCAATGAAGGTTATCAGTTCAGGAGAGTGCTAGCTCTCTTAACCATCTAACCGGAAGTCAGTCAGGTGAGAGGGAGCCCCAGAAAGGGCTTGTGGCCAGGCAGGGTGGTCACAGATGAGTAGGGATGCAGCTGCCCCCATGCCGATTGCACACACACTTGCTGCTCAGCAGAGACTTTATGAAGGAGACTTCAGGCAGCAGAACAAAAATCTCTGGCTTCCTGACATATATGCTGGCAACAAATAAGAGACAACAGAAGAGCACAAGCTTAGGCACAGCACCACTGAGGGTTGGAGCCTTCCTGGATGTGGGGAGGAGGAACCTGCTGAGGCCAGACAACTCAGGAAGACTGACATCTATCTGGGCCCACCTGCACTTACCCTTTCCCAAATGCAGAAAGCACAAAAGAAGAGTACCAGGAGTCTAAAAGGCATGGTATTTTAATGTGGATATTGAAACAAATGATCCTAATTACCTTATTTAAAACTATAGCTCTTTGAGAGAGTATGGCTAAGAAAACCCCGAAGTTCTCTCTTTTTGCTTTGCCCAGGAACTATTTAGCCCAGTGACTACATAGCCCTTGGCCCAGACATACTTGTCTGTCATTTACTTCAAAGACTTCAGGGTAGGCAGCGGGATAATGTGGTTGTACACTGATTTTAATCCACACTCTGAGGGCAGCTAAATCACGTTTCCTAGGGGGTGGTTTTTGGCACTGGACAAACCCTCACCAAGAGTTCAAATTCCCAAGGTTGCTTGGGCAAACACTTCAGTCATCTCCCTCTGAATCTGTGCAAGAGGGGTCATTAATGAACACAAGGGCCTTAGATATAATCTATTAATGGTGAACTGAGTGGTGCTCAGGCAATGGGGACTGGCTGGAAATGATGGATGGAAAGCTCTGCCCTGCCGGGTCGAGCACCTGTCCAGCCCAGCAGCATAACAATTTTAAGACAGCTCTTATGACAAAAACTTCATTTGTTCCTGTGTCTGTCACATAACAGAAAATTCTGCCACCTGATCCAAATACAGTGTTAGGAACCCTGCTGCCAGACTATCATAACATTGCCTCAGATGGACCTCCCATATGTTGGTGATTTCAGGAAAGCACGAAAGGGTGGAGACCAGAAGTTGCATTCCAGGTTGTATGACTGCTTTTGTGCTAGCTCGCTATTAAATGTATGTTCATGGAACACAATTTGGTCCAACACGTGCTTTTATTGTATTATGTCACATGGTAGTTAGGTTGTAGATGGGAGAGAAGACGACTCTCACTCACTTCCTCTACTCATAGCACCTACTATGTGCACGAAAAGAACCTGAGAACTGTGAATGCCCACACTCTGAAGAGAGACCAGTGGTGGGCGCCACTCATCCCACCACTGCCCACCTCTGCTTGTGTTCTTCCTGAACAAAGAGGGAATTAAAAGGGAAATTTCCCACACGTAAGTCCCCCTCTAGAACAAGGTATTACTATAAAAGTTGTGAAGTTACATTTACTTCTATAATCTCCAAGTTTGTTAGCAAAATGATAAAACAGTACAGACAAGAATGCTATATATACGGGTGACGTGTGAGGTTGGTGGCTGAACTTTGATTGATCCCACTAACTGCTGACAAGATGAGCACTGTGGGATTCTAGGATGACTAGAGGCACGGCCTCTGAAGGTTAAGTAAGCTGTGAAATGCACGTCCATTTCAGTAAATAGGATCAGTCAGGCCCTTTGCTTTGGGTTTTGTTTTTAAACGTTGTCAGATTATATATCAAGTTTTTTTAAAAAATATATACAGCAGGTTCTTATTAGTTATCCATTTTATACATATTAGCTTATATGTCAAGTTTTGTTGTTTTTCACCAAAAATTATGCAGCGGACTTTGCTGCCAGCGTAGCAATTTACTGAAAATACCTGTGTGTGTGTGTTAATTCATTGATTAGCATTTGTAGTATATAATCATGAATCAATACTCCAGGTCAAGAAAAGAGAAACTTTCATGGAAGACAATAAGAGGGTAAATATTCTCTAAATCATCTTTGTCCTCAAAGATATTACATACAGCCATAGTCCTAAAGAAAATCATTAAGCCAAGCTGGTCTTTTTTTCTAATTTTCCCTTTGTTTCAGTCAATACAAGAACTAAGATGGAGTGTAAAGAATAGAATCCTCCTGGAAAAATAAGAGACCTTGACATCATTCCCGTCACCAACCCCAAAATTGCTCTTATAGATCAGAAACAACTTAAAAGTCAAGCAGGGCTTCTCTGGTGGTGCAGTGGTTAAGAATCCACCTGCCAATGCAGGGGACACGGGTTCGAGCCCTGGTCCGGGAAGATCCCACATGCCGTGGAGCAACTAAGCCGTGCACCACAACTACTGAGCCTGTGCTCTAAAGCCCGTGAGCCACAACTACTGAAGCCCACATGCCACAACTACCGAAGCCCACATGCCACAACTACCAAAGCCCACGTGCCTAGAGCCCGTGCTCTGCAGCAAAGAGAAGCCGCAGCAATGAGAAGCCCACCCACTGCAACGAAGGGTAGCCCCGCTCGCCGCAACTAGAGAAAGCCCATGCGCAGCAACAAAGACCCAATGCAGCCAAAAATAAATAAATAAAATAAATTAAAAAAAAAAAGTCTAGCAGATCTAAGTTCAAATTTCCCTTCTTTCATTGCAGATACCTAACTTCTCTGAACTATGATTTCTTCATCCATCAACAAAACATATTTAATAATATCTACTTTGCAATGTTGTTGTAAGGACTAATACAGATAACAGAAAAAGAGCACCTGAAAGAATGCCTAACACATAATCTGTGCTCAATATATGACAGTGTTATTATTTTTCTTACTGACCTTATTTCTGTGAGTAATAATATTGTCATTCATTAGCAGCTTGCCTAGAATGAAGGAAGCAGTAATATCTATAAATAATTCATGACATTCCATGAAATAACAGTCATCTTCATTGCCTGGAAGCAATAAATAAATTAAAATTCTGATTTTCTTCATGATGTGACAAGAATGTGAATGGGATCAAAATATCTGCCCCCAAATATGCCACTTTGGCATAAAAATTGTTTTGACCTGAAGGCAATTAAAAAGCAGCGAATGTAGAATGTAGAAAGAGATCTCTGCTCTCACCCTATCTGCCTAAAAGTGAAACATAAATTTCCCTTTTTGAAGTTGTTCTCCCTTTCCTCTCCAAAACCAGGAAAAGGAAAACAACCATTATTACTGGAGACAGAAAGATGACACCAAAATCAGTCTGCACAAACAAACCTTACTAAAATAAATTTTATCTTTCATAACTTTCCCCCATATACTTACTTTCCCCCAATATACTTTCCCTAGGAGCCCAAACCCTTTTTCCTTTGTCTAATCACTTCTCCACAATTTATCACTCTTTGTTTAAACGGTATATGAGATCTCAAGGCTAACTGCTTCTTTAGATCTTCGTTTCCTTTCTATGAAGGGCTCTGTACCCTAAAATTAAACTATTAACATCAAATAAAATGTGTGTGCCTTTTCTCCTGTTAACCTTTTTGTCAGTTCCAGTCTAATTTGAACATCTCAATAACAGAAGGTAAACGGTAGATTAAAAGTTTTTTTTCTTCCCCTACAAATTTGTATATGTTTTGAAACTAAGAACTACTCATCTTAATTTTAGGGGAGACAAGTAAATAAACAGTTTGAAAGAGCACTTAGTGCTATTCCTTTTGAGTTAGATCTTTGCTACACATCCAAGGACCGGCAGAATCAGCATCACCTGGGAGTTTTATAGAAATGCAAAATTTGAAGGCCTATCCCAGACCTACGGAATCAGAACCTGCATCTTAACAACCTCCAGGGGATTTGTATGCACTTTAAAGTTTGAGGAACACTGGACCCTTACTGTCCATATTCCTCCACTTGCCAGCCAACTCAGAGTGGTGACATTCTATTATTCTGTTTCTAATCAGTAGGAGGTGACTAAGTAAATTATTACAGCATAGAAACTTGTTATTTCTTTTTTAAAAACCCAGTTAGAGCCTTGTATAATGTGTAAAAGGCTCGGAATACCCATGGTGCCAAATTCTGGACAAATACATTCTTGTGAATTTAAACATGGTGGAAGAATATTTCCTAATGATTTTTCAAGCTGCCTAAGCCTAACCATGAGCACCTGCCCTTTGTGCTATGGCCAGTGTAGCACAGATACATTTTACATAATATGTTATGGTGAGCTCAAAAAGCAGACTGTCTTACATACACTGCTGATTTGATATTTCCTGACTTTTTGAAATACGAATGCTCAGTAAGTCTGAGGAATACCTTCCTCCATTTCTTAGAAGACTAATTTCATCCACATCACATGTCTATTGTTCACAGTCTTTTAAAAATATTTTCTTTTTTTTTTTTTTTTTTTGCTCTAATTGACAAAGACTCGCTTTACCAAAATTTAGTTAGGTTCCTTTGAGCCCTCAACTAAGCCTCAATCTTGACCCCCATCCTTGCTGGGACTGGAGAGCCCAACTTTAGCAAGAATCCTGTTAAGTCAGTTTAGAAAGAATCTCCCACCCAGGATATCTGAGCAAATTCTTCATCTCCCATTCTTGATATCTAGTCACCCTGGCTTGCCTTCAGCAAGAATCCTAAGTCAGTTCAGCAAGAATCCTCCTCCTCTGGATGCCTCCTCTTATTATTTTCCATCCACTGGCCCCCTCACTCTGCTCACTAGTTCTAAATCCCCAGCTCTCTTCGCTATATTGAGAGTTGAGCCTGATCTCTCACTTCTATTACTGTAGTCTTGACATCTTTCATAATAGTTCCAAGTAGTCTTCCTTACCATTTTAACAAGTGTCAGAATAATTTTGTCTTTAACAATACCCTTTTTAAAACTTCTTATTAAGAAGCAGCCAGGAAAAAAAAAGAAAAAAAAAGCGACAGCCAGAGCACAGAAACATTGGCAAGAACTGTAGCTTACTCCCTGAGAACTGTAAAGCACTGGGAACAGTGTGTTTGAACCAAGTTTATTTTACTAAAAGTATATTTGAGACTATTTAGCTCAAAACAAAACAAGTTAAGTTATTCAAGGCTGTGATTTTACCCAGAATGCTAGATAGAGATAGTCTAAATAAAATCAAACATCTAAACAATGGTCCAAAGATGTGAAGCCCCCAAATATTAATGATCTATTTCTGTTGGGAGTATAAATAGAAATGAGCCAGCTGAACAGAGGTCCAGTGATCCCACATTAACTTACCTCTTGGGCAAGTACCCACATCTAAGTTTCACTCATACTACTCAACTGAAGTCCCAGAAACGAGACAACAGGAGACTCTTCTCACATCCCTCCAAAGGCCATCAAAATGACAACAGGATGGTCAATTTCCAAAGGTCCGGGCACTCTACATAATACTGCCCCCATCACATCAAGCATTCCCACTGGGGATAATTTTTATTTTTAAAAAAATATTTATTTATGTATTTATTTAGGCTGTGCCGGGTCTTAGTTGTAGCATGCAGGATCTTTAATTATGGCATGCGGGTCCTTTATTTTATTCTACTTTTATAGTTGCAGCATGTGGACTCTTAGTTGCAGCATGCATGTGGGATCTAGTTCCCCAACCAGGGATCAAACCCAGGCCCCCTGCATTGGGAGCATGGAGTCTTACCCACTGGACCACCAGGGAAGTCCCCCACAGGGGATATTTTTTAAAAGACCTCTAAATACTCTCAAGTCTAAAAATTAACAAAATAGGTCAAAGTAGATGTAGTTACTAAAATGTGGATAGACGATAAGACAATTTCAGGCCACTTTTACAGGCATCTCCTTGGTTGAGTGCTTCATTATCCATACCTGTGTTTCCCAAGGCTGCGTTCTATAGAACACTAGCCGATGAGATGTTTTCAAAAAAAAAAAAAAAAGGTTCCTTGATCAAATTAACTTGGAAAAGAATGAATGCTCTATCCTCCCTGAAAAGAATCATATGTTCATTAGCATACAAAAGATTCTAAATCATATTAGCATGCAAGGTTCTGAAAAGTTCCGAAGGAAAGGAGCCTGTATAACTTTCTTTAATCCAGGGTCTTCCCAAATGCAATTGCCACAGAACATTTTTTTTTAAATCCCACACTGTGTGGGAATTCCCTGGTGGTCCCGTGGTTAGGAGTCGGCGCTTTCACTGCTGAGGGCCTGGGTTCAGTCCCTGGTCGGATCTGCAAGCCACGTGGCCCAGCCAAAAAATAAAAAGTTTATTTTAAAAATCTCACAATGTGAATTACTCACTGAAAATCGCTGAACCTTATGGTGAGGACTTCATCTTCTTGGGGAAAGAAAAGGAGGAGGAGATGGGAGGGACAGGTGTCTTATATTATCAGTGAAGCTTATTTTACAAAAAAGGATTAAGGTATGGCATTCACAATACTCGCAGACACACAAATACACTACCATCATTACTTCTCATCTCTCCAAAAGTATAGAATAATGGGGAAATTTTGCTTTTCCTTTAAAGGTGGAGAGCCTAGAGGTAGAGTGCAGTCATCCAGAAGAACCCCTACTGGTAACAGAGTTAGAAAGTGAGGACAGGCATGGAGGGTGAGAGGCGTTCTGTATGGGGCTGGGACGAGACACCTGCACCTGACAAATCATTCCCATTTATTCAGAAAGATGAAACACAATCACTGAGGGCACTAGAAGACTGGGAGGAGGGCTGGAGAAAGCAAATAATGAGGAGGGTAACAGAGGGATCGCTGCACCCATTGTTATTCACCATTTGCTGTTTCCTTGAAGAGATGGGTAACCTGGTGGTCAAGCTCAGGGACTCTGAGTCTGAACCCTGGCTCTGGCACTCTCCAGGTGTGAGGTGTCGGATAAGTCACTTAACCTTCCTGTGCCTCTAGTTTTCTTGCATATAATCGTACTTACCTCATAGGGTCGTTGTGAAGTTAGTATGTGTAATTCGATTATGGCAATGCCTGGCACACAGTAAGTACTAGAGACATATTAGCTATAATCGTTACAGGTATTTCTGCTATAGCTTGATGTATATCCTGAAAAAAATTCTATATTCTACAAAACTGTGCTCTAAAAACACAGTCTATGGAGGGCAAAAGAGGAATAGAGGGACTTCTTAAAACCTATGCAACCTGTCATCAGGGCACTACCAAAAACTATAACTGGTATTGCTTGGACTTCCTGGCCAGGCAACTTAGCTGAAAGTTGCCTCAGCAGGTGTTCAAAATGCACAAAGACAATCGAGTAGAAATGTGGACAATACTTCAGTCTGAGCAGGCTGGTAGGTACCAAGAGAATGCAGATGGACACAGGACTCTGGGCCAGAGGGGCTGGCACCGAGGTGATCCCAGGAGGGCAATGCAACCCACCAGGAGTCGTAAGAGGCGTGCAGCCAGGGGTGTGTCCATCTGGGAAGGTAGCCCTTGGTCCAGACACTCGTTTTTAATTTTCACAAAATCCAGCAGAAAGTATCCCTGGTAACAGTGCAATTTATCTATTCCAGGGTCTCCACTGAGAGAAAGAGACAATTAGGAAGCTCACTGTTCCCACACATCTAAGCCACATCCTTTCACCCAGCTTTTTCAGTACTACAGTTAGTTGTTTGCTGTCTGTTTGCCTGAATCCTTTGTCATTCTCAGTTAATTTTCAAGTCATGGAGAAAAGAGGAGTAATTATATATTAGCCCCCTGCTTAATACATTTTCCCATTTTAAGATGAGGAAACTGAGGAAAAAAAATCATTAACTTGCCCAACGTCAGGCAGCCGTGCAGAGAGCAAGTTCACGGGCTGTGCCCAGAGCGTGGGTAGCCTGTCTTATTCAATGTATTTGTGGGATTAAGAAACTGAACTGCAAAAACAACACTTGTGTCATTCGGAGCTTAATGTTTAGAAACAAACTAAAATCTTTTTTGAGGTTTGTCTATATACCTTCAACCTAACTCTTCAACACCCAATCAGAAACACAAGTAATATTATACAAAGACGCAAATAATCAAAATCAAGCCAGAGCACCTCACCCCCCATGCTACCCCATTCCTCCCACACCGAGCCCCTTCTCAGCACCCGGGCCTCCCATTCTTTTTCCTCACCCGAGCCCCCACCTCTGCACAATTGGTCCTAAACTGAATCCTCCATCACAAGCTCATTATGAACCCATTATCCATCTCTATCAGGTGTTGCTCCTGAATCCACTCTTCCACCTGTAACTCCAATCTTGGTCAATCATTTCTCACTCTCTCTTAGGCTAAAACTCATCAGCACCTTGTTGAAATACTACTTCCAGACAGCTGAACTGCTGAATCATGTGGATCTAACCTCTCATTCCTACAGTACTGGCCCTTATCGTCTGTCCCCTGGAGTCTACAACACGCTCCCAACTATCTCCTGCCTCCCTGCCACCACTTATGGGGTCTTCTACCAATGTGACCGTGCGGGAGCACAACGCTACCCCGCCACCACAGCACGGCAGGCCATACATCATCTGGACAGCCAGTGGACAGGCCGTCCACTGTCTACGGGTTCCTCTCCTACCGCGTGCCTTAAAATTCCTTAAACATGCCAGATTGGCTCTTAAATCTTTGGTCCTTCAATCATGTGTTTCTGCCTGAAAGACCCCTCCTCGACTCCCAGGCCCCACCTCCTCCAGTTCTACAATCTATATAACCTACTTCCTACTAAACGCCCCCCGACCCCAAGTTTATAAGACTCCATTTAAGAATCATTTCCAGAGGAGTTTCAAGATGGCGGAAGGGTAAGACGCGGAGATCACCTTCCTCCCCACAAATACATCAGAAATACAGCTACATGTGGAACAACTCCTACAGAACACCTACTGAACACTGGCAGAAAACCTCAGACCTCCCAAAAGGCAAGAAACTCCCCACGTACCTGGAGACAAAAGAATAGGGACGGGACCTGCACCAGTGGGAGGGAGCCGTGAAGGAGGAAACGTTTCCACACACTAGGAAGCCCCTTCGCGGCGGAGACTGCGGGTGGCGGAGGGGGGAAGCTTCGGAGCCGCGGAGGAGAGCGCAGCCACAGGGGTGCGGAGGGCAAAGCAGAGAGATTCCCGCACAGACGACCGGTTCCGACCAGCACTCACCAGCCCGAGGGGCTTGTCTGCTCACCGCCGGGGTGGGCGGGGCTGGGAGCAGGCTCGGGCTTCCGGTGGAGCGCAGGGAGAGGACTGGCAGCATGAACATAGCCTGAAGGGGTTAGTGCGCCACGGCTGGCCGGGAGGGATTCGGGGGGAAAAGCCTGAACCTGCCGAAGAGGCAAGAGACGTTTTCTTCCCTCTTTGTTTCCTGGTGCGCGAGGAGAGGGGATTAAGAGCGCTGCTTAAAGGAGCTCCAGAGACGGTCGCGAGACGCGGCTAATAGGGCGGACCCCAGAGACGGGAATGAGACGCTAAGGCCACTGCTGCCGCCACCAACAAGCCTGTGTGCGAGCACAGGTCACTATCCACAACCCCCTTACAGGGACCCTGTGCAGCCCGCCGCTGCCAGGGTCCCAGGATCCAGGGACAACTTCCCCGGGAGAACGCACGGCGCGCCTCAGGCTGGTGCAACGTCACGCCGGCCTCTGCCACCGCAGGCTTGCCCCGCATCCGTGCCCCTCCCTCCCCCCGGCCTGAGTGAGCCAGAGCCCCCGAATCAGCTGCTCCTTTAGCCCCGTCCAGTCTGGGCGGGAACAGACACCGTCAGGCGACCTACATGCAAAGACAGGTCCAAATCCAAATCTGAACCCGAGGAGCTGTGAGAAAAAAGAAAAGAAAGGGAAATCTCTCCCAGCAGCCTCAGGAGCAGTGGATTAAAGCTCCACAATCAACTTGATGGACCCTGCATCTGTGGAATACTTGAATAGACAACGAAATCATCCCAAATTGAGGAGATGTACTTTGGGAGCAAAGATACATTTTTTTCCCTTTTTCTCTTTTTGTGAGTGTGTATGTGTATGCTTCTGTGTGTGATTTCGTCTGTATAGCTTTGCTTTGACCGTTTGTCCTAGGGTTCTGCCTGTCCATATATATATATATATATATATATATATATATATATTTTAGTATAGTTTTTAGCACTTGTTATCATTGGTGGATTTGTTTTTTGGTTTGGTTGCTCTTTTCTTTCTTTCTTTCTTTTTTTCTCCCTTTTATTCGGAACCATGTGGATGACAGGGTCTTGGTGCTCTGGATGGGTGTCAGGGCTGTGACTCTGAGGTGGGAGAGCCAACTTCAGGACACTGGTCCACCAAAGACTTCCCAGCTCCATGTAATATCAAACAGCGAAAATCTCCCAGAGATCTCCATCTCAAAACGAAGACCCAGCTCCACTCCATGACCAGCAAGCTACAGTGCTGGACACCCTATCCAAACAACTAGCAAGACAGTAACACAACACCACCCATTACCAGAGAGGCTGCCTAAAATCATAATAAGGTCACAGACACCCCAAAACACAACACCACACGCGGTCCTGTCCACCAGAAAGACAAGATCCAGCCTCATCCACCAGAACACAGGCACCAGTCCCCTCCACCAGGAAGCCTACACAACCCACTGAACCAATATTAGCCACTGGGGGAAGACACCAAAAACAACAGGAACTACAAACCAGCAGCCTGCGAAAAGGAGACCCCAAACACAGTAAGTTAAGCAAAATGAGAAGACAGAGAAACACACAGCAGATGAAGGAGCAAGGTAAAAACCCACCAGAACTAACAAACAAAGAGGAAATAGGCAGTCTACCTGAAAAAGAATTCAGAATAATGATAGTAAAGATGATACAAAATCTTGGAAATAGAATGGAGAAAATACAAGAAATGTTTAACAAGAACTAAAGAGCAAACAAACAACAATGAACAACACAATAAATGAAATTTAAAATTCTCTAGAAGGAATCAATAGCAGAATAACTGAGGCAGAAGAACGGATAAGTGACCTGGAAGATAAAATAGTGGATATAACTACTGCAGAGCAGAATAAAGAAAAAACTGAAAAGAATTGAGGACAGTCTCAGAGACCTCTGGGACAACATTAAATGCACCAACATTCGAGTCATAGGGGTCCCAGAAGAAGAAGAGAAAAACAAAGGGACTGAGAAAATATTTGAAGAGATTATAGTTGAAAACTTCCCTAATATGGGAAAGGAAATAGTTAATCAAGTCCAGGAAGGGCAGAGAGTTCCATACAGGATAAATCAAAGGAGAAACATGCCAAGACACATATTAATCAAACCATCAAAAATTAAATACAAAAAAAAATATTAAAAGCAGCAAGGGAAAAACAATAAAAAACATACAAGGGAATCCCCATAAGGTTAACAGCTGATCTTTCAGCAGAAACTCTGCAAGCCAGAAGGGAGTGGCAGGACATATTTAAAGTGATGTAAGGAAAAAACCTACAACCAAGGTTACTCTATCCAGCAAGGATCTCATTCAGATTTGACAGAGAAATTAAAAATTTTCCAGACAAGCAAAAGCTAAGAGAATTCAGCAACACCAAACCAGCTTTACAACAAATGCTAAAGAAACTCCTCTAGGCAAGAAACACAAGAAAAGGAAAAGCCCTACAAAAACAAACCCAAAACAATTAACAAAATGGTGATAGGAAAATACATATCGATAATTACCTTAAATATAAATGGATTAAATGCTCCAACCAAAAGACACAGACTGGCTGAATGCATACAAAAACAAGACCCGTGCATAGGCTGTCTAAAAGAAACCCACTTCAGAGCTAGGGACACATAAGACTGAAAGTGAGGGGATGGAAAAAGATATTCCATGTAAAAGGAAATCAAAAGAAGGCTGGAGTAGCAATTCTCATATCAGACAAAATAGAATTTAAAATAAAGACTATTACAAGAGACAAAGAAGGACACTACATAATGATCAAGGGATCAATCCGAGAAGAAGATATAACAATTGTAAATATTTATGCGCCAAAAACAGGAGCACCTCAATACGTAAAGCAAATGCTAACAGCCATAAAAGGGGAAATCAACAGTAACATAATCATAGTAGGGGACTTTAACACCCCATTTCACCAATGGACAGATCATCCAAAATGAAAATAAATAAGGAAACACAAGCTTTAAATGATACATTAAACAAGATGGACTTAACTGATATTTATAGGACATTCCATCCAAAAACAACAGAATACACTTTCTTCTCAAGTGCTCATGGAATATTCTGCAGGATAGATCATATATTGGGTCACATATAAAGCTTTGGTAAATTTAAGAAAATTGAAATCGTATCAAGTATCTTTTTCGACCGCAACGCTATGAGACTAGGCATCAATTACAGGAAAAAAAATCTGTAAAAAATACAAATACATGGAGGCTAAACAATACACTACTTAATAACCAGGAGATCACTGAGGAAATCAAAAAATACCTAGAAACAAATGACAATGAAAACACAATGACCCAAAACCTACGGGATGCAGCAAAAGCAGTTCTAAGAGGGAAGTTTATAGCAATACAAAAAAATCCTACCTTAAGAAACAAGAAACATCTCAAATAAACAACCTAACCTTACACCTAAAGCAATTAGAGAAAGAAGAACCTTACACCTAAAGCAATTAGAGAAAGAAGAACACAAAATTAGCAGAAGGAAAGAAATCATAAAGATCAGATCAGAAATAAATGAAGAAAAATGAAGGAAACAATAGCAAAGAAAAATAAAACTAAAAGCTGGTTCTTTGAGACGACAAACAAAATTGATAAACCACTAGCCAGACTCATCCAGAAAAAAAGGGAGAAGACTCAAATCAATAGAATTAGAAATGAAAAAGGAGAAGTAACAACTGACACTGTAGAAATACAAAGAATCATGAGACATTACTACAAGCAACTATATGCCAATAAAATGCACAGCCTGGAAAAAATGGACAATTCTAAGAAAAGCACAAGCTTCCGAGACTGAACCGGGAAGAAACAGAAAATATAAACAGACCAATCACAAGCACTGAAATTGAAACTGTGATTAAAAATCTTCCAACAAACAAAAGCCCAGGACCAGATGGCTTCACAGGTGAATTCTATCAAACATTTAGAGACGAGCTAACACCTATCCTTCTCAAACTCTTCCAAAATATAGGGGAGGGAGGAATACTCTCAAACTCATTCTATGAGGCCACCATCACCCTAATACCAAAACCAGACAAAGATGTCACAAAGAAAGAAAACTACAGACCAATACCACTGATGAACACAGATGCAAAAATCCTCAACAAAATACTAGCAAACAGAATCCAACAGCACATTAAAAGGATCATAACACCATGATCAAGTGGGGTTTATCCCAGGAATACTATGATTCTTTAATATAGGCAAATCAATCAATGTGATACACCATATTAACAAACTGAAGAATAAAAACCACATGATCATCTCAATAGATGCAGAAAAAGCTTTCAACAAAATTCAACACCGATTTATGGTAAAAACCCTCCAGAAAGTAGACAGAGAGGGAACTTACCTCAACATAATAAATGCCATATATGACAAACCCACAGCCAACATCGTTCTTAATGGTGAAATACTGAAAGCATTTCCACTAAGATCAGGCACAAGACAAGGTTGCCCACTCTCACCACTGTTACTCAACATTGTTTTGGAAGTTTTAGCCACAACAATCAGAGAAGAAAAAGAAATAAAAGGAATCCAAACCAGAAAAGAAGAAGTAAACCTGTCACTGTTTGCAGATGACATGATACAATACATAGAGAATCCTAAAGATGCTACCAGAAAACTACTAGAGCTAATCAATGAATTTGGTAAAGTAGCAGGATACAAAATCAATGCACAGAAATCTCTTGCATTCCTATACACTAATGATGAAAAATCTGAAAGTGAAATTAAGGAAACCCTCCCATTTACCATTGCAACAAAAAGAATAAAATGCCTAGGAATAAACCTACCTAAGGAGACAAAAGACCTGTATGCAGGAAACTGTAAGACACTGATGAAAGAAATTAAAGATGATACAAACAGATGGAGAGATATACCATGTTCTTGGATTGGAAGAATCAACATTGTGAAAACGACTCTACTACCCAAAGCAATCTACAGATTCAATGCAATCCCTATCAAACTAACACTGGCATTTTTCACAGAACTAGAACAAAAAATTTCCACAATTTGTATGGAAACACAAAAGACCCCGAATAGCCAAAGCAATCTTGAGGAAGAAAAACGGAGCTGGAGGAATCAGGCTCCCTGACTTCAGACTATACTACAAAGCTACAGTAATCAAGACAGCATGGTACTAGCACAAAAACAGAAATATAGATCAATGGAACAGGATAGAAAGCCCAGAGATAAACCCACCCAATTATGGTCATCTTATCTTTGATAAAGGAGGCAAGAATATACAGTGGAGAAAAGACAGCCTCTTCAATAAGTGGTGCTGGGAAAACTGAACAGCTACATGTAAAAGAATGAAATTAGAACACTCCCTAACACTATACACAAAAATAAACTCAAAATGGATTAAAGACCTAAATGTAAGGCCAGACACTATCACATTCTTAGAGGAAAACACAGGCAGAACACTCTATGACATAAATCACAGCAAGATCCTTTTTGACCCACCTCCTAGAGAAATGGAAATAAAAATAAACAAATGAGACCTAATGAAACTCAAAAGCAAAGGAAACCATAAAGAAGATGAAAAGACAACCCTCAGAATGGGAGAAAACATTTGCAAATGAAGCAACTGACAAAGGATTAAACGCCAAATTTTACAAGTAGCTCATGCAGCTCAATATCAATAAAACAAACAACCCAATCCAAAAATGGGCAGAAGACCTAAACAGACATTTCTCCAAAGACGATATACAGATTGCCAACAAACACATGAAAGAATGCTCAACATCATTAATCATTAGAGAACTGCATATCAAAACTACAATGAGATATCATCTCACACTGGTCAGAATGGCCATCATCAAAAAATCTACAAACAATAAATGCTGGAGAGGGTGTGGAGAAAAGGGAACCCTCTTGCACTGTTGGTGGGAATGTAAATTGATACAGCCACTATGGAGAACAGTATGGAGGTTCCTTAAAAAACTAAAAATAGATCTACCATACAACCCAGCAATCCCATTTCTGGGCATACACCCTGAGAAAACCATAATTCTAAAAGAGTCATGCATATATACACTACCAAACGTAAAATAGATAGCTAGTGGAAAGCAGCCACGTAGCACAGGGAGATCAGCTCGGTGCTTTGTGACCACCTAGAGGGATGGGATAGGGAGGGTGGGAGGGAGGGAGATGCAAGAGGGAAGGGTTATGGGGACATATGTGTATGTATAACTGATTCACTTGTTATAAAGCAGAAACTAACACACCATTGTAAAACAATTATACTCCAATAAAGATGTTTAAAAAACAACAACAGGGCTTTCCTGGTGGCGCAGTGGTTGAGAGTCCGCCTGCCGATGCAGGGGACACAGGTTCGTGCTCCGCTCCAGGAGGATCCCACGTGCCGCGGAGCGGCTGGGCCTGTGAGCCATGGCCACTGAGCCTGCGCGTCCAGAGCCCGTGCTCCGCAATGGGAGAGGCCACAACAGTGAGAGGCCCGCGTACCGCAAAAAATAAAAAAAAAAAAAGAGTCATGTACCACAATGTTCACTGCAGCTCTATTTACAATAGCCAGGACATGGAAGCAACCTAAGTGTCCATTAAGAGATGAATGAATAAAGAAGATGTGGCACATACATACAATGGAATATTACTCAGCCATAAATAGAAACGAAACTGAGTTATTTGGAGTGAGGTGGATGGACCTAGACTCTATCATACAGAGTGAAGTAAGTCAGAAAGAGAAAAACAAATACTGTATGCTAACACATGTATATAGAATCTTAAAAAAAAAAAAAAGTCATGAAGAATGTAGAGGCAGGACGGGAATAAGGACGCAGACCTATTAGAGAATGGACTTGGGGACATGGGGAGGGGGAAGGGTAAGCTGGGACAAAGTGAGAGAGCGGCATGGACATATATACACTACCAAATGTAAAATAAATAGCTAGTGGGAAGCAGCCGCATAGCACAGGGAGATCAGCTTGGTGCTTTGTGACCACCTAGAAGGGTGGGATAGGGTGGGAGGGAGGGAGACGCAAGAGGGAAGAGATATGGGAACATATGTATAACTGATTCACTTTGTTTTAAAGCAGAAAATAACACACCATTGTAAAGCAATTATACTCCAATAAAGATGTTAAAAAAAAAATCATTTCCATTGTTGTGCCTTTACAAACCCACATTCCCTCCTCCATCCCCGAACTTCTGTAAAAGTGTCCATCCCTTCTTTTTGGTCCCCATTTTTTGTCATATAAAGTTCCACCTTAGTCCTTATAACACTCTTATTGCCCTTATTTCCTTACAGGTACATCTTGGTCTGCTACACTCTAGGCTCCTTGAGGACACGTACTGTATCTAAATTGTTTCAGTTTCTCTGGTGCCTAACATTATTCCTGGCATGTAGCTGTGGACTATTAAATGCTTGTTTACTGAATGAATGAATGACACGTATGTTTAAGGTATTTATTTCTACACCACTTTGTGGTCATTCCTAGACATGGCACCTTCTCCAGGATCCTGAAATCCTGTGAATTAAGAAACATTCCCAATTTCTCCAAGATTTCCTCCTATTCTTAACAGTTCAAAATATTCATAAAAGATGGAAGACTCAATTGATTAGCTAACTTGTAATAGTTGTTCTACTGTTAAAAGGAAGACTTTTTTAACAAATGAAAGTCAAGAACAATAAAAGCTCAAAGAGTCAACCTCTCAAATTGTTCTGTATTTATTAGAAAAAACAACTATGTGGATGTAAGTAAGACAAAACTTCTGCTTTTAATATTTTCCTTTAGTAAATTAAGTTCCAGTAGATACTTCTAGAGCATCCTTTGGCCTTTCCATCACATATTTTATGCTGTTGTACAAAGTCAATTCAAATTTACCACTATACATCAGAGAGAAACCAGAGTCATTATAAATAAATAACTTATTTTCTAAGATGAAGGGTCCAGAAAGTGGCTTTAAATATTAAATGTACCCAAATGTTTTCTTTTAAAATCAATAAGCCCAGATGACAACATGTCTTTTCTCCAAATTCCTGCTTAATTCCTTCTGATGCTTTCTTGATTGAGGCCATGTGTTATCTTGAGAGCTTTTTTTTTTCCTGTCAGTATTCCATTCCAATACTCTCACTTAGGATTCAGCAAAGAAAAGGGTCTTATATTCCAACAAGGAATGCATCAGAAGAACTCTAAATTGGATACTTATAAATGCCATGTCATTTACAGAAGTTCTTAACTAGGAAATGGAGAAATTTTTTGTTGTTTAATATGTAAAGACTCACATCTTAGCCTGGAAATTTAACCTCAAACATATTAAATAACTCATGTTATTCTAACTTTCTTGACTAATCAGTTCCACTGATTTTTTTGTTGTGTTTAGCCCATACTAGACATGTAGGGAAAGGGAGGGCAGACATAAGAAGTAAAGGAAATCTTCTTGACCTCAATAAAATTAGTTGAAAAAATAAAACAAAAAATAAATAAGTTGAGAATTATAAAATAATAATTTTTAAGTACAATAGCAGAGATGCCAACTAGAGGTACACAAAAAGCCATCTAGGAGAGGTGGACAGTGAATTGGAAATTTAAGAATATAAAGGGTTAAGGGGCTGTCCTTCAAGCAGAAATGTCCACTTGGGCAAAGATGCAATAGGAATGAGCATGGAATGTTCCAAGAACATTATCTTTCTAAAGTGCTGTTTGTAAGCTGGAGTATGTTGTAAAAGAATGTCATGCATTAGGGCAATGAAGAGACACTCGAATGCCAATGTGCATCTAATCCAAAATACCTTGGATTTATAAACATTCTTCTTTAGGAAGCAAACCAGAAGTGAAGGAGAACACTTACAGATTGGACAAATCCATTCGAGGGTGCTAAGGGTCCGTCCTAAGTTAATGGTAGCGATACTGGAGAATGATCAAATTACCGAAGCATTTTAAAGAAAAGGAATGTTACTAAAATACTCAACTTTGTGGCATATGAGAGAAGTCAAGTTAAAGGTGGTGAAAAGTTCTAGTGTAACAAGAGCAGTCGGGGAGGAGAGCTGTCTTTGAGGGGAATATGATGAACATGGATGCAGGATGAGAGTGGGAGAGCAGGAAGGAGACTTGTGTGTCAGGGGAGGAGGAGCAATGTTCCTCCCACTCCCAATGTTTCCTCCATGTGGACAGATGTCCAGTAGTGCAACCCCCTCGGCCTTGCTCCATCTCCTCACTCACTTCTCCCCACAGGAGGCTGACTGAGGACCTTGAGAGCAAAAGCTGGACATGTACAGCATCTCTCCTTTTTCTCTTTATCTTTGGGCAGCAATCGCCAGTAGGAAGTGCATCCTGCTGTACACTACCTGTTTAAGTTTTAAAGTGGACTAATTTTAGGTCCAGCATTAGGAACTCTATTTCTCCCAAGTATAAGCCACCTTCTCCAGTTGCAACTTTATTAATAATAAAGATGGTATTTTGGTTTCATTTGTCTTACTCCTAGTCTATCCCTTAACTGGCTCATATCTTGGGTGTGGAGGATGAGTGCTAGTCATTGGTCCCCTAAAACCTCAGTAACATCCTTGAGGCAATGAGATCATACACAGCGATGCTAACTTAAGAAATATCAACATATAGGTCAAGGTTAAAGATGAATTCCCTAGGAGCAAGTATAGAGAAATAAGAGCGGAAGACGGCAGACAGAGAGATGAATGACCAAACGAGGGTCACCAGCACATGCTAATGCATTCCAAGTTAAAAGACCAGCACGGGCAAAGTCAGGAAACTATGGGGCAACACAAGGAAAAGGCGATTCACCTTGTTTAACTAAACTATAAAGTCTGTGTAGGGAATGGGAGAAAGGAACAAAGGATAGGCTGTAAAGGTAAGTCAGAGCCAGATTTTAGAAAAATTTAGACACTTCTGCACAGCAATGGGGAAACTTTAAGTATTCTAAACAGATCTATAACTAGACATATGCTTCTTTAAGAAGCATAAACTGGAGGCAGTATATTGACAAGCCTGGAAAGGGGAGAGATGTCATATAAGGAGGAGAGAGAAATCCATACAGGAGTGATAAACCATGTGTGCAGTGGAATGGAGACAGAGAGAGAGAATGGATATAAGAACTATTACCGAATTGAGTGGTCTTAGGCAACTCTTCATTATAGGGGACTAGAAAGAGGTATTTCAAGACTTCAGAGCTGTATAATACAAAGACCGGTAATGTCATTAAAAGAAATTAAAAAGTTGGGTAGGACACCAAAACTACAGGCAACAAAAGCAAAAATAAGTGGGACTACATCACACTTAAAATCTTCTGCACATCAAAGGAAACAATCAATAGTGTGAAAAAGCAATCTACAGAATGGAAGAAAAAAACTGTAAAGCATATATCTGATAAGGGGTTAATATCCAAAATACATAAGGAAATTTCACAACTCAGCAACAAGGACAACAGCAACATCCAATATTTAAAAAATGGGCAAAGGACTTGAACAGACATTTCTCCAAAGAAGATATTCAACATCACTAATCATTAGGGAAATGCAAATCAAAAGCATATGAGATGGGCTTCCCTGGTGGCGCAGTGGTTGAGAGTCCGCCTGCCGATGCAGGAGACACGGGTTCGTGCCCCGGTCCGGGAAGATCCCACATGCCGCAGAGCGGCTGGGCCCGTGAGCCATGGCCGCTGAGCCTGCGTGTCCGGAGCCTGTGCTCCGCAACGGGAGAGGCCACAACAGTGAGAGGCCCGCGTACCACAAAAAATATATATATATATATGAGATAGCACCTCACTCTCATCAGGATGGCCACTATCAAAAAAATGGAAAATAACAGGGATGGTGAGAATGGAGAGAAATTGAAATGCTTGTGCACTGCTGGTGGGAGTGTAAAATGGTACAGCCATTACGGAAAAGAACATGGAGATTCCTTAAAAGATGAAAAATAGAATTACCATATTATCCACCTATCCTACTTCTGGGTATTTATCCAAAAGATTTCAAAAGAGAATCTCAAAGATATCTGCACACCCATGTTCATCACAGCATTAACACAATAGCCAAAAGATGGAAATAATCCAAATGTCCACTGACAGATGAATGGATAAAGAAAATGTGGAATATAAAAATAACAGAATGTTATGAAGCCTTAAAAAGAAGGAAATCTTGTCATGTGCTACCACATGGATGAACCTGAAGAACATTATAAGTGAAATAAGCCAGTGACGAAAGGACAAATGCTCTATGATTCCACTCATGTTAAGTATTTCAAGTACTCAAAATCAGAAATAGAAAGTAAAAGGGTGGTGCCCAGGGCAGGGAGAAGGCAAGAGGAAGAATTAGTGTTCAGTGGGTGCAGAATTTCACTGTAACAAGATGAAAAAGTCCTAGAGATCTGTTGCACAATAATGTTAATATACACTACTAAATTATACACTTAAGAATGGTTATTATGGTAAATTTTATTATGTTTTTTACCACATTAAAATAAAAAGAAATAGAGAAGTAAAGAAGAGGAACTTGTTTATTTGTTTGGTAGGGGGGAGTTGATATTAAGCCTGATTTTGTCACATATATATACACCCTGCACTTAGTGCCAAAATTTCCTCTATAAAAATAGCAGATTATGTTGTCAACTCTGCATGCTTGAACACATCAATTTGTTTTACATGTCACTTTTTTGGGACCGTGCCCCACTTCAACTTTGGCCTCCATACAGATGCTCCTGTAAATCCCTTACATGGTTCAATAAACATGGACTATGAAACAACATTCTATCCTACTGATGCCAAAACAAAACACTCCAGGATAAATGCAATTTTGCAAATTGTTTCACAGTCCAGCAGTTGCTATTTCATGTTCAGAATCAGAAGTCTGCTCCTTTTTATTGCAAAACAGCATATGCACATCCGTCAAACTCTTGTTCCATTCCTTATGAGAAGGGCAAGTCAGAGCCAGAAAAACTGATTGACCTTTTTTTTTCTACTACAACTTCATTTCAATACAGTTCAATGCACTTCAGTTTAAAAGACATTTATTTTATGTCTATTTTTGCCTGGTACCAAAGATCAAAGGTGAGTCAGTCAAGACTCCTATCTTCAAAGAGCTCAAAATCCAACAGGTGAGACAACTACATACATACATAAATATAATCATAAAAGTTCTCTTATAGAAGCATTATCAAATGCTATAAAAACAGATTGGGGAAACCAACTTCTTCCTGCAGTATTCACACACGAACACACAAACACACACACACACACACACACACACACACACAAAATACGGAAGTCACATTTAAGAAGGAGAGAGAAGGAAAGGAAGTGGCATTTTGAGGTTCTCCTATGGCCTGGGTACTTTACATAGATTCTCTTATTAAACCCATGCAATGAGGAAACCAAGGCTCAGATGAGACTCTTCAGAGGCTCTCCAAGTCTGCCTAGCTCCAAAGCTCATGCCCTTTCAGGTGAGTAACGGTGTGGCCAGTGTACAACAAGGAGGCACCGCTCAGGACTGAAGGAACGGGAGCAAAAACAGACCCACAAGGGCCTGAAGTGTGTGAGAGGGGTGATTAATGCCATGCGACTAGAGCAGAGAAGATGATGGAAATACTGGCTAGAGATAAGTTTGGGAAGGTCAGCTGGGCCTGGACTGTGAGGGTCTTCTATTTACCAGCAAGTTATCTGAATTAAAATCCTCAGGCCAGTAATTTTCAAATGACACTCTAAGGACAATGCCCATATAAGGAGTTCTGAATATTTTTTTATATGGGGAATTTGGGGTAGGATTTATTATAAGAAAAAAAAAAGGGTTCTTTCTAAAAATCGTATTTAAAGAAAACCCACAGGAGCAAATGGAGGGTCACTACAGACTTTTAATCATCCATATGTGCTTTAGAAAGATAAATATGGTAGCTGTGTGGGGAGGACAGTCATCTAAGGAAACAACTTTTGGACTGGAGACCAGTCAGGGGGCTTCAGAAATAATATAAGATAAAGCTTTTTAGGGCCTGGATGGACACAGACAGTGGTAGAAGGATGGATTCAATAATTAAAATATATAGAACTTGGTGGCAAATTTGCTGTGGGGAATAAAAAAATCAAGAATGACTAAGTTTTCTAGTTCAAACAACATAGTAATAACCACTAACTAAGACTGAGAAAGTTTGGTAAGAGGAGTCAACTTGGAGAAAACAATTAGTTCACGCTTGTTTCGTTTTGACATGTTGAGTTTGAGGTGTCTTTAGGACATGCAGAAGAAGACATCACATGTGTGAATTAATTAGATGGGGAAATTCTTTCACAGTGTATATCAAACCACCACAATGTACACTTTAAATATCTTATAATTTTATATGTCAATTATACCTCAATGAAGCTGAAATTTTTTTAAAAGAACTAATGAACCATAAAAAAAAAAAAGCTTCACAAAGTAGACAGATCTGTGAATGTGGAACATGAGAGAATGGGGCTGACCCACTCATTTAGCAGGGACCACTCATTTTGCCTTCTCCCCTTCTTCCTCATAGTTATTAAACTCACCGTTTTCACAGAGCACATGGCCACTCATTTCCCAGCCCCTCTTTTTTTTTTTTAATATCTTTATTGGAGTATAATTGCTTTACAATGGTGTGTTAGTTTCTGCTTTACAACAAAATGAATCAGTTATACATATACATATGTTCCCATATCTCTTCCCTCTTGCGTCTCCCTCCCTCCCACCCTCCCTATCCCACCCCTCCAGGCGGTCACAAAGCACTGAGCTGATCTCCCTGTGCTATGCGGCTGCTTCCCACTAGCTATCTATGTTTGGTAGTGTATATATGTCCATGCCTCTCTCTCGCTTTGTCACAGCTTACCCTTCCCCCTCCCAGCCCCTCTTGACGCTACAGGTGGTCAGGAGACTATAACCTCATCAATGCAATTTCAGCAGAAACACTGTGTACAATTTCTTTATCACTTCCTTTGGAAATTCTTGACCTTCACTTCCTGGGTGTTGGAACATAAACATGGTGCCACTGGGCTACTGCAGATGTTGCAGATAAAGACAGCACCTTAGGGGATGGTGGAGCAACAAGAGATAAGAAAACTGAGATCCTGGGTGACCAGATGGAGCATAATCACGCACCTACCTCTTTGTTACAGCAGCTTAGCCTCACTCTGACTAATGCATGGGGCATCAGCATATAGTTCAAACCTCAGGATGAATGAGATCACCAGAAAAAAAGAGAGAAAACTTAAAGGAACACAAAGATGAACAACAATCTCTAAAAAGTGAAGAAAGGCCCTTTTACAAGTCCAAAAAGAAACAGCCACAGGGGTAGGAGAAGGTCAAGAGAGAGGAGGGTACTTCGGACAGGAAGAAGACTGGTTTAGAGATATACAATGGGACAGAGGAAAACTAAGATGGAGATTTAAAAGAGGCTAATCAATTTGGTGAAGAACAAAATTGATCTTTGTTCTTCGCCAGAACAAAGTCAGTGAAGCAGTAGGGGTGGTGGCCTATTAAAAGTTAATAGGAAGGAAGGAAGCAGCTAGAGTTGCAGAAGACTACTGTTTCAAGAAGTAAAGAGGGGGCTTCCCTGGTGGCGCAGTGGTTAAGAATCCGCCTGCCAATTCAGGGGACACGGGTTTGAGCCCTGGTCCGGGAAGATCCCACATGCCGCGGAGCAACTAAGTCCGTGTGCCACAACTACTGAGCCTGCGTGTCACAACTACTGAAGCCCACATGCCTAGAGCCCGTGCTCCGCAACAAGAGAAGCCACCGCAATGAGAAGCCTGCGCACCACAACGAAGAGTAGCCCCTGCTCGCCGCAAAGAGAGAAAGCCCGTGCGCAGCAATGAAGACCCAACGCAGCCAAAAATAAATAAATAAATATTTTTTTTAAAAAAAAAAAAAGGAAAGGGAAGAGAGATGGAAAAAAGTATTTTGACGGTCATTTTATATAGGCTTAAAACTCCTAAATGTATGGTGACTCAAGGGAATTAGAAACCAAATAAGAAGGCTTATTTTCCATTCTATCCATAGATCTGATGGGTTCCCCTTGCCAGTACCAACGCTGTAAGTCAGAAGTAAGGGAGGAGGCCAGGGTAAGGTTTTATCCTAACCTTAGAACTTCCAGTAGTTAGACAACATCCCAAGAAAATCTCTAAGATTTAACAATAACTTTTGGAAATTCAGTTTTGTAAACTCTTCAGTAAATTTTTGCATGTTGACAAATATCTCCAAACTGCCATTGGTGGTGCCTCTGTTACAAGATGGCAACATAAAATCCACACGGGTGCATAAGACGGGAAGCTAGTGATGGTTAATTTCCCGAAAGACACGCTATTTCCATCTATCACATCCCTGCAGTTACAACACTCCCATCCAACTTTCCCATCCCCAAGAGAGGGCTCCAGGTGCATGCTCTTCTTTAATTGGTTTCTACTCTCACCTTCCTTTTAAGTCATCATTTTCTGGGATAATTGGCATCTGTGAATTCTCACTAGAGTCCGTTTCCTTCTACTGAAAAGGAACTTAAATTACAACCTAAGGAAGAAATATATTCTCTGTTTAACTGAATTTTCCCTGTTGTTTAATAACTAGTTCCATTTGCTGCATTCTGTAGTTATACATAGAGAGAAAAGTTAAAAAAAAAAAGAGTAAATTATGTTCATCAATATTTGAGCCCCATCTTCAGATAATTGATTTCAATTTTATTCTAATAACTAGGCAATAGATTTTACATTATTCCACATTTGTTTCTGCTAATGAAATTTTATATGCACATTAATTGCTAAGTACAGGTTTTGCAAAAACTGTTTGAAAGCTATCTTGCAGTTTCCTTTGAATCACAGGATTTCATGAACCACTGTTTATCCCTTTCAAAAGCTGTACTCTTCATATAGGTTATGGTGGGGATGCTATCAGTATAAACCAAGGGTAATATAAGAAATTTCTCTTTGAAATGCATCGCTGTGTTTAAAGATAAGCTGAATACATTATTCTTTATATTACACAGTAAACTCCTTCTGTTATACCATAGGAAGAGTTTCTCTCTGGTCCTAATTCCAGGAATAACTGTTTCATGTGAGCAACTGACATCATAATTTTCTAGATATTGAAAATCAAATAACCAACTGCTTCCTTCATAGGCTTCCAGTAAGCTTAGCACCAAATTACTGTTCTCCCCTTACAAATGCATAAGATTTTGTGGTATATATTTTTCAGAACTAGGCTCAGTCCTAAATCCATTTTACTTTCCAGCCCTTATCTTTCCTTTGCTTTAATTGTCTTACCTAATTTTAATTTAGCTTTTTCCTTATTCTCTCTATATATATTTGGGAGTTTCCTCAAATTTTAAGTAGGGAAGGATATAAATGGATGGATCAACTGATGGATTATTGACATACACACTTGATATTGCTAGGATTTCCATCCTAAATTAATGCATTCATTCATTCATTGAGCCATTCATTTGACAAACACTGGTCCAGTTCCTGCTAAGGGAAAAGCATTGAAACAGGCACACAACAGATATATTGATGGCTCCTACCCTCAGGAACTTTACTGTGTGCAGGCAAGCCATAATATACAACTAATAATATATGATTAAAAAGTGATCGGTGTCATAAGAAAGTGCAATGAAAGTCTTATCTGACAAAGATCGCATTGCCAACCTATGCTAAGGACCATCTTTCCATGAACCCAGAAGAGGAGGCTAAAGCTCTCTTCACACCACTGTTGGAAGTTTCAGGTGAATCAACCTAAGTTATCAGTTACCATCCTGGACTCCTTCAGAGGAACTGTCTTCTCAAAATAGGGAAAAGATTAATATAATTTTTAAACTAATGGATTCCAGTCCAGCGATTCAGAAATAGTATTCACAGTAGTAAATTTTTCTACATGCCTTGAAAAACATCAAGACATTATCTTGCTTTTCAAAACAATTTTGTTTGTGTTGTCATAGTCACAAAATGTTTTATGCATGTAATATTATTCTAAATATTTATTAACAGAAACTTAAGTTATTCTTAATATCAGGTTTTTAACTTAAATTATGAAAGTTGGTTGCTTTACAGTCTAAATAAACTAAGTTCCACATAAGTAGTAGAGACAGAATTAAATAGGAAAAATGTCATTTAGGAGATATTTAGAGTCAGCTCCACTATGCCCTTTTTATTTTATTTATCTTTTCAGGGCAATATAGTTAGTTAACTTTTAGAATGAAAGACCGCATTAAGAACAACAGTTCCTGAACATGATACACTGGTATCCCTGAGAAGGTCATTAATGAGCATTCTTTTTAAATATATATTTATATAAAGAGAAAAAATATTTCATTGTAAAATACATTTGGAATCACAGACAATAGCAAGAATTCTCAGTAGCTTTCCCATATGCTAATGTGTATTAAAGAGGAAGGTGAGTGGGAAATGTATAATAGATAGCTAGTGGGAAGCAGCCACATAGCACAGGGAGATCAGCTCGGTGCTTTGTGACCACCTAGAGGGGTGGGATAGGGAGGGTGGGAGGGAGACGCAAGAGGGAAGAGATATGGGAACATATGTATATGTATAACTGATTCACTTTGTTATAAAGCAGAAACTAACACACCATTGTAAAGCAATTATACTCCAATAAAGATGTTAAAAAAAAAAAAAACAAGAGGAAGCTCAGTGGGTAGGAGCACACAATGTATTGAATATTTCAAGCTTATTTGACTCAGAACACTTTTTTTTTTTTTTTTTTTGGCTGCATCAAGTGGCTTGCAGGATCTTAGTTCCCAGACTAGGGATGGAACGGAACCTCGGGCCACGGCAGTGAAAGCATGGAGTTCTAACCACCAGACCTCTAGGGAACTCCCTCAGAACACTTTTTAACGCAGAACATCTTTAACATTTCATGGGCCACTAGAGCGCCGGTTTGGTAAATGTTGCTCTAGGGCCCACTTCACATCACTGTCAGGTGCTCTCAGATAAATCAAATGTGAGACCTTAATGGAGCTTCTGGTATTTGGATGAAAACAGAAAGAAGAGTTGAGGGAGAAGTGCTAATTTAATATGAGTTTCTCCCACACAAAATCCCTGAGCAAATCAGTCATATGTCTCTGTGGTAGCTAAGTAATGCCTCCATCACAAGATGTCCACGCCCTAATCCCTATAACCTGTGAGTGTCACCACAGATGGCAAAAGGGACCTTGCAGGTGGGATGAAGCTAGGGATTTTGAGATGAGAGATTATCCAGATGGACCCAGTGTAACCCCAAGGATCCTTATGAGGGAGGCAAATGGATCAACAAGGGAGAAGGTGATGTGATGACAGAACCGGAGGCTGGAGTGATGTTTTTTGAATATGGAGGATGGGGTCAGGAGCCAAGAAATGCAGGCAGCCTCTAGAATGTGGACAAGGCAGGGAAACAGATTCTCCCCTAGAGCCTTCAGAGGAATCACAGCCCTGCCAACACCTTGGTTTCAACCCAGTGAAACCCACTTGGGACGGCTGATCTCCAGACTGTAAGGTAATACATTTGTGTTGTTTTAAGCCAGTAAATTTGTGGAAATTTATTACAGCAGCAATAGGAAATTAATATAGTCTCTTAGTAGTCAAAAATTTAAAAATAACTCTTATGAATCATAACTCTAGCTTTCAGCGGTTTAAACTATTGTTTTCTTTGGTGGAAAAACAGTTTTAAGAGAAGCACCAGATACCTGTGAACACTGAAAATAATTGGGGGTTGAGGGTCACTCACCTTTTACTTCAAATATTTCTTCTATTGAATTTTTTATAAGAAGCACTTATTGGGACGTCTCTGGTGGCGCAGTGGTTAAGAATCCGCCTGCCAATGCAGGGGACACGGGTTCGAGCCCTGGTCCGGGAAGATCCCACATGCCGCGGAGCAACTAAGCCCGTGTGCCACAACTGCTGAGCCCGCACTCTAGAGCCCGCAAGCCACAACTAGTGAGCCCGTGTGCCACAACTACTGAAGCCTGTGTGCCTAGAGCCCGTGCTCCGCAACAAGAGAAGCCACCGCAGTGAGAAGCCTGCGCACCGCAACGAAGAGTAGCCCCCGCTCGCCGCAACTACAGGAAGCCCATGTGCAGCAAAAAAAGACCCAACGCAGACAAATAAATAAATAAATAAATAAAAGAAGCACTTATTATTTTTTTTTGCACTTATTATTTTAATGGAAAACAATTAGTTGAAATTAATAAAATAATTTGGGTTTGGATATTCAGTGGGGTCTATCAGAAGTTCATGCATCTTTTCATAGTCAGAAATGCCCTTCTGTAAAGCTGCAAGAGCTGACCCAGTTAGGCAAGGGTATTGATGAGTGCATGAATAAGTGTTTATGCAGCAAACCTACACCTAAGAATGATTGGGTCAGTGTTAGATAATGTTTTGTGGGTGTAATTCTTCCAGCAAGGAGGCCAGGAAGGTGTCTACGTTGCCAGACTACTGGGCAAAATTTCCAAGAAACGGCAGGCCTCTTGCTCCTACTCCTACAGAGAGAAAGAGAGCCACTCAATTCACCAGTTTCCTTCTGATTCAAGATAACTCCAGATCTGTTTGTAAGCCAGGTCTCTGTCAGCTGGTACAATATGTAAAAATGTTAAATAGCTCCTGAATAAGAACTCAGGTCAAATAACTCTCCATGTCAGAAGCTCAGAGTTCAAAAGTGTTTTTCCTTGTTAACATGTTTTAAACTTGTTAATAATTAACCATGTTACTGAACACACAACATGAAAGCTTTTAGATACTCAATCTGATATTAAAATCAAATAAAAGAAGCTAAAAAAAATAAGAGAAACTGAAAGGTTGTTCAGCCTTCTAAACATGCACTGTGAGTTTGGGGGGTGTTTTGTTTGGTTGGTTTTGTTTTGTTTTGTATCACACACTTGCTTAAAGACTAAGATGTTGGGGCCTTAATCTCTAAAAAGAGTGCATCCAGTCTTCACTCAGGCAGTGAAGGGAAGGACCACATCTTCTGTAACAGGGATTTTCACTGCATCTAGATTGTAAAGTAACAACAAAAAGAAGCATGTAATTTCTTCTCTAAAACCGAAGCCAGTCCTAAAGGCGTTTAAGAGGGCAGCTGTCAGGGCTTCCAGAAGTGCTCTTTGTGTGGCCCATGGAGGAGGGAGGATATTACTTGGTGAAAAGCTGAAGAAATCAATGCTCAAGTAGAACAGGATGAAAGGTGTGCACTTCCGCTTTACCATTTTACACGATGCTGCTTCTAAGAGACAGCTGACTGCAGTGGTAATGAGCTAACCTTCTGTACTACACTTATCTGTGTTGGAATCCTGGGTCTTCTAGGGGACTCTGAGCATTGCTTAACCTTCCTGTTTCTTCATTTGTAAAATGAGGACAATAGTACTAACACAGTTACTCATAAGGCTGTTGGGATTGAATGAATTAATGTATGTAAAGTGCTTCTAAGCACCTAGGTATAACAAGACATTGCATATGTACTAGCCCTTATGGTTTTACCTCTACATTTTTCTGTCCCTAAATGAATGTTCAGAATAATAGCTGCCAGCTATATTCTCCCCTTGAACAGTCCAGGGACTAAATTATGGACCCTCTAGGGGTACAAGCCCTAATCCCCACCACCACAACCCCTGACCCAACCCAGAATCTGCCCCTCGATCCAGAACTAAGAATTTCTGGAGGACAGGACTCATACCATTCCCAGAAGCCTTTACACCAGCACTCAGCCTACCCCTTCTAAGGGAAGCTCCTTCAAGCCAGGCAAGGTGTTCCCCTTCTGTGGAGCCTCCCAGAAATATTAATGCTGAGTGGAAAGAAAGCTCTCTCTGAGGGATGTGCTGCACTGCATGCTGGCTGGTACTCTCCCCCTTAACCACCTTATTCCTACTATGCTCTGGACCAATGCATGAGAATCATCTGATGAAAATTCAGATTCCTCAGTCTATCCTGAGATTCTGACTTGGTAGCTGAGGTAGGGCCCCAGGAGAGGCCACAGACCACACTCTGGGAAACCCTGCCTGTTCCAGGCAGAGATGCTTAACCTAATGGCAGCTGTTAGAGCAGGACCGCATCTTATTTGTCTTTGTACCACCAGATCTAGCACTTAGTAGTTGCTTAATAAAATTACTGTTGCATGAACGAGTGAGAGCAGGAGGAATAACCCTTGTCCTTCATAGATGGGAGAAACAATCTATTGCCCAATGCATAGAGGAGTGCAAACCTAGCAGAGAAAGATCACAAGTTGACATTTTTAAGAGGTTTTCCTCTTTAGGAGTTCCAGGTACAGAGAATGTACAAGACAAAATTTCAACTTCTACATATAATTTTTTAAGTCATCCTTCATCCTAGGTATAGAATTTTTTTTTTTTTTTTTTTTTTTTTTTTTGCGGTACACAGGCCTCTCACTGTTGTGGCCTCTCCTGCTGCGGAGCACAGGCTCCGGACGCGCAGGCTCAGCGGCCATGGCTCACGGGCCCAGCCGCTCCGCGGCATGTGGGATCCTCCCGGACCGGGGCACGAACCCGCGCTCCCGGCATTGGCAGGCGGACTCTCAACCACTGCGTCACCAGGGAAGCCCCCTAGAAATTTTTTGATTGAAGAACAGACATGGGTCATTCCTGCTTAAAATTGATCACTGACATCTGAACTAACTTGTCATGGATTAATCATAAAGTGACTGGAAAAATAAGCGGCCTCTGTGTTCTTGACCTTCTTTCCTCTGCTTTATACTTTATGTTTCATTTAAGTAGCAAAGCAATTCTATGAGAGTTTCTGATACTCCAAATCTCAATTAAAATACCAAATGGCAGTCATCTTAACCAAAACCACACCTTAATACTTAAAAGTCATTCAAATTTGGCAAAATATTTAGCCTCACCACTCTTTAAAGACTCAGCACACATTCATGGTATCTTTCTGTCAAAGTAGAGTATCACTAGAATTGCCAAAAGTACCTCTTGTTTTCCAGACTGTTACTAAAATATTTGTGTGCTCCTTCAGCAGATTCATTGAAAAAAGCCTGATCCTGGCATCAGGGAGCCAACCATCCTCATCCAGTCTGCAGGGCTGACTCCATTATTATCTTCCACATATCATTTCAAATCACTTAATCTTTCTGCATTCTGTATATCTAAGAAACCTGGGACCAGTGAAAGAAAAGTGCTTGTCAGCTATTCTATAGGAACATGGGGAAAAGAAATGAGGTAATGCTGAGAAGGGCCAGTTTTATCCAATCACATGAAAAAAGGAATTGTGCAAAATGTCTCCTTACTTCATGGACAGATGGTGCTTCTGAGAATTGAAAGATTAGAGCAGAAAGTAAGGAGAGGAGGTGTTAGAAGCCTAAAACCCTAGGAGAAAGAGGGAAGAGTGGCCATGATTTGATAGGGGGAAGTAGAGGAATAAAGCTAAGATGAAAACCTCACTAAGATGAGGAATACATGGGAAAGAGGAATGCCAAGAGCACAGGAGAAATAGTCATTCTCATGAGTTGCTAGCAAAAATAATTTAGCGTATCAACTTTCAGGCAAATTGCATTTATTCTAGAGTAATGTTTGATGGGAATGTTAATTGGTCATGGTTCTATTTGGGCAGGGAGGGCAAGGCAGAGGAGAGGAACACTCTATTTCTACTGGTCATGGTTAGAACTTAGTGTTGTTTGCATTCTACCTATTCTTTTTTTGGACTGAGACAACCTGAAAAGCAATTTCTCTGTATGTAGCCAGGATAGCCTCCGCGACAGGAAGCTGCGGCCCCAGAACCTCCATGTGAGTCTCCACCAAGGCTAATACTAGAGTGACAGAATGGTCTCTCAGCAAAAGGCTCAGAGGAGCTAAGACTTTTTGGGTTTTATTTTTTCATTCCTGAAAACAGGTGGAAAAAGAACAATCATTACTGCTCACATTGGGGGCAAAAGTGAAGAAAGGGAGAAAAGTAGCACTACGTATTGAGCATCTATTTGCCCGGGGCTGTCCAATGGACTTTGCATGTGCTATTTCATTTAACCCTCAAATGTTAACCAAGTTCATCTTACTGAGCACTTACTATGTAGTAAGCACTGTACCAAGCATTTTGATAGATTGTTTCAAAGATGAAATAAAATCAGGAATTGGATATTACTGTTATTCCCAATATATGAATGAAGAGAATGAGGCTTAGAAAGGATAAATAAGTTGCTCAAGGTCACGTGATTAATAAGGGATCCAGGGTTAAAATACTTGTCTGTGTGACTCTAACTCTTGCGTTTACACTAAACTAACACTCAGAAAGTAAAAAATCCAATAATTATTTTTCTATTAAAATATAAATATCTTAAAATTCTATAGTTTTCTCATATACTTATGTATGTATAATGAATAGTAAATACAGTATAAAAAATATTTAATCCAAGAAATAGCAAAAGAAACACTCTAAATATCCATAAATAGGGACCCGTTAAATTATGGTACAGTAAAATGCTATATGGTCTTTAAAAGAATAAGCCAACTGTACTTAGACTAATCAAAAAGTTGATGAGGGGAACTTCTTTATTTTGCAATAAATGCAAAAATGAATGGAGAACTAGAAAATTATTTTGCAACCCCTAATGGAATAATGGACTGAGGCAGTAATAAACACTGGATGTCAAAAACATTAGACAAAATGTTGATGGGAAGCTTTACAATAGGCAGATCAGATTGACACCACCCAAATCCTCTGCTCAATCTTTGAATCACTCAAAATCAAACGTGAGACATATGAGCCTCTTAAGGTGATGCAGCAAGAGCACAGCAGGCACCATCTAGGAAGGATTCTTGCCAAAAATATTCAATCTGAATCCAATCAAGTCTCAAATACAAGGGACAGAGGAACAAGTTGAACACCACATGGACGGAACAGTCAAATCCAGAAGGTGTGGTCTTCTACAAGATAAATAACTTAAGTTTCTTAAATGAATGGATGCCTTTTTTTAAGGAAGAGAATTATTAAAGTTTAAAAGTGTCAATAGATGCCATATGTGGACCTATTTGACTTTTAATTTAAACAAAACAACTTTAAAAAGATATTTTTGAGAAAATTAGGGAAATTGAAAAATAGATTGGATTTTAGATTATTAAAAAATATTGGGCTTCCCTGGTGGCACAGGGGTTGAGAGTCCGCCTGCCGATGCAGGGGACACGGGTTTGTGCCCCGGTCTGGGAAGATCCCACATGCCGCGGAGCGGCTGGGCCCGTGAGCCATGGCCGCTGAGCCTGCGCGTCGGGAGCTTGTGCTCCGCAACGGGAGAGGCCACGTAACGGGAGAGGCCACAACAGTGAAAGGCCCGCGAACCGCAAAAAAATAATAATAAATTAATTTTCTGAGACGTGATAATGGCATTGTAGTAGGTTTTTGTTCAGTATGTCTTAGGAATACATACTAAAGTATTTATGGGTGAAATTACATGATATCTTGGATTTATTTTAAAACACTCCTGAGAAAAAAGGAGAGCTATAGTTGAAACCAGATTAGCAAAGGTATTCTTACGGAAATCGTCCAACATATACAATAGCAGAGAAATAATACAATGAATCTGCATTCATCCAACTTCAACATTTTGCCTATCTTGATTCAAGTTATTCCTCCCACACATATCTTTTCTTATATATTTTAAAGTAAATCTCAAACATCAGACAACATATCATTTCACTCATAAATATATCAACATGTATCACTAATCAATAAGGAGTTTTTCTTTTTCACATAACAACTAGGCCAATATCACATGGAACAAAATTAATGATAATCTCTTGATATTTTCTAATATACAGTAAGATTGTCAAAATATTGATATGTATGTTGAAGCTGGATAATAGATATCTGGGAGGGGTCATTATACATGCTAATCTTGTGTATGTTTGAAATTTTTCATAATAAAATACTTGCTTAAAAAATAAGGAACTTTGTATGTACTGATATGGAAAAATGCTCAAGACATATTAAGTGAAAAAAGACACAGAATAGTGTACGTACTATGCCACAATTTGTGTTTAACAAGATATAGAGATACGTGTGTGTACATATATACATCTATATAGATAGATAGATAGATAGATATAGAGAGAGAAAGTCATGAAATACAACTGGAAAATACACATGGAACTAAAAACAGTGATTGTCTCTGAGGAGGGGAACTAGAGCACAGGGGAAGGAAGAAGATATGTTTATCCTTTTGTATCTTTTGAATTTAGGGTTGTATATTATATATACAAAAACATAAATCATTCATAAATTAAAAGAAAAAAACAATGTATAGACACCTGGTGTATCATGTATCATCAAAACTAATCATTAACTGTGATTATCAGTCACAGCTTAAACTAATCTAACTTTGGTATCCTACCAGATTTATGTTGGAAAATTGCTCTGATATCTCTAAAATCAGAAATCTCCAGCCATCTGTTTAATCCAATGTTCTGTTCTGGGTTTTCAAGCTACTATGGTCTAAAAGATTGCCACTTCAGCTTATTGTTATCTCCCTTACTTACTACCTCATGTTTGGCTTATTCTGGTTCAAACCTTTTTATATTTCTATGTTCCAGCGTTTCCTCAGTAGAGCAAAGCCTCTCTGTTTATTTCTCTGGTGGTTAAGCTGAAAGCAAGACCACCTTTCAAAACTGTCCCACATCCAAATGAGACCTGTATTACAATCCAGCTGCTACAGATCATTTTCTGCCCTTCCAACCTAGCTAAGTGTTGATCAACTAACATATACCAGTCTAGCTGTCATTACGGGGGATTTGCCTTTTTTCCAAATTAAATTTTAAATAATTTAAACAGATTAGTGCCTAAACACAAAAAAATATAGTTGTCTCTTTACAGCAACAATTTAGGTTTAACTGAGGCAGCATATTGGGAGCTTATAAAGCACAAAGGCATCTCCTTTTTAAATATTTTTTTTTTCTAAATTTCTTCTTTTCAATCCCAAATGGAAAATGAAGCCAGAGTACATAACAAATAGAAAATCATGGAATGTTATTCCCTGTGTGAAACTTTAGAGCAACAATTATTTTCAGTAACATCTGGGCCAAATGTTCTTACAGGATTCAGTTTATTCTGAAATTAAATACCATACAATATCAGGATGAGGAGTTTAAAATTCTGCCGTATTACTCCACAAGTAACTTTACAACTAGAAAGAATATGCTTTTATATATACCAACAGTTTTAGTAAGCATAAAATGTACAACATGGAGTAATAATAGTCTTTTCTGGACAAAACATAATAATTGTGTGACTGTGAAATCATGCAAAATCTACTTTGTAAATCAGCTTCATTCTTCATTAGGGATGGCTTAATGTTTCTTTTATTATAAAACCCAATAATATTGAGTTATGAAGAAAAGTTATTGAATGGCAGAGTTGATGTTTCAACACCAAGATGAGAAAAAAGATCTAATATGTAAACCTTTCTGGAACCTATTTTTCATTAACACTTGAATAGCACATTTAAGGGTATACTTTCAAGTGTCACAAACAAAACCTGCAACAATGGGTAGGTATTCTGAATGGCTAGCATGAAAGGATTTGTCAAATTGCTTTGCTAAAAACCAAGGCACAAGCAGTTCAGTTTGGATTACTTAGATATTTTCTGTTTTTCTACAATTTATTCTCTTAAGAAGTCAAAGAAATCCTGCTTTGAAGTTTCAACCACTAAGCTTACACCTTTAGAGAGCTGGCCTCTGAGTGGTTGGCAATTTTGTGAACAAGCAACATCCTGTACCAGCTACTGTGCCCAGCTGAGAAGGCAAAGGTAAAAGTCGGCCTCTCTCTCGAGGAACTTAAAGAAATCTAAGCTATGAGGGCAACTGACTACCCAAGTTCGGGGACGTGAACTAATATACAAAAGGAGGAAAATATAACAAATATGATAATGTGCTTTTTTAGATTTTTAGTAATATCGTTCTGTGAAATAACTGTATTAGTGCATTAAATTACATTGATTACCTTTAGGAAGTCTTAATCATTGCAAAACTTTATAGTAAAAGTCTACCCTGTTTTGGATAAAGCTAAAAGAGCTACCCTTTTAATAATAAGGACCTGTAATGCAAAATTTTGTTAAATTACATTTTCATTAGGAACTTGCTACGGGGACTGTCTTCTAGATACTGAAAGTAGAACTAACAAGCAGGTAAGTATTACTTCTAAGCATTCCCTGTACCTTTCAACCATATCACACCACGATTCATTAACACAACGAAATCTTACCTAAAATAAAGGCATTCCCTCCTCATCTGTAAATCAACATCCCCCCCATCACCAAATCTGTGTTGTATGTAGATAAAAAAGGCTTTGTCACAACCTTTTAGTTTGTGTACAAAACTCGATAGAAATCTATAGTTGAAACAATAAGCATAAGTTATAAGAGAAAGCGCTTTAGACTTCGAAAGACCCGGTTGGAATCTCAGCTAACAAGTCATGTGCTTTGGGGCAAGTTTACCTTACTGTCTGTGAAATGTCCATAAATAAATGAAATGTTGGTACCGGGTATAGCATATGGGAAGTGCTGAACACGTGGTAATGGCTATTGTTATTATTATTATTGCTTATGATACTTCCTCAAAATATGATAAAAAGGCACAAATCAAATGGGGTAAGATTAAAATAAAGGATCTAACTGAGTCAGTAAAACCCAATACTGAGTCTTGAATGATAGAATTGTCTTTACAACGGAGGACAGTAGATAGTCTTTTTCTAAATCAGTATACACAGAACGGTTTTTCTACCCAGTCTTCTCAAAGGCTGTGATGTAGTGGTGCTTTCAAATGTAGGGTTGTGCAATAGATCTTCATGCCTTCTTTTCCATGCTCAAGACAAAGGACAAAAATATGCTGAAGACCTACACCAAACCCAAAGCCCAAAAGACAATAAACAGTTTTCACAAGGAAGCCCTCCATCTAAACAGTTTAGAGAGTTGGGTGTAAATTAGGCTTACGAGATTGTTCTAAAAAGCAGCATTAATTAAACCAGACTGGAGTGTAGAAGCTTGAATTCATGATCAGAAAAATCAATCTATAACTTCCATTGACCCCAAACCGCAATCTCAGATTTCACATTGAAGCTGGCAGAGTTACTAGCACAGTAAACAGTAGCATCTGGCTCTCATGTGGGATGGTGTATACAATGGACTGATCCATAACTTTAGTCTACTTTAGACATTTAGATGGATGGGCTAAGAGCCCAGTGTGTTATAATAACCCTGAAAAGCTTTTGGCTCTGCCTGTGAACACATTAGCATTAACTTAAATCTGTTGCTTTGTTTACCACAAGAGGTATTTTCTTGTGCTTTCAGCCTAAATGGAACCAGTTAAAGGCACCCAAGACCTGAGAGTGAAATTTACAACCAGGACAGCAGCTATTCACTGTATTGAGACTCCGGTGAACATCCTTTTTTTTTTTTTTGGATTTCCTCTTAAGTTACATCTTTTTAAAATAAGTGGTACCTTTATTTGGAGTCTCTATCTCTCCACAGTAGGAACATTAATGCCTAATTTCCCTTTTCTGTTTTTTGCCCCTCTCCATAACCTGAAGCTGAAAATAAAAAATCAGAGGGTTCCTTGACTATGTCACCATTCAGAAATGTCACACATGCAGCCATTTGTTTCTAAGCTAGAGAGTGCAGGCTCTTTAGACAGTGTTCCAATTATTCTTGTTGAAACCACTCAAAGCTACCAGAACTAATTTCTCCCAATATATCACTAGAGTTTAACGTCTAGAATGAAAAGATGCCCTCACTGGACCAGTAGAAACTGATGATTGCACATTAAGGATATAATCAGAGGGTCTCTGTATTGTAGTCAAAGTTTCCAAAAAATGTAATTAAACAACACCCAACCTAATTATGTGTTTATTGCTTTTACAAATAGCATTAACATAGACAAATTACATGTGACATTTATTCATAATTATATTGATTTCAAAGAAATATGTGAATCTCACCCTGACTAAAATTAGACTGAATAATTTACAGATGGGCATTCTAATACCATTAAGGAACAGCATAACATTGTGTTACATTTTAAATTTCATTATACTCATAAGCAGGCATTGTAGTATTCTTTATATTCTATCCCTCAATCAGTAAGTATTTTTTGAAATCTCTTTGGGGTCTAGCAGTAATCTAAGGAGAGGAGGTCAAGCTGAAACTTTATTTTAAATTAAACATCCCTTATACACGGTTTTAAATATGTCACCATAAATAGGGCCTGCATAAACAAAGAACATTAATATGACTCCGAAAACTACCCAATGGGGAAGAAGCTTCTAAATGATCTTGTGGTATTTGATTTGCCAAAACTGAACAATAATCCCTTTATTAATTAGGGTGGTCCTCATTTCTGGTACGGCAAGATTGGAAAACTAATGATCAGGTATTTGAAATCTCATCACATGACCTGCAAAGAATATATACATGCCATGCCCCTAAGAAAAAGAAACTTAATTTTCTCTTTAAGGACTTTCCAACCTATTCCAAGATATTCTTAGGCAAGTGAAATGGCAGTGGTTTTATTATTCCAGCAATACCATAGATAAGAAAAAGAAAAAGAACCTGAAATTGAAAGAACACCTAAGTTTGTAGGAAAATACTCTTTCCTTAAGTTATGTGACTGCAGAGGTGCACTGAGATCTAGGTTCTGGTCCTGATTCTGTCACTCATCACATGTATAACTCTGGCCAGTTTCCCCCTCTGTAAAATAAGGGGGTGAACTGTCAGTCCTTAAGGTTTGTTCAGCTCTAAGTTCCTAACTGCGCATGTCTTCCCTGAAAAGTAGTATGGGGTATAGATGGCCTCTCTGCATTAATCATAACCTGCCCAAAGTAATGATTAAGACAAGGGAACACAAAGACAGTAAATGGAGCTTGTGCGAGTGAGATGGGGAAATGGGTAACTTTTCTTCCATTTCTTTTCATAGCAGTGTATTAATTTTTGAAGAAAAGAAATTCTAAAACTCCCATAAATGGGCATCTCTACCTTGAGAAGCAGGAATTGTTTGCTTACAGAGAGATGAGGGCTCCTCAAGTTTCTATCCAAGGAATCAACACGCCCAAGCATGGACATCACTTCATCAGGCTTCCCCTCAGAGAGAGATGGTGTTTGGCACATGGCCAGAAAAGGGGGTGTGGTCTCAGGCTGGTCAGAGAAGGCAGAGAGAGAGCGCTGGGTCAGTAATACCTCTGAAAACATTCCTCACACTGGGCTCACCTACTCTCCGCCGAGCACCAGCTGCATTTCCTCTGCCCTTTGTCAGCGTCTCTGGAATAACTCACAAATTTACAGGCAGTGATAGGGCCCTTTCCAGCATAAATCTGCCTTCACTCAACAATATGGAAGGAGGACAAGGTAGGGTGGGGCAGGACAGGGGGAAGCTCATTTTTCTATGCTTCATTTGATTTGGTTTGTACTCTATTCCACAGAGTCACAGGATGAATTGGAACCCTTTCTGCACTGAGTGCTCATGCGAGTTAGTGGAATAAAATGGCAAGTGAATAATCCATGTTCACAACACTATGGGTGGGGCAAGCTCTTGTCTGTTGTTTGATGTTCTGTGACTTAAACCATCTATTGCAAAAGGCTATAAAAAAGAATAGACCTCATCTCAGCTTACTTTCTTTGCTCCCATCTCACCATCTTTCCCACCCAAAAGTTTCTTCAATGGCTACATGTTTCTGGAACCAGTCTTTGGCCCCAAAGCCTACAGTTTGTGCAGAGACTCACAGAAAAGACTAGGGTTATCCCTCAAAATAAAACAAAAAAAGAATAAATATTTTACAATGCTTAAAGATATAGCCTAATTATTTATTTGCTATTGTCTTTCAAGTGGACATCCTATTCCTTGACCTAAAACTCTGTCAAGTTTTCATAGAAAAGTACTAAGGCAAAGAAACGATTTGTTCTCCTAAATTTCCCTTTAAAGTCCCTTCCAACCACACACACTTATTTTTACTTATCTCTAAAACAAATGTAGTGTCATATGCCCAGAAGAAACAGTAAGATGTTATTGAATTTATTCCCTTGCTCTCCAAAAAGTCCACACCTAAACATTGCCAAGGTGAGGATCTCTTCTGATGCATGAGTGTGGGAATGTGATGCTTGTTACCAGCAAAAAACCAAAAAGCAGTGCTTAGAAATCTGTGCTCTAGCACTTCTCACTGCTCTTTAATTCGGCTTTTGAAGCAGGCAACAATTTGCTTGCTGGGAAAAAGGGGAGAGAACTCCATCATTCTTCCACTACCGGCACCTGTTCTGCCAGCTGACCCCACCTAATATAAATTAGACCATTAAAAATCGCAATTTACCAGTAACTACCTAAATCTACATGCTCCTCACTGCTGGTTCACCCTCCTTCCCCTCTCACCAGCCACTCACCCAAAACAGAAAAGAGGCGGCAACCACTAAATATTTATCCAGCACAGACACAGCCAATATCTTAACAGAAGCAGTGATTCTGACCAAGAGAGCCACCACCCTCTTTCCCCTCTCCCTGCTTACCATACAGAGAATACCAAGTCCACTCATGGGTCTGTGAATCTGAAATCAATTCGCTTTAACCAGCTCTAACAAATCTACCCTAGAATTACAAAAATAGAAAATGAAATTCAGAAAGACACATCCTGTGGAGAACAAACAGAAATCAGGGCTGGGGGACATTTGCACATCAGTGCTGCCTATGAACTCCAGGATGGCACAGAAAGCAATGCTGCCCAGCCCAGATCCGGGAGAGTGTTTTACAAAGGGCTTCCAGAAACCCCCATCAACACCAGTGCTTCCTTTCCGCTTCCAAAATGCTCTGAATAAAGACCTTCTTTAAGCACTTACTGGGAGCAGCAGCTTCTCTCAGCAATGCGCCCGTGAGTCACGCAGCAGGAGGGGTCCCTGAGCAGGGCAAATCGGAGAGCCCCCAGCTTCCCAGCAAGCTGATGTCTAGCAGACAGTAGCCCAGGAGCCGACTTTCCCATTACAGCCTCAGACTGTAATCCATGTGCTTTCGGCGGGCCAGTCCCAGCTGCCCACAGAGCACCACATGATCTGCTCTGACATCAGATCAGCCAGACGTGACAGCCCATCGGCCAGCCTCTTCCACACTCATGGGTTGCATCATTTGGGTGCCTTTAGTTTGCCTTTAAGCAGGTGGTACAGAGTAAGGAACTGTTGTTTTCTCACAAAGTGTTTTTTTATTTGTTGCCTGATTCCTTCTGTTTCTAACAGAAGGAAAAAATAAGAAAGAAAGCACTTGGATTCGTTTGCAGCCAGAATTTATCAGCTGTATGGGAAGTAACTGGACTTCCACACCTGGTTCAGGGAAGGTGAGGAATGAGCCACTGTCAAGATGCCAATACCAGGGGGGTGATTTCATCTGCAAATCACCACCACCTCCCCCATGTTTCTGTAGATCATGTATATAATATATGATATTATATATATCATAAAATAGCAGTGGGTTTTGTGTAGATTTTATAAGCTAGGCACCACTGATGTTAGTTCATGGAAGATCTCAGGGAGGTAACCACTAGACTCAGTGCCAATTACAATAATTCCACCGTGAGGGCACTCATATACAGTCCAACAGAAAAAGGCTTGTAGATCTAGACGGACAGAGGTAAGTAGGTAGAAAGTCAGGATGATCTATTCTTGCTTGTGTTCATTCATTCAGTAACCATTTATTGATCACATGGTAGGTACCCAGCACAAGGGGGGAATATTAAATTGGGGGGGGGTGAATATTTGAACAATATGCATAGTTGCAAGTTTTTTTTTTAATTTGGCACAGGGTTTCTAATTCTATTTCTGTAATATGCAGTGGAAGTAATAGCTTTATGAAGGCTTTTTACGATATGTTCTGTGTCGAACACTGAATCTGAAGGCTGATAACAAAACCATGTTCTACCCTAATTTCATTATGATAAATGGGGATAAATGTAACCTTTAAGGAAAGAATAACCAAAATTATTAAGCTTTTATGAAGCAAAATCATAGCCAAGCTAGGCAGCAAGGACCAGAAATGTATTCTTCCCTAATCAAGAGGAGAATTCACTCTGTGTGCTTTAACTATATTACTTCCTGTGAATTTGGTTAATCAACTGCATTTCAGATATTTATGTGGAAACAGGAGCTCCCTAACCAGCTTAGAAACCCACTGAATGCCATGTACCTCGGTATTATTTACAGTGATTTAAACATAATAGGTGTTCAATAAGTAGTAAGAATAAATGAATTGACTCCAACAGTTTTATTCTTTATGTAGCTTATTCCCAATAGAGATCAAATGGAAATTAGTTGCCTCATGGAATCTCATATTGAATTCCATAGTCACAAGCAACCAGGTAATCTTCTCAGCGGTAAACATCACAAGTTTGATGCAAAACAAATAGATGACTTAAATATTACATATAAAATAACAAATAGATTATTAGATTAATAATTATATAGATAATAGATTGCTATTAGATTAGATTGCTTCCATAACAGAGGATATGTAGATACTATCTAATCACTGATATTATAGCTTTAATAAATGCATAAGAAAACAATACAGTCCACTTTAAATATAAAGAACAAAGCTGAAAAGCTGCTCAACATCACTAATTATTAGAGAAATGCAAATCAAAACTACAATGAGGTATCACCTCACAGCGGTTAGAATGGGCATCATCAGAAAATCTACAAACAACAAATGCTGGAGAGGGTGTGGAGAAAAGGGAACCCTCCTGCACTGTTGGTGGGAACGTAAATTGATACAGCCACTATGGAGAACAGTATGGAGGTTCCTTAAAGAACTAAAAATAGAATTACCATATGATCCAGCAATCCCACTACTGGGCATATACCCTGAGAAAACCATAATTCAAAAACAGTCATGTACCATAATGTTCATTGCAGCTCTATTTACAATAGTCAGGACGTGGAAGCAACCTAAGTGTCCATCGACAGATGAATGGATAAAGAAGATGTGGCACATATATACAGTGGAATATTAGCCATAAAAAGGAACAAAATTGGGTCATTTGTAGAGACCTAGAGACTGTCATACAGAGTGAAGTCAGAAAGAGAGAAAAAAATATCATATATTAATGCATATATGTGGAATCTAGAAAAATGGTACAGGTGAACTGGTTTGCAGGGCAGAAATAGAGACACAGATGTAGAGAACAAACGTATGGACACGAAGGGGGGAAGTGATGGGTGGTGGGGGTGGGGAGATGGATTGGGAGATTGGGATTCACATATGTACACCAATATGTATAAAACAGATAACTAATAAGAACCTGCTATATTTAAATAAATTAATTAAATTTAATTTAAAAAAAACAAAGCTAAAATGTTTTTGGTTATTCTGTAGGAAAAAGCATATTAATAAACTAAGATACAAGAAAATGAAAATGATATATTTTTCTACTTAAGAAATGTCCTTTAGTTTCTTGGCATTTTGCTCACCTTTAACTTTATAAACATAATTAACTTGAACATTTCAAAATAATACTTCCCAGGGCTTCCCTGGTGGCGCAGTGGTTGAGAGTCTGCCTGCCGATGCAGGGGACACGGGTTCGGGACACGGGTTCGGGACACGGGTTCGTGCCCCGGTCCGGGAGGATCCCACATGCCGCGGAGCGGCTGGGCCCGGAAGCCATGGCCGCTGAGCCTGCGTGTCCGGAGCCTGTGCTCCGCAATGGGAGAGGCCACAACAGTGAGGGGCCCACGTACCGAAAAACAATAATAATAATTCCCAGATATGTGTCTGTACCAACACTCCACTTAGTGAATTTTGCCATTATCTCTTACTATATGGGCTAAGTGAGAAATTTGGCCTCACAGACAAAATGCTACTTCCAAATCTATACAGCTAATAAAAATTTAATATTCAAAAGACTGTCACTAAAGATGTTAAAAAAAATCTTCCAACAAACAAACAAACAAAAAAAGACTATCACTGCTACTGCTAAAACCCTAGTTCAATCTGCATCATCATTTGTCTCCTAGACTATGGCAACTGCCTCCACTCTGTCCTCCATTCGGGAAGCAGAATGTTCTTCTTGAGCAAATTGAATCACTCTTTTACTTAAAACCTTCCACCAGTTTCCCATCTCATTTAACTCCTTACCATGGCCCTTAAAACCCTTCAATAATAGTGCATAGATGTTTCTCAAGAGCCTTTCCTCTCTAGTAAGTAACATACTGAACATTACTCTCCTTGACTGAATTATTGTTCTTTAAGGAATTAATACATTTTCTATAATTGATTTATTTCATTAGGGTAGACTATCAGAAAATGGAATTATTGCATCAAAGCACATGGTCTTCTTCCAAAGTAATAATGTTTAAGCTAGATACATAGTTGACTGTCCAAAGACTAGAGCTCCCAACCTCCCTTGCAGCTGGGTGTGGCCTTGTAAGCAGAATTCTACCTCTCTTGCTTAAAAGAAAATTGCTTCTCTTAGAGTTCTTTTTTTCCCCTTCATGTAAACTGGAACACAGACTTGCCTGTGACCGAGCTTCAACCACACGGCTTTAACACTTTGGAAATGGCAGGGCAAGAGAATGGAAGGAAAAGTGGCCCCTGAATAACGACAGAAAGCAGAGCTGTTCTTCCAACCCAGACCACTCACTACGGACTGTTATATGAGAGAAAAATAAATTTGTTTTTTTAAGACACTTTATTTGGTACCTCTTTGTCACAGAATCTTAGGCTCTGTCCTAACTAGTATAAGTGGTCATAACTTTCTTTTTTTTGTTTTTGGATCACAACTTTTTAATATTGCAACTTAATTCATATTGCACAATTACTTAGCAGAAAGCCAAAAATCAAGTGACATTTCCACCAATGTGTACAAGATTAGTTTTACTGCATTCTTGTCAACACTGAAGCTTATTTCTTTTAAAGAAAATCTACTAAATTGATAAAGGAAAATAATAGTATATGTCCTCTCTTTTATTATTAGGAAGTTAAACATGATTTAGTGTTCATTTGTATTCCATCTTTTGAGAATTGCTTATTCATGTTGTTTTTCATTTTTATTGGATTTTTAGTATTCTTGTCCATTCTGTTGAGCTTCGTAGTTTGTCTTTTAATTCTGCTTTTGGAAAACATGCTGAAATGTTTTATTGTCATCAAATTTGTAATTTTTCTACTACAACTTGTTCCATGGAAAGCATTCCTAATGCCCAGATTTTGAAACCTAAATACCATTACCTCACTACAAAGAGTCAGGGTTTTTAAGGGAAAAGGCTGATTTCAGATCTGAGGCAGAGAAGGTACAAGGTAAACTTGGGACATTCTCTTACGCCAGAAAGCAAGGAAACTATTGAAGAGCATTGGCGTCGTGTCAAAGGACATAGGAATCAATTTGGGGAGGCTCCCAAAAGCCAACTTCATCAAAGCATCTGTTCTAGTTACTATGGACATGTAAGAGCCACACCAAACTTAACTTAAAACAACATTTATTTTTGCTAAAATCTTTAGTGTCGGCAAGGCTCAGTGGGTCAGCTGGTGTCTACTCTACTCAGTATCAACTGAGCATCTCAAAAGCTGGAGGCTGGGGACTTCCCTGATGGTGCAGTGCTTAAGAATCCACCTGCCAATGCAGGGGTCACGGGTTTGATCCCTGGTCTGGGAAGATCCCACACGCTGCGGAGCAACTGAGACTGTGCTCCACAACTACTGAGCCTGCGCTCTAGAGCCTGCACCCTGCAACTACTGACCCAGCGTGCTGCAACTACTGAAGACCACGCACCTAGAGCCCATGTTCTGCAACAAGAGAAGCCACCGCAATGAGAAGCCCGTGCACCACAACAAAGAGTAGCCCCCGCTCCCCGCACCTAGAGAAAGCCCGCACGCAACAAAGACCCAACGCAGCCAAAAAAGAAAAAAAAAGCTAGAGGCTGAAATCTACTGAGAGCTTGTTCACTTGCACGTCTGTTGTTGCCTGGATGTGAACAGCTAAGGAATGGAACAATCTGGACTTCTTAGTTAACTCTCTTTGTCTCTATGGTGTCTTTTGATGTGCTCTTTTCAGTGCGATGTCTTCAAGGTGATCGAATTTCACTAAACACACATGTCCCAAGAGAGTGCCCGGCAGAAGTGATGGAGAAGTGTCAATATCACATTATAAGAAGAACATGTGAGACCAAATATATTGGTGTAGCCTTCTTCGGTAAATGTAATCACAGCATAATAAAGAATCCTATAATTGACTGATGTATTTGAATATATAAAAATCCTAATGACACTCAACACAGGGAAAAAACCCACATTTGCCACTAATTGAGATGACAGTTATACCAATTCCTTACTCAAAAAGAGAGAGAAATTTAAGTATTAATTCTTTCTTTTCTACGTGGGACTCTATTTCAGAGTAAAAATTAGTTCCAGTGGATGAGGGGAAGCTCTTCTTGACAGAAGAATTCCAATTAATGAATGCAAAAGGACAGAAGGAAGTGGAAAAAAACACCATTTTTCAACTTGTAATGGGATAAGTGGTTCAGGCAAGAATCAGCAATGGATACTGAAAGCATTCAATATGAGGTTGACAAGGGACTGGATACTAATCTGCCACAAAGTTAACAACACACAGAATATTTACTTGTCTCAAGGGGAAAAATCATAACTTTACAATGGAGTAATGTTGTGATTACATTACAATGGAGCAATTTTCACGTTAACCATTAATCCAGTGATGGAGCTTAGATTATTAAAAAGTAAAACAACTAGGTATTATGCAACCCCTAAAATAAACAATATAATATGCACAGCACCAGGTCTTCCCTGGTGATCCAGTGAGTAAGACTCGGTGCTCCCAATGCAGGGGACTGGGTTCAATCCCTGGTCAGGAAACTAGATCCCACATGCATGCCACAACTAAAAGCCCACATGCCACAACTAAAGATCCCGCATGCTGCAACTAAAGATCTCGCATGCCACAGTGAAGACCCGGGGCAGCCTAAAAAATAAATTAATTAATTAAAAATATATATATATTCACAGCATCACCCATGAAATATTCTTGACAAGAATGTTTTACCTGACTTTAGTCATAACGTGAGATCAAAATTTCGTGTTTACAGAAAATACAGTGGAGAGTTAATAAAAAGTTAAATGAAACCAGAAGGAAACAATCATGTGAGTCCAGAGGGTGGAATTCTACCAGAAAATTGACGCAGTCTCTTCAACGAGTAAATATAATTTTTAAAAAGGGGGAAATAGAGAAGGGTGGAACTTTCCTGAACTAACAGAGAAATAAGATCTACAATAGCCAAACGGTAAGAGCCATGTAGGTCATTGATTAGATCCTGGTTTGGGCAAATTAGTTAAAAACAAACAAAACAAACAAAAAAACAAACCACACCCTTTGGGGACAACTGAGGAATGTGTATTGGGTATTACAAGATATCAGGGAATTTTTGCTAATTTTTTAGATGTGATAATAATAGTATCATGCTTAGGAAAAATATCCTTATTTTAGAGACGCATACCATAGAATGTAGAGACAAAACATGACCGTAATTTGTTTCCAAATGTTTAAAAAGAAAATTAAGTAAATACGGCAAAATGTTAATAATTAGTAACTCCTATATAGGAGTATGTGGGTATTTGTCACGCTATTCACCCTATTTATTTTCATGTTTGATAGGTTTTATAGTAAAACATAATAACACAGAAAAGTACTTCCCAAGTCCAGGAGTTTTCTAAATATTTACTTCTAATTTTTATGGTTTGATTTTTTTTTTAACCATTTAACAATTTGTTACCTGGACTGTTTTTTGCAGTATTTTGTCTTTCCCCAATTATGAAAGCAATTGCCCTAAAAAATGATTAAATAATCCTTCTATTTCTCCTCAATTGTTATACTTCTTTTGTCTTTTATTAAATATTGATATATTAGTCTATTTCTAAGATAACTATTCCATTGATATATCTATACTAGTGTCATTTTAATTTAATTATTATAGCTTTCTGCAATGATAAAACAACCTTCTCTTTTCAATTTTTAAAGCCATTATTGCCCATTTGTTTTTCTGTTGTTATTATATTCACAAGTTTGGTTTATTTTTTATATTCCACATATAAGTGATATCACACAGTATTTATCTTTGTTCATTTGTTTTTGGGGGTAATTTTTGAAATTTGCCCCCAACTTCCAAAAAAATCCTATTTTTGTTTGTTTGTTTTCTATTGGGGTTTGATTAAAGTTGAATTGGAAAGGATTATCATCTCTATATTACTGACAATTAATACTTAATCTCACTCAAATTTTAAGAGCTCTAGTTTTAATTCCTCCTCATATTGAATTATTAGGTGCTTTCTTCAAATTCCTCAACCCCACAGTTTTAGTTCTGCTCTCTGGAGTGACATAAAATTTGTGAACTCCTTCTACATAATTGAAGAGAGCAATTAAGTTCCCAGTTTATTCAGCCGTTTCCTGTTTGACATGATCTTTCACTCTCTTCATTGTCCTGCTTACCCACTTCGAAATATGCTCCACTTTGTCAGTGTTTCCTCTTGAAATGTGAAGCCCAGATCTAAGGACTCAAGACTCCAAATATATGTGATCTGAGAAGCACAAAGAAGGGATTATTATTTACTTTATCCTGAACACTCAGCTGTTATTAATGCAGTCTAGATTTGTATCCAGTTTTCTTGGCAGTCCTCTACACTATTGGCTCAGAATGAGCTTGCAGTCAACTAAAATCATTAGAACTTTTCCACTGAATTGTTCTTAAAATAGATCTACATTTTCTTGAATATAAGCAGATGAATGCTGAATCTATTTGTATATATATTACTATATGTACCCTTGTGAAATTTCATCTTTTCAACATTGGTCCATCATTTCAGCCTGACTATAAATCCTAATTTCACTTTTCAAGCAATTAAAACTTAGTCATCAGCAAATTTAATAAACATGTCTGACAAAGAGTAAAGAACCAAGTCCAATGACAAAATAACCAAATGCTTCATTCTGGGGGATTGCCCAAGGCTGAGTTGAAATAGTGGATCTTCAGCATTTCCTTACCAACTAGGAGACCTATGAAAAAAAGGAGCAAGGTTAGTTTTGATCTCACCTGCTCATCGTAAACCCATACCGATTCCTAATGATTATCTCCCCCCAATCTGAATGCTCACACACCTCCTATTTTAAAATTCATTCTAAATTTTGCTGAGGACCAACATCGAACACAATTATACATCAAAATCCAAAGTTTATCCCCTTTCTGAAAATATGAATAAAAATCACCCATCACCTAGAATCTCTGCCATTCTCCAGCTCTCCTCAAAGAATAGTGACTGTGAATTGCACTTACATATTTTTCATTGCTCTGCTATACCATTCCTTAAGTCCTAGAGCCATGAACTTATTATGGTACCTGCATGTACTTCTGTGAAGGTGTTTGCATACACATTTGTCTCCTCAATCAGATTTTAAGTTACTTAAACAATACTGAATAACATTCAGTTCAATTCAACCTACACTTCATGAATGTCAGGTATTTTAACAGCAACTGTGAGAGTTGACAGGGAGGCAACAGAGAAAACAACAGAAACAGAGATGCAGAACAACACAGTGTGTACAGGGACTAGAAACAGTTCTGCACTGCTGGAGTGAGAGTTATGGAGTAGCAGGAAATAAGGATGGAAGGTACCTTTTAAGTAACATCCTTTAAGGACCTTTTAAAGACCTCAATCAGAGAGTCCCTTGGAAACCATGCTAAGAAACTTCAACTTTATCCTTTAGGAGAAAGTTGGAAACAGGCCACCCAAGAGCCAGGTTCCTCTGCAGTCTCATTTTGTTTGCCCCACACAATCTCAAAAAAAAAAACATACAAAAATCCACAGACCTATCTACTTTGTCACAGTCCCTACATACTTGTGGTCTTAAACTGCAACCAGAATATTGGCTCTTGGTACACTGGACCTTTGTCTGGATCCTTTATAATGGGCTCCTCGATGCCTAGGTCAGTGCCTGAGGCATACAAAGCTTCAAAAGACTATGTTGCTGGTGGTAGGAATGTAAATTGATACAGCCGATATGGAGAACAGTATGGAGGTTCCTTAAAGAACTAAAAATAGAACTACCATGTGACCCAGCAATCCCACTACTGGGCATATACCCGGAGAAAACCATAATTCAAAAAGAGTCATGTACCACAATGTTCATTGCAGCTCTATTTACAATAGCCAGGACATGGAAGCAACCTAAGTGTCCATCAACAGATGAATGGATAAAGAAGATGTGGCATACATATACAATGGGATATTACTCAGCCATAAAAAGAAACGAAATTGAGTTATTTGTAGTGAGGCGGATGGACCTAGAGTCTGTCATACAGAATAAATTAAGTCAGAAAGAGAAAAACAAATACTGTATGCTAACACATATATATGGAATCTAAAACAAACAAACAAACAAATGGTTCTGAATAACCTAGGGGCAGGACAGGAATAAAGATGCAGATGTAGAGAATGGACTTGAGGACATGGGGAGGGGGAAGGGTAAGCTGGGACAAAGTGAGAGAGCAGCATGAACATATATACACTATCAAATGTAAAACAGATAGCTACTGGGAAGCAGCTGCATAGCACAGGGAGATCAGCTCGGTGCTTTGTGACCACCTAGAGGGGTGGGATAAGGAGGGTGGGAGGGAGATGCAAGAGGGGGGGATATGGGGATATATGTATAGGTATATGTATAGCTGATTCACTTTGTTATAAAGCAGAAACTAACACACCATTGTAAAGCAATTATACTCCAATGAAGATGTTAAAAAAAAAAAAAAGACTATGTTGGTTTCATCCCAATAGATGCAAAAAAATCATCTGACAAAATTCAACATCCTTTCATGATAAAACCCTCAACAAATTGGGTATAGAAGGAATGTACTTCAATATAAGAGAGGTTATATATGACAAGGCCATATCCAACATTGTACTCAACAGTAAAAAGCTGAAAGCATTTCCTCTAAGGTCAGGAACAAGACAAGGATGCCCACTTTTGCACTTCTATTCAACACAGTACTGGAAGTTTTAGCCAGAGTAACAAGGCAACAAAAATAAAAAACAAAAGGCAACCAAATAGAAAAGGAAGAAGTAAAATTGTCTCCGTTTGCATATGACATGCTTTTATATATAGAAAACCCTAGAGACACTCCCCATAAAAAAAAACTATTAGAATTAATAAACGAATTCAGTAAAATTGCAGAATACAAAAATCAATGTACAAAAATAAGTTGTGTTTCTATACACTAACAACGAAGTATCAGAAAGAGAATTTTTTTTAAAACATCCCACTCACAATAGCACCAAAAAGAATAAAACACTTAGGAATAAATTGAACCATGGAGGTAAAAGAGCTGTACACTGAAAACCATAACATACTGATGAAAGAAACTGAAGATGACACAAATAAATGGAAAGATACCCTATGTTCATGAATTGGAAAAATTAATATTGTTAAAATATTCATACTCCCAAGGCAATCTATAGATTCAATGCAACTCCTATCAAAATTCCAATGGCATTTTTCACAGAAATAGAAGAAAAAAAGGAAAACTTCTACAATTCATATGGAGCCACAAAAGACCCTGAATACCAAAAAAATTCTGAGAAAGAACAAAACTGAAAGCAACATGCTCCCTGATTTCAAACTATATTATATAACTATAGTATTCAAAACAGTATATTATTGGCAGAAAACACACACATAGATCAATGGAACATAATAGAGAGCCCAGAAATAAACCCATGCACATACATTCAAGTAATCTTTGACAAGGGCACCAAGAATACACAATAGGTAAAGGATAATCTTTTCAAAAAATAGTGTTGGGGAAATTGGACAGCTACATGTAAAAGACTGAAATTGGACTCTTATCTTACACCATACCCAAAAATTAACTCAAAATGGATTAAAGACTTAAATGTAAGACCTGGAACTGTAAAAGTCCTAGAAGAAAACATAGGGAAACAACTTCTTGGCAATGATTTTTTGGATAGGACACCAAAAGCACAAGCAACAAGAGCAATACTAAACAAGTGGGACTATATCAAACTAATAAACTTCTGTACAGCAAAGAAAACAAACAACAAAATGAAAGAGTGACCTACAGAATTAGGTTGCTCACATATCCAATAAGAGGTTAATATCCAAAACATATAAGGAACACACACAACTTAGTAGCAAAAAATATCTGATTAAAACATGGGCAGAGGACATAAATAGACATTTTTTCAAAGAAGACATACAAATGGCCAACAAGTACATTTTAAAATGCTCATTGCTAGATTGTTTCAAGATGGTGGAGTAGAACGACATGCTCTCACTCCCTCTTTCGAGAACACCGGAAGCACAATTAACTGCTGAACAATCATCAACAGGAAGACACTGGAACTGACCAAAAAAGATACCCCACATGCAAAGACAAAGGAGAAGCTGCAATGAGATGGTAGGAGGGGTGCTATCACAAAAAAATCAAATCCCATAACTGCTGGGTGGGTGACTCACAGACTGGAGAACACTTATACCACAGAAGTCCACCCACTGCAGTGAAGGTTCTGAGCCACAGGTCAGGCTTCCCAACCTGGGGGTCCAGCAACGGGACGAGGAATTCCTAGAGAATCAGACTTTGAAGGCTAGCGGGATTTGATTGCAGGGCTTTGGCAGGACTGGGGGAAACAGAGACTCCACTCTTGGAGGGCACACACAAAGTAGTGTGTATATCAGGACCCAGAGGAAGCAGCAGTGACCCCATAGGAGACTGAACCTGACCTACCTGCTAGTGTTGGAGGGTCTCCAGCAGAGGTGGGGGGCAGCAGTGGCTCACCAAAGGACAAGGACACTGGCAGCAGAAGTTCTGGGAAATACTCCTTGCTGTGAGCCCTCCCAGAGTCTGCCATTATCCCCACCAAAGAGCCCGGGTAGGCTCAAGTGTGGGTCCCCTCAGGCCAAACAACCAGCAGGGAGGGAGGTCAGGACCACCCACCAGCAGAGAAGAGGATTAAAGTTTTACTGAGCTCTGCCCACCAGGGCAACAGCCAGCTCTACCCACCACCAGTCCCTCCCATTAGGAAACTTCCTCAAGCCTCTTAGATAGCCTCATCCACCAGAGGGCAGACAGCAGAAGCAAGAAGAACTACAATCCTGCAGCCTGTGGAACAAAAACCACATTCACAGAAAGATAGGCAAGATGAAGAGGCAGAGGGCTATGTACCAGAGGAAGGAACAAGATAAAACCCCAGAAAAACAACTAAATGAAATAGAGATAGGCGAACTTTCAGAAAAGGAATTCAGAATAATGATGTGAAGATGATCCAGGACCTCGGAAAAAGAATGAAGGCAAAGATCGAGATGATGCAAGAAATGTTTAATAAAGATCTAGAATAATTGAACAAACAAACAGAGATGAAGAATACAATAACTGAAATGAAGAATATACTAGAAGGAATCAATAGCAGAATAACTGACGCAGAAGAATGGATAAGTGACCTGGAAGACAGAATGGTGGAATTCACTGCTGCAGAACAGACTAAAGAAGAAAGAATGAAAAGAAAGGAAGACAGCCTAAGAGACCTCTGGGACAACATTAAATGCAAAAACATTCGCATTATAGGGGTCCCAGAAGGAGAAAAGAGAGAGAAAGGAACCAAGAAAATATTTGAAGAGATTATAGTCGAAAACTTCCCCAACATGGGAAAGGAAATAGCCACCCAAGTCCAGGAAGTGCAGAGAGTCCCATACAGGATAAACCCAAGGAGAAACACGCCGAGACACATAGTAATCAAATTGGCAAAAATTAAAGACACGGAAATATTATTGAAGGCAGCAAGGGAAAAATGACAACATACAAGAGAAATCCCATAAGATTAGCTGATTTCTCAGCAGAAACTCCGCAAGCCAGAAGTGAGTGGCATGATGTACTTAAAGTGATGAAAGGGAAGAACCTACAACCAAGATTACTCTACCAGGGAAGGATCTCATTCAGATTCGATGGAGAACTCAAAAGCTTTACAGACAAGCAAAAGCTAAGAAAATTCAGCACCACCAAACCAGCTCTACAACAAATGCTAAAGAAACTTCTCTAAGTGGGAAACACAAGAGAAAAAAAGGACCTACAAAAACAAACACAGAACAATTAAGAAAATGGTCACAGGAACATACATATCGATAATCACCTTAAACATGAATGGATTAAATGCTCCAACCAGAAGACACAGGCTTGCTGAATGGATACAAAAACAAGACCCATATATATGCTGTCTACAAGAGACCGACTTCAAACCTAGGGACACACACAGACTGAAAGTGAGGGGATGAAAAAGATATTCCATGCAAATGGAAATGAAAATAAAGTTGGAGTAGCAATACTCATATCAGATAAAATAGACGTTAAAATAAAGAATGTTACAAGAGACAAGGAAGAACACTACATAATGATCAAGGGATCAATCCAAGAAGAAGATATAACAATTATAAATATATATGCACCCAACATAAGAGCACCTCAATACATAAGGCAACTGCTAACAGCTATAAAAGAGGAAATCAACAGTAACACAATAATAGTGGGGGAATTTAGCACCTCACTTACACCAATGGACAGATCATCCAAAGAGAAAATTAATAAGCAAACAGAAGCTTTACATGACACAATACACCAGGTAGATTAAATTGATATTTATAGGACATTCCATCCAAAAACAGCAGATTACACTTTCTTCTCAAGTGCACATGGAACATTCTCCAGGATAGATCATATTTTGGGTCACAAATCAAGCCTCTATAAATTTAAGAAAATTGAAATCATATCAAGCATCTTTTCTGACCACAACAACACTATGAGATTATAAATCAATTACAGGGAAAAAAACGTAAAACACACAAGCACATGGAGGCTAAACAATATGTTACTCAATAACCAAGCGATCACTGAAGAAATCAAAGAGGAAATCAAAAACTACCTAGAGACAAATGACAATGAAAACACGATCTAAAACCTATGGGATGCAGCAAAAGCCGTTCTAAGAGGGAAGTTTATAGCTATACAAGCCTACCTCAAGAAACAAGAGAAATCTCAAATAAACAATCTAACGTTACACCTAAAGGAACTAGAGAAAGAAGAACAAACAAAACCCAAATTTAGCAGAAGGAAAGAAATCATAAAGATCAGAGCAGAAATAAAAGAAATAGAAACAAAGAAAACAATGGCAAAGATCAATAAAACTAAAAGCTGGTTCTTTGAGAAGATAAACAAAATTGATAAACCACTAGCCAGACTCATCAAGAAAAAGAGGGAGAGGACTCAAATCAATAAAATTAGTAATGAAAAAGGAGAAGTTACAACAGATGCTGCAGAAATACAAAGCATCCTAAGAGACTACTACAAGCAACTCTATGCCAATAAAATTGACAGCCTGGAAGAAATGGACAAATTCTGAGAAAGGTATAACATTCCAAGACTGAACCAGGAAGAAACAGAAAATATGAACAGACCAATCACAAGTAATTAAATTGAAACTGTGATTAAAAATCTTCCCACAAACAAAAGTCCAGGACCAGATGGCTTCACAGGTGAATTCTATCAAACGTTTAGAGAAGAGTTAACACCCATCATTCTCAAACTCTTCCAAAAATTGCAGGGGAAGGAACACTCTCAAACTCATTCTATGAGGCGAGCATCACCCTGATACCAAAACCAGACAAAGACACTACTAAAAAAGAAAATGACAGACCAATATCACTGATGAATATAGATGCAAAAATCCTCAACAAAATACTAGCAAACAGAATCCAACAGCACATTAAAAGGATCATACACCATGATCAAGTGGGATTTATCCCAGAGATGCAAGGATTCTTCAACATTTGCAAATCAATGTGATACACCTTATTAACAAATTGAAGAATAAAAACCATATGATCATCTCAATAGATGCAAAACAAGCTTTTGACAAAATTCAACACCCATTTATGATAAAAACTCTCCAGAAAGTCGGCATAGAGGGAACCTACTTCAACATAATAAAGCCCATATATGACAAATCCACAGCAAATATCATTCTCAATGGTGAAAAACTGAAAGCATTTCCTCTCAGATCAGGAATGTGACAAGGATGTCCACTATCACCACTATTATTCAACATAGATTTGGAAGTCCTAGCCATGGTAATCAGAGAAGAAAAAGAAATAAAAGGAATACAAATTGGAAAAGAAGAAGTAAAACTGTCACTGTTTGCAGATGACATGATACTCTACACAGAGAATTCTAAAGATGCCACCAGAAAACTACTAGAGCTAATCAATGAGTTTGGTAAAGTGGCAGGATACAAAATGAATGCACAGAAATCTCTTGCATTCCTATACACTAATGATGAATTATCTGAAAGTGAAATTAAGGAAACACTCCCATTTACCACTGCAGTGAAAAGAATAAGATATCTAGGAATAAACCTACCTAGGGAGACAAAAGACCTGTATGCAGAAAACTATAAGACACTGATGAAAGAAATTAAAGATGATACCAACAGATGGAGAGATATACCATGTTCTTGGATTGGAAGAATCAATATTGTGAACATGACTATACTACCTAAACAATCTACAGATTCAGAGCAATCCCTATCAAATTACCAATGGCATCTTTTACAGAACTAGAACAAAAAATCTTAAAATTTGTATGGAGAAACAAAGGACCCCAAATAGCCAAAGCAGTCTTGAGGAAAAAAACGGAGCTGGAGGAATCAGACTCCCTGACTTCAGACAATACTACAAAGCTACAGTAATCAAGAAAATATGGTACTGGCACAAAAAGAGATCAATGGAACAGGATAGAAAGCCCAGAGATAAACCCACGCACCTATGGTCAACTAATCTATGACAAGGGAGGCAAGAATATACAATGGAGAAAAGACAGTCTCTTCAACAAGTAATGCTGGGAAAACTGGACAGCAACATGTAAAAGAATGAAATTAGAACACTCCCTAGCACCATACATAAAAATAAACTCAAAATGGATTCAAGACCTAAATGTAAGACCAGACACTATAAAACTCTTAGAGGGAAACATAGGAAGAACACTCTTTGACATAAATCACAGCAAGATATTTTTTGATCCACTTCCTAGAGTAATCGTATTAAAAACAAAAATAAACAAATGTGACCTAATGAAACTTCGAAGCTTTTGCACAGCAAAGGAAACCATAACCAAGACCAAAAGACAACCCTCAGAATGGGAGAAACTATTTGCAAATGAATCATCGGACAAAGGATTAATCTCCAAAATATATAAACAGCTCATGCAGCTCAATATTAAAAAAACAAACAACCCAATCCAAAAATGGGCAGAAGACTTAAATAGACATTTCTCCAAAGAAGACATACAGATGGCCACAAAGCACATGAAAAGCTGCTCAACATCACTAATTATTAGAGAAATGAAAATCAAAACTACAATGAGGTACCACCTCACACCAGTTAGAATGGGCATCATCAGAAAATCTACAAACAACAAATGCTGGAAAGGGTGTGGAGAAAAGGGAACCCTCTTGCACTGTTGGTGGGAATGTAAATTGATACAGCCACTATGGAGAACAGTATGGAGGTTCCTTAAATAACTAAAATTAGAATTTTACCGTATGACCAAGAAATCCCACTACTGGACATATACCCAGAGAAAACCATAATTCTAAAAGACACATGCACCCCAATATTCACTGCAGCACTATTTACAACAGCCAGGTCATGGAAGCAATCTAAATGCCCATTGACAGACGAATGGATAAAGAAGATGTAGTACATATATACAATGGAATATTACTCAGTCATAAAAAGGAACGGGGCTTCCCTGTTGGCGCAGTGGTTCAGAGTCCGCCTGCCGAGGCAGGGGACACGGGTTCGTGCCCCAGTCCGGGAAGATCCCACATGCCGCAGAGCGGCTGGGCCCGTGAGCCATGGCTGCTGAGCCTGTGCATCCGGAGCCTGTGCTCTGCAACAGGAGAGGCCGCAACAGTGAGAGGCCCACGTACCACAAAGAAAAAAAAAAAAGAACGAAATTGGGTCATTTGTAGAGACGTTGATGGATCTAGACACTGCCATACAGAGTGAAGTAAGTCAGAAACAGAAAAACAAATATTGTATATTAACACATATATGTGGAACCTAGAAAATGGTACAGATGAACCGGTTTCCAGAGCAGAAATTGAGACACAGATGTAAAGAACACACTTATGGACACCAAGGGGGGAAAGCGGTGGGGGGTGGGGGTTGTGGTGTGATGAATTGGGAGATTGAAAAAAATAATAAATTAATAAATTAATAAAAGACATGGGTTCAAGGCCCAATCTGGGTTGTACAATATCAGTGGGAAACCCCATTTGTAGTCAGCTGAGCAGAAATGTGGGGTAGCCTGGGCAACCCATTTGTGGCTGGTGTCTGACGTAGGGTAGCCTGGTGGGACAGAGGGGTATGAGCTAACTTTAATAGTAGCAGAGTTGAATCGAATTTTTGGATACCTAGATGATGCCAGAGAATTGGAGAATTGGCTGTTGATGTTGGAAAAGACACCATGTATTTGGTGTTAAGGAGGATACAAACTTCAAAACTGCCTACTGTGTGGAACTGGGCAAACCACAAAATTGTTCTTAACTGCAGTTTCCTCATTTATGAGCTGTGCATAATTCTTCCTTTGCAAGGTTATTGTACAACTCAGAAAAATTATACAGCAACCTCAAATAAACCTTGACTTTCACAGGTTAAAAAATAATAAAATAAAATAAAATGCCCATCGCTAATCATCAGGGAAATGCAAATCAAAGCCACAATTAGATATCACCTCACACATGTTAGCAAAAGAACAATAGATACCAAGTGTTGGTGAGAATGTGGAGAAAAGGGAACCCTCGTAGACTGTTCGTGGGAGTGTAAGTTAGTACAGCCATTATGGAAAACATCATGGAGATTCCCTCCAAAATTAAGAATATAATTACCATGCAATCCAGCAATCCCACTTCTAGGTATATATACAAAGGGCATGGGATCAGCATCTTGAAGAGATATCTGCACTCCCAAGTCATTGCAGCATTATTCACAGTGGCCAAGATATGGAAACAAGCTAAGTGTCGATGGATGAATGGATAAGAGAAAACGGGGTATATATATGCAATAAAATATTACTCAGGCATTAAAAAACATAATTCTGCCATTTGTGACAACATGGATGACCTTAGAGGCCATTGTCCTAAGTAAAATAAGCCAGACACAGAAAGACAAACACTGTATGAGTTCACTTATATGTGGAATCTAGAAAAGTGAAAACTCATAGAAGCAGAGAATAGAACAGTGGCTGACAGGGGTTGGGGGTGAGGGGAATGGGGTGATGTTGGTCAAAAGGTGTAAACCTTCAGTGGTAAGATGATAAGTTCTGGGGATCTAATGTACAGCATTGTGACTATAGTTAATAATACTATATGGTATACTGGAAACGTACTAAGATAGTAAATTTTCAATGTTCTAACCACAAAAAAAAAAACAAATCAAAAATAGTAACTATGTGAGGTGATGGCTGTGTTAATTAATTTGATTTTGGTTATTCTTTCACAATACATACATAGAATAAATCATCACATTGTACAACCTTTAAAGAAGATTATAAATAAACTAAGGTTATTTTAATTATCATAAGAATTTTTGATTACTTAAGAAATATCCATTTACATACGATTATTGATTTCAAATTATTCCAATTTAGTGACATTTTCTTGTGCTTCGTTACTCTGTCTTGAAGTACTGCCAAAGAATGTATGTCAAAGTAGAGAATGTAATTTTTTCAATCTTTCTTTAAATCAGATTTTAACTAATTCAGACACCTTTCCCGATTAGTTTAATTTGTGAGGCTGACATCTATGATATCACATACAAGACCTGGGTTCTTCTACTGAATACTTCTCATCATAGACAGCAATCTTGGTAGAATAATTAGGGAATATTATATAACATTTATGATTCTAGACTCAAAACCCTATTCTGCTACTTACTAGCTAAAGGTAAGTTACTCTACCTCCTTGTGCCTCAGTTTCCACAACTATAAAATGGAGATTAAAATAACATCTATTTTTAGAGGGTGTGGAGAGAATTACGTTAGTTAATGGGTATAATGTGTTTAGTATACTACCTAGCATGTAGCAATGGCTCTATAAAGGTTCATTGCTATGAGAATCAAAATTGAATCCCTAACTTTTTTAGATATATTTTCCCTATATTAAAGATATTTTTATATTACAATTACCAATAATTAATATACTAATAACTGGTATTTATATAAATAATACAACAATCTTTGAAGAAGGTATAAGAGAAAAGTGACCTTTCTAAGCCATGGTACTTGTGAAATTTACTTTTAAATTTTAAAGAATTTTCAGGTGCCAAAGGAATAAGTATCATTTTGAGGTGCACAATGAAAGAACAACAATAAATGCTTATTGATTGACCTGTAAGCAAACAAATAATCTTTCTTCTCTGACACATTTTGTACATTTCTCTGACCTATTTTTCCTATTCATTTTTCTTTCCTCATTCTTGTGTCTTCATACACTTTTAATATATACAATTTTCTTTGTCAATTAAACCTCAGTAAAGCTGGAAAAAGAAAAGGCTCTCTCGGCTGAGATGCTGGACTGGACCACTTCACTGGTTCACACCACCTGTTATGAGGATGGGCAACCAACAGCAGCTGCTACAGATGCCTTCTGGTTTATTCTCCTCCCATAAAAATGTATGAAGCTTAACTGTAAAATTTTCTTTTTTAAAGAATTTTCTGTTTCTCTGGCACCTGCACATCATTCAACATCCTTATGATGCAATTAAACCTGAATTTTTGAAGCCTACTTTTCCTACAAACCATGGTCTAACTAAGCCCAGCCCTCCGTTCCTTGGCAACTTCATATTCTGGGATGATATGACCACGTGGTCATGCCCTCCCTCAGTGCCAATCACGTCCACGTTTCCAACCTGTTCTTCCTTGGCATTCAGAATCAAGTTCTGGATGTCCATTCTCTTGATTGCTTCCTTGCTATTCTGAGAGGTGAAATTAGCAGCAAAGCTAGTTGAGGGTTCATGAACTGCTTTTTTAGCAGAACAAGACTACCATAAGTTATATTTACCAGTCTCTGTGCCTATGTTTCAATTTAGACTTGGAAAATATTGGCCACGTCTTCTATCTTACCCGGCGTTCTATAGCAAGCTCCTTTAATCGTAGAAGTCTCATTTTGCTCTCCTGTCATTCATATACAAATGCTTATCGTTCTCCACTTTCTGGATTCTTTTGGAAAGATACAGTGTCTTGAAATTCAGTGCTATTACTACCACACCCCTCTTTTGCTGTACAAATGTACACATACTCCTAAATATACACACACAAAACAAAACCACCAGAGCTGCTTATTTTAAACAAAGTATTGTTTTAAAAACTGTGAGATTAGCCATGCATTGATGATTGTGGAAGCTAGGTGATCCCTACATGGGGCTTCATTACACTATTCTCCCTACTTTTGAATATATTTGGAAATTTCAATAATAAAAATACTCTTTAACTATTTGTAAAATTATTAGGTTATTTATTTACTCACCAAACATCCATTTTACCAAATGCTGTTAAACAGTAATATGAAGATTAATGCAAGATCTCTATCTAGGGTTACCAAATAAAATACCTGCCCTGTTAAATTCGAATTTCAAATAAACAACAAACAATAGGTTTTCAGTATATTTAAGATATTTATTGTCTCCGATTTCTGGAGTTAAAGAGCATGAAATCAGTTTCGCTAGATCAAAATCAAGGCGTTAGCAGGGCTGCATTCCTTCCCAAGGCTCTAGGGGAGAATCTGTCCCTTACTTCTTTTAGCTTCTAGTGGCTTTCAGCATCCCTTGGCTTGTGGCCACATCACTCCAATCTACAAGGCCGACATCTTCAAATCTCTTACGGCTCCACCTTACATTGTCTTCTCTCCTGTGTATGTGTGTTAAATCTCTCTCTGCCTATCTCTTATAAGGACACTTGTAATGGCATTTACAGCCTGTCTGGATAACCCATCTCAAGATCTTAAACTTAATCACATCTACAAGGATCCTTTTTCCAAATAAGGTAACATTTGAGGGTTCCAGGAATTAGGACCAGATACCTTTGGGGGTCATTGTTCAGCCCACCACAGGAGCCATGATAGACATCTATCAGGGAACACTGGAAAAACAGAGAAGGAGTTGACAGTTCAACTTGAAAGGAGATGGAAAACAAGCAGATGCCAAGAAAGGTTTTCTAAATCAGTGATGCCATAGAGTATAAATAACTAAAGCAGTAGTGATAATAACAACTAGTAATCAGACCAACCATAACAGACATAAGCTATAAATAACCACTATAGCCTACCAGGGAGTGCCGGTTGAGCATCAGTCTTGCTAACAGGTATAATGTTGGAGGCTTGCTACAGGAGAATAAATAAGCAGCAGCAACTGAATGACAAACATTCTTTACACATAGTTCCTGATATACCACTTAGGGAGGCAGGAAGGCAGAAACACCTGTTCCATGTAGTTTGTGGAGTATCCCCACACCTCCTATCTCACTTCCAGTCTTTTTTTTTTCTTTCTGGGTCTTCTGCATTGCCCTTCAAAACTTCCCCAACACTTTAACTACTTTTTTCAACTCAATGTACTCAAAATTTTTACTCAATTATTTACTAAATAATTTTCATTTTATTATTTTCATAAAAATAAAGTGCTTTGTGTAAAAAAAAATTCTAGCAATATAGAGGTATATAAAGTAACATTTCCCTCTCCTCCAACTAAACCCACTTCCTAAAGATGAGCACATCAACAGATATAAAGACCTTATCTATGTATATATAACCATGTATATATTTAAGTAAATAGGAAAGAGCAATTGTTTAGCTGTTGGCAGAAAGTGATAATCAAAACACTGCTACCTCAGCCCATTATGCTCCCAAGAAGCAGCAAGTTATATGCTCCTGCTCGTTATATGCTTTGGATCCAATCCCACAGGAAATATCTCTAATTCACAAATTATTTATTTTATAGTGGCATCCTAAGAGAGGATTGGCAATAAGGGCAAGAATTAAAACATCAACAACAATAATTTCCCCTAATCTCCCCCTAAACTTTTCACCCCAAAAGCCTTCTTGCTTGTTGCACAGGCACCTCAAATATAAATTATCTAAAATTGAACTTACTGTCTTCCCTAGGAAACCTGATACTCCTAGTGTTTTCCTTCTAATCCAGTGGCCAACCCAGAAACCAGGGAGTCCACCTTTTCCCCCACATTGTATATCCAGAAAGCTACCAAAGTCCCAAAGAGGGATTATAATATCCTAGATTAGTGAGCTCCTGCTTATCTCTCTGGCTTCATCTCACACCCTCGCAATCTGGTCTCAAACCATCATGTTCACATTTTTTCGTTTTCTTAAGAGTGTATGCTTACCCACGCTGGGACTTTGTATGTGCTGTTTCTTCTAAAAACAGTTTCCCCTCTCCTTGCTTAACTAACTCCTATTAAATTGATAGGTCTTAATTTAGCCATCAGTTTCCCCAGGAGGTCTTCCCCCTGATTCTTCTGGTCTGAGTTAGGGGTCTCTTTTCTGTTCTATCTCAGCATCCTGTGCTTTCTGTCACTTATTAATACTTAGCAATTGTAACAGCCTATTCATTAGTCTTTCACCACCGCTAGACCACAGGATCAGTTCACCTTTGTATTATCAAAGTATTATCAAATACTACCTAGCCTGATAATGGGGACACAGTAGGATCTCAATAAATACTTGTTAAATAAATGGAACTAAATAGGTAGAAAGAGCAATACTGATCCCAGTAGCAAAGGTACTGTACACTTTTGTTCAGGGAGGCAGTTCAATGCATGGCTTCCGTGTAACAAACAAAATGGCAGCATTATTGTTTACAGCATTTTGTTGACTTGGGCATAAGACAAATAAACCCAAACACCACCACCCCGCCCCCTCGCAAATAAGCCCATTCTCCTACAGGAAGAAAACCAGACTGTGATTCAGCTGCAAATTTGTTTCCACCTTATCTTTCTGAATTTATACAGAAAGTAAGAGCAGTAATGTAACAGCAGAGTTGACTGATTCCTGCATGTTTCGGCCATTATCATGGTCCAGTGAACAGTCCTCAGCTTTGCAGGCTAAGAAGCTCAATTTTATTATTTCACTCCAAAGTGGAAAGTCACTGAGGCAGACTTTCTCAACAGGGGTTCTTCATCTGAACACAGAATACAGAAAATTATTTGAGAGATTATTTCTCCATTCTCCCAAGGATGGCAAATAATTACTACCATTCTAGATGCAATGAGAAGTTAATTCATTACATGCAATGGATGCCTAATAACCATTAGGGCTTATTTCACTCCCAGAATTCCAGAGGGCTTGAATCCCATGAAGTAAATTATATGTATGTATATATATATATATATATATATATATATATATACAGTTTATACATATATATGTATACGTGTGTAGGTATGTACATGTATGTATTATATTTACTAATTGGTAAAAGAAAATACATGTGTCACAAAAACTAGAATATAGTATCTAGTTATAATGTGGCTAATTATAATTATAATGTGGCTTAAAAAATATGGACTCTAGAGCCAAAAGGATTAGATGTTTTTAAGGATTCATTAATTAAGCTGTCATATTTGGTGACTCAGCTTCCCTCCTTGGAGAGATAAGAGACTGTGAGCTCTTTGAGAGAAGGAATAACATTTGTCTTGGCTTCACTTTTTATTGAAATTTGGACTCCTAATAATTAACATAGTGCATGGTACACACTCCATTTCATTAATGGATAGATGGATAAGTTGTAATACTTCCTGGATTATATTCTAATGGTCTTTCATTTCATATATGAAATGCGAATTCTTGCCCATTCATTTAACAAGCACCTACTATGTGCTTGGAGCCTAGACAGGTTATGCATTATGCATCATTTCTTTAGGATTAACCTACCACTTCACATCCATTAGGATGACATTAACAACAACAACAAAAAAACCAGAAATAACAAGTGTTGGCAAGGGTATAGAAAAATTGGAACCCTTGTGCACTGCTGGTGGGAATGTAAAATGCTGCAATCACTATGGAAAATTTGGGGATTCCTCAAAATATTATAAATATAACTATCATTTGATCCAATAATTCCACTTCTTTTTTTTTTTTCTGGTACGCGGGCCTCTCACTGCTGTGCCCTCTCCCGTTGCGGAGCACAGGCTCGGGACGCACAGGCTCAGCAGCCATGGCTCACGGGCCCAGCCACTCCGCGGCATGTGGGATCTTCCCGGACCGGGGCACGAACCCGTGTCCCCTGCATCGGCAGGCAGACTCTCAACCACTGCGCCACCAGGGAAGCCCCATTTGATTCTTATAACAAACATATTATTATACTCATTTCATAGATGGCCAAATTAAGGCTCAAAGCAATTAGTATTTCCTAAGTCTCAAAGCAATTAGTATTTCCCAAAGTCATTTGCCTGCAAGTCCTAGGACTAGGATTCAAACTTGATTATTTTCTAATTCTTATAGCCCAGGATCATTTTATTGTTCTGTCTCACAGTTGCCTATAGAGTCAATTTCTGCCATTGGCTCCTCCTTGGAAAGCGCTATGTTACCCTGAAATAAAAAAACCTATACCCAGGGGCTTCCCTGGTGGCCATGGCCGCTGAGCCTGTGCGTCCGGAGCCTGTGCTCCGCAACGGAAAAGGGCACAACAGTGAGAGGCCCGCGTACCGCAAAAAAATAAAATCTATTCCCAAACTTTTATGCTGGCAGGCAAATAAGGCTCCTGGCAGCAAGTTCATTCTTTGATGAAAGTACTTAAGAATTGATTCCCAGGGCTTCCCTGGTGGCGCAGTGGTTGAGAGTCCACCTGCCGACGCAGGGGACACGGGTTCGTGCCCCGGTCCGGGAGGATCCCACATGCTGCGGAGCGGCTGGGCCCGTGAGCCATGGCCGCTGAGCCTGCGCGTCCGGAGCCTGTGCTCCGCAACGGGAGAGGCCACAGCAGTGAGAGGCCCGCGTACAGAAAAAAAAAAAAAAAGAATTGATTCCCAGCTAGAATAATTAGAGGCAACAGAAGAAAGTGCTTCTTACCCCTACATTCACTACCTCCCTTGGCTCAAGAGGAAAACAGCCACCAACTCATATTGATGAAAGAAATTAAACCTGATGCCTGAAAATCACTAAGTTTAAATTCAGGCTTGGATATTGTACTCCCCTATAAGCATTCTAGGCACTTAATTATATTTAAATTGCATTTTCAGGAGTATTTCTTATGGGATTGATTTTACTTTATTGGCTAAGAATAAGCAAAGCAATAAACAAATAGGATAACTATATACTCTGTTTTTATTACTCATTTAAGTAATTGAATATCTTCCAACAAGTGACCTGATCCTCTTCCAGACAACAGCAGACTTGTCTATCAAAATACTGCATTAAATACATCAAATTCTTATAAATGAAATCTTACTACACAGCAATTGATTTTATGACTTCCAAGTTAGAAATCTACACAAATTAACTCTTAACTGCATGAAAACTTTCCAAAGGATTTTCATGACCTTCTATGGGTTGTCCTAAAATGAAATCCACTTTTGTCATGGAAGCACTTCAGAGTCTCCTGCATTGTTAATATATCTTCCAACACATTGGACTGCGGTGGGAGAAATCAACAATTCATTATTCCACAAACCCCACCAATGAAATGTGATGAAACCCGATGGGGTTGGGAAGGCAGGGGAGCTGCTAGTTACTCAATGGAGGAAATTATCTCATCTCCATCTGAGCTTCAGCTTTCTCATCTATGAAAGATGGAATTGAGTAAAATCATCTCTAATTATATTCCAGTCTTTGAGCTTCTATGATTTAGTTATTCAGCAATGTGATAAACCAAAATACAAAATAGTTCCTACCTAAGTTTTAATAACTAATGGCATGATGAGATAAAACTCTTAACAGGGCTTCCCTGGTGGCGCAGTGGTTGAGAGTCCGCCTGCCGATGCAGGGGACACGGGTTCGTGCCCCGGTCCGGGAGGATCCCACATGCCACGGAGCGGCTGGGCCCGTGAGCCATGGCCGCTGAGCCTGCGCGTCCGGAGCCTGTGCTCTGCAACGGGAGAGGCCACAACAGTGAGAGGCCCGCGTACCGCAAAAAAAAAAAAAGAAAAGAAAAGTGGCAGCTAGAAAGACTCCTTAAGTACTCCATAAATATGAATAATAAGAGGCACGATACTTTGCTAAATTAGTCTTAAATTTTCCTGAGGAAAAGCTACTCTCTAAAAACCCCTCAAAACCCTTAAGAGGGGATTTCCCTGGTGGCCCAGTGGGTAAGACTCTGCGCTCCCAATGCAGGGGGCCCAGGTTTGATCCCTGTTCAGGGAACTAGATCCTGCATGCGTGCCGCAACTAAGAAATCCGCATGCCGCAACAAAGATGCCACATGCCGCAACGAAGATACCACGTGCTGCAACTAAGACCCAGTGCTGCCTAAATAAATAAATAAATAAATAAATAAATAAATAAAATATTAAAAAAAAAAAAACCCTTAAGAGGAAGGGAACTTCAGTCGATGAGACCACTTATCTCTGACGAAAAACCTTCTGTAAGGTCCTCTTTGTTGGAAATCTAGTCAGCTGGCTCAGAAATCAACAAGATAGACTTCAAGATCAACTGGTTGGAGACCTGATACTTCATGAAAATAAATGAGTACATCATTGAGGACAGATTATTTCTATTTACCTCAAGGTCATTGTGGACAAAGAATCCATTCATTCCTTCTCACCAGTAAAATTCATTTATTTTTTATCACCTTTCTTATGTCCAAAATGTCTACATTAGTCTTCTCTTATTTATTCTCTTTTTTTCCATAGGGAAAAACTAGTTAGTCCAATGCACATGTAAACTACTATATTAGAAGAGCAAATAAGCCTAGTCCTTTGGTGCCTGGGGAACTCCTCAGTGAATCCCTTGCTGTCACCATCTTGGGTAACTCTCTGGTGCTGCTTCCAAGGACCAAAGAGAGGGAGATTTTTTTTTTTTTTTGGCTGCGTTGGGTCTTCGTTGCTGCCTGCAGGCTTTCTCTAGTTGCAGTGAGTGGGGGGTTACTCTTCATTGTGGTGCACGGGCTTCTCATTGTGGTGGCTCCTCTTGTTTTGGAGCACAGGCTCTAAGCACGCAGGCTTCAGTAGTTGTGGCTTGCAGGCTCTAGAGCACAGGCTCAGTAGTTGTGGCACACGGGCTTAGTTGCTCCATGGCATGTGGGATCTTCCCAGACCAGGGCTCGAACCCATGTCCCCTGCATTGGTAGGCGGGTTCTTAACCACTGCGCCACCAGGGAAGTGCCGAGAGGGAGATTTTTGCCTTCAAGTCCTGCACCTTTTGGTTCATGTCCTCTCGCATCCCTTTTTTCTTTTTCTCTAGCTTATTCCAACTGCTGTGCTTTTCTTGTAAATATGTCATATCTGAATTGTCAAAAAATTACTTTGAATACTAACTGCTGTGGTCCACAACACAGAGATCAAAAGCACAGATTTACTAATGCCATTTGCAGCAATGTGGTTGGACCTAGAGATTATCACACTAAGTGATGTAAGTCAGACAGAGAAAGACAAATACCATATGATATCACTTATAAGTGGAATCTAAAAAACAGTACAAATGAACTTATTTACAAAACAAAAACAGACTCACAGACAGAAAACAAACTTATGGTTACCAAAGGGGAAGGAGGGAAGGGATAAATTGGGAGTATGGGATTAGTAGATACAAACTACCATATAAAATAAACAACAAGAATTTGCTGTAGAGCACAGGGAATCGTATTCCATATCTTATAATAAACTATAATGTAAAAAATAAAAAAGAATATAAATATATACATATATATGTATAACCAAACTGCTTTGCTGTACACTTGAAACTAACACAATATTGTAAAGCAACTATACTTTAATTAAAAAATAAACAAAAGAGCACAGATTTACTAGAGTATAAAGGAGATAGGGGACGTAAACCACATACACCAGAGTAAATCATTGGCGCGATCTAAAGAATTCAGTAATCTTTGTTGTCCTTGTTAGTGCATGTTGCTTCTCCCCGCACCTCCAAGCCCAGAAAAAATTCAACTCCAAATTTAATAAATATTTTTATTTTTGCATTCTTACAGACTGTTGAAAAAGTCATTCCTCTCTAGGTCCTTCACTTCCTTGGTCTCAAATCATCACTGTGCTCTGTGATGATCCGCTAAAAACTCAAAGATGGAAGATATCAGTAGACTGCAATATTTGGGGCAGGCTTTGCCTACCTAATCATTAATATTTCAGCTTGGTAAAATCAGAATATGTGTAAATTCATAGGGAACGCCCTATGGATAAGAGAGTAAGTGTCAACAAAGGCAGAGAGGTAGAAACACCTTAGACACGTCTTGGACGTAGCAGTCCCAGGGTCACACAGAAAATCTCATTCTTTTCACTGAAACTGCCTACCCATGACAGTGGTGCTACTTTTTCTTTACTCAGAAATGGCCACTGAGTAAACCAGAGTGGGCCTGACCCAAGGGCAGCAACTCCACAGTCTTGACTCATGGGGTGGCCCAATTCAAAGGACTCTTCCTACTGGAGCAGTGGAAATTAGTCCAATCCGACTATCTCCCTCCAAACTTTTTATGTGTGTGTGTGGTACGCGGGTTTCTCACCGTTGTGGCCTCTCCCGTTGCAGAGCACAGGCTCTGGACGCGCAGGCTCAGCAGCCATGGCTCACGGGCCCAGGCGCTCCGCGGCACGTGGGATCTTCCCGGACCGGGGCACGAACCCGTGTTCCCTGCATCCGCAGGCAGACTGTCAACCACTGCGCCACCAGGGAAGCCCTCCCTCCAGAATTTATACTGGAGAATGCAGAGAAGATTGAACAGGGGGGAGAAAAATAGAGAGCAATCACCCAGAAAGACATCAGAAAACAAAGTCTAGGTCCTTGGTATTTACAGTAAACCCCTTTTATCTTAAGATTACCTGAATGAATCTCCTCCTTACAACAACAAAAAGCCTAGTGCAATATATTTTAGGAATAGGCAATACACAGGTCTACCCTGATGAAGGGTTTATCCAGGGGACAGCAAAAGATAAATTCAGAACAGTAGATTAAGGTCTTCACTTGTGAAGAACTTTGAATACTAGCTATATTTTTCTTTCTTTTTTATGTAATCTTACTTTCACTTTGCCATTGCACATTCGGCAAAACTTTAAAAAAAAAAAACAGAAGAGTGCCTACCAGTCGAGACTGAAATAAATTAATTTGCAAGAGATATATGTGACTTGAGGAGTCAGTCACCTCAAGCCGGGCGAGCACTGTGGGCCGAGCAGGGGCAGCGGGGCAGTGGGAGTGCAGACTGAAAAAACGCAGACCACCGGGGCACTACTCACTCCTCCTGCTCTGATCTGCTCTTGTACTAGGGGTCTGATCAGGCCTGTGTCTGCCTCCTTCCTGAGGAGGCCAGAGGTCCCATCTGAACAGCCTTCCTACAGCAGAGTCCCACTCCCCGTGGCCAGGCGGGAGTTCCGGATCAGTGTTGTCTCCCAGGACCCTGACACAGCGGCCAAGTTTATCGGCGCTGGAGCCGCCACAGTTGGTGTGTCTGGTTCAGGGGCCAGCACTGGCACAGTGTTTGGCAGCTAGATCATTGGCTATGCCAGGAACCCATCTCTGAAGCAGCAGCTCTTCTCCTACGCCATTCTGGGCTTTGCCCTGGTCTGAGTCTATGGGGCTCTTCTGTTTGATGGTCACCTTCCTCATCCTCTTTGCCATGTGAGGCTCCATGAAGGTCACCTACCCACACCTGATGCTTCGACTCCAGGCCATGCCCAGTGCTAGAGTGTGCTAAGAGAGAGATGTGACTTGAATAGCATAAATAACAATGTTTGATTTTATATCTATTTGTCACAGATAACCAAAGGTATTTAAAAATCTAGTAGTGTGTTGACATAATAAGATGCTCTCTAAATCTTTTTTTCACACACAAAAAAGATGTATATCTCCCACTAAGATCAGGTATATGGAAAGGACATTCCCCTCTCACCATTTCTTTGCAGCATTATAATGGAAGTCCTTGTTAATGCAGTAAGGCAAGAAAAGGAAATAGAAGGTACACAGGCAGATTGGGAAGGAAGACATAAAACTGTCTTTGTTTGCAGATGACATGATCATCTATGTGAAAAACCAAAAGGATCAAACAAACTACTAAAGCTAATAAGTAATTATAGCAAGGTTGCAGGATACAAAGTTAATATATAAAAGTCAATTGTTTTCTACGTACTAACAATGAACAAGTGGAATTTGAAATTCAAAACACAATAACATTTGCATTACATCAAAAAAATACTTAGGTATAATTCTAACAAAGTAAGATCTATATGAGCAAACCTCTGATTAATGAAATAAAAGCACTAAATCAATGGGGAGATACTGCATCTTCATGGATAGGGAGACTCAATATTGTCAGGATGTCAGTTCTTCCCAACTTGATCAACTGATTCAATGCAATCCCAGTCAAGATCCTAGCAAGTTATTTTATGGATACAGACAAGCTGATTCTAAAGTTTGGGGACTTCCTTGGCGGTCCAGTGGTTAAGACTTCACCTTCCAATGCAGAGGGTGTCGGTTTGATTCCTGTTCGAGGAGCTAAGATCCCACATGCCTTGCAACAAAAGAAACTAAAAATATAGAAAACAAAAGCAATATGGTAACAAAGTCAATAAAGACTTTAAAAATGGTCCACATCAAAAAAATATTTTAAAAAAAATAATAAATAAAGTTTGTACGCAGAGGCAAAAGACCCAGAGTAGCCAACACAATATTGAAGTAGAATAACAAAGCTGGAGGACTGATGCTACTCAACTTCAAGACTTACTATAAAGTGGCAGTGATCAAGACAGTATGGTATTGGTGAAAGAACAGATAAATAGATCAATGGAACAGAACAGAGATCACAGAAATAAACTCGCATAAATATAGTCAACTGATATTTGACAAAGGAGCAAAGGCAATACAATGGAACAAAGGTAGTCTCTTCAACAAATGGTGCTGCAATAACTGGACATCCATGTGCAAAAAAATGAATCTAGACATAGACCTTACATCTTCCCAAAAGTTAACTAAAAGTGGATCATAGGCCTAAATGTGAAATGCAAGAACTATAAAGCTCCAAGAAGATAAACTCCCAGATAACCTTGGGAACAACACCACCAAAGGCATGATCCATGAAAGAAATAATTGATAAGCTAGACTTCATTAAAATTAAAACATCTGCTCTGCAAAAGACAATGTCAAGAGAATTAGAAGACAAGCCACAGACTGGAAAAAATTTTTGTAAAAGACACATCTGAAAAAGGATTGTTATCCAAAATATACAAAGAACCTTTAAAACTCAATAATAAGAAAACAACCATATTAAAAAATAGGCCAAAGGCCTTAACAGACATCTCACCAAAGAAGATATACAGATGGCAAATAAGCATGTGAAAAGATGCTCTACAACATACGTCACCAAGGGAATGCAAATTAAAACAATGGGATACCACAACACACCTATCAGATTGGCCAACATCAAACACTGGCAAGGATGTATAGCAACAGCAACTCTCATTCATTTCTGACAGAAATGCGAAATGGTACAGCCACTTTGGAAGACAGTTTGGCAACTGTCTTAAAAAATTAAACATATTCTTATCCTACAATCCAGTAATCGTGCTCCTTTGTATTTACCCAAAGGAGTTGAAAACATGTCCACACAAAAACATGCACACAGATGTTTATAGAACCTTTATTCATAATTGCCAAAACTTAGAAGCAACCAATATGTCCTTCAGTAGAGGAATGGATAAACTCTGGTACATCCAGACAATGGAATGTTACTTAGCACTAAAAAGAAATGAGTTATCAAGCTATGAAAAGACATGGAGGAAACTTAAATGCATATTTCTAAGTAAAAGAAGCCAATCTGAGAAAGCTACATATTGTATGATTCCAACTATATGACATTCTGGGAAAGGCAGAAATATGGAAACAATGAAAAGATCAGCAGTTGCTAGAAATGGGGGTGGGGGTGAAGAGACAGAGCATAGAAGGGTTTTAGAACAGTGAAAATACTCTGTATGATATTATAATGACATATTATTATATGTCATTATGCATTTGTCCAAACTCATAGAATTAGAACATATAACACAGTGAACCCTAAAGTAAGCTATGGACTTTAGGTAATAACGATGTGTCAATGGAAATTCATCCTTGGTAACAAATGTACCAATCTGGTGAGTGATGTTAATTATGGGGGAGGTGGGAATTCTCTGGTTGGCCAGTGGTTAGGACTCGGTGCTCTCACTGCCGAGGGCCCAGGTTCAATCCCTGGTCGGGGAACTAAGATCCCACAAGCCACACGGTGTAGTCAAAAAAAAAAAAAAAAAAAATTATGGGGGAGGCTGTGCACGTGTTGAGGCAAAGGGTATATGGAAAACCTCTGTACCTTCCTATCAATTTTGTTGTGAATCCAAAACTGCTCTAAAAAATAAACCTTTAAAAAAAAGATGTACATCTACATCCAAATCTCATATTGCCATATTTTCTTACACACAGTGAAGAATGGATTTTGCAAGCCAAAATATTTTGGTCAACATTGTAAAAAATTTATAGGCTATCTCAAAATAAGATTGATTTTTCTTGTAGTTGAATTTAAATATTACAGGCTTTATGGTTCCAATTGGTAATGCATAATAACTGGGTCTGCTTTATAACGATTTTTTAAAGCAAAGCATAAATAGCAAGAAAGTTTAAAGGAGTAAGATGCTAAAATGTTCTTTCCTGTGTCTAGTAGTATGCTTTAAAAATTTTTTAACTATAATTCTTTAATTGAAATATCTTCTTTGACTCTGTCTGAAGTGAAGGCAGCTGAAACCTTTTAATATTCAGAGAATAAAAAAAGCAAGTATCCAGTTTTCCAAGATAATCTCAACTAAGAATCTACCTACAGTGCAGGAACATTAACTACTAAGCATTGCTAACGTGGGAAAAAGAGAAAAGCTTACAGTTAAAAAAACAACACCGACTGGTAACGATTTATTTTCCAAAGTCATTCCAGCACCTCTTACCTCTTTCTACAAATGTGTGTACCAAGAGCACAAGGGCCACGGCAGCTTGGCAAAGAAGATTCACCTTGGTATGCCTAGTGTTCATTACTGAAGCTCAGGCTTCCCTGTAACTTTTCAGGTTTTATGTAAGCAAGGGTCACTAATTCCAAGGGCCTCAAAAGGTCACCAGAAAGGCTAAAGATATATTAGGTATCAAGGAGAGGTAGCAAAATAAGCGTGAGAGAGTGGGCAGTAAAAATGGATAAATACTCCCACCAACGATCCAGATGTACAAACTCTTCCATCATTTACAACCACAGGCCACCATAGACTCTTTCTTTCTTCTTTCTTTATGGCTGCACTGGGTCTTTGTTGCTGCGCACTGGCTTTCTCTAGTTGCGGTGAGCAGGGGGCTACTCTTTGTTGCAGTGCGCGGGCTCCTCATTGCAGTGGCGTCTCTTGTTGCGGAGCACGGGTTCTAGGCATACTGGCTTCAGTAGTTGGGGCACACGGGCTCAGTAGTTGTGGCTCGCAGGCTCTAGAGCACAGGCTCAGTAGTTGTGGTGCACAGGCTTAGTTGCCCCACAACATGTGGAATCTTCCCAGACCAGGGCTCGAACCCGAGTCCCCTGCATTGGCAGGCGGATTCTTTAGCCACTGCGCCACCAGGGAAGTCCCCCACAGCCCATAGACTCTTGAAGATGGATTTCTCTCAAGAGCAAGCAGCTGTTTCACCAAAGCTACACTGAGGTTATTTCTATAAGATAATATATTATTTTGTGAAGACTCCCTCTCTCCTATTTCTGGTTCTTTCCCTCTTTTTTATGTTATTGGCCACAGTATCAAACTGAGTAAAATTTTCCAGCTCAACCACATTATCTGCTTTGTCTATCCACACACTCTTAAAGCTGCTCTTAAGGGGGGCTATATTTTTCTGTGAGAACAGATGAAATACAGCCTGTCATGACAATCAGTGCGAACCATCTGGAATATTTTCAGGAAAGACCAAATAAAATCCAATCAAATACGTTTGAGAAGCAACAGAAGTCTAAGGTGGTGTTTTTATCCACTAATTGTAAAGTTTATAAATTGCCATTGTTGATAGGTGTTTATCCTTCGAACACACTCATACGACTATGCCCTATATATTTGTAGGAGAGTGCTTGTCATAACAAAAGACTAGAAACAGCCTAAATGTCTATCAGTAGGGAGCTGGTTAAATAAATTAGTCTACCCAATACAATGAATGGATACTATGCAGCTAATGAAAAGGAATGAGGTAGCCCAATATTTGTGAGATGGAAAGCCCACCAAAGAATAATAAGTGACACTGAAAACAAGTTAAAATGAAAAGTTTAGCTTTAGTCCATGTATTTTGTTTTTGTTTTTGTTTTTTGCGGTACGGGGGCCTCTCACTGTTGTGGCCTCTCCCGTTAGGCTCCGGACGCGCGGGCTCAGTGGCCATGACTCACGGGCCCAGTCGCTCGGCGGCATGTGGGATCTTCCCGGACCGGGGTATGAACCCGTGTCCCCTGCATCGGCAGGCGGACTCTCCACTGCGCCACCAGGGAAGCCCAAGTTCATGTATTTTCAATTGTGTACTATGCCAGAGTATGAGTATACCACAACATATTTATAAAACATATCAACATAAATGTATCTCATAAACATAAATTGAGGGCAAAATGCAAATTGCTAAAATACTAACAATATTATATCATTTATATGACATTTTAAAACATGAGAAACAATTCTACCTACTGTTAGGGACACATAGATATGAATTAAGAGTACAAAGAAATGCACGGGGATTAGGAGGGACAATATAATTGGGACAAGGTATTGGGTTAAACCACATGATAGTGCCAATGTTCCACCATTTTTGACCTACAGCAACAACAATGTCATATATGGTTCAACCTCACATGTAAGTGGTCTTTGACTATGTTAAGTAGGTTTTACTTTTTAAGCTAAGAGGAAGATACACATGGGTTCATAGGAACCCATGTGGATCCACCATTATTTAGCTCTATGACCCAAGACAAGTTATTTAACCTAATTTCTTTATCTGTAAAATGGGGATAATAATGAAACATATCTCACAGGGGTACCATGAAAATCAAATAAGTGAATATATATTAAGCACTTAAACAGTACCTGGCACATGGGTAAGCACTATTTGATTCAGCTACTATTATATCCTATAGGCTTTTGTACAGCTGTAATATTTCATGAAAATTTATTTTTTTCACTTATTATTATGGAAAACTGTAAATATAAACAAAAGCAAGGAGACTAGTATAATAAGCCCAAATGTACCAATCACTTTGCTTTAATAATTAGCAAAGCATGGCCAATGTTTCACTTCTACCCCCATTCCCAGAAACGCACATTAGATTATTTTGAAGGGAATCCTAGATTTCATCCATAGATACATTTTTATGTCTTTAAAACATAAGGATTTCTAGAAACATAACCAAAAATACCATTACCACATTTTAAGAATTAACGATTCCTTAATATTATCAAACATCTAGTCACTGCTTCAATTTCCTTGCTTGTCTCATAAATACTTAAGTAAATTTTGTTTTGCAGTATTTATAAGTACACAGCTTGCTGAATTTTTACAAAGTGAACATTCCCATGTAACCAGCCAGCACTTGGAAGAAGAAATAGAATGTTGAGTTTTCCATCTTTTTGTGTGTTTTTTACAAATGTTTTCAAATCAGGATCCAAATAGGGTTATATCTTACAAATGGTTGACAGTCTCTTTCACAGTAATTTTTCATTTTTAAATTAACATTACAGTGATGAATGATATGAGCCTATTTCTACTTTTTAGACAATTTAGGTGCTTTTCATTATTTCTAAAAGAAAATATAGAATACTGTTTGTTACCACTGGCAGTGAGAATGGAAGTCAGAAATATGCCAGGGTAGTCTTTCAAGGCATTACCAACAAACAGCATTTTTAGAAAGGAAATACCACTGAAAATTAAAAACAGATTCAACTATGGTCATTAAAGTATAGCAAACAGCCAGAGATCTACTCTCCAGCTAACTCAATATAGAGATTCGCTTTTAGAATTTACTTGTATTTTTCATTATCATAATTGTATTCTACCTTAACTACTGTGCTTCCTTACTTGGGTTTCCAGCCCTGAGTCGAAATGAAATGAAAGTGTCTCAATGGTGCGCCGGTAATAGAATTTGAAAATCTTTATTCTGAGATATTGTAGTTTTGCAACCCTTAATGGCATTGTCCTTGACTGGAGATGCACAAGCAAATTCATTTCCTGCCAGCCTCTCTGAGGCTAATGGGCCTTCCAACTGCAGAGTTTTCACTGACTTCTAATGACTGGGTGCAGCAGAGAGGGGCCTCTGGGAGCAGGATGCTGTCTTCTGGCAGAGTTCCTGGGAGAAAGAAAACCTTGAAAGATGCACTGCAATAAATCCCTTGTTCTGGGAAAACAGAAAGTCAAGTTCTACCATAAATTTTTTATTTTCCTCCATAATCCGATTTTAAGATTATGTTCAGGTGAAAGCAAGAGAAGATTGTCTGATAAAATAATTGTGAAAAGGTCTGAAATGAAAATATGTATAAATGCTTATGTAAAACAGTCATGTAGAGTATTTCACTCTCCAAGACTTTGAGAAAAATGCTAAATCTGGTGATAAAATCTGAGACTGTCTCTCATACATTTGTAAAATTAAGATAATTATGTGAGTAAATGAGAAGAAAATGAGAAATCTATATATTACTATACTGCATTGTCAGTAAGAATAAGGTGACTGAGTTTTAAAGAAAATGCAGAATTATCAAAAAAAAAATCACTTACTTATTCCACATTTATATTATAAGATGTGTGTAGCTATTGAAAATACACCAGAACCTCACCCAGAGAGTGTTTCCACAGTCCGAGAAGACAGCATTGATAAATGGAAGTTGCATATCACACAAACTGAATGGTGATGTAGAAACCTTGCACAGAAGCAGGCTTTCATTTCTGACCACTTTGGTACAAACTAGATTTCCCTAGAGGTTCAATCTGATGTAAAGAACAGGCAATTTAAGCTAACTCAGCAAGTCAGAAATCAGTGGTAATAATAAGTGGTAAGTGCCGGAAAAAGGTGATGTCGAGAAGTTGGAAGCTGTTATAAATTCAATTTCCCCCTACAAAAGAAAAATGAGCAAAGCAACAAATGCAGCTCCAGGCAATGGCGTGCGGGATGGTTATCTGATAGTCAAGCCACTCTCTCATCATGCTCCCACCCCCCAAACACAAACAAGAATAATTTAGCTAGCCAATCCTGTTGCAGTCTGGCATCAGTTCTCAAAGATTTGGTTCCATGACATAGTTATTGCAAGGGGGTAAGCAAGGTACAGGGACCTGCTTTCAGAGGAAAGGAACCTACCGACCTCTCAAGGAAAGGAACTGTGTGTTCTATTTACCCTTGTCTTCCCAGCGCTTAGCACTACCAGGTCTCATTGTATCCTCCACAGATGTTTGTTGACATTGCAGTTGGTTGGAAGTCATAATATTTCAGGATTTGTGTTCATCCAGACCTTGAAGTAGCACAGTAAAGAAGAAATCAGCTATGTGTATGAAACTGCTTTTAAAAGGATACATTATTTCATGAATAAGTTAAATTTTGTCAGCACCCTGCTACTTCAAGGTCTGGCTAGAATAATTATTATCCTGATTTACAAAAGCTGTTTAAGACTACCTGGGACTTCACTAAAAAAACCAAGATAGGTAACAAAGATGGGGCTCAAACTCTGGTATACTATATCCAGTGTGATTTTCTCCATACCTCATCTGTTGAGCTATCAAATACCAACAACCACAGAAAAGAGAAGGGCGGGTGACAGCCACCCTGATTGGCTCTTCAAAGTCTTACTGTTATTATCAGCAGGACCCTGGTCTTGTTTGTAGCCAGCACAGAGATCAACTGTCTTGACAATCCCAGAATCAGCTGTAGCTGTAGCCCCAGGGCCAGCATAGACTGTTTTCACTACATTCTGATGAGTGTTGGAGATTGGGAATATTCGTCTGGAAGTAATAAGCAAGATCAGAAGTGACTGGAGGCAGGTAGAGCAGTTAAAGGACCACAAGAATAGCCCTAGAATAAGAGACTCTCTTAAGTAATATAAAAGGAAAAGAAATATACATCAAAAGCTGAAACACAGATAGATAATAGGTGGGTAGATATATATCTGATAGATATCAGATACATACATATAAATTAGAATGTCTTAATTCTGAACTATATATCTTTACACATCTAATGTTTCTGAAATAGGGATGCATTTTATAATCAACGTGCATATTTAACACAATGGTCTTTTTTTCCTAACACTACAGAAGGGAAGAAATGTACATGTAATTTCTACTGCCTAACGACTTCTTTCCTTTCATTTGGAACTGTAGATCAGAGAGTGGTTGATCAATAAACTAAATTTGATTATCATTTATACTCTTTTTATATTTTTGCCTTACTACATATGATCTCTCTGAGACCAGAGGCCCCATTTTACTTATCTCTATAATTTCCCATAACACCTAATATTTCTTGATACACAGAGTTTAATACATATTTGCTAATGGGTATTGTTAAAAGTTACACACATACAATTAGCAAAAAAATGTCTCAAGCAGGTGATTCATGTCCAACAAAATGAAAGAAGTTGAGGAAAATAAAACTGATGAGCATATTTAAGCACTAGATACATCCATTAACTCAGATGAGATATCATCTAAATATCTAAACAGCAAGGAGAATGTTGCCAAAAATTAATTTGTTTATGACATTTTAGTAGAAATTCTCTATCATACAAAAAAGAACATTAATTTTTACCTCACTGTATTTTGATTAGAATAAATTTTAAAAAGGAAACAACTGGAGGCAATAGTTAAATTATAATACAACCATAAACTAGAATGCAGTGCTGCCAATAAAAAATGAGGTTTCCAAAAGATACTTAATGACCACATTATAATATTTAGTGGAAAAAAGCATGATATAAAATTAAATCAATTATTTGATTTAAGTTTTTAAAATACTGATGGAGTTCAGAGCATGCTGCCCCCAAATATGGCTCCATGACATATTGAATACTTTAAGCTAAAGGAATTTGAGAAATGACAGATACGGAAAGGACTCTCAGACCTACCCCATCTCCCCTGAAACAGGTGATAAGACCATCACGTGAGAGGTGCCATCCTTATACCTGGAAGAAAGTAGCGTCCTTATCTCTGAAGACAGAGGAGCACCAAGAAGAATCCCAATAAACAGGGCTTGCTAAGTTTCCCCCAGTTTACTACCCTTAGCTCATACTTCTTTGTCCATAACTATCCACTCTTCATCAAATCTAGAATAAAAACACTCAGGTTTAAACTGTTTCTTCAGGTCTTCATTCCCTTATGAAGGCTCCCAAGTCACATAAAACTTAAATAAATGTGGTTGCTTTCCTCTTGGTAATTTATCTTCTGTCAGTCCAATTTATAGGGCCCCAGCCAGAGAACCTAAGAGTGTAGTAAAAAGAAAAAAAAAGAAATTTTCTTCCCCTACAAAATATATAAGACTAGAAAGAAATATACCTAAATCTTCATAGTGGTTTTATTTCTCAAATATGAAACTACAGATATTTTAAAAAACTAATTTCTATAATTTCCAATATTTTTATCAGCAGGGCTTTTAAAACGTTTACCTTAATGAGCAAGTTCCCCACAGTGTGATTTTGTTCATTTGAGTCTTCTATGTGCATACTGCTGGCCAGCTGTAGCTTACCCCTCAGCACAAGACTGTGTATAGAAACGACTCAACCCAATTAACAAAAATATACTACCCCAACCTTTACTGAGTTATTGTCACCAATATTATTTTTATTTTCCTCCTAATAAGAAAATTAAAATCTATTTCAATTTTTAGAAGCAACTCACATGAAATCTCAGATTATAAACTGGGTCTGACTTTTCTATTCCAGGAATGGGTTAAACCGATCAGTTAATGAAAGGACTAGCTACTGAGACCTGTAGGAAATGGATGACACCCAAATGAAAGCCATTCAGGGATTAAACAGAGTGAGAGGGATTCCTCGAAAAAGACCAGATTTCTGGGATTCACAGCATCCTCTCTTTCTCCAGGTTCTCCTCTGATCCTTCTTATCTAACTGTATACCTGAAATGTGCATATTTTATGTGCAAATATATGTGCGTAATGTACACATTTAATGTACAGTTATTTTTCTTACTAAGTAAGGGAACACTAAGACATATCTATAAGTAGCTCTCACTAGCTCCTCTTCCTTCACTTCCTCCTTAAGCTGGGCACTGCCCCAATTCCCACCCTCAGACCTCTTCTTTCACTACATGTTTCTTTAGGCTGATGCGTCTCAAAGTGTGCTTCCAGACCAGCAGCATAAGCACGACCTGGGCGTTTGTTAGAGCTGCAAATTACTGGGCCTATCCCAGACTGAATCAGAAACTCCAGGCATGAGGCCCTGCGGTGAGTTTTAACAAGGCCTCCAGGTGATTTTGACGTGTGTTGAAAACCACTGCCTCCAGGCAATCTCATCTGCCTCGTAGGTCTGTGGCTATAAACCTGTACTGCCTGGCTCTGACCTCTCTCGTGAGCTCCAGACCTGAGTTACCATCTGCCTGCTAAATCTCTCTATCTGAATATCCCCAGTGTAACTCAAACTCAGCAAAGTAATAAGCTTCGACCTTCCTACCCCTCTCCCTGACCACCTCTACCCTAAAGCCTGCTCCTTTTCCGGCTCTCCCATCTCAATTAATGATACCTAATATTCACCTGGTCCCTTAGCCTAGAAATCTTAAAAATCATCTATTTTAGTTTTCTTCCGGTCACAAGTCCTGACTCTACCTTAGCGATGTCTCTCATGTCCTACTCTCCTTTCTTACTTTCACTACCGTACTGCAGTAACAGGTCTATTCACCACTGGTTGATCCCCACCCAAATCCATCCCTCACACTTCTGCTGGACAAAAAAAATAAGAGGGAGAAAGACCATGTTGTACATCAATATAATCCCATTGCTGGTTGCTCCAAAATATTCTTTTTCTGGGACTTAATTCTCTCTGTGATCCTGTTGCTCATAAATATTAATAGTATTGCGTTATTTTTCCAAAACATCAGTCTTTTCCTGTTAAATCTCTTCTCAAAAACTTTCAGGAGGAGGGGAAGAAAAAAAAAAAAACAACTTTCAAAACTTCCCATTGTCGAGACTTCCCTGGCAGTCCAGTGGTTAAGACTCCGCGCTTCCACTGCACGGGGCACAGGTTCAATCCCTGTTTGGGGAAGATCCCACATGCCGTAAGGCCGAAAAAAAAAGAAAAAGTTCCCACTGACTATTTAAAAATCTCAACTCTTTAAAATGATGTTTTTAAACCCCTGCCCCCTGCCATGACAGCGTGGTCCCACCCCACACTTTCACTCATGCTCCTCCTTGAATCTGGATTTCACCTCCCATTTCCATCCATCTTTCTTTCTTTCTTTCTTTTTTTTTTTTTGCGGTACACGGGCCTCTCCCGTTGCGGAGCACAGGCTCCGGACGCACAGGTTCAGCGGCCATGGCTCACGGGCCTAGCCGCTCCGCGGCATGTGGGATCTTCCCGGACCCGGGCACGAACTCGTGTCCCCTGCAACGGCAGGCGGACTCTCAACTACTGCGCCACCAGGGAAGGCCCCCATCCCTCTTTATTTACCATTTTACTTTTTATCCTTCAAAGACCAGTTTGAATGCTACTTGCCTATCAGAACTCACAAATCAGTTATCTTTGTACCGCCCATGGCACATTTCTGTTTTTTATAATGTATTTATTTATTTACTTTTTGGCTGCGCTGGGTCTTTGTTGCTTCGCACAGGCTTTCTCTAGTTGCGGTGAGCGGGGGCTACTCTTCGTTGTGGTGCACAGGCTTCTCATTGCGGTGGCTTCTCTTGTTTCGGAGCACAGGCTTATCTAAGCACGTGGGCTTCCGTAGTTGTGGCTTGCAGGCTCTAGAGCGCAGGCTCAGTAGTTGTGGCGCATGGGCTTAGTTGCTTCGCAGCATGTGGGATCTTCCTGGACCAGGGCTCCAACCGTGTCCCCTGTATTGGCAGGCGGACTCTTAACCACACTGCACTAACAGGGAAGTTTCCCAGGGCACATTTCTTACACCTCCGTGAGAGCTTCCTTTCTTCCAGGCATAGTAGTTATTTGCTTATCTGATAACACATGCCCTAAAGGGCATGATGGAGACCTTAATTCATTTCTATCTCTTAAACTACTTAGCCTACTTTGAAAGCATTATGCTATGGTCTGAATGTTTGTGTCCTCCCAAAATTCATATTTTGAAATTCTAATGCCTAATGTTTATAGCATTAGGAGGCAGAGCCTTGGTAAGATGATTAGATCATGAGGGTGGAGTCTTTGCCAATGGATTAGTGCTCTTATAAAAAGGCTCACAGAGCTCCCTAGCCCCTTCGGCCATGTCAGGATACAATGAGAAGCTGGCAACAGGGAAGAGGATCCTCACCAACCATGCTGACATCCTGATCTTGGACTTCCCAGAGTCCAGAACTGCGAGAAATAAATTTCTGTTGTTTATAAGCTACCTAGTCCACGGTATGTTGTTACAGCAGCCCAAACAGACTAAGACACACTCAATAAACACTAACTGAGCGGAAATACATATTGTATCGATTACCACACAAAGGTTAAGCCAAACCAACCTATCTTGGCACAAATTAAATGCTTGAATGGGTCTCTCCTAGTTTCTCCAGAACAGGGGCTGTCACACCTGGGTGATGGTGAAAGAAGAGGGCTGAGGATGGATTTTGCAGCGTGCCCCATTTAAGAAGGAAATGAGGGAAAAGGAGCTAGTGAGGGATACTTATGGATATGTTGTAGTGTTCTCCTCACATTCTAATAAAAATAGTTCTACATTCAGTATGTACATTTCTTCCCCAAAAAGTAGATTCCCAGAATATTACCTAGATAAAAACAGGGGAAAGCAATGAGTGATTACTTTTTAGGAAAGGAACTAAGGAGAAGAGGATGGAGGGAAGGTTTTACTATATTAATGTTCCAATATGTTCATTTTTCTATTCTTAATGCCAATATAGGTTATCTGAGTAGAGGAATATGGGCCAATGTTATGGGTTTTTATTTTTTCTTTTTTTTATAACTTTTTAAAAAATTTATTTATTTTATTTATTTATTTATTTTTGGCTGTGTTGGGTCTTTGTTGCCGTGCACGGGCTTTCTCTAGTTGCGGTCAGTGGGGGCTACTCTTCGTTGTGGTGCACGGGTTTCTCATTGCGGTGGCTTCTCTTGTTGCAGAGCACGGGCTCTAGGCGCCCGGGCTTCAGGAGTTGTAGCTCACGGGCTCTGGAGCACAAGCTCAGTAGTTGCGGCGCACGGGCTTTGTTGCTCCATGGCATGTGGGATCTTCCCGGACCAGGGATTGAACCTGTGTCCCCTGCATTGGCAGGCGGATTCTTAACCACTGTGCCACCAGGGGAGCCCCTCTTATGCGTTTTTAAAAAATAGTTTTCTGTATTTTTTTAAGACCTAATACATTGTATTAAAATTAAATTAAAATACAGATTCTAAGGCCTCATTCTGGAGGTTCTCAGCTAGTAAGTCTACAGTAGGAATCTGTATTTTTTTCCCATCTCCCCACATGATTCTGGTACACCCCCCCAGGACACATGTTCCCCAGTACAATAACCTCCTACCTCTGGTGGTAAGTGGGTGGGGCAACTTCTGTTAAAAGTGTAACAGAAGAAGAAAGCAACTTCACCAGCAGATAATAAAATGGACTTGAAGGTGTGACCTGGCTACAAAATCCATCACACCAAGGGTACCAAAAAGACTAAACAGCAAGGGTCTTGGTCCTCTCCCTCTTGAACACACATTTCTTTCCTGAGGTTATGCTGTACTATTTAGTGAAGCTACATTTGCCTTAACTGCCTTCTTTTCCCCTCAAAACAGTCCTTCACACTCTTTTAAGCCAGATTTTAGGGGAATAAAATATTGCCTAGGCAAAAGGGGAGGGTAATCCAGGTGTGACACACCAGAGAGGGGATGGTGGTCTTGGCATTGTCGCCTCTCCTAGGTAGAATTCCCCATCTTCACATCTGAGCTCAAGTTATGGAGGTCCTTGTTAACGGTGCTGAGGAGTTGGGACTTTATTCAGAGATAAAGTACCTTTCAAAGTGCAATTACCAGACCATCAGTATCAACACGGTGCTAGGAACCTGTTAGGAAATGCAATTCTTGGGCATCACCCTAGATCTACTGAACCAGAAATCCTGGAGGTGGGGCTTAGAAATCTGTGGTTTATAAAGCCCTCCAGGTGATCCTAATGTACATGAATCTGAGAACTACTGATGGAAAGGAAAGGTAGTGACTGGTGGTTTAAAACAAAGAAATGATGTATTGAATACTTTTATCTGTGTTTTAGAAAGGTAACTCTGATTGTATAAATTAAAGCAAAGAGAAACACAATAAATCAAATATTTATACTGCACCTACAATGTATCAAGTACCAGGTACTTTACAGATATTTATGTCTTGTTTGGACTGAAAGCCAGTGAGGCTGTCTCTGTCCAGACTCCCAGAGAGCCCTCAGTGCAGTTCTCCCAGTAAGGGTCCCCTCAAACTGCCCATGCCTGCTGCCCTACTGCCCCCTGTGCCCACTCTCTGTTCATTCTGTCCTATGTCCTTCTTAGACGCTGACCTTTGAGTCCCCCACTTCCTGTCTAATGGCCAGAACTGGTTTGCAAGGACCTCAGTGAGGCACATGAGATAATGCAGTGTCTGCTGGGCCCGTGTACCTTTTGGGCCTTTGCCACAAAGCTCTAGAGCTCCTCGGATCAGAATGGTAAGTCAGCACCAAACTTTTCAGTATGGAATCCCTCCTCCGACCCCTGTGTCCTAGGGCCATAAACAAAAAAGAGACACTGGTGCCAGATCTGGATGAGACACTTGCTAACTTCTACCACAACAGTCTTAGGGTCACAGTCCTCCCCAAACACTTCCTCACTTCATCCTCGTAGTAGAAATACTCCAATATACCACCCAGCTTTTTAGCCAAAAGAAATTTTAGATTTTCTTCTAGAAATGTCGAGCCTACGGCACCAGCTGCTGTTCTTGTAGAAAGTATGAAGAGTTAAGGCTCTGAAAGGCATCAGCAGAGGCATGCCCAAGAATATACCACAGAGAGACACTGCCATCCCAACCAAGATCTGCTTTTAGTGACCTCCTGTGACCCCAGCGTTAGAGGCTTCCAGAATCTGTTTCCAATGCTGATGCATCCAGTTCTCTGCTGATGAGTGTGCTATGGAGACCTGGAATCTTCATCAGCATTAGCTACAGTAAAAACTGCTCTCCTGGGCTTCCCTGGTGGCACAGTGGTTGAGAGCCCGCCTGCCGATGCAGGGGACACGGGTTCGTGCCCCGGTCCGGGAAGATCCCACATGCCACGGAGCGGCTGGGCCCATCAGCCATGGCCGCTTAGCCTGCGCGTGCTCCGCAACGGGAGAGGCCACAACAGTGAGAGGCCCGCGTACCGAAAAAAAAAAAAAAAAACTGCTCTCCTCCCATTTAACCAGGGATGTTACCGATGAATGGAGCATGAGTCCTTGGGATGCCTTCTGATACCCTATCGGTAACCGAGCAGGACCCTATGGGGCCTACCCGGACAGACCCCTCCCCCATATCCTCTGCTTTAGCTCCTCTCTTAAGTACCCAGATAATACTATCTCATGCATATTTCCTGAATTTTTCAGATGCTAAAAACCACCACCAAATGGAAGAAATTACCTACCTGATGATCATGAGCATGTAGCCCTCAGACCTACTGGTGCCCAAGGATTGATAATGTTAACCACCCTGTCACCTCAACATCAACCAATCAGAGAACTGTGCACGTGCTGATCACATACCCTGCAACCCCACTCCCTTACCTGGCCTTTAAAAATGCTTTGCTGAAACCCTTCGGTGGATTGGGGTTTGGGGGGGCATGAACCACCTGCCTCCTTGCATGGTCCTACAATAAACCTTTCTCTGCTACGAACTGTGACATTTCAGTATCGTTTGGCCTTACTTGTGGCAGGCACACAAACTTGCATTCAGTAACATACCCCATGCTGGATGAACAAACAGCACAGAATCTGCAGCAGGCTCACCCAAACCATATGTCCACACTCCCTGGAGCTCCTGACTGCGGCACAGGAGGGCTAAAACATCTCTGGGGTTGTGAGTCAGAACTTCCAGAAAAGGGAAACCAAACTGATGGGGATCTGCAGGGTTCATGGAGAAATGAACCAGTTTTGTTGTGATCTGATGTAGAACTTGATAAAATGGGGTGGGGGTGGGGAAGCCTACCAGTGCAAAGATTATTACAGTAATTCAGGAGAGTGATGGTTAAGGTCTTAAGTCAATCAGCATTAGTGGGCACTGATGAAGAGAAACAGCTGATTCAATTCAAAGGAAGAATGAAGACAGGATCAAAACTCTTAGAGGAAAACATAGGCAGAACACTCTTTGACATAAATTGCAGCAATATCTTTTTGGAACCACCTCTTAGAGTAATGAAAATAAAAACAAAAATGAACAAATGGTACCTAATTAAAAGTAAAAGCTTTTGCACAGCAAAGGAAACCATAAACAAAACAAAAAGACAACCCACAGAATGGAAGAACATATTTACAAATGGAGCAACCGACAAGGGATTAATCTCCAAAATATACAAAGATCTCATATAGCTAAATATCAAAAATACAAACGGCTTCCCTGGTGGCGCAGTGGTTGAGAGTCCGCCTGCTGATGCAGGGGACACGGGTTCGTGCCCCGGTCCGGGAAGATCCCACATGCCGCAGAGCAGCTGGGCCCGTGAGCCATGGCCGCTGAGCTTGCGCGTCCGGAGCCTGTGCCCTGCAGCGGGAGAGGCCACAGCAGTGAGAGGCCCGCGTACCGAAAAAAAAAAAAAGACATCAAAAAAAAAAAAAAAATACAAACAACCCAATCAAAACATGGGCAGAAGATCTAAATAGACATTTCTCCAAAGAAGACATACATATGGCCAATAGGCACATGAAAAGATGCTCAACAACACTAATTATTAGAGAAATGCAAATCAAAACTACAGTGAGGTACCACCTCACACAGGTCAGAAAGGCCAACATTAAAAAGTCTACAAGTAACAAATGCTAGAGAGGGTGTGGAGAAAAGGGAACCCTCTTGCACTGTTGGTGGGAATGTAAATTGGTACAACCACTATGGAGAACAGTATGGAGGTTCCTTAAAAAACTAAAAATAGAACTACCATACGACCTAGCAATCCCACTACTGGGCATATACCCTGAGAAAACCATAATTCAAAAAGAGTACCACAGTGTTCACTGCAGCTCTATTTACAATAGCCAGGACATGGAAACAACCTAAGTGTCCATGGACAGAAGAATGGATAAAGAAGATGTGGTACATATATACAATGGAATATTACTCAGCCATAAAAAGAAACGAAATTGAGTTATTTGTAGTGAGGGGGATGGACCTAGAGTCTGTCATACAGAGTGAATTAAGTCAGAAAGAGAAAAACAAATACTGTATGCTAACGCATATATACGGAATCTAAAAAAAAAATGGTTCTGATGAACCTAGGAACAGGACAGGAATAAACATGCAGATGTAGAGAATGGACTTGAGGACACAGGGAGGGGGAAGGGTAAGCAGGGACAAAGCGAGAGAGCAGCATGGGCATGTATACACTATCAAATGTAAAACAGATAGCTAGTGGGAAGCAGCCACATAGCACAGGGAGATCAGCTCGGTGCTTTGTGACCACCTAGAGGGGTGGGATAAGGAGGGTGGGAAGGAGACACAAGAGTGAGGGGACATGGTGATATATGTATACATATAGCTGATTCACTTTGTTATACAACAGAAATTAACACAACATTGTAAAGCAATTATACTCCAATAAAGATGTTTAAAAAAAAATAATACCTGAAAAAAAAATAAGAGAGAGAGACGAACAAAGTAAAAGGAATTCACAATCCTATGTGTGATAAGAGGTGAAGGGGAATGAGGGACACGTAATTAGAAGGGTAAACTGCAATGGACTTTTTTTTTTTTTTTTTTTTTTTTTGCGATGGACTTTTAACACAAAGGACTCAAATGCAACCCAGGTAATCCATGAGAAGGCTCGCATGCCCAGCGTTCAGCTGAGGGAACCATGATGGACGGACCTGGCTGGGGTCCAGGGAGAAGACATGGGAAAGATGCTGAGGAAGACCATACCTCTGCAGAGAAGCAAAAAGGGCTTCATACACCAGGGATGGGAAGAGCAGGCAAAGCAAAGCTTCCAGCCAACACTCAGCTAATAACAGACATGTGAGGGAGCCAGGCCAAGCCAAGAACTAACCAGCTGATCCAGAGATGCACAAGCAACAACCTGTGCTTGTTATTTTCAGCACCGAGTTCGGGGAGGGTGGGCTGTTTTGCAGCAGTAGCTAAGGGATGCATCAGACTCAGCAACGCTGAGGCAACCAGAGGTAACTTCAGTACCATCTCCATTTGAACCTCAAAAGTATATAATTCACCTCAACATAATAAAGGCTATATATTCTATATGATAAGCCCATTAAAAAAATACTATATAGATCATTCCTGGAATGTGACAAATTCAAATTTGCTTTCTGGAACTTTCTGGAATTGTTTGTTTGGTTTTTTTCTGAATATTTTTGATCCATGGTTGGTTGAACCTATGGAGGTAGAACTTACAGATACAGAGGGCTGACTGTATTTATATCTTGTTATATTTTTTAACCACGATAAAAATTAAAATCACTGAAATAAAAAAAGACATGGAAGCAACCTAAATGTCCATCAACAGATGAATGCATAAAGACGATGTGGTACATATATACAACAGAATATTACTCAGCCTTAAAATAGAATGAAATAATGCCATGTGCAGCAACATGGATGGACCCAGAGATTATCATACCAAGTGAAGTAAGTCAGAGAAAGACAAATATTATATGATATCACTTATACTTGAAATCTAAAAAAAAAAAAAAAAAAAGGATACAGGGACTTCCCTGTCGGTCCAGTGGTTAAGAATCCGCCTTCCAGTGCAGGGGATGCAGGTTCTATCCCTGGTCAGAGAAATAAGATCCCACATGCTGCAGGGCAACTAAGCCCGCGCATCACAACTATTAAGCCCGTGCATCACAACTACTGAGCCCGCACACTCTAGAGACCCTGCACCACAACTAGAGAGAAGTCCGTGCACCACAATGAAAGATCCCACGTGCTGTGACTATTTTTTTAATAAAAAATTTTAAAATTAAATTAAATTTTAAAAAAGGATACAAATGAACTTATTTACAAAAGAAGAACAGACTCAGATTTTGAAAACAAACTTATGGTTACTAAAGGGGAAACGTTGGGGGGAGGGATAAATTAGGAGTTTGGAATTAATATGTATACACTACTATATATAAAATAATCAAAAACGAACTACTGTATAGCACAGGGAAATCTACTCAGTATTCTGTAATAACCTATATGGAAAAAGAAACTAAAAAAAATGGATATATATGTATAACTGAATCACTTAGCTGTCCACATGAAACTAACACACCATTGTAAATCAACTACACTCCAATATAAAATAAAAATTAATTTAAAAAAAGAAGACATGATCAACTAACTGCATGGCAAGTAAAGGGAATAGAGAAACCAAGGATAACTCTGAGTCAAACTTAGAAAAGTGCAGTAAATTGATTCCATTTAATGGCCCCAATTAAAGGGACTCCCATATCTAGACCCTTTACCCTATATTTAGTTCCCTCTTACTCTGACTCTGGGTTGGGCTATATTACATGCTTTCACCAGTGGGACAATATCAAGCTTGAAGCAAGCAGTGACTTGAAAAAGCTTTTAAGAACTTCTACCTTCTTTTGCTTCTCTGTGATCGCTCTGTGCATATTCTCCAAGCTTGCTTGAAAACATGCTCAGGCTAGCCTACAAGGACATGAGAAACATGTGCATATGAGAGACACTTGAAGAAGAGCCCAGTTATCCGACTAAGGTCATGTTAGACCAGCCTATAGCCAGCTGCTCCTCAAACATGTGAAAGCCTCATCAGGCTCACCAGAACCACGCAACCAAAGGGCAGCTGACTTCACACTACATGCGCAAAACCAGCTGAGACCTGTAAGCCATAATAATGACAGTATTTTAAGCCACTGAGCTTTCAAAGTGAACTGTTACACAGCATTTTTATAGCAACAGGTAAAGGTAACTGAGAGAGTCAAGAAACCCAGTGGGGGCTTCCCTGGTGGTGCAGTGGTTGAGAGTCCACCTGCCGATGCAGGGGACACGGGTTCGTGCCCCGGTCCGGGAGGATCCCACATGCCGCGGAGCGGCTGGGCCCGTGAGCCATGGCCACTGAGCCTGCGCGTCCCGAACCTGTGCTCCGCAATGGGAGAGGCCACAGCAGTGAGAAGCCCGCGTACCGCAAAAAAAAAAAAAAAAAAAAAAAGAAACCCAGTGGTTCTCTTTTCAGACTTTGAAACAGACGCAGAGCATGTGAGTAGAGAAAGAAAAATTCAAGTCTAGACATCATGAATTTAAGATCATTATAGGACAACTAGGTAAAAACATGCAAAAGTAACATAGAAACACAAGTCTAGAACCCAAACAAAATTTTGAGCTGACGACATAAATTTCCTCCTTCAGCATAAACTGATCTAGAGAGCACAAACAGTAAGATTTCTTTTTTAACAGCAAAATATAAAAGTAATAATAATAATAATAAAAATTTTTTAAAAACAGCAAAATAAGAAATTTGGGGAACACCGTTTAAAAGGTAGTCAGTAAAACAGGTATTCTCTCCTGCTACAGACGAAAATAATACCGCAAAATATAAACAAACAGAATTTCAAGAAGGCAAGCATGAACAATAGTACCAAGTGCTTCTGATTTCAGTTCAGATGAGGTCTGAAAATGTATATGCCTACTGATTATGGAGTAATGTCAATGCAGATAGAAGGACAACATATAAAGTTGAACATCCCTTACATCCATATGCCTTACTCCCATTCACCAGTAGCCATTCAAGAAATCTTGCACATCAATGTTGTCTTCCCAGGTTTCTTCCTCCTTGCCCTCTCCCAGTCTCCTGCCCCTTTTGTGCCTCTCTGGCCCTGTTCCTTTCTTCCTCTGATTGTTTTCAGCTAAAAGGCAAAGGGAGTATTTCAGACCTTGATATGGGATTGAGGAGATGGGAAAGGTATTCCTATAATAGGAGTATTTGATTGCCTGGGTCAGAAACCCCAGACTTTTTGAGCATTAGTTCCTTCTTTCTTTTTTTTTTTTTTTGAATTTTATTTTATTTATTTTTTTATACAGCAGGTCCTTATTAGTCATCAATGTTATACACATCAGTGTATAGATGTCAATCCCAATCTCCCAATTCATCACACCACCACCACCACCACCCTGCTTTCCCCCCTTGGTGTCCATGTTTGTTCTCTACATCTGTGTCTCTATTTCTGCCTTGCAAACCAGTTCATCTGTACCATTTTTCTAGGTTCCACATATATGCGTTAATATACGATATTTGTTTTTCTCTTTCTGACTCAAAAGTCCAGCATTAGTTCCTTTTAAAGTTGAAAAAAAATGTTACTTCTAACATCTGCTAAGGTAACAACAATGGCCAAAAATGCAACCAATGAGGGACTTCCCTGGTGGTCCAGTGATTAAGACCCCGAGCTTCTATTGCAGGGGGCACAGGTGTGATCCCTGGTTGGGGAACTAAGATCCTGCATGCCGCATGGCAAAAAAAAAAAAAAAAAAATGCTACCAAGGAATAGACATTTAATTTTTAACAATAGCACCTACATATTCAAGACCTATCCAAAAAGAAAATTTAGTCTATAAATAATATTTGCCTGCTGTCCATTCCCTTTGCCCCAGAGGTGAAAGCTAGGAATATATGGACTAAACTATATTTTTAGAAATTAAATTTAGCATTTTAACTCATACTACCTTGAAGTGTTCTTCAATTATTTTACTAGAAATTTTGTTACCAAGGCTGTTGCCCCAGAATCATATTCCTGCCCCTCCTTTGAATAGAAACCAACTAATCTAAGTTTCAGGAAGAAGCTGCAAACAGAAAAAAAAAAAAAAAAAAAAAAACCATGAACTGGTTAGAATCAATTAGGCCCAAGATGGGGGAGGATTTGCCTTCCAGTAGACCTGGAACTTCATTATAGCTAATTGTAATGCACTAGATTGCTAAATGACACACCCACCAGAGCCATGACAGATGATGATTGCCATGACAACAACTGGAAAGCCCAAACAAGGAATGAAAAGGAGAGTTGCATCAATTCCAGGTCCAAACCACACCCCTGTTCTTGGATAACTCATGAACATTCCTCCTACTCTTTCCAATTTCCTCCCTTTTACCTCCACCCTCCTATATATTTGGTGTCTCTGCCTGAATTGAGAGGATGATTTGTGAACTAGGTTCCGGCTTCTCCATTCTTTGGCCATTGAGTAAAGCCTGTGCTATTCTAGTCTCAGCATCAGTTTCGTTATTGGCTGCACAAATCCTATCAGAAAAAGAACCTCCCTGGCCAAAACCTCCTATCTCTCTGAGGCTAGGACCCAGGCGCCGGTCTGGTCGACCAATTCAGTACAATGTGACACTACAAGTAGGCCTCAAGAAATACTTGTAGAATCGAATTAAACACTTCAGTTCTATTTGGGAATTCCCTGGTGGTCCAATGGTTAGGACTTCCAGCTCTCACTGCCTAAGGGCCCAGGTTCAATCCCTGGTTGGGGAACTAAGATCCCACAAGCCATGCAGTGCAGCCAAAAAGAAAAGAAAAGAAAAAAAACACTTCAGTTCTATTGGAAATATTCCTTTAGTTTCTAGTTTCATGGTAACACAGGGATGATGTTTTACATCACAAGATATTCAAAATACACAAATAATATTTACTATTTAGTGTTGTGTAATAATGTTAAAATTACACTGTATAATTTCATTTTTAAAATCTGTCCCTGGTTCAGATGATGATGACTGAGTGAATATTTGATTGGTGTTCTGTACTGAGTGATGGGTTAGAGCAGTGGAAATGCATGTTGTTTTGCTGTTTCCTGCTCAGCATCCATCCCCTCTTCTTTTGATAAAAGCATCTGGTGCAGATGGGCTAACTTCAGTGCCTGCCTTGAGTGAAGGAAAAGAAACAATCTTGCCGGACCTGTTAATGTACCCCATCTTCTCTGGCCACAGTGATTGGCTTAGGTATGAGCAGGTGATGCAAATGACTCTAGTAAGATGAAAGTGTGGGTTGGAACTGTTAGGACAAGGAAATTCTCCTTTCTCCTGGACTTCGGGGTAAGGGATATAAACCTTGAGCTGCTGGGCACTCTCTTGAGGAAAGAGCCCATCAGAAAGTGAAGCCAATATTCAGAGTAGAAAGCCAAAAGTTAAAGGAGATCAAGTGCCAATAATACAATTTACGGCCATGGATCTGGCAATTTCTGAAGGCAGGTACCCCTGAACTTTTCAATTACATAATCCAGTGTGAACTGAGTTTTTCTCACTTGTAATTAAAGGAGTTCTAACAAAATAATTTTGTGTAATATGTGTGTGTGTGTGTGTGTGTGTGTGTGTGTGTGTGGCAAAACAGTCTGCTTTAAAAGGTCAAATTTCAAAACTCATTCATTCAACAAATATGTACTGAGCACCTACTGTGTGCTGGTGTATCAGTCAACCAAAAGTAAATTACCTAGTGTCATCTACATAGTGTTTTTCAACATGGGCACTATTACAACTTTAGGCAAGATAATTCTTAGTTGCTCTGGATTATTCTAAGTAGGGAAGAACATTTAGCATCCCTGGCCTTTGTCCAATATACATGCCAGTAAGCCCCCAGTCACTGTGACAATTGAAATTGTCACACATTTCCAGAAATTCCCCTAGAGGGCAGTACTACTCCTGATTGAGAATGACTGAGGGGCGAGGAGCGGGGAGACCCTGATAATGACATCATAGAACTAAGGATTTTACAGCTGTCAGGCATGTCCAGTATAAAGGACATATCAGAAGTACTCATCGAGGAAAAAATATATATATATATAGAATAGGAAAAGTTGTTCAAGAAGTCAGAACAGAGTGATATCTACTATTAGAAGGTAAAAGACAAGTAAGGGTTTCAATGAATAGAAAGAGATATGAAATAGCAAATGATTAAGGATGTAAAGAAAAAAAATGCTTGAGGTCGCCAGCAGCCAGGGGCAAGACAAAACAAGTTAATAATAAAATAGAGCTTCATGCTGACAAGTTCAAAACGGAGACATTCTGCAGTCAGTTGGCCCTCCCTCTCAGCAAGGCAAGGTCAAAACCAAGTTGGGGCTTGGGGGCAGTTAGAACTATTCTAGATTAAAAGAGACCTAAGAAACAGAACAAGCTAATGTGATAAGTATGCTGAGCGTGCTTGAATCCCGATTTGAACAAATTCGCTGTAAAAGACATTTGGGGGACAACTGGGAAAATCTGAACACAGACTGGATCTTCGGTGATATTAAGAAGTTGTTGTCCAGTTTGTTTGATGTAGTTATATAGAAAAATCTTCATGTTTTTAGAGATGTATAATTAAATATTCAGGGGTAGACAATCATCATGTTTGTTAGTATGTTAAAATATTTCAGATGAAGCAAATACGGCAGAATCTTAATAACTGTTAAATCTAGGATACTGTGTTAGAGATTCATTTAGCATTTTAATTCTCTCTTTAACTGCTTTTTAATTATTTTGTTAAAATACTGCTGGATATATAGATTTTCACTAGCGTATTCTCTCTACTTTTCTCTATATTAGAAGAATTTTCATAATAGAATGTCAATTAAAAATTATAACTTTATCATAGTTAATTGAAGAAATAATATATATGCATCCTTCCTACGGTTTTCTATTTCTTGTCCTACATAGTTCCTATGTACTGATACTATTTAAAGATTCGTTTAAACAATTTCCAATTTTTTAAATAAATAACTGTTTATTTAAGAAAACACTGAAGGGTATGAACTGTGCTATGATATTTTGGTCTCCCCACTCCTTTTAATTTTAAAGCTGAAGAAGAACTAGAGAAACAGCTTAGAGTACACACTTAGAACATCATTTCGAAACTACTTGAATCCAAAACATGGGCAAGTTGCTTAAAATCTCAACACCTCAATTTCTTCATCAGTAAAATAGAGATAATACTTATTTTATATGTGGTTGAGATTAAATGAATGAATACTTGTAAAGTGCTTCAAACAATACCTGGCACATATTAAACTGCATATAAATTCTTTTTAAAAAGATCATTTCAGTTTAATAAGTGACAATTTGCAAGGAAAAAGCAAACTCCTCATGAGACATTCTAAAACAACGGTTCTCAATTATAATTGTACGTTACAACAACCTGGGTACTGGAGAGTATTTTGAACTTCTTTGTAGCCCCTCCCCTAGACAAATTAAATCAGAAACTTTGGGAGTAGAAACTGGGCATCAGCAGTTTTTAAAGCTCCTCCGGTCCTGTGGGCAGCCAAGTCGATAACCACTGACCCAAATTTTACTCTGCATTCATTCATGTGTGGGTCCCCCATCCTATCTGGGTGATGCCCTATCAAATTCCTGATACCAACCTGCAGTTCGGAATTTATACTGACTTGAGGCAAGAAGGGGTTTTTAATAACCCTGACCCTGCCTTTCAGCATTTGGCTACTCTTTCTTCTAGGGCCATTCTCACTTTATGACCCAGTTCTGAAATCTGAGATAAACCGACTGGGTATCAATATCCCCATTACTATAAGAAGACACTGGAATGTAAATATATGAAAGATCTTCATAACTGAAGAAGTTTCTGATCCAGATAAGAACTCATATCATGATTATTAATATTATTTATTATCATCCCATTTTGCAGACATGGCTCAAAGATATTAAGGACTTGTCCAAGTTCACAGAGCTCGTAAACAATGAAGGCAAATCATAATCAGAGGCCTCTGCCTCCATGTTCAATGCACTTGAAAAAAATGAAACCAGGGCTTCCCTGGTGGCGCAGTGGTTGGGAGTCCACCTGCCGATGCAGGGGACACGGGTTCGTGCCCCGGTCCAGGAGGATCCCATATGCCGCAGAGCAGCTGGGCCCGTGAGCCATGGCCACTGAGCCTGCGCGTCCGGAGCCTGCGCGTCCGGAGCCTGTGCTCCGCAGCGGGAGAGAACACAACAGTGAGAGGCCCGCGTACCGCAAAAAAAAAAAGTGAAACCACAGGTTAGCCCTGGCCTGTGCTTGAAGAATATAACTTTAGCAAGTGTATGCAGAATGAATTAGACCAGAGTCTTAAACTACAAATTCCTGAGCCCCATCAAAAATCTAGTAAAAAAATCTAGTAAAAATCTAGTAAAAAACGTAATCTCAGGTCCAGGAATCACTCTAGCTAATTCTCATCCTTTGGGGAAAACGGAATTGGACTCATTGGTTCTTTGTAGATTGTAGAGGGAAGAGAAAACAAAGTATATTGTTGAGGGTCTGATATAGCCCGGGTGGTTTGAGAGGAGCAGAATAGAAAGCTCTCTAGGTGATCTTTTTTTTTTTTTTTCTCTAGGTGCTCTTGATTCATGATGACCACCTGTGTCAGCCCTACCAGTCAAGACCGTAAATTAGAGGGGATTTATGGTGAGGTCAAGGAGACCAATTAGAAGGCACAAGGGAAAAAATTCAATGAGAAATATTTTAAAAAACACAAAAGTGACTGGAATAGACGGAGCCATAGATTAGAGAGCTACAATAGAAAAGAGATCGATGGGACCAAGAGCCATCTGATTGGATATGCAGAGTAAGTAAAGTCAAAGATGATGCCAATATTTAGCGGCTGTATAATGGGAGGATGGTGGGGGGAAAATAATCATGAGACCCAGAAGGAATAAACGTGGGAGTTACGTTAAATTTTAAGTGTAAGTGAGATATCCAGGGAAAGCTATAGGACAACCAGGTGGCACCAATCACCAAGTAGGCCAATGGAAATGTTATCTATGCATCTCTGGAGATATGTACCTAGAAACACAGATTTAGGACTACTCTGAACGAAAACAGTGATTAAAGCATTGGCAGTAAGTGAGATCAGTAAGTGTACAATAAGAATGTTGAATAGAAACGCACAAATCTTGACATAGAAGAAGCCCTTAGGGCTAGCTCCCCATGGCCTTTAAAGATAGATTCCAAGTGTGCACACAGACATGGAACGCCCTCCAAGATATTCTCCTCACGCATCTCCCTAGTTTAGCGGCAACCTGCTGTGGACGTTTAGCCACACTGAACTTTCATGTCACTAAGGCCAAAACTAGACTCATCACCTTTCCCTACAGCAAGACCTGCTCTCACATTTTCTATTTTACGGTCTGATCTATCTTTAATGACCGTGTCAGAAGTGTGGAAGACTTCCTCAACCCCGCACTCTCTGGCTGACGTCCAATCAACACCTTGTCCTGAGAAATCTATCTCCTGAAGCCATCCTGTCTTCCTATCACCAAAGCAGCCAGCAAAGCCAGGCCTTCAACTCCAACGTCTCTCCTGTCTCACCACCCTTTTAACTGGGAGGCTGGCTTTCAGTCCAGCCCCTGCAGCCACAGAGAGAGAACCTCCCTCAACCACAAATCTAATCCTTTCACTTGCCAGTGAAAAAATTGCCTTTGGGATAAAATCCTAAGCAATTAACATGACCATTACAGTTTGGCCTCAGCTTGAAGGCTAATGTCTATTCATTTATTTTAGATCTCAACTTTAACATCACCATGTTCTTTCTTGGTAGTAGTTAACTCATCACACCTTAAACTGACTGCTTAACTGTCAACCTCATATGCTACACTAGAGAGTAAACTCATTGAGAGTAGAGACTGAGTTTGTCATTCCTAGCATAGTACCTAAGCATAGGTACTCAAAATCTATCAGGTGGTTGGAAGGCTATGGAGTCTTCCAAACTTGGCAAACTCTTTTTATGGTTTTCTTCTTTGTTTGCTTTTGCAGGATCTCGCTTCCCTAACCAGGAATTGAACCCAAGCCATGGCAATGAAAGTGCCGAATCCTAACCACTAGACTACCAGGGAAATCCCCATGGTTTTTTGTGGTTTTTTGCGGGGGCTGCGTTGGGTCTTTGTTGCTGTGCATGGGCTTTCTCTGGCTGCAGTGAGCAGGGGATACTCTTCGTCGCAGTGCTCAGGCTTCTCATTGCAGTGGCTTTTCTTGTGAGCACAGGCTCTAGGCACATGGGCTTCAGTGGTTGCAGCATGAGGGCTCAGTAGTTGTGCCACATGGGCTTAGTTGCTCCACGGCATGTGGGATCTTCCCGGATCAGGGCTCGAACCCGTGTCCCTTGCATTGGCAGGCGGATTCTTAACCACTGCACCACCAGGGAAACCCAATCCCCATGTTTTAAATGTATGTTTTACATGCAGTAACCTCTGCCCAAAAGGTGCTTACACCCCATCTTAATTAAATCTTCTTCAAACTCTTTGACCTTATTAAACATTTTTTTAACTTTCAACTCTGGCATCACTACTTCAGTTCTCACTGCTCAGTCTGTAATTTCCTAGGACCCCAAGTATCATAACCCATATCAGAATAATGCCATAGCAATGCAATCATACTGTACTGTAATGGTGTGTGTCTTTCCCATACTAGACCTTAAACTCCTCCTCATTGTACTTACTTGATTTTAAATGTTTTGCTGAAGACTAATAAAGTGCACAAATCATGACATACGGCTTTATGAATTTTCACAAAGTAAACACATCCATATAATAAGTAATCAAGTTAAGGAATAAAACATAAAACACCACAGAACCATTTTCCAATGTCCAATGATTAGTACAGTGACTCTCATCTTCTCTCATACATTCACACACACACTAAATGAATGAATGCCTAAATAAATGAATTTGGAGAAGGACCAGTCAGATTGATGTGTCACGGAAAACAAAAGAAAGCTTCAAGAGAGAGGAAGGACTTAACAATGCCAAGAGTAAATGGAGGTTAAAAAAAGAAAGAAAGAAAATATGTTAGAAAACTGGTGATTGCTGATCTTAAAAAAAAAAGCTTTGATCAAGAGCCAGAATGCAGGGAGTGGAAGAGTAAGCAGTTGATAAGGGAATAGAGATAGTGGGTTGATTTTGGTGATGAAAGGAAAGGAACATGTTGACAAGATCAGTGAAGGATTTTAAGCCAAGAAAGAAAAAAGAAAGAAACAAAATGCCTGCATAGCACTGTGGTTGACAGCAAGAACTCTGGAGTCACACTTCTCGATTCACATCTTCACATCACCAAACGCTAGGTGTGCGACTTTGGACCTCTTACTTCACCTTCTGCGTCTTTCATCCAGTTCCTCATTTGTAATACAAGGTTCATAGTTTGTACAACACAGGGAATTTAGCCAATGCTTTATAATAACTATAAATAGAGTACAAACTTTAAAAGTTGTGAATCACTATATTGTACACCTGTAACTTATATCACATTGTACATCAACTATACTTCAATTTTTAAAAAAACTAAAAAAAAAAATTTCATAGTAATACCTCCCCCATAAGATCATGAGGATTAAACGAGAGGCTGCTAGAAAATACTGAAGTACTAAACACCCAACATTCGTCCTTGAAAAATCTCAGTAGGTGGACAGGTATTTGAAAAAAAGAGAAGAGGTCAGAGGTCAAGAAGATAAAAGGGAGACAGTAATTCAGTGGCTAGAACACTGCACCAGGATCTTGGAGATGTAAAATCTTGTCTTGGTTCTGCCATTATCTAGTGAACACTATCCCCCCAAATGTGGCACCTTGGCATACTGAATGTTTTAAGCCGAAGGAATTTGAGAAATTTGAGGAATTTGAGAAGAAATTCTTCTGCAGATGCAGGAAGGACTCTCTGACCTCCCCTGTTTCTCCTGAAACAAGTCTTAAGACCCTCATGTGAGAGGTGCCTTCCTTATACCTGGAGGAAAGGAAGATTCTTATCTCCAGAGATAGAGGGACACAGAGAGGAACAGGCCTTGCTAAGTTCCCCCCAGTTTATTACCCTTAGCTCATACCCTTTTGTCCTATCACATTTTTCCGTGACTCTTCACTCTTCATCAAACCTAATTCAAAAACCCTCAAGATTAACAGTTTCTTCGGGTCTTAGGAAGGCTCCCAAGTCACATAAAACTTATGTTAAATAAACTTGTATGCTTTGCTCTTGTTAATCTGTCTTTTGTCAGATCACTTTTTAGGGCCCCAGCCCGAGAAAAAAGAATTTTTTCAGTAGGAAAAAGAATTTTTGTTCCCCTACGCTAGCAACTCATTAAATGTTTCTGAACCACATCTGTAAAATGGGATCACTATAACCTATCCCATAAGGATAGTGTAAGATCAAATGAAACAATGGGTGTGTACAGATGTACCTCCATTGTTCATATATGGATGGTAAGTAGTCTAAGTAGAAAGGAGCACAGAAACAGCTGATTGAAAGAGATGGCCTAACCAACCAACTCACTACAAAAGCAATTATGTCAGAACTAGGTGGAGGGCTTCCCTGGTGGCGCAGTGGTTGAGAATCTGCCTGCTAATGCAGGGGACACGGGTTCGAGCCCTGGTCTGGGAGGATCCCACATACCGCGGAGCAACTAGGCCCATGAGCCACAACTACTGAGCCTGCACTTCTGGAGCCTATGCTCCGCAACAAGAGAGGCCATGATAGTGAGAGGCCCGCGCACCGCGATGAAGAGTGGCCCCCACTTGCCAGAACAAAAGAAAGCCCTCGCACAGAAACGAAGACCCAACAGAGCAAAAATAAATAAATAAATTTAAAAAAAAAAAAAGAACTAGGTGGAAATGATTTGGTAGACCCTATAGGGAGGCTACATATCAATGACAAAGGGGAGCCTTGAAGAACAAAGTCTGTACCAGAATCCAAGAGAGGTAGCCACTGGGGGTATTGTTGCCTCTTCACTATAGTTTCAATTTAGAACTAAAATAGAAACCCTGGGCCCAGATATGAAGCCAGAGCACAGTCTCAGCATTCCTAGTAAAAAGAGAGGCTGGAAAATCCTAGGGGGCATAGGGAGTGCGAAAAAAGGTGATTTCCAGTGAAAGAAAAGACGACAAGATATGTTGAGAAGCTTTGCCCTAGAAATGTTTGCAACTGTCATTGCTTTAAGTTATTTTAATACTGTGACACCAGCTAGGTTCCTCTGGCTTACTTAACAGTCAAGATTCCCTGGAATTCCTGAAATTAGCTTCAGCAGTTGTATATGGGTTCTCCATTGATTGGGACTATGAACTACTGAGTTAGAGGGAGGAGAGAGTGCAGTCAGGAGACCAGTTAGAAGATACAGGGAAACAACTCAGTGGAAGAAAAGTGTGTGGATTCCAAGGGAATGATTTCTTTGGGGGAAAACTTCCTGTTTGCCAGATGGTAGGTTTAGTCAAAGTCTAGAATGAACCCTTAGGTGAGTGAAACTTGCATTCCAGAAGCCACCTTGGAGTCTGACAGTGTTAACTCCCACAGGCAGATTCCAATGGGGAAAAGCAGTGTTTTTTTCATGGGGCCTGGATCTTAATGGCTGTATCCTAAATAAAGTGATAATTGATATTAAATGTGTTTTGAAAAGTTTCAAGGACAATTCATAAATTTGAATGGAAACACCCCAGAGTCCCCCAACAAAGACCCAAATGAAGCCCTAACAGTTACATAGTAAAAAGAGAAAGGTGCACAATAAACACTATTCACAGATCCAGAGAGAAATGTCTAGTCCCATTCCCTCGGGAGACTAATTCTACATGCCTTTAGTGACCTTTCAGGCCTAGCCTCCTATATGCATTATAGTTTTTTTTTTTTTTTTCGGTACGCGAGCCTCTCACTGTTGTGGCCTCTCCCGTTGAGGAGCACAGGCTCCGGACGCGCAGGCTCAGTGGCTCACGGACCCAGCCGCTCCGCGGCATGTGGGATCTTCCCGGACCGGGGCACGAACCCGTGTCTCCTGCATCGGCAGGTGGACTCTCAACCACTGCGCCACCAGGGGAGCCCTATGCATTATTAGTTTTGAACTCAGAGACTGGCAAAATTTTCAGAATGTCTTAGCAGTTGCCCAAAGCCTGGTTGAAATATCCCTTTTGAACGGCCCTCCATCTCTCTCTGTCTCCTCATGCTCTGCCTAGTAACAATAGTAACAATTCCTAGCAATAAAAATAACGTAAATTTTAGGGACTTCCCTGGCAGTTCAGTGGTTAAGACTCCGTGATCCCAATGCAGGGCACACAGGTTTGATCCCTGGTGGGAACTAAGATCCGCATGCCGCAAGGCATGGCCTAAAACATTAAAAAATAATAATAATACAAAACAAAAAAAACCCTAATTTTTAAAGTTGTTCTAAAATTAGCAAGTGCTTTATCTACACATTTCATGTAAGACACAAAATCAAACCAATAAACATTGATATTACAATTTCCACTTTACAGATGAGAAAACTGAAGCCCAGCAAGGATAAAGGGCAACAGCCAATCGGAGTTGAAGCAAGTGTCCAAACTCAGTCTCCAGACTCTGGATCTTGAGCCCACCATTGGGGTGATGGCAAACAGGGTATTTTAAATATCGTGGGCACCACCCTCCCACTGGTGAGGTGACTGATCTTGAACTAGAAGCAAGGTCTTTTAGTAAAGTTTTCAGCTGCATGATTCTGCCTTGAGTTTTTCAAAAGAAACATGACAGGTTATCTGATACTTTGTACCTCTATAATCTGATTTCTGGGATCAGGGAAAATTCCACTGCACTTAGGTATCTTTTGAATACAGCAGACTACTGCCTCCTGGGGGCAAAATTCCCTAATTATTGAAGACCTATAGATGAAAGAAACTATGTAAATTACCACTCCACTTTGTATGTTCTTGATTTCCTCTTGATTTGATATACTTAGCTTCCTAGATAAGTGTATCAGCTACAAACTACTAACTGTAACACTTTTTGAGAACTGTAGCCCACTGATTCTTTTTTTCTTAAATGAAATTAATATTCATCAAATGTTAGAACAATGTTTCTAGGAGTTATTACTTTATGTTAATCCAAATTAGTACTTCTTTCCCATTAGTTGTAAGCCTAATTTTCTCCTAATGAAATGTTGAATATGCATAAAATTAACTATATCGAGTAGTATTGAGCATTTTCAAAACACTAAATTAAGGATTTAATAGTTCATTCCTGCCACTAGAGGGCACGAGAAGCTCAGATGCACAAGCATTTAAAAAATACCATAGTTTTCAAGTTGCTAAAAATTCAATTTTGAAATATTTAAAAAATAGAGTACAGGTTAGAGCGTCAAAATATTTAGAAAATCTAACTCATGGCTTAATTTTATTCTTTTCCATTAAATATTTTTAAAATGATTTTTTAAAACTGACACAATATTTGAAACACTTACAAAAGTAAAAAATTATCAGAATTATATTATCGAGCTTATTGCTATTTTAAATTAGAAGGTATTCTGCTTAAACCAATAAATTACCTCACTTTATTAAGGGTACAGATTTGAGCTTAGTAATTTTCACCTTAGCTAACATATTTCCTTGCCTTCTCTTATATTCCAATGATTTATTTAATCAAAAGTTAAGAAAACTTTTTTTTTTACCTCTTTTATTCCAAAGAAACAGACTAGCCCTCAGAGGTCTATGTTTCAATCTTTCAATGCACTGATCAACTGGGGCAACAAGTCACACCTAAAATGCTGGAACTCTCCCTACCTTGGTTATATGATTCCTTTTACCTGAAACGTGTTTCCCCCAGCCCAATAAATTCAAGGACCAGCTCAAATATTGGTCCAGCTGCCTTTCACACTATGTCACCTGTAGAAAAATGAATCACTCCTTCCTCTGCGCTTTTCTGCACTCCTACAACACTTGGTGTTTCCAGTGTCATTAGATGAAGGAAATATTTCTTAAAAGCCTACTATATGCCATGCATCAGAGGCTTAGCTTTTTCCCTCAAGGAGTTTATATCATGGGGTTCAGAACACGCTGCCCTAAAATACGCCATCTTGGTATATTTAATATTTTAAGGTGAAGGAATTTGAGAAATGGCAGGTGGAGGAAGGACTTTTTGACCTTCCTCTAAAGCAGATCATGAAACCCTCCCTACACTCAGACAAAAGGATCATCCCTATCTCCAAAGAGAAAGGAACACAGAGATAAACCTGAATGAACAGGGCTTACTAAGTTTTCACCCAGTTTACTTCATACCCTTTGTCCCATCACTGGGACCGTTCCCAAACTTTTCACTCTGCAGCAAATCTAGCATGGAAACACTCAGGTTTAACCATTTTGTTTCATTAGGTCTTCATTTCCTTATAAAGGCCCTGATATCACATAAAAAATATTAAATAAACTTGCATGCTTTTCTCTTCTTAATCTGTCTTTTGTTGAAGGGGTTGCAGTCCAGAACTAAAAAAAATAGAGAAAAAAGATATTTTTTTCTCCCCTACAATAGGTAATAGAGTGACACGAGGAAAAAAAAATACAATTACATGCAAAAATAGGTATATGATAATGGAAGAAGCACAGTAGAGGAAGACTAGCAAACATTAAGTAAGCATTCATTAGTGAAAGAAATATTTCCAAGTACTACCTTTGCACTCAACTTGGTAGAGAACTTTATTTGTATTAATTGAGATGCAGCTCAGAACACTGTATTAAACACTGTGAAGAAGCCTACAAAAGAAATAAATGGCACAGTTTCAAACTTTAGATATTTTAAGCATACACACCCAAAACTTCAGTACATTACAAAAGTAATGTACATTCAAATGTAATATATTTACTATAAAGACAGTGCACATATGTTCAAGAAAAAAAGGAATAGTTTATAAAGAAGGTACACATAATTAACCCTCCTAAAGCACTTTTGATTTCATATATCAGAAAATAAGTCCCATTAAGTCTATAGGAGAAAACTCAGCTTTAAGAAAATGGAATTTGAAAAATATTTTCAAAAAAAAAAGAAAAATATTTTCCTCCTAACTCTACAGAACGAACTGGAACTGGGGTGAGAATGAGGATGGGGGTGGGGACTAAGCAGTCAAACCGTGATTTATGGCCTGGAAGGCAGTGGTCCAGAGACCTGCAGGGGGCAGGGGCGGGCAGTGGACCTATAATCTTGCCAAAGTTACATAACACTCATATCTCAGTTTCTTCATTTAACAGATGATGTGTTCATATTAAATGGTCTCTAAGGATTCTTCCAGCCCCACCACGCTGTGATTTTTATGGTATCAGCTACTGGAATGGATGGGTTGAATCCAAAACACATAATAGTCAGGGAATCAATAGGAACTTAACAAAAATTGGGTAGGGAGAAGATGAAAGGGAAAACGAGTGAAATACATCATGGATGCAGAAGCCCTCTGAAAAGCATAAAGTCCTCTACAATGTATGAAACTCTAATAATCACTAATTATCAAATAAAGGTTCCAAGTCTGGATGACAGGAAAATGCTGGAGGGATACCACTGAAACCAATCAAAGCCACAGAAGTTAAGGATGAGAGAGAAAATGGACTTTCCTTTCATATGCTAATTTACTCACCACTACCACCCACTTCTCTACAGCATTGAGATGGAATTTACCACCAAGAAATGGACCAGAGGGAATCCTCTTATTTTTATGCAACTTCCACCTTTGTTCTTATTGTCTGATACCAATTCCTAGGAAGATAAAAGAAAATAGCAATTCAAGTTTGGTAATTAGAAAGATCTGCTGCCTTGTAAAGACCGTTCTGACAGTTTAGTAGATCTGATCCTTAGTATCGTTTCCTGAAAATCATAAATAGAAAAACTAATTTGGAAGGAATGACATTCAAAACTGATCAGAGAATTAAAATATATTTAGGTTTGCATTTCCAATCCAAAATAGACAATAAACAGAAAAAAATTCTATTTTTCTAACTTAATGTTCAAACTTGTACATAATCATACACCTAAAACACTGCATCTTTGGAAAGATTACGACAGGGTTCATAATCAGGACATACGACTCAAAACATGGCGCTTTGGCATATTAAACATTTTAAGCTGAAGGAATGTGAGAAACAGCCGGTGCAGGAAGAACTTTCTTACCTACCCCTGAAGCAGGAATTAAGCTCCTCATGTGAGAGATGCCATCTCTATACTGGAGGAAATGAGCATCCTATCTCTTAAGAGAAAGGGACACAGAGAGGAATCTGAATGGAGAGGCCTTGCTAAGTTTCCCCCAGTTTACTCCACTGACCTCATACTCTTTGTTCCACCATATCTTTCCATGACCTTCCACTCGCTGACAACCAAGCATAAAAAACAGTCAGGTTTAACTTCTTCTTCAGGTCTTTCCTTATAAGAGCTCACATGTCTTATAACGCTTATATCACATAAATTTGTATGCCAAAAAAAAAATTTTATATGCTTTCTCCTATTAATCTGTCTTTGTCTCATTTTCAGACCCAGTCAGGAAACCTAAGAGGGTCAAGAAAAACGTTTTCTTCTCCTACAATTAACAACTCCAAATTATGAAGCCCTTGATATTTCTGTCTTTTACCACATACACCATTTCTCAACCCACAGACTTTATTCCTGTGTTAGGATGGGATGGCTACAGACACAAAAAAAGATTCACCCTAAAACCTAGCAGGCAAAATGTTGAAAAGTGTAAGAGGTTCATGCTTGAGAAACTCTATGACTTCAATTTTGTAAACTGTGAATTACTTATTAAGTAATGAACTGCTCAGAAGTAATCTACCATGGACTAACTCTCTGTACTTCCAATTCCTCATCTATAAAACCAGAGAATATAGTAGATCCCGTCTCACAGGATTATTGTGAGACTTAAATAAATTAATACACGGGAAATGCCTGACACGTGGGGTGCCATCAAGGTAGACTCATTAATACTGTTAGACAGTTACTAATAAGAAATGTCACTGTCATTAAGAGACCACAGGAAATGCCAAGTTAACTGTCGACAATGAAATTGTAACACGGGAATTGTAGGATGATGTAATCACAAATGGAAAAGGTGAAATCACAAGAAGGCAGGGATTGACTTTAAAACACTATAGCAACAAAAATAAAGGAAAGGGGCTTCCCTGATGGAGCAGTGGTTAAGAATCCACCTGCCAATGCAGGGACACGGGTTCAAGCCCTGGTCCGGGAAGATCCCACATGCTGCGGAGCAAATAAGCCCATGCTCCACAACTTCTGAGCCTGCGCTCTAGAGCCCGTGAGCCACAACTACGGAGCCCGCGTGCCACAGCTACTGAAGCCTGCAGTCTAGAGCCCGTGAGCCACAGCTACTGAAGCCCGCGTGCCTAGAGCCTGTGCTCCGCAACAAAAGAAGCCACAGCAATGAGAAGCCTGAGTACCGCAAGAAAGAGTAGCCTCCACTCATCTCAACTAGACAGAGCCCGTGCGCAGCAGAAGATCCAATGCAGCTAAAAATAAATTAATTAATTTAAAAAAAATAGGGTTCAGATGAAGAGCAAATATTAATAACTGTTGAGTCAGAGTGATGGTTATAGAGGATTATTAAACTATTCTCTCTACTTCTCTACAGGATTGAAAACTTTCATAATAAGAAAAGTAATTTTGTGGGCTTTTTGTTGTTGTTGTTGTTTTTTGGCTGTGCCACGCAGCATGTGAGATCTTAGTTACCCGACCGGGACTGAACCTGTGCTCCCTGCATTGGGAACGTGGAGTCTTAACCACTGGGCCACCAGGGAAGTCCCAAAAAAAGTAATTTTAAAAATCAGAAGAGCATTAAGAAGTACACAACTCTTAAAACAATATAATTGCTATTATTTATTGTTGAACTTATTGAGAGCTCAAAAGGTTTTTTTTGTTTGTTTTTCAAAAGGTTTTAATCAACTCAGTTTTATTTTTGCTGGTTTGTTCTTCTTTGGTCCTACTGCTGCTAATAAACTTGGCTTTTAAGTCAAGTTCCTAAATAAATCAAAACTGAACTTCTTCAATGTCAAATGAAGGCAAGTTTCTTCTCTGCTTTCCTCTTGTGCAGTCTCTCCACACACTGGAATTTAAGGTTTTTAGAAGAATGATGTGGCTGCATGATGTGATGAAAGATACCCTCACCTGGGATCCAGGCCACATTCTGTTCTCAACCAGCTGTGTGGCTCACCTTTCAGAATCCAACTTACTCACTTCTAAAATGAGGGATTTGAACTCCACCTTTTAGGTTCCTTCCAGATATAAAATATTTTGACTTCTAATTGCAAGAAGAGGGATTTCCTCAAATACTGATACACTATTTATCACCTGCATTTCATAAGGATAAGGGATAAAAAGGACTAGATTTGCCGACAAGGAATAACCTGTCTTTCTAGAGAATGAGATGGGGATTTGTTGATTTTTTCAGACATTTAGTATAACTGAAACTCCACACATTTATGTATGGCCTGTTTTTCCTTTTAAAAATTAGATGCATAGGGGAAAAAAACAAAAGCATACAACAACACGTTAACAATGATCATTTTCAAGTGAATACTATCAGGGGTTTTTACTTTTTTTCTTTTTATCTGTTTTCTTATTTTTATTTTTCTACATCTATAAGATATCACTAAAACTATTTTAATTACTACATTCAAATATTTTAAGATTCAAAAGTATCCTTCCCCTCTCCCAATACAATCTCCTATCCCCACAGGAAACAAATAATACCAGCTTCATTAGAACCCTACAAAATACGGACTCTCTGTTTACAAGAAAATACTTGGACATTGCTTTGCAATATGGCAAAAGAGTGTTTTAAAGCAATACATAAATAAACCACCAATGCTTACTTTCTGTTCTAGCCCCTCTTTGCACTGGCCTAACACTGGATCCCGTTTTTCACTTGGTAAAGGCTCTAGTAACCAAAAGTCAATCCTGTATTCCTGCTTCATTCAGGGGCTAGCTGAGCTCCCAGCAAGGAAGGCCCTTTATTAGAGGAACTGAGGGGTCTTTCTGCCTGAAATACATTTTCCACTCATAGTCATTAAGGAGTACAGGATATTTTCTTCCCTTTTTAAAAACTATTCAGACACATAGTGACTCACTTGAATAATAATTTCAAATAAAGAAGATGATGTTACACAGATTATAAATAATGTCGAAAACTTATGAACACAATGGTTAGGAAATAATAATAAAACCATTACCCTATTTATAAGGATTGGCAAGGTTAGCCAAGGTTGCAAATCAAATACAGGGAAAAGCAATGCTAATTAAGTGCCATCTAAGTAATTGTTGTTTTACTTTTGCAACGTCTTCACTTTTTGCCTTCACTTTCTTGATTTAATATGGCCATCCCCTCCCCCTACATCACACTGCCAATCTTTGTTCACACCTCTTCCCTACCTCCCCAGTCTGTCAGCAGTCAAGCGGTAGGAGGGTCCTTACACATCATGTACCTTCTCACACACACAGCAAGAACTTAATGTCATTAATTGAGCTATATGATATAAATTGAGGTCAATAAAGACATATCAGAGAGAAACTTTTGGAGTCTCAATTCGTTTTCTATAAACTATGTACAAGTTTATCCACTCTCAACAGTCTATCATTTTATGAAGGCTAGTGATATACTGGTATTTTTCCAACAAAACTTCATGCAAGGGCAACAATATACTTTGGCTCAAAATTAAAATAGACATTTATTCTAAAAATTAGAAAAGGAAGATCTACAGAATAAACTAGATGACTTTCCTGAAAAAAAATCGTAAATAGTACATTTGATTTGCACATTTGGTGGTGTGAGATTTAAGAGTGTATGTTTTATGTGGGGTTTTTTGTTTGTTTGTTTTTTGCCTGTATCGGGTCTTTGTTGCTACACGCGGGCTTTCTCTAGTTGCAGCGAGCGGGGGCTACTCTTCATTGCGCTGCATGGGCTTCTCATTGCGGTGGCTTCTCTTGTTGCAAAGCATGGGCTCTAGGCACCCGGGCTTCATTAGTTGTGGCATGCGGGCTCAGTAGTTGTGGTGCACGGGCTTAGTTGCTCCACAGCATGTGGAATCTTCCAGGACCAGGGCTCAAACCCATGTCCCCTGCACTGGCAAGCAGATTCCCAACCACTGTGCCACCAGGGAAGCCCTGTTTTATGTTTTTAACAAGGTTGGGAAGTCCAGATAGACCTGAACAGAGCTTGCAGGGTTAGATTATTAAGGCTCTGATTTCCTACTGTTCTCTGTAGCAGTAACATCCCTGAATAATAGCACTGATAAGGTAACTGCAGAAGGACCATAGTCTTCTATTGAACAAATATTTAGGAAGAACATTCCACCTGACCTTAGAGAATCTAGTCTTGCCTTTTTAAACTGTAGAAACCAGTCCCTATAGTCTACAGGGCAGGACCAAAGTCACATGACGTGCTGACATGCTGGAGCCCAACGACCTCCCTTGGGACCCGTTTAGTAAACATCCTCCAGTGCATGGTGAGACCAGATGCTGACAAATTCATGGTCAGATATACTGGAACCATTATCCCAACAGATTCAAACCACATCGGTAAACCTCAGCCAGCCAAGAATAGCCCAAAGGATCCTAGGAACCAACTATGAGAAATACTGAAATATATGCTTGTCTCGAGTATACAAAGCAATAATCTTAAGATTAATAGTTCTCTTATTTCAATGCAATAATCATTTATTCTGCACCAATATCACTCTGCAGGGCTTATAGGCTAGTTAAAAGAATGAACAAGAGTTGTTCCTGCCACAAGGTATATACATTGGTCCACCACCAGACTTAAAATCTTGACAGAGTAAATATTAGTTACTTTTAAGTTTTTGATGTGCCTGAAAGTTTTCATCTTGGATTTTCCCCACTTGTAAATTGTCAGGACACAGAGCTTAAGGTAGAAAGTAAAAGTTTCCTCTCCACGCCTCCTCCTCTGTCTCTGTTTACAGGGGTGACCACTGTCAGGTTAGAATTTGTCATTCAGTATTCATCCCCCTCAATCTCCACTCCTGTTTTTTTTGCGGAGCGCAGGCTCCGGACGTGCAGGCTCAGCGGCCATGGCTCACAGGCCCAGCCGCTCCACGCATGTGGGATCCTCACGGACCAGGGCACGAACCCGCGTCCCCCGCATCGGCAGGCGGACTCTCAACCACTGCACAACCAGGGAAGCCCCACTCCTGGTTTTTCTTTACATGATCCCTCACTCTCCCTTTTACCACTTTCCTTTCTAGCAAATTGTCCTGGGCAGTTTTAGGGCAGCGACTCAGATACAGTACACACAGTGGTTAGGAAATAACATGAAAAGCTGAAACAGGCTTGTGGACCTGGGAACTGGTGAACTTTATCCAGTCTGCAGGTGGTGGCCACAAGAAATGGCTCCAGCTGATATCTATCTTAAGGAAACCAAGTTTTTTCAAAAGAAGCTGGAAATCCATACTTTTATATGAAGGCTTTTAACCATTGGATACTAAAAATTTTTGAAATAATTCAGCCCACACATGCAACAAAAACATAACATGGACCCAACTCAGCCCACAGGTTGACAGCTACCTATGCTTTTAATTTACAAGAAGCTTTAGCTTGCTTATAGAAATTTAGAACTGAAAAAGATTTTAGAAATCAGGAAGTGCAAAAAACTTTGTTTTACGGCAGAAAGGAAACTGGGGCCCAGAGAGGGACCACGGCTTCAGTGCAGGTGAACCAGTGTTAACTGGCGTTGAATTACCATGCCAGACAGAGGACACGGATGCCCTCAAGGAACTGTCCTCAAGCTGCTCAGTCTAGTGGAAGAAGGAACCTGTGAACTCTTGGAAATCCGTGTCATCAAGGCCCAAGCAATAGGAGAAGATCGTTCAAGGCCCAGAAATAGAACAAAGGAGTAAAGTACTCGCCTCTCTGATAGCCAGCTGATGTCTGTCCTCCCAAACCTGGTCTCTTGTTCCAGTCTCAATCTCCTCCAGGTATACCAGACTGCCTCCTGCCTCCTACGAACACCCCCAAACCCTCACTCCAAGGAAACGGAGCAGTATAAAATGTGGCCGTGCTTGCCAATACAGAGAAAAGCTGCCAGTACTTAGAACACCATGTACCAGAATCAGGCAACCTGTGAAAGAGAAGAAACACTTGGGCTTTAATTTTTAAAATACGATGGTGCAGCTAACACAGCCCTGGGTATGAGAAAACAGAGGTCTAGTCCTCGCTCAGCCATTAACTAGCTCAAGGATTAGGCAAATACCTAAACCAATGAGGTTAGACTGGAAGGCGACTTAAGGAGCTGCCAGTTCAGTCATCCTAAGACTTTTTATGACAGACTTCATTGAAATTCAAAGAGGAAAGATACCATTGTGGGCAGGAAACATTGGAAGCAGAGGAAACTTTGCGGAGGAGTTATGGATTAGATTAGGTCCTAAAGGATGAGAAGGTTTAAGTAGTGGGGGGGCGGGGAAGGGATGGAATTAGAAGTGGGGGGGCGGTGGGAGAGTTGAAGGAAACAACTTTAGCAAAACTGTAGGGAATGGAATGCATCCTGAGATATGCTAAGGTGTGGAGGGAGTTTACACCAGATGGCAGAGATCTTATCTCTAAAGTAGGAAGTGAGGTCTATCTGCATAAGGAATCCCAAGGGAGCTGTTAAGGACTTAAGAAGTGGGGCAAATTTTTTGACCTTTTCTTGTGGGGATGTGCTGAGGTCTCAAGAAGTGATGTTGCAGCAGAGCTGAGAAGCCTGTTTAGTGAAGATGATGACATCTCAGGGAGCTGCTTGTACTATCAGTACAATGATAGGGGGAATATAGTTTGGGGCATGCTCTGGTGTTTTTGCTACAATTCTTAGGACCTATTACCTGAAGATAAAAGACGATGGAAGCCAAGACTTCTTATATACATGGCACAACCTGATCCCCACTCCCAGGAACTTTAGTTTCTTCAGGAAACGGAAAATCGAGGGGGAAAAAACCCCAATCCGGGCTTCCCTGGTGGCGCAGTGGTTGAGAGCCCGCCTGCTGATGCAGGGAACACGGGTTTGTGCCCCGGTCCGGGAAGATCCCACATGCCGCGGAGCGGCTGGGCCTGTGAGCCATAGCCGCTGAGCCTGCGCTTCCAGAGCCTGTGCTCCGCAACAGGAGAGGCCACAACAGTGAGAGGCCCGCGTACCGCAAAAAAAAAAAAACAACCCAATCCTTTATTCATCCATCAGTCATGCACTGAGTTCTATACGACACCCTGTTAGGAACCTGACTCTGTTACTTGTCCTCATTAGACTACTAACATCGTTCTCTGCTCTTTACCATCTGTTTCAACCCCACCAAACCTCCTTGAGTGACATGCGTTGGTGTGTGCACGGTAAGCACTCCACTCACACCTGGGACACAAGGACGAAGCAAGAGAGATGCTTGCTCTTCGGGTGATCAAATTTTGGGCAATTGGTGCCTGTTGCTTCATTCTAAGCCCAGCCTTGTAGTGTACACACAGCCTTTCTTTCCCTCTCTTCTAAGCAACACTCTCTTGGTCGGGTTTGTCTCTTTTCTTCACTTCCTTCATTTCATAGCAATGTTCTCAGCAGTCTTCCAATGAGCCTGGTCCCTCTCTTTCCACAGGCCTCTGTTCCAGGTTCTTTTCTGTAGCCCCAGGCCCTTTCCTTCATAGAGTACCTCATTGCCTCTCAAGCCCTCACCTGGGGGCTTCTCCTGGGCTCAGAGCACAGGTCTTGCTTCATCTGCTGAGATTTGAAGGATTGCACTGGCAGGAGGTAGAAAGAGTTTAGGAGAAATCTCCACCTCCACAGATATATATACAATAGATACAAATAGTTATATTGTAGTAAATAGTAATATTAGATAGCAACATTGAATCTGGTTAAAAGGCAGTGTGCTGAGATTCTTGTCTGCCCTTATAATTCAACCAGATCTAAATACATAAAAGTCTGAAGGGTGATTTTTCTGAAAAAGAGGTAGATATTTCCTACTTAATGAGCTTCTGTCTCAAGGGCTTCCATTTCTCTTTATCTTTCCTTGATGTGCTGAATCACAAATTTGTTGGAATGGGGCAGGGGATCCTGGGGCTTTCTAAAAGCACTGACTCCTCCTATTAATTACACTTGAGTTAACCTGAGATTCACCCCTTCACTATCTGCTTCCTGTAAGAGAAGGTGAATGTCCTTACTGATCAAATAAAGCCTAATAATATCCATACTCCAATGCATGGAAATAAACAGGTGCTTACTAACTGTTGATCTGTTTAAATTTTTCTCATTCATGAACACTAGGGTAATCAAAAAAGTAGGGTTGGAGGCATCTTTCTTGAGTTTCCAAGTAAAAAATTACGGAAGTAAGAAAATAATGTTAGAAGGTGCCTAGAGCTGAATAATAGTAAAACGAACACGTTTTATTACTATGCTAAATCTCGATGTCAAAAATTTGCTTCCTTATTATCCAGCACCATCAAGAACATCATGGTGCAATCTTAGAAAATACTGCTGTGATTGTTTTCAATCCAGCGACATTATTCAGTAGCCAACCATCTACCTTACAAGCACTGCAGGGTTGGAACAGCTGACTTTGGGAAGTTTTAGAGTGAACAACCCATGCTTTTCCATACTTTATCTGAATGTAACATTTTTTTCCCCGAATTTCAAGGTTTATTTATTTAGGTCCATAAGCAAATGCTTGCCATTAGTTTCTATGGATCTAGTTTAACACCTAAGTGCAAAGTTAACCGAGACATTTTCCCACTAGAAATTTGAAATCCTCACATATATGTTACCAGTGACAACACTTTATAGATGGCGATAATTGCTGAAATGTGCAGGGGTCATAAAAGAGTTGATTAAAAGTGACTTAGACTCATGAATCAGTCCAATGCCTTTATTTTAAAGAACCACCTCTACTTTTACCTGTTATTTACTAAGTTGATTATCTGCAATTCTTGCTTCCAATAGTTTCAAGCACTTTAAAGGCATGATTGTGTTTCATAATGTTCTCCAACAAAGTGGTTTTCAACTGCCTTGCTTCAGGGGACCATAAAGCATGTATATGAGAATCTTGTTTTCATCCATTCTCAGAACACATGCAGGAAAAAATCATCTTGTAAGAAACTTCAGGCCCAACAGCACTAGACTTAGAGGAAAGGAAATAAGATTAAACAGGAATGTGTTTTCTGTGTATGAAATTAGCACACCCTTATAGGTTAACCGTAAGACAAAGATAGAGCCAACTAAAAAAAAAAAGACAGATTAAAGGAAAGAAGAATTTATCACTGTGAACTAGTCCTCTCTCCAGGAATTAAAGACACTAGGGTTACTCACTTTCCTAAAAGTAAGTGCTTCAGGTTTGTTATGAAGATGTTCTCAACCTTTCCATAGGAGGTTCAGTTGTAGCAAGTCTGAATTAGATCTACCACACTTGGGGACCTTGAATTTTATTTCTGACTTATGCATCCATATTTACTCTATGAAATTCACAATGACCATTTTAATTTGCTATCTAACAATTATGACATGGGAAACATGTTTGTGTAAAAAGGCAAATTTGGTGGTTTAGCTCCTGATTAAAAACTGATTTTTGCCTCAGGTATCCCTTGTAAATTGGTACAGAAATTCAGGAACAAGAGAGTGTTCCAGAAGGGCTTTTAGTGTTCTACATCATACAATATTAATCACTACATTTTCTTGATGTCCTGAAGATATTGAATCACTTGGAGGATACCTTACCAAAAAATGTATGTATGAAAACAGATTTTACTATATCTCAATAACAAATATAAAACTCATTATATTCTAGGATGATAGACAGATCTTTTCATCAATGGAAAACAAAAAAGTAAACATACATATGATGACATCTTTGGGAATCTCTACAATAAAGAACTATTAGCTCCTTGTGCCAGGATTATCCTGATAACATCAGCAGATGATGCTAGATTTAGAAATACTTATCAATTTCTACCTTTTATCTCTTAATTAATATTTCTCCTTTTCAACCCTAGGATACTGAAGGGTTAAAGTTTTATTTAAAGTCTATTGTTACTTCTGTCCTATTACTCTTCATACTTCTCCCACCTTCTTTTAATTCTCAATATTAAGAGGGCAGCTGAATTCCAATAAGGAGAACCGGAAATTAGAGAACCACCATTTTAAAAAAATCACTTCAGAGCAAAGTCAACTTGCTTAACTGTCAGCACTTAATATTTAACTTTTGATTTGCAAAATAAATCTACTTTTAAATTTAGTGCTTTCATGTAAAACTGTGCTTCCCCTACTGCCTCCACCCCAAAAGAACAGCCACCTTCCAACTCCCCTACAAAAGGTATTCACCCAACCAATTTGCGCATAAACCACTCATTTTCACATGCAAATATCCTTGTACGTTACCATTTAGCACCTTTAAATGTGATTTTTTCCATTTAAAGTCCAGTGGCAAGGCTTTAGAGATCCCAGCCTGTGGTCTCTGGATTAAGATTTCATTTCTAATTATCATTTCCTTTAGGTGCTAATGTGTTTGTTCCTTATTAGTGCCACTCACTGGCCTGGATGTAAATCAGATTAAAAGAAATTCCTTTGATTGTCCTGGTTTCAAAGATACAAAAGAATTTCTCACTTTGAAAATCCCCACAGAGTTTTGGGTGAAGAATGTATCACCTCAGGATGTTGATACCCTTCATTATAACTTACATTCTTAGGAATTCCTCAACCTCAAAAGACCTGGTTATTGTTGCTCCTTTCTTTTGGGGAAATTGGAGTCTGAAACTATTAATTGTACTCAATTCCTGAAATAATATAATACATATTGAAATTCATTTTAGAAATAAGTGAATACAGTTATAGAACTAGTTACTGCTTCAAATTGAATATTTGAATGCATCTGAAGTATTTACAGAAAAATAAAATCATGTCTTTTTTGGTCACCAAATAATAGGAATAACTTTAATAAGCTTCATCAGGCATTCCCTGCTATGCATAGTTAACATTTAAAATAATAAATCAAAAAAAATCATTTACACCTATTTTAAAGTAATAAAAATTAAATTCTTTTAGATTAATATGTATTAAGTATTTGTTCCTATTTTACAAATATTCAGATAAAACTAAATATTATTTAACAGTAAAGCATGTGCAAAACATAAGGGGCTCATCATCTGCCTCTTTCCAATACAAGAAAAATAATGATATTTTTCTTTATCCAGAAAATTATGCACGTTAGAAAGAGGTAGGTATTTAAAGGCATTTTCTGGTCTCCAAGTTAACTCTGCCACCTCCACAATCCAAATAACATTTTATTTGGACTCTCCTTTTATTTGCATCATACTTGAGATTAAAAATAAAAAAAGGCAGTTTTAACTGATGTAAAACACACAAAAAAGTGCTCTTTAAATATACTTAGGAAACGACTCTTAAGATTAATATAATTTTTTAATTTTCTTAATTCTTGTACATTTTAATGATCAACAAAACCTGGCCATACATGCTAATGTATTTGTCATCCCAAATATGTGTAATCTTATCTAATAACTTCCAAAATATCTTAGCAACTGTATAATTGAAAATTCAGTAGATTTCTTTCCATGGATGAAGTGAGGAGCAGGGGTGGGTTAGAGGAAAGACTCAATGCTGTGTTGCAAAAAAAAAAAAAAAAAAAATGTTATTATAGTTCTTATGTATGAATTCATATTTGATACTTATGTGTTGGTACCTGTACAATAGGCGTATATGTAATTTTTCTTTCTAAGTATTAGAGAAGTATAAAATGAAGGAAAAAAGAGTGGTAAATATGACTGCCTGCTTATGAATATAATAAAGGAAAACTATGATAAATGGAATCCAAGGATTCCAATCCAACTGCAAAAAAAATTAGTTGAGGGTTTCCCTGGTGGCGCAGTGGTTGAGAGTCCGCCTGCTGATGCAGGGGACACGGGTTTGTTCCCCGGTTGGGGAAGATCCCACATGCCGCGGAGCGGCTGGGCCCGTGAGCCATGGCCGCTGAGCCTGTGCTCCACAACCGGAGAGGCCACAACAGTGAGAGGTCCGCGTACCGTAAAAAAAAAAAAAAAAAAAAAAATTAGTTGATCACATATGACTTATACAAAAAGTCCTCACAAATCAATTAAAAAGAGACCAAAGCACGAATAGAAAATGACAAAGACTGTGAACTGACATTCACAAACAAGGACAATATAAACGGCTAATAAACTTATAATAAAAATATGTTTAACCTAATGACAAATGAAGAAATACGTGTTAATCCAACGAAATATGTTTTGACTGTCAGGTTGGCAGAGATAAAAAATGAGAGGAGGGCTTCCCTGGTGGCGCAGTGCTTAAGAATCCACCTGCCAATGCAGGGGACAAGGGTTCGAGCCCTGGTCCGGGAAGATCCCACATGCCACAGAGCAACTCAGTCCGAGCGCCACAGCTACTGAGCCTGAGCGCTAGAGCCCAAAAGCCACAACTATTGAAGCCCACGCGCCTAGAGCCCGTGCTCTGCAACAACAGAAGCCACTGCAATGAGAAGCCCTCGCACCTCAACGAAGAGTAGCCCCCATTCGCCGCAACTAGAGAAAGCCCCTACGCAGCAACGAAGACCCAACACAGCCAAAAATCAATAAATAAAATAAATAAACTTTAAAAAATGAGAGGAAAGATTTATCATTGGCAAGCATTTGCTGAAACAGGCACTCTCATATTCTATAAGCAGGAATGTAAATTTGTGCTGTAAGCATAGAGGACAATTTGGCAATATACTCTAAAATTCAAAATACACTGAAATTTGACATCTAGGATCTCATCCTAAGGAAATATGATAGGTAACATGAAAACTGGAAACAATGGAAATGTCCTTAGAGTAGAATTACCCATTAAATGTAATACTCTGCAGCCATTAAGTAAATGTATTTATGCTATTTTATCCAAAATGTTCAGTGAGAAATATAAACTACAGAATAATATACATCTACATGTGTTGGTTTAAACAACAGACACGTGAAAAAGTTGGAAGACTGTACTAGGGAAGTTATCTTTAGGGAAGAGATTTGTATTTTCCTTTAATATATTTCTATAATGTTTCAAGTTTTTACAAGGAAATACTATGCTGTAACCAGAAAAATGCATTATTTTAAAATAAAATTCAATATGTAAAACTGAAACAAAATATGTAAATAACAATTTACTAAATAAACAAAGTGACTCACAGGATTCTACTCTAATGGACTTGTCAGATGTCGACTATAAACTGCCTGTAGTTTCAGTTTCTGTCCCAAATGGAAAGGAAAGATCACAGAAAACCATTAAAATGGCGAGACTGGGGAAGAAGCCAGTTTCCTAATGACCGTGTTATTGACCTAGCAGTGCAGTGAGCTGATGTGGGAAAAAATTTGCTTTCACAGCCTAAGGAAGATTAAAGTTCCATATTCTTCATGCAAAGTATCATAGAGTCAACATTTGGGCTTTGACCTGATTTGGTTGGTCCCAGCAGAACTCAGAAGGACACATGGAATGAAGATGGAAATCTCCAAAATCTGTTTATGGATTCTTATAATGGAATTTTGGATCATCTGGCATTTCATTTTGGGGGAATTTTACCCAATTTTAGTTTTACTCTGTTTTAAGAAGAAACAAAGTAAATCTGATCATGTTACTTCTCTGCTTGCAAATCTATTACGGGGAACCATTGTTCAAAGGATAATTCCCAAACTCATCCTTATCAAGGCAAACAGGCCCTTAGCATTCTGGCCCCAACCTACCTTAACCAGTCATACCTAGGATCTCAGTTCGCCCAATTCCACACCCAACCTACACACACACACACACACACACACACACACACACACACACACACACACACACACACACACACACCCAACTCCGTGAAAAGTTTGATGAGGACACAGTGCTAACATAGGGTGAACTTCATCTCCTCTATGGAGCCTTCCCTGAGTTTGTGTGATATTTATCACACTTTGTTTTGTTTGTTTAAGTGCTTATTCTCTGCTGTAAACAGTAACTTATTCAAGTAAAGTGTAAGAAAAATGCTTTGAGAAGTGTTTAGAATCCAATACTAATTTTAAAGATTTACAAATCAGCCATTTCACAGGAAGCATAATGAAATCCAAATGGAATGGAGAACAAAAAACAAATTTATAATTATAAAATTATATCCAGAACAAAATCTGACTATAAGTGATTATCCTAGACAGCTCTACAGACCCCAGCCCTGAGACAGATGGCTGTGGTGAGGGACAGCCAGCAGCTCTGCAGACCACACTTCCCAGTTCCAGCCCTAAGAGAGCAAGCACAGGGCAGCTTGCCTTGTCCAGATGCCCATGTAAAGGAAAAAGGAAGCTGTCTACTGATATAGGGCCAACTGTAGAAGTGTCACACTTGCTGGAAAGAAGAGGCCTTATTGGAAAGTGCTTTTGGAAAGAGGAAAGCCAAATGGTTAGGGAAAAGCCTAGTGGGAGCAGTTAGATCACTGAACAGAAGGGAGTCATGCTTATATCTTTCTCCTGGGTGTTTATGTCGGGGTGAGAAAGGCAAAGCTGAATCTCTGGATACAGAAGCACATGATAAACGGTTGTTGCTAGGGAGAGGATGGTTGTCGTACGTGATAATAATCCTTCAGAGAATAATGCTTTTGGCCCTTTGGTAATACCTATTTGTTTCTGCTTTTCCTCTTTCTCCCCATCCCCTCAGTAAGAAACTGGCCTGCAAATACTGACAGCTAACCACATTTAAAAGCAGCTGGCTGGTGGTGAGAATTTGGAAAACAAAATAGCCAGGCTAGAAAAAACCAGCCTGCAAGCAAGATTTTACATATATATATATATATATGTATATAATTTGTTTTGTTTTGTTGGCCACGCCGTGCATGTGGCTTGCAGAGATCTTAGTTCCCCAACCTGGAATCGAGCCCATGCCCCCTGCAGTGGAAGCACTGGACCACCAGGGAATTCCCAAGATTTCATTTCTTAAGAAGGGTTTTTCCCAAGAAAAACATTACCATTCATTTAAGAATTCATATAACACACATCTTGTGCCTTCTCTGCACCATGCACCATGCTAGACACTGGGGATAAAATGAATAAGACAGAGCCCATGCCCTCCAGGATGTTACAGATGTTAAGACAAAGAAGTGCATTAAACTGTTAAAGGTGGCGACAATGAAAGCTTAAAAAGGTGGAGGCCGAGCACAAAGAAAGACTGATGAATTCCACCTGGGAGACTCAGAAAAGCCTCCCATAGAGGGTTGACTCTTAAGATGAGTCTAGAGATAGAAGTAGACTCCGTGGGTGGCAGGAAGGGGGAAGGCTTGGAATCCAACCAAAGGAATTTGTATAAGAAGCAAAATTTGCTTGGCCCATTCAGAGACCTGGGGCCTTGCTCAGAAGGGACAATTCAGACTGTGGAGGATCTTAGAAGCCTTATCAAGAATCTGAACTTTATCTTAAAGGCAATGAAGAATCATTGAATAGTTTCAGGCAAGGAAATAACAGGATCAAATTTGAGTTTTAAAAAGATCTTGCTGGCAACAAAGTAAAGGATGAAATAGAGGACACTAGGAGACAAGCTAGTAAGAGAAGAGAGTAAGAAAAGCAAAAAAGCAAAAAGGGACATGTAAGAGATGTTACTTTATCATTCGGGGGGGGGAGGGAGGCGGGAAATACTGACAAGGATTACATTTTAATCTATTGTTTTAGTATCAAAATGTTTGTATTGTACACCTCTTCTTCCAGCCCTGAAACTCCAGCCATACTTTCCTGATAGACCCAGAAGAAAGCATATAGGCGTTTTCTAGCCCAGCATGAGTGTTAATGCTAATTATGCAGCTAGAGGAGACCAGGTTTCTAATTCAGGGCAAACTGTTAGCCTCATGGAAATAGGTAAATAGAGGAACCACTCATTGAGAACTTAACCTGACATTTACCTGGGTTTTCTTAGAGCTAGAAAGAATCTCCTAGGATGAACAGTAATCCAATCCATCTGGACTATGTCAAATTTCCCACATCTTTCTGACGAAAATATGGTAACACAAGGTCATACTGATGGGATTGAAGATTGTCCTCCTCAAGTATCTATCATTCAATAAATTAGTCAAAATTGTTTATTATAAACAAAATATTTTAGATATAAACTTTAAAAGTATATATAAGTATATATTATATGTATGTATGTAATTTTTATATATATAATATAATTTGCCAATATTTACTTAGTTCCAAATAGGTTTCAGGGTAAATGAACAATGAAACATGAAACACAATCCCTGCCCTTGCGTAATTTACACCTGAACAACAACAACAACAATTTATATATATCCTCCTATTTTCTGAATATATATGCCATAAAGGTAAATTTGAAAATGTATTTCATAGCATACTTTTTTTTTATTTTTTTGCGGTACGTGGGCCTCTCACTGTTGTGGCCTCTCCCGTTGCGGACCACAGGCTCCGGACGCACAGGCTCAGCGGCTGTGGCTCACGGGCCCAGCCGCTCCAAAGCATGTGGGATCTTCCCGGACCGGGACACGAACCCGCGTCCCCTGCATCGGCAGGACTCTCAACCACTGCGCCACCAGGGAATCCCATAGCATACTTTTGATTGTATAAAGCATTCAGATATTCCAGAAGTTACTTCACCCTGTGCCTACATTTCTTTTTAAATGGTTTATACTCAGTTGATTATTTTTAACATTATTAATGCAAGATGACAATTTGGGCAATACAGAAAGTATTAGGAAGAAAATTTTAAATTATTCGAGCTATTATTTTTTTAATCACAAACCTTGCATCTTATTGCTTCCTTTCTTTCCCTCACCCACCAACCGTACCCAATTTATCAGAAAGTCTGCAACTCTATCTTCTAAATACATTCAATACCATCCACTTTTCTCTATCTCCATTGATAGTACTCTAATCCAAGTTACCATTATCTCTTCCATGGATTGCTATATACTATCTTAACTAGTCTTGTTAACACTCTTGTCCCCATTCCACCTAATCTCCACACAGTAGTGATTGAATTTTTTAAAAAGTAATTCAGGGGATTTCCCTGGCGGTCCAGTGGTTAAGACTCCACGCTTCCAACGCAGGGGCTGCAGATTCGATCCCTGATTGGGAAACTAAGATACCACATGCCAGGTGGCACCGCCAAAAATTTTTTTAAAACAGGGTTTCCCTGGTGGCGCAGTGGTTGAGAGTCCGCCTGCCGATGCAGGGGACACGGGTTCGTGCCCCGGTCCGGGAGGATCCCACATGCTGCGGAGCGGCTGGGCCCGTGAGCCATGGCTGCTGAGCCTGCGCGTCCGGAGCCTGTGCTCCGCAACGGGAGAGGCCACAACAGTGAGAGGCCCGCGTACTGCAAAAAAATTAAAGAAAAAAAAAAAATATATATATATATATATAAAATAAAAATAAATTTAAAAAATAAAGGATAAAAAATAATTCAGATGATGTCACTCGCATACATATCTTTCAATGTGGTGACTAATAAGCAACAAATAATAAGCAACTCTTTATAGAAGTTCATCATCATGACAGTGACCTTCTGTCCAGCAGGATAACTGTTGCAGTTTTTCTCTACTTAATTTTTCCATGGTCGTGAAACACCCCTATTCCCTTGAGTATTATCCTATCTCATTCTACATTAAATGAAGTCTGAAAATGATTCAGCTGCAAGGGATCTTAAAGGTCATAAACTCCAGTGGTTTTTCAGTTTTGTTTTTAGCTGTATAACTCAAATGAACAATTATACAACAACCCCATATATAAGGTGATATGAACTGTATTTTATTAGGATAAATGTGCTATATAAATTCAAATCTATATTTTTTTGTAAAGATACTTGTTAAGACTTATCTAAGGTAATAACTTGGAGCTGGTTATGTGCTTGACTCTCCTTGGTGGACAGAGCATGCTGGTGCTGATGGGAGCTTGTGGAGGTTCTCTTCCGATGGCTTCAACTTTCTCCGTGAATCCAGAAGGAAGGTGAGAGTGAAGGTAAAGGAGGAGATGTTAGAAGTTTAAGAGAATGGAGAAATGAAATTATGAAATAGAGTGAAAAAGTGAATGGTCTAAGACACTAGTTTGCAAAGTGTGGTGCCCAGACCAGCAGCACTAGTGTCATCTGGGAATTTCTTAGAAATTACAAATCTCAAGGACCACCAGACTTACTGAATCAGAAACTTAGGAGGGGAGGTACTCCTGGATGTCTTGTTCTAACAAGCACTCCGCCCTGGTGAGAGTGATATGCAATGAAATCTGAGTACATGGGATGAGGGAAGTGCAGTAACATTTCTGGACAACATTAAGAGCCCCTGGAGGTTCAGGATTATGAATCTAAAGGGAAACCAGGCACCACTGTTGCATATTTTTCTTTGGCCAAATGTAACGGTGGGGTGCAGGCTTGAAGTAAATGGAGATTTTAATTTGACTCAAATTTGTGGTTTCTTATTATAGTACTTTTATTTAATATATTTCAATGTTATGCTTTTTTTCCAATGTTTAAAAATGAAAAAAATATATTTAAAAAATAATACCTGAACCACATCGTTTTCATTCCTAAAGCAAAAACACCATATGAAACCTAAACCATGGGATCTAACCCAACTTTCCCATTACACAGATGAGTATGCCTCATTTGATTAAACTGGCCCCTATTTTATTCCAATTGATAAGAATTCATATTTTGAATAGGAAATTGGACAATGGTTATATTCAACAATGACAATGATATTTTTAAGAAATATTGGGAATTCCCTGGAGGTCCAGTGGTTAGGACTCGGTGCTTTCACGGCCTAGGGCCCAGGTTCAATCCCTGGTTGGGGAACTAAGATTCCGCAAGCCACGCGTCACGGCCATAAAATTTTTTTTTTTTCTGGAAATTTCTTAGCATACTTGAGTTAAATTGGCGGTTCTCTAATATTTTCCTCCGCTAACAAAAGAGAAGGCGACAACTCAGATTTATCAGAAAGAGAGGTTGGAGGGGAGGTAGGAGGAAATTGCTCCCCGCCCCCCAAGGAAACATCAGGAAGTTGGTAATTTGGCGTAAGGGGGCATGAGCATAGGTAGCCTTTAAAAGCTTCCATCCTGTGCAGTTTATTTATTTATCTTTAAGTAGAGTTGATTTACAATATTGTATTAGTTTCAGGCATGCAGCAAAGTGATTCAGTTGTACACATACATATACATATCTCATGCACATTTACCTCTCCCTCTCTGGAACCACTTGGGAATTTTGCTGATAACCTCAAGGTCGAAGGGTCAATCCCTAGATTCCTGAGTACCAAATGCACACTCCTCTCTGCTTGCTATTTTGCAAGCACACGCCCGTGGCTCTAAGTTAGAAAACAGTGAAGAAGCAGTACAACCTCAGCACGGCTGCTACAGAGAAGAATCACTCACCTCATTCACACACACACTGGCTTCCATTCTCAGCACTGGGCTTTTTTATCTGGAATGCTTCCTCCCCTACACCTTACCATTTCGTATCCAGACAAAAGAGACTTCTCCTTACCTACTTTAGCTCTGCTTCTCTCCTTTCATTTGAACTCCTACAGAATGTATTGTTTTTACCTCACAGTCCAGAATTTTCCTGAACCCGCAGACTAGGTTAAGATCCCTGCTAAATCCTGCCAACATATAGTTCTTACCGTTCTCAGAGCACCATCAAATCACAAGTTAGTGAAATCACTTAATTGCCTGATGTATGCTCTATCAAGGCAAGGATCTTGTACATTTTGTTCACTTGTGTATCCCCGGTGCCTACTACAAGCCCTGGCACAGGATAAATGCTCAGTAAATAACTGTGGAAATAACAAATAAATATCCTCTTATACACCAAGGGCAGTCAAATATTTCTATTAGATTAAAGGTGTGGCAGTCTGTTACATTAACAGACCCCGATGAACCACACCTCCTACTATTCACATCCTTGCGCAGTCCCCTCTTCTTAAATCTGACACACTTTAACCAGTAAAATACAGTGGAAGATACTCTGTGCCAGTAACCAGGCCTAAACCTTAAGAAAGCTTAGCAGCTTCCTTTTTTTGCACATTTGGAAGCTAATCCATGTACATAGTCCAACTACCCTAAGACCATCAAGCTAGGAGGAAGCCCAAGTGACCTATATGCTGGGGCCACAAGGAAGAGCACTGAGAATGCAGCCAACAGCAAGAACTGAAGACTCAGCTGAGCAAGAACTGAACCTCTCCCCGAGCCAGCACCAACTTCCCAGGCATGTGAATGGGCCATTTGAGAAGTGGACCATCCAGCCCCAAGCAAGCAGCCCCAGCTGATGCCACATGGAGCAGAGACAAGCTAATCGGCCAAGTCTCGCACAAATGGCAGAATCATGAACAAATAAACGATTTGCTGTAGTTTTAGGCCACTAAATACTGGAAGGGTTTGTTATGCAGGAATTGATAACTGAGATAGATGGTTGACGGACAAATATTAAATTTCATACAAATAATACCCAATAAATAAACATATACACAAGCATACTCAAAGATTTGCTTCAATGAAAGGCAACAAATTTACAGAAAGAACCTGTATATTTTCTGGTCATATGAGAGTCTGATGTGTTATTAAATCAAGCAGTAAGAAGTGTTTGCATATTGTAGGCATCACTTAATCCTCACAACGATTCTGTGCTACACATACTATCCCCAATTTACAGATGAGGCAACTGAGGGTTAGAGAGATGAAGTACTCTAACCAGTCCAAGGTCACACAGCAAGCAAGATTCAGTGCCAGGATCTGAACCCAGACAATGTACCTTCGGATCCCAAGATCTTAAAAACACTACAGTGATTTTCAGAAAAGAACTGCTGCCACCGCCACCCAATCATCAGAACCATTTAACTGTGCTCCTTAAAGGAAGAAGACAGCAATCTGTCACGCTAACCACTTCTCTTTCTCTAGTTTCAGCAGAGCTCCTCCAGGGCTACTGGTCAAGTGGGAGAATCGGAAATATTTTCTCTCTGAAAAGGGTTTGTAGAAAGACAGTCAACGTTGCCAACATTCAGCACCTACGGAAATGATGTGATTGCAAAGAAAACCTGTCTGACAAAAAATTTCTTCCCCAGCTGGTAGACGCCTGAAGCGTGCCATCACAGCAGGGAAGTGATACTGATGTGTTACATACTTCTGTAAGCCCAATTCTCTGGACTCGATTTCTTCATGTGTAAAATTAGAGAACTTTATTGTTTAAATTCTATGGTTCTATTTTTTTTTAATATTTTTAAGATAAATTTAGCAGCTATGTCACTAAGTTAGGTAAATTAGGGAATGTAGCTGTTTAAGTCATTAAGTTAGGTAAAGGACTATAAAATATCATGACTTAATTGAAAGGTACTGGTAATACATGGGGTTTATTTCTATTCTGAAACTTATAAGAAAAGAGAAAGTTTAGGGAACACTTAGTACAAATGACTCCCAGACAAATTATCTACATTAAATCTGCCAGCAAAGTTAAAACTTGTTGAGAAAAAAAAAATTTTAAATCCGAGAATAAGAAATGTTACATAAGTAGCCCTCATGATCTCCACTAGTATGCACGGCATGCAGCTAAAGCAATTCTCTGTATGGGTCAAATTGCTTTATTCATTTAACACAAGTTTATTGAACATATTTAACTAAAAATTTTCTGTTCTAAGCAACATGAACGGTCAGAAAATGCACATTAAAAAAGAAAATGTACATGACAATATCTTTCCGGTAGCTTAAAATCTGATAGGAAAGAAAAGATGCATCTGTGAATAACTGCAATCAAGGAAAAATATAGCATATGAAATACTGTGTGATTCTACTTACATGAGGTATCTAGAGTTGCCAAATTCATAAAAATAGAAAGTAGAATGGTGGTTACCAGGGGCTGGGGGAAAGGTGAAAATGTGGAATTGTTGTTTAATGGGTACAGAATTTTAGTTTTGCAAGTTGAAAAAGTTCTGGAGATTGGTTGCACAACAATGTGAATATACTTAACATTACTGAACTGTATGCTTAGAAATGGTTAAGATGGTCAATTTTGTGTTATGAGGTTTTTTTTACCACAATAAAAAAGAAAGGAAATAGAATGTAAATACCACATGAATTACACAGATATTAAGTAGTGCAGGGATTCAAGGAGATGAGAGATACATTTGTTTGGTGTGAATGTTAGTGTGATAAGGGAAGCTTTCTTTTTTTTCTTTTTGGGAAGCTTTCTTGTAGGAAGTAAAACTGTGACTTGAGTCTTGACAGGTAGAGATAGGGAAGATTGAAGTGATGAAAAAAACTGGGGAAATAGAAAAGGCCAGTGTATTGGGAGATCAGAAGAGAACCACTCTGACTTTGCACTAAGCAATGAGCACAGAGAAGAAATACTTAAAGAACCAGAATCCAGGGAATTTTAACTTCACTATAGTTAGAGTTATATTTCCACTGTGCACCATTTCATACCTGAGACAACATATGAGGTTGCCCTAGGGAATGAACTTTTTATTGCTTCAATCTTAGATTGGTAAGAACATGTTATCATGTATCATTAGTAACAGCTAATAACAGTAATGATTTAATAAGTTTAATGTAATCTAAGGCACTTTACAAATAAACAAATTAAACCAAACTGGGCAAAATGCCCAGATTACTTCCTACACACACCAACAAAGTACTATACAAAGTAAAAATGGAAACAAGTGTCTCACAATAATGCTGGTTATATTTTGGGCGGTAAATAATGAAAGACTTTTTTCTTCTTCTTCCCTGTATTACTTTTTATTTCTGTTTTAAAAATAAGCATGGGGGCTTCAGTGGTGGCGCAGTGTTTGAGAATCTGCCTGCCAATGCAGGGGGCATGGGTTCGAGCCCTGGTCTGGGAAGATCCCACATGCCGCGGAGCAACTAAGCCCGTGAGCCACAGCTACTGAGCCTGCGCGTCTGGAGCCTGTGCTCCGCAACAAGAGAGGCCGCGACAGTGAGAGGCCCGCGCACCGCGATGAAGACTGGCCGCCGCTCGCCGCAACTAGCGAAAGCCCTTGCACAGAAACTAAGACCCAACACAGCCATAAATAAATAAATAAATAGATAAATAAATAAAAATAAGCATGAACACCTTGTCTAATATAAATTTCCAATATAATGAATGACATTGGAAAGTGGAAGAAGTATTCTTTGAATGATGGGGATCCTCTTTGATAAAATAAGGGGACATATTCTGTTGGTCTGATTCCCTCAAAGTCTTCTCAGACCACTCTCCACATCTATGTATCACCAAGCAAAGTGGGGATTACAGCTCCATGGTGGCAGGTAACTTGTGTTTCATTAATTTTACATACCCCTAACAAGGCTCTTTCCAGCATACTTTCTCAGTAAATAGTTCTTGAGGATTAGTGACTCTGAACACAAAAGACAGAAAGCACTAAGCCATCCCTGGGGTTCATCTTGGCCCTGAACTTAACTAGAAAGACAAAGACGGAACAGTGGGAATACTCCCATCACTTATTACGCTAAGGAGAATGTTTTTCTAACTTGTCAAATCCCATCAGTGAGCCAATTTGGGGAGTTAGTTCCCTCACCCAAAAAGTAGAAGACATGGCATCTTCTCATAAGAAGACACTGCGAGTAGGCTTACAACTGAACTCACGTTTTTCACCCCTAAAAAAACCCAATGCTACTACTTTCTCCCATTTTCTTCCATATTCTGTGTATATAGACACAAATATGTATGTTACACACACACATCACATCGTATTACGTCACGTAAGTGATCTCTGTGTCCGATTTTCCACTTTCTTTCCACCCCCAATATATTCAGCCTCTACCCATAGTATTAATCCTTGTTCATTTGAATTGAATTGTTCAATTGAATCAAAGAAAATTTCACTTATTCATTCAACAAATGCCTAATTTGAGCTAGATGCTGAGTCTACACCAGTGAACCAAACAGACAGGGTTTCTGCCATCACAAACTTTAGAGTCTAACTTGCAAAATCATAATAGGCTATTAGTCTAAAACCTACCTAATTTATGCAGAAAATACACTTGTATGAAATAACTAGAGAAATATTACCAATGGAGTCAAATGCTTAATCACTGATAGAGCTATAGGCTACACATGGAACAGACGCTGAATCTCCAAACATTAGGGCCAAGAGGCAGAACTGGACAGGCTTCGGTTAAGCAAGAATTTTATGCCTAGAAGACACTGTAGATATAAGAAAATCCAAATTTTTTACTGTTTTGGTGAGGAATCTGAGGCTCAGGAAGAAAAGTGAATACTATTTAGCTGCAGAGGGAAACCCAGGCCCTTTCCAATCCAGAGTAAACGGTATTGTCTGGTGTTGATGAAAACCCGTATAGATGACTTTGAAGAGTACATTACAACATTCAATTGTGAGGCTGCATTTTTTTTTGTAGAAAACACTGTAAGGAGAGAACACCTCTTTGGGAATAATCAATAATAGCAATGCAAAGCATTTAAGGCCATGAACTCCAGAGCCTGACTGTTGCAACCAAAATTCCTACTCTGCTACTTATTATCTGAGTGACCATGGGCCACTGACCGTAACTTCCCTGGCCTCCATTCCTTCATCTGTAAAATGGGAATGATAATGGTACTCATTTTATGGAGTCATTTTGAGATTAAAATGAGTTGATAAACACACAGTGGTGTGACGGAAAATGTTTAACAATTGGCCTGTGAGATAAGATTGCTTTGAAGAGATTGCCTATTTCCTTCCACAGCCAATTTCAAGCTACCAACATAAAGACAATCAGCTCACAGAATTCCTGATATTTGAACAATTGGTTCTCTCAAGCTGGTACATGGCTCACCACTGCATGCAGAGCATTATAAAATACACACACACACACACTACGTAGATATTAGTTACTATATATATATACTATATATACACACAAAATACGTAGATATTAGTTACTATATATACTAATATAATACATATGACAGCATTTTCTCTGATTTTGTATCATTCAAATACCCTACAATATTCAGAATAACTGAATTTATAGTAGTGCCCAGGGGGCCCTACTTCCCAGGAGGCCCCCCAAAAACATACAACCTAACTAAAATAGTATGCTTACTATACAGATCAACACAGATTCCCCCAATGTCTCTGCCACTTCTAGTCAGATTTCCACCCTTATTCCCCTCCTAGAGTAGAGCCACTGTAAATGCATGAATGATTCCTATTTGAATGACATTATTAATGATACATGATTTATAATTTCATGACAATTAATTGTGTAGCCCATGTGCTTTACTTACAATATCTCAATGAATCCTTACAGCCAGCATATTGGGTGGATATTATCCCCAAGTGAAGAAACTGAGTCTTAGAGAGGATTCATAACTTTCCAAAGGGTACACATCTAGGAAATAATATAACATATATACTTAACCTAGTCTTTTGAGGGTAGAGCTTAGCTTGCTCCATTATCCCACATTATTTCATAATTAGCAGAAATTTTTTTGTTTTGATTTTCATTTTTTATCAGTTCCATGTAAAAATTTGGGTTAGCTTATATAACAGTATTTTAACAATAACCCTCTCTGCTGCATACTACAGCTACTATATACTGAACCATGTATGTATTATTTAATTTTATATATACCGTCCATAGTAAGCTCTAGTTGGATATTTATAAACACTGAGAAAACTCATCTTAGTGTATATTTTCCAGTGAATTACCCATAATACCAAAATCAATAAGGCTTATACTTCGATTTCTGTAATTTTTAATTTACTTTCACAATAATGGGATTCTTAAAATAAGCTTTAATTTCTGACTCTGAAGATTTAGACACAATGTTAATTCTGTAATGTGAACATTCTGGAAACATATTCCTTTAGAAGAATGGCAAGAGGGGGCAGAGTTGGGGGGTTGAGGGGGTGAGAATCATACTGAATACAGTTAATGGAATGTGTGAGCCAACACAAATGTTCATCTGTTAACTGCAGAGGTATAGAGAGTGAAACATACATGATTTAGATCAATACAATCATCTGCTTTCCAACAAACCGACACTATGCCTACAATTATAGAGAAATATAATACCCATATTTTATTCATGCGAGGACATATTTATACACACTCAGTATCATAACCTGAAACACGATCTGTCCACCCCCACCTCTGCGAGATCTCATTCTACCACTTTCCTCCTCACCTACTTTGCTTGAGCTACACTGGCAAGCTCCCTATTCCCGAACACACCAAACTGGTCCTACCGTTGCCCATTCCCATTTGCTTTAACATCTGCCTAAAACGCTCTTCCCCCAGAGGTGGGTCCCCTCCTTCACATACTTCATGCCTCTGCCTGACTGCCACTCATTAGGGAGGTCTTCTCTGATCACCAAATATAAAATACCAATCCACACCCCTCCCCGCAAATCCCATGTGTTCCACACTCATCTTGTTTTATCTCTTCCATGGGCCTTATCACCACCTGACATTTTATTTCTTTTTAATTGTGGTAAAATATACATAAAAATTACCATCCTGACTAATTTTTAGTGTACAGTTCAGTAAAGTACATTCACATTGTTGTGCAGCCAATCTCCAGAATTCTTTTCATTTTCCCAAACTGAAACTTTATATCCAATAAACCACGACATTCTCCCCTCCCCACAGCCCCTGGCAAACACCATTCTACTTTCTCCCTCTATGAATTTGACTAGGTACCTCATATAAGTGGAATCAGACAGTATTTGTCCTTTCATGGCTGGCTTATTTCACTTAACAATGTCTTCAAGGTTCATCCACATTGTAGCACATGTCAGAGTTTCCTTCCTTTTTAAGGCTGAATAATATTTCATTGTACGTACAGTCAGCCCTCCATATCCATGGGTTCCACATCCATGATTCAACCAATCGCACATCGAAAAAAAATTTAAAAAATTTTTCCATTAAGTTCCAAAAAGCAAAACTTGAATTTGTTGCATGGCAGGCAACTATTTATATAGCATTTACATTGTGTTAGGTATTGCCAGTAATCTAGAGATGATTTAAAGTATACGGAAAGGTGTGCATAGATTATATACAAATATTGATATTAGACCATTTTATACAAAGGACACGAGCATCCTCAGGTTTTGGCATCTGAGGGGGTCCTGGAACTGATCCCCTATGGATATAAGGGATTACAAGAGATGACTCTCTCTCTCTCTCTCTCCCTCTCTCTCTCTCTCTCTCTCTCTATATATATATATCATATTTTGTTTATCCATTATTCCATTGATGGACACTTGGGTTGCTTTCACTTTTTGCCTATAATGCTTCTACAAACACAGGTGTACAAATATCTGTTCAAGTTCCTGCTTTCAAATCTTTTGGTTATATACCTAGAAGTGGGATTGCTAGATCATATGGTAATTCTATTTTTAATTTTTTGAGGAACTGCCATACTGTTTTCCATAGCAGCTGTGCCATTTTCCTTTCCCACCAGCAGTGCACAGGGTTCCAATTTCTCCACATCCTCACCAACACTTATTAGTTTTTGCTTTTTTTTTTTTTTTTTTTTTTTTGCAGTACGCGGGCCTCTCACTGTTGTGGCCTCTCCTGTTGCGGAGCACAGGCTCCAGACGCGCAGGCTCAGCTGCCATGGCTCACGGGCCCAGCCGCTCCGCGGCATGTGGGATCCTCCCAGACCAGGGTACAAACCCACGTCCCCTGCATCGGCAGGCGGACTCTCAACCACTGCGCCACCAGGGAAGTCCCATATTTTTTGCTTTTTGATAGTGGTCATCCTAATGCAGGTGAGATTATATATATTTATTCTTATGCCTTTATTTTCTCTCTTTCCTACCTACTAGAATATAAGCTCCATGAGGGCAGGGACTTCATTTTTGTCACTGTTGTATTCCCAAATCCTATAACACTGCCTGATACATATTAGTTATCCAAAAAATATTTGTTGAATGAACTAATGATAGCCCACCTTAAAGATCTCATTCATCTTAGCATAAGTTTCAAATTGAAAAGACAAGAGAATAGTTATTGTAGGAATTATTACATAGACCATCTTTAACAGATCCCCTCAGAAGTTTGAGTGTAAAATTGAGACTCTTATCACTATTGATGACATTTTAAAATTCAAAAGCAGATGTAACTTCAGTAATGTAATGCATACATCACATCAGCTGAAGAATCAATTCTTTCAAAACACATTCTCAGCAATTGTCAAGAACCATATTTGTTTGTTCCTGTGATCATCATCTAAACAGTTTCCTTTGCTGTTAGGTTCTAAAGGAATGCTCTTAGATGACAGTGTTTTTGATCACCATGGAAACATCAACCACAAAGCTTATATCAAGCCCTTGTAGAAATAGCTAAACAGAAAAAGAATTTAAAAACGACTTTTCCTTCCATTGAGGTAGATAAATTGAACATAAGATACAGCATTTAAACCTAACTGTGGTAAATATCCAGTAAATTAATTGCAGATTCATGAGCTCTGAAATTCAATTGAGTTCTATCTATGTAGATGTAGCAGATTTCTTGGTTGGCTACCAAACACCTTTCTCTAATTTTTCCCAACCATTTTGGTTGGATGATAATGTATCCAACCTCTACACATGGCATCCTGTTCATTTTTAGGGATTTTTCAAAGGACAGGCAGGCACATGATCCAGTTCTAACAATGAAAGGAAAGGAGGCTTTTGCAGGATGGCTTCTAGGAAAGATTTCCCTCCCTTATAAGAAAAACGTATGACCAGAAGAAGACCTGGCCACCACCTGCCCCCTCGCCTTACCCTTGCTTTAGGCTTTGGCTGTTACACAGAGACACGATGCTTGGAACTGTGGCAGCCATCTTATGACCAAGAGAGATGACATAACACCTGAGGACTGCAAGGCAGAGGAATCAGAGAAGCTTCAATCACTCATAACATTACTGAACCACTGAACCAAACATCCTGGGACTGATAACTTCAGCCTCCTTGTTAGCTAAACAGTAGATATCTGTATGGCTTAGGGATGTGTGTGAATGTGCGTGTGTGTTTTAGGTAGACTCTTCCATTAAATAGCTGTGATTCTAGACCACAGCTTCATCTTTTGCAAAGAGAGAGAGGGACAGAGAGACAAAGAGACAGAGAAAGAGAGACTGTTAGGTGGTTCAAACTTATAAGCTTTGGGGACCAGAAGTAAGGATGAGTTAAAAGAGAGTTGAAGACTAAACACAAGATAAACTGCAACTATATTATGTTTGTGGGAACTGTCCCTGCCAGCCTTGAAGTAATTTAGAGCATACAAAATGGTGGTAGCTAGTTAGAATTCACTCAGATAATATGTCTGCAGATACAGGAATCTGTGGACATAAAAGTTAACAAAGCAAAACCTTTAATAAAAGTTAATAAAACAAAACCTTTTATGAGATTACATTTTTTTCTATTAAATTTGAGGACAACAAATGAAGTCTGATAATAATGCATGCAAGATAGGCAAATTCCCTCTCTGATGCCTTCACTTCTCTTCTAAAAGAAACTCATTTTAATCACTCTCCATGACATGAGTTTAGATTAGTGTGATCCCAGGTGATTCACTTACTCAAACAATGACTTACTTTTGATATCTTTTCTGTTAAGGCTCGCAATTCCACTTCCATCACACCTGCATGTGAGTTGCCAGCTAGACATAATAACTCCTGACAGTTTCAATTCAGGATTCACAATTTCATTGTTACGTTTCCCTTTGAAAAGAGCAATAGCTTTGGAATCATTTCTTCTACTTTCCACTTCTCCCACATTCTAATTTGGAAACTCACAGCCTTTTTCCAGGTGTACAGGGACACTGTCTTCCTCAGGGCAGCCAAACTCCTAGTGAGCTCCAGGGTGATGAACGAATCTCTATTACCTTCATCACAATGGCAAACCCAGTTCGAAGAAACACAAAGGAACTCTTCATCTTCTGTCCTACCTTTTCCTCAGCATCCTTCTCCCACCCTACCTTTCACGTACCCAACCTTTAGAGTGGCCTGGGAGCATAGGGGCTTTTGAACTTTAAGAAGAGAGTAAAAAGAGCCCACAAAGTTGAGGGGGGTGGCATGGGGGACTTTTTAAGATACTGAGATAATCCCATGTAACTTTTCAGAAAAACAACAGGTAGGCAAAACTTCTTAGTCATGGACCCATTATTTCTTTCATCCCTCACTGACAGTCACAGCCAAATTTAAGCTCTTTTTCAGTACATAATGGCTTTTCCATTTGTCAACACAATCTCTAGACAACACATATCTGAGTTATTCATTACATAGTAAAGTGCTCTGAAATAACTTAATTATTAAAACCAAACTCTACTTTTGTCCTTCAATCTAGTCCACATATGTGAGACTTTTTGTGGGGTAGGGAGAAAACAGTGACTTCCTTTTAGACAATATTAAATTTGAAGGACCTGAGGAATAAAAAGGAGAAGATTTACAGAGGTCAGATGAAAACATTAAGAGAAGCGTTGGCGCTAAGATAGTGATGGAAGAAAGATCAGCATTTGAGGGGTAATGGAGGCTATAGGACTTGATGACTGGGTCTGGGAAGAAGTATAAACACATGAGATGAAAATCAAAGATAGCAAGCAGAACTCTGAGAGACACTAATATCTAGATAACAAGGGAAGGAAGAGGAAGAGATGGAGGAGAATGATAAAGAACTGCCTGGGAAAACCCTAGGAAGAAAACCACAAATGAGTCATGATAATAAACAAGGCTTTTTATGGTCTGGCTCTAGGCTGACTCACCAGTCTCATCTCCTGTGACCTCCCCCAAACACTCTGCTCCAGCCATTCAGGACTGCTGATCACTCCCGAAAATGCAACATGCTTTCTACTTCCATGCCTTTGCACCTGCTGTTTCCTCTGCCTGGAATTCCCTCCCTGTCTTACTCTTCCTTCAAGTACCAGCTTCTCCTTGAGGCCTTTGCTGAATTCCCTAACCAAATAAAAGCCCCCACTGCATTGGATCATACCTCCATATCAAAATCATCACATTCTACCTGTTTAGTTTGTTTTCCCTATAACATATATGCCATATAACTATAGCGTAAGTTCCATGAGTACTGAGTGTTTTCACCTCTGTATTTGAGGTGTTTTCACCTCTGTATTTCCAGTCCCTACCAGGGAACCTGGCATGAAGAGGTGGTATCATATGCTCTGTTTAAGGATGAGGGTTCTGATGCCTAACACATGTGAGTATGAATCCCTCACTCTGCCATTTACTTGGCTGTGTGATCGTCAGCAAACTACTAAGCCTCAGTTTCTTTATCTTTAAATTGGGATAATTATTGTACCTACTTCATAAAATGGATGAGAGGATGAAATGAGATAATACATGTGAAGAACCTGTCACAGAGCTTGGCACACACTCAGGCTCAGTTAAGTGTGAACATCATTACTTCAGAGGAGTTAATATAATTATTGAACATATGAACGGAGATCTACAGTCCTACTGGGAAGAGTTTCAGGAAGGAGAGAAAGATCAACAGAATCAAAACTTCTGAGACGTCTAGAAGGATTAGGGCTGTCAGTTTGCTAAATTCTCAACCAAAGCATCCTTCTCTCCACAGCCGTTGGGTTTCCTTACCCTCACCATCAGGCTCACCCCTGCCCTAGTCTCTATAACAATGAAGACTGAAAAATTGGGGAAAAAAGAAAAGCACCTCCTGGACATAGTCAACTCCTAGGACAGGCAAAAGGAGTGTGATCGAGGTCAGGATAATTCTTCCTCTGAAATAGGAAGGAAGAAAGCAAGAATATGTGAAAATACGAGGTTTAGAGGTAGAGGTATGTCCCTGGTTTTCTTTTATAACTGAAGAAGGTGGCTATAAAAGAGGCATTCATGAATAAAACATTTTGTACTCTCAGATGAAAGAGTTAATTCAGTGATAAGCAATCCAAGCTTTTATCAAAAATAGAGATAGGATTTTCTAAGTTGCCATACGAGGTCTTTTATCCAATTGGAAGTCTGATTTAGTTAACAGCTCTGTTACTGTTGTACATTTTAGCTTCTTATATCTATAAATTCATGTTTTTTAAGTAAATATTTATTCATTGGTGTCTAAATAAATTGTATGAGAACTTCTAACAAAGCTATACAAATACTTGATAACTATCATGGGTAGGGAATAACACTAAATATACTGATTTACTGAATATTATTTTTAGCTCAATGGTGCAGATGTACAAAACAAATATTTTTCTTTATAAATTGGCACTATGAAAGTCATTAGTCCATATAATTTACGTTAAATATAACCGTTACTCTTAAATTTATAAGCTTGCACAATTTAAGCAATATCACAAAATCATGCATCTAATACTTTTGCTTGTGTTCATGATTATCAGTCATTACATGGGGCAGCAAATTGGTTAAACCAGGTCAAATCCAGTTCCAGAAAAGGTTTATTTGACTTGCCTGATCCCAAAATAAACTAGGGTGAAATAACCTTATGATATTAAAGCAAAGACACACATCAAAAGAGAAACACAGTATTCAGAAAACCTGTGGGAAGATTTCTTTTAGTTTCACAAGCCTATCCTTTAGGACAGTCAGAAAAAAGGTCAGAGAAACCCAATTTATATTAGATCATACACTGAAGAAAAATGATGTGATCCTTCTACATTTATTACCATAAGAGTTGAATAAAGGTTAATGGATTTGAAAAACTGCATTTCCAGGAGTCTGGTTTTTAATACCAAGTGGCTGGCAAGTTACCGTCTATTATAAAGGAAAATTGTTGAGATAAATAACTTGTGTATAAAGATAGTGTAGCAGATTCAAGGAGATTTGTTACTACCTCAGTCTACCTGCAATAAAGCATTTAACAGAATTAAACTGTTTTCAGACCTCCTCAGGTGAAACAAAAGAATGTTTGTTTAATTTCCATTAAAAGAAAAAAAATAAATTCCAGGTGTAGCTCTTGACAAGAACTCAGATCTTGGTGTTTCCTCTAATTTCTTTCAGCTGTGAGATACCTTGCTCCATGAGCACGATCGCATCTTTGCTTTCTTGTTAGGCTTCCATTGTCTAAACTTGAGTATATCACCACAGATTCTGCTTCTGGTCATGTGTGACACAGGAACTACCAGCAGTCGGCCCAAGGGGTTCTGTTTTCAGCCTGAACTCCCATCAAGAAATGACCTAGTTGGGGCTTCCCTGGTGGCGCAGTGGTTGAGAGTCCGCCTGCCGATGCAGGGGACACGGGTTCGTGCCCTGGTCCGCGAAGATCCCACATGCTGCGGAGCGGCTGGGCCTGTGAGCCATGGCCGCTGAGCCTGCGCGTGCGGAGCCTGTGCTCCGCAGCTGGAGAGGCCACAACAGTGAGAGGCCCGCGTACCGCAAAAAAAAAAAAAAGAAAAAGAAAAATGACCTAGTAAGCTGTAACTTAAAATACTCCTCCCATCACCCACAGCACACCAAATGATGACCATGGCCAAATACACATTCTCAAGACGGAAGACACTGATTAGAGAGAGATCATTAACAGGTTAATTGATATATAATGGTAGAAGATTTGCAGAGTAAAGTGACAGAGGCACAATAGCCCAGAAATCAGATGATAAAACTTAGTACTTTAAATAACATTTAAATTAAGTTTTAATAAAATCAACTAATTTAACAATTTTCAAATTAAATCCCATTAGTATCAAATGAGATTAATATGCAAATAATGATAATGGGCTTAAAGAATTTATCAACTACAGCACAAACATTACTGGGAAAGATAATGGGATTCAGAATGTGATCAGGCTCTATCTGGAAGAAAGGAAATCCAGACAGGACTGAGAGATACTGAAGAGGCACAGAACTTCGTATCAAAACCCCACTGAATAGTATTAATAACTGCAAGGATATGCTTAACTTATTGTATCTTTAAAGACATGTAATTTTTATTCTATATTGTGAGTTCAATTATTCCCTATGCATTCTTTTATTACCTTCATAAAGTCCTGAATTAAAGAACTTTTTGAAAGCATTGTTACAAAAAAATATCTAGTTTATTTCCCAGACATGTCAAGACTCTGGAGCTCAAATGAGACAAACCAGATAAGCAATAACTATTACAATGTTCTTTTTTTTTTTTTCTGAGTGTTCTACAAGTTACATTTACACAAAAGGATCTGAGTGAGAGCTATGATGTTAAATCTATTATTGTTCAACCTTTGAAATAAATTATTCCTTCAACTAAAATCTCGACATGCAGCAACAGCTCCAAAATTTTTATTCAAGAGAAGGTAATCTGATAGGAAGACAGAGAGAATCTAAGGGAGCATGGCATGAAGTTATTTGTGCAGAGAGTAAACATATGGTTTTTCTTAGATTTTATGTTACAGAATTGATGAAAATAGCAATGTTTCCTAGTTAAGATTGTGAAAATATGGTTTATCCATGATTAGGTGATGGTGAAGATGATGATTTTATTTGAAGGTAGCTTTTATCTGAGGATGAGAGGGAGGTGGACAATAAAGCCAAGCCCTAGCAGGAGTATGCATATTCTCAAGAATAAAGACCAAACTCTGGTCAATTGAAGACTTTGCATGATATTATATCAATTATTTTCCCAATTTTATCTTGCACTAATCTCTCCTTGTCTCCTACCCTGTAGCCAACTGGGATTGATTATTAACCATTCTGCCTACCTGTAATATTTTTCCATCTCTATGTGTCCCTTCATGCTGTTTATTCTGGACCTGAAATGCTTTTTATCTAATCTCTACCTGTCAAAATGAAATCCATTCTTCAATATTGCACTCACATTTCAACTGTTACACTAAACCTAATATGATTTCCTCCAATCAAAATAAACTTCTTTCATCTCCTCCCATGGTATTTTGTACTCTGTTATTATACTTACCATATTCTATCTGCATTACAGTAAGCTGTGTACACGGCTTGATTTCTTCTATAGGATTGTAAGATTTTTGAGAGCAGGGATAGATCTAATATCCTTTTGAGGAAGAATTTTCCAAATGAACCATAACTTATTTTATATAATGATGGCTTTTCTTTTGAAAAATCTGAGGAAGTTATCTCTTAAAATGAGCACTTAGGGGTATTCTACACCTGATTCGTTAAATTTGATTTCTCATTTTAAGAGCTACTTTCTATATATCCAAGTATATACTATCTATATCCAAGTGAAAATATAAAGGAGAGTTACATTATTAATAACCTTCCACCAAATGATAGTTAAAATTGAAAATGTGATTGATTGCTAACTTGTTTGAAATGCAATAAAGTTCTGTTGGTTAAAAAGCAAATAGTTACTAATCAGGGCCTTGTTCAGACTGCCATTCATCTGCTAGGTAATCCCAAGCAAACTATACTCTTTGCGCATCCACTTAACTAATCTGAAGTCTAAAATATGGATTATCTGCTTTCCAAGCTGTTACACATATTGGTCATTGTGAAATTAAGAATGATAATGAAGGATTCTGAAAAGTGAACAGAAATAATACTTGTTAATAACACTCTGGAACTTGAATAATCTAAAGTGATCTAAGGAAAGAATGGATTTAAATGAAGAAAAGTTTTCAGCCAAAGTAGTGTGATCCATAATGATGCATTGCAAGACTATGATGGCTCTTTTCCTAATATGTTGACATTTGAGCATGTAACATTTAAAACATGGAGAAAACAAAAGAGGATTAGCAAAATATAAAGTTGACTGACAATTATACACCTAAGACCAAAATTGATATCATTCAGTTTTGTTACTTGAGGGTTTCTACATTGTTGAATATAGTATTCAGAAGTGAGAGGGAGTAAAAAGTAGCTTTTGATCCAACAATTTGACTTCTGGGAATTTATTTACCAATACATGTGTTCAAAGACCCATATATGCCCACACACATTCTTAAATACAAATGTACAAGATTTTCACTGAAACAAAATACTAGAAACAACCTAAATGTCCATTCACAAAGAGTGAAATGAATTATGATACATTCATTTAATAAAATAATATGTAACAATAAAAGATCAAGTGTATGTACCAAACTGGACCAGAATAAATTTTTATGAAAGAAGCAGAGTATCAAGCAATGTGTATAGTAGGCTCCCATTTGTGTAAACAAAAGGGGGGAGGAGTATGTACACAGATAAATGTTTCTATAAACAGAATATTTCTAAGGGAATACATAAGAAATGACTGTTTCAGGGGTAGGGGATTGCAGAGTTTGGGTTTGTAGTAAGGTTTACTTTTCAAATATATCCATCTCTAAAAATATTAATTTATTACCACACTTTTTTTCTTTGACCACACCACAGCTGCCAGGATCTTAGTTCCCCAACCAGGGACCGAACACATGCCACAGCAGTGAAAGCACCAAGTCCCAACCACTGAACCACCAGGGAATCCCCTACCACATTCTTATATGACTTCTTCAATTTTAAAAAAAGTATAATAAAATTGTTTATAAACTGTTAGAATAAGTTCAATTAGTTAACCAAGATGCTTAGGTCACAAACAATTCAAATCAAAATTACATGTTTTGGGCTTCCCTGGTGGCGCAGTGGTTGAGAGTCCGCCTGCCGATGCAGGGGATGCAGGTTCGTGCCCTGGTCCGGGAAGATCCCACATGCCGCGATGCGGCTGGGCCTGTGAGCCATGGCCGCTGAGCCTGCGCGTCCGGAGCCTGTGCTCCGCAATGGGAGAGGCCACAACAGTGAAAGACCCGCGTACAGCAAAAAAAAAAAAAAAAAAAAAAAAAATTACATGTTTTTTCACAATAAAGTATACCTCTGTATTATTTTATTGTTTAGAAGTACCTGCACAAATATTATATCAAAGTTTAATGATGGGTTTATGAGATAGAATGATAATTATTTGCATTTTATAGATTACAAAAGTACGGTTTAGCAAGATGAAATTATTTACTCAGAATTACTCAAATAGCAACCAGGACAGCTGTACAAACCTGATTTCTGACTTCTCGGAGGCTCTAGAGCCTTGTGTCTAATGGTGGTACTATGCAACGCCCTCCAAACTCCACAGGCAGACCCCAAGTCCAGAACTACTAAGCAATCGAAAGTCAAACAACGTGAAAAAAGTACAGTGTTTGCACAGAGTGATTTCTGATATTTAAGTGGGAAAATATTTCCTGTGAAATACTTATTTAACCAGTTCTTGTCACATCTGTGTTACCTCCTGATCCAATGACAAAAATAATGTGCCGAATATAGCAGCTTACTTTGTATTAACTTAGTTCTCACTCTGTGGTAGATCATATTTTCAAAGGTGGCCAAATAGCCTATCCCACATGCATTTCTTACAATGTAATGTTGATATTCATCCCTTGCATAGAGCAGTGGGGTCTGTTCCCCTCCCCTTGAATCTGGCTGAACCTCTGTGATTGCCTCAACCAAGAGAGTATGGCATTAAGTAACCCTATGTGATTTCCAAGGCTAGGTCATAAGATGTCCTTTACTTCTGCTGTGATGTCTGGGGACTCTTACTCTTAGACCCCAGTCACTATGTTGTGAGGAAGACAAGTATCCACCTGAAGAGGACTCATATATAGGTGTTCCAGCCAATAGCCCCAGCATTGGCCAGTAGACATGCAAGTGAGCAAACCTGAGATGCTCTGTCCCCAGCCGTAAAGTCACCTCCAGCCTTCCAGTAACCCCAGCTGATTCCCAACGTTCTCATCAAGCCCTACTCAAATTGCAGATTAATGAGCAAAACATATGATTACTGGTGTTTGAAACCACTGTTTGAGGTGGTTTGTTATGCAGCAATAGATAACCTAACGTAACCTAAAAGCTAGGTTTAGACTATTGAACTCAATGCCATATGTGTCACTAGGAACAGATAATTAGCTCCTTAATATACCATATCTACCCATATAGTAATGCTTTATAAAAAACGAAATGCTAATCTCGCCAAAGCCTATAGTGAATGAAACTTAAAGTCCCCATTTATTTCTCATCTCACTTCCATGTTCAACATAGCTGAGTTAGAAACTGTTTTCTAAAAACCTCTGGAAACTCTTTGTATTCATCAAATAGGGTACACCTTGTCTTTTTTCCATTTGTTTTCTTGACATAGTTTTATTATATGCATTTCACTTCCATAAACTGCTTCCGTTCCAGACATAAGGGCTTGCCTTGTACATTAATATGATGTTTAGATTGAAAACTATGTAAATAACATTTAAAAAACAAAGTCAAAAGCATGTTAATGTCATTAGATTTTCTAAAAATTACATGATACATACTTTTTTCTGAAATCTGAAAAACTCAAAATATCTAAATCCAGAGGAGACAGTCCAGATATTAACTCATGACAATATGTCAACTGATTTTTTTTTTTACAAAGATGCAAAGGCAATTTAATAAAGCATAGTCTTTTCAACAAAGGGGAATAACTGGATATTCATATACAAAAAAAAAAAAGAACCTTGAACTACACATCACAAAAATCAACTCAAAGTGACTGAAAGACTTAAATGTCAAATGTTAAAATGATAAACTTTTTAAAAAATGAGAGAAAATCTTTGTGACTTTGGGTTAGGGAAAGAGTTCTTAAATACAACAGAAGGACAACCCATTAAAGAAAAAACTGATAATTGGACTTGGTCAAAATTAAAAACCTTTGCTCTGAGAAAGACACTAAAAAGAGAATAAAAAGAGCAGAGATTGACTAAAATAAAATATGTTCAAATCATATATCTAGGGCTTCCCTGGTGGCGCAGTGCTTACGAATCCCCCTGCCAATGCAGGGGACACGGGTGCGAGCCCTGGTCCAGATGATCCCACGTGCCATGGAGCAACTAAGCCCGTGCACCACAACTACTGAGCCTGTGCTGTAGAGCCCACAAGCCACAACTACTGAAGCCTGTGCGCCTAGAGCCTGTGCTCTGCAACAAGAGAAGCCACTGCACCACAACAAAGAGTACCGCCCGCTCGCCACAACTAGAGAAAGCCCCCGTGCAGCAATGAAGACCCAATGCAGCCAAAAATAAAATAAATGAATTTATTTTTTTAAAAAAATTATATATCTAACAAAGAACTTGTCTCCAGAATATATAAATAACTCTCTAAACTCAACAAAAAGAAAACAACCCAATTTAAAAGATGGTCAAAATATTTGGACACTTCAACAAAGAAAATGTTGGCAAAAGTATTCAAGTATCATTAGTCATTAGAGCAATACAAATTAAAATCACAATGAGATACCTCTACAGATCTATTAGAATAACTAAAGGGAAAAAAATGACAGTACCAAATGTTAACAAGGATGTGAAGCAACAGGAACTCTGGTTCATTGTTGGAAGGAATGCAAAAGCCATAGAGCCACTTTGAAAAATAGGCTGGCAGTTTCCTATAAAGTTAAAATATGCTTATCATATGATCCAGCAATCCTATTCCTAGGTATACACCCAAGAGAAGTGAATACTTATGTTTACACAAAACCTGTATACAAATATTTAATAGCAACTTTATTCATAATTGCCCCAACCTGGAAACAACCCAAATGTCCTTCATCTGAATGGCTAAACAATGGTTCACCCATACAATAAAATACTATTCCACAATAAAAAGGAACAAAATATTGACCAATGAAAGGAGTTAGATGGCAATTAAGGGCAATACGCTGAGCGAAAAAGAGTCAGTTTCAAAAGGTTGTATTCTGGGGCTTCCCTGGTGGCACAGTGGTTGAGAGTCCACCTGCCGATGCAGGGGACACGGGTTCGTGCCCCGGTCTGGGAAGATCCCACATGCCGCGGAGCGGCTGGGCCCGTGAGCCATGGCCGTTGAGCCTGCGCGTCCGGAGCCCGTGCTCCGCAGCGGGAGACGCCACAACAGTGAGAGGCCCGCGTACCAGGGGGGGGGAAAAAAAATGTTGTATTCTGAATTATTCCATTTATATGACATTCTGTGAAAGGCAAAAATATAGGGACAGAGGACAGCTCAGTGGATGCCAGAGGTTGAAGGTGGGAGGATTTGTTTGACTACAGTGGCGTTAGCACAAAGGACAATTTCAGGGGAATTCCCCAGCAGTCCAATGGTTAGGACTCTGCACTTCCACCACAGGGGACACAGGTTCAATCCCTGTTTGGGGAACTAAGATCCTGCATGCTGTGCAGCGTGGCCAAAAAAAGAAAGGAATATTTCAGGGAGCTAGAACTGTTCTACACCTAGACTGTGGTGATAGATACACAACTCTAAGGATCTGTCAAAACTCATTAAACTGTATAAAAAGTGAATTTTACTGTATATAAATTAAAAAACAAAATTAAAAATCTAAACCAATTATATCAATGCATCACTATATTCACTTATTGCTTTTATTCTCTTTTATCCCTTCACTGTCTAAAGGAAATTATCCTCTTTTTGTAACTCAAATACTTTGCATAACACAAAAATTCAAAATATAACTTATCTTGACAAGAATAAACAAAGCATGGAATTAATATTGGAAGAAACTAAAAAACTTGAAAATGAAAGCCTCCTATTTACTTATGCCTGTTCAAGAAGACTCTCCATTAATCCAGCTCATTCTCAGAACTATTTTTCTCAGGACCAACGTGGAAACAGCAGGAATAATTGAGGAGCTCTCAGGGGAAACAAAAGCTAAATGAGGGCCTTAGTCTTTCCTCTCGGCAACCATGAGGCTGCAGAAATGCTCTCTTAGAGAATACAGAAGTGCAAATGGAATTCAAGTTATTTTCATTTGATGAATTAAAATAATGAAAATTTTTTCAACTCTGTTGTAAATCCTACAGTTAATCAAGGCAAACTAAAGGAGAATTCCTGAGAATGGTTACAGAGGGCTCAAAGTAGAAAGAGTGCTAAGAAGATCTCCCCCAATGGTTACAAATTAGAAGGGAAAGACAATAAAATAACAGTGAGTGTGAAATGAGGCATCATGACGACGTTTTAAATCCCCGAGTTGCATAGCTGCAGCTTACTAGCTATGAACTTGAGGATGCAGCTTAGTTTCGCTAAACCCACATTACTCATCAGAAAATGGGAATAATAATATCTCCTTCATAGGACTGTTGGGAAAACTGTGCCTTGCTTAGCATCACACCTGGCCCCTTTGTAAATATTTTATCATTACCATATGAGAGGTTTCTGAGTTTCTACAACAAAGAAAGAAAGAACACTGGTTTGCTTCCATAAATGAAATAACACTAATACCCACAGATCATGGAGAAGGATCGATCATGAAACAAGAAAAAGACACTAAATTCTACTGGCACCAATTATAAAGGATGTGTTATAGCTCTCCAATTCTCAAAGCAATCAATGCTTTGGAAACTCCCATCATAGCTCATCAGAAAGATGATAAGGCCCAGAAAGATGTTAGCAAAGTATCTTAACTTCAAGATCTCAATAAATACTCATTTAATTAACTGATTTAAATTGTCTGGCAATGGCCATAGAAATCATATGGATCTCTTGATACACATAATATATGTAGACAAACTATTTAAAAACTTAGTGGCAAAACTATCATTTCTTAATCTTTTATGGTCAGAAAATGTATAAAGAATAAACACGTAATGAAATCCAGGAGATTTGTCTTTATAGTTTGGTAGCTAATTTGATTTAAATGGTTTTAAAAAGTAGTGAAACTTCTGTACCATAGTTATCTTGTATAGAAAATAAAGAAAATATAACCCTTTTCTTAAAAGAGGAAAAAAAATAAATATCTAGTATCTTAGGAGCCTGAGAAGACAGAGCATATTAATAAATTTTTCTCTCCCTTAACATGACAGAATGAAGTTGAAGGTCATTTTCCCTTGATCATCTCATTTTTGGAAACCTAGATTTTAACTGCAATGTGCAAAGGCACTGGATTACTTCAGCTATTTCATGCTATATCAGCAATTTCCAAAAGCTTAAAAAATAAAAATAAAACTTTGTCCAAAAGATCAAGTTGTAAAAATAATATATACAGTTTCTGATATATCATTCTAATAACAGATTAAATAATTAAAACAGAACAGAAATATATCATATATCAAATGGATGCAAACATTAATTCAGTCATACAGTGACTTTTTAGGTATATGCAAACCCAGGAATTATTTAGACTCCTTATTAGAGGAATGATCAAAACAAAAAGTTGAGAAATATATTTTTAAATAATGTGGAAAAGCCCCTATAAGCAATTCAAATTTCAGATACTTTAAGGTTTGTCTTCATTAAAAACACCTACACCTCCTAATGGATAACATTTTTATCTTCTTCATTTCTTTATCTTTAGGGCATGAAACATTACTCTGTGCTGAATAAGTGTTTGTTGAATAAATGAATCTTCACATAGAATATTTTCATTGAAATTAGCAGTTAAATATACTAATTTTCAAGATATAAATATATATTCACTGAAAGCCTTTCTAAAATATTTTATTTCTAAATTTCTGTTATATAATTAAAATGATGACCAATAAATTTATCTGTTGCTAAAGCCCATGCCATGTCTTCAATTAAAATCTTTCAACCTTTGGACTTCTATGTCCTTTCAATTATACTTTTTCTGTCAACTATGGTTTAAAAAGAGGAAAACAATTCAGACTTTAATTCAATTCTGATTCAATCCAGAATTGATGTGAAAAAGAATTACTAAAGAACAAGGAGAAATATGTCAGGGAAACAGTGACACAGTTAAAATATACCGGGACTGGGACCTAAAATATTTCACCACTTTGCAGGAAAACACTGCTATCCCTTCTGTTTTTTTTTTTTAATTTCTAATTTGCTCAAAATCACTTGCAGGAAAGTGGTGACGCTGTAGTCAGAGGTTGTCAGGACTTCCGTTCCACCTGCCTAGATGAATCAGGTAGACTGGAATGACCAATAATTCCAGCAACCTATTTCTACACCCTATGCAAATTAATGCACCAATCACTAAAAGAGTGCTTCTGTAAGGTCATATAAATGAAAAGCTGAGTAGAGGACACCAGTCAAATACTTGAATGTTGCAGCATGATGTCATTTACACAGCTTCTAATTATGAGGTCCTCTAAGTAGAGTGTCTACTCTGCAAAATAGCAATGACCTTTCATACAAATATTTTCTCCTGACCATTTTCACACATACTATTTCTTAGATCAGTAAAATTATTCTAAGTATAGAATGAGGCTTCACAGAGATTCTTATGAATACATATAACTATATACACAAACGTACATATATATTTAGCCAAATAGGTATTAAAAATGATTTTTCACATAGGACATCATTTTTCTTACATTGCAAATAGCGGTGATTTCACCATCATTCTTAGACGCATAAACATCACAAATACAGATGTAATGATGCCTGCTACCACAATGCTTCAGGAAAAAAAATTAACTCCAAGTGCAATTAAAAATGCATTGTCATAAAATTAGAGTCTTGGACTCTACAAGCATTTAAAACCCTAACAGCTTCATTGAGACACAGAGGGCCATTAAAAAAAAAGTACACATTGATTTTTAGTCATTGCATTAAAAATGCACAAGGTTATCCCTAAAATAACATTATCTATACACATTAAAATTCAAATGTGGCAAAGACCTTGTGAAGTGTCAACCAAATTTTACTGTCATGTTTTCATAAATTCTAAAGCTTCTGGGTTCTTCAAAATTTCCACACTGCCCTGAAGAAAAACTGTTCTGTTGGGTATTATCCTCCTGCTGCATTCACCAGTTTTACCATATTTCTAAACAGGAGTTCGATTCTCCTTGGTCAAGAGGTTGCCTATCTGTAGTCAGTGGATCATATTCTCACACCCATACACTACACGGAACAGGGCAAACTGACGCTTGCGTTGCTACCGCGATAACCTAAAGTGCTAATGCTGTAGTTCCTGGCAATGGTAGCACAAAAAGAAGAAAGCTCCTTTAGATACCAAATCACAGATCACAACCAGATGCAGTGCTCCCATGTTTTAATATTACCATACAAACAGAAAACAGGGTTTATTCAGACAGCCAAAGAAATGTGCATCACCCACCCCACATCCTCCCTTGCAGTGTTGGGGAAAACTGTCTCTGCAGACAGAGACAGTCGGGAGAGCAGGAACACATGTTTTCCAGTACTAATGTCTAATACAAGGCTGCAATTGTTGGGTGTAGCTCTATCTGAAAGTTGAGAACTAGTAAGCAACCTCTAGGCACGGTTCCTTCTCTCCTGTGGGTGGGAAGTGAATGCTTCCAGCAGTCCCTCTCAAGGTCCTCGGGGGTTAGGGGTGTGGGGTCTGGGGTGCATTTCCCCCCTGAGGGCACCAAGGGCTCCTCCTTAATGGTGTAGCTCCGCAGTGGGTCATGTGACAGCTGGGCGTGTATGTGCGCGGTGGGGGGATGAGTTTGGGTGGTGAGTTTGCGGGGTGTATATGAGCGTGTGTGTATGCATAAGTTACACATCTGGTTTTGGAAAACGTGTTTTTCTAGGAGTGTGTGTGTGTGTGTGTGTGTGTGTGTGTGTGTGTGTGTTTCTGTGTCCGTGTGTGAAGCGAGACTGGGAAAAGGGCATTCAGAGAATGGTCCTGGACCAGGCGATGCGGCCAAGTATGCCTGTGTCAGTCCCACTCCTCGTCAGCCTCTGCACTGGGGCGACGTCCCCGTCCTTGGGGAAGGCGAGAACAATGGGGTGCGGGCGCCCCTCCCCGCACTTTGTGCACCCACCTGACGAATCCGCGGCGGGTTCGGCGGCGTGGAGGCCCCGCCTTCCGGGGCCGGGGAGGTGGGAGAAGCCATCTTCCTGGTGCTCCGGTTTCTTCCTCCTGTCACGCCCGGGTCCCTCGGGTCTCCTGCGGCTCCTCCGCGCGGGGCCTGCGACCCGCGGCCCCACACGGGCGGGGAGGTTCCGCAGCCGCCGCGCTCGCGGCCCCGCCCGGCTCCTCCGCCGCAGAGCGCGAGGGGTGGCTGTCCGCTTGGCTCGCCCGGCTGCAGTCCTGGCCGGAGCCCCTCGCCCCTTCCTGCGCCCACCTACCTCCCGGCGGGGAGACTCCGGGCCATGGCGGACCAGGGTCGGGGGCGACCTTGGCCTCGGGGTTGGGCCGGCGGCTGCTCCTTCCCGGCGCCGCGCGCCGCGCGTGTGAATGTGCGAGCGGCGGGGCTTATTCTAGCGGCGCCGGGGGGAAATGAGGCTGCTTCCCTCGCTGCCGCCGCTATCGCCGGGAGAGCGATGAGCTCATGGACAGCTCCCAGAAATATGTCTATATGCACCACTGACTGCCGGAGTTTGGGAGGTGGGTGGGGAGAAGGAGGCTCCTCGACTGGCGCTCCCGCATCACAGGCAGACGTTCCCTCGGGAGGCCCCCGGCCGCTGGGGCGCCGCGTGCAGCTCTTCCCTGCCCATCTCCACACTCATTGGCCTCTTTCCATTCATACCGTGCACACATTGCCTGGTCCCACGCATTCTCCCCTTTCGCATTGAAAGGCACCCACCCAGCCACCCCTAGCCTCCGCAGACACACATTCTTTGTTCCGCCAACCACTCCCTCCTGATTAGGAGGAATTAATTTCTGGAGTGAATGCGGTGTGAAATGCGAACTGCGACTTCAACCCCAAGTCAGATGTGGGCTGGTGAGCGAAGCGACTTCAGCCGTGTGTCTTCCACACGGCTTTGGGCGTTTCCGCCTTCCCCAAGATTGAGCTTCTCCCTTCCCACCTTCTTCACTATGAGAAAGCATCTTTCAGCTACCGTACAGGGTAGTGACGGCCCCCCGTCCTCACTAAGGCGGAGAACACGTCTTCTGCAGCCCTGTGAAGAACTTAAACGGCAGGACCAGGTTCTGCAGACCTCCATCTGTGCCAGGCCTGGTGGCAGGAGGGGTGAATCCCCACAGGGACCAGCCTTGTGTACATCACTGTTTCTCAGGGATGCAGTTGGAGCTGTCTTTTTTTTTTTTTTTTTTGCGGTACGCGGGCCTCTCACTGTTGTGGCCTCTCCCGCTGCCGAGCACAGGCTCCGGACGCGCAGGCTCAGTGGCCATGGCTCACCTCACGGGCCCAGTCGCTCCGCGGCATGTGGGATCTTCCCGGACAGGGGTACGAACCCGTGTCCCCTGCATTGGCAGGCGGACTCTCAACCACTGCGCCACCAGGGAAGCCCTGGAGCTGTCATTTTGACTGAGGGCAAACCACTTTCCAAGACTTGATCCTTATCTCCCTTCATTAGCTCAGTTGCCCCATGGAGGTGGGAGTTATGGCTTTTTACAGATAAGATGACCCTCAAGAGATTAATTTGTTCCCTCTCTTATGGATCTCCATATAGACATACTCCCACCTTTGAAAAATGTTTTCCTTTACAGCAGACACCCTCCTCTCCCCTGCAGCTAGTGTTCCAGTCTCAACACCGCTTCTCAGCAAGATCTTCCACAAAGTTTTAATACAGCCAGGTCCTCTCTTCACATTCTTCGTTGAACCCACTCCATTCAGGCTTTTTACCCCACCAGACTTCCTCTTGACAAGGTTCCAAGTGACCCCCATGTTACTACATCTAGTGATCAATTTTCAGTCCTCATTTGTCTCAACTTGTGAACTTCTAAACTTTGAAATGTCAAAGAGTTCAGTTCTGGTTCTCCTTTTCCTCTCCATGTACATCTTCTCTATCTCTGTACTCACTCTGTTGTTGATCTCACAGTTCCATGGCTTTATTTATGTATTTTAAAATATTTATTTATTTATTTATTTTGGCTGCACCGGGTCTTAGTTGTGGCACGCAGGATCTTCCTTGTGGCATGTGGACTTCTTAGTTGCAGAATGAGGACTCTTAGTTGCAGCATGCGGGATCTAGTTCACTGACCAGGGATCCAACCCAGGCCCCCTGCATTGGGAGTACGGAGTCTTACCCACTGGACCACCAGGGAAGTCCTGCATCACTTTAAATAGAATCTACTTTCTGATATGCATTTCCAAATGTATGTCTCCATCTGCAGTCTTCCCCCTTAAGTTCAAACTCCTATTTCCAACTGCCTTCACCTCTACCTGATATTGAGGAGTTGCAAACTTATCACGGGCAAAACTGAGCTCCTTTTTATCTTCCCCTGCCAAAGTCACTGCTCCAATATAGCTTTTGCCACCTTTAAGATGCTCAGGACAAAAACCTCAGAGATAGTCTTAATTCCTTACTTGCTCTCACAATCCACATTTGCTCTAAGAGCAATTCGTGCAGAATCCAACCACTTCTGTATTTCCAGTACAATCTGTCTAGTCCAAGCCACCATTATCTTTCATCTACCTGATAGCAAAAGTCTCTAACCAGTCTATATTCTTCCACCCTTGCTCCTCACACATGGCTTACCAGAGAGCAGCTAGCAGTGCTCAAAGCCTTCCTGTGTCTTCCCTTCTCACTCAGAATAAGAACCAAGGCTTTTCCATCTTTTGATGTAAGATAAGATCTATGTAATCCATCCTCCATTCCTGCCCACCCCTCTATAACCTTATTTCCAGGCATCCCCTCACTCAGTCACCATGGCCACACTGGCCTTGTTTCCACTTCTTGAACATTCTAGGACCTGGTCTCAGGTCCTTTGTATCTGGACCACTCCTCCCTCAGATATCTGCATGGATCATTTCCTTACTTCCTTCAAGCCCCTGTGCCAATATCACCTTATCAGTGAGGACTTCCTGATTACCCTGTATTATGGGGTAAATTGTGTCCCCCCCAAATGCAGATGTTGAAATCCTAATCCTTAGTACCTGAGAATGTGACCTTTTTTGGAAATAGAGTTATTGCAGATGTAATTAGTTAAGGTGAGGTCATATTGGAGTAGGATGTGTCCCCAGTCCAATATGACTGGTGTCATTATAAAAAGGGAAAATTTGTCCATAGACACACACACAGGGAGAACACAATGTGAACATTAAGGCAGAAATTGGGATGATGCACCTACAAATGGAGGAATGCCAAAGTTTGCCAGCAAACTACCAGACTCTAGGAAAGTAGCATGGAGCAGATTCTCCCTTGCAGCCCTCATCAGGAACCAACCCTGTATTGATCTCAGACTTCTAGCCTCCAGCGCTGTGAGACAATAGATTTCTGTTGTTTAAGCCACCCACTTTGTGGTACTTCTATAGCACCCCTAGGAAACTAATATATCCTATAAGATAATAACACTCCACCCTTTTTATATCTCTTACCTTGCAGTACATCCCTCCTATGCACTTACTGCTGTCTGACAGAGTTTATATATTTACTTGTTGATTTATTGACACTCGCCTGTCACTGGAAGGTAAGTTCAATGAGATCAGGGAAGTGATTTTGTTCACTGTATTAAACACCTAAGGGAGTTCATTGGTGGCCTAGTGGTTAGGATTCTGGCTTTCACTGCTGTGACCCGGGTTCAATCCCTGGTTGGGGGACTGAGATCCTGCAAGCCGCGTAGCGTGGCCAAAAAAAAAAAAAAAGACAAAAACAAACAAACAAAAACCAAGCAAACAATTAACATGTAGAACCTCCAGTACCTTGAACAGTGCCTGACACATTGATGTTCAATAAGTATTTGTTGAATGAATTAAATATTTCTGTCAAGTTTATTTAGAAGACTGGAGAGTCATGATTTGAACTCCAGTTCAAATCTTAAAACCCAAACTCTATACTATAACTCAAACACTATACTATAGTTTCTCAAATGTGTGGATAAGAATTACATTCATATTCAAATATGAAAAACTCGTTATGAAGCTACATCATAAAAACTGTTTTCTTTTTTCCTTTACAAGCATTTCCTCAAGTCAATCAATGTGAAAACTTTTATGGTGGCAGTGTAATAGGCTTTAAGATGGTGAACTTCCTTTTCAGTTTAAATTCTAGTTAATTAACATTTCTATACTTTAGTTTCCTTATCTGTGAAATGGAAATAATAATAGTACTAACTTTACAGGGTTATTGTGACTATTAAATGAGATAATGTTCATAAACATTATAAACACATAATGTAAACACTCAATAATACAGTTATTACTATTTATTTATGTAATGATAGCTACCTAAAAAATAGGAGGTTGAGTCGGGGGAGGGATAAATTGGGAGTATGGGATTAATAGATACACACTAGTATATGTAAACTAGATAAGCAACAAGGATTTACTATATAGCACAGGGAACTATGTTCAACATCTTGTAATAACCTATAATGGAAAATAGTCTGAAAATATATATATAACTGAATCACTTTTCTGTACCCCTGAAACTAACACAATATTGTAAATCAGCTATACTTCAATTTAAAAAAAAAGAAAAAGAAAAAATAATAGGAGGCTGAGGATAAAGGTGGTTAAAAAGAAACTATTTCAGAGAATCAGGGGAAACTTAGTGAGGCAAGTTAAGTGACAGTAATTTGGCTATGACTTCCAGCTCTTCTGTATCATGACTGGGCACATAGAAATCCAAATCAGGTTCTTCAGTCTCTAGTGGCCTGGGGTACTTAATTCAAAATTAACAAGAAAGGAATATATCAATAAATAATGTTAAGGTTTAAGGTAGACAGATAGGTAAGTAATAGGTAGATATTGAGGTTGATAGATATGGATAAATAGATTTATAATGTAATCTTGTGAGTGGGAAAAGAGTCCCATTTTTACTTTCATACATCTTGGTATCACTTGCACCTGCCACAGCAGTGAAGAGTACTCCAGGAAGGTGTTTGTTCCAGTGCATTAAGTAATGGCATTATTCAGTCCCTAGAATATGAGACGAAGTAAAACACATCCCTTTTTTCTTATCCATCTCCTCTATCCATCCATATACACGAATACTCAAAAAAACCTGCTCCATCCTCCATTCCTAATCTGGATGAAGATTCTCAGCAGAAACTGAGTGACTCCAACAAGAAACTGTACTGTCACTCTAGGCCTCTCTACATCTCTCACACTCTATAATAATCTCTCACCAAACCCCGGGAATTCTCATATGGTAATGTCCTGCTTCTTTTTTTCCATATCCATGGCTTTATTCTAGGCTTTCAGCTACACCTAGTGTATTGTAGTTTCTTAATAATGACCCTGCAGAGCTTCTTCTATCCTGGAACATCTTGTTACCTTCCTTAAAAAAAATATTCTCTCATTTCAAAACCTGATGGCTTTCCATTGCCCTCAGGATAAAATCTACATCCCTGTGCTTTGACGTAAAAGCCCTTCTTAATATTAATATACTTTTTGTGTTGAGGGAGATTTTTCAAGGATGATACCTATGGGGCTTCCCTGGTGGCGCAGTGGCTGAGAATCTGCCTGCCAATGCAGGGGACACGGGTTTGAGCCCTGGTCTGGGAAGATCCCACATGCCGCAGAGCAACTGGGCCCGTGAGCCAAAACTGAGCCTGCGCATCCGGAGCCTGTGCTCCGCAACAAGAGAGGCCGCGATAGTGAGAGGTCCATGCAACACAATGAAGAGTGGCCCCCGCTCGCTGCAACTAGAGAAAGCCCTCGCACAGAAACGAAGACCCAACACAGCTAAAAATAATAAATTAATTAATTAATTAAAAAAAGAATGATAGCTATAAAATAATAAATAAGAAAAAGATTGCTAGATTTTTTTTCTACATAAAATTATAAAATTTCTTTATGTTAAAACTCATTTTATTATAATTTGGGTATGAAAATATATAATACACATAAATGTATGTATTTGTGTGTATGAAAAGAAAAAAATTAACAGTTAAATGACCCCAAGCAAAAGCATTTATACAGTTTTTATGGACAGATGGAGTTAATATCCTTAATATGTGGAAAAGACAATCACTTTATAAAAAGGGAGGAGGGGTTTTAGGAAAACTCACAAAAGAATAGTGACTTCCAATGAGCAGATGAAAAAAAAATGTTTAGACTTATTAAAATTAAAGGAATGCAAATTCAAATGACAAAACACTATTTTCACTTATAAACTGTCAGAGAAGCAATTTCTAGTAAAGAAAATTCCCCCAGAGCTTCAGAAAGAATATTCAGGCATTGTTGATAGAGCTATAAACTGGTACAAACTCTTTGAAGGGTACTTTGTCACTCTGTACAAAAAAAGCCCTAAAAATATACATAACTTTTTTTTTTTTTTTTTTTGCTGTACGCAGGCCTCTCACTGTTGTGGCCTCTCCCATTGCAGAGCACAGGCTCCGGACGCGCAGGTTCAGCGGCCATGGCTCATGGGCCCAGCTGCTCCGCGGCATGTGGGATCCTCCCGGACCAGGGCACGAACCCGTGTCCCCTGCATCGGCAGGCGGATTCTCAGCCACCGCACCACCAGGGAAGCCCTATACATAACTTTTTTTTTTTTTTATACATAACTTTTGACTTCGAAAATAATCATGAACAAGAGTAAAGATTTTTTTCTACTGCAGCAGTCTTTATAATAGTAAAACAAATAAATAACAACCTGGAAATCACCTAAATATTCTAAAGGAAAAATTGAGTGCATAAATTATATAAATTCTGCATATTGGGATGTATAATGGAATACTATTCAGGCCATTCACATAATACTTTAGGCAACTATTTCAGGTATAGTTGTTGTCATAATAAAATTGTTTCAAGTTATTAGTTGGTTGGGGTTCTTTCCCTTTAGTGCCTGCCCTTCCCAATCTTTCCACAGCTGGCCTTTGAGCCTGTCTCCTTCTGTTTCTCATTCATGTTCTTTTCCTGCCACTCCTCAGTTCTAAAAGCCAGCCTGGCCTGTGACCGGGGCCTCACACATGCTGGGTTCTCTCTGCCCAGAATGCCCTCACCTCTCTTCTTCATCTGACTAACATCTGTGTACCTTGCAACACCTAGATCAAGAGAAAGCCATCCTGACTCCCTCAGACCGATTAGAGTTTTGTTCTCTGGGTCCCACAAGCAATTTTTCCTAGTTCTATTTTAATACTTGACATCTGTAAATTGTCTGTCTACACAGTTATCTCCCCAACCAGACTATGAGCTCCCAAGGGTTAAGACTGGGTTTTATTTTTTTCTGAATTCTCAGTGCCTAGCATAGTTCTTCACATTTAATAAATACTCAGTAAAGCTTGTGATTTAAAAAAGCACAACTTCAAACAGTATTGAGTCATAACCTATAACTAGAGATAGCTGATTGCACTGAGGTTCCACCAAACTGTGTGTGTGAAAGAAAGTGTGTGTGTGGGTGTGTGTTTGTATAAATAATTTGGAGAGATCATTGTATCAAATATGAAGCAAAGAAACATAACCACATAATTCTTAACTTACAGTTCTCAGAAGTCTTCTCAAAGGTCAATGCTTTGTTTCCTCTAAGAGATTATAACTTCTTACAGAGTAACAGGAATGTACATATAAAATTTTAAAAAATCAAAATAAATTTATTATCTTGTATTTTCTTAGATTCACAAAACTCCCCAAATAGTATTATATATAATGTAATATATATGTTAATAATATATTTTAAATATGTATTAATAAGCACTTCAATCAAGCTTCAAAACACACAGGGCCCCCAACCTCTCAAATGTTTCCAATTAGCTCCTGATCTCTATTTCATAACAGAGACTCATTACCCTCATTGCCAGAACACATAGATATTTGTGCAGGTCTAAAAAAGTAAAGGTATGTATTTTGGTGTGACAAACTTGGCTTTGAGTTTGGATTCTGTCTCTTATAATCTGTGACATTAGGCAAGTTACCTCTCCAAACCTCATGGGTTGTTTTGTGTGTGTATGTATGTGTCTAGTGGGGTAGAGGCTCTAAATGCAGTATAAAACACTCATTACTGGGTCTGGGAACTAAATGAGTGAGAAACAATATTGGGTATTATTTTTTCCTTAATCTGAAATTCCCATTAGGATTACTTTTTCATTTGCAGGCTTTTATACCTATCACACATTTGATCTTCACAAATACAACGTGGAGCAGCAAGACCACATTACACCTATGTTAGAGTTAAGGAAAATAAGACCCAGTGAAGTTTAGTTCTATGACCCTGGTCACGTGGCTAGTAATCAACGTTTTCAGAGCCCTTGTCAAGCACTTTCTGCTGAATTATACTACTGTGGAACTTTATTAAAATTCCCAGGTGTTTTCTAATTCTGACTAAAAAGCACTCTTTTCTTTCCTTTTCTTTTCTGACTCTGGAGCTTGATTTCCCTCCACCTGCTTTTACTCGTTTGCTCAGATGAACTGAAGACCATGTATAACATGAAATAAATGCTTCAATGTGTAACCAGACTAGATCATGTGAAATGCTGAATTAAATTCCTAGGAAGTTATGGGTCTGCCACTAATGTGCCATTACTCTACCCCTTCTGATGTTTATCACGGGCTGCACTCCCGAGGATCAAATATATGTGATAGCACATTGTAAATGATAAGGGCCATGGCATACAAATGTCAAGGATCATTACCTGCAGCACACCACCGGGCCACAGCATTTGTAATTAGCTTACAGGTATTTCCTCCTCCTCTACCTCCATATATAACTGGAAAAGAAGCTAAGGACCCGTCTTACTCATAAGAGAATATAGTTTTAATACAGTATAATTGATACTTTAGCTCGGATTTATAACCTAAAACCCTAGACCTTGGAACTTCCCTGGTGGCCCAGTGGTTAAGAATCCGCCTGCCGATGCAGAAGTCACAGGTTCGAGCCCTCGTCCAGGAAGATCCCACATGCCGTGGAGCAACTAAGCCCATGTGCCACAACTACTGAGCCTGCATGCCACAACTACTGAAACCCATGCACCTAGAGTCCACGCTCCACAACACAGAGAAGTCACTGCAGTGAGAAGCCTGCGCGCCGCAAGAAGAGCAGCCCCCACTCGCCGCAGCTAGAGAAAGACGCGCACAGCAGCAAAGACCCAACACAGACAAAAATAAATTTATAAAAAAATGTATATATATATAAAAAAATAAAACCCTAGACCTTGCTTTCCACACTATACCCTAGCAAAGGTTTAAAAAGTCTCTCTCCAGTTTCCAGACAAAATTGAGAGGGTAGTAAATCTCTAAAGAGAATTGGGCCCTTTTCCAAATAAACATACTAAACCAATATGCAAAGGTCCAAAACAGTCTTAAAGCTGATCAACTAAAAGGACAGGAGTTTTAGTTACACAAAACAAATCAATAGGCTGAAATTCAGATATTCTATCTTACATAGATCTTGATCCAAGTTCTATTTTCATATTAAATATAGACTGAGGGCTTCCCTGGTGGTGCAGTGGTTGGGAGTCTGCCTGCTGATGCAGGGGACACGGGTTCGTGCCCCGGTCTGGGAAGATCCCACATGCCGTGGAGCAGCTGGGCCCGTGAGCCATGGCCGCTGAGCCTGCGCGTCCGGAGCCTGTGCTCCGCGATGGGAGAGGCCACAACAGTGAGAGGCCCGCGTACCGCAAAAAAAAAAAAAAAAAAAAAAAAAAAAAAAATATATATATATATATATATATATATATATATATATATAGACTGAACGTTAGGAAGGTGACATGAAGACTTCATATTAGGACTGATCTGCTTCTTTTCGATTTTATTTCCTATCTTTTCTCTACATAAATCTTTGTAGAGCTGAATCAGTCTACTCTCTCTTAAATAAGTCCCCACATTTATTTTGGCCTGCTAGCAAAAGTATTATTGGATTTTCCTAAACTTCTGTAACTACCTCATCCTCTGATAATTTACCAGCACTTACTGTCTGTAGCAAGTATATAACTCTTACATATATATAATATTTATGTATAACACTTATTATACAGTTATCCATATTTTATTTATATACTCTATTTCTCAGTAGCTATATCATCAACATCTTGAAGTCAGAGGCTATATCATATGCTTGCTTTTATTCTCAGAAACTAGCACATGTACTACAAATAGTGGGCATGAAATAAGAATGATGATTATTGATGATTTGAAGAAGTTGCCAGAAATAGGGAAAAAATGTTAGAAATGGGCTTTTTCTTACACAGGAACTTTTTTTAAAAAGGATTATTTTTCTCATTTTCAAGCCATTTTTGGCTTCATCAAAATAATAGGGAGCATAGAGAAGCAAGTTTTGAAGAACACATTGGTCTTTAGTTGACAACTTATTGATACCATATTACTTAAAGTTATTCCAGATGTTTTTGACTCTCATATTTACAAGTATCTCAGTACTTCACAAACTTTCATTAAGATTTAAGATAGTTATGAAGCTGTAATCTTTTTTGTAAAATGTTGATTATTAAAGGTAATAGGGGGCTTCCCTGGTGGCGCAGTGGTTGAGAGTCCGCCTGCCGATGCAGGGGACATGGGTTCGTGCCCCGGTCCGGGAAGATCCCACATGCCGCGGAGTGGGTGGGCCCGTGAGCCATGGCCGCTGAGCCTGCGCGTCCGGAGCCTGTGCTCCGCAACGCGAGAGGCCACAACAGTGAGAGGCCCGCGTACCGGAAAAAAAAAAAAAAAAAAAAGGTAATAAATGCTCATGATAAACAACACACAAACATTACAAAACTATATAAAGTGAAAAATGAGTCCTCCATTCCCCATTATTCTAGTCCCATGACCCAGCAGTAAACTACCATAAACTGTTTCTTATTTGTCCTTCCAGAATTCTTAGCACACACATCTGCAGATATAAGTATAATTTAGGGATCGTGTTATACAGCCTACTTTTTTTTCACTTTACAGTATAGTGTGTTTCCATATCAGTACACATAAATCTACTTTGTTTCTTTAACTTTAATATAATACTTGATACCTACAAACAACTTATGTAACAAATATATAATAATTAAAACAAAATATGAGCCTATTTGAGATAATTGTAGATTCACTTGTAGTTGTAAGAAATAATACAGCAAGATCCCCTGTACACATTGCCCAGTCACCCTCCATGGTAACATTTTACAGTTATAGCATAATATCACAACCAGGATATTGACTTTGATACAATCTACCAATTCAGATTTCCCCAGTGTTATATAAGGGGAATCATATAGTATGTTACCTTTTGAGATTAACTTTTTGTTAAATTCCCAGTCAAGTTGTTGCATGCATCAATGGTTCATCCCTTTTATTGCAGAGTGGTCTAAGTTAGAATCTTAATACTATAAGCAGCAAGGTATTATCAGATGCCACAGCATCTTCTATCACAACATGTTTCAAGAAACCAAATCGAAGTGACTCTAAAAGTCAAGGATTGTGTTATGAAATTAATACAGGCCCAGCTTGTTTTCAGGAGTGTAATGGGAACTTTATGAATACGGTCCTGGGTGAGGCCCAGGACAGTCTTTCCAGTAGAAAATGTATAAAGTTCAAAAATACCATTCCATTTGTACGTGTTTTATCATTTGGTAACATGATTTAATTTGAACTTAAGAGACAAAAACAGCAACCTTAGGTTGAAGGAAACCCAGAAGACTTCTGACCTTCTTCTCTACTGGGATATCCTCCAGCTCACCCAGGGCAGAATGCCTGGTACATGAAGAGCCAATGTGAAAATCAGCTATCTGAGTAGGTCAAACGGGTAAGCACCATTTTATGGACTCGCTCTAGTGTTTGAAACAACTTCCTGTTTAAGGACAGGGAGTATCTTAGTGTATTAAGATAATATTGCCCCTTCGGAGCAGTTAGCAAACTGTGAAAGAAAAGGAAGACTGAGGAAAACTACAAATTTAGGACACATTTAACCTCACAATTTCTGAAACAGCTATATAATGTGTTTCAGAAAATGTGAAATAATATGCTGTCAAAAAGCACTGTTCTAAAAGAGGAAACTAGAATAGAAAAAAAATTTACAAATATATAAGAATTCTTCCATAACGGGGCTTCCCTGGTGGCGCAGTGGTTAAGAATCTGCCTGCCAATGCAGAAGACGCGGGTTCGAGCCCTGGGCCGGGAAGATCCCACATGCCGCGGAGCAAATAAGCCTGTGCGCCACAAGTACTGAGCCTGAGCTCTAGAGCCTGCGAGCCACAACAATTGATCCCACGTGCCGCAACTACTGAAGCCAGTATGCCTAGAACCCGTGCTCCGCAACAAGAGAAGCCACTGCAATGAGAAGCCCGCGCACTGCGATAAAGAGTAGGCCCCTGCTCACCGCAACTAGAGAAAGCCCGCGCACAGCAACGGAGACCCAACACAGCCAAAAATAAATAAAATAAAATAAATTTATAAAAAAAAAAAGAATTCTTCCATATTGGGGCTTTCCTGGTGGCGCAGTCATTGGGAATCTGCCTGCCAATGCAGGGGACACAGGTTTTAGCCTTGGTCCAGGAAGATCCCACATGCCGTGGAGCAACAAAGTCCATGCGCCACAACTACTGAGCCTGCGCTTTAGAACCCGCAAGCCACACTACTGAGGCCGTGCACCACAACTGCGGAAGCCCGCGTGCCTAGAGCCCGTGCTTCGCAAAAAGAGAAGCCACCGCAACGAGAAGCCCGCACACGGCAGCAAGGAGTAGCTCCCGCTCGCCGCAACTAGAGAAAAGCCCGCGTGCAGCAGCGAAGACCCAACGCAGCCAAAAACAATAAATAAATAAATAAAAGAAATAAATTTATTTGTTTTTTAAAAAGAATTTTTCCATATGATAGAATTTTTTTCCTTATCAATGTTAGTGCTTAGGAGGGAATATAAGCACAGGAAATCAAGTTAGACATAGGTTTATAGATGGGACAATGTGCATTTGACCTTTTATTTTCTTTTTATCAATTAAAATGTGATCTAAGGATCTGTAAATAGAAGTAGAATGTTCATAGGCAACTAGGAAAATTTGAAGAGCAAATTTCATTGGTTTGCAGATGGTACATAAATATGACTGTAAAAATAAATCAGAAAGAACGGGAGAGAAATGGAGAGTAGTTTATTTCAGTGACAAAGAAAATAATGTGTGGATCTCCAAACTAAACAATTATTTTCCTATTTCTGCAAAAATGCTTATATGTTAGCTTTTAAGATAAATATCTCTATTTTTTCAATTTGACACGCAAGCAAATTTCAGTTTGTGTCCTTGAAATACTTTCTTCACTTATATGCATCTTTTTTTTTTTTTTTGCTAGGCCTTTTGGCTTGTGGGATCTTAGTTTCCCTACCAGGGATTGTACCTGGGCCCTTGGCAGTGAAAGCAAGGAGTCCTAAACACTGGTCTGCCAGGGAATTCCCTACATCCTTTTTTTTTAACAGCGCAAAAGGGGATATGGAGAATAATAATGAAAGACTAGAATGAGGATAAAACAGCCTTTATAGGTCAACTATTCAGGCCCAGGAAGCATCTCTAACTCAGCATGTCCACAACCACCTTGGCTGCTTCTCTGTGTTCTCATAGTGAAATCCCAGAGATTCAGGGATTATCCCAAATCTCCTTCCTCTTTTTGTCTAATCATCCCCACATCAGATATTAAATTCCCTTTATACCAATTTATTTTGTATCAGTTCCCTTCTCTTTCTTCACAGTTGCCATAATCTCAATTCAGGCTCTCACTGCTTTTTTTTTTCCTGTTTTACTGCAGGGATTTCTTTTTTTTTTTTGCGGTACGCGGGCCTCTCACTGTTGTGGCCTCTCCCGTTGCGGAGCACAGGCTCCGGACGCGCAGGCTCAGCGGCCATGGCTCATGGGCCCAGCCGCTCTGCGGCATGTGGGATCTTTCCGGACTGGGGCACGAACCCGTGTCCCCTGCATCAACAGGCGGACTCTCAACCACTGCGCCACCAGGGAAGCCCTACTGCAGGGATTTCTTGACTGGTCTCTCCCACTTCAATCCTGTGATCTATCCTGGAATGATCTTTCTAAAATGAATGTTTAATCAGGGGGCACATCTGCTTCCACTTCTTCAAAGGTTCTGCATAGTATTCAGGATAAACTCTAAACTCCTTAGCTCAATGCACAAAGCTCTTCACAATCTGGCCCCTGCCTGTGGCTCTTGCATCATCATCTGCCATTCCTACACACTACACACTGCACACTGCACACATTTTTCACCATCTTGCCTTCAGACATCCTGCCCCCAGTAACTCAAATGCTCTTCCCCTCTTTAAAACACAACTTAAGGTCCTTTTTTGGGTTCTGCTACCCCTACCCCACCATCAGTTTAATTTAAATTCCTCTGTCTTGGGGACTTCCCTGGTGGTCCAGCAGTTAGGACTCTGTGCTCCCAATGCAGGGGGCCTGGGTTCAATCCCTGGCTGGGGAACTAGAGCCTGAATGCTGCAACTAAGACCTGGCACAGCCAAATAGATAAACAAATAAATAGTTTTTAAAAAGATAAATAAATTCCTCTGTCTTATGCTCTCATTTTACCTGTGTTACTCCTTCATTCATTCAACAAATATTTGAGTGTCTACCATGTGCCAGGTATTATATTATATTGTCACAATGTGGTGATGATTTATGTCTCTCCTCCCGGCTTGAATGTAAACTCCTTGGATACTGGGTTCAATTTGAATACAGTGTCTAGTTGGTGGATGGGTGGATGGATGGATGGATGGATGGAGATATTTAAGGATGGCTGACAGTATTCCTTATAAGCAACAAAAATATTTTTATATTAATCATTTTATGTAGAAAAATTTCTAAGACATATTATAACCTCCCTGCCTTCTAAAAAATTACTAAGACTGTTTGACTCTTCTAAATGACTCCTTATTACTATTCTTTGAAGTAGTTTTTTTCTATATTTTCTGTTAGCTTCCTTGCTGACATGAAATCGCTTGTCGCTTATTACTGCTGTCCATATGCCACCTGAGTCAGCTCTTCTTCCTCTAATACCATTCTGATCTGTTACAAGTTTGGGAGACACATCATGAAAATTGCTGTAACTGTATGCAAAACACAAGTACATTCAGAATGAGGTTCTGGACACTCTCTTATAAGAATCGTCATGAACTCTAGGGCAGTAGTCTTAATGACAATTATATTTGCCTAACAGAATACTTTCCTTACTTCATGACTCTTTGGGCTCTGGATAGGAATGGTATTAATGTATAAGATTTAGTACCGTTTCAGAAACTAAATCTGGGACTTCCCCAGCAGTCCAGTGGTTAAGACTCTGCTTTCCAATGCAGGGGGCACTGGTTTGATCCCTGGTTGGCGAACTAAGGTCCCACATGCCGCAGGATGCAGCCAAAAATTAAAAGAGAAGAAAAGAAATGAAAAACTACCAAATAGAAATAAATATCTGAACATATACCAAATTAGGAAATAGTGGTAAGATATGGTATTTTAAAAAGACATATCACAAAATCAATTTGATTTAAATATCTGACACAGTCTATGTTCTCTTCAATATATGGTGAAATGAAAAGAGCATGGACTTTGGAAACAGATAAATTCAGGCCCAAATCTTTGTTCATTCTTTGGATGACTTAGCTATTCTCCCTTGATTTCATCTATAAGATCCCTAGGCCGGAAAATGGAGATAAAAACACTCTTCTTACTGAGTTGTTAGCAAATAGATTAAGATAATAATTTAAATAGTCAACAGCAATGTACATTTAAAAATTTGTTGAGAGAGTAGCTCTCATGTTAAGTGGACTTAACAGTAAAACAAAAAAGTTTTTAAAAGATAATATTTAAGAGCAGTTGCCTATTTGGCATTTCCTCTTGCAAAAATGAGTACCTGCAAAATAAGATAGTGGTAACATCAGTAATTAGAAAAAGAAAGCTAAAGTCTCAGCAAAGTGATAGATCATTAATGTTTTACTGGGCAAATCTTGTAAATCCTTGCAAATGTATGCTCTCAGTGCCTCTTTCAAGCAACCTTGTGACCTTTGCTAACTCATGATTACAGCCTTACTCAGCCTCCTGTCAGGAGATCTCCCCTCCTCTACTCGGAGTGGCAACAAGCTCCTCTTCCCCTACAGACCACCAGGCCATTCTTGGAGAGGGTTTTGTTTTATAAACTCTGAAACTGTGCTAAGCACTTCATAACTAATAACATTTAATCACACGAGACAGGTTTTTTTTTTAATGTTATCTTTATTTTTTTAGTGAGGTATAATTGACAACATTGTATTAATTTGAGGTATACAACATGATTTCCATATTTGTATTACTGCAAAATTATCACAAGTCTAGTTAACATCCACCACCATACATAGTTACAAAATTTCTTTTTCTTGTGAGAACTTTTAAGATCTACTTTCTTAGCAACTTTCAAATATGCAATACAGTATTATTAACTATAGTCACCATGCTATCCATTACATCCCCAGGACTTATTTATTTTATAACTGGAACTTTGTACCTTTTGACCTCCCTTTACCCATTTCACCCACCTCTCCACCCTCCAGACCTTACCGTTCTTACACACACTTTACAGCTAGGAAAACTGAGGCAGAAGTTTAAGCCTGAGTTGTTCAACACAGTAGCCACTAGCCCATGTAACATTTGAGCACTTGAAATGTAGCTTGTGTCAATTGAGATGTAGGGGTGAAGCACATATAAGATTTCAAAGACTTAGCACAAACTAAAAGATTGTAAACTACCTCATTAATATTAGTTTACATTAGGGAATTCCCTGGCGGTCCAGTGATTAGGAATCTGCGCTTCCACTGCAGAGGGCATGGGTTCGATCCCTGTTCAGGGAACTAAGATCCTTCAAGCCACACGGTGCGGCCAATAAGTAAATAAATAAATAAATAAGTGTAAAAGTTTACATTGATTGCATGTTCAAGTAACATTTCGTGTATATTGGCATAAGTGAAATACGTTATTAAAGTTGATTTCATTTGTTTCTTTTACTTTCTTTAACATGGCTACTAGAAAATTTTAAATTGCTTATGTGTCTCCTATTATGCTTCTATGGGACAACTCTGGTTTAAGCAAGTTGCCCCAGATCACCCTGGTGGTGTCAGAGGCAGGTTAGAACCAGGTGGTCTGGTCCCAGAGCAAGAGCTCTTCATCGCTGGGCTCTAAATATACGTAAAGCACTTAGTGCTTCTGGGCATATACTGGTAGCACAAATTCAGTGAATGCAGGTTTCCTTCTATGTTCACTAATGATATATCCCTTTTCCTGCACCTCTGCTTCCTTCTAAAGTACTTAATAGATAGTACACGATTTAATTTCTATAATAAGCCGATTAATTGCCTGCTATCATTATCCCCATTTTACAGACAAGGATATTGCAGTTGAGAGAGGTTAAGTCCCTTGGCCAAGATCACAAAGCCAATGAGGAGTTAAACTATCTCAGAATATGTACATTAACAAGGATCATAATATTCAGTCCATCTGAATTGCCTGAGACAACTGTATGGAGCATGCTCTGTGGAACCAGTGTTTCTAGGTAATTGTTAAGACAATCTGCTATCAGGAGGTTGAAATCAAGTTTCAAGTCCCCGGTAGTCATATTCACAGAGACACAACCTCAGAAAAGTATCAAGCAATAACTGCTGCCATATTTCTTCTGTCATAAGCTATACATCATTTTCAATATGAATTAATGTTAACCAATATATTAATTTTATTTATTTATATTTTTTTTTCCCGGTATGCGGGCCTCTCACTGTTGTGGCCTCTCCCCTTGCGGAGCACAGGCTCCGAACGTGCAGGCTCAGCGGCCGTGGCTCACGGGACCAGCCGCTCCGCGGCATGTGGGATCTTCCCGGACCGGGGCACAAACCCGTGTCCCCTGCATCGGCAGGCAGACTCTCAACCACTGCGCCACCAGGGAAGCCCCCATCAATAATCTTTTAACAGTTAGTAATTGTGTTTTAATTTTCAAAAAATTAATTTTGTGTCTAGCAGTAAAAAAAACAAGAAAATCCCTTGCGTCAATGGAGCTTACATTCTAGCCGGGGGGATAGGAGGGGAGATAGATGTTACAAATGAATATGTATTATTTCAGGTGGTTAAAGGAGCTATGAAGAAAAACAAAGCAGAGTAAAGGCACAGAGAATGACAGGAGAGTGATGGATGGAAATGGTGCTATTTTTAGTAGGAGAATCTGGGAAGTCCTCTTTGATATGCTGACATTTACACAGGGGCCTAAATGAAGTGATGCACGCTTTGCAGTTATTCTGGGGAAAGAATTCCAGGCAGAGGGAAAGGCAGGGGCAGAGGACCTAAGGAAGGAGCAAAAAGTTAATATGGCTAGAACGGAGTGAACAAGGGTAGATCATGAGGTTAGAGAGATGTGGAGTGGGGGCAGATGCAGAGTCTGACAGGCCGCTGTAAGGACTTTTGACTTCATTTTGATTGACACTGAAAGTCACTGGAGGTTTTAGAACAGAAGAGTGAGAAATTCTGAGTCACACTCTTACTGCTTTATGGAGAATAGATTGTAGGCAGCAAAAATGAAAGTAGGGGTGTCCGTTAAGAGGCTATTGCAATTGCCTAGTTGTGCAAGTGTAGTAGCTTAGACTAGGATGGTACCAGTGTAGGTGATGAAAAAGGTCAGATGTGGGTTATTTATGGAGGTAAGGCCGACAAAATCTGGTTGGATGTGAGATGTGGGAAAAAGATAGCAGTTAAACTGGCCTGAATGCATAGGACTTTGTTTTCTTTCATTCATTCATTCACTCGTCCTTTCATAGGCTCTGAACTCTGCCACTTGTCCTGTGCCCAAACCCAAACTCGTGCTCATACAGAGTAACCCCTCTTGCTCTTGGGTTTTTGTTTTGTTTTGTTTTTTATTTATTTTTGGCTGCTTTGGGTCTTCGTGGCTGTGCCAGGGCTTTCTCTAGTTGTGGTGAGCGGGGGCTACTCTTCCTCACGGTGCGCGGGCTTCTCATTGCGGTGGCTTCTCTTGTTGCGGAGCACGGGCTCTAGGTGCATGGGCTTCAGTAGTTGTGGCTTGCGGGCTCTAGAGCACAGGCTCAGTAGTTGTGGCGCACAGGCTTAGTTACTCCGCGGCATGTGGGATCTTCCCGGAACAGGGCTCGAACCTGTGGCCCCTGCATTGACAGGCGGATTCTTAACCACTGTGCCACCAGGGAAGCCCTCTTGGGTTGTTTTTTGAGTGTTCTTTTTTTTTTTTTAGATAATTTTTCCCTTTTAAAAGCAAACTACATCTATAAAAAAAATTTTTTTTGAAGAAAATAGGTGGAAAATCAACCTAATTTCATCTCCCTAAATCTAATTTTAATATTTTGTATATTCTTTTCCTAGTACTTTGCAAAATGCCCGCATATTTTTACATAATGACATTATTGGGAATAACCTATCATCTGTATTGCATATTCAACTTTGCCTTTTGTCTACATGGTATTCAAAAGTAGCATTTATAATTGTTGTATAATGCAGAGGATATATATTACTATTTCAGTCACTATTTCACTTACAGTTTCTTCTAATTCTTCCTTATTATAAATAGCCCTGAAGGAATGTTCCTATTTTGGGATTATAATATTAGGTCAAGTTTTCAGATTTGGATTGCTGGGTCAAAAATAATGAATATTTTGTCTAATATATTAAAATTCATTTAAAATTTATCTCTCTATTCAGTATCTGTATAAGACCAAAATTAAACTGAACTTGGTGAACATAAAAATTTTAAAAAGCTTCTAAATTTTCAGTGAAAGATCCCAATCTTTCTCAAATTGTTTGATTCATATATGAAAAGGAGTTACTTTTAAATTTGTATTACTATGGTTTTTCTGTTTATTTCAAATGTAACACACTTACTTTAAAATTTTTAGAAATGCTGAAAGATAGAAGTAGGAAAAACACTTTACTCATGTCCCATCCTCAAAGTCACTGATAGACTATTAGTGGATTTCCTTCCAGTCTTTTTTTAATGGTTAGATTATTTTTATTTTTTAAAAAACTTATTTGTATTCCTACTATAAATACAATTTCACATTCCAATTTATTCAACATTTTTCCACATAATTAAAGTTTTCATAAATATACTTTTTTTTTTAGATAATTTTATTTTATTTTTTAACATTTTATTGGGGTATAATTGCTTTACAATGGTGTGTTAGTTTCTGCTTTACAACAAAGTGAATCAGTTATACATATACATATGTTCCCATATCTCTTCCTTCTTGCGTCTCCCTCCCTCCCAACCTCCCTATCCCACCCCTCCAGGCAGTCACAAAGCACGGAGCTGATATCCCTGTGCTATGCGGCTGCTTCCCACTAGGTATCTACCTTACGTTTGGTAGTGTATATATGTCCATGCCTCTCTCTCGCTTTGCATAAATATACTTTTTTAAAAATGTTTATTTATTTATTTATTTTGGCCATGCGGCTTGTGGGATCTTAGTTTCCTGACTAGAGATTGAACCTGGGCCCCAGCAGTGAAAGCACCGAGTCCTAACCACTGGACCACCAGGGAATTCCCATCGCAACATACTTTTTTATTTATTTATTTATTTATTTATTTTGCGGTAAACGGGCCTCTCACTGTTGTGGCCTCTCCCGTTGCGGAGCACAGGCTCCGGACGCACAGGCTCAGCGGCCATGGCTCACGGGCCCAGCCACTCCGCGGCATGTGGGATCCTCCCGGACCAGGGCACGAACTCGTGTCCCCTGCATCGGCAGGCGGACTCTCAACCACTGCGCCACCAGGGAAGCCCCAACATACTTTCTTAATGACTGTAATGTTCTGTGGAATTTACTTGGATATTAGTACGATCTATCTCTGACTATTGTTAACCCAACCATCAGAGTTTAATCAGGTTGACCCGTCAAGCTAAGTGGTGGTTTTAGCCCTTCCTTAGCACACCATTAGGGTCCACTGAACAAATTTTCCCAAAAGTAGGCTTATAGACGTCTCCATGCTAGACCCTCTACAGATTTTCCTTAACTCTTCACCTATTATTTTTAGTTTCTTTAATTCTATCTTGGTGCTACATCTGTCCTTATATAGCCTTTCCAATTTATATATTGTTTTCCACTTTTAAATATATTGGTAAGTCATCATATATGCATATTTTAAAATGAAATGTAATTTTCATCTCCTTTATTAAAGAAGCAATACCTGTTTACTAAAGAGCATCATAAAATATACAAGGAAAAAAAAGGAAAAAGAAATCCAAGAGATGTATTCCAAGCAATAACATTAACTCCTGGCATATACCGTACTACATCTTTTTTTTTTTAATGTATGTATATATACCACTTGCACTTCACCTGCACTTGTCTGTGTTATTTATCATCAACAATGGAGAATAACCTACTTTTTCATCTTGGAGGAATAAAAGCTGCCTCCTTGAGCTGAAGTTTCATATTGTTGTAATGTTTTTCTCAGAGGGATTTAGGAAGCCTCACCTATTCATTTCAGGGAACGGAAAACACAAAGTGAGAGAAGGTTGATGCTGGATATAAAAGAAAGTGGAAAAAATAAGTCAAGGTCAAAGAGGAAGGATGGGTTTCAGAGGCCCTGGATCCTCAGCTGCTGTTGCTTCTCATTTTGCACCTGGCTTCCTGCCGGACACCAGTGCCTGCCCTTAACCCTCCTCCTCCATCCTGCCCTTGAGGAGACACACATTAAGACATGGTAAGCCTAAACTCCCACTTTCCTGTTCTAACTGCATAATGCAAATGCCCATGACATTTAGGCTGGTACTGAGTGATCCCTTAGGGTTCCTAATGATCAGCATTGCTTTAGGCAACCTCCTTGGGCTTGGGCAACATTCTCACCTCAATAAAAGATCAAAGAGGGGCTTCCCTGGTGGCGCAGTGGTTGAGAGTACGCCTGCTGATGCAGGGGACACCGGTTCATGCCCCAGTCCGGGAAGATCCCACATGCCACAGAGCGGCTGGGCCCGTGAGCCATGGCCGCTGAGCCTGTGCGTCTGGAGCCTGTGCTCTGCAACCGGAGAGGCCAAAACAGTGAGAGGCCCGCGTACCACAAAAAAAAAAAAAAAAAAAGATCAAAGAGATCTGTCTTGCCATAGGGATACACAATTTAAAGAGTTTACTTATGTTTAATGTTCCACGAAATAATGAAACTATATATGGACTGTATGCTTGATATTTATATGCTATTTTACAAAATGTTATCATTGGTGCTGGTAAAACGTGGGCTTTGATGTCAGATAAACTTGAAATCTTACTCCTGACTTTGCCACTTATTAATTGTGGGAACTTCATTAAGCAATTTTTAATTCTCTAAAGTTCACTTTGTTTAGACGAATTGAAGCTAATAGTACCCAACTGCAAATTTAAGTGCTAAATGAAATAATATATTCAAAAAGACCAATAGAGTGCCAGGCAGATAGTTTTTTTAAACCTTTATTTCTTAGCACAGCTAGAATGGTGTCTCATGTGTATTCGTTGCAATTGAATTAAATAGATGAGCACGTATATACATGAGTTTAATTCTTTGCCAGCATAGACATTTGAGAAGTTTTGCAAGGGAGAGAGAAATCTCCTTGGCCCTTCAATGTCACAAAATGGTGCCCAGCACTGCCACTCACATGTACATACCCCAGGTTATGAAGTCTACTTGGCTCCATGTCAAAGAAAAGAAAGGGGGTGAGAATTTAAGAGTGGCCAGTGGGACACAGATCCAGGAATTTTCTGCTGTGTTGCCATAGAGCCTGCACTACTGAATTGACGGCAGAGACACACAGGACTTTGCATTAGCCATCAACTTCAGGGACTCTCAACATAAATCTGGTTCAGGCAGAGAATTTAGAAAAGGAAGACGAGAGAAATAATGGTCCTGCCTCATCCTAGAAAGAACGTAGGATCCAACAGGAGAGAGAATATGAAATGCTAAGAGTTGGTCAGCATACTTTTATGATGAGTTAGCAATGATGGGCCCCATCTAATGATGGGTTCATACTAAGAATAATATTTCTGGAACAATGTAATTTGATACTTTTCTCTTTATTTCTTATTTTACCTCTTGTCACTAAAAGAAGACCTTCATTCTCACATCGCTAACAAAGTTCAGGGTACTACCTTGTTGGTCCTGTCTATAGATAGGGGAAGAGAGAAAACGAGGTGATTTCAGAAAGAAGATATCCCTTGCCCAAAAATATCTTCCTACCCCTGAAATTCCATTTCAGAATCTCCCTGTAAAATGCCTAGCACAGTGCCAGCACATATTTATTAATTGTTCAATACATGATGGCTATTTCTATTACCATATAATATATATATATATATAATATTACATATTATCTTTACTTTTTTTTTTTTGGCCATGTTGCGTGGCATATGGGAATCTTACTTCCCTGACCAGGGATCCAACCTGGGCCCCCTCAGTGGAAGCGCAGATTCCTAACCACTGAGCCACCAGGGAATTCCCTATTTTTACTTTATCTCTACAGTTTTGTAGTCTTGGAAGGCACAGTACTCTAAGATGTTTTAGATCACATCATTCTCCTCAAAACCCTCCAGTGGCTTCTCATCTCCTTTAGAATCAAAATAAAAATTTTTTATAGTGACCACCCCCCCAAGGCCCTACATCATCTGATCTCCAGCTCCATGCTTACCCTCATATTCTACCACTCCTACCTACTCCACAGCTGCTCTGCTGGCCTTCTTTTTGTACCTCAATATCCAAGGCACACTCCCACCTCAGCGACTTTGCATTTGATATTCCTGGACTTAAAACCTAGACTCCCCCTATCTGACATCCTTCAGGTTCTTTGCTCAGATATCATCTTCACAATGAGACCAACCCTTCCTGGCTTTATTTTTCTCCATAGATGTGTCAAAATCCAAAATAGCACATATGCATTTATATATTGATTGCTATCTCTGTCCACTTATGCTCTCTCCAGAGCATAAGCTCAACAAGGGCAGATATATATTTTATTGCTGATGCTTAGCCATTAATAGCTACACAATAAATATTTGCTGAAAGAATAAGTGAATAAGTCATATACCTTGCCATTTGAAATGGATTACCTAAGAAAATATTTTCTAAAAGTACAATCATGAGAGGAAGCATGAGAATCAGATGGGACACACATGGAGGTAAAGGGCATGGAACAGGACAGTCTTGGAGGTCTGAAAATAAACTCATCTACCTGATCATTTTGCAGAAAGCCAAGCCTTTTTGGTGGGCCAGAAACAATATTGCATTAATCCAGGCAATTGAAGAAAACCCAAACCTCATCTCAGAAATTCCACTGTATTAAAACTCTTTTGTGGCCATTTCTCATTCATGTTAATAGATCTCTCCTTTTCCTCTAAGAGCAGTAGAGGAAAAAAAAAATTTACTTCAAGGGCCCAGAAGGGAATGACTTAACTAAATATAGCCACCTTGTACTGTAAGAAATAAAGACTAGGCACTGGTCTGCACGGGGAAGCAGTAGGGACGGAGCCCGGCACCACCTCCTGGTTCTCCCTCCAGGGAAACCAGGAAAACAAGAACTAGCAAGAGCTTGACAAACGCCTGGTTTTGAACTGGAGACCATTCACCTGCCTATTGCTTCATTCCTGGAAATTTCATTGCAACTAAGTAAGGAAAAAAATACCAAGAAAGAAAACAAAGAAAAAAATACCCGAGAATTCCTAAAGAACGATACACTAGAAATACATCTAACGTGGAACAACTCCTACAGAACACCTACTGAACGCTGGCAGAAGACCTCAGACCTCCCAAAAGGCAAGAAACCCCCCACGTACCTGGCTGTGTGGATGAAAGGCTCTTGGAGCTGCAGCTAGGAGTCAGTGCTGTGCCTCTGAGGTGGGAGAGCCAACTTCAGGACACTGGTCCACAAGAGACCTCCCAGCTCCACGTAATATCAAATGGCAAAAATCTCCCAGAGACCTCCATCTCAAAACCAGCACCCAGCTTCACTCAACTACCAGCAAGCTACAGTGCTGGACATCCTATGCCAAACAACTAGCAAGACAGGAACACAACCCAACCCATTAGCAGAGAGGCTGCCTAAAATCAAAATAAGTCCACAGACACCCCAAAACACACCACCAGATGTGGACCTGCCCACCAGAAAGACAAGATCCAGCCTCATCCACCAGAACACAGGCACTAGTCCCCTCCACCAGGAAGCCTACACAACCCACTGAACCAACCTTAGCCACTGGGGACAGACACCAAAAACAACGGGAACTACGAACCTGCAGCCTGCAAAAAGAAGACCACAAACACAGTAAGATAAGCAAAACGAGAAGACAAAAACACACAGCAGATGAAGGAGCAAGATAAAAACCCACCAGACCTAACAAATGAAGAGGAAATAGGCAGTCTACCTGAAAAAGAATTCAGAATAATGATAGTAAAGATGATCCAAAATCTTGGAAATAGAATAGACAAAATGCAAGAAACATTTAACAAGGACCTAGAAGAACTAAAGATGAAACAAACAACGATGGACACCGCAATAAATGAAATTAAAAATACTCTAGATGGGATCAATAGCAGAATAACTGAGGCAGAAGAACAGATAAGTGACCTGGAAGATAAAATAGTGGAAATAACTACCACAGAGCAGAATAAAGAAAAAAGAATGAAAAGAACTGAGGACAGTCTCAGAGACCTCTGGGACAACATCAAACACACCAACATTCAAATTATAGGGGTTCCAGAAGAAGAAGAGAAAAAGAAAGGGACTGAGAAAATATTTGAAGAGATTATAGTTGAAAACTTCCCTAATATGGCAAAGGAAATAGTTAATCAAGTCCAGGAAACACAGAGAGTCCCATACAGGATAAATCCAAGGAGAAACATGCCAAGACACATATTAATCAAACTGTCAAAAATTAAATACAAAGAAAACATATTAAAAGCAGCAAGGGAAAAACAACAAATAACACACAAGGGAAACCCCATAAGGTTAACAGCTGATCTTTCAGCAGAAATTCTGCAAGCCAGAAGGGACTGGCAGGACATATTTAAAGTGATGAAGGAGAAAAACCTGCAACCAAGATTACTCTACCCAGCAAGGATCTCATTCAGATTTGATGGAGAAATTAAAACCTTTACAGACAAGCAAAAGCTGAGAGAGTTCAGCATCACCAAACCAGCTTTACAACAAATGCTAAAGAAACTTCTCTAGGCAAGAAACACAACAGAAGGAAAAGACCTACAATAACGAACCCAAAACAATTAAGGAAATGCAAATAGGAACACACATACCGATAATTACCTTAAATGTAAATGGACTAAATGTTCCCACCAAAAGACACAGATTGGCTGAATGGATACAAAAACAAGACCCATATGTTTGCTGTCTACAAGAGACCCACTTCAGACCTAGAGACACATACAGACTGAAAGTAAGGGGATGGAAAAAGATATTTCATGCAAATGGAAAGCAAAAGAAAGCTGGAGTAGCAATTCTCATATCAGAGAAAATAGACTTTAAAATAAAGATTATTACAAGAGACAAAGAAGGATACTACATAATGATAAAGGGATCGATCCAAGAAGAAGATATAACAATTGTAAATATTTATGCACCCAACATAGGAGCACCTCAATACATAAGGCAAATACTAACAGCCATAAAAGGGGAAATCGACAGTAACACATCCATAGTAGGGGACTTTAACACCTCACTTTCACCAATGGACAGATCAGCCAAAATAAAAATAAATAAGGAAACACAAGCTTTAAATAATACATTAAACAAGATGGACTTAATTGATATTTATAGGACATTCCATCCAAAAACAACAGAATACACATTTTTCTCAAGTGCTCATGGAACATTCTCCAGGATAGATCATATCTTGGGTCACAAATCAAGCCTTGGAAAATTTAAGAAATTTGAAATTGTATCAAGTATCTTTTCCGACCACAACGCTATGAGACTAGATATCAATTACAGGAAAAAGATCTGTAAAAAATACAAACACATGGAGGCTAAACAATACACTACTTAATAACAAAGTGATCACTGAAGAAATCAAAGAGGAAATCAAAAAATACCTAGAAACAAATGACAATGGAGACACGAAGACCCAAAATCTATGGGATGCAGCAAAAGCAATTCTAAGAGGGAAGTTTATAGCAATACAATCCTACCTTAAGAAACAGAAAACATCTGGAATAAACAACCTAACCTTGCACCTAAAGCAATTAGAGAAAGAAGAAAAAAAAAAAATCCAAAGTTAGCAGAAGGAAAGAAATCATAAAAATCAGATCAGAAATAAATGAAAAAGAAATGAAGGAAACGATAGCAAAGATCAATAAAATTAAAAGCTGGTTCTTTGAGAAGATAAACAAAATTGATAAACCATTAGCCAGACTCATCAAGAAAACAAGGGAGAAGACTCAGATCAATAGAATTAGAAATGAAAAAGGAGAAGTAACAACTGACACTGCAGAAATACAAAAGATCATGAGAGATTACTACAAGCAACTCTATGCCAATAAAATGGACAACCTGGAAGAAATGGACAAATTCTTAGAAATGCACAACCTGCCAAGACTGAATCAGGAAGAAACAGAAAAGATGAACAGACCAATCACAAGCACTGAAATTGAAACTGTGATTAAAAATCTTCCAAAAAAAAAAAAAAATCTTCCAACAAAAAAAGCCCAGGACCAGATGGCTTCACAGGCGAATTCTATCAAACATTTAGAGAAGAGCTAACACCTATCCTTCTCAAACTCTTCCAAAATATAGCAGAGAGAGGAACACTACCAAACTCATTCTACAAGGCCACCATCACCCTGACACCAAAACCAGACAAGGATGTCACAAAGAAAGAAAACTACAGGCCAATATCACTGATGAATATAGATGGAAAAATCCTCAACAAAATACTAGCAAACAGAATCCAACAGCACATTAAATGGATCATACACCATGATCAAATGGGGTTTATTCCAGAAATGCAAGGATTCTTCAATATATGCAAGTCAATCAATGTGATACACCGTATTAACAAATTGAAGGAGAAAAACCATATGATCATCTCAATAGATGCAGAGAAAGCTTTTGACAAAATTCAACACCCATTTATGATAAAAACCCTGCAGAAAGTAGGCATAGAGGGAACTTTCCTCAACATAATAAAGGCCATATATGACAAACCCACAGCCAACATCATACTCAATGGTGAAAAACTGAAAGCATTTCCACTAAGATCAGGAAAAAGACAAGGTTGCCCACTCTCACCACTCTTATTCAACATAGTTTTGGAAGTTGTAGCCACAGCAATCAGAGAAGAAAAGGAAATAAAAGGGATCCAAATCGGAAGAGAAGAAGTAAAGCTGTCACTGTTTGCAGATGACATGGTACTATACATAGAGAATCCTAAAGATGCTACCAGAAAACTACTAGAGCTAATCAATGAATTTGGTAAAGTAGCAGGATACAAAATTAATGCACAGAAATCTGTGGCTTTCTTATACACTAATGATGAAAAATCTGAAATTGAAATTAAGAAAACATTCCCATTTACCATTGCAACAAAAAGAATAAAATATCTATGAAAAAACCTACCTAAGGTGACAAAAGACCTGTATGCAGAAAATTATAAAACACTGATGAAAGAAATTAAAGATGATACAAATAGATGGAGAGATATACCATGTTCTTGGATTGGAAGAATCAATATTGTGAAAATGACTCTACTATCCAAAGCAATCTACAGATTCAATGCAATCCCTATCAAACTACCACTGGCATTTTTCACAGAACTAGAACAAAAAAATCTCACAATTTGTATGGAAACACAAAAGACCCCGAATAGCCAAAGCAATCTTGAGAACGAAAAACGGACCTGGAGGAATCAGGCTCCCTGACTTCAGACTATACTACAAAGCTACAGTAATCAAGACAGTATTGTACTTGCACAAAAACAGAAAGATAGATCAATGGAATAGGATAGAAAGCCCAGAGATGAACCCACGCACATATGGTCACCTTATCTTTGATAAAGGAGGCAGGAATGTACAGTGGAGAAAGGACGGCCTCTTCAATAAGTGGTGCTGGGAAAACTGGACAGGTACATGTAAAAGTATGAGGTTAGATCACTCCCTAACACCATACACAAAAATAAGCTCAAAATGGATTAAAGAACCTAAATGTAAGGCCAGAAACTATCAAACTCTTAGAGGAAAACATAGGCAGAACACTCTATGACCTAAATCACAGCAAGATCCTTTTTGACCCACCTCCTAGAGAAATGGAAATAAAAACAAAAATAAACAAATGGGACCTAATGAAACTTCAAAGCTTTTGCACAGCAAAGGAAACCATAACCAAGACCAAAAGACAACACTCAGAATGGGAGAAAATATTTGCAAATGAAGCAACTGACAAAGGATTAATCTCCAAAATTTTTAAGCAGCTCATGCAGCTCAATAAAAAAAACAAACAACCCAATCCAAAAATGGGCAGAAGACCTAAATAGACATTTCTCCAAAGAAGATATACAGACTGCCAACACACACATGAAAGAATGCTCAACATCATTAATCATTAGAGAAATGCAAATCAAAACTACAATGAGATATCATCTCACACCAGTCAGAATGGCCATCATCAAAAAATCTAGAAACAATAAATGCTGGAGAGGGTGTGGAGAAAAGGGAACCCTCCTGCACTGTTGGTGGGAATGTAAATTGATACAGCCATTGTGGAGAACAGTATGGACGTTCCTTAAAAAACTACAAATAGAACTACCATATGACCCAGCAATCCCACTACTGGGCATATACCCTGAGAAAACCATAGTTCAAAAAGTGTCATGTACCAAAATGTTCATTGCTGCTCTATTTACAGTAGCCCGGCAATGGAAACAACCTGAATGTCCATCATTGGATGAATGGATAAAGAAGATGTGGCACATATATACAATGGGATATTACTCAGCCATAAAAGGAAGCAAAATTGAGTTATTTGTAGTGAGGTGGATGGACCTAGAATTGGTCATACAGAGTGAAGTGAGTCAGAAAGAGAAAGACAAATACCATATGCTAACACATATATATGGAATTTAAGGAAAGAAAAAGTGTCATGAAGAACCTAGGGGTAAGACAGGAATAAAGACACAGACCTACTAGAGAATGGACTTGAGGACATGGGGGGGGGGGAGGGTAAGCTGTGACGAAGCGGGAAAGAGGCATGGACATATATACACTACCAAACGTAAGGTAGATAGCTAGTGGGAAGCAGCCGCATAGCACAGGGATATAGGCTCGGTGCTTTGTGACCGCCTGGAGGGGTGGGATGGGGAGGGTGGGAGGGAGGGAGACGCAAGAGGGAAGAGATATGGGAACATATGTATATGTATAACTGATTCACTTTGTTATAAAGGAGAAACTAACACACCATTGTAAAGCAATTATACTCCAATAAAGGTGTTAAAAAAAGAAAGAAAGACTAAGTTCTGCCAAAATTAGATCCTATCAACAAGGAACACATTATGTTATTCCTGGTTTCAACCTTGAGATAGGAAAGTTTAAGAAACTAAGATTTGCAATTCTCTATTTTCATATAATAATTAGAAATTTAAAAGATCTGGTATTTGGACCATCTTTTCCAAGCGCAAACTGGATATTTAAAGGCAGGGGCTACGTGACTCCAGACAAAAATACTCTGTATCATATTGGAAGCCATGTATGCCTTCCCAGCAGCTGCAAGAACATTTGTCATGTGGTGACAGCATTCTTCTCACTTCTGATAGCACGCACACTCTCAAACCAGTACCCAGGGCCTCTTCTAGTCTTTGTGAAGTCAATTTTCAATAACTCTTTCAGATTAGAACAATGTAAGAAAGGTCTTAAGTCCCCTACTACTTTTTCAAACCGTTTCAAAATTAAGAATGAGGTCAGTAGAGACTACATTTCAATGATATGCAGTTTGGGGCCAGAGGTGTAGTGAAACCAAACACTTCTTTGGCCCTGTGCAGGGTCTCACAACTCCAGGATTAAACATCAGCTTGGATGCCAACTAAATCAGAGTCATCCAAAACTTGCTCTGGAAAACTTTTAATTATAGCTCTTTCTTTCTTGGCATAGGTAAGTTAGGAAGCAGTGATGGAAAGAAACACTATTTAGAGGATGGTAGTCTTTTTTACTTAGAGGGTTTGGGGAAGAAAAATTAAGTATAAATGAAGAGGGGTTATGTTGGAAGCAGACAATAGGTTACCTCACAAGGGAATACGATGTGGGGTTTAAGCAAGTAGAAGAAGCCAAATGATATTCAAAAATGTATTGTATGGGATAGTAATACACTTCCATGTATAATCATGAGATAATCTCGAGAACAGTGGTCCTAAAGTGTGGTCCCTGGACCAGCTGCATCAGCATCACCTGGGAACTTGTTCAAGATGCAGTGTCAGTCCCACCCCAGACTTACTGAATCAGAAACCCTGCGGGTAGAGTGCAGCAAGCTTACCCAGCCCCCCAAGGATTCTGCTGCACAGTAACGTTTGAGAACCATTGAACTAGTGAATCTCAAGCCCTGGTGCAGTAGTTCTGCAACCTTAATGAACATTAGGATCATCACCTGGTGATAGACCACAGCCTCTAATGCCCTGCCCAGAATAGGCTCTTCATCAATTCTTGTGGGCTTGTGGACAAAAGGAAAGTTGGGAAAGGAGGAATATATTCACATATATCAAAGAAGAAGAACTTATCAACTTCCATCACTCATCTCTCATGTTTTGGGTTTTGTTATACTCAAGGAAATTTACAAAGAGATACAAACTTCTATGTATAATAAATAAGTAACAAGGACATATTGTACAGCACAGGGAAATATGGGCATTAGTTTACAGTGACTTTAAATGGAGTATAGTCTATACAAATATTGACTATGTTGTATATCTGAAACTAAAAAAATATTATAAGTCAACTATACCTCAATTAAAAAAAAACAAATTTACAGAAAATATTAATCTCTAACACCATTTACATTGTATGACGTACACACAATATTTTACCTGAGTTGAAATCAGTGTATATATACTAGTTTTGCAATATGATTTTAATTTTTTTATTTCTGCTTCATGTTTATCTATTAAGGATTTGAGGCTACCGCTTCTTTTTCACTTGTTTTATGTACACACTTCCATGTATCAGTTTAGCCAATATGCTTTTTATTGTTATGCTTTACAGTCTTTCTGTGTGTTTCCTTTTCATTGCCTTAAAAATAGAAAATAACTAATTTTGATTTTTACGACAAACAGTGGCAATAGCATTTGAATCTCCTGCAGAAAACAGCATTGAGTGCTAAATTCAACTCCAGTAACAGAGAAACAAAGAATCAGTCCCTGTTCTGTAGAGACAACAGTCAGTGAAGTAATTTAAGGAAATAAGTGAGAAGCACCACAGTACTTAAGTGATTAGAGAACACGCAGTAAAGAAGTGATCAGAATGGGAAGGCTTCCAGAAGAAAGTTAAGTTTTGAATCAGCACTGAGAGGAAGTGATGGATATGATTGGCAGAGAGTGGGAAAGCCATTCCAGATTTAAAGAATGGCCTTTCCGAGGTCCAAAAGAGAGGAACTAGCAAGTCACATGCTGGGTGCTATCTGCCAATTAACTTGGCACAAGAAGAAGGTCATGTTAGGGAATAACAAAAGTTGAGGTTGGAGAGTTGACAGTGAGCCCAGAATGCTAAAATCAGAGATACGGTAACCAGTAAACAGAGAATTCTGATAGATTTACAATGAGGTAGTGATGTGATAAAAACAATTTAAAAAGGTTCACATCCAAAATGAATACTGATATAGAAGTAAAATCCATGGGTTTATATTGTTGGCAATATAAGCCATTTAAAGCAAGAATTGTTGTGAATAAGACACATAATAATTATTTGCACTATTATGTCTTTCTCCTGTTTGTATACTTAATCTGCTTTAACAATTCCCTGCCCTATTCCCCCCAACCCAAGCATCAAACAATGTACAATAATTCTAATGTACATTTGTGCTGGAAAAAAATAACTTCTAATACACCAAATTTCTAGCATGCAAAAGGAGTTCAGGTTTTTTGAACCAATCCTAACACTGTATTTCTTTTTTTTTTTTTTTTTCTAACACTGTATTTCTGAACTACATTTCTGAACCTCCACTTGCCTTGAGCTGTAAAGGCTGTACCACTTAACCTTGGTCAAACCAGTGAAGTCTCTGCTTGCTATATCGTTTGCATACAATGTCAGCTTCATTTAAGGCAACTGCATCTAGACTTGAATTTCACCATCTTTAACTGGAGCAGTAACAAGGCTGAAAATAGCTCTTAAAAAATCTTGATATTTTTAAATATGTCAAAGATATTAAATAAAAGGGAAAATGTGATGCTATACTGTCTAGTACTAATCCTGAGTTTTACTGTTCTTTTTAATTTTGATATTCTACATGCATAAGAAGTCATCTATAATTGAGCTCTAATTGTTCACTCTGGGGTCCACATAACTCAAGGATACTGTGGAGAATTTAAATCAAGAGCAGATTTGATGAATAACAAATCAGTGTAGGAATTTTGCCAAGACTTGATAGCCTGGAAGTGATGATGTCAAAGAGAAACTTTTCCAAACCTGTCTAGGACTCTAAGAGCTAGGGAGAGCAAAGTATTGAAAAGCAGAACCTGTAGATTTCATTCAACATGTGTTAAGGGTCAACACTAACTTTTGGCCAAAAGTATAGAGAAATGAGTTTTGCATTTTGGGAGAGTAAGTCATTGGGATGGTGAGAAAAAAAGTGTAAGGATTTCCTACTTGATATAAACCAAAGAAAATCACTGGGTAGTTTCCTCACCAGCAGATGCACATCATTCTTGTATTTTCTTCTATGTTCCCACTATTTCAGTTCCTCTTGTGGTTCTATGGGCCCATCAACTATGGTGGAGTCAGAAAATATGAACATTGACCTTAAATAGCAAACCATACACACTCAGAAAGAAGATAGGGAGAAAATGAGGGAGAGAGTGAAGAAGAGGAAGGAGAGGGAGAGGATTGAGAGTATGACAACGATGTAATTAGTATGGAAAAGTATCCTTAATTGGGAAATGGGAATATGCTCTTCCCTGAGTTTTTTAAAATAAATTTACTTATTTTATTTCTGGCTCAGTTAGTTCCTCGTTGCTGCGTGTGGGCTTTCTCTAGTTGTGGGGAGTGGGGGCTACTCTACTGCGGTGTGCGGGCTTCTCATTGCGGTGGTTTCTCTTGTTACGGAGCACAGACTCTAGGTGCATGGGTTTCAGTAGTTGTGGTGCATGGGATCAGTAGTTGTGGCTCATGGAGTCTAGAGTGCAGGCTCAGTAGTTGTGGCACATGGGCTTAGTTGCTCTGCAGCATGTGGGATCTTCCTGGACCAGGGCTCGAACCCGTGTCCCCTGCATTGGCAGGTGGATTCTTAACCACTGTGCCACCAGGGGATCCTGTTCCTTGACATTGTTTTTTCCTCACATTCCTCTCTGAGTGTGGGCATGAAGCTACACTTAGCATTAAAAGATTCATTTGTTGAGAGGGCAGACAGCAGAAGCAAGAACTACAATCCTGCAGCCTGTGGAACAAAACCCACATTCACAGAAAGATAGACAAGAATGAAAAGGCAGAGGTCTATGTATCAGATGAAGGAACAAGATAAAACCTCCAAAAAACAACTAAATGAAATGGAGATAGGCAACCTTCCAGAAAAAGAATTCAGAATAATGATAGTGAAGATGATCCAGGACCTCGGATAAAGAATGGAGGCAAAGATCGAGAAGATGCAAGAAATGTTTAACAAAGACCTAGAAGAATTAAAGAACAAACAAACAGAGACGAACAATACAATAACTGAAATGAAAACTATACTAGAAGGAATCAATAGCAGAATAACTGAGGCAGAAGAACGGATAAGTGACCTGGAAGACAGAATGGTGGAATTCACTGCTGCAGAACAGAATAAAGAAGAAAGAATGAAAAGAAATGAAGACAGCCTAAGAGACCTCTGGGACAACATTAAATGCAACAACATTCGCATTATAGGGGTCCCAGAAGGAGAAGAGAGAGAGAAAGGACCCAAGAAAATATTTGAAGAGATTGTAGTCGAAAACTTCCCTAACATGGGAAAGGAAATAGCCACCCAAGTACAGGAAGTGCAGAGAGTCCCAGGCAGAATAAACCCAAGGAGAAACACGCCGAGACACATAGTAATCAAATTGGCAAAAATTAAAGACAGAGAAATATTATTGAAAGCAGCAAGGGAAAAATGACAAATAACATACAAGAGAACTCCCATAAGGTTAACAGCTGATTTCTCAGCAGAAACTCTACAAGCCAGAAGGGAGTGGCATGATATATTTAAAATGATGAAAGAGAAGAACGTACAACCAAGATTATTCTACCGGGCAAGGATCTGATTCAGATTCCACGGAGAAATCAAAAGCTTTACAGACAAGCAAAAGCTAAGGGAATTCAGCACCACGAAACCAGCTCTACAACAAATGCTAAAGGAACTTCTCTAAGTGGGAAACAAAAGAGAAAAAAAGGACCTACAAAAACAAACCCAAAACAATTAAGAAAATGGTCATAGGAACATACATATCGATAATTACCTTAAACGTGAATAGATTAAGTGCTCCAACAAAAAGACACAGGCTCGCTGAATGGATACAAAAACAAGACCATATATATGCTGTCTACAACAGACCCACTTCAAATCTAGGGACACATACAGACTGAAAGAGAGGGGATGGAAAAAGATATTCCAAGCAAATGGAAATCAAAAGAAATCTGGAGTAGCAATACTCATATCAGATAAAATAGACTTTAAAATAAAGAATGTTACAAGAGACAAGGAAGGACACTACATAATGATCAAGGGATCAATCCAAGAAGAAGATATAACAATTATAAATATATATGCTCCCAACATAGGAGCAACTCAATACATAAGGCAACTGCTAACAGCTATAAAAGAGGAAATTGACAGTAACACAATAATAGTGGGGTACTTTAACACCTCAGTTACACCAATGGACAGATCATCCAAACAGAAAATTAATAAGGAAACAGAAGCTTTGCATGACACAAAAGACCAGATAGATTGAATTGATATTTATAGGACATTCCATCCAAAAACAGCAGATTATACTTTCTTCTCAAGTGCGCACAGAACATTCTCCAGGATAGATCACATCTTGGGTCACAAATCAAGCCTCGGTAAATTTAAGAAAATTGAATAAATAAATAAATATTCATTTGTCATATGACATGACCCTCATGCTCACTGGTGTCCACCTGAAGGAACAAGGACTGCTTCTAATAGTGGTAGAAAATTGGCTCTGTTGAGTTTCTTTTGTTTTGTGTTGTTTCATTTTGTTTTGTTTGCTTTTGGTCACACCACGTTGCACGTGGGATCTTAGTTCCCCAACCAGGGATCAAACCCGTGCCCCCTTCAGTGGAAAGTGCTGAGTCCTAACCACTGGCCAGCCAAGGAATTCCCTGTTGAGCTTAAAGAACAAGTTTTTCCACTGAGGCATATTCGTGGGGGATATTTTTCCCTAGGATAAATTTGATTATTAGTGGTGTTTCTCCTTTATTATGTTGATATACATTCTTCTGTACCTAATTTATTGAAAGTTTTATAGTGAAAGGATGTTGAATTTTGGTAAATTCTTTTCCTGCATGTATTGAGATGACCAACATATCTTTCTTGTTGCTTCCTATGCAGCAGGCACAGATCTAGGCACTGAAGAGATCTGGTTTGAAATCCCAGCTCTGCCATTTACTAGCTGTGCAGCCTTGGACAAGTTTCTTAATTTCTCTGAGCCTCAGTTTCCTCAAAGGTAAAATGTATCTATCTCATAGGATTGTTATGAGTGAATAAATGCATGTGCTTGTAACAGTGCCTGGCACAGTAAGCAGCTGTGAGTATTCTTTTATTGTTAATTAATACAGAAATGTATAATGTAAAAGGTGAAAATCCATACCCATCCCATACTGCATACATAACCAGTGTTAATAGTTTGGTTTATATGTGTCCTATTTTTATACGCATATACAAATTTCACATCTGAATGTATGTGCATAACTGTCTTACATGAGTGGGCTTATTCTGGTCTTGAACTTGTTTTTTCACTTAAATATATTTATTTTATAATCAGAAATAAATATGTATATATATGTATGTATATATATAGAATTAAATTTACTATACATAAATTAAGCCCCTCCCATACATACTCATAATCAAATTTACACAGGGTACTGACTTCCAGGCTGCCTTGAACCAAGCTGTATAGTTTCTGGTTAGAGAGGATAAATGTGTAATAGAGAATATGGTCCTTTGGTAAGCTGGTAAATCTATTTATTCATTGACAATGATTGACGTCAGCTTTTCTTCTTTAAAAATAATCTAAGAAATCTTGATATATGATATATTAAAACTGAGACTAATGCTAGATCCAACCAAATCAAAATATGTCCATAGAAGCAGAAAACAGTCCTGAGGGCTGATCTTAGGATCAGTGGGGAATGCACGTGAATAGCATAATGTGATCAGAAACTTGCAGACAACTTATTCTTAGAAAAGCAGTGTTTTTAATCAGATTACTAAAACACTGAACACACAACTGGGAAGAAAGAGCATGTCTGAGTATCCATGCTGGCATTGATAGTGAGCAACAGTTCAGCCGGTGCTCAGAAACAGGACAGGCATACTCAGAGCTAAGAAAAATGTATAGTGTCTTAGAAATTTCTAATTAGGTGTTCCTTTCTTCCAGTTTCTCTTATTTCATTTTCAAGATGGAAAGTTAGATTCTTTAAAGTGGTAGGAGAGAGACATGCCCAGATTACTTTAGAATATGACACATATGTCAACTCATCAGGCATTCCAGTCAAGCCTGTGATGAAAGCAGTCCTGTTGGAGAACCACCCAGGAGCTCAGCTTGCTCTGCAGCGACCTATCACCCAAGAGAGAGGATGATGCTGCGTCCAGTGGTACACCGACTGGAGGGACTGGATTCCATCAGGTCAGCACACACGTGTGCCTTTGGCTCTGGTCTAGTCAGTCATGGTCACAGTAGCGAAGTAGATCCTTGACATGCATGGCACAAACCATATTAACTTTGCAGGAGGGGCAAAAAAGGCTTTTAGAAATATTTAGCAGGCCCTTACTTAGGACTGCATGGCCCAACCTCCTCTGTACTCTACAAGCTACCTGCCATCAACACTTCCAGGAATTTATCCTAAGCATACACAAAAACTTATAATAATCAAAAAATAGAAAACTAAATGTCAAGTAATGATGGATTGATTAATAAATTATGGCAGATGACATAATGGCACACCAGATAGCTATTAAAAATAAGGATGCTATTTGTAAGAGATTTGATGAATGCTTACCATATGCCATGTATGTGCTAGATGGTAGATAATATTACTATCTCTGTTTTTCAGATTAAAAAACCTGACCTGAAAGTAATATTTATTGACAGAAAAATCTTTACAGTATACTACTCAGTAAACATAGGAAGTTATGAAACAGTGTAATAATATGTATAGAATTCTGATGACTTCCTTTTCTTCTTTCCATATATATTTTCTAATATTTTTCCTCAGAATTTGTGTTATTTATGTATTTGAATTATAATAACAGGGGAAGAACTTTTTAATAAAAAATTTAAAGTTATTTTCAGTACTTGAGATAATTTAAAAATAAATATATTTTCATTCCTATATTCAGCCTTCCTTCCTTTACCCTTTATCAAACATTTTTGCTTTTCTTTTTTTTTTTAAATCTAGAGAAAGGGCAAATAAAGTTGGTTTCCTTAGTAATAGCAACTAAAGCTTCCAAACATTCTTTCTTTTTGTTTTTCCCCATTACTTTCTTTTAAAACTGTTTGGATTTCCTGGGTAATAGATATGCATACTAATTATCAGTCTGATTTTATTCTAGGCGTTTGAAAATGATGACTGTGAAAATGGCCTGATTCAAAGTTTAAACCAACAATTTTAACAGCTTAAATAAACAATTTTAAGTGGGTCACCATTTCCTCCTAGAATTTTCAGACACTTTCCAATACTACAATTTAAGTTCAAGGGCCAATGTCTTAGTGCACAGATGGCAAGAAGGGTTCTCATATTAAATGTAAGGACTGTATTCAGAGGATTCTTCAACTTTCTATTCATATTTTTAAAATTAAATACAAGTAATGCATGTTTATTAGAATATGGAAACAGGACAGAAAGACATAAAAATTAAAAAGTCTTTGTCATTACTTCAGTTCTTCTTCACCAAAGGTATCACTATTATCAAATTTCCTGTGTATTACTCTAAAATGTGTTTAATGCATATAATAGTACATATATGATACATGCTTTTCTAAAGGAGATATATTCTCTTTAATATGTTTACCCAGATGGGATCATATAATATTATTGGTTTGTAAACATCTTTTCTCCACTTCAATCTTACCTGCTACAGAGCATTCAATTGTATAAATTGTACCATAATGAAAACAACCAGTCTCTTTTTGATGACTTAGGATTTTTCTTTTAGAAACAATCCTGGAATGAGCAAACCAGTGACCTAAAAAGAACATCTAAATGTCTGATTCTGTTTGGATCAAGCACAAAATCAGCTGAAACTAATCTATGCTGAGTCCTCCCTTGGTGAAGGGAGTCGGAGTGACTGGAAGCAGGGGTTTTTCTAGGGTGCTTATCTGTTTCTCGATTTGGGTGCTCTGCTTACCCAAGTGTAGTCCTTTTGTAAAATTTCATTGATCTTTACTAAGCTTTAACATACAGTTTTCAGTATACATGTTACACTTCAATAAGAAGTTGAAAAGAGAGTTGTTACTGTAATTGCTATTTATAAGACTTAAACACTGGTGCTTTTTGCAGCACAGCAATTACTTAGGTTACTTTTAAGTTTTAGCTCTGTGCTTTTGCATATTTAAATGACTAAATATATAATAATTACAAATAAATGATTGACATGTGACCTTATACCCTCTTTTCCAAAATACTGCTCTAGCATCACAGCCTCAGTAGCATAGCTATGTGGGAGAAACCCAAGTCCCTGTATTTGGCCTCTTGCTATTATCTAATCATGGTTCCTATTTGTCCAACAAATTGTAGTATATTTCCACTTAGAATTCTATCCAAATTAGCACATACTAAAAAGCTAACAATCACACCTCCACCTCACTGGTCTGCCTCTTGAAAAATCAACTCTCATCTTAACCTTTTTTTTTTTTTTTTTTTAAATCAACTGCTGTGTTCCGCCATCCAGCCTAAAATCTCAGGCTTTGGCTCTTCAACTTCCATCAACATTTATATCTGATCATTCACCAATGATTGTCAGCTCTTCCTCAATAATACCCTTTCCATTTTCACTGAACTCCACTTCTTCATGACGGAGATATGCTAGTGGCTTTCTAATTTAGTTTCACTGATATCTGTTTTTTCCTTCATCACTTCAAAGAGTTACATATTGATGTTGGTTTTATTAGACTGATATTTCATGATATCTTTCCCGTGTTTAGAATCTTCAGTTGCCTACAGGTCATACCCCTGAGTCTGCCATTCAAAAAATTTCTATAGACTGATCCTTATCAACTTATCCCATTCTTTATCTTTTCCTACTTTCTTTTTATCAATGTTTTCAGCTGCTTAGATTCTTTGCTGTGTCCCAAACATGCCAGACAAGTTCCAAATTTATTATTTTTACATATGCTGTTCTCTCAAATTTACTACTATAATAGAATTAGTTAGGTAAATATTCAACTAACAACCTTTGCCCTCTCTAAGAAATACTTCCAAACCTGTAATCAATCCTAGTGTGACTATTCAGAAAATCTACTCCTCTGGCCACAACTGATTGATCTAAGAATGCACCTGACCCGGGCTTGGTCTGTCAGAGTCTGTCTTCTGGGAATTGGAAATTTGGAATTGAGAGTTACAAGCCTGGAGAGCACTGCTACTGAGTCAAGTGAACAGTTGAAGTAGGCTCTCTAAAAACTCCTATTGTCAAGAGGTCCAGAGCTGCCCGGGGTCCTCCACTTCTTGAGGCTTTATTATTCATCTATCTCTTCCACAGAGTTCATGTGCCTCCCTTGTATTCTGACAATACTTTTTTTCCTTTGCTTAATCTAATGGAATTATTTTCTGTTTCTTGCAACCAAAAAAACCTGTAAATAATACAATTTCTTTCTCACTCATTCTTGCACACTTATTCTGTAAATATGTTGCTGGGCCCCGTATTGACCTAGTCTTACTCTGATTGACAGGTGAAGAAAATCAACAATCACTGAGTATTTATTTCATGAGCCAGGCAAGTTCCAGCACAGCACAAAAGCTCTGGAGTTATTCTTGTGTCCTATGCGTGGCCCAGAAGTACCATGAAAACTATTGAGCCAAGTATACAAGAATACCTTTGCAGCTGGAGTGAATTCAAGATTTGTAACTTCATAAATGGAACAGTGGCCTTCTCAGATATATTTCTGGAGATAAATGGTCCCCTCAAACTTCATATTGCATAGCCTTGAGAATTTTGACTCAACACTAAGTGAAAGGGAGAGAACCCTAAATTGACTGAGATTAAGAACATTTGTGGGTGTATCAATTTACATTCCCACCAACAGTGCAGGAGTGTTCCCTTTTCACTACGCTCTTTCCAGCATTTATTGTTTCTAGATTTTTTGATAATAGCCATTCTGACTGGTGTGAGATGATACTTCATTGTAGTCTTGATTTGCATTTCTCTAATAATTAGTGATGTTGAGCATCTTTTCATGTGCCTCTTGACCATCCGTATGTCTTCCTCGGTGAAATGTCTATTTAGATTTTCTACCCATTTTTTAATTGGATTGGTTGTTTTTCTGATATTGAACTCCATGAGCTGTTTATATATTTTGGAGATTAATACTTTGTTGTTTCATTTGCAAATAAGTCAGAAAGAGAAAAACAAATACCATATTGTAACACACATACATGGAATCCAAAAAAAAAAAAGGAACTGATGAACCTAGTTGCAGGGCAGGAATAAAGATGTAGACATAGAGAATGGACTTGAGGACACAGGGTGGGAGGGGGAAGCTGGGGCGAAGTGAGAGTAGCATCGACCATATACACTACCGAATGTAAAACAGTTAGCTAGTGGGAAGCAGCAGCATGGCACAGGGAGATCAGCTCTGTGCTTTGCGATGACCTAGAGGGGTGGGACAGGGAGGGTGGGAGGGAGGCTCAAGAAGGAGGGGATATGGGGACATATGTATGCATATGGTTGATTCACTTTGGTGTACAACAGAAACTAACACAGTATTTTGAAGCAATTGTACTCCAATAAAGATCTATTAAAAAAAAAAAAAGAATAGGGCTTCCCTGGTGGCGCAGTGGTTAAGAGTCCACCTGATGATGCAGGGGACACAGGTTCGTGTCCCGGTCCGGGAGGATCCCACGTGCCGCGGAGTGGCTAGGCCCGTGAGCCATGGCCGCTGAGCCTGCATGTCCGGAGCCTGTGCTCCGCAGTTGGAGAGGCCACAACAGTGAGAGGCCCGCGTACCGCAAAAAAAAAAAAAAAAGAATATTTGTGGGATGTGGGGCTTGAAATAAAGTTATATTTCTTGCACACCTTCGTTTGTGGGCTGATTTCTATTGCAACAGAAATAATGGTTTTGTAATATTTTAGGTAAAGATGTACATTATTATTTTCCATACTCATTGGTTCAGAATGTAATTTATCAATTGAATAATGAATTCACTAGTTAACCCACGAGATATGAAGATTAATTTTTAAATAGCCACCCTATTTTTGTATACTTCACTTTATATTAAAATAAGGATTTGGCAGGGGTTTGTTTGAAAGGTTACTTTATAAGTAATTCCATGAAATAAATGTTCTTTAAGTACAGGAAAATAAACTCCTTAAATCGCAACAATTTTTATTTACTCATGCCACTAAAGACTCTTGGAAATACAAATTCAGATCTATTCTAGTTAAAAGATAACAGAGCAAGAGGCTTATCAAATGGACTCAAGGCACAAAAAAGCCTTTTTTTTTTTCCTGGCATCAGCTAAGCCTATTGTAGGGATATAAGGATGCTGATATTGTCAGTTGATTCTTTCAAATAACTGTTCATTGGTATAAGCTATTATTCTAAATACTACCGTGGATTCCAGTTGCATGGTGGTAAAGTTCTATCAATTCACAATACAGTATATAATATTACCCCTTTACCCCTATCCCTGATCATACAGGATAATACTAATACTAATCTTTCTTTTTGTAAAAATTTTATTTATTTATTTATTTTTGGTTGCATTGGGTCTTCGTTGCTACCCACAGGCTTTCTCTAGTTGCAGTGCACGGGTTTCTCAATGCGGTGGTTTCTCTTGTTGCAGAGCACGGGCTCTAGGAGCGTGAGCTTTGTTAGTTGCGGCACACAGCTCAGTAGTTGTGGCTCCCCGGCTTAGTTGCTCCGCAGCATGTGGGATCTTCCTGGACTACGGCTCGAACCCATGTCCCCTGCATTGACAGGCGGGTTCTTAACCACTGCGCCACCAGGGAAGCCCTAATCTTTTTTATTTTGTCAATCTAATCGACCCATAAAAGGCAGGGAGCCTCATTTTATTTTCCTTTTCATTTTCTTGATTACTAGTGAGTTCATGGGTCTGTTCATTATGTTTATTGGCCATTTATACTTCCTTATCCTCATCCATTTTTCTATTAAGTTTAATCTTTCCTCATTGGTTTGTAGGATTAAAAACACAACACTTTTCTTAAGACCAAGCCTTGTTTACTCAAGACAAAACAAATCTAAAACCTTCCAGAAACATAAATTATATTCCATACCCTTGGAATATAGTTATGATTATAGCTCTAAGTATTTGCTACAGAAAGAATAATAATGAAAAACTAATATTGTCCTATAGTAGTTCAAAATCTCAGGGCGATGGACTACCTTTAGAGATCCCTATTTTAATTCCTGTCCCTGAAGTCTCTACTTAGATGATGATTTGGTCTATATTACAAATCATGCCTCTAGGTTTGGATCACCCCAGACCTGGACTACTTGTGATGATTTATAAGAATGTTAGTTTTTTGTTGTTTCCTTCAGTAGTGGAAGAATATTCTCAAATACAAAATACAAAAAGCTGAACATCCTTGTGCACTGGGCTGCCACGTATGGTGGGCAGATTGTGCACTGCACAAGAACATCAAATCCAAGAACATAGGTTCACATTGTAACCTACGCAAATGCTGCCATCAGTGCATGACTTGTGCCTCAATATGAAAAAGGCAGCCTTGTTTGTGTGGTATCATTAAGAAGGTCAACAGACAAGTGGGGACTAAGTACAAGAGATAGTGTCGACTCTTTCCTAGTGTGACTCCTTTCTAGTCTTTCATTCCAATTGCTTTCCTGTATTATAAACTTCCTAAGGCATTTTCAAAAACGTGTGATTTAAAACCAACAGGGACCTACTGTATAGCACAGGGAACTATATTCAATATCTTGTAATAACCTATAATGGAAAAGAATGTGAAAAAGCATATATATGTATGTACATATAAATCACTTTGCTGTACACCTGAAACTAACACAACATTGTAAATTATACTTCAATTTAAAAAAATGGTTAAAAAAAAAGATGGAAATTTTGGGAAAAAAATTTTAGATGAATAGTATAACTTGGTCACAGCAGCTCTCTTAAATCCAGAGAGAGGTAAGGAAGCAAGATAGCACAGAAATATGTCTTTAAAAAGACCAAGGATGTGGTTATTAGCATGTGGAATTCTCTGGAATCAAGGAAGTCTACTGAGTTCTTGAGAAATTACTACCGCCTAAAAACTCATGAACCTAGACTAAAAAAAAGTGTGATTTATTTTTTAAAGAATGATATTCCTTTTAATTAAGGTTGTACTGGCTGCAGAGAATGGACTCACTCATGCTAACTCAAGAAAGATCTCTGCTTATGTCTCTATCTTCTGGATATCAAAAATCTAAAAATGAGGTAAAGACAGGATTCACAGGCTTCAGCCTGGGAAATCATGTTCTATTAACAGCAGATTAAATGATATGGCGCTGGGAATTCCCTGTCGGTCCAGTGGTTAAGACTCGGTGCTTTCACTGCCACGGGCCTCGGTTCCCTGGTAGGGGAACTAACATCCCACAAATCATGTGGTGTAGACAAAAAAAAAAAAAAAAAGATATCACTCTGTAAAAATATAAAATATCTGTAAAATAAATGTTCCGTAAACCAAGTTGAAAGGCAAGAGATTGAATGGGAGAAAATATTTACAAGAACGTAGTTAACTGTTTCTGGCAGTGAAAATTTGTACAGCGTTTTTGGACTATTTCAGTCATGCAATGTAAAATATATTTCTGCCCTGGCAATTCCTATTCCAGAAATCTATACTGCAGACACACACACACGTCAACAAATGTGGAGGACACACAGCATTGCTTTTAGTAGTAAAATAAAGCAGATAACTACAAGAAATTGCAGTACATCTCTACTACGAGAGGCAAAGCATTGATTGAAAAGAAGGAAATAAGAAAGGAAGTGGGAAGAGGTCGGGAGAAAAGGAGGTGTTCTAATCATTTAAATATGTGGTCTTTACAGTAGGAGAAACAGTTTAAATCCTAGACTGGCTAGCTATTTTGACCTTGGGCAAGTGCTTCAGTTTCAGTTTTGAAGTGGTGATAATAGTGGCACCTACTTCACTGAAGTAACACAGTAAACAGGTTAATAAAAGACAATGACCATGGAGGTTTTCTTTGTGACAGTGGTACTGAGCTACTACTGCAAGGTGCTTAAATAAAATTAGCATCACAGTTAAGGAAGGAAACCCCACTGACATGCACAAAGACAGGTATGTAGTAGGCACTTAAAAAAAAAAAAAGGAACATGAGTACTGAGAATCAGCAACTTGAAAGAGAAAATATCCTTTATGCAACTAAATCAGCATCTGATCTCGGGGAACATCCTGAAGCACACATTCAATTAAACAAATACTTACTAAGCAATTACTAGGTACTAAGTGTTGGATAATGAAGGGAATACACTTACCCAAAGGATCGAAGGTTAGAGACCTTGAAAGGTCATGCAGAATTATGACTTTGCTTTCAGGAACCCATCCCATATCTGGAGTAACTTGTCCTGTCACTTATATTGTATCCCAACTTTATGTTGACTTGCCTGTCTTCCCCAAGGCTGTAAATTCCTCAAGGGCAGGGGACCTTCCTTACCTCTTCTTTGTATCTCTAATGTCTATAGTGTCAGTGTCTGATATATAGCAGGGGCTAAATAAGTATTCCTTTAATTAAGTGAATTATAGAATAAATGAGGGCTTCCCTGGTGGCACAGTGGTTGGGAGTCCGCCTGCCGATGCAGGGGACGCGGGTTCGTGCCCGGTCCGGGAGGATCCCACGTGCTGCGGAGTGGCTGGGCCCGTGAGCCATGGCCGCTGAGCCTGCGCGTCCGGAGCCTGTGCTCCGCGACGGGAGAGGCCACAGCAGTGAGAAGCCCGCGTACTGCAAAAAAAAAAAAAAAAAAAAAAAAGAATAAATGGAAGAATGAATGAATAGGGTTTTCTCCTTCTCCACCTTTTTCCCTTTGTCCCTAGGACTTATCTAACCAACTGTGTGATTTTTACTTATTTTTGTTTATTTTCTCTATCTACTGCTGAAACATAAGCACCACGAGGGCAAGAGTGTCTAAACACAGATATTTGTTGAATGATTGCTTCTCTTGTTTTAAAGACTGCCAAGAGGAGAAGTTTTGAAATTTTATCTGATAACCTCTTCGAAGTCACCTTATGACAGTCTTCCTTGAGATTAACTCAATTCTTGAGACATACACCTACTTTTGATTATTCTAGATCAACTGGAGCATTATTTACTCACAATCCTCACAAAAGGGTTTAGCAACTATTAATTGATCATTCTTTTCCTTCACGAGTGTGTATGCTAGCTTTCCTTCATGGGGAGAGAAAAACTAGTGAGTCAGTGGCAACCTGACAGTATACCTTTTTTTTTTTTTTAATAAATTTATTTGTTTGTCTTTACTTCTGGCTGTGTTGGGTCTTTGTTGCTGCGTGCGGGGTTTCTCTAGTTGCGGCGAACAGGGGCTACTCTTCGTTGCAATGCGTGGGCTTCTCATTGTCGTGGCTTCTCTTGTTGCAGAGCACAGGCTCCAGGCACGCAGGCTTCAGCAGTTGTGGTGCGAGGGCTCAGTAGTTGTGGCTTGCGGGCTCTAGAGCACAGACTCAGTAGTTGTGGCGCATGGGCTTAGTTGCTCCACGGCATGTGGGATCTTCCCGGACCAGGGCTTGAACCCGTGTCCCCTGCATTGGCAGGCAGATTCTTAACCACTGCGCCACCAGGGAAGCCCCAGCATACCTATTTTTGGTACTGATAAGCTGTTGCCACCCCAACCAGTGATGCAGCCAATTTCCTCAAATTTCTGGCCCACAGGAGTGAATAGATTCTTGATCCTTTGCTTCCCACAATGCATAGAAGGGACAGCCAAATTAGTCCTTCACTGCTGGACAACGCTGATGGAACTAAAAATGGGTTTATAACCCAAGAAAATGAACCCCAGGGCTGTCCAGAGTACTTTCCTGATACCTGGTGAGAGATTAACATGCCAGTCACATACATGCCCTTCAGGTTCAGTTCTGGGAAGGCCTTCAACATACCATTCTGTGATTTTCCCGAATAAAATGACAGACTTCGGTTATGCCTAAGGCTGATTCCTAGATTTTTTTTTTTCTGTGTTCACAGCATCTGGTACATTTTATAACCAAAATAAAATGTTTATTAGCTTCATTTATGAAAACAAACTCACTTAACATTTTAATTGGAAACAGTTCATATGGTCTGTTCAGTGGAAGCTCAGATAGGCAAAGTGCAATAAGCAGAATGAAATATCAACATATACGTCTCTGCATAAATCAACATGAAAAAGTATTTAAGATGTTTCAAATGGAAAAAGCAAGCTACAAAATAATAACTACAGTGAGAGTTCTCTGTTAAACATTGTTTCCTAAACTATTTATGTAGTACTATTATTTTTGCAAAAATGTTATTTTTTTGTAATACAAAACAGCAAAATTAATGATAATGTTTGGAAAAAAATATAATGTTCAAAACACATTTATTTTCTAAATCACTTTGAGGTTAATTTATATCAGATAATTTCAACAAATACAATGTTTAATGAAAAAACTGTGGTATACAGTGTAATTGTCTCTGGACAAACATCTTGTTTACAAATTAAGGAACAAAACTATTTCTTTTAATTAAATGTAGGTTTTAGAAAAACATTCATTACACATTACTACCGTAAAAAAAAAAAAAAGAATTCCCTAAGAATAGCTCTAGCATCCAGTGAAATCTTAAGAGGTGAACCAAAATGTTTTTTTCAATCATATTCAGAAAATCTAATGTGTTTACTTGCTTGTTGAGTCTTTTCGAGTCTGATCTTTTCGGCTTTGGTGATTAACTACAGAGAAAGAAATCAGAAATTAGAATGTACTGGATACGTAAAAAGAGAAAGATAATTATGACTAGAAAAATCTCATAACTATTAGCTTGAATAAAACTTCTTAAAAAGGGGAAGAAGAAAACAAATGAGATAATTAAGCTTACATCAAATCAGTTACAGAGAGAAGTGTCTAGATTATGGCTTATTAAATAGATACTAAACCTTTGAATTACCTAAGATCCTCTCATTTTAGTTCCAGATTACTAAAAAAATTTTCAATTAAAAATAACCATTCCACCAACAAGGACCTACTATACAGCACAGGGAACACTCCTCAATATTCTGTAATAAACGAAATGGGAAAAGAATTTGAAAAAAGAATAGATACATGTATATGTATAACTGAATCACTTTGCTCTACACCTGAAAGTAACACAACATTGTTAATCAATTATGCTACAATATAAAATTACAAAAAAAAAAAACATTCCATGCTCGTAATTTTTTTGACATTTTAGGAGGCTTAAGGACCAACATTTGTTGTTTTATAGTCCTTTGGGCTTGAGTATTAATTATCAAGACACTTCTTAAATGATGTGTGGTCTTTAATAATTATATTGTGCTTGAAAATTCATATATTATTTGAATGAGACAGCATATTTTGGGCTGAGTGCTACACAAAGGTTTGCTTACAAATTTAAAAAATATTCCAAATAAGAAACTGCTATTAAGAGTACTTATTAATTACACTCTTACATAAATACTTGAAAATTTTAAAGAAGGCAAATGAAATTATGTGGAATGCAGAAGAACATTTAAAATATCTTTACATTCCAGAAGTTTTCTTGATAAAAAAACTTAAGGTATCTTACTTAGCTTTGGAGGAAATGAAAATTTTATTCTCTTGAAAACACAGATTCTAATGAGTATTCATTAAAATAGTTTATTTAAACTGGTGATAAGTGGCCACTGGCAGGAAATCACTTTCAGATTAAACTAAAAGCCTTTTAATCAGTGAAGTGAGTCAAAATGTAAGTGTTTAAAACTGTCACACCGATATGCTCTTCACAGATTTTATGAATTCCACCTATACCTGCTTAATATCTAACCTATCAGTACTTTGTAAAGGAAAGAACATTTTGATAAAAACATTAAAAAATTCAAAAAAAAACATTAAAAAATTCAAATATGTTTTAAAAACTAAAGAGAAATGACAAAAGCCTTACTGTGTCTCCAGTACCTGTTATCTAATTTTACCAACGTGCTCAAAGCGATAGGGTACACTACAAAGATTTGGTCTGGGTAGAATGAATCAGACCCCTTTTGGCAGATCTTTCCTTCATCTTACTGATCTTTTGTCAGAGGTCTTAATTTAACTTATCTGTACTTGATTTTTATGGGTAAAAATATCATACATAGAAAATAAAATATTTCTACCAATTCTTTTGTCTTTTAATTCTGTGTAAACTGACCAGAGCTCAGGAAAGTTTCCCCAGTAGCCTTCTCCTCCACAATGTGAAAATAAGAACCAGGATTTTTTTTAGTGCTTTTTTTCCACTCAATTATGGACCAAGTATAATGTTACTGTGGAAACGGTAGGCTGGCATGTCAGTGAGGTATTTATGCTATACTTTTGGCTGCTAATTTTTTCTAAAATACTTAACTTCCATTACTAACATGCTTGCTTCCAGTACTCCAGCTAGTCTCACAATCTCCTTTCAAGACCTCTGCACTTTCTTCTTTTTTTTAAAAATATTTTTATTTATTTATATTTTTGGCTGTGTCAGTTCTTAGTTGCGGCACGCGGGCTTCTCTCTAGTTGTGGCTTGCGGGTTTTTTTCTCTCTAGTTGTGGCATGCAGGTTCCACAGCGCATGGGCTCTGTAGTCTGTGGTACTCGGGCCCTCTAGTTGAGGCGGCGGGCTCAGTAGTTGTGGCACACCGGCTTAGTTGCCCCATGGCATGTGCGATCTTAGTTCTCCGACCAGGGATCAAACCCTTGTACCCTGCATTGGAAGGCAGATTCTTTACCACTGGACCACCAAGGAAGTCCCAAGGCCTCTGCACTTTCTGTTGCCTCCGACTGGAAAGCTGTGCATCTACATTTTTTTTTTTTTTTTTTTGCCGTACATGGGCCTCTCACTGTTGTGGCCTCTCCCGTTGCAGAGCACAGGCTCCGGACGCGCAGGCTCAGCGGCCATGGCTCATGGGCCTAGCTGCTCCGCGGCATGTGGGATCTTCCCGGACCAGGGCACGAACCCGTGTCCCCTGCATCGGCAGGCGGACTCTCAACCACTGCGCCACCAGGGAAGCCGTGTGCATCTAAATTTTCCTGACTTGCTTGCTCACTTCCCTAAGGTCTCCTCTACTGTCACCTTTGCAGATAGAACTTCCCAGACAATCTCATCTCATGTATCCCATTATACTTTTGAGTTTTCTGTACAGCACATGTCATCATCTGACTTATTAATATATTACCTCTAAGCCTCAACAAAGAAGGGGACTTTGTTACTCACAGCTATATACTCAGTTCTTAGAACAGTGGCTAACACAAACTGGCACCAAAAATATTAATTAAATGAATTAAGAAAGAAGTAAACTAAATTACGGTCTAACCCCCTCTCCTCTGAGAAGCTTCTCTGTGTGGTACCTTTTTTTCATTTCATGAAATGAGCAAACTAGTTATATCCATAGCTTTAGCTAGGAGTCTATACTTTCAGAGGTTTATCACACAAATCATGTGTATGATAAACCTGATGGTGTAAGAGGTAAATGAGAACTCTCCCAATGATAGAACTACTCACTGCTTTCCAACCCAATTTATAAAATTCCCTAAGTCAGTGTTTATTTCCTTGTCTCAAATTTAATTTGTGGAGATGGAATCTTTCTGAAAAATAAACTTTCTGATTTCTAGTTTTAAAAATATATACAATTTAAATGAAATTTCACACCAATTAGAAGGATAAGCATTATTTAACAAAATGATTTCATTTCAGTTGTCAGTTCTGGATTAATGATTTTATTAACATTTAAATACTCTCAAGCAGGCTTTGAAATTAACACCTTATGGACCTGAAAGAGTCCTTAAGAAGGGAGGCCTCCCCATCTCAGCAAATTTAGTCCACATTCACAGAATTAACAAAGACCAGTAGAAAACCTCCTCCTAAATCATCTTAAATTCCAATGAATCCTAGGCTATCTAACGCTGATGAAAAAACTTAATTTTCCAATTAAAAAATAAACAACAAAGAATTTTATAAATAGGACCCTAAAGCAACAAACCTAGAACATAGGAAGTATGACCTTTCAAGTGCTAATCAATCATAAAAGGATGTACGTACATCGTTCCGTATTTTACCGATTTTTACAATATACATTAAAAAATTTATACTAGTAATATTACTATTATTATGTGCACATAATAGGGCACAGTTATTATGTGCCCTATTTTATTCTAAGCACTTTAAGATGTTCTAACCTTTACATGTATAATAATGTTTTAAAAGAATAAACTAGACAGCTTACTAGCAACAATAAATATCTGATAAATTTAGTGTCATTTAAAATAAAATTATTGAAAGAGAGGCTTGTTTTAAATTATTTAATGTACTTATTTAAGTTTGTTTCTTTCACTTGTCAGCTAGCCTAGAGAAAAAGGAATAAAGCTTACCGTTGCTACAGGGAATGTTATGCATAGTCTCTCAATCTTATCTGTGGAGGCTCATATTTTTAAAAAGTACAATCTAAATACATTGAGTTTTTTACCATTAAGACAATCTTTAAATAATCATTCACCACAAAGCCATAAATGAAAGCAGCCAGAAATTTAAATTACATCACTATTTTCTTTTTTAAAAAAGATAAACTTATATACCCTTGTGTGGAAAATAATTCTAATTTCGTATATTTCAAAATCTAGAGAAATAAAAAAAAAAATGCATTGATTACCTTCTCAGTGCCTCTTTTCTTTTCACGAGGCTGATTAAGTTTGGCCTGCCTATCTACCAAAATCTTCTGCCAATACCTCTGTTCATGGTCACCTTAAAAAAAAACAGAACAAAAAACCCCAAGAAAATGCTGATCATAAGGATACAGATGAAGAAACATATTCAAGGCTTTATATTGTCAACAACCGAACCGGAATAGTCTCATTTTATTAATGCTACTTTATGCATATTATAGTACCAAAAAAACCCAACAACGTAGTTTCATTAGCCAAACTCAGAAATTATAGAACAATCACCCCACAATAAGAATTGTTGAAAAAGAATGTTCTATAAAGTTTTACCAGAAAGAATCTCTAGTTTCCAGCAGTGTTTCTTTTTAATTTCCGTATATGCATTTATTACCGCTTGAGCATCGTCAGGAGTTTTAAATCTAGCATGGCATTCTGTATCTCCTTCCAGCAAATCAACATAAACAACTTCTGAGATTACTGCCAAGGTATCCTGCGTTAGAGTTTAGAAAGGCTTAAAGTAAATAATAAAAATGTTTCAATATAATTTTTAAATTATTCCAATGGCTGTACTAGAATCTATTATAAAATTGAGCCATATGTCATTTAAAATGAGGAGAAACTATCCTATATCAAACATTTCTTCTAAATATATACAAATGGGGAATTTCCTGGAGGTCCGGTGGTTAGGACTCTGTGCTCTCTCTGCTGAGGGCCCAGGTTCAATCCCTGGTCGGAGAGCTAAGATCCCATAAGCCACACAGTGCGGCCAAAAACCAAAAAAAAAACCACAAAAAAAACAGAAAACGAGAAAGAAAAAAAGCCCCCAAAACGAATGCTCTTAAAAAGTGACTTGGACAAAGCTGAGAACCAATTTAACATCAACTCTAATAATAACTTTCCTTCCTTCAACAGCATCCTTAAAATCTTAACTGGCATGGGAATATTGCATAAGGAAAAGAGATTTGTAGAGCGGAATGTACAAATACAACTCCAAATTCAGAAGAAGGTTTCCAAGTCTGGGTGTAGTTAAAGAGTAAAATTAAAAACAAACAAAATCGAAAAGGGATGAAGGAAGGTGGGTTTGCACTTACCTGTACCAAAACACTTATGACTTAAAATATATGTAACCTTTTTATAACCACTTGTGAAAAACATTTCAAGGAACATACAAAGTAGTTCCCAAGTAGTCTATGGGAATACAGATAGCTCAAGAGCTTTTATTCTCTGATAAAAACACCTAAGCAACCTCTTCTAAACAAGTTGAGTCACACAGCAAGGAAAAGTTTTACCTATAGGGCCTGCTGTGAGGGCAAATTAACAAGATTCCTGCATTCCTAGTCTTTTTTTTTTTTCACAGCAGGTTCTAGAGTGTACGCAATGCAATTATGCAGGAATGTTACACTAATTCTTAATTCATCAACTTCCATTCATAAAGCTAAAGAAATAACTGAAGGTTCCCAACTGGGGGAAAAAAGCCTTACCCACCTCACCTCCTTTAGTTTTAACCCAAAATTTCAAGGCACAACTAATTTAGATTACTTTTATTTATTTATTTAAAAACATTTATTATTTTCTTTGGCCCCGCCATGCAGCTTGTGGGATCTTAGTTCCCCGACTAGGGATTGAACCCGGGCCCTCAGCAGTGAGAGCGCGGAGTCCTAACTAGTGAACTGCCAGAGAATTCCCTAGATTACTTTTAGACATTGGATTTTTAAAGTATGAATTACAAAAAGAACTGAGCAATACCTGGAAATATTTTTTCATAAGAAAAGTTTATAAAGTAGTAAAAACCTGTGCTTATGTACAAGCCAGGGACTATATCTTAATTCATACCAACACTTAAAACACTGCCTATCACAAAATAGGCTCTTAATAAATGTATGCTAATTCAATGAAAAAAAAATTAAGAGAACTGGAGAGAAATATACCTGCTAATTCTTCCCATTTCTCTATCTATTCAGTATTAAATTTAGACACAAAGCAAGAAACTATGGTATGAAGTGATGAAATTTTAATGTGTTCATTGGTAGTAGTTAGAGTTTTATAATTGATTTATCAGACAGATTAGATTACTACAATTCAAAAGATATTTACTAAATATCCATTATAATGTCAGGCTAATCTCCGGATTTAAAACCCTTCTTAGAATGACAAATTAACCTGGTAATCACATGGGCAAGTCACAGACAGCAGTAACAATCGTAGCTCAGTTTTTGTTCCAGCAAAATGTAAGTAATTACTAACTTGGTTAATGCAGTTATTTTACGATTTTGGTGATCATAAATGAAGAATCTATAATTGACATAATTACCATTTAGATAATAAAAGCTATTTGATAAATATAATTAAACCTATGTCAGTCATTCCAAATAACAAACTTTGTGTAATTTTTCTGTTAAATATTTTTCAATCTGACTAACCACAGCAGCGTTTACATCCTCAATTTTTTATCCTTCTTATTTGAAAGTCTATACTGTGACCAAACTTGAAATGCAAGCTGGTAATACCAATTTGGGATTGACCAGGTTTAATACTGTAATGAGAATCTAAATTTTGTGTTAGTGACAGCTACAGGATTTTAGGGGATAGGGTTTCAGATGAAGAGTGCTTACAGATGGTTACAATGAGCAACCTTAATGGTTATGCGAGTCAAAAAATGTGACTGCTAAGAGTCTATGCAAAAGCAAAACAATATACTACATGGTGCTGATGTCAGTATAAGAATTTTAAATATATTTGCTACGTTACAGAACATGTTATATAGTTTAAAAAGAAAGCGTCTTACCTAAATGGGTGACAAGGTTTAAAAGTAAATAAAATATGGTACTCCCACTCAAAGGAATATGTGAATAAGAAAGGAATATTGCTGTGCTGGTACAAAATGCTGTAAAAGATAACTTTATAAAATGAAAAAAGAAGACTAGTACCATATGAATAGCAATTTAAAGTGTAAATTGTGTAGAAATAAAGATTTATTTGCATATGCATGTAAAAGTTTTGGAGCTTTGGAAAATAGTTCACACTTTTCTGTAATTGTTTCAAATTTTTAAAATAATCAGCATGGATTAAAAATACCAAAAATTTTTAAAAATAAAAAATTTAAAGGCTCTTTTCTCCAAAAAAACCCGTGCCTTTCAGGAAAAAAAATTTCTATTCCCAAGAGGATTCATTAACAGACAAAAATAAACTAAGCCCATGGTAAGTGAAAAATATGCATATTATCCCTTTTATTCCGAAATCGTTCTGACTTGTTTTAAGTCACAAAATCTTTTAGGAATCTATTGAAAGCTAAGAGCTCTAATGAAAACAAATTACAAATTCTCTAGTTTGCTCCAAACCAGACAACGGCAGATAATTACAATTTTATTTTAAAAATTATTTCAAACCAACTCTAATGTTGATTAAATATTTAAAAAAGTTTTCCTAAGAAACTTTCCTAAAATCTAGTTTCTCTAGGTTTTTCTGAAAACAGAGGAAGTCCCCTAAAAAATGAATACTGGAAAACATTTTACTTTATCTACCCTATTAGTTATAATAACTATAGTACGGTTTCCTTATCCAACTATACAACCACCATTAAGGGCACCAATAAAAATAAGTACAAATTGTTTTTTTCCTATAAATGGATTAAACTATATTCACTGTAAATTTGATCCAGTGAGGAATTTCAGTCTTTAGAATTTGCTTCAAGTCAAACTTAAGGGTTATTATGGAATCAAAACCAGTAATCAGTTTATCACAAGAGAACAAATTCTAATTTGATTTGCTTCATTTTCCACATTCAAAACACCTTCACATGGGGGAGTTTTTTAGAGGAAAGAGAAACAACTATCCTGGGGATACAAAAGCATTACCCTGACTTGTTTCCTGCCAGGTAAAGGCTCAGCGCTAATGATCTTCACAATCACACCACTCACAAACTGTGGTCCTGCTGCATTAACCTTCTCCTGGGGACCACCCTCTTCACTGTCTGCTGTTTGAAAAGAAGAAGACCAGAAATAAATCTCTTACACTTAATAATTTAACCCTTAGGAGGCCCACTTTAGAATAACAATAATGATTTCTCAGCCTGATTTAAATAATTAAATTTACTCATAAAGTCATCATGTTGTAAGTTATACTATTTATTGCAGATCAGCATGAAGTAAAATACAAAAACCTTTATTATTGTAAATGCAAACTTTTACCATTAGAAGAGCACCTGTAAAATCTTAATTAAAAAAAAAGCTCCTTTACAATGAACCAAGTAACAAAGTGCTTTACTAAGTGAAGAAATAAACAGGCATAGGATAATATATAAGAATATTGTATATAAATTACAATTCAAATGTGAAATTTATATTTTCAACTTACAGGAATTTAAAGTATATGCTAATATTGAAGATTTCACAAAAATCTTGTTTTAATTTGTTCCTGCTTGTGGTTAATACCAAGGAGTAACATGTCAGGTGAGAAATTATCATCTTTGTTTCTATAAACCTGCTCAACTCAAACTAGGCACTCATTACTAAATTTGATTAATAATGAAAACTGTAGAGAAAACTTATATGATTAAAAAAGATTGTTTAAAATGAACCCTTCAAATATTCTTATGTTAAGAATAAATCACGTCAGGACAACTTGACAAATCAGTAATTTTTCTAATAACAAGCATTGTATAATCAAGTTTTTAAAACTAAAGTTTATCATATAATAACTCAGAAAGTACATTTAGTGTAAGTACAATATAATGATACAAAAACTATCACAGTGATGCTTACTTTTTTCATTTTTCATTTCGGACTTAGTAGGTGCTCCATGGTTTGTTTCCATTTCTGACTCTAATTTTATTTGGGATATTGTTTTTTTTAAAGAAGCCATGCTAGCTTTTTGCAGTGCTAAATACTCTTTTTTCAAATCCAGCCATTGGGTCCTATAATGAAAAAACACTGTAGTTTTAAAATAGTGACAATAGATCATTAAATAAAAAGTAAGTATCTAATACAGACATTCAGTGACTTACAATCACTCCTCCTCCCAACCTTTCTTTCTTTAAACACTTACACTCAAATTATTTCCTGAGTTCTAAGTCCATCTGGCAAACAAACAAAGGGGAGTTCCCTTTGCCCCAACATTCAGATTAAATGTTTTATATTTGATGATTCAATTCTTGAGTATGTTTCAAATATCTGAATTGATGAAACTAAAAGTATTGAATTAATTAACTAGTAACATTTACTAGAAAAGTCAGTCAACTTTGGGGAAAAAATGAGAAATTAAAATTTAAAGATTTGTTAAACTGCTTCCAATTTGAGAGACAACATTCCTTAGTATTTACTTGAGTCAAAAGGAATTTCTAAGAAGAAAAAAACACCCCATGGAAGCAATTTATTTATTTACATACATTTAACGTGTAAGATGTTTCTTCAAACAGCTAGAGCTCCTCCAGATAGAAACACAATGCCTCGCCTGGCTCTGCAGGAGTACTCATTGTTACCCTAATCTATGCCATCAAACAAGCAGATAGGGGATTTTTTTTTTTTTTTTTTAAAGAGGAGAATATCTGTGGTAATGGTTTTAGCTGTTAACATTGACATCTGTATACTTCAAAAAAAAAAAAAAGTATCCAGACCCACCCAGGACCATACATTCCCTGAGAGCTGATACATTAGAATAACAAAGGGCTCTTGTAATGATTCTCTGAGATAAAAAGGCAAAAGGAATTCAGGAGTTAAGAATAGTATAAATAGAAGTACCCAAAGTCCTTGCCTTTTAACCCTCCAAGAGGAAAACTGGATTCTTTGGAAAGTAATCCAGGAAGGTTAAGAAAAACTCTCTTCTAAAAGGTATGCCATTTGCTTTCTTCTACTTATCTCTCACCCCTTGAGTAGATGGACTCCCTTTAACTTTAACATGGAAGTACTTTCTGTGACTTTTAAAATAGTAAGTGCTTCCATGTTTTAGTAGAAGTGAATCCAAATTATGCCTCCGGATTCGAGATGGCAACCTTTCTAATTTACAGAAGCCAAGGGGATCCCCTTTGCTTTAACATGGGGGTACCTGCTGTGTAAAACAAAAGTAAGTGCTTCCATGTTTCAGTGGAGGTGTCCCCAAACCGACACTTTCAAGGATTCAGATCTATTTTTATAGGATTAAACTGTTGAAACTGGCTACTAGTGAAGCTCTGAAAATAAAATAATGAAAATACAGCATTGCTTGTTAAATTTTGAATAAAGGATAAAAATATATAATCCTTACAATGAAATTTTACTTAATTTAACTTCATATATCTTTGTCGGACAGGTCCAAACTGACGCGTTTGTTCTGATCCCAGATTATTTTCTAAATTTCCTTTACAGGTCAAAGGACATTCATGATTTTTATTTTTCTTCCCAAGACTGGGCTTCCCACCACTTAAACGTGGATGTACTTGCTTTGAAACTAAAAAAGTAAGTGCTTCCATGTTTTAGTGATGGTAAGTCTTCCTTTTTCATTTTAACTTCAAGAAAACTTCAGGAGTACTTAACTGAATGGCCGGTCTATGATACATTAAAGCTGTGCTTCTAAATCTATTAAGGAACACCCTCTACTTTAACATGGAGGCACTTGCTGTGACTTGATAAAAAATAAGTGCTTCCATGTTTTAGTGTGGTGGTTCCTTTTTAAACCCCAATCGTGTTAAAGCAACTTGTCTGCAGATCATGGCTTCAGGCCATTACTGTTGCTAATATGCAACTCTGTTCAATACAAATTGGAATTGCACTTTAGCAATGGTGATGGAGTGTGTCAAATGCCAACAATATAATTTGTACCGCTGACTTACTTTGATAGTACTCGTAATGGTATAACCTCTTCTCCCATTTTATGCCTCTCTTTATGTTTTTTCTTATGCTTTCTTTTTGCTTTCAAGAGGGATCCATCTTTTATATCTCCAGTGTCTTTTTCCTCTTCAGTAGAGACTTCTAATTCTAAATTAAAAAATAAAGTCGTGAGTTAAGAAAAAAAGAACCTTATTTATCTAATCGTAAGCTTAAAGTTAGAAATACCTTTGTTTTCTTTACAAACTTCTGAAGCTTTTTTAATGTCTTTCTGAGCCACTTTTTTAAGTTTTGATTTGGGAGTTAGGTAATCTGCATCTTCAGAGCTACTTCTCTTTCTCTTCCCTGTTTTGCCTAAAGGTAAGCTGGATACTTCAGTTCTTTCTCGTTTTTTCTTCTTCTTTGTGGGTGGCTTTTGGGCTTCAGTAACCTCTACTTCAGAGCCCTCAGATGTGGTCCTCGATCTTTTTTTACAGACGCTTTCCTTGCTTGGGTCCATATGTGACTCTTTGGTCTGGATACTGTCTTCTTTCTTCATTCGGCCTTTCTTCTTCTTTTTCTTTTTCTTTTCTTCTGTAACAATTTTATCTTTTTATTATTTATTATTTTACTTCAACTACATCTACTTTAAAAATATTTAATAACTCACCAGCTACTCTAAGGGCAGGAATGGGCTTGTTTTTCACTGTCTTGGGAAATACACCAGGTTTTCTTGGTGCTTCCTCTGGTGGGTTATTAAGAAACTGAAATGAAATAAAATTTTGTTACTATTTAAAACAGTTGGTTATTTTCTTTTCCTTTGTTTTAGGTTCTGGACCTACCTCAATAGCTTTTGCTGCTTGTTCTTTTGTCTCAAATTCCACAAAGGCAAATCCCTTTGGATCTCCAGTAGACTTATAATGTGGTATACTTATATAAACAACATTGCCACATTTCCCAAATACTCTTTCAATCCAGCTGTGATTAACATTTTTGGGAAGTAATTCCTATGATAAATTAGAAGCAATATTAAATAAAATGTTAAATCTTAAAATAAAGTTTTACTTAACTGAATATTAAAATGTTTCTGTTGTTTTTTTGGGGACAACACTTCTGAGCTTTTCCAGAAAAATGGCTCACCACATACACAGTCCGCTCATCCTCATCCTTTGGTCTTTCACCCAGAGGCTTTTTTCTCCTGATTCTGGTGCCTTCTAAATCCAGCTTTAAAACAGTAAATAAGGTTAATACACTAATACAATATAATGTGACATAATAAGTTGTAACAATTCTTACCTCTACAACAGCTGAATTTTTCAGTGCTCTGGCTATTAACTTTCCATCAGTGGTCAATTTTTTCATTTTGTTGAATGACACGAGAAGTGATATATCAACATCTAATGAAAACAAGTTAAAGTGAATAAATATAATTAAAAAGAAAACATTAAAAATATAAACATTAAAAAGAAAAAGAAAAAGAAAACATTAAAAATATAAACCAGCAGGATAAAATGGTACTTGGGATGAATTAAATCTGCCCCTTAAGTTAGACACAGCCTTACTGGTCACAGTTATACATTCATAACAGAAAATTGATACAACTTCCCTTCAAAACTAGTCAAAGGTGTTTTGAAATGTAGACTAGGTAAAATGCCTTTCTGTCTGAATCCTGCACATACCTCTATGCATTCTCAAATAAACATGCGTGGTAAATGTTCATCTGCTTTGAAGTTGCTAGAGGCCTAGTGAGTCTTTAACTGTAAAAATATAAAGGCTATATAAAAAGTGGCCTACAATAGTTCTCGTAAAATTATACACATTACACAAGCGTAGTGGAGTTGATGCTATATATACACTACATTATAGAATTACATACACTATCTTAGAAGTAGATACACCTCTTAAAACTAGTTCAATTATACACTGAAGCAAACTTACATCCATCTCTAGATTTTTCTATCTGCTCTCGAAGAAATCTATCCTTGTGAAGATTTGCATCTCCAAACCAGAAGTCCACCTGCTTTGCAATATCTGCAAGCACCTGTTTTACCCGAGACCTTTTCTTTTTTTCTACTTCTTTTTTCTTTTCAGTGCTTTCCTCTTCCAGTGCTTTTTCTTGATTTCCACTTCCAGTTTCCATTCCTGTCAACTGGGAAAAGGTAAATATCAACTCAGTACAAGTAATTAGTAATACGGAAAAAATATTTAGTTTAGCCTTTGACTGAAGGGAAATGGACTCAAATTTGACTGCCAGAGAACAAACTTCAGGGGAACACTTCATTTTTCACCATCAGCTGAGGAAACTTTCATTGGTCTTCTTGAGTGGTTTTTTTTTTTTAGTTCTTTCTCATTCACTTCTCATTTGGCCTTGTTTTTACTTTAAAAATAATTTACCTCCTATGTTATGGAGCACAGCTTCAGGATTTTATGTCTTAAACTGCAGAACCAGATTATCCTAGTATAATTTATGTCTACATTTATATCTCAAAGTATATCATTAGGAACTGAAACATTTTGAAAAACCTCAAAAAAGTTATTTGCATTTTAAAATACAACTTCTAATGAAATAAAAATTGATTCTTGATTTTTAAAAATGTTAATTTGTTTACTAGAAGCAGAATTCAACTAATAAGTCACAGAATCCACCATCTCTTTTTCAGGTGACCTTCCTGTCCCAGTGTTTATTTCTTGGTCAGCAACTTTCAACCCCCTCATTCCTCAAGTCACTGTGCATGCTTCTTTGCTCCCTCCGCTCCAGCCATGCTGCTTTTCTAGCTGTAGCTACAACTCAGCTGGCAAACTGAACTGAGGGATTTTTGAATCTTGCTATTCTTTCTAAAATTATCCCCTAGATAACATGGCTTGCTTCCTCACTTGCTTAAGTCTTGTTCAAATGTCACCTCAGTGAGATCTCCCATAACCCTATTACTATACATTTGTTTATTCTTTATCCTTCCTAGAATGTAAGATTGATGAAATCAGATTTTTGTCTCTTTTGCTTACTGGTGAATCCCCAGTCCCTGGTACACAGTACTCATTCAAAAATTTGTTGAATGAATTGTGTCATCTTAGTTGAATCACTAAAGGTATGCACACAAAAATGAGTAGATGAGCAAAGGCTTAACATGAGGCCTGGGGTGATGCAGCCTTGCCTAAGAATAATCTCGGTCTCCCATAACATGGTTTTTTGGAAACAGGAGCATTAAGACAAATGGGGAGAGTCATCTGTCTCCTCTGTCGCACTGGGTTGGGCGCTGCTATTAGCTGGTATGCAGTCCTTAAGGCTGTGACCAGAATGACACAGTAGATTGGTGGGCAAAAGGGCTAAAGCTTTTACATATCAAGGTGACCCAAAACACCGTTTGCCTTTATCTGTGGAAGCCATACTTGTCTACTGTAGATGGCAGGGCTGGGGGCAGGGGAAGCAGTGGATTTGAGTAAATGCTGGGGCTAGGACTCCAGATGAGATGAAGATTCTGTCTCCACTGTATCTTCTGCCTTGTATCCTTTAAAGCTCAGTAAACACAGTATTAGATTAAAGCCTATTTGTGTCTCCTGAGTCTGACTGTCAGCTAGAATCTGTCACTGCAGCAGTGATGTTGCAGACAGTACCAGAAATAGTGTTTCAAAGTGACATCCGGTAAGAGGGTACAAAGCCATTAATGCATTTCACTTCAATCTCCAACTAAATATGCCAAAGTCAATAGAAGAGTATTCTGGTATTTTTAAAATAGGCTTCCGCTGATTGGCTAAGCACCAAGTTTTTAAATATACAAGTAATGAAGTATTAATTTAGATGATGCTAGCATAACTCATAAAATGGAGGAATATGGGGCTTCCCTGGTGGCGCAGTGGTTGAGAGTCCGCCTGCCGATGCAGGGGACACAGGTTCGTGCCCTGGTCCGGGAGGATCCCACATGCTGTGGAGCGGCTGGGCCTGTGAGCCAGGGCCGCTGAGCCTGAGCGTCCGGAGCCTGTGCTCCGCAACGGGAGAGGCCACAACAGTGAGAGGCCCTCGTAACGCAAAAAAAAAAAAAAAGGAGGAATATGTCAGAATTAATCATTAGAAAGACAATCAGGTGTCATTCAGTGCTGCATAACCACAGTCCTCACCTCGCACTCCCACTCCAACCCATCCTGTCAGGCTTTCCTTTCCACCTTTCTAATGAAACTGAAAACAATTATCTCCGCTGTCTACCGGACCTCTCAGCAGCATCCGCAGTCGGTAACTCCCTCACTGAAAACGTTTTCTTCCTTTAGCTTCCAGGAGCATTCTTCTCAATTTCCTTTTCCGGACCCTCCTACTCCGCTCTACTTTTACATGCTGCCTAGGATTGCATTCAGTCCTGGGCCCCCTTCTTATCTACACAGACCTCCTTTCAGAGGGTGTCTGGCTTGAAGCTCCTTGGCTCTATGCTGATGTTTCACAAATCTATCTTTTCCCTGACTTTTCCCATTAGCTCCCCATTCCAACATGGAACTGTCCATTTGACCTCTTCACTTGTTTATTTCTTGCGTATCTCAAGCTTAAATTGGCAGAAATTGAACTCTCTAATTTTAACAAACCTATTTTTTGCCTAGTTTTCCCCACCTCAGAAAACACCAGTGACAAAATTGCTGAGAGGGCAAAAACACTGAAATTCTTAATTCTTCTTTCCTCACACCCCATAGCCAATTCATTAGCATTTCTGTTAGCTCTACCTTTTCGAAATACATACTGAATATGAATCTTTCTCATTTCTTCCATCACAACCACCTGTTCCAAGCTATCACGGTGTCTTGCCTGAACTTCTGCAAACACATCCTAACATTTGCTTGCTTCTACTCTTCTTCCATTATCATCAATTTTCCAGATAGCAGCTGGAATAATCATTTAAATATGTACATAAAATGTCAATCTCTTGAACAAAATCCTCCACACGTTTCTTATCACACTCCGAATAGAATCCAAAATCCTTACTGTGGCCTACAGGCCCTATTCCATCTGGCCTGGGGATCTCGCTCTAACTTCATCACTTGCAACTTCTTCCAGGGTGCTCATTCCAACCACAACATACCATCTTTTTGTTCCTTTTTAAACAAGCTAAGGCCATTCCCATCTCAAGGCTCCTGTTGCTCTCTAGCTTCCCTGCCACACCTGCAGGGATTACTTCCTTGTTCATTCAGGTCTCTGCAAATGTCACTTTCTCAAAGAGGCTTTCTCTTTCACCCAATCTAAAATATCCCCTCCCAGCCAACCTTAACCCTACCCGCCCCCTTAGTCACCACTTTCTACACTTGTATCCTCTTATCCCTAACTGGAATTATAATTCTATTGCCTGTCTGCCTCACAAGAATAAAACACTATGAAGGTAGAGACTTCAGTTTGATCACAACCTCAGCATTTGTTGAATAGCTAAATAATATATCTAAAAGGATCTAATAAACTGTAAAGTGTTAAGCATTTCAAGTTATTTTGTTAGGGGGTCAAATGTAGGGTATGACTGTCACTACAGCAGGGTCCACGCTAACTTTCCTTCTTAAAAAACTACAAATTATAGAGGGCAGACTACCAGCTCTCCACTTCTTTGCATCGTCAAAGCCACCATCTAAGGAAATAGCGGACAGAACTGCATAAACACAGAAAGTCACAATTCTCCCAGAAATCAGACTTTTCCCATCATTCTCATATCTCAGCCCAGATACTCTCCTTCTTTCCTTCTCCTAAAGAATTTTTTGTGGCTTGGAGAATTAAGTTCAGAAAATCTTGCCTAGTGTGAATAACACTCATCTGCAAATTTTAATCTTAAAAATATATTCTATAGATAATCAAATATACCTTCACTTTAGGGGAAGACATGAATTAAACAGGAAATAACAAGCTATGGTACAAGTTAGCTTCCCTACACAATGGTTGCAGAAGATCAGGAAGTTACATGGCAGTATTTTTGTTACAATTTTGATCTTCATAGTTTACTTTCTCAATGTCCTATGATAACAAATATGTGTGTTGTCATTCCATATATTCCAAATCAAACTTATTATCTTTCTTACCCATGACTGTTCTTCTCACCATCCTCATTTTATTTAAGGATGACATATTCCACTTAGTTAACCAAGCAAGCTATTTACTAGCTGTATGAATTTTGAGCAAGTTACCTCATCTTTCTATGGTCTATAAAATGTGAATAAAAATTATACCTGCATAATAGAGTTGTAAGAATTAATCAAAATAAATAAACCATTTCCCATTGCTGCTATATAGCACACACTCAATAATATGTAAGCATTATTATTTATTATCATTTTATCATTTACCAATCTGTTATTAAGTACTATCAATGCAACCTTTGGAATGGCTCTTATCTCCATCCACTGTTTTCCACAACTACTGTCACAACAGTATGGAACTAGTTTAGAAATTGTTCTAGAAGTCATCCATCCTTCACAGAAGCTGTGTAACTTGTCTAAAACACACATCTAATTTTCTGACTCTGACATTAAAACTTCCAACATTAGAAACTCCTCAGCACCTTCTAGTAACATAATCTGTGGTTTTAAAAAATTGTTAAATGAATGAACTGGTTTCATGGGTTTTAAACAAATAAAAGTTACCGTGTAACAATGTCAGTTACTTTACATACGTTGTTCTAAATCCTCATAATCCCTCTAGGTTCTTTTAACTTCTTTTTACAAAGGCTCAAAGATTAAGTGACTTGCCTAAAGCTAGCTGGGTAAGTAAGCTCAGGTATGCTTGACTCCCACACTGCCTACCTCTTAGTAGACCTTCTTGCAACCTGTTACCATGTGCTCTATGTTCTGACTCAGAAATCCTTAATCTGAAGCCCATGGAATTTGCGAGGGATTTCAAGAATTCTTGTGAATCCCATGAAATTTTCAAAAGATAAATTTTAAAGAAAAGGTGAAATCATGACTCTTCTACATATATAAAATGATCACATGTCAAAGATTTTATTTAAGCAATTAACCAGGGAACTAGCCAAGTGTTAAAAACCAGGAGTTTTTAACTCCTGGTTAAAAGGAATTACTCAAAAACTCCTTTTCAAAGGAGAACTCAAAAATTAGACATGCACAAGTACAAGCAATCAGGAATGTTGAAATGAATTTGTTAAAATAGATTGCAATACTAATCAAGGCAATAATTGCAAGACTGATTTCCATTATTGTTTTCTACAACTTACACAATTGTAAAATAGCTCAATGACGATGAAAGGCAGAGATAACCTTGAACAGTGAGCTAGACAAGACACCACATATATGTGTGTGTGAATGTATATATATATATATATAATGGGCCATTTCAACGTCTTCCACAATTTTTCTTAGAAAAAGTTGTAGCAAAATGTTTTCACATGTACATGCATTTTCCTGGGAGGCTCATCCACAGCTTTAAAATCATGTTTTAAAAGGAAATGGTGTGCCCAAAAGGTTAAGAACCACTGTTCTAGTCACAGCTGACTATTCAGCAGTACCCAAAAACTTTCTTGTCTCTTGGGCCTTCGCTTTAAATGAGTCTTCTCGTCTTCCTTGCCTTATAAACTTCTATACAATTTTCAAGGCCCAGGTTAAATGGTATCTTACTCTTTCTAGCCTTCCACTACCACGTCTCCCGTAATCAACTGCCTTCTCATCTGTTTTCTCTTAAGCAAGTCTATTAACGTACTCGGTACACTATTTAACGCTTATTATTTGTTCCTTCCATAACTGGATTTTCAGCTCTCTGAATGACAAGGACTAAAGTTCTGAGAAAGAAAATGACTTAATTTTAAAATACAAGTCCTCACATTCGGATTCTTTTAGCCAGCAAAACTCGAACCTGTGAAGTAAAGCAATTTCACTTTTGACTACTGCCTCTCTCGGTACCCGTGCTTCCGCACGGACGCCGCCAAACGCTGGACGGCCCCGAACCTTCCAACACCGGACAACACGCGCCCCCAATCACTGAAAATTGGGAACTACAAGGGCTGCCGGAGGACTTTTGCGCGTGCGCACAGAGCACTACGACGAGCAAACTGATGGTTGATGGGAGGGGGCGGGGTGAGGACAGATGATAGAATGGGCTGCATAAAAAAGGACTGAGAGAAATTCAGACCTCACCTAACCTGGGCGACCCTATAGTCCACTTAGAACTTACTCCGTCCAATTCCCAAAATACAGGGCCAGAGACTGCGTCCTTCAGTCCTTCGCGTCTCCCGATCCTTAAAGTCGTAGTTGTTTTCGCGTCATAGGAGGAGCGACACCGTTCTTCCGTACGCCTCGGAAAAGACAGGCCCAGCGACTGTGCGTCTGTCGTTTACGTCACAGGCGTGGGCTGCCTCAGCGTGCGGGGCGGGGCATCGGAGAAGGCGGCCGCTGAGGAGGCTCGCAGACGATGAAGAATTTGATTGGCGGTTTGAAAACGGCGGTTCTCGCCGGGGCGGTGGTGGGCGGGCTAAATATTGGAGCTTGATCTGGTGTGGTCGCGAGCGGATGACGTCACGGGTTTTCGCGGGAGACGTTCGAAAATGGGTTTTGTGCAATAGATGGGTGAAGTGAGCTGTTTCACGGGGTTTCCGGGGAGTAAGGAGGATTAGGCTGGAGTTTTGAGCGAGAGGTGGTGTCACTGATTTTGGCGCGACTGGACGAAGGAATTTGCTCCGCCAGAAGCGGACCGGTAAGGAAGCCCTGTGGAACCAGGATTGGATCACAGGGTTCTCGGACAACTTTTAAGAACTGGTGTCTCCTCTTCACCGCCTTTCCCAGCCCTTGCTTTGCAGTTCCCACATACGTGTGAGAACCAGAGATGGTTTTGCTCTTTGTTTTTGGGACTGACAAAGGGTCAATTCTCCACTGTCATTTGGTTACACAGGATCATGGTAATTAAACTTTGGCAAATGAAATGGGAGCTTCTTTTGGTTATCTGGACTGGATGCTTTCTTAATAAGCTATCGGGTTCGTGACTCTTAAATCTGTGAATCATTTAGGGATTCGAAAGATCCTGCTTGTTCCAAAACAAAAGGACCAAAAACATCTCGTCGTACTTAACAGAAAACATCTCATTTTAGTGATAACACAGAATTTTATACATAAATCTATAACGCAGCACAATAATGTATGTGTGAAGATATGTATATATTTCTGTACTTAAGTATCACAGAACATCTAGGGTCTCCATGCCAAAAACTCATTTGCACATTAAGCTTTCACCCACTAGAGGTGGGTCAACACTTGAATTGTTTTAGAGATATGGATAGATGAATACTTTCAGAAAGCTTTTTATCTTTGCACCTCACTGAAATATATGATGCTTTTCGCTAAAAACGTTTTTCCTGTTTAATGGTAAGAAAGAGGTGTTGACTCACCTTTGAATGTGGGAATTAGGGCTTCTTCTAAATATTTTAAGAGCCAGTTAGTCTTTTTTTTTTCGATGTCTAGTCCTATAAACTAACTTACCACATATATGAGTTTGGACCTCCTCAGTTCCTTTTAAATTTTAAACAAGTAATATTTCTAATTTAGGAAAACAATGGGAAATTTTATTTTGCAATTTGTAAATAGCATATAAGCAATCCTAAATTAGTAAATACTGGATTTCTAATATGTAAATTGTGATGGTAGTAATTACTTTTCAGGATTATGAGATGATAAATATTATATGTAAAGTATCTAGTCCCATTCCTGCCTGATGCAGTAGGTGTTCAACAAATAGTCACATAATGTAGTTTTTGTGAATATGAGCACCAGAATTTAGACTACTTAATTTTGAATTCTGAATCTGCCATTTATTTACTTCATGATCTTAGGCAGATTACATACCTATTATGCACTTCAGTTTCCTTTTTTGTAAAATGAATATGAAAAATAGTATCTATACCATAAGGTGTGAACATTTAAACAGTGTCTAGCATATAATTGCACTGAGTAAATAATAGCTGTTATTAAAGGGGCTTAATGTTAACAACTGCCACATGCCAGGCATTGTTTTGACACCATGTAGTCTTACCTACATATATAGGATGTCTAACCCATTCAGTGGCTAGAAGCAAGTTGCTATAAAAGCAGCAGTGAATGATGTATTTCTCTGGACCTCTCTGTTATCTTCTTGGCATTCATTGGACATCTAGCAATCCCGTGGGCTGCAGGGGAGGGATATCGGATATGGGAGTTATGTTTCTGAAACGCAGTGCCTCTGTAGGTCTGGGTCCTGTCCTGTGCACTGTGTTGTGGGGCAAGTATTCACATCTCATTTGCGTACCCCTTGCCACACCCTTTCTCCATTTGGCAGCCAGAGCAATCTTTGTAAAACCCAAGTCACGTTATGTAATCTTATTCTTAAAATCCTGCCTTGGCCTCCTACTGTCTTTATAGAAAGTCCAGGCAACTTAGCATAAAACAGAAGGCCCCTTGAATCCTGTTATTGCTCACTTTTTCAGTGTTATCTCTCACAACTCACTGTCTTACACTTGATTGTACTAGAGTTCCTTGATTATGCCTTGCTGTGTCTTCCACAGGCTTTTGGACATGTTGATTCCTATTTGGAAATACCTTCCCTGGCATTTTTCCTTGGTTAATGATTATTTCAGTTTACAGCTTAGATATGTCTTTCAGGGAACCTTGTTTCATGCCCTAGACCGAGTTGGGTGCCCCTCCTGTGCTTATTCCTGCTACATTTTATTGTAATTACCGTTTATTACCCTGCTATACTAAAAATTCCTTGAGACTAGGAATAGTATTTTGTTCAATTTAGTATCTCGGCCTGGCACAATGTCTGGCACGCAGTAAGTACAAATATATGTGATTTATAAATAATATGTAGGTGGCCTGTTTTTATATATATTATATGTATATAGGATGAATTTAATCCAGAATTGCAAATTATAGCTTTATTAAATCCGTCTGGGTTTCAAATTTGAGCATGTATCACTATCACCTGCAGGGCTTGTTAAATTACAGGCCATCCAGCCCCAACCCCAGACTTTATAATTTAATAGGTCAAGACCCAAGAATTTGAATTTCTAACTGGTTCCCATGTGATGCTAATGCTGTTGGCCCAGGGACCTAAGGCAGTGGTTAAAAATAACTTTCCTGGGGTTTCCCTGGTGGCGCAGTGGTTGAGAGTCCGCCTGCCGATGCAGGGGACACAGGTTCGTGCCGCGGTCCGGGAAGATCCCACATAACGCGGAGCGGCTGGGCCCATGAGCCATGGCCGCTGAGCCTGCGCGTCCGGAGCCTGTGCTCTGCAATGGGAGAGGCCACAACAGTGAGAGGCCCGCGTACCGCAAAAAAAAAAATAATAATGATAATTTTCTTTGGCATCTCTACTTACTTCTTCAATTCACCCTCTGATTTTAGATTTCCAAATTTGTCCGCAGTAATAATTTTATCCAATAGCGTAGGATAACTACAGTACTCACTGCAATGATATTGGAAAGGTTTTTCCTTGGAGAGGTATTATAATGTATATTTGGTCTTAAATACTGTGTTATATTGACTTTAAAATGTAAAATGAAAAATTTGAAATGCAAGAGGGCCATCTTGTGGTGATCGTAGCAACTCAGAAAGTTTTAAAAATTGAAACTTTTTCTGTAAAGAATCAAGGTTGGGGGGAAGGGAAGAATCATATTTTCTGATACATATTATGGCAGCTGGAAAAATGTTTGCAGCCTACTAATTATTTTATATATTTTACTTGGTTTTGTCTTTACTTGGCAAATTCTTTTTCCACAGTGTAGTGTCACTATTCTATCGTGTCCTCAGTGGCAGATAATTTGATTACACCTGTGGGTTTTTTTTTTTTTTTTTCTTGGCCATGCTGCATGGCTTGTGGGATCTTAGTTCCCTGACCAGGGATTGAACCCGGGCCCTTGTCAGTGAAAGCGTGGAGTCCTAACCAGTGGAGCGTCAGGGAATTCCCTATACCTGTGTTTGCCTTGATAGTTACATAGTCTCAGGACGCTTAGATGCCTCTCTCTGGTCAAGAGTTTGTGGGGGAAAAATTGTATTTGATACTCTGTTCATCAGGGTTGAATATTCTTTGTCATTTTTCATTTTAGGTGATATAAATTGTTGAATGACCACTGATTATTTTCTGGACCTGACTATATAATTTCAGAAGAAACAATGGAAAGCCAAGAATTTATTGTAAGTCTTACCAGTTTTCACTATTTCCTTTTTTCTTCCTTCTTTCCATGTTTCACAAATGTCTTGCCAGATTTAGCAAAAAAACCTAAAATAAATTAAAAAAACCCAAAAACCCAAACCTAAAAGAAGGGCACTCAGTTGAAATTGAATTTCAGATAAACAGTGAATAATTTTTTAGTATTAAGTATGTATGTCCCAAATATTGCCCTATATTGTGTCTGGCAACCCTACACATTGGTTATACAAAGTCCTTTGGAACAAATTCTTTGGAAGTTTGGGACCAGGAAATAATTTCTTTCTCTTGAAGGACTGGCATGACTCTTCTAGATTAGTGGTTCTTAACCTGTTTGGTCTCAGGACCCTTTTATACTCTTAAAAATTATTGAGGACCCCAAAGAATTTTTGATTATGGGCCTTATATCTAGTGCTGTCTTTCATATTAGAAATTATAATGGAAATTTTAAAAATGTTTATTAATTCATTAAAAATAATAAGCCCATTACATTTAACATAGATTACATTTTTAATGAAAAGTTTATGGTCCAATAACAACAGAAACGTATTGTAAAGAGTAGCAATGCTGTGCATTTTTTGCAAATCCCTTTAATATTTGACTTAATAGAAGCCGCTAGATTCTCAGATCTGCTTCTGCGTTCATTCGGAAATTGAATCTTGCAATATTGCATATACATAACCTTGGGAGCTTCTACTAAGTACATGATCAAAGGAGTGAGATTGAGATACATGCAACATCATGAAAATAGTTCTGACTTCACAGACCCCTGAAAAAGTCTTGAGGGGGACACCTCCAGGAGTCTCTGTACTCCTGGACTTTGAGAACTGTACAATTTTTTCCATCCCACAGATGACTAGGAAGCTCAAAATAGTTTTTGTTGCTCAGTTAACTTTTCAGTTTCTTCCTTAGGTTTTACCTCTCCTTTCTCCCCTCCCTTGCCTTTTGCTACCAGGTATTTTTTGTTGTTGGTGTTTGTTGTTATTGTTATGATATCTGTGCTTTTATTTTGATAAAAGATGTCTTCAATATTTTTTGTAGGTAGGAAGGGTATAAAAATATATACATTTAATACTTGTAAATAGAAACCATTTCTTTCCTTTGTACTTTTGGAAATAAGGTACTATATACTCATCAAAAGATGAAGAAGTCAAAAGTGTGGCAAGATGGAATTCTGAAGATCACTCACTTAGGAAACAAAGTAAGTGCATAGCAGTTGACTATGGAGTCTAAGAGTTGGGTTCTTGCCTTTTGATTGAATATTAAGAAAACTCTGGAGATGATAAAATCTTAGATATGTCCATAAGCTGATGTGATATGAAAACAGAAGTTGTCAAATGATTCCCATACCACAGTGATTCATTTGTGCATTATAAAAGTTCAGTTAATACTATTTAATTGGGCTTCCCTGGTGGCGCAGTGGTTGAGGGTCTGCCTGCCGATGCAGGGGATGCGGGTTCGTGCCCCGGTCCGGGAGGATCCTACATGCCATGGAGCGGCTGGGCCCGTGGGCCATGTCCGCTGAGCCTGCGCGTCCGGAGCCTGTGCTCCGCAGCGGGAGAGGCCACAACAGTGAGAGGCCTGCGTACCGCAAAAAAAAAAAAAAAAACTATTTAATTTCTTCAGATTTTTTTAAAATTAGATTTTCTATGAAACTTTTCAGGAATTTTAGCACACTTTTTTCTTTTGTTTTTTTAAATTTATTTATTTATTTATGGCTGCGTTGGGTCTTTGTTGCTGTGTGTGGGCTTTCTCTAATTGCATTGAGCGGGGAGCTACTCTTCACTGCAGTGTGTGGGCTTCTTACTGCAGTGGCTTCTCTTGTTGTGGAGCATGGGCTCTAGGCACACGGGCTTCAGTAGTTGTGGTACGTGGGCTCAGTAGTTGTGGCTCACGGGCTCTAGAATGTGCAGACTCAGTAGTTGTGGCACACAGTCTTAGTTGCTCTGTGCCATGTGGGATCTTCCTGGATCAGGGCTTGAACCCATGTCCCCTGCATTGGCGGGCAGATTCTTAACCACTGTGCCACCAGGGAAGTCCTGGCACACTCTTTTTCTTTGCAGGTAATAAGAGTTTAACTATACAGAAAAAACTACTATTAAAATATATTTCTAGGGCTTCCCTGGTGGCGCAGTGGTTGAGAGTCCGCCTGCCGATGCAGGGGACACGGGTTCGTGCCCCGGTCTGGGAAGATCCCACATCCCGCGGAGTGGCTGGGCCTGTGAACCATGGCCGCTGAGCCTACGCGTCCGGAGCCTGTGCTCCGCAACGGGAGAGGCCACAACAGTGAGAGGCCCGCGTACCGCAAAAAAGAAAAAAACAAAAAACAAACAAACAAAAATATATATATTTCTAACATAATAATGCTCACAGTGTAATGGTACACACAGAGTTGACATACCATTTTAGAAAAGCTGCCAATTTCTGAAATTATGTATAGAATTCTTCTATTTTTGGATTTTCTTTGAATCTGTTATTTTATTATATGATCCTATCAGTCTTGAGAAAATTATTTACTAGGATAATCGTCAACCCTGCTAGATATGGTGATCCTTCCTTGGGTTTCCCACCCTGATTATCTCCATCTGTCAAATTTTCATGTTCTCCTCTTATCAGTTCTCGTGACCTTATTTAACACCCTTGTCTCTTCCATTCTTCACAACACTTCTTCATTTGACTTCTGTGACACCATGCTCTCCTGATGTTGCTTACTGCCCACTTCTGAGTATTTTCTGTGGGCTCATTCTCTTCCCATACTTAAAATTTTTAGTCAGGACTCAGGATTACATGCTCTTATATATAAAGATATATAAATTATCTCTGTCTCTCTCTCTTTGTTACTCCCTCTATGGAGAAGACAGAGATTTATTGTAAGGAATTGGCTTATGTAATCATGGAGGCTGACGAGTCCCACCATCTGTAGTTGGCAAGCTGGAGACCCAGGAGAACTAATAATGTGGTTTTAGTGTTTATGCCAACAGGCTTGAGACGCAGGAAGAGCCAGTATTTCATTATGAGTCAGAAGGTAGGAAAAAACTGATGTCTCAGCTCAAAGACAGTCAGGCAGGAGGAGTTTTCTCTTACTTGGCTGTTGTGTTCTATATAGGCCCTCCACGGATGGGATGAGGCCCAGCCACAGAGCAATCTGCTGTAGTCATTTATTTTATTGAGGTATAGTTTTGACATTTAAGTTTCAGGTGTACAACTTAATGATTTGATATTTATATACATTGCAGAATGATCATAATAAGTCTACTTACCATCCATCACCATCCATAGTTAGAAAAATTCTTTTTCTTTTCTTTTCCTTGTGATGAGGGCTTTTAAGATTTACTCTCAGCAACTTTCAAATATACAATACAGTGTTACTAACTATAGTCACCATATTGTACATTATATCCCCATGACTTATTTATTTTGTAGTGGATATTTGTATCTTTTGACCCCCTTCACCCATTTGGCCCATCACCCTGTTTTGATTTCTTTAAAAAAAACTTATCAAGTGCTTACTGTGTACCAGGCATAATGCTTTAAATGTATCAACTTACTTAGTCTTTATAAGTCCCGTATTAGTTACGTACTATTTTTATCTTTATTTTATTGATGATGAAGCTAAGGCTCAGAGAGATGAAGCCCATAGATCTCACAGCTAGAAAGTGGAGGAGTCGTTTATTAATTTAGATTTTTTGGCTCCAGAGCCCATGCCCTAACCATTCTATTGTTTCTTTTAATATTACTAATTTAAAAGAAGAACTTTATTATAGATGAGTTGATAACATATAGGACACATTGACAAGATTGTGGCCTCCTGAATGAAGCCAGCAGTTAAAGATCTCCATATTCTGTCCTTATTCTACATATCTATCACTCTGAAATTATCACTAAGAGAACATTTTTAATGTAGAAAGACTACTTATCATTTTTTAAATTAACATTTGATTTATTAAAACAGAAAAGTAGGAGTTCCCTGGTGGTCTAGTGGTTAGGACTCTGCGCTTTCACTCAGGTTCAATCCCTGGTTGGGGAATTAAGATCCCGCAAGCTGTGCGGCGTGGCCAAAGAAAATAAAATAAAAGAGATGGTAGGGAAGGAAATGAGTACTGTTCTTTAAAAACAAAAAAAAAGAAACAACAAAAAACCAGAAAAGTAAAAGAAAAATTAGTTTTGCCTTAAGCCTTCAATTTCAGCTTACAGATCCTATTCAGTTTATAAACCTAGTTTAGTTTAACTTTTAGTTGAGTCCTAGCTTATTATTTAGTCAACTTAAGTCAAACAGGCTAGATACTTTTAAACTAATCCATTCACTGTCCAATGCTGTTCTGTAAAACTCTGGGGTTTTTTTTTGGGTGGTCTTCCTATTCAGTTAAGGCCAAGTCTTTAAAATCTTATAGTTTGTGTTATGTTAAAAAGACATATGATTGGATTCTGCCTGTCTTTCATGTCTTCTTTTGGCACAAAATCATAAGTATTAAGGTTATGCTAGTGGTATTATCCAACTTTATCTTCAACTATAGCTTATATTTATTGAGTGTCCATTATATACCTCACACTGATAGGTTACAGGAAAGCAAGATAAGTACAAGTTAGTCCCAGAGAGTTTTTCTATGATCCAGGAAAATTAATAATCTCATATCCTAACCCTTGTTCCCAAATCCAAACTGTAAACTGTAAACTATTGTTTACAGTATTTTTCTTGATAGTAATGCCTTTTCTCTATGTATTCAGATCCTTACTGTCAGGGTTATTCATCTTCCATTAACTGAGTAATCATTCAGTAAACATATATTGCTGCTGGGCAGTGGGAAAATTCAAATAAGACGTATGGAAGCAGTGTAGAAGAGCAGTTAATGTCAAATAGACATTAGCCTGAATCCTGCTCTTCACTTACTAGATGTGTAATCTTGGCAAGTTATTTAGTCCCTCAAGGCGTATAGTCTCTTCTTTGTAAAATGGGGAAAATGATACTTCATAAAGTTTTCTTGAGGATTAAATAAGATAACAAACCTCTTAACGAAGTACCTGGCACATTTTAAGCATGCAATAAATAGTAACTGTTATAGTTTTTGTCTTCAAGGGAATTTTATCTAAGTGCCTAAGGATTAGAGTATATACAGAGATATGCTTAAGGGTCTATGAGATTACAAATGAGAGACATCAAAATTGGACTCTGGTTCAGAGAAGTCTTTCCAGATGAAGAGTATTTTTTTGAGTATTTGTTTTGTTTTGTAAACAAAATTGATAGGTCGGAAGGAGGGGAGCTGAAGATTGAAGATTGTGTCATTGCTGTAACGGTGTTGAGGTGTGGAACAGTGTGAAATATTTCTGGGGAATTATAAACAATTGACTCTGGCTGGAATGAAGGTCCCATGTAGGCAAACTGTAGAATACACAGCTAAAGAGGTAGGCAGGAGCCATATCATGAAGGACTTTGTGTGCTCAGCTTGAGGAGCCAGTGAAGAATTAGGAGTAGAAGAATGACATAATCATGTCTCTATTTTAGAAAGATCACTCTGGCAGCAATGTCTAACATACCTTTTAAGTTATGTAGGATGAAAGATTGGATTTCGGAAGACAGTTTAATAAAGAGGCTATAAAATAATGTAGATGAAAAGTGATGGGGGTCTGACTAAGGAGGCCTTAGCACTGACAATGGAGAGAAAGGATGATTAGAGAGAAATTGTGAAAATATTATAGAATCTTAAGGTCTTGGATATGGAAGGTGAAGAGAATCCAGAATGACTTCAGGTTTCTGTATTATGATTATGGTATTGAGTGAGATAGGATATCTGAAAAAGAAAAGGAAGTTTCGGGGGAACAATGAAGATTTACAGTTTCATTTTGAACATACCAAATTTTCAGTGTCATCAAAACACTCAAGTAATTGGCGATAGGGACCTGGAACTCAGGAAACAGTTTTGGGCTACTGATGCAGATTGGGAGTACTTGGCATTTAGATGATATTTGAAGCTCCTGGAGTGGATTCGTCATTCATTTATTTAACAAATACTTTTTGAGCGCCTGTTAGGAGTTACACACTGTTCTAGCAGATGCAGCAGGTAACAAAACAGTTAAATCCCTGGCTTTGTGGAAATAACATGGAGGAGACAGACCAATAAACTAAATGAAGATGTATGTCTAGTGAGTTAGGCAAACAACAAGTAGAGTGAGCAAGGGTAAGAATGAAGATAAAGGGGACTATGTAGGCCTTATTGGCTAATGTAGGGACTTTTGTCTTATTCTTTGGGAGCTGTGGAGACATTTGAGCAGAAGTGTGACATGAATTTTGTGCATAATATGCTCAGGGATGGAGAATAGAATGTAAAGAGTAGAGAAGAAAAGGTAGGAGACCTTAGAAATACCAAAATTTTTAATTGCTTTATTGAGATATAATTCACACATTTTTCATTACACCCATTTAAAGTATACAACTCAATATATTCACAGAGTTTTGCAACTATTACTGCAGTCTAATTTTAGAATATTTTTGTCACCCCCAGGAAGAAATACCATAAAGGCACTACTCAGTCCTAATCTACTTACTGTCTCGACACATTTGTGTATCCTGGACTATTCACATGAATGGAATGATACAATAAGTGGTCTTTTGCGAATGACTTCTTTCATTTAGCATGTTTTCAAGGTTCATCCATGTTGAAGCATGTACCAATACTTTATTCCTTTTTATTGCTGAATAATATTCTACTTTATGGATATATCCCACTTTGTTTATCCATTCATCAATTGATGAACTTTTTTGAGTTGTACCTACTTTTTGGTATTATGAACAATGCTGCTCTGAACATTTGTATGCAACTTTTTCTGAAAACATGTTTTCATTTCTCTGTACGTATATCGTACTTAGGACTGAAATTGCTGGATCATGTGGTAACTCTGTGTTCAATCTTTTAAGGAACTGCTAACTATTATCCAAAGTGATGGAAACAGCAATGTTTAAGGGGCTAGTAGAGAAGCCGCTATGAAAAATGGCTAGAGAGCTAGAGAGACACGAGGAGAAAGCCAGAAAATGACAATCACCTTGGTTTCCTTTTTCTCCCATATCCTGCATGTTCGATAAGTTTTACTCTTTATGCCTCTTATACAATTGTCTTATCCCAGTGCTAATGACTTATTTCAAACTCTAATTATCTCCTTGATCCTTCATATCACACCATTACAATAATCTCTTTACTGATCGTGTTTCCTGTTTTGCCTCCTGTAACTCATTCCAATTCTGTCTTCTCCCTGATTCCATTCCAAGATTCTCCTGGTAGGGAATAAGTTGTTGAATTTATGTGTATGCCTTTGCTCTTTTGCACACACTGAATGGATGCTTAGAAAACATTTGAGATAGATGCACTTTCTAATCCAAGTTTACAAAGTGGGTAATCCTTTCAGTACATGATTTACTTATATAACAATTTTTGATTTGCTTTGAAGATGTTTAAGAAAAGTGGAATTGTGTTGTGTCCCTTTTTAACATTTTTAACACTTTTTTTGTTTTAATATAGGCAATTCTATACGATGACAAAGGAGAATGTTTGGAGAGTTTATTTCTTAAGTGCCTTGAGGTATTTTAATTTATCTTATTTTTAAGTTATTGTTAAATCTTAATTCCTTTGTGAATATTGTTAAATAGTATAGTAATGGTACTAATACTAGTAATTATAGCTAATATTTATTGAACATTTATTATTAGCCAGACTCTGCTAAAAGCTTTTAGGTATTTTTTCATTTAACCTTTATACAACCCTGTGATTTTTTTTTTTTTTTTTTTGCGGTACGCAGGCCTCTCACTGTTGTGGCCTCTCCCGTTGCGGAGCACAGGCTTCAGACGCGCAGGCTCAGTGGCCATGGCTCACAGGCCCAGCTGCTCCGCGGCATGTGGGATCTTCCCGAACCGGGGCATGAACCCGTGTCCCCTGCATCAGCGGGCTGACTCTCAACCACTGCACCACCAGGGAAGCCCGGACCCTGTGATTTTTATAGATTAGGAGTATAGTGCTGAAAGTTTAAATAACTTGCCCATGCTTATAGAGTTAAAGTGGTAAGGCTGAGATTTGAACCCAGAAAGTGACTCTAAATCTATTATGTGGTTTTGATAAGCAGAGACCTACAGTGGGATATATTTTGTGAAATTATTCCTATTTAAAATATTTTCTCAAATATTTATTCCATGTTTTCCTCTGTTGGAAAATGGAAGGGAATATTTTAGTGTAAAGATTAAGGATATTAGAATTTGTTTGTTCTTGGTTTATTTCCCACTTTCACATACTTCCTAGCTAACCTAACCTCTCTGTGTTCAGCTTCTCGGCTGTCAAATGTAGACCGGAGACAGCCTACTCAGTTGGTGGGAAAGTTAGAAATAGCTTAGGCAAAGTGCTTAGCAGTTTAGTACAGTGATTTTCAAAGTACTAAAATGCATACATATTCTTATTATCACTGTGTTGATTTTGGCCATGGTACTTAACCTGTTTTTAAATTTTATGACAGTAGTGGTTGTGGAATTTTTATACTTACCAAAAGAGGGTCTTGGAGAAGCACTGTTTTAGTAGATACTTAGTGATGGTAATGACAGTTGTTATTATTTCATTTAAAATTATTTCATGAGTAAAGATTGAGCACATTATCTGTGATAATACACAGATTTTGTATATTATCAACTAGGTTGATAATCTTGTGTTTATGCTGCAGTCAGAAGTGGTCGCAAGTGCTGTATTTGTTAATTAAAGTGATTAAAAATTCTCTCTTGGGAATATGATTAAGAACTAACAATTAATAATTTGTGATAATTATGAGTATGTATGTAATTCACATTAATTTATAAAGATATATATATAACTGATTAATAACTTTAATTGTTTTTTAATTAATTTTTTTTAGCTGCATTGGGTCTTTGTTGCTGCGCACAGGCTTTTTCTAATTGTGGCGAGTGGGGGCTACTCTTCATTGCGGTGCGCGGGCTTCTCATTGCAGTGGCTTCTCTTGTTGCGAAGCACAGGCTCTAGGTGCGCAGGGTCAGTAGTTGTGGCTCATGGGCTCTAGAGCGCAGGCTCAGTAGTTGTGGCACATGGGCTTACTTGCTCTGCGGCATGTGGGATCTTCCCGGACCAGGGCTCAAATCCGTGTTCCCTGCATTGGCAGGCAGATTCTTAACCACTGCACCACCAGGGAAGTCCCTAATAGCTCTAATTTAAAAATTACATTTAGATTTATGAATTCTAGGTGAATTGAGAGGAGGCATCTTTTCCTTGCTTGTCTTTGTATCCTCGGCATGTAACAAAAGTTCTCACATAGGTTCCTAATATGTATTTTTTTTAGTATAAATTTATTTATTTATTTTTCGCTGTGTTGGGTCTTTGTTGCTGCTCACGGGCTTTCTCTAGTTGCGGTGAACGGGGGCTACTCTTTGTTGCGGTGCACGAGCTTCTCGTTGAGGTGGCTTCTCTTGTTGCAGAGCATGGGCTCTAGGCATGAGGGCTTCAGTAGTTGTGGCTCACGGGCTCTAGAGTGCCGGCTCAGTAGTTGTGGCGCACGGGCTTAGTTGCTCTGCGGCATATGGGATCTTCCCGGACCAGGGCTTGAACCCGTGTCCGCAGCATGGCCAGGCAGATTCTTAACCACCGCACCACCGGGGAAGTCCCCCTAATATATATTGTTGAATAAACAAATTAGTGATTTTTTTTTGTTGTATTACTTTTTTTTGTTCTTGTTGATAGTTAACTAGTGCATAGTAATCAATAATTTAGTTACTGATTCATTCATTCAACAACTATTTATTGAATATCCATTGTGTCTTTGCTTGTGCTAGAAGCTTATTGGAACACATAGGTAATCAAATAATTAGATGTATATGATCTTGATGTTAATTCTTTAAAATTTAGGTGAAACCTGGAGATGATTTAGAAAGTGATCGATACTTAATCACAGTTGAGGAGGTTAAAGTTACTGGAAGCACAGCTGTCAAACAGGATGTTGTTAAAGAAGCACCAGCATTGAATTCAAAGAGGTTTATATCTTCTGGCCGGTCCCTTGGGTGTCAGCCTGCTGGTTTAAAAAGGAAGTTTGCTGTAAGTTTCTCTGTTGAAAATAATAAATCAATATATATTTATAAAATTGTTTTAAGAAGTAGTGAATTGTGAAGCTATTGTACTGTATGATTAAAACAGTGCTTCATAGTATATGCTTAGGTAGGAAGGAAGTAAACATTAATCTTAATACAAATGAGTGTTTGTATTTTAGCTTAGCAAACTTTATATCTTAATTATTACCTTGTAAAACATCCACATTCCTTTTTCTTTTTTTTTTTTTAGTCAGTTCATTTTACATTTTCTTTATAGGATATAGAACAGCTAATAATTGTTTAATATTTTTAGGGTTTTCAAGGACCGCGTCAAGTGCCAAAGAAAATGGTTATTACAGAAAATAATGAATCGGCTGTTTCATTTGAAGCTAAGAAGCCTGGTCCTATTTTTCTTCCTCCATTCTACAGCACACCTCCTTTGTTTTCTACATTTGGCAAGAAAGATATAAATAATATACCAACAGACCCTGAGAACATTGTCACTTACAAGAACAGAGAGAGAAATGGCATACCTTTTTCTTCACTTGTCTCTACTTCGTCCTTCAAGGTTAACCCAGAAATGCTATGTGAAGAAAATTATTTTTACTCTCCTGTCAGTTTTGTAAATAAGCATTCAGATTCTTTACTGACCAATGAGCCCATGAAAAGAGATAGTTTGGTATCTCACTGTTTAGGAGTTTCACAAAATATTAGAAGCAAAGCCCAAATATTAGCTCTTCTGAAGTCCAAATCAACTAGTATGTCTAAGGAACTAAATTCTGAGATTACAGGACATTTCCCTCAGATGCAACCACAAGGAAGTTTAAAAATTCCTACTAAACCAAAGTGCTTAATTGAACAAGAAGAGTATGCTGAGGTGAAGAGCACAGAAAGTTTACACTACCAGCATCAATCAGAAAATACCATGAGAAATAAAAGCCGGTGGGCCATGTATTTATCCTCACAGAGTTCGCCTATACATTCCTCTACGGTAGATGGAAATGATATAGAAAAAAAACCCAAGGCCCAAGTTGGTAATTTAAACTTGAAAGACCTTTTGGTGCAAAAAAGGATACAGTTCTTTGAAACAGGTGCTGAAAATGGAAAAAACTATAACGAAGACAAGCCAGTAGATGATAATGATCAGACCTGGGATCAAGAAGGAAAATTAGAAATTCCTTCATTCTGTGATAGCAGCAGCTTACCAGTTACCTGTAGTAACGCAGAAAATGATGGCTTTTTATCAGAATCTGACATTCAAAAAAATAATAAAAGACCTCTTAATCAAAATGACCAGATGGGCATAAAAGGGTCAATTCTCATTAGAAAAAAAGCTCAGGAGATAGATATACGTGGAACACCAGAAAAGGAGTATAAACATCTACAAATTGAATCTTCACTAAGTAACAATTCTGGGATCTCTGATGATAATACGGACATATTTTCTAAAAGTAGTACTAATAATGAACTCCTTAATAATATTCATGAACCTATGAGTAATGTAACACAGCCACTTGTGGAGGTCACATTTAATCTAAAGAATTTTGAAACCAGTGACACTGAGGAGGAATCAGAGGAAAGCAACAGAATTTCCCAGGATTCAGAGGGTTGGGTGAAAGAAACTTTGGTTAATGACGGCAATTCAAGATGTGAGAATATAAGCTGTAAAGAAGTTGGCAGTGAACACTTGCCTCTCTTAACGTCTACTGGGGACAAACTATCAGAGACATTTCCCATGAAAGAGATTCTGCCATCACAGTTTTGTGATAAAACGTGTGTAGGTTTTGACAGAGGACCTTGGAAAGCTGGAAACACTGGAAAAGAAATAGAGGAGGAGTGGAGTGACACATTAAGCAATTTTGACTCATCCTTAGAGTGGACTGATGATGTATATGCAGAAAATAATGAAGGCAGTAATAAATCTATTAGTGCTTCATTCCCAAATAAATCTGAAAGTATAAACACGAATTTACATATTCCTCATTTTTTAAACATAGCCACTCATCAGAATCCTGAAAAAAACCTATTTTCAGAACAGGCTCAGCCTCGGCCTTTTATTATGGGAAGTGACTTGGACAAAAATTCCAAACAGGTTTTACCATTAACCTCTAGCAGTGACAACAGTATCCAGCTATTAAATGCCAGTCAGATTCACTCTGAAGAATGTATTGCACTTGATAAATCACATACCCAAGTTTCCAATTCTTTGTTTTACCCTTTGGGAAAAAAACATCCTATTTCCAAAGACACAGAATCACATGTTCCTGAATCTGAAGACTTGGGAAGGACTAGAAGTTTACCCCAGGACCATATTGATATAGAAACTGCTGGAGAAAGCAAACAATACTGGAATAATCCTAGACATTCTTCAGAACTTTCCAGATTAGTAAATAGCATTTCCCTATTAAAATCATTGTCTGAACACAGTACGGCTTTGGAAGGCTTGGAAGTATTGAAAAAGAGGAATACCGCTTTTAAACAACAAGGAACTCGGCAGACCGATGAGCCAGATAGCAATCCTGAAGGTTAGAATGTCATGTCTGTTTTGGATTGTTCTCTTTATAGTTCAAAGGATGAGGAGATATTTGCTCTGGAGGCTACATTAAGAATTACATGGTATTTAAATAGGTAATACATGTACTTGATAAAATCAACTGTAATAGAGGATGATATAGTGAAAAGTAAGTCTCCTTCCTACCACAGCCCTTCAGTCCACTCAGAATTAGCAGTCTTCTTCCAGAGTATTCTTTCAAAAATATGTTATGTGTATATAAGCATATATAGGCACATATAAGCAAATATGTGTGTGTGTGTTATAATCCATTCCTGTCGTTATACATTTTTGGTCATGTGCTAGGAGATACTTTTTTAAGAAAAACGTCATGAGCTCATATTGATATCTCTAACTCCAGTTCTAAACCACAGGGTTCTTCCTTTCTTCCCTTCATTCCATAATTGTGTTTCTTTATTCTCAGAGTGGAAAGGGTCCTGGTGCCCAGCAGCATCAGTATATTTACTTCCTCAATTCTATGGTGTGCACCAAATGGTTTTCAAATTGTTAAACCAATATCACTACTGGCAAAAAAATTTGTAAAGCTTACAAATTCCTTGGAGTTTTTCTTTGTTTCCATTTTTTTTTAAACTGGTTGTGTTTTGTTTCTTTGTTTGTGTTTAGAGTATATCCTGAGAGTATAGAGTTGGAGTATTATGTTCCAAAGTTATTGGGTACTTTTTTTTCTTTACCGTGATTATGTTATCATTTGATATATAGTTAAGTTCATCGTCTATATTTCGTATGAGGATATAGTTGATTTATTCTTTAAAAAATTTTTTTTTCTGACTATGTAGAATATTAACTGAGTACAAAAATCAAAACTGTATAAAGACATATACTCAGATTCCTTCCTTATGCCTTCCATCCTATTCCTACCTGCTGTAGGTAACCAATATATCGTACTTGTGGTCTGGTTTTTATTTTTTACTTTTTTGCAAAAATAGACACCTCCCGGTATAAATTCTTGTTTCCCTTTATTCAACATAAGATACTGTGCTCTGTATTCTTTAGCACCTTGATTCTTTTCACTTAATAATATATCCTGGAAATCACTACCTATCACTTCATAGGACTCATCCTCATTTTATTTGTTTATAGCTATATAATATTTTACTGTGTGGATGAACCATCATTTTTGCAACCAGTCTCCAGTATTTTGCTATTGCAAATAATGTGACAATAAGTAACTTTATATATCTGTATCTATATAACTGTATGGACTTTTTGCATGTTACTGCAGGTATGTCTTCAGGGCAAATTCCTAGCAGTAAGGTTGTTGGGTAAAGTTGTGTCTTTGTTAGATACTTCAAAATTCTCTTGAAGGAATCATACCATTTCTCATTCCCACCAATAATGTATGAGAGTGCCTGTTTCTCCATAGCATTGCCAGTAGAGTATTTTGCCAAGCTTTTGAATTTTTACCAATCTAATAGATGAGAAATGAGAGTGTATTTTAAATTTGTATTTCTTTCACTACAAGTGAAATTGAGCTTTTCATATGTTTAAGCATCATTTGTATGTCTTTTTTCATGAATAGTCTGCTCTACTCTTTTGTCCAGTCTTTTGATGGTTGTTGGTCTTTTATTCTCTTTTACTTGGAAGAGCTCTTTATGTATTAGAAATAGCAGCCCTTTATCTATGTTGCAGATATTTTCTTTCAGTATGTCATTGATTGGTCTTTTGACTTGGCTTGTGGAACGTTGCCAATAGCATTTTTTTTAAGAAAAATAATATTATAGGACATAAATATTATGTACACATGAATGTGAATGAACAGTGTACTCAAAAGTTAAAATTGAACTCTTCTTTGAATATCTCAAGGAATCCCTGAGAAAAATAGGAATAAATTATTGTACCTAGTAAAATGTTTCTTTCAAATGTAGTTAAATATGATGACTATTATTACAGTTTATTTTCTTTTTTTAAAAAATAAGTTTATTTATTTATTTTTGGCTGCATCAGGTCTTCGTTGCTGCTTGTGGGCTTTCTCTAACTGTGGCAAGTGGGGGGCTACTCTTCGTTGTGGTGCGCGGGTTTCTCATTGTGGTTTCTTCTGTTGCGGAGTACGGGTTCTAGGCATGCAGGCTTCAGCAGTTGTGGCATGCAGGCTCGGTAGTTGTGGATCACGGGCTCTAGAGCGCAGGCTCAGTAGTTGTGACGCATGGGCTTAGTTGCTCCGCGGCATGTGGGATCTTCCCGGACTGGGGCTGGAACCTGTGTCCCCTGCATTGGCAGGCGGATTCTTAACCATTGTGCCACCAGGGAAGTCCCTACGGTTTATTTTCTAAAAAATTAAAAATAAGAAGAAACCTATTGAAAAATAAATATGGGTAGATGTAGTTATGCAATGTCATATAAGGATATAAATTCCTAATATGAAGGTTTAGAAATTACAGAATTTAGTTTTGGGAAATTTATTCTTTTTTCTCATCAAGTTGGAAAAGAGGATTACAGTTGATTCTCATTATTTGTGGTGGTTGTGTTCTATAAAGTTACCAAACAGTGGATTAGTGAAAAATAGGCCATTGCTTTTTGGAGAAATGCAGGGTTAGGTTCCTTCAAACCTCTGGTCAGAACATTTTCATCAACTGATCAGTACAAAACCTTGTTTTATGTGTGTTTTCATTTAAAGATTCCTTATTTAATATATATTGGTGATCGATTAACACTGAACTTATGACCAATAGCACTGTAACTAACTCATGCCTGAATGAAACTTACCACGTGTTTCCTACATAAGGGACGTCAGAGCCTTCTTGCACTTAGGAACACTAGGCAGCACTATGCTTAGGGAACATTTTAAATAGCAAAGTCACCAATAAAAAGCCCCCAAATATGAAAAATGTACTAAATAGATCACAAGAAGGACACTTGTTTGTAGCATGAGGGCTGGAATTAGAAGGCAGAATGTCGCCTTGTTCTACCTCAGCTGGGAATGTGCATGTCAAGCAACTCACTTTTTGTAGCTCTGCATGTCTGCAGATGACCTCAGAAACACAGTATTGATTTGGGGGTTACAAATAAATTTTAGCAAGTAGGCGGAATCTGTGAATAATGAGGATTGACTGTATTTTCTGACATAAATATATTTCTCTAAAAATGATTAAGTTGGTTTTCTTGAGACAATTTGAGAATTGGAATTATTTTTATTGGAATATAGCAAATGACTTCATGGATTTTAATACAGAATTAGAAAAGAATCTGTTTTACCACCATTTTAGAATGTGTGAAAGTGTTAAAAAACATTTTCTCCATTATCTTCAAGTTTTCGTGAGATGGCTGGATATATTTTAGAAATGTTAATTTAGAATTTTATTCTTAAGTGAAGGCAGTAAAGGGAAAAATAATTTTCATCCAGTGCCTTTTTAAAATTCCTTTTATAAATAACCTCAAGTTCCAAAATCCACTTATTTTTGTTTCATTTGGTATAGTCTGAATGTTTACAGGAAAATAATGAAACCAAAAGTAACAATTGGCAAAAAGTGAAGTTTGCACTGGATATGGCTTTTTTTTTAAGTTATTGAATTTTTTAAATTAATTAATTATTTTTTGGCTGCGTTGGGTCTTCGTTGCTGTGCGCGGCCTTTTCTCTAGTTGTGGCGAGCGGGGGCTACTGTTCGTTGCAGTGCATGGGCTTCTCATTGTGGTGGCTTCTCCTGTTGCAGAGCACGGGCTCTAGGCGCGCGGGCTTTAGTAGTTGCAGCACGCGGGCTCAGTAGTTGTGGCTCACAGGTTCTAGAGTGCAGGCTCAGTAGTTTTGGCACACGGGCTTAGTTGCTCCATGGCGTGTGGGATCTTCCTGGACCAGGGCTTGAACCCGTGTCCCCTGCATTGGCAGGCAGATTCTTATCAACTGCACCACCAGGGAAGCCCCATGGCTATTTTTTTAAACGGTAGTTATCACTAAAATTATAGTCTTATTGGTGACTTTACAAGAAACTGAGATTATTGAATTTCTTTTAAGGGAAAAATCCCAATTTAAACAGATACCTGATAAGGTGGTTTGGCCTAGCCACCCTGTCCTCCTTTTTTTTTTCCTTTATGCACTTTCCTTTCTTTCTTTTTTTTTCCTTTTTTCCTTTAACATCTTTATTGGAGTATAATTGCTTTATAGTGTTGTGTTAGCTTTTGCTGTATAACAGAGTGAATCAGCTATATGCATATGTATATCCCCATATCCCTTCCCTCTTGCGTCTCCCTCCCACCCTCCTTATCCCACCCCTCTAGGGTGTAGCACAGCACCGAGCTGATCTCCCTGTGCTATGCAGCTGCTTCCCACTAGCTATCTATTTTACATTTGGTAGTGTATATATGTCATTGTTACTCTCTCACTTTGTCCCAGCTTACCCTGCCCCCTCCCCATGTCCTCAAGTCCATTCTCTACATCTGCATCTTTATTTCTGTCCTGCCCCTAGGTTCATCAGAACCATTTTTTTTTCTAGATTCTATATATATGCGTTAGCATACTGTATTTGTTTTTCCCTTTCTGAGTTACTTCACTCTGTATGACCAACTCTAGGTCCATCCACCTCACTACAAATAACTCAATTTTGCTTCCTTTTATGGCTGAGTAATATTCCATTGTATATATGTGCCACATCTTCTTTATCCATTCATCTGTTGATGGACACTTAGGTTGCTTCCATGTCCAGGCTGTTGTAAATAGTGCTGCAATGTATATTGTGGTACATGACTCTTTTTGAATTACGGTTTTCTTAGGATATATGCCCAGTAGTGGGATTGCTGGGTCGTATGGTAGTTCTATTTTTAGTTTTTTAAGGAAACTCCATACTGTTCTCCTTAGTGGCTATATGAATTTACATTCCCACCAACAGTGCAAGAGGGTTCCTTTTTCTCCGCAACCTCTCCAGCATTTATCATTTGTAGGTTTTTTGATGATGGCCATTCTGACTGGTGTGAGGTGTAACCTCACTGTAGTATTTTTGTTTGTTTGTTTGTTTGTTTTTTTGTGGTACGTGGGCCTCTCACTGCTGTGGCCTCTCCCGTTGCGGAGCACAGGCTCTGGATGCGCAGGCTTAGCGGCCATGGCTCATGGGCCCAGCCGCTCCGCGGCATGTGGAATCTTCCTGGACCATGGCACGAACCCGTATGCCCTGCATCAGTGGTGGACTCTCAACCACTGCGCCACCAGGGAAGCCCTGGATTGGATTGTTTGTGTTTCTGATATTGAGCTGTATGAGCTGCTTGTAAATTTTGGAGATTAATCCGTTGTCAGTTGCTTCATTTGCAAATATTTTCTCCCATTCTGAGGGTTGTCTTCGTCTTCTTTATTTTTTCCTTTGCTGAGCAAAAGCTTTGAAGTTTCATTAGGTCCCATTTGTTTATTTTTGTATTTATTTCCATTTCTGTAGGAGGTGGGTCAAAAAGGATCCTGTTATGTTTTTTTGTTTTCTTTGTGGTACGCAGGCCTCTCACCGTTGCGGCCCCTCCCGTTGCGGAGCACAGGCTCCGGAGGCGCGGTCTCAGCGGCCATGGCTCGTGAGCCCAGCCGCTCCACAGCATGTGGGATCCTCCTGGACTGGGGCACGAACCCGTGTCCCCTGCATTGGCAGGCGGACTCTCAACCACTGCGCCACGAGGGAAGCCCCCCTTGTTATGTTTTATGTCATAGAGTGTCCTGCCTACATTTTCCTCTAAGAGTTTTATAGGGTCTGGCCTTACATTTAGGTCTTTAATCCATTTTGAGTTTATTTTTGTGTATGGTGTTAGGGAGTGTTCTAATTTCATTCTTTTACATGTAGCTGTCCAGTTTTCCCAGCACCACTTATTGAAGAGGCAGTCTTTCCTCTATCGTATACTCTTGCCTCCTTTATCAAAGATAAGGTGACCATATGTGTGTGGGTTTATCTGTGGGCTTTCTATCCTGTTCCATTGATCACTGTTTCTGTTTTGTGTCAGTACCATACTGCCTTGATTACTGTAGCTTTGTAGTATAGTCTGAAGTCTGGGAGCCTGATTCCTCCAGCTCTGCTTTTCTTAAGATTGCTTTGGCTATTCGGGGTCTTTTGTGTTTCCCTACAAATTGTGAAAATTTTTGTTCTAGTTCTGTAAAAAATGCCATTGGTAGTTTGATAGGGATTGCATTGAAACTGTAGATTGCTTTGGGTAGTATAATCATTTTCACAATGTTGATTCTTCCAATATAAGAACATGGTATATCTCTCCATCTGTTGGTTTCATCTTTAATTTCTTACATCAGTGTCATAGTTTTCTGGATACAGGTCTTTTGTCTCCTTGAGTAGGTTTATCCTAGGTATTTTATTCTTTTTGTTGCAGTGGTAAATGGGAGTGTTTCCTTAAATTCTCTTTCAGATTTTTCATAATTAGTGTATAGGAATGAGAAAGATTTCTGTGCCCTAATTTTGTATCCTGCTACTTTACCAAATTCATTGATTAGCTCTAGTACTTTTCTGGAAGTATCTTTAGGATTCTCTATGTATAGTATCATGTCATCTGCAACAGTGGCAGTTTTACTTCTTCTTTTCTGAACTGGATTCCTTTTATTTTTCTTATCTGATTGCTTTGGCTAAAACTTCCAAAACTATGTTGAATAATAATGGTGAGAGTGGGCAACCTTTTCTTGTTACTGATCTTAGAGGAAATGGTTTCAGTTATTCACCATTGAGAATGATGTTGGCTGTGGGTTTGTCATATATGGCCTTTATTATGTTGAGGTAGGTTCCCTCTGTGCCTAGTTTCTGGAGAGTTTTTATCATAAATGGGTGTTGAATTTTGTCAAAAGCTTTTTCTGCATCTATTGAGATGATCATATGGTTTTTTTCCTTCATTTGTTAATATGGTGTATCACGTTGATTGATTTGCATATATTGAAGAATCCTTGCATTTCTGGGATAAACCCCATTTGATCATGGTGTACGATCCATTTAATGTGCTGTTGGATTCTGTTTGCTAATTTTTTGTTGAGGATTTTTGCATCTGTGTTCATCAGAGATATTGGCCTGTAGTTTTCTATTTTTGTGACATTTTTGTCTGGTTTTGGTATCAGGGTGATGGTGGCATAGTAGAATGAGTTTGAGAGTGTTCCTCCCTCTGCTATATTTTGGAAGAGTTTGAGAAGGATGGGTGTTAGCTCTTCTCTAAATGTTTGATAGAATTTGCCTGTGAAGCCATCTGGTCCTGGGCTTTTGTTTGTTGGAAGATTTTTATTTATTTATTTTTTGTGGTACGCCGGCATCTCACTGTTGTGGCTTCTCCCGTTGTGGAGCATAGGCTCCAGATGCGCAGGCTCAGCGGCCATGGCTCATGGGCCCAGCTGCTCCACGGCATGTGGGATCCTTCCGGACCGGGGCACGAACTCGCGTCCTCTGCATCGGCAGGCGGACTCTCAACCACTGCGCCACCACAGAAGCCCCCTGTTGGAAGATTTTTAATCACAATTTCAATTTCAGTGCTTGTGATTGGTCTATTTATATTTTCAGTTTCTTCCTGGTTCAGTCTCAGAAGGTTGTGCTCTTCTAAGAATTTGTCCATTTCTTCCAGGTTTTCCGTTTTTTTGGCACATAGTTGCTTGTAGTAATCTCTCACAATCCTTTGTATTTCTGCAGTGTCAGTTACTTCTCCTTTTTCATTTCCAATTCTGTTGATTTGAGTCTTCTCACATTTTTTCGTGATGAGTCTGGCTAATGGTTTATCAATTTTGTTTATCTTCTCAAAGAACAAGCTTTTAGTTTCATTGATCTTTGACGTTTCCTTCATTTCTTTTTCATCTGTTTCTGATCTGATCTTTATGATTTCTTTCCTTCTGCTAACTTTGGGGTTTTTTTGTTCTTTCTCTAATTGCGTTAAGTATAAGGTTAGGTTGTTTATTTGAGTATTTTCTTGTTTCTTGAGGTAGGATTGTATTGCTATAAACTTCCCCCTTAGAACTGCTTTTGCTGCATACCATAGCTTTTGGGTTTTTGTGTTTTCATTGTCATTTGTTTCTAGGTATTTTCTGATTTCCTCTTTGATTTCTTCAGTGATCTCTTGGTTATTTAGTACTGTATTGTTTAGCCTCCATGTGTTTGTATTTTTTACAGTTTTTTTTTTCCTGTAATTGATATCTAGTCTCATAGCGATGTGGTTGGGAAAGATACTTAATATGATTTCAGTTTTCTTAAATTTAGTAAGGCTTGATTTGTGACCCAGAATATGGTCTGTCCTGGAGAATGTTCCATGAGCACTTGATAAGAAAGTGTATTCTGTTGTTTTTGGATGGAATGTCCTATAAATATCAATTACGTCCATCTTGTTTAATGTGTCATTTAAAGCTTGTGTTTCCTTATTTATTTTCATTTTGGATGATTTGTCCATTCGTGAAAGTGAGGTGTGAAAGTCCCCTACTATTATTGTGTCACAGTCGATTTCCCCTTTTATGGCTGTTAGCATTTGCCTTGTGTATCGAGGTGCTCCTGTGTTGGGTGCATACATATTTACAATTGTTATATCTTCTTGGATTGATCTCTTGATCATTGTGTAGTGTCCTTCCTTGTCTCTTGTAACATTCTTTATTTTAAAGTCTATTTTATCGGATATGAGTATTGCTACTCCAGCTTTCTTTTGATTCCCATTTGCATGGAATATCTTTTTCCATCCCCTCACTTTCAGTCTGTATGTGTCCCTAGGTCTGAAGTGGGTCTCTTGTAGACAGCATATATACGGGTCTTGTTTTTGTATCCATTCAGCCAATCTGTGTCTTTTGGTTGGAGCATTTAATTCATTTACATTTAAGGTAATTATTGATATATATGTTCCTATTACCATTTTCTTAATTGTTTTGGGTTTGTTTTTGTAGATCTTTTCCCTCTCTTGTATTTCCTGCCTAGAGAAGTTCCTTTAGCATTTGTTGTAAAGCTGGTTTGGTGGTGCTGAATTCTAATAACTTTTGCTTATTTGTAAAGGTTTTAATTTCTCCATCAAATCTGAAAGAGATCCTTGCTGGGTAGAATAATCTTGGTTGTAGGTTTTTCCCTTTCATCACTTTAAATATGTCCTGCTACTCCCTTCTGGCTTGCAGAGTTTCTGCTGAAAGATCAGCTGTTAATCTTATGGGGATTCCCTGTATGTTATTTGTTGCTTTTCCCTTGCTGCTTTTAATATTTTTTCTTTGTATTTAATTTTTGATAGTTTCATTAATATGTGTCTCGGTGTGTTTCTCTTTGGGTGTGTCCTGTGGGTGGTACTCTCTGCTTCCTGGACTTGATTGACTATTTCCTTTCCCATGTTAGGGAAGTTTTCGACTAATCTCCAAATATTTTCTCAGACCTTTCTCAGAACGCTGAGTTCCCCCCATCCTCCTTTCCATTCTGTAGGCTTGCCAGCTTTTTCTGTCTCAGAGTCTTTACACTTGTTCTGCCTTTCCCCTGAACACCTTTACCCCTGCATAGCTAGTTTTTTCTTGTCTTCAGGTTTCAGCATAAATGTTACTTCCTGTGAGAGATCTCTTCAGGTCATCCTGCTAGCGTTACTCTCTCTCATTTCACCCTGTGTTATGAAACCCTTTTGTATCACAATCTGAATTTATTTATCTTCTGTGTCCCTTTCTTTTCAAGGGATCTTGTTTGTTTTGTTCACTGCTGTTTCCCCAGTGCCTGGCATACTGTATTTTGGAAATAATTGTTATATTCCTTGTTTCACTCAGTTTTAGATATAAGTTTTTAAAAATTTTAGAGCACTACTATATTTATGATGAATAAGATAATTGGATTTTGTCCATTCTAGCTAGGAAACCATTGACTGCAGTAGTTTCACAAGCTATACCAAAGTCTTCTCATCTGAACCAGGATCCTCAACAGGTACATATTTTTCTGTCAGTATATTTATTATTTTGATATAGAATGTTCTATAATTTGTAATGATACTATAGAAATACAGGAGTCTGAAGCTATGTTGGTTCATGACCTCTCCTGTATCTTAGTGATTTTTTTTATTGCATTGCTTGGCCAAAAGAAACCTAGCAGTTCCTTTTATTTAGTTAGTAGTATTAAAAACTTAGTAATTTGTTAAGCATTTTGTCCTTTTTTTCCAGTGTTATTGAGATATAATTGACCATATAACATTGTATTAGTTTAAGATGTACAACATAATGATTTGATATATGCATATATTGTGAAATGGTTATGATAAGCATTTTATTTTTAAATAAACACAGTTACTAATGGAATGCATGCACTTGTTGGGCACTGTGCAACTTCTCAAAGCTTGGAATAGATTCAGTTTCTGGGTCCACATTGATTTTTGTATGGCAATTGATTTTTATCATAGCCATTTCCTAAAACCCAGCTTCACAAAGATATGATGTCACTGACAGAAATGACGTGAAATCTGATGTTGAAACTGAACTACCTTGAGTTTGCAGTTTGTTCCGTTTCTGACAGATGTCTAATGACACTGTGTTTCCCTCAAATTTAAAATATCTTGTGGAGCCTCTGTTGAGTTCACTGTGGCACCCCAAAGTACCTTGTTATACCAGTTTGGGAACCATGGAAATAATATAAAAAGTAATAGTACTAATTAGGATGAAATGAAATTTTACAATAAGTTATCTAGGTTAGTGTTTCTCAGTGAAGATGCTTTTAGCACTTTTGAAGAGACAGTTCTTTCCTTGTTTCATTTACCCCCAGTTTGTATCATATTCTATTTTCCATGTTACTGTTTTTTTAATAATATCAATTTTTTCCTCCTTTTTTTTTAAATACAGAAAAAGGTAAAGAAAAAATAAAACTTACCATACCACCTGGAGATAATTACTATTAACATTTCCAGCATTTTTGGCCTAATTTAAAAAATATGGTTAGATTGATAGGTACAAATAGTTTTATATCCTTTCTCCTTAATATCATATTGTATTTTCTCACATTATTAAGAACACTTACACATACCTTTTAAAGGTTACTTATCATTCCATCTCGTGGATATCCTTTGCTTTGGACAAACAGTTCCCTATTTTGGACATTTAGATCATTTCCAGCATTTTGCTTTTGTAAATAAAACTTTAGTAGATGTTTTTGCACATAAATTATTGTTTACGTTTAGTTATTTCCTTAGATTTGATTCTTAGAAATGGAACTGATAATTTGAGAGGCCAAGAACAACTTTCTTAGATTGTTGATATAAGTCAAATCAAAATATCTTAATGTTTTACAATATGAATATTTGTTTCATTTCATATTTACCAGTACTGAGATCTTTTAAAATTCTTCCTAAGTGAAATAGTATTTAATCAACACTTAGTTTTTATTTCTTTGATTATTAGTAATGGTGACCTTATATTTCTTACATCTAAAAAAATCTATATTTTATTTCTAAGTTACTATTACCTTTTGGCTTATCTTATATTAATGTTCTATTCCTAAGATGATGAAAGAAAATGAAGTTGAACCAAGTAAATCACTTCAGTCTTTGCAGGTGAGTTAACTTTTAAAATGTAACATAGCCAGAAATTGTATTCGTATATATAGGTATGGCATGTAATTATACGTTTGTATTCTATATTGCCAGTTTTCAAATTTATTTGTAATTAGTTACCCTTTTATACTCATTTAGATGAGCCTACTGTCTTGTATAAGTGTCCTGTGTAGTCAGTAGAATTTGGGTAAATAACAAATATTTTATCATAAAGCTAATTTTTCAAACTTGCAAGCATTACCTAATCCAAGAATTGTCATTGACAATTACAACTGCATCTGCAGGCTCTGTTGCCTAGAACAGTACAAAATAAAACAAAATCCATTGTGGTGACTCAATCATTTTTCACCCTTATATTACAAGATCAAGTATAAAATAATGAACAGTCAGCAGCTGCTTACAAATGATCACATTCTTACTGGGTTTTTTTCACTTGAAAAAAATACGGTTTAGGGCTTCCCTGGTGGCGCAGTGGTTGAGAGTCTGCCTGCTGATGCAGGGGACACCGGTTCATGCCCTGGTCTGGGAGGATCCCACATGCCGTGGAGCGGCTGGGCCCATGAGCCATGGCCACTGAGCCTGTGCGTCTGGAGCCTCTGCTCCGCAGTGGGAGAGGCCACAACGGTGAGAGGCCTGCATACCGCAAAAAAAAACAAAACAGAAAAACAGAAAAAAACGTTTTCAACTTTTTCAAGTATAATTATCACAAAGTATAAATTGCAAATTAACACTATCACTGTTTTTCCCTCCAGGATGAGTTGCCATTTAAATAAATGTCATATATATATATATATATATATATATATATATATATATATATATATTTTAAATAAATGTCATATATTTTTAAAGCAAAATATTTTATAATCTCAAAATAATGAAAAAGGTCTTAGAATCTTTTGCAAAAAAAAAATTTAAATCTTTTTAGCATTAATATCAAAGTACATTTGTGTTTTTATAATAGCTTTCTTGCTACAACTCTCTGAATCAAACTCTTCATACACACCTAGTGATAGAAGGAACTTTCAAAACTTAAAATTAGGGTGCGCTTAATATTTAATGCCACCTTCACCTTATTGCTGTAAGTGTGATTAGTCACACAAAGCAAAGGAGCTAGAAGATACAATATGCTAACTAATTTTTTAAACTCACTATATTCAAAAATGCTAGTTCTAAAATATGAGTTGAATGTTTTTAAGAGCTACCTGATTGGCAGTTGTGCTTATGTATATTGTTATAAAAGGAAAGTGACTATTATTTGAATAAATACACTATTTTACCTCTTTTAGTGGCATATTTTTTCTCCATATTTGTTAAACATAAAGAAATTACTTCTACAGTTGAGTTCATTTTCTGAGTCTGTAGTTCATATTAGAAATTATGGCTATTTTATATAGTTACTTGATGAACTAAAAATGACTAGTTGCTGTTGTCTGTATCTTGTGTTTTATGGTGGCTAGAAGATGATTCTCTCTTTAAATAAACTATTACACTTCTTCAATTTTACACTAATTTTTGAATTAAATAATCTGCATTAACATAAATATTAGTATGGGATTTATAACATACCCAGCAATGTTAAAAAAGAATTCAATTAAAAGTTTAGAATTCCAATTTTCTAATATGCTGAGTTTTTAAATTAACTAGTATAGTACTTTCTCTGCTAGAGCACTCCTTTGCCGGGGGTTGCTTATTGTATGTATGTATATAGAGAAGCAAGATGGAGATGACAAGTATCATCATTTTGAAAGGGCAGACTTAACTTTAAGTTTGAGGAATATTTTCCCATCAAACTCATAAACACCTACAAAACTATTTTAGCTAACATACTTATTGATATTTTATCCTAGTTCTTTTCCTTGGGCAGTGAAGAAGAGACTGCTTTTCTAGCTGTTATTCCTAAACAAATGGAGAGAGAAACCTGTGACCCCAAGGTAAAATTTGTGAAGAATTGATTTTCTAAGCCACAGTGTTTTCCTGCTGTTTTTTTTACACAACTGTCAGAGTTTTCATAAGCAGAAGATTAGTGAGCAAAATGAATTAACCTGGTTTTAAGAACAAGAGACACTAATGACTCCTACCCCTTTTTTTGGTCTTGAGCCCTCTCTCTGTTACTAATGAACTAATAATGCGTTATGTATGCATAGGATATCCTAGGGATTGGGCACAAAGATATGTAAAGTACAGTTAATGAATGTTCTGTGTAGAACAAAGTGAAGATGTTTATAACTTTTAATTCATTATAGTTTACTCCACCACTTTTACTTCAGGCTGAAGGGATAGAAGTATATATAACCCAAGCTCTGAGTAATGCTACCCACTCCACAGCAAAAATTGATAGAGACAACAGCATATAAATGGTTGGGTTTTGTAAATAGTGATTCTATTCTTAAAACTCAACAGATCTCTGGAAAGGATCTACATAGCATCAAAGAAAGCAAAGCACCTGTTTGTAGAGAATTTGTATTCCACATGAAACAAAGCAGAAATATACAGTCTTTAAAGGTTTAGACTTTTTTTTATTGATATATGTTATGTTTTAAAATTCAAAATAATGTTTTCAACAAAACTCTTGTTTCAGAGGCAATTTAGTTCCTTTCAAATGTGTGATTTAGAATCCTCATTTTTAAATAAGAGAATTTTCAGATTATGTATTTTTGTCATTCTGTTAATTTATCAGTTAGAAATAAATTCATTCTTTATGTACATTCCTTTGACTCTACATACTCTTATTTTTCCACATTCTGGGTAGGCTTTGTCACCCTGCACAGAGTAAAAATCCTAGAACCCTCAATGGGGCAGCAGAGAAAGCCATCTGAAGTCTGAAAGCAGACCAAGTCTCTGAGGGGGTGAAAGCACCCCTCTGAGGTACACGTCTGTCTTGGTACTCTTAGGCCTTTGTTCTCAGAGCTATAGGATCAGATCATCTGGGAAGCTGGGAACCCAGCATCCCTCTTGCTAATATTCTGATAGTTTACAAAACCCTTAAAGGAAAATGCTTCCTCTGTTCCTTCTCTCTTCCCTTCCTATTATCATGTGTTTATTGATTGCCTCCTGTATTCCAAGCATGGTATTAAATGCAGGTGATATCCTGATGAAGCAGAAGCGTCTTTGCCCTCAAGGAGCTTGCAGTACAGTTAGTATACAGATAAGAAGAAACTTCATTGTAGTGTAATGTGATGTCTACAATGGAAAGTTGTGGGGAATTCCCTGGCAGTCCAGTGGTTAGGACTCCACGCTTTCACTGCGAAGGGCCCGGGTTTGATCCCTGGTAAGGGAACTAAGACTCCACAAGCCATGCAGTGTGGCCAAAACAAAAATAAAAAACCAAAAATGTTGTGTAATGTATAGTGGAAGCATAGAGGAAGGAGCACCTGTGTCTTTCTGGCTTAATCAACCCATTATCATTACACTCCTTGTGTTTGTAAAAAAACAAAAAAAAAATCATACTTATTAATGTTGACCTTGAATGCAGTTAAATCACTGCACTTTATTTTTTAATGTTTTATTTATTTTTATTTATTTATCTTTGACTGTGTTGCTGTGCGCGGGCTTTCTTCTAGTTGCCACTAGCAGGGGCTGCTCTTCGCTGTGGTGCTCTGGCTTCTCATTGCAGTGGCTTCTCTTATTGCAGAGCATGGGCTCTAGGTGCGTGGGCTTCTGTAGTTGTGGCATGCAGGCTCAGTAGTTGTGGCTTGTGGGCTTTAGCGCACAGGCTCAGTAGTTGTGGCACATGGGCTTAGTTGCTCCGCGGCATGTGGGATTTTCCCGGACCAGGACTGAAACCCATGTCCTCTGCATTGGCAGGCGGATTCTTAATCACTGTGCCACCAGAGAAGCCCCAATCACTGCACTTTAAATTAGTCTACCCTTAACATATTTTAGGATAATAGGAATATTTCCTGGTTTTCAGTATTAGTCTCTTAGTAATTATTTACATTAACTAATATTCAATAGAAAGCCGAATTATGCATTATTTTCTTTGTATGTGTGTATTGTAAATATGTATACTTATGTAATACTCATTTTTAATAATTTACTATAGCCTGTTGAATTTCAAGGGCATCAAGTGAAAGGATCAGCTGCTAGTGCTGTGATAGTGAGAGGACACAGCTCACAGCTTGAATGCAGTCAGTTTCCAGATAGCATTGTGTATGAAAACTGCACGACAAACAGTTGTTTTTTGACACCAGAGTTGCCTAGCACTTGTATGCAGATTGACTTCTTTCAGGTAAAAAAAAAAAAAGTATATATATATATATATTTAGTTTATTTAATTTATTTATTTTTGGCTGCATTGGGTCTTCAGTTGCTACGCATGGGCTTTCTCTAGTTGCAGCGAGTGGGGGCTACTGTTCGTTGCAGTGCGTGGGCTTCTCATTGTGGTGGCTTCCCTTGTTGCGGAGCATGAGCTCTAGGCACGCGGGTTTCAGTAGTTGTGGCACGTGGGCTCAGTAGCTGTGACTCACGGGCTGTAGAGCACAGGCTCAGTAGTTGTGGCACACGGGCTTAGTTGCTCCGTGGCATGTGGGATCTTCCCGGACCAGGGCTCGAACCTGTGTCCCCTGCACTGGCAGGTGGATTCTTAACCACTGCACCACCAGGGAAGCCCTTAAAAATATTTTTATAGCTGCATCTTGCCAAATCATTTTCTTTATGTCAATACTAAATTTTGTAAAGAGAGTATATTTAAATCTTTGTACAGTTGTAAGTTAAAAAAAAGTTTAGTAAATTGACAAGAAATATCATATCTTAAATCAAACTAAATAAGACAAAAATATTTGAAAGATTTACTGCCTTTTTAGGATCAGGAATTTAAAGGATTACTTTTCACTTCAGACAATAGTAGAAATTTATGACAAGAACGGATAGGCAGATTACATATAGAAAATATATTTAACAGCTAGCAGATTTTTTTTCCTTCTAATATCCACCCCTCTCCCCACTAAGTAGGACACCAAGTACCTCTCATTGCTACCCAAATAGAAAAGGTTATGGAGAAAGGATGTATGCATATATTTGAAACAGTAACTGTTAAAGAGACTTTTTTAAACTTTTCCCTTTTTTATTAAAGCATAATGCACATACAAAATAAGTGCACAGACTGTAAGTGCTCAGCCCAATAATTACCACAAAGTGAACACACCCATGTAACCTCCACCCTTAAGAAATAGAGCATTACCAGCATCTCAGAAGTACCCCTTCTGCCCCCTTTCAATCACTACCCCTTCCATTCTCCCCAAAGATAACCACCATTTTGACTTATAATACCATATATTAGTTTTGCTTTTAAAACTTTAAATAGAGTAATACACAGTGTTTTGTGTGTGTGTCTGCCTTCTTTTGTTCAACATTGCAGTTTTGAAATTCATCCATGTTGTTGCTTGTCGCTGTAGTTTATTCATTTTCGTTGCTGGTGTAGGATTCCATTGTGTAAATACACCCCAATACATTCTTCAGTTGTTTAGGTCGTTTGCCTTTGGAGGTTATCACAGATAATACTGCTGTGAATAATCATGTACTATCCTGAATGTGTATACACATGACATGCTTCTGTTATTTACACTACCTAGAAGTGTGATTATTGAGTCACTAGATACGCATGTCTTTACTTTTAGTAGATAATGCCAAACTGCTTTCCAAAATGGTTATTAGAGTTTATATTTTCTATCAGGAATGTATGAGAGTCCCCATCACTCTACATCTTCATTAACACTTGGTGCTGACAGTTTTTTGTTTTGAATTTTAGCTATTCTGGTGGGTATGTAGTGTTATTTCATTGTGGTTTTAATTTGCATTTTCCTGCCTAATAATGAGGTTAGGACCTTTTTGTATATTATTAGCCTTCTCTGTAATCCTCTCTCATGAAGTGTTTGTTAAGCTTTCTTCCTCAGTTTTTTTTTTTTTTTTAATTTATTTATTCACTTATTTACTTTTGGCTGTGTTGGGTCTTCGTTTCTGTGCGAGGGCTTTCTCTAGTTGTGGCAAGCGGGGGCCACTCTTCATCGCGGTGCGCGGGCCTCTCACTGTCGCGGCCTCTCTTGCTGCGGAGCACAGGCTCCAGACGCACAGAGCTCAGTATTTGTGGCTCACGGGCCCAGTTGCTCCGTGGCACGTGGGATCTTCCCAGACCAGGGCTCGAACCCGTGTCCCCTGCATTGGTAGGCAGACTCTCAACCACTGCGCCACCAGGGAAGCCCCCTTCCTCAGTTTTTAATTCGCGTGCTTATCTTCCCTGACTCTGACTTATCTTTCATTCTTAATGATGCCTTTGATGAATGGAAGTTTATAATTTTCAATACAATACAATTTATCTGTTGTTTCCTTTCTGATTATTGCTTTTTTGTCTTATTTTAGAAGTCTTTCTCTACCCTAAGGTCATAAAGATACTCTCATGTTATCTTGTAGAAGCTTTATTATTTTGCCTTTCACATTTTGATCTGTAATTCACCTATAATTGATTTTTTTTTTTTTTTTTGCGGTATGCGGGCCTCTCACTGTTGTGGCCTCTTCCGTTGCGGAGCACAGGCTGTGGACGTGCAGGCTCAGCGGCCATGGCTCACGGGCCCAGCCACTCTACAGCATGTGGGATCTTCCCGGACCAGGGCACGAACCCGTGTCCCCTGCATCGGCAGGCGGACTCCTAACCACTGCACCACCAGGGAAGCCCTTCGCTTGGATTTTTAATGTTATATTTAGTGGAATATTCTTTTGTATTTATTTGAGCATAGTGTTTTATTGTAGATCGTACTGTTTTGTTTTCTTGTCTTTCTGTGAACACAATACTTTTTATTAACCTTTTTAAATTTTTTAATTTAATTTTATTTTTTTATACAGCAGGTTCTTATTAGTCATCAGTTTTATACACATCAGTGTGTACATGTCAATCCCAATCGCCCAATTCATCCCACCCCAGCCCCCCAATGGCATTCCCCTCTTGGTGTCCATACGTTTGTTCTCTACATCTGTGTCTCAACTTCTGCCCTGCAAACCAGTTCATCTGTACCATTTTTCTAGGTTCCACGTATATGCGTTAATATACAATATTTGTTTTTCTCTTTCTGACTTACTTCACTCTGTATGACAGTCTCTAGATCCATCCACGTCTCAACAAATGATCCAATTTCATTCCTTTTTATGGCTCAGTAATATTCCATTGCATATATGTACCACATCTTCTTTATCCATTCATCTGTCGATGGGCATTTAGGTTGCTTCCATGTCCTGGCTATTGTAAATAGTGCTGCAATGAACATTGGGGTGCATGTGTCTTTTTAAACTATGATTTTTCTCTGGATATAAGCCCAGTAGTGGGATTGCTGGATCATATGGTAATTCTATTTTTAGTTTTTTAAGGAACTTCCATACTGTTCTCCATAGTGGCTGTATCAATTTTCATTCCCACCAACAGTGCAAGAGGGTTCCCTCTACTCCACACCCTCTCCAGCATTTGTTCTTTGTAGATTTTCTGATGATGCCCATTCTAACTGGTGTGAGGTGATAACCTCTTTGTAGTTTTGATTTGCATTTCTCTAATAATTAGTGATGTTGAGCAGCTTTTCATGTGCTTCGTGGCCATCTGTATGTCTTCTTTGGAGAAATGTCTATTTAGGTCTTATGCCCATTTTTAGATTGGGTTGTTTGTTTTTTTAATATTGAGCTGCCTGAGCTGTTTATATATTTTGGATATTAATCCTTTGTCTGTTGATTCGTTTTCAAATATTTTCTCCCATTCTGAGGGTTGTCTTTTCATCTTGTTTATGGTTTCCTTTGCTGTGCAAAAGCTCTGAAGTTTCATTAGGTCCCATTTGTTTATTTTTGTTTTTATTTCCATTACTCTAGGAGGTGGATCAAAAAAGATCCTGCTGTAATTTATGTCAAAGAGTGTTCTTCCTATGTTTTCCTCTAAGTTTTATAGGGCCCGGTCTTACATTTAGGTCTAGAATCCATTTTGAGTTTATTTTTGTGTATGGTGTTAGGGAGTGTTCTAATTTCATTCTTTTACATGTTGCTGTCCAGTTTTCCCAGCACCACTTACTGAAGAGACTGTCTTTTCTCCATTGTATATCCTTGCCTCCTTTGTGATAGATTAGTTGACCATAGGTGTGTGGGTTTATCTCTGGGCTTTCTATCTTGTTCCATTGATCTATGTTTCTGTTTTTGTGCCAGTACCATATTGTCTTGGTTACTGTAGCTTTGTAGTATAGTCTGAAGTCAGGGAGTCTGATTCCTCCAGCTCTGTTTTTTTCCTTCAAGACTGCTTTGGCTCTTTGGAGTCTTTTGTGTCTCCATACAAATTTTAAGATTTTTTGTTCTAGCTCTGTAAAAAATGCCATTGGTAATTTGATAGGGATTGCATTGAATCTGTAGATTGCTTTGGGTAGTATAGTCATTTTCACAATATTGATTCTTCCAATCCAAGAACATGGTATTTCTCTCCATCTGTTGGTATCATCTTTAATTTCTTACATCAGTGTCTTACAGTTTTCTGCATACAGGTCTTTTGTCTCCCTAGGTAGGTTTATTCATAGGTATTTTATTATTTTTGTTGCAATGGTAAATGGGAGTGTTTCCTTAATTTCTCTTTCAGATTTTTCATCATTAGTGTATAGGAATGCAAGAGATTTCTGTGCATTCATTTTGTATCCTGCAACTTTACCAGAATCATTGATTAGCTCTAGTAGTTTTCTTGTGGCATCTTTAGGATTCTCTATGTATAGTATCATGTCATCTGGAAACAGTGACAGTTTTACTTCTTCTTTTCCAATTTGTATTCCTTTTATTTCTTTTTCTTCTGTGATTGCCGTGGCTAGGACTTGCAAAACTATGTTGAATACTGGTGGTGAGAGTGGACATCCTTGTCTTTTTACTGATCGTAGAGGAAATGCTTTCAGTTTTTCACCATTGAGAATGATGTTTGCTATGGGTTTGTCATATATGACCTTTATTATGTTGAGGTAGGTTCCCTCTATGCCCACTTTCTGGAGAATTTTTATCATAAATGGTGTTGAATTTTGTCAAAAGCTTTTTCTGCATCTATTGAGATGGTCATAATGGTTTTTATTCTTCAGTTTGTTAATATGGTATATCACATTGATTGATTTCCATCTATTGAACAATCCTCATATCCCTGGGATAAATCCCACTTAATCATGGTGTATGATGCTTTTAATGTGCTGTAGGATTCTGTTTGCTAGTACTTTGTTGAGGATTTTTGCATCTATATTCATCAGTGATATTGGTCTGTAATTTTCTTTATTTGTAGTATCTTTGTCTGGTTTTGGTATCAGGGTGATGGTGGCCTCATAGAATGAGTTTGGGAGTGTTCCTTCCTCTGCAATTTTTGGAAGAGTTTGAGAAGGATGGATGTTAGCTCTTCTCTAAATGTTTGATAGAATTTACCTGTGAAGCCATCTGGTCTTGGACTTTGGTTTGTTGGAAGATTTTTAATCACAGTTTCAATTTCATTCCTTGTGATTGGTCTGTTCATATTTTCTATTTCTTCCTGGTTCAGTCTTTGAAACTTATACCTTTCTAAGAATTTGTCCATTTCTTCCAGGTTGTCCATTTTATTGGCATAGAGTTGCTTGTAGTAGTCTCTTCGGATGCTTTGCATTTCTGCGGCGTCTGTTGTAACTTCTCCTTTTTCCTTTCTAATTTTATTGATTTGAGTCCTCTCCCTCTTTTTCTTGATGAGTCTGGCTAATGGTTTATCAATTTTGTTTATTTTCTCAAAGAACCAGCTTTTAGTTTTATTGATCTTTACTTTTGTTTTTTTTGTTTCTATTTCATTTATTTCTGCTCTCATCTTTATGATTTTTTTCCTTCTGCTAACTTTGGGTTTTGTTTGTTCTTCTTTCTCTAGTTCCTTTAGGTGTAAGGTTAGATTGTTTACTTGCGATTTTTCTTGTTTCTTGAGGTAGGCTTGTATAGCTATAAACTTCCCTCTTAGAACTGCTTTTGCTTCCTCCCATAGGTTTTGGATCATCGTGTTTTCATTGTCATTTGTCTCTAGGTATTTTTTGATTTCCTCTTTTATTTCTTCAGTGATCTCTTGATTATTTAGTAATGTATTGTTTAGCCTCCATGTGTTTGTGTCTTTTACGTTTTTTTCCCTGTTATTCATTTCTAATGTCAAAGTGTTGGGGTCAAAAAAGAAGCTTGATATGATTTCAATTTTCTTAATTTTACTGAGGCTTGATTTATGACCCAAGATGTGATCTATCCTGGAGAATGTTCCGTGCACACCTGAGAAGAAAGTGTAATCTGCTGATTCTGGTTGGAATGTCCTATAAATATCAATTCAATCTATCTGGACTATTGTGTCATTTAAAGCTTGTGTTTCCTTATTAATTTTCTGTTTGGATGATCTGTCCATGTAAGTGAGGTGTTAAAGTACACCACTATTATTGTGTTACTGTCGATTTCCTCTTTTAGAGCTGTTAACAGTTGCCTTATATATTGAGGTGCTCCTCTGTTGGGTGCATATATATTTATAATTGTTATATCTTTTTCTTGGATTGATCCCATGATCATTGTGTAGTGTCCTTCCTTGTCTCATAACATTCTTTATTTTAATATCTATTTTATGTGATATGAGTATTGCTACTCCAGATTTCTTTTGGTTCCCATTTGCATGGAATATCTTTTTCCATCCCCTCACTTTCAGTCTGAATGTGTCCCTAGGTCTGAAGTGGGTCTGTTGTAGACAACATATAGATGGGTCTTGTTTTTGTATCCATTCAGCAAGCCTGTGTCTTTTGGTTGGAGCACTTAATCCATTCACGTTTAAGGTAATTATCGATATGTATGTTCCTATGACCATTTTCTTAATTGTTTTGGATTTGTTTTTGTAGGCCCTTTTCTTCTCTTGTGTTTCCCACTTAGAGAACTTCCTTTAGCATTTGTTGTAGAGCTGGTTTGGTGGTGCTGAATTCTCTTAGCTTTGCTTGTCTGTAAAGCTTTTGATTTCTCCATCGAATCTGAATGAGATCCTTGCCGGGTAGAGTAATCTTGGTTGTATGTTCTTCCCTTTCATCACTTTAAGTATATCATGCCACTCCCTTCTGGCTTGTAGAGTTTCTGCTGAGAAATCAGCTGTTAACCTTCTGGGAGTTCCCTTGTATGTTATTTGTTGTTTTTCCCTTGCTGCTTTCAAGAATTTTTCTTTGTCTTTAATTTTTGCCAATTTGATTACTATGTGTCTCGGCGTGTTTCTCCTTGGGTTTATCCTGTATTGGACTCGCTGCGCTTCCTGGGCTTGGGTGGCTATTTCCTTTCGCATGTGAGGGGAGTTTTCGACTATAATCTCTTCAAATATTTTCTCGGGTCCTTTCTCTCTCTCTTCTTCTTCTAGGACCTATATAATGCGAATGTTGTTTTGTTTAATGTTGTCCCAGAGGTGTCTTAGGCTGTCATCATTTCTTTTCATTCTTTTTTTATTCTGTTCCGCAGAAGTGAATTCCAGCATTCTGTCTTCCAGTTCACTTATCCATTCTTCTGCCTGAGTTATTCTGTTATTGATTCCTTCTAGTGTAGTTTTCATTTCAGTTATTGTATTGTGCATCTCTGTTTGTTTGTTCTTTAATTCTTCTAGGTCTTTGTTAAACATTTCTTGCATCTTCTTGATCTTAGCCTCCATTCTTTGTCCGAGGTCCTGGATCATCTTCCCTATCATTTTTCTGAATTCTTTTTCTGGAAGGTTGCCTGTCTCCACTTCATTTAGTTGTTTTTCTGGGGTTTTATCTTATTCATTTATCTGGTACATAGCCCTCTGCCTTTTCATCTTGTCTGTCTTTCTGTGAATGTGGGTTTTGTTCCACAGGCTGCAGGATTGTAGTTCTTCTTGCTTCTGCTGTCTGCCCTCTGGTGGATGAGGGTAACTAAGAGATTTGTGCAAGTTTCCTGATGGGAGGCACTGGTGGTGGGTAGAGCTGACTGTTGCTCTGGTGGGCAGAGCTCAGTAAAACTTTAATCTGCTTGACTGCTGATGGGTGGGGCTGGGTTCCATCCCTGTTGGTTGTTTGGACTGAGGCAACCCAACCCTGGAGCCTACCCGGGCTCTTTGGTGGGGCTAATGGCTGACTCTGGGAGGGCTCACGCCAAGGAGTACTTCCCAGAACTTCTGCTGCCAGTGTCCTTGTCCCCACGGTGAGCCACAGCCACCACCCGCCTCTGCAGGAGACCCTCCAACACTAGCAGGTAGGTCTGGTTCAGTCTCCTCTGGGGTCACTGCTCCTTCCCCTGGGTCCCGATGTACACACTACTTTGTATGTGCCCTCCAAGAGTGGAGTCTCTGTTTCCCCCAGTCCTGTCGAAGTCCTGCAATCAAATCCCACTAGCCTTCAAAGTCTGATTCTCTAGGAATTCCTCCTCCTGTTGCCAGACCCCCAGGTTGGGAAGCCTGACATGGGGCTCAGAACCTTCACTGCAGTGGGTGGACTTCTGTGGTATAAGTGTTCTCCAGTCTGTGAGTCACCCACCCAGCAGTTACGGGATTTGATTTTACTGTGATTGCGCCCCTCCTACCATCTCATTGTGGCATATCCTTTGTCTTTGGATGTGGGGTATCTTTTTTGGTGAGTTCCCGTCTCTTCCTGTCGATGATTGTCCAGCAGCTAGTTGTGATTCTGGTGTTCTCACAAGAGGGAGTGAGAACACGTCCTTCTACTCCGCCATCTTGGTTCAGGGCCACAAATTTCGCTTCATCCTTAATTTTCTCCCACCAAAAGTATCAGCTTTTGTGAAGGCACCGTCAGTGGCTGCTTGTTTGTTGTATTTCCAGTGCCTCACTCTGTGCCTGACAGATAGAAGCTATCCATGAATACCTTTTTTTGTTTCTAATTGGAGTATAGTTGTTTTACAATGTTGTGTTAGTTTCTGCTCTTTATTAATCTTTATTTTTGGCTTTATTGGGTCTCCCTTGCTGCACGTGGGCTTTCTCTAGTTGCGGTCAGTGGGGGCTACTCTTCATTGCGATGCCCAGGCTTCTCGTTGTGGCTTCTCTTTGCAGAGCATGGGCTCTAGGCGCCGGGCTTCAGTAGTTGTGGCACACGGGCTCTGTAGTTGTGGCTCGTGGGCTTCAACAGTTGTGGCTCGTGAGCTCTAGAGCGCAGGCTCAGTAGTTGTGACGCACAGGCTTAGTTGCTCCACGGCATGTGTGATCTTCCCAGACCAGGGCTCAAACCCATGTCCCCTGCGTTAGCAGGTGGATTCCTAACCACTGTGTCACCAGGGAAGTCCCCACAGTACATTTTTTTCAATGCTAAATCCTAGTGTGATCTTTCTGAAGGCATTTAAACAGCAGAATTGCTTAATATGTCTAATGTTAACAATGCACAAAGTCATATTTAAGTCATCATTATTTGAATAGTATTACTACTTTGCATATAGTTGCACTTGCACAGGCAAAGACAACTATGTCACAGATGTTGCCTGTGCTGTTAGAGATGTAAAAATGTCATTTTTGAGGTGCATCCCTATTTCAAAGTTGTTAAGATGTAAGAAACTTGAGTCATAAGAATTGATGAAATATAATGTACCCTGCTTTTCCGGAATGGAACTGGCTTTATAACATATTTCTTTCTGTTTGTCTGTGTCTCAAGTTATAACTATAAACTATATGTGTAGAGAGAGATAGGTAAAGATATGGATATGCACACACATTTTTTCTGAACTGATAAGTAGATCTCTATTTTCTAGTTCCCAGATGAAGAAAACTTTCCAAAAGGAGGTACTAGCTTTAATATTGAAGAGAATTTTCAAGTGACAGCTGAGTCTAATAAGGACTCAGTTGAAACTGATTGTAAGTAAATTATAAATAAAATGTAACATTAAGAAGTTATTTGACATTGAACAAACTATGTAAAGATCCATGCTTTTTTTTCCCCCCACAGCAATTTTAGATTTCCCTCCTAAAGATTCAGGACATTTATATAATTATTTGGATTATAATTTTAAATCAACAGAGAGGACTTCGTGGGAAGCAAATAAGGTATAATGTAAACAAAGGTTTTTTTGTTGGTTTTGTGGCCTGCACCCTGCGGCTCATGGGATCTTCGTTCCCTGACCAGGGATTGAACCCAGACCCCACCAGTGAAAGTGCTGAGTCCTAACCATTGGCCCACCAGGGAATTCCCTAAACAAAGTTTTAACAGTTGTGAGTAAAAAATTTTTGTGATCTTATAAGAAATGACTCTACTAAAAACTAAAATGATAAAATTCTTAAGACTAGATGATTTTTTTAACATGATCAAGAAAGTTTATGAACAACCAACCATGATTATTTTAGTAATGAAACAGCACAGAATAATTTTTGTTAGAATAAATAACAAAATGTGGATTACTGCTATCTTCTTTGTTATTCAGATGTTTTATTTTTTGCAATGTGACATGAAATGCGAGGCATACATAATTAGAAAGGAAAAAATAGAATTAGATGAATCAATTAAAAATGAGGGCTTCCCTGGTGGCGCAGTGGTTGAGAGTCCGCCTGCTGATTCAGGGGACATGGGTTCGTGCCCTGGTCCGGGAGGATTCCATGTGCCGCGAAGCGGCTGGGCCCATGAGCCATGGCCGCTGAGCCTGCGCGTCCAGAGCTCCGCAGCGGGAGAGGTCACAACAGTGAGAGGCCCGCGTACCCCCCAAAAAAAAAGAAAAAAAAAAAAGAGAGGTTTAAAAATAATTTTGTAAAGGAGCTGAAGATAAGATAAACTTGAAAAGTTAATAGCTTTCTTAAACCAAGTAGAAAATATACCAGAAAAAGAGTCCCAAGAGTAGTAACAAATGATATGCAATGAAGTGCCTAGGCATGATCTTAATTGGAAATGTGTGGAACATGTGTGAAATGAGCAATGAAATTTTACTGTGAAATATAAAATTTATGAATAAATAGGAATTCAGCAGTGTTTACTGAATGTCTTCTATAGGTCAGGAACTTGTAAGACTTGGATATAGAATGTTGGACAAAACAGGAATGATCTCTGATTTTAAAGGCCAGCAGGGGAGAGAGATGTTACTCCAGAGAACAAACAAACTGAGATAATTGCTATACAGAAAAGTTGTGAAGATACTCCGAAATTATAGGGGAATCTACTTTATAGATGATTAGGAAGCCTTCTCCAGCTGTGGCAGCAGTAGGGGGAAGAACATACCATGTACAGAAACAGCAAGTGTAAATACCGGGCGATTGAAAAGAGTTGGGTGGGTTCAAGAATGTGAAAGGAGATCAAAGTAGCTGGATTGTGGAAAGTGACAGGGAAAGTGGTAATTAAATGAAATTGGGAAAGGGAGCAGGACCAGACATACAAAGCCTTGCAGGTCAGGTTAAGAACTTTGATATTGCTCTGTGTTCCCCGGGGAAATCACTGAAGGGTTTTCAGCAGAACACCCATTACATTTACATTTTTAAGAGATCTTGCTGGCTGCTGGGTGGAAGATGCATGGGATGGGCACTGTGGTGGAAGCCAGGGAACCAGTCAAGAGGAGCCGTAGACGATAGTGACTTGAAATAGAGATTGTGGCAGTGAAAGTGTAGAGCAGTTGATAAATAGATTTAAGATAAATTTTTGAGTTAGAAGCATGGATGTTGCTGGATTGGATGTAGAGAGTAGGATGAAGGAAGGGCAGGAGAAAGACTCCTGGCTATTTTGACTTAACAGCGTGGACTGAGGTGGGCTTTACTGAGTGGAGTAAGATGCAGGACTCTATTAGTTGGCTAGGGTTGCTGTAACAAAATACCACAGGATAAGTGGCTTAAACAACAGAAATTTATTTTGTAACAGTTCTGGAAGGTAGAAGTTCAAGATCAAGTTTCTGGTGAGAACTCTATTCCTGGCTTACAGATGGCTACTTTTCACTATGCCCTCTCACTATGTCCTCACATGTCCTTCCTTGGTATGTGCACATGGAGAGAGAGAGAGAGCAAGAGAGAGCACAGCGAGTGAGAACTCTCTTGTTATAAGGACGCTAATTCTGTCAGATTAGGGCACCACTCTCATGACCTCATTTAGCCTTTATTACCTCTTAAAGGCCCTGTCTCCAAATACAGTCACACTGGGGGACAGGGAAAGGAAGAAAGCAATAATAAAAGGTGTTGAGTCCAGCTGGGAACCCTCTAAGAGACCTATAAAACAAAACTCAGAATTGTCCTCCCAAAGAATGAGGAAAGTAAGGTATTTATGCACCAATTCCCACCCCTCTTTGGCTGAAGATTACTCCTGGGCATATTAACCACCTGGCACTTCTGGTCTGCCCTACCTGCTGTCCCAGCGCGCTCCCCCAGCCGCTGTCCTCAGGCAGAATGATGCAGATGCTAGAGGTAGGAAGCCTGGGACAGGTAGGGGAGCAATTCCCCAACTGTAGATGACCTCATAGATGGGCCAAGGAGACATGGCCAGGACAGCAGCAGCGTCTGCTACAGTGGTTAATGGTGGAAAGTTTAGGAAGTTTTCAGTGGGCTGTGCTTCCTGCCATGTGGAGGAATCTGGTCTACAGGGAAAGAGAGAGAAGCAGACTTTCAGAGAAAGAGACGGAGTTAGTGACAGCAGTGGAAGCCCTAATTCCAGCTGCCTGTGAGGCCCAAGCCCCAGTTTTGTCTGTTCAATTAGTATTAGATTTTTAGGGTGATTAATTTCTGGAAGCAGCAACAAAATTAAATACTGTTCTAAGGAGAATAACATAGAGAATAATATGACTGTTCAGATGTGGAATATATCAAAAAAGTCCTCCTAGACCTGAGGACCTAAGAGAAAGCTGTCCTTGGGTTTTCAGGAAGTTTTACCTTCACAGCTCCAAACATAAGATCTGATTAAGCCTGAGACCCTTAGACTGGAAACTGATCTTCACAACCAAATCCCCGTAACCCAGATCAATCCAAATCAGAATCTGACCCATTTCAAGTAAATCCAACAGGTTTTATGTTCTGTATTTCACTTTCTATTATTCTTGTTTATTTTAGTGAGTTTATTCTGTCCTGCCCCTTTTGGAGGAAGCTTTGCCCCACTATAGCTCTACACAATGTGCTTGAAAGCATTATTTTTACAATAGTTATTAGAATTCATTCAAACTATAGGGGAAAAGATTTTGATCTGTAGTTTTGTCTCTTCTTTCTGGATAGGTGACATCACCAGAACAAAAGATCTCCACATTAAGCCCTGTTTCTACTTTACCTTTGAACTCAAGAGATGAAGACTTCATACTGGAATTCTCTGAGGAGTCCCTGAAAGCAAGAACTTTACCTGGTGATTTTCACTTTCTCAACTTAGACAGTTGCTACCATATGGCTCTAATCTGTCTGTCCATGTAAAGTGAAGTTTTTTATTTGAGAGATTGTTACTAAACTAAAAATAATCTTGAAACCAGATTCAATGTCTTACGCCCTCAAACCTTCCTACACCCTCTCTCCCTTTTGACTTTTTCTATTGGAGATGGCTCTTATTTTCAAATACAATACTTCCAGCTTTCTAGTTCCTTCTTATTTCTTCTCTCATCTTCTCATCACAGACCTCTAAAAGTGTCTTCTACCATTGCCAACACTTCTCACAGCTGTAACTCCAGAGCCCCGCCCCTCTATAGCCCCTTCCCCTCTCAGGGAAAGGATTCATTGTGAATGTCTGGTCATGGTTGACCTTAGCATAACCTCTTAGTTCCCCTCTTTTGCTTTGGGATCCTGGCAATATCAGGGAACTCTTCAGTTGCTGCTACCTCAATTGCATTCTCAGGCCTCTGTGTTTTCATACATTCTGACTCTTCCCTGTGAGTAATTTCCTGCTTCTTGATAAGTATAATACATTCTGTAGGATCCCTTTCGCTAACTTTTCTTTTTCTCTCTCTTTTCTTGTAATCTCATCCATGTATCTTCCCTTGATTCTGAAGTTATGTTGGGTGAGGGGTGAAGTTGTAGATAATTTTTTGGTCCTGGGTGGATGATATAAAAATAAAAACTAATGTGTCCGGGTAGCTGGGTTGAAGAAGGTTTAGTAGGTGTGTGGTTGATAGAGGAAACAAGGTAGGAAAGAGTCAGTATGGGAGCTGTGGGTATCTAAAACAAGTGAGGTGACAATGGCCTGTAGATGATTTACACAGTTATACCACGAATCTTTTACTATTTAATGAGGTTTTAACTTTTCTGTCAGTGTTGCTTGATCAGCTTGTTAAAATTACAAGGTAACAGTTTATAAAAAAATATCATTGACTCACCTGCTGTTCTACTTACCTTCCCAAGTGACCTCCAGAGTTTATTCCCAACAAAATAGAAACTCTATCAAGAAGGTACATTATTATAAAATAGGCAACCATAGCATTTCAGAGAAAAACTTTAAGCTTATATAGTTCCCATGCAGTATTATTCATTATTTATTCAACAAATATTACTGCTTTTTACATTTTCAGGAATATATCAGTTACTAACAATGCTGACAGAAGGAATTATAAAACTCAGCCAAAATCTGCCATAACATGAGTTTACCAGAGTTGAACTCTTATCACATAACAATATATCAAAATAAAGCTAAAAGTCTTCTTTACCCTGAAGGTCAACATATTAGTCTGTGAATGTAATAAATACATAAAGGAAGTTGCAACGCATCGATAAGTAAACCTTGAACTTCAGTCTCTGGAGAATATAAAGTTGAGAACAAAAAACTAGTTCTGGGTTCTTGTCTTAACTCTGCCAATTGGTAGTCATGTTACCTCTAGGCCTTGTTGGCAATCTTATCTATAAAATGAGAATGATGGATCCCTTCTCGGCCGTAAAATACTTTGAAAACTTCAGTGTTATGTAAATATAATGTAGTAATTGGTGGGGCGGTGGTGAGTGGAAATTCTTAGCTAAGAGGGAAAAGAAAAAGAGAAGGATTTCAAGTTTATTAACCTTGGAAAAGTTTCTTTATTTTTTGGAGACTAAAACCATTAAAGTTTTTTAAAGGAAATGTGATATTTTTGTTTGTTTTGGTACAAGGCATGTTGGTACTTTTTGCTTTTTTGTATGGATACCCACTGTTTTCTAGAGATTGGGTGATGTCCGTAATACATTTTTATTTAACTAGCTTTTTTTTTCTTTAGTAATGAAAAAATCGAGTTCTCTGGAGGATAAGAACCTTCAAAGACTTTCATTAGAAAGTGGAACCCGAGTTCCACTTATTACTTTGCCACCTGCCAGTGGGCCACCTGATGTAGATTCTTGTTCATATGTGATCGACTGTGACAGGCAAGAGTCTTCTGGTTCTCCCATATTCAACTTTTGTGAAGAGTCAGAAGTTCCTTCTTTTAGCTTTGGGTCAGAGGACCAGAGCGAAACTTCTATCTCTAAAGAATCTAAGGAAGTGACTCCGAGGGACGTTTCACTTTTTGATAATATATCTACTCAAAGCAAGTGGCTGAAATATCAAAACATACTCCAGTGCAACTTGACTACTCCAAACACAGTTGATCAGAAAGTAACAGATGGCTTCTTTGCTGAGGCTATTTCTGGGATGCATTTTAGTGACACGGGTGAAGGACAGAGTGGTGCTGTGAATGAAAGTTCTGTAGACTCTGTGCGTTTGCAAATCATGAAACACATGCTTCAGCAACAGCAGCAGGATTTTAGCAGTCAAGATTTGGTTTCCAGAAAGAAAGCGTTTTCTTTGAATTTAAAGCAGACTTCTAAGACTGAGGAAATTCAAAATGTGTTAAGAGAGTATGCCTGCTACAACTGCAGTGTAACAGATTTTCAGGTGAGGAAATGTACCAGTGTTTTGCATCTTTTTTCCAGTAGTTGTTATCTGAATTTCAACAAAAGAATTACCAAAATCATGTAGGTGCAATGATTTTAGTCTCGGAGCCAATGGCTTTGTTTTTTTGGTTTTTTTTTTAGAGTTTTCCAAAACTCTTGCTACACTCACATTTTCTTTGACTTATCTTTCCTAGAGTTTGTGAACGTTAAATGAAATTATATATTTGAAAGTGTCTGGTGCAGTATCTGGCACATAATAGATACTTAATAAATTATAGCTCTGTTTCTACCATCACTTCCACTACTACTGTTACCATGATTGTATTCATTTTTCACTCTCAGCTCAGTTTTGCTGATCAGATCATTATTAGGGTAAAGATACATCTTATTATACATTGGTTACGAACAATTCTTACTATAGTTGTAACCAGAAATAGAGATACATAATGATTCACTCACATCAGTTAAATTTTTCCTAGCAAAAATATTTAAAAACTTATTAAGGGGCAGACAAGAAAAGTTAGTCTTATTTATCATTAAAAGTGCCATGGCATAGCCTTTCTTGCTATACTTAGTTTCTCATTAAAAATTAGAAAATGGTTTTCATGGATTCTGGAAATCAAAAGAAAAATTTGTTTATTTCCTTTAACATATCTATGGAATTTGCTTATTAGTAAACAGTATTTTTCTGGAGTTGTTATAATAATTTGAATTATTCCATTTCAGGAGATAAATGACTCCGAGCTATGCTTCCCAAATGGGCAGAAAATAAAATCTGCATATCTTCCCCAAAGGCAAATTCACATACCAGCTGTTTTTCAGTCTCCTGCTCATTATAAGCAGATTTTTACATCTTGTCTCATAGGTATGACTGTTATCTTTTTATTTTATTATGATTGATTGCTACTTAATGTAAATAGTTTAGCTATAAGAAAGTGTATCTTTTATGAATTTTTACATTAAATTGTCTACTTGAGATTTGTTATTTTCTATATATTTAATCCAGTTTTTGACAGCAAGTTGTATTTTAATTTCAGCTCAAAATTGAGTTTTGAGTGGGAAATGACAGCATTATCTTTTTCAAGGTGTAGTTTAAAAAAATTTTTTAACTGGAAGTGTTACAGATGGTTTTGTTAAATTAAGTAGGAAATTTTAAGTATGGTGCATAAGTTTGTTTTGTTCAAGAGTAAAACTGGACTTTTAAAAAATGGATGTTAGTATTAGGTTATAGTTTACTCTGTCAAAAGGCTATTTTCAAATTTAGCTAATACATATCTGATACAAATGTGAAATTATTTTGTATTTAATTTTCATCTGTACCTATGTATTTTTTAAAATTATCTTGAAAAATTTTTTTGTAGAACATTTAAATATATTGCTGTTTGGGTTGGCACAAAGGTTGCACAGAGCTCTTTCAAAAGTTGACATATCATTTTACACATCATCAAACAGAGACAAACTGAAAAATGTAGAAAATAATGTGCCATCCTGCCATCATCGTCAGCCTGCAAAACTTGTCATGGTTAAAAAGGAAGGTCCAAATAAGGTATTGTTCTCTCTTCCCCTCCTTTCATGAGACAAGTAAGTCTCATAAAAGGCTTAGGTACCTATTGCTTTACAACAAGCTTAAAGAGTAAGTCTTGACTGGGAGCCTTCTGCTTGAGACATTAGTAACTAACATATAGTAAACTCCCAATACATTTTTCCTGAAAGATGATTTGCATTGGACGATACAAAAATATGAGTTAAAATCAACCTTCAAGTTGCTTAGGAACTTGTTGCACAGTAGTGGATGGAGAGAGATATATAAAAGGAAATTTTATATAATACTGTAATTGATAAAGTAGGAGGGATATGCCCAAATTACAGTGAGAGCACTGAGAAGGGAATATGTCCCAACCTGAGGGCTTAGAGAATGCAGAGATGAGCCTGAAGGAAGTAAAGGTTAAAGCTGGTCTACTATGTGATCCCTAGTATGAGTAACGTAACTGATAAGGCCAGGAGAATAGAAAAGCATATTGATTTAATTTATACTGCTGATAACATTATTATGGAAGAAGTTAAGTTAGTAAAATGTTTGTAATATTGACCGATGGTTTGTACTCGTAAGACTGTGCTTTCACTCATAATAATACAACTTTCCTCCATTGCTTGCATATTCCACTTCATCATTAGTTGAGTATGTAAATTTGGTTTTAAATTTAGTTTTCAAAAGCAAGAATTCATAAAAATATTATAACCATAGAATAAAATATTATAGAGCCACTAAAAGTGTTTTTTTTTTCTTTTTAAGATTATTTGATGACATGGTTGTCATGCTCATAGTATGTTGTTGGGTATAAGAGTTAGGTTATAGACTAGAAAATGTGTTGTTATCTGAGTTTTATTAAAACAATATACATGTGTGTATCCTTGTGTGTGTGTGTGCATGCTTGCACTTACGTGAGTGAGAAGAAAGTCTGGAAAGAAATGCACGAGAGGCTTCTCTGGTGGCGCAGTGGTTGGGAGTCTGCCTGCCAATGCAGGGGACGCGGGTTCGAGCCCTGGTCCGGGAGGATTCCCACATGCTGCGGAGCAGCTAGGCCTGTGCGCCACAACTGCTGAGTCTGCGCTCCAGAGCCCGCGAGGCACAACTCCTGAAGCCCGGGCGCCTAGAGCCGGTGCTCCGCAACAAGAGAGGCCACCGCAATGAGGGGCCCGCACACTGCAGCGAAGAGTAGCCCCCACTCACCACAGATGGAAAGAGTCCACGCACAGTGACAGAGACCCAATGCAGCCAAAAATAAATAAATTAAAAAAAAAAAAAAGAGTAGATGTTAAAAAAAAAAAAAAGAAATGCACGAGATGTTCCCTATAGTTGTTTTGGGGCAGCTTTCAGGTTTTCTATAGTGAACATGTTAAGTCAGAGATCAATAAATATTATTTTTCAAATAAGATTGAGTTTTCAGAATAGTGTAATTTTTGATAAAAAGTAAAAAATGAAAAGTAGGTGGTTTTAAGTTTTAATTTATTATTTAAATTAATAAAAAGATTAAGTTGTATAGCGGCTAATTTATTGGAGTACATTAATGCCAAGCAGTCTATAAAAGTCTTGACAAACATAGTACAGAAACAGTAATAAATAAATAAATAAATAAAAACATTATTTTTCTCACTAAAGTTTCAATATCTTTTTCCCCTTAGGGTCGTCTCTTTTATACCTGCGATGGACCCAGAGCTGACCGATGTAAATTTTTCAAGTGGCTTGAAGAAGTGACCCCAGGATATTTAACACAGGAAAAATCTCTACCTAGCATGGTTTTAAATGATATAAAAAGTATTGGCTTGTACTTAAGAAGTCAAAAGATACCCCTCTATGAGGAATGCCAGCTTTTGGTGAGGTATGTTTTATGGTGCCAAGTAATTGCCTCTAATTATATCAGAAAATAGTAACCTCACAGAATTATGATCAGTTTTCAAAGAGACTGAGATAGGAAGAATGTCTAAAAGATAGAGTACCTCATTTTTTATGACTATAAAATGGCAATAATTCCCTAAAGCTATTTTTGGCCCCCTCTAAACATTGAGCAGTGTCAGCAATATCAGGATTACTGGCAGGAATGCCATTTTTCTAAGCATTTTTACATATAATCATAATTCTAAGGGAAACCCTATCAAACAAGTCACAAAAATAATTTTTATCAGCACAGGATAATACATATTGGTCATTCACAAGCCTGAACTACATAGTTTATAGGATGATAGAATGCTACTTTTTGGAAACATGTCTTACAAAAGTTGGATTACCCAAAAAGTAAATATAATGAACATTTGCATGGTAATTTGATAATAACAGCATTTATTGGGAGTTTGTACATGCCAGGCACTCTTCTAAGCACTTTGCATGTATTATTTCATTTAATCATCATAATTTATAAGAAATGGTAATATGATAATTTATTATTCCATTTTTACAGTTATAGAAACTGAAGTACCCTGTCTTTTAGATACTATTCCTATCTCAATCTCTTTTAAAACTAATGATGTTTCTGTGAGGCTTGCTATTTTCTTCCTTTGACACAATGTATTTTTATTGTGTATATATGTATGAAAGTATATAAACATACACATCCCTGGTTCTTCCCTCTTCATACTGTATTTTAAAGATTTTTTAAAAAAATTTGTACCTTCAAACTTCCAGTTATAAAATAAATAAGTCCTGCAGATGTAATGTATAGCATAGTGACTATAGGTAATATTACTTTACTGTATATTTGAAAATTGGTGAGAGAGTAAGAGCTCATTACAAGAAAAAATTTTTATTTGAAAAAAATTTTATACACGCAATGAGTTCAGTGCTTTTTTAAAAAATTCAATTTATTTAAAAATAAAAACTTCATCCATTTTCTTCACAAGAAAAAAACTTTGTGTGGCAATGGATGTTAACCAGACTTATGCTGATAATTTCACAGTATATACATATATCAAATCATTATGTTGTACACCTGAAACTAATATAATGTTGTATGTCAGTTATATCTCAAAAAAAAAATCATACCTTAATATTCAAATTCACTTTTGTCTTTTACTCATTTTGCAGAAAAGGGTTTGATTTTCAAAGAAAACAGTATGGTAAACTAAAGAAGTTTACTACTGTAGATCCTGAATTTTATAATGAACCTAAGAGCAAACTTTATCTTAAGCTGAGTCGGAAGGAAAGTTCTTCGACTTACAGCAAAGGTAAGTTGATCTGATTATGTTGTGGCTGCGTCTAGCCTTGTATCTCAGTTACATACAGCCCTGTAAATTCTTTATATTAAAGAGATTTTTAAGAGTACAGTTTCATAGTACATATTGTGAATTATTGTATAATAAATTAGACCATTTCTAAAAAGCATATTTTATTTTATTCCCCCCACCCCTAAAAAGCATATTTTAAATTTTAGTTTTTTTAAAAGCTTTATTATAGGCTACCAAAAACTGTTTAATTTTGGTTAAAGAGTCACACCAAGCTCTTGGCATCATAAGTGTACTGAATGAACTGTATCCTGAACCTAATATAAAAAATAAGCTGAAAATGTAATGAGTTTAGTGATACTTCTGTCATTGCTGCACAATATGACAACCTTGGACCCCAAATTTTGTATATTTGGAAATAAAATCCTTAAAAATTTTTTTCTTTTTCTGGCTGCGTTTGGTCTTTGTTGCTGCGCACAGGCTTTCTCTAGTTGCAGTGAGCAGGGGCTAGTCTTCATTGCAGTGCGCAGGCTTCTCATTGCGGTGGCTTCTCTTGTTGCGGAGCACGGGCTCTAGGTGCGCAGGCTCCAGTAGTTGTGGTGCTCGGGCTTAGTTGCTCTGCAGCATGTGGGATCTTCCTGAACCGGGGCTCGAACCCTTGTCCCCTGCCTTGGCAGACAGATTCTTAACCACCACACCACCAGGGAAGTCCCTAAGTTGGGTTAATTTTTATCTTTGGTTTCATGACCTACACTTGTCATTGATCCTAACCTAGCTTGCTTTTGTTATTTGATTAGTTATTTTAAATGATATAAGAAACTTTGAATCAACAAAGCAAAGCTAAATCTAGTACCTTATAGCTACCTACATTTTTAAAAAAATACATTTATTTATTTATGGCTGCATTGGGTCTTAGTTGCAGTGCACGGGCTTCTCACTGCGGTGGCTTGTCTTGTTGCGGAGCACAGGCTCTAGGTGCATGGGCTCAGTAGTTGTGGCAGACAGGCTTAAGTTGCTCCGCAGCATATGGGATCTTCCTGGACCAGGGCTTGAACCTGTGTCCCCTGCATTGGCAGGTGGATTCTTAACCACTGTGCCACCAGGGAAGGCCGGAATGTAGTTTTCTTTAAACAACAAGTTTTTTCCTTCATACTCATAATGGGTCAAATAATAATGTGATTAAGTTATATAATTATAATAGCAAATACAACTAGTATAAATAAGTTTTAGAACAAATGCAGTTGACTCTTTGTAAACTCCACTGATGGTAGAAATAGTGCATAGATATTCTGGAAAGCAGCCTACTAGCTATGAGTGCTCAGTGTACTATGGAGAAGAAAGGAGAACGTTAATTAATCTGGAACATATGTTAAGTGGAAGTCTGTTAAGAGAACTTGTATTCTATCCATGGATTGCCAACTTTATTTGAGCATAGAAACCTTTACATGGTGGAGCATCTTTTTAGACTAATATTCTACCTTGGGAAAATCAAATGTAGCTGTAAGAGAAAAATGAGTTAGATGTTATCTTTGCTTTATTTACAGTTTTTTTTTTAAATTATAAAGTAACTTTAAAAACATTAAACTAATTGAGTTAAAAACATGGGAATGAAATGTTATGTGTTTGGGTCTCTGGGTGGAATCTTGTTGGTGATAATAACCAAGTTTGTTTTTTTGAGAAATAATGTAGGACTAAGCATTAAAGAAATCCAAGGTAGCTTTGGATGGAGCATAGTTCTGAATCCTTTAAAAGTGTTTGTCTTTTCAGATGATCTTTGGGTGGTTTCAAAAACCCTGGACTTTGAATTGGATACTTTTATTGCATGTAGTACTTTCTTTGGTCCATCATCTATCAATGAGGTAGAGCTACTACCTTTGAAAGGTTATTTCCCTTCGAATTGGCCCAGTAACAGTAAGTATTATTATGCCCATATTAATTTGTATTAAAAAAGAATGAAAGACATGTGATGCACTGTGAGCAAGAATGCTAACTTTGTGTGGGATTGATTAAAGCCAACAAAAAGCATCCACCTCTACTTCCTATTATTGTGTACAGTATTCTTGAAATGTGTATGAAAGTTGAATATCTAAATATTTCTGCAGCTCAAGTCCTAGAGGGCTAACAATATAATAAAATCTTGACCCCTCACTTAAGTATTTTGTTAAAGTTGAATTTTACATGGTATATACCCGATTTCTAAAAATATAAATATTAAACATATAAATAAGAATTTCCTTAAATAATTTCTTATATCAAGTTCCAGTTCTTCATTTATTTAATCCTCTTGGTTTATTATTCTAGTAGTATACATTTAGTAAACAAATCATTTATTTTTACATTGAGAAGGTCTTGTAGATTTTGCAAGAGATTTCGTGAGCAGTTGAGCAGGAGGGTATGATTTTCATTTGAGGCTATTTTATCATCTGCCTTGAGAAATTCTCAATAAGACAGTAGGCTATGAGCCTTACTTTTCTTTTAATAAAGGAAGCTTTAGTAAGCTGAATCCCTGTCCAGTTCTATGAATCTGTATACTTCTCTATACATTTTGATCTCTGGAGTAATTTCTGATGGTCGAATTTGGTCCATATCTAATTAAGACACAGCATTTAACGACCCATTTCAAATATTTCATAGACATTTTTAACTTGATTTTTTTTCTTTTAGAACTGAATAAACCTAGTCAACCAGCTTGAGTTCAATAAGAGCCTAATTAAGTGAACATTTGTCATTTTTTGAATGCATATTTTCATATTTGTTGCAGTTGTTTCCTCACCAATAAAAGCATTCTAATTTTCTGCTTTCCATATATTCCTATAAAATAATTGAGGAAGAAATGCAAGAAAATGTTAACAAATTCCATAAACACTACTGTACAATGTATGCTGATTAAATCGAACTGGCTGTTAAGCAGTGTCACCACACCCTAACTCAAAACAGTTATTCTTATTCATTAACTGACATATGGAAGTCCAAATTTGATGTTAAGTTATGCAATTTATAAAGTATGAATGAGCAGGTAGTATAGTAGTTTAATGGATAAAAGGACCTCTGCATGTACTTAAGCGTTTATTTTATGTTGTGTGATTAATTCAGTAGCTGAACTCTGAGTTATGTGTACATTTAATAGATTTTTTTTTAATGGTTCATTTCATTTACATTAATGTTAATTTTCTGCATTCTGTCTACAGCAGTGGTCCATGCATTATTGGTTTGTAATGCTAGCACAGAGCTGACCACTTTGAAAAATATTCAGGACAACTTTAATCCAGCTACTCTACCTCTAACACAGTACCTGTTAACAATGTAAGTCATTATTTACCTTTGGGTCATTGGTATTAAAAAATGATGACTAATTGTAAATATGAAAATGTAATAAAAGTACATTACATAAATTTTTGCCAACAAAGTGTTAATTTTCTTTCAGTGATTATGAGGTTACTGTTCTGTCAGTGGTTCAAAAGAGAAAGGGGAATACACATCATTTCCACCCATTCATCTATCTGTTTGTTTATTTATTGTGGTAGAGTCTAGTAAGGGTTACTGCAAATCTTTTTCCTTTGTCAAGGAATAATTTCCTAAGGGTCTTTTGAGTGTTTTTATTTATTTATTTATCTGTACTTTCATGCTACAAATTATTTAACATTTAAAACATTTAAAATTATGTAACATTTTACAGCTTGAATCCAGGATATATATATCGATACTAATTTTATTCTTGACATAACCTATATCTCATTTTTAATTTCTCAAGCACCATGCCCCTTTTTTAAAAATTGGGAGCGACATTATATTGAATTCACTAAAATGATAGAAAAAGTCTAGTTTCTAATTTGTAATATTATGATCTAACTTGTGGTATTTCATTTTTTTTCACCATAATAAAGTCCTAGGTAAGAAAAATAAATATCCTTATCCATTATGTCATTTATCTACTTTGAAAGGAATGCATTTTTTTAAAAATTTATTTATTTATTTTATTTTTGGCTGCTTTGGGTCTTCATTGCTGTGCGTGGGCTTTCTCTAGTTGCGTGAGCGGGGGCTACTCTTTGTTGCAGTGTGTGGGCATCTCATCACAGTGGCTTCTCTTGTTGCAGAGCACGGGCTCTAGGCATGCGGGCTTCAGTGGTTGTGGCTCGCGGGCTCTAGCGCGCAGGCTCAGTAGTTGTGGCGCACGGGCTTAGTTGCTCCGCGGCATGTGGGATCTTCCCAGACCAGGGCTCGAACCCTTGTCCTCTGCATTGGCAGGTGGATTCTTAACCACTGCGCCACCAGCAAAGCCCAGGAATTCAGTCTTAATAGAAATAAAACCAGTTTATTGCAGTTTTACCTTAAACGGAGACTATATTAATTACCTAAGTCGGTTTTGTTTAATAGAACATGGGCTTTAAGTCAGTATATGACTTATTAGCTGTGTGCTTTGGGGGAAAAATGTTAATATTTCTGTATCTCTATTTGGGATAATTAACTACTTAGTACTGTTGTGAAGATTGCACCAAGTAACATGTAAAATGCTTAGTATAATGCCAGCACATAGTAGGTTTTCAACAAATGTTAATTCTCTTCCACCCTCCTCCAAATTGGGGTATATGTTTATTTGTGTCTCCAAAAAAATGTTAGCTGTGATGCTTATAAAGTGAAGGCTAAGTTATGACTAGGTCTACTCACCTATTTCAAAAGCCTCTCATTTAAAAAAATTTTCATTTGCTTAGGTCTTCATCAACTACAATGAGCAACAAGAGAGTCAATAAGAGAAAATTTATCCCACCAGCCTTCTCGAATATCAGCACAAAATTTGAACTACTCAGTATAGGAGCAACATTGCAGTTAGCTAGTGAGTTAATTCAGGCACACAAGTTAAACACGGATCAAGCTACAGCTCTAATTCAGATAGCTCAAATGATGGCATCACATGAAAGTGGTGAAGAAGTGAAGGAACCGGGAATTCATACCCTCCCTATCACGATCATACATGGTAAGAAGCAAGAAAAGAAAACGGTTCTAGTAAATACATTGTCATATAAGCTTTTGTAACTCAATCTGCTCGCTTGTAATTTCCTAGTCAGACAAGATTCCAGAATAACTCTACATTTTTCAAATCTGGACCCATTTTAGTAAACTATTAGATGAGAGCAGAACTGACCACCCTAAAAGGGAGAATAGGCAGCATATCTGATGAATGGGTAGCATTATACTCTCATTATCAAAGTATCCAGATTTGATCTAGACATCTACGTGTTGCTCTCTATTAATTCCTAGTCAGCTCACCCTTCATCCTTCATAGTAGCTATTCCAAACCTTCATCCTTCCCATAATACCATCCTTGCCCCTGCCCCACTCTCTCTCTCTGAAATTGATTTTGTTTCTAAAATAGGAAATGGAGGTCATAATAGAAACTCGTTTCAATGTCCTGCCTTCCTTTTCCAACTTACCTAAGTATGGACCTATTCTTACTCTTCTGGTTCTGTCTCAGTGAAGGAGCTTTACTTTCTCCTCTTCAGAGCTACTACTTTTATCTGGAATCTGTTCCCTCTTTAACTCATTTCCTCTCACAGACCTTTTCCCTGAAGCTGATCCTACTTTTCGTCCTATTTTGAGGATTTGCTTCACATCCACTCTGTTGACCAAGCTAGACACTTGGGAGTCATCCTAGATTATTTTTCTCCCTAGATTAAGTGACTTTTTCTTAACACCCCTCCATCTCTCTGTTTCTCTCCCCTCGTCACATCAGTCACTGAGATGTCCCTTCTTGTTTGTACCCACTTTTCATATTGATTCTCTCCTCGCCAGCTCATTTGCACCTCCTCAATCCAAGCCTTCATCATGCCTCCATATAGCCTAGTTGGTGAGACTACCCTGTAAAATGGGGTTTGATAATAGCATCTGTCTCATAGGTTTGGAGGATTAAATGAGTTAACATAAATAAAGGGCTTAGAGTGGTGTCTGGCACATGGGAGGCACTTAGTAAAGTTGGCATGTATTATTGTTATGATCACCTCACACAGCTTTCTAATTGACCTACCTTTAGTTTTACCCTTCTTCATATTTTCCCTCAAGTAGTTTTTCTAAAAAAAAAATCTGACTTAGTTCCATTACTTAAAATCCTTCGTTGATTTCCCCTGGTCTTTAAGATAAAATTCAAACCTTTAGCCATAGCAAGCAGAACTCTTGTGATTTATCCCCTTGCCTACCTTGTCAGACGGCCTCATCTCTTGCCTGTTTGCTATAGGCTGTATGGAAATACTTGTCAGCTGTGTGCTTTGTCATGCCTCTGCCTAGAATGACCCTCTCTTTAACAGGATATCTTATCCTGGAAGATTTAGTTCTGTTACTCTTTTTATTTTTAGGAAGCATTCCCAACTCCACCAAAGCAAAGAGAGATGTTCTTTCTCTGATACCAACAATGTTACTTACCATATTGTTTTATCATTGTTCTTTGCTTGTCTATCTTCCTAAGTAGACGATGGTCTCATTAAATATGGAGGTCTTTTGAATAATTATCTATGTATTTATCCCTTGTCCTAATTAAGCACATAGTGAGCACTCAGTTAATATTTTTCAATAAATTACTTAAATGAAGGAGAGAGGGAGATGGATGAAATATTTCTTGTGCTTTTCGGAAATTTATTTATGATATTGCCTTTATTTTTTTCCCTTTCAAAATAATTAGGTGTTTTTGGAGCAGGAAAGAGTTATTTGCTGGCAGTGGTGATTTTGTTTTTTGTGCAGCTATTTGAAAAGAGTGAAGCTCTTACCGTTGGAAATGCAAGACCATGGAAAGTTTTGATTTCTTCTTCTACTAATGTAGCTGTTGACAGAGTACTTCTTGGGTACGTATCACAGGTATATTTCAGTACCTAATGTTTTAGGTTATTGTTGAGAGAGGTAGATCACCATAGGCCCTGAGTGTCCATGCACATTTTTCCTGGGTATGCCAGACATGCAAGGCCTTTATCTCTGACTCAATAATCAGCATCCATGAAACAGTAACAGGCTAACTTATTAGTTGCTTGTGTAAAAATTTGAGTCCAGCCCAGAACGTGTATTGTTGGGGGAGGAATCTACCGTGCAAGGCCCTGACCACTCTTACTCAGCACATTTCGTAGGGTTGTGTCTGCAGTGAGCAACCTTGACTGATGAGGTAGTATCTCCCTCCCAGACAAAGAGCAGGGTTACTTACTGCTTGTTATAAAAATAGTGGATTCCCAAGCTCAGTGTTCCTTTCCTACAACACAATCCACTGCAGTGCAGGCATCCATTTGGATTCTCTGTGTCTCCTCATAGGACAAGGGGACCAAGGGAAACCACAGTAGATATGTTGGTGCTTATGCTGCTTCCTGTGCCATAAGTAAAAGTCCTTTGTCTCTGACCCAGGAGCTTTGGGTTGTTACCTTGGAAGTAGGCTAAAATTGCAAAACCAAGTCATGGGTTATTCTCTTATCCACCTGCCTATATGAACAAATAATAGTAAAATAGCTGAACAGTTTGATTAAATTATGTTTTTGGTTCAATAAGAGGGATCTACCTTTAGTTTTACCTTTATCCCATCCCTGTACCAAAATTGTCAGGTTTTGTATTTGATTTTATCCTACTTACAGACTAATAAGTTAGCCTGTTGCTGTTTCATGGAAGGCAATAGCACAATCTGTTTTACAGGTGTAAAATTTTTGTGTAAATTTTATTAAAAATTGGGACTTCCTTGGTGGTCCAGTGGTTAAGACTTGGCACTTCCACTGCGTGGGGCGGGTTTGATCCCTGGTTGGGGAACTAAGATTCTTCATGCCGCAGTGTGGCCAAAAAAAAAAGCAAAGAAAGTATTACGTAATGTTTTACCAATATTCCAATGTTTAATGATCTGAATTTCACACAAATGATAAAGTTTGATTAGGAGAAATAATCCGTTATTTGTAAGTGTAGACTTTTTAAAAATTAACTTTTATAATTATATAAGTTAATGCTTATGGCAGAAAATATGCAAGACAGTACAGAGAATATTTTATTATATTTCTTTACAGACTTTTAATACATATACACACACTCATTTTGTTTTCCAAACTTAGGATTCAACAGTATATATTGTTTTGGGTCCTGCTTTTTTTTTTTTTTTTTTTTTTTTTTGCAGTACGCGGGCCTCTCACTGTTGTGGCCTCTCCTGTTGCGGAGCACAGGCTCCGGACACGCAGGCTCAGTGGTTATAGCTCACGGGCCCAGATGCTCTGCGGCATGTGGGATCTTCCCGGACCGGGGCACGAACCTGTGTCCCCTGCATCGGCAGGCGGACTCCCAACCACTGCGCCACCAGGGAAGCCCTGTTTTTTTGTAGTTTTTGTTTTTCTTTTTGGCCGTGCGGCTTTTGGGATCTTAGTTCCCTGACCAGGGATTGAACCTGGGCCACAGCAGTGAGCCAAATCCTAATCACAGGACCACCAGGGAATTCCCAGGGCAATTTTACTTGTGATAAATTCTAACATAAATATTTTATGAACGTTTCATGAGCCCTCAACATAAGACGATACATATTTTTGGGCTTCCCTGGTGGTGCAGTGGTTAGGAATCCGCCTACCAATACAGGGGATACAGCTTCAAGCCCTGGTCCGGGAAGATTCCACATGCTGTGGAGCAAATGGGCCCGTGGGCCACAACTACTGAGCTGGTGCTCTGGATCCCATGAGCCATAACTACTGAGCCCACGTGCCACAACTGCTGAAGCCCACACGCCTAAAGCCCGTGCTCCGCTATGGGCGAGGCCACCACAGTGAGAGGCCCGCGCACTGCGGCAAGGAGTGGCCCCTGCTCGCCGCAGCTGAGGAGGGCCCGTGCACAGCAATGAAGACCCAATGCAGCCAAAAATAAATAAATAAAGTTAAAATAAAAGAAAATAAAGGCATGCTTTAAAAAAAAAGATAATACATTGTTTTAAATTCTCTGAAACACATTTTATAAAAAAGTCTTTCAACTACATTATATTTACTTTGAGGTTAGCCATTTCACATTGAACTACATAATATAAAATATACTGTTATGCAAAGTTAATTTTAATAATGTAAATATGTGAAACTTTTAGATTCCATTTTCTAAATAATCAGAATCTATTTTACCCTGTTTTTTTTAAAGGCTTCTTAGTCTTGGATTTGAAAAGTTTGTCAGGGTTGGGAGTGTCAGGAAGATTGCCAAGCCAGTTTTACCTTACAGGTAAGAACGCTAAATTTCAAAAGTCACAGAATGTTCACAGAAGTATAATTTTATCTAAGTCTTACCTTAAATCTGGTTTCTGAAGAAGACTAGAGAAAGCTGTATCTTTTTCTTGGTGTTAATTTAGGAAATCTGTATTTTACTTTTTTGTGATGCTGTGAAAATGGAATCAAAGGGTATTCTTTTATGTAATTCCTTTTTAAGTTTGCATGCTGGCTCAGAAAATGAAAATGAACAATTAAAAGAACTACATGCACTCATGAAGGAAGACCTGACTCCTGTGGAAAGAGTCTATGTGAGGAAAAGTATTGAGCAGCATAAACTGGGGACCAATAAAACCTTGCTGAAGCAGGTGAGGGGAAACAGCTTCAGTTTGTCTGTTTATTTATTTAATTTATATATACGATTCAGATCCCTTTTATTCCTGTTGATAGGAGTATTATTCCTATTTATTTCCCTTAAATAAAACAAACGACTGTGATAGCTCAGATTCAACTGAAGTGTGCCTGTCTATCCAGTGCACGTTTTATTGCAAAGCGTTCTTCAAATTTGTGAACACATCCAACTCTCGATGACAGAGTCATCTTTTCTCTTTCTCCCTATATGCATATCTTTTTATAGGCTTAAGGGGAAAGTGAAGAGGTGGGAATAGATTCCTGGGAAGTTAAACGAAACTTGGCTTTTTTCTAGGAGAAACAGAGGAAGAGAAAGTCTGACACTCGGCAAAATATCCAAGTTCATTTTTATCTTTGGTGCTTTCCTAGAAACCAAACCAATCCTTTCAGGGTCTGTCTGAAATCTATCCTAAGAATCTAGGAGGCTCAGACACTTAATCCCAGGTGTTGGGAACCAACACTGGACACATAGGGTCTCCGGCTGCAACAAGTAGCATCATCTCCTTCATCAGGTTCTGATCCAGGCCAGTCTGGGTGTCAGGTGGGAGGAGAGTAAGAAGTCATTTAGTAGCTTTCTCCTGTGAAAGGAGAGCCTGGGGGGAAGAAAAGGGAGTGGAGGAAAAGAGGGTTGTTGGCTTGTTGGACAATGTGGACATGGGTCCACTTTTTCTGTGAGAGATTTGGGACAGTCAACCTGTTTGGGACCCTGTTTTGGTCAGCTATTGCTGAAATCATGTTGCTTAACAAACAAAATCTCAATAATTTAAGACAACAAACTTAACAACTCTACAGGTCATTTGGTGTGGGTCAAGCCTCTCGTTCTGAGAACAGTTGTGTGTGGCATGATGCCCCTCTCCTGACAGACAGCACAAGTGCAAGAGGGCAGGCAAGATCATACAAATACGTGTAAAGCTTCTGTTCCCAGCACGTCAGCTAACATTCCATTGCTATAACAGGTCATATGGCCAAGCCCGACATCAGGGGGCAGGGAAGTATACTCCACCTACTTCTCTGGTGGGAGACACTGCAGAGGCACGCAGCAAAGGGTGGGATGAGTAATACTGTCACGGGGAAGGAGGGAATTGTAAATAATAATCAATCTACAACAAGTTTGGGTTCTAGAAGTCCTCGGAAGCCTTCAGACCAGCTTTTTATTATCTGAGTTATAGACTTACCTTTCCTCCCTTCTCCCCTACCAAATCCAGAGGGGCTTAGTTTGACTACATTCAATTAATGCAAATAAGTCATTTATGTAAACTACTTACCGTTTTACATCCTTATCCAGCACACTGATATGTAAGAATAATTATTAATGGTTTCTTTGATACCTTTCTAAGTGAAAGCCCGGTTTACTATAAACTATTGCTCATTGGTATCACCTGTTCATAAATAAAACTCTTAGAGGAATTTCCATTTCTTATGTGGGAATAATGAAAATGTAAAGTGGCCTATGATTTCTGATTGCCAGTGATTAAATTAGGACCTGCTCATTTCTGATTTTAGCCTGTAAGTTCTTTGGTAAATGTATTCTCTTAATTTGTTTAATAGTTGTTAATGAATAACATTCTTACTGTAATAAAGGTCCGAGTAGTTGGAGTTACCTGTGCAGCCTGCCCATTCCCATGCATGAATGATCTTAAATTTCCTGTGGCTGTCCTGGATGAATGTAGTCAAATCACAGAACCGGCTTCCCTCCTTCCCATTGCAAGGTAACCTAAAAGTTCTTTTCCAAAGATGTTACAATTATTTGAAACATTTCCTCAGTTCAAACTCTTCCCAGACTTTTGTGAAAATTCCTAGCAACGCAAGTGCTAAACTGATTTTTTGAAAGAATCCAGAGGGAAATTTGAGGGAGGGGTTAATGTATCAAAATTTTGTTAGATCACCGTTGAGGCAGTTGGATCACTACTTGGATCACAGTTTAGACAGTCTTAAAGCCTTGAAAGTTCAAGTGCTAGGATTCTACTAGAACGTTGCAGGCTTCTCAACCAGACTAAAGGTGCCTCTTTAGTCATAGTTTAAGAACCTAACTCTACTGAAGAATGTTCTTTAGTTCCTTACCTTGATATAATTCCAGTGTTTAGGTTACGAAAATATTTTTTAGATTATGAAAGTAGATAAAGAAAAATAAGTTGAAAATGAAAATTTGTCTACTAAAATTTAGGAAACTATGAAATCTTCTAAGCTGTCTCAGCCAACTGAAACACTGCTTTCAAAGCATCTCTTATTGAGGAATCCTAAAGGTAGTGGAAGGAGTACTAGACCAGACTCAGTAGGCTTCAGTCCTAGGCCTTGTTCTGTCCCCCTTGTTGTTTCGTTTTCTTTCTTTTTTATAGTAAATATTTAATCTTCTGATTTCCAGTTTGTAAGTGTTGAAAACGCACAAGAAAGATTTTACTTCACAAGTACTTTTATGTTAATATATTTTGATTCAATATATATGGCAATAAATCTCCACACGTCATAACCAAAAGTATGTTTCCTTCCCCTTAAAAAATGGGGATGTAACATTAACAACCACTGTAAGATAAAGCACACAATTATTTTGGTGAATTTACAGTTCTTTTTTCCCAGGTATAAGGATGAGGGAGTAGGGCATCAACTGTCACGATCTGCCCGGGACTTGGGAGGTTCCGGCATCATGGGGTCTTCAGTGTTTAAACTGGGACAGTCCTGGGCAAACCAGAATGAGTTGGTCACCCTACTCAGGAGCCAGGGATGGAGAAAGTAAAGCCCTGCATGAGAGGGTGGAGGGTTAATACTGTGGAGCACCTACTGTCTACTAAACACATTACATACTTTATTAAGTCCTTACAACAGCCATGCATGGTATTATTATATCAAGATTACTGATAAGAATAGTGAAGCTGTAGAGATTAAATAACTTGCTGTGTCCACACAATATAACAGAGCTAAAATTTGGATATAGGTTTTTCTTCAAAACTTGGACTTTTTCCCACTATATTCTATTCCTATTTAGAAAGACATTTTACCCGAGAGCCTAATTTGCTTCATCTCTAAAACAAGAGTTTAAGGCAGATGACTTCTAAGAATGTTTCTAAGTTTATAGATTCTCAAAATCATTGTTTCTCAAAGTGTGTTCTGTGAAATACTAAGTCCTGGCAGAGGCAGGGGACACTTACTAGGTTTTATGTGGAAAAAAGTAAAGTTATGTAAAGGATTCTTTTTTTTTTTTTTGCGGTACGCGGGCCTCTCACCGCTGTGGCCTCCTGCGCTGTGGAGCACAGGCTCCGGATGCGCAGGCTCAGGGGCCATGGCTCACGGGCCCAGCCGCTCCGCGGCATATGGGATCCTCCCGGACCGGGGCACGAACCCGTGTCCCCTGCATCGGCAGGCGGACTCTCAAGCACTGTGCCACCAGGGAAGCCCAAGGATTCTTTACTGCACAACTTTTTAAAGCCTTTTAATACACTTATTATCACTGTTAAGCCTTGTTAGTTCTGAGAACGTGTCATGGTATTCAAATTCTTTGAAATACATTTTAGAAAATAGTGCAGTAAATGATATTAATGCATGTTTCTCTCATTGCTTAGATTAATTTTTAGAATTCTGTTTTTAGGTTTGAGTGTGAAAAGCTGATTCTTGTTGGAGATCCCAAACAGCTCCCTCCTACTATTCAGGGTTCTGATGCAGCTCATGAAAATGGATTGGAACAAACGCTTTTTGATCGACTTTGCTTAATGGTACTACTGCTAAATTCATACAGAACTATCATTTATTGATTATACACTGTGTAGGTTGATAGAAAGTGAAAATATTAGAAGAACAAGTCCTTGCCCTAAAATTATTTTAATTGGAATTGTTTAGAAAGTACTCATCTTAAAGATAAGTTGAACCCTAATAATTTAAGAATGAAATGAATCTTTTCCCTGTGTACTTTCGTAGTGGGTAGTAAGTATATTGATTTTGCTGTAAAATAAAAAAAAATCTATATGTCTCTGTTATCCATGTCCCCTATTGTAGAGCTGTTCTAGAGCTCTACTTCACATTTTTTTAATTTAAAAATTATTAATATAGTCTTAAGTTGAGGTGACATTCACGTAACGTAAAATTAACCATTTTATAATTGCTGTCATTTGGAGGCTCATTCTTCCATTTTTTTTCACTGGGATGGATGCAGATTTGGGGGGGCCCGGGTTTATACATTTTGGAAGTTCACTTTCAATGATGCAAAAATTAAAATTCAAAAGTGAATATATATTTAAATGTGGAAAGCAATCATAACAATAAATTTTACAAATCATCCCCCCCAAAAAATTAACCATTTTAAATGAATAATTCAGTGGCATTTTAGTACATCCACAGTGCTGTGCAACCACTACCTCTGTCTAGTTCCAAAACATTTTCATCCCCTCAAAATAAAACTGTACCCATTTAGCAGTTACTCTCTATTCCCTCCCTCCAGCCCCTGGCAAGCACCAGTCTGCTTTCAGTCTGTATGGATTTATCTTTTCTGTATTTCATATCATACGGTCTTACAATTTTCGTGTCATACAGCTTGAAATCATACAATATGTGACCTTTTGTGTCTGGCTTCTTTCACTTAGCACGACATTTTTGAGGTTTATCCATACTGGCGGCATGTAACAGTACTTTTACTTTTTTTTTTTTTTAAGTACATTTACAATGTAGTGCAACCATTACCCCATCCTTTTCCAGAACTTTTTCATCAACCCAACAGAAACTTTGTACCTATTAAACAATAATTCCTCATTCCCCTCTCCCCTGAGCCCCTGGTGACCCCTATTCTACTTTTGGTCTCTATATTTGCTTCATGTAAGTAGAATCATACAATATTTTCCCTTTTGTGTCTGGCTTTATTTACTGAGCATAATGTTTTCACAGTTTGTCCATGTTTTAGTATATGTCAGAATTTTATTCCTTGTTAAGGCTAAATAATAGTCCATCGTTTTATGTGTACACCACATTTTATTTATCCACTCGTCTGTTGATGGACATTGGGGTTGTTTCCGCCCTTCAGCTATCGTGAATAATGCTGTTAGGAAAATTGGTATCAATTATCTGTTCAAGTCTCTGCTTTCAGTTGTTTTGAGTATACACCCAGAAGTGCAACTGCTGGATCTGATGGTAATTCTATGTTTAACTTTTGAGAAACTGCCAAACTCTTTTCCATCGCTGCTGCTCCATTTTACATTCCCAACAGCAATGTACAAGGGTTCTAATTTCTCCACATCTTCACCAACACTTGTTATTTTTCATTTTTTAAAATAACAGCTATCTTAATGGGTATAAAATGGTATCTCATTGTGGTTTCCCTAATGTCTAATCATGTTGAGCATCTTTTCATGCACTTATCTTTGGAAAAATGCCTATTCAAGCCCTTTGCCTATTTTTGAATTGGGTTGTTTGTTGTGTTGTTGAGTTGTAGGAGTTCTTTATATACTTTGGATATTAATCCCTTATCAGATATATGATTTGCAAATATTTTCTTCCATTTGGTGGGTTGTCTTTTCACATATTTATGCCCTAAAAGAGTATTGGGGATTGATTTTTTTCCTCACATATTTCTCCCCCATAGAAGATCCTTTGTCCATGTGATCACTAATCCTGCATTTTATTACATATTACTAGAGTGCCTTGTAACTATTCAAAATGTTCAAACAATATTACAGAACATTTTGCAAATAAAGAACATACTCAAGGAAAGCCCTGAAGTAGATGGGAGTTGGTTTATGATGTATTAAGAAAATCGGAAACTTCTTTGAAGATTCAGAATGAAAAATGGCTTGTACCTAAGGAGGATATTAATGAGTTATCAACAACAGTTTCTAATTTTTTTAAAGATTTATTTTCAATTTAGTGTTAGGCCAATTCCATATAGATTATGAAAGCATGATGTTAGGTACCATACTTATTAGGTAGTCTAAGATTTGTTTATATTTTATAATTTTCTGGTATAAAAAGTTTACTATAAAAATATTTTTAGTAAATTCAAAAAATTCTTTTTATTCATTTTATCATGGTTGTAATTTACTAAGATCACAATATGGCAGTATTTTTAAACTTTAAAATATTATTGTGGATTTTTTTTCCACTAAGAAAAAAAATGCTGTTTTAATTCTTTATTTTTCTGCACTTAAATTTCTTAGGGTCACAAACCAGTTCTATTGAGAACCCAGTACCGTTGTCACCCTACAATCAGTGCTATTGCTAATGATCTGTTTTATGAAGGAAACCTCATGAATGGTGTTTCAGAAACAGAGAGGAGCCCTTTGCTGGAATGGCTCCCAACCCTGTGTTTCTATAATGTTAAAGGACTGGAACAGGTAAATGACATTAGTGTTGATAAGAGTCAACACAGTTTAGTTTCCTGTTTTAATTTTATTGTTGTTGTTTGCATGCTTTTCGTGGTCTTTCCATAGTGTTTCTGGGAAATGTCATTTAGGTTCTGTTTCTTATTCCAGATTGAAAGAAATAACAGCTTTCATAATGTGGCAGAAGCTGCTTTCACACTCAAGCTGATCCAATCACTGATTGCAAGTGGAATAGTGGGCTCTATGATTGGGGTGATAACATTATACAAATCCCAAATGTACAAGGTTTGTATTACCTATTATGATATTTATCATTATTAAATATAATTTCATATTATAATATTTTATATTACATTTGTAGTAGTTTGGTTTGTGTTGGTTTGGTGCTAGAAAAACTTTGGGGACTGTAGTTACTATATTAAAACAGCATTCAGACTTCTGTCTAGTCTGGCTTTTTTTCTGTATAATTAAATGTAAACCTAACAAGGTTTAATTAAATTCAGTTTACAGCTGTTGGGGCAAAAATGCAAATAAACAAATTAGAGGGAAGGAAATATGGTATATGCTTTGTGTTTTGGGACAGATGGGATTGAATCTGTTTTCCAAAATGTTCTTTCATTATTATTACATTTTATCAGTAAATCAAAGATAGATACCAGATATTAATCTACACACAAGCCAGTTACTTCTAACTAGTTTTCATTTATATTTATTTATTTTTAGTATTTTTCATCTGTTTCATTTAGTTTATCAGCTCTAAATCAGCATATCTAAATAAGTTTCCTAGCAAAAGATAAATCATCACTTTGATTTTGTTTCATAACTTACATTATCATTAGTTATTTATCATTTCAGAAATTAGCCAAATCTCTGTGAGTAATAAAAAAGAAAATGAAAATTACCCACTATTAGTTAAATGATGACAGCTGCTGTGGGTAGGTTGAGAGGCGTAGGTTCTTCATGACCTCTGCACCACATGAGCCTTGTCTTCTTTCCTCCACAGCTCTGTCATTTACTCAGTGCTGTGGACTTCGACCATCCTGATGTGAAAGCTGTGCAGGTGTCCACAGTAGATGCTTTTCAGGGAGCTGAAAAGGAGATCATTATTCTGTCCTGCGTAAGGACCAGACAAGTAGGATTTATTGATTCAGAAAAAAGAATGAATGTTGCATTGACCAGAGGAAGGAGGCATTTGTTGATTGTAGGAAATTTAGCCTGTCTGAGGAAAAATCGACTATGGGGGCGTGTGATCCAACACTGTGAAGGTAAAATAAAAATGTATTTAATTCAAGCATTTTGAATTAAAACTGACTTTTGGGTTAGTGCTTGGGGTGGTTCAGGTAGGAACAGCTCTGAATTTGCCACTATGGGAGATGAGTGAAATGATAATATGGAAACTACTGTAAAGTATAGTTGTCTCATGTTTTGTATCTTTCTAAGGGAGGGAAGATGGATTGCAACACGCAAGCCAGTATGAACCACAGCTGAACCATATCCTTAAAGATTATTTTGAAAAACAAGCAGAAGAAAAACAGAAGAAAAAGAGAGAAAAAGATAAATCTAAAGATAAATCTTATTTGCAGAAAGACATGATATAGTTTGTATTTATATAATTTCAAATTCATTTTACACTGTACATTTGTATATTTTTATTACCCCAAACCCATTATTGAAATAAAAAAGATATTTAAACAAAAGTAAATAAACATATGTAAAATTTTGCTCTTCAGAAAAAGTATAGTTACTTATATTAAGATAGGCAGATGTTGAAAGTAATATATAATTTCACTAATAAAAATAATTTTTTTCTAAAAATTATGGCTTCTGTTTGCTAAAGAAATGAATTTTACAAGGAGCAGGAAAAAGCCTTTATGGGGAATACCAATGTTACTTCAAAAATAAGTGAATATCTCAAAAGCTCATCTGTTAAAACATGTCTACACAGTTATACCAACACACTCCTTTCTGAACTACAGCTCTAGCTGAATCTTTTTAAAATAATTATAATGCCCTGTCATTTTATAAGTAAAAACATATTCACAATAAAACTTTTAAGCAGTACAAAAGAAAGAAGAGAAATGAACTAAAAGTTCATTCCTGAAGACAGCAGTGCTCAAAACTGGCCATGACCCTGGTATAGTAGGTGCTCAATAAGTATCTGTGGGATGAATGAATGAATGAATGAATGGATGAAAGACTCCCTTTGGCTCATTTCATTCTATAGTCTTTTTCCTGTGCATTTATTTGCAGAGTAGTTATTGGTATATATAGTATATAATGGATTTTAAAATATTATAAAAAGAATACATTCCCCTTACAGAAAATCTGCAAAATACAGAAGAGTATACAATAGAAAATAAAAAGCACCTGGAGATTCACTACCCAGAGATAATAATTGCTAACATATTGCTTCAGTCTTTTTTCTATCCTTATATTCCATATGTAAATAAGTTAAACCATTTGTTGTATGATTTTTAGCCATTATTAAAGGAATATTTACTTATCTTACATGGAAAAATGGCAAGGGCTTGATTATAATTAATACCAATGAAATATTTGTCTTTACCAATTAAAAACTCATATTTTTTATGAGTGATTCGAGTCAAATTTTTTTTTCTTTTTTTTTTTGCGGTACGCAGGCCTCTCACTGCTGTGGCCTCTCCCACCGTGGAGCACAGGCTCCGGACGTGCAGGCCCAGCGGCCACGGCCCACGGGCCCAGCCGCTCCGCGGCATGTGGGATCCTCCCGGACCAGGGCATGAACCCGTGTCCCCTGCATCAGCAGGCGGACTCTCAACCACTGTGCCACCAAGGAAGCCCAATATTTATTTTAAAGATGCAGAAAATTGCTTACTTGAATTACTTCACTGTAAAAAATGGCCAGTCTACCTCTATGAAACTCTTCTTTTGTTTGGGAGAAAAATAAATCTAACGAAGAAACAAAAGTTGTAATTCTCCAAGCCTTGTCCACAATGTGTTAATGATTGCAACAGCATTTGCTCTTTTAATGTAAGTGAAAGATGTGACTCTCGAGTTCCAGGCAATACCTGACTGAATAGGAGATACCTCAGAAATTACTCATTGCCCCTTGGGGACCCTGGTGGGGCCCAAAAGCCCCTTGAGCCCAGCACATCCTCAGTAGATTCACTAGGACAGAGACCCAGGCCTGAAGATAGCATGTGAGATGCCACCTGTAGGCTAGACTGGGTGGGTGCCCCAGCTGAGCTCCGCATCACCATCTGGGGAAACAGGAGGGGAGAGAAGCTTTTAACAATCTGCCATTACCCCAAAGAGGCCTTGCTTAGTTGGAAGTTACTTTTCTACCCTGGAATTGCGTGTCTTACAACCAGAAGAAAAGGAGTAACCTTAATGGACCAGTTTACTTCCCAACTCTACTGAGAATGCAAACTTGAGTGCCACCTTATGTCAATTACATGGACAAGAAAGGAACCACATTTTCACAAAACACAAGATGGCAGAACAGAAGGACCTTGAGCTCATCTTCTCTTACGAGGAGATTAAAAATGAAAAAGACTGAAAAAAAAAATTAAAAAGACTGGAACCTACCAAAAAAGATGTTCTACATCCAAAGACATAAAGAAACCCAACAAGATGGTAGGAGGGACACACACGATATAATCAAATCTCATAACCCCCAGGTCAGCAACCCCCAAACTGGGGAACAATTATATGACAAAAGTTCTACCACAGGAGAGTTCTGAGCCCCTCGTCAGGCTCCTCAGCCTGGGGGTCTGGCATCAGGAGGAGGAGCCCCCAGAGCATTTGGCTTTGAAGGCCAGCAGCACTAGAGTGCAGGAGCTCCACAGGACTGGGGGAAACAGACTCCACTCTGGGAGGGTACACACAAGGTCTCATGCGCACCAGGACCCAGGGCAAAAGCAGTGACTTCATAGGAGCCTGGGCCAGACCTACCTGCTGGTCTTAGAGGGTCTCCTGGGAAGGTGGAGGGCAGCTGTGGCTCACTGTGAGGACAAGGACACCAGTGGTGGGCCTACTGGGGAGCATCCATCAGTGTGAAGTGTCCTGGAGACTGCCATTTTGGGACCAAGACCTGGCCCACCCCAAAAGCCTGTGGACTCCAGTGCTGGGACGCCTCAGGCCAAACAATAGGGCAGGAACACAGCCCCACCCATCAGCAGACAGGCTGCCTAACAACGTCCTGGGCCCACAGCCACCTCTTGACACGCCCCTAGACATGGCCCCGCCCACCAGAGGGCCAAGACCCAGCTCCACCCACCAGTGCCCAGGCACTGGCCCCTCCCACCAGGAAGCCTGCACAAGCCTCTAGACCAGCCTCACCCACCAGGGGCAGACACCAGAAGGAAGAAAACTAAGATCCTGGGGCTTCCCTGGTGGCACAGTCGTTGAGAGTCTGCCTGCCGATGCAGGGGACACGGGTTCGTGCCCTGGTCCAGGAAGATCCCACATGCCGCGGAGCAGCTGGGCCTGCACGTCCGGAGCCTGTGCTCCGCAACGGGAGAGGCCACAGCAGTGAGAGGCCCGCGTACTGCAAAAAAAAAAAAAAAAAAAAACCTAAGATCCTGCAGCCTGTGGAACCAAGTCAGCAGACATAGATCATAACCTACCCTGGGACCAGCTGGTCCCTGGCCCTTGGGTGACAAGAGGCAAGTGTACTGCTGGGACTCATAGGACACCTCCCATAGAGGGCCCCTTATCCAAGGTTGAGAAACATAACTAACCTTCCATATATATAAAAATACAAATATAAATGTAGACAAAATGAGATAGCAAAGGAATATGTTCCAGACAAAAGAACAAGTCAAAACCCCAGAAGAACAACTAAGTGACATAGAGATAGGCTATCTACCTGAGGAAGAGTTCAGAGTAGTGATCATAACGATGATCCAAGAACTCAGGGAAAGAATGGATGCACAGAGCGATAAGCTACAAGAAGTTTTTAACAAAGAGTTAGAAAACATAAAGAACAACCAGAGTTGAAGAATACAATAACTGCAATGAAAAACACACTAGAAGGAATCAATAGCAGAAGAATATGAGGCAATATGAGGCAGAAGAATGGATAAGTGACCTGGAAGACAGAATGGTGGAAATCACTGCCATGGAACAGAATAAAGAAAAAGAAATGACGACAATTTAAGAGACCTCTGGGACAACATCAAATGCACCAACATTCACATTATAGGGGTCCCAGAAGGAGAAGTGAAAGAAAGAGCCTGAGAAAATATTTGAAGAGATAATAGCTGAAAACTTCCCTAACAACAGAAAGGAAACAGTCACCCAAGTCCAGGAAGTGCAGAGAGTCTCATATAGGATTAACCCAAGGAGGGACATGCTGAGACACACAGTAATCAAACTGATGAAAATTAAAGATAAAGAGAAAATATTAAAAGCAGCCAGGGAAACCAGCAAATAACATGTAATGGAATCCCCATAAGGTTATCAGCTAATTTTTCAGCAGAAACTCTGCAGGCCAGAGGGGATGGCACAATATATTTAAAGTGATGAAAGGGAAAAACCTACAACCAAGAATACTCTACCCAGCAAGGCTCTCAGATTTGATGGGGAAATCCAAAGCTTTACAGATAAGCAGAAGCTAAAAGAATTCAGCACCACCAAACCAGTTTTATAACAAATGCTAAAAGAACTTCTCTAGGCAGAAAAGACCACAACTAGAAACACGAAAACTACAAATTGGGAAAGGTCACTAGTAAAGGCAAACATATAGTAAAGGTAGGAAATCATTCACATACAAATATAACATCTAAACCAGTAATCATGAGGAGAAGAGTGCAAATGCAGGATATTTGAAATTAAGGGACCAGCAATTTGGGACTTCCCTGGTGGTCCAGTGGTTAAGACTCCACGCTCCCAACGCAGGAGGGCCCAGGTTCAATCCCTGGTCAGGGAACTAGATCCCACACGCTGCAACTAAGAGCCCGCATGCTGCAACTAAAGATCCCACATGCTGCGACTAAAGATCCTGCATGCCGCAATGAAGATGCTGTGTGCCCCAACTAAGACTTGGCACAGCCAAATAAATAAATAAATGTTAAGAAAAAGAGACCGGCAACTTAAAACAATCATATATATATATATATATATACAGACTTCTATATCAAAACCTCATGGTGACCACAAACCAAAAGTCTATAATGGATATACCACCACACACAAAAGAAAAAGGAATCCAAACACAATACTAAAGATAGTCATCAAATCACAGGATAAGAGAATAAAAGAGGAAAGGAATAAAAAAGACCTACAAAAACAAATCCAAAACAATTAACAAAATGGCAGTAAGAATATACATATCGATAATTACCTCAAATGTAAATGGATTAAATGCTCCAACCAAAAGACACAGACTGGCTGAATGGATACAAAAATAAGACCTGTATATATGCTGTCTACAAGAGAGGCACTTCAGATCTAGAGACACACATACAGACTGAAAGTGAGGGGATAAAAAAAGGTATTCCATGCAAATAGAAATCAAAAGACACCTGGAGTAGCAATATTCATATCAGACAAAATAGACTTTAAAATAAAGACTGTTACAAGAGACAAAGAAGGACACTACATAATGATCAAGGGATCAATCCAAGAAGATATAACAATTGCAAATAACATGCACTCAACATAGGAGCACCTCCATATATAAGGCAAATGTTAACAGACATAAAAGGAGAAATTGACACTTATACAATAATAGTGGGGAACTTTAACAACCCATTTTCATCAATGGACAGATCATCGAGACAGAAAGTCAATAAGAAAACACAGGCCTTAAATGACACATTAGACCAGATGGACTTAATTGATATTTATAGAGCATTCCATCCAAAAGCAGCAGAATATACATTCTTTTAAAGTGCAGATGGAACATTCTCCAGGATAGATCACATGCTGGGCCACAAAGCAAGCCTCAGTAAATTTAAGAAAACTGAAATCATATCAAGCATCTTTGCTGACCACAACACCATGAGAAATCAACTACAAGAAAAAAACTGCAAAAAACAAACACATGCAGGCTAAACAATATGCTACTACACAACCCATGGATCATTGAAGAAATCAAAGAACTCAAAAAATATCTAGAGGTAAATGAAAATGAAAACACAGTGATCCAAAACCTATGGGATGCAGCAATTCTAAAAGCAGTTCTAAGAGGGATGTATATAGCAATACAAGCTTACCTCAGGAAACAAGAAAAATCTCAAACAACCTAACCTTACACCTAAAGCAACTAGAGAAAGAAGAACAAACAAAACCCAAAGTTAGTTAAAGGAAAGAAATCATAAAGATCAGAGCAGAAATAAATGAAATAGAGATGAAGAGCACCATAGAAAAGATCAATGAAACGAAAACTGATTCTTTGAAAAGATAAACAAAATGGATAAACCTTAAGCCAAACTCATCAAGAAAAAAAGGGAGAGGGCCCGAATCAGAAATGAAAAAGGAGAAGTCACAACTGGCACTACAGAAATACCAAGGATCATAAGAGTCTACTACGAAAAACTATATTCCAATAAAATGGACAGATTCTTCACATACTTGTCTGCTGATGCAGTCACAAGACAGCCCTTGATTTGACTGCTTAGATCAAGACGAGAAATTTCATCACTGTGTGCATTAAGTGTAAAAATTGGCTTATCTGAGCATGCATCCAAATTATATACAAAACCATCATTTGTACTGGCCAAAAAATGACAAGGTGAAAAGTGATTCCAAGTCACTCTCAATCTGCCCACTGAATCGCCACAGTTGATGGCTTTCCTCTGGACTTCGGCAGTCATACAAAGCCACTGACTTATCACATGATCCAGAAATCAGAGTCTGTGCTTCAAATGGATGAAACTGGAGAGTCTGGATCTTGTCTGTATGTATGGCAAGGCTGGCTGCTGGTTTCCCCAAGGACGTATTCCACAGAATAACAGTGTTAGCTGATGCACTGGCCGGCACATTTCTGATCAGCTTATTCCAAGAAAGGTCAAGGACAGCATTGGTATGCCCATCTGCTGAGGAATTCATCTTTCCTTTCTTTTTCTTCTTTTTTGATAGCTTATTTCTAAGTGTAAAGACTGGCTCTAAAGAGTTCCACTATATCGAAATCCCACACTTCAATGACGGGGGTCATGTTTCCCACAGCAATGTAATTTCCAGTTGAATCATCTGGGCTAGGATCAAAATTCAGCCATTCAACACTCAAAGGGTATGCAGACAACAGGATATCATGGTGGACATAAAAAGAATCTTCTTATTGGTTATAAACATGTACCTCTAAATTGCATTGGTCCTGTTCGGCTCTACCACAAACTATGAGAATGTCATTGGGCTTAATCAAGAAAACTTCACGTTCGTACTGCTCCATATCTTTCAGAGTAACATAAGGATCTTGACCATTACTCCCATAGACTGTAAAACCCAAAAGAAATTCACCAAGAGTTTCAGTATCTGGGTCACCTTCTTCATTATATTTATCTATGTCATACTCAGCCAGCTCACCATCATCCAGCGTCCTGTCATCCTCTGGGTCACCATCCTCCAGGGGCTCCCGAAGTCGGGCCTGGGTACAGACATGCTGCATGCCATCTTCTGAAGGATCGCCTGTCTCCTCTTCATCACTGCCACCTTTTTCTTGTAATTTTTCCTTTGCTTCAGCAATAAGACGTTTCACTTCTTTTTCATTAAGCTCTTCTAGGTAGATTCTTCTAGGTAGAAGATTCTTCTAGGTAGATTCTTCTAGGTAGAAGATTCTTCTAGGTAGGAGAAATGGACAGGGGCTTCCCTGGTGGCACAGTGGTTAAGAATTTGCCTGCCAATCCAGGGGACACGGGTTCGAGCCCCAGTCCGGGAGGATCCCACATGCCATGGAGCAACTAAGCCCACACACCACAATTACCGAGCCTGCGCTCTGAAGCCCGCAGGCAACAACTACTGAAGCTCGTGGGCCTAGAGCCCATGCTCCGCAGCAGAAGAGGACACCGCAGTGAGAAGCCTGCACACCAGAACAAAGAGCAGTCCCCACTCGCCGCAACTAGAGAAAGTCCCTGTGCAGCAACAAAGACACAACACAGCCAAAAAAAAAAAAAAAAAAAAAATCTTAGTAAGAAAAGAGTGTAAAGTAACCTAGTAATAATTTAAAAAAAAAAAGAAATGGAAAGATTCTTAGAAAGGTACAATCTCCCGAGACTTAACCAGGAAGAAATAGAAAATATGAACAGACTAATTACAAGTACTGAAATTGAATCTGTGATTTAAAAACTCCCAACAAATGAAAATCCAGGACCAGACAGCTTCACAAACGAATTCTACCAAACATTTAGGGAAGAGTTAACACCTATACTTCTGAAACTATTCCAAAAAATGGCAGAGGAAGGAACACTTCTAAACTCATTCTACGAGGCCAGCATCACCCTGATACCAAATCAGACAAAGATATCACAAAAAAGAAAATTATAGGCCAATATCACTGATGAACATAGACGCAAAAATCCTCAACAAAATACTAGCAAACCAAATTCAACAATACATTAAAAGAATCATGCACCATGCTGAGTGGGATTTATCCCAGGGCTGCAAGGACTTTTAAAATTTATTTATTTTTATTTTTAATTTATTTTGGCCATGCTGCCCAGCTTGAGGGATCTTAGTTCCCTGACCAGGGATTGAACCTGTGCCCCCTGCAGTGGAAGTATAGAGCAAGGACTTTTCAATATCTGCAAATCAATCAGTGTGATGCACCACATTAACAAATTGAAGAATAAAAACTATAAGATCATCTCAATAGATGCAGAAAAAGCTTTTGATAAAATTCAACACCGATTTATGATAAATACTCTCCAGAAAGTGGGCATAGAGGGAACCTACCTCAACATAATAAAGGCCGTATATGACAAACCCACAACTAATGTCATACTCAGTGGTGAAAAGCTGAAACCATTTCCTCTAAGACCAGGAACAAGACAAGGATGTCCACTCTTGTGACTTTTATTCAACATATTTCTGGAAGTCCTAGCCATGGCAATCAGAGAAGAAAAAGAAATAAAAGGAATCCAAGTTGGAAAAGAAGTAGTAAAACTGTCACTGTTTGCAGATGACATGATAATACACATAGAAAATCCTAAAGACGCTACCAGAAAACTACTAGAGCTCATCCATGAATTCAGTAAGTCACAGGATACAAAATTAATACACAGAAATCTGTTGCATTTCTATACACTAAAAATGAAAGATCAGAAAAGAGAAATTAAGGAAACAATCCCATTTACCATCACATCAAAACGAATAAAATACCTAGGAATAAACCTACCTAAGGAGGCAGAAGACCTGTACTCTGAAAACTATAAGAAGCTGATAAAAGAAACTGAAGATGACACAAACAGATGGAAAGATGTACCGTGTTCTTGGACTGGAAGAATCAATGTTGTCAAAATGACAATACTACCCAGAGCAATCTACAGATTCAAGGCAATCCCTATCAAATTACCAATGGCATTTTTCACAGAACTAGAACAAATAATTTTTACATTTGTATGGAAACACAAAAGACCCCGAATAGTCAAAGCAATCTTGAGAAACAAAAACAGAGCTGGAGGAATCAGGCTCCCTGACTTCAGACTATACTACAAAGCCATAGTCATCAAAACAATATAGTACTTGCACAAAAACAGAAATACAGATTAATGGAATAGGATAGAAAGCCCAGAAATAAATCCATACACCTATGGTCAATTAATCTATGACAAAGGTGGAAAGAGTATACGGTGAAGAAAAGACAGTCTCTTCAATAGGTGGTGCTGGGAAAACTGGACAGCTACATGTAAAAGAATGAAATTAGAACATTCTCTAACACCACACACAAAATAAACTCAAAATGGATTAAAGTCCTAAATGTAAGACCAGATACTATAAAACTCTTAGAGGAAAACATAGGCAGAACATTCTTTGACATAAATCACAGGAATGTCTTTTTGGATGTGTGACCTAGAGTAATGGGGAATAAAAACAAAAATAAACAAATGGGACGTAATAAACTTAAGAGCTTTTGCACAGCAAAGGAAACCATAAAACGAAAAGACAACATACAGAATGGGAGAAAATATTTGCAAATGATGTGACCGACAAGAGATTAATCTCCAAAATATACCAAAAAAAAGAATACAACTCAATATCAAAAATACAAATAACCCAATCAAAAAATGGGCAGAGGATCTAGATACACATTTCTCCAAAGAAGACATACAGATGGCCCACAGGCACATGAAAAAATGTGCAACATTGCTAATTATTAGAGAAATGCAACTCAAAACTACAACGAGGTATCACGTCACACCGGTCAGAATGGCCATCATCAAAAAATCTACAAATAGGGCTTCCCTGGTGGCGCAGTGGTTGAGAGTCCGCCTGCCGATGCAGGGGACACGGGTTCGTGCCCCGGTCCGGGAAGATCCCACATGCCGCGGAGCGGCTGGGCCCGTGAGCCATGGCCGCCGAGCCTGCGCGTCCAGAGCCTGTGCTCCGCAACGGGAGAGGCCACAACAGTGAGAGGCCCGCGTACCGCAAAAAAAAAAAAAAAAAAAAAAAAAAAAATCTACAAATAATAATTGCTGGAGATGGTGTGGAGAAAAAGGAACCCTCCTACACTGTTGGTGGGAATGTAAATTGGTACACCACTATGGAGAACACTATAGAGGTTCCTGAAAAAACAAATAGAGTTACCATATGATCCTGCAATCCCACTCCTGGACATATACTCAGAGAAAGCCATAATTCAAAGAGATATGTGCACCCCAATGTTCATAGTATCATTATTTACAATAGCCAAGACGTGGGAACAACCTAAATGTCATTGCCAGAGGAATGGATAAAGAAGATGTGGTATATTTATATAATGGGTATTACTCAGGCATAAAAGAGAATGAAATAATGTCATTTGCAGCAACACGGATGGACCTAAAGATTATCATCCTAAGTGAAGTAAACCAGACAAAGAAAGACAAATATCGTATCACTTATATGTGGAATCTATATAAGAAAAGGATATAAATGAACTTATATACAAAACAGAAATAGACCCACAGACACAGAAAACAAACTTATGGTTACCAAAGGGGAAAAGGGGGAGGAGGGACAAATTAGGAGTTTGGGATTAACATATACACACTACTATATATAAAATAGATAACCAACAAGGACCTACTGTATAACACAGGGAACTATACTCAATGTTTTGTAATAAACTATAAGGAAAAAGAACCTGAAAAAATAGATACTTATGTATGTATAACTGAATCACTTTGCTGTCCTGAAACTAACACAACATTGTAAATGAACTATACAAAGGAAGGAAGGAAGGGAGGGAGGGAGGGAGGGAGATGTGATTCTCAAGTTCCTTACATTGGGTAAGGAATAGTTAAAGGAAGTATTACAGAGCCACGCTTTACCTCTGAGCTGTACAATCTGACAGCACATATTTAAACTTTATTCCTGAGTTTTGCTACCCAAACTTTCCCTATTTTTCATTTCTTTTTTTTGTTTGTTTTTTGTGGTACGCGGGCCTCTCACTGCTGTGGCCTCTCCCGTTGCAGAGCACAGGCTCCGGACGCGCAGGCTTAGCGGCCATGGCTCACAGGCCCAGCCGCTCCGCGGCATGTGGGATCTCCCCGGACCGGGGCATGAACCCGTGTCCCCTGCAGCGGCAGGCGGACTCTCAACCACTGCGTCACCAGGGAAGCCCTATTTTTCATTTCTTGAGTCAATCCATTCTTGGCCATCTGGAGCTAGGTCTCAAGTAATTTTTTTTTCCAAGAAGAGTGTATAAATGACATAACTTTTGAGGCTTGGTATATCTGAGGATATATTTTTGTTACATATACTTATGAGAGCTATCTAAACACCATGGGAATTGCCCTTGGACTCACTTCCTGTTCATTTGGATGACCGTTGACTTTCCATCTCAGATCTACACCATATGGCAGGCTGATTTTGCACAGCTCGTCGTCTAATTCCTACTGGTTTTCATCTAATACTACTCCAAGACTTTGATACTTAGAAGTATGGCTGCCCCACTTCCTGGCTGGTGTCCTTCTTGTATTTTTGATCCAGGCAACAGTTAATAAAGGAGAGCGGAGAATCTTTTTATTTTTAGGTAGGCGTGCCTGCCCATTTCTAATGGCATTATACAGGTAGTCCACCAGGCATGTTCCCAGTCCAGTGCTGTCATCCTTATAGCTCATGACTCTTCCTCCCAACTTCTATGAGTGTCAAATACTTATCTTATGTGTCTTCACAGTTATTTTAATGTGACAGAGACTACTGAAACCTTTTAAACAGGAACACATCAAAATCTTTAGAAGAACTTCCAATTCATTTAGCAATATTCTTATATAGAACATAATAATAGGTATAAATGTTAATAGGTATAGTAGGTGGTTAAGAGATTGATAGTATGGTATATGGTATTCTACTTTTGCTAAGGGGTAGCTATATCTTATCATTACCTACCTAAATTTTTCTCTAATTTATAGTATATATATTTTTTTCCTTAATGGCAATATTTTTTTTTGATAAGTTGACATTCCATTTTTTTTTTTTACCTTTTGACCCCCTTCACCCATTTCTCCCACCCCAGCCCCCCCATCTCAACACTGATCTGTTCTCTGTTCTATGAGATTTTTTGCTTTGTTGTTTTTGTTTTTTAGATTCCACGTATAAGAGAGACAATATGGTATTTGTCTTTCTCTGTCTGACTTATTTCAGTTAGCATAATGTCCTCAGGGTTCATTGATGTTGTCGTAAATGGCAAGATTTCCTTTTTTTAATGGCTGAATAATATTCCATTGTATATACACAGTCCGTGTATTGGTATCCGAGGGAGACTGGTTCCAAAACTCCCATTGGATAACACATCCATGGATGCTCAAGTCTCTTCTATAAAATTGTGTAGTGCTGCATATAACCTACGTACCTCCTATCATATACTTTATTTTTTAAATAATTTTATTCAACACTACAATGCGATAACCTTGCCTCTGCCAGAGATTTGTGTTTAATTCTTTTTTAAAATTTTTATTGGAGTATAGTTGATTTCAACGTTGTGTTACCTTCTGCTGTATAGCAAAGTGAATCAGTTATATATATACATATATCAGCTCTTTTAAAGATTCTTTTCCCATGTCATTATGGAGTATTGAGTAGAGTTCCCTGTGCTATACAGTAGGTCCTTATTAGTTGTCTATTTTATATACAGTAACGTGTATATGCCAATCCCAATCTCCCAATTTATCCCTCTGCCTTTTCCCCACTGGTAACCATAAGACTGTGGTGACTCTATTTCTGTTTTGTAAATAAGTTCATTTGTACCATTTTTTTCGATTTCACATATAAGTGATATGATATTTGTCCTTTTCTGACTTACTTCACTCAGTATGACAATCTCTAGGTCCATCCACGTTGCTGCAAATGTCATTACTTAATTCTTTTTTACGGCTGAGTAATATTCCATTGTATATATGTACCACATCTTCTTTAGCCATTCGTCTGTTGATGGACATATAGGTTGCTTCCATGTCCTGGCTTTTGTAAATAGTGCTGCTATGAACATTGAGGTGCATGTATCTTTTTGAATTACGGGTTTCTCTGGGTATATGCCCAGAGAAAGGCATTGTAGGATCATATGGTAGCTCTATTTTTAGTTTTTTAAGGAACCTCCATAGTGGTTGTACCAATTTCCCACCTACAATGTAGAAGGGTTTCCTTTTCTCCACACCCTCTCCAGAATTTACTGTTTGTAGATTTTTGGATGATGGCCATTCTGATCGGTGTGAGGAGATGCCTCAATGTAGTTATGATTTACTTCCCATAAACTTTAGATAATCTCTAGTTCACTTATAATACCTAGTACAATGTAAATGCTATGTATGTAAATAGTTGCCGGAGTGAGGCGAATTCAAGTTTTGCTTTTTGGAACTTTCTAGAATTTTTTTTCAAATATTTTTGATCTGTGTTTGGTTGAATTTGTGGATGCAGAACTTGTGGATTAGAGGGCTGAGTGTATACCACAATTTCTTTATCCACTCATCCACTGATGGACACTTAGGTTGTTTCCATATCTTGGTTATTTTAAGTAATGCTTCAGTGAACATGGGGTTGCATATATCTGTATAATTTACAGTATATTAAAGTTAACAGAGTTCTAAAACCTAATTAACAGAAAACATTAGTGTTGCAGAATTGCTTCTGGGCCAACTTTTTCTCTTTTTTCTAGCCCACCTGCATAATTTACCATATTAAGCAGTCCTTTACACAAGGCACTTTAGAAAAGAAAAAGAAGTAATAGTCGTGTGAGAGAAAAAACGGGAAGAGATGGAAATGGCTCAGTCTATCTTCTTTTGCTTCCCTCAGCCCAGGGTGGAGATTCGCAGTTTAGGCTTTCTTTCCCTCTGGGTGGACATGACTTACAGTGGATACGGTGTTGGTGTCTTTTTCTCTGGTTCTCATCTTTCCTAGGCTGGAGAGAGACTATCTGCATTGGCTCACAGAGCACCATCCCAGGGTGTACTGTCTGGTGCAGCAGGTCTGGTGAACAAGCAGGGGTCAGAGCCTACACAGTGTTCTTGCCCTAGCTCCTACGCATCAGAGCACAAGCAAGCTTCATGCATTCCTTCTCCCCAAGGCTGTTACAACAGAAATGGGGTGAGGGACAGTTAGCTCTCACTTCTTTATTTCCTTCAAAAACTCACTCAGTAAGAGGAGCTGGGGAATCTACTGACTTTCTCAAAGATTAATTTAATAAATCAAAACATTCTTCTGATTGGGTGGTGTTGACCACTGTAGAGTTGTTTTTGGTTCATGATCTATTCTGAGCAAAAACATACTGTCTGAACCCTGAATATTAGTAGGGCCTTAATTTCTATTTTCAAGAAGAAAAGGGCCATAACAATTCTTGATAAAGAAAAATCTCCCAAATCCAGACTAATGCCTGCTTCATCTTTTTCATCTCAAATACCAAGGTTAGATAGACACAAATTGAACTTTAAGGAGTATCCCATTCAATAAACAACAAATATTAAAATTTCTCATCATTTTACAATATACTCAAAGTAGCAGGCCAGTTTTACAGCTAGAGCCCTCATATATCTACAGATAGCAATAATATATATATAATTTTGGCCACGCTGCTTGGCATGCAGGATCCTAGTTCCCCAACCAGAGATCGAACCCGTGCCCCCTGCAGTGAAAGCACAGAGTCCCAACCACTGGACCACCAGGGAAGTCCCCAGATAGAAATAACATTAAAACAATGTTTCCCATCTTGTGCTCAGTAAGTGATAGAATTAAATAAGAATGTTCTCTAGATTTTTATTTATAAAAAAGGTCTGTTAGTTTAGGCATCACATAATGAAACAATGAAATTTCTAGGCTTTAATCCACTCACCAATTGCCTTTGCTTTACACAGGTTATGTGTGTGAGGTTTCTTCCAAGATTCTTTCACAAACATCACAATGATCCCTAGGGAGGAGAACAGGTATTTTCCCCGTTTTATAAATGATGAAGCCAACAGTCAGAGAAACTGAAGTGATCCATCTAATCTACCATACAAGGCAGGATACAGGCAGGGCTGGAACCCAGACTAATCCATGGAGTCTTTTCTGCTCCACTGCACTGCCTGCGTGGTAAGTCACTTCACTTTATCAAGCAGTGAAAGACACTAAAACCAAAAATCGTCTTTGACCGAACCAAACAGGCTCATTTCCTGATAATTTAACTTGGTTAATTTATTATGCAAAATATTAACAATTTATTTGTTTGAAAAATCTATACCTTCCTGCTAAATAAATTTTGCTAGAAAATGGGATTGTTGATTTTTCTTTGAAGGTCTTGAAGGTCTACATTTGCTACTAGAAGATCTGTTTAGACTTAATGCAAGAAAAACTGATTATTAACAAAAATGTAGTAATAGCTGAGCTGGTGATTCTGTTCTTATTATCAAAAGTCAGTTAAAAATTAATAATTATGTTGCATACTCTGCTCCACTCTGCAGCCAACCCCTGTCCTTAGAAACATACATTTCAGGCTTCCCTGGTGGCGCAGTGGTTGAGAGTCCGCCTGCCGATGCAGGGGACACGGATTCGTGCCCCGGTCTGGGAAGATACCACATGCCACAGAGTGGCTGGGCCCGTGAGCCATGGCCACTGAGCCTGCGCGTCCGGAGCTTGTGCTCTGCAACGGGAGAGGCCACAACAGTGAGAGGCCTGCGTACCGCAAAAGGAAAAAAAAAAAAAAAAGAAACATACATTTCAATATTTGAGTTACTTGTGAAAAATCACAAGTTAAAATCTGAGATTACGAAGCCTGGCTTAAAACTTCAAAACAAAACATAACTATTGGTATTGTTCTTTAATATCTGAACAAAAAGAATGTTTGATTTGGAGATGCCAAAGCAAGCCTCAAATGCTGCATGCTCTTGATTATGGTTTAATTTAAAGACAGCTGTGAAATAGCTTTATACTAATTTGATTCTTTTTATATTAAATAAGAATGAAACGGAAATTGGTGATTTACTTGACAGATATTGGACGCTGAAAATTAAATAATTGTTCTAAAAGCATTAGCTCAACACTGATTTGAAATGCCTGCTTTGTAATTAGTCATGAGTGAAATGTATGTTTAATTCAAGTTATGTTTCTGGTTTATATTAGCATGATTTGATTATAAAGTAAAGGAAAAATACAATCCAAGTATCTCTGCAAGCCCCTGAGTTCCTTTCATCCTGAAACACTAGTTAGGTTGATTTTTTTAAAAAACTCTTGTTCGTCTCTTGATTATAGATATTCCTTACTACGCTACTTTCTAATTGGGCAAATCTGATCTTGATAATACAGTAAATGAAGGGGGGTGTGTGTGTGTGTGTGTGTGTGTGTGTGTGTGTGTGAAAAATCAGGAAGCAGTCAACTTTCAGGTTAAAAAATTAGTAAAGGGGGGCTTCCCTGGTGGCGCAGTGGTTGAGAGTCCGCCTGCCGATGCAGGGGACGCGGGTTCGTGCCCCGGTCCAGGAAGATCCCACATGCCGCGGAGCACCTAGGCCCGTGAGCCATGGCCGCTGAGCCTGCGCGTCCGGAGCCTGTGCCCCGCAACGGGAGAGGCCACAACAGTGAGAGGCCCGCGTACCGCAAAAAAAAAAAAAAAAAAATTAGTAAAGGAGACTTCCTAAGTGAAAGTTTTAAGGTACCTATTGCTTCTTTTAAAACAAAAACTTCCAGTACATTGATTTTAGTGGCTGAATGATGATGGATCTGTGGCTTCTTGGAATAGATTCTTTGGTTTCATTGAAGTCAGTGCATTCATTGAGCATCTACTCTGTGGCTGGTCCTGTGTAAATGGAGAGCAGTCTGGTTCAGTCTGGAAGACATGTGCAGTGTATTTCTCAGCCCAGGCGTGGAGTATAGGTGAACTAGTTACATATCACTCTACCCCTACATGGGGCAAGCTAAAGCTCTCCCTGATGGAGAAACTTGGTGGAATTCTTGAGGTAAGAAAATTGGGCTTCTTTGGCCATTCTTTTGGAATGTACACTTCTAAATGAAACAAGAACCAACATGGCCATGATGCTCTGGGAGCTCAGATACATTGTCCTCTACATCCTCAGGTTCCTTATCTCTAGAGTTAATGTCAGGCTTTCAGGCTTTGGGTTGTGAGGCAGAGACCAGACCTTTGAGGACCACGTAAGGCAGTGAGAAGTAAACGAGGGATGGATGTGCACGGTGAGGAAGACACATGGTTGACAAATTCTGAGGCATGAAAAGATCCTAGGTCTTTCAGCACAGATGGTGTGTGTGGGAGGGGATGTGGGTGTAAAATCAGATCATCTGTGACTTCTTTTAGGTCTCACAGGCCTTATCTAGTGTTTTGAATGGATAATAACCTTCTCAACCCGCATGGTGACATCACATGAGTACAGGATCAGGGCAACAGGCAAAGTGTAATTGCTCAGTCTAGATGTTGTATGAGACTTGCTTTTTATTTTTTAATTATTGCCACAAAGTCAATCTTTTCTTTTTTTTAATTAATTAATTTATTTATTTTCGGCTGCGTTGGGTCTTCGTTGTTGCGCCCGGGCTTTCTCTAGTTGCGGCGAGCGGGGGCTACTCTTTGTTGAGGTGCGCAGGCTTCTCATTGCGGTGGCTTCTCTTGTTGCGGAGCATGGGCTCGAGGCGCGGGCTTCAGTAGTTGTGGCACGTGGGCTCAGTAGTTGTGGCGCACGGGCTTAGTTGCTCTGCGGCATGTGGGATCTTCTTGGACCGGGGCTTGAACCCACGTCCCCTGCATTGGCAGGCGGATTCTTAACCACTGCGCCACCAGGGAAGTCCGAGACTTGCTTTTATGTGCTGGCATACTCTAAGCAAGCTGACTGAATATAAAGGACCAAGAACAAAATAGACAATATATTGTGAAGAAGCTACATGAATAACTTTAGTGCCAATGGCTCTTCAGAATCATATTTTGCATTAATAATTTGGGACCAGCACCAGCATAGTAGGTGCTAAGTGTTTAGCCATTAGATAATATAATCTAGAATATCCAGTGATCTGCTTTTTTTTTTCTTTTTTGATTGCCTTCTTTTTAAGCATTTTCGTCTATATTCTTTTTTTTTTTTTTTTTGCGGTACACAGGCCTCTCACTGTTGTGGCCTCTCCCGTTGCGGGGCACAGGCTCTGGACGCGCAGGCTCAGCGGCCATGGCTCACGGGCCCAGCCGCTCCGCGGCATGTGGGATCTTCCCAGACCGGGGCACGAACCCGTGTCCCCTGCATCGGCAGGCGGACTCTCAACAACTGGGCCACCAGGGAGGCCCTCATCTATATTCTAAAACAAATCAGGGACTTCCCTGGTGGTCCAGTGGTTGAGACCCTGTGCTTCCACTGCAGGGGGCACAGGTTCGATCCCCGTCAGGGAACTAAGATCACACATGCCACGCGGCTAATAAATAAATAAATAAATAAACAAATCAAATAGGGCTTGTTTCTCTTACCATCTAGTACTGGTTCACATATGTGCCTAAGCATATATATATTTGAAGCATACCTTTATATGTGAAGCATGAATACCTCACTTTGCGTTCTGTTTTTATTCATTATCTCACATCTATTTTCTTTTTCCTTGTTTTTAAAATTTTATTTATATATTTTTAATAGATAATAACACACACATGGGTCAATATTCAAGAGGAGAAGAAGGGAAGAGAGCGAAAAGCCTCCTTCCCTCCTGTGTCCCCGAGCTACCTAGCTCTCCTCCCCAGAGTCAACTGATATTATAAGGTTCTTATATTTCCTTCCAGAAATAGTTCACTAACATGCAAGTACATACATATAAATGGTCTCCCCTTTTACCTGGTAGCCTACTATACACATCTTCCTGTATCTGGTCTTTTTCACTAAACAGCGCATCTTAGAGTTCATTCCATGTTGTCTAGACTTTTAAAGAATTGCCTGGGATTTGTCAGCCCCTAGATTACTCCAGCACGCCACTGACCACAGCCTCTCCCCCTCACTTCCCCTACACATACTTTCCAGCCCCATCATGATCTCGTATCTCCTGACTCCTTGCTATTCTATCAGCTGCCTTTTATCTCCTCCTGTCACCATTATTTTGAACCATTCTCAGCTGCCTTGGTGCATTGCCTCTCTGCTACACGTTTTTCCACGGATTAGTCTAAACATCCTTTTCCATTTTCTTACACCTGGGCTGCTGGTGCTCTAGGGAAAAGTATACTAATGTGCAGATTAGTGCCACAGCACATTTATGATAACTGATCTCACAGGTCCCACAGGCCCAGAAGTTATACGTCCCTAATAAGCTCTTCAACTCACTGCCTCCAGTCACTCTTCCCACCAGAACGATTTTTCAAACATGCAAAAATCCCACTAATTCAATCCATCCCTCCACCCAAGGTAACCACTAATCCACTCTGTCACCACAGATCAGTTTGACCTGACTTAAAACTTCATGTAATTCAAACCATACAGTATCTACTCTTTCAAGTCCTTTTACTCAGCATGTTTTCAGGTATATCCATGTAATTACATGTCTCAGCAGTTCATTCCTTCTAATGCTGAGTCATATTCTCTTGTATGAATTTTGTCGTTGTTTTAAATCTGTTCACCAGTTCTTCACCTCTCAGATACTTTCATCTTCTCTATTTTCTCTATCCTCTCTGAAACTCCTACTGGTCAGATGATGGACTCCTGGACTGACAAATATCAATATCTTTTCCTTACTGTTGTTTAATCTTTGACTTTTTTTTCTATACTCTGGGAGACTCCTTTGAATTTATCTTTTTTTTTTTTGAAAGGACTTTATTTTTTTAGAGCACTTAGGTTTACAGCAAAATTGAGAAGGAGGTACAGAGATTTCCCAGATACCTTCTGCTCCCACACACGCACAGCCTCTCCATTATCAACATCACTCATCAGAATGGTACATTTTTTTTTTTAACCAAGGATGAACCTACATTGACACATCATAATCACCCAAAGTCTAAAGTTTACCTTAGGGTTCACTCTTGGTGTTGTACATTCTAATTCTATGGGTTTGGACAAATGTATAATGACATATAGCCATCATTATAATATTACACAGAGGGACTTCCCTGGTGGCGCAGTGGTTAAGAATCTGCCTGCCAATGCAGGGGACACGGGTTCGAGCCCTGGTCCAGGAAGATCCTACATGCTGCGGAGCAACTAAGCCCGTGAGTCACAACTACTGAGCCTGCACTCTAAAGCTCGCGAGCCACAACTACTGAGCCTGTGTGCCGCAACTGCTGAAGTCTGCATGCCTAGAGCCCGTGCTTCGCAACAAGGGAAGCCACCACAATGAGAAGCTCGCGCACCACAACGAAGAGTAGCCCCTGCTCGCCGCAACTAGAGAAAGTCCGTGCGCAGCAACGATGACCCAACACAGCCAAAAATAAAAATATATATATATATAGTAAAAGAAAAAAAAAATCATACGAGTATTTCCCCTTCCCTAAAAAACCCTCTGTGTATACATTATTTGTAGACACTTAATGACAACCAAATAACACTGTCCTAAGATTTCTCAATACATCTAAAAGAGAAAAGTGGTGGGCCTCATCGTATAATACTGATGTGATACAAAAGGCACCCAGACTTGAAACCTCACAGTGGCAGGCTGTATAAAATTTGTATTGTGAGGTCCTTAGGGGAAAAAATATAAAATCTATCACATCAAACTAACATTGATTTGGATGGAATTGCTTTTACAGTTGTGCTTATATTTAATTAGTAAATTTGTTGGTTTCCATGGTTTCATAAGAGATATAAACATAAGAAATGTACACCAAGATTTATGTTTATAGATCTTTAAATAACATCATAACAATAGCCATGGTCTACACTGAGGGGAACACAGAGAATCTTTTCCTTTACAGAAGGATCAACATATTACTCAAAGAAGGTGCACAGACCTGGAATTGTCAGGTCTTTGTACACAGTGTGACAGGTCTAGACAGCAGTCGGGATCCTGACCTTTAGCCAACACGTGACCTTGGGCAATAGTTTCCTCATGTGTGAAGATGGTAATGGCAACAATGCTCTCCTTGGGATTTGTGTGAAGACTAAGCAAAATAATATATTGAAAATTCCTACCTGGTACAGGGCCTGGCCCACTGTAGGTCTGCTTCCCCTCCACAAGAGGTAGTTCCTACTTCCTCAGTTTTCATCAGGTGTCAGCCACAGATAAGCCTATGAGAAAGCACTCCAGAAAACGCTGCCTCCTTGGCCACTCACTGCAACCTAAAAGTATAGAGAAAGACTAAATGAAGGAAAAACTGCAAAAGAAATCATTCCTGTAAAAGACAGTTTTGGGAATTCCCTGGGTGGTCCAGTGGTTAAGACTCAGTGCTTTAACTGCCAGGGAACTAAGATCCTGCAAGCCGGGCAGTGCGGCCAAAAAAAAAAAAAAAAGACAGTTTTGTCAAGAGCGCTGATATTGATCTGCTCAGCCTTAGCACAGCCATGAACTATGTACCATCCAATCAATATTAATTAATTAAGAGGAGGAAGTGAAAAAAGTGATGGTCCTCATTCCTATGAATGTCTTGTTGACCTAAATTCTGACTTAGCTCCCCTACAATGATTAAATTCACTCTGTGTTCTATAGATACAGATTTATTTCTTCTTAAGTATTGAGTTAGAATTTCCAGTTGCCCACAAATTATGACTTGAAATCACCAACAGGGTGTTCTTTCTCGGCCAAATGCTGGGAACAAAGGAATGTATTACTGACTTCTTATTGGACTGTATGCATATGTTTTTATCTATTATTTTAAAATTCTGTGTGGTATATTTTATTTCACCCCTATTTTGTGCGGAAAAGAAAAACACTTTGAGCTTTTGGGATAAGAAGAAAGGAAAGGGCTGCTATTTTAATAAGACGCTACTTCATAATTAGCTTATTCTGAATAAAGGAATTGTTTCCAAGCACCAGCTCCGGGGAAAAGTAAGCATTGTTGATGCCAATTTCATGAGACTGAGGACCAAAGGAAGATTCAGAGAAAAAAACCAAAATACCATGTGATTCTTTGGGAGTGGCCAGCAATTTACCCTAAGGAACAACGCACAAAGCCCCAAAAAAGTCCTTAAACCTCCAATGACTCATTTTCTGAGAAATAGTGTTGGTCTCAAATCCAGTGTAACTCAAATAATTTGTAGTATAAGAGTAGAGGTCACTAGATTCATGAAAATAATAAAACTGTACTTTCCTCTCATTTTTAGTGGCACATTAGATTCTCCACAGCTGGGAAATTTTTAAAAAGGAAGGGAAAAGCTATGTTCTATTTAAGGCATTAACAGGAGTTCAAATTTGAGTTAATATTGACATGAAGTTTTAGTTTTTAATTCTAGCCTGTTTTATGTTTTCAGAATTTCTTAGTAAACGTTTACCCTGAAAATATATTGATTTTTCTGTACAATATTGTACTGTGAGATTATTCTTTCTTTTCCTTCAAGAGAAAATGAACTCTCAAATCCTCAAAAATAAAAACCCTGGAGAAAAAAGAATTTGCTTAGAAGCATGCCATTATCCTCTTGTAAATCCTTTCCTTTCTCTTATTCTGAGTCCTGCTGCCTCATGCACTGACAATAATACAACATAGTTTCAGTGTGGTGATTCGTGCTATAAACAGGCAGAGTTAAACAGAAACCCACAGCAGCCTCCTTCAGTGTAAAGTTGGCTTCTGTCAACAGAGAAAGCCAAAAGCATAGGAAAGCAAAACTCAGAACTAAACATTTTCTGGATCCTGATTATTTTTAAAATAGAAGCATCAGATGCTATATTTTCAAGCACAGAATGACAGAGAAGGAAAGTTTGTAATCACTACTGAGGAGTGGTCAAGAAACGCGTTTAAGAAAGGTTAGACATAAATAATTTCCTATTACCAAATATTATTAAATAAGGAAATATATGACCTTAAGACATTGGTAAAAAAATCTTTCTTTAAAAATCCATGAAGTCGGGCTTCCCTGGTGGCGCAGTGGTTAAGAATCTGCCTGCCAACGCAGGGGACACAGGTTCGAGCCCTGGTCCGGGAAGATCCCACATGCTGCGGAGCAACTAAGCCCGTGTGCCACAACTACTGAGCCTGTGCGCCACAACTACTGAAGCCCGTGCGCCTAGAGCCCGTGCTCCGCAACAAGAGAAGCCACCGCAGTGAGGAGCCCATGCACCGCAATGAAGAGTAGCCCCGGCTCACCACAACTAGAGAAAAGCCAGTGCGCAGCAACGAAGACCCAAGGCAGACAAAAATAAAATAAATAATTAAAAAAAAAAATCCATCCAGTTCCTGGGATGTGATCTCACACCTCCGGGAAAATTAGATGTGATTTACCCAGAAAAGAGAAAATAATAGCACTGAGGAGCTTTTCTTTCTCTGTCCAATCCCAGGAATTGTGATTTGACAAAAATTAAATTAAAAAATTAGCACTGAATGTTTCTCTTCTTTACAACGTTTCCATTATAATTAAATGTTCGTTTTTAAGTTATAGTATCCCATGTCAACACAAATGGTCCAGCTCCTGGGGCCTTAATTTTAACTGTGAGCAAGGTTTATGATATAACTCACCCCACTTCAGACATCTCTGATCTGAAATTTACTCCCAATCTTTAATGAAGACTAAAAAAGACAAAGGCATTTCCAGAAGGCCATTTTTTTTTTACATAACAATTTCTGACTATAAATGTTCCAAAATTTACTTGGAAAACACAAAAAAGAAAATTTAAATTACCAATAACAAAAAGATAAGTACTATGAATATTTTTCTCTCCTGGATGTCTGTGTTTCTATTTCCCTCCAATCATTCAGAGGTATAAATCATCTACATATTGGTGTCATACTAAGCATTATATCAAATTTGAAAAAAATTAAATATCCATCAAAAATATGATTTTAAAGTCTGCACGACATTTTGTTACTGTGGCAGTATTATATTTATTATTAGTTAGTCTCTACTGTTGGTAAATGTGGACAGCTTAAAAGATTCACAGGTAAAGTGCTAAAATAACACGTCCTTAAGTTGCCTTTGACACTTGGGAAAGCACAATTTCCCTGACAAAGTTAAGGACAAGCAAATTTAAGCAAGAAAGAGATGAAGCAGAGCGGAAATAGGAATTCGGGCGTCTGGATCCAGGGGATGAGGCCCAAGGCGACTGGCACATTGAGCCTCTTAGACTCCTCCCCCAACATTTTACAGACATGACATCTAGCTAAAATGAGCATTAAGCACCAATTCGGAAGAGAATAAAAAATACCAGGGGAGCGACAAGCACTCTGGAGAATGAATCTGGAAGTGGCTCTGGGTGTGAGGAGAATCACAGATCTCTACTGACATAGTATATACCCGCTAAGTGCATACGAGGTCCTTTTAACAGTCTGGAGTCTAAGTCTTTCCCCAAAACGATTGAGTCTTGGCGTCTCTTCTAGCGGCTGAATAGCTAACTCCTCAAAACAAAAGTCTTGTGACCGAGGCCCGCTCGTTCTCAAACTTGGCAGCCATCAGAACCACTGGAGGAGGTGTCTTATAGGTCAGTTTATTTCGGCTCCGAAGCGCACACCACTGACGCTTTTGAGCCTGAAGGTTACAGGTGGCCCCGTACCTGCGTTCGAAACCGGAGCCGCAGGGGAAGGCCCCAGAGCCGGTCCCGGGAGGGACTGCGAAGCGACGCCCAGCCCAACGCGGTGTCTGCGGCTGGCGGGCCGGGCAGGGGGCTTGTCCGCGGACCCCGCCAGAGGGCGCCAGGACCTCGCCGCGCGCCCAGCGGCCCGGGACCTTAGGCGAAACCTGAAAATGCTCAGGTGCGGCAGGAAGGGCGCGTGATCCCGGGCCGCGGCGGGCTGTACCGGCGCCTGCTCCAAACCCATCCGCGCTCCGGCTCCCTCGGCTATCGCCCGAGCGTAAGACCTTGTTTTGTGTTTTATTTTAAAAGCCTTCTCCGCCCCCGTACTGCTTGAAGGCGTAAATGAGGGAGGGTGGGAGGGGTGAGAGGGGGAAATGGAGAAAAGAGGCGCTGGAAGGCTGAATGCCTTCTTTAAATTACTGCTGACACCTCGGTTCCAGGCCCCTACAATCTCAATCAACAATCCATTAGAACTCAACAGGAGTAAAACGAAATCCTCGTTTAAGTGTATTTATCCGATCTCCTTTCTCTCTTTCAAATGCTAAATCCATTTCAGCATATGCCCCCTTCTTTCTCTCGCCTTTCTCTCAAGACTGGCAGCCCATACCACTCTTGTAAATATGAAAGATGCTAATCATATGACATATCACGTCTCCGTCGGAGCCGGAATAAAGCCTTCAGATTTGGGATCATTGCCTCCAGACAACAGCTTCATCAGCCGGAAAGTTGGTTTTTTTCTCCTTTCCTTCAACTCTCAATCCCTTCTTTGTCTGCAGTAAAATGCAGCCGACTCGAGCCACCCAGGCCATATGGTTCACTCTGTATTTTCTTAGTTGAATTCTGAATTGTTTCTGTGACTTGCGAAGTTTTTTTGGAAGTGCGTATAAAGACATAGAAGAGCTACTTGTGCAGGGAGAACTGCTGGACGCGCCGCGGCCGCCCCCTCCCGGCCTGGAGCCCCGGCGGCTCCGCGGAGTGTAACACCGGCGACTGCGTTGTCGCGCGGTTGGGACCAACGACCAGCAGGCCGCAGCTGCCCGGTTCGCTCGCGGTGCCTACTCCGCGCCTCGCACGGCGCCCGGCACACAGCAGGCGCTTGCAGAAATATTCGGGGGGAATGATAAAATGAATAAATCAGCTACGCGGGTTGACCCCGAATGGTTTGCGTCCCGAAGTATCCTTTTGGATCCGTGAAGAGAAAAGGTAGCCTCGCCCTCTCCTGACACACGGTTTTCTGGCATGTAACTTTCTCATTTTTATGTCTACTTATTTGAATGTAAGCTCTATGGGGGTGGGAATGGTGTCTGTCTTGTGCATGGCATTGTTCCCAGGGGTTGGTACAGTGCTTGGCACACACTGGGTGCTCATTAAGTACATTTTGAAGGTAAAAGGGAGAGATGATTGAATGAATGCGCTAACGTAGAAGGATGATATCTTATTTCCCAAAGGAACAGATTTAAGAACTTTCTCTGCTAAAGATTCGAACTTATTTACCCCACCTCACCCTTTTAATCTATATCATCAACAAACAACAATTTCCAGAAGAGAGTTCTGGGAGGTTATGTTTTTCCTTAGTGGGGAGAGGAGAGGGAAAATCGGCTTTCAGATCTTTATCCATTGCTTTGAATAAGTTTTGTGTTTTCCAGGTTCGGGACTGTCCGTGCAAGGGAGCAGGCTGCCAAATTTCCATTCTCTCTTTCTAACTCCTTACACAAACCCCAAAGAGTTCTTTCACCAAATCATTAAATTCTACAGAGGTGGTCAAGCTCGCACTGCTTTTCAAGAAACGGAGAAAGAAAAGGGTCCTTGAAGTTTAGAAGATGCCCAAGGAAAACTCCTTGAATGACATCAAAAGAATGAGTTTCCATAGCTGTTGAAGCACGAGGGCCGTGTATCCGCACAAAGAGGGACCGGGGCACCGGGACGGGCCCACCGCTCTGTCCCAGGACAATTGGGTCACTGAAATAGGGAATTAATTACCATTGGAGAGTGGGCAGCCCATTCACCACTGGCTGAGTTTTATTAAACGCCAATATAAATAACAAAACAACTCTTGTGGCTGCACTATTCCTACACGCCAAAGGAAGGATTATGCTGGGGATTAACATCTTAAAGTCTATGAGACTTTCTGACTCAAGGCTCGGAGCTGGTAATCGTGTTTGTCTCCTGGTTCAGCGATTAGTGCTCTCTTTCTTGCACTTTCCCCTGGATGGCCAATGTCCCTTTTTGCAGGCACAGAGGGGTGGGGGGCTTCTCTCCCTAGTGGGCCCCCAGCCCCCCCATTCACGCGCCGGCTGTTCTTTTCCCCTTACCTGAGGAAAACAATCAGAAAGCTGGCGGAGATTGGCAACATCTCCTACAGTGATTTCTTTCCTTCGTGGGAAAGAAGAGGGGTGCTTGGGCAGCGGGTCGCGTAAGGAGCGAAGAGAGGCCTGCCGGGCGCTGCCTTTCCGGAGCGGGTGGGGAGAGGGTAGCGTCGATGCAGAAGGAAGGGAGCCTTTCGGCACCTGCCGGGCGGATTTCGCCGCCATCAAGACGACCTGTGCGTCAAGCTGGATTTCCTGAATGTTTGACTTGAGGCACCAAAGCACGTTATGCGGGTTCAGGGCAAAGGCCTCGGAATGCGGGTCCCGGGGGAGGGGTTACGATCTTCTCTGCCTCTCTTCTCCTCTTGTAGATTCTCCCGCCTCTCTCCAAACACGGAAGGGGGAGGGGCTGGCGCGCTGAAATGACAGCGCAGCATTCTAGCTCGGACCTCTGCAGGACTAGATTTGACAAATCCTCCCCGACAGGATCCGAGGGAAAATCGAGGATGAGACTGAGAAATCCGCACAGGGGTCCAGTAAGAAGGTGGGGCGTGAGTTTACACTGTTATTGCTCTTGGCTTCCTTGGCTCCCCAGAAGGGGACTGACAAAAATTCCGAGCTCACTCCGGCTCCCAAGCACTCACCATCATCGGTAATGAACTCTGACAGGGTGAGGAGTCCTCTGCTGGGGTAGGGGGAGGGGAGCTGATCTTTCCCACTCGGGCCTCCTCGGCGCTGGAAACTGTGCTTCTAGCCTGCGGCGAAGAACTAAAGCTCTTCAGGACTGGCTAACTTTTTCTCTCCCTCTTTCCGCCTTTCTGAGAGCTCACCAGGCAGACTAGGATTTAGGCTACAAAGCCACCCTTGGCAGATACGTCATCCGGTCCTTTTAGCAGAGCAGAGACCCTCCCTTCCCCTGCAGGCAGGGCGGTTTACTGTGAATTGGGGGACAGGCTTGATGGGCGGGCAAACTTTTGCTCCTGCAACGCTCTGGGAAAGGAGCCCTTCTCTGCCGCCGCCCTCGCCCCATTCACCTGCAACAGCAAGAGTATGGGCGTGGGGATCATTTGTCCTCTCTGGCCACTTGTGAGGTCGAAGTGTGGAGGGGATGTAGCCTGTGGCTCCACAGCAACACCTACCCTAAACTTTGGGGCTTTTGGGTCGTCTCAAAGTTCAAACTTCTTAAAAACAACAAAGACTTTCTAAAGGTCTCCACCCCCTTCTCCCTCCCCTTACGTCACTTTTCTCTCCCTACACACACTCGGTCCCCCTTTCTTTTTAAGGCTTGGGGATGAGTTTAAATCATTGGGCTCCCATTTCTTGATAACTGCCTGCTTTGAGCTTTTGTTCCCTTAAAGTAGGACTGCACACTGAAAGCGGGGCTGAAGATGAACAGCTTGACCCTTTAGGACAGTTCACGCAATGGACAGGAGCAGTTCTCGGTCACCAAACTCCCTGACACTAATCACGCGCTCCCCTCCCCCTTCGCATAACATTTCAGCCTCCTTTCATCTGGACAATCTTTTAGACCACACAAGTGCCTCTTGAATTTATTTAAGTTAAAAGAGTGTAAGAAGAGTCCAGCTAAGGATATTTGGCGTCGGTCACGTCTTTGCAAATCTGAGTACAAATCGAAATTGCTTTCTTTCAGCAAAACCGAGCAAAATGTTGAACATATAAAATTTTGCAACTGAGTGTGAACGGCTGATTTCTGGATTGCACTAGCAAGTTAGTTGTTCTTGGCGTTCTTTTAAAAAACAATACTCTTCATGGTGGGAAATATTTCCAGAAATATTATCAAGAGTGATGTTTCTCTTGAAGGTTACAATGGAAACACACAACCAAAATTCTTAAAATTCCATGATAATATAGAGGGTGACTTTTTTTTAAACGCCTGTACTTTTGCACAGTGATCTAACACACACCACTGCATATATCCAAAGAAGCCCTTATTTTAAAAATAAAGTTATATAAACTCCCTGATATCTTTCGATTTACATAGATTAGAGACTGATTTATGTCATGTGAATATGTACACAATATATTAGTTTCTTGGCATACTTTTTCTTTTTCAAAATAATTTCCTTTCCTGGAAATTTCCAGAATCAGAAATGTGCAATTCATCATAATAATACTTTACTGTTACTACATATCTGCACAGGATACACTTAAATATGCACTATTAACTTCTTATAGACAGTAGAGAAAGTTTGGATTTTGACAAAGGAAAGCATTCACCGTTTCAGTGCATCATAAAAACATAAAGTCTTGAGAGAACATAAAAACTGGGGGATCAGATACCCAAATACTGTTAAAAATCAACTAAAGAAATCCACTGTGGGGCTGCCCTGGTGGTCCAGTGGTTAAGAATCCGCCTTCCAATGAGGAGGACACAGGTTCGATCCCTGGTCGGGGAACTAGGATCCCACATGCCGCGGGGGCAACCAAGCCCGAGCGCTCTGGAGCCTGCGCGCCACCAACTCGAGAGAAGCCCTCGCACCACAACAAAGAGCCCGGGTGCTACAGCTAAGACCCGATGCAGCCAAATAAATTAATTAATTAAGAAAAGAAAAAGAAATCCATTGTGTTTTTCACTAGCCCTAACCATTAGAACCAGCTTGATCTCAGTGTTTGTTTGGAGTTATAAAAGCTAATCAGGTCTTCCTGTAGTCCTCCACTTAACTGGATTCTGATTCTATTCTTCCCCCCAATATATTTTATCATAAAATCAACGCAGTACTTCCTAGCTTAACCAAAAATTTAAGACCTGTGCAAAGAAGCATGTTTCTATGATGCTAAAGTAAACTTTCTTTTGTTTCTATTACATTAACCTATTGGTTTGTCTTTCTTTGCGGGCAACTCCTTCCATGAGATGTAGATATCTAAAGACTGACACTCCATAATATCTCCCATCATTCCAGTATTTGTTTTTAGCAGTCTGATCATCTCCTCAGAACCTAGCTTTCTCATCCTCTGTTTCTTTTAAAATTAACACAAAAATCCTGCATCCACTCCCATGTGTCCCTTCAATTTTTTACCTTGGCTAGCCAAGACATTAGAGGGTTTTCTTTTAGGGGGACTGTAAAGAGTATTTACTTGTTTGGTATCAGTGATCATCACCTATAAAATAATGCTAACGTGTGCATGCAACCATGGTAAGCACTTCTGCTACCTTTCACTACTGACACATCTTTTGCTTGGTCAAACTCTTTTATGAAGTTCTTATTCTGCAGGTTCATGATACAGAGATAGAGACCCAAAGAAGTGTGAGAGAGGCAAATGCTGTATTCTGGAGACACTGAACATTTCTTTCATTTTTAGTATCTTCATTTCTGCCTTATGAAATTAATCTGTTCTAAAAGGATTGAGGAGGGAACTGGGGAAATAATTCTTTTAAATTTAGGGAGTTTGTTTTTAAAGTGGAGGAGACGCAAAGCACAAATATCAACCAGCAAGGTGAAAATCATGGCAGTTTTCAAATAAATTCAGGACAGAAGGAAGTCTAGAGGTTGGGTAGCTGCAGCGGATAACAGTCTCTTTCATGGGATTCTAATTTTCATTTTCTTTACTTTGTGCCTTCCAGGCCGGCTCATGATCTCCCTGCAGAAAACATTAAACAAATTGAAACCACTCCAAAACACTTCCAGCATCCCCTTCTCTGAAATACAACTTGTTTCCAATTCCTACAATTCGAATGAGACCGAGACCACAGACAATATCCTTTTTCTCCGGCCACTTTTCAAATCCTAACATTCCAACTGTGCCTTGCTGAAACTTAAATTTGCAAAAGGGACTCCTCTCCAATCTACTGGAGTCCAGATCCATCCCCGCTACTCATGCACCGTCTAACACTCGGCCCAGCACACACTTCTGGGGGCTCTGGTTCTAAGAAGTCAGCCACTTCGACAAGAGGGTGGGCGTGAGCGCGAGGAGGAGGACGACGCAGGGAGGGCTATTGAGCAATTCAGAACAAGTTCCCTTCGAGGTCCAGTAGCCCTCCAGCTCTTTTTTTCCTATTGAAAAGCCGGGAGAATCGGGAGGACGGGCCCCATGTCCCTACAACGCCCCCCAGCGCGGAGCAGAGGTCATGGAGATGTCAACGCTGCCCATTCGCTCGAGGGAGCTGCGAGTCGGCCGCTCTTCCCCCTACCCCCCCCCCCCAGGAAGCCTCTTTGCTGTCCCGCCCCGCCATAAACTGGGGTTAACCCTAACGCCCCCCACCCCCAGCAAACCAAAAACCTATATCCGTGCTCGGAGCCTCAGTGTGTCACACGTAAAATGAGGAGGTCCCTTTTCGTTCTCATATGTGAGTGCTTTTATTCTCGCATCCCCTAAAAGCCTATCAGCTGCTCCCCTACTCTATCTGCCCTGGCAGGAGACGCCCCTATGAATCCTCCAATCTCCTCTCTCTTCATCCTCCCACGTCAGTCCTTCTGGAACCTAAACACGCTTGCCCACCGAGTGCCCACAGCTCGTCATCCATATCCCATTCCTCCTTTAACCAAATGAAAGCGTTTTTAAATAGTTTACGATTTGATACAGCTCCTAAGAAGCTTTGCCAAGAGACGTCCGGCATCACCAAAGGGCTAACTGCTTTCCCCAGGATTCTGACCTCCATTAACTAATTCCTCGGATCCCGACGTCCGGGAGCTAGGAGGCCGGGCAACGCCCGGTGCGGTGCGCGCGCGCGCGTCGGGGCGGGGGTGGGGTGCAGCCGCAAGGACCCGGGCGGGGGCGGTCGCCTTGGTCTCCCCGCCGGCCCCCGGAGCCCTGGCCCCTAATGAGCCGCTGAAAGGGAGCGGGCTCCGGTGCGCGTGGCTCGCAGGCCTCCCGGAGTCCCGGGCGCCCTGATTGGCCAGCTGCGCCTCGCGACCTCCATTCATTAATAAATTAGCGGCACGCTCCAGCCGAGCGCGAGCCACCAATCACAATGGGCAGCGGCGGCGACAACAGCCGCAGCTTGAGCCGGTGCAGCCGCCACCGCTTCAGCACTCCGACCGCAGCCTCGAGCTCCAGCAGGAGCTTTAGAACCATTTTATGCTGATTAGATAAAGGGGGAGAAGAGAGGCGGGGGCGATGGGAGGAGGAGGATGGATGGCAGGGCCAGGGGAGGGGGGAAGTGGGTGAAGAAAGAGAAAGAAATGAATGATGATAATGCAATGAAAAGAGTAAGCCGGGGAGGGAAAAGCGGGGGAGAAGGGGGGCTGACACAGGGGGAGGAGGCGGCGGCGGCCGCGGATGGGGGGAGATGGGGGCCCCGGGGGCAGATCTGATTGTTTTCTTGGTGGTATATAAGGGGTTTTAAGGAGAGTCGTGTGCCAGACACGCAGCCACTGAACCACAAGCAGCTTCGCTTTAACTGGAGTGCCTGGGAGTCGCGTGCCAGGAGCCGCACGGCCGGGGACTTACTGACAGACAGACACGCACCACCAGCACAACACACGAGACCCGGGCGGGTCGCCGCGGCCGCCGGGGCTCTTGGCAAACTCGCACGACGGAGAGGTCCCCCGCGGAGCCGCGCCGCAGTAGCGCCAGTCTCGCTGCTTCCAAGGCAGCAGAAGGGGCAGCACTGCGCTCCGGACTGCTCGGAGAATCGCAGCACACGCCAAATAGCGACGCCGAGGCACATTTAGAGAGCGAACCAAGTAAGTATCCGCGCGGCGGCTTCCAACTTGGAAGGGTGTTTCCCGCACTCCGTCCCACCACGCCCGAACGCCCTTCGCTCGCGCTGAATCTTTGTCACGGGGGTCGCAGCCCTTTCCGGGGCGGGAACACAGCCGTCAGGGCGGCCGGTAGAGTTCGGGACTCAGTTGGCTGGCGACGGGGTCACAACAGGGGCGCTCCTGAGCTTGGGGAGCACTGGAGGGGTTTCCTCCCCAATTTACCTTCCTCCTTGGCGCCGTTCCGAGGCGTTCTTCTCGGGTGCGCGCAGCAGTACATCCCGGTGACACCAAGAACATGCCTCTGCTTCTATACTGACGCCTCGTTTGGTTCTTTCTCCTTCTCTGCTCTCTTCTCCAGGATGTTCGTCAAATCTGAGACCTTGGAGTTGAAGGAGGAAGAGGACGTGCTGGTGCTGCTCGGCTCGGCCTCCCCCGCCTCGGCGGCTCTGACCCCGCTATCTTCCAGCGCCGACGAGGAGGAAGAGGAGGAGCCGGGCGCGTCGGGCGGGGCGCGTCGGCAGCGTGGGGTCGGGGCCGGGGCCGGGGCGCGGGCTGGCTCGCCGGGAGGGGCCGAGGGCTGCCGGCCAGCGCGGCTGCTGGGTCTGGTGCACGAGTGCAAACGGCGCCCCTCCAGGGCGCGGGCCGTTTCTCGCGGCGCCAAGACGGCCGAGACGGTGCAGCGCATCAAGAAGACCCGTAGATTGAAGGCCAACAACCGCGAGCGCAACCGCATGCACAACCTCAACGCGGCGCTGGACGCGCTGCGTGAGGTGCTCCCCACGTTCCCCGAGGACGCCAAGCTCACCAAGATCGAGACCCTGCGTTTCGCCCATAACTACATATGGGCGCTCACCGAGACGCTGCGCCTGGCTGACCACTGCGGGGGCGGCGGCGGCGGCCTGCCGGGGGCGCTCTTCTCCGAGGCCGTCTTGCTGAGCCCCGGAGGCTCTAGTGCCGCCCTGAGCAACAGCGGAGATAGCCCTTCGCCTGCCTCGACGTGGAGCTGCACGAACAGCCCCGCGCCGTCTTCCTCCGCCTCCTCCAACTCCACCTCGCCCTACAGCTGCACTTTATCTCCTGCCAGCCCGGCGGGTTCAGACATGGACTATTGGCAGTCGCCACCTCCCGACAAGCACCGCTACGCACCTCACCTGCCCATAGTCAGGGACTGTTTCTAGAGCCGCCATCTCTGCTACCCACGCCAGGCCTTAGTGGCTACCCTTTCCTGTCCCCGTTCAAGCCCTCCTCCCACCCCTCTCCTGACCCCGCTTCCATGCCCCAGAAACGATCTCACTACTCAGAGCAGGTGTAGCCGTTATGATTCCTGGGTTGTTTGTTGCCTTCCTTGGCGAAGGGCTTCCTTCATTCAGACGGGCTCTCTAATTTATTGGTGTGATGGAGCTTATTGTCAAAGAGGATGGTAGAGTTTGGGGGGCACTTCGTAAGGCTAAAAAGATGCTGGGAAGAAATGAAGGTGGCATGTCGAAAGAGTTTGCAGAGCGGACTGACGCTCCTCCCCTCTCTCGGTGCAGTGCGTGTGAATCTCCCAGAGGGAATGCAACTGGTTCCTGTGATCTCTTCACCTTTGCTTCTATGTAGAGATGTTAATGTCGAGTAGAAAGAAATGTATCTTAGCATCTGAATGATTTTACCGGTAATAATATTATCCACAGATTTGCAATGGCTGGCATCTGCTTTATTCCCAGTGCTGTCTGCGGGCTGTGGGAATTTCACCTGTCAAACCAAACTTTCCCTCTCTGATGTGCACTTTGTTCTGTTTCCCAGATTCGTCACAATGCCTATTGTCCCGCCCTTCTCTTTCCTTTTTCTTCTCCATTTTGCCATCTGTCTCTTATGATTTATAAGGGGGAAAAAGTTGTTTTGTTAGAGGGCCAGGTTAGAAGTCATTGTATAATTTGTAGGCTTTGTAATGATTGAATGCAAGCGTGGAAATTTAGGCTGAACTCTCTATCAAAAGGAGAAATGTGGAGGAAAAGGGAAAAATCAGGAGGGAGGATTGCTTCATGTATTATTTATCTCGACCTTTTAGGGGAGAAGGAACTCCCCTATTCTTTCAAGAGATTAAAAATAAATCAACAGGCTGAAAACCTAAGCAGACACGGAGCATTGCCAGGATCAGCCACACACGTGTTTCCTTCTATTTATTATAAAGAAAAACTTCATGAGAAAAGTATGTATTTTTGGTATATTCTACAGAGTTTATTCTAGTATGTATTTACATCTTGGAAGAACAAGAAAATTGTTCTCATGATTAAACTATAAATAAAATATCTAATTTTCATAGTTTTTGTGTGTTGTATGACAATTTTTTCTTGCTTATGTGGCTTTTAGAAGAATGAGTTGCATTTTTCTGAAATTCTCCCAATATCAAATTGAGTAGAGTACTTGTATTTTTTTGTCAATGTTTGTGTAGAGATTTCACTGACACATAAGGTCTAAGCAATCACAGGAAGCTGAATTATATTCGAGACACTAACATTGATATAAAAGTATAACTCTCAATACAGACAAAACTTAGTTTCTAAGAAATCAATTTTGGAGCAAACAAGATTAGTAAAAAAATGGGGGAAATTTACGATAATTTTATTTTGATAATTAATAATTATTTTAATTAATGATAATTAAGCCATGATAAGTGCCAATGTTCAGAAACCTTGATTTTAAAAAACAGTGAAGTTGAAATTTCTTGGTGGAGTATGTAGAAATTTGATTCTTACACTTCACTTCTTTGAGCTTCAGTTATCATCTGTGAACTAAAGGGATTGGACAGTGATCTCTAAGGGCCCCTTCCAGCTCTAACATCTGTGACATAACTGAGTATTTATAAATTCATTATTGAAAGCTGATTTCATATTAGCCAATCCAATCTTTGTTAAAATAGTTTACACAACTTCTTCAAAGAAACAGCAAAGATGTTTTCTTAATCTCCAGGGTACATAACTCTGTAACTTGTACCTCAATCTCCAAAGCAGAAATCAGTGACCTTTGGCCTTGGGTCAAAGATGACCAAGTGAAGGTTGACCACATTCTAGGTTTAAGCCCCTTAGGGAAGGGTGTCCAGGACAACACAAACTAAAAAAAGATCATGTCAGTAAAGAAATGTTGGTTGTTCACTGTCTCCCCAACCCGCAGAACTTCATATCTGCTCCTAGTTTGAGCCAAATCTTCCACTCCTCTGCATAAAGCAATGATAACTCTCCTGAGACGTCTATCTGACACTGCTCTTCCTCTCCATCTATATGGAAAATATTAAGTGTTTAATATCTCAATAACTCCTTTTTTTTTTTTTTTTTTTCGCCGTACGCTGGCCGCTCACTGTTGTGGCCTCTCCCATTGCGGAGCACAGGCTCCGGACGCGCAGGCTCAGCGGCCATGGCTCACGGGACCAGCCGCTCCGCGGCATGTGGGATCCTCCCGGACCGGGGCATGAACCTGTGTCCTGTGCATCGGCAGGCGGACTCTCAACCACTGCGCCACCAGGGAAGCCCAATAACTCCATTTTTAATAAAAGGAAGAACCAACCCAGGGTTTGTCTGGCTTTCATCTCTGGGTGTAAGGGAGACTTGTTGGAAAACCCCTTCTAGTTTAAAGGTTGTATTATTCTTAGCCACTCGATTATCTGATATGAGGAGAAAGTGATTTTTCTCGTACATTCACCTTTATGTTTCTAGTGTTTAAAAAGCCAAGCCAGCAAGCAAAGCAATCGTAGTATGAGAGTTTTTAAAATCACGGTTTTAATGCCAAATAACTGTTAATTTAGTGATGATGATGCTTTTATGGTGATTATAGGCTTCTTTTGGAAACTTGCCAAGGAAACAGGTTCATGACACAAGTCTGGGGAAGGTAAATCTTCAGGTGCAGGTACTCAGGAAACCTCAGCTGGTGAGGGGGGATCCTATAAACAGGTGGTGACCCTAACAGCTTATTTGGAGAGGCACAGATGGGGGGAGGGTTCAATAGTCATAGTTTTGAGTAATGGGTAATACACCTAATGACTCAACCTGCGACCTAGTTGAATCTAGCAGCCACCTCTGCAGTTTCTCCAGGACCAGAGACCCGTTCAGCAAGAGCTTGCAGGTCCTCTTACACACCAGCATCACGTCATATACGGCAGGAATTCCGTCTCCCGTCTGTGGTCTACACTCGGGCTTTTCCCCCCCGCTATCTACAGCAGACCTCATTTTACACTAAGTAGGTACAGTTATTTTTTTATGGCGTCTAATCACTTTTAGCGGTCAAGAACGATGTTCTTTCTGCCTCACTTCGCGCTGGGAGTTCTCCTCGCCACCCACTGCAACCTCCGCAGCCTGTGGGCTGAGGCCCAGTCGTCCGCTCCCGTCCCTTGTAGAGATGAGAATTACTGGTCGAAGCTTCAGCGGTAGGGAATATAGTCGATCTTCCTTTTTACCCATTCGCCTCCCGCCCTGGGACCAGCTCGGTCCGTCTGCACCAAGCAGGTTCGTGGGCCGCTGAGCCAAGCCATTCTATTTCTGGAGCTCTCTGCTGAGAGCCGTTTCAAGCAAGGCCATGAAGACGTTGTTCTGATGACAGTCCCACACCGCAAAATTTGCCAGATCTTTCCAGCTCCAGGGGCGCAGTGGCGTGTTTACCTAAGCCTGGAGAGGTGCGAGGGTTGGTCCTGGCCCGGGTGGATCTCTGCTTCGGCGCCGCCAGGCTCCGGGCATTGATTGTATTTACTTGTTCTGAAGTGCCCAGGACTTAGGGCTGATTTTCCTTCACCAGATCTAAGACAAATCCATCTGAGGGCGAACAAGGAGAAAACGGAGAAGCGGAAAGGTGGGCCGCCGGGCGAGGTAGGGACGAGAGGAGTACTGGGGCTCCCGGAGCCCCCAGCACCTGGGCAGGAGCCGTGTAGGCTCCCTCCCGGGCAGAGCCCTGCGGGCCCTGCGGAGGCGCGGGCTTCGGAAGGCCCCGGGCGGCCTTGGCCGGGAGGGAGCGAGGGTCCTGTTACCGCGGAGCGCATCTAGACCCAGGGCCCGCTTCTGCGGCGCCCACCCTCCGGCCCGGGTCGCCTGGACGCAAGGCTGCGGCAGGGCCGAGGCAGAGGCAGAGGCAGGGAGTTGCGAGCCGCCGCCGCCCGCCGCGTGCACCCCCTGCATCGCACAGCCTTGGGCAGGTTGTGACTGCTGGGCCTCGACACCTGGAACCCGTTAAAAGCGCCTCCTCCTCACGCCCGGCCACGGTCTCTTCCCCCACCCCCAGGCTCCCGGGTCCCAGGCGAGCTTTGAATGTATTAATTAAATAAAGCAGGCAGCCCTTGAATCGCGCCAACGCAGGGCGCTCTCGGGAGCGTGAAAGTCCTGGCCTCCGAATCCGCAAAAGAAAAATGTGTGAAAAGAGAATTAGTGAAATTAGGTTAGACCAATAAAACGTGAGGGCTCCAGCACCCCCCTTCCCTCTCCCCCAGCCTGGGGCTAGAAGGGCTATCTGGTCTGATCTATTGTTTCCCGCCCTGGCAGGGGGTTCATTGTTTGATAAATAATTCCCCCTCCATTTTATTCTTTAAAAAAAAATGGGTATTTGCATAATCACTGCTTTGATGTGGCCAGAAATAGGAGGCTTGGTCTCCCCAAGTCTGCTATTGGTAGCGAAGCAACAAAGCTCGATCCAGATCTTTCACTTCGCTGACAGCGTGTGGGGCAGATTGTCAGAAACGGCTGCGTTAAGCTCCTGCCTCCTTTTTAAAAAGGATCCACTTTAATGATTAAACCTAAGGAATGTCCCCAAAGGGGGAAGGCGGTGAAGGACGAGAGCTCTCAGCCCCCTCCACCTCCCTCTGTCCTCCAGGGTTCATTGTTCTCGGCAGTCTCTTTTCCAAAGCCCTTGCGGGCGTGCGCCTCGCTTGGGGCCTCCCCACGTGGCTCCGCAGTGGGCACCCGCCGGGGTCCGCCGGGGCCGAGGTCTGCAGGAGCGGTCCTTCTCGTCCCCCACCCGTTTTTCCTTTCCCAGTTTGGTTTACCCAGCCTGGGTGGGGTTCGTCTTATGGAGGACGCCGAAGTGAGCTGCTCTTTGGTCCCCGAGTGGAAACGAGGCGGGTGGGGAGGGCCCCTGGGAACGCAAGATGGGGGCAGTTTCAGATGGTCCCCGACAGGAGAGAGGAGCAAAGAAATTCAGTCATCCGGAAAGCGGATCGAGAAAGCCAGTGTGGCCGGAGCTATTATATCCCTGCACGGTGGCGGGAGTCGGAAGATGGAGTGGGAAAGAGTCCTGATGCTGTGTGCACTACAATAAATGACTTTTTTTTTTTTCTTTCCTCTCGGTGCCGGGGTCGCAGGAGGAGGGAAGGCGGTGGGAGTTCTCTGCTATCATCTCTGCTTTCTCTCTCACCCAGCTTCTCCAAACCTTCAAGCACGAAGGGGGAAAAGCCAACTTGGATTATTGACTAGGAACGTTATGTGATGAGGCTGGGGCTTCCTGAGCAACCGGACAGCCACCAGCTCTGCGCTCCAGCCTGGGTAGGTCTCACCTGTGGGAGAAACGCTCAGCCTCCTCGGGCCCTAAGCCCAGGATTCCGGGAAGGCGGGGGCGGGGAGACGCAGGCGGGAACGAAGGGGGATCCGCGAAGCACCTGCGCGACCGGGGTCCCATTCCTCTTCCGAGCCCCCGCCATCTCACCAAGCCGGACTCCGGGGCATTCTTCAAGTGTCCCACCAGCTTTTGGACTCAGAGCTTCAACAGTTGTTTAGCTCATTGTAAATTCTCTTTTTACTTATCTTTCCTTTTTACTTTTCAAGGCTGTAATTGTATAAGCAATCGTTTTCCTTCATATCAAGTTTCTCACAAAAGTCATACTTCTTACGAAATAGAAGGACTTGGGATTCAAGATTTTTCCCAATGGAAGCATACTTTTAATTTTGTTTGGACTTTGACAATAGCCCTGTAGAGTCATGTTACCTGGTAGACACTGTAGGGTATACTGAATTCCAGAGATGTAAGAAATCAAGAGGCAAAAAGTTAGAGTTATTTCAAAGGACACATCTCCCAGAGAGGCTGTTTGGACTGTAGCTGGTCTTTCAAAGATTCAAAAACAAGTGTATATCTTCTCTGATCTTGTTGAAGTGTAGAACAGACTGTGCCACCAGTATTTTTCATCATTCATCCTTCCCTTCTAATGATTCCATTACCACCTTCTCCTTGATTCTCTCCACTCCAGGACCTGGAGGCATACCTGGAGACATTAAACAACGAAGCAAAGAACCAAAATCTTTCACCTATCTTACTTGATCTAGAAACAATTAAGTAAAAGTGCTGAAGTCCATGTTATATGGGAACAGGAAACTTCAAAATAAGCAGAGAAAGCTGGGGGCTGGTTTCCAGGGTAGCAGCTTGCAATAAAGCCTAATTCCTTGTGACAAAGAGGTCATCTTCCTTTTCACATGTGTTTATGATCCCTTTGTGCATTGTATTTTGGCATAAAAGCTTCTATGCTCTGTCAGGCCTCCACAGGCAGCTCTATGACTCTCAAGGGGGTTTATTGCCTCTTTGGTATAAGAATAGCAGAAAGAAGCCAAACTAGTGCCAGTGTGACAAAGGACAACCCCACAGGCTTGCCACTGCTTTCTTTCTGTAACATAAATTTTGCTATGCATTGAAATAATTTAAAAATGAGAGATTCTGGGATAACTTTAATTTGATTTTGTGGTTTTTCTTCATACCTTTCACATCTATTGAAACACTACATGCAAACATGTACAAGAAGATTGATTCATTGTGAGGATATGATCAATTTATCTTTTTGCCTTACTTTCCACATAATTTTGGAAAAGAAATCAAATGAGGTAAAACCTTTGAAGCTGTACGGAGAAAAGTCTAACCATAAACTTTACATAACTATTGTATTAATGCATTAATACTTCTTTCATTCCTAGAACATGATCAAAAAAATTTTTTTTCTGAATCAAACCTATCTGAACTAATATCTTCCTTAACTCAAAGTTGCCATGGCAGCAGCTTGAAACAGACAAAGAAGAAAACATGATTTTGCTGGTGGAGCACTAAAGCAACTCAAAAGTTTTGAGTTCAAATCCAGTGTTTCTCTTGAATTAGAAGAAAATGATTTCACCATATCTGCATGACATGGGCACTGCACAGGCAAGCCTTGCCAATAGAGCTCTTGATGGCTTTGCAAAAGAAATTCCTATCATTTTCAGTAGACCTAGGAGGGTCTATATGACATCTTTAGTCTGGGAAGAATCAGAAAGAGTGTAGTGAAAACTGAGTTTTTTTTTTTTGTGAGCAAATAATTTAAAAGGGGTTTCAGTTCTACTTGAGTAAAACTGTCCTGGAATCTTAAGACCATTCTGCTCTCCTACATTGGGGAGACTTGTCTAGACTTCCTAGAGTTTTTGTCAGAGCAAAATGGTTCTAAACTATGTAAGATGAAACTGAACTGCTGAAGGCACTGGCCAGAGTACTTCCCTCACCTTCACATTACTCTGAATTTCTCAGATACTCATGTCTTCAATAACAACATGTATAAGATGGTAATGGTGATAACACATTACAAAGCAGGCTGGAGCAAATCCCTATGGTGGCAACTACTGGTCATAGCTCTCCAGATAATTGCTAGTTCCATCTCTTTCCACCAAAAAGACACCAAAGTTCAATGGTTCCCCTTTCCTACCCCAGCAAAACAAGTGATATTACGAGATCTTCCGTAAGGGACTAAAAGGAGAGTATTCATAAATGTTAGGCTTCTCAACTTTTTGGTATTCATGACACACTTTAGAATTTTGATAGCATATTTGAAGGGATTGGGAGTCTCCAAATAACATTAAACAAGGTAGCTATGATTACACCACACAGTATCTTCACTGTCTCACAGAATCTGTTAACAGTCATAACCGTCAGCCACTGCCCTTCATCATGGTATCACTGTTTCAGTATTACTATTTCTTGTCCTGATAGCGCCTCCCATATGCACTAGGCAATATTCCTGCATGTTTCAGGAAACAGAATTTCATTGGTACTATCTTTATCCTACTCCGGAACTCTTATTCAAAGCCTGTGACTTCATTTCATTCCATCTGGACAAAATGCTGCCGCTGGATACTGTGGAGGACAGTTCTAGACTCCATGAATATCTGATGTTCTAACCCTATTGGGCATGCTTAGGCCCCTTACAGTAGGGTGGGGCTCCATCTCTGGTCTCTATCTTCCTCTTCTCTTGAGAGGGTGAGGCCAACATATCAAAGCTCGTTGGGCTTCTGAGTGATCATATAAAGAGTAGTGGTTCTTGTGAGTCACCTCAACTCACAGTGTATGTTACATGAGGGAGAAAAAAACTTGTGAGTTGAAAGCCAGGAAGATTTGAAGGTTGTTGCTGCATCATAAAAACCCACTTTGATTAATATGGAAGTATATTTATTTGAAGACTATATAACTTATTTGTAGCAAAAAAAAAAAAAGTCTGTAAAACTTGGTGGCTCACCTCTGAATAGTTTGAAGATTCTGTTATAAAAGACAATTTTATTTTTATTTTTGGCCATGCAAGAAAGCTTTATGTCTCAAAGTCTACAGCCATTCTTAGAGTGATTTTTAAAAATCATCTTAACCATTTTAACTGTACAGTTTAGTAGTTTTAAGTATATTTGCAGTGTTGTGCAACCAATCTCCAGAATGTTTTCATCTTGCAAAACTGTAACTCTACACCCATCAAAAACAGCTCCCATTTCTCCTCCCTTCCAACCTCTGGAAACCAATATTCTTCTTTCTGTTCCTATGAATTTGACTACTTTACATACCTTATGTAATAAAAGCTATTTTTATTTTTAAAGCATATAGTGTCACTGTCCTCATTTTCTCTATTGTAATAAACTTTAATTTTATTTCTCCCTACTGCTGATGTAGAAGTAAGCATGTATGAAGTTCTGTCATTCACGACACATAACCTTTCTGCTATCTTGTGGGAAATAATAATATGCAGCTGTACTCTCCTTTGTATAGTGTTACTGATTGACTGAAGGCAGTTTTGCAGGAGGGCATCCATTATCTGAAGCCATCTATTCTTGAGAGAGCCCTGCACGTAATTATGTGTTTGCCACATCCTATCCAGAAAGTGACCGAGGTGCTTCCATAGGTTCTGGAGGTTAGTTTGAAGAGTAGATTGACTCCTGGGGTGCTATGGATAAAACTCACTGTGATAATGTTATTTGATCCTGTTGTACCCAAGCCTGTAAGGGGACAGTAAAGATAAATTACACATTTGGCCGAAGTACTATAATCAGCTTATTAACTTAGAGTATGTGATGAGGCTTTTCATTTTGGGGAAGCCAGAGCACTGGATTGAGTCAAGAGGCTGAATTTGTGGTGAGGGTCCTTTTTGTTACTGATTGGCTGTGTGACATGAGTAAGTCTCTCAGCCTGATAAGCCTGATAAGACTAGGTATTTCCAAAGTCTTTTCTAGTTCTGATTTTCAAAGTTTTTATAAAATACTATAGGTTTGTTTTTAGAAACACTTTTGGACAAACCCTAACTGTTTTATGTTTGTACGTGTATTTTCAGAAGACATATCTTCAGAAGAAGAGCTGTGTTGATTTTCAAAAATAGATGAAGACACAAAAATTTAAGTTGCCTTTTATAACTGTGTCTTTAAAAATGGAAACTGGAGGATGGAGAAAGGCAACTGAAACGTCCCTCAAGCTAGGCTCATATTTAACACCGACATCTAAGACTTGCCGTGCACTTTGAATCCAATCTTTTTTTTATTCAGCGCTTGCATTGAACAGAAAAAGTCAATCATTTTAGGTACGGAAGAAGAGCAAACCTTTAAACAAGATTCTCTCTTTCAAGCTGCCTCTGAGCAGAGGATGACTATTTTTTTTATTCAGAGACATATTTCTTCATCTACCTCCTTTCTCCCTCATCTTTAAAGGTATATCTTGATTTGGGCATCAAGGATCTACAAACACATCACACAAGTAATTTAAAATTGTTCTTCTTGGGGGGAAAACAGATTAAGTCTCAGCTCCCCATGAATAGCTCTGCTCTCTCCTTTTTAATAAAGAAGAGTTAGACTGGACCAGTGCCGATGGCATATTTACCTTCATGAGCTAAAAAAAAAAAAAAAGAAAAGAAAAAGAAAAAAAGTTAATTACTGCTCGGAGCAAGTTAGTCTGGCTGTCCTGAGCTGTCTTTTATTAGTTGTCCCCTTCATTAATTTCCCTCACTGGATTTGCTGCTAATAGCTGCCTGGTCCCAGTCAGCTCAAAGCCGCATCTGTGCCATTGAGCAGAAAAGTAGGAGCCTGGCCAAAGGGGGATGGAGATGGCGTGAGGGAGACGCTATTTACAAATCAACTCTTATTAACATGATGGTCTGGTTTGCTGAAGAGGGGAGAGGGTGGGCCTCAGAGCAGAGAGTTGTAGAGCAGAGGAGAGGTAGTGAAAGCTGAAGGAATCAGCCCCAAGCATGGCAGTTTGGATTTTTACTTCATTCCTTATGAACTAGTGTTCTCCTAGCTTCACCTTAGATTAATGTCAATACTTGTTTTCCAAAGGCTGGATGAAGTATACTACTCTGTCACTGAACTTCATAAAAAGCAATAGAAGTATGGATCTTTTAGTAAGGAGGTTTGCTCTTCACCTTATGATGCAGAGACTTTGAGACTCCCTTTGAGACTTTGAGAGATCCAAGTCAACAAATGGGCTTTTTCCTTTTAAAGTTTATACCTTATTTTTAGATATTAATTCAATTGGAGACAGTGTATTGAATACATGTATGATTTGTTTATTCTTGTCCAGTTGTGTACATCGCTTTGGAAAGGTCAAACCATCTTTATTTTCCTCACACTTATCACCAACAGGTATAAGAACTTACCAAGTTATCTTGTTACAGTAAGCTCCAGGAGGAAGTGTGCGCGCACGGGCACACACGCCGGTTCTCATTCTCCAGCGTCTGTAACAGGGCCTCCCATATAGTAGGAGCTCAGCAAGTATTTGTGGAGCTAACGCTGACGAATGAGGAATTTTTTTAATAGACAAAGAACAATCAGTCCCAAATTCCTATTTATATGCATACTCAATTAAGAAACATCTCAAAGCTCTCCCACCTGTTTTTATTTATTTATTTGGCTGCGTTGGGTCTTAGGTGCAGCATGTGGGCTCTTCCTTGCAGCGCCGGCTTCTCTCTGGTATTGGTGCTCCCGCCTCAGAGTGCTCGGGCTGGGTAGCTGTGGAGCGTGGGCTTAAGTAGCACCTTTCTGTGTGCGTTGTAATATACTTGAGCTTCCATTCACATTGCTCTATCACAGTAAAATAGAAAAGTTAAATTTGAATCCTCTGAGTATCACATGCCTGGGCTTGGGGATCAGTCAGCTTGGGTTCAAACCTCATTTCTAATATTTATTAGCTGTGTGGTCAACTTAATTTTGGCTTTAGTTCCCTATTTCTAAATAGAGTTAAATGAGCTAGTACATGTAATGTGGTTGGCACATAGTAAGTCCCAACAAATGGTTGCTATTTGGTTATTCTTTGGAAATACACGTGTACCAAACGTGAAACCAAGGGTAGTCACCAGTTACAGCCTTTAAATTATTTAATAAATAATGCACTGTAATGTACCTTCTCTGATAAATCTCCACTTTGATTATTTTTGCAAAAATTTGCACATCCTTCAAGTGTCAGGTAGCCTAAACAATGTTTGCCCAAGTTGTTCTATCAGGAACTTGGAGTAAGCTGTGTCTAGTTCGAGCGGGTTTGAGACGACCGACCCTCTAACTGGGCATGTGCGAGCGTCCACTGGTGACCCTGTGATGTCAGAGGGCCAAAACCTCCACCCTTACAGCATGCTAACCGCCGTTTTCCTCCACGAAGAGGCTTGTTATTGAGTTGCACCTGTGGCATCTACAGGGCAGGACAAGTACCTCACCTTTTCCTTATCTTCAGTCACTTTTCCCCACGCTCCCTGTGCCTCAGCTTTATCCCATAAATATTCTGAGCCCCTCGCCTTGGGGGAGGCTGACTTGAGACTTTTTCTTCTTTGTCCTCACTTGGCTGCCTCCTGAATAAACCTTTTGTCTGATGCAAACCTCCACGTCTCAGCATTTGGCTTGCTGGACTTTGGGGCAAAGTTCAGTAACAAATGAATATGGTATTTTAAATATAAAAATTATACAGACTTCGGATTTTTAGTTATTTCAAAAATAACAGAGAACAAACTAGTGGTTACCAGTGGGGAGAAGGGAGGGGAAGGGGGAGGAGGGGCAATATAGGGGAAGGGGAGTAAGAGGTACAAACTATTAGGTATAAATTAAGTTACAAGGATATATTGTACAACATGGGGAATATAGCCAATATTTTATAATAGCTATAAATGGAGTGTAACCTTTAAATATTGTGAATCACCATGTTGTACATCTGTAACTTATATAATATTGTACAGCAACTTACTTCAATAAAAAAATAAATAATTGAGAAAGGTAAAAAACAACATGAGTTCTATTGAAGTATCAAAGAAAAATCCAGATTAGTAAAAATCTAGAATAATCATAATTACCATTGATTTAGAATGACATTATTTATAGTTAATAACTATAATTAATGTATTTATTTGGAGAATGAAATAAAATGCTTCATCATTTGATAATACATCGTAGAACAAGAAAGGAGCCTATGTGGCGTGGTTTTGGAGGAGTTGTTTCAAAAATTAAAAAGCAGATACCCCTTGAACCCGAAATTCTATTTTTAGAAAGTTATTCTACAGAAGCTCTCTCTTTTTTTTTTTTTTTGCGGTACGCGGGCCTCTCACTGTTGTGGCCTCTCCCGTTGCGGAGCACAGGCTCCGGATGCGCAGGCTCAGCAGCCATGGCTCACGGGCCCAGCCGCTCCGCGGCATGTGGGATCCTCCCGGATAAGGGCACGAACCCGTGTCCCCTGCATCGGCAGGAGAACTCTCAACCACTGCGCCACCAGGGAAGCCCCCAGCACCATTTATTGAAGAGACTATCCTTTCTCCATTTGAATGTTCTTGGTGTCCTTATCAGATTAGTTGACTGTATTTCTGGGATCTCTGTTCTGTTCCATTGGTCTGTGTGTTTGTTTTTATGTCAGTACCATACTCTTGATTACTATAGTTAAGCAATATAGTTTGAAATCAGGAAGTGTGATACTTCCAGCTTTGTTCTTCTTTCCAAGATTGCTTTGGGTATTTGAGGCCTTTAGTGGTTCTGTAAGAATTTTAGGATTTTTAAATATCTCTATGAACAAAGCCTTTGGAATTCTGATGGGGATTGCATTGAATCTATAGATTGCTTTGGATAGTATAGACATTTTAATATTAATTCTTCCAATTCATGAACATAGGGTGTCTTTGCATTTATTTGTCTCTTTTTCAATTTCTTTCAAGAATGTCTTATAGTTTTCAGTGTATAGATCTTTTACTTCCTTGGTTAAATTTATTCCTAAGTATTTTACTTTTTTTTGATGCTATTGTAAATGGGATTGCTTTCTTAATTTCTCTTTCAGGTGGTTTACATCTCTCTATTGAAACTCTCAGTTTTGTTCATACATTGTTTTACTGAATTTGTCACACGGTCTATCTGTGTGCTCACTGAATTGTACTCACCGAGCGTCCTTAAAACAATTATTATATTTTGAATTCTTTGTCAGGCAATTCATAGATTTCTATTTCTTTGGGGTCAGTTACTAGAAAATTATTGTGCTTCTTTGATGATATCATGTTTCCTTGATTTTTCATGCTCCTTGCTTGAAGTCTTGCATTGCTGTTTTCACTTTTGAAGAAGCAGTCACCTCTAGGCTTTAGTGACTGGCTTTAGCAGAGAGATACTTTCACTTGATAGCCCAGCCAGAGGTTCTGAGGCTTTTCCAGACCTTTTCTATGGGTGTGCCTGCTCCACACTTTTTGTTCCTTCTTGGGGAAGTTCCTAAGAGTGTATACCTTCTCTCAGTCCTGCAAAGCCTGGCTAGGTGTTGAAAGTGTCCCATTTGTTTTCCCTGATGAAGTGTTCTGAAACGCTCAAGTCTGTGAGTCCTCATCTAATCTTGCAGAATTAGACTGGCTTTCTGCGCTTGCTTGCTAGTCATCTGCAAGTACTTGTTCTCACTGTCCATAGAAGACAGCTACGCGAGGAGGGGGGCAGTTAGGCGTTGGGGGTGCATGTGGGGGGGCGTTGGGGGGGCTGCATGTGAGGCATCCATCATTTCTCGTGGAGGGACTTTCTGACAAGAGTCTGTGAATCAGTTAGTAGGCAGAACCATGAAGCAATTAGTAGTATTCCTTTGCTGAATTCCGAGCCCTGGCTGCTGTACTCTCAACTTCTCCCAACACTCAAGGTTGCAGATCCCCTCAGTAATCTGGGTGAAGTGAGAAAGAAGTGGGTCTCTTGGGTAGCATCCTGCCCAGCTGGGGAACCTGGGCACTCACTCACATGCTCTCAGTCTTCCCTGTGAAAGAAGTCATGGCCATGGGGGTCTTTCCTGGCACCGAGCCTTAGGAGAAGAGTGATGTGGGCAAAGTGAAACTGCTCCTCTTATCATCTTCAATGAATCTATTCCTGGATTCTGCTGCTTCAGTGGCATGCTGGGGTTTCTCTGCTGGACTCCTGGACGCCCACAAGGGTGCTCTTATCCGTGGGTGACTGTAAAAGTCGATGTACTGTGGGGGGATGAAGGCGGAGAACTCCTATTCTGCCATCTTGCTGATGTCACTTCAATTATATTTCTATGTACTAGTAAAGAACAATTGGAAATCGAAACAAGAAAATAAGACTATGTACAGAATCAGAATATAAACTACTTAGGGAACATTTAACAAAATATGGGCAAAATGTGCATGCTGAAAACTAGAAAGTATTTATGGAAACATTAAAGAAGACTTAAATAAATGGAGAGATGTATGGTACTCATGGATCAGAAGATTCCACGTTGTTAAAAATATCAATTTTCCCCTACTGTGGTCAGCCTGCAGATGCACAATGGATCCCCTGCTCCATCCAAAATTTGGATGTCAAAACTGACAATGCCACACATGCACCAAAAGGGTGTGAGATTATTATTCACATAACACGGCTTCCTGGGGAGAACAAGGAAGCCTCCCAAACGAGTGTAAAATGGCTTGAAAGAATGGGCTTAGGGTTTCATGGAGTTTAGAGGGTAGGGCTGGTGTGAGAGTTCTTTCCACGGGCTGGGGTTTCATGCTTTTAACTTCCTGCTGGTGCCAAAGAAAAAAGCACCTAGGCTTTCTGGTCAGCTCATCCAGATGTGGGGAAGAGAGGTAAGGGACCGTGGAGGGGCTTCACAGCTGGCAATCATCAAACATCAAAAATGGAGTCAGACACTTCGTTAGATTCCCAATTTGATCCATAGACTTCACACTACCCAGTTAAAACCCCTCTTTATCCCTGATAATTTTTTTTTCTGAAGTCTGTTTTGCTTGATTTTAGCTTTATGATGTATCCTTAATCTCAATGATGCTTGTCTGCTCTGGCTAAAGGATGAACCACAGTCTTTAATTCATGAAACTTGAAAAACAGCCTTCTTAATGCACTTTAAAACACTTGGTTTCTGAGCCAAGACCCATAAATTAGGTCTTCTTTATTGCTTATTTTAAAAATAATTCAGTACTTTATTTGACGCATATTATGTAGTAATACATACAATGAGGGTTAGCAACATTTAGTGATCATTTTAAAAATTTGATTACTAACACATTTTGGCCACATAATAGTAGAATACTCCTGGTGATAATGATGCCTTATCACTAGAATCCAAGAACAGATGATAACCAATTTCTCCAGAGTTATAAAATAATGATAAAAATCAACATTAACACAACCCTGGGAACCATTATTTTTTATCAATTTTAATTAATGTACCCAAAATAGTTTAATTTTCTTAATTAAATAAGCACTAAAATTAAAATCATGGAAAATAAGAGGGGACTAAATCTCCCTAAGCCATGGAGCACTCATCACTCTTTTACTTTTTTACCCAGCCGAAAAACAAAAACAAACAACAAACAAACAAACAGAAAAAACCTGTCCACCCAGGAGCTAATCCATTTTCCACACTCATTATTATTCAGATGAGTCTTTTGTAAGACAAAGATGGCGGCATAGTTTTTTTCAGTGTCTGAGAACGAACGCCTTTCTTGTTTGGATTGTACAAATAAAGAGGACCCTCTGGATCTAATTAAGAGATTTTCACCTGCCATCATTCATTCATTCAGTTCACAAACATTTATGGAACACGTGCAATGTGCGTGGCATAATGTTAAATAGTGTATTACACCAGGAGTTATGCCACAATGGGTCAATCATAAAACTACACTCTTAATTAATCTTGTGATTTTTAATGATTTAATTCTCTCATTCAACAGGGCCTTATTAACGACCAAGTGCTAGGCTAGGCACTGGTGCTGACAAAATGAACTCACAATCTCTGCTTTCACGTACTCATAATCTAATGGGGGAGGCAGATACATAAACAAGCAATTACTGCCCAGCTGAGGTCCCACCATAAAGGTTGGTGATGGTGTAATGGAGCCTCTGTGTGTGTGTGTGTGTACGTGCAAGTGTGTGTTTGTGTGCGTGTGTAACTAGAGGGAAGTAGGAGAAGAGTCAGAGAAGATTTCCCTGAGGAGGTGAAACTTGAGTTGTCTTGAAGGGCAAATAAGAGCTTCCCAGGAGAGGTAGGGGAGGATATTGCAGGCAAAGGTAAGAGCCTCGGGAAACAGTTGCAGGAGGGCAGGCTTACCTGGGGAACTGCAGTCAGATGAGGTTGGGTGGATGTGGGACTACCTGGTGATGAGGTTGAAGAGAGATAGAACAAGAGGATCATGTTGAGTATTATTTAGGCTAGGCCATAATGAACTTGTCAATATTAGACTATTTTGACTTAAAAAACAGTAATTTGATACAGTTTAAATGACATGATAATGATGAATAAGCATTAGTAAATAACTACATGAATGGAACCTATTACTGTTGCTGTTTTTGTTATTTGCATTTCCCACTTCTTCACACCCTGATTAGAACTGACTTCTCCAAAATATTTGCAAAGGACGACGTGACCGACAGGGCTTAATTTCCAAAATATACAAACAGCTCATACAACTCAATAACAAAAAACCAAATAATCCAATCAAAAAATGGGCAGAAGACCTAAATAGACATTTCTCCAAAGAAGACATACAGATGGCCAATAGGCACATGAAAAGATGCTTAACATCACTAATTATTAGGGAAATGCAATCAAAACTCCAATGAAGGGGGTTTCCCTGGTGGTGCAGTGGTTGAGAGTCTGCCTGCCGATGCAGGGGACATGGGTTCGTGCCCCAGTCTGGGAGGATCCCACATGCCGTGGAGCGGCTGGGCCCGTGAGCCATGGCCGCTGAGCCTGCACGTCCGGAGCCTGTGCTCCGCAACGAAAGAGGCCACAACTGTGAGAGGCCCGTGTACCGCAAAAAAAAAAACCCCAAAAAACTCCAATGAAGTATCACACCAGTCAGAATGGCTAACATTAAAAAAAGTCTACAAATAACAAATGCTGGAGAGAGTATGGAGAAAAGGGAACCCTCCTACACTGTTGGTGGGAATGTAAATTGGTACAACCACTATGGAGAACAGTATGGAGGTTCCTTAAAAAACTAAAAATAGAATTACCATATGATCCAGCAATATCACTCCTGGGCATATATCGAGAGAAAACTCTAATTTGAAAAGATACATGCACCCCAATGTTCATAGCAACATTATTTACAATAGCCAAGACATGGAAGCAACCTAAATGTCCATTGACAGATGAATGGATAAAGAAGATGTGGTACATGTATACAATGGCATATTACTCAGCCATAAAAAAGAATGAAATAATGCCATTTGTAGCAACATGGATGGACCTAGAGGTTATCATACTAAGTGAAATAAGTCAGAAAGAGAAAGACAAATATCATATGATATCATTTTTATGTGGAATCTAAAAAGAAGGTACAAATGAACTTATATACAAAATGGAAACAGACTCACAGACATAGAAAACAAACTTATGGTTACCAAAGGGGAAAGGGTGGGGGGAGGATAAATTAGGAGTTTGGGATTAACAGATACACACTACTATACATAAAATAGATAAACAACAAGGTCCTACTATACAGAACAGGGAACTATATTCAATAGCCTGTAATAAACCATAATGGAAAAGAATATGAAAAAGAATATATATATATATATATATATATATATATATATATATATATATATAAATGGAATCACTTTGCTGTATACCAGAAACTAACACATCATAAATCAACCAAACTTCAATAAAAATTTTCAAAAAAAAGAAATGACTTCTTAAAAGCAAGACTATCCCCTGCATCTGGGGGGAGAGTCTGAGGTTACCTGCAGTTAAGTGGCCTTGGCCACTAAAGTTAGTGAGAGTGGGGCTGGGGAAATGAATTCAGCAGGACTGCAAAGGAGAAAGAGTTTAGATAATAATGATAACAAACTTCTATCACTTACTGAACACCAAAATGTGCCAGCCACTGAGCTAGGTCCTTCACATGCATTATCTCCATCCTCACAACATCACAAGGTGTGTCTTTTTACACCCATTTTACATATGGGAACGCTAAGGCTCTGAGAGGCTAGGTACCATTCTTCTAGTAAGTGGCAGAGCCCGGGCACATACCTGTGATTTCACCAGACTCTTCCCTTCAAGGAGGCCAAATGAGAGTGACTGCAGGTAGAACTAGAAGTGACGTCACCACCTGCTGATGTTTAAAAGTTATTTCCCAGAAGAGGAAAGACCAGAAAATCGGTGTAGCCCCACCCATCAGTTCAGTGCCAGAAGTTCTCGATTTTTAATTTTAATGTTTTTGGCTTTAGAGAGGTAGGGAGGGAGGAAGAGGAGAGGGTGCAGGAGATGAGGATGGGGGTCTATAAGAAGCAGTTTGGTAACATGGGAAGAAAAGTGAAGACAGGATGCTCTTTCCTCTCCAACCTCCCTGGCAAGCAACCAGCTGGCTCTATAATTTAACTGTTTACTGTAGCAAGGACAAAGAACATTCTGCTTAGTGAAGTCCTTCCCGACAACAGCTAAATACCAGGGGGAAAAAACTGTGTGCACATCATATAATTAAAACATTTTCCTTGCTTTATTCTCCTAAAAATGTGCATAGGAAGGAATATACAATCACCAAAATACAACATCACAATCTGAAATACATTACTGAAGGAGTGTTCTTAGCTGGGAAACTTTAGACAGTGTTTTCATCACTTTGGGATGATGGTCCAGTGGAGATGCTGCAGTTCTCTGCAGCCTTGTAATCTCGAAGCCACCCAGCATGCTCTCACAGTGGGAACAATGCCTCAGGAGCCCATGTGGTCCACGAGCACAGCGTCTCATTTATTATCCAAGTGGCCTATTCTAGAAACCATCTTTTGGGTGTGCCTTTTCATTTGTTTCTTCTGTCCCACATGCTGAGAGTGATGACAAGGGTCATTTCTAGTTAATGTTGTGGACAGTGCACTTAAAGTGACCTTTCCAACTGAGAAGCAGCTATTCAGTCTGGATTTTTAAACAGTTTTCTCCAAAAAAAAAAAAAAAAAAAAAGTGGGTGTATTTCCTGAAAAGTCATACTTCTGAATTTAGACTTAGGTGCCTTTGGCTCTCTGAGTCTTAGTTCTTTTCACAAGAAACATGACGTTGTTAGCGTTTGAAAGAGAAAATAACTCTAGGGTTATTTTGCAGGGGCAAAAGGGAAGCGACTGTCAGCAGGGTGGAATATATATTTAGTCTTTCCAGTAGAAACACTACAATAAATACACAGATCACTTGGCAGGGTCTCTTCTCTCTTCTAGCAATTGCATGAGCTAGCTGTACTGAACTATAAAATGCTTCATGAAAACAATATTTGCTTGATGACTGGACTGATTTTTAAAATTTATAAAGTATTGACTTTTCTTTTTCAATTCACCTTTTTTTTCAATTCACCATTTTAGCATTTGAGATACACTCTGGTTGGTAAATGTTCTGAGCAAGGCATTTTGGGCACATCTTCAAAAATCACCAAGGAACTAAAATAGTTGACGTATACCAAATGACCAAAGCACTTAATTCATCTTGATCTGTCTTTTAATTTAATTTTTAAGTTACTGACAAAATCTGGCATCTCTTCACATCCAGGGCAATTTGGAGCTTTCTGTCTCCCAATCATCAGCTACTGTGTTAGCCACTGAACAACAACAATGTGTCACTGGCCTATGTAGAACGGATCTTAAACAAAAGGCTTCTTTTTGATTGTTTGCATTTTTCCCCTTCCCTCTGGTAACCAAGAGTGAAATGTAATAAAAGCTGATACTTAGCAATGCAGAGTTTTAGAGATGCCAAGTTTAATTAGCCTTTATATGTGATCATGTTGTCTCAGGATGCTTAGGAATAATTTTTTGTTTGTTGACTGTGTCCTTGCTCAGCTCAGACAGGGCAGGGGCCATGCTGCCGGGATGGAGTGAGGAGAGCAGGCAGGAGGGGATGAGCTCGGGTCTCTTTGCAGTAGTTGTCGATGTCACGCTGAATTGCAGAGCTCTCACTAACGTCCAGCTCCATCTCACATCGTCTTCCTTGGTGCTCGTCTGAAAGACCTAGGACTTTGATATTTTAAATTGCCTTTGTCAGTACAATTTATGGCTTTGAGTCTTTGCACAAGGCATGTTTCAACGGCCCCAGGCTCCACTGCACTTAACCTTTATCTACACCCATTGAAGGACCTTGCTAACATGTCCATGGTAGGGCAAAGAGGCCAGCCACTCAGATGATGCCTGTGTGCTGGTCGGGCCTGGCCTGGCTCCTGCACTAACATGCCCCGGAGGCTGGGGAAGGATACAGCTGGCCAGAGGCTCCCGTCCCTCATATACCATCCTCTCCGATGCAGGTGGTTCAGTGACTGCTGTCCAGCCCAAGGGAACGCTGCACACGATCCAGGTGCTCAGCCCAGAGAGAATGTTCCCTATTGAAACCACGTTGGGAACACGGCCCTTCAAAGCCAGTCTCTGTGGGTCCTTCTGTTATTTGGAAAAGACCATGTCAAATGTCTAACAAAAGTGTTTAAATAGTCCCTCTCCTTTTTGGTGATTTGTGTAGGAAAAGAGGGTTAAATCTGGTGTCTGTCCTTGGCAGAGAAAACTTGCATATTCCAGCACTATCATTTATTCATATAGAACATGTATAGAATATATAGATGGATATAGATAAGCAATGTTTGAAAATTTAGTTAAAAGTAACAAAATAGGGCATTCTTTGATTTGAAACCCCATTGACTAGAAAAATGGTCTGTACTTTAAGGAAGAATTTGGCTTGGCAAAGTATGGGCAAAATGGACATAGTGAAGACATTTCTAACAACAGTGTTGCCTAAAATTCATGAGAACCTAAAAGAAAACAGAATTCCTTCTCTTTAACCTGTGTCATTTTCAGTGTATGGCTTAAATGGCAAAACACAAATTAAACTTGAATATCATTTTAAGTTAAAAAATTTAATTAGAGAGAAATGAATTTTTCTCATGTTAACTTTAATTAATGCACTTATTTAATCTTAAACAGTTTGATACTCACTTGGGTCTTCCTCCTTTTGAAAATTACTTTTGAAAACAAATGTAACAGTTACAGATTCAATTATTTAAAAATACTATTTTCTGTAATATGATAAATGTTTACCTCAGCTTGTTACACTAAAGGCTGTAATCCCAGCCTTCCATTGTGAACTCATTTCTGTATGAGATTCATTAAAAATTTTATTACTGTGTAGATCACACAATGGAATAACAGTGTTAATAACTAGTTACTGTAGCTGCAGGATTTGCAACCTACTCTCATGAAGCTAACTGCCCCAGGGCCAGCGGCTGCTCATTTATTTCACCATATTTAAATCAATTGCTAAGGCAGTCAGACAATAAATTGCGTGCCCATCTCTGGTAATAAAATTGGCATCTCAAACAGCAGAGGCTTGTACAAAGATTTAATAGCTCCTCCTTTCGTGATGGATTCTTCTTTGTACCATTTTTTCAGGGAAGGTGCCTAGATGTAAAGTAACATTCTTTTTCTGCCTTCTTGTTAGATTCTCTGATTTACCACCGTATAGTTGAGTCCAACTTTTTCAGTTTCTGTAAAGCTCCCCTTACTGCTTGAGGGGAATTCTTTTGTCTGGGCAGCAGAACAAGATAACTGACTTAATCTTCCTAGTAACACGTGAGTCGCCATGTATCATTTTAATCTGCAAAACACTAGGGCTGAGTAGTGTCACATGCTGATTTTACTTTTCTATGAGAAAGTGACTCCCTGGTTCAATGATGGATTGCTTGTTCTCTTTAAACAACAGTCAAGATGGTGAATGCCCTGGGGTGATAGACAGAGTGTGCAATGGGAATGGGGGCCAATCTGATGGCCCGGTTCAAGTTCACCTGACAAAGCTGGAGCAGTCTGCAAGCAGCATTTGAGAAAGGATTATTCACACTGGCATTATAGTTTTGAATGCATTTTTCTCCTTGTGCAGCTGCAAAGCTCCCTCACACTGAAGGTTTATGCACCATAATAAAGAGATTTATTTTTTTTTTCTCTCACTCTCTCTTGCTTCTTACACTTTACACCTAGTTTCTACTGAACTGTTCAGGCAGAGGACATCTGTATAACCAAACTGCACAGAACAAGCATCATCCTCAAAACAATAGCAGTGCTGAAAGACAGTAACAAAAGCCTGACATTTTTGATGTTCGAAGGGACAGAAATTGTCTCCTTACGTTGAACTCAACTCCTCAAACTTAGCTTTTAAAATATTGTCATTTCACAACTCTACACACAAAAGATAATATAAATTAATTATTTAGTTCAATTTAGAAAAATGATAATGGAATTTTTCTAAAAATTACTTGAAAATTTCCTAATATCAATTTTGCTATGAGAAATTAAAGAATAGGGGGAAGAAGTTAGAAAAAAGTAAACACGATGAAGCAAAATAGTTTTCCTTATAAAAACAGAGGTGGGGCTGAGGGGAACTTTGCTGTTCTTTCCTTCCAACTTTCTCCATCCTTCTGTCCATCCACTTATCTACCCACAGCCCACCTTATTGCAGAACGGTTTTCTGAAGGCTGGAGAGCTCACACATTCTTTACTTCTATAATTAAGACATAAATTATCATTGCCTCTTGCCTTATTGTAGCAAGAGGTAGTTAGCTAATAAGCACTTACTGAGCATATAAAATACATAGAATTACCACTGATGTCTCATTCATTTACTCACTTACTTAAACAAAAATGAACTAATTATCAACTGTTAAGCAGACGCTATAAAATGCAAGTGTGGGATGGGGGATACAAAGGGGCCCAAGGCTCAGTTTAGGCTAGTGAGATAGACAGAGTCACCTTCGAGGTGGCCTCCGAGTGATCCCTGCCTCTTGCTGTTCATGCCCTTTTGATCTCCTCCCACACGGTACCAGGGTTGGTCTGTGCAACTAACAGAATATAAAAGTGATGGTATGTCACGTCTGAAGCTAGGTTATAAAAGATGTTGTGACTTCTGTCTCTCTTGACCTTAAGATGTTTTGCTCTGGTTGAGGCCAGCTGCCATGTTGTCATATGGACAGGCCCACGGGGTGAAGAAGTGAGGTCTCTGACCAACAGTCATCAAGGAAGATGCCTCCTGCCAACAGTCACATGAGAAAGCTTGGAAGCAGAACCTTAAGTCCCAGTCAAGCTTTCAGATGACTGCAGTTCCACTGACATTTTGACAGCAACCTCAAGAGAGATTCTGAGTCAGCACTACACAGCAAAGCCAATCCCCAATCCCCAAGATCTGTAGTAACTTTGAGATGGTAGATAATTGTTATTCTCAGCCTCTAAAATTTGGGGGTAATTTGTCATGAAGCAATACATAAATAATACAACAGATAATTATAATTCACCTATAGTGTAGGTAATACGACACAAGGGTATATTAGCTTCCATGATAACTGTGCAGTGATCGTTGCATAGTTATTCGGGAACTTCAAAGGAGGGGTAACTTACCTAGGTTGTGGGAAGGGAGGGAATGAGAATGAAGGGTATCAGGGAGGGTTTTCTGAAGGTGGTATTGGTTGAAGTAAGTCTTCAAGGATGAGAAGATATAGGGTGTAATTGTCCCTGTAGGTATAAGCATGAAAACACTCACCAAGTGACAAAGCATCTTTGTACCGGGGTGGAAGGAGCGGGGTGGACTACAAACTGACACCATAAGCAGTTCAGTGTTCCTAGAGAGTATATTACAAGACTGACAGTGGCAATGGGCTAAAGGAGAAAGCACTATATGATCGTCCATAATGTGGACTTTCTACTGAAAAAGAGAACTGTTTGAATTTCTTATTAAATACTATTTTTTGGTATAAGAAATACATGCTTATTGCAGAAAACTTGGAAAATATAGATAATAAAGAAGAAAATAAAATTCCCTACCACCAATACACTAGCCAGGGAAAAACACAATACACATTTCCATATATTGTCTATATATTATTTTTTCTATTTACATATATATACTGAGATTGTGATCAATACTATAAATGCTAGTTTATAGATTGCTTTTCTTTACTTTGAAGTTTGTATATCATTAAATATTTCTGGAAATATACAATTTCAATGGATGAATAATATTAGGCATATGGATAAATTATAATATATAACTATTTCCCTGCTCTTGAAAAATTATTTTTTTTTATTTTTTTACATTTTTTTTTACTATTACAAGTAAAGTTATAACAGACATGCTTGTATATAAACATTTGTTCACATTTCTGATTATTTCCTCATCAGAGATTTGTAGAAGTACAATTACTGGGTCCAAGAATGAACATGATAGATTGTCAAAGTTCTTTCCGTAAAGGCTGTCATAGTTTACATTCCCTTCATCAGTTATAAGAGAGTTTCTTCCAACCTTTCCAGAATTATTACCTTTTAACACATTTGCGATTTGATGACTGAAAATAGTATTTCCTTTTTTTGTGAATTCACTATTTACACTCTTTGTCTGTTTTTTCCTCCTTGTTTTTTAGTGTTTTATGGTAGGATTTAAAGCAAGTTAATGACATGGTAAGGTTTGTATTTAAGAGAGATCACCAGTGTCTCGGAGGATAATGTGGGGCAAAACAGGAGTCATAGATCACACAGACCTCAATTAAGGTTCTGGTCATAGGGACAGAGAAAGAAATGAATTCAAGAAGAGCTAGAGAAGGACTCACAGAGAGTTTCCTCACATTATTACCTACATCCCTATTCACGCCCATGTGCATTGCACTCAGGGCTCTGCCTTCTCACCTGTTACCATGGGTAAACTATCCGTGCTTTGGTCTAAAGCCATTCCCTCCATTTGTATAATGATTCCATCCCTCTCACCTACTCAACGGCATTGCACCAACAATTCTTTATTCTGTTTCTCCTGTATCATCATTTCTTCAATCTCTTCAACTCTCCCATCAATATGCTGTAATTTCTCCCATTTACAAAAAAAGAATCTGTATCTCTCCTGATTCCACTTTCCCCACTACCTACCACACCATTCCTTTGTTCCCCATTACAGCAAAACACACAGAGGGTTCTATTTGCTCTTCCTCCAATTCTTTTCCTCTCTTCTCTCTTAAACCCTTTTGTGTGGATACACTCTAAGGTAAACCCCAGAGAATCACACCCTTGTATAACTCCCTCCCCTTGAATGTGGGTGTAAGTTGTGAGTGGCTTCTATCCATCAGAATAGGCTCTTAATTAGGTTATGTTACATAAAACTCCCTCTTAACCTACTGGAAAGGAAAGAGATGCTCTCCTGCTGGTCTTGAAGAAGCTTAGCTGATGAGAGGCGCTGTGAAAGGGCCCCTTGGCAGGAAGCTGCAGGTGGCCACTGGGAGGTGAGCGTGGCCCTCTGCCAACAGCCTACAAAGAAATGTGGGCCTCAGCCCTGCAACTGTGAGGAGATGATTCTGCAACAACCCGGTGAGCTTGGCAGTGTATTCTCCCTTTGTTAAGCCTCCAGATGAGAACACAGTTGGCCAACACCTTGATCACAGCCCAGGGAGACACCGAGCAGAGGACCAGCTAAGCTGTGCCCAGCCTTCTGACCCATGGTGACTGTGACATGATAAATGAGTGTTGCTTTGAGCTGCTAAGTGTGTGGTAATTAATTGGGCAGCAAAAGAAAACTAACACACCTTTCCAGGCAAGTTTTCAACCCCAGTATGAAACTATACTGCCCATATCAAGGTCAGCAGGGAATTCCACATCGCTAACTTCAACAATGTGGTTCATAGCCCTCATCTTATCTATCAGCAGCATCTGACACAATGGATCATGCCCTCCTTGATTCATTTTCTTCACTTGATTGAGAGGATTTCCTCTCTTTCATTCTCTTTTTCTCCTTTTAGAACTCCAGCTACTGATGTTAGTTAGACCTCCTTCTTTCCTCCAAATCTCTTAGTCTCTCTTTTATATTTTCTATCCCTTTATCTTTCTGCTGCATTTTGGTTAATTTCTTCACATTTCCCTTCCATTTTAATAATGCTTACTTGAGCTATGCCTAGTCAGCTATTTAACCTTTCTATTAAATTATAAATACCAGTGACTGTATTTTTCACTTTTGAGAAAGTCTGTGGCTCTTTTTAAACCCAGCTGATCTTTTCCTGTATTTATACAAAGCTTAAAAGTATTTCAGAAAACTAATACTGGATATTGTTACTTTTATACAAAATATAAGTGTATCATATTAAATAAATGAGTAACAACATTAAGGGGAATGAGAACCAACAGTTTCTGGGCAGCGATTGCCTCTTGTGGGGAGGAGGAGGTAGAGATCAGGACATTTAATTTCTTAAGCCAGATATATGGGTGTTGGTGTAAATAAATAACAATTTAAAGAGATTTTTAAAATGTAATTTTCTGCAAATTCCTCTCAGTAGCTCTATTTCTGCCTTTTGAAATACAGAGATATGTATTGTTTCAAAATCTTTATTCCTTTCAAATTCCTGACTTTGCTAGTCTCATCTAACTTAGCAGGTATTCTGTCTTTTTCACTTCACAAAGAAAAATGTGTTCTGACATATGCTTTCTAATAACGTCTCTATTACCTTCAATTTCCAGTTTCTTCACCCATTATTACCCCTTTTTCTTCTACGTTAGTAGAGATATCAAATATTTCTTTGTAATATGTTACCAACAAACCATATGTAACAAAGTGTGTAAACATCCCGACCTTTTTTTTTTCCGCTTTCATCTTCTACAACAAGGGTTGACAAAGTTTTTTGGTAAAGGGCCAGACAGTAAATATTTTTGACTTTGCAGGACAAATAGTCTCTGACACAACTGTTCCACTCCGCCACTGTAACACAAAATCAGCCGGAGACAATACATAACTGGGTGAGTGTGACTGTGCTGCAGTAAAACTTTACAAAAACAGATGGCGGCAGGATTTGACCCATGGGCCAGTTTGCTGATCCCTGTTCTACAACATCCAAAAGGTCACTCTGGGGCTTCCCTGGTGACGCAGTGGTTGAGAGCCCGCCTGCCGATGCAGGGAACACGGGTTCGTGCCCCGGTCCGGGAAGATCCCACATGCCGCGGAGCGGCTGGGCCCGTGAGCCATGGCCGCTGAGCGTGCGTGTCCGGAGCCTGTGCTCCGCAACGGGGGAGGCCACAACAGTGAGAGGCCCGTGTGAAAAAAAAAAAAAAAAGTCACTCTGTCAGTTAATGGCTTCTTTTTGCTGCTAGCAATCTCTTTTCACTGTCCTCAGTCTCTCACCCAATACATAATTCTATTTCTTCTTGATTTTTCTGCAGGATTTTACATTGTCGAACACTCATTATATTCATTTCTGATTAGTTTGTTTGATGTAAATCTTGGTTTTGATCATCTCTATCTATCCAGTCCTTTGGAGTTTTCTTGGTATTTTTTCCTTTATACGATCTTACATTTAAAGAACATTTTTGGAGATTTAAAAATATATACAAAAGCAGGGGCTTCCCTGGTGGCGCAGTGGTTGAGAGTCCGCCTGCCGATGCAGGGGACACGGGTTCGTGCCCCAGTCCGGGAAGATCCCACATGCCGCGGAGCGGCTGGGTCCGTGAGCCACAATTACTGAGCCTGCGTGTCTGGAGCCTGTGCTTCGCAACAAGAGAAGCCGCGACAGTGAGAGTACGGCACACCGTGATGAAGAGTGGCCCCCGCTTGCCACAACTAGAGCAAGCCCTCGCACAGAAACCAAGACCCAACACAGCCATAAATAAATAAATTAATTTAAAAAATATATATATATATACAAAAGGGGAAAGACTAGTGTAATGAATTCTTATGTACCCTTCTCCTTGCTTCAAGACTATCAAGAAAAAGCCAAGGATCTTTCACTTTTTTTTGGCTTTAGTAGTTTTAAAAGACGTCACTTCATTAATTTTATCTAACACTCAATACACATTACAAATCCCTAATTGTCCCCAAAATGTTATTTTACTATTGATTTACTGTCCCACTTTAACTGATGATTGATTGAGGTGCAGAGTCACCTCATTATAACAAGAGACACTTCTATCACCAGGAAATTCCAAGGGATTTAGGAGCTCTGTGCCAGGAACCAGGGACAGAGACAATATATATATTTTCTGATTTTTCCAAATGGTGGATAGGGTTGGTATAGTGAGCTAATTTGCTTATCCCCTTTCTCAAATAGAAAACTTTAAGTGCTTCACTATTAATTATGATATTCCTTTAAAAAAAAAAGTTAAAATACCCTTTATCTGATTCAGAACCTTTTCCTTTATGCCTAGTTTGCAAAGAGCTTTTTTTAACCATAAACTGATTTGTCTACATCTTCGAGATTATAATATGATTTTCCTCCTTTATTTTGTTAATAAGATAAATTAAAAATTCTTCTTTAATAAACTTTTGTTTGTTTGGGTTTTTCAAGAAGCCAATGCCAAGAAGGGATTAGACATATAAGGTATTGGTTGGGAGAAATGACTGTAAAGGATCAATGGGGGAGACCATGATGGAGGTCTGGCACTGTGAAAGGAGAGGGCAGACAGAGGAGGACTGGGCAGGAAGAGTCTCAACAGAGACCACAGCAGAGTGCTAAGAAGGTTCTGGTCAGGCTGATGGGAAGAGCTTGTGCATAGTCACCCGTTAGAAGTATTTTGCGCCTGGCATCCTTGCTTTACTTAGTCACTGGCTGAGAGCCACTGGGGGAGCATGACTTCAATTGTGAACACAGTGGTAGATCGAGAGGGGTGCAAGCCGGGGGTGTCAGTCAACTATACTCCCCGTATCAGGAGATCTGAATGGTTCTCACCTGCTCCATCTGCAATTATGAAAAGACATGTGCAGTAAACTCAAACTGAGAAAGGAATAACTATTTAGAATTCAGAACCTGCACGTATGTAGGCCTGAGTCACATCACTAGGTAAGGCACTCAGATTTGCTGAGGTAATAGTTAAGGGAAATTTAGAATGAATAGTGGAGGAGGGAGAGAGTGTGTACCAGTTGCAGCCCCGAAGACTAACTGCAGTAAGGGAATAGCTCACCAATCTTTCTGTAAACTTCCGGTGAGCTCATGGAGGCGCTGATCCCCAAACCTGTGTGAAGCATCAGATCTGTGTGGTGCAAGGGCAGACTGTGGTGGCCATCAAAATGCACCATCTTCCCTCAGACCTCTCACAAGTGTAAATGCACTAGAAGAAAATGTGGGAGGATTAAAAATAACAAAACCCAGAGTAGGGAAGATCTACGGAAGACATATAACCTAGAAGCCATAAAATAAAAGACTGATGAATTCAAGTGTATAAAACAAATTCTGCATGGAAAAAAGGTTCATACAAAGTCAAAAGACAAACAAAAAAAAAGGAACGCATATCACAAAGGCCTGAATTCTTTAATATATATATATAAAGAACTCCTAAATCAATAAGAAAAACACCAATAGTATCAGTCTTGATGGACAGTGACAAAAGCTCCAAAATTTCTGGCTTAAGCCAGAAAAGTTTATTTCTCATGTGTGTTTTCTGTCCATCGTGGGTCAGTGGGGCTCTTTCCTGTGATTTCCTCATTGCAGGACTTATGCTGATGAGCAGCTATCTCCTGGTGTACTCTTGGTAATTGTGCAGAGGGAAAGAGACTCTGCCCTGGTGTTGCCCTGGCAATTTAATATGGGCCTGAAAGTGATACTTATCAATGCCTCTCACAAATCATTGGCTGGAACCAGTCCCATGTTCCCACCTAAACCCAAGGAACCAGGCTGTGCCATAACTGGTGTCCCTGGAAGGAGGGGAGAGCCCGGCACTGGTGAGCAGCACTAAGTGGTCATTATCACTCTAGATAGTCTATGAATTATTTGGTTTCTCAATTGAAGGTCTTGTCAAAGAAAGGCGATGGCATATTTCATTACATTCCACATGCTGGTTATTAAAGAAGTAAAAAATTCCTCTCTTTCCAAAATTGGTAGTGACATCTTTCTGATCAACAGAGTGAATCTGGGGATCTGTGAGGTAGATAAGCCCTTTTCCATTACCAGTCACCCAACCTAAAAGAGAAATACATATGTCTGAGAATTAAATCCTCTATAAATGTCAGTAAAGTGTTTCTCAAAAAAAAAAAGTATAATATATACAAGACACTTTAAAAACCTGGTCATCCTCTGGTTTATGACAAATAAATTTGTTAAGGGACTTGGCGTTGCATATTCCAATTATTGCTTTAAGAAGAATAATTAAATATTGGGTAATTAAATTTGTCAAATATGACATACCAGACCCAAGAATTAGAGAGCAATAATATGCACTTAGTATAATTATTAAATCACAATATTTTCATGATTCAGAAGTTTCTTTAATGCTTCACTCATTAGTTCATACATTCCTCTGTTCATTAACAAATACTTATTGAGTGTACACACTGTATAAAACACTGTTTTGGGTGCTGGAGATACAGCAGTGAACAAGTTAGTAAAAAATCTCTGTACTCATTTGTGTAACATTCTTGTGAAGGGGGACAGATTAATAAATAATATAAGTAAGTAAAATATGTAATATAACAGAGTGATGATAAATGCTATGGAAGGGGGATAGAAAAGATCTTGGAGGATGGTCATAGAATCTTTACTAGAAATAATTATAATAAAACTCATTTATCATTTAAATGAAGATAGAATAATGGCCAATAATTCTGATAAATAAAATACCAAACTGAAACAAAATTTAAATGTTAATGCAGATTTTAAAGGAAGTTAGATTCAAGTACACACAGCTTTCTGTTCCATAATGATTCCAGTTATGAAACCCAGTATCACACCTGTAATAAAGGTAAAGAGCTAGAGGAAAGAAAGTGTGGAAAGACTGTGACACATTACAACATGCAGTCATAAGAAACCTACATCACTCAAATCCACTTGAGTGAAATTTTAAAAAAAGCTGTTACAGATTTGCTCTAGAATGAAGCCCAAGAGAAGGTGAGCCAGATCTTCTCACTGATTATTTGACACCTTAGACACTTGTAGAAAGCTTTAAACATTTTTTCTAGGCATCATTTGCTACATACAGCAAAATTGATTAATTTAATTCCAAATAGTAGCCTATGCACTGAACAATCTATTTATTAAATAATGATTAGTAGAACTAGTTACAAAACCTCACATTTACATATAAATAATACTAAAAATAAAAAAATAATTCCCAGTTTCACATACCTTGTAAATCGACCACAACATCTCTATGATTGGAAAACTCATAAGAAAAGTGGCCGTAAGCCAAGCCATATTCTGTGGCTTTGTATTCTGTTTTCACCACTTTCGTGTTATTTGACAATTTTACAAATTCTCCCAGTATGTAAGGTTCCACACTGACACATCCTTTTATTGTCTTGCCCTCTAAAATCTGAAAAGTAGAAATGGGAGACAGTATAACAATGGTGAAGGCCGTGGTCTTTGAGGACAGAAGATCTCAATTTGAACCCAGGCTTTGCCACTCAGGAGCACTATTACTTCTCTAGATTTTGGTTTCCTTATTTGTAAAGTGGGTGTAATAATAGCTATAGGACCATTAAAAGGATTATATGAGACCATGCATGTAAAGTGCTTAACATGTATGTGGCATATAATAGAACCTAAAATTTTTATTATTCTTTTATTAAAAAGTACAAATAAAGATTAGTCCATGAAGTGACCTATGCTAGGGGGCTGGCTTGCCAGGGCATGTAGCTAGATCATGCACTGTGACTCTGGGTTGGAATATCAGCTCAAGCATTTTTGTGCAATGTGATCTATTTTGTAGACTGTAGAACTATTTTGTTTCAAAGGTTAGAGTTAATGTTTGTTTGTTAAATGCCCAGCATAGTGCTTCACATAAAGAAATTGTAAAATAGATAATAGCTATTATTAAATAAGTAATAAAATATGGGTCTAAAAATATCTCTGGCCAAAGTAAAAAAAAAAATTCTTTAGGGTGTAAATATGCTAAGACCCAGCACCTGTGGGGAAGCAGGGTATTCTTAATCCAAAGAAGAGAAATGTCAGTGGGGATGGGTGCCTTTGCATATTTAAACAGATATCATAGTGAAGAGGGATTGGTCTCAACGGTCCCAGAGGGAAGAGCTACAATCCAGGTAGAAATTAGAAGATGACCGATCTGGGCCAATTTCCTAACAACTGGAATTATTTAAAGTAAAAAAAACGATAATTATTTTTTTCTTACTGAAGGTGTTTAAGCTATGGCTTAGTTATCACTTGATTGCAAGGGGTGGGGGTCAATGAGTATGAAACAGGATTTATGCATCATGTTGAGGGAATAATTTGTATTAGATATGACCTTTAGGGTCCCTTCTCTCTCTCTAAAAGTACAAAGACAACACAAAGGAAAAGTATACTAAAAATGCTAACTCGACCATGACGGACCAGGTACCAGGATCAACAGATCTTCAAATGTGACTTGAAGGATCCAAATGATGCATCAGGGTACAGAGGGTCATATTTCTTACATATCTTACAAGTAGTTGAAGCAGATGAAGTAGATGAAGGAAGCTGGTAACTGAGTTTATTGAATTTTACCAGAATGATGGTGGAGGTAGATGAATGGTAGGTTGGCAATAGAAATCTAACCTAATATATATTTACAGTCCTGCTTAATCAAACTCTTGATTTCTTTAATCTTACCAGTAATACTGAGGATGGTATGTAGAATATCTGTGTGTGAATATTTTGTTCATAAAGTCTCTTGTTAAATTCTGTCACATAGTGCTGTGCAGTCATCTGCCTCTCCACATCGATGAAGTGGTGCCAGAGCCCCTTCTGCTCCTTATATTCTTTCCCAACATATCTGTGAATGGAAAAAACCACACGAAGAAATGCAAAGTGATCCTACTATAGAGTAAGAAAGAAGAGGTCAAGAGAGACATGCAAAAAAGCTTGAAAGATGTTACTCTTTCTCCGCCTTAGATTGTTAATGTTATCTTATCTCATGACTCAAATAATTTTGTAAGAGCCACCTGAACAGTGGAACATAATTCATACTAGCTGACTGATGGTTAAGTCTATGTGTCAACCTGATTTGTCCATAGGGTGCCCAAGTATTTGGTCAAACATTATTCTGGGTGTTTCTGTGAGGGTGTTTTTGGATGAGTTTAACATTTAAATCAATAGACTGAGTAAAGTAGGTTGCCCTCCCTAATGTGCGTGGGCCTCATCCAGTTGAAGGGACAAATGGAACAAAAGGCTGACCTTCTTTCAAGTAACAGAGAATTCTTGCCTGACTGCTTCTGAGCTGGGATACTGATCTTTTCCTGCTTTGGGACTTGAACTGAAACATCATCTCCTCTTGGGTCTCAAGCCTGCTGGCCTTTGGACTGGAACTACATATCATCAGCTCTCCTGGATCTCCAGCTTGCCAATTACAGATGCTGAGACTTGCTAGCCTCCATAATTATGGGAGTCAATTCCTAAAAATAAATCTTTATGTATATATATATATATATATATATATATATGTATATATACACACAGACACACACACACATATATACATTACTGGTTTTGTGTTTCTGGAGAATCCTAATACAATGACCCCAGATGATACTGATTTTAAAGAGAAAGTGTCCACTTAGTGTAGCAGTTCACCAGACTTCTTTGGTAAGTCAAGGGAGCCAGCATGGGTACTGGAAAGTGCATGGACTCTGGAAGCAGATCTTTCACTCCCTGCAGCATGACCTTATATTAGGTCAACTAATCAATCTGAAGGTTTCCTCTACCCTTTCCTTTTATAATTACTTCATCTGTACAAATACTTGTTTTCCATCATCACCTATTATGTGCACAACACTTTTTATCCTACTTGGGATTCATTGTGATTCCTGTATTTGAAGATTAGTATATTTTGGCAGTTCTGGAAAATTGTCAGAAATCATCTATTAAAGTAGTAATTCTTTTCTATTTGCTCTGTTATCTTTTTCTGGTCAGATGTATGTTAGACCCTTTCACTCCATCTTCCCTGTCTCTTCTTCTCTCTTTTATTTCCCATCTCAGATCCTCCTATCATGTATCCTGGTATATTAGTTGCTTAGGACTGCTGTAACAAAGTGCCACAACGTGGGTGGCTTAAACAACAGAAACTGATTTTTCTCACAGTTCTAGGGTCTGTAAGTCTAAGATCAAGGTGTCAACAGAGCCATGCTCCCTCTGAAGGCATTAGGGAAGGATCTTTTCCAGGCCTCTCTCCTGGCTTCTGATAGTTCCTGCTTGGTGGCAGTGTAACTACAATTTTCACATCATTCTCCCTGTGTGTGTCTGTCTCCAAATTTCCTCTTTTTATAAGGATACCAGTCATAGTGGATGATGGGCCTATCCTACTCCAGTATGAACTCATCTTAACTAATTACATCTGCAATGACTCCATTTCCAAATAAGATCACAGTCTGAGGTACTTGGCGTTATAAAGTCAACTTGAATCTGGGGTTGGAGGGACACAATTATACCCGTTACACCTGGCTTCACCACTTTGACGTGTGAATTGGTGCAGGTTTCTTAACATCTCTGTGTCTCAGTTCCCTCATCTGTAAGATGGGGATACTAATACAGTAGTAACTACCTCATAGGGTTTTTTGAAGATTAATTAAATTAGTATATCAATGACTTAAAACAGGGCTTGGGAAGTAGTAAGAAATGTACATGTTTACTATTATTAGTATTATCATCAACAACCTTTTCAAGAAATGTATTTCTACTATTTAAGAGTCACCCAATTTCTCTCTTTTTTTCTCTTCCTATTTATTTCTTACATTTTTTGGATTTGGCTAAAGATCAAGGTCTACATTAAAAGTCTTGCCTATAGGTCCTTTAAAATACACACATGGTATAAAATTAGGCCTTAAACCCAATGAGTACCACCTGTGATCACTAATTTTCAGGTGAGATTTTGCTTAAAGTTGTCGTCAAGAACTAAGGCCAAACAAAAAACTTTCCAGGTTATTTGCCTCAGTGGGAGTGGCATTTCTTTAAAAAACCTATTTTTGAGCATGTAGCCATTCCTGTGTCCCTGCTTTATATCGGTGGTCTCTATGGATGGACCTAGAGACTGTCATATGGAATAAAGGAAGTCAGAAAGAGAAAAACAAATATCGTATATTAATGCATATATGTGGAATCTAAAAATATTGGTATAGACGTTCTTATTTACAAAGCAGAAATAGAGACACAGATGCAGAGAACAAACAAATGGATAGCAAGGGGGGGCGGTGGGATGAATTGGGAGATTGGGATTGACATATATACACTATTGATACTATGTATAAAATAGACAACTAATAAGAACCTACTGTACAGCACAGAGAACTCTACTCAGTGCCCCGTAGTGACCTAAATGAGAAGGAAATCCAAAAAAGAGGGGATATATGTATACGTATAGTTGATTCACTTTGCTGTACAGTAGAAACTAACACAATATTGTAAAGGAACTATACTCCAACTGGGGGGAAAAATATATATATATATATCCGTGGTCTCTAAACTCATCCCCTTCCATGTGTAACTTCTGTCACTAGCTGCTCTCTCATCCCTCCCCTGCCCAAAACTTCTATGGAGGGTGTCTTAAGGATTCAGTATTCACTTATATCCCTGGATATGCTTCAACCCTGGCCTTAGAGGATTTTTCTGCCTTTTTTTGCAGACTCGTCCATTTACTTAGAAATATGGCTTGCATAGTTTAGCCTTTCTTGCCACCATTTTTAGTGACAGTGTTTAAGACTCTGTGGCCTGTCATATAGCCAGGAACACTATTTTTCTTATCTGCACAATGGGCTTTAATGTTCCCTAATGGGTTTGAAATCATGTATATAAAACATCCAGCCCAATGGCTGACATAATGTGGGTCCTCCATATATGATAATGAGGAGGAGGAAAAAGGAGCTGAATTCTGAAAACATACATTTTAGCCATTTTTTCAGCCCTTTCAAAGTCTCATAAACAATTACTTAACAGAAGGGAAAAATTGGCCCTTTTTACATTAGTGATATAGGTGCTTTTAAGCAATACCTCCCCAGAGTTTCTTCTTGATGAAGATGATGTACCCAAAATGCATTCCTTTGTCTGCCTTTCTTCTTCACATTCAGGTAGTCCCCCAAATACACAACAGTTTCCTGGGCTGTCCACAGTTCAGATTTCTTGGAATATTTTAACAAAAGAGCATCTTGAAAAAAAGATAAGATGAATATTGATCTTATTTTTCAAAAAGATCTTACAATTCATGGATAAAATTGAAGTAACACAGGTCCCAGTCCAGCTCATTTGAAATATTCAACTTTTTAATATATTTTCTCAAACTTTATCCTCTTCTATGACTATTACTAAAAAGTTAGTGAAGTACGATAAAAAGGTAAAGCTTGAGAAATTACAGTGAAGAATATCCTTTGGTTCACAAAATCTCTTGTTTGTGATGGAAACATATTAAGGTCAGAGCTTCTGTATGAAAGTAATGGAAAATAAAAGGGCTTTTTTTTTTTTTTTTGCGGTACGCAGGCCTCTCACTGTTGTGGCCTCTTCCGTTGCGGAGCACAGGCTCCGGATGCGCAGGCCCAGCGGCCATGGCTCACGGGCCCAGCTGCTCCGTGGCATGTGGGATCCTCCCGGACCAGGGCACGAACCCGTGTCCCCTGCATTGGCAGGTGGACCCTCAACCACTGCGCCACCAGGGAAGCCCAAAAGGGCTTTTTAAACAGCAAAACCCCAGAGACCATCTTGGAACAAGCGATATGTGTGTGCATCTTCTTCTAATTATCTGGGGACCTCAAATAATAGAGGCTGCTACCTATGCCAGATCACGCAGATAGAAATAAATTGAATAATTCTACCCCAAAGGTTCCTGGCAACACCAGGAATCCTAGATTGCATATGAAAGTGCACCCTAGCTTTCTCTTACATATTTTGTTTACGTTGGGAAAGTCCAGGAACTACTGAGAAAATATAGCTATTGTACAAAGACGCAAACTCAATTGAAAAAGGAAAAGATAAGAGGAAAAAGTAAGGGTTGTTTCCACCTTAAAGAAAGGAAGACCAATGCTAGCAAGAAAACATCTCTTTAAGGGGGAAGACCAACATGAACCCTAATGAAGAAATGCAACATTTTGGATCCAAGTTAAAGTGAAGTGAACAAAGACTTCCAGTGTCTAGGTTGTGATAAAAGGTAAATGAACAGGAGACTCGGGAGAGAAAATACTTAAAGTGAGATAAACCCACAGGTCTGGGATCGGTAAGGGAGATGATGGGGTTGGGGGAGATGGTGATCGCGGTTGGGTGACTCAATCAGAGAAGCTGGGGAAGGAAATGGAAGGCGAGCTGCTTGCACACACACATAGAAAGGGCAGTGAACTGAGGGAAGAAGCAAGGGGAGAATGCATAACTTGTTCAGTTTTTTCAACTTTGGGCCTTGCTTCCTCCAATGTGTTTTTTCACCTATAAATTGGCACACAGACAAAACAATAAGGCAGCTACCTAACTCTCAGAAATGTGATTTTGAAACTGCAGAATCTCACAGTAAGCAGGGAAACCCTATTATTAGAAAATTTTGCTTCTTTTGGCAACAACCTGATCTGTCTTTTAGTCTGACTTCAAGGTGGCAGGCAAAACACTGAAATATTTTGAAACAGAAGTTCTTTACATTGGCTTTACACAAAGTCACTGGGGAGCTCTTAAAAAATAAGGATGCCTGGATCACATCACAGACCCATTAGACTGGAATCTCTGGGGTGAGGCACTGGAAGTTTAAAAAAGCTAAAAAGCCTCTTGGGAGATTCTCAGGACTTCCCTGGTGGCGCAGTGGTTAAGAATCCGGCTGCCAGTGCAGGGGACACGGGTTCGAGCCATGGTCTGGGAAGATCCCACATGCTGCAGAGCAACTAAGCCCGCGACAACTACTGAAGTCCGCACCTCTACAGCCCATGCTCCACAACAAGAGAAGCCACCACAATGAGAAGCCTGTGCACCGCAACGAAGAGTAGCCCTCGCTCGCCGCAACTAGAGAAAGCCCGCATGCAGCAATGAAGACCCAAAGCAGCCTTAAAAAAAAAAAAAAAAAAAAAAAAGCCTTTTGGGAGGAGATTCTCATGCGATACCAGTGTTGAGAACTACTACTTTAATATCCAGTGCTCAGCAATCTACGTAGTTTGTTTCCTCTGAAATTCATTTTACAATATATATTTTTTTCTCATTCAAATAATTCTTCAGTACCTTGGAGGGCATTACAATGTGAACCTCTGGGCTAAGAGAAGAACCTTCTTTTGTCTTTGTCCCAGCTTCTCCACCACTTCTAAGCTGTTGTGGACATGCTGATGGCTGGGTGGCCCCAGCTGAGGCTTCCTGCTAGGGGAAGAGACCTTGCGCTGTTCCTTAAGCAGGAAGCAGTTGCTAATTGTACCTGATCAATCCATTGACTGGCAAGAAACCACTTAGGACAGATGTGAAAATCTCTGCCCACTAGAAGGATGATGTGTAACTAGGTCAAACCCCATCTCCCTAGGATTTGAATGGGAAAAATCGGGAAAAATCAGCTGGTTGGTAATGAGAATCAGTGGAGGAGACAAATGCTGAGTGTATATGGCATCCAGAGCTGTTTAAGCCCTGACTGATGACTGCTCCTGAGTCCTGTAAGATTCTCCCTTACTGCCTTGTGTGTCCTTATAGCACGGAAGAAGGTCCCTGAACTACACATTTCTCTATATATTCACAAAGCATAACTGGGGTCGATATCTTTCATGAGCTTTAAGTGATCTACATAACAAGAGCTTCAGAGGGCCCCGAACATGCAGAGATGCTTCCTGAAAGGCTGTACTTACTATGTGCTCCATGGAGTTGCCTGGACTTAAAAACTCCTGTATTCTCCAGTCTCTGGAACAGCCAATCATGCCTCACCCCTGCCAAGAGTTTTTCAAAGTCATCAGGCTGCAGGGTGCGAGCCTTAAGGATCTTTTGTGTTGTCATTCCTGGCAATGAAACAAAAGAACTTCCACTGGAATTCAGAAAGGACCATGGGTTTTCTCCCTCAGAAGAACCACTGGAAATTGCAGGTGATTCCAACCACCATGCCAAGGACGAGCTGGAGCTCTGGCTGCAGTTTAGCACGTTTCCAGGTTCATTTGCTTCCTCTGTGGTAGTGCAGTCCTCGCTGAGGACAGGGATGGAAGTGTTACCACTTACAGAGGAATTGGAGATCTGGGCTCCCTGACCACGCAGCTGCCTCAGAGCACATGGTCTGTGAGAGCCATGTGTGCTTGTGGCGTGAACATCTGTGCTGCCCAGCAGTTGGCTCTCCTCATCGACCGTGGAGGCATCAGGGTCAATGTCCTGCTCTTTGACTGAGCCACCACTTTTCCCTGAGTCAGGATTTTGAACAAGCCAATGAGGAGTGAAAGTGCCACATGCTATCATGGAACTTTTGCCCAGAGGCTCGTCCACAACTATGTGGAAGTCTACGGGCCTATCTTCTGCTCTCTCTGCTGTTTCTTCTTCTGCGTCAACCCAGCAGGGGCTATCTTTAAATGTGGGACCTGTGTCTCCTTTGATTTCTTCTCTCTTCTCTTCTTCATGACTGTCTTTGGCATCACAGTTGATTTCTGGAAACTTATCAATTATTTCAAAGGTTTCTTCTTCTTGGATCGAAGGATATGTGGCCATGTTCTTGGGCCAACCAGAATCAGAAGACCAAGAAGCAGAACCAAATGAGGGTCTGGAATGAGCAGAAGTATCTCTGGACCCCACATTTCCGGCTTCCCACATACCTTCTGGAGCTCCTTTTAACAGCCCTGCACCTGAGGCCAACAAAGTGCCTGTTGTGTTATGAGGAGGAAAAGTTGTCAAGGGCATGGGCTTGGGTAGTTGACTTTGAGAAGACTCTAAACTGTCATCCCTGGACACCTGGAGAGAGAGACCATGAAGCTCTGAAGACAGTGGATGTACAGCTCTGCTCCCCCCATCGATCTCCAGTTCTTCTGCCAGGGCAGTGGAACACTGAGTGTCCACATGATGCTCTTCCTTGCTAGGCTCTCTTCTGGCTGACATATCACCAACATGGTAATTCACTTCCTCCCAGCTTGTAGAAGAACTACACCCTGATAACTTGCTCCAAGAACTGGAGCTCTGGCTGTCGCTCAGAGACTTGTTCAAAACAGCTCCCCCACCACTGCTATGGTCTGTTGACTCAGCCTCAGTCTCCACATCTTCATCCACGGAGACTCGAAATGCATCAGAACTGGCCAAGTTTCTCCTTCCTACCCTCCTGAGTTTCTCCCAACCATTCCTAGCCATTTGGGAGGCAGATATTACCATGCCTTTTTCAAAACGTGGTTTGTCCTCAGTAGTACTCACAGTATCTATGTTTTTTGTTTCTGTTTTTAGATCAGTGATACAGACTCCTGTTTTTGTACCTTCCTGTTTATTTTTGTTGTTTCCACAAGTGCTTTCAAATATTTCGCACACTGAAGTGTGGTGCTGTGAATAGGTTTCAATAATTTTTTGGAAATCCACTTGCCCATGCAAGATGGGTTTCTCCAACCCACACTTGAAACCCTCTGGAACATAAGACTTATCATCTAAATTTGAGAAGCTTTGAACTTGTAACTGTCCCTTCACCCTGGTGATAAGAGACATGACTTCCTGAGAGACAGCTTCTCTCTCCTGACTTCTGGAGGAAGTACTGAAAGTATACAGCTTTCCCATAGCTTCACTACAGAGCTGACTTGCTGTGTGGACCGTCTCCATCTCCCCATAGAGCCTCTGGTGCACCGTGGTGAGACCGAAAGCAGCTTTGAGAAAACTATGGAGCTCCTGTTTTCCAGTAACTGGTTCATCACATTTCTTGGTAAGGAGGCCAATTTCAAACGCCTCTTTGGCTTCACACAGATATGAATTTTTCATTCCTGGAGGACAGTCATTAGAACTACTATATGACAACAGGCATGTGCCACGTATATTCTGAGGAAAATACCAAATACAAAATCAGACACTGAATTGGAAACTGGAGGTGAATCAGGGAAAACTTTTCATCCCTGGAGGACAGTCATTAGAAATATTATAAAAAAATAAACATGTGTCATGGAAAAATACAGAAACTACCAGCTACCATCCTACCGTAGCCCTGATACTTTTTGATCAAAGACAAATTTGTTACTGTTGCTATTGTTAGTTTTAGCAAACAGAGTCTATATGTGGAAGGTGGACATAATAATTTTGCTATATACAAACACATCATTTGTTTAATAATAGTCAAAACAATAGATTAGTGGCTTCCAAACCCCTCTGTGCATTTGAATCACCCGGGCAGTATTTCATAATGAAAGGTTTCTGGGTACAAACCCCAGAGATTTACATTTAGTGGATTTAGGGTAGAGCCCAAGAATATGTATTTGGAAAGGGCTTTTAGGTGATTCTGACATGCTTGGGAACCATTGTTCTAGAGCAGATAACATCAAATCCTCCAGCTGTATTAACTTAGCTCCCACCAGGATGTCACTACTCTGACTGATAAAACCTTTACATATGTGAGGTCTGATCACAATTATCTAATGATATACACAAAGCCTATTTTAAGGTTAGACCCTTCCCTCCCAGCAGTTACATCTGTCACTGGAGTGAGGAGCAGTGAGGGCTGTACTGTTTACCATAGCCGTGAGCACGAAGAGAGGCGTGTAGGGACTGAAGGCGGCTGCCAGCTTGCAGGCTTCAGCGGCTGACAGCAAATGGTGGTCAAACTCCTTCAGCAAGCCCTGTGAGAAAACAGGAGGCCGAGTGTACTGTTGACAGTTATTGATCCATTAGCAAAAGACAGGCTATAAAATTCCTTTGCTTTTCTTTCAAGATTCTGAGGCATGCCCTGCGCCTAATCACAAGCATTTCAGAACAGGGCCAAGAAAGAGTAAGTGGGTCAAAAGACCCCAGGACAGTGACTGTCCTTTCCCCCACACCCATACATCATCCATCCCCAACTCATAGCGCAGAGAAGGCCTCACGTGTGCAAACATTCACACTGCCTGCCTGTGCAAAGTAATTCAGACAAGTTTCTTTGGAGGATCATGCAGCTCTTTGTTCACAGAACTCTGCACATTTTGCAGTCAGATTCACTGATGATTTCTGCATTGTTCTTGTCAAAGAGCCCTTTAATGTACGATTTCACAGCAATTAAGATTGAATCATTTATTCCAGAAATATGTATTGAGTACCTCCATGTGCCAGGCACTGTTCTAGCCATGAAGGAGAGAGCAGACAGTGAGCCTGCAATAAGCTTATTTCCTGTTAAGGGGAGGAGATCAGTCAATACACAAAACAAGTAAAATGCATAGTATTTGAGATGGCAGCAAGTGTTCCAAAGGAAAATAAAGTGAGAAGAGGCTGAGGAGGTCCAAGGCGGAAGGGCAGTTTGCAATGTTAAACAGTCCTCAGAGACAACTTCACTGAACAAGGGGCATAACCCTTTTCCTGTGTTTTGTTCTGACAGCAAAAGCAACATTTTGCTAAGATTCAGATTGCAAGCAGCAAGCTGTATGTGTTCTTATGCTACACTAATTAGTACTGAGTACAGTTACTGTTGCTGCCTTGGTATTTTTTTTTATAAACGTATTTATTTTATTTATTTATTTATGGCTGTATTGGGTCTTCGTTGCTGCGCACAGGCTTTCTCTAGCTGCGGTGAGCGGGGGCTACTCTTCGTTGTGGTGCGCAGGCTTCTCACTGCAGTGGCTTCTCTCGTTGCGGAGCTCGGGCTCTAGGCACATGGGCTTCAGTAGTTGTGGCTCATGGGGTCTAGAGTGCAGCCTCAGTAGTTGTGGCGCACGGGCTTAGTTGCTCCACGGCATGTGGGATCTTCCCAGACCAGGGCTCGAACCCATGTCCCCTGCACTGGCAGGTGGATTCTTTTTTTTTTTTTTTTTTTTTTTTTTGCCGTACGCGGGCCTCTCACTGTTGTAGCCTCTCCTGTTGCGGAGCACAGGCTCGAGACGCACAGGCTCAGCGGCCATGGCTCACAGGCCCAGCCGCTCTGCAGCATGTGGGATCTTCCCGGACTGGGGCACAAACCCGTGACCCCTGCATCGGCAGGCGGACTCTCAACCACTGCGCCACCAGGGAAGCCCCCTGGTATTTTTTAAAAAGGCAATAATTGACGATACCGTTAAAAATCTCAATTTCAGTGCAGTGCAGGAGAGAAGTCAATGTCTGTGCGATGCTGCAAACTGCTTAGAGACCTGGCTTCTGCTCCCAGTTCTCTTATTACTGATTGTACAAGTTGCAGAGGTCACTTAGTTTCTCTGGACCTTAGTTTATTTTTCTCAAAAATGGGACTGACACATTTTGCTCTACCTGCCTCATAGGCAGATGTGGTGTATGTGGATCATATACATATATACACACTTTCTGAATTATAAAGCAATATACATATATTTGTAATCATTACTATCACAGATAAGAGCCTAAGCAAGTGACTGATGCTCTGATTTGAACAGATGGTAATTAAAGTCTTAAAGTTATTACCCCTTTACTTTGTCATTGAGATAGCCCAAGTGTAGAAACTGAATTTTGTGATAATTTGAAAGGAAATCATGGGGTTCAAAGCATTTATCACTTTGATTTCATTCATTCATTCATCCATCTTTTTTTCCCCAGTACCCTCTGTAGGTACTTGCTAGGTGCTGGGATAATAAAGCCAAACAGGACACCATAGGAACCGTCTCCAGGACTGCTCACATTACTTGAAGAGGAGGGACACCGTGCCGCCTGACTCCTGGAGAGAGAACTAACCAAGCGCCAAAAATAATGTTGACCGTTTTGCAGGTGATGCCACTCTGCACCGTGGTTTTGACAAGTGATAGTTACCAAGTTAATTTCAGGATTGTTTTTAAACTTTTCATAATCTTTCCTGCTCATGGAAACAAAGATATCTGCCAGTATACCTAGTGATGTGGAAATGCCCTGTAAGGAAACACAAACAAAACACAGATTAGGAATTCACAGTCAATTGTTGCTCTCATCTCAAGGCCTAAAGTCAATGATTAGTCTTCTAAATAAACCATTGCTTATTATTGCTATTGTTATTATGACACTGCGGATACTTCTCAACTGGATGTCACTGGGCTTGAGAGATCATCACATCCTGAGGACATGGGAGTAATGCACACTCAGCTATTTCTTAGTTGGGCTTCACTGGATTGTCAACACTAACTTGTCCATACTGCTAGGCATAATGAATTGGCCCAATCAAGAGTCCCCACACCCCATTCCACTTGTGCTGTTAAAAGGACTGTAGGCGGCAGTGCTGCTGACACAGCTTGGGAAGATGTATAACCCAAAGCTTCAATTAACAAGGAGAATATTCTCACAGAGTCACAGAGAATGAAAACACCAAGTAGGAAAGCAAATGTTGCTTCTCAATTTCTTGAATAAAGATGTTGCGTAAACAGTTAATTGAAGTTTTTTCCCATTCAACTCAAGAAAAATGATTTTACATATAAGCAACTTGACCACCTCAACTTTGCTATGGAATTAGGTAAAGGCTAAATATATAATAAAATAGCTATCAATAAAAATAAATGGATTGGTAGAAATAAATGCATAAATAGTTACAAATATATATAGAAATACTACATATATACCAGGCGTCTAGCTGTGAATGAGGACGAGCAAGACACTAGAAGTAAGTTACCAAATGTTCCTGGTCCGACGCCTGTGTAGAATCAATAAAAATAGGACCAATAAAATTGATAAATGATAAACTGAATTGTGCCATAAGGAGATAATCTTTCAAAGACAAGTACAGGAAATGAGAAAATAAGCACTAGACAAACAACCTTTTTATCTGGCTGAGGAAGTGTCAGATATCCTATGATTGAGGCCCATATTAACTCTGCTGCTTCGTACCACATCCCTGCAAAAAAGGAGATGGGACAAACTGCTAGTATCTGCGAGTATCTGTGCTCTTGTGTCAGAAAATACCTTTAAAAACTAATACAGAAAGAAGATTCATTGGATTTTGTTAAGAAAATATATGACTAGATTAGACTGACAGCAATCAGCAGATAGCAATCTGCTGGAAAAACAGCAATCTGTTTTTCCGGTTGGTTTAATACAGATAATTTTTCCCTTCACAGGGAAACAGTAAGAAATATTATATATTACATGTGTACATATAAGATATATTAATATAGAAATAATTTTCTCCATTATTTACAAGATAACAATTACCATCCTCTGTTAAATTTCAAATACATTAGTTTGCATTTTAAAGTATAATTAGGGTCCTATAAACTTTGCTTGTAAAACTCAGGAATACCTTCCCAGGAACGAATGGGTAAGCTGTCAGGGTGGGTTTAGAATAAGGTGTCACTATATCAAACGGAGTCCTAATGAGCTGAGAGCCAGATGCCAGAAATAATACCGAGAATCCTGTGGTTAACAGTCATAATATACAACTGTAAATGTCTTTAACAAAACTCAACAGAAAAATATTTTGTTTTGTTAATGTTCATAATATTCCTGGCATCTTAAGTGTCATTCTCTTTTCCATAAGGAAACTAAGGGAAGTGGGGATGAACTGTATCAACCAGATACAATGAGAAAAGTCCATAGTAAAATCTTGTAGCCAGACTTGGTAAATGAGCCTTGAGAGGATGACTGTACCTAACTTTTGCAGAATTTGCCCTCTGATCTGTATGCAGACCGACTGCACCAGGACCTTGTCGCTTTCATTTCTGTACAGCCAGGTACCTACAATAAAGAGGAAAAAAAGAAAAGCATTTTTGGCCTTGAATTATTTTTTAAAATTAAAAAAAATTAATGTTTATTTATTTATTTATTTTGGCTGCACCGCTAAGCATGTGGGATCTTAGTTCCCTGACCAGGGATCGAAACTGTGCCCCCTGCAGTGGGAGCACGGAGTCTTAAACACTGGACCTCCAGGGAAGTCCCTGGCCTTGAATTATTAAAGAAATAGCCTGGTGAGATAAAACGATTTTCATAGAAGCCTTAACGAACACATGTGATATAAATTCGGGAGACAATCTCTTCTTTGTATTTAGAATAAGGTCCATACTTCTTGCTGCAACCTACGAGGCTTCACAGGAACTGAATCCTGCCTGGTCTCCACCTCTCCCCGTTACCAACTGGGCTCTGCCATGCAGCTTCATTGTGTTCCTTATAATAGCAGCCATCTCCTGCTTCATGGTATCTGCACTTGCCATTCCCTCTACCTAGAGGGAGGGATTCCGCCCCCTCTAGCTCCTAATTCAGGGCTTATCCTCAATGCTATTGCCTCCGAGGCTTCCCCAGGTTAATTAACTACAGTGTCAACCCCACTGTCTTGTGGTTGCCTCATGGAGGGCGGGATCCATCCCATCCACCCAAAATTGGTTTGAATGTTGAAACTGATGGCTCTACACGGCACTAAGAGTATATGAAAAGATTCAGGGCTCACATAATGAGCCTTTCTGAGGAGAGCAGGGAAGGCACCGAAGCTGGTCTGTTTGACTTAAGTGAAGGGAGTGGTGAGTGGCTTTTGTTTTTATTGCGATTAGGGTGTGGGTCTGGGGTAAAGGTTCCCACAGCTAGGCCAGGGTTTACTGATAAATGAGCTTTAAAAAAATCAGCCTGTTCAGATGTGGGGCAAAGAGGGAAGAAGCTGGGGCCTGACAGCAGCTGCCAGTTGCCAAACATCAAAAATAAAGTCAGACTCATTATTACATGCTCTTATTATTCTGTGTCACATCACCCTCCTTACTTTCTCCCTAGCTTTTAATCTGTGTGTGTGCGTGTGTGCGTGCATGTGTGTGTGTGGTGTAGAAGATGGGAAGTATGCATATTGTAGGTTAGTGATGGTGGTCACAAATGGGGGTATGTGGTCAATATCTGTTATTTCAAACTGCCTCCTCACTGGAAATGTCTACAAGTTTCAAGGAGCTCAAGACCTTATATCCAAGCATATTGAGCTTAAAAGTCGACAAGGAATTGTGTTCAATGTAATAGGAAACTTGTTGACTTAAGTGCCCAGAAATTCAGACAAGGTATTTGAGGCTTAAATTGTTACCCAACTATTAGGACTTGCTTCCTCTCATGTATGATTAAATATCAAAAGAAATCTATTTCAAAGTAAGTTTTTATTATAGCTCCTCTGTAGCAAAATAAAATTTATTTTCCAGACCCTTTAAATACATAAAACTGTAAGTGTATTCTCCTGAACTTATAGGCTCAATTTCCATTCACAATTCTTTTCAAAGCTGTAGCTGAGCCCTTTCTGAGGTCCAGGGAGTTACCTACCTTCACAGCGAATGTTGATTAGATAACACACTCTACAATAAAGCAGGGTGATATTAGAAGACTTGGTTGGGTTGTTTTTTGTTTTGTTTTTGTTTTTAAATAGAGAAAATGGAAGCATAGAGAAGTAACCTGCTTGACCATTTCATTTATCAGTAGCAGAGCCAGTCCTAGGTAGTTCTGGGAACGTCTAGTGTATAGTAACTACCAGGTCATTACGTTTCATTTATTTATTTATATTTATTTACTTATTTAGGCTGTGCTGGGTCTTCATGGCGGCACACGGGCTTCTCTAGTTGCGATGTGCGGGTTTCTCTAGTTGCGGCATGCAGGCTCAGTTGCAGTATGTGGGATCTTAGTTCCCTGACCAGGGATCGAACCCTGGCCCACTGCATTGGGAGCGTGGAGTCATAACCACTGGACCACCAGGGAAGTCCCCACTAAGTTGCTTTTAAACTGGAACTCTGGTAGGGATGGAGGGTGAAGGTCATTGTGAAGATATGAGAGCACCTTACCTGTTGCTCCACTGTTGCTTATCAGACTGCTCAGGATATACTCTGCTTTTAAAAGTTTCCCTGAAAAGAAGCAGCACATAATTAGTTCTGAACATGTGCTTTAAATACTGCTGTTCATGCTCTAAGGTTAACACATTATAACGGGGAAACATTCTATTTTAAAATTTAAAATCAGTAACTACATCATACACAAAAGTGAAAAAGAAGTTTTCAGGAACTGGTAAGGTGGAAAGTTGTACAGTATCTGAAATTGCAATTAAATTCATATACATGTACATACATATACACACACATATTCATTCATATGAATGAATAATCCATTCATATAGAGTAAGGCTTGAGAAGTAAAGGCAAACCTTTGTCAAAGGCTGTGTCTCCTTTTTGTGAAAACTATGCCTCCAGAAGTGGAGGAGAGTTGCCCGTGAATAGGTCTATTTACAGAATTATCAGGAAGGAATTTTTTTAGGGGGTGGGTAGAGAGGTTCTTTGTAAACTTTTCATTTATTTCATTAACACCACGTAGGAGGGGCCTACACTATGGATGGCTGTTTTTCTGTAAGGAGGAAACTCAATCATTCATCCTTTTATCCATTTCTGCTCCCAGGTGCCTCTAAGCCCCATATGACCTGGCCCCTGGGACTTCTTTGACCTCTTCTCTTAGCATTCTTTCCCTCATCCTCACTCCTTCTACTTTGGTTACAGTGGCCTCCTGACTGCTCCTTGAATCTGCCAGGCTTGTTCCCATGTCAGGGCTTTTGTACTTATTTTAGTCTGGAATGCATTTATTCCAGGTATCTCCAAGGCTTGCTCCCTTCTCCTTCAGGTCTTTGCTCAAATGTCACTTCACTGTCTCATAAGGCCTTCCCTGACCACCCTATTTCAAAGTGCAGATACAGACATATACCTGACTGTGGTAGATTGTGATCCAAAGGAGGTCACAACAATATCTTCTATTCCACATGCTCTTCTGCAACGTGACCTTGCCATTCCTCCATCAAGAAGTGGAATCTATTTTCCTTCTCCTTGAGCCTGAACTGGCCCTGTGACCTGTTGTGACCAATCGATGTGGCAGAAGTGACACTGTGTACCTTTTTGGTCGGGACATTAAGAGATGCCTCTTGAGTGTGGATGCTTCTCTACAGCATAATTTTGTACTTGACCTGCTAGGTCCCAGAAATTTCAGTCCTGAATTAATTTCTTCTTAATTACTTGGTGGGTGATTCCCTCTCTTGTGGGTAAATTCAGACTCCACACAGACATTTGGCACAGACTTGGGGTTTTTATTTCTTTACAGAGATTTTTTTTGGCCTCCACCTCAGAGCTTGGGCAGAGAATAAGCTTCCTCATCACCTCCCTGGGTGGGCTGGTAGAGCAGTTCAGTCCCATTTCATAGCTGTGCAAACCTTTAAGGATTCCAGCTTTATCCAAATATTTCACTCCACGTAGGCCCAAGGTCCTGTCTCTTGTCCCTGCACAGGAATTAAAGTGGCAATCCCTTCCCCTAGGACTATATCCAAGTGTAAATCTCTTTGGCTATAGTGTCAGGAGCAATAGTCCATTATTCTGATTTTGAATGTCTTGTATGTTTCAGGCACTTAAAAAAATATTTAATTCACGATATTTATGTACCGTGAATTAAATATTTCGATATTTAATATTTAAGTGGGAGAAGATTCCACACTTGCTCAATCCTCCACGCTGATGGAACTGGAAGTTTGACTCTTTGTTTTTAACTGTGGCTTGAAAGGTTTTGTCTCCTAATTTCAGGCAGGAGTGCGCTGGGCAGGCCCAGGGCATCCTCTCTTGCCTCTGAAATCCCACGACATTGAATGCTTGGACCTTTGGAATGGGTTTTGAGTGGATACCAGGATGGGCTGGGTCAAAGGGGAAAACAGGCAGACTGTGCTGTCCCTTCATGTTATCTTTATCCCTTTCCCTTACCCCTTATAACATCGTACACACCTCTCCTTTCTCTATCCCAGGATTCCCAAATGCTGGGGACTGAGACCCCTTTTCACTGTACCTTGTTCTCTTTCCAGGACACCACTCCTGCCTTAAGTCCCCCTTTCTGGCTGAGGAACCCAGTGTAGGTAGAGCCTCAAGAGATATCTGGGGACAGAAGTTTACAGATAAGCACTTTAACTCTGAGGCTGTGTCTGTTTTCTTGTGGCATTTCTGGCAGTATCTTTGAGGAAAAGACAACCCCAACTGTTGCAGAGTAAGATCTAGGACTTTTACCTTAGACATGTGATGTGCGGGCAGAGGAGCGTGCTGCTCATGATGGTATCAAGGCTTAATTGTCATCAGAAGAAAAAGTCTATACCACCTTAGTTAGAGGCATGAGAGGAACAATCAACCAAACAAGTAAGTGAAAAGATTATTTGGTTGTGTAAAGCAAAGCTATCAACATGACTACTTACCACTTGACCTTGATTTCCATGTCACACTATAGCAAATCTGTAAATCTGTGTATCATGAAACATGCCTCAGTAACTGTTCCAAGTTCAATTTGATGAGAACCAACATTAGTTTGCCCACGCACACCCGGCCCTCAACTTTCGGTTCCCCTAACAGAATGCTCTGCTCACACATTATTCCATCTGATGCCATCAGAAGGTGTATTAGTGGTTAGGTTTTTCTCATACCCTCAACATGATAAACCCCAAACATTATAAAATGTCCCAAATCATGGACATTTGAAGTAAGAATTTTTTCGTAAGTTCAACTCTGTTGATGCAATTACTTTAGAAAAGTAAATAATAAGATATGGGTACAATTTATGTACAGCTGCAAGAACTTGAGAGTGAATGAACTTGGGTTTGTGAAAAGTTAACCTCCACAAGCCCATGTCTCTCATGTCCTTTTATCTCTATCCCTCTCTGTACTCAGCAACTGTCCCATTCATTACAGTTAGTACAGTTCCTTTTCAAAGGAAATGAAGTAGTTAAAAGATATTTTAACTTCTTCAAGGCCAGAGTTATTAAAACAATAGCAATAGCTAAACCCAATTTAAAAAATGAGCCAGTCCTGTTTCTGGGACAGGCAACTTGCATTCTATTTTCATCCTTTATCCTTTCACTCTTGGAAAAGAGAACAGCAGGCTACAAGTTTCTAAACCTCATGGTTATCAGTAATTTAAATAATTCAAGAATTCTATGCAAGTGAACTTTGCTGTAACACATAGCAGGCCCCTCTCCCCTCCAGTCCCCCTCTACATTACAGCCTAAGTTAGAATGTCAGCCTCATTTTTCATTTTATTCAAAGTGACAGAAGGAAAAAAAAAAGATACTTTAAGGCCTAATCAGGTACTGTACTGGTGTTCCATGTGATGGAAAAATATCTCAAATTACTTCAGTGGGTTTGTCAGGTCTATTGTTAGCATAGTCAAGTGGCCCTACAGAAAGGAGACTGGAGAGCTAAGAGAAAATAGTAGAATTCTAATCTGATTTTTAAAGGCTGCTGGTCAGAAGTATAGCAATTCAGATACCCCTGTTTGAAAGCAGCAGGACAGATTTGTTAGACGACAAAAGCTCCAATTAGTATTTTCCACCCCCTTTCACAATTTTCTCTATTGCTTTTGGCTCTGAAATCCTTTATGCCAGGGCCTTTGTGCTGGCTAGAGGCAGGGGGAAGGGCAAGGCGGCGGGCTGGCGGGAGCGCCGGCGGCTACAAAAGAAGGCCCGAGGGCCCCGGTGCCCGCCGTCCCCGCGGAAGTCAAGGAGCCCCGAGGAAGGTGAGCCCCAGATGGGACGACTCCGGGACGAGGAGGGCCAGCAGGAAGGAGCCTACCTGAGTGCATCGAGATTCGGGCTTGGCGAATAACCACCTGCGGGGCAATTGGCGTTGCTGGCTGCAGCTTGTGCAGCCCTTGGGCGACCTGCAGGAGTTCGCCCGAGACGTCGAGCCCGTACAGGAACCGGTCGCTCAGGAACACAATGGCAGCTGCGGTGGCACACTCCCGGGCGAGGATGGAGGCTTTCAGGGACGCCTGAATGAAAAGAAATAAAGTCGGGCAGAAAAGAAGGCAGTCTTGGGACCAGTAGTCTTCTAGGTATTATTATCAAAACAAGAACAACAACAAAACCTAGAGCTAGGAGAGGAAACAGTACGCTACTGAACAAAAAGCTAATAATAATGATAATAATAACGATAATGAAAAGCCCAATTCATTTGTGGGATAAAATAATATTTCTTTCATTCCATTTTCCCTATTACATTTCTAATATTATACACGTAATAAATGCATATTTCTTGTTATGAAAAAATTCAAACAGCAAGTAAAAATTAAAAGTGCCCCTTTGTTTTTTTCTGACACCTTACCTTATTTTTTCCCTTCCACAAATTTCATTCTCATTCTTCCTGTTAATGGTTTCCCAGAGATCCTTCCAGAACTTCCTCTACCCTTTTCTGTTTATTTAGACATTGATTCTTTGTCCTACCTTGCCTTCTCTCTCTCTCCTTTCTCATTTTCTCCCTCTATTTTTCTTTTCTTTTTTCTCTTTTCCTTGCTTTCTCCCTCCCTCCCTCCCTTTCTTTTCCTTTATTTCTTTCCTCCCTCCCTCCCTCCCTTCCTTCCTTCCTTCCTCCCTCCCTCCCTTCCTAAATGGCATTACACTAGATATATTCTTTTGCTACTTGATATTTTTGGTCATCATAACATCTAGAAGTTTCCATGTCAGTTCATAATATTCTGCTTCATTTATTGCCTCTATTTTAATTAAGAAGAAATATAGGGGCTTCTGCGCTGGTGGCACAGTGGTTGAGAGTCTGCCTGCCGATGCAGGGGACACGGGTTCGTGCCCCGGTCTGGGAAGATCCCACATGCCGCAGAGCGGCTGGGCCTGTGAGCCATGGCCACTGAGCCTGCGCGTCCGGAGCCTGTGCTCCGCAACGGGAGAGGCCATGGCAGTGAGAGGCCCGTGTACCGCCAAAAAAAAAGAAGAAATATAGACTTCTAGGCAATATTTTATATTTGTTTAATATGATTATGTTTAGTTAATGAATAAAATAAGAAAAAAACAGACATGAAATGAAAGTATAACATAAAGAGTGAGAAGTAGAGATAAATGAGGCAAACTTTTATGGAAAAAATCATCTTTTGGCCTCTTAAGGTATTATACAAAAGACATTGAAAGTCATGCAGCTGTTAGCATAAATGAGTTTACCACCCACTAGTACTTTCTCCATTTGCTAAACTATATCAAGCAGAGTTTTTTCTGGGCATGTTAGCTCACGTATGAAGCCTAGAAAGGCATTGTAAGCATTGCCCATTCTCCCACCACAATCTTATCATACAAGCATTGCTTTCTTCACCACATAAGTACTAACACTTATTGGGCAAAACCAGGTGCCAGGCACAGTGCTAAGAGCTTTATATGTATTAATTTATTCGATCCTCACAACAATCCTAAGAGGCAGGTTCTATTTATTTAAAGGTCAAAACCAATATTTTAATCATCCAATTGAATCACTCCTCCTATTCTTACTCCTAGAATCCTATTTCTTTTCATTTATACCTTGCCTACCGAGAATCAGCACAATAATCCTTCTCTTATCAAACTGATGCTTTCTTAACTTAAGGGTTTTAATCTATCGCTGTGTTTTTTAAGTTTGAAAAGTGATAACGTGCTCTTGTATTTATCCTTTTGTTCTTAGTTGATCACTACTGAAACTGTGATAGTGATGCCAATTGTTAGGGGAATACCTCTTCTCTCCTTTGATGTTTCCTTCCACGTGAAGGGAGCTCAGGTACTGTAGCACTCCTGGCCTCTCTCTACTCCTTTACCCACTCTGTCCCAGGAGAGGTGGACTACACTGATAAGAAAAATTGGGAAGAAGAAACTGGGCATGCATGGCTTAGCTCCTCTCTTTTTTCTTTTGGGAATGAGTTGTCTAAAGGAAACAGGGATTCTTCTCTGCTCTTCTATATCAGAAAGCCACCCTATATGGGGTGTTCTGCTTGGCCCAGTAATTTCTGTGACTGAATGGGGAAGTCAACATAATTCTGGGGTTCATCTAGCAGACCCCCTTGTTCTAATACCAAGCTATATATTTCAATTTAGCCTTTGTCAGAATTAAAGGTAATATTTAATCTCTTGTCTGCCTAACTCTTTTGTTTTATATCTTAGTTTGCTCCAGGAGGGGAAGAGAGGTGTTAGTTACCCCAACATTAATTCACTGCCTGACACACCGTAACCCTTTCTAAGGGAAACTGCTCTGCCCACAGCCACTGCCTTTGAAGCAGCAATGTATTTTGCTACTTGACTTTGATCCCCTCTCCCCATCTTACCACCAGCTCAAGGCTAACCTAAGAGTACCCACCTGACACTTGGCCCATGACTCTGTGGCCTGGCTTGAAAAATGAACTTATTGATCTGAACTAAGAAGGATAGAAAAAATTTTCCAGTTGTTGCAGGATGGGAAGAAGCAGAGAGTAGAGTGTAGCTAAGCTACATTTATAGACGACACCAGAGTGAAGATCCAAGAATATGACTCCAAAGCCACCTTTTCACAAGTGCTGTTCTTAGAGCTACAGGTTTCCTTTATTGCTCCATGTGTATCTTCATAACAATGTACACTCCATTTTATGAGTTTGCTTGTGTGAGCCTCTGTTTTACCCAACCAAAAAAGCCTAACTAAAACTGAAATGCTCAAAACTGCAGTTGAGGTTTGTCAAATAAACTATCAATCTGAAAAACACAAGTTTTAAAATGAGAACATGTCAGTCATTTGACATTCATGAAATGTAAACTTAAAGATGGAATAGGAAATTGATGATTTTATGTATGCCCAGCTCTGTTTAGTAAGGACAGTCTCTGATCAAGAGTCCTTTCTATGCTAGCTACACATAAATATAGCCCTTTGGTTTGCAACCTCAGCTGCCATCTGTAGAACTTGCAGCTTCTGCCACTGCCAGGCTCCCTTAAACCTTTCTTTGAAACAGCATCTCTATTCCTGTCACCCTGCTCATGACTATGTACCCTGTGGAGGGTACTCAGCAAGCCAGAGTGAGTCTCCTCTCTTTGAGGTACATGCTTCATGTTTAGTTCTGCTCTCTATTCTCACAGGTGCTTCACTTCAGTTTTGGGGTAACTGAGTTCCTACAAGGGATGCAATGTTTAGAGGCCGGTCAATTCTCTAGGGCTGAATCTCCACACTTTCCTCCCTGATAATAATGGTTTCCATCTTCGTAGTACCATCTAGTTTATGAAAAACGTTCACACAAATGAACTCATTTAAATCTATAGTAACTAAAAAATCTAAGTAAGATAAGGAAACCGTGGCTGAGAAGTTGACTTTCCAAAGTTACAAAGTCAAAAGGGTCAGGGTGAGGCAGGAAGGAACTCGTCTCTATCTTTTTTTCTTTCTTTTCTATTGTGGTAAAAAGCACAGAACGTAAAATTTGCCATCTCAGCTTTTTTTAAGAATGGCGTTCAGTAGTGTTAGGTATAGTCACATTATTGTGAATTAGATCTTCAGGACTTTTATATCTTGCATGTATGAAACTTGATACAGCAACCCTTTCTCCCTTCTCCCTAGCCCCTGGTAACCACAATTTTACTTTCTGTTTCTATGAAGTTGACTATTCTAGGTAACTCATATAAGTGGAATCATATAGTTTTTGTCTTTCTGTGACTGGCCTACTTGACTTAGTATAAAGTCCTTAAGGTTCACCTGTGCTGTAGCATGTGACAAAATTTCCTTCCTTTTAAATGATGAATAATATTCCATTGTATGTATATACCAATTTCTGTATGGATGAATCTATACCCATTCATCTGTCAATGGACATTTGGGTTGCTTCCACCACTTAGCTATTGTGAACAGTGCTGCTATGAACATGGGTGTGCAAATATCTCTTTGAGGCCATGCTTTCAATTCTTTGAGATATATACCTAGAAATAGGATTGCTGGATTAAATGGTAGTTATATTTTTAATTTTTTGAGGAACCACCATACTGTTTTCCATAGAGTTGACACCATTTTACAATACCACCAACAGTGCACAGAGTTTCAATTTCTTTACATCCTCAGCTAATACTTGAGGAACCCAAGTCTCTCAAGGGTCAGTTTTTCGTCTGCTTTCCACCTGTGTCTGATGAAGGTGATTTTGAGTAGGGCCTAATCTGGGCACAGGAATCTGGGTCTTTGTAGCTAGGGCTGAACTCACCACTCACTGAGTCCAAACAGTGGTTCTAAGGAACCCGTATCTCTTATTATGATAAAAAAAAATTATAAGAAAAAAAAAAAACAGGGACAAATAAAAACAAATCCCAATTGAAAAGAGTGTTCTTGTTATGTGTTTAAAAATAAGAGAAAGAGGGCTTCCCTAGTGGCGCGGTGGTTGAGAGTCTGCCTGCCGATGCAGGGGACACGGGTTTGTGCCCCGGTCTGGGAAGATCCCACATGCCGCGGAGCGGCTGGGCCCCTGAGCCATGGCCGCTGAGCCTGTGCATCCGGAGCCCGTGCTCCGCAATGGGAGAGGCCACAACAGTGAGAGGCCCAAGTACCGCAAAAAAAAAAAAAAGAGAAAGAAAAGAAAACCTTCCAGGAGATGGCCTTTAATTTCAGCATTTTGAAATTCTCTAGTGAAAGTTGGTACCAAAGGACCAAATGATAACTTGGTGATTAGCTGGGGATTACTCCAACTGGGTATTTCTTACACAGAGCTGAAAGGACGCTCTACAAGTCTAGTGAGGTGGTCTTCCCAAGTTGAGGAGATGGAGCTTCTAGGAGTCTGTAGAGGCTAAGGTGGCCAGGGTTCACAGAGCAGAGAACCAGAAGGAGAGAGCTGCACAAAGCAAGAAGTCCAGAGGTCTGCAGAGGGTCCCCTCTGAGTCTCCAGCAGAACACTACTGATCAGCTCATGTACGAAAAGACACCACCCAAGGCCGGGGAAAGAACCATCTGAAAGGAGCAGAGGAAACAATCCCCAAGCCTCATGTAGTTTGTGTTTCTACCAGCCATAGTAGGAAATCATGTCATTCACAGGGCAGGGGGTAGAATATTCAGAAGGGTATTGCTTCAGTAGTGAGACAAAATTAACCTCAGAGGAAGATGGCTCTTGGCCCACTCTGAAAGTTTAGAAGCAAGCATGGCATGGATCAAACTATTTCCTAACTTGACTGAATTCCAGAACAAGGTTCAAGAATATCTATAGGCACCCAAATTATCTGCCATATTATAAGGTAAAATTTATAATGTTTGGCATCCAGTCAAAAATTACACTAAAAAGAAAAAGAAATCAATAGAAACTGAACCCCGAATGACAGTTTTAACTGTATTTTATAAGTTCAAGAAGGTAGGGTAAAAATTAGGTGGGATTAGGGACATGGGAGATATAAAAAATGATCCAAATCCAACTTCTAGAGATAAAAAAAATGTCTGAGATGAAACCACAGGTATCTGGACTGTGTCCAAGGTCCTCCATTTGCTTGCCATGGTCAGTTACTAAACCTCTCCTAGTCTCAATTTCCTCATCTGTGAAATGTGGATAGTACCTATTTTCAGTGCTGTTTTAGGATTAGAGGAAATGTGGGTCAAATGTTCAGCACAGAGCCTGGCACATTGTGGGTGCTTAATAAATGAAGAGGAACACTACGAAAAAAAATAGGAAAAAAGAATTCCGTTCACGTGCTCCCGTTCTCCTGTATGATAAAATAACAACAAGCAAAGACAGGCTCCTAAAAGAAATGTCAGTGGAATTTTCAACAGAGTAAAAAGGAAATAACAGATCATGCATATAACATCTCTAAGGTTTATCTCAGAAAATGGTGAAACCTCTCATTTAATTTCTTCTCTTCACTAAGTCTAAGGACTGATGTTACTGGAAGCTGAGGAAAAAAAAAAAAAAAGGAAAATGAGCAGGCTCTATGGCAACTGGCGAAGGAAAGCTGGTTCTTGAAAGGGAGGCTTCTTAGCGTGCACGTGTGAGTTGCTTTTGGCTGTCGCCAATGGAGGAATCCCTCCCGAGCACCTGTAAAGGATGCCACAAACACCCCATTCTGCATCCTGCGTGAACACGCCATATATTTGAGCAGAGAACATTCCCTCATCTATTTTTTCCCCCTTCTACTCTTAATAGTTTGGAGCACAAAGCCTGAGAGAGGGTGACCTGCCAGACAAAGGCCCTTTGAGTTCCTTGGAAAAGTAGAGTTGGAGGAGGATGGAAGGAATCCAAGTGGCCCTATTATTTCCACTTGCACTAATTAGACATTTTTCTGTCAGCTATTGAGCACTGCTGAGAGGCCAAACTCACTGAATTCATTTCTAAAGTGTTTACAGAAGTTTGCATCTGTTTGTGTCTCTTCAGGAGGAAAATAAGCACTTCAATAGCATTGTGGAAAATCTAAACGAAGCATCCTATTCTGGAGGACCTGGCATCCCCGCAGCTGCATAATTTGACTCTGTTCAGGGCCCGAACCTCTCGCATCTCTCTCCAAAACCTAACGACGCAAAATGCAGAGAAGTCAACTCAGGGGAATCTTTTCTTTCTTGTCATTGTCTTTGCTCTCCCTCTTTTGAAACGGTGGCCTGCTGTGCACTACATACAGATTTAGGTGGGTATCATTCTTGCAGCCCCTCTCTCGCGTTTCCACCAGCACTCTGAGAAATTAATACCCACTTTCATTTGTTGCCAAGTGGGGGGATAGTAAATTCCTCAGCAGCAAAGCAGAATACATCACCATCCTGGGAATCTCCCCCAAATGTACACCGGGGGAGCACTCTGACTTCAGAAAGGGAGGAATGAAAGGAGGCCCGAGTGTGTGGTAGGGAAGGACGCTAAAGAGAACGTTTCCCTACATGGTAAAATGTGCCTGGGTTATGCACAATTAGATTAACATGAAAGAGAGTCCCTTTCCCTCCCCCACTCCCCCAAAAAGAAAGAAAACAACACAAAAACCCTAACCCACTGACTACGTGGCAGTGCCTTTGAAATGCATATTGGTCTACGTGGTATTTGATTCAGGATTCTTTTTGTCTGGGTTTTTAGACCCACGACTGACCTGCCATCACAGAGGGCTCAAAAATATAATCTTTTAAGATGGTGTCACAGTAACAGAATTTTAGTGATGGAACCAACATAGGATAACTCAAGATTTAAAAAAAAAAAAAAAAGGAATTCTGTTTTATTATCTTTCCTCAGAGGCTGACTTAGGAAGCTTGTCCCAATAGCCACTGAATTGTGGCTTTTCTTCCTGAATGAACCCGTTTAAATAAAAATATATGGATACAGATAAGGGACTGTGTATGCTGGAGCTCTAAAGAGACAGGCTCACAAATGTGCACACACACACACCACAGTTTTTTCACATCTGTTTTCAGGATGGGAAATATGGGGTCCTAATTGAGTTTATGGCACAAAGGGAACTTCATGGCGAGGAAGCTGAGTCAGGTGGTAAAGGAATTAAACTCCACAATGAGATTTCAATACGCAGATGATTGAAAAAATGCGAAAGAGCCTTTTCTAAGGGCTTTTACTGAACAGCAGCAGGAAAAGTGTGTGCTGTTTTCATGGCTCCTGGCATTAGTGCTAGCCCCTCCCAACGCTGAGCATCAAGTTTGGGTCCCAGCTATGGGTTCAAAGCCACGATGTGTTCACAGCAATGACAATGGCAGCTGTTCTCAAGGGGGGCTGGGTGAGGGGACTCAGAACAGAAGCCATCTGGCATTGCAATTGGCAGGCGCAGTGTAAGGGGAAATTATTGCTGCATAGCAAATTGGGAGATAGGAAAAAGGCAGGGGAAAGGGAGGGGGGAAGTGTCCTGAGGTGAGGAATTAGCCGAATAAACAAATGAAAAGTGACTGAGGGCTGCATAGTTATATATCAACAATAAGGCTGAGTAAGAGTCAACTGATCAAACTGACTACTCAAGGTCAAGGGAAGACCAGGCACAGCATGCACCACGTTTGTCCACCCACCGAAACGTGAGGAGGAGGAGAGGAAAAATCCTGAACCTTCTTACAGTTTATATTCAGGGCCTGTTAACATTTCACCAATCTTTCCTTCATTTTACCAGTGGGGCATGCAGATTCAATCACTTTCCAGAAATAGTTATAACCTTTCTCTCAATCTCAATACCTAAAGATAATAATTTGGATCATCTATCCCTGCTTTCTTACCCTCCCTCTCTCAAATCTACTGTGAATGGAGTTGGGCTGTCTGTTAAAAGAACGAGAAAGCAGTATCAAAACAGAGGCCACCCACCCAGGATCCTGGTGAGCCTCACGGCCCCGGGTACTGTGGACCTGCGTGTCTTACCTTTCTTCTGGACTCCAGGTTGCTACAGCCACCATGGTGATTTCAGCATCTACACTGATGACTCACCCAGCACACTGGTCTCTCTTGCCATGGCCTCCTTATCTCCAAGGATCTTGTTCTACACTTAAGCTTAGTCACTCTCATGGTCAGTCACTTTAGAACTTGCTACTTTGGTGGCATCACAATCAGAATCTCAATTCCAGCATTTGATTCTTTAATCTTTACCTCTTATTCTCCCAGCTCCCTTCCTGGATAGCCCAACTCCAGTAATTCTGCAACCCTTTGGGGACACCCACACTATCTGCTGCCCTTACTGGGGTTTTTTGTGTGTGTGTGTGCTACGCCATCAATCCCTCATGTCCTCACTTGCCTCTTTAAATTCCATGGTGCATCAACACAGCAACTTTTTAATAAGCATTCTTCGCTCCTTTGCTGCTTTCAACTTCTGTCATATTTGTCTGGCAATCCTGACCATGTTTATTGTCAAGGAAAAATGTTGGCCTCGTATTAGAATCCCCTAGGTAGGCTTTTAAAAATCCAGATGCCCAGATGGCACCCCAAGCCTGTTAAATCAGAATCTCTGGAAGTGTACCCAGGCATGTTTCTCTAAACGATGCCCAGGTGATACCGATGATCCCCAGGTGATTCCCATGATTCTAGAGTTGAGAACCCGGGAGCTAGCCTGACCTTTAGCCTCTTACCCCACCCTTCACTCCTCCTCCCTACTGGGGGTGGAGTGAGTTATCTGATGGGAGTAGCATACCTGGCTCAGACCTTCCTCTTTCCTCTCTTCAAGTCTTCCTTCCTGTTCTACAGTAAGGGAAGGGGCCTGCCAGCAACAAGATGTGTCTGAAGTGAAGAATTTTCCAACCCACTTGTCTGAAAACCTAAAGCTACATTCTCCTATCTGTTTTAGAATAATAAAGGTTGCTCTTTTGCATCTATCTTTCAGTTGGTTCTGAACACAGGAGGGGAAGATGAATATTATTTTTTGTCACTTAATATTTTCAAATTATATGTAATTCTCTGCCTAATCTGAGCTTCTACCCAAGCAAGTGAATGTGGCTGGAGAAAAATACACAACCATAACACTTCAAATTTATGACCATGACCTGAGGCTGGCCCTTAGCATGGCCTAACAACCCAGCTACTATTATACTTCTGCTCTCCTCTCCAGCTGCCACAGCCCCTTTAACCTCCTCACACTCAGCTGATGACCTGGCTTCTTATCTCACTAAGGAAACAGTCAGTGAGATGACATCTTCCTTATTCTCTTACCCAAATCTGCCAACCCTCTTGTACTGTAACCCATGTGTCCTCCCTACTTTCCTATTGGCATGTTTAAGGCCAATCCCCCCACTTAAATATTCAATTCTATCCTGCCTTCTTTACTCTAGGACATTATGCCTGTAAATACTTTCTTTCACTTCTGCATCATTAATTTCCTTATCTCTACTGGATCATTCTCATCAGCATACAAACATAACAATATCTTCCATCTTAAAAAGTCCTCCCTTAACCATATATCTCTGTCTTAGTCCTTTCAGGCTGCCATAACAAAAATGCCATAAACTGAGTGGTTTATATAACAACAGAAATTTATTTCTCATAGTTCTGGGGATTGGGAAGTCCAAGATCAAGGAACCAGCAGATTCCGTGCCTGGTGAGGGCCTGCTTCCTGGTTCACAGATGGCATCTTTTCTCCATGTCTCTCTGGGACCTCTTTTATAAGGGCACTAATCCCATTCATGAGGGCTCTGTCCTCAAGGCCTAATCATCTCCCAAAGCACCCCCTCCAAAACCATCACCTTGAGGGTTAGGATTTCAACCTATGAATTTGGGAGGTAAGGATACAAATATTCAGTCCACAGCATTCTGCCTCCAGCACCTGTCCCATTTCTCTGTCCCTCTTTACAGCCAATCTCAAGAGTTGTCTAAACTCAGTCTTTGCTTCCTCACCTCCCACTCTTTCTTAAATCTATAGCTTTCATCCCCAGCACTCCACTGAACCCATTCTTTTCTAGGTTGCCAACAACCTCCAAACCCAATGACCATTTATTAATCCTCATCTTATTCAAACTCCTAGAACCATTTGGCTGTGACAATCAACCCCTCTTTTTTTTATTCATGTGACTTCTGGCATTTCACACTCTCCTGCTTTTCCTCCTACCTCATTGGCTGCTCACTCTACTTTGCTGGAGCATCCTTCTTTTCCAGCCTCTGAATGTTAAAGCCCTAGGATTCAGTCCTAAGACGGCTTCCCTTCTCTAGCTACATTCACTTAGACTGTCCCATGGCCTCAAATATCACTTCTGTTGACAATCCCAAATTTAAATACCATCCTGAGTCTCTTTCCTGCAATGCTGCCTAGTGTATGAAATTGCCTAGACAATAAATAGCCCGATGTGGATGTCAGTTAGGTATCTCAAACTTAACATGTTTAAAACAAAACTCTTTATTTTCTCTGCCATACTTGATTTTCCATCTCAGTAACGACAACTCATCCATTCATTTGCTGAGGGACAAAACTTCAGAGGTTTCATTCTAAGTTTGTGGCTCTTCTCCTCTCATACTCTACATCTAATCCATCAGCAAATGCTGTTGGCTCTACCTTTAAAAACATGCACAAGATCTGGAGGAGCTTCAAGAGGGCGGAAGAGTAAGACGCAGAGATCACCTTCCTGCCCACAAATACATCAGGAATACATCTACATGTGCAACAACTCCTACAGAACACCTACTGAACGCTGGCAGAAGACCTCAGACCTCCCAAAAGGCAAGAAACTCCCCACGTACCGGGGTAGGGCAAAAGAAAAAAGAAAAAAACAGACAAAGAGTAGGGACGGGACCTGCACCTCTGGGAGGGAGCTGTGAAGGAGGAAAGGTTTCCACACACTAGGAAGCCCCTTCGCGGGCGGAGACTGCAGGTGGCGGAGGGGGAAAGCTTCTGAGCCGTGGAGGAGAGCACAGCAACAGGGGTGCGGAGGACAAAGCGGAGATTCCAGCACAGAGGATCGGTGCCGACCAGCACTCACCAGCCGAGAGGCTTGTCTGCTCACCCGCCAGGGCGGGCGGGGCTGGGAGTTGAGGCTCGGGCTTCGGTCGGAGCACAGGGAGAGGACTGGGGTTGGCTGCGTGAACACAGTCTGAGGGGGTTAGTGCGCCACAGCTAGCAGGGAGGGAGTCCGGGTAAAGGTCTGGAGCTGCCGAAGAGGCAAGAGACTTTTTCTTGCCTCTTTGTTTCCTGGTGCGCGAGGAGAGGGGATTCAGAGCGCTGCTTAAAGGAGCTCCAGAGATGGGCGCGAGCCACGGCTAACAGTGCGGACCCCAGAGACGGGAATGAGACGCTAAGGCTGCTGCTGCCGCCACCAAGAAGCCTGTGTGCGAGCACAGGTCACTATCCACACCCGCCTTCCGGGGAGCCTGTGCAGCCCGCCACTGCTAGGGTCCCAGGATCCAGGAACAACTTCCCCGGGAGAACGCACGGTATGCCTCAGGCTGGTGCAACGTCATGTTGGCCTCTGCCGCCGCAGGCTCGACCCGCATCCATACCCCTCCCTCCCCCCGGCCCGAATGAGCCAGAGCCCCCGAAGCAGCTGCTCCTTTAACCCTGTCCTGTCTGAGCGAAGAACAGATGCCCTCCGGCGACCTACACGCAGAGGCGGGGCCAAATCCAAAGCTGAACCCCAGGACCTGTGTGAACAAAGAAGAGAAAGGAAATCTCTCCCAGCAACCTCAGGAGCAGCGGATTAAATCTCCACAATCAACTTGATGTACCCTGCATCTGTGGAATACCTGAATAGACAATGAATCATCCCAAATTGAGGAGGTGGGCTTTGGGAGCAACGATATATACATATTTTTTACCTTTTTCTCTTTTTGTGAGTATGTGTTGCTTCTGTGTGTGATTTTGTCTGTATAGCTTTGCTTTTACCATTTGTCCTAGGGTTCTGTCTGTCCGTTTTGTTTTTTTTATTACTTAAAAATTTTTTTTCTTAGTAATTATTTTTAATAACTATTTTTTTTATTTTACTTTATTTTATTTTATCTTCTTCTTTCTTTTTTTTTCTCCCTTTTATTCTGAGCCGTCTGGAGGACAGGCTCTTGGTGCTCCAGCCAGGCGTCAGGGCTGTGCCACTGAGGTGGGAGAGGCAAGTTCAGGACAGTGGTCCACAAGAGACCTCCCAGCTCCACGTAATATCAAAAGGTGAAAATCTCCCAGAGATCTCCATCTCAACGCCAAGACCCAGCTCCACTCAACGACCAGCAAGCTACAGTGCAGGACACCCTATGCCAAACAACTAGCAAGACAGGAACACAACCCCATCCATTAGCACAGAGGCTGCCTAAAATCATAATAAGGTCACAGACACCCCAAAACACACCACAAGACATGGACCTGCCCACCAGAGAGACAAGATCCAGCCTCATCCACCAGAACACAGGCACTAGTCCCCTCCACCAGGAAGCCTACACAACCCACTGAACCAACCTTAGCCACTGGGGACAGACATCAAAAACAACAGAAACTACGAACCTGCAGCCTGCAAAAAGAATACCCCAAACACAGTAAGTTAAGCAAAATGAGAAGACAGAGAAACACACAGCAGATGAAGGAGCAAGGCAAAAACCCACCAGACCTAACAAATGAAGAGGAAATAGGCAGTCTACCTGAAAAAGACAGAATAATGATAGTAAATATGATCTGAGATCTTGGAAATAGAATGGAGCAAATACAAGAAACATTTAACAAGGACCTAGAAGAACTAAAGAGCAAACAGTGATGAACAACACAATAAATGAAATAAAAAATTCTCTAGAAGGGATCAATAGCAGAATAACTGAGACAGAAGAACAGATAAGTGACCTGGAAGATAAAATAGTGGAAATAACTACCACAGAGCAGAATAAAGAAAAAAGAATGAAAAGAACTGAGGACAGTCTCAGAGACCTTTGGGACAACATTAAACACACCAACATTCGAATTATAGGGGTCCCAGAAGAAGAAGAGAAAAAGAAAGGGACTGAGAAAATATTTAAAGAGATTATAGTTGAAAACTTCCCTAATATGGGAAAGGAAATAGTTAATAAAGTCCAGGAAGCACAGAGAGTCCCATACAGGATAAATCCAAGGAGAAACAAGTGAAGACACATATTAATCAAACTATCAAAAATTAAATACAAAGAAGGAGAAAAACCATATGATCATCTCAATCGATGCAGAGAAAGTTTTTGACAAAATTCAACACCCATTTATGATAAAAACCCTGCAGAAAGTAGGCAGAGAGGGAACTTTGCTCAACACAATAAAGGCCATATATGACTAACCCACAGCCAACATCATTCTCAATGGTGAAAAACTGAAACCATTTCCACTAAGATCAGGAACAAGACAAGGTTGCCCACTCTCACCACTCTTATTCAACATAGTTTTGGAAGTTTTAGCCACAGCAATCAGAGAAGAAAAAGAAATAAAAGGAATACAAATTGGAAAAGAAGAAGTAAAACTGTCACTGTTTGCAGATGACATGATACTATACGTAGAGAATCCTAAAGATGCTACCAGAAAAATACTAGAGCTAATCAATGAATTTGGTAAAGTAGCAGGATACAAAATTAATGCACAGAAATCTCTTGCATTCCTATACACTAATGATGAAAAATCTGAAAGTGAATTTAAGAAAACACTCCCATTTACCATTGCAACAAAAAGAATAAAATATCTAGGAATAAACCTACCTAAGCAGACAAAAGACCTGTATGCAGAAAATTATAAGACACTGATGAAAGAAATTAAAGATGATATAAATAGATGGAGAGATATACCATGTTCTTAGATTGGAAGAATCAACATTGTGAAAATGACTCTACTACCCAAAGCAATCTACAGGTTCAATGCAATCCCTATCAAACTACCACTGGCATTTTTCACAAACTAGAACAAAAAATTTCACAATTTATATGGAAACACAAAAGACCCCGAATAGCCAAAGCAATCTTTTTTTTTTTTTTTTTTTTTGCAGTATGCGGGCCTCTCACTGTTGTGGCCTCTCCCGTTGCGGAGCACAGGCTCCAGATGCGCAGGCTCAGCAGCCATGGCTCATGGGCCCAGCCACTTTGTGGCATGTGGGATCTTCCCGGACCGGGGCACGAACCCGTGTCCCCTGCATCAGCAGGCGGACTCCCAACCACTGCGCCACCAGGGAGGCCCTAAAGCAATCTTGAGAAAGAAAACCGGAGCTGGAGGAATCAGGCTCCCAGACTTCACACTATACTACAAAGGTACAGTAATCAAGACAGTATGGTACTGGTTCAGAAACAGAAATATAGATCAATGGAACAAGATAGAAAGCCCGGAGATAAACCCATGCACATACAGTCACCTTATCTTCGATAAAGGAGGCAAGAATACACAGTGGAGAAAAGACAGCCTCTTCAGTAAGTGGTGCTTGGAAAACTGGACAGGTACATGTAAAAGAATGAAGTTAGAACAGTCCCCAACACCATACACAAAAATAAACTCAAAATGGATTAAAGACCTAAATGTGAGGCCAGACACCATCAAACTCTTAGAGAAAAACATAGGCAGAACACTCTATGACCTAAATCACAGCAAGATCCTTTTTGACCCACCTCCTAGAGAAATGGAAATAAAAACAAAAATAAAAAATGGGACCTAACGAAACTTAAAAGCTTTTGTGCAGCAAAGGAAACCATAAAGAAAATGAAAAGACAACCCTCAGAATGGGAGAAAATATTTGCAAATGAAGCAACTGACAAAGGATTAATCTCCAAAATTTACAAGCAGCTCATGTAGCTCAATATCAAAAAAACAAACAATCCAGTCCAAAAATGGGCAGAAGACCTAAACAGACATTTCTCCAAAGAAGATATACAGATTGCCAACAAACACATGCTCAAACATGAAAATGCTCAACATCACTAATCATTAGAGAAATGCAAGTCAAAACTACAATGAGTTATCATCTCACACCAGTCAGAATGGCCATGATCAAAAAATCTACAAACAATAAATGTTGGAGAGGGTGTGGAGAAAAGGGATCCCTCTTGCACTGTTAGTGGGAATGTAAGTTGATACAGCCACTATGGAGAACAGTATGGAGGTTCCTTAAAACACTAAAAATAGAACTACCATATGACCCAGCAATCCCACTACTGGGTATATACCCTGAGAAAACCATAATTCAAAAAATTCATGTACCAAAATGTTCATTGCAGCTCTATTTACAATAGCCAGGACATGGAAGCAACCTAAGTGTCCATCAACAGATAAATGGATAAAGAAGATGTGGCACATATATACAATGGAATATCACTCAGCCATAAAAAGGAACAAAACTGAGTTATTTGTAATGAGGTGGATGGACCTAGAGACTGTCATTCAGCGTGAAGTAAGTCAGAAAGAGAAAAACAAATACCGTATGATAACACATATATATGGAATCTAAAAAAAAAAAAAATGGTCAAGAAGAACCTAGGGACAAGATGGGAATAAAGATGCAGACTTACTAGAGAATAGACTTGAGGATACGGGGAGAGGGAAGGGTAAGCTGGGACAAAGTGAGAGAGTGGCATGGACATATATACACTACCAAACGTAAAACAGATAGCTAGCGGGAAGCAGCTGCATAGCACAGGGAGATCAGCTTGGTGTTTTGTGACCACGTAGAGGGGTGGGATAGGGAGGGTGGGAGGGAGGGAGATGCAAGAGGGAAGAGATATGGAGACATATGTATATGTATAACTGATTTACTTTGTTATAAAGCAGAAACTAACACACCATTGTTAAGCAATTATACTCTAATAAAGATGAAAAAAAAAAAACATGCACAAGATCTGACCCCTTTTCACCTCCTCTAGAGCAACCACTTTAGTTCAAGCCATTATTATAAACTTGCTTGGATACAAGCAACAGCTTTCTAACTTGAATCCCTCCCTTTGCCACCTAAGTCCTCTCCCCCTTCTCCCCACATTTCTCACACAGCAACCGAAGTGATCCCTTTAAAATGTAAATCAAATAATAATGTTGATTCTCTGCTCTCAACTTCAACACGACTTCCCATCACAATTAAAATAAAATTTAAATCTGTTGTCTTGGCCAACAAGGCCCTATATGATTGTGCCTCTGACTACTTCACTATTTCCTCTCATTCTCATTATTTCTCTCTGTTCTGCAGCCTCCCTGCTCACCCTCCAAGTCAAGTTTGTGCTTCGGGCCTTTACACTTACTGTTCCCTCTGTCTGGAATGCTCTTCCCTCAGCTATCTGCAAGGCTCCCCCATTCAGATCTGGGCCCCAGTTACCCTTTCAAAGAAGCCTTCTCTGAGCATTTCTCTAAAATTATAGTATCTATATCCACTTGCTATCCTTTCCTTGACTCTGCTTTATTTGTCTTCATAGCACTTAACCTACAACATTAAATTGTATATTCTTTAATGTTTACCTGTTTATTTCCTTTTTTCCCACCAAAATATAAGCTTTTTGTTTACACTGAATGTCAGTGCCCAGGCACTTTGTTTTGTTTACTGCTGTAGACTCAGTGCCTTGAAAAGTGGCTCAATAAGTAGTTGTTGAATAAATGAATTAGTTCATGGCTCTCTAGTTGTTTCCTCGATTCATTTGTTTTCACATATGCATGCATGGCTGCCTTAGTGCTACTTCAGATTTTAGATCATGATTATTTGTTATATGAGGCATAAGTGAAAATATTGATAGATCAAAGTTTTTTTCAGGGAGTAAAACACCAAATAATTAAAGAAGATCAAAACAGACAAAAGGAATACAGAGGGATTTTAGTTTCCAAGCTAGCATGCTTTAAAAATATAGACTTTTATCATTGGGTATAAAGTCCATATTTTTATGAAAACATTTATTAGTGAAACCGATGTCATGATTATGTGCAGTGACAAAGAAATGTTAGAGAAGCCTGAGAAATTGGGATCCTTTTTCTTTTCTAACTATGAAAATGCCTATAAAACCATAGTAAAGCCATATTCTCTTAAAGGACCTTTCCACTAGAAATAACCATAAAATAAAAATGAAAATCAAAATAACACTTTGCTGTGGACAGAACTAACAGATTTGGGGCCCATGAGCTTAATCTCAAAAAAATGAGAGGGAACTCATCATTGCAATATACTACATTAATAGGGGAAAATTTTGCACCTGAAGCTTTATAATGTAGCAAATAATTCTTGGCACATGGTTTAGTGGGAATTTATGCATTTATTCAACAAAATATTTATTAAGCATCTCCTAGATGCATCTGATATTCACTGAAAAGACAACAGTGAAAGACAGACCCGGTGTTATCTGATCTGTAAACATTCTGAAGATGAAAATTCCCAGCTAAATGGGTTGGGTGGGGAGGCTTATAGAAACTATAGCACAGATGAGTATCAGAGTTGGAGATTAAAACTTAATATTTAGACTGCAAATTAGGATTCTAATTTGAGTCAATGCATTAACTGCAAGTCCCCCAAAAAAGGGTCCTGAGAGGAAGAGTTATCTGATGAAGAAGAGGATGCATTCTTCTCCCATATCCCAACCATTCGGGCTTATGGGAACATGCCCCTCCTCCCCGAAGAGTACAAAGTCAGGTCAAAGGTAAAAGTCTTTTTTAACTGATATGGAATTGGAAGACCCTTGTAACTTATGGTGGGGTGTTCCTTTGTTTCCTGGGAACTAAGTCTACCCCATGTGGATATTACCCCTTTTAACGACCAGTGTGTTCCATCGAGGGTTAAGGCTAACAAGTCTCAGGCTTTGTCCCAAAGGCTCTGCAGGGAGCAATCCATAATACTGAGTCACCGAGACCTGAAGCTTCTTCTATCTCAGTGGCTGTCACTGAGATAGAAGAAGCTTCTATCTTAACTCAGTGAAGAGGTGATCAATAATGAAGTTGCAGAGGAAGTGGCTAGCATGACAACCTAAGTCTTGCTGTCTAGGTCCTCCCACAACTTCATTATTGATCACCACTTCCCTCCTTTTTTTTTTTTTTTTTTTTTAAACAGTGGCAGTGCGTATCTGGTGGTATTTGGGGAGGGACTCTTATGGAGAAGTTCAAACTGTCAGATTCACTAACATACTATTTGGAATGTTAAGTTGTTTGCATTGTTTGAAAGGTTGCCTATACATGTTAATGGATTATTCTGAAAATATATCACAGTCATTTTTTGATGTCCTGATAGCAAAATTGAGTTAGAGGCTTGACTACGCTATTTGATCTTAGCTTCTATCTGTCTTGCCTCATAACTATAATAATCCCACCTGGTCCTAAGCCATGTCCTTTTGTCAGTTAGCTTATACAATAATAAGGGCTATCATTCATTGAATGCCAGGCACTGTTCTAAGCATTCTATGTTATCCACTCACTTAATACTCCAAACAATCTATGAAGTAGGCACTGTTATTACTACCACTGTAGAGGTAGAAAAATGGAAACCAACTGTTTAGGTAAGGTACCCAAGATGACAAAGCTAATAAGGGGCAGCACTTGGATTCAAACTCAGGCAGTCTAGCTCCCAAGTTAGCTTCCTTAATCTCTACCTATATGACCTTAATTTTATCAAGATTGTCATTGTCACTGTTACCAAAACCATATACTAGAATAGTGGCAGATATATAGTACAAAGAGAACTGTTTGAACTTCATTGTCCCTAGGGCTTTTTACTTGTTCTTAAAGTAATAATTATCACTGAAAGGACTGAGAGTTTATTGTGCCTTTTGCAGTTTTAGGAGCAATGCATGATTAGAGAAACAGACTGATCTGTCACTTTAGAATCTTATTATCCAAGAGAATCACATTTACATAAGCAAAGCAGAAATAAATGTTTTAACAGTAAGGGTTAGCTTTGCTTTAATAAAACCTCATTTAAAAAATCTCAGACTACTAAACTAGGAAGTGTCAACTTAAGGAATGATTATTCACTAAATCAGAATCTCTGGGTAGTAGGACTTGGGAATATATATTTTTTAAAAAGCCATACTTTTCCCCATTCTTCCTCTCCCTCCCCAACTAATGCACGTGCACACACAGACACGCACATAGACACACAAGCACACAGACACCAGGTAATCTTGATTCAGTCACCCCCTTGAGCAGCATTTAGAACTCAACCATAAATCATTAAAGTCATAAGTAAGTCTAAATCATGTGCATTTTAAGCATATTAGGCAAAGATTTGGCCTTACACAAAGAGTGAAGAGAAGCTGCCATAGTCTTGTGTTCAAAGTAATAAAATGTGAGAGTTACTGAGAGAGAATGTTAGGAGCCCAACCCCTATGCCCCTTTAACACTCTACCTGAGGATGACTCCAGAGGCCCAGAGATTTTTAACTTCCTATACAATACCAGTGGGAATAATTCATGCCTAACATGATAGAAGGTTTTCAGTAACCATGAAAGAAACATATTTTGCTTCCAGTCTTTACATGGTGAAGAAATATAAAAAGTTCCAGAATTGAGTTGGTAATACTTTCAAAATGTGACAGATTATACATATGTATGGAAAAGAAATCAATTTGTTTGAGACTATTCTCAGGAGGAAGCAAATCAAATCAGTTACTAGAGAGAGATACTTCATAAAATAAAGATAATAATACCACAGAGATTACTGAGAAAATTAAAGAAAAATATATGTAAAGTGCCTTGCATTAGTAGATGCTCCATAAATAATAACAACTATTTTGAGTGGGTTGAGGGTAGACCTGTGGAATCAGTACCTGAGATCTCAAAATATAAAGAAAATTCCAAAAGTTTCCTCCAAAGTTTACCAATGAGAAAGTAAGGAAGCTTTACTAACATTTTAAAAACTGGGTAGACCCCAGCTCCTTACTTTGCCTGTATGTCAGATGGTGATTCATCACAGATGGTACACAAGGAATTCCTCATCTTGGAGGGGCTGATGATGAGGACTCACCCACTGGACTGTTTTCAGCTTATTGTATTGCAGTTTATTTATACCTGGTTAAGTAGATTTACAGGCTATATTATCACAAATCATAGATATGTTAATTCATAATGAGAGGGAGAAAGACTGCAAAAAATCTCAAGGCAAAGTGCTTTAAAGAATAGTCAAATGTAAAGAGTTTGGAAGACTTTCTATAAAAGAAAGACAAGTGCTAGCTTTGTGCTTTGGCAGTATCATAGCCAATAAATTTTATCCGAGGTGCGATTATTGCTAATTGAAACAGACAAGTGCTCCAAATTTGCCAACCTTTTCTGTGATGACAAGTAGCTGACAATAGTATGTTATCCAACAGGTATTCTGAAAATATTTTTCAGATAATGAGGCTGGAAGTGTTTTCATCATTGTGATTTTCATACTAAAAAGAAAGTATCACATATAAAAAACACTCACACAAATGGGAAACTTTCCACCTGTTTAAAAATCTCCCAAATGAAGAATCTGAATGAGTTTTGACATCGTTTGTTAAAACATGTCTTCTGATTACCTTGCAGAAACACACAACTGACACTGAAGAAAGTGGAAATTTGCCAGCTGAATTTTATCAAATGATTTTTCGTAATTGGTAGATGGATTGAAATACGAGCAGCATGGATTAGCAATCACAGCCTATCTCTTATTCGGATCTACATATCTTTGAGACAATTTTTCAGCTATTACAGTCAGAACTAAGTACTGAAATAAACTGTACTAGCCATATCTTCAAAAGAAAGTGCTAAGCGAAATTTAAAAAGTAATTAAACATACTCAATTACAATTTTAACACAAACAAAAAGGTTCTTGTGCCAGTAATGCAGTTTAAAAAAATATTTTAAAATATTCATTTAATCTTTGTTTTGTTCTTCTTAAATTTCTATCCTAAAGAAATATGTATAACATAGTATGCGTAGCACATGCATATAATTTATTAAACAAATAAATAAATGTGCATCAGAGTGCCTGCTCAAAAGTTTTTACTGATGAGCAAAAAAAAAAAAAAATTAAAGACAACAGATTCAGAACGAATTAATCAACGGGATAGTGAAAATCTTCTTTTGTTCTATACAAACACATCCGAAAAAAGAAAGAAGTAATTCCACTCATCTATGAATTTGTTGAGCTTAAACATTTTTGGCTTCTGCCCTCTGAGGCAAGTTGGTTTAATAAGCAGGGCAGGTGATTCTATATCATCAAAGGATGGTGGCAGGCAGATGGGGGTGGCACAGAGGGGAGGTCTGGAGTCATATCCCAGCTTCACCACACTTAGTAGTATGGATGGGGAACATCTCTCAAGCTCTCTGAGCTAATCATCTCATCTGCAAAATGGACATAATCAATTCTAAATATTTTGCAGGGTTTTATCAATATTATATGTTGTGAAGAGAATATCGTATCGAATCACATGAAATTGCCTGTATTTGGTGTTTGTTGACATACAGTACAACACTGTGGTTCAACTAATATAAACAGTATCAGATATGTTATGGAGGTGATGTTATTCTTACTTGCCGACAGGACTGAATAAGCACATCCCTAGGACTGATCATTTTCTGGAGGTTATCACTTTCTTTTTTCTGCCCAACACTTCAATCTGTTCATTTTCTGCATTTTGAGCTGGGCTGCTCTGCCCACTTGTCTTAGTTTGATGAACTCCTCCAAGACTTGGCTCAGCTTTTGGGCCTCATTATGAGGAGACATGAAATCCATGCCATAGGGTTAGTCCTCATCAAAGGGATAACTCGCATGCCTGATTCTGTGGCAACCAAAGTTTCACTGGTTGAATTTTAAGGACAAGTCACCATTTTCATTTATCTTCCATTGAAGCTTGAAAGTACCGTATAAAAAGGGGCAGTTTTTTGGCACAGTTGTAGAGCAGGCTTTAAATACTTGGTGATTTTAATCATACTCTATCCCGAAGTCTGAACACACAGAGGCCTTGGGGCTAGTATTTATCCTCCGAAGGCTCCATTCTCTTGGTGCCTGATTTTTACTTATTAAATGAAATTCATTTTTGATGGATCTGAACCTTTTGGCTGGCTTCTTTTCAAAAGAAGAACTATAATGTTCAGCAGAGGAAACTAAAGTTTTAAATGTTGGTAACTGGAAATTATAAAATTTGTCTCAATTAATTCTGCTCTGAGTAAAAAAGTCAAATCGCATTAACAGAGAAGGCAGAGGGCAGGTTACAGGGCAGCAGAGATGATAGGAATACAGCAGGGAAAGGCTGCCCCAGCACTGCAACAGCCCTGTGTGAAGGATGGAATTGTGTAGACTGACGGAGGACACGCCAGGCTCAGGCTAGGAAACCTGGGTGCTGTGGTCCTGCTGCTCCCACTGATGGGCTGTGCAACTTACAGCAAGCCACTTCTTACTCTCTCTGGGTTTCAGTTTGCTCATGTATCCAATGATGGGCTTGAAATAGATGACCTCTAAATTGCCCTCCAGGTTTGGTATTCTATCATTTGATAAAGAAATAACTTGTATTCATGAATATCAATTATGTAGATATATAAAATAATGTGTATATTACATAAGTGTGTGTATGTGTCTTCACACATGTGTGCTAAAATGATCTCCAAAAACTTAACAGGAGAATAATGATACTTAGCTTACAGCAGGCCATCAAATGGGAACAGAAAAGAATCAGAAACAAGAGCACGGCATTTTGAATCTTCACTTTATCAGTGAAAAGATGCATGGTCGATGTCATTTAATTAATGATGTTAGCTTCTCCATTAGAATCTGAGCGGTTCAGTGTTTGACTTTATATGCTCTTAGAGAAGCAATGCAGCATAACTTTACTATCCTCACTTAGGTTTTTGAACATTTGATCCTATTTAGATTTAAGGGCAACTGAACAACAGATGCTCTTCTCTTTCTCAATCCCCTTCCATATTTTTGTTTATAACGGTAAGAGATGTCTATTATGGAATCAAAGAAATATAAAGAATAAAAGTAACTTGTAATCTCACCACTTTAATAAAAATGTTCATTCAAATTTATTTAGATTTTATTGTTCAGGATTAGTATTAGATGCTTTTGTAAAATATACATGTTATTTATTTATTATTTCTAAATTAACTGAGATTCCTCCACCCTCACCCTAAAAATTTTAAGCAAGAAGAAATGTCAGATTGCTCTTTTAGAAAGATGGCTTTGGTTACAGTGTGGAGAAAAGCTGGGGAGCCATGGCAATAATGGGTACTATCTGCCCATGTATTTCTGGGTCTCCTCCTTCTGAGCACATGGTAGAATTGTGCTTCCCTGGCTCCTTGAAATGAGGTGTGACTATGTGGCTTATCTTGACCAATGGTCACTTCTGTATGGAAGTATTTAAGAGCCACTGTGCAAGTCACAATTTCCCCTTCCCCCGGCCATGGCAACCAGCAATATTCTAAATGATAGGTATCCCATCAAGCTGTCTCTGAAGGGGAGTGACATAAGGCTGAACTCCCACCAACATTCCCTCAGATGGACATGTAGCAAGAGGAAGGAACAAATCTTTATTGCTTTAAACCCCTAAGATTTTGGAGTTGTTTGGGTTTTTTCCTGCAGTATAACCTTACTATCCTTATGACACATGGGACATGATTAGAAATAGGGAGAGGGTTGGATATGGTCTAAAGAGATAATAGGGGCTGAACTATTACAGCTGCACTAGGGTTGAAGAAGATGCATTTGGGAGATATTTAAGAGGAAAATTAGGATTTGATAACCAATAAGAAATGAGGGTTGAGGGGGAGATAAGAGTTACAGGAGATTCCTAGGGCTTGACCGGGGTGACTGGGTGGTTCATTGTACGATTTAATGGTACGTGACCACTGGAGGAGGATAAAACGTAGTTGGCAGAGGGAGAAGGAGCTGGGAGATGAGGAGTTCAGGTTTCGACCTCTTGGACTTGAGCCATCTGGGACATCCAAATGGAGATGTTTAGTGGGCTGCTGTATTACAGCTCAAAACGGCATGAAGTAGGAAGAGTGATATGTTTTCTCCAGTCTACTTTCTCCAGTCATGTTTAGGGATGAAATAATACAGATACTAGATACCAGAACCTACATTTTTTCCCTTGTAGACACTACTTTTGTTGAAATGTTCTCTGGAACAAATTCTGTTCTTGACTGGACTGTGGTTTATTTTGCCTTCCTCCCTATGGGGGCAGAGGACCACATGCTAAGAATCTTGAAGTCATTTGAAAGCTTTCTTGTTTCATTATATTCTACATGTGCATAAGCTAGTTTCCTGTGGGTGACATAACAAATTACCACAAACGAGGTGGCTTAAAACATAAAGATGTGTTGTTTCAAAGTTCTGGAGGCCACAAGTCTGAAATCAAAGTGTCAGTAGGGTCATGCTCTCTCTAAGGTTCCTTGCCTTTCTCTTAGCTTCTAGTGTTGCCAGAAATCCGTGGCATTCCTTGACCTGTAGCTGCATAACTCCACCTCTGCCTCCATCGTCACATGGCATTCTCTCTGTGTCTCTGTTTTCACAAGGCTGTCTTCCTATAAGGACACCAGTCAGATTGGATTAAGGGCTCACCCTACGCCACTATGACCTCATCTTAACTGATTCCATCTGCAATGGCAGTATTTTCAAATAAAGTCACATTCTGAGGCACTGAGAGTTAGGACATCAGGGTATTTTGATGGGGAACAAATCAACCCATAACACTTGGTAAAACTGTGATACCCCCCAAATTTCAGTGCCTTTAACAACAAAGTTTTTGGTGTTTGTTCATATTTCACATTGGGTGCAGTCTGTCTCCAACTCGGAGACTCTACTCCATGTATCTTGCCCTTTCCAGGATCCAGGCTGAGGGAGCAGCCCTTCTTTTTCTCATGAGGCAAAGGAAAGCACCCAATTGCTGAACTATGCAATGGCTTATAAAGCTTCTGTCACTTCTAATCACTCTTCACTGGTAGGACAGGTCATATGGCTAAGTCTGTAGGAATTAGAAGAATATGTATTGACTACCCGCCACACATTTGGTGGTTAAAAAATGGGAGGAACCATTCCAACAAGCAGGCCTTTGACAAAGGGTTGCCCTATCTCTTCCCTCCGGTAGTTTTTCTGGAACATGAATTAGGTCTTCTATTTCTCTTGCATTACTCTCAGTGCTCTATATCAAATGCCTGCCACATGTTAATACTCAATAAAGTTTTCCTGAATGAATGAATAAATATACAGTTCATATTCACTTTGCTTTTAGCATCCTGATGAAAAAGATTTCAGTTATTAAAGCCCCAAAGGACATAGTTAAAGATGAAAACCTCATTTGAGAAAATAAGTTGCTGAACAAATCATAACCCCAAAAGCACCTATTACTGTTCTGAGTTCTCTATTATTAATATGAAAACTGGTGCCTGAAATAAATGGTCTTAAAATTAGTTTTAAGAACATCTTTTAACCCAGAGCTTATTCATGGAGGAAATTTTATTGTTCCCATGGATAGCATCTCACCCCCTTACTTTGTCCTCATACCCGTATCTTTCTTTGACCTCATATTTCATTTTCTAATAAATTCATACTTTAGTTATCTTTTGCTAAAGGCCCTTCTTTATTACCTCTCTGCTTCCAGGTTACTCATACTAGACTTTTTTTTTTTTTTTTTGGCTGTACGCGGGCCTCTCACTGCTGTGGTGTCTCCCGTTGCGGAGCACAGGCTCCAGACGCGCAGGCCCAGCGGCCATGGCCCACGGGCCCAGCCGCTCCGCGGCATGTGGGATCCTCCCGGACCGGGGCACGAACCCACGTCCCCTGCATCGGCAGGCGGACTCTCAACCACTGCGCCACGAGAGAAGCCCCATACTAGACATTTAAAAATATTTCCCTGCAGTCTTGTAATGAGCGATTCTTACATTTATTCATATTTATTTATGTTTTAACTCTTGACGCTTTAATATTTTAAGTAGTTCAAAATTACAAATATCAACAACTTAAAGGCACCTAGATTATCTAAAGAGACATATTAGAAACAATATTCTGAAAGCTAAATTTATCAAACTGGATTCATTCACAAATGTTTTTCAACCATATGAGCATAAGAAAACAGTTATTTTTTTGGTCTCTCTTCAAATCCCTGCAAGGTAGCACAGATATTTCCCTAAAAGTCTGTTGAGTAACGGTTATCATATTGTCCATCCTCATGGTTGTGAAGTTGAAAAGGAAATGGAAAAAATACCCTCATTGTGAGCTTGCTTCATCTCCTTGTACTGTATGTAGTTAGCCAACCTATAAACGGTGTGTCTCTTTACAGAGGTACCACACTAAATCCAGGTTCCCTCCCCACACAGAAGCAGGGTTGGGAAGAGGCCAGTCCCTGCATCAGGACCCCCAAATTTGCAGGGAATGCTCAAAACCCTGGTCTATGAAACAATTCTTGGCCCTGCAGCCCTGTCTGCTCCCAACTGCCACTGACACGCAAATCTAAACAGGCCCTTTACCTCCCTTTCAAAAGTTTTCTTTTCATATTTTCTCTTAATCGTGTAGAAATTGTCCTTTTCAGGAGTGTGAAAGTCACTGAAGAAATCACGAAAGTTGGCAATCACATTGAGGCCAGTGCCTTCGCGTCCTGGCATCTCACAAGCAAGGACAGTTTTACTAGTTAGAACTCTGCTCTGTCCTCCCAAAACCAAGCTAAACTGAAGCTAATGCTAAAAGCCTTCAATACTTTTGAAAAATCCATCAAAGGTTTTGCTGAATGATATTTATAAGGGCCTTACTGTTCTCTTTCAAAAACTGAAATGCCCTTCTCTGACAGTTGAAAAAAATTGCTTGTGCTTTTCATCTTTCCCTCTCAGAGTGTAAACATTGTTTTGAGTGAAAGGAGCTGAAGGAGCGCTTACTTTCCCTTGAAATTTTATTTTTAAATAAGAGAGGGAGAAAATCCTTTTTCTGACTAATACTAATAATACAGGTCAAAGTGTCAGGCGATATACAATTAAATGGAAAACAAAAAAGGTTCCCCCTCTTTTTCCCACAGTACAATGGCACTGGAATATAAATTACCGATGAAGATGAAATAATACTTCAAAGCTTGTAGGGCAGGGCAGGGCAGTGTTTACAAAGTATTTTCTATGGCACGATAAGACACTGAAGATGACGGTAACCCATGGACTTGAGGGTGTTGCTGAATAGTCTAAAACTAGCATGAGGTAGGATTTTAGGTCCCTATAGCCTGTGACCTCGTGATATGCTTTGTTTCGCAAGGGCAGCTGCAGTTATCAACAGATGTTTCAGCAATAAATAATTGGTATCATCTCAGAAAAGACCCATCTACCTGGGGAGAGGGCATAATACCAAAAACACTGCCCAGCTATTACAGCCACATTAATCTCCCATCTCTCCAGGTTTCTTGGGGAGCATGCTGCAGGTGTTTTTTCTGAGAGAGAGCAGACAAACTCTCTCAAGTCAGCAAGCTTTGTGTGGAGTGTAAAGGAGGTTGGCCCCTGCCATAAATTTCTGTCTGTGGCCACACACCAAAGGAGAAAAGATTGGGGGGATGGGGACTTAGGAGAGGGAGGAAACAGGGGAGGCTGTGGAGAACAGAAAGGAGAGCACAAAACACATACGATTTTTCTTGATTAAGTTAAGCCTAAGAGAGGAACATTAGAAATGACCCTTAATTTTACTAACTCAGGCGCTCAGCACAATTCTATGCTTAACTTTGCCCTGTTATTTGTGGAATTAACTTAAAGACAGCGTTTACACTCCAAGTGTAATGCTAATTTTTAAAATGGAAGGGAAACTTTTTATGGGAAGGATTCATTTCAAGGTAAAAAAAAATCACGGAAATTTAGATTTATAAAATAAATGGTAAGAAGAGATAACTGAAAAGACAAACTCAGCAGCCTTTAACTATTTTTTATGTAAGAACAGAATCTCACAATTATATTATAACATGGTCGTCCAGCTTCAGTAAAGTGTAATATTGAAACCAGTGGATAACGGGACAAAAACAAATCATGGATCATGGAATTTCCTCGAGATACTTTTGACAAACTAAGATATTAATAGTAGCCCGAGTTCACAGGGTGCTATAGTTCTCCGTATTTACAAAACAGAGTGGTTTAGCAGTTGTGCACTTGGGATCTGACACAATGAGAAAGCATCCTGAGAGTCTTTAGGAGGTGTGGTTGCTTAATTTATAGCTTGCTGGGTAAGCGAAAGAAAATGATGCTCAGAGTTCAAAAAGCTCCCAGGTTAAACACATTATGGGCTAAAGCAGCCTAATGGACTGATTCTTAGAGCTGCGCCTGAGTGATCTTGTGAGCAGGGCACAAACTTCTTAAATTCTCTATGCCTTTACTTCCCCCCAATTGTGACATCCGTGCAATATATAGAGGGAAAGTAGAAGGAATAATGAATGGATTCCTGAAATAGTCTAACTACTATGAGCTGTTTGTCTCTCAACTCACATTAACCCCAAATGCAGCGAGACCTGGAAGTTTTTAAAACACCATTTTCAGTTTTTCAGCCAACGTCACCACCAGCTTTGAATACGGCGAGGGGGATCTGGTAAGCGTGCATGGAATGAAGGGAATAAAACCCTGGTTATGGTGATGTGCTGCATCTCAGTTTCTCAGCCTATGCTGGAAATTCAGAGGAACTTTCTAAGCCCCAAAGCAGGGGTCACTCCCTCTGTGAAGCTATCCTGCTCTTACCTTCCGGGGAAGCCGTAGAAAGTTCTTATATGCCACCGGCCGAATCACATAGAGCTTTCCAAGCCCTTCTCCACTCACATTCCTGTTCGGGCTGTCTGCCTTTAATTTATAGCTTGCTGGGTAATCTAAAGAAAATGATGCTCAGAGTTCAAAGAGCTCCCAGGTTAAACACATTACGGGCTAAAGCAGCCTAATGGACTGATTCTTAGAGCTGCCCAATTAATCGCCACCCTGTTTTTTGCAGCAGTCATTCTTAAACTCTAACATGCAACAGAATCATCTGAAGGGCTTGTCTAATGTTGACTGCTAGGCTCTCACACCCAGAGTTTTTGATTTGGTAAGACTAGCGCAGGGCCCAGGAATCTGACTCAGTTTCTGCGTGATGCTAGTGCTGTTGTTGGGAGGTCTAACTTAAAGCACCATTGCTTTAGAGCTGCACTATCCAGTTAAACAGTAGCCCTAGCCACATGTGGCTATTTACACAGGAGTTCATTTTAAAAATTAAATAAAACTAAAAATTCAGTTCTTCAGTCATTCGAGCCACATTTCAGGTGCTCAAGAGCCACATGTGGCCAGGGGCTAAATGTATTGGGCAACAGAGATACAGAACATTTCCAACATTGCAGAAAGTTCTACTCTACAGCTTGCATTAGAGTAAACAAGTTTCAGGACTTCCACCTGTGCTCTCAAGTTCATTCCTTGAGGCTTCCAGAGGGAGAACTGGAGCAGGACGGAGGAAGGGGCTAAGTCACAGCTCCACCACTCACTGGTCTGTTCCCCTAGGCAAGTTAATCTCCCTGCACCTTAATTTCCTCATCTGCAAAATGGGCTTGATAATGGTAATAATCACTGGAGGGCTACTTTGAGAATTAAATGACATGATGCATGTGCAAGCATTTTGTAAACCCTACAGTGATATACACACTACAGTTTTTGTTCCATTCCACTTCTCCACTAACAACAAGCACACTTATTTAAAACCCCTGGTTCACCACTGAATTCGTTCCAAGTATTCACTTTCCTTTGCGGTCCTGAGTCTGCTTAACCTCGGGTGTTTGTGTTTTGGAGGGCTGGAAAGTTTTTTGGGGGGAAGTTACTGTTCCTCCAGTAACAGTAATGACTGGACCACAGTAATGACTGTTGGAGTCATTGTCTCCAACAATGCTGTTATGTGTACACAGATTAGGGGATCTTCCCTGGATTTTTGTTTTAATAGGTAGAAACAATGTCTATATCTATATATTTACTTTGGGATGACCCCAAAACACATTCCCATGTAAACCAATAAAATAAAATTTGGGGAATATTATCATTGCTTGTAATGCCTGGTCTCCAGACAAACGTCTATATTTTATGTGAGAAAAAAAATACAAGCTAATAGAGTCTCTTCTTCGATAATCATCTAAGAGAATGTAGGGGGAAAAAAAAAAACACTATCAGAAAGGAAAATGGCACTCCTAGTAGCATCCCCAGAACCTAAGCCTGAAATCTGAGCTCAAATCTGAGTTCATGTGTTATTCTTGAGGCTCTCTCCTATCTGAGGTAGAGGTACCCATTTGATTAGTTTCCAATAAATGAGTTGAGGAATAAGCATGCCAATGACTTTGACATGATACTTCCTGAACAGTGTGACTCATGAGGAGATAAGGGAGTGAACAGGATTCCAGGCAGGGCTCAGGGAAGGGACATGCCAGACCTCAGTAGCTTAGACAGCAAGTCACATGGATGCAATAGTGGTGAGTTTATTTTTTTAACCTACCCAACTTTTAGAAAGTAGTATTTCAAAATAAAAATGCTATGAGGCATGGTGGAATCAAAACTACTGCTTCTGGCCCACCAAGAATATGCAAATAGGGACTTCCCTGGCAGTCCAGTGGTTAAGACTTCGCATTCCAATGCAGGGGGTGAGGATTCAATCCCTGGTCGGGGAGCTAAGATCCCACATACCTTGCAGCCAAAAAACCAAAACATAAAAAACAGAAGCAATATTGCAACAAATTCAATAAAGACTTAAAAGAAAAGAATATATATATATTTTTAAGTCATGCAAATATTTCAGCATGACATGACCACCCTTCTTCACTTGTACTTGATTTGCCTTTCCAACAGAAGGTCTTATGGGCAAGCAAACCCTCTTAAAAAGCTTCCCGCCACACACATTAGTCAATCTGGCAGAGCCGACCATAAGGGTAGGGGCTGTTTTATGCTTCAAAGAAATTTAATCTATTAGACCACTTAGAGGCTAAATGCCTCACTTGGGGGTGTCAGAGGAACAGGTGGTGTGGCTCTTCCTACCAGTAACTGCTCCAACCCGGCGCCAATCACATCCTGCAGGTTTGTTTTGTCCTCTGGGCCCACAGCTTGTTTGTACTGCCACTTTTCAGGCACGAAGGGCCACTTCATTTCCTTTGCCTCCTGGATCAGGGTTCTTAACTCGCTGGGGAGTGAAGCTGCAAAGGTCAGAGTTCAGGTAAGGAAATTGCAGTCAAAGAAAAGGCTGTTGAGTTACCAATGTTATGATGAAGCACCTCAGTGGCAAAAAAATTTTTCCTACCTCTTGCTGGCTGGCCTAACCTGGTGGTTCTGACTCAAAGAATAATAGCAAAAAGCTATCTGTCAGGGGTGGCCCTGGTCTACTTCGCCCTACGGGTAAATTGGGGTAGTCAGGCATTAAAAAAGGTTTTAGCAGGAAGTAAAGCACTTCAGTGACTATCTCTGCATGAAGAATCAGAGAAAGGAACGAAGGAAATATTATTTTTCCTGTAAAATGAGAACGGGACTGAGATGGAATGGCATTTGGGGCTTGTGGCAGCTGGGTAATGCAGAGAATCAATCTGTACAACCTCTTTTTTCTCCTCTAAGACCTCACCTCACCTCAGACTTTCCCTGTGGACTACATTTGAATATAGACAATGAATGCAAAAAACCCATATCAATTTATTATGAAATGGCCTTATTTTACATGAGGAGATATAGTTAATCTCTTAATAGACATCAAACCTAGTTAATTATATAAGTCAACAATCTCCTATCCAAACTTGGGAAATGCAAAAAGCTCTGAAAACTAGAAGGTTTTTTTTAAGTTTGGCACCTGAACCAGACTTGAATTGACTAGAGGCTATTTATAATCTTGTTATAGTGAGATTAGTCAACATTTTGTTCTGAAAATTTTAATTTTTGACTGTAGATGCTGCCCCAGCTTCTACTGGAGTGTATATACACCATACTTCCCTTTCTAACATTTGAAAAAATTCTGAATTCTGCAGCACATGTGACCCCCTCCAGGGCTGTGAATAAGGTATCATGGACTTGTATATATGACTGCCAGCTATAAATCTCCAGGTGCTTGTCTTGCAGACATCTCAGACTCAACATATCTAAAACTGAACTCATCACCTTTTTTCTAAATATTGTATTTCCCTCTCTGTTTTCTATTTTGATGAATGCTACTATCATTCACTGACTCACCCAAGTCTGAAACCCAGAAGTTGGTCTAGACTTTTTGTTCTCTCTTCCTCCCTGAATCTAATTGGTTATCAAATTCTGTGGATCCTAAAATCGATTTCTTCCTTTTAATTATCAGTAATTCTTTCCTGAATCATTGTTTTCTATCTCCCCCCATCCATTTCATCTTCCAAACTGTTGATTCCCATTTTGCTAAAAACAAGATGGACCAGGCCATTGCTCTGCACAAAATTCTCCAATACTTTTGCACATCCTGTCCTCACTGTTTGCATTGCCCTCCCTCAACTGCCTCATGACCAAGCTCAGGCCCACTGACTTCATTCAGCATTCAGTGCAAACACTGCCACTTCTCATTAGCCCTGCCATGATCTCCCAGTGGAATTGAGATGTCCCTCATGAGTGCTCCCAAACCCACAGGTGCATGCTCCTTTCAGCGTTCATCCCACTGTTCTCTAGCCACATCTATCCTTTCATTGAACTGTGGACTGTCAGCTCCCTGAAAACTGGCATCACATCTTATCACTTTTGTAAATCACACCATGATGGTTAAAAGAAAGATTAGTCTCATGTTTACGTGAGACATGCTAAATAAGACAAAAGAGATATGACAAAGAGAGTGAAAAAAAAGAAGAGAAGGAAGAAAAGCTAACTCTGACTTGGTTCATGATGTCTTCTTGAGTCCTTGCCACCAGCTGGGCAAATGTAAGGAAGTCTCCTGAGGGGAAGGACTGCTTGGCATTGAGGGGATAATGCATGGGCTATGTCAATGAAGGATCGATCTGGACTGACTACTAAGGATAACTTACAAGTATCACACTGAAACCATTGTCCCCCCACCCCCTGCCCCATTCAGTAACCCAGAACTACTGAGCACCCTCTGTGCAATGGCACTCCCCCAGTGAAAGCAAAACCACAAGGTTGGAAGCCTATGTGGTCACAATCTCCTCTTACCACCACTGACATAATTTTAATCTCTGAAAATGTTTCCAATATACATATAGAGAAAATTTCTTAAATGATATTTCTAAATAGTCATGAATAGGATGACTATTCAGTTCCGTTTGCTTAGGACAGTCCTATGTAATCATAGTGTACTTATTAATAGTGCTCTTTCACTCTAAAAAGTACTTCAATTCTGATAAATTATTTGGATACTCTGTCCATGAGTGTCAAGCTCAGGAGTCAAAGGATTAGTTAAATGACAACAGAAATGTGATTTCTGGATCCACAGAATTTCACTGTATTTTGGCAATGAATAGCTTTAAGTATTTTCAAAATTTCTTCATGATGATATATTTGTCACAAATCCTTTTTTCCTCCTTGTACCACCCTTTCCTTACAGATCGTGCCAGAACGTGGATAGTCCACTGGGGAATACTGAAATAAAAGATGCCTCTGAAGTACGTTTTAAAAATATATCTCTTTTTGGATTTCAGTTCCTTCTCTATCCCAGTGGGTTAGAGTTGCTAGGACTAGTCACCCATGCTGACTATGACAATTTCTGAAGAAAAAGGATGGGGTTGAGAGGAAGAGGGAAAAGAATAAAACCCACAGTGTTCGTGTTCGAGTCTACCGGCTGGCCCTGTCGCCTTAAGTGACCCTGTACTAATGCCTTTCTCTGGGAGCACGTGCGGGTGATGACATCAGTGGCGGTGGCAGCCCGACCCGTGAGCTAGAGCTGCTCAGAAACCACCTGCCGAGGGACAGGCTCCGTGTTCATACTGTGTCCAACCATACTGATGGCGCTCGGGTGGACCACGCAACATGCAGTGGCGATGGGCGAATGCTGAGTTTGTCAATGGCTCAGCACAGGGTTCCTCCGCCATTGGCTTACTGGATTCAGCCAACCCCAGCAGTCCTCCCCTGACCGAGCAGTAGCCTCCTCTGCCTCTCTGGTCACTTACTTCCCCAAGCAGCTTACCTGAAGGGCCATGGCTAATTGAGTGATTTTGCAGTCGTGATTTGCCTTATCTGGAACTAAACTGATTATTTCTCCTATTCTGTGGCACTTGGGAAGAAAAAGAAAATGAAAATCCTTCCTGAATGAGGGCTCAGAGTCTTCACTAAGGAGAACACAAAGCTTAAAGGAATTTGGGCTGAAGAGACAAAGGACATGATGTAGTAAAAGGAGAAGAGAAAAACTTCAGGAGTAATAACAGAACACAACGCACTGCCCCTGGGGAGAACCAGGACCAGCACTGGAGCAAGTGAAGTTAGACTCTGATGTATCTGGCTAGTAAAGAAAGAAAACACTAAGGCTGTGCAACAACTGGACATGGGGCATGTTATCTGGAAAAGAGCCTGGATGACAGGTTACAAAAAGTTAGACTTCTAAAGGCACCTAAAAGTTCTCTTATAAAAATATATGTGCCTATATACAAGAATGTGGGAAAAAGACTCTCCTAGAACCTTTTCCCATTACATAATCAACAACAACAAAAGAGATGGGGAGTGTGCATTTTATATGGGGATCTTATTTCTGTAAGGAATAGCAAATGACTAAAAATACAAAGAAAAATATTAAAAGCACATAAAAGGGACACACTGATAGAAATGAAGGGAAATTTATCTGAATGCTAAAAAGAAATCTAAGAAGGCTGCCTCTTCAAAACTGGCTAAAGAAGAAATCAGAAATGCTTTAACTTTCTAGACTTTGTGATTGAAACTTCCCAAACAATGACTCATCTAAAACTATGAACGGCACAAACTATGAATGAGCAAAAAAGCCAAATTCTTAAACTCTGATAATGATGCAATAAGCATTTATCAGTATGAGTGGATTTATTTTACAAATGGCATGTAAATACAAGATGAGAAAATGTACTGATGATCAAAAAAGAGAGATGGGACTGATGAGATGACATATTTGTGGAAACTGTAGAAGTCTATGGAAACTGATGAGGCACAAAAGCCTAGTTTGAAAAAAAAGTATGTGCCACCATTCAGAAGTTGCTTCAATTTTTTAATAATTGAAATTTACGTGCACCAGCCCACTTGGACCCTTTGTTCTTCTTGAACTAAACTGTTTCTTGTGGCCTCATGTTTACTGAAGCTTAAAATTAGAACTGACAGCAATTCACTGCAACAAAGTGGGCTTCCTCCCCTGCCCGTCCACCCACAGCCCATGTCCCATTCATGCCCTAGAAATCCACTCATCTCTCTGTGGTCATCTGCCAAGAGAAGAAAAATAGGGCAGAGATGAGAATGTGTTGTTCAGACAGGGGAAAGGAGAGCAAACCTGCTGCTCCCCATTCCCCCCAGCACCTCCCATCAGGACCTCACCTCTGCACCGCTGGTCCTCCCTCTTGTCCTCCTCTAACACATCTGACGCCTCCAACAAGAGCTGGTCCAGCACTTGCTTGCACTCTTGCAGTAGCACAGCTACAGCTTTTTGATTATTCATGATGATTACCCTCCCTCGATGATGAGTCGAGTGTCCCTGGGTCTACAGTGATCAATTACCTAGGAGAAGACATCTATTCTCAATAAAAGAGCCCCTTCAAGCCTGAGGTACCTGGTGAACAAAAGAGGGGGAAAGATGATTAACTGAAGCGTCATCAATTATCTGTAAGACTCAAGCAGGGAGGGATAATAGAGCAAGCACATGAAAATACATCACAGCCCCTGAGGACTTTCTTAGGGGAGTGTGTGAAATTACTGCAGGGCCTGGTCTAGATGGGCAGCACCTCGAAGTCATCAGAGAGCAGAAGGGAAAGGGTCCTGGTGCAGATCTGGTTACCCACAGTGAAGTCAGTGGAATCACATGGAGCCAAATGAAATGAATATACCCTATGATTCATGTATCTTCTGAATACCTCATATCAGTGCCTCTGGATCCCAGGGGCACCACACTTTCTTGCCTCTCTGGGAGTCTACAGGAAGCATCTGGCTAACAGTTCTAATATTCAGACACAAGCACATGGTAATATGAAGTTTACCACTCTCATAACCCACTGCTGATTTCCCCTGTGCAGTATTCTTTACGGTATTTAGCATCATATAATTTGGACCAAAATAGGCAATGACAGATGCCAAATTTAAAGCTCTTCACTGCCAGGCACATTGCCAAATAAAATAAAGAAATGTAATCCCAGAAAACCCAATTTCCTAGATCTATCATATGGATAGATCTACTTATATCCCATTTAACACATATACAGCTGAGGGACTTCTTATATAAATATGAGTATACTGTAATGAGCTATTGCAGTCAAAGTAATTTCAGGAACAAAATAACCCACTGACTGTACAAAAAATGCCTGACAAATACTGAAAAGTCTCTTGATTAACAAATTTTTTTTAATTGAAGTATAGTTGACTTACAATGTTGTGTTAGTTTCTGGTGTACAGCAAAGTGATTCAATTTCATATACATACACACACACACACACACATACACACACACACACACATATATATATATGTTCTTGTTCAAATTCTTTTCCCTTATAGGTTATTACAAAATATTGGGTATAAGTTCTCTGTGTTATACAGTAGGTCCTTGTTGTTTATTTTCTATATAGTAGTTTAACAAATCATTTTGCTTGTTTTCCTTTTATTAAAGAATGTACATTGTAAACAAAACAAAGGAAGTTATTCTCTTTCTGAATTTGCCAGAATAGACAGTGGAGCTGCTGTCTGGTTGTGACACTCTTGTATGGCATGTAGAATCTTATTACCAAAGAAAGAGAATCTGAAAAGGAAGAAAGTACAACAGATATATGATCTATTCCCTCTGTTATCTAGCAGATCCATGAAACACAATATTGTACTGTTTTAGTAATCATTAAAACTATTAAACCAGTGAATTATTGTGTTGGTGTTGGGGAAAATGTGCTCTGCTACACAATGGCCTCACTTTAAGAAGCTGGTTTTGAATCTGAAATAGCAAGAAAGTGTTTTTCTATCTTTTATCTATTCTATGACTTAACAGGAACAGAAAACGAAGGATGAACTGTGAAATCTAAACTCTGTAATTTTCATTCTAACCTGAATTTTATCCTCGCTGTACTTTAGGTTTTCATTCACACACACACACACACACACACACACACGTAGAAGTGCCAAAGCAAAGTTTTAGGATGCAACAGACTTGTTTCATGAAGACAATCATGTACTCATTGATGAAGAACACAAGCAGAGTTTTCATACAACAGTCTTGTTACTTGAAAGAGCATTTACATTAAGTGAAGTCATGAAATTAGTTACTGGAAGCATTTAAACATAAATATAAATTTAATCTCTTTTCTGCTTAAGATGTTTCATAGAGTATTCCTGCATGGATTGGGTTGTTGGACTAAATGGTTTTCAGTGTCCCTTTTAGCTCAAGTGTTTATGTCAATGTTTTGTGGTACAAGCTGACCATTAGCTTGCCTTTCTATGAAAAGAACTAAACAGTAAGGGCTGGTCAGAGAGTTAATCAGTAGACTAGAGTGAGCAAGAGGCCATGTAGCAATGATAGCCCATTCCCACCATTCCCTGAAAAAGGGAGATGGTGACTATAATGGAAGGTTAGTATGGAAATTGGGAAATGCAGTTGGTGGATGAGAAAGTTAAGAACAAACTTTGTTTGGAATGAGTAACGGGTGAGTAGGACTCTCACTTTTCTTCAAGTCCTAAATTAAATCAAGAAGGGAGTTCACTTTCCCAGGATCCTTTTTATAGGACTTCATATAGAAATAGAGGTATAAAAAGAAAATATGAAGAGCTCATGCACAAAGAAATAAAACTGCACTATAATATAATTTTAATAGCACATCACCCCTTTGTCTAAAGGCTTAATGTTTTATTAGTGCTGTATCATCCTCTTAGGGTAGACAGTAGTCTTCCATTATAAATTTTAACTGCTTTGTTTCTGTTAATATTTTAAGCAGAGAGAGTATGTAGTAAAGAAAAGACCTAGAAATAGGAAAACTAATATACATAATAGTGCTCAACAACTAATTCCACTTCATTCTCTACTATTAACTATTTGTGAGACCTCTGAGTTTCACTTTTGAGATTCACTTTTCTCATCTATATTTTGAGGGGATTGGTTGGGAACAATTGTTAAAATGTTTCCAGGTCTTAAATTACATACTCAGCAGCAGTTTAGATAGACCAGGTTGTCTATCTAAAGAATAGATAGACTAAAGAATATCTGATATTTATTTACTGAAAAATTCCTGGCTCTTTTCAGAACCCTTAAGTGTAATATTTTTATGCATACTCTTCTCTGTGGGTTAGAAGTATGGGCTTGAATCTTAGAGGCTGATTACTAAATATTCTTCTTTGCTTTTGTTTCCTCACTTGAAACCCTGATTCCTGATGCACAGGATCATAAATCTCTTCCTTTTGTCTAAGTGCTGTGAAAGAGAGATAAGATACATGGTTTTGTGAGGGCAAACAACAGGACTTGACCTAAGCATTTGGGTAAGGATAGGGCAGGTCAAGGGGGGCTTCTCTGAGGATGTGATGCCTGAATTAACCTCTGAAAGAGGAACAGGGCTTAATGAAGTTAAAATGGTAGGGAACAGTCCTAACGTAGAAGGAAATATAGAGGGAATGAAAGAAGGTCAGGTTGGCTGAACTAGACATAAAAGGAGAAAGCTGACATGAAGTGATGCTGGAGAGGTAAGCAGGGACTGTGGAGGGCCTTGTGTGCCAGGTAAGGAATTTTGTGTTTACCCTAAGAGTCACAGAAAACTACTGGTAGCAGTAGGAACACAACCAGATTTACATTTGGGAATGATCATTCTGTTTTGGACGTAGTTTGTATATAAGGGGGCAGGGAGGAAGAGGGTGACTGCAGGAAGATCAGTTAGGTACTTATTGCAATAATCCAGGTGAGAGATACAAGGACTTTGGACCAGAGTGATGATATCAGAGATATGGAAAATTGGACAGATTTGAGAACTGTTTAGGGAGTATATGCACTGTTGGTGTTGGATGGCTATGTATGGTCTTAAGGATGAGTCCCAAATTTCTACCTCACCATAGCTCAGAACTGAATAGATGATGTTAGCATACTTTGAGACAGGGAACATAGACGAGAAAAGACATAAATACACCTTCTACTTCTAGCAATAAAGATAGTAAGGAAGCTAAATCATACAGTTCAACATAAGCAATCAAATTTTAACCAAGAAAGCATGTCTAAAACGGAAGAAGAGATTTCCAAGATAATGAATGTTTATTACTTGTGACTTCCCAAACTATACCAAAGATATTCTTTATACTTTTTGAAAGTTATAGCATTTCCCCCTTTCCCTGTAGAATTCAGGAGAGACAATAGGAAGAAATATTGTAACATGAGAAACACTGTGGAATCCAACCATCTGTCTAGACTTGTATGGTTCATTGTTAGGCATAACAGAGGCTGGAGCCCAGGAAATTTTCCTTCAGGCAACAGTCCCGCTGAAAATTTTGGTCAGCTTCATTTATAAAAGAATCATTTTCAATTTTAACACATATTGATTTTTGCCCCCCTGAACTGTGATGCTCTGTGAGCTATACATTATTTCTAAATTGGAAAATGGATGTTTCCCAATATTTTTTATAATCTATGAATTATTTTTTTCTATTTTAACATCCCCCCATATATTTTTTCTTTAAAAATCAAATAGAAAGAGACCAGAAAAAGCAAACAAACATGCAAACAGATAACTCTAGAATAAGTTAGACTCATATACTCTAAGGCACACATGCACACACACAGCCAAATGGTTATTTGTTCATACACTCTGTGTTTGATTTTGGCATATGAATAGTTTTATTAATGACTAAGAATTTAGCTGAGTAGCTGATTTATAGAATAACTGGCAAGTCAGCCATCATTAGAAAGAAGCACATCAGTGGATTATTCAAAGCCCCATTTCTTTTGGCATTTGTGTTTAAGTTTTTTTCACTGGACAATCAGTATACTTATTAGGGGGTAAATTAGGGAAAGTAAAAGAACTCCAAAGGTATTCCATGGTCTACTGGCTGCCACCTTTGTAATAAATGACCAGCCAACTAGTGAGAATCCTTAGGCTTGAAGATGTGGGGAAGCATAAAGAGGTAAAAGAGATGACTCCTACTGTCAAGAAGTTTACAATGTAATTAGAGGAATAAGACATAAATATATAAAAAATGAACTATTCAAAGCATATCACACATGATTGTATTCTAAATGCTCTATTTAAATTATCTTTGTTGGAATTTAATTAATGGTTGGTTAAATTTATAAGCAAGTTTAAAGAGCTCATTTAATTCATATGCACATGAATAATTATACTAAAAGTACTTTTTCATCTACATTCAAAATTATGTATCACATTGTTTTTAGGAGAAAATATATTCTGGTCTCCCACATAGAACAACAAGAATAAGTTTCTCTAATCAGGCCCCAGCAATGACAATCCAGCCTTTCCCACCTTTTCACCCTCTTCTGAGCAACACCACACATCAACTCTGACCATATTACCTCTTGCACTGGTTGGTGGTCGAAATGGGTAAATAAAAGGAGAAAAAGAAATCTGACTGGAGAGTAATACAACTGTGCAGCTTGATTAGATACGTTTGGGTGACAGCCATTTGTTAGCATTTTAAAACTGCATGAAAAGGGAGAAGGAGAAGGCAACTTCTAAGCCACAAAAAACCTAAAGGGTAGACTTCTCTTTCTAGCAGTATAGAAGACGATATGCTCTGACCAACATTCCTGCTGAAAACAACTAAAAATGCTGGAAAAACGTGTTAAAATATCTAAAATATATCAATGAAATGGCAAAAAAGGAAGGACTACTCAGAAGACAAAAATCAAGTAAAAGCTGGAACCCAGAAAGTTAACACAGAGGCTAGCGTTTGCCTTGAGTGTATTTGCCAAACACTGTGAGTTGAAACTGGTTTTCACTGTTTTGGAACATGGGAGGATAGGAAATAAAACCAAAGGCCTACCCAGGAGGGAGTAAAAGAGGAGACTCCCCCCTGCATAAAACTGTGATCCTAAAACGTTGCACTTTTAGTGTAGGGGTGAGCTAAAAATATATTCTCATCTTCTTCCCCTACCTGCCAGGAAAATTTTCTGTGGCAAAACATGCTGCTTCAAGGAGGAGAACAAAAATTTTTCCCTTGCAAATTGGAAGGCACAGGTCTGCAAAACCTCTGTCTGATAATCATTATTATTTTTTTAATAGATTTTATTTGCTTATTTATTTATTTATGGCTGCGTTCGGTGTTCGTTGCCACACGTGAGCTTTCTCTAGTTGCAGCAAGGGGGGGCTATGCTTTGTTGTGGTGCACGGGTTTCTCATTGTGGTGTCTTCTCCACTCTTGTTGTGGAGCACGGGTTCTAGGCACATGGGCTTCAGTAGTTGTGGCACGTGGGCTCAGTAGTTGTGGCTTGTGGGCTCTACAGCGCAGGCTCATTAGTTTTGGTGCACAGGCTTAGTTGTTCTGCAGCATGTGGGATCATCCTGGACCAGGGCTTGAACCTGTGTCCCCTGCATTGGCAGCCGGATTCTTAACCACTGTGCCACCAGGGAAGCCCCATCTAGCTGATAATTATTTTTAAGTAAACTATTTACAAATGAGCCCAGGTTGGTGGTTTTCTCAGGCAACTGGTGGAATGAAACATAATCTTCTCTAAAGGAATCTGATTTCAATCCAAGTTTCAAAGACTGTCACCTATAAAATACCAAGAAACATGAGCTCCTGGTCAAAGCTCACAAAATGCATAAGATAAAAAGAAACAATGAATGAAAGCAGAAACAACAGATAGTAAAATTAGACCTACAAAAGACTATAGATAATGGAATTATCAGATATATACTACAAAATATACATGTTTAAAGAACTGAAAGAGTAATGTTGAGTGTATGAGTAAAGAGCAAGAAACTATAAAAAGGGACAAGCATATTGAAAAAGAATCAAATACAATTTCTACAAACAAAAAACATAATAAAAATTTTAAATTCAGGGCATTGGATATATTTGATAAAATATTAGCTCTGGCTAAAGACAGAATTTTTGAACTGAAAAATACATCAGAACACATCACCTAGAATGCAACAGAAAAAGATAAAGGGATGGAAAATACAAGACAGATTAAGAAACACAGAGGACTGATGGAAAAGCTCTAACATATATTCAGAGTCTTAGATGGAAAGAAGCTGAGGAAGCAGAAGAAATTTGGAGAGATAATGACTAACAACTTTTAGACCAGGAGAAAGACAATAATCAAAATTCCCATAATACTCAAGCAGGATAAATTAATAAAAATTCATACCTAGAAATATCAGAGTGAAAGTAGGTAACACAAAAGACATAGAGAAGATCTTTAAAATGGCCAGAGAGAAAAGACAGATTATCTTCAAAGAAATAACAATGAATTTATAGATAGCTACCTAAAAGCAAGAGTGGAAACTAGAAGACAGTGAAAAGATAGCTTTAATATGCTAGGAGGGGAAACCATACAAAATAAAGGTATTTAAAAATAAACATCAACAGTTCCAAACATACCTCTATAGTATGTACTTTAGATAAAAGGAAAGTGGTCACAGATGAAAGGCTTGAGATTCAAGGAGAAGTAATAATAATAAAAGTGGTAAGTTACTGGCTAAGTATAAACAAACATTGATTGTATAACGCTACAGAAACAATGTCTGTCTTGTGGATGAAAAAAATAGAACAATACACATACAAACACCAACAGCATATATGTCAGGAGGAAAGTGAGCGACATTAAAGTTTTCTAAGATTCTTGAGTTGGTCAGGAGGAGTGGAGACATTAATTTTAGACTATGATAAAATGTCTAAGATAATCCATAAAAAATTAAAATAAAACATATAACTTAGAAACTAGTGAAAGGAAAAAAAATGAAAAAACCAATCTAAAAGAAGGCAAGAAAAAAAGAAAATCAAGAAATATACTTCTAAATGACTCACAGGTCAAAGAAGTCACTATTATGGAAATTAGAAAATATTATAATGGAATGACAAATACTACATATCAAAATGGAATTCAGTCAAAGTGGAACATAAACATATTAATGCTTCCAATAAATACACATGGGTTAAATACTACAGTAAAATGATAATGATAGACTAGATTAAAAAATAGCTACATGGGGCTTCCCTGGTGGCGCAGCAGTTGAGAGTCCCGCCTGCCGATGCAGGGGACACAGGTTCGTGCCTGGTCCGGGAAGATCCCACATGCCACGGAGCGGCTGGGCCCGTGAGCCATGGCCACTGAGCCTGCGCATCTGGAGCCTATGCTCCGCAATGGGAGAGGCCACAACGGTGAGAGGCCCGTGTACCGCAAAAAATCAAAAAAAAAAGCAAAAACAAACAAACAACAAAAAAAATAGCTACATGGATTTAGGTAAGCATAAGAATATGGAAATGTTAAAAGTAGTAAGATGAAAAAAGATATAGAAAAATACTAACTAAAAGAAAGCTGATGTAGCTATATTAATATCAGATAAAACAGACTTTAAGGCAAAAGGCATTAGAACCGATGAAAAGGTCACTTCACAATGATATAGTTCAGCTCACCAGAAAGGTATGGCAATGCTAACTTTGCATATATCTAGTAGCATAACTTTAATATATATGAAACAAAAATTGAAAGAATCATACAGAAAAATATGCAAATACATAATAATAGTGGGAAAATTTAACACACTTCTCTTAGAAGCTAACATATTAAGCAAATGAAAGTCAGAAATGATATCATTGATTTGATCAACAGAATTGACCAACGGATCTAATAGATATTTATGAAACAGCATACTCAACAGTAGCAGAATACACATTATTTTGAAGCATACCTGGAACATTTACAAGAATTTAACACCTGCTGTGCCATAAAAGAAATCTCAGCAAATTTCAAAGGATTAATATCAAACAGATTACATGAAATAAATAACAAAAGAGAGGAGGGCCCTGAACCAAGATGGTGGAGTAGAAGGACGAGCTCTGGATCCCTCCTGTGAGAACACCAGGATCACAACTAGCTGCTGGACAATCATCAACAAGATGACACTGGAACTCACCAAAAAATATACCCCACGTCCAAAGACAAAGGAGAAGCCACAGTGAGATGGTAGGAGAGGGGCAATAACAGCAAAATCAAATCCCATAAATGCTGCGTGGGTGACTCACAGACTGGAGAACACTTATACCACAGAAGTCCACCCACTGCAGTGAAGGTTCTGAGCCCCATGTCAGGCTTCCCAATCTGGGGGTCCGGCAAAAGGAGGAGGAATTCCTAGAGAATCAGACTTTGAAGGCTAGTGGGATTTGATTGCAGGACTTCGACAGGACTGGGGGAAACAGAGACTCCACTCTTGGAGTCCACACACAAAGTAGTGTGCACATCGGGACCCAGAGGAAGGAGCAGTGACCCCAGGGGAGACTGAACCAGACCTACCTGCTAGTGTTGGAGGGTCTCCTGCAGAGGCGGGTGGTGGCTGTGGCTCACCGTGGGGACAAGGACACTGGCAGCAGAAGTTCTGGGAAGTACTCCTTGGCGTGAGCCCTCCCAGAGTCCGCCATTAGCCCCACCAAAGAGCCCGGGTAGGCTCCAGGGTTGGGTTGCCTCAGGCCAAACAACCAACAGGGAGGGAACCCAGCCCCACCCATCAGCAGTCAAGCAGATTAAAGTTTTACTGAGCTCTGCCCACCAGAGCAACAGTCAGCTCTACCCACCACCAGTCCCTCCCATCAGGAAACTTGCACAAGCCTCTTAATTACCCTCATCCACCAGAGGGCAGACAGAAGCAGCAAGAAGAACTACAATCCTGCAGCCTGTGGAACAAAACCCACATTCACAGAAAAATGGACAAGATGAAAAGGCAGAGGGCTATGTTCCAGATGAAGGAACAAGATAAAACCACAGAAAAACAACTAAATGAAGTGGAGATAGGCAACCTCCCAGAAAAAGAACTCAGAATAATGATAGTGAAGATGTCCAGGACCTTGGAAAAAGAATGGAGGCAAAGATCAAGAAGATGCCAGAAATGTTTAACAAAGATCTAGAAGAATTAAAGAACAAACAAACAGGGCTTCCTTGGTGGTGCAGTGGTTGAGAGTCCGCCTGCCGATGCAGGGGACACGGGTTTGTGCCCCGGTCCGGGAGGATCCCACATGCCGCGGAGTGGCTGGGCCCGTGAGCTATGGCCCCTGAGCCTGCGCGTCTGGAGCCTGTGCTCTGCAATGGGAGAGGCCACAACACTGAGAGGCTCACATACTGGAAAAAAAAAAAAAAAGAACAAACAAACAGAGATGCACAATACAATAACTGAAATGAAAACTACACTAGAAGGAATCAAAAGCAGAATAACTGAGGCAGAAGAACGGATAAGTGACCTGGAAGACAGAATGGTGGAATTCACTGCTGTGGAAGAGAATAAAGAAAAAAGAATGAAAAGAAATGAAGACAGCCTAAGTGACCTCTGGGACAACATTAAACGCAATAATATTCCCATTATAGGGGTCCCAGAAGGAGAAGAGAGAGAGAAAGGACCTGAGAAAATATTTGAAGAGATTATAGTCGAAAGCTTCCCTAACGTTGGAAAGGAAACAGCCACCCAAGTGCAGGAAGCGCAGCGAGTCCCATACAGGATAAACCCAAGGAGAAACATAGAAATCAAACTGGCAAAAATTAAAGACAAAGAAAAATTCTTGAAAGCAGCAAGGGAAAAACAACAAATAACATACAAGGGAACTCCCAGAAGGTTAACAGCTGATTTCTCAGCAGAAACTCTACAAGCCAGAAGGGAGTGGCATGATATACTTCAAGTGATGAAAGGGAAGAACCTACAACCAAGATTACTCTACCCAGCAAGGATTTCATTCAGATTAGATGGAGAAATCAAAAGCTTTACAGACAAGCAAAAGCTAACGGAATTCAGCACCACCAAACCAGCTCTACAACAAATGCTTAAGGAACTTCTCTAAGTGGGAAATACAAGAGAAGAAAAGGACCTACAAAAAACAAACCCAAAACAATTAAGAAAATGGTCATAGGAACATACATATCGATAATTACCTTAAACGTGAATGGATTAAATGCTCCAACCAAAAGACACAGGCTTGCTGAATGGATACAAAAACAAGACCCATCTATATGCTGTCTACAAGAGACCCACTTCAGACCTAGGGACACATACAGAGAGGATGAGGGGATAGAAAATGATATTCCATGAAAATGGAAATCAAAAGAAAGCTAAAGTAGCAATACTCATATCAGAAAAAATGGACTTTAAAATAAAGAATGTTACAAGAGACAACGAAGGACACTACATAATGATCAAGGGATCAATCCAAGAAGAAGATATAACAATTATAAGTATATATGCACCCAACATAGGAGCACCTCAATGCATAAGGCAACTGTTAACAGCTATAAAAGAGGAAATCGACAGTAACACAGTAATAGTGGGGGACTTTAACACCTCACTTACACCAGTGGACAGATCATCCAAACAGAAAATTAATAAGGAAACACAAGCTTTAAATGACACAATAGTCCAGATAGATTGAATTGATATTTATAGGACATTCCATCCAAAACCAGCAGATTACACATTCTTCTCAAGTGTGCATGGAACATTCTGCAGGATAGTTCACATCTTGGGTCACAAATCAAGCCTCAGTAAATTTAAGAAAACTGAAATCATATCAAGCATCTTTTCTGACCACAACACCATGAGATTAGAAATGAATTACAGAGAAAAAACTGTAAAAAACACAAACACATGGAGGCTAAACAATACATTACTAAATAACCAAGAGATCACTGAAGGAACCAAAGAGGAAATCAAAAAATACCTAGAGACAAATGACAATGAAAACACGACTATCCAAAACCTATGGGATGCAGCAAAAGCCGTTCTAAGAGGGAAGTTTATAGCTATACAAGCCCACCTCAATAAACAAGAAAATTCTCAAATAAACAATCTAACCTTACACCTAAAGGAACTAGAGAAAGAAGAACAAACAAAACTGAAAGTTAGCAGAAGGAAAGAAATCATAAAGATGAGAGCAGAAATAAATGAAATAGAAACGAAGAAAACAATAGCAAAGATCAATAAAACTAAAAGCTGGCTCTTTGAGAAGATAAACAAAATTGATAAACCATTAGCCAGACTCATCAAGAAGAAAAGGGAAAGGACTCAAATCAATAAAATTAAAAATGAAAAAGAAGTTACAACAGACACCACAGAAATACAAAGCATCCTAAGAGACTACAAGTAACTCTATGCCAATAAAATGGACAACCTGGAAGAAATGGACAAATTCTTAGAAATGCACAACCTGCCAAGACTGAACCAGGAAGAAATAGAAAATATGAACAGACCAATCAGAAGGAATGAAATTGAAACTGTGATTAAAAATTTTCCAACAAACAGAAGTCCAAGAACAGAAGGCTTCACAGGGGAATTCTATAAAACATTTAGAGAAGAGCTAACACCCATCCTTCTCAAACTCTTCCAAAAAATTGTGGAGGAAGGAACACTCCCAAACTCATTCTACGAGGCCACCATCACCCTGATACCAAAACCAGACAAAGATACTAAAAAAAAAAAAAAAGACAGACCAATATTACTGATGAATATAGACGCAAAAATCCTCAACAAAATACTAGCAAACAGAATCCAACAACACGTTAAAAGGATCATACACCATGATCAAGTGGGATTTATCCCAGGGATGAAAGGATTCTTCAATATACACAAACCAATCAATGTGATGCACCATATTAACAAACTGAAGAATAAAAACCATATGACCATCTCAGTAGATGCAGAAAAAGCTTTTGACAAAATTCAACACCCATTTATGATAAAAACTCTCCAGAAAGCGGGCATAGAGGGAACCTACCTCAACATAATAAAGGCCATATACGACAAACTCACAGCAAACATTCTCAATGGTGAAAAACTGAAAGCATTTCCACTAAGATCAGGAACAAGACAAGGATGTCCACTCTCACCACCAGTATTCAACATAGTTTTGGAAGTCCTAGCCATGGCAAACAGAGAAGAAAAAGAAATAAAAGGAATACAAATTGGAAAAGAACAAGTAAAACTGTCACTGTTTGTAGACGACATGATACTTTACATAGAGAATCCTAAAGATGCCACCAGAAAACGACTAGAGCTAATCAATGAATTTGGTAAAGTTGCAGGATACAAAATGAATGCACAGAAATCTCCTGCATTCCTATACACTAATGATGAAAAATCTGAAACAGAAATTAAGGAAACACTCCCATTTACCACTGCAACAAAAAGAATTAAATATCTAGGAATAAACCTACCTAGGGAGACTAAAGACCAGTATGCAGAAAATTATAAGACACTGATGAAAGAAATTAAAGATGACACCAACAGATGGAGAGATATACCATGTTCCTGGATTGGAAGAATCAATATTTTCAAAATGACTATACTACTCAAAGCAATCTACAGATTCAATGCAATCCTTATCAAATTACCAATGGCAGTTTTTACGGAACTAGAACAAAAAATCTTAAAATTTGTATGGAGACACAAAAGACCCTGAATAGCCAAAGCAGTCTTCAGGGAAAAAAACGAGCTGGAGGAATCAGACTCCCTGACTTCAGACTATACTACAAAGCTACAGTAATCAAGACAATATGGTCCTGGCAGAAAAACAGAAGCACAGATCAACGGAACAAGATAGAAAGCCCAGAGATAAACCCACGCATCTATGGTCAACTAATCTATGACAAAGGAGGCAAGGATAGACAATGGAGAAAAGACAGTCTCTTCAATAAGTGGTGCTGGGAAAACTGGACAGCTACACGTAAAAGAATGAAATTAGAACACACCCTAACACCACACACAAAAATAAACTGAAAATGGATTCAAGACCTAAATGTAAGACCAGACACTATAAAACTTTTAGAGGAAAACATAGGAAGAACACTGTTTGATATAAATCACAGCAAGGTCTTTTTTGATCCACCTCCTAGAGTAATGGAAATAAAAACAAAAATAAACAAATGGGACCTAATGAAACTTCAAAGCTTTTGAACAGCAAAGGAAACCATAAACAAGACGAAAAGACAACCCTCAGAATGGGAGAAAATATTTGCAAAGGAATCAATGGACAAAGGATTAATCTCCAAAATATATAAACAGCTCATGTAGCTCAATATCAAAAGAAAAACGAACCCAGTCCAAAAATGGGCAGAAGACCTAAATAGACATTTCTCCAAAGAAGACATACAGATGGCCAAGAAGCACATGAAGAGCTGCTCAACATCACTAATTATTAGAGAAATGCAAATCAAAACTACAATGAGGTATCACCTCACACCAGTTAGAATGGGCATCATCGGAAAATCTACAAACAACAAATGCTGGAGAGGGTGTGGAGAAAAGGGAACCCTCTTACACTGCTGGTGAGAATGTAAATTGATACAGCCATTATGGACAACAGTATGGAGGTTCCTTAAAAAACTAAAAATAGAATTACCATATGATCCAGCAATCCCACTACTGGGCATATACCCAGAGAAAACCATAATTCAGAAAGACACATGCACCTCAATGTTCACTGCAGCACTATTTACAATAGCCCAGTCATGGAAGCAACCTAAATGCCCATCGACAGATGAATGGATAAAGAAGATGTAGTACATATATACAATGGAATATTACTCAGCCATAAAAAGGAACGAAATTGGGTCATTTGTTGAGATGTGGATGGATCTAGAGACTGTCATACAGAGTGAAGTCAGTCAGCAAGAGAAAAACAAATATCGTTTATTGATGCATATATGTGGAACCTAGATAAATGGTACAGATGAACTGGTTTGCAGGGCAGGAATTGAGACACAGATGTACAGAACAAACGTATGGACACCAAGAGGGGAAAGCCGCAGGGGGGTGGTGGTGGTGGTGTGATGAATTGGGCGATTGGGATTGACATGTATACACTGATGTGTATAAAACTGATGACTAATAAGAACCTGCTGTATAAAAAAATAAATAAAATAAAATTTAAAAATTAAGAAAAGGGCTTCCCTGGTGGCACAGTGGTTGAGAGTCCGCCTGCCAACGCAGGGGACTGCGTTCGTGCCCCGGTCCGGGAAGATCCCACATGCCGCGGAGCAGCCGGGCCCCTTTGCCATGGCCGCTGAGCCTGCAAGTCTGGAAGTTCTTCCTCCACATTAAGCTACCCGCTTCTTCTTGCCAGGCTGCCTTGACTTATAATGCACCCTTTCCTTCCCCTTCTTTAAACAAATCCGCTCTCCCCTCAGGTCTCAGATTAGATTTTATTTCCTCAAGTTTTTCTTAAAAAAACTGTTTAAAAAGCATGAGGCAGGGCTTCCCTGGTGGCGCAGTGGTTGAGAGTCCGCCTGCCGATGCAGGGGACACGGCTTCGTGCCCCGGTTCAGGAGGATCCCACATGCCGCGGAGCGGCTGGGCCCGTGAGCCATGGCCGCTGAGCCTGCGCATCCGGAGCCTGTGCTCCGCAACGGGAGAGACCACAACAGTGAGAGGCGCGTACCGCAAAAAAAAAAAAAAATTAAAAAATTAAAAATTAAGAAAAAAAATATACAGATGACACTGTACGGCCAAAATTCAATTAAGTTGGTAATCAATAATGAAAAGTTGACTAGATTAAAACCCTTATATAAATGAAAATTAAGAAATATGCTTCTAAATAACTCACAGTTCAAAGAAGTTTTCATTATGAAAATTAGAAAATATTAAAATGGAATGATAAGCACTACATATCAAAAAGTGTGGAATTTGGTCAAAGTGCAATGTAGAAGGACATTTATAGCCCAAATACTTATAACAGAGAAAGAAAGAATTATGGAAAATTAATGAGTTAAGCTTATATAACCAAAACTAAGGAAATGAATAGAAAAAGTAAACTAAAAGAAAGTAGAGGAAAGAAAATAAAGAGCAGAAATTAATGAAATAAAAAAACAAATAATAGGAAGATCAAGAAAATAAAATTCAAAAGACCAATGAAATTGACAAATTACCGGTAAACTTGATTGGGCAAATAAATCCAACCTTATGCAAATTATTTTTAAAATCAGCAACAAATGGCTAGAAAATATAATTTAATAAAAATATACCATTTACAATGGTATAAAATATGTAAGTTATAATAAAAACAATATATGTGTATATATAAAGTACCTAAGAATAATTCTAACAATAAATATGCAAGACATTTAGAGAGAAATTATAAAACTTACTTCGTTGAAAGATATTAATGAAAATCTAAATACATGAGGAGATACTCCATGTTAGTGGCATGGAAAACTCAATATTATCAAGACATCAATTTCACCAAGTTAATCTAAATTATTAATGCAATTCCAAGCAAAACAAACAGCTCTGTGTGTGCTTGTCTTTGTGTGCATCCTTACAAAATGATTCTAAAATTTATGTGGGAGAACAAAGTTCAAGAATAATCAAGATACTCCTAGTGAAAAATAACAAGGGAGGAGAGGGGGTGTCACACCAGATGTCAATAATTAATACAAAATGACATTAAATGATACAAAAATTACTGGCACTAGGATAGACCAAATGGATCTTCTAAATTAAATCAGGAGCTTAGCAAAGGACCCACGTACATATGAAAACTTGATTTATTACAGAGCTCAATATATGACACTGAGCTAATTGTTTTTTTAAAAATCAATATAGGGACTTCCCTGGTGGTGCAGTGGTTAAGAATCCACCTGCCAATGCAGGGGACACGGGTTCAAGCTCTGGTCCAAGAAGATCTCACATGCCGCGGAGCAACTAAGCCCGTGCATCACAACTACTGAGCCTGTGCTCTAGAGCCCCCATGCTACAACTACTGAAGCCCGCATTTTTAGAGCCCGTGCTCCGCAGCAAGAGAAGCCACTGCACTGAGAGGCCCACGCACCGCAATGAAGAGTAGCTCCCGCTCGCCGCAACTAGAGAAAGCCTGCACGCAGCAACAAAGACCCAACACAGCCAAAAATAAACAAATAAATAACTAAATATGTATTTTTTTTTTTTGCGGTATGCAGGCCTCTCACCGCTGCGGCCTCTCCCGTTGCAGAGCACAGGCTCCGGACGCGCAGGCCCAGCAGCCACGGCTCACGGGCCCAGCCGCTCTGCGGCATGTGGGATCCTCCCAGGGGCACGAACCCATGTCCCCTGCATTGGCAGGCGGACTCTCAACCACTGCGCCACCAGGGAAGCCCAATAAATAAATATTTTGAAAAAATAAAATAAAATCAATACAAGTCACAGACCAAAAAGTGAAAGACAAAACCATGAAAGAAAAAAAAAAAGACAAAACCATGCAACTTTCTAAAAGAGAATACCTACAAGAGAATATCTTTATGAGTTTTGGTTAGGAAAGAATTTCTTAAACACTTGCAAAAAAATGCTAATTATAAAGGAAAAGACATATATTTAATTAACTGGAAAGATGAGTTTCTGATTAGTAAAAAGTCATCAAAAAAGAAAGTGAAAAGAGAAGTCACAAACTGGGAGAAAGTATTTGTAAAATATGTAACTGACAAAAAATTTCTATCCAGAATGTGTAAAGAATTCCTATAAACCAATGAGAAAAGGACTAACCACATAGTAGAAAAAGAATGAGCAAAATAATTGAACGAAACTTCACACAAGTAAACATGAATGGCCAATCAACTTATGAAAAGTGTCCAACCTCATTAGTAATTTGGAAATATATATTCAAACCACAATGAAAAAACATTCACAACTTCTTGATTGGAAAAAAAAATGTAAGTTGGATAACAGTTGTCAAGAACAGTCAATATTAGTTACTCCCATCCACCACTGTTTGGTATTATCCAGTAAAATCAAAGATGCACACACACTATGACCCAGTGTCACTCTTAGGCATATACTCTAGGGAAGCTCCTGGACCTGTGTCAACAGGACATGTGTAAGACTGTCCACAGTGACAGCTTGTAATAGCAAACAAACAAAAGGAAACAATCTGAATGTCCATCAATATAGGAGAATGAATTAGAAAACTGAAGTACAGTTATACACTGGAATAGAATAAGCAAATGAACGAATTACAGTTACATACAACATGGATGAATCTTCGAAATAAAAAAGGAAGTCACAGATGAATACATGCATAAAATTTATAAACATTCACAGCTAAACAACATACATAGGATACAAATATATAAGGTAAAATTACAAACAAAAGGGAATGATAAACTAAAAATTAAGAATAGTGGGGACTTCCCTGGCGGTCCAGTGGTTGAGACTTCGCCTTCCAATACCGGTGGGGGTGCAAGTTCGATCCCTGGTCGGGGAGCTAAGATCCCACATGCCTCACAGCCAAAAAACCAAAACATAAAACAGAAGCAATATTGTAACAAATTCAACAAGGACTTAAAAAATAAAAATAATAGTGGATTTACTGAGGGAAGAGTGAAGAAGATGGGAGGTAGGTATACGGACACATGAGATTTCAAAGAAAGTGATAGGTTCTTTTACTTAAATTGGTTGTTTGATCTATGGGTATTCACCGTGTTCTGTGTATATTACGCCTATTTTACAATTTTTTGATATCTATTTGACATTTAATGAAAAAATTAAAAATAATATAATGGAAACTCAAGTCTAGGAGTATTGCACAGGTCTGAAGTCAGTTCCCACCCACAGGGATGGAGCCAGTGATTCCACTGAAAGACAGCAAAAGACAGGATTTCAGAGCAGGTAAGGGCACTTGCACAGGGACTTTTCAAGGGTAGGATTTGTAATAGTTGAAGAGAAGATAAGGAAAGAAATCTAGTTGGGGAATGAAGTGAGCAGAGACTTCAAGGAAGAGATCCTCCTCTTGTGTTGGGAAGTCATGAGTATGCATAGGCTACTGAAGTAACTGATGAGACAGGCAGCTTGAACCATTAGTTTAACAAACACTAGATTGCCCAGAAATTCAATTTATCTTTCACTCCATTTATAAAGAAAATGGAGTGTGCTGTGATTAAAAAAAACAAAAGTGAAATAGATTTTAGAAAATTCTGTAAGTGAAAATGAAGTTCTTTGCTATGGCTTTTTTATATCAAGATTTCCAGCCTGAGAGCCACACCTTGTTAAAATGGGAGACTGGAGGCCAAAGCTGCCTCTTCCCTCTTTCTCTCTTGCTAATGTGCCTCACCCTCTCCAGTTCCCTGCAGCTGAATGTGTTTATCAAACTTGACTGCACAGGAAAGTGCAATGAGAGTGTTCCGGGTCACAAACGGGTTACCTGCCGGCCTCAGGAAGAAAGAAGAGGAAAAAGAAAAGGCCACAGTTGCAGGGTCTGTTGCTCATACTCCCCGGCTACAATTACCTACTTCATCAGCCATGGTGACATCTGATGAACTATTAGCCTAGCCCCCATGGCTAGAAGAGCGACATCTCAGGTCAAGGTGAGTCAGGCCTGCCATCTGGTCCTGCTCAGGGCTCCTGTGCTTATGACTACCAAATGGTCCTGCTAGGAGAGTTTTCTTTGTATTTCTGCACCTCAAAGAAGAGAAGAGCACTCCCATATACCGACTCCATTATGTCCCCAAATCCAGAGCTGCCATGATACTGGGAGCCATTTGCAGAGTAGGAAAAAAATTTTTTTTTAATTAATACATTCATTTATTTTTATCTTTGACTGCATTGGGTCTTCATTGCTGCACGCGGGCTTTCTCTAGTTGTTGCGAGCAGGGGCTACTCTTCGTTGTGGTGCGTGGGCCTCTCGTCGCGGTGGCTTCTCTTGTTGCGGAGCACGGGCTCTAGGTGTGCGGGCTTCAGTAGCTGTGGCACGCGGGCTATGTAGTTGTTTGCGGGCTCTAGAGCGCAGTCTCAGTAGTTGTGGTGCACGGGCTTAGCTGCTTCCCGGCATGTGGGATCTTCCTGGACCAGGCCTTAAAGCTGTGTCCCCTGCACTGGCAGGCGGATTCTTAACCACTGCACCACCAGGGATGTCCTGGAAAAGTGATTTTTATAAACTTTGGAGGGCCTTCAATCTGAGGCATATCCTCTGGGAAGCAGATATTGTCTACCCAAACTCTAGGTAAAGAATTTGAGCCATGAAGAGGGGGTGAAGAGGCAGAAGGAGGTCAAGTAACTTGCCCCAAGCCCCAAGGAGAGATCAGGTAAGAATTCAGGGTTCTGACTTGTCCTCAAAACACACCTGCTCCCTTTTAAATAGACATTAGAGTTCTGGAGATAAACTCAGCAAGTGTAATTTGCTAGAAGCGAAACAGGTTTCTTTTAAAAGAGAAATTTCTTTAAAAGAAGAAATGGAGTAGTCTGTGCTGTGGTGGATGAAGCAACTGAAATGCTCTGTTTATTCCTACAGAGTCAGAATGGCAAAGCTGCTGGAAGTCTCCAGGGACGGAATAGGAGGAAAGTCCAGGTGATGGTGTGGTATGTATACGCAAATGGCATGAAGCGTACTGTGATATAAAATTGCCAGGGCTATGAAGCATTATATACTTCTGATGAGGCCAGCAAATGCGAGGATTAAGGTTAACTCTGCAACAAAATATGTTCAAATCTGTTATCTATAATTCCCACAGCCAAGAGAGTTATTTTACAAATAACCATGTAGATTTTGAAGTTAGAGATAGCCCACAAAGGAGCAGTCTGTATTGGAGAAAAGGGATGAGGGGGCTCTGAAACTGTTGCAGCAGAAAAATGAAGGTATTGAAATGAAGAACTGCAGTTTCACTGTGATGGTCTTCAATAGGCAGCCAGATGAAGCACTTGCTCTTTGCAGTCAGGGTTCTTGGGTTTCAATTTCAGTTCTGCTACTTGCTAGCTGAGCAGCCTTAGGCAAATCATGTCTCAGTTTCCTCATCTCTAAAAAAGAGGTAGTAATAGGACCAATCTCCCAGAGTGTTAAAAGGATCAATTGAGTTAAATTTGTAAAATATGAAGAACATTACCTAGCATGTAATAAGTGCTTTGTAGGTATCAGTTACTGTTATAAATAAAGTTTTCAAGAAATAAAGTTTTATTTTTAAAGGGTCACCCAGTTTCTCCTTAGTTTACCTTTTATTTTTGGATTTGGTTTCCTTGTTGGCTTCATTAGCATTTATGGTTTTGAGAAAGAAAATTGCTTGGCTATGCAAAGTCTTCAGGTTCTTGATATTTTTCCCAGTATAAAGCCATGTAATAAATGGGATTATCACCTAAATAATTCTCCAGGTCCACATTCAATTAATGAATAGACATGCTGTTAGAGAATTGAAATATTATGACCAGTCAGACATCTTCAGAAGGAAAGATGTGAGTTTTATTTGCTTGGAAAAAAACCCCTTAAACCCAGCCAACTTGGTTTAATCAGCTGTCTGAAGTGTCAGAAAAGTGAGTCCTGAAGTGGCTAAGGGAAAGTGTGTCCACTGGATTACAGATCAGACAGAAACACCCCCAGCCCCTCATCTTCTTCTTTGCTCTGAGACACATGCAAAGCTCTTTATTTACTTTATACTTGAAATGTCAAAGGCGCCTGGGGGTGGGCCTCTGGACCAGGGATTGGCAGACCACACTCCTGGGCAGACATAATAAAAGTCCACCATGGGGCCGTGTGATTCACACAGCGTGTGCATGTCAGCAGCAACCGATGGGTCTTGGCAGGGAGCCTCCTTCTGGCCTGGGAACAAGTACGGACTTGTGTTTCCTCCAGTGGCAAGTGACTGTGATGGAGAACCACTCAGATATCCACACACTTTGAGGGCCCACAGGCAAAAATATCGTTCAGTGGGGCAAACATCCACACACCAAACTACTTCAACATGGTGACAACCAAGTAGAGCCTGGAGGCAAGGGGCTCTGTAGGACAAAGAGTTTACAGCAGAATTTTACTACTTCTGTAAGATGGTAAAGGAAGAAGAAGTGTCTAAAAAGGAAAGATAGCACATTTAATTTGGAGGGTATTTACCTCTTGAGGTAGGCATCCCAACGCACATGCAAACACACAGAGTCCTCAACATGGCTCATCTTAGCCAAAAAGGCTCAAGTAGAACATCAGACCTACTCTGTTCTCTCTGTACCTGCGGAGAACCCCAAGGCCCTCACTTCATCAGGCTGACTTGGAAAATGAGTACAGTTTTAGAATTTCAGGATTCTATGCTTTCTGTAAAAGTTGTGCTACTCAGTAAAATGCCGCTCAGTCACGGAGCAAATGCTCTCAGTGTGTTAAATCACCTGATTTGGGGGATAACTTGATTGTTTTGAGCCACTCCACTCACTTTCTTTGGTAGCTCCTCAAGTGGAAGAACTCTCATTTTCTCTTTTCTTTAATAAAGAGGATAGAGATCTGAGACTTGGTGTTAATTCTATTCTTTACTTTTAGCTAATGAAGGAATATTTGCCAGTACAGAATTAACAGTGATACAGAAAATTTTAAAAAAATGAGAAAATCAAAAAAGGCAAGTGAAACACACTAGCTTTCTACACCATCTATTACTGGCAAAAAAGTTTTGTTTCCTACTGTTTCCTTAATGCTTGGCTTTAATAGCTAACTTAGAGGTTTAAAATATAAAATAATACATACTGACTGTATTTGCAAACTGCTGAATGGTAGTTAAGCCTGTATTGAGTATCCATTATATACTGTACTTCAAACTTTTAAAGGTTACCAAGAAACAGAATAAACATTTCCAACCCTCAAAGACCACCTTATTGGGGAAGTAAAATGAGTATATAATTCAACTTACAAAAAATTCCAAAGCAACATTCTGACTCACAGGATGAGTTTATTTAAATTTAGACAAGTTGGAGAACTTATTCTATACTTCCAACTATTATAGAAGAAAAGGCATTTCATATTACACCTTGACAAAAGGAAATAGAAGAACTGGATTGATAATTTTACTTTTATAACATTACAGTGACGAAGGTAGCAAGTAATATGGTGCCAATTTGAAAGTAGAGTCAGAAGTTTAGTGATCTGTCCAAGTTCAGTGGGAATTCACTGGGATTATCTGCAGGAGTTAGACACAAGCTATTAAATATCCAATCCACTGTGGTTTTACATGAGACCACTCTGTGTCCTGGCTTTTGTGGGGGAAGAAACCAATACACACACTGAAAAAAAGTATGTATTATTTTGGTAGTTTGTTGATTCTGTGACAGAAATGTATAACACGGTCTGTTTAAAAAAACAGGCTTGATTCTCAAATTTTAAAGCACTGAAATAACAACTGCTATGTTTTTTCTTGGGAAAAAGTATCCTAATTTGACCTTATTCAAGCAGCAATATATTTCCAGGGGGACCAATGAAGAGGAAGGAAAGAACTGATGAGGTCTAACTGGTGACTGCATTTACAGATTAATCTTGACAGGGAACAAATAACATCTCCTCCCAGGAGGCCCCAATATAGCCAACTGAGAAGTGGGGTCATTATGAGCACAGTGGATTTTTCTGATTACAATAAACTTTTTAATTACTTTAAGTGAAACATTCTTTTCAGTGGTAGTAAACTTAAAAATTAAGCACTGTACTGTCTTTTTTTGTCATACTGGCTATGCATGCAATCCTTTCTTATTCTTTACATTGCTTTGCACAGCAATTCGTCTGCCCTGAAATCAAAATGGGAAAATGGTACACATTTATTAAAAAAGCACTCACATACCAAAACCTGCAAGAACCCACACAGGGAAAGAATGAGCTGAATTAGTGGTCAGCAGCTTAGCCCCAGAGCAGTTTCATTTTTATCCATGTTCTACAGTGGCCTTTCTCATGTAATTTCATTTGAAGATAATAAGTTTGGAGAACAGTTATCCAAACGAATCAGTGAAGGTGGGGTAGGACTAGAATAATGATTCAATTTTTATTTTTCAATTAGGTGATAAATTTTCATTCTAGGAAGATACTACAACATATCACAAAACATACCAACTACATACATCCACAATGAAAGTCATTATGAAAGAGTATTCATGAAACGATTGTGTCATGGAAGCAAAACAACTAATTTGGAACGTGAGAGCCAAGTAATCAAGTTCCTTTAAAAAGCGGGGCGGTGTGGGGAGAATGACATTTTCTGACTGATAATATTAAGTCACAATAAATAATATTAAGGAATCAGTGTTAATTTTCAAGGTGAGATAATAGTACTGTGGTTACGTTAAATAGGAGTTCATATCTTTTAAGGAAACACTCTGAAATATTTACAGATGAAATTATATGAAGTCTGAGATGTAGGGCATGGAAGCGGGGAGAAAGTGAGAATGTAAATAAGGCGAGATTGGCTATAGGTCGTTAAATGTTGAGGCTGAATCAAACTACATCAGATTTCTTATATTGCCCCCACCACTTTTGCACATATTTGAAACCTTTCATAATAAAAAATTTTAAAAGACTCTGTTTTGAGGACTGTAAGCAAAAAGGAATGGCTTTGATGAACTCTGAGAAGCAGCAAAAGACATTTCTGAAATTATTTTAATTCTGCCTAGTCCCTGCTTTCGATAGTCAACAAAATTGGGCTTTAGTTCCCTAATGTGAAGTAAGGCTCTATAAAGTGAGGCTATGGCTTCATCCAACTCTGTAATTAAGCCCAGACTGTGATGATGTACATTTGGAGTGTCTGCCTAATGAGTTACCAACAACACGTTGTGTTTTTTATCATGGCCCCATTCTACCTACACACCCATCATATAACATTTCTAGCGTACTCTGTTGCATTTTTCTGTTAGTTTGTGCTTCGAAATCACACCCGAATTTCAATATTATCTTAAGCAAAACATAAACAAAAAGTTAAATGTGGTGCAAAAATAATCATATCAAATACTTCAAAGCCATTAGCATGGGTAAATGAGTTCTGTCTATAAAAACACAAGAAGCACACCCGCTATTAACACTGTCTTGGGAAATCAGAGGCTATGACTGTGAATGAGTAGAGAGGCCATGGCTGCTTTTACCAAAACTATGTGACATGCTCCTATTTTTCTACTTTTCACAGAATTAAAAAGTTAAACAAAATGAAAATTCCAAACTATGGAAGGAAAATCTCCAACTTCATCTGTCTTTAAACATTTTTTAAATATGAAGAAGTAGTCTGATGATCTGAATGTTTAGGGTATTTGAGCTAAGTTAACTAATATTTTTAATCCATAGTTTGCTGTCACCAAAAGGCAGCGTGGAGAGGGAATTTTTCATTGGTTGAATACTTTCTATACTTTAGGTACTGTGTACCTCAGACATAATCCCTTATGATGTAGGCTTTATTATTCCCACTTTAGAGATAAGCAAGTTGAGGGTCATGGAGGTTAAGTAATTTGCCTTAAGGTCACATACTGAATAAGGGGCATATTCAAACTTTCCAGAAGATTTTGACCCCACGGGTGTTTTTCAAATCATTTGCCTTCCAGCTTACTGACATAGTCCTGAACATTTCAGAATGCAGTAATATACAGAAAGGTAGGATTAACAGAAGCCCTTCTAGGTACTCTTATTAGACTTCCAATAAAATAATTCTATAAATATATATGTGTGTATCACGTATGTATGCTTCCATTTTACTAATGAATCAATTTCTACCCAGCCGGGTCCAAAGAAAGTTAATCAAATTCCACAATTTCCTCTAAATACACTAGAGAGAGACAGCTGAAAAGTCAGAGACTAATTCAGCTGGTCACTCCTACTATTTTCACATTGGAAAGACAATTGCTTACAACTGAATTCTCTCTAAACTTCAAGCAGCAATAACTCAGGCCAGAACACGGTCTCCTGTCACACTCTATCTTCAAGTTCGGGGGAGTTTTGTCTCATAAAGATAATTAAAGACATGGCAGTGCCACTTGCTAGGATTTCTCTCTTTCTCTTTTACCTCTTATAAAAGAAACTTCAGTTTAAAGATTAGATTTTTTTCTCTTTCTAAAGCTGAGTATACCAACTGGCATCGGCTGTATTAAAATCAGGAAAAACCTCAATCAAAAAGCCCCTCTCAGAAGGCAGGCTTTCTTGTTAATATGCACCAACATGAAAGGCTTTCTTTTCATCCTATACAACTACAGTGTGTGTAAATTGCAGGGGGCTCATTGGCATAAATCTTGGCTGCGACCTCTGAGGTAAACTGGATTTACATTACTTTCTGACAAGAATTAAATGAAGGCCTTGTGGATATACGAACAGCCTTCTAGGCTGCAACAGATGGGCATGAATGTGCTCCCTAGGAAAACTATCAGTGACATCTGTGTCCTCCAAATTCTGGTGGTCTCAGCCAATTAACAGGGGGAAAGAAAGGGTGGGGTTGGGAGGCCACTGCACAGCCCGCAGCCAAAACTGAGGCAGAGTGTTTGTGTTTGGAGATGGGATCAGGCTGGCCCGAAGCAGCGAGGTTAGCACTTTATTGTTATCTTTCAAACGGAGAATGTGGCTTACAAGCTATTTGTATACCACAGTGAGGATAATATGATTTTTCTCATTTGACCGTAGGAGATGGCCTTCTCTTGCAGCTGATATCATATTTCAGCGCAATCTCTTTGAGATGGGTGTTTACTTTTGTCTCTTCTGAGGCAGGCTGATGGTGCTGCTGTCTGCCAGTTTATGTGGTGCGTTCACGTGTCACAAAGCAGGTGAACTCTAAGACAAAACAGAGATCTCTCCCCAAAACCTTCCTCAAAATCTATTTCTTTCCTCCTTCAAAGCAGCTTTTACTGATTTCACAAGGAAGCCAAAATCAAGGGTTTCTGGTTAAAACAGTCAAGAGAGATTACATCACAGAACTTCAATGAAGTGATGCAGGATTCCTTGAAAAGACAGCAAAATGAACCATGAACCCTACTGTCTGAATTTATCAGATTTTGGCATGCCAATCCCCCTGTGTTTAACGTGCAGGCAGAAGGAAAACTGGATGAACATAAGCAGAGAATAAGATTCCCCATGCACTCTCTCGTCTCATTTCCCTGGATTGCATGGAGCAAACGACCAGGACTGGGGAGCTAAAGACATGGCAGGGGAGATGAGAACTAACATTTACTTGTTCAGCACCAGAAGGAATTAGGAGATGACTATTTAGATATTTTAGGTCCCGTGTCTCCCAGGCCCAAGCATTAAGAACAGAGGCTTTGGACCCAAAGTACCCAAATTTGGCTCCACCACTTCCTGGATATGACACAGTGGGCAAGTTACTGAACTTCTTCGTGCCTCACTTTCCTTATCTGTAAAATCAAGCTAATAATCGTATCTACCTCTTAATAAGGATAAAATAACCTAACACATGGAAAATGTTTCTGACATTATTTGAGGGCTATTTCTATCCTGACTTTATGAAGAGGAGTATTGAGGGCCCATTTTCCCCAGCCTCCTCCTTAGGCTTGGTTTAGAGGCCCAAACCTCTAAACTAATTTTTCAAAATGAAAGGCATTATGTTCTATTAGTTTTTAGAAATTCACAAAACTGATTTTCAAAAGAAACAATTTGTATTGCTTTTAGGAACTTAAGGTCATACTTCACATATTTCCTTTAATGTGTAAGATTCTGAAATTATGATTTGCTAAAATAAACTTATCAATAGCATCTGAATATCTCTAAAATATAAAATAGTCTGTCAAGAGGCTAATAAAATACTTAGACCCCCCCCAAATTTAAGGCATTTGTTTTAACCCCCTTTTCCTAGTTGTAGAAATGGAAGTGAGTAGCTTGTGCTGTTGTAAATTGAGGTTATTATATGTGACGTTTTAGAAGACAACAGTTAACTGTGACAGTTTGGATATAAACTATTTACCTCTTTGTCCATGGCATTGTTTAAAACACTAATTCCATATAGCAATTGTTTAGAACAACAACAACAACAACAACAAAAGGAGGGCAAAAAGGGTAAGTGGACCTTCTAAACAAGAGAGCCACTAGCTGTACATGCTCCTCTTGCTGTGTTTTTAAAGTAAATTTTCACTTATGTATTCTTAGTCTCTTATTTTCTGCTCTGTATGACTTCTAGTACTGATCCAGTTATAAAAACTGGAGCAAGGTGAGCCTCAGAAAAATGTAGGATTGCTTCTAGGGGAAGCCAAATTATTGGTCCACAAAGAAGTGCTTGCTCTTTCTCCATTACTTATTTGCTGGCTTTCAAAACTCATGGACTCAATAGTGAGGACGAAGACAATTGTGGGCACAATTTTTATATAAATTGTGAAGTTTTCAAAATCTTCATTAGGCTGTAGTGCCAAACATAATTTTCTCTTATTCTATTGGTATGATATCTTCATGTTGATCTTCAGACAGCAGAGGGGCCTTTGTCTGCATAGAGATTCAGAAGAGAATTGACACTAAACAAAAGCACCTGTTGTTTCGTTCTCGTAATGGCCTCAGAAGTGACCAGTTGGCTGCATTTTCCCCACCCTCCTCCTTGGGCTTTTCCCAACACTACCATCTCACACATCATTACTGGACGTAAAAGGAGAATAATTGAGGAGAAGATCAATAAATTTAAAAGCTCTTTAAGGAAAGACATAATGAATTTGGTACAGCACATATTTTTAGATCAAAGATGCCTTTGAAGTGACAAAACCCTAATCCATAAACTACTGAAGCACTTCCTTTCTCTCCCAAACAGCTTGTTGTCAAATAAAATGGAAGTTAATGAAATTATCTTTATCTGAAAATGGCCAAAAGAAGCCATCACCTAATGACAGCCTTGTCACAAACGACAATTGGGGAAACTGTCAGGAAGGCAAGGCCTAACAAGCAGAGGAGTGGGCTTGCTGTTTGCACTAATCTGGCCATGCAGCCCCACACACAATCCCAGCCAGCTTGCTGTGTGAAACAGCTAAGGCTTTGTCAGCGGTGGCAAGGACTGGAAAGAGTGCTCTTTCATGAATATGTATTACCATCCCTCGAAGCCTACAGAGACAAACCCTTCAAAACGGAGATATAAAACACACACACACACACCACCGATCAACAAAAACCAAGAGAACCTAAGCTACTCGGTTGAGTGTAGGGAAATGCTAGTAACTAATGAAAGATCACGCATTGGAAATTGAGCCACAGGCACCCGGTTCCATGTGTTTGCAGGATCTTTATTTCCCAGCAATTGAGATGAAATCTTTAGGGGGCTTTTCAATCTTTGGGAACCACGTCTATAGATTCCAGGAGGCTACACAGAGTTACATGGTTTGCAAAGCATACACCTTATAATGAATTCACCTTCCCAATGCCAGATATGGTCTGAAATTCTAAATATGTGAAAATAATTTTCATATTAACTAAGTATACGTGCAGTTTTAAGAAACCGATCAAATCTCACATTGGCTTCCTATGAAAGTAGTAAAAACACTATATGGAAAACTATGAAAAAGATGCATTTGTCCAATATTGAGCAGAAAGACATTGTACAGGCAAAAAGTAAAAACTACAAGCAAGAAATTTTAAGGTGAAATGGGGAAAAGACCCACTCTGCAAGCCCTCTGTAATCCTAAAATAGTGTTTAAAAAAGTGTTAAAATATTTTTTAAAATTCATATTATATGTATATCCTTTTCTACAAAGATGAATTATTTCACGTTCATCTCTGGACACAGATCTAGTAGGATGTTTTTGAATGACTGAACTTTGGTTTTTCTACTGACATGGCAACTTAATTTAGTTCAAATATGAGTATATATTTAAATTCACTTTTCATAGCAGCAGATGCATAGGCAGAAGAGTAAAAGGTTGTTTCTCTTTTAGTTTTTCTTCTGATATGATAAAGTTTGGTTTCCCACTGTGCAAGAGACAAAGCTCAGTTTTGAGGGTTTTCGATATTATGCCATGTTTGCCATAGATATTTACATTTCATTAGCATATTCTACTCTACGTGAAATCCAGCATTGAATGCTCCCAGCACACTAAAGCTAATCCTCTTTAAAGAGCTACAGGCTATATTACATGTAGCCACAGCAGCAGCCGTGCCATCGTTGCATCACTTTGAAGACGATGAACAGAGTTCTCTTGTGCGTCCCCTGTACCCAGACTCATAAACCACTGCTTTCTGTGCTGTGAAATCCTTCTGTTTTCATCAAGGAGAATTATGAGAAGGCCGAAATCCACGTTACCACTCTGAAAGCTGGATTGTACTTGAAGAGGAGATGTTATGCTGATTTCACTTTTTCCTAAGTGTCTATCCACAATGTTTTCAACTAAGATTAAAATGAACTATATCCAAGTATTTTGGGTCCTTTGATTAGCATCAAGTGCTAACCACATCTTTCATCTAGGGAATCTGATCATGGATAATCAGAGGAAAGAGACTCAGTGATGTCACAGGTCTTCTTTTCTTTACCCTATTTTTATAGGATAACATTAAACATTTAGATGAAGTAATTTGTAGTAGCTCACTTCTCCGCAGACAAAGATGACTTAGCTAGCATTATCTATGCAGCAGATAGATAATCCAGTATCCAATTTCAACAAAAGATAACAAACTAAAAGTTGTACAACATTGCAGAAAATGTAATTTTTTAGTTAAAAACTAAAGTGAGTACATCCTTCTACTGATGATATTCCCTTACTAATGCTTAGATTGTACTATAAATAAAATTGATCTTGTTTTTCTTATTTGATTATAATTAAATTGTAAAAAATGGTTTATAAATTGTAATTTTGAAAAGAATTATTTGGTAAAAATTGCTATTGAAGATGTCCATTATACTGCTTAATGTTATTTTACTTAAAGTGCCACATGGTAAATTCTCCTATGATTAAAACAGGAGACACTTTGATTTTCATACCAAATGGAAATATTTCTTTTTATTAGACTATGAGAATCTAAACCTCATCATATTGTCCCTTTTTGCCTTTACTCCCAGGAAACTCAGATTTTGTGATCAGTTCCATGCTGTCCTTCACTTAGATAATCTTGTACAAACCATCTAACCCAGACCCTTTGTTACTTGGTCCACATTCTTTACCATTGGCTTAGTAGTTCTAGACATATGAATGTGTCTCTTTATAGGTAATTTCAAATATTTTTGAACGTGTGTGCAAGTTAAAATACAATTCACAACAGTGTTCCTTATTTCATTTCGCCATTTTCTTCACAAGCATGTGCCAGAAAGTCTTTTTGGAACAATGGAAAGAACTCAGCGCTTGGAGTAAAATAGGCCTGGATTTGCCGTACACCTACTAAGTGGCAGGAATTATTTGCCTGCTCTTCTGAGGTGACTGAGCCGTGAGGCAGGCAACCAATTATTTCCGTTGCTGTAGGCAACTTTGGCACTTCCAGACACCAAAGAAAACTTTGCTGTACGTTTTCTTGCTGTACCCCTTGCTTTAATCCTGGCAATACCTAAATTCAGACTAAAGCCTCATTTATAATTAGTATAATTCTCTGCTTATTCTTATAGTCCAGTAATTTCCAAGGTAAAACATACTCTGAAAGATTTTATTACAGTCATCCAGACATTAGCAAATACCTTTCCTAGGTGGCGTGCCTCCTTCTGTGTCTGTACCACTTTAAAGCTGCTAAGGCACCTCTTTCTGGGTGATTTTCCTATTCTCTCTTACATTTCTTCCTGAGTGTCTGTTTAGCGTCACTTTTCCCCCACACTTCTAATTTTTTTTTTTTTTGCGGTACGCAGGCCTCTCACTGCTGTGGCCTCTCCCGTTGCGGAGCACAGGCTCCGGACGCGCAGGCTCAGCGGCCATGGCTCACAGGACCATCCGCTCCGTGGCATGTGGGATCTTCCCGGACCAGGGCACGAACCCATGTCCCCTGCACCGGCAGGCGGACTCTCAACCACAGCGCCACCAGGGAAGCCCTCTAGGATAATTCTGATTTACTATCAAAACTGAAAAAAAATCTAGACTATAATTAAGACAAGTGAAAAAATTCTCTTACTTTCAAAAGAAAGGTGTCAGGTTCAGATGATATCAGAGTCAATTTCCACCAAATCTTTCAGATTTATGTGATTTCCAGGATATTTAAATTATTACAGAAGACAGGAAAGTGTAAAAGACATTTCCAGTTCATTTTATGAGGCTGACATAACACTACTATTAATATCTGACCAAGAAAATGAAAAAAAAGATAACTAAAGATAACTATAGTAGACACAGTTGTTGCCCACTCACATCTCCAAAATATAAACTGCCAAGTGTAAATTTAATAAGAGGTGAATCTGAGCCATAAGAGGAAAGAAACCTTTACTGAGGTGAACAAAAGAACAACCAACCAAATAATATTTATGGATTCAAAGCCTTCATATTTTAAAGATGTCATCCTCTCTTAAATCATCTATACTTTTAATAAACAACCCCAATGTCCATCAGCTGATGAAACGAAAGTGTAGCATACCCATACAACAGAATATTATTCAGCAGTAAAAAGGAACTTGCTACAACATAAACGAACCTCAGAATCATGCTAAGTAAAAGAAGCCAGACACAAAAGACCACATATTTTGTGATTCCATTTATAAGAAATTTTAAGAAAAGGCAAGTCAAGAGATAAAGAAAGAGGATTAATGGAGTAGAACGAGGGCTGGGGATAGGAACAAGGATTAAATGTAAATGAGCATGAGGGAACACTGGGTGATTAAAATGTTCTAAAACTGGATTTTGGTGATATTTGCATAACTTGGTAAATTTACTAAGAAGAATTTAATTGTACTGTTAAATGAGTAACTTTTATGGTATGTAAATTATATCTCAATAAAGACGTTAAAAATTGTATTTAGCTAGTAAGTTTCATTCATTAATTTTTGGTTATCCCTATTTACAAAAGAGGCAAATGAGGCTCAAGGAAATTAAGTAACTTGCTGTTAAAGCTTTTTGTTTTACACATCAGAATTCATACCTCAAACTGTAATTTCTGTCTGCTGTCCTCCCCTATTGAATGCTTAAAGACATCTATCTGAATCTCATTTTACCCACTCTATTAGTGAACCTACTTTCCATTATGCAGGGTACTTCCCTATCTATCCCCACTGTATGTTGGTTACGCAGATCTATATATGTGTTAAAATTATAAAATAAAGACCAAACTAAAGGTCAATTTTACTGTATGTTAAGTTAAACAATAAAATAAATAAAAATAAAGCCAATTTATTCTGGTTTCCAGAAAAAGAAAGAAAGAGAGAGCGAGAGAGGAAGAAAGGGAAAGGAAAAAAATCATGAAGCTGTAATGTCTTACCTTTTAAAACTGAGGTATCTAAATAGCAGAAAAAGAGTCTGACCAAGTTACACCTGGAGGAGTGGGCTTACACACCAAAAAAAAATTGCATGATTTTTTTCTGACTTATATTGATATCAACAGAAACTAGGGGAATGTGTGTGAAAATAAATTCTAAAATGCTAGACTAAGGAAGGAGAAAAGAACATAGCTCCCTTGGGTCAAAATGATTAACATGGGTACATTTACCAGAGATTCTAGATTCACTGTGCTGTTTCATTAGGTGGGATTGGTTATCACAATTTGGTTAGAAAGTAGAAAATACATAAGACGCCTTGGTAAGACACACATGTAACTGAGGATAAGAGACAAATTCCACGAGAGTTCAGAGATCTATTAATTCACTGATGTTTCTGGGAGTCTAGAGATCTGGGGTACACTGAGGTATCCCCTCCAAACTAAAAGACAATTTGCTGCACCTTGTATCCAGTTCCACAAAGAAAGAGGCACACACATTTGGTGGGATTCTAGTATAAGAGAGGCAAAATAATATTACATTGGTGTTGCTCCTTCCTACTTATTGAATAAGCCATGAGGCTTCTATATTTAAGGAAGGCTCACAGCAAATGAATATTCTTCAGCCAGTTCAGTTTAAAGAAAAAGCCACTCTTGCCACTTAGCTCTTGTGACCCAGGAAATCTAATGTGTACAACATTCTGTAGCAGATCATTGAGCCCATGGAATTTCCAAATAACACAATAATAGTACAGCCCCTAGAACTGACAGCAAAGCCATACCTCTTTGACAAATAACTAATGTCCTCAAGAAACTTCTGTTTTTTTCTGTTGGGTTCTTGTAAAGACTGAATATCTGGTCATGGGAAATGAACTGATAATGATACCTGTGCTGTCTCTCCCAAATTAGATGCTGTTTGACGGACCTATTGTTAAATTTGGATGCGCAGAGCAACTCTCCATCATCAAGATGAAATGGCACATACAAGGTCACCCTCAACCACGTTCTAGAAGCACAAGAAACTTTCATGAGCAAATGGCTCCAACTCTCGTGGCCCCTACTCTTGCTGTAATGCCACCTCTTCCTGGACCCACACATATAAGGGACTACCTTATGGACAGGGACGAGACAGTTCAAGACTGATTTACTAATGATTATGCATAATATACTGGCAATGGCCATAAATAAATTGATGCAGCGTTAGAGTTTTCCACACTGTTGGCCATGAAGGACAAGTAGGAAGATAAATCTTCACAATAAGCAGAACTTTGAGAAGTACATCTAATTGTATATTTTACCTAGAAAGAAAGATCATCATAGTGAAGATTTATACATAGAGCCTAAAGGTTTGTTTCAATGATGAGCAAGTTGGAAGGAACAAGATTGGATGACAAGGAGGTTTAGGGTAGAGGTACATGTATACACATCTCAAAATAGGTTCACGCTGTGAGAATATTGTGCCTCATGTGAATGCTCAGCAAAGGGCTCTCACTACAGAGGAGACTCAATAATCAGATGGGCAGGAAGCTCAGTACTGCAAATGTCAGCTATCCTTTCTCCCCAGAAACATGACTATTCCTCAGTAGGTTCAAAAGCAAAGTGGCCGTGGTGACAGAGATGGAGGTTATCCATGGGCTCAACCACGAGAACTTGTTACCAAGGCAGATCCAGCAACCACCTCAATTGAACGCTTAAAATGCCAGCAGCAGAAACCCATGCTGAGACCTCCATACAGCTCCAAGTGTGGGGAACAGGGTGGCGTGGCTAGCCTCCTGCTGACTGATTATACTGAACCTCTTTCACTGTGGACTTGGTAGCAATTTTTCTCACTCGAATATGTTATGCATATAGATTTTACTTCCCTGTTATGCTTCTATGAGCAAAACTTTCTGTGAACTTACTGAAAGCTTATTCAGCCCACAGTAATCCATATACTATTACTTCTGGCCAAGAGTGCTATAGGATTCCCACAGGATTCATTGGTTTTACCATAACTCAGGAGGAGCTGGCCTTGTAGAGAAGTGCAATAGTCTGTTACAAAGACTCACAGAGCCAGCTGGAGGACATCTTATGAAGTTGGGGTACTGGCATAGAGAAAATGGTGTATGCTCCAAATCAATAACCAATACATGGTGTGTTTCACCCAAGGACAGATCACATGGATCCAGGGATCATAGGGAAGAAGTGGGAGTAGAACCTCTCATACTACGCTTCCTCCCCTTACTGAGAGTGCATTAAGGAAGCTATAAATCTAGCCTCATAATAGTTGCAAAAAGGGGAGCTGTGGTCAACATTTATATTTTCTTGCTTTCATGGTAGTGTATATGTTCATACAGTAATCTATTTGTTTTTTCCCCATCTCTTTTCACCTATCATTTTACCTAGGCTGTGTCGGTGGTGATGATCTTTATAGTTTAGTCCGTGAATAATATATATGTAGCTTTCACAAAACTTATCAAATGTCCTCTTCTTTTTCTTATTTAACTGTCTACACAATAAATTCTTTCTAGAATTAAGTTCTAAGAATGAGTCTGCATTTCCAGATGAATTTACACACTTTACTGACTCATGAGAACAGTACAATCTAGCATGTTTCTCTTTTAAACTGGTTGTCTAGAAGCTCAGAGATTCCTATAAACTCCATTGTAATGATTCATTCACTTCAGGTTTCCAGACACTGCTTCCTTCCTTTCTTCTAAATGGTTTCTGATCAGTGCTTTTCACTTTAACTTTTCCTGCACTAGTTTATACCCACTTTTAACGGTGCATGTCACTTTGGCTCCTATTTATAGATAAACCCTGCCTTTAGCAAAGCAGTTCATGACTTCCCTTAGCAGCAGCTGAGCCACAGAATGACCTGTTCACTCAGCCAGGATTTGTTGGCTGCTTACCATGTGCAGGTGCAACAGGGCCACTCCTCTTCACTGCGCACGGTCCTCATATCCTCGAGCATCCCTATTATTTCATGTCAGATGCCCATTGTCAATTCCATGGGCAACACTTATGTGATGTGTGGCTCCTCTTATTTGGACTGTCTTTCAGAGTCTGTTTCTGACTGTTCCTCAGACCCATCCTCTAGGTTCTGTCTTACACCAGTGGGAGCCTTTAGACCCAAATCCACTCTTAAATAAGATCTTATAATTTCTGAATTTTCTGATAACTTCCCTATTTACCATGGCTTAGACTAACTACAACGTTTTAGAAGCTTTTAGAAGTTACCTGAAAACCAGAATTGCCTCATCCTGAGAGCTAGGGACTTTCTTCCTTTTGAAATGAATGAAGATGCCGTGACCGTATAGTGGTTAGTAGTCTGTATTGTGAAATGAATGAAGATGTGAAATACATGGAATTGGGACACAATGCAATCTCTGGAGAGATGTGCTCTCCACTGGCAATAGTCAACCAGGATGTTGGTGTATACGTCAGTCTCTTGAGAGTTTGGTTAGTAAAAATAAAAGGATTAGGCTGCACACAATCCACTGCTCTTTCCTCTTTTTCTATTCTTTAGGAATAATACTTGTCTGATATAGGTACAATCCCTCATCGGTAGGTGGACTATCTTCCTCTTTTTTTCCCCTAAATTGACCTTTCCTCCTTCCTGGCTGCTTGTTCTACCCAAGCACATATATTTATTCTTTAATTCATTCAACATTCTTGTAAGTACCTACTATGTGCCAGACACAAAATGTTTAAGGATAAAGAGATGAACGTGGTACTGTTTCTGGGCTCTAGAAGTACACAGTTGTGGGGAGGCTGATATGTAGACAATAATTACAGCCTCATGATAAGTGACAAGGCAAAGGCACTATAGAGGCCTAGAGATGTCCCTTCACCTGACCCACAAGCTGAGAGGCTCTTTGGGGACAGTGACCCTGCTTTATAATGCAGCTAAAAGTCATCAATCCATCCTGTTGGGTGAGTTGCTGAGCTTTTTCACAACTGAAAGAACCAACAAAACATCTCAGGTCACTGCAGGAACAGGCAGTTTTGGAAAGTCACACTAATTTTCCCACAAACTCATGTAGTTGTGATCTGGGATAGTAAAACCTGTACTCCAAAGTAGAATTTTGAGGAAAAAAAATATGTTTCTCCCGAAGGTAGGGCACATAGATTATACAAAGTACTACAGAGCTCCCTTAGGAGTCCTGAATGCCCAGTGTGGTACTCTAGAAATTTCCTTCAGCCAGTGAAATGATGTCACTAAAGGATGGTAATTGGTCCCTAAAGGATTGCCTTGGGGAGGGTACAGAACAAATACTCAACAGTGGCGTAATCAAGCAAGGGAGGATATAATTACTTATACACATCAAAACATGTGGACTCTTTGGACATGTACAATGGGTTCAGATAATTAAATAGTGTTACATATGGATATTCTGAGAAGGTAACATTTCTGTACCCCTCAAGAGACTTACAAGAAATCTATTGATGTTCCCTACTTGATACTCTTTTTCTTTATATCAGTGACTAGCAACCAGCATGAATACTCAACAAAACATTTCTACCAGAAGCAAATGCAGACTTGTCTCTCAAAGCACATATGATTGAGGGTGGACTCACTTTGACAGACAGATTAATGGTCCCCTTGGAAGAAGGAACCCAGTGTGTCGGCAAAGGATGCTTTTGGCTTGTACAGGCTTTATTAATGTATCCACTTTACTTAGCCCTCCATTCAACAAAACAAAAACCACTGCTTTCTTTTCTAGGTAGTCATTGCTTAATACTCATCCGATCCAAGTTCGCCATCTGCAGGTCATACAATTTACAATTGCTTTTGAGAAGATTGCATGGGAGGATTCACATGTGCCTCCTTTTGGGGGAGTTTATACTGCTGTTGATTGATAAGCACAACTGATGGCTATTTACTGCATAACTACTGTCTTGTTAGATATTTCCTGGACTCTTCTTTTACATCTGTCTACACGCAGGGATTTACGTTAAAAAGTTAACAGTGAAGAGGAGCTATGAAATACATGTTTTAGTGTCATGTTTCTTAACTTAAAAAAATACAACCTCCCTTCTGGTTAACATAAAAATAACACACATTCATTAATGCTCGTATTACAAAGCACTAATAATCCTAATCATCCCTACCATTTACTGAGCCCTTAGCTTGGTACCATTGGCCTAAGAACTTATAAACATTAACTAATTTAATACTTACAGCACATTTATGAAGTACTTTTATTCTCATTTTGTAGATGAGAAATCTGAGGTTCTAAGAGATTAAGCAGCTTAGCCAAGGACATAGAGCTAGTTAGTGAGTTGGAGATCTGTCTCACTTCAAATCTATGCTCTTGAAAAACCCACCATACTGCCCCCAAGGATTCCATTTTTCTGTGTTTCAAGCCTACGATGACTGCCTATGTATTTTTCAACTACTCCCCTGCCTTTGAGGTAAACATATAAATATGTGTCCTCCCAGGCAGGGAGCAGGAAAGAATAACCTTTTTCCTCAACGTGCTGTACAACAGCCAAGAGTACAACCAGAAACTGCGAAGCAGTCTCTTGCATCACCAAGCTAGTCCAGTAGTATTCCAGAAGCATTCCAGAAGTCCGGGGTAAAGCTGTGACCCACTCTTCTTCTCCCTCTTCCTGGAGCTTAGGTTGGCAAGTGTGTCCTGATCATATCTGACCCTCTCCACTGACTTTAAATTTAAAGTTGTGTTCAATCAACAATGCCTAAGGTCCAACCCTCTCTCCTAAAGGATCCTCAATTTGCAGTTTCTGTCATATTTTTCTTCAGAGTTTGCCTTTTTAGAAGATCAAAAAGATTTATTTGGGGAGGTATTTTCTTTATTTTTAGTTGAACTTGAGTTTCTATTCTTTTCTGTCCCCAAAGGTGAGGTTCACTTGGGCAAAGTGGAGGCATGCCCACTTCTGGAATCCAGTAATTTTTGGATAGGCTACCGAAATAACTAGTTTGCGTGAGAAACCATAGTTCCCTGGGGACAAGAATACTTTAAAGACTGAATTTGGAGATTCTTCAGTTTAATTTAGCTGCAAGGAACAGAACATACCCAAACTAGCTTTAACATAAAGGGGGAATTATTGGGTGGACACAAGGATATCTCATGGACGTAAGGACAGAAAATGAAGATAGTCTTCATGAGGGATTACAATCAGGACATGGAAATTTGTTGGAGGCAAAAATAATCTCTCTCTCTCACTCCACAGTCTGCTTCATTCATTCCACCAAGACTTAATGAAAGCCTACTATGTCAGGCACCATGCTAGGTGGTAAGAGTGCAGAGGTGAACAGAACAGATAAGGTCGGCTTTATTCCTCTCTGTAGACCATCCGTATCTGATCCACTTACCCTGGTTTTACATGCCCTCCTGATTCAAGCCCTCAACAGAAACTGACTCAGTCTCAGCATCCTCAGTTCAAAGACAAAATCTTAGCACAACACACAGCTTGTTACCTCTGGTCCAATCAGGTATCCACCCCTGGTCCAATCAGGTACAGCAACAATGACTCTGGTAGGGAGGGAGGGGGAGTTGCATGGGACAGTCTCAGCAGTCAGGGAAGAAGAAAGTAAATTGTGTGGAAACGGGTTGTTGGTAAGGAGGATATGACCGGTGAAGGAAATGATGATCATCTCATCTCTACTGCAAAGATTTTCAAAGGTAAAAGAATGGGGCTTCCCCGGTGGCGTAGTGGTTGAGAGTCCGCCTGCCGATGCAGGGGACATGGGTTCGTGCCCTGGTCCGGGAGGATCCCACATGCCGCGGAGTGGCTGGGCCCTTGAGCCATGGCCACTGAGCCTGCGCGTGCGGAGCCTGTGCTCTGCAACGGGAGAGGCCACGACAGTGAGAGGCCCGCGTACCGCAAAAAAAAAAAAAAAAAAAGATAAAAGAATGATGAAAGTTTCCATAACTTGATAAAAGAAAAGGAAAGCACCTCAGAAGGGCTGAAAACTCACCATGAGGTATGGAAGGGTTCCCAGACATATGGCCTATGTGGGGACACAAGTTTGAGTCTGAGTGGAAGGCTCTGAATGAAGAACGGGTTACTCAAAAGCCCTCTAACCCTGCATAAGGGGAACCTTGGTGACTTTCCTTGCGAGCAGAGAGGAGAGTGCAGGGGAATTACAGATCTTAAAAACAAGGCCTTCCTTGAAAAGTCTGAAAAAATCTTGTGGCTGCTTAGAAGTTCAAATTATCTAAGGTAAGAAGAAACATTTGTAAACCCTGGAGGCAGTCAATCTCCAGTTTTAAGAGCAGCAGATGGGGAACAGTGACACTGCAGCAATAGCTTACGAAGACTGGAAAGCCTCCCAAAAAATGGGGAGTGGAGTGGCTAAAAGGTGAAATATGCAATGATAAAATTTTTGTGATGGTTGCCTAAGTTTTTCAGGCATTAGGGCTAATGTGGTCTCTGGAAATAGGAATTATAATTATCAATGTAAAAATAAACTCCTCTCCGAAGTCTGGACTGCCAACTTGAATGTCTCAGGTACCTCACTTGTATACACTGACGAGATATTTCAGGTTAGCTCCCTTCTTTCAAGAGAATCTTGAGAGGGTAAGATATGTCATTTGTTCAACTGCAAATTTCTAAGGAAGTGTTTAATTCTGATCAGATTTACTAGCAGACTCTACTTTGATTTGTAGTTCAACTTACCATTTTGAGAAAGTAAAAATCATGTCTGGTAAAAGTTCCCAAATGAGTATAGTGTCTAAAGTTCTTTAAAACTTGCAATGAAATTCAGTATATGGCAAAAGGCTGCAGATGTAAAGAACTATAGTTACTGTAATACTAACTTAGCAAGCTACAGACATTGCCTTAGGTTGTTTGGACTTAGCAGTTATTTTGTATATGAGTCATAGACTCACTTGCCATGAGGTAAGGTGTCTAGAAATTTTATTTATGAAACCAGGCGGCCTACAATAGCTTATTCTCATTAGCCCTCTCCTAATCAGATCTGAAATCTAGAACTGTTTTCTCAGGGGATGGTCATCCTAACCAGGGGACTCTTTGCCTTTTTTCAGTTCCTTAGTGGTTCCCCTTCTTCTCATTAATTAGTTAATTTGATTCAACAAGTATGTATTAAGCCCCTCTGATGTGCCAGGATCACCACAATCCTTATTCTCACCACACGATTTGGGGAGGGGCAGTCCACCCTGGGCTGTGGGCATGTCTGCAAGTTCTTGCTGGCTGTTAAGAATGCCAGACCAATCTCTCCTTGCCTGGGCTATCTATCAGGTTTGTATTTGCCTCAGCCTTGAGGGATGAGGTAATGTCTTACTCTGGGCCAAAGAGTAGCCTTGCTATAAAAGCAGTGGATTCCCCAAGCTCAATGTTCCTTGGCTGCAGCAGAAACCCACTAACATCTACCTGGATCGCTCAGTATCACTCCTTTGGACTAGGAGGACATGAAGAACTGATGGCAACATGATGCTCATGCTGCTTGCTGTGCTCTGAGTAGTAAAGTCCTTTGCCTTTGACCCAAGAGTCTCATGTCTTCTGCCAGCATCCATGGAACAGTAGCAGGCTAACTTATTAACTCTAAGGAGAGTAAAATAAAATCCCAGACCCTGAAACAATCTTAATTTCCAAGAATTTCATCACCCTTAAACAAGCCTCTTGCAGAGTAAAATTCCCTAAAAGTCTGTCTAAAATAGGACAAAGGTAAAAATGTCAACTTTATTCATTATAAATTTGTTTTTATACTTTCTACATTCTCCCAAATTTGTAGCCTGCATATTACAAATTCCATGCTCTTCAAAAGTAACAATTCTTAAAAATTAAGATCTGTGGTACTTTTCTTCCAACAATGCAAACTAAGCAAAATTTCCATGGTTTCTGCTATGTGCCAGGGTCTGCAGGGGATGTAAGGATGAATGAGACATAGTCCCAGTACTTTTAGGACTCAGGGTTTAACAGAGACAGCAAACACAAATGTGTATCTCAAATACAAGACTGAGTGTGATCAGATATAGTTGAATTCTAAGCAAAGAATGGGTAAAGGATGGGGGAGAGGAGATTTAGTTCAGTTATTGTTTATTCAGAAGTCCAAACACGAGCCAAACACTGAAGGACGGAGACACCAACAAGTGGGAAAAATGGGCGAGAGGCAGGGTATAGGAAACGAGGGAAACGGTGTGAAGAGATGCATTGCAGACAGATGGCATGAGATGGGGACACAGCAAGAGCAAAGATGCAGAAGGATCTTGCAGATCATAACAAGAACCAGCAGGTAGTCCAGGGTGCCCAGACACCACTGAGAGATGATGAGTTCAGGCCATTTCTGCTTGAAGTGCCCATGAAACCTTGTAGAGAAATGGCGCTCTCTACAAGAGGTGGGAAATGTTAGTTAAACTGAGGAGAGAGATTAGAACAGGAGATGAATCTGGGAATCATCCACACAGGGGCAATAATTGAAGCCATTACATGAGATTAAAGGAAGCAAAGGTTGGATATGAAGAAGACATGGACTTCTAGAGAATGCCTCTATCCAGGAGTCAAAGAGTGAAACAGTGGCCTGCAGAAGCAGCAGCTGGAAATGTGAGAACCAGGAGAGTGTAGAGACATGATACTGTGCAACAAGTTCTACAGGAAGCCCCAGGATAACAACTAGGAAGAGGCAACTAGATTGGGTGCCTGGAATGTTTTCATTGATCTTGTAAATAGATGTTTCAGAAGAGGACAGACCAGAAGAGTTGATGCATGAGTGTTAAACAAGGAAGTTTAACAGAACTATTCTGAGAAGCACTGCTGTTAAGGGAAGGAAAAAGAATATAGTCTCAAGGGAAATGAATATTTCATAAGAATCATTAGATTTGAACATGTGCATAGGCTAAGGAGAAGATGTCAGAAGGCAAAATTTTTTAAAAAGAGAGATGAAAGAAAGGGACTATGAATAATGAGAAAAATCACAAAATAGGTAAAAAGATGTTGGTTTAAGAAGATAGAAGGAGTAGGCTTGGACACAAGGTAGAACATTGTTTTTCTGAGGCAGAATGGAAGGAGAAATGAATGGCTAATGATATAGAGAAAATCTGAGAGTTCACCATGGATAACCCGGTAACCTAAGTCAAATAGATGGAAATCTGGCAGCAGTGAGTTCAGCTTGAAAAGAGAGATCCTGGATTGAAACAGGTGCTGTGGAGAATTGGAAAGATAATCAATTAAGGATGAATAAAAGAATCCATAAGCATCTTTGAGAACCCAGCTATGGTTCACCTTAATGGATGTCATCAGAGTCAGCTGGGGAACCATCTCAGCTCTGGCTTAGAGAGCTGAGCCAACCGAGGGAAGTGCATACAATGGAGGTCAAAGAAACAAAACAGAAGTCTAAGGAGGCAAGGGGCATTTTACAACACTTCAAATGGGCAAAGTGTTTTATTGCTGCATATCAACTACCCAAATACTCTTTTACAATGTTATTTTCACAACTCTGTAAATTTTACCTGATCCATTTTATGTATTGTGAAAGACATAAATAATATAAATGGGTATTAAGAACTTCAGACAAGTTGTTCTTGAATCCTTTTTAAAACTTCACTGAATTTCCAATTTGGGGGTTGAGCCCAAACTAATTTATTTAGGGCCCTGTGGTAGACTGGTTTCCATTTTTTCTCTCAACTGTAACTAATGAATTAATTGTGAGGCTTTGTGTAAAGTCTATCCTCCCCACTATAATATACATTCCAACTGGGCAGGGAATGTGCCTGTTTTGTTCTGTTCTATATCCTGGAATATTCAGCACCTGGAATAATTCCTAGCACATAAGAGGTATTCAGAAATATTTGTTGTTGACATGTGGTTGCCAAGGGGGAGGGATGGAGTGGGATTTTGGGGGTTAGTAGATGCAACCTATTATGTATAGAATGGATAGAAAACAAGGTCCTACTATCTAAACCATGACCTTCATAATTTTCATACATGTACTGACCACAATCATTTCTTCCACTACTAAGCTATATAATAATAAAAGATGAACAATCAAAAAAAAAGAAAACAAGGTCCTACTGTATAGCACAGGGAACTATACTCAGTATCCTGTGATAAACCATAATGGAAAATAATATATTAAAAAAAGAAGGTATATATATGTATAACTGAATCACTTTGCTGTACATCAGAACACAACATTTACACATTGTAAATCAACTATACTTCAATAAAAAAAATTTGTGGTTGTTAAATATTTATAAAAGAAGATACCGGATATGTCTGGGTAACCTCTCTTAGTCAATTTGTCGTATGCATTGCTTACTGCATGTTTGATAAGTTCGAAATGTTTCTTTTTATTTCAGGAATATCTATAATGTTCAAAGAAGATAATGCCTTTTATTGTCTCTATAAACTATTACATTCTCTGCCTACACTGTTGAAATGACAAGAAACAACATGCTTACTTTTAATTCACCCTCCAATCTCCTCCTTGCAAACTGATGTAAAATTTTCAGAGTATCTCTTAGTGTCGATCCTCACCAATCTTAACAGAAATTTCCACAAATTTATTACCGTATTGCTTTATAAGATCATCATCAGATTTTCTGAAAATTCTGTGACAATGTTTATGTCATAGTCTCTGGCTCAGAAAATGAGTCAGTTAATTAGGTTGTCTGTCCAAACAAATGTTTTCGTCATTCACATCATGATCTTAACTGTCTTTCAGCAATTGAAGAGCCTGTAAATTTATTCTTTCTAACGCCTCACTGCCGCCCTCTTCTGGTGGCACATAACAGCACAGGCACATGAGATAACTAGATGTATATTTTTACTTAATGAAAACAAATATTGCACTCCACAGAACAAAAAAGATACTAATAAATTACAAGACTGAGTAATGATGTGAGAAAATGGAAAACATTTTGAAACATTAAAATGTGACATATTTACCTCACCAATAATCTTCTTTTAACTCCATTTCAGTAAAAATCCATTAATCTTTTTGAATTTCATTATAGAAAAAAAATCCATTGTTTTATCTCTATGATGTTTTAATATAACAACAATAAAAATTACACTTGTACTACGGAGAAAGAGTTTGCTAACCAAATTAACAGTGTAAATAGCACTGCAGGGCATGTTTAAATTGCTTGAGAGAAAAAAATCTATTAAACTATTAGAGTATTTTAGAATGACTAAATATATGAAAGAAATACTGATAATTCAAAAGAGTATTATCTATTTATGAAATGCTCCATAGGTCTTTCACTTTCAAATAATGCAGTAGTTCTGAACATACATATCACCTGAATCCTCTGTTCACACTATTCTCTTGACTCCTACCTTATTCTCACTACACATCCTACAGTCAAGGAGGTCTGCCAACTTCTCATAAATGTGGTCTCCACACTCTCTGTCTCTCCTGTTGCTGCCTGTACTGGGTCCTCTCCAGTTCAGACTGTTAGCCTCTATACTGGTTTTCCTGCTACCCGTCTCTTCCCCCATTTCCACATTCTACTCTTCACGGACTGCCAGATAGCTTCTTAACAACAGAACTGTGTCACTTTTCTACTTAAAAATGTCTGTTGGCTTGTTGTTGCCTATAGGATGAAGTCCAAGCCTCTGATCTTGGCATGGAGAGTCCAACCTGCCATGCTCAGCACTATATACAGTGCAGCATAGTTTCTGCCACTGAGCACCTGCCCTTAGTATCCTGGAATAGCATCCCCCAGCACTTTGTTTTTGACTCTGTGGCAGAGCTTGGTCCGAGGCTCTGTCATACATCAGTTACTTAACTGTCTTCCCAGAGACTGTGACTCCTGAGAGTGGCCAGTGTCTCACTGGTTCTCTTTTGAATCTCCAGCACACAACTGGAGCTAGCTGTGTAACTAACACACAGGAGAAGCTCAGTGCAGGTTTATGAACAGATAAGTGAATGAATGAATGAATGAATGAATGCTACTCTCCCCACCTTTAATGAAATCCTCCATTTTCGAGTCTTAGATTATAATGCCATCCCCCTAAAGCCTTTCTTGACTCTTATCTAGCAGAATTAATTGCTATCACAGTTTTTTGTTCATGTTACAGTTAGCTGTATATACTCCTGTCTCCTGTGCTAGGTCATAATCGCTGAAAAGCAACCTGGGAGAGTGAAAAGGGCATGAGCTGTGGACACAGACAGCCCTGAGCTTGTATTCTAGTTCTGCCACTCATTCTCTGTGTCACCTTCAACAGGTAGCTCAGCTTTTTTTTTTTAATGTTTAATTTTTTTTATTGAAGTAGTACAGTTGATTTACAATGTTGTACCAATCTCTGCTGTACAGCAAAGTGACTCAGTTATACACATATGGACATTCTTTTTTTAATATTCTTTTCATTATGGTTTATCACAGGATATTGAATATAGTTAGTTCCCTGTGCTATATAGTAGGATCTTGTTGTTAAATTATTTTATTTTTTTTGGCCGCACCATGCAGCTTGTGGGGGATCTTATCCCTTGACCAGGGATTGAACCCAGGCCCTCAGCAGTGAAAGCGTGGAGTCCTAACCACTGGACCGTCAGGCAATTTCCAAATTAATTTATTGTTTTGGTCAGCTTTTATGAAATGAACATTATTTTCCTCATCTCTAAATGGGGCTAACACTGCTTCCCCATAGGTTTAATGCAAAGATTAAAAAAGAAAGTGAGGGAATTCCCTGGCAGTCCAGTGGTTAAGGCTCCACGCTTCCACTGCAGGGGGCGCGGGTTCCATCCCTGGGCGGGGAACTAAGATCTCACATGGCTCATGACACATACTAGACTTTCATGAAATTTTAGTATTTATTGCCTTTCCCTGAGAGTGAAGACCATATCTAATGTATATCTAGGTTTCCAGGGCTTCAAAAACTACAGAGACTCAGTAATGTTTGCTGAGTAAATAAATGAATTCGAGTTGTATTTGGTCAAAAGTAATATAAGTATATATTTTAAGTCTTTTAAACTAATACAATTGGTTGTCATTCCTTCCTACTCACAGTATAAATATTGCATCCTAATACTCTGATATGTCTCAAATCAAATTTTTCTCACTTTTATGATTATAGTATTGAAAAGTATACAGATGTCACATAATTTGAGGCATAAATGTTTTCTAATCTTTCAGTTATACTTCCATTTTATATTCTCCTTTATGTAGTCACTGTACAGTATGTTCATGAAGTGTTTCAATAAAAAGAACTAATGTTTATTTTTTAATGGGATAACTATATTATATAATGTTAAGAAAAAGCAGAATACAAAATAGTTCATACAGTATGATAGCAATTATATTTTAAAAAGTCACTGAGGACCAATGATGTTTTTTCCAGAGACAGCAAAAATCCACCCTAAAATTCATATAAAATCTCAAGGGACCCTAAATAATCAAAACAATCTTTAAAAAGAAGAAAAAAGTTGGAGGTATCCCACTTTTAGATAAATTGGACTACATCAAAATTAAAAAACTTGTGTGCATCAAAGGACATAATGAAGAGAGTAAAAAGGAAACCCATGGAATGGGGAAAATATTTGCAAATCATATAGCTGATAAGGAGTTAATATCCAGAATATATAAAGAACTCCTACCACCAAACAACAAAAACACAAAAATCCCAACTAAAAAACAGTCAAAGGACTTGAACGGTTCTCCAAAGAAGATATACAAATGGCCAATAAGCATATGAAAAGGAGCTCAACATTACTAACCATTAAGGAAATGACAATTAAAATCACAATGAGATACCACCTTACACCCACGAGGATGGCTACTATGAAAAAAAAAAAGGAACAGAAAAAGTTTTGGCCATGATGTGGAGAAGTTGGAACCCTAGCACGCTGTTGGTGGGAATATAAAATGGTGTAGCTGCTACGGAAAACAGTATGGTGGTTCCTCAAACAATTAAAAATAGAATAATCATATGATCCAGCAATTCCACTTCCGAGTACATACTCAAAATAATTGAAAGCAGGGGCTTGAAGAGGTATCTGCACTATTCACAATAGCCAAAAAAAGATGGAAGCAACCTACGTGTCCATTAACAGATAAATGGATAAGCAAAATGTGGTATATACGTACAATGGAATGTTATTCAGCCTTAAAAGGGAAATTCTGACAACTGCTAAAACATGGATGAACTTTGAGGACATTGTACTAAGTGAAAAAAGCCAGTAACAAAAGGACAAATATTGCATGATTCTACTCACATGAGGTCCCTAGAGTTGTCAAATTCAGAGAAAGAAAGTAGAATGGCGGTTGCCAGGGGGCGGGTAGAGGGGAGAATGAAAAGTGTTTGTTTAATGTTACAGCGTTTCAGTTTGGCAAGATGCAAAGAATTCTGTGGATGGATGGGAGTGATGGTAGCACAACAACGTGAATGTAAGTTAATACCACTAAATGTGTACATGTAAAAATAGTTACAAAAGTAAACTTTATGTGCATTTTACCACAATTTAAGAAAATAATTTAAAAATAATCAGAAGGAAATACATCAAAATATTGAGTTTTTGACTCTAAGTAATATTTTTTGATTATTTTCCTCTTCTTTTCATATTTTCTACAATGACTACATATAGCTATATCATTAGGAAAAAAGAATTTAATTCAGAAGTTTTATATGAAAACTTACCCAAAATCTGCATTTATTAGATTTCAATCCACTTCTGATTTAGGAGAACTTCCTAGTTAAGAAAAAGAAAGTTAAACTCAGAGGCCTCTCTTATAATAAAAGTATAAACACAGTAGGAAATAATCTCTACTCTTTATTTCCTGCATTATGTCATAGGCATTGTTGCATGCTTGCTATCTGAAACATCCGGGTAAGAGAACAAAGGAAACTCATGTTCCTGTGTCCCCAGCGAGAGTGGAGAAGTTACATCTGGTCATCGCTGTTCCTCACTTTAGATACACAAGGAGGAGGAATATCACATCAAGGAAGACCAGATCCTGTCCAGAGTGCTTGATGGGGGACAAATCTCTTTTGGTCTCCCCCTTACCCGAGCCCCTTAAATAGAGGAGGAGGTCTCAAATCTCTCCTTAGACTTTTGAAGCAGTTCAACCATAAAGGAGAGAAACCTCACTATTGCAGGTCTAAACTATCAGGGGTGGTACTATCTGATAATTTTGTTATGCAGGAAATAGCGAGCCTTTGCAGAAAAAACTCTACTGGATATCTTGTCTCTTGAAGTTCTTAACTCCCATTCACCGACTTTAAAAAAAATCTATTTATTACTTTTGGGGCTTGCCAGAGAGAGGGAATTCCCCTGGTTATTTATACAAAAATTTTGTTAAAAGAGTTTGCAGTAATAATCACTACTTTTTCATATGTTAACAATGGCAATACAGGACTTCCCTGGTGGTCTAGTGGTTAAGACTCTGCACTTCCACTGAAGGGGGCAAGGGTTCGATCCCTGGTTGGGGAACTAAGATCCCACATGCCTGCTGAGCAGCGCGGCCGGAAAAAAAAAAAAAGGCAATATATTACATTTCATAACGCTTTACATTTTTCAGTCACCTTGAAAAATCTCTCAAGGGGCAGCTTAGGTAACTAGCGCCCCTGAACCACCAATTCTGGATAAGCAGCCTCCTGTGTTTTATTGCCACTTTGGACCTTGCTTTTTCCTTCCTTGTTTAAGCTGCACAGCCCTCCTCCCCACAGCTTTGAATTTCATGTCATCACCCACTGTCCCTCATTGTTCTTGTCAACTGCCAACTCCCAGGGCATTTAATTCCTGGATCCTTACTATTCTCTCCAAACCACCACTACTCTTGGAGAATTCAACTATATAGTGATGAGGGGTTCTCAGTTCCTTGAAATTGTTTCTTCAAAGATCTTGTCCTTAACCCAACTTTAGGTATTCGTTCCCAAGGTCATACAGCCTACATTTTGTTATGACCAAATTTATTCTTCCATACTTTCAAATTCATGTATTCCACTCTTTGTCCACTACCACACATCTTGTCCCTTTTGAGTCTCCCAAATCCAACAATCCTAACATTCCACTGGGACTTCTAATCCACTGGTCCTATCACCTTTCCATAGACCCTCACCCCCTTTGAGGTCCTGTCTCTTCTTTTTAACCAGCTTAATTTCCATGGTCAATCATGATAATCACCATCCACATACACCTTTGACTCCCTTGTTTTTAATATTTGCATGTCAAAATAACAACTTTAGTTAAATCCAACTTTTACACAGCTGAGCAATGATGGGAAGAAAACATAACTGTGCCACCTGTTCTCACTTTAAATTTCTGACTCTGAACCTGTTGGGAAAACTAATATTCAGGCTTCAGAGGCAGAAGCAGGCCTCTGACAGACCTGTGACCCTGCCCGGACTGCGCCGCCCCTGCTTGCACACCTAACAACTGCTGCTAGCAAGTCAAGTGGCGCTTATGATAAGAAAGGGAGTGGGTCTTGGAATTTCTTGAGCCCTGGGGACCTGGCCAGTCCCCCAGGGTCTGGAAAATCTTGTGACTCACATGGTGAAATCAACAGCATTTTAAAAAGTGAATCCAGAGCTGCATTTTTGCACGCAAACTGATGATATCAATTTGCGGCCTGGAATTATAAACGGAAGCCCCCAGAACTCCAATCTGAAGTCTCACCCGTGGGGTGGATGCACGGCCTGGGACCTTTCCCAATTGGGGCTCCAGACTGCTGTCACTTGAGACTTCGCAGCTGCTATTTTGATCCGGAAGTAGGTGTCAGCCCAATTCAGTGATGTATATACCCTGTTACATTTCCCTAATATTCTTGTTTCTTTCCTTCTAATGATTGTATATTGAAATTAAGTTGAATCACCTTTCATTAAAGAATTGATTAAAGCTATTTATGTGAAACGAGTGGTTATTTTGCCAGTGAATCCAATGAACCTTAAAACCGAAAACAGGCTTTCAGCAAAACAGAACTTCAGCAACTAATGCTGCAATCACACTGCACTTCTTGGGTCCATTCACCTTCCAATCTTAGTTGCCTATTTCACACTTTCTCTCCCTCCTCTACCCTCATTCTCAGCAATCAGAAGAGGATTTCCACAGACTCCCACCCCCCTCTACCAATCTAACAGCAGCTGCACCCCACACCCTGCCTTCCCATCTGCTGTCAGAGATGAATCACCCATTCTTTTTTTTTTCTTTGTGTGTGTGTTTAAAAGAAAATCAACAAATGTTTATTGAGATGTCATAGAGTACAAAATAGATTTTTAAATGCTTGAGATAAAAATCAAGGAACTGTTTATGTCAGTAAAAATATTAACTTTAATATGTTGTCTCTTGTATATGGAAATGATGGTCTTGATTTACTATCAGTAGGACATTCCCTTTGATTTGTTTACTTAACTAGTGATTAAAAAACTCTTACCTCCTGAAACAATTAAATGGATAGTGTTGGTCTCATTAACATATTTGGACCATCTGATTCACATGGAGGTAGATAAATCTGAGAAATGTGAAACTAATAAAAACAGATAATTGCAAAATTACAAAGCACACTGGATGAAACAGGGCTAAAATCACTTGCCTATACTGCTTTGTGAGAGTGTACACTGTAACAACTCTTTTTAATTAATTTATTTTTTAAAAAAGTAGGTCACTGTTGGTTATCTGTTTTATTTTTTAAACTTTATTTTATTTATTTTTTATACAGCAGGTTCTTATTAGTTATCTATTTTATACATATTAGTGCATATATGTCAGTTCATATATCCCAGTTCATCCCACCACCACCCCTGCAGCCACTTTCCCCCCTTGGTGTCCATATGTTTGTTCTCTACATCTGTGTCTCTATTTCTGCCTTGCAAACTGGTTCATCTGTACCATTTTTCTAGATTCCACATATACGCATTAATATATGATACTTGTTTTTCTCTTTCTGACTTACTTCACTCTATATGACAGTCTCTAGGTCCATCCACGTCTCTACAAATGACCCAATTTCATTCCTTTTTATGGCTGAGTAATATTCCATTGTATATATGTACCACATCATCCTTATCCATTTGCCTGTTGATGGGCATTTAGGTTGCTTCCATGACCTGGCTATTGTAAATAGTGCTGCAATGAACATTGGGGAAGAATCAATATTGTGAAAATGACTATACTACCCAAAGCCATCTACAGATTCAATGCAATCCCTATCAAATTACCAATGGCATTTTTTACAGAACTAGAACAAAAAAATCTTAAAATCTGTATGGAGATACAAAAGACCCCGAATAGCCAAAGCAATCTTGAGGGAGCTGAAGGAATCAGACTCCCTGACTTCAGACTATACTACAAAGCTACAGGAATCAAGACAATATGGTACTGGCACAAAAACAAAAATATAGATCAATGGAACAGGATAGAAAGCCCAGAGATAAAGCCACACATCTATGGTCAACTAATCTATGACAAAGGAGGTAAGGATATACAGTGGAGAAAAGACAGTCTCTTCAATAAGTGGTGCTGGGAAAAGCGGACAGCTACATGTAAAAGAATGAAATTAGAACACTCCCTAACATCATACACAAAAATAAACTCAAAATTAATTAAAGACCTAAATGTAAGACCGGACACTATAAAACTCTTAGAGGAAAACATAGGAAGAACACTCTGACATAAATCACAGCAAGATCTTTTTTGACCCACCTCCTAGAGTAATGGAAAAAAAAACGGACCTAATGAAACTTAAAAGCTTTTGCACAGCAAAGGAAACTATAAACAAGATGAAAAGACAACCCTCAGAATGGGAGAAAATATTTGCAAATGAATCAATGGACAAAGGATTAATCTCCAAAATATACAAACAGCTCAGGCAGCTCAATATTAAAAAAACAAACAACCCAATCCAAAAATGGGCAGAAGACCTAAATAGACATTTCTCCAAAGAAGATATACAGATGGCCAAGAGGCACATGAAAAAAAGCTGCTCAACATCACTAATTATTAGAGAAATGCAAATCAAAACTACAATGTGTTATCACCTCACACCGGTTAGAATGGGCATCATCAGAAAATCTACAAACAACAAATGCTGGAGAGGGTGTGGAGAAAAGGGAACCGTCTTGCACTGTTGGTGGGAATGTAAATTGACACAGCCACTATGGAGAACAGTATGGAGGTTCCTTAAAAAACTAAAAATAGAACTACCATACGACCCAGCAATCCCACTACTGGACATGTACCCAGAGAAAACCATAATCCATTCTCTTATGTAAAACCAATCATTCCATTCACACAATAATTCTACCCCTCTCTCTACTCAAGCACATTGATGCACGTTTTTGCTCTCCTCTCTCTGCCTCTTACATCACCAAGTTTTTGCTCTCCACTGGCTCATTCTTATCAATTTACAAACAAGCCATTATTTCTTTCACCTTAGGAGAAAAGTCTCCTGACTTCACTTTCGTCAGTAGCTATTGCTCTTTGCAGCAAAAATTCCTTGAAAGAACTGTTCCTACTTGAGCTTTCAACCTGTCTTTTCCCATTCTCTTTTAAATGTACTCCAATCAGACTATTGTTCCATCACTCCACTGAAGCTGCCCTGGTCAAAGTCACTGATAACTCCACATACCTAAATCCAATGGTCAGTTCTCACTCCTCATCTTAGTTGACCTACCAACAGCATGTACACAGTCCCTTCCTCCTCTACTGCCCTCCGGGATACCACACTCTCTTGGTTTTCCTACTATCTCACTGATCACTCCTCCTCAGACTTTTCAGTTGGTTCCCTCTCCTCTCCTAGACCCCATCATATTGGAATGTGCAAAGGCTCAGTCTCTGGCCCTCCTCCTTTCTCCACCTAGATCCACTCCTTGGTGATTTCATTCAGTTCATGGTTTTAAATACCACGTATTGTTTAAAAGTCATCTGATTTCTATCTCCAGTTCAAACTTTTCTCTTGAACTTTTCAGAAAAATATTTTCAACTGTTTGATATGTGCACTTGGATATGCAATAAGCATCACACTTTCAAGATGTCCACATTGAACTCCTGATCTGCCTCAGCTTATGCCTACACCCTTCCAGGAGAGTGAAATGAAAGACCAGCTCTTAGAAGAGCTGTGCATTCAGAAGATGCTGAGTGGGAGCAGATGGGGTGACTGGAAAGGATACATATTTTCGGGGAAATTTGGCCAGGGGAACTCCTTGGTTCCCTCAGGTTCACTCAGCCTTTCACTTTGTATGTGTGCAGCTTTCAGTCTAAAAAGCTTTTCCTTTGACAACCGTGACTTGGGGGAATTACGGTGTTGAGATGCTGTGGAACTTCTGAAATCTGTTGCATAATAAGTAATGCTTTTCTTTTCTTCCACTCTGACTTCCTTTTTCACACACAGTGGCTACTAGCTTGCAGGTGAGAGGTATTACCAGCCTACTGGATGCTTCCCAGTAGCCTTGGTCAAGAAGTATTTAAATTATAAAAGTCTTGAAGGTTGTGCCACAGTAATCTCTGATGTATTATTTCAGAATTTAGATTTTTCTTTTTTTCTTTTTCGTGGTACGCGGGCCTCTCACTGTTGTGGCCTCTCCCGTTGCAGAGCACAGGCTCTGGACGCACAGGCTCAGCGGCCATGGTTCACGGGCCCAGCCGCTCCGCGGCATGTGGGATCTTCCCGGACCAGGGCACGAACCCGTGTCCCCTGCATCGGCAGGCGGACTCTCAACCACTGCGCCACCAGGGAAGCCCAAGAATTTAGATTTTTGAAACAGTTTATTATTATGAGTGCAAAAAGTGTTATTGTAGAAAATCTGGAGAAAAAGTATGGTAAAAAAGAAAATAAGAATTACCTATGGTCTCACTAATAAATAAGCGCTATAAATATTTTGATATCATTGTTTCTGTGCATGGTTATAATACTCATAATGAAGTTTTAAAAAGTGTAAGTTTTCAAAATTTGAGTATTCTTTGACTATAATTAAGCAGTCTGATTTTTGCCTCTCAATTATGATGCCTACATATATTCAGAAGTGATTTAACAAAACATGGTGACACTGTACATACTTTGGTGGCACTTCCTTTTACTATGTCCTATGGTTAACTTAGGGATGTTTACTGCATGTGTTATCTTCTGTTTTTCTTTCAGCCTTACTTTGCAACTAGACATCCTTACCACTCTGCCTGCCCCCTACATCCCACCTCTCACAGATGACTAATCCCAACCCTCATCAGTGAGTGTTAACCTTTATCTAAATTTTCCTAAGAAAAGATCTCTCCTATCGTGTATAGGGCAGGCATAGTGCACTTAATAGCAGGATGCAGGAGCCTGAAGTAAGGCCAGAACCTCCTTTGGAGTTATCTGTTCAAGTCAGGAAGGCACCTGAAGGACAAACACAGCTGCAGGTACTGGGGAAAGTCTGGTCTGGCAGGTATGTCATCTCACTTGCAAGGGATGTGAAAAGACACTGGCAGAGTTCTAGCAAATGGTTGCAATTAGAGGTGGAGGAAGTGTACTGCATGAGGTAGAGTAATGGAGTCACCCTAACAGCACAGCCAAGAGGTGGAAATAATAATTATTACCATTTATTAAATAAATACGACAAATAATAGTACCTGACTCACAAAACTGTAGTGCATATTAAGTAAGATAATGTATATAAGCCTTGTAGCAATAAGACTGACATACAGGTAGTCCCCCCTTATCCACAGGGGATCAGTTCTAAGACACCCCAGTGGATGCCTGAAACCGTGAATAGTACTGATGAAATAAAATTTGTATTTTAAAGTAGGACAAGAAAATTTAAGCATAAAATTCTCTCTGTCCGTTTGGGCCTCCTCCCTCCCCCTTTAGTGTGCCGTGTTCATCTGCATTATACATTAACCAGACCTCTTCAAAGGTGGGAATGCCTGCTCAACCGCAAAAGTCAAATTTTTTTTTCCCTTTCTTCGACACTAACGTTTTCTTAACTTGGTAAGTGAATTTTCATTGACAGTACCGAACCTTATATATACCCTACACACATTATCTATGACAAAGTTTAACTTATAAATTAGGCACAGTAAAAGATTAACAATAACTAATAATAAAATAGAACAACTGTAATAATATACTGTAAAAGAAGTTATGTGAATGTGGTCTCCCTCTGTCTCTTTCTCAAAATATCTTACTGTACAAATTTTATGCCTTTCTCTTTTAACTACACACTAATCATGCACTAGGGCCAAAACTGTTGCAGTCTGAGGTGTGACAGCAAAACTAGCACAAACTTCATTTTCTTTCTTTACAATTTCACGAACAGAAGATTCGTAGATCTTGCTTACCGTAGATCTTAGCAAATTCAGCGTACGACTTTTTTTCCTTTCCTTATTAAGTCGAGAACTTTCACCTTTTCACTTAGAGGAAGCACTTTAGAGCTTCTCTTTGGCATATCCGAATTGCCAGTATCACTACTCTGGCTTTTTTTTTTTTTTTTTTTTTGCGTTCCGCGGGCCTCTCACTGTTGTGGCCTCTCCCGTTGCGGAGCACAGGCTCCGGACGCGCAGGCTCAGCGGCCATGGCTCACGGGCCCAGCTGCTCCGCGGCATGTGGGATCTTCATGGACCGGGGCATGAACCCGTGTCCCCTGCATCGGCAGGAGGACTCTCAACCACTGCGCCACCAGGGAAGCCCACTACTCTGGCTTTTTAGGGCCACTGTTCAGTAAAATCATGGTGACTTGAACGCAGCGCCTGCCTAACATATACCGCCACCGTCGGTCTGATAACCAAGATGGCCGCTAGGTGACTAATGGGCGGCTACACTCCACAGACGATCCACGCTATTCACGCCCCAGCCAGACAGCGCGAGATTTCAACACGCTACTCAGAAGGGTGGGCAATTTAAAATTTAGGAATTGTTTACTTCTGAAAATTTTCATTTAATATTTCCGGATGGAGAGTAACTAAAACCATGGAAAGCAAAATCATAGATAAAGGGGGACTACTGTACGGAATATGCTCAATAAATATGCATTAATGAATAATGGATACTTATTATTAACTATATTTAGCATTGGTGAACAGATTGTCATTTATGGTGAGTAGGAGAGAGACCTGCTTTCATGGCTTCTTAGACTTTTAGATACTGCCTGTTCATGAATTCCCTGAACTCTGTGATCTGTTCACTTCATGTTGGATCCCAACCACACAGTAAGTCTCTTGCTCCCAGGCTCTTTCTATTCATTACGCATTAGGATACCTGGGTTCTAATTCTGGCTCTGTCACAAACCAATTTTATGAATTTAGGCAAATCACCTTTCCCTGCTAGACCTCAATTTACTCACCTCTAAAATTAGGGGGGTTTTAGAGATTATCATACTAAGTGAAGTAAGTCAGACAGAGAAAGATAAATATTGTATGATATCACTTACACGTGGAATCTAAAAAATTATACAAATGAACTTATTTATAAAACAGAAACAGACTCACAGACTTAGAAAACAAACTTATGATTACCAAAGGGGAAAGGTGGGGGGAGGGATAAATTAGGAGGTTGGGATTAACATATATACACTTCTATACATAAAATAGTTAATCAACAGGGACCTACTCAATACTCTGTAATATCCTATATGGGAAAAGAATCTGAAAAAGAATAGATATAAGTATATGTATAACTAAATCACTTTGCTGTACACCTGAAACTAACAAAATATTGTAAATCAACTATACTCCAATACAAAATCATTTTTTTTAATGTTAAGAAAAGAAAAAAATTCTTTTAATAAAATTAGGGGGGGTTGCTGAGGTCTCTAAAGTCCTTTCCAACTCTACGATTCTGTAATGCTATTTCCACCTCTCAAAATTCAGCAGCAAGTAACTGAAGATCAGTGTCGGCCTGGTCTGCTAGCATAGGAGCTACGTGGTCTCCACGGGATTTAACGTAGAATTATTTCCTCCCTAGAATGAATTCCCAAAAAGAAACTGCCAATATGACCATTTTAATGGTCACTGGCACATACCATGTTATGTTAATGGCCCTGGACCTAGATGATGCTCTCCCCAACTCCCACCCTTCAGCCCCAACCTGAACCCCACTTCAGAGATAATGGTATCTCAATGAAACCAGCAAAATGGAGCTACAATGCTTACGCTGGGATAATTCACCCTCTCTATGATTCTTATTTCAAAAAATATTAGCTACATGCTGCATCTCTTCGATTTTATGACAATTCATGAGGACCGCAGGTCTGATAAAAGTTTGATAAAGCATTTCTCTATCTATATTTTGTACATCTATAATTAGGAATTTCAACAGATTGTATTATCAGTTGAGCTCTGTCACCAAGGACCAGTGAAGTTCAAAGATATTGCACTGGTTCGGAAAATATCCACTTCTCAAACACATTACAGCAGTATTTCCAAAATTTTAGCCATTTACATGCCACTTTCACAATCTTGACCATATCTGCATATTATCTGTAATAGTAGTTATTTAATCATTTCCTTAACATCAATAGTAAAGTGGCTCACTTTCTTTTTACTTAACATCTTTCTGGGCAATAATATCCATGAAATCATACATTTTAAAAGCTAATTATATTTTTAATGCACATTAAACTAAGCACAACTCAAATTTTCAGTTTGGATATGTGACACCTAAAATCAGTAATTTGTATACCATACTTTGGGCAAATGATATTAATATGTAACTGATATTTAAGCTATGATCATCTCTTTCTGTTCTTCAGACATAGAAGAATGATAGCATCAGATAATATTCTTACTTTTAAATTCATCTACTCCACTGAACTCTATAAACAGAGCAAATCACAACATCCTGAGAAAATAGATGTCACTGTCAATAACAAGAAACAGAGTCCCCCATATAGAGCAGCAACAAATACAATAAACATAAATATGGGGCCTCCCTAGTGGTGCAGTGGTTGAGAATCCGCCTGCCAATGCAGGGGACACGGGTTCGATCCCTAGTCCGGGAAGATCCCACATGCTGCGGAGCAACTAAGACCGTGCACCACAACTACTGAGCCTGTGCTGTAGAGCCTGTGAGGCACAACTACTGAGCCCACGCACTGCACCTACTGAAGCCCGCGCGCCTAGAGCCCGTGCTCCGCAACGAGAGAAGCCACGGCAATGAGAAGCCCGCGCACCACAACAAAGAGCAGACCCCACTCACCGCAACTAGAGAAAGCCCCTCGCGCAGCAACAAAGACCCAACACAGCCAAAAATAAATAAATTAAAAAAAAACATAAATATGGAATGAGTTTACAACAAAAGTTTGAATGTCCATTCCTGTTAAAGTTCTTCAACCCATAGAACTTAAAATATCAGGAAATAAAAGCATTTACAATGAACATTTTATTTTGAAAAGCTGTCATTCTCTGCAAAAGATTAAGGGACAGGAAAATAGTACATGTGCTGTGTTCTGGGAAAGGGGTCAGTGAAATTTTGGAATGGGAGAAGCCATGGAATTTCAGAAATGCACACACTTATTCTTAAGGAAAATTCCAGGTTCTAAACCCAAACTTAGATCACATAGCACTTAAGGGGGGATTGTTACAGCTTAACAAATCAGGCGCAAATCAGTATTATTTTATGTGAGATTTTATAATATCCATCACAATTTACAAATAGCTTTTTTTAACTTCAAAAAATAATATTTTAGAGTTTAAAGTAGTTATTGTCTCTCTACTCATGCAAGTGGATGCTATAAAATTTTGGAGTCTTGTTGGGGGAAGAACTTGAAGAATTCATCTCAGACTCAAAAAGACATTTGGAGTGGAGAGTAAATTATTGCTAGAATAATTTAAAGTGTTTTGTTTCTTTTGAGGCTGCAGGTTGACAGGATTTGGACAAAGGAGGTGGGAAGACAGAAGTAAATTATTTTGGTCAGTGGATATAAAGACTTGACTTGGCTTTTGTTTACATCTGTTGTGTTATCCAAGTGGTAAATTAACCTACACCCACCCTTACCCAAAATAATGCACACCGTACAGTCATGTAATCTGCTGACACACCACTCAGACCTAGGGGTGCACAGCTTCTGTGGTACAATTACTAATACTCTTTTTGGTTCACTTGAATTCGAGGTCAAGGAGGAAAGAGGAGAAACAACAGAATCTTGAGACTATGATGAAGCATCATGTATAGACTTGTACAGCAACAGTGATTACATGTGAAGAATTAAAAATGTTCCTAACAATGAAGTATCAGCCAACCAAAACCGAATATTGTTTCTTATAAGAGTACTAGCTGCACTAAGTAAAAAGAAAAGGCAGAGGGAGATAGAAGCAAACAGAGATGCCATTATGTTGTGACATAAAGTCCCCTCCCTTCTGATCCTGCCTCTCTTTTCGCCCTCACCCACCTGCAAATTCCAAACAATTCTAAAGGTTTTAATCTGTGGCTTTAAAAAGTCATCCGGACCCCTAATTTTAAATGCTAAAATTGGTTAATGAAAGGACTCTTTTGAATAGAAATACGAAGGATTTTAATTTTTCATACTTTCTCTCTACATAATGCTTCTCCACATCCAGAATTCCCCTCGGGGTTCATCCCAAATGAGAAGAGCAATTTTTCAGCCTTATCTGTTTCCTGGCAAAACTATTGAGGCCATGATAAAAGTGACAGTTTCTGTTATCACTACCTATATACTCCAGGCAAACGTCCCAAGGTTAATTTTTCAAATAAGTAATCCCAGTTCCTGTAATCAAAGATCATAATTCAGTGATAAATAAAGCCAGATGTTCACTAGCAGCAGTTCTAGCAAGTCTCATGACTTGAGGACTTTATTATTTAAACTTTTTTTTTTTTTTTCTTTTTTGGCCGCCCAGCGCGGCGTGGGGGAATCTTAGTTCCCTGACCAGGGGTGGAACCTGCGCCCCCTGCAGTGGAAGCCCGGAGTCTTAACCACTGGACCGCCACGGAAGTACCCATTATTTAAGCCTTTAAAAGAAAGGGGTTTCGGGACTTCCCTGGTGGCATAGTGGTTAAGAATCCGCCTGCCAACGCAGGGGGCACAGGTTCGAGCCCTGGTCCGCGAAGATCCCACGTGCCGTGGGGCAACTAAGCCCGTGCTCCACAACTACTGAGCCTGAGCTCTAGAGCCTGCGAGCCACAGCTACTAAGCCCGTGCGCCTAGAGCCCGTGATCCGCAACAAGAGAAGCCACTGCAATGAGAAGCCGGAGCACCGCAACGAAGAGTAGCCCCCGCTCACCGCAACTAGAGAAAGCCCGCGCACAGCAACGAAGACTCAACGCATCCAAAAGTAAATAAAATATTCAAAAAAAAAAAAGAAGCTGGTTTCTTTTCTCTTCCTAATAACCTAACTTTACTGCTGTAGGTGGTCCTTCTCCCCTCCCCCTCCCTTTCTGGGGAGTTTTCAGAAGTGCAAATGTTCTTGGAGCTCCAAAGTTATTTCAATGTAGAGAAGGCCACCAGGTGGAAACAGGGTCACAATTTAAGAAAATACTGCCTTAAAAACTATGTCATCTTTTATACCCACATCTACTGAGTTTTTGTCATTAAAAGGCTGATACTCACCTTTATCTCGAAGAAGAGGAAATACACTATAAAACTAGCAAATCTAACTCTGAAAAAAGTTAATTATAGCACAACCTCCCTGAAATATACTGTTTCTCATAAACGGCCTCCGTTTCAGGAAGTAGGAATTTGAAAGAAAACATAGACTGTTATTGTCTCAGAGTTTGATTGTGCAATTCAACTCCGGGACTTTCAGCAGTTCTGGAATTGCTTAAGTGAAAGGTATTCTGGGAGTTGTATTACTACAGAAAAGTTCCTTCTTCTAAAGAAAGTGCAAGAAAACTCCTTATTTGGACTAAGTCAGAATGGAGAGCCAGTCCCCTTGAGAGCCGAGGAAAGAGACCGTTAGTAAGAAACAATGAACATGACATTGTTTGTGATCTATTATCAAAAGAAATTCATGTTACAGCACCATTCGGCGCTCCATCTATTTTAGAATTAGTGTGCAGAATTGAGCTTATTGTTACAAGGACACCTATACTACCAAGTTTTTGAATTGAAAAATGAAATTGGGATTGACATGTATACACTGATGTGTATAAAATTGATGACTAATAAGAACGTGCTGTATAAAAAAATAAATTAAATAAAATTCAAAAATTAAAAAAAATGAAGTTGGAATTTATCTCATAGAAAATCTCATTGGGCTGACTGGCTTAACAGTGAGGACTATCAACTAGTGTTATATAGTGGATATCGTCCTTCAATCTAAATCTGCGGCTCCAAATTTTGACAAAAAAATATCAAAAGTACATGAAAAGATATTTAAATGTTTAACAACATTTTATTGGAAAAGTTGTTGACGTCAACAATATTGTAATTTCCTCAGTCCTTTCTGAACCTGCTGGATTAAAGAAGTGTCCTCTCCAGTGAAGGAGTAAGACATTTCATTAGTAGTAATTTGATAAGTCTTGGTAAAACCTTTTTGATATAGTTCCCCCAAACTGAGAAATTGAATGACGAATAAGTGGGTGACAAATCCTTCGGCAAGCTGGATGGTTTCCAACTCTGCTTCTCAACAAAACAGAAAAAGAAACTACTTACGTATTCAGCTACTAAGTATTTTAAGTACTAAATACTCAGTATTTAGACAACTTAAAAAAATTTTTATGATAGATCACTATGTAATTCTTAATATATGACCTTAGAAGAAGTTCAAATAACCAAATGAATTGTATATCAAAACTCTTTCTATCTCCTTTTATTTATGTAAAGAGTTTCTCTTTTCTTTGTATGCATTTTTTTTGTAGAATGCTGGTTTATTCCAGCTTTCAGTAACATTCATCCACGAACTAATTTTTAAAAACCTTATAAATCGGGCTTCCCTGGTGGCGCAGTGGTTGAGAGTCCGCCTGCCAATGTGGGGGACACCGGTTCGTGCCCCAGTCCGGGAGGATCCCACGTGCCGCAGAGCGGCTGGGCCCGTGAGCCATGGCTGAGCCTGCGCATCTGGAGCCTGTGCTCCACAACGGGAGAGGCCACAACAGTGAGAGGCCCGCGTACCACAAAAAAATAAATAAATAACTAAATAATAAAAAGAGAGAAAACCTTATAAATCTCACTGAGAAATGCATTTTCCATAAAATCTTATTCTGTTTAATAGTTATTCACCAGAATATTTTTGTCTTTCTAATCTATTATGAATTCATAATCCTTGTAATGTATAACTCTGTATTTAAAAAATTAACACTTAAAGTCTATGGTCAGAGGAAATAAAAAAGAAATTTAAAAATGTTTAATTTTAGTATGCACATGTTTTTATTGTAAAGAAATATGACTTTTTTTTTTTTTTTTTTGGCTGCTTGGCTTGCAGGATCTTAGTTCCCCCACCCAGGCCCTCAGCAGTGAAAGTGCGGAGTCCTAACCACTGGACCGTCAGGGAATTCCCAAGAAATATGATTAAAATAACTTTCAAGCATATAAACTACTAATATTAGGAGAAAATTCTATGGAGAAAGTGGAAAGGAAATAAAAGTTAAAGGAGATGAATAATATAAACTTTCCAGTTGTTAAACTTGTACATGTACAAGAACTTGTACCTGTGTTTTTAAATGGATGATGGGGTCAGCAAATTACTAGCATATATAATTTCCATTGGGTACATCTAAAAGAGTTATTAAACATCTGACTTAGATCATTTGCAACTATTTAAAGTGTTGATAAAAGATGGATATCAACTTAAAAATGTGTGAGTGTTGTTTTTGTAAAATTCTGTTTGAGAGTAAATGAGCAAAAATGTTAGAAATTCAGTATTCTAGAGCCTAAAAGAGGGCATTGGATACTTGGGAATGGAAAGAGAGAAAAAGGGTACTGATACTTTTATCATCCTTATTTGAGGGATGCAATGAGGCATTTATCTTGCCTACTATCTGGACAACAGTTGAATCTGTCTCCAATAGCGATTTCTGGTAGAATTCCCAGAGCCATGGAAACACAAAGATAGAATGTCTCATTTATGATCACAATGTTGAGCTTTAGAAAGATTTCAAAGATAAAAATTCTTTGAGATGGAAAACTAATAACGCAAGCCTCAACTATTGTGAGATGTACACTCATAAAAGAAGTACATTATGAATCACTTAGAAAAACTGGTTGCACCATCATATTCATTTTTATTTTCTAGGTTTGACTATTTTCTTATCTTGACTATAAATCGCTAAAACAAGCTGATATCATTCATTTGTTCAGATAACATGTTTAGAGCATTTATATTGTGCCTAGTGTTACATTGGTGCCATGGATTCAGACTGACCACGTAAGAAATACCCTTAATGCAATCACAGCGACAGATAGATTGGTGGATATATGGCTAGAAATTACCTGGAAAGATAGGAGTTAGCTCATAATATGAGAGCTTTGTGTTTAATTCTAAGGAGTTTGAACTTTTATCTTGAAAGCACTGGGGAATCATAGAAAAATTTAAGGAATATGGTAAAATCATATAACTATTTTAGAAAGAATGCTCATTGTAGTAGGAAGGTTGGATTATGGGACAAGGTTTATTCCAGGAGAAAATCATGGTAGTGGATGGATTAGAAGGCAAGACTGGAGTTAGGAAATTGAGTTAGAAGACTACTGCACTGGTCTATACTGCAATCATGACTGGGCTTAATTAATAACAGTAGATAAAAAGCAGAAAGAAATACCGGCTTCCCTGTGGTGCAATGGTTAAGAATCTGCCTGCCAATACAGGGGACACAGGTTTGAGCCCTGGTCCAAGAAGATCCCACATGCTGCCGAGCAACTAAGCCCATGAGCCACAACTACTGAGCCTGTGCTCTAGAGCCTGCGAGACACAACTACTGAAACCTGCGTGCCACAACTACTGAAGCCCACGTGCCTAGAGCCTGTGCTCTGCAACAAGAGAAGCCACCACAAAGAGAAGCCTGTGCAATGCAATGAAGAGTAGCCTCCGCTCGCCACAACTAGAGAAAGCCCGTGCATAGTAATGAAGACCCAACACTGCCAAAAATAAACAAATAAAATAAATAAAATTTAAAAAAAAGTAGAAAGAAATATTTAGGAGACAGGTTCACAGGCTTGTGTGACAGACATAGAAGTATGGGTAAACGACTTAGAGGCTGTCCAAAAACAATAACTGTAGTTAGAGTTTACCGAGGGAGGATGTGAAAAGTCACAAAGAGCAAGTGTGGTAATACCAGTATTCATGTCAGAAAAGAGGGGCCACAAACGAGATGGGGAAAGAATGTGTAGATCACAGCAGAGAAAGCAAAACAAAATTATCCTCTAAAAACAGGATTGGCTGTATAATCTGTGGGATCTCTTGTCCAAAAATTATTAAGAATTTCAAGATGGCAACAGCAGAGCCAAGCATGAGGCCCTGAGTATGGGGCCCTGTGCCACCGTTCAGGTCACATCCTCATGAAGCCAGCCCTTCCTAAAAGCCAGGTAGGTGAGAGTGGCTGGGTCATATCTCAATAAAGTGGGAGTGGTCAACAGTACCAAATGATGCAGAGAAGTGAGAAGGATGAGGATAGAAAAGTGTCCATTGGCTTGGCAGGTAGGTCAAGGATAGTTTTAACAAGAACAAATTCAGTGGAGTAGTGGTAGAAAGGAGATGAAATATTTTTAAAATCCTAGTAAGATAAATAGAGTAGAAAGAGAAACTTTCCATCTAAGCCTACAATAAATAAAATATCCAGGTGGAGCCTATTTTTGGAGGGGGTTACATTCTTTGCAAAGGTCTTCAGTGATGGAGCAATATGATATCAAGACCAACTTAACCCTTTTATTATATAACTAACTACATAATAAACATGAAGGCCACAAACAGCAGGGAATAGTGAGATTTCTATGGGCATAATGGCCAGAATGTCATTCTGGAACTTTCTTCTCAGAATTAGTTGTCAGCACAATGATGATAAGCATAAAGAAAGAACCAGAGATGGAGGATAAAAAGAGAACTTATTCCAGGTATGGCATTTTTCTGGGGAAAGACTTTCTGTTTTATTTCATGAGAAAATGAAATTATTGTATTATAAATTAAATAATGTATATTGTCTAATCACTCATTATTAGTATAAAGTTGTTAGTTGTTAGGATGCTAGTAATTCATTAGATTTTAAAAATTAATGGAAAAGCACTGGGACTTCCCTGGTGGCACAGTGGATAAGACTCTGTGCTCTCAATGCAGGGGGCGTGGGTTCGATCCCACGCACATCCCCTAACTAAGAGTCTGCATGCCGCAACTAAGGAGCCCGCCTGCCACAACTAACACCCAGTGCAACCAAAAAAAAAAAAAAAAAAAAAAAAAAAATTAATGGAAAAGCACTAACAAATGAAATGTAAATATTTAAACATTAAAGAGGAGGAGGTGTGGGGTTGTTATTTTCTTTCTTACTAAAAATTACACTAATAAGGAGTACTATATGACAAAGTTTAGATTTAACAAGGCAAAATTAAGTTACTTGGTTTGGAGGATATGTGACAGGTAGAAATAATGCATCCCTCCCCCCAAAACTGGCCCTTCTTTTCCTGCTTACATAGTTCTCATAATAAGTGACTGGGGATTCCAGGATCAGGGTCCACTGGAGACTCTCATTATCCACTGGGCTCCTCTAATCAAAAGACCTTATTAGTGTTTTACTGTTGTCTAAAAATTACCACAAATTTAGCAGCTTAAAACAGTACCCATTAAATGATCTGTTCTATGAACTAAATGTAAAATATTTATAAATGAAGATGCATTTTAAGTGTCTATAAAATGATACTATAACTAGAGCATGGACATTTTATAAGTATTTAAGAATTTAGAGGAAAAGTAATAAAGGTCCTTTGGTATACAAAAACAAAAAAAAAAACAGCATCCATTTATTATTTCAAGGTCTTGTCAGTCAGAAATCTGGGCACATTACAGCTGAGAACACTGCAGTTCTCGTGTGAGGCCTGGGGGGACTCCTTCAAGGCCCATTCAGGTTGTTGGCAGAATTCCATATATAGGACCAAGGTTGCCAGTTTTCTTGGTAGCTGTTGGCTGGGGAACACTCTCAGATCCTAGATGTCAACCACAGTTTCTTGCCGTGTGGTCTCTGTAGACAGTTCCTGACATGGATGTTTGTGTCCAGGCCAGCAGGGGCATGTGTCTCTGACTTCCTGAAGGGCTGAGCCCTTTTAAGGATTCACATGTTTAGGTCCGGCCCAACTGGATAATCTCCCTTTGGATTCAAAGACAACTGATTAGAAACCTGGTCACAGGAAGATATCCTATCATATTCATGGATTCTGCCCACACTCAAGGCGAGGAGATTTTACAAACTGTGTTTACCACAGGGTGGGAATCTTGGGGGCTGTCTTAGAATTCTGCCTACCACACAACTTCCCCATAACTGCCCAAGGAGGGGCCGGACAAATGGCCCAAGACAGCGTGACTCCTTCTCTCCCTCCACCCTCCAGGTGTCCTGCCTCTGGGGGCTCCAATTTTCTCCTCACCATCTGCTCACTCTCTTGAGAGTCTGAATTTTATTGCAGTTCTCCTCATGTGAAAAATATTGAGGCATCAAAGCATTGAGACCTTTCTCTCAGGAGATTTCTTTCATTTGGTTCTTCTTAAAAAAGCTTTTTTGTGTGTGCATGGAACCATATTGCTTGCAAATGAGACCAAAATCCAAACAGCTTGAAAAAGTACACAATGAAAAATCTCTCCCACCTCCACATTCTGCCCTCTGTCTCCCAAATTCTTTTTCTCAGACTAACAGGTATACAGTTCCATTTCTTGGATCTCTTTGTAGATAGTTCATGCATTAACAGACATTTTTCCCCCCTACAAATATAGCATTTTTGTTCTGCACTTTGGTTTTTTGCTTTAGTGATGCATCCATCAGATCTTTCCACATAGATCTAAGTTGTTTTAACTGCAGATGCTTGACCCCCAAATAGGGAGAAAGTGAAGTCTAGGCTAGTTTTCCTTCATTCTCAATACTTTGGGCCTACTCCTGTCTCCCATTTAGCAGATAATGGGAAAAGAGCTAAGTGAGTTATCTCAGTTGATTCTGAATGTTTTCACAGGTTTGCAGAGAGCATCAGCCCTGAGATGGGACACTCCTGAACTGAGTCACTCTGAATCTGAACATTTTAGCTGGGCCTGAGAGAGTTAGATGAGTCTGTATCCAAGGTGCTTAGAGTGCACCGAGCACAAGGCGAGTATCATATAACCCAGTTGCCACAAGGCAACGCAAAAAAGCAACACTTTCTATTTTTTTTCTATAGTGTGCAATTGTATTACCACAAATTAGCTTCTTCTATTTTTGATTTTTAAGTGAAATACAGTAGGCTTTCAGGTATATCAGCTTAGTTATGGGCTAGTGAAAGTATCTAAAAGCAGTTTTTTAGATTGTTTCCATGGACAAATATTTTTGTAATTCCAAACATGGAAGTAACTGAATTAGAAATTATGTTGCAACCCATATCATGGAGGTGAGTGGTAGTGATAGAAGGGGAAACAGTTACTGAAGGGGACATCATCAATTGAATATGAGAGCTGAGACAAAATTTTACTTTATTGTTTAACATTAATACGATTTGGAAATTTCAAATTGTTCAAAGCTAGATAGAAATTTATTGGATTGTAGGCATTTTATGTTATTTCCAGATTATATGATTCATCACTAATTCAGATAGTAAATCCCTCTTTTTTTTGGTATCAACAATATAGATGCCTAGTGTTTCTTCTGTTTTGCTTTGATAAACAATTCTGGTCTGACCTTTGAGGTACCATTTCTCTGAAGGGTTCCTTTTAATCTCTCTAATTAGCAGCCTAGGAATACTTAAACCCTCCAGAAAGCATTTAGCTTACTCCATATATACCCAGCAACACTCACAGCATTTGGCTGTGTCAAGTGAAGTTAACCAAGCTTTAAAGCCATCCAAAGCCTTCCTTCATTACACTCACAGGAAAGGAGTCTATCCACATTCCGTGTAATTTAAAAGATGTTGAAAACTCATGAGCAGTTCTGAGTGCAAGAGAAAGTTCTTGAAACTTCAAAATGAAAGGACGGGTTTGTCAAAATGACACAACCGCATCGAAACCAAAACAAAAATTGTTTTGCTCCTTTCCGAAACGGAAATCTGCAAATAAGAGGCCCTAAAAAGTGCTTTTCAGTAGGTATGTTCTCATCAGCACATGCGTGATGGTAGCACATGCTGGAATCCTTACATTTCTTCAGACTGATGTTACTTTGGCTGAAGTATTTTCACACGGGCTTTTAGTAATTCTCTTGCTTTCAGAGAAATCACAGGCTGAGATGAGGATATTTTATAAACCTCTTCCTGTAATATCTAGTAAACTTTCATCACATAAAGTCCTATTGTGTTCCTTTAACAGCAAAGACATTTTCATTATCAAAGAACGATGTTCATGTTTCTCTGTAAATGCTACTGTTACTGTATTTAAACTTTGATCTTGAATAACAGTAAAAAAAGTAAAATCTGTAGTAGAATTGTAAAATAATCTCTTCTATTAAAAATGTTTCTAGTGGTTTTACACAAACAGAAACAGTAACAAAATGAAGCAATTATTACAGAGTACTTTGCCTAATTTACATATTAGTGATTTAAAATCTTTTAAAATTGAAGTACAGTTGACTTAGTATATGAGTTTCAGGTGTACAACATAGTGATTCGATATTGTTATATTTTATGAAATGATCACCATGATAAGTCCAGTTACCATTTCTCACCAAAGTTATTACAATATTGTTGACGGTATTCCCTATCTTGTATGTTACATCTCTGTGACTTCTTTATTTTATAACTGCAGGTTTGTACCTCTTTATCCCCTTTCCCTATTTTGTCCACCTTCCCATACCCCTCTCCCCTGACAACTACCTGTATGGTTTCTGTATCTATGAATCTGTTTCTGTTTTGTTTTGTTTGTTCACTTTTTTTTTAGATTCCACATATAAATGAAATCATACAGTATCGATCTTTCTCTGACTTATTCCACGTAGCATAATGCCCTCTAAGTCTATTCATGTTGTCATAAATGGCAAGATTTCATTCTTTTTATGGATAATATAACATTGTATATATTTACCATATCTTCTTTATCCATTCATCTATCGGTGGACACTTAGGTTGTTTCTATATCTTGGTTATTGTAATAATGCTGCAGTGAACATTGGGGTGCATATACAATTTCAAATTCGTGTTTTCGCTTCCTTTGGATCAATACCCCAGAAGAATGGAATTGTTGAATCATATGGTAGTTTTATTTTTAATTGTTTGTGGACTCTCCATACTGTTTTCCATAGTGGCTGCACCAATTTACATTCCTACCAACAGTGCAGGAGGGTTTCCTTTTCTCCAAATTCTTGCCAATATTTATTTGTCTTTTTGATAATAGCCATCCTGACAGATGTGAGGTGATATCTCATTGTAGTTTTGATTTGCATTTCCCTGATGATTAGTGATGCTGAGCATCTTTTCATGTGCCTGTTGGCCATCTGTATTGTCTTCTTTGGAAGAATGTCTACTCAGGTCTTCTACCCTTTCTTTAATGTTAGTTTTTTTGATGTTAGTTGTATGAGTTCTTTGTATATTTTGAATACAAACTCCTTATCAGATATATCATTTGCAAATATTTTCTCCCATTGAGTATGTTGCCTTTTTGTTTTGTGATGGTTTCCTTCACTGAGTGAAAGCTTTTTAGCTTGATGTACCTTCATTTGTTTATTTTTGCTATTGTTGCCCTTGCCTGAGGAGACAGACACCCCCAAAATATTGCTAAGACCAATGTCAAAGAGTACACTGACTATGTTTTCTTTTAGGTTTCAGGTCTTACATTTAAGTCTTTAATCCATCCTGAGTTTATTTTTGTCTATGGTGTAAGAAAGTGGTCTAGTTCTAGTCTTTTGCATGTAGCTATCCAGTTTTCCCAACACAATTTATTGAAGAAACTGTCTTTCCCCCATTGCATATTCTTGCCTCCTTTGTCTAGATTAATTGACCATAGGTGCATGGGTTTATTTCTGGACTCTATTCTGTTCCATTGATCTGTGTCTGTTTTTGTGCCAGTGCTATACTGTTTTGATTATAAAGCTTTGTAGCATAGTTTGAAACCAGGAGCAGGTAGCCACCACCAACTGTCCCTTCAAACCTTTAAGGAACAGAAACTTTTCATATGTGCACTCTTGGCTGTTTCTCAACTTGCACAAGCCATTTTCAGTTCAAGGCCCATTGTTTTCAACCAGTTGTCAGAGGGTGAAAACCATTACTGAGATTAGATACTGATCTGGAATTGAAGGCTTATTCAAATTTCATTTTGGGTCATTTAGTAAATCAAATAAGTCATCTTAAAGGAAAGAGAAAAATGGAATAATGTTCAGCATCATGAATTTTAACAGTTGTTGCATCTTCTCGATTAATGTTATCGATAACACCTACTTAAATAGTCCTTTGCAGTTTATAAAGCATTTTCACATCTCATTTAATTTTAAAGGTTAGAGATCAGAAACTCCAATTCCGGTAATACTATTTCATTGTGTGAGCTTATTGGTGTAGTCAAATTGCATGTCTTATCTTCCACCTGCTCTAATGTTCTTTGACTGAAAGAAGATACTGTGACTGTCTTTCAGGGGAGAAATAGTAAGTGTTGATGATTAACGAACAAAATTGCAGCCTTACAGGAATCTGCCTCACTTATAGATGCACCGGTCCTTCCTCATGCTTATGGTTCTTGATTACATGTAACTTTGAGAGTTCAATACTTAACCCCTCCTCAGAACCTCTTTATCAAGTGGTGACGCAGCAAGCATCACTGTTATTTTATTACCAGTGAAACAGACCCATAAACAAGCCCTCTCCTGAAGTCAAGGATGGAACCCAGACAAATGAGCGGCTTCCATCAGACATTTACCAGAGTTGGTGGGCGGTTTCCCAAGCTTTGAAGTAAGTAAGCCAGTATGACCTCGATCACCAGAAGCTTTGTCCCCCCCACTGCTGTTCTCAGCCCTTTTTCTCTTCATACAGTCTCCTGTCTCCCTCTAGACACCTATTGTCTTTATGCTCTCTCCACCTTTAGTTCATCCCAGATCTTCTCCCTGAGGCAGGAAAATAGTATCATCTTATTTACTCTAAGCTATAAAGGACTCCTGGGAGGTTGTTTCCTGTTGCATCAGGTACTAGCCCTTACTTTTGGAACCCGAGACCCTGGGTGTTGAGTGAGGACTGCCTTCAGGTAGATGGGGAGACAGGGAGCGCCTGGATGCTCGGGTGTAAGGTGAGGGCACCATGGGTACCAGGAGGCTGATCAGGAGCTCTGGAGCAAGTTCTGCCTCTTCCTCGCTCAGAAACTTAATCACTCTCTGGGCCTCAGTTGACTCACCTGTAAAGTGGACCTACTCTCCCGACTGTGAGGCGCACCTGTCTTGCTTGATGGTTAATTCAACACCTCGCCTCTCCCCACGCTGGTCCCAGGCCAACACTCCCAGTGTGTGGGGGGAAGTCGCCCTTAATGTTGAAGTCATTCAGTCCCCTTTTCAAAATCCGGCTCGAAAGCCACGCCCTCTTCGGAAGGGCCCTCGTTTGGGAGGTGGGGTCCTCGCCGGCTTACCTCGCATCCCACCCGGCCTGGAGGCTGGGATTTCTGGTCTGACAGGGCAGCGTCGGACACGGAGAAGGCAGGGGGAGGAGTGGGGCTGGCAAGGCCGGGGTGGAGTCTGGGAATCTCCGCGCTTTCGTAATTAAGGCCTCAGCGGAAGGGCGCACTCGGCCGGCCGACAGAAGGAGTCGCCGTGCGCGCCGCCGCGTCTGAAAGCCGCAGGCCCCCGCGGCCCCCGCTGGGTTGCGTCTGCGTCCCTCTCTCCCCGCTCGGCCCTGTCCCTCCGCTTCGGCTCACATCTGCTCCCCCTCCTCGCACCGCAGACCGCAGTGGCGGCGGCGCGGCCGGCGGGCGGAGACCACCCCTCGATCCAGGGCCTCCTCCAGGTCGCGTCCTTTGACCTCGTGCCTAGCTCGGAAAGCAAAGGGAAATTCACGGACTCTGGGACCCCAAGGTACCTGTCTAGGGGAGGTCTGGGGTGTAAAGTGGGGACTGCGTCTTTTCTGTTTATCGCCCGGAGAGGGAAGCTTTGTCGAGGGGTCTTCCGGGGCGTTGCGTAGAGTCATCTGCCCCTCCCGCGGACTCGGCTGCGGGCAGACGCTTGAGCGATTATTTACGGCGTGATCCCAAACTATAGGAATATTTATAAATGGAGCGAGGGAGCACTGAAAGGAAATATTGGAGATGGGTTTTCCTTGTACTTTACTGTGCTTTGCAAAGTTTTTTTCCCCCCTCTAGTCAGTAAACAAAAAGGAATTCCATTTATGAAGTGGAGCTCACCGAGCGGTTGCATGTAGACCTGCCTTGCTTCAGCCTATTTGGTTAGGAAAATAACGTAATCCGTTGTTTCCCGGGACTTTCTCCAGCTTTCAGATTGAAAGGAGGAATTTCCCAAATTTTCTAGAGCGAGAATACACCCTGAGCCTCGCAGCGGAAGTCCGCAGCCACGTAGAACCGGACTCTGCAATGTTGGCTGGCTACAAGGCACAGTGGGAGAAAGAAGACATCGTCTCTGGAAAAAACAGAGCTTTACTAAGGTTTTTGTCCTGTTGATTTTGGTTTTCACGACTCCTTTAGCAAGACCTGTTACTTAAGTAAGTATTGATTCTGCTGAACAATAGCGTTCACGGATGTCTTCAAAGCCACACTACAGGGCGATGACCTGGTGAGGGGGGTCAGGATAGTTGTCTTTTGCTGTGCTTCCAAGTTTCTCTTCCCTTCCTGTTAGCTCAGTGCCAGCAAAGTTATTTTAGTTCATTTGTTAACACAAATATTACTGTATGTCAGACATCATTACAGTGTTTTACAGCTTTTTGATGTCAGAGATCATGGTTTAAACCCACTTTGATGATAATCTCCAACTCCATTTAGTTCCATAAAAATCAGATGGTTTGTGACTTTGTAAAGAAAATATTTGTTATATGTTTGAATAGATATTAGATGCACATGGTATAAAATTCCGAAAGTACAGAGTGTGCAGTGACAAGTCTCCTTTCCACCGTCAATCCCAGTTTCCCTCTCCAGAGGTAACCACTGATACCACTATATAAGCTCATTGTTACTGTTTCTTTGATAACTTAGGCCAAACAGATTTGAAAAAGCTGCTTTTGAGCACCTGCACGCTAGTGACTTTTTAAATAAAAAATCCAACAATTTTATTATTTTAGGTTTTTTTTTTGTTAGTTTCTGTCTTTTCTGTTTTTCTACTGACCACTCTGAAATGTCAGAGATTCAGGTCACTTTGTAGAGGGAACTTGCAGCTCTGCAAACTAATGAATGTTAGTTTCTGAGTTCCTTGAGGTCAGATACCATGGTTTCCTAAATTTTGGAGCTCCCTAACAACCCGCTATAATTATTAGTGACCTGCCAACATCCATACACAAAGGCTTAAGGTTAACTGATAATCGAAGTAACCTGGTGCTTCACAGCCTCTTCCTCTTATGAGGAGCCAGTAACAGTGTGTTTGCCTCCCCAACGCTAGATTCTAGGTTGGTGTCCTGCTAGTTCTGACAGACATCTCCGTGGCCCTCTTCTCTACTGGTTAGCTGCTATAGTTTGTGAAGTAACTGGTATTTGGGAGTAATGTTTGTAGTGGGCAAGAGAGAGGGTGCATTTCTGTTGTGTGAATCCTGCCTTTGACACTGTCTTTGTGACCTGCGTTACTTAGATAAACCCTCTGAGACTTAGCTCCCTCATCTGTGAAGCAGTGATTCACAGCGTTATTTTGAAAATGAAGTAAGACAGTACGTATAAAGGGCTAGCCCTGTACCTGGCACATGAAAGGCATACAGTAAGTAGCAGCCTTTGTTACTGTCAGGCTTTGTTATCATTTCATACATTCATAAGATAGGTGAGTACATGTGTCAGGGTACCTTATGGCTCAGTAACACCTTACAAGAAGGGTTAATTTTTGCTTATATTATGAGTCTCTATGGCTCTGTCTTTGGCCCTTCCCTCTGGGAGCCCACGCTGAGCTGCTACTTTTGTGGAGCACCGAGGTGGCACACGGAAAGAGAAGAGGCAGGTCTATCTACACAGTGGTTTTTAAAACCTGCGCTCGGAAATAAGCTTCATGTTACTTCCATTCACATTTCGTTGATATGGTTGTCACTGGAGTGGGAAGTATCATCTTTCTAAAGGGGCAGAACCAGTAGAGATAGGCCTGGTAGTGAGGGGCAGCAAATACTTGATAGTAACACAGGTTACAATTGTGAACCCAGAAGTTCATCAAAAGCTTAGAATTGAGTCACCCCAAGACACTTATAGCCACTGATTTATAAGCCAGAATGCCAAATTTTCCTTTAATATATCTCCCCTGGGTACTAGGCATAAGAGCCTGTACGGGGCAAAATTTTCTTGATGGTGGATTTTCTCAAAAGACTGAATTAATTCTAAGCTACTAGGTTACATAAAAAACACAAAAACACAAATTTGGGTGTTACCAAAAGACTGTATCCAGAATATACCATGTTTTAAAATCCAGGTCTCCTTTTGGAACCGTTATTGTCCAAAGTCCAAGAATGAATTAGAGTGATGGCAGTGTATCCTAGACAAGGTGGAAATCATGACAGATTCTTGCTCTTTCTTTTTTTTTTTTTTTGCTGTACGCGGGCCTCTCACTGCTGTGGCCTCTCCCGTTGCGGAGCACAGGCTCCGGACGCGCAGGCTTAGCGGCCGTGGCTCACGGGACCAGCTGCTCCGCGGCATGTGGGATCCTCCCGGACCGGGGCATGAACCCGTGTCCCCTGCATCGGCATGTGGACTCTCAACCACTGCGCCACCAGGGAAGCCCTTGCTCTTTCTTTTTAGGCTCTTTACTTGTTATCAGCTAATTGTTTTCCTGTCAACCATTAATTGCATCATCTCATGATTTATTATATTTATTCTAAGCTGTTTCTTGAATAACGACTTTATTATTGTAATTAAAGTATTTTCAAATCATAGTGATTAACCAGTTCTACCCACTGTGTGTTAATTCTTGCTGCCTTGGTTTCATAGTAATTTTTATCACCCTTGCTCCAAGATTCTGAGCATTCCTTTCTCTTTTTCTGCTTATAGCTGGACATTTGTTGCTTGGGTAAGGCAATATGGTAAAATAATGTCCAAAAAGAACCTATTATGAAAGTAAATTTAAAACTAAAAATACGTTTCTAAATCAATAAAAAAGAAATTTTGCTTAGTTATTTGTTAAGTAATTGAATAAACTGAGTTTGATTTTTTGCAACACAACTTTGAAAAACAGAAGATTGTATTTTAAAAGTAAACAGTAGCAAGCATGGAAAGAAAAGGAAAACATTGTTTTTTTCTTTTTAACCAGCATAATTTTGATACCAGTATCTAATATAGATGGCAAACAAAAACCAATAAAACTACAAATCAACTTCGCTTAAGGCTATTGCTCCCCAAACCCCACTGTAAATACTGTATAGTATTTAAGGAATGCAGGGAGCACTCAGCATCACTCTACCAACTGGTATAATTTACTACCACACTAGATTAAAGGAATTCTATGCAGCTGTTTAAGATTGAGGTATATTTATATGTATAGATATGGAAAAAATCACCCATTTGTGTTACTAATTGAAAAATACAAGGTCTAGAACTAAATACAGTATGTTCCTATTTGTGTAAGAAATTTTTTTCTCTCTGTGTAGAAATGTGTTATGTGTCTTTGAGTGCACACAGTTTTGCTTGAGGTGTAAAGAAGACTTCTGTAAGGATAAAAGCAACATAGTGGTTGACTCTAGAAGAATAAAAAACGGATTAGGGTGGAGGGAAGATACTTAAAAAAATCCTTTTTAAGTGTTTGAATTTTTAAATCATGTGCGTGTAATTCTTTTAAAATAAATTGGTTTTAAAATGGCAGCTTTGGGTCAAAATAACCTCTCATAGATTTTAATAATTAATTCTGTCTGTTTTACTGCTTAAACTACTCCACTGATTATTAAAGGCACATATAGTGAGTTGGAGGTGGAGGGCACCACGGGGCCGTGCACTCTAGAGGGATGGGTTAACAGCAGTTAGATTGAGCTGCTTGTGGCTAACGACAGTTTGTCCAGTCATTAGGAACCATTGACAAAAATGAATAATTCCAGTACAAGTACAGACTATGATATTTAGAACTACCTCATGGAGATTTTTTTTTAAAATAAAAAGTGTGTAATGTCTAAATTAAAAAATTATAGGATAAAGTAAACTTTTAAAGCATTTACTATTTTTAACCCTTTACCGCCTAGAAATCTAAGTCAGGATATAAAGGACAAATGTTGCAGTTATTTGTATATAACTTTTACATGTCTTTAATCAGGATAATACATAATACCTCAAAAGTCACAGAAGCCCATACCTGAGTGTGGTAGTTATTCATCTTGTTCCACCCAAAACAATAGAAAATTCATAATACATTAAGTTTTAATTCAGTTAATAAACTGTAGGTTTTCTTCATGTGTATATCTTCATTTCTTTATTCCTGATTTTCTGTTTAAAGTACAGCTGTCATGTTTGGTCTGGGACCAAGTCACTCTATTTAAATGAAAAAGGAACGGAAGTTTCTTTATGCTCCCCCCAAATTACTTTATCAACAGTCATTCCTTGTTATCGTCCAGATTATATGTATGGTCTTACTGTCAAACTAGAAATGAAAAATAGAGAGGAAAAAGTAATGCACCAGTTCGTATGGGGTTTGGTATAAGATTTCACATATCTACTCATTAACTGAAAGTATCCTGCCTATGTATTGTTTTCTTAAAGTCTAAATAAATCAGAAGATTTTCATCAAAATATTAGAATCAAAGATCTCAATGCCTGATGTATGGGAGTGAACTAATGTGCTGACTTGATTGTTGCAGGCGGGTCAGATTCTGGTGTACGTCATGTCTGATTTCGAAGATGCCGACACAGAAGAGACAGTAACTTGTCTCCAGATGACTGTTTACCATCCTGGCCACCAGCAAAATGGAATATTCCAATCAATAAGGTTTTTTAACCGAGAAAAACTCCCCTCCAGCGAAGTGGTGAAATTTGGCCGAAATTCCAACACCTGTCATTATACCTTTAAGGACAAACAGGTTTCCCGAGTTCAGTTTTCTTTGCAGCTATTTAAAAAGTTTGATAGCTCAGTTCTCTCTTTTGAAATTAAAAATATGAGTAAGAAGACCAAACTGATTGTGGACAACAAGGAGCTGGGCTACCTAAATAAAATGGACCTGCCACACAAATGCCTCGTTAGGTTTGGGGACTATCAGTTCCTGATGGAGAAGGAAGATGGAGAGTCATTACAATTTTTTGAGATTGAATTTTCTTTGTCGACAAGACCACTCTTGCAAGAAAACAACTGGCTGCCACAGAAGCGCATACCTGAGTGTGGCAGTTATTCATCCTGTTTCACCCAAAACAATTCTCCTATAGAAATGGGTGAAAATGAATGGTAAACGCACAGGGCTAAGGGAATCATGAAGGATGAAGAGCTCTGTAGACACTTTACAGACATTCCACTTATTAAGAGTTTCTTAGTGTAGTATATTACTGTCATCTATTACTTTGTCAAATTTGAGATCTGGTGTTATCATTTGAAGTCTGTAACTTGTGTTAGTCATTGATTTAGTCACCTGTTGCATTGCTGGATATGTGAAGAATTACTGTACGTGTACATCTGTGAGCATTAATGTACAAATAGTATCCTTTGTGATGAAGGAATAGTATTCTCAAAATATGGTTATGTTACTTTCTTCTTATGCCTGATTTTGGTCCTATGTTTTATATTGTTTCATTTTGGTTTGTAAGTTTTGGTTTGGTCATATTATTTCACAGTAGTCATTTGTTTTCAAGGTCAGGGCTACAAACAAGTTATTATGGGTGTTGTAGCCTGTTGGTACTTGTACCAGAGCATTGGAACAGAGCATCATGTTTTTTAGTGTGTCATTGTGGTTTTAATATGGGAAGACTTATTTGAGCAATAATACCTTGATTTTCTGTTTTTTTTCTCTATAGACTTATACTGTTTATTCCCAAGAATACCGCTTTCCTTATCTGTATTCAGTATCTAAAACCAATATTTTAAACATTTTAACAAACCACTGTGTTAAGCTTAGAATTCTTTTTCTTTTTCCTTTTTTTTGGCTGCACCACATGGCTTGTGGGATCTTAGTTCCCGACCAGGGATTGAACCCCGGCCTCTGGCAGTGGAAGTGCCGACTCCTAACCACTGGACTGCCAGGGATTCCCAATTTTTCATTTTTATCACCAAATTTTAAATAGTTTTTTATGTACTACAGAGTTTTAAATTCCATGAATTCAAAATTTTAGCAGCATCCATATACATAATAAAGTCAAAGTTTAATTCTCTAACCATTTTCTTTGAAACTCTGAAGAAAGGGAGGAACTGTTTTTAGACTGCTCTTAAGGGAGGACTGCAGTAGGCCGCAGGCAGAGGCTGTGGCTGGGGATTCAGACACATCCAGCTGTGCCCCTCAATGCATATTGGCTCCATTATTTGTTCCTCACCCCGCATGGAGGCACATGGCCACCAGTAGCTCCCAAGTTCTATATGTTACCGATCACCCACCCAAAGAGAACCTTATCTCCCAATTCCAGTCCAAGAGAAGGGTCAGCTTGTGTCAGGTGCCCACCCATCTACCAACCAACTTGCCACAGGTCACGTTGAATAATGGCTGCTCCAGTCAGTGACCATGTGGATAAGAAAAGAGTTTTCTCAAAAAATGGCCACAGTGGGGTGTGGGTGAGGGCAAACAAAAATGTTGGTGTTTGATACTAGGTACTGCAGCTAAGTTGTGAGACTCGCTGTTCACCTCTTAAGGACTCACTTGTCCCAGGAAACTGATTTTTCTTGCGCTCTTTAAGTAAAGGGGTGTATTAATTGGTGCCAGTGTTACAGTCATAGGCAGTCTCTTCTTGAACCTGCAACTTTATGACAAGGGGGTGCTTTCCAATGGTGGAGTCTCATATGCTATGTGATTATATAACCATATTCTAGAAGATTCTGTCTCTACTATCTACTGCATTGACTGACTTGAAGAAGCATTACTTTTAGGCTCTAACATGAGTGTAGTATTAATTTTAATATGCCTTGTGGAAAAATTAGCTATAATCTTTACTACTAGGAGATAACTGTTGTTCACATTTTGTGTGTATATATTTAGTAGCTGATTCCATGTTATCTCATGGCCCTTTTAACATTTCCAGTTCTCTAACACTTGTTTAATTCCTTACAGTAATTGTTATCATCTGTTAAAATAACAGGTAAGGTTACCATTTTACTTTCTGGAGCCTGATTGAAACAATTAGATCTTCCATTTCAGGTGATGACGGAGGATGAGCACTTGGAAAATTGTGATTGGAATTTACTGGGCTTCTAGTTGGTATGAGTTGTACCCAAGTCCAATCACTCATCATTCTACTAAACAACCTACATGAAAATATTTATTTGGCCAGGTATCTCTCTAAGCGATGCATTTAGGGCAGGGACACTGGTGAAAAAAATAGGAAAGCAGCGGTTTTAGACTGATGCTGGTTTCAACATTTTGTTGCTGGTGGAAGGCCACTGAGGGACTAGAGATGAGCCAGTTTGGCATTGCTTACTAGCACCTTCATAGAAGAGATCATCGTGAGATGCAGGGGAACACAACGGCTTTCTTAATACTGTTCGTGGAATCATTTCTCAAAAACCCAAATCAAGGTAGTAATATTTTAAAACAGGAAACTTCTGGGGTTAGACAGTCAAAATAAGGTGTGACATGGGAATTCCCTGGCGGTCCCGTGGTTAGGACTCCGTGCTTCGGCGCAGGTTCAATCCCTGGTCTGGGAACTAAGATCCCCACAAGTCGCACAACGCTCCAATTACTGGAAAGAAAAATAAAAGCAGGCATAATTCCTGGTTATACCATTTTAAAAGTTCTAGCATCTTAAAACCCTCACACAACTCCATATACCCTCCAGTTACCCCATTTCTCTACTCTGACCACAACTTTTCAAATAATTGTCTACACTGGCCATTCTTTATTCTTCACCCCTTACAAGATACTTCTCAGTTTCCATCCCTTCATTTGAAAAAATGGAACATGCAATATTCATGTTCCCAAGCCCAGCTGATGCACCTGCCCTTTCTCTCAGTACCCAAGCAGCATTTGATATCACTGACTCCTCTCTTTCTGGCTATGGTGACACCACATTCTTTGGTTCCTCAAATTCCTCCCCTATCTGCTGCTTTTGGCCTGTTCTCTACCCCCGACTTCTGAAGGGCAACACTTAATTGGGCTTCTCTGCCTGTCTGCTTCCTCAGGGGGATCTCAGCTGGAATAATTACTTAAATTACTATTTACCTACTACTGACTCCTAAACTTGTACCTATTCTTCTCTGAGCTGTAGACATATATCCCATCACCTACTTGGCAGACATCTTCATTCAGGTTTTTTAAAAAATAAATACCTCAAATTTAACTTTACAAAACAGAGCTCTTAATTTCCTCCAATTTCCCAAACCTGTTCCTCCCACTACATTTATTAAGTCAGAAACCAATAAGTTATCATCAAGAGTAGCTGTAGCTGCTAGTTTGGCTCTCATACTTCCATAGATTTGGCCAACAGAAAGGCAATGAACTCCAATAGATTTAGACAGTTTATTACTTACACAAACAGAAAAAGCAGGACCAGTGAGGAGTCAGTGTCCCACATCCCTGGTCGCTAGGGATGTCCGGAGCTAACACTGAACCGAGGGGGCCAGATGACAAATGCCTTCAGTGGAGGGTAGCTCTGTTACTGAGGAGCTAACTCTAAACTCCAACCAAGAGTCTTGTTAGCCTACATCTGTACCTGAATGCGGGTGAGGCGAACATCCCTTGCCTTGCTGGAACCAGGGAGTGGGATGAGAAACTGCCTCATGGCAGTCTTCTGCAAGCCAGGGAGGCAGATGATAAATGGCCTTGTGGTGGCTCCTCTAAGACTGCCTGTCTTGCCATGTTCCAGGAAGGATCGTAGGGGTTCCTGTCAAGACCTGGGTCAGGCTATGGTTGAGTGTTGGCTATGCAGATATGCAAAGTGAGCAAGGTCACCAGGGCACCATGCTGAATGCATTACCCTACAGTTAATGGGCAGAGGATCTGAAGACGTTTTTTCCAAAGAAGACATACAGATGGCTAACAGGCCATAAAAGGATGCTCAACATTAATCATTAGGGAAATGCAAGTCAAAACCACAATGAGGTATCACCTCACATCTGTCAGGATGGCTATTATCGAAAAGACAGCAAATAACAAGTGTTGGCAAAGATGTATAGAAAACGGAACCCTTGTGCACTGTTGGTAGAAATGTAAATTGGTGCAGCCACTATGGAAAACAGTATGGAGATTCCTCAAAAAAATTAGAAATAGGGCTTCCCTGGTGGCGCAGTGGTTGAGAGTCCACCTGCCGATGCAGGGGACACGGGTTCATGCCCCAGTACAGGAAGATCCCACATGCCGTGGAGCGGCTGGGCCCGTGAGCCATGGCCACTGAGCCTGCGCGTCCGGAGCCTGTGCTCCGCAATGGGAGAGGCCACAACAGTGAGAGCCCCGCGTACCGCAAAAAAAAAAAAAAAAAAAAAATTAGAAATAGAACTACCATATGATTCAGCAGTTCCACTCCTGGATATTTATCTGAAGAAAACAAAAACACTAATTAGAAAAGATATATACACCCCAACGCTCATTGCAGCATTACTTACAATAGCAGAGATAATGAAAGCACCCAAAGTGCCCATCAATAGATAAGTGGATAAAGAAGACATGGTGTGTGTGTGTGACTATTACTCAGCCATAAAAAAAAATGAAATCTTGCCGTTTGCGACAACACGGGTGGACCTACAGGGTATAATGCTAAATGAAATAAGTTAGAGAAAGACAAATACTGTATGATTTCACTTATATGTGGACTCTAAAAAACAAATGATCAAACATAACAAAAAAGAAAGTTAAAGACAGAGAACAAGTGGTTCCCAAAGGGGAGGCGGGTGAGGGGAGGAAAGAAATAGGTGAGAGAGATTAAGTGGTAAAAACTTCCAGTTGCAAAATAAATGAGTAATGGGTATGAAATGTACAGTGTGGGGAATATAGTCAATAACTATGTAATAATATCTTTGTATGGTGACAGATGGTAACTAGATTTATCGTGGTGATCATTTTGAAATGTATAGAAATACCAAATCACTATGTTGTGTAACATGAACTAACGTAGTGTTGTAGGTCAATTGTACTTCAAAAACAGACAAACAAACAAATAGAAAAAGAGATCAGATGTGTAGTTACCAGAGGTGGAGGGTAGGGGGAGAGGGAATTTGGAGGAAGGCAGTCAAAAGGTACAAACTTTCAGTTATAAGATAAATAAATACTAGGGATGTAATGTACAACATGATAAATATAATTAATACTGCTGTATGTTATATATGAAAGTTAAGAGAGTAAATCCCAAGAGTTCTCATCACAAGAAAAACAAATTTTTTCCTGTTTCTTTAATTTTGTATCTATGAGATGATAGATGTTTATTAAATTTATTGTGATAATCATTTCACAATGTATGTAAGTCAAATCATTATGCTGTATACCTTAAATTTATACAGTGCTCTGTGTCAATTATATCTCAATAAAACTGAAAAAAAATCTTGTTGGTCTACCTCTAAAGGTAATCTGTTCTGCATTCCTATAGCAATTATCAATCCAAGCCACACCATGTCCCACTGGGAGTACTATACATATATCCACTTGTGCCCTCCTACAGCATATTCTCTACATAGCAGCTACAGGAATTTTTCGAAAATGCAAATCTGATCACTGTACACTCTGGCTTACAAAAAGTCAGTGGCTTCCTATTCTACATCAAATAAAATTCACTCTCCCTAACACCCTACCAGATACAGTAGATTCTCCAATATTTGCTGAATAAATGTTATTTCTAGTGTTTTTTATAAACATACAAAGCAAGAAAATTGATATCCTTTTCTTAGCAGTTCAAACACATTTTCAAGTTTAGTTCCATCCTGCTTTACCAATTCATTCTTTTTTGTCTTCATAGCAGATTTAATAAAATAATTACAAGCCAGGAGTCAAAACTGTTGCATGTTTATGGAGTAAAACTAGTAATAATCAAATAATTTATTATAATAATCAAATTATTTAAATGTAAAAATGTGTTTATTCACAATCTTTGAGAAGTTACCATTCCTTCAAAAAATTCTTTATGAACAAAATGCCAAGAAAAATTACAATAGTAGCTTATGCCAAACCAAAAATATACATCTGATGTATACAAACTTTAAAAAGCATAACACAGGCAACGTGAATATAGATTATCTTTAAAATATTTCCAATGACATAGCTACAACTTAAATTATGTTGAGACATAAATAACAGCATTACCTAATATATTTACATATTTAAAGTGTCATATTTATTTCTATGAGATTAAAAAAGGTGACAAAACTATATATGTCATTGCCCAGCAGTTCAAATATTGAAAGGGCCACATGATATTTTTAAAGTATAGCAAGAACTTTAAATTACTATTTATATCTGGACCTTCCTATATTTTCGAGAACATGCACTGTCATTGTTGCAAGAAAAATTAAAAAAAAACACTAAGGAAAAATTGAAAAACAGTTTGCTTACTAAAGTCATATTCAATCCTCAGCAAAATCAAGACAAGCAATCAGGGAGTGTCTTATATCCTTGGCCTTTTAAATTGATACGTAAACTTTAGAGAAAAGAAAAGTTAACTGTATATCGTAAAATTCAGTTATATATATTGATTTACTTAGTTCCATCCCATTAAAGCATGTTGTATTACAAGGCAAAGGAAAGCTTAATAAAATCAATGGATTCTTTCATGCCAGAAAGGATTTTATTTACTTTGAAATACCCGTATTACCTTTTTCAGGTTTTCCCTTCTTAATAAATCATGCACAGAGAATATGTTCTGTGTGAAATCTTTCAAGACCATTCATTGGAAATACAGAATTTTAAAAAATGACAGATAGAAATTTACTATATCAATTAAAGTCAACATTCATTTATAGTGGCACAGAAAAGGAAGTGAAAAACCTAAGTATAGGACTTCCTTGGTGGCGCAGTGGTTGAGAGTCCGCCTGCCGATGCAGGGGACGCGGGTTCGTGCCCCAGTCCGGGAAGATCCCACATGCCGCGGAGCGGCTGGGCCCGTGAGCCATGGCCGCTGAGCCTGCGTGACTGGAGCCTGTGCTCCACAACGCGAGAGGCCACAACAGTGAGAGGCCCATGTACCGCAAAAAAAACAAAAACAAAAAAACAAAACACAAAAAACCCCACCTAAGTATATATATTTTCTTAAATATCTTTTGATTACTCACTTTAAGTGTCCAAACTCTGAAAGATTATCTTAACATATCACATACCTTGTTCAGACTGAGTCAACATTATTATAGTAGGATATGCAACAAGTATAGAAAGAAACTGATACTTCGGCTTTTCTTTCGGGTCATCTACTCAAATTAATTGTGCTTACTATCACATAATAAAATTTAAGTAAGTCATAGGAATGAATAATGCTGGAAAAGGGAACACTATTCTGAATCTGAATCTGGCAGTCCCTCCTCATGCTCCCTTCACATCTGCTGAGAATTAACACAAAATGCCTTAATACTTTCGCAGTTAGCTACTGAAACAGAGTTAAGAAAGCATTCAAGGTGAAATTAATAAAACTATTTTAAAAGCTGAAAATCTACAAACAGTAAACAGGATTGCTATGAAGAAAAGAGTTAAAGAAATTTAATTAATAACATGACAGAACCATTAAATTGTTTTTGAAAAGCAGAAGGCAGATGATGAAATTGCACTTAATTCTGAAGCAATTCAGATATAACCTATCATTCCTATTCCTTTCTAATAAGCATTTATAACATGTTTCTTACTTCCCCTCTTACAAAAAGGCTCAGCACAACCATTTATACATTCTAGTTGGTTTTAAACATTTGGTCATAACTGATAAACAAGATCACACAATTTTTCCCTACCGTTTTTGTTGATCCACATCATATTGCTTTAGGCCAGAATCAGACAGTTCTAATACAGGATTTACAAATCCAGAATACTCAGAATTGCCATTATCATCCATTTCGGCACTAACAAAATCATTCTCCCACTCCAGCCCGTTGGAATCATCTGAGGCAGATGTAGGATTACTTCCAGTCTTCCTGCTGCTATACTTAAGTGCTGCCTGGAGAATGTCTTCCTCTGTTTTGGAACGTTCTCTCATTGGAAGCATTCGATTCATTCCTATTATATGGGCAGGGTTATTAGAAATCTCAGTAAAGATTTAAAGAGCTATATTAAAAGACAAACTATCAGACTTGATTTGTGAATTAACTTAAAAAGCCAGTCATACGGAAGCCTTTCTTAAGGGAAATGTTAGGGTATAATCCTACAGTGAACATTAATACTCAACAAAGGACAGTTTTATGCAACACTGGTAATCTAGTAAGATGAAATTTCTGAAGAGCCATAAGTAAAGCAGAATGCATGGAGGATTTCAATTGCTATTAGTCTTATACGGCCAAATTAGTGTGTCTGCAAAACTTCTTTCCTACCTAGATGACAATTTCATTTCTCAGAGATAATAGTAACTCTAATGATAATGATAACAATATACACATTTCCAGCACTTACTAGGTTCCAGTTAATGTTGTTTGCACTTGACATATGTTAACTGATTTGATCCTCAACAACTCTATGAAGTTACCTACAGTACTATCATTATCCCCCATTCTGCAGTTGAGGAAACTAGGGCAGAAAGAGGAAAGTGATTTGCCCAAGGTCACATAGCAATAGAAGTAGTGGGGCAAGAAACAGATTCCATGCAGTTTGGCTTCAAAGTCTGTGCTCTTTTGCTAGTCTGACTCTAGTATAACAAAGTAGAGACATTTCTAGGGTAAACTGTTCTAGATCTAATTCTGAACAGAAAGAAACTGATCAGTAAAGTGAGCATCAAAAATCTTTGAAGAAAAAAACATCATTTTGGCAGAAGGAAGAGAGGGAGGACAGAAAAGAAATTTGAATTTGCAAGTGCAGAATCAACACTGCTAATAGAATTAAAATCTAAGAAAAGAGATTATAAGAGAATATCTCTAGACACACCCAATAATTTTGTTTTCTGAGCTTAAAGAATCAGATCCTACAATAATAAAAGAACATTTAAATCTAGGGACTTCCCTGGTGGTCCAGTGGTTAAGACTCCACGCTCTCAATGCAGGGGGCTGGGGTTCGATCCCTGGTCAGGGAACTAGATCTCACATGTTGCAACTAAAGATCCCGCATACCACGACTAAGACCTGGTGCAGCCAAATAAATACATTTAAAAAAAAAAAATAAATCTATCACTATTGTCTGTCACTCCCCCAAAATTGCACACTCAACCTAGCAAACTAAATCATCCTTATAGACACAATAAAAATGAGTTGGAGACTAATATAAGTTTGTGGATTTGTACTTAATTGAATAATATGTCTAAAGGAAGCTGGATTAGACATCATCAGGTTTCTAGAGGGTTCTGCCTTCTACCTAGTCTAGTTTAATAATTCTGTTATAATAATTTGAATAACAAACTTGAAAGTCATGTTATCTAAAAATTTGATTAGCATACAGCAAGGATGACAAATCAGGAATTAAAACACCTGAAAGGCTTTAGATCAAATTGAACAAGATGCTAAAATAAAAATAAATTTAAAATCTAGATTGGGATATAAATACACAATAACAAAAGTATAGGGTTGGGGAAACAGTGTTTAGCTGAGAAGACTTAAGTAAATTAACGCAATCTTTGCTAAAGTTATTCAGTTTCTTTATTGATAAAACAAATGGCTCAACTAGAGTATATCTAAGGTCTATTCCATCTCAAAATTCTATGAAATATTTGATATTGAATATTAAAAAAAATTAAAGTTAAAGTTCCCTATTCTGTAACTGATTCTTCCTTTTGGGATTACCTATTTCTTAAAATGAAAATAAAGACTTGGGCCTTATTCAGTGAAATAGCTGAATATTTAAAAAAAAAAAAAAGTCCACATTTAGCTATAATTTTGAGTACCTGCTATGTGCCACACTATGTACTGGGTGTTTTATATAAATTTTATTTACTCCTCCTAACATTCATGATTTAATTTGTTCAAATATTTATTGACTGTCTATTATGTGCCAAGCTTTTTTAGACCATCAGTATATAATAGTGAATTATCATTCTTCAAATAATTTATAATTATTTATAAATTATAATTTATAAATAATTATAATTATTATAATTTTAATAATAATTAAATTTTTATAGGTTTATAATTTATAATTATTTTAATAATAATTAAATTTTTATAGATTTACAATTCCCTTTTTATGATGAACTAACTGCAGTTTAGAGAGATTAAGAAACCTATCTAAAGTACTATAGCTGGGAAGATATACCAGGTAAAATTCAAACTCATGTCTGTGTTATGGCTTTTGTACTACCAACAGAACTAACAAATTGCTTATTTATTATGAACCAAAAGTTAATTAAATTTTGGCTTTAGGTTGCTCACAAGCGGGCAGTAATTCCTACAGAGTAAAATGGGCTGGATTACAAAAACCTTAAAATGAGAAACAACATTTATTTTCTAAATCTCAAGAAACACTAAGAACTAACTAACTAACACTAAGCAAGTTTCAGACTTCCCTGGTGGCACAGTGGTTGAGAATCTGCCTGTCAATACAGGGGACACGGGTTTGATCCCTGGTCCGGGAAGATCCCACATGCTGCCGAGCAACTAAGCCGGTGAACCACAACTATTGAGCCCGCACTCTAGAGCCCGTGTGCCACAGCTACTGAAGCCCGCGCACCTAGAGCCCGCGCTCCGCAACAAGAGAAGCCATTGCAATAAGAAGCCCATGCACCGCAACGAAGAGTAGCCCCCACTCGCCGCAACGAGAGAAAAACCCATGCGCAGCAACAAAGACCAATGCAGCCAAAAATAAAAACAATTAAAAAAAAGAATTCAGAAACTTTCTAAACAATTTACAACAAATGATAAAATATAAGAGTCTAAGAAATTTTTACACTGATTTTTCAAGGCCTTGCATTCATTTCAGTTTAAATAAAGTAAAACACAAAGTAGATTTCTATAAATTAACACATATTAAATAAAAATATTCAGGTAGGGCTTCCCTGGTGGTCCAGTGGTTGAGAATCTGCCTGCTAACGCAGGGGACACGGGTTCGAGCCCTGGTCTGGGATGATCCCACATGCCGTGGAGCAACTAGCCCCGTGAGCCACAATTACTGAGCCTGCGCATCTGGAGCCTGTGCTCTGCAACAAGAGAGGCCGCGATAGTGAGAGGTCGGCGCACCGCGATGAAGAGTGGCCCCCGCTTGCCGCAACTAGAGAAAGCCCTTGCACAGAAACGAAGAGCCAACACAGCCATAAATAAATATATAAAATTAAAAAAAAAAAGGCAAAATTCCTTTAAAAAAATATTCAGGAAAATTGTAAATATAAAATACCTTCTTCATCTTCCCATTCTAGATCTAAAGATGTGCTGTCATCATTTCCACTAGTTGATTTAGTTTTGGTCATTAAATCACAACTGCTTTCTGTATTTGGTGTCAAAACCGTGGCATCTGATGAGAGTCCTAGAATATACACCAAATACAATTAGATGTGGTGAGCTATACTCTTTTACTACAACCATTTATTTTGCAATAATCATCTCTCTTCAAATCATAACATCATAAAAAACAATTATTGAAATCATTACACTGGTAAGTTTCTGTTAGAAATAGTATAAAGGGCTTTTCCTGCTTTCTTTTTACTTTTTTTTGCCATATAGCACAGTACACATGCAAATTTAAATGAATCATAAATTTTTAAAATATGATGAACTCTAGGCAGTATTTTTAATAGTCAATTACAAAAGGGGGCAAAAAAAATGAAAAACTAAAAATGATAAATGAAAAGCACCTATATTTTCAAAAGGAACCACTACTATTCTTCCCTATCTGGGGAGCACAGGAGTTTTGACTTTTGAAACTTGGAGAAAAGTTTAATCTTATAATTTGTAGTAAGTAAAATAAATACACTTTTGTGTACCTGCTTCCCTTTTCTGGGAGGAGGAGAGGTGAGAACAGAGTGGAAATGGAAAAAGGAATTCCTGATTCCCTATACATATCTACAGAAATAGCCTGAGGTTTTTCTTTGCTCCAACTCCTTTTATTTATTTTTAAAATTTATATTATTGAAGTATAGTTGATTTACAATGTTGTGTTAATTTCTGCTGTACAGCAAAGTGATTTAGTTAATACACATATATTCTTTTTCATATTCTTTTCCATTATGGTTTATTATGAGACATCGAATATAGTTCCCTGTGCTATACAGTAGGCCCTTGTTGTTTATCCATTCTATATATAATAGTTTGCATCTGCTAACCCCCAACTCCCAATCAATCCCTTCCCCTTCCCCCCTCCACCGGCAACCATAAGTCTGTTCTCTGTATCTGTGAGTCTGTTCCTGTTTCTCCAACTCCTTTTTAAAAAGGAAAGATAAAATTGTATAATTAAGGACTAGTTAATTGACTTATTTGGGCAACACAAATTGAAGGGCAGAAAGTTCTTCTAGAAAAACAGAGCCAGGATCTTCAATTATCTGTTTAACGTGGCATAAAGTAACCTTAAAATGAACGCAGACATTTTAAAAGACTTACTACTACTTCGAAATACTTCATACTGTGACTTTATATTTCTCAAACAAGATTCAAAGTCATCTTCTGGTTCTGAACTGTAATAAAAGTGAAATAATTTTTTTTTATATATTCATAGTAGATACAACATAATTCATGCTTAAGTTAAATGATGGCATTTTGGTTTGAAAAGGTCTATTCCATACAAATTCATAATTGCTGTACAATTAGAATAACCTAGTCAAAACAGGTCTTACTTTTCCTAATGCTAGCAATAAACTGAAAAATAATAAGATTTTGGTTAGTCTTGAAGTCAAAATCCAAAGCTTAGCCATAAGTTTAACTTGTAATTTACAATAATGAAGCATGAACAATTTTCTTTGAGTGAGCAGGAAATACTCCTGGAAATGTGACATTGAAATGCATCTTCTAAAAAATGATCACATAGGGACTTCCCTGGCTGTTCAGTGATTAAGACTCCTTGCTCCCAATGCAGGGGGCACAGGTTTGATCCCTGATCGGGGAACTAAGGTCCCACATGCCCCATGGCACAGCCAAAAAAAAAAAAAAGATCACACATAAACTTTATTATAAGAAAAGAGAGGAGCTAAGGAAAACACAAACAACCAAGGCATAAACAATTTATCCAAAGGCATTCAGTGTGCTATTGCATCATATTCTGTATGAAAGATGTGACCACTCTTAAGAATGCAATAAAGTCAATTTAAAATAAATGATGATCATTTTCCAACATAAAGAAAGCAAATGTTCTCAGTATTCTTACAAGTGTCTTCAAGAAGCAATCATTTTTTATGCAACATATACACATGAATATGTATATAAGCATCCAGAGGTGTACTGTGTTCTCTTTGGAAATAATATTTTCTACCACCAAGGGAAGAAGTATATTTCACTATTTACCTTTGATATTCTCCATTGTTTGAAGGATGGTATTGCTGCAAAACTCTCTGTCTTTCTTGCTTTGGAAACATAATGCAACACAAAATCACTCTGTTGTAAAATTATGTTTTTTAACACTATTCATGCAATGCCAGAAAGTGTTATTTTCTAGTTTCGGGGAAAAAAAAACTTTAAAAGTTATTCCATTGAAGTTTTTCTTTCCTTAAATTAATCACTGTTCACTTCTATATCCTCTTATTCATGGGTAGAATTTCTCTCAATTTTTTAGTGTATAATCCTTAAGTGGTCAGACTATTCATACTGTTATTAAAAAATAACTTAAAAAATATATATTGGTATATCTGACTTCCTTATTACACCTAAGAACTTCTAATAACTGGAAAGTAATAGTTAAAACAGTATATGAAGTTCTATTCTGGGTGAAATAAGTAGCAATTAAAAAATCTAAAAGACCTGGCTGGCTTGACTCAGAAATAATAAAAACAGAGGATTTAGAAAACCTGTCAGAGTTATGGCTCTGACAGTTATTACTGTATGTCCCTGGCATGTCCTTTATTTTCTGTTTCTTCATCTGTAAATTACAGATGGCTATAATACTGTCCTAGCAAATTCATAGGGCTACTGTTAAAATCAAATGAATTTGCATGTATCTGTGTATCTTTGTGTCAGCATATGTGTACAGACTGCTATGTGTTCCCATATCAATATTTATTCAAGGAAGAAAAAACTCAGGAACTCAGATTTTGCATATGGAATCATTTTAGTCTTTAAAAGGTAGTCTTTAAAAGGTAAGCAGCAGAGAATTTATTATAGCAAAAAGAGATGTCTAAATTATAACCAGAAAAATACTTTCCTTTCTTAGTATAAGGTGAGTTAATTTTTAAACTTTCCCATTACTTAGAAGTTAGTAAAAAATAAAAATAAAAAAGATACTCCCTCACATAATCTAATTAATCTGTTGAAACACCAAAAAAAAAAAAGAGAGAGAGATGAAGAGCATGGGTCCCATAGAAATCACACAGAAAATGATACATGATTTTTTAGTTCATCTAAGTTACAATAATTATGTGACATAATCCTTGTACTACACTTCAGTTAACACTGCAGTAGAGTTCACATAGGCAAAAGATGGAGGAAGATACTAAATACTAAATAGAAAAGTGGCTAAGCAGTGCTTGAATTCTGGCTCTGCCATTTATTAGCTGTAGGATCTTAAGTTACTTAACATCTCTGTCCCTTGGTTTCATCACTTATAAAATGGGGATTAAAAACACTACCTTTCTCCTAGGATTGTTGTGACGATTAAACAAGGTAAAACATGTAAACTAATCAGAACAGTTACTGACACTTAGCCAGGGCTCCATAAATGTCTATTATTAATAGCTGTCTGGCATTATAACAATGCCATGTTTGAATACAGCATGGTAAGATATGATAAATCTGTTGTTTTTTCTGATACTACATCAAAGATTTCCCAAGACCCAAACTCCCAATCTCCCAAAGACACAAATATAAAGATGAGAAATACAGAGTATTCCTATGGGGCAAAATCGCTCAGCTTACCCAATTTTAGGAAGTATAAGAAAGTCTAGCAGTTCAAGAAATTGTTAAAAAAAAAAAACTCACAAAATAAACTAAAAAATGCTGCAGAAATGATATTTAAAGGTTAGTTTTGCAATGTTTCATCTAAGAGTATATTTATTTTTCCAAAAGAATGCTGAATTTTGGAAAAGTATAAAGTTCATTTTTGCGATAAACAAGAATTAGCTTCTGGTAATTTAAAGCTAAAGAGCACTCAGTAGCAAGCATATAATTTGATGTTATTTCTAGCTGTTAAAGACCAACTAATTTCCCTTTAAAATTCCTAAGAGTATAGGAATAAATACATTTGTTGTTGAATAAGAAGCCCTTGATTCTAGGGGGAAAAAGTCCCAACTAAGATTTGTCAAAGAAAATCAGGAGAAAAGCAGCCCTAATATATGTCGGGGTCTTTTCCCCTCACCTCCAAGAGCTTTTGCTGCTTTGCTGCCCTGGCTGCTTCACGCTGTGCAGCGTATAAAGCTTCTTCTTCTAGTCTTAACTTCTCTTCTTGTAAGGCTAACTGTACATGAACAAAACAATAAGGATTAACAAAAATCAGAACCTGTCTAACTGCTCTAAAAATAAAATGCTTCTATTTATAAAATAAAAAATAAATTATTAAAAAAATAACTGAGCTCTACAAAGCATAATAGAATTAAATTTCTGCGATTTCTCATTTCTCTTTTTACAAAATAATTCAAATGATATCAAACATGTTACAGAATTCTTTAGAAGTTGAATTATAAAGTAGAGCATCTAGTTTGCATAAATACAAAACTGTTTCTTTCCTTAGAATATGCAGTGATCTTCATTCTCAACAATCGTTCCAATGCCGATCACCCTGATTAGTTTCATGGTTTGGGCCCTCCTTAGTCCAAGGTCTTTAAAACTAAGGTCAATCACATCACTGTCTACCAAAGCGAAGTAAGCTTTCACAAAGTTCATGGTGCATTGATACACATGTCCTGTATTTTATTACCATCAAGTTATTAAAAAATTACTTCCAAATTTAAGTTCCTGCCATTCATAATAGCATACGAACTGCTTTAATGATAATCTACTGCAAGTCAAATCAAATTTAAAAATCAAACACAATATTTTTCTTTAGCCTAATATTAGCATCTATTGTGTAGCTTAAGTTAATGCTGTTGAAATCACTAATTGGTACTAAACAGACTATTTTTAAATGTATAATGGAATATGACGTATTCCATTTAGTTTAGTGAATGCAAAACTATAATTACAGGCCACCTCTGTAAATATATTAAAGTAAATATAACATTTATGATTGTTAGAAGTACTTGGTTCACTTACTAAGAATAAATAAATCCAAGACAAAAAAAAAGATTTTAAAAAATAAACCACTTATTGTGAAACAGAGTAATTTTTAAAGTTAGTTTTAAACACAAAGGTGCATGTATCTTGCCAGAGTCCCTACTTGTGAATTCAGAAATTATTTTCAGAAGAATGTATTCTCTTCACTTATTGGCAGCATATGATTTCTGATAAATTGTGCCAAACTAAACCAAATTATTATAGGCTGGAATAATTTTTTAACTTTTAACTCATTTTCACCTCTATGTATCTAAATTTAGGTTCACATGCAATATATTATTTAATGACATCTTTCCCATATAAACAGAGACTTTATGATAATATATACTTAAGCAACATAAGACTATTTACCTCTTTTTGGATTTTCATATCAAGATCTTTCTGTTTTTCAACAATAGAATCATAATGCTTCTCTCTTAGGTCAACAATTTCTTCCTCAGTAAGAGGCCTACAGAGAAAAATAAGGCAGAAAAAGAAAGAAAAGGAAAAAAAAAAGTGCTGATGAGTCCAAGTTAAATAAAATACTCATAAAATCAGTGAAATTATGAAATTTTACTGTCAAAAATGTATTAAAGCAATTTGATGCTATGATTTCAATTGTTAGAGTAAAAAATCATACATTCTAATACTTGTTATAATTTGGTATATAAGATGATATACTATCAGAGTACCGTTTTTTAGCCCTAAAATCAACTTTAAAGAAATGTGGACTCCCTTTACTTTGGCTCTTCAGCCATCTGACTATATCCCAAAATGTTCATCATAAAATATAAACTTCAGTATACTATACTCTGATCTCAGCCCTCATATCATTTTGGAACTCCTAACTCTCATACCCACTGCCCTATTTATCCTGCTCAATCCCTCTAACCACCCCAGGCCCTTGATCCTCCCTTTTCTCTCAGTTTATCGATCCTGATCATCTTCTGGCTTTACTTCACTTACAACCAGTGTGGACTCTGTGGCAAATCTGAAGTACTTTCTTACCCACATACTCGCCTTCCTGCACACCTGTCATTATGCCTTATTCACCCAGATTACTCATTCTCTGACCTTGGATCATTTCCATGATTAGCTCTTTCTGCTGAGAGCTGTGAGAGAAAATCCTACATCTGTTTGGCCCTCTGCCCCTAGCAATAACCCTTTACTTATACATGGCCAACTCCCTCTCACATCCTATGCTAACTACTTCAAAATGTTCACAAACACACTCCTTAAGTTCTTCATTCAAAGTCTTTTCTCTTAGAAGTCAATTTCACCCCACTCTGAGACATGACGAGCATGTCTCCAACCATCAAATCCCTCAACTTCTTGCCAGTCCTCCTCTCACCTAAGTCTATCCTCCCTACTCTTCCCTCCTTCCTCTAAAGAGGTGGTATTCCTTAATTTGTTCAAGGTCACCTGTCACACTTATACTTGATTCATTCATCACTGATGCTACCCCACACCACCTTCACTCCAGAGAATTCTGTGGGACATTGCTCCATCAATTAGTACCTCTTTTCTTCAGTCTACTCTTTTTGTCTGTTTTCACCTCTCTTCCTTGTGAAGATTGGAAGAAAGGAAGGAAAGAAAGGAAGAAGGAAAAACTTTCATTTGACCTATATCTATCTCTAACTACTGCTCGCTCTCTCCTTCTCATTTCAGCCAAAATGTCTGAAATTAAAAGTTTATTGATAGCACATCTAGCACTTACTATGTGTCAGGTTCTTTTCTATGTGCTTTACATATATTGACTAATTTTAATTCTCAAAACAACCCTGTAAGGTAGATACAGAGATCATACATATGAGGGAAATGAGATGAAGACAGATTATGTCCAAGTAAGTCATATAGTATGTGGCAAAGCTAGAATCTGAACCCAAGTAGTCTAGCTCCTTGCTCCTAACAACTGTGTTTCTCTTCCCTTCTATGTCCTTACTTCCCATTCTCTCATCAACTCATGACAGTCTGCATCTGCTTTCATCGCTCTACTAACTCTAACAAAGGTAATTAATGGCCTCTATGTTGCCAAATATGAGACAGTTTAAGTCCTTATAATATTTCTTCAGTTTCATGTGGCAGTGCTGACCATTCCCTCCATTCCATCTGTCAGTCTGTCTCTACCTCCTCCCTTGGCTTTCTATGCTCTCCTGGTTCTTTTTGCCCACTGCTTCTTGGCTATCTTCTGAATCCTCTTCTAGTGTCTGCCTATTCAGTCTTCAGACCAACTGCTCTCTCTCCATGCTCCAATCACCCCACTTCCTCCCCCTTCCCCAACTTCAGGTCTTGATAATTATCATGGTTATAACCAGCCATGTATAAGGTAATGTCTCCTACTTTTGTTCCTTTAGCCCTAACTTCTGCCTAGGGCTTTTTGTTTGTTTGTTTTTTGAGGTATTACTTATATAAAGTAAAAAACATGATTAGTAAAACAAGTTTTAGAATGTCATAAGGAAGCAAAAGGGGGATAAAGTTTTACAAATTCAAAGAAATGTACTTATCAATATTAATATATTAAATAGTTTTTTAAAACTAAAATATATATAACAACTTACGTTCAGTAGGAAAGCACTTAGGCACTTATGTAGATTAAATTCTTTAATGTTCAAAACAACCTTTTGAGATATTGCCTCAATCTTATAGAAAGAGAAAACCAAGGTCCTGAAATGTAAACTGTTCAATGCCTCAAAGCAAGCAAATGACAGAGCCTGGATTTTTAGAGAGCTTCTTATAGTTCACATAGAAGTTGTTTGTTTTATTAAAAAAAAAAAAAAAAAAAAGCCTTACCTATGATTGCTTCCTGGGCTTTCCCCCTGTGCAAGAATTAATTAAACAATTATACAAATTTCACTAGCTGAATTCTATTTAAGGCAAGCCAATAAAATTTTTATTTAATCAAAATATTTTCTGCTTATCTATTTTACCTTGGTAATAAATTTCATTATTAAAAGTGTTTTAAACAAAAAGCTTTAACATTTTACTATTTCTCAAAGGCAAAATTTAGTTTATTATCTATCTTAATTATATAGCAACCAATTGTTGGACATTTCTTAATTTTTTATAACAAATATTTACTCTACACCAAATGACCTTCTGGGTTCAAGATGGTACTAGACAACATATTCTCTATGTTCTCATCATTTACAATTGATCTTCATTATTCGCAGATTCCAGATTTGAAAATTCACCAATGAGTTAAAATTTATTTGCAACATCAAAACCAATGCTCCCCTCACTCTTATGGTCATTCATGGGCATACACAGAGCAGCAAAAAATCTGGTTGCCTGACATACACATTCCCAGTTGAAGTAGAAGATGATGCTCTGTCTTCCTGTTTCAGCACTCTTACTGTGCCCTCTTTGCAGCCTATGCAGTGTCACTTTTTGCATTTTTGTTCCTGATTTTGCTGTTTAAAATGACGCCCATGTGTAGTGCTGAAGTGCTGTCTATTGTTCCTAATCATAAGAAGGTGTGACATGCCTACATGTGCCTACAAATACATGTGTTAGATAAGCTTCATTCAGGCATGAATTATTAGCGCTGTTGTTAGTGAGTTCAAAGTTAATGAATCAATAATATACACTAAAATAAGGTGTCAAACAGAAACATAAAACAAGGTTATATATTGATCAGTTGATGAAAATGTTGTGATCAGAAGCCTGTAGGAAGCTAATTCTGTATTTCCCCTAGGAGTAATGTTCCAGTATCCACTAATTCAGAATTCACGGCAACTTCATAGAAAGTAACTACCACAGATAACGAGACTGCTTTTGTTCTTTCCTGGGATTCTGAAATTACCTACAGTTTTTTCCTCCAAAGCAAACTGTAACTACTTTCAAGACTGATTTGGATTTATGCATTTCTTACACATTTGTGCTATTCACATCTCACAATTAAAATATATGACTAAGTAACAGCAGAAATAAAATTTCAAATGGTCCAAATTAACTTAGGAAAAAGCACTACAAAGCAGGATGTGACATTCAACTAAACCAAACACTAACTATGACATGAGAGAGGAAAAGACTGGTTAGCAAAACAAACAAACAAACAAACTCAAACCAAACAAAACGCACCTTAGGAAAACACTTGGAATCACACATTCTTTTAAAGAGCTGTATGATGGGGGGATGAACTATATTGAAGGTTAACAGAAATCTTACATTTAGTACTTGTCAGAAACTTTAAAAATATGTTAAGTGTTTGTTTAAAAAAATACACAAAATTAATGTTACTTCTGAAAAGGGAAAGAAACGAGATTCTATGAAACACTAAAATATTTGGGAGAAATTTTACTGGGAAACAAAAGGCTAAGATAGGTCCTCAAATATATTCTACCAGATAATAATAAATATGTATTACTATTTTAAAAACAGATTTATACTCAAATTAATTTGGGAAATGCTAAATTGGACAAGTTTAAATAATTTTCTTTAACAGTTCTTTAACAATTTTTCTAATAGTTCTTCCCAGAACCTTTAATATGCCAATTTACACTCTGAGACTAGTATTCTATACACACTCTGGGAAATGCTGGGCTAAAGAATAATTTAAATTTGGTTTAATACATTTTTCTCTTTCCTTAGAAAACAAAAATGATGAAGAAAAAAAAAACTTGCAATGCTCTTCTAGTCAAATATACTTTAGAGATGTGGAAAGTAGGCCCAAGGCAGGTTAAATAATTTACACCAACTCATATAATTAGTTTAGCAAAGTTGGAAAGTAACACACAAACTAAAACTCTTCTAACTATACCAGTGCATAAGAAATGTATACCATATTTCACTAATTTTAAAATGTATTTTTTTTTTCATTTTAACATTTCTGTACTTGGGATGCATCTTAAAATTGATTTTTAGATGAGGTGAAATACAAAAATCAACAAAAAGAATAACTTATAAAAAAGATAATGGCTAAAGTCAGAAAGTGATTGCAGAACAAACATGTATAAATTCTACCCTCAGAAATCTATAAAAACTATGGTCAAACAATGGGTCTACTCTGGATTGCTGAGGAATTTTACCTTAGGTAAGATGGCAAGATGTTAGAAATATCTTTTTTTAAAGTTTCTCAAGTTCTACAGAATACTTTAAAAACCTGTTTTATGTATATGTATACATATACACACACATATAATATATAACTGATGTATGAAACTATAATATATATGTAGTATATATATTATTACATATGTTAAATAATAGAAAATTCTGAATAATTTGCTAATATAAATTAGTAAAAGAAGGAAACGATAAGGGACTAAAAAGTAAAAATAACAACTAAGAAGTAAAAATTCTAAAATAAAAGAATATAATAAAAATTAAAAAAATAATTGTCAGAACTTATGAGATGACTAATGAGAACAAATATGAATTTTATACTGCTGTGAAAATACTTACTTCATCACTTTCTACTAGATTCTCAAACTGAAACAACAAGAAAGTGAGTGTTAGGATGAATATTTGTCTAAGGTACATATCTCACAAAAAATTATATGGTGGAGTTGCTCAAAATCAACTTGCTGTTTTGATTCTGCCACACCTCTACTAGGGCAACCAATGATCTGTCTCTAGAATCACTGGCTACTATAAGCCACTATAATTGATAGAAGTGTACCCTCTCGCTCAGTTGTATAGGGCAGAAAAAAGACAAAAACAAACAAAAAATCCCACCACTTCTTAAGTAGAAATAACAATTCTACTAGAAGAATGGGATCTTAATCTTTTGCAAACTTGTTCTCCCCTATTCATGCTTCCCCCACCACTCCAATTCTCTTCCTATTCACTAGCTATCTAATATTAAAATATAAAGAGTCCATACTAAATTTAGGTACAGAGCCTTCCCCTTACTTAAAAAAAAGTGTCTCTCCTGCCCTTCCGAAGGTAGTTTTATTCAATCAGATTTACGACTCTACTTACCTCTATAGTTAAGTGCTCACCTCTTGAGCATGTTCTAAAATACTTGGATCTGGGAAGAAAAACAGGAAAACAACTTTAAAAATTACAATCAATCCTAAAACTGAGTTAATATAGTGGCATAAAAACATTTCCTCAAAAGCAACTTTAAATTCTCCAATGTATAGTATCTTATATTTACAAAAAGGAACCACTAAACTTACATAAGAATATAAACACTCCAGATTTTTAAACTTAGTTGTAGGTTTAAAAGTGTTTAGTCAACCAATATTTTTCTATTGGTCCTAATATTTACTATACCTGTAATAATAAGTTAATTTACTATATTTACTACATAGAACAGAATACAATTAAATTTAAAATTTTATCTCATTATTTTTACTGTATCAAGAAAAATATCTTGTTAAAGTACTGCTGTGTTAAATAATGTATAAGAACATGTTCCCAATTTTGTTAAACATTTGCAAAACAACAAAAATCTAAAAAAGATATAGGCCAATATGCTAAGAATAGTTATCTCTAGATGGTGGGATATGTGTTTATATAAAGCTTAGGTGCTTTTTATTCTCATCCCATGCCTGCACAAATAAAAGAAAGAAAATGAAAAACAATATACATCACATATACATCTACCAAATAATCCATTACATTAATTTTTCCAACTAGGGTGAAATATTGACTTTAATTTTAATTTCTCCTCACAATGTATACATATATCAAATCACCACAATGTATACTTTAAATGTCTTACAATTTTGTCAGTTATACCTCAATAAAGCTGAAATTTAAAAATTCTAGTTATTATCTTCTGCTCCTACTAGTGAAACTTACATGTAGTCAAATGAGCATCTCCTTTGTTATATCTGCTCCAAAGATATCACCACATTCTATTAACTATATGTCCTCTAACTACTATAGTATGAAAGCTGGTACAGGACAGAGCCCCTCAAGCTCCTTTACTACTGGAAGTACCAGGAAATTTTAAGACTTTCACTTATAATGTGGATCCTGTTATTGCTGCCTAAATTGATGACACAGAAGACCCCCCCATCCTCCCATGGGGATCCAAAATCACACTGTGGGTTCCTAATGTGTCAGGACTCTTGAACAAAAAGCACCCCTTTGAGAGATGGGAAGAATCCTGGGGTTAGGACAGGTCAGAATGCTTTGTATTATGTGTGTATGTGTGCAGAGGTGGCAGATGGGCTCAGTAAAAGAGAATGGTATATTATCATGACTAAGTTTTTATTACCATAAAGAATAAAAAAAGCAATTTTTCCAGTACAATCTTTATTTGCTAACAGATGCAAAGCAGTTTTATTGCCCATTAAGAGATCATTGGTAGAAACGGAACATTTGGTATTGTCATCCCATAGATCTAATAATTCATGGAACATATCCAATATAAATAAAATACCCCAATTCTCTAGGCATCTAGTGCTCCCATTCTTTTATTTTCCCTATTTCTCAAATAAAAACAGAAATGAGTTGAGCCTTCCAGTAGCACTGTGTTCTGGCATTAGGATTCATTCATAAAGTGCTATACGTTCTCCCTCAGCAACCATCACTCTCTTCCCTGAATGAAGAGTTTGTCTCTGATTAATCTATTTCCTCTTCCAGGCTTACTGAATGATATAACTGAATAGTAAAATAAAGTTTAATACCAAGCATCCCAGTATAAGCCATCAGTGTGACTTCACTGCTGAAGCAAAGCCTGAAGCTAAGACTGTCTTCAATACAAACCAAGGGAAGTAACTGTTGCACTACACTTACATTAGACGGCAGAGTACTGTGTTCTGTCCCAATTTTACACAGATATATAGCTAACTTCAGTAGAAGCCCAAGGTGTTGGCTGTTGTAAATCTATCTTTTCTGTCCCCTCTCTCCATATCTAACTATGGTGAGGACAATCATGCTCTTGCATGACTCTGGCTCCCTGATTATCTGACCAACCTAGATCATAGCCATCCCCCAGACTTCATTTGATTGGTTCAGGGTTATACAGAAACTGAGCAGACATATACCCTCCTGAGAGCTCTAGGGAGCTGCTAGGGGTTATACTTCTGACAACCTGCAAAGAGGAATGAAATCAATTGAAAGAGTGTTCTGACAGTGTTGAAGTCATTCCTAAGGACCAGTTGCATCCCTGCCCTGCCCATTGTTTCCTTAGTACTTGACAAACTTAGTATCCTTATAAGAAATTCTACCTTTTGCCTACGATAGTTTGATTTGGGTTTCTGTCCCCATAACCAAAGTCCTGTCTAATAAGTAAACAAGAGTCTAAGAGATAGAATGGCAAAAGAGCAAATTAAAAAATAGCAAAAAAAATTTTAATGGAAAGAAAACAAAAAAGCAAAATAAGTTTGGAAGAAAATTTAAGCTTTCCTTTTAGGACAGATTAGATTGAGACCTTATTACTCACAAAGGGCACATACTGACTCCTACTACCATAAATGCTAAGATTATATTGATAGATTAAAGTAATACGCAATTTGGCAAACTCGGGTAACATTTTTATTAGAAGAGCTTTATCCTGGAATTTATCTGAAAAGAAGATGAGAAACTTTGTGATACATATTTTAAAAGTAATTAGAAAGCCAGTTTTTGAAAGTATCCTTTCAGATTTCAGAGTGCTCTCCATTACTTAAGCAGTAAATGAAAGAAACTGAAACTAAAATCTTTCTGTATTATTGGATTCTTAAAAGCCTAACACATTTCCAATGTGACTTTTTCAGTATTTCCCATTATAAACTGTCCGGACAGGAATAAAGATGCAGACGTAGAGAATGGACTTGAGGACATGAGGAAGCGGAATGGTAAGCTGGGAAGAAGTGAGAGAGTGGCATGGACTTACATGTACTACCAAATGTAAAATTGATAGCTAGTGGGAAGCAGCTGCATAGCACCGGGAGATCAGCTCAGTGCTTTGTGACCACCTAGAGGGTGGGATAGGGAGGGTGGGAGGGAGACACAAGAGGGAGGAGATATGGGGATATATGTATATGTATAGCTGATTCACTTTGTTATACAGCAGAAACTAACACACCACTGTAAAAAAAAAAAAAAAAAAACTGTCTTGATATTTTGTGTTTTCTTTTAAAAATTTTTTTTAACATCTTTTATTGGAGTATAATTGCTTTACAATGGTGTGTTAGTTGCTCTCCAAAGCCATCCATGGACATTCCTTTATACACAATCCTTATGCCCCTGAGAGCTGTCTCTAAGTAATGTAAGTTTCTATATAACTATTCTACTATCGCTGACGATGTGAAAGTAGACTCAAATATGTAAACGATATTAAAAAGGTAGAAAAGATAGGCTATCATACTCTGAATGATCGTGGCATGTAAAGGTATTTGGAAAAGGTTGAAAGTAAAGACGTACAAAAGTGGCAATTCTTGCATATATATTTATTTGTCAATGTTGTGAAGGCAGATATCAAGACAATCTTTTATTAAGGATAAAATCAGTCTCATCAAGAATAGAATGAAAATGCAGTTTTTTATGCTTCTACATGTTATTACGGAAAGCAGGCAAATACTCATATCAAAGTGACTTAAGTAAAAGATAACTAAAAAATTCTCATAAATCCTACATTGTTATTGTTCCTTTTCTTCATATTCTCCTGTATAGTATCTGTTAAAATAATAGTCTTTCCTTATATCTTCTGTTTGACATTATAAAAAAATAATGAAGAACCATGGTAAACTGTTCCACAGTCTATTAAAAATTAAAAGCTTCCCAAGACTCTTCTTTTCTAGACAAAAATTGGAAAGGTTACAAATAGAAGCCTGGCAAAAACTATTACATTGAAGATGATGGACACATTGTTTTTCAATTAGTACCAAATACTTCAGTGAAGATTTAAGCATTCAGATCTCAAGGGATGATCCATCAACAGATTTTCCAGGTAGAACAGCATCAACATAGGTGGTAATAATAAAGTAATAATATTTACTGTTAAATAAGCCCCTCCCTAATGAAGGCAAATTGAGGAAGACTGGATGTTCAAAACATTTATTGTGTTCCTTGGAAGAGACAAATTCTCCTGTTAAACATGTTGAAGATGGAAAACATGTCAAAAAGAGTCACTGTCCTTTAAGAGGAGCCTGATTTAGAGGAGATCAACAACTAGAAGGGATCTTAGAGGTCTTTTAGTTCTTTCTCGTTCATCCTCTGCAGTCTGTGAGCAGCATCTGAAATTGTTGACCACCTTCTTCTTTCAGAAACTGTTGCCATTTATGTGTCTATGATTTTGAATGTTCTAATTTTTCTTACTTCCCTGGATAACTGAATGACAGTCATAGCTATGTATTTATATTTAAAGTACAGAAGTGAGTAAAAATTGACCCATGTACCCAGGAAGTTTACAGTCTAATGGGGTAGACACACAGGTAAATTAACAACTACCATGCTCTGAAAGGGATACGTTCAGATGAAGAGCATCAAAAATCAGCTGAAGGAGAAGGAATTAGCCAGGCCCCCAAGTAGTGGAAAGGAATGTTTCAGGGAGCAGCAGCTACCAAAGGCAAAGGGGAATGAAAAGATCAAGACTGCATACATTAATTCTGTCAACAAGTATTTACTAAACATCTACTACATACTATGCACATAACTTGGAGCTGTGTATTCAATGGTAAGCAAAATAGGCATGAACTTGTTCCTTTACACTGAGAGCAGAAGACAGACATTAACCAAATAATGACACTATTTCAGATATAATTATAACCTGAGGAAGTGCTGAGAGGATAAGGAAGATGGTTCCCATCATGGTGTGAGAACTCATCCCCTGAGGGTAGGAAACAGATTGGGAAGACTTCTGTGGGAAATAATCCTTGAGCTGGCACCTAAAAGATGAGTAGGAGTTATCTAACTAAAAAGGGAAGAAACTGATTCAAGGAAGAGTGTGGCACAAATGAGGCAGAAAAAAAAAAAAGGCAAGGAATAGATAATGGGAGGTCTTGAAAGCTACATTAAATATTTCAGTCTTTATCCTAGAAGTATGGTAAACCACTGAAGAAAATGGTAGGGGACATTCAGAACTTGACAACGCGGATTTAGAGGATGAGTGAAAAGGAGGAGTTTATTATGATTCGCAGGTTCATGGCTTTGGTAACCGTATATTATTTCACTACTCACAAAGTAGGACACAAAGTAGTAAAAATGGTTGGGGCTTTAAAAAAATGAAGAAAAGGAGTAAAGAACTGTGAGCAGGAAAGAAAGATGAGCTCAACTTTACAAACCGAATTTGAGGTTATGTTTGATACCCAAGGGGAAATACTCAGTAGGCAATTAAGATATTCAGGGCTCAGACTGAGATGACTGAGCTCATTAGTATGCAGGTAGTAGGTAAGGTCATCTGTTTTCCTGCCATCACCCAGGGAAAGTACATTAAGGAAGGAAAATATATTAAGGAAGAACAGAGTGAGATTCAGAACACAGCCCTGGGGAGTCTTCAAGGTACAACACAGAATGTTCAGGAAATTCATATCCATTTAAGTCTGCTACTGTTTTCCTTCCTAACTTCTGAGATTTCAAGAGAAATATCTTATGCTTGTATACTTCTCAAAGCTGACAAACATGCAGAAAACCAAACTGAATCATTCAATAATAACTACTGATTAGTATACTTTAGCAATATACATTATGATAAAATATTTAAAATTCTCATTCTCTATACGGTCTCTTTAAAAAGTAAGTCAACATAAAACTGGTAAGATATATATTTAACTATGTGAGTGATGCCAAAGTTAGGGAATTATCTTGAGGAAAAAAAAAGGAGAAAATACTGTTCTCTAGATTTTACAAGTTCATTTAGGAAAACAGAAACAGGTATAGTCCAACTGGTATACAGGCCATTGGGGATGTACCAAGTGAAAGAATGGCAGAGAATCCTTTCACTAATTCCCCCGGCCTGTGCTGCCACGCTATGTGCACAAGGAGTAAAATCTACAATTTTAATGCTATGCTGTAAGGAAAATATAATTAGAAAATGCAATTAGCCTGGTAAAATAGATTAAGGTTAAGTTATCCTGTCAGGAGTCTGCACTTCATACTACTCTGAATTGGAAGGTTATCATTTATCAAAAAAGTTAAAATACTAAGGTTTATGAATGAGTTAAGTTTTTTGAAATTAGAATAGAGTCATTGTTTTCCTTTTAATGTTATTCTGATTTGTATTCTGACATGATTTTCTGAATGAGAGAACAAAGAGTGAGATCATACTCTTTACCCAAATGCAGAACTGCATATAATCCTGAGTATTCAGATGGACATTATGTTGCATGTTTGAATGCCATGCAACTCATCATCTGTCACAGAAGGAAAAAAAGGTTGAGCAACTTAGCTGTAGGAAATAGTTCGCAGATGGAAATTGTTAAGCAAGGGAATGGCATGATCCAGTGTGGTTTTTAGAAAGCTTAACTCTACTGACAGGAAGGGGAGATGGCATGAAGTGTAGAGATACAACAGGGAGAGCAATGTGAAAGACAAAGTTTAAGGAAGAAGCACAGAGGAAGGAAACAGGTTCAGTATGTATTAAGCAAAGACTGAATAGCTGATTAGTGAGGACTATAAAGTTGGTAGTATAGAGACTGTGAACAGAGCTGTTAAGGGAGTCCCTAATCCCTGATTAGGGAATACACGAAGCAGAGGAAGAAAAAATCTAGGGGAAAAAGAAATGCACTATTTCGGATATTTAATGGGACACAAATATTAAATATTAGATACTTCAGATAAGTTGATTTGAGGAGCTTTGGTACATCTAAGTATATCTCTTCAATAGGCAACTGAAAATACAGTGCTGAACCTCTGAAAAGAAGTCTGTTCAGAAGACATGAGATTTGGAAGTGGTGGTGGTTGAAACCATAGGAGTGGATGAAATTAAGGGAACTACATAAAGAAAAGACAGAGAAAAATTCCATATTTAATGGGTAGAGAGAGTAAATATAGCCAGGACAGGAACAGGAAAATAAAAAGATAAAAGCAATGTTGCAGAGGTCAAGTGCATAGTTTCAAGAAAAGGAAGACAGCTTATCACACAGAATAAAGAGCCAAGTTGTGGAGATATATGCATAAGAGCTCCCAGTGACAAAGTACAAGATAATGCACAGAGATATAGAGCAACTAAATGTTTATAATATTTATGTTTAATAAAATGTTTATAATGTTTAATACAAAACCATGAGATATTAGTGGTTAAGGGTAAAGGCTCTCAGTTCAGAGGGACCTGGGCTGCAATCTCAGCTCTGCTATCTTAGGCAAGTTAAACTTTCTAAGCTTCAATTTTCAACCTACAGTGTATATAATAGTACTCACCTTCCTCACAGAATTGTGGTGAGGAATAAATGAGATAGTGTAAAATACTTAGGAACAGTGCCTGGAACACAGGAAGTAATCATATGTTGGCAGCTATTATTAAAATCATTTTTTACCAGTAAAGAAAACACCAAATCACTGTAAATTATTGTCTGAAGGCAACTTTGCTGCTGCAGCCAAAAAGGCCAACAAATGTTAAATATCAAGAGAGATATAAAACATGAGCATACTTTCATATAAACCTACAGTACATCTTAACTGGAACCACTACGTGCAATTATATGGTAAGATAGAAATAGGAATTAAAATACAACACAACAAAACTTAATTGGACCTTCAGTTTGAGAAAGAAAAAATTAAGAACACGATAAGTGTCTATACAAAAGATTTCTCGTACTACCCCAAAAAAAGGAGAGCTGACCAGCAGATGGAGCCCTCTAGAATGTGTGGTAGGCAAAACTCCCTGGAGTGAAAAAGGATGACTCATTAGGATGTCTAAATGTTATTCCTTGAAGATATTTAACTCCCTCTGCTTTAACCATCAAATAACTTTATTAGTAGCAAGGTTTCTGGCATACCTTAACACTGATATTGATATTCTGACTAGTCTACATATTCTAGAATATAAAATACCAGAATTCTCTAATATGTTATAAATTTAAAAATAGGTAATTCTGGTTTTGAAATTGGATAGTGAAAAGTGAGTGATCTGACTCTGAGCTACCCCTGGGAAATCTACAAGGCTAAGAAATCAGGCCCTGGATTATAACGTACCCTTGTGAGGCCCAGCTTAAATCAGCCTAAGAAAGCCCAGGATTCTTCCACCTACGGTTGACAAAATATAAATCAAGTTTTTCAGATTGCTCCTCAACTTTTTTGCCCTTAGATGAACTACTAGTTAAGTACCTAGACCTATAACTGAAAGAAAATCAGAACTACCAGGTGATTAAAAAAAAGCAACTACTAACATGAGAGGTAAAGTTTAACCTTATTCTGTAAACAACAATGAACTATAACCACCTTCCTCTCTGCATGTTTATTAGAAGCTCCTAAAATGAATATAAAACAATAAGTTAATCAGAAGATTCAAGTAACTGACTGTTCAAACCTACATTTATGGATTAAAACAAAAGGATGGATATCATTATTATATTGTTTTAGATGACAGTGTCCACAACCCACAGACTCTCACTGCCGCAATAGAACTTGTTTGTTCAAGTTTTGCCCACAGCCAGAAGAGTACAGATCCAGCTATTATGCTTTTATGACACATCTACAGACAATTAACACTCACAATGATTCACTGATTTTCCCCTCACCCTTCCCTATGCTGTCAAGTTCATGTGCTCAGGGAGTAAAACCTGTAATTTTAATGCTATACTCTAAGGAAAACATTTTCAGTTTGTAAAATCACCATGAAAGAACAAAACCCCAAAATCCCAAACACCAAACAATGTACTCCAAAGTGAAATATAAATGATTTTTGCTTACCTAATTTGAGTATAAGATCCTATTTTTAGTTATTCTACAACACAACTACAAATGAACAAATAAAAATATTAACAAAGCCAAAGATTCTGTGGCACCTAGTCCTTAGGCAAGCCTATTTAAGCAGCTTGACTATTATGAGTATCTACGAATAAAAATTAGAAGTAACTTAGATGACTTTTGCTGACAAGATAAAAGAGTTGCCATGTTCCCCTGTAACAGTAATAACCCTTAAGTCAGGAAAACCAAAATACTAAAACTAGGCACAAAGTCTTCAAGTCCTTACTTTTCCATTCAAGGGACACTTAGTGTAAAACCCTAACTACTCTGCATCAGAGGTCACACAGTGCCTGATGAACGAATGAGTGACTCATATAATATCTACATCGCCAAAAGATCCAAATGATAAATCATTTGTTTTCAGTATGTGTATGTTGAACATCTTATTACCTAATGATGTTGGTTAAATGGGACAGATGGTGAAAACTTAGCAATCTGTTCCAGAAAGTGCAAAATTAATGTCTTATTCCTTACATAAAGTGGTGTGGTTCAGATTTTCAATTGTAAGTTTGAATTCCTGGGAAATATTTAACAACAACAACAAAGCCAATTTCCAAGGAATTTAAGTTTTTCACTACCTTATGAAATAAAAAACACAAAAATGGAATAATTACAAAATTCTATTATTCTATGGATGGTGTGGGTAGAAAAACCTAGGCATATCCCAGATTTAATCAAGAGAACTTCAGAAGGACTGTGATTTCCCTAGTGTTACAGAGCTTGTGGGTAGCAATCAGGGTATGGCATTCCCCTCGAAATTCCAAAAAATTAATATGAAAAAGCTACACACTGCTCCTCTTGTTATTAACATTAAGAATCCGAATGCCCAGTGGAAACCCAGCAATTCGCAAGTATCAAAGAAGTGCTCAATGTCTGAAACCTTATTTCACTCCAGCATCCAAATGACTTCTACTAAAAAATCTCTCAGAGACATCAACTTTTTGGAAGAGATTCTCCACCTGCTCTGTCAGAGCCAAAGAGAGAATCAAACACATAGCTACTACCAGCTTTAGCAATAAACCAAGCTCAACGTAGGGAGTGCTCGGGTCGCCGTGGAGCCTGTTCTACTGACCATTCATGTGAGGGTGCCCCGTGCTTCCTAGAGATGATGCCTCCCGTCACTCTTTCCCCGCGTGATAGCGCGCCCAGCGAGAATCTCGCTCGGAGGAGGCAAGAGCGACACCCCGCCCCCTTCTCTACCTCTTTCCCAGGGCCTCCACTACGACAACCCGCTCGACGCCTGTTCAGCTGTGAGGGTACCGGGGCTCCCAGCCTCCTCTAAGCCATTGGGGAAGTGAAAGGGGTTCCCCGCCAGGGGCCGAATAGGAGGAGCCAGCGAGCGCCGGGCCCCTCCCCCCGGGGGCTTACCCTCCGCCTCCGCCTACTCGCTGCAGCCGCCCAGCTTCCTTGCGGAGAAGTCCGAGGCACTGCGTCCAGCAGCAGTTCCCCATTGCATGCCGCCCAGGTGCCGCCGCTTCTCCTCCTCCTCCAGCTCAAAGCCCAAACCCAGGCCCGTCAGCCGCATCCGCGCGGCACGAGCCGAATGGGGGTTCGGGGACCGAGGGCGGGCCGGCCGGAGCGCGGCGGAGTGAAAGGCTAGGGCGACGGGAGGGACAGGCGCTCGGAACAAAGGCAGCGGTTACTCCAGCGGCCGCCGAGTCGCCGCTGTGCGAGGGAGGAGGGCCGGGCAGCGGGCTCTAGACTCCCTCGTTGTCCTCATGGCCCCTCGCTCGCCTCAGATCCCCAAGCTCAGATCCAGTGACCGCCTCCCGGCGCCGAAAGAGGCCAGTCCCCGCGAGTCGCGCGCCCAGGCCCCGCCCCCGGCGCGCCCAGGCCGGCGCCTGGCCACCGTCTCCGCCACACCCCCAGGCTTTCCCGGGCCCCAATAGGCATTTCCCTCGGCTGCCCCGCCTCCTCCGGCGACTGGCCTTACGTCACTTCCGCCAGCTCTTGGGTACGCGTCTCAATTCGTGGGTGTGGGTGTTTGTTTTGTTGGATATTGACCTGACTAGGAAATCTTTTTTCCTTGCAGTTTCCCGCTTTTGGGTCCCGAGCGTCTCCGGTGTCACACTATCAAGGCTCAGTTTTCGAACTTTGTACCAAAGCCTTGTGAGCGGCTTACCTAGAGCCCCGGGCCAGGAGTCATCAGGTGTGAAGGGGGCACTTCTCTGTGAGGTGTGTGCTTAGGTTTTGTTTATATTACACCATAAGTGGCAAATAGAGTCAGGGAACTGACTGTGGTTGTTTTGAAGCACTAAGAATTTTTTCTCTCTCGTCTCTAGTTTGCGTTTCAGTCTCCATACTTGTCAGCATTGTAGGGAAGTTTATAAACAGTGCCCTACTGGCCTTATTTGTTCGGTTTCGAATCGAACCGTCAAATAATTTCGGAGGAGCGGTTGGGGTCCAGAGGAAATATGTTAGAGGGCTAAGGTTTTTCAGGGACACCAGCCTTGCCAGTCCAAGCGTGCTTCCCAGAACAGTAGTAGGTGGGAAGAGACAGCTACTCTGATGCAACTTGGTTTGCGGCACCCTCCTCAAGTGCTCCTTTAAAACTAGGTTTTTTTCTGTGGTTGGCCTTAAAATCGGGTGTAAGTCATGGCTTAGTAAACGCCTGGTCTAGTGGATAGGATGTTTTAATTACTAACTAACCAGACATGCCAATTTTTAGGAATATTTTTACATTTTAGAAAATTATTATTAATGATAACATATTCTTTGACCTACTCATTTTCTTGCTTCCTGAATTCTATTCCGACGTGGGTTTCAACCTTAGCCCTGCTACTTCACTAATTTTGATTTTATTTTGGTCTTAGTCTTTTTTCGGAATCAAGTGTATAGGGATATATTTGGCCCAATAGTCTGCCATCAGTGAATGTTGGCAGAATGACTGAATGACTTCCTGAATAGTGACTGTATTTTCTTTTCCCGTTTCAGCCCCTGAAATCAAGCAAATATATTTGTGAAATAGTCTTTAAAATTTAACTCTACATGTTTAAAGCAACTGGAATTTCTATTCCAGTTGGAATTTCTATTCCAATGGAATTTCCATTCTATGGAATACTAGTCAGCAACAAAAAGGAACATATTATTGATACACACACCTTAAATGAATCTGCAGGAAATTATACTGAATGGATACAGTATCACTTTCTCAACCCTACATTTGGGCATGGGTATGAAATCAGTAAAGACAAAATTGACAAGTGTATCACAGCTAAAGAATTCATTTATATGGCAGTTGCCAAGGCAGAATATTAAGGTAACCAGTAAGAGACACAAATAGATTATTTACAATGATGGGCACTTAATGTCAGCCTTCTAGAGAGACCCCATGTGCCCACCTTCCAGGTAATAGGACCTTTCTCTGTCTTCCCCATCCCTTTCAAAGTTCCTTTCTCTCTCGTAGTTTATCCTGAAGTCAAAGCAAGAGTTTTTCTTATAGATGCTCTGGAGTCCATCAGGATGCAGTCTATACCTTGAACTGTCTTTTGGATTATCTGGTTCCAAATTGGAATCTCTCTTCGCTCAGAACTCCCTCTGTATTGACTATTAATCACTTTTTGTTCTTTTGAGATTGGTTGCTACCATCGTGCTTTTTTGGGGGTTAGGGGGAGAATTCTGTGCTCCTCATTGCCACACTCGTCCACTGAGTTTATCAATGTAGATGCATCCTTTTAATTCATTGGAGCATTGTTTGAATTACCAAATTTACACAGGATACTAGATATGACCACTACAACATGGAGATAATAATGAAATTTACCTTATGGGATTGTTGTCAGTATAAATGATTAAGCATTTAATCAAATGCTTAGTAATATAAAAGTAAGTGCTTAGAATAATATAATTACACATATAATTCCAATCGTGTACTCTGTATATTATGCTGTAATTATCTGTAATACCATAAATGTAATATAAGTATTAGCTGTTATTATTATCCACAGACCAAAGGAGATTTTCATCAACAAGTTATTCTTTCGTTTGTAGCTACATCCTTGGCATCCCATGAAAAAAGTTAGCTTTTTCAAAATTGCACTTCTTAGGCATGCATTCAGGCATACCCCACATTACTACTTGAGATCAGGCTCTAAGCAAGTGTGGCCTACGTGGGAATGAGTTCTCAAACTCTCAGGCCTTATCTGTCCCATGATCTGCCTCTTTCCAGGATGATTGAAAGTTAGAATATCCACCGACTTACAGGGAGACCTCATCCCCTACCAGCTAGGAGTGTTTGTATTCGGAGCCCTCAATCTCACCATAACACAATAATCCAGTATCATGATTTCTAAAGTCTTGTTATTAATTCTTAACTGTGTAAAAGACCAACAGTCCAATCCAGCTTTAACTTAACCCAGCATTGCCTAGTTCTTTTGTACGTATTTACCTTCATTATGAAGTGAAAATTTAGGTGCACTAAACCTAGTTTCAGCTTCTGAATGCTCAACAGTGGCTTGAAAAGAGCATATTTCCATAAAAATAAGTCCTAACATTTTGCAGGCATGTCACAGCTTAAGTTCATACTTAAAACACAAACATTTCTCCAAAAAAAGTCCAAGTGAAACAACTCTGCCTACAATGCAGACAGCCTTTGCATTATCTTACAGAGGGGTTTAGCTCCTTAAAATCACTCTTCTCAAATGACTTTATTTCTGCAGTGGTCTTTTACTTTACATTTGCATAACTAAATAGGTAAATGGACCGTTTAAGTGATTTTCCAAGAACAAAGGGATGCAAAGATGGGCTTAAAGATAAAAGGGAAAGTAGAAGGGGAAATTACTTAAATCTTGGCTGAATCTCCAGTGACCCGTTTATTCTGACTTTTGGGTGTGTGATGTGCTTCATTAGTTGGTCAGTACCACTGAGTAAAATGAACACTGAGTGATTTCCTTCCTTCTTTGCTCATTCAACATTTACATTTCACAAAGAGAGGGATTAATAAGAACAGTTATGTGATTAATATGAAGTGCTTCCACTGGGTAGAGTTTGTCCCAGATCTTTCTTGCCTGTTCAGAAACTGTGTACTAGTGATTTGAGCAGGGAAAATTTAACACAAGGAATCATTAGGTAGGTAAGTAGTGATTAATGCTAGAAGGAAACTTGAAGGTCTAACAGATGTAGCTACTGCTGGGAGCTGCCACCAGCCCGGGACTGAGGAAAAGTAAAGAGGGAAGAAATTTAGACATTTAGAGGAAGGCCCTACATACTAGACATTCAGACCTCTGAGAAGACAGTGTGGATGCCATAGAAACATGCTGCCTATCATGGTGGTAACTGAGAAGCTAGATGGAAAGCTGTCTGCCGGTGAACCCACTTCTGTAGGCTAGGGGGCATTCACCACTGAAGTAGAGGGCTGTGGCCACTGTGGTAATCACTGCCAGGATTCCTTCCTGCTCATCTGCTTGCCACCATATGGAGAACAGAACAGCAGAAAAAGAGTGAATTGCTTCTTCCAGCCTTGCAGTGTCCCTCTAGCACCCTTATTGGAAGATCCCAGCATAGAGCCTGCCAGCAAAGGAGAAAGGTAGTCTGCACAATTGAGTTGTAGCATCAAAAAACAGGGCAAAGAAAGGTGGGAGATATAAAGGAAGCTTTTTAATATTGATGTGATCTGGGTTAGGAAAAAAAAACCACAAGGTCTGTCTTCTTTCTACTTAAGGAGTTGGAATTTACAGTAACCTCAGAGTTTTGAAATGCCAGGCCAAGAAATTAACATAAAAGTGGTTTTGATGCAGTGATGCCCTTGAGATTTCTTGCAAAGCAAGAACATATTTGGTCTGAGGGAGGGATATAACTTCCATCTAGGTTGCACAGGACTCCCGTGGATATAAAACCACACTGCAAATGAACCTGCGATCACATATTACAAACTACCATGACATAGGCATGACACAGGGATAGCAGAGGGGAAAAAAATCCCATGCATTTTATAGAATAAATGTAATAAAGCAAGCAGATAGATACTCTAAAATAAGTATGTTTAAAATAGTTAATGTTATAAAAAAGAAAACAAGGAAATACAAGAGAATAGTTAATTAAAACAACTAATAGAAATGAAAAAATGAAGATATTAAAATCAAACAGTAAGGAGAGATTTCTGCTTTCAGTTAAGATGTAGAAGTACATGAAAGACAAATGGTAACAACAAGAAAAACCTCAACAAAGTTAAAATCATATTTTTTAATGAGGTCAGTGAGGAATGAAGAATGAAAGAAAACCCTGAGGAACTGCTTTTCAAAGAGAAATGAGGCATTCATAAATGAACAGAAAGCCTCAGCAATTTCCCACTTGGGAGTAGGCACCTGGTCTAAATACAGGCAGATGGAGAATTAGCTTGTCAAAGATGGAGATGAGAAGAAACCAACCAAGATTTTGACAGTAATGTGGGCTTGTGGGATGCACAGGAATTTGGAAGAAGACTATAGTAGATTGAGTTTTCCAAAAATGTCCTGAACAGTATCTTCCATCCTACAGAATCTTTCCTACAATGTGACAATGACATTCCTTCCACGGAGTGGTAGTGTTCATGGTCCCTGCCTTGAATCTGGTCAAGTTTGTGACAATGGTGAAAATAATGATATGTGAATTCTGAGGCTAAGTCATAAAAGGTGTTATAGCTTCTAGCTGGACCTCTCGCGATGCATGACTTTGCAACCCCAACTGCAATGTAAGGAGTCTAAATCTGCTGTGGTATGAGGAAAGATCATGTGGAGATGTTCTGGATCATCCCAAACTGAGTTCGCAGCCAACAGTCGGGATCAACCCACAAGCGTGTGTGTGATTGGAGCCACCTCTAGAAGATTCCTGCTCCCTGGAGGCAGGTTACTTCCAGCCTGATGCACATAATCCCTGAACATAATAAAATGATCTTATTTCAAATTTTATTGTTTTATTTCCATTCAAATGTCTTTGTTTCAAATGTTTAAACTGCGAAATTTGGGGTAATGTGTGATGGAGCAATAGATAACTGGAATAAGCTCCAAATATGAAAATAAATTACGCACCTTGACAATTCTCCCCTCTCCACATACCACTTACACCCAAACATTGCCAAGAAAGCAGCAATAAGGAGTAAAGCCTGGAAAATAGATATAAAAAATATACTCCTCTACATCCTCACAATGTTTGGTGTTCTGGACCTTATCAGAGTTGAATCTAAAAATGAGCCAAAATTATCTGAAAGTACCCAGCCTCCTCCCAACTCAAATACTTAAAAAAAAAAAAAAAAGACATAGAGTTAATGTGTTGGGAGTTGGGCTAATTATGGGTGAATTAAAACTAAAAAAAAAGTGTGGCTTGACTCTCTTCAGCATAACTTTTGGAATAATCTGAATAATCACCCTCACCCTAACTGAGGAAAGGGCTTACACTCTCTGGGAATAATCAAAATAAAACAAATTACATTTTTGTTTTCATTGCTGTTTTACATAAATATCTGTAAATTTTTTTAATGGGCATGAAAATAAGCAGAAAAGTGGGACTATAATCAAGAAAAATAGTCAATAAAAGTAGACTTAGAGACCCTCCCTCCCATCTATATAGAATCTAACAACTAAAAAGTTAATTCCTGGCACAGAGAGAGGCTTCCAGGACCTTGTTCCAGCCCTGTGATTGGTGTCTATTTTGATTAGTTGGGTCCTGCCCATCTGCCAAATCCTGCTTCCCAGGCACTGCCATTGGATGTCCCAGAGAACCCCCAAAGGACTGGTTATTCTTTGCCTGAGCCTATCACCTGGTCCTTGTTGTGGTGGAGGTCAACGTGGATACCACTGGAAGTATGTGCAGGTACCTGCCAGCCTACAGGTTTATAAGCCAGGTTGCTGTGGCTCCCATGTGGTAGCACCCAATATACAATGTTCTCCAGGCCAAAATGGGCTTCTGTCCCACTGGAGCAGCCCTTGGGGACAAATGCTCAGCACCAGTCTGACTCCCTCCCCAGTGCTGTGGCCACCTGCTGCAGGCTGACCCGCCTTTGGATTCACCTTTGAATGGTCACTTGTGGGAATTGTAATCTCCTTAGGACTTTGAGAAAGCTATGAAGAAACAGAAATCAGTTAATAGCAGTAATGGAGGCCACCATTGTCCCTGCTCAGGTGCTGCAAGTTCTTCCAGCATAGGAGACATTCCATGACAGACACAAGGTCACAGAGGATAAGCAGACCTACATGGGTGGTTTGGAGCCAGAGGATGCCCTTTTTATTATCCTGTTTATTTTCAGTTCTATTTAATAGGATAACTTTGTTAAAACCATTTTTACACCCTCCATCACAGGCACACAACATTTGTTTTTAGAGTAAAAATGAGAACTAAATTATATACTGCTTGCTCTGTGTCAGGCATCACTATAAACATATATTAACATATTTGGGTCATAGAATCACATTTGGGTCATAGAATTATCACTATCACTCTCATTTTACAAATGGCTATACTAAAACATAAACAAGATATTCAAAACTTAAGTTGAAGAGTTGGTATTTGAACCCAGGAAGCCTAGACACAGAGTCAGTCATAATCATTGCAGTGTTGTGCTTCTTCTGGATTGTAGGATTATGTTTAACCGAATTAAGTATGATAATCCTGTAAGAGATAATAGAGTTAATAACTATGTAAAAATCTTAGACAATAATATGAGAATTGGAAAAAAATTATAGGTCAATATTTTAACAATTAAAATTATTAATATTATAACCACAGGACCAGCTCAAACTGGTCCTTCTCTGATAAAAAGGATGTTTAGTTGTCCTGCAGATACAGCAGAGCCAAAACTGCAAGTCATGTAACCTGGACATGTGCAGAGAAGGAAAGCCCCCCTCAAATAACACTCAGAACCTACATCTCCTCCCCTTGGAACCTGAACACTGGAACCCTTTTAGAAACAAAGGGTCCATTGTCCAGGAAGATCCGATGCTGAAACCCACCATTACATAGCTTACCATCTATGGCCAAGTGTAAAGCTCTCCAATGGAAACCTGCCCCGCCAGCAGTTGTGCATACCAACCTGTCCTCCATAATTCAAAAAAGTTGAGCCCTGCCTCCTGTCTTGCTGGTCGACCTTGCAGTAAAGCTCTTTCTTTTCTCAAAGGCCGGTGCAATAGTATTGACTTCTATGCGTGTCTGGCAGCGAGCCCGTGCTTGGTAGCAATATTAAGAGAACTTCTTTATGTACTGAGACTGAAAGTTGCCTGATTACTCTCAGTTTAGTGCAGAGTTTATTGAAACAGTTTGATATAGTTTCCTATGTCAAGCCATGGCTAAGAGAGGGGTATCATTCAGCAAGGGACACCTATGTAAAATAAAAGATCGTAATGGCAATTTGTAAAATTCAGTAAATGATTTGGAAATAACTGGAATGATTTGATGAATGATACACATTATAATTTATGTTACTAACAAGCAGTTTTACATAATTCTATAGTATAGAGGACAAAGGTGAAATACATTTTTAATATTTGAATCTATATATTGATTTCTATAGTAATTTAGATTAGCATATCAGTTGTAAAAATTTTTAATAGCACCTTGGAAGTTCTTGAGAAAAAGGGAGTGGGGAGCCAGTAGTGCCGGGGTCCACCTTCAGAGATTTGATTTAACCAATCTAGTCTCAGTACCTAGCATGGGTTTTTTTAAAAGGCTCTCCAGGTAACACTAATGTTCTGTCAAGGTTGAGAACTACTGCTCAGCAGCTGAGGTTGGCAAACTACCATCCACAGCTGCCTATTTTGGTAGATAAAGTTTTATTGGAACATGGCCATCCTCATTTGTTATGTGTCGTGTATGTCTACTTTTGTGTCAAAGCACAGAGTAGTTGCTACAAAGCCAATATGGCCCCAAAAGCCTAAAATATTTTCCATCTGGCCCTTTATGGAAAAAGTTTGCCAGTCCTTTCTCTATAGCACTGAAAATGAATGAACTAGTACTATGATAATATTTTTTTAAATCTCCAATAAAATTTTTAATGAAAAAAGCAAACTGGTGAACGATATGTACAGTGTAATACAATTTAAATGGAATTCCAAAATACACAATGCTACCGTAAGGTACTAATTTATGTAGTAACTATTTTTTAAAAACTACATAGAAATGTTAAACACAACATTCAGGATAGTAGCTACATGTAGGGAAGAAGGAAGGGAAATAAGATTGGGAAAAAGAGGGAGAGGAGAGCTAAAGCAAGCAAAGAAACAAAATGAGGCAAAAATGGCAAGATTGACTAGAGCTGGAGGATAGATACATACAGGTTTATGTTATTCTCTATACTTTTCTAAATGCTTCAAAACCTAAATAAATTAAAGAGTGGTGAGCACTGAGGCATTTAGATTTTACCTGTAGTACATTACAACAAAATATTTTAAGTATCTTAACTTGTTTCATTCTCACAATAATCCAGTGAAGCAGGTTTTTGTTTTTGTTTTAATTGAGGCATAGTTGATTTACAAAGTGAAACAAGTTTTAGTAACTCCATGAGGGTAGGAACTATATCTGTATTTGCTCGCTATTGAATCACTAGCAACTAAAGCAGTGCTTGGTACTTAGTATGTGATCAAGAAATATTTGTTGAATAAATAAGCCAAAGAATGCATTTGTAATTGCAGAAGCCCAGCCAAGCAAAGTGGCTTATACGAAGTAAAACAGTTCATTCATGGAACAGCTAGCATTTGAATTCTGGTTACTGACAGCTAGTCTAGTGTCATTTATAATATTCTAAGTTAGCCTCTTTTCTCCTCCTTTTCTATAATCTGTTATGCCTTTGAACCAATGGCTTGACAAGAGCTGAACTTGTGCTAGCATTTTTCTGCAGTTATTAGAAACATAATCTTGAGACCATCAATTTAGTGATTTTGTGTTTTTTGTTGTTGTTTGACATATACAAGAATGGGCACATGGCTTGGTTAACTGTTTCCTATGGGATTGATAAGTTTTATGAATTGCACATCTGGGAAGAAGGGCTAGGTTCACTGGTTAACTAGGATGGCTGCCTAGAAGGTGGATTGATTTAGTATACAAATCCCATATTAATATTATTTCCAATGTAATTGCCTTTGTTAGTCATTTATTGAATGGAAAAAAAGCCTGCCCCACCAGCCTCCTCTTTCATGCTGCTGTTGTGGCATTTTCTTTTTCTTCTAATGTCTTGATTCTATTGATTATGAATAAGGTGGTAACACTGTCAACCCCTCACCATCAAAACCAACTTCATCAAGAACAGAAACACAGTTGCATAGCCTTTTAGAATCCTAAAGTAGTTTAAATTAATTATTTCATTTTTCTTTCTCAATGAGGAAGTTAGATTTACAAATGAGAAAGCTGAAGCTAAAATAATTAGGTATCATCCAAATTCAAAAAACCAAAATGTGGCAAAGTTATGATTTAGGCCCAAATATGATTTCAAAACCATTTTTTCTTTATGGTTCTAGGAGGCTAATATCAAACTGGACATGGGAAACTAAAGAGCAAGTCTAAAGCAGTATTTTTCCTAATCTTAAGAGGTAGGTTGGTTGGTTTGTCTCTTAATTGGTTCTTATGCTTTGGATGTGTTATTTTCAGTTCAGAGTACCTAGTGAGTTCTAAAATTGTTTTGGGGCTTTAGGCCAAGGCTAGATTTCCAGATGAAATGTCTGTCACATGTCCTGCACTACACACACTTGCTGATAAATGAGTGTTTACTCCACAATGGACTTTTCTCCAATCTGTGAGCCCGTGGTAGTTTAGATCTATGCTACTAGGGCTTGCTCCAAACCAAATGGCTCAGTGATTGCAGGGAACATCTGTCTATGCTTACCAGTTCATATAATGTATCTTCCCTAGCCATATAAATCCTCACTTGTGTGGATAGATTATAGCTATATACAATATAGAATATTTTATATACTATTCCTAGTGACATAATAGGCATGAAAGGTATTATTCTAAAACAGGTCATGGCATGAATATACACATTCAGTATTAATATTCCAAGTGAAGTAGTAGATAAAGAGATATACTGAGTTAATCTTCTTTAGTTATGTTGTATTTGAAATTTACACAGTGTAAAATATGAAAGTCAGGACCTATTCAGACTTTTGTCAGTAGAGAGGAAAATATTTTCAAATGTAGATTTTGAATTATCACTGACCCTCTGTGAGAGGTTGGACTTTCCATACTTTTTCTTTTAGAGTACAGGAACCGTGTTGAGCACCTAATAGCTAGCAGAACAAAAGATTCAGCATTTTTTTCAAAGGCAAATTGTTTGGTTTATGTCTGTTCTCATTTTTCAGATCTTTTAATTGGTGTAAATACTATTTTTGTGATTGGATTAAAATATTTTTAGAACCATTTAGACTAGAGATCAGCAGCCAATTATCTCATTTCATAGTAAGAAAACCTCAGCTCACAGAAGTTAAGAAGCAGAGTTGGGACTAAATCCAAAAGTCCAAATTAAAAGTGTTAACCATTCAGTTGCTAATTCATATTGAAAGTTATTTTGTAATGTTGGATTTATCTAATTCTTTTGAAATCTACTGCTAATTCCTCAATCAAAGCATTTACTAGGTATCTAGATATCTATAGGATTTTATTTTATTTTTCAAATTTATTTTTATTTTATTTTATTTTTTATTGGAGTAAAATTGCTTTACAATGTTGTGTTAGTTTCTATTGTACAATGAAGTGAATAAGCTATACATATACCTATATCCCCTCCCTCTTGGATTTCCCTCCCCGCCCTTCACCCCCATCTAGGTCATCACAGAGCACCGAGCTGAGCTCCCTGTGCTATACAGCAGGTTCCCACTAGCTATCTGTTTTACACATGGTAGTGTATTTATGGCAAACCTAATCTCCCAATTCGTCCCACCCTCCCCTTCCCCCACTGTGTCCACATGTCCGTTCTCTCCGTCTATATCTCTATTCCTGCCCTTCAAATAGGTTCATCTGTACCATTTTTCTAGATTCCACATATATGCGTTAATATGCGATATTTGTTTTTCTCTTTCTGCCTTACTTTACTCTGTATGACAGACTCTAGGTCCATCCACATCTCTACAAATGACCCAGTTTTGTTCCTTTTTATGGCTGAGTAATATTCCATTGTATATATATACCACATTTTCTTTATCCATTCATCTATCGTTGGACATTTAGGTTGTTTCCATGTCCTGG